>NC_138971.1:117410000-122210000 GCF_055761805.1 Camellia sinensis | reverse complement strand
GGCTTTTATGGGCTTTACTTGGTCCAAATCTTCATCATGGGCAGTTCGGATGAGGCTTGGCCTTGGGATTTAAAATTTGTCCGGATCAATGGGTTAAGCCCATGACCCAACATATCTCGCATGTCCATTGACCCCATGAGAGGCACTTCATTCCTTGAAGACGCCTGAACAACATAGTTTGGTCTTGTGAGTCCATTACGATTTCTATTTTTGTGATTTGTCTTTGTTGATTTTTAGACTTGTGTATAGATCATAAAAAAAATAATTCACATTAATTCAATAATTATAATCACATGAAATCATCAAATTTGTGTTAATAAAAAAGTTTTATTTTAAAATCGTACTTGTCCTTTTTTTGTTTTTTTAAAAAAATATTTTATACATTAAATATAATAAAATCATGTGACTAAGATTATCATACTAACAAAAAAAATTTGATGAAAGATATATACATAAAGACTTCAAAGATGAACAAATTATCAAGACAACTTCATAAATACATATACTCCATCATGGAATGTTTTGAGAAGTTGGTAAAAATCTGACTTTTTGACTTTTTTGATGTTTTTTTGACAAAAAAATTGGGTTCTTTTGGGTAAAAAATCTAACTTTTTTGGCTAAAAAAAGCTAAAAGCCAGAAAGCTGCCAAAATGGGCCTATGTTTCAAAAACACTTTGGGTATGTTTGGTTTATGTTTGAGAGATGTATTTTAAAGATAAAAAGTATGAAAAGTTGTTTGGTTTGGTTTTTTTCAAAAGATGTTTTGGAAAATTATTTTGAGAAAGAGTTTTGGAAAAAGTGATTGATTTGATGTGTGTGAGAGAGAGATTTGTTTGAAAAACTTGTTTGGTTTACAAGTTTTGAGAAATTTTTTTGAGAAAATTTGTTTGGTTTGATTACTTTTAAAAACTTATTTGTAGAGAAAATTTCTCAAAATTTTTTCAGAAATACAAACCAAACGAACCCTTTAACTTTAACATTTTGGGAAATTTAATATTTTTTGATAGTACAATTATTATATGCTTCAAAAATACTAAACTTTTCAAAACAATCCTTTGACTTTTTTTTTTTTAAAAAAAAAAATTGTCATAATTACACTTTTTGTGTATGAATTTAAAAGAAAGAAAAAATAAAAAAATTCATGTCATTTTAGTCCTTAATTTTTGAAAATCGATTAATATTTTGAAATAATGAAAAATAAAATAAGAAATTGATATTTTGGGACCTAGAAAGTACAATTTTGTCGGAGGGGTGACCAGAAGGGGCGAAAGGGATGAGATTAGGAAATAGAAGAGAAAAAAAATATATTTTTTAAATAAGTGAAAACATAATTTATTTAAAAAATATTGCCATATACATTAAAAAGAAACTTGACACAAGATTTTATAAAAGTTTAAAGTTAGTATTTACATTGGCACCGTTTGAAAATTTGGCTATTTTAGTTAATTTTTTAACTTTATAAATATTTTATGAAATGAAAAAAAATTATGTTTTGGATGATTTGTGATTTTTTTTTTTTTCTTTTTTGTAGTTGGACAGATAGTTGTGAAAGAAAAAGTGATTGATTAATTGATATGTAAAATGTAACATTTTGTCTTGTTAATTATTTTAATCTTTTTATTTTTATTTTTATCAACTATTTTAGCCTCCGTTTGGGAAGTGGGTTGACTTTTTGACTTTTTTTTGGCTATTTTAGCCTGGACTAAAAAGTTTGATTTGAGAAGAACTTTTTAGCTTTTTGACTTTTTTTGGTGACAAAAGAGTGTAATGATTATAGGTTGGATGTGATGTTTTATTTTTTGTGGTTAAAATAACATATTTTGTCTTTTATGACTAAAATAACCAGTGTAGCCCTTCCCAAACAATGCTTAGTCAAAATCCTTCATGCCAAAAACCCCCTAAGTATTAAAAAAAAGAGTTATTATTTACTTTCTTTATTTAAATGTTGAAAGGTCATTATTTAAGTGAATTTAAAATTGTTGTATTAAATTAAATGGTAACATATAAATACATCTTTTGGGATTTGCTTAAAATACGGATTGTCCCTTGTGATTTTGAAAATTACAAATATTTTCTTGTCAGAATTTTTTATTTAACAGAATTAGCAAAAAAAAAAAAAATTAACTTGTGTACTATACAATAATAAAGTTACCAGAATTATTAATTAAAATATATTTTTGACAATATTAAAAATTATTATTTGATTTAATAAGATAGTGCCATGTGAATTTAAAAAAAAAATTAATTCGAAATTATGAGAAATGTATCAAAACTTTAAAGTTAATAGATTAAGTAATGTTTACGTTATTTATAATAGGAGTTGATTGATGAGGTAAGGAATAAATATTGACATTATCAATAATGTTTTATTTGAGTGAGACAAAAGATGAAATAAAATTTCAATAATTATTTTTTTATGGTTAAATAGAGAATGATATATAATTTGAAGGATACTAATCTTTCAAAGCGGGAAAGTGTTACAATATGCACCCTTAAAAATGTGTTGTGTGATGAAAATTATAAATTTTTGTGATAGAAGTTATGATTTTTATTTCAGTAAAAGTTATACATTTTATAAGGTGCGTATCATTTTTATTTTATTTTTTTAAAGTGCACATGATAGTCTTTCTGCTAGTATTAGTTATTTTGTAAAAATAGCAAATTATTACTGTGATCAAACAACTAATCCTCTGGAGTTAGGTTTAGAGCCAGGCTCTAGAGTTCTGAATCATTACTCTTTTCTTAATTGAAAAAAGATTAGGAGTTATAAATTAAGAGTTTTAATAGTTTTAATTAGTGTGTGAGTCTCATGTGATGTGATGTTTTGATCTTGATTTTTTTTTTCCATATCATTAGTGCTTTTTTAAAACTCTCAAATTAAAAGAATGTATCATTTCTGTTATTAATTATGGCAAACAAAACACATTTTCTCACATTGACACTTTTGAAAACCTTTTCCCTGTTAACCATATCCATGAAATGCAAAAATTATTATAAGAATTACTCTTTCAGTTTCAAAATATTTGTTTCTTATTCTATTTTTTATTATCTTAAAATATTAGTCATTTTTCAAAAATCAAATAATAAAATAATATGAATTTATTATTTTATCTTTATTTTAAATTCATTAATAACACAAAAAATACAATTATGATAATTGATATTTTTAAAAAAAATATATTATCAAAAAAGTTAAATTCTCTAAAAGAATCACAATTTTGGGACGAAAAGAGGAAAAAAAATCGTGTGACTATATACTTATTTAAAAATATTATTTTTATTTTTCCTTGATTTTACTATTAATTAAATATTTCGTAATTATAAAATTCTCAAAACACAGAATAATTACACGAGAGAAGAGGAGAGTTACAAATAACAAATGGGGTGGGACCCGCATGACTTTACATGTGACCCCACACACTTACAAACACACACCTATAAGGTAGGCCCACCTGAGCTGCGTGCAAGCCACGTGTATTGTCTCTCATGATATTGCCGAGGAAAGTGTGTTTCTTTTTTGCTTTAATTATTGCAAGTGTCCACATTCTAACTAATAAATTGCACCAAAGAAAAAACAACGAAGGCTGCGTTTGGTTTGAGCGTGGACTCTTAAAATTTTTTAAATATTTTTTCAAATTTATAATTAAATATATAATTTAAAATCATTCAAAATTTAATTTTAAAATTGATAATCAAACACATAATTCAAAATGATTTTCAAAACTCAAAACTAAAATTCTTTCCAAAACTCTTTTTCAATTGGGCAATCACATAATTAATCTGATTAATTATTCACTATTAATTATATTAATCAAAACCGATCTTGAGGTACAATTAAGTTGTTAAAACTTTATCACACTTGTTTTTTAAGTAAATTATAAAACATATCTTAAAATTTGATTAAAATACGAATCGTTCATGTAATTTTAGAAATTACATGTCACTTATGAGGTTTTTAATTTTATAATAAATCGCCTATTTTATTAATAAATCATCGAGTCAATTAATAATTTTTAATGATATTAGAAACATATTTTAATTAATAATTTAATTAATTTTATTATTGTATATGAGAGCAATTATGAATTTCAATTTTTTAATTAATTTTGTTAAATAAAAAATTCTGACAAGGAAATATTTGAAAATTTTTAAATCACAGGTGACAATCTATACTTTAAGCAAACCTCAAAAAATATATTTGTAATTTATATCTTGAGTCACTATAATATATTTTACTTATGTTTTGACTTACTATAATTTATAATTATATTAATATTAATTATAACTAGCACAATAAAAATTATGACTAACACAATAGATAAATATAGTTAATGAAATAAAAATAATTAAAAACAAGTGTTCTAACAACTATGTCAGTTAATGATTTTAGCACAGTGAAAATGTGAAATATAGCTACAACAATTTAAATAAAAGAAAAAGATAAGGGAGAGAGAAGCAAACAAATTTATAGTGGTTTGGTTTCAACTCGGCCTACGTCTACTCCTCAAGCTTCACTTGAGATTTTTCATTATGCTCTAGCTTCACGGGGGTGCTAGCAACCTCTTTACAAATGGAGCAATCCTCCATGAATTTTACACAGACTTTCTAAGTCAAGAATACTGAGTGTACTACACTCTTACAAAGTTGAAAAGAAGGTATTTTTGCTTTCACAGAAAGGTACAAGAATTATCTCTCAAAGATAGATATAAAAATGAAGCTCTAGTTTTTCTATAAACCTTGCATAGGAAAGATATGCTTAAAGCTATACGTCTCAATGTATAATTTTTTAAAGAGAATGTAAACAAAAATTGAAGAACACTTCTCAGAGAATTTTTCAGAGAATAGATGTGAGTGATTATAGATCAAAAAATATTTTCTGACTTTTTTTTTTTTTTTTGTAACTTGTTTACATTAGAGGCTTTGGTGTATATAATGAAACTTATAATCGTTTATAACCGTTATATTCCATTATTACTAATTTGAATATCTTTCACTCCATCATTACTAATTTGAATGTTTTCTATTCTATCATTACTAATTTGAATATCTTCCACTTGAATCTTTTGGCCTGCTGCTGTGCTGGACTGTTTGAACCTATTGGCCTGCTGCTGTACTGGGCTGTTTGAACCTTTGTTTTGGACTGCTTGAACCTCTGATTTAATCAAATATTAAACACATTCTAACAATATTTAAGATAAAAGTTTTAGGTAAGCAATAATAGGACAAAATAAATTTTGATTCTATTTTTATCTTTCAAATAAATTAAAACATAAAATCATCAAAATAAATGTTGATTCTATTTTTCTCTTTAAAATAAATCATCAAAATAAATTTTAATTCTATTTTCTCTTCCAAATAAATTAAAAACATAATTAAATAAATCATCAAAATAAATAAGTCTAACAATCTCTCCCTTTTTGATGATAGCACACAATGATGTTTTGATTTGATTTGGGAATAAGAAAAGCTCCCCCTCAAGTCATTCTCCTTGAATTTATTTCTAAATACATAGGTTAGCACATGTGTAATAAATAAGCTTTAATTAGAAACATGATATGAAACTAAGATATCAAACTATAAATACATAATCCTCATATTAGTTTTCAAATAATACCATAATACATAACATCGTAACAAAATAATACCATAATACATAACATCATATAATTTCTCCCCCTGTGACATTATCAAAAAGAAATCATAGGTTAGAATCTGGAGGAGGAGGAGGAGGAGGAGGAGGAAAATGATAGTGATAAATGGCATCTATACAATTCAAAACATATACATACATATATATACAATTCGTGCGCCTCTCTATTTTTCGTCGAAAATCGCGTCGGACATGCGCCTTCGCTTTTGCGTCAGCCGACTGACAAAAACGAGACGAGTCAATCAGCTGCCTCGGCTCTCGCTCCCTCTTGTCGTCTTCTCCTCTGTCTTCTTCTTAATCACTCTCTTCGACTTCTTCTTCCTCATTCGCTTTCATCCCTTTCGTCTTCTGTGTGAGAGAGATAAAACAGAGAGACTGAGTAGAGCAGAAAGGCTGCCAAAAATGACCCTCCTTTCGATTACATCTCTCTCTTCTATTTCATGGCCTCATCCCGTCCCCTTACTCTCTTTCCGAACCTGAATGATCCCATAAGCGCTGCTGGGCTGAGTGCCCCGGCTTCTACTCTTCCCAACCTTTCTATGATGTTAATTGAGCAAATAATGACAGCTCAATCAGGCATTGAAACCAATCATTTCACACTGACGTCTTGTATGGAGACAGTGACTGCAGTCACAAAATTGGCTCACAGACTGTAGAACAAGACGAGTGAGCTCCATCAGGTCAATGCCCAACTCTCATTGCTCCAGCGCATGTACAAGGATGCGCGAGCAGAGATATGCGCACTGAAGGCCGAAAATAAATAGCTTAAACGGAAGACCACCTCCATGGCCCAATTTGGAGCAACGTCGTTCTTAGCTTTTGATAGTCAGTGGGGAGTGCTCACTCTCAACGAAAACACAGGGATAGGGACGTTAAGCGTCGCCCAAGGTGATAAAAAGAACAAGATAGCGGTAGAAGAAGCAAGTAAGTGAAGTCAGCCAATGGCTGAAAAAATGAAGGGAATTTTTTTTTTTAATGTAAATATGTATATTTTGATTTGTGTTTGTTTTTATGTTTAATGTAATCACTTGAAGATGAAAGTAAAGTGCAGAAAAAAAAAATCAAAATTAAGTCTTAGGGCAAAAAAATAAAATAAAAAATAATGAAAAGAAAAAAAAATAATAAAGAAAATGAAGCCTATTAGTAAAGCAACAAAAAAATAATAATAATAAATAAATAAAAAAAGATATTAAGCCTAATAGCAATAAAAAAAATAAATTAAAACAAAATAATACCAGCAGAAATTATACTTAATGAGATGTCGGTGTTGCTGGAAGGGTAATGCAAAAAAAATACCATGAGGGTTTTAAAGAAAATCAATGTATGCAAAGTTAATTTTACCTCAAGATGCAGAACTAAAAAAAAAAATTACACAGTTGAGAATAGCAAACTGTTAAGGATAATAAATGTATGAAGGACTTGAAAGCATGCAACTGATATAAATGTTTCCATATCAATGTAGAATACACATATATCATTTTAACAAAAATTCAAATTTCACAATCATAACAAAACTTTTTAAGTAAAAATCGACATTTCCAAGCTCGCTATGAATAAAATTGAAGCGATCCTCGCTTAGGGATTTTGTGAAAATATCTGCCAATTGCTTGTCGGTGTTTACAAATTCAAGTACAATATCCTCTTTTTGAACATGATCTCTTAAAAAATGATGTCGAATTTCAATATGTTTTGTTCGTGAGTGTTGAATCGGATTTTTGCTTAAATTGATGGCACTAGTATTATCACATTTAATAGGGATATGATCATAATGCAAATCAAAGTTCTCCAATTGTTGTTTTATCCAAAGTAGTTAGGCACAACAACTTCCAGAAGTTATATATTCAGCTTCGGCCGTTGATAAAACAACAGAATTTTACTTTTTGCTAAACCAAGATACTAATGAGTTACCAAGAAAGTGACAAGTGCCACTGGTACTTTTTCTATCAAGTTTGGATCCAGCAAAGTCGGCATCTAAGTAACTAATTAAATCAAATGCAACACCTCTGAGATAAAACAGTCCCAACTTTTGAGTGCCAACAAGATATCTAAAAATTCTTTTAACAGCACTGAGATGTGATTCCTTAGGATTTGATTGATATCTAGCACACATACAAACACTAAACATAATATCGAGTCTACTTGCAATTAAATAAATAAGTGAGCCGATCATACCTTGATATTTTGTTTGATCAATGGACTTACATTTTTTATCCTTGTCTAGCTTAATGGATGTGCTCATAGGTGTTCCAGTTATTTTTGAGTCATACATACCAAACTTTTTGAGTAGTTCTTTGGTATATTTAGCTTGGTTAATAAAAATTCATTCCTTACATTGTTTGATTTGAAGCCCAAGGAAATAATTTAGCTCCCCCATCATGCTCATCTCAAACTAACCTTGCATACACTTAACAAATTCCTTACACAAGGTTTCATTAGTAGCACCAAATATAATGTCATCCACATATATTTGCATAATAAGTAAATCATCATTTTTAGTTTTAACAAAAAGTGTTGTGTTAATCGTTCCTCTAGAAAAATTATTTTCAATCAAAAATTTGCTTAATCGTTCATACCATGCACGAGGTGCTTGTTTTAAACTATATAAAGCTTTTAATAGTTTAAAAACATGATTTGGAAAAGCATGATCTTCAAAACTTGGGGGTTGTTTAATATAAACTTCCTCATTTATAAAATCATTAAGAAAGACACTTTTTACATCCATTTGATAAAGTTTGAAATCTCTAAAACATGCAAATGCAAGTAACATGCGAATGGCTTCTAATCTAGCAACTAGAGCAAAGGTTTCATGGAAATCAATACTATCTTCTTGATTGTATCCTTGTGCAACAAGTCTAACCTTGTTTCTTATAATTGTACCGGATTCATCAAGCTTGCTTCGAAAGATCCATTTGGTACCGATAATGGTATGATCTTTAAGTTTGGCACAAGTTCCCACACTTTGTTTCTCTCAAATTGGTTAAGCTCTTCATGCATAGCTATCATCTAATGTTCATCGAATTCGGCTTCTTAAAAGTTTTTAGGCTCAATCTGTGAGAGAAAAGCCAAGTTACTACAAATGTTTCTAAATGAAGAGCGAGTTTCAATACCTTTTATAGGGTCACCTAGGATTAAATCCTTAGGGTGATTATGAACAAACTTTCATTCTCTTGGCAAATCATCATTGTTTCCTTCTTACTTCTTGAGGTGGGAGAATAGGTTGTTCAATCTCTTTGTTCAACTTACATGGTTGGTTCTCTTCTTTATAGATACTTGAATCTTCCATATTTGGTTCCAAATCTATATTATCACTAACAATTTACTTTTAAGTAGAGATGTTAGTTTCATCAAATGCCACATGTATAGATTCTTCCACAACAAGAGTTCTTTTATTAAAAACACGATAAGCTTTGCTAGTTATGGAATAGCCAAGAAAAATTGCTCCATCAGATTTTGAATCAAATTTACCTAAGTTATCCTTACCATTATTATGCACAAAATATTTACAACAAAAAACATGCAAGTGACTAATGTTGGGCTTTCTATCATGCCAAAATTAATAAAGAGTCTTTTTGAGAATAGGTCTAATTAATGTACGATTTAAAATATAGCATGTGGTGTTAATGGCTTCGGCCCAAAAATATTTAAGAATATTATTTTCGCAAAGCGTTGTTCTACTCATCTCTTCTAAAGTTCTATTCTTCCTTACTACTACACCATTTTGGTAAGAGGTTCTAGGTGCTGAAAAATTATGTCCAATACCATGCTCATTACAAAACAATTCAAATTTCTTATTTTCAAGTTCTCTACCATGGTCAGTTCGAATATTAATAATAAGAAAGCCTTTTTCATTTTGAATTCTACGACATAGTTTTGTGAAAGGAGAAAAGTTTCATCTTTGTGTGCTAAAAACATAACCCATGTAAATCTTGAATAATCATCAACAATAACAAGACAATAATGTTTACCACCTAGACTAGATGTCCTTGAGGGACCAAATAAATCCATATGCAGTAGTTGTAAAGGTCTAGTTGTGGAAATGTGAGATTTTGATTTAAACGATGTTTTAATTTGTTTTCCTTGTTGACAAGCACTACAAAAATGATCTTTTTCAAATTTAAGTTTTGAAAGTCCATTGACCAAATCTTTTTTCAAAAGTTTAGCAATTAAATCCATATAAGCATGACCAAGTCTTCTATACTATAACCAACTATTTTCATTATTAACATATAGACATTTTACATCATTAGCATAGAGATCATTGAGATGAAAAATATAAACATTATCGTGACGAGTACCAACAAATAAAGATTTATGATCATTTGTGCTTTCAATTGTGCAATGTGATTTATCAAAAATAACTCGATTACCTTTATCACATAATTGACTAATACTAAGTAGATTATGCTTAAGTCCATCAACAAGTAAAACATTTTCAATAGAAGGATTAGGAGAAATACCGATGCTACCAATACCGATGATTTTTCCTTTCTTGTTGTCTCCAAAAGTAACAAAGTCTCCATCTTTGGATGACAGTGTAGTAAAGAATGATTTATCTCCGGTCATGTGTCTGGAACATCCACTATCAAGGTACCATTTCCCTTCTTTAGCTTTGGACTTGAAGCAAACCTACAAGATGACAATCAAGTGTTGGTTTTGGTACTCATAGTTTCTTGGGTACTTCTTGGTTAGTTTTGTTAGATCTCTTAACAATCCAAATATTTTTAATTCCCATGTTTATATTATTTTTGAATGGACAAGAAGATATATAATGGCCTTTATTTCTACAATAATAACAAGTAATATAAGAGTGAGTCATGAGAGGTGTATTTTCAAAAATTGTATTAAGATTTTTTTGTTTCTTAATAGGGTCATATCCAATGCCCGCTTTATTGAAAACACATTTTTGATTTCCAAGAAGCATGTTGAGATTATTTCTACTTTTTACAAAATTTTTGAGTGTTTTTGTTAAATCATCAACATTGTTTTTTAAAGCAATTTTCTAATTAGAGAAGGTGTCAAAATCATTTTTCAAAACAATTTTTTCTTTCTTTAATTCTTCTACATTACTGGATAAAGATGCAACAAATTTTTTTAACACATTATTTTTTGCACAAACTTTTCTAAATTCATCTTGTGGTTCATGGAATGCACTTTCAAGTTTTTCATAAAGAGTAGTTACCTCATCTTGAGTAGAGTTTTCATCTTCAAGAGCCATGAGATACAAGTTGACTACTTCATTGTCAATTTCATCACATGAGCTTTCATCTTCACTTTCTCCCCAAGCTGCTACCACGACCTTCTTGTTTATTTTGTAGTCTTTTCCATGACTTTTCAATTTTGGACAATCCATCTTCATATGTCAAGGATTTTTGCACTCATAGCAAATAATAGGCTCTTTCTGTTATCTTTGTTGTACTCATTTTTGAAAGGTCTTTGTCACGACCCGAACCCGCCCCTATGGGTTAAGGACGTAACCGGCCAGTGATCCTGAGATTATCTACGGCCTCTAACCAAAACAGACAAAAGTCATCAGAGTAAGGGGGCCAAACAGAAGCAAATTTAAAACTTTGTCCATAGAGCCGTGCTTATATGCACATTATGACATTCCACATTTACAAATGATAATACCTCACAACAGAAAGTATAGTAGCATAAGGTTCTGTACAAAACTTACATAGGAGTAAGCAATTGGACAACAATATATTTCAGATATCTTTGTCAAGATATTACTCACAGTGATCGGTTGGTTGGATTGCCCTGAAGCTTGACTCTACACATTCCATGAACACAAAAGGGTTACAAACAATTCAATCCGTTCTAAATTCATATTTTCCTCTTTAGGCTTCATTATTATCTCTTTAACTCATTTAAAATGCTCAATGCATGCCTAAGAGTGCTTACAAGTGAAAGAGGAGGGAAAACGAAACACAGAACGCATAAACAAAATTTCAGAAAACAGGGTCCCCGCTCGAGTGTGGACTTCTCCGCTCGAGCGGACCCATGAGGTCTGCAAAAGTACTAGTTATGTTATTTTTACGCTCGAGCGTGAAACTCGAACGCTCAAGCGGAAGTCCATCCTACATAGCTTCCCACTCGAGCGTGAACTTCCCCGCTTGAGTGGACACCATGTCTGCAAAAATATACTAGGAGCATGAATTTTACGCTCGAGCGGCGGTTTCCCCACTCTAGTGAACACCAAATTTTCTGGGTTTTCTAGAACATGTTCTTGAGCTCCAATTCGACATTAAACCAGCATTTCTTGCATGCAATAGCTCAAACTTCAAATACACTTGTACTAACATGGTATAAACCCCAAATTACAACCCAATGAAGCTCAATTTCAAGAATCAAACACATGAATGTCCCAAATTGACTCAAACTCATCACCAGCACACTAAATTCAAACATTCAAGGTTCATGATTCCATGAATTGCACTTGTATGTGGCATAAACACAATATTCTCAACTTAATTGGTGAAGAGGTGATCAAATATATGGACTTAAACCAAAAATTCAACATGGATCATACACATTGTGCTCAAATATGGAAATTCATAGTAATTTTCTACATGCATGCATCTATTGACTTTAAACTCAACAAATACAATTCATTTCTTGACAATTCTTACTCTTGATTACCCAATTAGCTTGAATACACAAAATTACAAAATAGAATCCAAGAAATACTCACCTAGGAGCTTTAATTCTCACAATCTATAGCAATTTCTTGAGTAATCTTCAAGGTTTCCAAGCTTTAAGCTAAAATCGCACATTTCTCTCCCCTTCACTCTCTATAGCCGACTCTCTCTCCATCTCTTGGAGGCAAAACCAGCCAAATGAAATAAAAGAGAGATTTTGAGTGTACAGTGCCCTTAGGGTTGGTCCCACTAACCAAAGATATCAATATCAAAATAATTGGGCACTTAATTAATCGTTCTGAATCTAATTATTTTGGTCCGAATCAATTTTCAATTAAATTTCACCGTAGGCTCTAAAAATTACGCTAATCGCAATGGCGTAATCAATTTCGGGTTCTGTGGCCGATAAGGCCTTCAATTTAATTTCCAAAACAGATAATCAAACAGATATTCCTACGGTGAACAGATAGAAATTCAAAACCACATATTTTCACATAATGGCACACAAAATCATATCAAACATATAATCATATTCAAATTAAGGACCAATTAGCATAATACGGAACTGGGTTATCATAGTATTCCCCCCTTTAAGAAGTTTGGTCCTCCAAACTTAATTAAGCTTCGTCGGGAAACAAATGTGGGTAGCGTAGTCACATTTCCTCCTCTTTTTCCCATGTAGCATCCGTCCCATAGTGTTCTCTCCATTCCACTTTCACCATTGGAATGGACTTGCTTCTCAACTGTTTCACTTGCCGGTCAATGATTCGTTCCGGCCATTCGGTGTATTCCATATTTTCATCAATAGCTACCCGGTGATAATCAATCACATGAAACGGGTCTCGGAGGTAACCCCTCAACATTGACACATGAAATATATTATGGATTTGTTCAAATCCCGGTGGCAAAGCAACTCTATAAGCAACTGGACCAAGCCTTTCCAGAATCTGAAACGACACGATGTAACGGGGCGACAACTTGCCCTTCTTTCCAAATCTGACTTGGCCTTTCATTGGGGACACACGGATAAACACGTGGTCACCGACCTCATACTCAAGAGGTCTTCTTCGAACGTCTGCATAGTTCTTTTGTCGGTCCTGAACTGTTTTGAGCCTTTGCCGAATAGTTTTGATTTTCTCAGAAGTATCTTGCACAATTTCAGGCCCAAGTAAAGCTCTATCTCCGACTTCTGTCCAACAAATTGGTGATCTACACCTTCTACCATACAAAGCCTCATATGGTGCCATACCAATGCTGGAGTGGAAGTTGTTATTGTACACAAACTCTACCAGTGGCAAATATACTTCTTAACTCCCCTGAAAATCTAAAGCACACATTCTTAGCATATCTTCTAAAGTCTGTATGGTCCGTTCTGATTGCCTATCTGTCTGTGGGTGGAATGCAGTACTAAATATCAGTTCTGTCCCCATAGCTTCCTGCAAACTTTTTCACAATCTAGATACAAATTTCGGATCTCTATCCGACACAATAGATACTGAAACTCCGTGTAAACAGACAATCTCATCAACAAATATAGTAGCCAATCTATAAGCATTAAATGTAGTTCTAACAGGTAAAAAATGTGCAGATTTAGTCAGTCTATCAACTACAACCCAAATAGAATCCATACCTCGAGAAGTCTGAGGTAGGCCAACAACGAAATCCATAGTCACATGTTCCCACTTCCATTCAGGAATAGGGAGAGGTTGCAGTAGACCGCCTGTTTTCTGATATTCACCTTTAACTTGCTGACACTGAAGACATTTGGACACATATTCTGCAATCTCTTTCTTCATCTTAGGCCACCAATAGGTCTGTTTCAAATCACGATACATTTTATTGTTACCCGGATGCATAGCAAACGCTGATTTGTGGGCTTCATCTAAAACTCTCTTCTTTAGTTCCGGAATGTTTGGGACACACATTCAGTTTCAGAATCTCAACACTTCATTTACAACGCCAAACTCTGCTTTCGGACTTGTCTCAAATTCATCTATCACCTTCTTGAGGAATTCATCCTCTTTCTGTTTCTGTTTAATTTCTTCAATGATTTCCAGTTCAGCTGAGATAACGGCTATCAATCCGCCCTGTTCACTCAATACCACTTCAATTTCAGACTTCTCAAAATCTTGCAGAATCTCCTTCTGTCCAGTAAGCAAACAAGCCATACTCCCTATTGATTTTCTGCTCAAGGCATCAGCAACTGTATTGGCTTTCCCGGGGTGGTACTGAATCTCAAGATCATAGTCTTTTATCAGTTCAAGCCATCTCCTCTGTAGTATATTCAGCTCTTTCTGTGTAAAGAAGTATTTCAGGCTCTTGTGATCTGTGTAGACTTCACACTTTGCCCCATACAAAGAATGCCGCCAGATTTTCAAAGCAAAAACAACTGCGGCCAATTCTAGATCATGTGTTGGGTAGTTTTTCTCATGTGGCCTCAACTGCCGAGAGGCGTAAGCGATAACCCTTCCGTTCTGCATTAACACACAACCCAAACCTTTATAAGATGCATCACTGAAAATTACAAAATTTTCCGTACCTGATGGTAATGTCAAAATCGGTGCAGTGGTCAATCTTGTTTTCAATTCATGAAAGGCTGATTCTCTTTCATCGTTCCACTCAAAAGGTTGCCCCTTGCGTGTCAGTTGGGTAAGAGGCACAGCTATTTTTGAAAAATCTTTCACAAACCTCCTGTAGTACCCAGCTAAACCCATAAAACTGCGGACTTCTATTACATTGGTCGGTGTAAGCCAATTCACAATTGCCTCTATTTTTTGTGGGTCCACTGAAATCCCTTCCTTGTTGATCACATGCCTTAAGAAAATAACTTCATCCAACCAAAACTCACATTTCTTTAGTTTAGCAAACAATTTCCTTTCCCTAAGTATTTGCAGGACAGTTCTCAAATGCTGTTCATGTTCAAGTCTATCTTTAGAGTATATCAAAATGTCATCAATAAAAATCACAACAAATTCGTCAAGGTAGGTTTTGAAAATTCGGTTCATTAGGTCCATAAATGCTGCCAGAGCATTAGTCACTCCAAATGGCATAACAAGAAACTCAAAATGTTCATACCTCGTTCTGAATGCAGTTTTCTCAACATCTTCCACCTTTGCCTTCAACTGATGATACCCAAATCTCAAATTAATCTTGGAAAACACTTGTGATCCCTGCAACTGGTCAAACAGGTCATCAATACGGGGTAAGGGATATTTATTCTTTATTGTTACCTTGTTCAATTCTCGATAGTCGATACACAAGCATAGGGTTCCATCTTTCTTTTTCACAAACAACACCGGTGCACCTCATGGTGAAGTGCTAGGTCTGATAAATCCTTTGTCAAGCAGGTCTTGTAATTGTTCTTTCAATTATTTCATTTCAGTTGTAGCCATTCTGTAGGGAGTTTTAGAAATAGGCTGGGTGCCTGATACAGTTTCAATAGTGAATTCTATCTCCCTATCCACCAATTCCCCTGGTAGTTCATTTGGAAACACATCTGGAAATTCTCTAACAATAGGGATATCATTCAATTCAGCATTTACAGATTGTTCAGACAACACATAGCACAAATAACCCTAATACCCTTTCCTGATCAATTTACATGCTTTCATTACAGATATCAAGTAAGGTGGAGGCACCACCCCGTTACCCACAAACACAATTTCTTCTTGTTCTGGTGGTCTAAACACAACCCGTTTTGTCACACAGTCAATGGTGGCGCAATATTTAGTTAACCAGTCCATGCCCAGAATTATGTCAAAGTGCCTAAAGTTTAAGGGTAACAAGTCCACATATAGAATGGCATTTCTAATTCGCATGTCACAAAAACGATAGACAGATTCACACAATACAGATTCCCCAAATGGAGTAGACACACATAGTAGATATGGCAGTAATTCTAGAGGTCTACTCAGTCTAGATGCAAATGCACATGTTACAAATGAGTGTGTTGATCTAGAGTCAATTAACTCAAAGGTATCCTGATTACATATAGAAATGGTACCTGAGACAACTGCGTTGGCATTCTGGGTATCACTCGAAACAAGCGCAAAAACTCTCCCTTGTCTCATGGTATCTCCGGCGGGAGTAGATCTCGTAGCATTTCTTGGTTTTGGGACTGATGCTGTCGAACTAGCAGCAAATTTTTCACTGTTCTGTTTGCAATCTCTGGCCATATGCCCTTGTTTACCACATTTAAAATAGGCCCCTGACACACGGTAACAAACCCCACGGTGCTTTTTGCTACAAACATTGCACATGGGAGATGTGTCTTGGAAAGAATTCGAAGTATTTGAGGAGCCCGTATTCTGTTTTTTCATAAATTTCTTCTTTGAAAAGAAGCCTTGCTTTTGTTGCCTTTCCATTTTGTTGTTGGCTTAGTCTGTCTAGCTATGTTGGCTTCTGATATGATGGCCCTGTCCAGCACCCCAATGTAGGTTTCCAGCTTCAAGACATTCACTCTTTCTAGGATGTCACTCCGAAGCCCACCTTCAAAATGTCTCGCCTTTTTATAGTCATTATCAATCACATGAGGTGCAAACTTGGCCAATTCAGTGAATTTGGCCTCATACTCAGCTATAGTCATACTGTCTTGCCTTAGTTCCATGAACTCTGCTACTTTCCTGTCTCGAACACACTGCGGGAAGTATTTGTCATAGAAAATTTTCAAAAATTTTGCCCAATTAGCATCTTTGTAATTCTCACGCATTAACATCCACCATCTTCTTGCTTTGTCTTCTAGCATAAAAGTGGCTAGAAGCACTTTCTGTGTCTCCAAACACGGGAACACTTCAAATAGTTTTTCGATGCCGAGGACCCACGCTTCAGCTTTCAAAGGATCTAATCCACCATGAAACTGTGGTGGTTTCATTTTCTTGAACTCTTTGATGAGAGCAATGATTCGGTCATCATTCTGATTATCTGGCACAGGAGGTGCCGAAGGTGGAGGTGGAGGATGTCGCTACTGCCATTGTTGTTGCCATTCCTGTTGTTGCCTCAATGTCTCTGTCATTTCCTGAATCAGTCTCTCCATTCTATCTAGTCTGGCAGTAGAAGATTCATCTATCTCATCACCTCTTGTTCTTACCATCTGATTAAACTTGCATTATGCTTTATACAAAAGATTCACAAGTATGCATATACTAGAAAGCACACATATTCAAACAATTGCAATGCAAGCAATTCACAAACTTATAGCACATAATCGTTTATATCAAAACAGTTAGGCATATTCTCGATGCTTCCAAATTCATACTTATCACATGAATGCATCCTAGATCTTTTCTAGACGCTTATTGCTCTTTTGGACAAGTGTGTGAGTTATTAACTCGTTCTCTGATACCACTCTGTCACGACCCGAACCCGTCCCTATGGGTTAAGGACGTAACCGGCCAGTAATCCTGAGATTACCTACGGCCTCTAGCCAAAACAGACAAAAGTTATCAGAGTAAAGGGGCCAAACGGAAGTAAATTTAAAACTTTGTCCATAGAGCCGTGCTTATATGCACATCATGACATTTCACATTTACAAATGATAATAACTCACAACAGAAAGTATAGTAGCATAAGGTTCTATACAGACAGGATCATTCAAATCTAAGCCAACCCATGAAAACTATAAACAACAGACTCAAAGTCTTCGCCAACATGACAAAACGTAAATACATAACAAAAGGGCGAAAACAAGTCTCGTGCGTGAGACGCGAGGGCTGACTCTTCAAAAACCTTGGTTGTTCCACACAGACTTCACTGAGGCTGGGTCTGGACTTCTCTTGGCTCACCTACAAACACATGAATGAGCGTGAGCGATAGCCCAATGAATAATATCAAATAAAGAAGATACATTGGAACATTATACGACAGACGACCTTAGGCCCAATTTATTCATGTCAAACTGGCCTTTGGCCCATTTAAACGTTCATTCAGATCAACTAGCCTTTGGCCCTTTCAAACTTTCGTATCAGACTGGCCTTTGGCCCTTTCAAACTTTCATATCAGACCGACCTTTTGGCCTTTTCAAACTTTCATATCAAACTGGCCTTTTGGCCTTTTCAAACTTTCATATCAAACTTTGTCCACCATTCAAATTAATGAATTTACAAAACTTACATAGGAGTAAGCAATTGGACAACAATATATTTCAGATATCTTTGTCAAGATATTACTCACAGTGATCGGTTGGTTAGATTGCCCTGGAGCTTGAACCTACACATTCCATGAACACAAAAGGATTACAAACAATTCAATCCATTCTAAATTCACATTTTCCTCTTTAGGTTTCATTCTTATCTCTTTAACTCATTTAAAATGCTCAATACATGCCTAAGAGTGCTTACAAGTGAAAGAAGATGGAAAACGTAACACAGAACACATAAACAAAATTTCAGAAAACAGGGTCCTCGCTCGAGCGTGGATTTCTCCGCTCGAGCGGACCCATGAGGTCTGCAAAAGTACTGGTTATGTTATTTTTACGCTTGAGCGTGAAACTCGAACGCTCGAGCAAAAGTCCATCCTACATAGCTCCCCGCTCGAGCGTGAACTTCCCCGCTCGAGCGGACACCATGTCTGCAAAAATATACTTGGAGCACGAATTTCACGCTCGAGCAGCGGTTTCCCCACTCGAGCGGACACCAAATTTTCTGAGTTTTCCAGAATATGTTCTTAAGCTCCAATTCGACATTCAACCAACATTTCTTGCATGTAATAGCTCAAACTTCAAATACACTTGTACTAACATGGTATAAACCCCAAATTACAACCCAATGAAGCTCAATTTCAAGAATCAAACACATAAATGTCCCAAATTGACTCAAACTCATCACCAGCACACTAAATTCAAACATTCAAGGTTCATGCTTCCGTGAATTGCACTTGCATGTGGCATATACACAATATTCTCAACTTAATTGGTGAAGAGGTGATCAAATATATGGACTTAAACAAAAAATTCAACATAGATCATACACATTGTGCTCAAATATGGAAATTCATAGTAATTTCCTACATACATGCATCTATTGACTTTAAACTCAACAAATACAACTCATTTCTTGACAATTCTTACTCTTGATTACACAATTAGCTTGAATACACAAAATTACAAAATAGAATCCAAGAAATACTCACATAGGAGCTTTAATTCTCACAATCTATAGCAATTTCTTGAGTAATCTTCAAGGTTTCCAAGCTTTAAGTTAAAATTGCACAATTCTCTCCCCTCCACTCTCTATAGCCGACTCTTTCTCTATCTCTTGGAGTCAAAACCAGCCATATGAAATAAAAGAGAGATTTTGAGTGCATAGTGCCCTTAGGGTAGGTCCCACTAACCAAAGATATCAATATCAAAATAATTGGGCACTTAATTAATCGTTTTGAATCTAATTATTTTGATCCAAATCAATTTTCAATTAAATTTCACCGTAGGCTCTAAAAATTACGCTAATCACAATGGTGTAATTAATTTCGGGTTCTGTGGCTGATAAGGCCTTCAATTTAATTTCCAAAACAGATAATCAAACAGATATTCCTACGGTGAACATATAGAAATTCAAAACCACATATTTTCACATAATGGCACACAAAATCATGTCAAACACATAATCATATTCAAATTAAGGACCAATTAGCATAATACGAAACTGGGTTATGACAATCTTCTTCCTCCATAATTGTTTTTCTTGAAGTGCTTTTTGAGATTTTTACTAAACATGGCATAACTTTCATCCTCACTGGAATTTTCATGTTCTTCTCCATTTGATGAGGCTTTGAATGCAGTTTCATTTTTCTTTTTGTTTTCAATATCCTCATGTCCTTTCATGGTGATCTCATGAGTCATAAGGGAACCCATAAGCTCATCCAATCCAAGTGTGGAGAGATCTTTGGCTTCTATAATAGCGGTGACCTTTGCTTCCCAATTCTTTGGTAAACACCTAAGAATTTTTCTCACCAACTAACTGTTAGTATAAATTTTGCCAAAAGATTTCAAAAAGTTTACAATTTCAGTAAATCTAGTAAACATGCTTGAAATAGATTCATCAGAGTTCATTTTAAACAATTCATAACTATGAACAAGCATATCAATACGAGATTGCTTCACTTGGTTTGTACCTTCATACGTTACCTCAAGTTTGTCCCAAATTTCTTTTGCCGAATCACAACTTGAAATTCTATTATACTCCATCGAGTCTAATCTACAAATAAGAGTGAGTTTGGCTTTAGCATTGGCTTGCAATAATTTGTAATCCCTCTCATCACATTCATCTTCTATTTTAGATATACTAATATTGTCTACTAATTTAGTAGAAATTTTTGGACCTTTGGTGACAATAATCCACATGGCATAATCAGTGGCTTGAAGGTATATGATCATTTTATCTTTCCAATGACTATAATTGTTTCTATCAAATAGTGGTGGCCTATTGGTGGCTTGTCCTTCAGTAGTGCTAGCTAAGGTTGCCATAGATCGAAACTCTCAGATGGTTAAATGTCAAACAAGAGTCTGGGTTTTAATACCAATTGTAACCCAAAAGACAAACTAAGAGGAGGAGTGAATTAGGTTTTTACAATTAAATATTAATAATACCCTAATAAAAATTATGACTAGCACAATAGATAAATATAGTTAATGAAATAAAAATAATTAAAAATAAGTGTTCTAACTACTATGTCAGTTAATGATTTTAGCACAATGAAAATGTGAAATATACCTATAGCAATTTAAATAAAATAAAGAGATAAGGGAGAGAGAGGCAAACAAATTTATAGTAGTTCGGCTTCAACTCGGCCTACGTTCACTCCTCAAGTTTTACTTGAGATTTTTCACTATACTCTAGCTTCACGGGGGTGCTAGCAACCTCTTTACAAATGGAGCAATCCTCCACGGATTTTACACAGACTTTCTAAGTCAAGAACACTAAGTGTACTACACTCTTATAAGGTTAAAAAGAATGTGTTTTTGCTTTCACAGAAAGGTACAAGAATTATCTCTCAAAGATAGATATAAAAATGAAGCTCTGGTTTTTCTGTAAACCTCACATAGGAAAGATAGGCTTAAAGCTATACGTCTCAGTGTATAATTTCTGAAAGAGGATGTAAACAAAAGTTGAAGAACACTTCTCAAAGAATTTTTCAGAGAATGGATGTGAGTGATTATAGATCAAAAAATATTTTTTAGTTTTTTTTTTGTAACTTGTTTACATCAGAGGCTTTGGTATATATAAAGAAACATATAGCCGTTTATAGCCGTTGTACTCCATCATTACTAATTTGAATATCTTCCACTCCATCATTACTAATTTGAATATTTTTCACTCTATCATTACTAATTTGAATATCTTTCACTTGAACCTTTTGGCCTACTACTGTATTGGGTTGTTTGAACCTTTGTTTTAGGTTGTTTGAACCTCTGATTTAATCAAATATTAAATACATTCTAACAACATTTAGGATAAAAGTTTTAGGTAAGAAATAATGGGACAAAATAAATTTTGATTCTATTTTTCTCTTTCAAATAAATTAAAACATAAAATCATCAAAATTAATGTTGATTCTATTTTTCTCTTTCAAATAAATCATCAAAATAAATTTTGATTCTATTTTTCTCTTCCAAATAAATTAAAAACATAATTAAATAAAGCATCAAAATAAATAAGTCTAACAGATGCTATATGATGCTTTATAAATGTGATGCCAATTATTTATACTAAGTTTACCTTGTAGTAATAGCCAATGATAGTAATGGAACTGGGTCATTTGCCAGCGGAACTGAGTCAATAGAAAGAATCATGGAAAGAGCAGTTACTAGCTTTTTCAGGCCCTACAAACCAACATAAATAATGGAATGTTAGAATGACGAGAAGAGCCGGTTACCATAAAACAATTCCAAGATCTGAAATCCACCACATTTACTGGCGATTCAAACCCAATGGTAGCAGACGCTTGGGCTAAACACATGAAAAAGAGTTTTCGCACCTTACCCTGCACCGAAAGACAAAAGGCAACTTTCGCCACTTTCACTTTCAAAGATAATGCACAGGAATAGTGGCTTCTTGCCTTGGAAAAAGAAGAAATCGTGACTTGGGCAAGATTCTTGGAAGTATTTTATGAAAAATACTTCCCAGATTCGCTACGAGAACAAAAGGCGTCAAAATTCATACATCTAAAGTAAAGAACAATGACGGTGGCCGAATATGAG
Organism: Camellia sinensis; assembly: GCF_055761805.1. Lineage (NCBI taxonomy): Eukaryota > Viridiplantae > Streptophyta > Magnoliopsida > Ericales > Theaceae > Camellia > Camellia sinensis. The sequence continues at coordinate 122,187,520 of NC_138971.1, read as the reverse complement.
AGTAAGTTTACACAACTTGCTCGATTTGCGACATATGTCATCCCCACTAAAGCTCGAAAAGCAAGGAATTTTGAAGCAAGATTGGATGCTGAAATCAAAGATAGACTTGAGGTTTTGAAACTACCAACCTATATGGAAGTGGTAGATCGAGCGTACATTGTGGAAAAGAGGATTAAAACCTCGCGCTCTGGGGAACCAAGCCAAAAAAAATGATTTTGGAAAAGAGACAATAGAAGAGCTGGTGTTGCGCCTCCTAAGAGGGTAAATACAAGCATAACCAGTTCAGGTAATCAAGGTCCTACTAACCCCCGAGGTGGCACTATTCCAACTTGTCATACTTGTGGGAAGGCTCATTGGGGACAATGCCATCGAGACATGGGAGCATACTTTAAATGCAGTCAAGTTGGCCACCTGCTGAGGGATTGTCCAAAGCTCACCAATCCTACAACCAGCCCCTCTGAACTAGTCAGAAAACCCGCAGGACCTGGAGGAGTGAGGAAGGACCAAAAAGGCCAAGGAAAGGCTTTTGCCTTGGTACCTAGAAAATCGAAAGTTACCGAGAACGTTGTGTCAGGTACACTTTCTGTTTGTGGTCATTCAACTCATGTTCTCATTGACTCTGGTTCAACTCATTTTTTTGTTGCACCATACTTTGCTTCCAAATTAGCATCAAACCCGAACCCTTAGGATATATATTGTCTATGTCTTTTCCTTATGGTAGTTCTGTCATTGATACTGATGTGTATAAATCTTGTACTATATCCTTAAAAAGTGAAACCTTATACGTAGACTTGATTCCCCTCCGCATTGTTCAATTTGATATGATCTTAGGAATGGATTGGCTGGCTGCCAATCACTCCTCTATTGATTGCAAAGCCAAAAAAGTCTCCCTCCGGCTACCAAACTAACTCGAGCTTGTCTTTGATGGAATCAGAATTTCTACCTCTCCCTGTCTTATATCCTCCTGGACAGCCCACCGACTTCTAAGAAAGGGTTGTTGTAGTTATATTTGTTATGTGATTAATACACAAAAAGAAGCCCCCACCATTGATGCAATCCCCGTGGTTAGAGAATTCTCGGATGTCTTTCCTAAAGATTTACCTAGTACCCCGGTTGACCGGGAAATCGAAATTTACCATTGAAACTCAGCCTGGTACCCAACCAATATCAAAAGCCCCTTAATGCATGTCAATAACGGAATTGAAAGAACTGAAGACTCAACTCCAGGAAATCCTGGACAAAGGTTTCATTCGAGCTAGTACTTTACCCTAGGGAGCTCCAGTACTATTCATAAAGAAAAAGGATGGCACGATGAGGTTATGCATTGATTAACAAGAGCTGAACAAAGTCACCATCAAGAATTTGTACCCTCTGTCACGAATCAATGACTTGTTCAATCAACTTCAAGGCAACCAAGTATTCTCGAAATTAAAAGTCAAAATGAAAAGTATCGAAAAGACTGCTTTCAAAACCCGTTACGGGCACTATAAGTTTCTTGTCATGCCATTTGGCGTCACAAATGCTCCAGCGGCCTTCATGGACCTCTTGAATCAGGTGTTCAAACCCTATCTTGATGAGTTTGTCATCATCTTTATTGATGACATCCTCATATACTCCAAGTCATTGGAGGATCATGAGCAGCACTTGCGAACGGTTTTACAAACACTACGTAATCACAAGCTTTATGCCAAGTTGAAGAAATACGAATTCTGCATCACTAGTGTACACTTCCTTGGTCACGTCATTAACAAGGATGGCATCTCAGTCGACCCCCAAAAAGTTATAGCAATCATGGACTGGCCACGACTTACTAATGTGTTAGAAATTCGAAGTTTCTTGGGTCTAGCTGGCTACTACCGATGCTTCGTTCAAAATTTCTTGAAGATAGCATCCCCCTTAACTCAACTAATTTAGAAGAACGTACCATTTGAATGGACAGACAAACAAAAACGTTACTTTCAAGAGTTAAAAAGCAGACTTGTGTCAACTCCAATACTAGCACTCCCCGCAGGAACAGATGGGTTCGTCATTTATAATGATGTCTCATATAATGGTTTAGGTTGCATTCTTATGAAAAACGAAAAAGTCATCGCTTATGCCTCACGACAACTAAAGACTCACGGGAAGAACTACCTAACTCATGATCTAGAGTTGACTACAGTGATTTTCGCCCTTAAGATCTGGCTCCATTATCTTTACGGTACAACCAGCGAGATTTACACTGATCACTAAAGTCTTAAATATCTGTTTACACAGAAGGAACTGAATATGAGGCAACGATGGTGGCTAGAATTTATGAAAGATTACGATGTAGAGATCAATCACCATCCAGGTAAAGCTAACGTGGTGGCTGACGCACTAAGTCGAAAGATGACCAGAAGTTTGACGTGCACTCTAGTTTCCTACTAGATCAATGGTTTGCTTGCCAATATAACTGTGGAACCTACTTTGATTGAAGAAATTAAAGCATACCAATGTGAAGATATACTTTTAAAGGAAAAGTACAAGAAGCAAAGAAGTACGCTTGATCCTAACTTCACTATAAGCAATGGGATGCTAAAATTTCAGAATTGAATTTGCGTACCCGACCTTCCAGAACTCAAAAAGAAGATATTGGTAAAAACTCATGCATAGCTCGAGGTTTGCGGTCCACCCTAGCAATACGAAGATGTATCATAATTTGAAAGAAAACTACTACTGGACATGAATGAAAAGAGATATAGTAAGCCGCATCTCTAAATGCCTGCATTGTCAACGTATTAAAGCAGAACGTCAGAGACCGGCAGAGATGCTGCAACCACTTTCTATTCTTGAATAAAAATGGGAGCACATTACTATGAACTTCGTGGTCGGGCTACCACAGCTAGTTTCGAAGAATGATGCAATATGGGTTATAGTAGACCGATTGACAAAGTCGGTGCATTTTCTGTCAATCAAAATCACGTACACCCTTAATAAGTTCGCTACTTTATACATCAAGGAAATAATTCGTTTGCATGGCACCCCACTTTCAATCGTGTCTGACTGAGACCCCCGCTCCGTGTCTCATTTCTAGAACAAATTGCAAGAGGCTTTGGAGACTACACTGAAGTTTAACACTACTTATCACCCGCAAACTGATAGGCAATCTGAAAGAACAATCCATACTATGGAAGATATGTTACATATATGCATATTGGACCTTAAAGGTAAATGAGATGAGCACCTACCCTTGGTGGAATTCGCCTATAACAACAGTTACCAAGCAAGCATTGGAATGGCACCGTACAAAGCACTGTATTACAGGAGATATCGATCACCTTTGCGTTAGACGGAAGTTGGAGACATGAAACTATTAGGCCCCAAAATCGTGCCAATTACAAGTGATAAAATTCAACTCATCTAACAGCGAATTCGCACTGCCCAGAGTTGCTAGAAAAGCTATGCAGATAGGCGAAGACGAGAATTGAAATTCCAAGTAGGAGATCATATTTTTCTAAATATCTCACCAATAATAGGGGTCATCCGATTTGGAAAATGAGGAAAGTTAAACTCACATTACATTGGTCCATTTAAGATGTTAGAAAAGATTGGTCTTGTGGTATATCACCTTGCACTACCACCTGAATTGTCCAATGTCCACAATGTGTTTCACTTTTCGATACTTCGACGATATCTTCGAGATCTAGAGCATGTTGTTTATTATGAGGACTTGGAAGTTCAAGAAGATCTCTCTTATGAAGAACAACTAGTACAGATTTTCGATAGTCGTGATCAAGTTCTCCGAAACAAGACCATACCTCTAGTAAAAGTCTTATGGCGGAATCATCGTGTCGAAGAAGCTACGTGGGAAACGGAGAATCAGATGCGGGCCTGATATCCACACCTTCTCGAAAACTAAGGTATGACAAGTTTGAAGATAAACTTCTATTTAAGAGGAGAGAAATGTAACACCCTAAATATTTAATCAATATCACAATCAATTGTGATAACCATAATAGTGATAGTAATAGTAAAATTTAATAAATAATTTTATGATGGTATGTGATAAAATGTATTTTAATTTCAAATTAGGACTTATTTTGCAATTATTTTATTAATTGGGTTTAATGTAAAATTAAGGCAATAATTGTTGTAGATAAGCCTTAAAAAAAAAAGTGTAATTATTTTACATATTTGGGCCAAAGTATAAATAGGCATGAACTCTAAGCTAATCTCCTGCTTGCTTGGAAGATAAGCTTGCTTGGGGATAAGGTTTAGCAGGTTTAGCACCTAGGATAATAGACCTAGGAAATGTGGTAGAGGTTTACAGTTGCAATGTGTATCTCGGATCATGCATCTTTAGTATAAATAGGAGCATAAAAGCATAATGTAACCATCTAAAGATAAGAAACAAAAGTAAGGAACTGAAAAAGGGTGCTTCGAGGAAGTTAGTAAAAAGAGAGAATTTCGATAAATTAATATTAAGATGAGTTATATTAAATTTTGAGTCACCATAATTTATTGTATGTATATTTTGAGTTATCATAATTTATTTTACATAAATTGTGTTTTATAAACTATATTAATATTTCGTTCATATTGATTATTTTCTGAACTCTATTTGCTTAAATTGAAAACCATCAACATGTCTGTTTAAATTTTAATAATTATTTGACAATGGTTTTGTAAACAAATTTTTTTTTTTGTAAGTATCACCACGTGAGTCCCATGCCTTGGGGAACTTAAATAAACCATGGGTTTCTGATTGGTCATCTTTTAGCTCTCTATTTGTCATGGATCCATTGATCTCTGTTCTGACTGTCACTCCTGTTACCTCTGTTCTGTACTATGGTTATGGTTATTTATTTACATAATTTCTGTATTTTAGTTTCTGTCACTTTAAGTAATTTGTTTATTCAAATTAACTTATGTTAATGTTTCACCTTAAATAACTATTCATGGTTATTTGTGTCCCCTATACTCTTAGCATAATATTCCTCACTATGCTATGTGGTTATTCCTCACTATGCTATGTGGTTATTGTTGTTACCCTTTCGGTTGATGAGATGTAACGAAGACCTGTAACCTCGTATAGTGAGACCCGCACAAGATTTTGATGTAACTCTGTTATTTTGTTTTTCTTTTCTTTCTCTCCCTTCAGTTTTTTTCTGATAGTTTGCCACTGAATAATAAAATACTAAAAGCTCTATGTATGTATTTTCTTTTATCAAAATAGTAGAATGAAGTTAATTTTCTGTTTCATTATTTTCTTACTATCACTCTGCCTCCGCATGTGCCACTTAGTTGAAGACTAAGAATTAATTGGTAAGTCGCGATTCCAGCCCTAAGTCCTAGGGTTGGGTCGTGACAAAACACTCATAAACATGATTTATATTTACAATAATATCACTATCTCAACATTTTTATGATATTTTTTTTTTGTACAAATTTGAATATATGAATATAATTTTTCATTTTTATTTCCATTATTATATCTAGATTAGATCAATTTAATGTAGATATATTTAAAAAATATAAAATTTGTACAAAATATTTTTAAAAAGCAATTCATTGAATACAACAAAATAAGATAATATATTGAATTTTTGTATTTTTATATTTTTTTTGTATTTGGTGAATTTTAAAAAAAAAATCACAAAATATTATGCTTCTTAAATATATATCTAGATTAGGTGTATCTAAAAATAAAAATAAAAAAATTACTTAAAATATTAAAAACAATTCAATAAAAAAAATGAAAAATTAAAAAAAAAAATCAATTTTTTGTGTGCTAAACTAAAGAAGATGATTGTTATTTTCTTTAAAATAATATGAACAAAATATCTGTATTAATTTATTATGTTATATGTATAAAGGCTAATAGGTAAATATGTCATTTTAATTTGACAAGGGGTAAGTGTAATTTTTCAAATGTGAGGGAAAATATATATTGAACAGAAACCTCAAGAGGTGTCAGTATAATTTACCCTAATAATTTTAAGTAATAATTAATTAAGGCTTTGAAATTAAAAACATCTATCAATCAGTCCTATTAACTAGATTTATTCACTTATAGGTCATAAATGATAAATTTCTCACTATAAATTTATTTATAAAAACAAAAGAGCCTCATAAATTTAGGGAGCCACTATTCTCACTCTACTTTATTCTAAATGCACTTTTTTCTTTGCTCCAAATACATTAATATCCTTGAAATTTTGATTTTTTTAGAGAGTATATTTTTTACAGAAAGATATTAATGTAATTATGTATAATAAAAGATAAAGAATGAAATGTACTTGGAGTAACATAAATAGTGCTGCTATTAGCACCACATTAATTATCTTGAATATTCTATTTCTTTGGATCCTCACTTATAAATTCTAAAACCTTTTAAATTTCTTTTCTCCCTCCAAATAATACCAAAATTATTTTTATAAAAACATTTCACCCATTCAGTTGAATGGACACCCCCACACTCCAAAAAGCCTTTATTCCCAAAACCCTAACAAAATCCACGAAAATGATTACTACTTCATCTCAACATATTTGTTCATGGCCTGAGAAAATAAAGATAGAGTTTTTTTTTTTTTTTATTCAAAATTTTCCTTTTGTAGGTTTTGCGGTCGCCACGAATTTCGGTTATTTGTTCTCGAACAAATAAGAAATGTTCGATTACCTGTTCCCAAACAAATGAATAATGTTCGGGCCTATGTTCCCTAATTTCGGTCATATATTCGGAAGTTCAGTCTCAAAAAAATGACGAACAGTTTTTATTATTTATTTTAAGAAACTTATCCTAATAAAGTCAACCTCATCTGGGTTAAGAACATCATTAAAGTTATAAATCTCCTCTGAGCTTTTATTGTTGTACTCCTCTCGCATCATAGAATTATCATTGCCGGAAAGGTTTTCACTCATTGTCATTGCAAAAAAACGTAAGCAATCAAATGGTTGTTACTGTTATCGCAAGAATATTGCCGTTAAAAGGTTTTCAACATTTTGAGAGTTTTGAATGTGAGATTTGAAAAAGATGGATGAGTGGTGATGAAGGTGTGTGCTCTTATAAACCATAACTTATAATGTAGTGGGTGCTTAATTGTGAGATGAGATATTCCAAAATTATTAATATTCTTTTTAATAATTTCATTTGAGATTATTATTGTATTAAAAAAATTAAAAAATAAGAAGTCTAAAAAAATTGATATGATATTAATAATAACACTCAAAATAAAATAAAAATAATGACTTCCTAAATTTATGCTAAATTTATTAATAAAATTTGATGATTGATAAGCTCTAAAATAGAAGCTATTGTATTTAATAAAATTTAATGATTGATAAGCTCTAAAATAGAAGCTATTGTATTTAATTAACTAGATTACAATAACCATTAAAAAAAAAAAAAAAAAAAAAACTAGATTACAATTAATTTAATGCTTTTAACCAACATTAAAACCCGGCCACGGCCACCAAATCCCACTTCACTCTCTCTCTCTCTCTCTCTCTCTACACAGTAGAAACTAGAAAAGAAAAGAATAGAAAAGAAAAAGCACCATGCTATCTCCAACTCCAGTGTCTCTCTTTTGTGCTCTCCTCCTTTGTTTCCCCCTTGCAATAGTCTTCACCATCATCACCCCAACCACCACCACAATCGGCGGCGCCGCCACCACCATCCCCCTCCCCATCACCACCACCAGTTGCGGCGGCGCTACCATTCCAATCCCCATCAGAACCACCACTAACCGAACTAGCGCCACCAACCCATTACCCACATTCAAAAATCCACAAAAGATCAACAACAAAACCACCACTTCCCCACCACCGCCACCATCACGCCGCCGCCACCGCAAATCTCCGGCGGAATCGGACGACGATTCGCTGTTCCGAGTCGCCGCCCGAGTCAATCCGAGTCCAAAATCACCCAAAAAACTAGCCTTCATGTTTCTAACCACCACCCCACTCCCTCTCTCGCCTCTTTGGGAAATCTATTTCAACCATACCCCCCCAAATCTATACAACCTGTACATACACGCCGACCCGACTTTCCCTTACGACCCGCCTTTCTCCGGTGTCTTCTCAAACCGGGTCATACCCTCTTCCAAGCCCACGCGCCGCTACTCCCCGACTCTCATCTCGGCGGCACGTCGTCTTCTTTCCCACGCGCTTCTCCACGACCCATCAAACTCCATGTTCGCCCTTCTCTCCCCTTCTTGTATCCCTCTCCACTCCTTCAATTTCACCTACAAAACCCTCATCCGATCGACCAAAAGCTTCATCGAGATTCTGAAACACGAGGTCGGCGCGTGGGACCGGTGGGCGGCGCGTGGGGAAGATGTGATGATGCCGGAGGTGCCGTTTGGGGATTTCCGAATTGGGTCCCAGTTTTTTGTGTTGACACGTAAGCATGCGAGGATTGTGGTGGGTGACAGGAGGTTGTGGGGAAAGTTCAAGCTACCTTGTCTGAAAGAGGACACGTGTTACCCTGAGGAGCATTACTTCGCTACGCTCATGAGCATGAAGGATCCACGTGGATGCGTTAATGCTACTCTCACCCACGTGGATTGGAGGGGGAGACATGACGGACATCCTCGCACGTACAATGCCTCGGTGGTCGGGCCCAAGTTGATCATGTCCTTGAGAAAGGCGAGGCCCAGGTACGGTTTTGATGGTATCAACGGCTCTGATTCGTCTGTGACCAAACGGCGTGACCCATTTTTGTTTGCCAGGAAGTTCTCAGCGGATTCGATCCAGCCGTTGCTAAGTATGGCAAGTGACGTCATCTTCAAAGATTAGGATGGCAATTTTGTAAATTTATCTTCTTTTTCTTTTTTTTGTTGATAATTTTTAATTTTATAGGTAATAATTTATCAGGGAAGGCGGGACAAACCCATGCTTTTGACTTTAATAGAATTGTGTAATGAAAAATTGCACTTTGCTCCTTCATAGATTACTTATTTTTAGTGTATTTTAACTTTGATCTTTTTATTATTTTTAAGTATCTAATATTTCTAACGGTCAATAATTATCTGCAATTAAACGGAAAAGAATCGTGTTTCACAAACCATGTGGCATCATATCGCACATTAGTTCACGAACTAAACATGATTTCACAAGTCATCTTCCCTTGTTTTTCCACTCACTTTTGATATAAGGCAAATGTCATTTTGACCTTAAATTATTATATTTTATTCACTTTATCTAACAGTAATGATTCATTCATATAAAATTTTCCCTCCCAATTCACATAAATGAGACCTTTATCAGTAAGAAATTAGACAAGGTTCTCATTCGTGTAGATTTTTTAAGAAAAAAAAAATTTATGTGGATAAATTATTAATATTAGTTTAATAACAATCAATATATTTTTGTGACAGAAAATGTCATCATGGGTCAAGTCAACCCAAACTCCGGTGTTTTGAGAAAATAGTTAAAAGTTGATTTTTTGATTTTTTTTTTTTAAATATGTAAAAAAATATGAGAGATAATATGACTCAAAATGGGTTAAAATTTGACTTTTGAATTTTTATTGTCTTCCCAAATTGGCCCTCAATCTATATTTAGGAACAATTTATGTCAAAACTAATTGAACATTGACAAACTATATGTCTTAAAAGAATTAGAAAAGAAATATGATTTTTGATAATGCGTTTTTTAATTTTTTTTAAGATAAATATAATTTGATTGTTTGTTGATATTCAATTAATTATATTGATATTTAATTAATTTAGTATTTTACATAATCTTACATAATAAACGATTCCTCACCGTCACAACAACCAACTAGCTCTCTGGGCATGTTTAATTGGATGGATTAAAGTATGAGATTGAGATTATTAATCCGTAGACTCAATTATCCTATGTTTGTTTTAACATTTTGGTTTAGGATAATTAATCCAATGGATAATTAATCCAACAAATTTGTAAGATTATTAGTAATGAGGTAGGGGTGAGATTATTAATCCAATGGATATTAATCCAATTGGATAGTGAATACCACACCAATTTAATAGGATTATTAATACTTCATTATTAATTTTGTGAATCAAACATGACCTAATGTCTTGTGCCTAAAGTGTAAAATGGAGTAAAATAAATTAAATTAGTCATATGCATAAAGATAAATCTCATTATCTCGAGCTAGGGTTTAAAATAAAATGTAAGAAATTAAACTAATGTTAATCTTTATTTCCCTTCTTTTCATTAGGGGTGAGCATAGTCCGAATCGGACCAGATTGGGGTAAAACCAGGACCAATCCGTTATCTACGGTTTTTGAAAAATTGGAACCAATCCAATCCGTTTAAATCGTGGAACTAATCCATTTAAACACAGATTGGATCAGTTTAGGACCACGGATTTACATAATTAAATAACAAAAAAATATATATAACACTTTAATTTCATAAAAATATAAATATAACACCAAATTAGTTTCACAATAGCAAGATGTCTTTTCATAATAGCGACATATTGTTCTAAAATTTAAACAATCATAAAAAAAACTGGTTCCACCATAAGTATTTAGACCATTACAAATTAACGCTAAAATCTAGCAAATAAAAGTAATAAAAAAAGATATTATGCGAGTTTAGGTTTGGATTTAAGTTTTATATGAAATAAGAGAAGTTACTATGAAGGAGGGTGTATAGTAAAAATATAGACTATTTGTATACGGTCCGAATCGGTTCCAATCCAGAACCGTGGGGTTCAATCCGGAACCAATCCGTGAACTACGGATTTTTAATTTTTCAATCCGGAATCGAACCACGGATTCAAAAAATCAATCCAAACCTACTGGATTGGACTGGACTGGATCGGATTACGAATTTCACGAATTCCTTACTCAGCCCTACTTTTCATAGGGTAAAATTGTATTTTAGTCCTAAAAACTTGATTAAATTTACATACTTTTAATTAGATTTTTGAACAAAAGGATAATTTTAAGGTAAGATAAAAGAATTCTATTTTATTATAAACCATATGTGACGATTTCAAATTAGAATTACAATTTCAATATTGCTAGTTTTATGAACGAAGTGTATAAAATAAACTAGATTAGTGATTTGCATTATGAAAAATTCTATAATACATGCTCCTTTTGGAGTGTGTACAATATGCCCCAGTCATCATATTTGTGGTATTTAGTTATGATATATTGTGATATTAATTATGATTTGGTTAAACTAATTATGGTATTAGTTACGACTCATTGTGATATGAATTATGACTTAGGGTGTGTTTGATAAGATAATTCAGCACTTAAAATTGAATGTATTAAGTGATAATCAATTAAGTTCGTTTGATAATCACAATTGATATCACTTAAAAATTTAAGTACCTCTTAAAATGTAGGTTAAAATTTTTAAAAAAAATTAAGTAACATGAAACTTACTTAATTTTGACTGAATTTATAAATATTAAGTATCAATATACACTATCATAAATTCATTACCAACACCACCACCACCATCACTACTTCTACCACCACAACTACCACTACCACCACCACCATGCCACCGCCACCACCACCACAACCATCATACCACAGCCATTACCTCCACCTCTACCATCGCTACTATTACCGCTACCACCACCACCATGTCTACTGCTGCCACCATTGCCACTACCCCTACCATCACCATCATCATCATCATCACCATCACCATCACCATCATATCACTACCACCACACCACCATTACCACCACCATCACAATATAAAAATTAAAATATACAATTTTAAAATAATAAATTTCAAATTTAATTTTATACATATCAAACAATTTGTTTTTAGTTAAGCACTTAAATTGTTATCAAACAATTTTTCTGCTTAAAAAATTCAATATTCAGTTTTCAATACTTAATTTTTAATTTTCAATTTTAGGCTTCATCAAACAGCACCTTATTGTGATTATTATTTTGATTATGATCAGAAAAGTCTTTGATTATACCTTATATGATGTTTGGTTATGACTCATTATTTTTTTAATTATGCTTAAAAAAGATTTAATTATAATATTTGTAATAATCAATATTACAAATGTTTACAAATATCATGTGCATATGGCGCATACTCTTTTAAGGGTTGATATATTAGAATGATCCTTGCATTATACAACTACCTTCTTATTTACAACATCTGTCAAAGATGGCAAACGGATGGGTTTATAATGGGGTAATCATGGATCCATTCAATCCATCTCATCCACTTAATCTGACCCAACCTAATTGATTTTGGGCAGATGTATGTCTTTCGATTTACAGATGTGAATGAAATATTTTAAAATTCTCAGATACAATTTGGATGATGGATCAATCATCCCGCACCCACGTAAACCCGATCCGCCTTTAGAAGAAGTTCCCAAAAAAAAGAAAAAAAGAAAAAGTGCTACTCCTAACAAGTAACAACATAGGATATAAATAATAAAAAATATATATTTTTGTGAAAATAAAAAACAATGTCTTAAAAATAGATATGCATGGTGTCATGACCTATTATAGATAAATAATACATATTTTTCAAATGGCTAGTTATTAAAGATTGTAAAAATAATTTATTATAATTCAAAAAAATTGTTCAAAATTTGTAAAGTTTAAACCGTCAAACCGATTGTATTCATTCGTCAACCCGCATGATTCGCTCAATCCGCATTTGTCAAACCGGTGAACGGATGCAGATTGATTTTTTCTAATCCGCCTAATTTTAGACGGATGGTGAATGAGATGCCACTCGACCCAATCTGATCTGCGATCACCCCTAATTTATAAGTTGTGCATTAAAATAACTTAATTAAAACCTGTTCATTTAAATTAATAAATGAGTTTAAGTAGGTTGGATTTAGTTGGATATAAATTGCACAAATCAATTCAATCAACTTATTTACTTTATTGAACTCTATTTTTTATGGTGGTGATGATGATGATAGTTTGATGGTGTGGTAGAGATGGAGGTGGTGGCACAGCGGCATTGATAATAATGGAGGTGTTGTGGTGTAGTGGAGATGCTAATAAAAGAGGTGGTAACCATTTAACAAGTCCAACTTATTTAAACTCAATTTTAATTAGGTTCAAAATGTAACCCATTTAAATCTGTTCATAAATTTGAGCAAATTTCAATAGGTTTTACATGTGTACGATTAAGCAGATTCCCAATTTCTAGGGAATAATGCATTAAACATTGAGGAGGCTAGGGGTTTGAACTGATATAGCAGCGACGAACTATTTCAGTTGTGATCTAATTATATTAACATATTAATATTATCTTTGTTAAAAGAAAAAAATATCATTTAGGCATTAAATTCTAATAATCATTATTAGATACTATTGGACAATCTTTTGTGAAAAATAAATAAATTGAAACAAATCAAACAAATAAAATAAATTACATACCGAATTTATTTTTACCGAACTGAATGAATATTTAAAGACCAAGTCGAGGGTATGACACTCCGTCCTTAAGACAGATTCGCCCTGCTACGGTGCTTATGGTTATGTGGCGTCTATCTCCCAAGATATAATGATCTTCACAAATTATAGTACCACTCCAAACAATTTGTTCGGTGAACCAAACCTGTGTTCTATACTCTTTTTATTTTTTTCCTAAAAATTATATGAAGAATAATGCAACTAAAGAGCAAAATTGGACAGCAAAAAATGAATTTTCTAGATTGGTTTTAGATACCAAAGACTGTTGGAAATGATAGGTATTTATAGGCAAAAAGTGCTGTCCAAACAGGTTCTATATTTGAATGAACATGTGTGAAACTCAAACTGTCTAACAGTTTGAATCTGTTTGAACAAACTGAATATGTTCGTTACTTGGAACAGTTTTTCAAACTCTTTGAAAAATTTAGCCGTTGCTAGAACAGTTTTTTAAACTATTGGAACAGTTTAATAAGTATTGGAAGAAATACATACTTTGGAAAACAAAATTTCAATTTCAATTTGAAATTCAAATAATTTCCTATAAGAATTTCAAAAGAAAAATTCAAATAAAATTTGTCCAAAAAATTAATGTTAGAACCGACCCGACCCGCAACCCACACCCGCGCCCGGCTCAGCTCGGCCGGACCGGCGCCGGCGCACGCATGTGTGGTGGTTTTAGCCAAGGTTCTATTTGTCCATAACTCCCTCCTTCTACAAACTTGGGGTGCCCCTTGGGACCCAACCTAAGTGTTGTAATCCAGAGCTTATATACATAAACAAGTTCTCTTAAAGTTTCAATGTGGGACAACCCATATTTACTTCTTTAATTGTCCATTCCACGAACTCGAAAACGATGTCAACCTCCTATTCACTCATAAATGGTTTTGACGAACCGTCTTCACAGTGTGACTTGCCATGCGACATGCCATGCGACAAGGAATACGTCACCCTTTCGAACTCACCTCAAAAGACGTTTGGGGTCCACTCAAATTTTGGGCTCAAAGTTGGCCCAAAATAAGGCTATATAAAACCAATTTTTCCAACAAATCCCTTACATGAATGGAATTTGACGGAGAGAAAATGCAACATGATCTAATTACAGAGAGTATAGAAATTAGAAATATTTTTCAAAGGATAAGTAGCTTTTGCCTTTAAACCTTCCCTTGTAAGACATTATCGGATTTACTAGCTAACTAGTGAACATGATGTCTTGAACTGTTCAGCCGCTTGTGTAAACCAAGACAATAGAACTCACACAGTATATCCCTAGACAAAGTTTAGTTCTCACTATTGTGTTCATTTTGGCCCTAAACAACCTGGTCTTTCATGAATGCTCTAGAGAATTATAGCCTTTCACAAATCTCATAGAACCGGCTCAGTTCACACTCACATAAGTGATTCTTATGAAGAGTATTCTGCCATACTCCGCTAGGTTTACCTAGATATAAGAATCATTAAAATTTTACTAAACCTAAAACGCTGTAGACATCACTGTTTCATCCTAGAAATGGGTAGGAGTTGGACTCCCTAGTGATCCTTCTAAGTTATTCACAACTTGGTTGTCTCTTTGAACCTAGATCTTGGAATATCCAGTCAACTAGGTTAGGTTTCCATTGTGGTAACTTTTATTTAATTGGCTTTAGTCCCATTCCCCTCGATGAATTCTCAACTAACTCTCTTGCTAACCCTTTGGTTAGTGGATTCGCTATGTTGTCTTTAGACTTCACATATTCAATGAAAATAATTTCATTAGAGAGTAGTTGTCTTACGGTATTATGTCGACGACGAATGTGTCGTGACTTACCGTTATACATATGACTCTATGCTCTACCTATTGCTGATTGACTATCATAATGTATGTATATAGCAAGTACCGATTTTGGCCACATTAGAATATCTTCAAGGAAGTGGCGAAGCCATTCTGCTTCTTCCCCGCCTTTATCTAAAGTTATGAATTCTGATTTCATAGTAGACTTAGCAATGCAAGTTTGTTTGGAAGATTTCCAAGATACAGCCGCACCACCAAGAGTAAAAACATACCCACTAGTGGATTTTGAGTTTCTAGTATCCGATATCCAATTTGCATCACAGTATCCTTCAAGTACTGCTGGATATCTAGTATAATTCAGTCCAATGTTATGAGTAAATTTGAGCTATCTTCGAACCCTTATAATTGCTTTCCAGTGTTCTACTCCTAGATTACTCGTATATCTACTTAATTTACTTACTGCATAATCTATATCTGGGCGAGTGCAGTTCATCAAGTACACTAAGCTTCCAATAATTTGGGCATACTCTAATTGAGAAATATTTTCCTGTACATTTTTAGAAAGAAACAAATTAACATCCACTGGTGTTCTAGCAAGATGATAATCATCTTTGCTAAATTTGTCAAGTATTTTCTCAATGTAATGAGATTGTGACAAAGCATAACCTTCCAATGTTTTGGTAATTTTCATACCAAGAAGTACATCAGCAATGCCCATGTCTTTCATGTCAAAATGTTTATTCAACATTTTCTTGGTAGCTTTAATCATATCATTATTACTACCTATGATGAGCATATCATCTACATAAAGACATACAATGACATAATCTTTGTCTGTGTTTTCAATATAAACACATTTGTCACACTCATTAATTTTAAATCTATTTGACATCATTGCCTTGTCAAATTTCTCATGCCATTGCTTTAGTACTTGTTTTAAACCATATAACGATTTAACCAATTTACACACTTTCTTTTCTTTTCCTAGAACAGAAAAACCTTCTGGTTGTTCCATATAAATTTCTTCATCTAACTCACCATTTAAGAAAGCGATTTTCACATCCATTTGATGAATTTCTAGATTGTACAAAGACGCAATAGCATTTAGCATTCTAATGGATGTTATTCTAATAACCGGTGAGTATATGTCAAAGTAATTTGGACCTTCTTTTTCTCTAAATCCTTTGACCACAAGTTTTGCCTTGTATTTGTCAATTGATCCATCCACTTTCATTTTTCTTTTGAAAAGCCACTTGTACCCAAAAGGTTTACAACCTGGTGATAAGTCCACTATTTCCTAAGTGTGATTTTGCAAGATGGATTCAACTTCACTATTGACAGCTTCTTTCCATAAAGGAGCCTCAGTACTGGGCAGAGCTTCTTTAAAAGTTAAAAGCTCATTCTCTAACAAAAAAGTTAGAAAATCTAGACCAAAAGATTTTCAGATTCTAGCATGTTTACTACGCCTAGGTTCCTCTTCATCAATTTGATCTTGCTCTTATTCTTGCTCTTGTTCTTGATCATTACTAGTAATAGCATCAAAAGATCTTTTATTAGTACTAGTCTCTTGTCTAGTCTTATTTGGAAATACATGTTCAACGAATGATGCATTTCGAGACTTAATAATAGCATTTACATGCATTTCGGTATGTTCTGATTTATAAATCAAAAACCGATATGTACTACTATTCTTGGCATAACCAATAAAAATGCAATCAACTATTTTAGGACCTATCTTAGTTTTTTTAGGATTAGAAATAGCCACTTTAGCCAAACACCCCCTGTCACGACCCGAACCTGCCCCTATAAGTTTGGCGTCGTAATCGGCCAGTAATCCTTGGATTACCGAAGACCTCTGAACTGATTAACAAAATTAAGGGATCTAGCGAAAGCAAATGCATAAATACAGTTGTCCATTGAGCTGTGCAGACTTCTATGAGACAGAATATTTAAAACTTTATATACATATCCAAAAGTCATTTATACGTTATACCCACACACGTTATAGCATCTTAAGTATAGCCAATAAAAACAAACAAGTCTCATATACAGAAACAACTAGAACTTTAACATGACACTTCCAGAACCTCCATGTGAGGCACGATGGTTGGCTGACAAAAGATCACAGATCTAGACAAGAGTCTTCAGGACTGATCTCTAAAACGCCCACCTATACATATATATACACACAGTGAGCTAAAGCCTAGCGAATAACATTAAAGTAAAGGGGTTAGTGAACGAATTCCGAACATTTCGTAATCATAAGGCAAATTATAACATAAGCATTCTCATATCTGAACATACTAATGGTACATCCCATAGAACACATCACATATCGTCTTCCGACTAGAGTAATCGGTTCCGGATACCGATTAAACACATATCACCACAATGAAGTGGCTAATGAGATCTCATAATCACATGTATGTCATGGACCCGCATTATCATGCCGTCCCCCATGACTTGGGACTATCTATGGATGCCATAATAGATTTCAAACATGGAACATTCGTTCACGTAAACAGATATCATGTCAAAAATCATAACTTAACATATAACATTTGGAACATAATTCATATAAACATATCTTTACAAAAATGTTACTCACAGCGGTTCCCGTAAGTGGTCAATCAACCTTCGAGTCTTGACCTACAACCACAAGGTACATAACACAAACATATCTTATCATTACACATTCATGTGGCCATCACGGCTTAGCTTTCATTACATTGATTCTTGTTCTTTCTTAACACATTGCCTAAAACACACACTTATAACTTCTTAACTTAGTACATTCCTTTCTTAGTGTGTTTCTACTTCATAACCTCATTACCATGGCTTAATTAAGGCTTAGGGATGTTAAAGATGCAATGAGGATGCCAAAATATGAGTTGAAACACTTAGTAAAATTTCGGAAAACAAGGTCCCCCCTCGAGCGTAGATTTCCTCGCTCGAGCGGACATGCAAACATGCGAGGGATCGCTCGAGCGAGAATTCCTTCGCTTGAGCGGTCTACAAACTTGGAAAAAGTGCTGGTTGGTCTCAATCTACGCTCGAGCTATAACTTCCATGCTCGAGCGGATCAACAATATGCAAAGGGTTCGCTCGAGCGTCCAAGTGGTCGCTCGAGCGGACTGTAATAGCCTGCAAAACTATTGGATGCACAAAATGTCCGCTCGAGCGACAAATCCCCCGCTCGAGTGACCTTCAAAATCCTGGGTTTTCAAAACAAGGTTTTGAGCTTCCAAATGCAAATTAAATGGCAAATTCGTGGATAGCTTGTTCAAAACACTTGGAAAACTTTCTAAATCACAAATATATGATCATTTACAAAGCCTTAGCTCAAAACTCATGAATTTAGCTAAAATTAAGTTCAAAACTCCCATGCATGTATGTTTCATAAACTCTCATCCTCAAAGTCCATGTTCATAGTAAAATTGAGCTCCAAGACTTCCACATATATACAAATCTCTTTCTCAAAACATGATTTAAAAGGTAATAAGTGATGATTCAGACATGCATGAGCCAATTATCCATAATTTCTACATGAAGGATCAAAATTAAACATGATATGACAAAACCCAACATGCATGTAAACTTCTTCCAAAACTCATCAAACATGGAATTTACTTACAAAAGTTGATCTAATATGCATGCATGTTAATTTCATGCCCTAAACCCCCTATGAATGACAAAGCTTGTGGTCAAAATGATGATTTACTACTCATATATGCATGCATGCATGAATTGCAACTCAAATTTTCATTCTAAGCTCAATATATACATTTAAACTCATAATCTTGATGAAATCGCATGTTAGATGACTTAGATTCACAATTTAGAGATTGCATTCTTACCTAGAGTCTTCAAATTCTCTTGTCCTTACACAATCTTGATGAACTTAACACAAAACCTTCAATTCCTCTTCAATCTCTTCCTTTCTCTCTCTAGAATTACACTTTCTCTCTCTCTCTCTCTCTCTCTCTCCAAAATGAATCTCAGATTTTTGCACTCAAAATGGACAAGGATGAGCTCAAATGAGCTTAAGGGCTCATATATGAAGTTGTGATGCCATAATACATTAATTAGAACATAAGACTTGCCAAACGCGGCTTAATGAATCAGACTGAATTAATTTTTAATAAAATTTGCTATATAGTTCTAAAAATTCCGAATGACACATTCATGTAACCAATTCCGATTTCGGATGCCGATAAGGCTTTCAATTTTTATATTAAAGCGGAATCCCAGACACATACTTCTACGAGTAACAGATAAAAAGCCAAAGATCATGCAAAATACATAATAAACCCATAATTTATTTTATCCTCTTAATTAACATCCTTGATTACGGATTAGTGGCTAATTGTGGATCGGGGTTGTTACACCCCCATACTTTTAAGTATTTATAGGATGGTACTTTCCCATGCCACAATTCATAAGGTGTTTGATCCACTTTCTTTCGGGGTACTTTATTAAGTATATAATTAGCAGAAAGTATTGCTTCCCCCCACAAGTTCTGCGATAATCTAGAACTTATTAACATGGCATTCATCATTTCTTTTAAAGTCCTATTTTTCTTTTCAGTAATTCCATTTTGCTGAGGTGAGTAAGAAGCGGTGGTTTAATGAATTATTCCATGTTCTTTACAAAACTCACCAAAAGGTGATTCATATTCACCACCTCTATCACTTCTTAGTTTTTTTTAATTTTTTTACCAAGTTGATTTTCAACTTCATTCTTATATTGAATGAAAGTTTCCAAAACTTCATCCTTGGTTCGAATTAAGTAAACATAACTATATCTAGTATAGTCATCTACAAAAGCGATAAAATATTTTTTCCCACCTCTAGTTTGAATTGATTTAAAATCACAAATGTCACTATGAATTAATTCAAGTGGTTCCGTACTTCTTTCAATTGAATGAAAATGAGTTTTGGATAATTTTGCCTCAACGCAAATTTTACATTTATGATTTGTATCAATGTCAAATTTAGGTAAACATTCCATATTAATTAATCTACGCAAAGATCCATAATTAACATGCCCAAGTTTACCATGCCATAAATTTGAAGACTCAAGCAAGTAAGAAGAAGATGTATTTTTATTAATAACTGAGGGTACAACGGTCATTACATTCATTTTGAAAAGGCCATCAGACATGTAACATTTTCCTACATACATCCCATTCTTAGTAAGTACAAATTTATCACTCTTAAACATTAGCCTAAACCCATTCTTACTCAACAAAGATCCGGAAACAAGATTCTTGCGAATATCCGGTACATGCAGCACATTGTTGAGAGTGAGTTCCTTTCCAGATGTTATCTTCAGAACAATCTTCCTTTGTCCTTCAACTTTGGAAGTTAAGGAGTTGCTATAAAAAGTTGTTCACCGTTATCTACTGTAGAATAAGATGTGAACATCTTTTTGTCGGCACAGATGTGGCGAGTAGCACCAGTGTCCACCCACCATTCTTTAGGATTTATGACAAGATTTGTCTCGAAAACAAGTGCAAAAAGATTGATGTCATTTACACCATTGGAAATGTTGTCCACTTCGGTCATATGGGCTTGAGCAGGCTTCTTGCTTGTTCTTCTTTTGTTTTTGCCTTTGCTACGGCAATCTTTGGCCCGATGTCCCTCTTTGTCACAGATGTAACACTTTCCATTAAACTTGTTCTTTTTAATTTCCCATCCTTTAGAGCCTTGTGATGAACTTCCTCCAGAAAACTTTCGTTTATTTGCTTTTGGAGGATGTTTCACCACATTTGCCTTAAACTCCATAGGATGCTTATCAACCAGTTTTTTAGAATTGTGGTTGTCTTGTTCAATCCTCAAACACACAATTAATTCTTCTAAAGACATTTCTTTGCGCTTGTGTTTAAGGTAGTTTTTGAGTTCCTTCCAGCCTTGTGGTAATTTCTCAATTAAGGCTGCAACTTGTAAGGATTCGCTGAGAGACATGCCTTATGCATGAATGTCATGTAGAATGAGTTGGAGATCTTGAACTTGGCTGATCACAGTTTTAGAATCAACCATCACAAAGTTCAGGAATTTGCCAACCACAAATTTCTTTGAGCCGGCATCTTCCGTTTTGTACTTTTTCTCTAGAGATTCCCAAAGTTCCTTTACTGTCTTGATAGGACTGTAGACGTTGTATAATGTGTTGTCAAGTCTGTTCAAGATGTAGTTTTGGCAAAGGAAATCAACATGTTTCCAGGCATCGACCGCAACAACCATTTGCTGGTCAATTTCATCCTCGTTCATAGTAGGAGCAGTTTCACAGAGAAAACGAGCCACGTTCAGAGTTATAAGATAGAACAACATTTTATGTTGCCATCTTTTAAAATCAGTTCCTGAGAACTTCTCTGGCTTCTCACTGTGATTTACTGGTACTGTCATAACAAGAGAGGGGTTGGCGCAATTGCAGCCACCATTCCAGTACTCGTTTGAGCATTTGTTTTAGTAGCCATGAATTTTAAATTATAAAACAAAATTATAATTAGAATTTATACTACACATAAAATTAATCCAAATTCAGAGAATTATATTCTATAAAAATAAAAGAAACAAGAATGTAAGTTTTATTTTTCAATTAATTTGGAAATAAAAAACCAAATTAATTCCACACAGCAAATTAAATTTCTGTAACACTTCATTAATTAAAAAAAGACGAATTTATTTTTAATTAATGAACACTCAGAAATTATTTAAGAAAACCAAAATTAATTTCTAACAACCTTTACAAATAAATATTCTAAATTGTTAGTGACACCAGTATATTACTACTAGTTGTCAAAGAAAATAGACAGTATATTACTACTATCTGTTAAACAGTATATTACTACTATTTGTTTTCCAACCAGAATATTATTTTGTAAAATCACAGAAAATCATTTCTGTAAGAAGAAGAAAGAAGAAAGGAAATAAACGAAAAATTCTGTAAACAGAATAATTCGAATCTGTCTTAAGATTGTTGGACAATCTTCTGTGAAAAATAAATAAATTGAAACAAATCAAAAAAATAAAATAAAATACATACTGAATTTATTTTTACCTAACCGAATGAATATTTAAAGACCAAATCGAGTTTATGACACTCTATCCTTAAGACAGATTCGCCATGCTACGGTGTTTACGGTTATGTGGCGTCTATCTCCCAAGATACAATGATCTTCACAAATTGTAGTACCACTCCAAACAATTTGTTCTGTGAACCAAACCTGTGTTCTATACTCTCTTTATTTTTTTCCTAAAAATTATATGAAGAATAATGCAACTAAAGAGCAAAATTATACAACAAAAAAATTTTCAGACTGGTTTTAGATACCAAAGACTGCTGGAAATGATAGGTATTTATAGGCAAAAAGTGCTATCCGAACAAGTTCTATATTTGAATGAACATGTGTGAAACTCAAACTATCAAACAATTTGAATCTGTTTGAACAAACTGAATCTGTCCGTTACTTGGAACAGTTTTTCAAACTCTTTGAAAAATCTATCCGTTGCTGGAATAGTTTTTTAAACTGTTGGAACAGTTTAATCAATATTAGAAGAAGTACATACTTTGGAAAACAAAATTTGAATTTAAATTTCAATTTGAAATTCAAATAATTTCCTATAAGAATTTCAAAAGAAAAATTCAAATAAAATTAATGTTAGAACCGACCCGACCTACACCTCCACTTGGCAGTGGCGGCGGCATGCACGCATGTGTGTGGTTGTTTTAGCCAAGGTTCCATTTGTCCATAACTCCTCCCTTCTACAAACTTGGGGTGCCCCTCGGGGCCCAACCCAAGTGTTGTAATCTAAACCTTATATACATAAACAAGCTCTTTTAAAGTTTCAATGTAGGACAACCCCTATTTACTTATTTAATTGTCCATTCCACGAATTCGAAAACAACGTCAACTTCCCATTCATTCATAAATGATTTTGACGAACCATCTTCACCGTGTGACTTGCCATGCAGTAAGAAATACGTCACTTTTTCGGACCCACCCCAAAAGACGTTTGGGGCTCGCTCAAATTTTGGGCTCAAAGTTGGCCCAAAATAAGCCTATATAAAACCAATTTTTCCAACAGATACTTATTACTAGTAATGTAAATAGCAATAAATGCCTTAAACATATGTTAGAGGGGAAGCTATTTAGTGGTCCTAAGACATGGTTAGATAGTTGGGCCATGCTTTTCTGGCCTGGCCCACTGGCTTGATCCAATTCTGATTTGAGGTCGGACTTGAGACCTAGTCCACCCAAGGCCTAACTTCAATTTCAATCTATTTTGGTATAAGAAAAAATTTAAAAAAAAGTTAGGTTTGATTATCCCCTGGACCTAGGATTGGGCCTAAATTTTTTAGAACTGGAGTCGGATCAATTTTTGGCAGGAGCTTGAGCAGATCTGAGCCGGGACGGCTCAAACCCAAGGCCAGTCTAGCCTAGCCTGGCAGGATCGATTTTACAAACCACCTAATAATTTTTGTGTGTTTGAGGATGCTAAGTAGTAATTGATGTGAAATTATTGAGTAATTTGAGAAGAGACATGATTCTCTCCATTTTATAAATATGATGAAATCTTCATCTTATTTAGACCTCATTTTGGATTATTTTAGTAATTGTGTTTACTTTTTGACTTTTGACTTTCATTTATTTTTCCATATCTATTAAATTTAGGGGCACTTCTTACCATTTGTCGTTGAAACTTACTAGCATATTACCCATTCTACACACATGATTTTGTGATTTCAAATAAGTAATTATGAAAAAAATTTGTATGGTTCTTTTTATCAAATGATTATATATACGTCTATCTTATATGTTGATTTATAAATTTGTCAACTATCTATTTCTAAGAGTAGCATGATATTACTTTCCTCGATAACACTTGTCAAGTCTCCACCGTTCACCAATCATCATCTTTCTAATTTTCATCTCATCTTTGTTGACCACATCGACTCTTATTTAAAACAATTTTATTACGTGATCACCCTTACTTTTAACTTCATTTCCTTACCTTTCCCCAAGTCGACCTTTATCCCTACCCACAACCTCTCTAATCTCAAGTTGCCTCCACCATTTATCCCATTGTTTGGCCATTAAAATTATGATTAACCATTAATTGATAATAAATTAGTTGAGCTGAAATAAATTCTCAAATAAATTCGAATTCAACTCATATAAAATAATGAATAATTTTTTATGTGTTGTATATACAAATACTAATAAATAAATAAAATGAACAAAAAAAGTCTTTTAATTTTAGAAATTTTTGTAGTGCTTTTATGATTATTGTTATTGTTATTGTTATTTTATTTTATTTTTGTCTGTAAGGATCGTAATGATGAAATTAGTTGATGAGCTTTATTAGATTAAAATCATACATGTGAGAACAACAAAGATAGCCAAATACATATGTATACATATATATATATATATATATAGATGGATTTGGGGTGATTGCTATGAGGGGGTGCACGATAGCCCCTGTGGTGCAGTCAAATAGGCCCATTTCGGGGTCCATTTCAATAATCCAAACTGTTCACATTTTAGAATATATCATGTAGAACATACCTGTAAAAAATCAAATTAATCAGATATCGTTTACCTATTCATCTAATCACATTTGTATCTACAAAAATCACTACAAGAAAAAACACCTTTGGCGACTAAATTTTTAGTCGCCAAAGGTCCTATTTTAGTCGCCAAATGTCAAAATTTCACTTTTCCCGACTAAAAAGTTTAGTCGCCCGTGTTGTCGCCAATAAACGGTCGCGAATGCCTTTGGCGACTAAAACACTGTTAGTCGCCAATATATATGTCTTCAGCGACTAAAGATTTCGTCGCCAATAGTCAATTTCTTTATTGGAAATTATACCTTTGCCGACTAAACTGTTAGTCGCCAATAGTTCATTTTTATTTTATTATTTATACCTTTGGCGACCATTCACTTTAGTCGCTGAAAGTATTTTCAAAAATTTTTTTTTTTTTGCCTCCGCTGCTCTCAACAGGTTTCGAACTTGCGACGTCCCTTTGCACACGCCAAACCCTTTGCACAACACTCCCTCCACTATGCCAGTACATTATCACATGATCATATATGCAATATATATTATTTATATACTATATTAACCGCAATTAATACAAAATAATATTTATAAATATAATTTTTGTAATTCAATATAATTTTTGTCAAAAAATAAATTATTTACTAAAAAAAAAATTAGGCGACTTTTGGCGACTAAAAAATGGTTTTAGTCGCTAATTGTATTATTTGGGGCTACTAATTATTTATTTGTCGCTAAAAAAACAAGTTCTCAATTAAAAATCAGCACTTTTGGCGACTAAACAGAAATTTCGTCGCCAAAACCACTACTTTGGGCAACTAAAATGGATTTTCGCGGCAAAACCCCCACTTTCAGCGACTAAATTGTTTTTAGTCGGCAAAACTGCTATAATCAGCGACTAAACCTATTTTTAGTCGCCAAAACCATACCTTTTCGCTACTAAATTATTTTAGTCGCTAAAAACCGTGACTTTTGGCTACTAAACAAACTTTAGTCGCTGAAAACCCTATATTAGGCGGCAAAACTTCCTTTTAGTCGCTAAAAACATGCTGTTCGGCGACTAAACCCTTTTAGTCGCTAAAAACCTACTTTTCGGCGACAAATTCCAATTTAGTCGCCATTTCATGCACTTTCAGCGACGAAATTTCATGTTTTGGTCGCCATTTCTGTTTTTTGTTGTAGTGAATAAATAACAATTGTGATTTAAAGTATTAAAATAAATATAAATGTGAGTGGATGAAAGGGTAAACGATATTCGATTAACTTGATGTTTTGCAGGCACGTTCTACTTGATGTATTCTAAAATGTGAACGGTTTGGATTATCAAAATAGATCCTAAAATAGGCCAATTTGACTGCACAACAATGACTGTTGTGCACCTCCGCAGAACAGCCACCCCAATAAATGGGATATATGTTTTT
The DNA here is from genome assembly GCF_055761805.1 of Camellia sinensis. Taxonomy (NCBI): domain Eukaryota; kingdom Viridiplantae; phylum Streptophyta; class Magnoliopsida; order Ericales; family Theaceae; genus Camellia; species Camellia sinensis. Next base: position 122,161,382 of record NC_138971.1, on the reverse strand, counting down.
GAATTTTGAAATTTAAAAGTGTAGATAATTAAAGTTTTTTATTTTAATAAATGAACTGACTAATAGATCTTTTTTATTTTTATTTTTTTATATTTTTAATTGACATGATTTTCTATATTAGTGGGATATGTAAAATTTTAAATTCAAATTTAAAGGATAATTAGCGGTTTTTTTTTTTTTTTAGTTGGGTTAACCAATAGAAAGTTTTTTAATTATTTAAAAATATAAAAATTCTGAATGTAATTTGAAGCTCCCACAACCCTTGTGGTTAAAACCCCATTTTGCTTATATAGTATATAGATATAGAAGTATAAGATTCACTTTATACAAGTGAAACAACTCACTTTTTTCTTATTCTCTCGATTTGGGATTATAAAATAAATAATATTATAGACTAATTAGAGTTTTTATTTTAAAATTTAAACTGTGTGAAACTAAACTTCGCACAACACTGCAATATTAAATGTAAGTATAAAATTTACTTTACATAAGTGAAACAACTCACTTTTTTATTCTTTTCTCGATGTGGGATTATCAAATAAATCATAAACTAATTAGAATTTTATTTTTATATGGTTAAATGAAAGCTAACCAATTGAGATTTTTTTAATTGTTTATAATTTTAAAAATTAAGAAAATTAGTATGAGACTTTGGAGCTCGTACAAGTCTTCTCACTAGAAATTCCTTTTTTTAATATGGTTAAATGAAAATTAGTTAATAGAATTTTTTTAATTGTTTAAAATTAAAAAAATTAAGAAAATTAATATGAAATTTTAGGACCCGCATAAGCCTTCTTACTACAAATGTCTTTTTCCTTGTATAATAAGATTTGGTGAGTTTTCACAGTAAATGTCAAAGATAGAGCACAAAAGTACACATAAATTTAAGGAAAATTAGGAAAATTTGGTGAAGCATATGAGCAAAGCTTGTGAATTGTCCCCCCAACTACTAAGGTTGAAAGAAAAAATTTCCCTAGAAGCACAAACCATTGAAAAAGAAAAAGGAGAAAAAAAGGATGATTCACTTTTTGTTAACTTTTTATTACAACCATTCGTTTTTGTGATTTGGTATTGACTCCAAAGGAGTTTGAATGTCATAAATTAAAATTTCAAAGGGCATGAAATATTTTATGGCCTACCTAATTATAGGTAAAGTGTAATTTATTCTTATATATTTATTTATTTATTTATTTTTGTTACGACATGAGAAGTGTTTATCGAATGGTCGTAAGTTATATCACATTATTGTTCTTTTTTATTTCAACTAACGGGTGACACACGCGATACGTGTGCAATTCAAATAATTAATAATAAAAACAAATAATAAAGAATTTAACATTATAATATATATGTTATTTAATTGATAAGTATATTTTTAATGAAATTTAAGATCTTGGGTTTAAAACTTGTGGTATAGCAATCATTTTTTATTTTTTTTATTTTAGCACATATAAAGTTGTCAGTTGTCACGTAACATGAAAAGAAGAAGGTTTTACTAAACCAATTTAAACTTTTACTTATAATAGTATAGATAGATAATAGCAATCAACTCATGCAATGCACGAGTGAGAATAATTATCTTAAAAATCAAAATTTTAACTAAAATAAAATAAATATGAATGGATATGTTTAAATTTCATACAAATGACCCAACTTGCATGAATTAATAAAATGTACATATATATTTAACTAAATCTTAAAGTTGATTATAGTTAACGATGTACAAAAGGACAAGTAACTTTCCATATGTAAACATTGACCATGCTGAGAAAATTGATAAATACCTGTAATCTTAAAAATTATGAAGTGATTTGATTTCATATAAATACCACAATAGTCAAAGACATTATCCATTTTTTAAAATATAAACCAATTATTACATGACATATGTCATTTTGTATTTTGTAAATTTACATTTTTTAAAAAATTGGATTAAGATTTGGAATCCAAAATGCTGCACAACAAATTTTTTTTTTTTAAAATGTATATAATAGTATAGATTTGAAGATAATTTTCAAATTTATAAATAAAACAAAAAGAAAAGACACTAGAAAATTATAGGGCATATTATATTTTACTCTATTCAACTATCTTTCAATATCAATTTACCCTTTTTATACAATCCATTTGTATCAATGTAAACTTTCCGTTAAAATCCATCATGTAAATTGATGAAAAATTAACATATGATTTGCACATGACATTTAAAACCTAACATAATCTTAAAATCATCTTCACCCCTAAACTCACTCAATCTCAAAAACTAACTTTATATCGAACAAACAAAAATAAAAAATTGTATTAGTTATGTGTCATTTAAAGAGCAAAAAGACTGCAAATCAAAATTTGAAGCCAGATGAAGAGATCAATTAGTGGGTTGGAAGGGAGGAAGTGGTCAATTATGAGGATAGAGTAAGTGAGATGAGGTGGTCAGTTGTGGGAGTGAGGTGAACATGTAGATAAAAGATGAGAGAGCAAAAGAAAGTGAGGTAGGAGTAAAGGTATTATTCGGAGGCAATATTTTAGAAGATGATGTGATAAATTGTAAATGGGAGAAACTATTTATTTTAATTTTTTGAGTTAGGCCAATTTATTTTTGGGATTGGGGATCAAAGTGAGAAAATCTTTTTCTTTAAGAACACAAGTGGAAAGTAGTGATACTTTAAGGGGTAAAAGTGCAATTTACTGTATTTTTGTTATAAAAGTATGGCCTTTGCACCAAAGTAGAAAGAGTTTGATGGTTTATAAAGGAAATTGCAAATAAATGGAACAAGTGGAAAATTATTGCATAATAGATGAAATTTTTGTAGTGCAACTCTGACACTCGCACCATGCACATGGTGAATTTGCACTATACACACAGTAAAATTGCATCACCATAAAAATATAAATAATTTTTCACTGTCTCACTGATTTATAATTTCCTCTAATTTATAAATCAAAGTGGGAATTTTTTTTTTTTTGGGACGGATTTGGAGTAGCCACTATTGTGCGAGCAATGGAGCTCACTTCAAGTCTTACTTTAATTATTCGAACCGTTCAATTTTTAAAGTACGTCTAGTACAATATACCTATAAAAAATTAAGTTGATCAGATTTCAATAATTATATGATTAGATCAAATTTTTATCTGTAAAAAAAATGGTGGGTGTGAGTATAATACTGTATAAAAATGTGATTTGATCAGAAAACTATTAATATTTAATTAATTTAGTTTTTTATAAAAAATTTCTAATTAATATAATTGAAAAAATAAACCATTTAAATAGTATTAAAATAGAAACTTAGATGTGCTCAACGATGACTGCTGTGAATGCACGCACAACAATCACCCTCCATCCACCAAGGAGGGAAAATGATTATACTTCATGGCCAGTGTAGATTACCCATCTGGAAAAATAAAACTTGATTGGTCAAATGTTTTTGTAATTTATTTTTTTATCTTAAAATAACGCATAATTAAAAAAAAAAGAGCATTATTATTTTTTAATATTCAAAATTTCTTTTTACACAAAAAAAAAAAGAAGAAGAAGGTATTTAACAAGTGAATATTTGCAAAAAAATTTATTACTTCATTTATAAAACATAAAACAAAACTGAAAACACAGTCAAATTTCACTACAACAAATAATAATTTTAAGGACTAAACATTTTTATCTCCAAAAATAAATTTTAGTACAAAAAATATTTGGGACCAAATCTTGATGCCGCAAGAATTATTGCTAAAAGGTCTTTCAAAGTAAAAAAAAAAAATAGCAAAAAATAAAAAATAAAAAATATCACTAATAAATGTACTTTTAAGGATAAAATAATTTGATCCCAAAAATATTTATTTTTAAGACAAGTTTTGGTTTCAAATGATCATAATTTATTTTGTCGCTAAAAAAACATTAATGACAATTTTGTTAACAAAAATATTTCGTCTCTAAAAAGTGATGTTGTTCTAAATTTTAATCTCTAAAATTTTAGAAAAAATTACAAAAAAAATAAAAATAAAATAATCCTATGATTTGACCATTATAACAAAATACATTTTGAATTTTGAATTTTATCAATTTAAACCTAATTTTTTATTTGTTTTCAATCTATACCAGCTGCTTATTTTTATTAAGTAAAACTAATGAAAAAATAATATTTTTAGCCACTAAACTCAACGAAAATGATATTTTATATACACTACATTGAGTTTAATGGTCAAAATATCATAATTCAGTAAGTTTTACTTAACAGAACTAGGTGTATGGTTTTAGATTAAAATACAAATCAAAAGATTATGATTGACATTAACAAAATTAAAAGTTCAAAGTTTATTTTATTATAAAGGCCAAATTTTGAGTTTTATTTATTTATTTATTTATTTATTTATTTTTAATTTTTCTAAAATTTTAATTTGTTATAGTGCTTATACTTTTTTTCTGTGATCTAACACATTATTTTAACACATTATTTATTGTCCCTATAAGGCAAGCACCAATTTTTTATCAGATATTTCATTAGATTTATATCAAATGAAGGGAGATATAAAACTTTCATCAAATCAAGTGAGTCTTTATTCTTTCATTAGATTCTCAACGATAATATTTTCACAAAATTGAAATATCTTCTATGTCCTCATTTATCATTTTTAACTTGAACTGTCATGGATTTAGTGAAATCTTCAATATGAGGTCTCATAGGTTTCATGAAATGTTAGGGTTTTTTGGGTTGAGAGAGGGAAAAACCCATTGAGAGAGAGAGAGAGAGAGTCACTGATTTTGCAAGTGTGAAAGGGTGCAAGTATATCATGTGTAGGGTGCAATTCCATTTTACGTAGGGGCAATTTCATAGTATGAAAGATGCAAGTTTATCTTGTGTAGGGTGTAATTTCATCTTGTGTACGGGGCAACTTCATATTGTGAATGGCACAGGTGTATCATGTGTAGGGTGCAACTCTATCTTGCGTAGGGTGCAATTACATCTCGTGAAAGCTTTTGGGATGAATTAGAAATTTTATAAAAAGATTTGATAATTTTTTTTTTTAATTTAAATCATATCAGATTAAAGTTTTTATCAAATTTTTATTCAAATTTAATCAATATTAGAGATGCTCTAATTGATTTCAACCTTGCAAACTATTTCAAGTGCCCGTATCACATGGAATTATGATAACGGCATTGTGCATTAACAACAATCAATTGTTGCATCAGCTTGTATATAAAACCAGTCTTGATTGATTTGAATTAGAGATAGCTTTCACATCTTTATATGTAGAGACTTTGAAGGTGGCAACTTTCCGTTAGTGATTTGGTCATCCCTTGATGTTGATATCATTTTTATCATACTTAAGCCACTATTGGATCACTCCATTGTAGCTGACCCCTTTTTTTATTTTTTATTTTTAATAATCAATTGAGTTTTGACATCTAACCCCAAACTAACTCTATATTACCATGGGTTGCTGACCATTATGAAAGAGAACTTTAGTTAAAATAGTGTAGTTGGTTAAAAATCATATTTTACAGTTAACAGTCGTTCTAACAACTCATCAAAATTTCAAAACACATAAATCTTAAAGAGTAGATTAGCACTTGTGTGAAGTTGATCATAACATCATATTGACTTTGCCTACACACCATCGTCACACTATTTACACGTCATTTCCTTGTATGATAATTTATTTTGTTATCTTAACACACACACACATATATATATATATATATATATATATATGTTAAATGTGATGAGATTTACAAATTTGCAAGATGGAGAATAATTTATTGGGAAGTACAAAACTATCTTCTTGAAAAACTACCACTCCACCATCACTGCCTCCTTCATTACACCACCACCACTGCCACAACAACCCCCTCCTCTACCACCACAAAGTAAAAAGATTGGTTAGGTTGATTTGTCCAACTTGTATCCTGTTATGAGAGTAATTCTGACATATTGAATTGAATGAATAATATAATAGTAGAAGCCTGTATATATAGGTTGATAAGAAACCTAGATAGGTACATAAGAAGATAGAGATACAATGAGATTGAGATAAGTATAGATAGAGATATATCTACAATACAAATAGAGATAAGTATAATAATATACAGCTAACACCCTCCCTCAAACTCAAGGTGGTAAGGCAGATATCAACTTGAGCTTGGAGAGGAGATCAGAGAAGCGGCCTAGAAGATAAGCTTTAGTGAAGAGGTCGGCAGTCTGATCAACAGAGGTAACAAAGAGAAGACGAACAAGGCCACTAGTAATATGCTGGCGTATGAAATGGCAATCAATCTCAATATGCTTGGTGCGATCATGGAAGACATCATTATGTGCAATCTGAATAACACTCTGATTGTCACAATAAAGATTGGTGGCAGCAGAATGAGAAACTCTCATGTCAGAAAAAAGCAAACGAAGCCACACAAGCTCTTGAGTAATGTCATCAAGAGCACGATATTCATGTCATCAAGAGCACGATATTCAGCCTTGGTACTAGAACGAGCAACAAGAGTTTGCTTCTTGCTATGCCAGGAAATGAGAGAGTTGCCCAAGAAAAAACAGAACCCAGTAGTGGAACGATGGTCAGAAGGATCCCCGGCCCAATCGGCATAAAAAAATGCATGCAGTTGTAGAGAAGAGTGGGAGGAGTAGTGAAGACCATGAAACAGAGTTCCTTTGAGATAGCGCAAAATGAGAACCAAAACATCATAATGTGGAGAACGAGGAGCAGCCATGAATTGACTGACAATGTAAATAGCATAAGTAATATCTGGACGAGTAACCGTGAGATAGACAAGACTGCCAACTAGTTGACGATATAAAACGGCATCAGTCAGTAGGGAACCGTTAAGGGGGGTAAGACGAGTCTGAGAATCAACCGGAGTAGTGGCAGTCTTGCAATCGGTAAGACCAGCCCGAGCCAAGAGATCAGAAGTATACTTGGCCTGGGTAAGAAAATAACTAGAGGAATCTTAGGAAATTTACAAGCCAAGGAAGTAACTAAGCAAACCCAAATCTTTCATCTCAAATTGGCGATTGAGAGACTATTTAAGACTAGAAAGACCCATTGTGTCATCTTCAGTGATAATCATATCATCCACATATAGTAGAAGGAGAATAGTACCACGCTTCATTTTACGTATAAACAAGGCAGAATCATGGGCATTGGAGGAAAAACTAAAGTCACGAATGGTGGAGCTGAACTTGGCAAACCAGGCACGCGGAGCTTGTTTCAAACCATACAAAGCACGACGAAGTTTGCAAACTTTGTTTGATGGAACAGAAGAACCAGAAGGAGATTGCATATAAACTTCCTCAATGAGGTCACCATTGAGAAATGCATTCTTGACATCTATCTGAAAATGACTCCAGTGGCGAGCAGCAACAACTGCAAGTAAGCTGCAAACTGAAGTAAGACGAGCAACAGGAGCAAATATTTCCTCATAGTCAATCCCATATTCTTGAGTAAATCCCCGGGCTACAAGGCGAGCTTTGTAACACTCAATGGAACCATCAAAATGAGTTTGAGCTTGTAAACCCATTTGCAACTAATAGTACTCTTTCTATGAGGAAGATCAACCACATCCTAGGTATGAGTTTTATTGAAAGCTTGCAGTTCATTAGTCATAGCTTGTTGCCAAAGAGGGTTAGAACAAGCTTCCCGATAGGAAGTAGGTTCATGGGAGGAAAAGGCAGTGGAACCAACAATATAATCACGGAGAAGAACAGAAGGTTGCCTTACCCGTGTAGAGTGACGCTCTGGTGGATGAGGAGCCTCAATGGGAGGTGGAGATGGAGAAACCTCCACAAGTGCTGGAGAAGGTGTAGAACCGTTAGCAGACACAGGATTCTCAGGATGGACGATAGGCGTAGGCGACTGTGGAAGCATGGAGCTAGAATCTATATCAAATTCATTAGAAAACAAGTCTATGGAAATATCAGTAAAGGCTGGTGAGTGAGTGGACTGTGGTAGTTGAAACTTGGAAAGATTGGAGAACATTTTGTGTTCCCAGAAGACCACATGATGGGAAATACGAAGGCGCTTGGAGATAGGATCCCAACAACGATACCTTTTATGTTCTATACCATATCCCAGAAAACAACAAAGATGAGAACGAGGTTCTAGTTTACTGTGTTCATGAGGTTGGAGTAGAACAAAACAAGCATAACGAAAAACTTTAAGAGTGGTATAGTCAGGAGGAGAACCATACAAGCGCTCATAAGGAGAAGTGTTAGCAATAACAGGTGTAGGGACACGATTTATGGTGTGAATGGCAGTGAGGGAAGCTTTCCCCAAAATTTTTTAGGACAAGAAGAGGAGATGAGAAGAGCCCGGGTAGTGTTGAGAATATAACGGTGCTTCTGTTCGGCTCAGCCATTTTGTTAGGATGTGCTTGCACAAGATCGATGAGATAGTGTACCATGAGCTCGAAGAAAAGAAAGAAAATCAGAATCCAAGTACTCCTTAGCATTATCAGAACGAAAAATCTTAATAGTACGAGAAAACTGAGTGCGGACCATAGCAGAGAAATCATAATAAATCTGTTTAAGTTCGGAGCGATTTTTGAGAAGAAAAAGCCAAGTATATCGAGAAAAATCATCAACAAAAATCACAAAGTATCTTGACCCCCCCATGGTTGGTGTGGGGCAAGGTCCCCAAATATCAGAATGTACAAGATCAAAAGGAGCAGTAGAAATAGAAGTACTTTGATTAAAAGGTAAAGCAAGTTGTTTAGCAATTTGACAAGATAAACAATCGATATCTTCAAGACGGACACGGCCTAACTGACCACTAGAAACCAAATGTTTCAAACGACTAAAAGAGACATGTCCTAAGCGACAATGCCAAAGATGAAAAGAAGACATAGTAGATGTAGCAGCAGAGGAAGCAATGGAAGCAACAGTAGATGCTTTGTATGGAATACGAAGATGTAGAAGCTCGAACAAACGTCCATGCTTACGGCCTATCCCAAGGATTTCTCTCGTCTGTGGGTCGTGCACCAAACAACCATTAGCAGAAAATGTAACGGTTAGGCCAACTTTACATAACTGACCAACATAGATAAGGTTCAATTGAAAAGCAGAAATATGATAAGTATCAGAAAGAGACACAACGGAAGTAGAGATTAGGCCTATGTGACTAACAGACATATGAGAACCATCAACAGTGTGTATAAGGGGAATAGAAGATGATGATGAGAAAGAAGAAAACATAGTGGAGTCAGAACTCATATGATTACAGCATGCGGAATCAAAATACCTGAGGTCACTGAAAGAGCAGTATAGGGGGGAGTACCAGATTTGGCGAGCACCTAGTTGATGATGGACTCAACCTCATCCATAGAGAATGAAGGAGTAGTGGAATCAATGGAGTGATGAGTAGATGAACCCTCAGAGGCAACAACAGTAGAGCGAGAACCTTGGCCAGAATTGAACTGATACTGAGAACAAGAAGACCTGGTCTTAAATGAAGCAGTAGAAGGAGCTCGAGGACAACTACTTTGGAGATGACCTGGAGCAGTCTTGTGACACGTCAAGCATTCGCGAACCTGGCACTGAATAAGAGAATGATTGGTTGGCAAGCCGCGGTTGTGACAATAACTGCATAGACTAGATGGCTGAGGAGATGAAGAACTCTGAGATGATGGTCTCGCAAGAACAGAATCCATGGTTGGAGATTTGAGAATCCCAAAATGAGTCTCCTCTGATAGTAACTCAGTAATGGCTTGCTCTAAAGTGGGCAAGGGCAAACGATGGAGCAAAGAAGCACGCATGGGCTCAAAAGTGCTATGAAGAGCCATAAGAAACTGCAATAGCCACTGATGATTCTGATAGGTAATAAATAATTGTGCATTATCAGAATGAGCCCATGGAGGTTCAGAAAGAGCGAGCTGGTCCCAAATAGATGACATCTGGGATAAGAAGTCATTGAGATTGACCAGGTGCCTGGCGCATGTGATGAAGAGTCTGCAACAGTTGATACTGATGAGCATGTCTAGTGGTCTGATAACGTTCCTTCAAGAAATCCCAAATTGCTTTGGCAGGAGAGACAAGGGAATCATCTTCCTGAAAGCGTCCAAACTAAAGATGGATGGAAGGAACTGAGGTAGCCCGGAACCATGTGATAATCTGATAATTCTTACTTTTCTATTCGTCAAGATGGTCATCGAATGCAGAGTCAGGCTCATCCTCGTTCTGGTTGGGTTTGAGAAGAGCATCAGTAATGATTTGCCAAAGGCGTTTGCCTTTGATGAAGCTAGAGAGAGCTTGGGCCCAACTAACATAATTAGACCCATCAAGGATAACAGAAATAGATTGGATGTTCTCAGTGCGATCCATAATTTCAAAAACGGAGGTCACTAATAGAATCAGAAGGCTGGAAAACTTTAGGAACAGGTAGGGCTGATGTCAGCAGAGAGACAGTGGCGGAGTAGGGCTGACGTCAGCGACTGAAGATGAAGAGAAACGGTTGAGGAAGCCAGATGGAAGCCGAGGCAGGGGGCATAAGGCTAGTAGAAGCTGGGCAAAAGTCGATGAGGATTCGGCTGATGCGGAAGCCGATGGCGGCTGATCCAGAAGCCGATGGCCAAGTCGAGGTCGGATCACCTGAGGCGGAAGCTGAGGGACCGAAGCCGAAGGATGCTGACTCTGGCTGAGATGTGTGCGGAAGCGTACTGCGAGTGAAAGCGACGTCAATCAATGCGCTTCGCTTTGGGAGGTGCGTGAGGGCATGTGGAAAGGCTTATGGTGGTGATTCTGGCGTCGTTGTTTTCATCTTGAAGAGGTGAAGAGGCTGGTTTAGTCCAAATGTGAGAAGAGGCTGGTTTAGTCCAAATATGAAAACAGTGATGGACGAGAAACGCAGAACCCAATAAAAACCAACGTGAGACAGAATCAAAGCTGCCAGAGTTATAAAAAAAAAATGTGATAAAGAAGAAGAAGAGACTAGGAGAGAACCCTATGCCCTGATACCATGTTATGAGAGTAATTTTGATATATTGAATTGAATGAATAATACAATAGCAAAAGCCTATATATATAGGCTGATAAGAAACCTAGATAGGTACATAAGAAGATAGAGATACAATGAGATTGAGATAAGTATAGATAGAGATATATCTACAATACAAATAAAGATAAGTATAATAATATACAGCTAACACAATTCAACTCAATTCACTTAAACCCGTTTATTGAATAGACAAGTTTGAATTAATTATTTTAATGTATAATATGTTTTTATTCATCTAAACCCGTCCAATTACCACATCTAGTTTTGAGGCCAAATAAAAACCATCTTAGTCAAGATCAAAGGATTGGCCTTATCAGACTTTACGTCTAGACTTGATGAGTCTATTCGCTATAAATGCAACTTTCTTTTTTTCTATTTTCTCCTATCAATTGAAAAACACACACACACACAACTTAAACAATGCCATAGTGACAACATTTAAATCAGGGCAAGAATTATATGTTGATGGAGGACATGCAAAAAAGTAAAAAGATTAATATGACAATTTGTAATATCTTTTTGACTTTTAGGCTAAAATATCCTAATCCCAAACGGGGCCAAATGAGTGTTTTCCAAATAGTTTTGAGTTAGAAATTGAGGACAAAAGAAAACTTCTTTTTCATTTTTGAATCTTGATGGAAACCAACTGATTGGATCATTGCCTGATCTTCCAAAATTTTCATCCTTGAAGCTGTTGTTTTGACTTTTGATGTAAACCAACTAATTGGGTCATTGCCTGATCTTTTAAAATTTTCTTCCTTTACATCTTAAGTTTCTTAAATCTTTGATTGGAAGAACCTTTGCGAAGAGGGGATTTTTTTTTTTTTTTTTAAAGGGTTCAAATCACATCTCTTTACCTAAGATCCAAACACAATCTCAAGGTATCCAATCGCTTTGCAGGTGTGTTTGGATAGATATTTGAAAAGATAAAAAAGAACTGTAAGTGAAATATAAATTAAAATTTTTATTTTCCATTTTCTTTTCCTCATTGAAATTTGCTTTATTTATAGCAATATAATTGAGATTTCAACCAATTTTATGGTTCCAATTTCTTATCACAATACTGCTTTAAAACCTCTGTTGAGGATTAACATTTTGGGTTTTTTACTAGCTGGTTCCAATTGAATCTATTGCCCATTAGGTCATAAGTTTCTATCTCATGCACTAGAAAGTCCTATTATATTTTTTTTTATCCCAATTCTACCCCTGCTGTTATACTGCCAGAGCCATTGATGAATTAGTAGTGTTGGTGAACATGAGAACTGCCAGAGCCATTGATGAATTCATTGGTGTTGGTGAACATAAGAACTGCCTCTGTGGCCCTTGGATTTAATAGAGATGGTGTTAAATCTGAGAGAGATCAAGAAAATAGATATGAATGAAGATGAGGTGTGTCAACATTGACGAGTTCCAGAGCCATTAATGAATTCGTTGGTTTTAATGATCACGAGAACTGTTTTTGTGGCCCTTAGATTTGAGAGAGATGATGTTAGATCTGAGAGAGATCAAGAAAATCGACATGAATGAAGATGAGTGTATCAACATTGATGAGTTCGTAGCTCTGTATTGTTTAAACTAGTGATAAACCAATGATAAATTTGCTTAAACTAATGATAAATTTGTTTAAACTAGTGATAAATTTATCACTGATGAATTTGTTAAAAAATTTACAAATAGCAAACTTGATTTGAGAGAGAGGGGGGCATCACAACAAATTTATCACTAAATTAAGTAACAAATTTATCAAATCAGTTACACATCTATAGAAGATCAACAACACCTTTCAATGCAATGATTGGACACTTTCCATCCCAAACCGGTGATGGAGGAAGATGGTGGCAACGACGATGTCAAAGATAGTAGATTGGTGATAGAGGAAGATAGTGGCAATGACGATATCGAAGATTGTAGATTGATGATGGAGGATTACGGTGTTGAAGCTAGCAAATGAATGATGAGGGAGGAGCAACGGTGATATGGTTGGTGATGGAGGAGGAGGAGGAAATGGTGTGCCAGTGACAGAAATAGGAGAGAGAGAGAGAGAGAGAGAGAGAGAGAGAGAGAGAGAGAGAGATGTTTGGGTTTAGGGTAAAATCACTCAACTAAATGTAAGGGATAAAAATAAAAGATGGGCTAAATTATTTTGGGTCAAGACTTCTTAAGAATTAAGTCCAGTCTAAAAGACCGACTCGTAACCCCCCCTAACATTTTCTTTTCTGTGAATAGAAAGTCTTTGGTCGGTTTGCAAAAAAGTGTTGAATTGTGGGCTAGTTTGGGCTTGGTAAATCTAATTCCAACACATCGGAATGGGAACCAGAGGGGATTCTATTTCTACTTAAAAAATCATTAAGTATATTCAATTTCTTAGTATTTTTTATTAAATTATTTAGTATTATAATTTACTCTCAATACATCCTATAATTTTTCCTAAATTATTCTGCAAGGTACACCCAAATAATAAATAAATCAAAAATTCCAAATTACATCACTTTCAAAAACCTTTAAACATACTGTTTTTCATTACAGTTATTCCTTTTGTTCACATATAGGAACAACAACACCGATGAAACAGAACGACGGCAAACTTGAACCCTGTCGCTAGTGCAAATATTGACAATTATGAAAGAGACAATAAAATCCAATGAAAGAGAAAAAAAAAATGTGATAACCGCCATTGTTGCAAATATTGACAATTATGAAAGGGAAAATAAAATCCAATGAAAGAGAAGAAAAATTGAAAAAATGTGATAACCGACATTGTTGAGTTGTGGCAAGCTTTATGAGTGTTCTTATGTGAGGCATTGAGGAAAGAGTTGTGGTCTTGTGGGCTACAATGTTGTGTTTTCATTGGAAGGGCATTTCAAGTGCAAAGTTACCTTCCATGGTTATCTTTGTTTTTTTTTACCTTGACATTTGACCTGTTATTGATGATGTTGATGATAATAGTGAATTTTGGTGTGGTAGATTAGAGTTTTGGAGAAAAAAAATGGAGGAAAATAATTGATACTTGAGGAAGAAGACGAAGAGAGTTGAATATGAAAAATATGTATAAGTGATTTGAGAATACTACAAGACAAAAAAAAATATTTTAAAATTTAATGTATATTGTTTTTATTAAAAAATTTACATTACAGTGTAATATAAACTAAAATTTCAAAAATTTAATAGAATATACTCAATTATTATTTAGATTTAAACACACATCTTATCAGTAATGAAATTCTAGTGAAAAATGTCTCAATATTGAAAGTGTAAAATATTGATGGGTATGCTGTAGCTTTTAAAAACAACAATAATGTTACGTGATTTGAATTTTTATGACTCGAATAGATTAAATGTCTTAAAACGATATCGTTTTGATATATTCAAATTATTCGAGTCCCATAAACTCATGGGACAAAATATTTTTTTTTTCGTAAAAACAAAAAAGACGATCATATTAAGCGATGGAAAAGCAGTCGTACCAAGATGTCAGACTTAAGAGATTTATCCACTGTGGTCGAAAATAGCTTAGCGTAGAGCATAGCATGTCCCTTTACGTGTTTTCAAATTGTTTCCACATGTTATGGATTTGTTTGGTAATTATTTCAATAGCAGTGCTACGTCGCTCGAATTTATGCCCCCGAATCTCCCGAACTAAAAACGATGTCGTTTCGTCGTTTTTGGATTTTTTTTTTTTTTTTTTTTTTCCCTTCAATCAGAGATGAAGCAGACGAAGAAAGAAGAAGGGAAGAAGAAGCAGAGGCAGATGACGGCGGGGGCGGAGGCAGAAGGCGGACGAGCTGCGACAATCGGCGATTTGCGACGATCGGACGATCGGCCGGAATGCAGGGGCCTCTGTGTGTGTGTCTCCATTCCCTCTTCTCTCCCTCTCTTTCCCTCTCTCCTCTCCGCTCTCCCCCTCTCTCTCTGCCTGTCCCTCTCCCTCTTCCCCCTGCGTTTTGAGCTCGAAAATGGTCGAAAATGGAAGAAAAAAAAAAAGAAAGCCTAATGCCCAAAACGACGTTGTTTTGGGCATTAGGGGGGGCAAAGTTTCGAGCTCTCAAACATTATTCTTATTTCAAATTGTTTCCAAATGTTAAGGATTTGTTTGGTAATTATTTTGTTTTCAATTTATATTTATAAAATTTTTAAAAATTATCATAAAAATTTATTTGATAATTTTTTTTAATTTATAAATGGTTGTTTCAGTTTATAAATTTTAAAAAAAGAAACGTAAACTCAAAAAATGTTTCTTAATCAGAAATTTAAAATTTTAACTAATAATTTTTTTTTTCAATTATAATGTATATAATCCCATTGTCATAAGTAATAAAAAATAAATATAAATATTTTAGATCTAAACAAACATATTTTTGAATTTATGTTTTTAAAATTTTTCAAACATTTTATCTAAACTTAAACGTGTTTGTAATTTATGTTTTTCTAAAAATAAACAAAAATAAACTTATAAAATTTTTATAAATATAAATAAAAAACGTAAATGTCACCACACGCTGCCTAAACTAAGGATGTAATTTTCTCCCGTCACACCAGTTGCTGGATTTTTGTCTCGGGCAGCAGTGTCATCCCTTCATCTTATGTGTCCTCGTCTTTGGATAAAGAACCATGTGCTAGAGGTACTAGAGAATCAAAACCAGTGGAAAGGAAAGGACAGTAGGATTTGAAAGAAACATACAAGAAAACCCAAAAGGGTTGCATAGTAGTCGTTGGGCCTGACTGCTTGTTAAGCCCAATCCATGATTCATAGCCTGTAGGAATGGACTAGACATTTTTTTAGGCCCGTTTGTGGGAAGGCTTTGAAAGAATGCTAAAATTCTGGCCCAGCCCATTTAAAATTTCTATATACATACATCTATATCCAACATATATAATATATGAGTGCGTGCAACATGATGGTTAATTAATGTGGCCACTCGATAACCAAATTCATATATATAGCATATTTATATAGAAATGATACAAAGTCCCACAATCAGCACAATCAGCCCACTCTCACGATCCCTACACACACGTGCCAGAGAAATAGGAAAAAAACCAAAACAAAAAAAACATAAACACATAACTAATCACAATCATTTGAGGTCATAAAAGTCTTCCAAAACAAGGTCCCAAATATTTTCCATATTTATAAACGTACATTTTAAATAGATTCATATTTATAAGAAAACATCCAAATCGTTAAATTAGCAACATTAGTGACTCATTCTGGCTTATAAATTTAATTTAAACTCTCATCCTAGAAGTGACAAGAAAAAGAAAAAAAAAATCTAAGTGCATATGTATACACTTTCCCTAACTTGCACTGCACCACTATCCCCTTTCATTTTTCCTCAGCTACCACTGTGTCCTCTCTCTTCTTCTATCCTCCACTATCACCACCACCATCGATCGCCAACCACAAACCACCACCTGTCTCTCCTCCAACTACCACCACTATCAAACATAGCATCACTGCCACAAAGCCATCACATGCAAGTTCCAAACGCTGCTGCCCCCTCCAAAAGCAACACTACAAACCCTCTCCCAACACCAAAACCAAAACCAAAACCAAAACCAAAACCACCATCATAGCGACAAAGCCACAATTGCCGTCACAAATCCACCACCACCAACATCAAACCCGCCATCACCACCATCAAATCCACCATCCCAGCCATCGGTAGAGGTTTTGGAGGTTGGAAGTTGGAGATATCAACGGGATGAAGAGATAGGGAGAGAAAAAAAATGGAATAACTTGTCTAATGTGCCACATTTTTATTGGTTTCCCATAAACACTTTATGAGAGAACATTAAATAGGTTATTCTCCTCAAATATAGTTTATGAATAGAGATTATTTAGGAAACAATCCTCTGCCCAAAAATCGGTGATTTTTGTCGTTGGATTTGAGGTGAAGGTTTTTAAAAATTAATTTCAAATCAAAGTGCACAAAATAACACCCTGTTATTTTTCAATTTAAAACAGACGATAATCTTATAAAATTTTAAGAAATTAATTGAATTACATGTTAAAAGAGAGTTGAACCCCCTATATCTAACCTTTATTTTGAAGGCCACGGTTCCACTGTTCAAAGTAGTCTAAACAGAGGTAAATTCAGTTTACCAAATAGTCGCATGTCCACTCAATAATAAAATGACACATAACCATCGTATCTAAAAATTAGAAAACCAACAATGATTCATCCCACTAAAAACATCACCACTAATAGCACTAACGCATTAAAAAAGTAAAAAAAAAAAAAAAAAAAACACAACTCCAAGACCAAAACATCACATCATTAATGGCGGGACCCACTGCCACCTAATTAGTGGGAGCACTAATTAGTGCTCCCAAGCATTTTTCATTAGAAAACTATCATGTATTCTCTTACTATTAAAAGGACACACGACGTGTACTGTAGTGTTCTACCTACTAGATAGTTTCTCCAAGTTTGGCTACTTGTGCAAACTGGCAATGAAAGTGAAAGACTATGCATACAAACATTCATACATACATACATACATATATATATATATATATATATAGAAGGTCCACCCGATAAAAAAAGTACATACAGATGCCCTAGAAAACTAGAAACTTCGGTGAGTAGTCATAGCACAACGACAAAAGAGAAAGCACAAGGCAATAGAAGAAAAACCTAACATGAATATATAATGAATAATTCTCTGTTTTTTTGCCTTTAAACCACAAAAATAAACAAAGGTGGTTTAGCTTTAGCTGTATTGGGCAATAAACGCATGTTTTGCGAATCTGTGAACAAAGTTCCAAGGTCGGTTTTGTTAGATGTAATCCCTACCAAAACAGGACGATGATGGGCAACAACTCTTTTGACAAAGACTTACCCGCCATTGAATATATTTTTCACTCTGCAAAATATAAGTTGCCTACTAGCTTTCATGTATATATATTTATGTCATACTTATCATCTCTAACAATATTCTCTATTCTTTTTCTAAATTTTAAGTAAATATTTGAATTTTTATTTTTGAAGAACCATTTCTGAATGGTGAGTTGCTCAGTCCAAATCCTAAGAGATGCTGCAGGATCTCTTTGATACTCTAGTTTTGGAACACCTGGTTTTGACCTTTAGCTTCACAACTTGAACGGGCGTCGTTTTCAGTCTAGGTTTAAGAAAATAATTTCATATTAGTAGTAAACTCCATAAACATTAAGCTAGGCCACAAACTTTTCCATTAATCTATAAATAATTTATGGAAGTACCACTGACCTGTAATTTCCCCCTTTTTTTCTCTCTCCATCTGTCCACCAAAATTTCTCAGTCCACCTCTTTGTATTTTTGTAAAATTCTAATATCCTTTCATTTGAATTGCATCCACCCAAATGGAGCCTTGAATCAAACTTATGCCAATAGTCATTGTCTAGCTAAAAACTTAGTTCGGATTTATGAGATTTGAAAGAAAAAAAATTTGACACTACTCATTCACTCTAAAAAAACTCGTATTTAGATATCAGTTTCAAGATTTATTACTTTGTAAACTTAATCGCAATGGATTTAAAATAACAATGAATAGTTATTAGAAATCCAGATCCTAGCACTAGAAAGATGTTAATAAACACAATCTTTTCTACCTCTATTTTATTCTTCCTTTCTAGTTAGTCAATCCACCTTGGTAAGCAACCTCTCATATGATGAAATTCTAATAGCTCACCCTAAATGTGTTCTGGTTAGGTGAGATTCTAAATTGGCTACAGGGAGATTCTGTTTTAGAAGGTTGACAATGTCAATCCATCTAAGTTACAACGCGTTAGAACACAAACAGTGATGAAACTTTATAGAATTGAGAAAGTTAATACCATATAGAATTCACAACTAAGGGGGTCATTTTCAGTGGCCCTCTATTTAGATCCTGTAGTCAGTATTGGATTATTCTTATTGTTTTTATCAATGCTTTTAGTTATTGCCGATAAAGCTGAATATATATATATATATATATATATTTCCATTGTGCCACTAAACCGATTCCTAAAAACAGATTCCTAATTGACCTAAGTTTTGTCCCAATTACTCGAAGGCGGCTACATGAATCTACTTCCTCCATGCCAAGTCCTCCGGCAGACTTCTATATATTATGCCAAAATTAGCATAAACACGAAGTTCTCCCAGCTAAATGATATACCATGAGTACTCGTAGGCAGTAGGTGTCAGAATTGACTAATTCAAAACGAATGTTGTGTAAACTATATGACTCTGAATCATCTCTCAATATCCACAATCATGGTTTTTAGAATCTTGCGATTCATGATTCAATTCACACCAATTGATACAGGTTTCAACAAAAAGATTACTGTTAAATCTTAAATTGAGAGAATCATATAAGTCAATTGTGATTCACTATGATTCATTGTTGTTCACTACAATTCAATACTGTTTGCATAGTGCATGAAATGAAATCGTTTTCACTAAACAAAAACAGAGATTAATTAATTTTATTAATATAGTACATAATTTTATATGTATATATACAATTTCATATATAAATTTATGTATTATGTTAATAAAGTGATTCACAATCTGATACGATTCACTATTCATTAGTTTAGTAAATCCATTCACAATTCAAATTTGCAAATTGACAACAATGCCCAAGACTACAATTTTGGAACGCAGCCTCATTGTTTTAGTTAAATATCTTTACTTACCGAATTTGAAGCAGTGATAAATGTAGTGTCCGTAGAATTGTTGTTTCTAAAGACAAAGAAAAGGCCAAAAGATCGACATTTATACAGCAAATAAGACCTAGTAAACTCATGAACGCATTCCAAACAATGGATAGGAACAACCACAGCTCAGAAATAAATAAAAACTACTTCACTACAATAAATTTGGTAGCCACAAGTTCTTGAAACAAGCATCACATAAAAATCATAAAGATGCTGATCAAAAAAAAAAGAAAAAAACATAATGATATTCCCAATATTACAAAACATAGAGACATCATAATTGGATTACAAAGCACCCAACATTCAAATTCCCCATGAGCAATAATAATCTCTTCAGCTCATTTCCCCTTGCCCTTTACCTCTCAATTCCCCCATTGTTGTGCACAAATAGCAGGAATAAGGTCACATTCGAATACAGTAATGGGCAAGGAATAATAAACACAAGAAAGAGAACATTATACAAAGAAACAAACAAGTCATGTATACAACACATAATTCGAAAAATCAGTAAGGAGTAGTGTGGTAATACCCAGGCGGTGGTAGCCCCACCCCGTTTACTGGCGGCATTCCATAAGGCATCATCATTGGTTGAACACCCGGTGCATAGTATCCGCCGCCACTGATCTTGGCCAAACTAGTTTGGCCTTGCATTCCCTGACTAGCATATTGTTGCCATACAATTTGCTCCTGCACAAGCAATTGCTGTTTCTTCTCCATGTCTGCCATTTGGACATACGGAGGCGGTGGAATGAACGACGACGCAGCAAATGGGTCCTGCCCAACCGTCTGAACGGTTCCATCCGGGGCCGGAAGAGCCAAAACAGGCGTTGCGCTCTTCCCTGGCCCCGGCAATGCCACGCTGCTGGCACTGCCACCGATTAATTGGGCATTGCTAACATGTTGCCTAACCATTCCTTGATCATACATGCCATTCAATAACAACGGGTCAAGCCCACCACCCATCATTGCCTTTTGGTTCGATAGATGACTTGCTGATTCAACTAGGGCCAATTCCCAATCAGCCTTGCCAGTTTCAGCTGCCGGAGTCTGCCAAGCAGAGGTTACTTCCGGTTCCCCATTCGATGGAAAAGCTTCCCAAGACCCATTTCCATTTTTCGCCACAGGACCCGCAAACAATGCCAAGGCAAATCTATTCCCCTGATCATCAGCAGACAAAGCCTCATCCCTCAAATCCACCAAATCCCCAGCCTCTTGCTGTTTCTGAGGCTTAGGAAGCTCTGGTTCAGGTGGTGGCGGAGGTGTGTAATTTTCTGGCGCTGGCAATGCCTTTATTTCATTCATGTCTTGCACGGGCTCCTCTTGAGCCACCACCGGTTGCTCTACTTTCCTCTCTGGGCTCTTCAACGCTTTCGCTCTATCCCTCACAAACTCCTCCAAAGTCTCCAATAACTTGCCCGTAATCCTCTGCACTTCCGGGTACTCTGATGACCTTGCCAAGCCAATGTCAGTACACCAATTATAAAACCCTACAAGCTCATCAATTTGCTTCGCAGCACTCACATACGCATCGAAAGCCTTAACACAATCCGAATACTCCATGTCGAAAAACCGATCAAGTAACACAGCTAAAACCTCACAAATATCAGCATAGAGCTTAAAACTCTCTCTAAGAATAGGGTACAGAGCAACCAACACCATCCTCCCATTTTTGGCCATACCGGTGGGTCTACACGCCAATAACCTATCCAAAAGCCTCTGCAAATGTCCCATTTTCCCGAAAATCCTTTCGGGGCTCATGTCCCTCAATGGGGTCACATCTTTCTTCTCCTCCCCCGAAGTCTCCCTCACATCCCCAAACGATCTCGACCGTCTCATCCCATAATTTCCATAACCCGGTTCGTCTCTAAACTCATTGTAATCATACTCGTAAGCCCGATTCGGCGGCGATCGCCACCGCTCCTCCCTCGATCCATACCTCTCAATCTCAGAACCACCAGAACCAGAACCAGAAGCACCACCACTTTGCTTCCTCTCATACAAAATCAACTCCAATTTCTGGTCCAAATACAGAGCATAACTCCTCACAAAAGCCGAATGGTCCCACGAATTCGAGTGCGCTTCGTCTCGAAAATCCGACATGTTCAACAACCGAGTCCCTCTACGAGTCGCGTACGTGATCTCTTGCTGAAACACAGGCTCGCCATCGGAGAGAAGGCGATGAACCACGATCAAACTCTTCAAAGCAACGATCCAATCTCGAGTTTTCCCCAATCGCTTCGATACTGATGCTACGCAAGCACTCACGTAGCCTCTCGAGTACGAAGTCAATTGCAAGATCTCTCGAATGTACTTCTCGTCCGCTGGTTCGTCGTCGTGACTCGTCGCTTTCACGATCGCCACTTCCAGATCCGGAGCCAAGTTGCCTGCTACTTTCGCGATTCCGATGCTTGTTTGATCCTTCACAGCTCCGATCGCTTTGCGGATCGTGCTCGGAGCCATTGTTGCCGATCACTGAAAAATCCCAAACACACAAAAATTCAATCAGATCTTCGAAATTTTATAGTTATTTTTTTTTAAAAAAATTGTTTTTTTTTTTTTTTTTTGTGTACCGTTGAGTTTGGAGAAAGTTCTTCTAGATCTGCGGCGAAGAGAGAGGGTCTGACCTTTCGGAGGGTCTGTGATTTTGTGGTGTTGACTTTTGGAGAAGAAAATGGAGACTCTGAAATTGGATCTGAGCTGAGTTGATCTGCAATGGAGGTCTTAATCCTTCTCTCCTACTTTTTCTCTGTCTAGATTTTCTTCCAGTGATTTGAGAGAGATGAAGATGGACGAATAAGAGGTGGATTGAAAGGATGGGTTGAGGTCCGGAGGGAATCTGGGCCGTTGATCTGAGATCTAGATTTTGTGTTTTCTGGGTGGACTCGTGTAGACTTCGAGCTGAGGACATGTGAGGATTTTAGCGGGTATGTGAGGCTGTTATTTTAGAATAATGCTTGGCCCCTTTTGGGTCACCCCTCACCCCTTTATCACGTGGCGGGTGGTGATTGGAGGAGCAGGAAAAAAAAGAAAAAGAACAAGAAAAGGTAACCAATGAGAGAGAGAGAGGGGGTCAAAGGGGTATGGAGAAAAGGAGATGAATCATTGTTGGTTATTTTATTACCATGCGAACGTGTACGGTCTTTGCAGAGTTTTGACCATTTTTTTTTCTTTTATTGTCAATAATTTTGGAGATTTTCTATTTTCTAAGGAAATTAAGATCATCCCCATTGAAATTGTTACACTTCACCGGAGTATGTTGTTGGTACTGGTGTAAATTGGGTTCGGCCTGCCTTCGGATCTGTAGACTCGCGCCAAAAATCGAATTGGGCTGGGCCAACTTAGGCTTCATTTGGAGATAATAAATTTTAGTTAAAAAATTAAAAAATTATTATACGTTGTCATATTATTCTCTTTATTTTTTTACACATCTTTTTATAAAAAATTAAAAAATTATTAAAATAGCATATCTTCAAACGAGGCCTTAGTCACACAAAATCTCGGCTCAAACTTAAGCCTAGGCCTGGGTTTGGCCCAAGCTGGACTCAACATTTATTTTATTTTATAGGGCTGCGTGGAGAAAAATGATTCATGTAGTCGACCCCATTTGATGGAACTTAAGACTTGGTTTGGTTTGTTTATTTTCTTCACTAAAATAACTTAAAAATAACATTGGGTCTCAGGCAAGACGAGCGAGCTAGGCCTTGGGTGGTCTTCAGAGTGTGCGTGGATCAAGTCAACAAGTTAGGCTCGAGCCAAAAAACAAACAACCTAGGGCTCGGGGGGTTCGGGTTGGGATCTGGTTCGGGCTTGGCTTGAATAGGTCGGGCCGCAGCGGGTTTCGGGTGGGTTTTGGGCCAACGGACCATTTTTACACCCTAATTGTCGGGTTTACTTAAGCTCGGTTTATTTATGCCAAAAAAAAAGAAGTAATAATAGAGACCCTCATAAAACACAAACCCCCAAAATGATCTGAACCATTCATATCACTATCAGACACAACTCCCCAAAAAAATTTAAACACATTAATGACCAATACATCAGTGGGGGGTCATGGGGATCCTCTTTTGTAGGGGTCCCAAACATTTTCCAAAAAAAAATTATACTATATTTGATTGCATTTTTTAAAGGAAAAATTAGTTAAAACCCTTCCATTGGACCTTTATTTGGTAAAAAGAACAGTCTAATTTATTTTACTTTATAAACCCCCTAAAGAGAAGGCACATAATTGAATAAGGATAAAGTAAAATATATATTTTTTTTCTTGGATAATATTGTCAAAGTAACATGTTACTGTGAGACAAAATAACATGTTAGTGTCAAACAGAGTAACACGTTACTGTTTGCATCAATTTCGAAGGTAATGAATTTTATTTTATTTTTAAAAAAATTTATTGTCAACATAGATCTTGTTTGATAAAAATACTAATTTTATTAAAAATAGACATCTAAATCAAAAGTTATATTATTTTAAAGTTTAATATTTTAGCATTAGTGGTATGTGTTTAATTTTTCAAGAAATTTTTTTTGTACTTGTCCTTAATACATTAAGATTTTATTATGAGGAGGGTTTTGACCAAACTCCTTTTTAAAATTAATGTACTAATTATTGCATTAGTATTGGTAATAGTGGTAGTAACGGGAGTGGAGGTGGTGGTTGGAGTAGTGTTGATGGAATGGAGGTAGTGGTGATAGCAATGTTGATGATGGTGGTTGTGGTCATTGTAATGATGGTGTGGTGGTGAAAATGATGGTAATAGTGGTGTTGGTACAATTTTAGTTCGGAAAATGTTTTCATCATTTTAAAAGTGAAAAATATTTTTTTTTCCCAAATAGACTTGTCTTTTTATTATAAATGCTAGAAAATGTGGAAAAACAAAATTCCATCCAAACAAAGGGAGCGTTAGTTAAAAAAGTTTATGACTGAAAAGTTTTGGATTTGGTATTTGAATCAACCGTTTAAATTTTAAGTTTTGAAAATAATTGTTTCAAATTTTATTTTATTCATAAGGATAATAACAATTTAAAAAATCATATTTTTTAACACATCAACACTTCATTTGGCATGAGTTATTTTGGCTAAATTAACTAATAAAGATAAAACAGACTAATTTAGCTAATAAATAAAATATCACATCAAAATCTTAATCATTTCACTTTTTCTCTTACAATCATCAAATCGATTACAAAAAAAAAAGAGCAAAAATTTATCCCAAACAGAATCTTTTAGCCAGCCTAAAATAACAAAAAAGTCAAGCTAAATTAGCTCATCCCAAACGAGGGCTAAAGGAATAAGGTTATTTACATAGTGTGACACCCGAATTGTTTAATCAAATATCATGTATAATTAGAATAAAATAAAATAGTGAATATTATGAGTGTATGAGATAAAGTGAAGTTTAATTAGGAATAATTTATTTTAAGAATTGAGCCAAAGTAAAAATACACCAAAGTTAAGTAAAATAATAATAATAATAAGAATAAATAAATAAATAAAATAATAACAAATCTCATAATAACAAATCTAATAATAATAATAACAAATATAGTAAAAATAAACGTGCGTAGTTGCTGGATGAATAAAACCTCAACCATCTGGGCTGTCTAGGAATAGGGAGAATGATTTAGCAAATTCGGACCATTAATGCATCCCACGCTGTGTGTATATATAAAGGGATGGGTGGGGCTGTAAAGTGAATAGGACGAAAGGAAAAGAAATAGAAGGGAAAAATGGGAGCAAAAAGGAACACCGGTGCGAAGGTAGAAAAAAGAAAAAGAAAATAGTAAAAGTTAATATTAATATGAGTTATATTATATCTTGAATTATCATAATATATTTTACGTATGTTTTGAATTATCATAATTTATTTTTTAAAAGTTATGTTTTATAACTTATATTTATATTTCAATTACATTAATTATTTTCTGAATTCCATTTGTTTAAAATGAAATCCATGGATATGTTTGTTTAAATTTTAAAAATTATTTGACAATGATTTTGTAAACATTTATTTTCTATAAGTACCACCACGGGAGTCCCATGCCTTGGGGGACTTAAATAACCATTGACACCTGTTTGGCAATTTGTGGTTCTCTGTTTGTCATGGATTCATTGATCTCTGTTCTAATTGTCACTCTTGTGACCTCTGTTCTGTACCGTGATTATGATTATTTATTTACATAATTTCTGTATTTCAATTCCTGCAACTTTGAATAATTTGTTTATTTATATTAAGTTATGTAAATGCTTTAGCTTAACTAATTTCCATGGTTATTTTGTGTTCCCTATACTCTTGGCATAATAGTTCTCACTTTGTTGTATGCTTATAACTGTTACCCTTTCAAGTGACGAGATGTAAGGAAGATCCGTAACCTCATGTAGTAAAACCTGTATAAGAATTTGATGCTGATCCGTTATTTTTTTTCTTTCATTTTCTTCCTTTTGTTTTTTTTTTTTTACTGCGAGCCAGTCACTGAATAAAAAAATAAATAAAAGCCCTATAGATGTACTTTCTTTTATCCAAATAGTCGAATGGAGTTAATTTTCTGTTTAATTATTTTCTTACTTTCATTTTGCCTCTGCCTGCACCATTTAATTTGCTACGATTAAAATTATTTAGTAAGTTGCGATTTCAGCCCTAAGTCCCTGGGGTTGGGTCGTGACATATAGAGACCCTTTAAACTATTAAAAAATATCACTTTGATTCTCTAAACTATAAAAGCACATAAATAGACCCCCTAAATTATTGAGAAATATCATTTTATCTTCCTAATCTATAAAAGTGTACAAATGAATTTTATTATCTATATATAATTTTATTTATTTATTGAGTCTGTTCTACCACAAATAGATTTCGCCGCATAGATTTGATAGAGTCCCTTAATCTTGATATTCAAGCACGAATCTCTTGAGCGCTTCGGTGGCGGATAGCATTATGGGCAAAGCACTTTTACTGCAACGAACGGCTGGTTCTTATTACATTTACCAAGATAGTCTTGCTCAAATGAGTTCTACTGTAGAAGTTTTCAACATACACCTGGGTACAAATCTTTCACTCATTGAGAAGTGAAAACCTATGACTAGATCGTCTTGAAGACGGATGCGATGGGAAATTGTAAAAGTATATCAATTGGACCTTCTAACAGAAGGGGTCAAAGTGAAATACGCCAATAGTTTCAGGGGTCTATTTATACACTTTTATAATTTAGAGAGTCAAAATAATACTTCTTAATAATTTAAGGGACCTTTGTATAAATAACTCTTATTTTCACCGTTCCAAGACATAAATACATGGATCAACAAGTATACCGTGCGTCGCCAATGTTTCTGCAAATTTCTTTTTACAATCTTTAGTGACGGAATACGCCCCGTCGCAAAAGTCCATGTTTCTCGACGGTAGATACATGCCGTCGCAAAGTCGTCTTTTGGCGACGGCAAATATATACCGTCGCAAAAAATTCTTTTTTTGGCGATGCCAACTATTTCCCGTCGCAAAAAACCCTTTTTTGCGACGGTTGTCACCCCATCGCAAAGACCTCCGTGTTATTAGCCAGGTTTTCTTGTAGTGATCGTATACTACTTCTTCCTAGCTTTTCATAGCCATTTAAACATACTCCCTTACAATTTTATTAGATTTTATAGTTTCCAACCACTTGAACAATCAATCAGGATGGACTTAAAGGGTGGCAAGAAGGGCGATCGCCCCCTTACAATTTTAAAAAATCTTTCATATATTAGTATTAATTATTAATTATTTTTAAATTATAAATATTCGCCCTCTCTAGATTTGAAAAAGAAGAAGAAGTGATAGTACGATTTACACATCTTTACATATGAAAGGTGAGATGCAAAGTACAAAATTTAACAATTTTGACAAAATATAATAATAAAATTTGATTTATCATAATTAGTATCGATAAATTGTCTTACAATTTATCTTTTATAAATCAATATGAGCATAGGAAAACATGTTATTTATATATATTTTTATACTATTTTTACCTCTTATGTATGTAAAAATTTATATTGTAATTTACACTTCATTTTAAATTTTTTTGTTAAAATATATATTCGTCGCCTCTGAAAGATAAATTGATAGAAGATAAATTGATAAAAAGAGAATAAATTGTAGAGAGAAATTGTGTATCTCTTTTATTATATATATTTTGTATCTGTGTTGTTAACTCCTTTATATAGAGGAGAGGTTACATAATTTGGAGGAGCCATTGAGGAGCAGCTTACCGAAAGTGGCCGAAAGGCTTACAAAAAGGAAACACTAATGATGAAAGCAAGCAATCACTAATCTATTATAATGCTAACATATTATAATAACCTATTATATAATATTATACACTAACATATGAATAACATATTATAATAGGATAGGTTATTATATAATATTAACAGCCCCTCAAACGCAAGGAGGATAGACACTAACCAACTTGAGTTTGGAGAGAGTAACAAAACAAGAAAATAATCTGACAAATAAAAGTGGATAGGAGACACTGTATGGTCGTGTCAGACCGTTGTAGCAGACAGTTTACGGGGTCATGTCGGACCGATGTAGCAGCTGACCGGAATCAATGTCGGGACAGTTTATGGGGTCATGTCGGACCGATGTAGCAGACACTGTGTGGTCGTGTCAGACCGATGTAGAAGACAGTTTATGGGGTCATGTCGGACCGGTGTAGCAGGACAGTTTACGGGGTCATGTCGGACCGTTGTAGAAGACAGTTTACGGGGTCATGTCGGACCGTTGTAGAAGCTGACCAGAATCAATGTCGGGACAGTTTACGGGGTCATGTCGGACCGTTGTAGCAGATTGTGGAGGTGCACCAAGGGGGCGACTTAGGGAGTGCGCCATGAGCGACTTATGCATGATACTGTGTATAACCCCCCCTCAAACTCAAATAGGTGTGAAGATAGAAACCTATTTGAGGTTGAAACAAAGGGATTGATAAAGCGGACCGGTGTAGAAGACACTGTATGAGTGTGTATATAGGCTGCCCAAAAAATATACATGGATGTAGATATCGAGCCCTCAAAAGTCGTGCCTTCAAAAGGTGTGCCCAATCTGTCAAAAGGCGTGCCATCAAAAGGCGTGCCCGATGCATCAAAAGGCGTGCCAGATATGATAGCGAGGCACGTGAGTGCCTTGGCTGGCGTGCCCGTTTGTCTGGCGTCAAGAGGCGCGCGATGCGCGTGGCTGCCTCGGCTATTTAACCAAGACGGAGCCTGAGGCCGAGGCAGAAGACAAACAACTTGCGAAGAAAAACTTCTGAAAAACGCTTCGTTGTGCTGAGAGAGATAGTCTGTAACACTCTGTTGCGAGAGATGGCTTCGTCGTCCCGTGGTCTGCTGACTCTCTTTCCCGACCTCAACGAGTCAACAAGAGAGATAACGGGTGCGGTGTCCCGTGAACCTCAACCAAACACCACTGGGTTTGCTCCGTTGAACTTTCTGATGCAGTCGGTGGAGCAAAAAATGGCAGTGCAAACGGATGTGGAGGCGAATTAGTATACGTTGAAGGCATGTGTGGAGTCCATGACGGCGGTCACAAACTTGTCGCACCGGCTGCAGAGTAGGACAAATGAGGTGCAGCAATTAAACGCCTAACTGGCTCTGCTCCAACGCATGTATAAGGATGCGCGAGCAGAGATAAGTGTGCTAAAGACGGAAAACAAGGAGCTGAAGCGGAAGGCCACCGTGATGTTCCGATTTGGAGGGCCGCCATATGCTGCAGTGGAGGAGCAGGGAATAGTGATCATGCCCAGTGGAGTGGGTGACACGGAGGCAACACCGTCAAGGACCGTCCAGGACGGAGGCAAGAAGAAAAGACCGGCGGCAGAGTAGAGAAGAAAAAAAAAAAACCCGCCTGTGGATGTGGTTGGTTTGTTTTTGTTGGTTTGTTTGTTTGTTTGTTTTTTTTTTTTTTTTCGATTGTGCTGTAAAATTGTGATCAGGGTTGAGCCCGGCATGAAAAAAATGACAAGTTGGTGGAATGAAAACTGAGTTGGTTGTGAATGGATTTTTTTTTTTTTTTTTTTTTTGAGTATGTGAAACGGAAAAATGAAAATGAAAAGTGGAGCCAACGTGGGTGGACAGGTGGCCCAATAAGTTTGGTGTGATGGAATAAAAAGAGACATATATATATATATATATATATTAGTATTGGTGGAATGGTGATGATAATGTTTTGTGGGTGGTGGAAAAAGTAAAGTGAGAGAGAGAAAATTGGTGTCCCGGATTGAGAGAGAGAATGGGTGTAAAGTGTTTGGTGGTGTAAAGTGGATGAAAAGAAAAAGGTGAAGATTGGTTTAAAAATAAAAAGGAGTATGGGTGTGTGCAAAAGGTGGTGGATGAGGGGTTGAAAAGGGGACATAGTGGTGGGTGGCCTTGAGTAGAGAGAGAGAGTGACAGCGTGTGTTGTGTCCCCCTGTGTGATCCTCCCTCTGTGTGTGTGTGCTGCTGTGTGCTCTAACCCGAAAGAGAGCTATAGAGAGAGAGAGGTTGATTAATTGTGGGTGTATGTTGTTAAGCTCAGATCAATGGCTCTCTGCCCATGCACACCGAGACAGAGCTGCCGTGGTCGTGCATGGAGAGAGTTATTTTCAACCGCTGTGGACTGCATTGAGCGCAACTGCTGGTAGTTCTGCCATCGGATCATCACAACGAGTTCATTGAGACAATCTGCGTTTTTGGCGAAAGCGTCCCTCATGGAGGATTCAGCAGTAGTCGTGATCGTCCTCGGCCTATTTGCAGCGCTCTGCAGAGTCATCTCTCTAACAATGTCCAAGAACTGAAATGAGTTGAAAACGGGAAGATCACACCCATCTGGTTTCCACTTCCATTGCATGAACCCATTGTCTGGTCTCCCATACTTCATGCAATTTTGGTGCTCATGGATTGCCCAACATGTTGTGTTTGTGTAGTATGGTGCATCTGGGTTTGATTTGATTTCGGAAAAAGATGTATGAGCCATTTGAGTTGATTTGGCTGAACGATGAACCAGTGATTGAGGACGTGAAGGAAGAAGCTGGGCATGAAACCCGTTATACCCGATGTCTTCACAAGTCCAAATTTGGAGACCTATGTCATATTTGGAGAAACAAAGATTGAGGACTTGAGCTCTCAGCTGTAGACACAGGCTGCCCAATAGTTCAGGATACCGGACATGGGATCTGTGATGGCAAAGTTAGACGTTTCTGCTGCTGCTGCTGGAGCACAAGCGGATGAGGACAGAAGACTTATAAGCTATATACACACAACAGCAGCTCTAACCAACGCATGGCAGCTGGGGCTGTTCATCAACGAAGAGTTTGGAGATTTCAATTGGTTGAGGTCCGGCGGGCGGTTAAGGCAAGGTTGCTGCCCGCCAGAAGGCGAAGAGCACCAAGAGCTTAACCTATAGCTTTGATACCATGAAAGATAAATTGATAGAAGATAAATTGATAAAAAGAGAATAAATTGTAGAGAGAAATTGTGTATCTCTTTTATTATATATATTTTGTATCTGTGTTGTTAACTCCTTTATATAGAGGAGAGGTTACATAATTTGGAGGAGCCATTGAGGAGCAGCTTACCGAAAGTGGCCGAAAAGCTTACAAAAAGGAAACACTAATGATGAAAGCAAGCAATCACTAATCTATTATAATGCTAACATATTATAATAACCTATTATATAATATTATACACTAACATATGAATAACATCTACACCCTAGTAATATTATACACTAATAGGATAGGTTATTATATAATATTAACAGCCTCTATATTAAAATTATACATCGGTCCCTCCAATCAACCATTCTGCCTAATCACATCTACACCCTAGTAATATTCCATCAATAAATGGACTTAACATAGGTAAAAAATTCTAAACTTGTATTTGAATTTTAAATTTAAAAAGTAATTGCCAAAAAAAAAAAAAAAAAAAAGAAGTAAAGAAGTACAAAGAAAATATAAATTTAATTTTTTTTTCACATTTTTTTCTTACTGTTTCTCTTTAATTTTTTTATAAATTTCTATTCATGTTCAATAATGATAAGAAAAAATAATATATATTGAGTCATCACCAACCAGGTGAGCAAATCCAACAATTATTTTATGCCTAAATTGACTACAAGTCTACAAGACAGGATTCCAATATTGTATATGCAGAGAAAGTCCACTAAAGAGATCAACAACTAATGTTCATGGTCATACCCTCATATTATAGAATAAGAGCCTTTTTCTCTGTCAATTTATCTAGGTTATAAACTGGATTTTATCATATTATGCTATTATAAATTAGTGTGGAACCACAAACATCCACAACCACAATTGATAGTGATGCTCTTGCGCAGCCCTCATCATTCAAGTTCAGTTAGGGGGTCCAATTGATAGTGTAA
Organism: Camellia sinensis; assembly: GCF_055761805.1. Classification (NCBI taxonomy): domain Eukaryota; kingdom Viridiplantae; phylum Streptophyta; class Magnoliopsida; order Ericales; family Theaceae; genus Camellia; species Camellia sinensis. The sequence continues at coordinate 122,129,321 of NC_138971.1, read as the reverse complement.
CTCTTTTTGTATGTCAGAATCATGCTAAAAAATTCTCATTTATAATGTAATTATTTAATAACCGTCACAATTATTTGTAATTTTCCCAAGAATTGATTCCCTAACTTTATAATTAAGAGAGTATACGTGTAATTAATTGAATTAATCCAATAAATTAATTGCATGTGTGTTCAATTGTTCAAAAAAAAAAAAAAAAAAGTTTCACCTTATCGGTTATGAGTGCAAATTTAATTCTTTGTTGTTGAAGTTGGAGAGAAATTGAGCATTTCATTAATTATGATGCGTTGTAATTGCAATTATATGGTGAATAAAACTATAAAAACAAACACTTTTTATAAAATTAGCGGTGAGCTATTCTATCATTTAATTTTAGCGAGTTATATTAAAATATTACACTTTTATTATTGCACACGACATCAATTTGTAAAATATATATTTGTATAATAATTTTCTTATAAAGTAAATAAAAATCGATACCACAAGCCACCTATTTTACACTTATTTTGAAAGTTGACTAAAAAAATAGTTTATTTGTTAAAAATAAATCTATAAACAATTTTAGCTTCATAAAACTAAGATTATTCTATTACATTTCATACATCGCAACTGTCATGCCCGGGTAATTAACTCGTCTCTTTCTCCTTGAATTGTGTTTATCTTGCTTGTAGTGGGCGTGTTGGGAATTAATCTAAGGTCTCGTCAACTGTTTGGGTTCATCGTTCTTGAAAACCTTCCTCGAATTCTCTTTTCTTGGTCCTATTTTTCCCGGGGTTGAGTTTTACTTGTCTCAGATGGCGTGAAATTTGATCTAGGGTGTCCGGGACTCACTGGCGCAGTTTTGGGGGCGAAAAGGCAAAATTGCATGTGTGGGGCAAGTGCGGGAATGGGGCCACACGTGAAGGAAGTGAGGCCGCACGTGCGGTGAGGTGAGGTTGGTGATGAGTAGAGGCTGCTTAAATTGCACCTGCGGAAGGACGTGCAGGAGAGAGTGCCACATGTGCGGGGGTGAGTGTCGCATGTGCGAGAAAGCGCTGAGTCCTAATTTTTTTTCTTTTCTTTTTCTTGGGCTGAGTGTATCTCACTTTTACACATCTCTCTCTCTCTCTCTAAAAACATTTTCTCTTTCTTCTCTCTACATTTCCTACACCAAACTAGATTAAATCTTTGATTTCTTAAAATCCATTAGAGTTTTGGTCCTAGTCCCTTCATCAAAGTTGGAGACCTTCTCGAGGGATACGTTTTGTGCGGTGGAGATCAAGTTTCAACATCGTTGATTTTGGGGGTTTCATCTCACTTCTTCTTCAAAATTTGAGATAGGGATTTTCTTAGAATTATATATATATATATATATATATTTGCAAGATTATGTTGATTTGGAACTCTTTTGGGTAGTATAGAAGATTTGATTTTGACTCATGTGTGTTGATGATTTTAAAAGTGGGTTTACACCTTGTTTTAAAAATAAAAATAAAAAAATTTCTTGAGAGCTTGAACTATATTGTGAGCAAAGATGCTTTGGAAAGATTCTTTCAAAAAGATGAGGATATGTCTAATTTGGTGAAAACCTAGAAATTTGGAAATTTTGATAGAAATTGAAAACTTAAAATTTTTTGCTCTATAACGTGTTAAAATGAATGGATGATTGGGAAATTCTTATTGTTGTATGAAAAATTCCATGGAATGTGTGAAATGGTTAGTGTTGAGATATGTTGTTCAAAATGTTAATATAGTCATGAAATGAGAAAGCTGATGAAAATGCATGAAATGTAGAAATGTTGTTGCTTCTCATAGAGGTTGAAGAGTATATGTTTATCTTGTGAAATTGCATTGGAAATAGAGATGAGAATTGTGATCACAATGGAAAAATTGTGTGGAAGAATATTATAATGCATTGATACATGTTGCATTGACATTTCAATTCATTTGGTTACTACGAGTTTTGAATTGAGAATTGAAAATTTGTATTGAAAATGGAAATGTTTGTGAAACAAGTTTTCATTGAACTGTTATAGAGTAAATACGTTGGTAAGTCCTGATAGGGGGTGTAGATAAAATTGATTAAGTTGGCTTGAGTGTTTAGGTTGAAAGACCGAAAACACGTGCGGAGGAGGTAACACGTGCCTTCCAGTTAGCTACCAGTAAAGTGGGGTTTTGATAGTGCTAGTTATTCCTACTTACTAACACCTACCTAGGGATTACCTGAGTCGTATTTACTGCCCCTTGAACTTGATTTAAGATTATTGAATTGTTGAATTTCCAAGATTTCATTGTGCATAATAGTTTTCAAAAAGATGAAGGTGCGATCTTCTTTTAAAAGCATATCATGGCATATGCATTTCATCTTATGAGAATTGTATAAAATATATATACTTTGTTAAGAAATTCCTATTGGGCTTTATGCTCACCCTATGGGATTTTGTGCATGAAAAGATATGGTGATTTTGCTTAACTAAGGGCGTGGATGTGTATGTTGAGAGCACAAGGCTCTTGTTTTGTTATGACTATATTTTTGCAAGGCAAGGGCTATATTTGTATGGGTTCGAGCAACCATTTTGTGTAACCGGGCTTAAGCCTTGGACTTTGTAGCCCTTGAGGGCATTTATTTATGTTGGATTGGATGTTTTACAAGCTATAGATTCATGTACTAAAGTCGTTGAATGTATATTCACATGTGGAACTATTTTGTAAATCTCATATGTTTATGTATGCAAGTGTTGGGGATTTATTTCGGTTTACCGTAAGGAGCGGTGGTTAGTGTACTTTTATTGTGTATTTTCTTGATGTGTTACAACTTGGTATCAGAGTTACCGGATTTGAATAATTGGGGCTCGTGGGAAGTGGTTGGTTTGCCATAATGGGTTCATTTCGCTAGATTATGAGATGTTGCATATTTTGTGGCTATGTGATAACATGTATATAACTAGATGGGTATGGGATTGGACTTTTGGGATGTGGTTTGCATCTATTAAATTCTTTGATGTCTTATTAGAAGGGTACTTGATCAATACTCGTTCTACTAAGAATTCTTAGTATTTCATGGGACGAATTTCATCATAAAGGAATAATCCGCATGTGTTTATGTGACTAAGTGCTTATGTAGAGTGAAACTAATTTGTTTATATGGTAGAGAAATATATAGAATTGTTGTGGTCGAACATGTGAGACAAGTTGCGAGCACATTTGAGTTTGTGTGCTAAATTGTTTGCTTTTTTCCTTAATTAGGATGTCAAGAAGGGGTCAAGCCCGTGGTAGTAGAGGTGAGAGGCGCGGTAGGCCTCGCCGAGGTGTACATGAAGTACCGGTCCATGAGGTTCCAGTGCAAGAGGAAGGGTTTGGCCAAGCTAACGCAGCCCAGCAAGGGGGCTAAGCTAATGTGACAGCGCAAGTGGTGCAGGTGGGGATTCTGAAGCAAGCGGGTCAAGCGGCAATGGGGGCCCTAGCCTAAGAGATGGCAGGGACTTTGAGAGAATCAATGAATTTATTGAGGGCAGAGAACCAAGCCCGAGAGAATGCCGTAGAGACAAGGGCGAGTTTTCTCACTAGAGAGTTTTTGCGGGCCAAACCAGATAAGTTCCATGGTGGTTCCGAGCCTAAGAAAGCAGATGAATGGCTCGAGAAAATGGTGAAAACATTTGAGATGCTTCACATTGAAGATAGTGAGCCAAGAGTGACTCTAGTGAGTTACTACCTCAAGGAAGATGCTGGCCAGTGGTGGAAGTACGCTAATGGTAGGGTGGAGTTGACATGGGAAGCCTTTGTGGTTGTTTTCCAAGATAAGTATCTACCTCCCACTACTAAGGAGAGATTGAGGCAAGAGTTTTAAGATCTCAAACAACTTAACTTATCTGTGGCCGAGTTTGAAGCGGCTATCACTAGTTTGTCCCGGTTTGTGTCGGAGTTGGTAGCAACGGAAGAGCGCCATTGCGTAAAATTTGAGAAGAGGTTGAGAACTAAGATTTTGTTCAAGGTTGCAGGAAATATGATTCGGAACTATGACCGTCTTGTGGAGGAGGTGGCACATGTAGAGATTACTGTGTAGGCCGAGGAGGAGAGACTTCGGGGCTCAAGATCTAGGGGTCAAGAGTCACAGGGGGATTATAGACTCAGCAAGAAGAACAGGGGCACGTTTTCATCCCAATCCCAACCACAACAGTCTAGATCTACTTTTCCCATGCCTAGTGCGAGCCCGGGAAAAAATGTACCAGGTAATTTCTTGTGTTTCAAGTATGGCCAACAGGGTCACAAGGCCTTTTCCTACCCACAAAAGGGAGGAGGGCAGCAGATGTTACTACTACCACCACCTAATCGATTTCAGAGTCAGTCTCAGAATAGAGGGCAAGGACTTACTTGTTTTTAGTGTGGTTAGTCGGGGCATATAAGGAGAGCTTGCCCGCAGTTGGGAGGCGCATCTGGCGCATCAAGGTTGAGGTAGACTCAGAGCCACCAGTAGGCTTATTCAGTTCAGACTTCATGAGCTAATCAGAGAGCCACTTCGACTTAGTCAGTGCAGCAGGCCTATGCTCCGAAAGATGAGTAGGTTGATTAGAGGTCACAGGGGAGCGTGTATGCCATTACCGCACTAGAGCAGTTACCAGTATTCTCAGTTGTGAGAGGTATTTTCATTGTGTGTAATTCTTTGGCTAATATGTTGATAGATACGGGTGTGTCACATTCATTTATATCTATTGCATTTGCTTATGGATTGGGTTAGAGGTGGCACGGTTAGCATCTCTGCTCAGGGTAGAGTCACCAGTTGGAGGTATGGTTGACTTAGACTAAGGATGTCGCTGTTGTAAGATAGAGGTTGCCGGGCATCAACTTCCGTTTGCTTTTGTGTTGCTAGACATGTTGGGTTTTGATGTCATTTTAAGCATGGACTAGTTATCTTCGTACTGTGCTGTGATTGATTGTTACCATCAGAGAATTATAGTGTGCACCTCGAGTGGTGACTGTTTTTATTTTTTGGGGAGCCGAGTTGATAGGGTCTTGTCACCAGTTTTTGACCCTCGTGGTAGGAGCGAGCTTAGTGGTCTTCTTGCGTCTCTCTTGGATAGTGACAGTGACGGGCCCGTGTTGAATTGCCAAGGGTAGTTTGTGAATACCCGGATGTCTTTCCTGAGGATCTTACTAGTTTGTCACCCCACCGGGAGATCGAGTTCTCCATTGACTCAGTGCCTGGCATGGCATCGATTTCCATGGCACTGTATAGATTTGCACCCGCCGAATTACATGAGTTAAAGATTCAATTGCAAGAACTTTTCGATAAGGGCTTCATCCGCCCTAGTACATCACCTTGGAGAGCGCCGGCTCTCTTTTCGAAAAAGAAAGATGGGTCGTTGCAGTTATGTGCTGATTACTGCAAGTTGAATTGAGTTATCGTTAAGAACAAATATCCTCTACCCAAAATAGATGACCTATTTTGACCAACTTAGAGGGCCTCGTTGCTTCTCGAAGATAGACTGGAGGTCAGGGTACCATCAGTTGAGAGTCTGGGAGGAGAACATCCAGAAAACGGCCTTTCGCACGCGTTATGGCCATTATGAATTCCTTGTAGTGCCTTTTGGTTTGACCAATGCGCCTGCTTCCTTTATGGATTTGATGAGCCGAGTTTTTCAAGAATTCTTAGACTGTTTCGTGGTCGTCTTTGTGGATGACATCTTGATTTATTCGGCCTCCGAGGAGGAACATGAGAACCACTTGCGGTTAGTGCTTGAATTGCTGAGGGAGCACCAATTGTATGCCAAATTTGAGAAATGCGAGTTTTGGTTGACTGAGGTGAAGTTTTTGGGGCATGTAGTGTCGAGAGAAGGAGTAACTGTAGACTTTTCTAAGATAGATACCGTGCAAGATTGGGAACAACCTAAAAATATTTTTGAGATCCGGAGTTTCTTGGGATTAGTTGGGTATTATTGCCGTTTTGTGAGGGACTTCATTAGACTAGCCACACCTTTGGCTAGGTTGACAAGGAAGGGTGTCAAATTTGTGTGGAGCGAAGCTTGTGAAAAGTCATTTCAAGAACTTAAGACTAGATTGACCACCACAACAGTTCTGATAATTCTGGAAAGAGGTTTGGGTTATACCGTCTATTGTGATGCGTCTCGGGATGGGCTTGGTTGTGTCTTGATGCAAGAGAGGAAGTTTGTGGCTTATGGTTCATGATAATTAAAAACTCATGAGAAAAACTACCCCACCCATGATTTAGAATTAACAGCAGTAATTTTTTCCTTAAAAATTTGGAGGCATTATTTTTATGGTGAGAAGTTTGAGGTCTTTTCTGATCATAAGAGCCTAAAGTATTTGTTTTTCCAAAAAGACTTGAATTTACGCCAATGGAGGTGGATGGAATTTATGGAGGATTACGACTTTGAGTTACACTATCATCCGGGGAAGGCTAATGTAGTGGTCGATACCTTGAGTCGGAAGTCTGTGAGTACTTTGGCAAGTATGGCCATCCGGGAATGGGATATGCTAGACAATATTGGTATGTTTGATTTGCATTTGGGTGAGTCCAGCGAAGGTGCTACCTTGTTTACTTTAATCGCTCAACCTACCTTGACTAGTAAGGTCATAGAGGCACAACAGGGTGATCATGAAGTGAAGTTGATCCGCGATAAGATCTCCAATGGGAAAGAGGAGAAAAGTTTGAACATTCACTTGGATCTGAGTGTACGTTATCTAGACCATTTGTTTGTACCAAAATCTTGTAAAGAGGAGGTACTTTGAGAGTTTCATCACTCACGCCTTGCAGTACATTCGGGAGGCACCAAAATGTATCATGATCGTAGTCATCAGTTTTGGTAGAGGGATATGAAGCGGGATGTTGCCTTATTTGTATCGAAATGCCTTACTTGTCAACAAGTAAAGGCCGAACACCAAAAGCCAGCGGGTTTGCTACAACCCTTACCGATAGCCAAGTGAAAATGGGTGCATGTTACCATGGATTTTGTAGTGGGGCGGGCAATGATGCCGTTTGGGTGATTGTTGACAGGTTGACTAAGGCTTGGTTTGGGGTGTTTAAAAAAAGCCAAAAAGTCAAAAAGTTACAAAAAAAGAAAAAAAGTTATCACTATTCACAGATTAAAAATATTAAAAAATTAATATACATAATATTTTAATCAAACAAAATTTACACAATTTTCGGGGCTGAATTGACCCTTTAGTGCCGTGTGAGGGAAAAAAAAAAAGAATTACATATATATAGAATTACTAAGTTGGACGGAAATGTTGGGCTTGTGGGGGCCCACCACGGGTCCCGTTTTGATAATCTGAACCGTTCAATATGTAGAACTCGTCCGGAACTATATGCCTGTAAAAAATCACATTGATCGGAAATCGGTAACTACATGATCAAATCAGTTTTGTTTAAAAAATGGATGGTGTTATAGTTAACAGTTGACAAGAAAAACTAACACGATCAGATAGCTATTGATATCTAATCAATATAATTTTTTTACAAGTATATAGTACTCGACGAGTTCTACATATTGAACGGTTCCGATTAGCAAAATGGGACCCGTAGTGGGCCCCTATGGGCCGAACAACACCGTCTAGTTTATGCCTGAAAAGGAGAGAATCAATCTCCTACCCTTACCCTTTGCCGTGCTGCCCCTTACGCTTCCGTTCGTACGGCCTATTCCATCACTAACTTCTCCCATACACTTATTTATACAATTTTTTAATACACATTTTTTCATAAAAGGTCAAAAAGTTAACCCAAACATCCATATTTTTTTCCTCAACTTTTTAGTCCAAAAAGACAAAAAATGCACTTATTTAGGACACCCTAAACAACCCCTAAGTCTACATATTTCATTTTGATGCACACCGGTGACTTAGTTGAGCTTTGGCAAAGTTGTACATTAGAGAGATAGTTCAACTTCATGGGGTCTCTGTGACCATTGTATCGGATAGAGATCCTCGCTTTACCGCCTGGTTGTGGTAAGGCCTTCAAGAGGTATTGGGAACTAAGTTGACCTTTAGCACCGTTTACTACCCTCAAACCGATGGGTAGTCAAAGCGTACCATTTAGATTTTGGAGGACATGTTTAGAGCTTGCGTCCTTGATTTCAAAGGGTCTTGGGAGAGACACTTACCATTGATTGAGTTTGCCTATAATAATAGCTATCGAGCTAGCATTGAGATGGCACCATTTGAGGCCTTATATGGCCAACCTTGTAGATCTCCGGTTTACTGGGCTGAGGTGGGTGATATACCATTGTTGGGTTCGGAGATTGTTAGAGAGACCACTGAGAAAGTTGCTCTCATTTGGAATAGGTTAGCTACGGCTCAAAGCCAACAGAAGAGTTATGCCGATAGGAGGAGACGACCCTTAGCTTTTGGGGTTGGTGACCATGTGTTCCTTAGAATCTCAACAAGGTGGGGTTTGATGAGATTTGGTAAGAGTGGTAAGTTGTCTCCAAGGTTCATTAGGCCTTTTTGAGATATTTGAGCGAATTGGGGAAGTGTCATATCGGTTAGCTTTATCGCCACAACTTTCAGAGGTTCACAACGTGTTTCATGTATCTATGCTTAGGAAGTATGAACCCGACCCTTCTCATGTACCTGATTGGATTGATTTGGAGGTAGACCAGGATGCCTCATATGAAGAGCGACTGGTTCAAATTTTAGACACTTGGGAACAAGTGTTAAGGGGAAAAACTATACCGTTGGTAAAGGTGTTATGGAGACATCATGGGGTTGAGGAAGTGACTTGGTAACGGGAGGCGGAGGTCCGCTCTAAGTATCCAGATTTGTTTAAAAATGCTTAGTTGTCTTAACTTGTAATGTTTCCTTGCATTTGAGTGAAATGTGTTAAATTGTTAACCACATGTTGTTATGTGTATTGTTATTTTAAGCATGAGGTTACAATGAATTGCCATTATTGTTGCTGGAAAGTTTCATGCTTATGTGGTATCACAAATCGTTGTTGTTAACATTGTGACTAAGGCACTTGGAAACCATGATGATAACGGTGAATTTTGGTTGAGAATTAATATTGTGATTTGAAATTATGATAGCCTGGTTTTGATCGCTTGAAGCCTCTTTTGCTTGAGTAGTTTGATTTAATTTCGAGGACGGAATTTCCTATGGTGGGGAGGTTGTGATGCCCAGGTATTTAACTCGTCTCTTTCTCCTTCAATTGTGTTTATCTTGCTTGTGGTGGGAGTGTTAGGAATTAATCTAAGGTCTCGTCAATCGTTTGGGTTCATCATTCTTTAAAACCTTCCTCAGATTCTCTTTTCTTGGTCCTATTTTTTTCGGGGTTGAGTTTTACTTGTCTCGGAGGGCATGAAATTTGATATGGGACGGGACTCACTTGCATAGTTTTGGGGGCGAAAAGGGAAAATTGCATGAGCGAGGGCAAGTGAGGGAATGGGGCTGCACACGTGGGAAGTGAGGCCGCACGTGCGGTGAGGTGAGGCTTGTGACGAGTAGAGGCTACTTAAATTGCACGTGCGGAAGGAGGTACAGGAGAGAGTGCTGCATGTGCGGGAAGTACGTGCCGCACGTACAGGAAAGCGCTAAGTCCGAATTTTTTCTTTTCTTCTCCTTGGGCTGTGTGTATCTCACTTTTACACATCTCTCTCTCTCTCTCTCTCTATTTCTCTCTCTAAAAACACTTTTCTTTTCCTTCCTTCTACATTTCCTACACCAAACTGGATTAAATCTTTGATTTCTTCAAATTAGAGTTTTGATCCTAGACCCCTCATCAGAGTTGGAGAGCTTCTCGGGGGTTACGTTTTGTGTGGTGGAGATAAAGTTTCAACATCATTGATTTTGGGAGTTTTATCTCACTTCTTCAAATTTGAGGTAGGGATTTTCTTAGAGTCATATATATATATATATATATATTTGCAAGATTATGTTGATTTGGAACTCTTTTGGGTAGTATAGAAAATTTGATTTTGGCTCATGTGTGTTGATGATTTTAAAAGTGGGTTCACACATTGTTTTAAAAATAAAAATTAAAAACTTTCTTGAGAGCTTGAACTACATTGTGAGCAAACATGCTTTGGAGAGATTCTTTCAAAAAGATGAGGAAATGTCTAGTTTGATGAAAACTTAGAAATTTGGGAATTGTTGATAGAAATTGAAAACTTATAAACTTTTGCTTTATAAAGTGTTAAAATGAATGGATGATAGGGAAATTCTTATTGTAGTATATAAATGAAAAATTCCATGGAATGTGTGAAATGGTTAGTGTTGAGATGTGTTGTTCAAAATGTTAATATAATCATGAAATGAGAAAGTTGATGAAAATGCATGAAATGTAGAAATGTTGTTGCTCCTCGATAGAGGTTGAAGATGATGTGTTTATCTTGTGAAATTGCATTGGAAATAGAGATGATAATTGTGATCACAATAGAAAAATTGTGTGGAAGACTATTATAATGCATTAACATATGTTGCATTGACATTTTAATTCATTTGGTTACTACGAGTTTTGAATTGAGAATTGAAAATTTGCATTGAAAAGGGAAATGCTTGTGAAACAAGTTTTCATTGAATTGTTTTGGGATAAATACGTTGGTAAGTCCGGATAGGAGGTGTAGATGAAATTGATTAAGTTAGCCTGCGTGTCTAGGGTGAAAGACCGAAAACATGCGCGGAGGAGGTACCACGTGCCTTCTAGTTAGCTACAGTAAAGTGGGGTTTTGGTAGTGCTAGTTATGCCTATTTGTAGACACCAACCTTGAGATTACCTGAGTCATATTTACCGCCCCTCGAACCTGATTTAAAATTATTGAGTTGTTGAATTTCCAAGATTTCATTGTGCATGATAGTTTTCAAAAAGATGAAGGTGCAATCTTTTTTTAAAAACATGGCATGGCAAATGCATTTCATCTTATGAGAATTGTATAAAATGTATATACTTTGTTAAGAAATTTCTACTGGGCTTTATGCTCACCCTATGGGATTTTGTGCAAAAAAAATGTGGTGATTCCACCTAACTAAGAGCATGGATGTGTGTGTTGAGAGCACAAGGCTCTTATTTTGTTGTAACTATATTTTTGCAAGCCAATGACTATATTTGTATGGGTTCGAGCAACCATTTTGTGTAACCGGACCTAAGCCTTGGACTTTGTAACACTTGAGGGCATTTATTTATGTTGGATTGGATGTTTTACATATTATAGATTCATGTACTAAAGTCGTTGGATGTATATTCGTTTGTGGAATTATTTTGAAAATCTCATATGTTTATGTATATAAGTGTTGGGGATTTATTTCGGTTTACCATAAGGAGCGGTGGTTAGTGTACTTTTATTGTGTATTTTCTTGAGGCGTTACATAACATATTTTTAAATTATTTATATATATATATATATAAATATACATAAATTATTTACCCAAAAATTATAAAATATTGGCCATGTTTGGTTTGTATTTTATAATAAAAAAAAAATTCAATTTTTTTTTGAAAAATTAGAAATTAATTTGATAAAAATAAATATAAAAAAAAATTGTAATTTGTAAACATTATTTCTAACCTCCCAAAAGATTAAATTATATAAAAACGATAAATATTTTTTATTTTTTTATTTCTTTCACCAAATTAATTTTTAATTTTTTTAAAATAAAAGTTTTAAAAACCAAATCAACATGGCCATTATTTTTTTAAAGAAATTATTCATTGCTTAACGTACCAAACTTGTTACATAATTTCTCTTACACTAACTCTCTTAAAATTTAAAAAAAATAAAAATAAGACTTACAATTTTAATATAATTATATTAATTTCTTTTTTAGTATAATTGAATAAATTGAAATCACTACGAATGGTATGAAGACACAAAAATGTATAAGAATTTTTTTTTTATACATTTTAGTATAAAGGAGATAGCATCATTTTTATACATTTTAGTATAAAGGAGATAACATCATTTTTTTTTAAACCATTTGGTTGACAAATTATAGATGAAAATGGACTAAGTACTAAATAAATTCAAACCTTAATATTGTGTTTGGAATATGAATTTAGATAAGAATTTAAAACATAAAATAAAATAATAAGAGAAATGCAAATAAAATATAAATTAATTTTTTTTTGAAAAAATTACAAATCGGTAGAACAGTGAAAAAATAATGGCACACTATAGATGGAAACTTTTACACCATAGGAAAATTTACACCACCACAAAAAGGCAAATATTCTTTTACTACCCCATTGATTTGCAATTTCTCCAAATTTTTTCTTCATTTTCCAATTCATTGCCAAATCTTTAGCCAAATTCATGATCTACAAAGAATAAATTATACTAAAGTCCTTCAAGATTTGAAAAAATTTATAATAAGGTACCACTTGGCGACATTCACAATTTATTTTTTTAGTTCTCATTTGGAAACAGACTTTTTTAGTAACTTTTTGACTTTTTAGCTAAAATATGATGTAAAAAAAACTAGTATGTTTATGATATTTTTTAAATTTTTTACGAAAAGATGCGCAAAAAGTAGAGAAAAAAATAAAATCTTTGACTTTTTAGTATATATTGTTGGCTTTTTAGTCTTTTTAGTGATTTTTTGGCTTTTAAGCTAAAAAATAATGTTGCCAAACAAGGCATGTTATATTTATTTTAGGTAAAAATGAAAACAAAAAACTTAATTGGTACAAAAGTATTTTAAAATTTTATTTTGAAAACAAGTGAAAATTGGTGATTTTGAGAGGTGGTTGTTGACAGTTAGAGATGGTGATTGGTAATAGTTGTTAGCCACGGAAGGTAATGACTGAATGCGGTTGCCACTAGTAAGAGGTGGTTGGTAGTAGCCAAAGGTAGTTGACGGCCACAAGAAATGGTGGTAGAAAGTGATTGCAAAGTGGTTAGAAATGGTGGCCGCTTACTCGCCGAAGGTGGTAGTTGAATGTGATTTTCAACAAAAAGTGATGGCTGAAGGTGGTTACCACTAATGAGAGGTGATTGGTAGAAGAGGCCATTGGTAATGGTAATCAATAGTGGTGAGGAATGAGTAGTGGTCAAAAATGGTGAGATAAATAAGAAGAAATGAAAAAAAAAAAATTAAATAAAAAAGTTGAACCAATTTTTTTTTGCGTGTGTGTTTACAAAATTTAATTTTTTTTGAAAATTATTTATAATTTTTTGAAAATGAAAACAAAAATCAAAGGAGTTTTTATTTTTAGTTTTTCAAAATTCTATAAATATAAACGCTATTAAAAAAAATATAAATATATAGTTTATATTTTATTTATATTTCAATTTTTTTTGTGTGTTTCTTTCCAAATCTATAATGCAAGGACAAGCACACATAGGCCATATTTGTTTACCAACGTGGGAGGAAGGATTGGAGTTCTGTGACTGTGGGTCCTATTTATAATTTGTTTGGTAGTGTCTTGGGAGAGGAGTAATAGTCCGACGGGCTTCATATTTTCCTAAGTAGGGATTAACGTAGTTATATTTTGAATGGAATTAGAAAAATTGTGAGCGGATTGAGTCTATTTTATATAAAAATTTTATTTTTATTTTTATTTTATTTTATCAAATGCACCTATTTGTTTTAGTTTTTTTCATTAATATAGAAATAATTTTTTTATTTATTTTATATAAAAATAATTTAACAATCTCATCATTAATCATCTCTCACACTTTCATCATAATAAACACACTTTTACTTAATCCTTTCACTAACAATCCTCACATTAACAATCTCTTCACTAACCATTCTCTCATCAACAATCCCATCCAACCTAATCTGCCAAACAAACATGGCTTGAGTGTTTTAACGGAAATTTTTTATTTTTTTATCAAATTATTGATCGATCGAGAGGATGACTAAATTGATGTCCAGCTGATCAATCGATTTTGTATAAATTGACCAGAACCTAAACGACAATTTTGTAAGAAAGAGGTTGTCAAAGAGAACAATTGGCCGATCGTTCTGTCTTGACCCGAACTCGCCCCTGTAGGTTAAGGTCATAACGGGCCAGTAATCATAAGATTACCTATGGCCTCAAACAATATCAAACATATATTATGATAGTAAAAGGGGCCAAAGCAGAAGCGGACTTAAAAATTTTGTCCAAAGAATTGTGCTAACATGGCTTGGCAAAATCATTTCATAAGCATTCATAATAACTCACACATATAGACATCCCGGATTATCCAAACATATAGTCAACTAAACAAAAGTTTACATACATAGGTGATTTAACATGTTCACCAGAATAGCAAAAGAGGGCAAAACAAAAGAATAAAACAAAGTCTCGTGCGTGAGACATTCGATCTAACTTCAAAAAAACTTGGATTTCTCGCACATCCTTTACTGAGGCTGGGTTTGGATATCTCTTTGCTTACCTATATACATATAAATAAGAGTGAGCGGAAGCCCAGTGAATAATACCAAAGTAAATAGGTTACATGAATGAAATCGCTAACAGATAATACCCTTGTCAAACACATTAAACGGCCTTAGGCCCATTCATATCTCCATCAAATATAACAAACGACCTCAGGCCTAAACAAATCAAATGGCCTCAAGGCCGATTTATTCTTATCAAATGGCCTCTAGCCCAATTTATTCCTATCAAGTGGCCTCGGGCCTAATTTCTTCTTATCAAACGGCCTCAGGCCAAATTCATTTATGTTAAACGGCCTCAAGCCCAATTCATTCTTATCAAATGGCCTTAGGACCAATCCATTCGCGTCAAACGGCCTCTGGCCCAATCCATTCAAATCAAACGGCCTCGGGCCAATCCATTCATGTCAAATGGCCTTGGGCCCAATCATCGTATCAAACAGCCTCCAACCCATTATTTGTACATTCATATTTATGCGTACTTTATACTTGTATCCATAATCATATTCATATTCGATCGGCCTTATACAATCATTAGGCATAACGAATGCTCATTTGCAATTCAAATTAACCAAACTGTGAAACTTATACAAAAATAAGCATTTGGAGAGTAGCATACTTGACAATATCTTTACTAAGATATTACTCACAGTGTTCTGCCAATGGATTTGCCCTTGCGCTTGACCCTACACATTTCATAACGCATTGGGTCACAAGCGATTCAATCCGTTCTTAATTTGTTTATTTCTCTTCGGCCTCTTTCTTATCCCTTTAGTTCATTTACAATGTTCAATGCATGCCTAAGAGTGCTTAGAAATGAAAGGGAACAGAAAACAAAACATAAAACAACTTTTCAAAATTTCTGAAACAGGGCTCTTTGCTCGAGCTCAGCTTTGGTCGCTCGAGTGGCCTGCAAAACTCTGTAAAAGTACTGGTTGTATGATTTTTACGCTCAAGCGGGATTTCTGACGCTCAAGCGAGGAGTCTTGCAAAACAAGGTTCGCTCGAGCGTAAGGTCTTTCGCTCGAGCTGCTGTGCAAATCTCTACAAAACTTCTGGGAGCTAAATTTTTATGCTTGAGCGAGACTTTCTTCGCTCGAGCGGATAGGTCGAATTCTGGAATTTCCAAAATTCTGTTTGAAGTTCAAAACACACTCTCAAAGGTCCAAAGCTTGCAAAGTGACACAAAAACATGGAGAAACATTGTCTAACATGTGAACATTGTTAGTTTGAAACCAATTGGCTAAAATTATGGTCCATGTTCGAAATCATTCCAAATTCTCCTTGTCAATTTCAAAACTTATGCATTTAAGCTTCATACCTTCATGAATCATGCATGCATGATAATTATTGACTCCAATTCCACTTTAAATGGCACAAATGATGCTCAAAATCATTAAGCGCATCAAAATTATGCATGCATGTAAACTTTGGTGCACAATTCTTCATGTTTAACGTGCCTTATGCTAGATCATGCAAATTCATGGCAATTCATGGCAATTCTATACATGCATGAACATACGGACCTCAAATTCTTCATGTTGTCCTTGAATTCACTCAACTATAGATTTACACTCATGGTTTTGAGTTCAATTACTCATCTAGAAGCTCCAATCTTCCAAATTCTAGCTAAGTCTTGAGTGAATCTTCTCAATCTCCGAGCTTCCTACTCAATTCTCATACTTTGCCTCCACTCTTTCTCTAGAACTGTCTCTCTCTCTCTAGAGTGTATTTCAAATTTTGAGCTAAAAAAGGTGAGCTTAAGTGTAAATAGGCCCATATATAAGTTTGCCTAATCAAATTGATTAAGGCTAAGTAATTGTGCCTTAATTTAATCGATTTAATCTAACTATTTTGATCCAAATCAATTTTTAATTAAATCTCATCGTTGGCTCTAAAAATCATGCTAATCATAATGGTATAGACAATTTTAGTTTTTGTCGCCTCTACGACCTTCAATTTTCAAATTATAGCAGTGAATTGGACCGATTTTCCTATGGTAAATAGATATAACTTCACCAACTCATAGAATTAAACAATTAGCACTCAAAATCATATCAGACACATATTCACAAGCATAATCATAATTAATTAACATAACACAGAACAAGGTTGTCACAATCTTTCCCCCTTTAAGAAGTTTGGTCCTCCAAACTTATTTTACCTCCGTCTGGAAACAAATGTGGATAGTGTAGCTGCATCTCATCCTCCTTTTCCTATGTAGTGTCCTTCCCATAGTGTTCTTTCTATTCTACCTTCACCATTGGGATGGACTTATTTCTCAACTGTTTCACTTGTCAGTCAATGATTCGTTCTGGTCATTCTTCGTATTCTATATTTTCATCAAGAGCTATCTGGTGGTAATCAATCACATGAAACGAATTTCGAAGATAATCCCTTAACATCAATACGTAGAACACATTATGCATTTGTTCGAATCCCGGTGGCAAAGCAACTCTATAAGCAACTGGACCAAGCCTTTCCAGAATTTGAAATGGCCTAATGTAATGGGATGACAATTTACCTTTCTTACCAAATCTTGACTGGCCCTTCATCAGAATCACACAAATGAATACATGGTCGCCAACTTCATACTCAAGAGGCCTTCTTCACGTATATGCATAATTTTTTTTCGAACTCTGTGCTGTCTTGAGCCTTTGTTGGATGATCTTAATCTTTTCAGAAGTGTCTTGCATAATTTCAGGCCCAAGTAAAGCCCTATTGTAGACACCCTATTTTTGACTGCCCTTATGACTTGGACGTCATCGTTTGCACACCCAATGATGAATGTGTATACACTTGTCAAGTGCTCGAAGTCCTCAGCGAAATGCCACAGCTTTGAGCTTTTCAAACCCTACACCCCTGCTGCCTTTGTTTTGGACCCAAACCTTGGATTTTCAAGCTTGCAACCTTTGGTGGCCTGTCAGCCACTGCTATTGGCTGCCGGCCATTGCTTCTGGTTGCCGGCCACCAGTGATGGCCTTCTGGCCACCAACGTGTTTTGCAGATATTTTGTGACAATTATGCCAGCTGTTTGCACAGATGCTTGCATCTGTTCCCATGTGTATGGTTGGATGTTTCTGAGGGAGGTTCATGTTTTTTTATATATAAAGGACCTCCCCTCTTGCTTTGAGTTTAGAAAAATTTTAGAGCAAAATTTTTCCCCTCTCTACAATTTTCTCTCCCTCTCTTGCAAATTTCTTCACTTTTGCCTATACGCTCTTAACCAAACCTCTCCATCTTTGAGCTGAGGTATCTTTGAGCCTTGTTTGAGCTCTTGAGGGTGTGTTGGTCGTGTTTTGTTGCCTAGAATTGGTTCTTCTCTTCAAGAGGTATAAAGTTTTGTTTTTTTACTTGTTGTATTTACCCTTTTCCTTACTATTTTCCAACTGTTTTTGGGCTGTAAAAACTCTGTATTTTGGGGCTGAAACTTGGGTTTTAAGGCCAATAAAGGTTTAGGGGTGATTCACCATTCTTTACACCTTGCTCTCAAGGCCTTTACCCTTGTGTTTCCCACCTTTACACCATCTTTTTTTGAGCTTTTAAACATTGATTTTTAGAGTTGTTTTAGTGGCTAAAATCATGGTTTGAAGTCCAAAATTAGAGGGGTTAGCCTTACTTCCTTGTGTTTTGCTTACTAGCCTAGCATGATCCATGTTTTAGCTTATTATTCTAGCTATTTGTTCTTAATTCCAGCATGTTTTAGGACTTAATTAAGACTATTTTAGGACTTTTTTAAAGTGTTTTTTTGCACTTGAGCTTTGCTTTGCGTGCTTATAGTGTAACCGTCCTCATAAGCTTGGTGTTTTAAGCATTAGACACCATCTTATTTGAGTTGATAGTGTTTATTTATGGCTTTCCATACTTGTGATCACTCTTAATCACCTCTGCAACCTCCCTCCTTTCTTGGCTTTTGTTTTTCGTTGAAAGTGGTTTCAAACTACTTGTTTGTTTAAGCATGAGATTGAGATGTCACGCTTAATGGTTTAACCCTTTTGGGGTTCATTACCAACGGTATGATATATCTTTCATGCCTAAAGCAACTCTTGGTTTGAGCCCTCTTTCCATTAGAGGACTTAAACTCACTTTTGGACTTAATTGATTAAAGAATTGAGAGGTAACTAAAATGAAGTAATAAAAATTGGTCACTAAAAAGGTGTAAGATAATAATTGGTTAGGGTTTAATCGAACGTCAATTGAACTCTTGAGTCTTGAGTCGTTTCATACTCGTTAGTGATGAAAACGATTCAAGATTCATTGTCAACTACTTTTCTTGATCTTTCATGATAGGGAGGTGGTTTTGAGAGTCTTATTTTATTGCATTCGTTGAACTTGCACACTTGATTCATAAACCATCATGCAATGAAATTGCATCCATTGGTGGTTTATGAATTAAACTTACTACTCATTTGAGCTGTTCAAATGATAAGGAGGGGTAAATTGTGTAAACAAACCCTTGAGAATACACTGTCTCTGCTCTATTTGCTCTCTGTTGCAGCAGGACAATCTAGCCAGTAGTGGCCGGCAGGCCATCATTAGTGGACGGCAGGCCTTCTACCGACCACCAGGTCAAAATCAAGTAGTGTCCTTTTGAAGTAGAATAGAGTTGGTCTAGAGATGGAAATCAGTGCAAATGTTCTACTGTGCAACAGAGGCATTCAACAGCAGAAACAGTGGCTTTTTTTCGGGTGGAAACCACATTCATGCATGAGCCTTCCATCAATCCTCGGGATTCGTGCTATAAATATATTAGTGTTGTGATTAAAATAATGGCTTTGTAATTAATTAGTCAGAATAGATAATTCGTCTCGTGTTGTAATTATTTTAATTAGCTAGATTAGTTAATTAATTAGTTCATTCGTTAATTCATTCGGTTTGTAGTAATTAGTTAAGTAGTTTATCTAAATTATTCATTTGTTGTTGTAATAGCTAATTAGATTAGTTAGCTAGTTAGTTTATTCGGACCCTCCTGTGTGAGGGCGTAATGTTGTAATAATGTGTATGTCTTCCAACCCCATGTTTTTCTCCCTTTTATTTACTAGCTTATGATGGTTAGATTAGGGCATCATGTTTTGTTTAGTATTCTTCATGTTTGCATCCACTTGTTTTACATGAACCGAGGCTCGGTTCATCATTCTAACTTGCATTGTTGGTTTAATATTCTTTGAATACGTGCTTAGATCGCATGCTACCAAGGTGATTCACATGCCATGTCAAGTAGCTAAGCCTATTTAGATTGTATATCGTATAGTTAGGAATCATGCATTTTTTCTAACTCATTTCTCTTTTGGCTTGGAGTACTAGGTGAACCTTTACTCGTTTAGCATGTCGTATGTGTGTGATTGTTGCCATGTCTAGCATGATCACCATGAGGCTAAGTGCTTAAATGATAAATTGTTTGAATGCCTGTAGATGGAGGCTAGTTGCTTGAATTGTAATAATTTGAGTAATGTTTTTATGCAATTACTTTTTCAAGTGGTAGATATTCGAATCAATTTTTCAAACAAACATGAATCGAGATGTTCTTAATTCTTTCAATTTAGTCTATACTTGTGTATGTGCGCATCACATAGTAATGCTGGCCTAAAAGTCGAAACAAGAGCATATAATGTACAAAAGATTCATGTCATGATTAGTAGAGGCCGATCTTTGATCGGGCAAGAGGGGGTGCTCAATACATGACCTTTCCCTCTCATACCTAAGTTTCAAGGCTGAGACAATCTTGATGATGACGGACACATGGCCTTTGGCACGAGTCATGGGTTTCCTAAATTTTTCAAAAACATTTAGGTGGCGACTCTGTATCTGGCAAAACAGTCTATTTTTGACAATTTGATTCGAAATCGATTTTTCAAAAGATTTGCCAAATTGGGATTCTTTGGTGTTTATCTATTTCACATTGCACTTGTGAGATTAGATTTAGAACCGCAGGAGTCCGATACTGTAGGGCTTATTCGTTTTTCAAGAGGGGGCACAAAAAGCCGAGCTACATTTATCCCCGACTTCTGTCTAACAAATTGGTGATCTACACTTTCTGCCATATACGGCTTTGTATGGTGCCATACCGATGCTGGAGTGGAAACTATTATTGTATGCAAATTCTGCTAGTGGCAAATAATCTTCCCAACTCCCTTGAAAATCTAAGGCACACATCTTGAGCATGTCTTCCAAAGTCTGTATGGTCTGTTCTTATTGTCCATCTGTTTGTGGATGGAACGAGGTACTAAACCTCAGTTCTGTTTCCATAGCTCTTTCCAAACTTTTCCAAAATCTAAATACAAATTTCGGATCTCTATCCGAGACAATAGATACGGGAATTCCATATAAATGAACATTCTCATCAACACATATAGTAGCTAATCGATAAGCATCAAAAGTAGTTTTCACAGGCAGAAAATGTGCAGATTTAGTCAATCTATCAATTATAACCCAAATAGAATCCATACCCGTAGGTGTTCGAGGTAGACCAACAACGAAGTCCATGGTCACATGCTCCCACTTCCATTCCGAAATAGGGAGAGGTTGAAGTGGATCGCTTGGTTTCTGATGTTCAGCTTTAACTTGCTGACATTGAAGGCACTTGGAAACATACTCTGTGATTTCCTTCTTCATTTTGGGCCATCAATAGCTTTGCTTCAAGTCCCGATATATTTTGTTGTTACCCAAATGCATAGCAAACATCGACTTGTGAGCTTCATCAGGATTCTCTTCTTTAGTTTAGGAATGTTTGGGACACACATTCAGTTTTGAAATCTCAACACTTCACCATCAATGTTGAATTCTGATTTTGGTTTTGCTTCAAACTCATCGATCATTGTCTTGAGGCCTCATCCTCTCTTTGCCTTTGCTTAACTTCAGTAATTATTGCTAGTTCAGCAGAAATGGCAGCTATCAACCCAATGTGTTCATGTAACACAACTTCAATCTCGGCTTTCTCAAAATCTTGCAAAATTTCTCTCTGTTCAATGAGCAAGTAAGCTAAGTTCCTCGTAGACTTCGTACTCAATGCATCGGCAACTGTATTGGCCTTTCTAGGGTGGTATTGAATCTGAAGGTCATAATCCTTTATTAACTCAAGCCATCTTCTTTGCCGCATATTTAATTCTTTTTGAGTAAAGAAATACTTTAGGCTCTTGTGGTCGGTGTAAACTTCACATTTCGTCCCATACAGGTAATGCTGCCAAATTTTCAAGGCAAACACAACTGCGGCTAATTCCAAGTCGTGTGTTGGGTAGTTCTTTTCATGTGGCCTTAACTGTCGGGAGGCATAACCAATCACCCTTCCATTTTGCATTAATACACAACCCAAACCTTTATAAGAATCATCACTATATATCTCAAAATTTTTCATACCTGAGGGCAATGTCAAAACTAGTGCAGTGGTTAATCTCGTCTTCAATTCTTGAAAAACAAACTCCCTTTCATCAGTCCATTCAAATGGTTGTCCTTTGCGTGTGAGTTGAGTAAGTGGTACAACTATTTTTGAAAAATCTTTCATAAATCGTCTGTAGTACCTGGCCAAACCCATGAAACTGTGAACATCTGTTACATTCGTCGGAGTAGGCCAGTTCACAATTGCCTTTATCTTCTGCGGGTCTACTGAAATCCCCTCATTGTTGATAACATGTCCTAAGAAAATAACTTCATCTAGTCAAAATTCACATTTCTTTAGTTTAGCAAATAATTTCTTTTCTTTAAGTGTTTGCAAGACAGTTCTCAAATGGTATTCATGTTCAAGTATACTCTTTGAATATATGAAGATATCATCAATAAAAACCACAACAAAATCATCAAAGTAAGTTTTAAAAATTTGGTTCATCAGGTCCATAAATGCTGCAGGAGCATTAGTCACTCCAAATGGCATAACAAAGAATTCATAGTGATCGTACCTTGTCCGGAACGCAGTTTTCTCAACATCTTCAGCTTTTACCTTCAACTAGTGGTACCCGGATCTCAAATCAATTTTGGAAAATAATTGTGATCCCTGCAACTGGTCAAACAAGTTGTCAATACGAGGTAAACGATATTTATTCTTTATCATCACCTTGTTCAATTCCCGATAGCCGATACACAAGCGCAAGGTTCTATCTTTCTTCTTCACAGATAACACCAGTGCACCCCATGGTGAGATACTTGGTCAGATAAACCCTTTGTCAAGTACGTCTTGCAATTGTTCTTTCAGTTCTTTCATTTCAGCAGTAGACATTCTGTAGGGGTTTTTTGAAATAGGCTGAGTGCCTGGCATAACATCAATAGTAAACTCTATCTCTCTGTCAACCAATTTCCCTAGTATTTTATCTGGGAATACATCCGAAAACTCTCTAACAATAGGGATATTGTTCAATTCAACATTCATAGATTGTTCAGACAATACACAACACAAGTAGCATTGACATCATTTTTTGATCAATTTATATGCTTTCATTGCAGATATCAAATAAGGTGGAGGCACTACCCCATTACCCACAAACACAATCTCTTTCTATCCTAATGGTTTAAATACAACTTGTTTTATTACACAATCGATAGTGGCATAGTATTTAGATAACCAGTCCACATCCATAATTACATTAAAATGTCTAAAGTCCAAGGGTAACAAATCTACATACAAGGTAGCATCCCCAATACACACATCACAAAATCGACACACAGATGCACACAACACAAATTCCCCGAATGTAGCAAATACACAAAACAAATATGGCAATAATTCTAGAGATTTACCCAATCTAGATGCAAATGCATAAGTTACAAAGGAGTGTGTTGATCCAGAGTCTATTTACACAAAAGCATCCTGATTACATATAGAGATAGTACCTGAGACGACAGCTTCTGTGTTCTGTGTATCGCCTAGAACAAGTGCAAAGGCTCTCTCCTACCTCATGGTGTCTCTGGTCGTAGTAGGCTTCGTGGTGTTTCATGGTTTTGGGACTGATTCAGTTGAACTAGCAGCCACTTTTCCGTTGGCTGGGCTACAATCTTTTGCCATATGCCTCATTTTTCCACACTTCAAGTAGGCCTCTAAAAGATGGTAGCAAACCCCACGATGTCTTTTACAACATTGACTACACATTGGAGACATATCTCTGGAAGAATTTGAAGTGCTTGAGGACCCCGTATTTGCTTCTTTAAAAGTCTTTTCTTTGAAAAAAAGCGCTACCTTTTGCTTTTCCGCTCAGTTGATGGTTTACTTTGCCTAGCTATGTTAGCTTCCGATATTATGGCTCGATCTAGTACATCAATGTAGGTTTCGAGCTTTAGTACGTTCACTTTCTCCAAAATATCGTCTCGAAGGCCTCCCTCAAAGTGTCTCACTTTCTTATAGTCGGTATCGACCATGTGTGGTGCAAAGCTAGCCAATTCAATAAACTTGGCCTCGTTCTCGGCTATTATCATGCTGTTTTGCTTAAGTTCCATGAACTTCGACACTTTTTGTCATGGACACATTGTGGAAAGTATTTATCGTAAAAGATTTCCAAAAATCGTGCCCAGCTAATGTCTTTATGGTTCTCACGCATCAACATCCACCACCTTCTCGCTTCATCTTCCAATGTGAAGGTGGCTAGCTACACCTTCTGTGTTTCTAGACATGGAAACACCTTAAACAATTTCTCTATTCCAAGGACCCATGCTCTAGCCTTCAATGGATCCAATCCTTTATGAAACTATGGCGGTTTCATTTTCTTAAACTCTTTGGTTAGAGCTATTATTCGGTCATCATTTTGCAAATCTGGTACAGGTGGTACCGGAGGTAGAGGGTGCGGCTGTTGCCACTGTTGCTGCCACTGTTGCTATTGTCTCAATGTCTCTGCCATTTCCTGTATTAATCTTTCCATCCTATCCATTCTGGCAGTAGAGGACTCCTCTAATTCATCACCTCTTGTTCTCACCATTATCTGATTAAACTTGCATTATTCTTTATACAAAAATATTCACAAGTATGCATATACAAAAGAGCATTCATATTCAAGTAAATCACAATGCAAGTAAATCACAAAGAATATAACACATAGTCATTCATTTCGACACATTTAAGCATATTTTCAATGTCTTCATGTTCATACTTATCACATGAATGCATCCTAGATATTTTCTAGATGCTTATTGTTTATTTGGACAAGTGCGTGAGTTATTAACTCGTGCTCTGATACCACTCTGTCATAACCCGAACCCGCCCTTGTAGGTTAAGGTCATAACCGGCCAGTAATCATAATATTACCTACGGCCTCAAATAATCTCAAACATATATTATCATAATAAAGGGGGCCAAAATGGAAGCAGACTTAAAATTTTTGTCCAAAGAGCTATGCTTACATGGCTTGGAAAAATCATTTCATAAGCATTCATAATAACTCACACATATAGACAGAGTTAACATCTTGTGCATCCAGGATTATCCGAACATATAGTCAGCTAAACGAAAGTTTACATACATAGGTGATTTAACGTGTTCACCAGAATAGCAAAAGGGGGCAAAACAAAAGAACAAAACAAGGTCTTGTGCATGAGACATTCGGGCTGACTTCACAAAAACTTGGATTTCTCACATATCTTTCACTGAGGCTGGGTTTGGACATCTCTTTGATCGCCTACATACATATAAATAAGAGTGAGCGGAAGCCCAGTGAATAATACCAAAGTAAAGAGGTTACATGAATGAAATCGCTAATAGATAATACCCTTGTCAAACACATCAAACGGCCTTAGGCCCATTCATATCTCCATCAAATATAAAAAACGGCCTCAGGCCTAAACATATCAAACGGCCTCAAGCCCGATTTAGTCTTATCAAACGGCCTCGAGCCCAATTTATTGTTATCAAGCGACGTCGGGCCCAATTCATTCATGTTAAACAACCTCGGGCCCAATTCATTCTTATCCAACGGCCTTGGGCCCAATCCATTCCTGTCAAACGGCCTCGGGCCCAATCCATTCTTGTCAAATGGCCTTGGGCCCAATCATCGTATCAAACGACCTCCGGCCCATTATTTGTACATTCATATTTATGCGTACTTTATACTTGTATCCATAATCACATTCATATTCGATCGGCCTTATACAATCATTAGGCATAACGCATGCTCATTTGCAATTCAAATTAACCAAACTATGAAACTTATACAAAAATAAGCATTTGGAGAGTAGCATACTTGACAATATCTTTACTAAGATATTACTCACAGTGTTCTGCCAATGGATTTGCCCTTGCGCTTGACCCTACACATTTCATAACGCATTGGTCACAAGCGATTCAATCCGTTCTTAATTTGTTTATTTCTCTTCGGCCTCTTTCTTATCCCTTTAGTTCATTTACAATGTTCAATGCATGCCTAAGAGTGCTTAGAAATGAAAGAGAACAGAAAACAAAACATAAAACAACTTTTCAAATTTTTTGAAACAGGCTCTTTGCTCGAGCGCAGCTTTGGTCGCTCGAGTGGCCTGCAAAACTCTGTAAAAGTACTGGTTGTATGATTTTTACGCTCAAGCGGGATTTCTGACGCTCAAGCGAGGAGTCTTGCAAAACAAGGTTCGCTCGAGCGTAAGGTCTTCCGCTCGAGCTGCTGTGCAAATCTCTACAAAACTTCTAGGAGCTAAATTTTCATGCTTGAGCGAGACTTTCTTCGCTCGAGCGGACAGGTCGAATTCTAGAATTTCCAAAATTCTGTTTGAAGTTCAAAACACACTCTCAAAGGTCCAAAGCTTGCAAAGTGACACAAAAACATGGAGAAACATTGTCTAACATGTGACCATTGTTAATTTGAAACCAATTGGCTAAAATTATGGTCCATGTTCGAAATCATTCCAAATTCTCCTTGTCAATTTCAAAACTTATGCATTTAAGCTTCATACCTTCATGAATCATGCATGCATGTTAATTGTTGACTCCAATTCCACTTCAAATGGCCCAAATGATGCTCAAAATCATTAATCTCATCAAAATTAACTTTGGTGTACAATTCTTCATGTTTAACGTGCCTTATGCTAGATCATGCAAAGTCATAGCAATTCATGGAAATTCTATACATGCATGAACATATGGACCTCAAATTCTTTATATTGTCTTTGAATTCACTTAACTATAGATTTACACTCATGGTTTTGAGTTCAATTATTCACCTAGAAGCTCCAATCTTCCAAATTCTAGCTAATTCTTGAGTGAATATTCTCAATCTCCAAGCTTATGCATTCAAGTCTCATACTTTGCCTCCACTCTCTCTCTAGAGTGTATTTCAGATTTTGAGCTCAAAAAGGTGAGCTTAAGTGTAAATAAGCCCATATATATAAGCTTGCCTAATCAAATTGATTTAGGACTAAGTAATTGTGCCTTAATTTATTCGATTTATTCTAATTATTTTGATCCGAATCAATTTTTAATTAAATCTCAATCGTTGGCTCTAAAAATCATGCTAATCATAATGGTACAGATAATTTCGGGTTCTGTCGCCTCTACGACCTTCAATTTTCAAATTATAGGAGTGAATTGGACATATTTTCCTATGATAAACATATATAATTTCACGGACTCATAGAATTAAATAATTAGCACTCAAAATCATATCAGACACATATTCACAAGTATAATCATAATTAATTAACATAACACAGAATAAGGTTGTTGCACGTTCAGTGTACTATTGAAGGCATTCTCAATTTGATAAAAAAACTCGAGGCATTCTCAATTTAATATGGCTTCGTTTGGGATGTGGGTTGGCTTTTTGACTTTGTGATTATTTTAGTTTGGGACTAAAAAGTATCGTTTGGGATAGTTTTTTTGACTTTTATGAGAGAAAAAATGAAATAATTATGGTTTGGATGTGATATTTTTTAGTCTGGGACTAAAAAACTTATTTTGTCTTTTTATAACTATTTTAGCCCCAATCCAACTTCCCAAACTTGTGCTATAAATTTGATGTCATGATTAGAATAGCAAATCTTAATTTATTTCATCAAGTTTAAATTTACTAAAAAGAAATAATAAGCATTTGGAGATGGTCTTAAAAAGATAAAATAGTTTTATTAAACCTATTTTGTTTAATTTGTTGTTAGTGCATCACCAGTTATTTTAGTAATTTTTTTGTTATTTAGTAGCTAAAAAAGTTTTCTTACACATATAATCATTAAAATTTATGTGAGAATTACACTAATAGTTCCTATAATTTGGGACTTGGGTCATTTTGGTCCCTAATTTTTCAATTGTGACACATTTGACCTTGAACTTTGAATCTTGTTCGGAATAAGGACAATAAAAAATATCATTGCTTAATTTCAAGGGAAAAATTGTCAATTTGATAAAATATAAACTAATTTGACAAAAATAAATGTCAAAAAAATATTTTGAATTTTTAAAAATTAATTATACCAATTAAAGATAAAATTATGTGAATAAAAAAAAAGACTGGGTTTTGGACTTTTAGTATAATATAAATTTAATAAATTTGGGGCTTTATTTTGGGCCAAAATTTGGGAGCCCTAGGCACAAGTCTTAGTGGCCTTAACCCACGGTCAACCTTGATTATAAGTCATTTTAGTGGTCTTATGGTTTAAATTGATAAAATTAATACTTGCCACATTATTTTGTAATGATTTTATATATGGGTTTATATTTTTGGAGAAATTTCAATTCAAGTTAAATTCTAAAAATTAATAGAGATAAATAGTAAATTTTATAAATAGTAATTAGGGCAAAATCTATTTTATCTCCTTGTGTTATTGTCTTGGAGCACATCAACCCCCTCACATTTAAAAATAGCCAAGAACCACTCTTATGATTTTAGCCATTTTGCACCTCGACTCTCCGCCGTCTTAAATTCCATTTAATTTAATAGAGGGTAGATCTCATCTCTCTCATTTGAGAGTTGGCTTGAAAAAAAAATTCAATGTAAAGTCAAAATATATAATGTGAAATAACAAATGTGCCCTTATCATCATCTTCTTTCCTAAACTAATATGAAAACTCTAATCCTAACCTTTTTCCTCTCTTTCCTTCCGGATACCTACATTTCTCAACAAACAATAGAAATATTCACTATTTTAATTGGTAATTTTTGCAAAAAAATAAAATAAAAAAAAAATTGTGAACCACTCCCTATTTTCTATTTGTTTGATCTAAACTAGTAGCATTTTGTGAGGCAATAAAGCAATCACCTTTATTCATCTAAACATCCCAGTGATTTGCTTGGAAGCAAAACCCTATATTGGTTTGTTAAAATAACAAAATATATATGTAAATAAATAAATATATATATATATATATATAATACCATAAGGAAACGGAAGCATTTTTACCTTATTGTGTTAATGGTTTGATTCCAACCTGAATTAATCCTAAATGAATAAAATTGTGACTAATTTTTAAATGTCGTTTAATAGTATTAGCATCAAATAATTGACACGTTTCTCTAAGTTTTTCTAAAGCATAGACTTGTTCTAAAGTTTAACATGAAGATTAACATTAAATGTATTTTGTATAAAAGTAGTTTTATAAATTTCTTTAATTGGTAAACGTGGTATATTCCAACTTAAATCAATTTTATCATTTTGTATTTCTACATCTTCTTCATTGATTACTAAACCTTGATTAGGTATAGAAGGCAAAGTTGTTGACCTAGAACTAACCGAAGAATTACTTCTAAATAATCGACTCATTTTATCTTGAAATAGTTTACAGTGATCTCAATACATTGGCTAATTTTATCATGTTTTCACATACTATGTTTTCACACATACCTAGTTCGGGAAAATCCCTAAGATCTAACACTGCCTAACCAAAAGACTTACCTAGAACTTGGGACGAAGGATGGGTGGCTAATAGCAAAGTGGAAAGACACGAATAAAATTTTGACAGATTAAGACAAAAGACTGTAAATAATTTCAACACAAGAGAATAAGTAGATACTGAAATAATGGTTCAGTTAGAAACAGAATGCAACATAACTTGGCTCTGATACCATAAGGAAACGGAAGCAAGAAGGAGGAGAGAAAACAACAGGAAATAATGTATTTTGAAGAACTGCTTGCTTCATTCCAGTAATCAATTGTAATTTTTATTTTGTTTCATTCCAGTAATCAATTGGTAGTTTTATTTTATTAATGTTTATTTAAATTGTTTGTTCTATTGTTTATTTTTGTTTATCTTTATCTATTTTAGTGTTTATTTATGTTTATGTTTATCTATTTTAGTGTTATTTCCTTATTTCCTGCTGTTTCCTCTCCTCCTTCCTGCTTCTCTTTCCTTATGGTATCAAAGCCAAGTTATGTTGCATTCTGTTTCTAACTGAACCATTATTTCAGTATCTACTCATTCTCTTGTGTTGAAATTATTTACAGTCTTTTGTCTTAATCTGTCAAAATTTTATTCGTGTCTTTCCACTTTGCTATTAGCCACCCATCCTTCATCCCAAGTTCTAGGTAAGTCCTTTGGTTAGGCAGTGTTAGATCTTAGGGTTTTCCTGAACTAGGTATGTGTGAAAACATAGTATGTGAAAATATGATAAAATTAGCCAATGTATTGAGATCACTGTAAACTATTTCCAGATAAAATGAGTCGATTATTTAGAAGTAATTCTTCAGTTAGTTTTAGGTCAACAACTTTGCCTTTTATACTTAATCAAGGTTTAGTAATCAATGAAGAAGATTTAGAAATACAAAATGATAAAATTGATTTAAGTTGGAATATACCACGTTTACCAATTAAAGAAATTTATAAAACTACTTTTATACAAAATACATTTAATGTTAATCTTCATGTTAAAACTTTAGAACAAGTCTATGCTTTAGAAAAACCTAGAGAAACCTGTCAATTATTTGATGCTAATACTATTAAACGACATTTAAAAACTAGTCACAATTTTATTCATTTAGGATTAATTCAGGTTGGAATCAAACCATTAACACAACAAGGTCAAAATACTTCTGTTTTATTATGCTTAAGAGATGCTCATTTTCTTGATTATAATGATAGCTTAATAGGTATGGTGGAAACTGGTCTTCACAAAGGACCCGTCCATTTTAATTGTTTTTATAGCGATCTCGGTCCTTCTCTTATATTGTTTACTGTATTTCGGACTCGGTTCCGTGATTGTGTTGTTGTCATATTCTCATTCTCATCTTTTACCCTTGTATTTGAGTCTTGGGTTATGTTGGGCAGATTTGAAACAGGTTTGTTGTGTTTAGAAACCAAAAGTTGATGCCCAGATTTTGGCCTTCACGCTCGAGCGGGGGTTTTGACGCTCGAGCGGGCCCTTTGTTGTTGCTTCTCTGCTCGAGCGGGCGTTTTGACGCTCGAGCGTGAATATTCATCTCCCAGTATTTTCCCTGCAGGTCATCGGATGCTCGAGCGGGAGTTTTGACGCTCGAGCAAGAACCTTTGATTTTGTTCCTCCGCTCGAGCGAGGAGTCTGACGCTCGAGCAGGGACCATGGTCTGCAAAACTTCTGGAAGTGTGCAATCAATGCTTGAGCAGCGCTTTTCAGGCTCGAGCGTGAGTATGTGTCTTACGCTCGAGCGGGGCGATTTTTATATCAATCCGTGAAATCACTCTTTGGATCACTTTTTGACTTTCTTTCTCTCTCTTACCTTTTCAAAACCTCCATTGGAGAGCACCTCACTCTAAACTTCATCTTCTCTCTAAGAAATCATCTACCTCTAGTGATCTCCTACCTTTGAGCCTTTGTAAAAAGTGTAGAGCTTGGTGTGGGCTTCCTATCCATCCGAAAATCTTGGGTTTTGGAGCATTTCGAAATTCTTCATCTTCTCCATTTGGTCTCATCTTTTGAGGTAGGGATATCCTACTCCACCTTATGGGTTTTGACATAAATGTTATTCATTTTGATTAGTTGGTGTTCTTTGGTAATTTTGGAAAAAGTTAGGGTTTGTTTGGTTGTTATAAAAAGGGAGTTTTCAAATGTTAAACTCTATGTGTATGAGAGACCTTGGAAAATGGAATTATTATTGTCAAATTGATGAAATTGAACCTTAGGGTTGATAATGAGAAAAGGGGGAAAATACCCTATTTATGTTGAATAATTAATTTGAATAATTAATTTGGGAAATTGTGGGAGTGAATGGTGTAGTTGGATAATTTAATCACTCACCTATGAGATTGTCGATATTTTATCTGTTGATGAATTTATTATCCATTTAGAGATAACTGCTTTGGGCTATCGGTGGAGGATAGTCTTGATTGTTGTAGACACTGTATGTTGATTAGGGAAAACTGAAACTAATCGAACGTGTTATGTCATTGAATGTGATGGTTGGAATAATACAGCAAATAAGTGTATTGATTGATCATTGTATGTGACAAAGTGCTTAAATACATTATATATGTATATTTGTTAGGGAGGAGATAAGGGATGTACTCCAGTGTGTTGGAGGAGATAGGGGATGTACTCCACACAAACACATATGTGTTCATATACTTTAACACATTATTTATGTATCTTTGTTTGGGAGGAGATAGGGGATGTATTCCATATGTGTTCATATACTTTAACACATTATTTATGTATCTTTGTGTTCATATACTTTAACACATTATTTATGTATCTTTGTTTGGGAGGAGATAGGGGATGTACTCCATATGTGTTCATATACTTTAACACATTATTTATGTATCTTTGTTTGGGAGGAGATAGGGGATGTACTCCGTATGTGTTCATTTACTTTAACACATTATTTATGTATCCTTGTTTGGGAACAGGTTGGGGATGGGCTCCATAGATAATTAAGCGGGCCGGAGTGTTCGGGGTGAGAGTTCTGAAACCTTATGAATTGAGATGCATGAACAAAGTTGTCAAGTGAAGTATTAGTTACATGAGTTGTAGTCTCATTTTGAATTAAGGATAACAGATGTGTTAGTAGGTCGAGCACTGTCTCACCTAAATTGTTTGGTTAGGTAATGAACCATATTTAGAAATTGAATTGGCTAACTAAGAGAAGTGGGTGGCAGCATGGCTGTAATTGTTGTCGGATTATGAGAAGGACGTAAATTGGTGTACATGTGTTATTCATTTGTCTAATGTTAATGTTTTAGTTATTTCTCATATGGGGTTTAGTATATCTCTACTGGGCTTTAGCTCACCCTACTTGGGACACCATTTTCAGGTACATGAGGCGTGTTAAGTCCCAGATCTTTGCTTCGGGGCTTTTCGGAGTTGAAGACTCTGCTTCGTCATTTGTTTTATTGGTCACATGTAAATACAAGCCGAGGGCTTGACCTGTAATAGAGTTAAAACTCTTCTTTTGTGTAACCAAGTAACAACTTGGAAAGGTGTAAGCCCGCCGGGCATTTTATTTTGTTTGTAAACATTTGTAATTTATATGAAAGACTCATTTCGTAATATTAACTCTGATGTAAGTTTGGAAATGTGATCTATCTACCTTGTATATAGAGCTGTTAGATGTTAGGATTATTTATTATTTTGAGGGTGTTACAGTTTTCCTGATTTCACTCTTAGTCTTAGAGACCCTCATATACTAGATGCTTTAACTCTAAATATTTAATTACATGGCTCATTTACAAATATGAAAGAAAAGGCTCATAATATTGCTCTAATTTATCGTGTTCATTACAAATGTATTAAAACCAATTTGAATGTTCAAGCCATACATAGAAGTCCTAAAGACAAAACCTTATTAATCCAAAGTAGTAATAATGATACTAATATAAATATTCCTTAAATGATTGAATGGAAAAATATTACTCTCCCCGACCAATGGATTACAGTTAATGAAAATCACAAACATAATCAACGACAATCTACTTGTCAATATATTCAAGATATTCAACAATTTATTGATGGATCTGTTATGATTAAATCTAATCGATCTCAATCTTCTCGTCATAGTACTTCTAGTATACCTACTGATGTTGAAACTGAAGATGAGATATTTAATACACCTTTATTCCAAAAAAATAGTCAAATTCATCTTGGTCAAAATTCCCATAATAAAATGAAAGGAGTTGATAATTCAACAACTTCCCAAATTAGTAAACCTGTTTATTCTACTCACACACATCTACATGAAGAAGATACTGAGTCTTAAGACTCTCCAACTCAAACTTATTTCGAAGTACTACCTCCAATAAATCCTCAATTAATGACAATTAGTACACCTTTTGCTCTTGATCTTGATAAATTACATATTGAATTTAAATCAAAAGAAAATAGAACTAAACGACATGCTTATCGCTCCAAATATGATTCTCATCAACAATCTCGAATTACCCGCAAATGGTATGATTTTATGATTGAATATAATACTGAAGTTCCTTTCTTTGAATACTTAGCAAATTATTACAAAAAAGTAAACACAATCACCAAACATAAATGGAAAACTTCTCCTAATACTACTGTTAGTTCTAGTCATCCTCCTTTATCTACCATAATCATTGAACACCAAGGATCTGAAGTCCCAGCCTCTCCTTTTAGGTTGCCTGGTACTAACTCTGAAATCAAAAAAGTTATTGAACAAAATAATTATACTAATCAATGTTTAAAAACTATTGGCAAACAATTAGATAAGATAGAAACCAATTTAGAAGATTATTCGGCTAACACTACTTCAGCTAAACAATCTTTAGATCAACCTTTGCTTAATTTACCTAGTAATCGTTCCAAAAGAACTAGTTTAGTAACTCAAGATAATTCTAATGTTAAAGCTACTGAACAATTATTTACTAAATTATCTACCATTGAGAAAGCCTCTCTCTACTGAAAAAGGTCTTACTGTATTAAATCAACAACAACCTACTTTAGAAACAGTTTCTACTCACTCTGAAACTGGTACAACTGATAATGAAATTAATCAATTAGCTCAACAATTTCAATCCTCTAATCTTAATAAACTTCATTATCCTAAACCTAATCCTACATCTTTTACCAAAAATTGGTATTCTCGGCCTACTCCTTCCTGCTTCCGTTTCCCTATGGTATCAAAGCCAAGTTATGTTGCATTTTGTTTATAACTAAACCATTATTTCAGTATCTACTCATTCTGTTGTGTTGAAATCATTTACAGTCTTTTGTCTTAATCTGTCAAAATTTTATTCGTGTCTTTCCACTTTGCTATTAGCCACCTATCTTTCGTCCCAAGTTCTAGGTAAGTCCTTTGGTTAGGCAGTGTTAGATCTTAGGGTTTTCCCAAACTGGGTATGTGTAAAAACATAGTATGTGAAAACATGATAAATAGCTTTTAAAAGGAAACGGAAGCAGGAAGGAGGAGAGAAAATAGTAGGAAATAAGGAAATAACACTAAAATAGATAAAGATAAACATAAATAAACACTAAAATAGATAAAGATAAACAAAAACAAACAATAGAACAAAAATAGTTTAAATAAACATTAATAAAATAAAACTACAAATTGATTATTGGAATGAAGCAAAATAAAACTTTACAATTGATTACTGGAATGAAGCAAGCAGTTCTTCAAAATACATAATTTGAAAACAATTTTTGAAAATATAAAGTTACAGAGAAAGCTATTTTCTTGAGAAAAGAAGTGCTCTCAATTTTCTAACTCTGCCTTATTCCTGACTGAAGAGGCCCTTTTATAATCAAAAGAGACTACTGTTAGCCTTGTGAGTGAATACTGTTAGCCTTGTGAGTGAAAGATTCTGACTTGAAAGGAGCATCAGGAGCACATGGGAGCTGTCTGTTACTTTCAGTGAGTGACTAAAGTTGAAGGCTGCTTTTTACTGTGCTAAATTTGTCGGTTGGATGAATCATGATGAATGATGAATAGTAATGCTGAGTTTTTGATGAATAGTGAATAGTAAAGTTGACTTTTTTCACTATTCATTGCTTGGAGGCATGTAACTAAGGGAATCAATATAGATATATATATATCAGCAGCTTTTCTCAAAAATGAGTATTGATTGAAGCTGATAATTATAGCTATATAGAATCCAATGTTGAACAAGTGACTAAGCATATGGATCTTGATCATCTTGAAATTCGGGTCCATACGGATTTTGAGTAGTTGAACCTTCAGAAGAGTTTGAACTGTCTGAACCTTCTTCTGAACTATTGTTATCTGAGTCTGACTTGGCTTGGGCCATGAAGAGATGAGCCATTTGGAGGAGCTCATCTTTAGATGACTTGGGCTTGGGTTGATTCTTGGATTTAGACTTATCCTTTGACTTGGGCTGATCAGTATTGGGCTTTGCTGACTAGGATTTAATCTTTGATTTGGATGACTTGGGCTTGGAAGAACTGGATGTTGGGCTTCCAAGGTTGACTGGAGGAAGTTGGCTTCCTTGAGTTAATGAAGCAGTTGGGTTCTGCTGTGCTTTAATCATGGCAGGTGTAGGGGCATGAATGTTGATTGGAAACTCAGT
The DNA here is from genome assembly GCF_055761805.1 of Camellia sinensis. Lineage (NCBI taxonomy): Eukaryota > Viridiplantae > Streptophyta > Magnoliopsida > Ericales > Theaceae > Camellia > Camellia sinensis. The sequence continues at coordinate 122,093,668 of NC_138971.1, read as the reverse complement.
TTGAACAATTTCAACAATGCGTGAAATCTTGAAATTATCCCACCATTTAACCATGTGTTGCTGGTAAATAACATCATCAGAAATACCATATTGCCATTTGAATATCCAAAGGATTTTGTATTTGGATATAAAAATAAGCAATGGAGGGAATTTCCTTTGCTGAGGAGTGAATGAGAAAACAGTGGAGAACTAATTGACTTGTTCCATAATTACAGATGGAAAGATTTATGAAATGGCGCCATACTGAGTCCACCATCGCAGAAACCAGGTAGGTAACTCGGATTTGAACTTTTGATCAAATTGAAGAAACCAAGAGTGACTGTTTGACTCATTTTGATACAAGAGGACTTTGAACCAAGCATCAATCTAATCATAGTAACTGTATTGAATTGAATGACCAGGCAAATCTCGTTGTTGGTAAGGAGAACCCCAATCATCTAGAGAAACAAAGTTGTGAATATAGAGTGAATGGTACACAATTTTACTTGTGTAAGTGCGATCATAAATGGGTTTAATCACAATTGACTGATGGTTGTACAGGATGTCTTTATAGAAAGTAATTGTTTTTTCTGGATGGAGAGGAATAAAATGCCATCCAGGAGGGAAATAAGATTTAACCAGATCATGAACAGTATGACTCTTTAGGTGACTAGGTTCTTTGAAAAAGAGATTAGTAGTGGTGGATTTAACATAATCAGATTGGGCTGATTTAATAGGATTAGGAGGGTATGAAGTAACTGCTTGACTAGATGAAGCAAAAAGATTAGTAGCCAAAGCAGATGTATAACTAGGTTTAGGAATGTTCCAAGAATTTGGTAACGGTTAACCAATTTAGCAGGATGGTATTTGGTGACTAACTCCAATGGAGGCGGAACAAAAGGTTGACTAGATGGGACCAAGGCTTTGGAAAGAGGCCGTGGACAAGACATCTATGAAATAGAGGAGATAAATTAGCATCCACTGAGGATATCTAATTGATCAGTATGTTCATGTAAACAGTTAATATAATGAGCAAGTTGTTGTTTCTGAGCTTTAATCCGATGAAATTGTATGTACTAGGCTCTTTTAGTAGGTAAATGAGTTGATTTGACAAAGGCAAGGCGACGAGCAGTATGTTTGACTAAGGTTTTAAAGTGTTTAATCTAGTGTTTATGGTAAGGAATAGAGGGAATTGACATGATGTAACTCACTATCCACCCTGTAAAAATTCTCGGGTAAGAAAATCAGGAATAGAATTTTGACAACCAGGGATATATTCAATTTCAAAATAAAAAATATTTAATATAGATTGCCAACGAGCAAAAATTTGCTTATTAGCAAGATTTTGAACATATTTTTCTAAAACATATTTAGCAGATTTGCAATGAATATGAAGTAAAAATTTTTGATTTAAAATATCATCTTGAAATTTACTAATACATAAGACAGTAGATAAAATTTCTTGTTTAATAGTACTATAATTCTTTTGTGCTTTATTCCAGACACCAGAATGATAACGAACAATTTGTTCAGATCATTGAGGAGTAATTTTTGGAGAAGGATGCCACCATAACCAATATCAGAGGCATCAGTCTGAATAATTTTGAATGAATTTTCAGTAGGAATACCAGACAAGGAAGAGACTTGACATATTGTTTAACTTGTTTAACAATAGCAGTATGAGTAGAAGACCAAGGTGGAGGATTGTCTTTTAACCGATCAAACAGAGGTAGACAAGTTTTCCTAAGGTCTTTGTAAAATTCAGCAATATAATTCAGTGATCTTAAAAAATGTCGTAGCTGGGTTTTATCTAAGATTTCATCAGGAAATTTAGAAGCAAATTCAATAGAGCGACTAATTGGTAGAATTGTATTATGGTGAATATCATATCCTAAAAATCTGACTTTAGTTTGGAACAATTTAATCTTAGGAGCAGATATGACGAGACCATGACTTTTAATTGTATAAAAGAAAGCAGTAAGATGTTTCCAATGTTCACTAAGTGATTTTGAAAAAATGAGAATAACATCTATATAAACTATGGAAAAATGACTAAATGGATTGAAAATATCATTCATTATATTTTGAAATTCACTAGGTGCATTTTTTAATCCAAAAGGCATGACATTCCATTCATAGTGACCAAAGGGTGTAGTAAAAACAGTTTTATATCTATCTTTAGGGTGAATTTGTATATGCCAAAAACCATTTTTTAAATCAAATTTACTAAAAATAACAGCTTGACTAAGTCTTTTGATTAAGTCTTTTTTATTAGGAATAGGATAGCGAATCCATTCTAAAACTTTATTTAATGGTTTATAATTGATGACTAAGCAAGAGGCAACTCGTTCTAATTTAGCATTTTTATTAACATAAAAAGCAGAACAAGACCATGGTGATTTACTAGGACTAATAATTCGATTTTTTAGTAGTTCATTGATTTCTTTTTTACACATTTCAACTAATTCATGATTCATTTGAATAGGTCGAGACTTAGTTGGAATTTGTCTTTCATTAAAATTCTTAATGTATGGTAAAGTGACTACATGTTTTTTCCTATGCCAAAAGACAGTTGGTAAAGTAGAACAAACAGTTGTTTCTAATTTTAATTTAAATTCTTCAATTTGAGATATAATAACAGGATCAGTTAGTTGTTGTTCAATGCATTTATAATTGACTTCTTCTTTGAGAAAACGTAACTGACAAGTTAATCGATTAATAGATTGAGAAATAGAACAGTCTTTTAATTGATTTAATTCTAACATTTCAGGTGGAGATAAAAATTTAAAAGTAACAGGTTGACCAAAAACATGAGTAGTTATTCCATCACTAGAGGTGGTAAATGGATATAATAAAAATATAAATGGTGTACATAAAATAATTTTATCAGTCATATTTTTGACTAAAACAAAGGAGGTTTAAAACAAACATTATTTTGACATATATGAACTTTGGGTAATTTATATTTAATATGCATTGTACTACCATTAGTAGAAGTTAATTTTTCACGACATTTTTCATAATATTTAGTAGGGAGTAATCCTTCTTGAATATAATTAAGATCAGCACCAGTATCAATTAAAGTAATAATATTTAATTCAAAATCATCAATAACTAATTTAACTTTTGAATACCATTTTTGAATATGAATTTTATTAATAAGATTTAATCATTTATTGTCAAGATTATGAGATTGAGATTGATGTGATCGATTATCAAACAAGAGATTATCAGGGTTAGTATGATCATCAGATTCATGTTCAAATTCATTAGGAGATTCAGCATTGTTGTCTTGGAAATTTTCAAAACTTTTATTAAGTTTTAATATAATAATTTCTTCTTCTAATGCTCTATCTTTACTTTGTAATTCTTTAATATTTTGTTTAATCTGATTGATTTCATATTGTAAATCTTGTAGTGTAACTTCTTTTTGTTTATTTTTAAATCTTTCTAAGGTTTTGGATAAACTAATAATTGGTTTATCAAACTTAGGTTTTGTATCTTTATTAGTTAATAAGGATTTTAATTTATTAGTATATTTTTGTTTTAATTCTGGATCTTTTAAACAACTAATTAATTCAATAAGAGCAGTTTCTTCTTGATTTTATTTAGTAAGAACAATGATTTGTTTAACTGGTTTACAACAAACATCATTACATCCTAATTCAATATTGTTATCAGAATCTTCACTTGGTGAATGGTAATCAGATGATGTAGTAAGATTATCAGATGAGAAATTACTAGCAGATTGGTTTAAATGGAAGATTTCAAATAATTGATTTTTTGATTCATCATTAATTTGAAGTTGATTAACCTTATCTTTTAATTTTTGTTTTTCTTTACATTTATTAGAATAATGACCTTTTTGACCACAATTGTAGCAAGTAATATCTTTATTAGATTTAGATTTTGGATGTGATTTTTTATAATATTTCCTTTTGGGTTTAGTATAAAATTTATCATTGGATTTGTAAGGTGAATAATTCTTTTTGTATTTGTAAGAGGATTTATGTTTAGTATACTTATGTTTTTTACGTCGAGAAGGTGTTACAGGAGGTAAACCGTATTGTTCACAGAAATTACCTAATTCATATTTAGCCTTACGTTTATCTTTAGCAGCTTTGTGACTAAGTTTAAGATCAATACACATTCTTAATCCTTCTTTTTGAATAGTGCTAATTATATCACCATAAGTTAAATTATCATATTCAATAACACTAGTAGGTTGACCAAGAACATCTCTAATTTTGTGAGCAAAAAGACTAGGTAAGCCATTAATGAATTTTTCTTTCCAAAAAGATTTAGTACAATCTTCTCTTAACATAACTCTAGAGGTAAATACATCTTTATACCATCAAAAATCACTTAATGTTGGACAAGTAAGGTTACTAAGTTGATCATGTATGCGAGAATATATATTAGTAGGAGTTCTTATGAAATGTCTGACTGTAGTATACATTAATGTGTTAATTCCATCAGGTTTATAATAACCAATAGTCTCATCAAAGATTGGTAAATCATTTTCATCTTTTTGATTAGCATGTAAAATTGATTCTCTTTGATCGTCAGTAAGGTAATTTTCCCACCAAGATTTGAGCATACCGGTAAAACCAGAGGTGATTAAAGAAACAATTTCAGGTTGAGAATAATCAGGGTAGTTACTAAGATAACTATTTGACACCATAGATAAATGATTTAATTTTTGAAGTATTTGATCTTCACCAAGACCATCAATATTCCATTCGTATAATTTTTTAGCAGACACAGAGAATTGATTATTAATATAGCGATCCCGGTTGTCCCTTTACTGTTCTGTTGTATTCCGGACTCGGTTCCGTGGAGTTGGTAGTTGTATCTATTTTGTTGTCGTCATTTAATTCCATTTGTTTGAGTTTTAGGATGTGTTGGGCATGTTTCGAACAGGTGGGTTGAACCTTGGTCTAAAATCTTGTTGCCAGGTTTTTGGTCGTTCCGCTCGAGCGGAGCTTGCACGCTTCCAGTATTTTGTGTCCCTACAAAACTTCTGCAGGTGTGATTTTTACGCTCGAGCGGGTTTCTTTACGCTCGAGCAGTCGCGCTCGAGTGGGTACTCTAGCGCTCGAGCGGGTAGTACTTTTTGGTGTAAGTTCTGGGAGGGGGAAATCTACGCTCGAGCGGACTGGTTTTCGCACTCGAGCGGATGTACTTTATTCTTGTGTCTTGGCACTCGAGCGGGCCTTCTTGCGCTCGAGCGTACCTAGTTTTTTGTTCTTGACGCTCGAGCGTTGTGTTCTCCGCTCGAGCGGGAATGTCGTATATCAGTTGGCAGCTGGGCATTTTAAAATCACTTTTTACATTCTCTCTCTCTCTCTCTTACTTTCTAAAAAGATATTTTGAGAGCTCCTCTCTCTAGAAACTCCCTTCTCTCTAGGGTTTGATCTAGTTAGAGTGTCTCCCTATCCTCCGGCCTTTGTAAAAAGTGTGTTGATCGTTGAGGGCTCCATTTTGATCCATGGATCTTTGAGTTTGGAGCGTTTTGGTTTTCTTCAACTTCCCCCTTTGAGCTCTAACTTCGAGGTAGGGATATCCTACTCCTCTTTATGAGCTTTGTCTTTGAATTTTGGCATTTTGATATGTTAGGGTTTGTTGGGTAATTTTGAGAAAGTTTGGGTCTTTGTGTTATTTTACAAAAGATGGGGTTTTATTTATAATTAAACCTATATGCATGTTTGGCATAGAGAAATGATATAGATGATGAACTATGGATAAAGTGGAACCTTGGGGTGGTTATGTTAATTATGAGAAAATGCCCTAATTAGTTGGATAAATTAATTTGTATAATTAATTTTGAGAAATGAGGAATTGAATTGAGAGTATTCAAATTGAAAGAGATTATGGGATTAACGGGTGTGGTTGGATTCATTTAATCGCTCACCAAAGTTGAATGTTGATAATATATCCATTTGGTGCATTTATTTTCTGTTTAGAAATAACTGCTTTGGACTATCGGTGGAGGATAGTCTTGATTGTTGTAGAAAATGCATGATGATTAGGCAAACTAAAACTAATCAATTGAGTAAGCCATTGAATATGGTGGTTGGTACAATACAACACTAAAATGTGTATTGATTGATTTAATTTGTATATGATAATTGTTTCTATACATTGCATTGTGTGGGAGGAGATGGGGGATGTACTCCACGATTTATTGGAAGATGGGGGATGTACCTCTAAACCGGATTTCGTGTGACATTGATACAACACTACAATGTGTATCAAGTGTTGATTATAGAAGTGTTTAAATTGATTTGATATAGCACTAAAATGTATATCGTTATCAATTGTGAAGTATAGAAGTGTTTCTATGTCATGTTGATACAGCACCACAATGTGTATCGTTCGTATAGTGTGGGAATGGTTTATGTGTTATTGATACAGCATTACAATGTGTATCCCCCTTAAATTTCGAAAGTGTTTTAAAGATGAGTCTAAAATCTCATTAAGTTATTTGGCTAGGTGTTGAGCCTTGTTTTCAAACTCAAAGTTGGAAAAGACATGGGAAATGAAATGTAACATGGACTTAATGTCATGAAACCGAAATGTAATGTATGTGGATGTATCTGTGTTGAACATCTATCAACTGCTAATCTTTTAGTCATTGTTCATAGCTGGTTTAGTATGTTTCTACTGGGCTGTGGCTCACCCTTTATGGGACATCATTTTCAGGTACAGGTAGCATGCCACCTCCAAGAACATAGCTTGGGAGGCAAGAGGCAATCAGGCTTTTGTCGCTTTTGTGATCTTTTGGATGTATTTCATGTAAATTCAAGCCAAGGGCTTAATGTGTAGTTGAGTTAGTACTCTCTTTTTTTTGTAACCAAGTGTTAACTTGGAAAGCTGTAAGCCCGTAGGGCATTTGCTCTTGTTGTTAACATGTAACACTCATTGTATAGAACTACTCTGATGAATAGAAGAATATTTATCTTTTATACCAATGCATGTCTAAGTTGATGAGTTTTAATGTTATTATTTTGAGGGCGTTACAACTTGGTATTAGAGCATACTGAGTTCGAATTCTTTGGGTACGTGGGAAGTGATTAGTATCACAATGGGTTTGTCTCGCTTGTTAGAGACTTATGTGTGACATTATGTGTTTATTTGATAACATGTTTATGTGACTACTTGGGTATGGGATTTAGTTTCTAGGATGTTGATTAGATCCTTGGGTTTCTATGAGTCTTGTTGGAAAAGCACTTGATCAATGCTGTTTCTAACCGGAACTCTAGTAGCGCCTCGGGACTATCATTATCCGGAAATGAAATTCGTAAGTGCTTATGTGTTTATGTGCTTACGTGGAGTGAATTACAGTTGTCCATGTATTAGGACGCGAGTGTTTAGTTTTGGCACATTTATGAATGTGCTAACGTTCTGCGTTACCTTTATTAGGATGTCAGGACGAGGACGTGGTAGACGTGGCAGACGTGGTAGGCAAGAGATGCCTTTACCGGATGATATTCCGGCACAACAGGAGGGGGTTGGCCAGGCCAATGTGGCCGAGCCAGCAGGTCAGGAGGCTATGGGCGCTTTAGCCCGAGGGATAGCCGATGCTTTGAGGGAGTCTGTGGGTATTTTCCGAGCTGAGAATCCAGTTCAGGCTCCAGTTCAGGCCCAAGTTGTTGAGGCAGGGCCTTCCTTCTTGAAAAGGGAGTTCTTTCGGTCTAACCCGGACGAGTTTATTGGGGATCCGAAGGAGCCACTGAAGGCTGACGAGTGGTTAGAGCAAATGAGTAAGACGTTCGAGATGCTTGGCATCGAGGACGGAACGTTGAAAGTGACCTTGGTATCCTTCTAGCTAAAAGGGGGTGCGGGTCAGTGGTGGAAATACATGAGGGGCCGTATTGCTGGCACGTGGGAGGCTTTTGTGGAGGCTTTTCAGGAGAAGTATATATCTCCGGCAGTCAGGGAGAAGCTGAGAGACCAGTTCTATCAGCTTTTGCAGTTGAGTTCTTCAGTAGTCGAGTATGAGGCTGCTTTCACTAGCTTGTCCAGGTTCGCACCTGAACTTGTGGCGTCCGAGGAACGCCGCTGCATTGAGTTCGAGAAGAGGTTGAGATGCAGCCTCAAGATGAGGGTTGGAGGTTCAATGATCCGAGACTATGGGTGCTTGGTTGACGCTGCAGCCCATATGGAAATCATGATGAAGGAAGAGGAGGGAAGAGGAGCCAAGATGGTCAGGGTGATGGTAGGAGACAGAGGGGTGCTAACCCTCAGCAGTCTCAGGGTGGTGTTGCTAGGTCGACCTTTCCAGTGCCGAGTGTAGGCTCGGGAAGAGGTAATCAGGGAGATTTCACCTGTTACAAGTGAGGTTAGTTGGGCCACAAGGCTTTAGTTTGCCCACAGAGGGGAGGAGGTCAGAGAGCTGCTTCATCTTTAGCTAGACCTCAGGGCCAGAGTCAGGGTAGGGGTCAGCCCTTGTCTTGTTATCAGTGTGGTCAGCCTGGGCACCTGAAGAGGTTTTGCCCACAGTTGAGTGTCACTTCGAGCGCATCTGGTTCTAGGCAGACGCAGGGTTTTCAGCCAGCTCAGTCTGTGCAGGCCTTGAGGGCCAATCCGAGAGCTTCGTCGTCCCAGTCAGTGCAGCAGTCGTTTGCTCCGAGGGGTGAGCAGTTGGATCAGGGGCCTACAGAGCGCGTGTATGCTGTTACCGCGCCGGACCTAGTACCGGCTCCATCAGTAGTGAGAGGTACCTTTCTGTTTTGCAACTCGGTTGCTAGTGTATTGATTGATACAGGTGTATCTCATTCTTTTGTATCTACTGCATTTGCATCTATTTTGGAATTGGAGTTGGCACAGTTAGCATCTCCTATATGTGTAGTATCGCCTGTTGGTGGTGAGTTGATCTTGAAACAAGGCGTTAGAGGTTGTGATATAGAGGTCGCCGGCCATAGGCTTCCTTTTCCTTTTGTTGTCATGCCCATGAAGGGTTTTGATGTTATTTTGAGTATGGACTGGCTATCGTCATACCGGGCTGTTATTGATTGCTACCGCCAAAGGGTCACAATTTGTACCTTAAGCGGGGAGTGTTTCCATTTCTTGGGAGATTGGGTTGGTAGTGTGTTGCCACCGATGTATGATCCGCGAGGGCGGAATAAGCTTAGTGGTCTACTTGCTAGCTTTATGAGTGGTGAGTGTGATGAGACCCAGATTGTATTGTCAAGGGTGGTTTGTGAGTATTCGGATGTTTTTCCCGAGGATCTCGTTAGTTTGCCACCTCACCGAGAGATAGAGTTCTCTATTGATTTAGTGCCCGGCACAGCGCCGATTTCTATGGCACCTTACCGTTTTGCCCCAACCGAGTTGAGTGAGTTGAAGATTCAGCTCCAGAAATTGCTTAGATAAGGGTTTTGTTCGCCCTAGTGTTTCGCCGTGGGGAGCATCGGCCCTCTTTGCTAAAAAGAAAGATGGTGCCTTGAGATTGTGTATCGACTACCAAAAGTTGAATCAGGCTACGGTCAAGAATAAGTACCCTATGCCCCGTATAGATGATCTGTTTGATCAGTTGAAGGATTCCTGTTGTTTCTCTAAGATAGACTTGAGATCGGGTTACCACCAGTTGAGGGTCAGGGAGGAGGATATTCCGAAGACGGCATTCTGTACGCGGTATGGCCATTATGAGTTTCTGGTGATGCCATTCGGGCTTACCAATGCATCGACAGTCTTTATGGACACTATGAATCGGATCTTCAGGGAATTCTTGGGTCGATTTGTAGTCATTTTCGTGGACGACATTCTTATCTATTCACCTTCTGAGGAGGAGCACGAGGAACACTTGAGAGTGGTGCTTGAGTTGCTTAGAGTCCATAGGCTTTATGGCAAGTTTGGGAAGTGTGAGTTCTGGCTAGGAGAGGTCAAATTCTTAGGCCATGTGGTATCCGGGGAAGGGGTGTCTGTTGATACATCCAAGGTAGAGGCAGTGCAAGATTGGGCACAACCTAAGAGTGTGTTTGAGATCCGCAGTTTTCTGGGATTAGCTGGGTATTACCATCGGTTTGTGAAAGATTTCTCCAGGCTAGCTTCGTCGTTGACTAGATTGACGCGAAAAGGGATCAAGTTTGTGTGGAATGAGACTTGCGAAAAGTCGTTCCAGGAGTTGAAGGTTAGATTGACCACCGCTCCGGTTTTGATTATTCCGGAGAGAGGGCTGGGTTATGCGGTTTATTGTGATGCCTCACGAGAGGGTTTGGGTTGTGTGTTGATGCAAGAGGGGAAAGTGGTAGCTTATGGCTCACGCTAGTTGAAAATACACGAGAAGAATTACCCCACACACGACCTAGAGTTAGTAGCAGTGATCTTCGCCTTGAAGATTTGGAGGCACTACCTTTATGGTGAGAGGTTCAAGGTGTTCTCGGACCACAAAAGTTTGAGATATCTGTTTACACAGAGGGATTTGAATTTGAGGCTGAGGAGATGGATGGAGTTCATTGAGGACTATGATTTTGAGTTGCACTATTACCCGGGAAAGGCCAATGTTGTGGCCGATGCCCTTAGTAGGAAATCCATTAGTGATGTAGCTTGTATAGCCATCCGGGAATGGGAGATGTTGGGTGCACTTGGCGAGTTTGATTTGCTTCTGGGCGAATCTGTTGAGGTTGCGGCCCTGTTTTCTGTTGTTGTGCAGCCTACACTTGTGACACGAGTGTTAGAGGCACAGAGAGTTGACCTTGAGGTAGAGTCCCTCCGAGAGAAGATCTCCAGTGGGAAAGTTGAGAAGGGTTTGACGGTGTATTCCGACCAGAGTGTGAGATACCGAGATCGTCTGTTTGTGCCGGAGTCTTGTCGAGAGGAAGTACTCCGAGAGTTCCATCATTCACGCCTTGCAATGCATCCGGAAGGCACTAAGATGTATCGGGATTTAGGTCGCCAGTTTTGGTGGCGGGGTATGAAAAGAGATGTGGCTGTTTTCGTATCGAAGTGCTTTACTTGTCAGCAAGTGAGGGCTGAGCATCAGAGGCCAGCGAGTTTGTTGCAACCCTTGCCTATTGCCGAGTGGAAGTGGGAGCATGTCACTATGGACTTCGTTGTAGGTCTTCCGAGGACTCAGCGGGGTAGTGATGCCATTTGGGTGGTTGTAGACCGGTTGACTAAGTCGGCGCACTTCATTCCTATGCGCGTGAGAGATTCGGTAGATCATCTCGCCGACTTGTATATTCAGGACATAGTGAGATTACACAGGGTCCCAGTGACGATCGTCTCAGATAGAGATCCTCGTTTTACTGCTAGGTTTTGGCTGAGTTTGCAGAGTGCCTTGGGCACTAAGTTGACCTTTAGTACTGCTTATCATCCTCAGACTGACGGGCAGTCCGAGCATACTATTCAGATCCTTGAGGATATGCTTCGGGGTTGTGTCCTTGATTTTAGTGGGACGTGGGAGAGGCACTTGCCCTTGGTGGAGTTTGCCTACAACAACAGTTTTCAGTCTAGCATCGGTATGGCACCGTTTGAGGCCTTGTATGGCCGACCGTGTAGGTCTCTAGTGTGTTGGGCCAAGGTGGGTGATGCACCTTTGTTGGGTTCGGAGTTGGTTTGGGAGACGACGGAGAAAGTTGAGCTTATCTATAGGAGGCTTGTTACAGCCCAGAGTCGCTAAAAGAGTTATGCCAACAGTAGGAGGAGGCTTTTGGCGTTTGAGGTAGGTGATCATGTCTTCTTGAAAATATCACCTAGGCAAGATTTGATGAGGTTTGGGAAGAGTGGGAAGTTATCCCCTCGGTTTATCGGTCCCTTTGAGATCCTTGAGAGGATTGGGGAGGTCGCTTATCGTTTAGCTTTACCACCGCAGTTATCCGGAGTGCATGACGTGTTTCATGTGAGTATGCTTCGGAAGTATGAGCCGGATCCGTCCCATGTGTTAGATTGGACCGACTTAGAGGTAGATGAGGATGCCTCGTATGAGGAGAGACCAGTTCGGGTCTTGGATAGGCGGGATCAAGTCTTGCGTAGCAAGACCACTCCTTTGGTAAAGGTTTTGTGGAAACATCTTGGAGTGGAGGAAGCCACTTGGGAACGTGAGTTGGAAGTCCACGAGAAATATCCGGACTTTTTTGTTGATGTGTAACCATGCATTGGTAATTTTGTAATATCGTTGAACTTTAAGAGCATTATATATGTCTTAAGTTGTAAAACATTGTGAATGTTTTGGTTAATGGAAGTTTGTTTTAACATTGCGTATGTTAAGTATATTGTGGAAATGCAAGCATGATATTAATGTTGCATGTGTTAAGAAATTGTGGGAAACAAGTTGAAACTGGTAATTTTCAATGGAATGCCTGTTGATAATGCAGGCTGTTATGTGTAATGTGAAATGCCTCTTGAAAGAGATGGGATTGACCGGTAATGGGTTGGATTGTTTAATATTATGTTGTAATATTGTTGAGAATGGAGAAAACCTGTTTTTGAAAAACTTGTGTTTAATTTCGGGGACAAAATTCTTTAAGGGGGGGAGGTTATAGCGATCCCGGTTGTCCCTTTACTGTTCTGTTGTATTCCGGACTTGATTCCGTGGAGTTGGTAGTTGTATCTATCTTGTTGTCATCATTTAATTCCATTTGTTTGAGTTTTAGGATGTGTTGGGCTTGTTTCGAATAGGTGGGTTGAACCTTGGTCTAAAATCTTGTTGCCAGGTTTTTGGTCGTTCCGCTCGAGCGGGCCTTGTTGCGCTCGAGCGGAGATTGCACACTCCCAGTATTTCGTGTCCCTTCTGCAGGTGCGATTTTTACGCTCGAGCGGGTTTCTTTACGCTCGAGCGGTCGCGCTCGAGCGGGTACTCTGGCGCTCGAGCGGGTAGTACTTTTTGGTGTAAGTTCTGGGAGGGGGAAATCTACTCTCGAGCGGATTGGTTTTTGCGCTCGAGCGGATGTACTTTATTCTTGTGTCTTGGCGCTCGAGCGGGCCTTCTTGCGCTCGAGCGTACCTAGTTTTTTGTTCTTGACGCTCGAGCGTCGTGTTCTCCGCTCGAGCGGGAATGTCGTATATCAGTTGGCAGCTGGGCATTTTAAAATCACTTTTACATTCTCTCTCTCTCTCTCTCTTACTTTCTAAAAAGATATTTTGAGAGCTCCTCTCTCTAGAAACTCCCTTCTCTCTAGGGTTTGATCTAGTTAGAGTGTCTCCCTATCCTCCGGCCTTTGTAAAAAGTGTGTTGATCGTCGAGGGCTCCATTTTGATCCATGGATCTTTGAGTTTGGAGCATTTTGGTTTTCTTCAACTTCCCCCTTTGAGCTCTAACTTCGAGGTAGGGATATCCTACTCCTCTTTATGAGCTTTGTCTTTGAATTTTGACATGTTGGGGGTTGTTGGGTAATTTTGAGAAAGTTTAGGTCTTTGTGTAATTTTACAAAAGATGGGGTTTTATTTATAATTAAACCTATATGCATGTTTGGCATAGAGAAATGATATAGATGATGAACTATGGATAAAGTGGAACCTTGGGGTGGTTATGTTAATTATGGGAAAATGCCCTAATTAGTTGGATAAATTAATTTGTATAATTAATTTTGAGAAATGAGGAATTGAATTGAGAGTATTCAAATTGAAAGAGATTATGGGATTAACGGGTGTGGTTGGATTCATTTAATCACTCACCAAAGTTGAATGTTGATAATATATCCATTTGGTGAATTTATTTTCTGTTTAGAAATAACTGCTTTGGACTATCGGTGGAGGATAGTCTTGATTGTTGTAGACAATGCATGATGATTAGGCAAATTAAAACTAATCAATTGAGTAAGCCATTGCATATGGTGGTTGGTACAATACAACACTAAAATGTGTATTGATTGATTTAATTTGTATATGATAATTGTTTCTATACATTGCATTGTGTGGGAGGAGATGGGGGATGTACTCCACGGTTTATTGGAAGATGAGGGATGTACCTCTAAACCGGATTTCATGTGACATTGATACAGCACTACAATGTGTATCAAGTGTTGATTATAGGAGTGTTTAAATTGATTTGATATAGCACTAAAATGTATATCGTTATCAATTGTGAAGTATAGAAGTGTTTTTATGTCATGTTGATACAGCACCACAATGTGTATCGTTCGTACAGTGTGGGAATAGTTTATGTGTTATTGATACAGCATCACAATGTGTATCCCCCATAAATTTCGAAAGTGTTTTAAAGATGAGTCTAAAATCTCATTAAGTTATTTGGCTAGGTGTTGAGCCTAGTTTTCAAACTCAAAGTTGGAAAAGACATGGGAAATGAAATGTAACATGGACTTAATGTCATGAAACCGAAATATAATGTATGTGTATGTATCTGTGTTGACCATCTATCAACTGCTAATCTTTTAGTCATTGTTCATAGCTGGTTTAGTATGTTTCTACTGGGCTGTGGCTCACCCTTTATGGGACATCATTTTCAGGTACAGGTAGGATGCCACCTCCAAGAACATAGCTTGGGAGGCAAGAGGCAGTCAGGCTTTTGTCGCTTTTGTGATCTTTTGGATGTATATACAGCAAGACCTTTTTCAGTAGAGGGAGAGGCTTTCTCAGTGGTAGTTAATTTAGTAAATAATTGTTCAATAGCTTTAACAGTAGAATTATCTTGAGTTTCTAAACTAGTTCTTTTGGAACGATTACTAGGTAAATTAAGCAAAGGTTGATCTAAAGATTGTTTAGGTGATGTAGTGTTAGCCGAATATTCTTCTAAATTGGTTTCTATCTTATCTAATTGTTTACCAATAGTTTTTAAACATTGATTCGTATAATTATTTTGTTCAATAACTTTTTTGATTTCAAGGTTAGTACCAGGCAACCTAAAAGGAGAGGTTGGGACTTCAGATCATTGGTGTTCAATGATTATGGTAGATAAAGGATGATGACTAGAACTAACAGTAGTATTAGAAGAAGTTTTCCATTTATGCTGGGTGATTGTGTTTACTTTTTTGTAATAATTTGCTAAGTATTCAAAGAAAGGAACTTCAGTATTATATTCAATCATAAAATCATACCATTTGTGGGTAATTCGAGATTGTTGATGAGAATCATATTTGGAGCGATAAGCATGTCGTTTAGTTCTATTTTCTTTTGATTTAAATTCAATATGTAATTTATCAAGATCAGGAGCAAAAGGTGTACTAATTGTCATTAATTGAGGATTTATTGGAGGTAGTACTTCGAAATTAGTTTGAGTTGGAGAGTCTTGAGACTCAGTATCTTCTTCATGTAGATTTGTGTGAGTAGAATAAACATGTTTACTAATTTGGGAAGTTGTTGAATTATCAACTCCTTTCATTTTACTATGGGAATTTTGACCAAGATGAATTTGACTATTTTTTCGGAATAAAGGTATATTAAATATCTCATCTTCAGTTTCAACATCAGTAGGTATACTAGAAGTACTATGACGAGAAGATTGAGATCGATTTAATTTAATCATAATAGATCCATCAATAAATTGTTGAATATCTTGACAAGTGGATTGTCGTTGATTATGTTTGTGATTTTCATTAACTGTAATCCATTGGTCGGGGAGAGTAATATTTTTCCATTCAATCATTTGAGGAATATTTATATTAGTATCATTATTACTACTTTGGATTAATAAGGTTTTGTCTTTAGGACTTTTATGTAAGGCTTGAACATTCAAATTGGTTTTAATGCATTTGTAATGAACACGATAAATTATAATGTATTTATATATAAGGAAATAACACGATAAATTGAGAGCACTCCTTTCCTCAAGAAAATAGCTTTCTCTGTAATTTTATATTTTCGAAAATTGTTTTCAAATTATGTATTTTGAAGAACTGTTTGCTTCATTCCAGTAATCAATTGTAAGTTTTATTTTACTTCATTCCAGTAATCAATTGTAAGTTTTACCAATTGTAAGTTTTATAAAACTAGTGGAGTGCTCTTGTCCACGGCCTCCTTCCAAAGCCTTATTTCCTGCTATTTCCTGCTGTTTCCTTAACAACTTGCTATTTCCTTTTAGTGTTATTTCCTTATATTTATATATATATATATATATATATATCAATTTTTAAAATGTAATACTTTAAGATCTTTGTGCAAATTTAAAGGGCATGTGAAGGAAAATCGTCAATCATTATTGATTTCATTTCATTCCTACTGTTTCTATTGTTAATTGGTTGAGCTACTTCTACTACTCTTGAGCCTTCATTTCTATATACCTTCTCATTTTTGGTTCAAAATTTCTATATAACGATTCTTTCCACTTGATACATGTATGTCAATGTATATGTGTATGTATATATGCGTATATATAACCACATATGTATACAAAGCAGAGAGAATGAAAATGAAGAAGGTAAATGGGCATTAACGTCATTTTACATTTATTATTAACGACGTTAATATTGCACTTTCGTCTAAAATGTAAGAGAGGTTTTTAACTATTTTTAAATGTAAGGGAGGTTAAATACTCTAAGACAATACTACAATAAGGTAAAATAGATTTACCGTATTAATTATTAAAATTATAATCTCTAACATGAAATTATAATCATTTTTTAAGAGTATCACCCTGTGATAATTTTGTTTATATATATATATATATATGTATATTGTTTGTATGGTATAACTCAAACTAATAGCTTTCCATTTGTCTATATAAAAAAATTTCTTCATAACATCACTTAAGTTGGAATTTTATTTATTTTATTTTTTTCAATCAATTAGAGATTAAATATTAATATTGACAGAATATTACACAATACTTAATAATCAACAATATTATCCGCAATAATCTTAACACCAACAACTACTATCTATCTTAAAGTGTGTGGATATTATTTGTGCAAATCCTAATTCTCTCTGTACTCCTAGAGTACGGTCACGTGGTGTTTCAGAATATTATGATTGGTGGAGAAGGTGAGACTTATGATTTTGTGTTGAGTGATTAAGGAACATGAGGGGACATGGCAAATGATGATAAGTGAAGGAGTATAAACACGTAATATTCCGAGAATACCCAATAATTTTCCTTCATAATTATAATGAAAGATTTTTATTACATATGACTACAAATTAAACATGTAAGAATCTCACATTATTTTAAAGTAATAAAAGAATTATTACATTGATTGAGGTGATTTTTCACAATCTTTGACACATAATTGTAATAAATGTGTGAGCAAATCATAATTACACAATGAAGAAATGGAGGAATAAATTCAACTTATCATAAATTGTTCAGCATTAATCTGTCCATGATTTTTCAAAACATAACTTAAACAAACATAATATCTAGTAAATAAACATATTGTTCAACATGTAACAAGCATAAAATTCCCATCAAACAAATATTTTGTTATGGTAACAAAAATTACAAAACTAAAATTATGCTAAATAATTAAAAAAAATAACAAGAATATTAGCAAGATCAGTACTAGCTCATCATATATAAGAGCGTAGGATTGTATGCATCATGGTGTATGGCATGTATATGGTTTAAGTTACATACGGTTCGATTCGGTTCTAACCGGGCATGTGGAATAGTTGTGTGTTATGGCACTTGCATGCTTCAAAATCGTGCATTATACTACAATCAAGATTTAGGATTCGATCGATCGATCAAGATTTAGGGATTTGATCGATCGAATCGGTGGTATCTTAGCTTGATTCTTTGAAGCTGAATCCAAGGGATTGACAGATTTGAAGGGTTATGTGTGTAACAAGGATTGAAGAGAGATAGGTCGATTTTAAGGTAAAATATTTGAATCCATAAACTCATGAATGTTTACAGGGACACATTCTATATTATGGTTAACTCTGTTTCTATTATTGTTATGGTTTTGCTCGATTTGAATAATTTTGATTTGATTTGATTTATTTATGGCAAGATTCTAATGATTTGAAACGATTTCCGATTTTTGATTATTTGTTTGCATTAGAAGTGTTTTCATGACAGTAATTTTCTTATTTCATGACAGTAATTTCCTTACACCACATATATGTTCAAAATCCTATAACCATACATCCAATGTAATATATATACTTTTGAAATCCTATACTCTATATATATGTTCAAAATCTTATAAGTACAATATACGTGGCCAGATCCAAGTTCCACCTTGATCATTTGCATTTTACCGTAATAATCGCAATTTACAAAATACGAAACAGTCATTTTCGAGAAAAACTTTAGAGCAAGTGTAGACATGACAAACATAGCCGAGAAGATGGAAAACTTAAGCCACCACTCTTTTTTGTATAGAATAAGTATTATTTCCAAAATAGATGCCATAAGCTGGCCTGAAGTAGAAATAAGACCAAAAACTTCTAGAAATGTAATAGGCTTTTTTTTTTTTTTTTTCTTGAGCCATACAACTTCTACAATTGCAAAAGTCACTGCAACCACTATCAAACCAAGTCCCATGTAAGAGTATATTATATTTTTTTCATTTCCAACTTGTTCCGTTGTGGAACTTGCAAATTCTAGCAGGACATTGAAGGCAACACAGTAAAAATCTAAGTTGTTCCTCAAAAAACTTAAACACTTTGAACTTCAATTTCTTGAAAACTTTGTTGGTGAAGCATAACACTATGAAAACCATGTGAAACACTGTGGACTTCATTTTCTCAAAAACTTTGCAGGTGAAGTGACACACTTTGAAAAATAGGTTAAATACATTGGACTTCACTTCCTTGAAAACCTTGCAAGTGAAGTGAAGCACTATGAAAAACATAGGAAAGACTTTGGAAAACATTTTCTATGTCTGTAATACAGAGAAGGGATAGGTGGAGGTTAGAGAGAAAATGGAGGTTAGAGAGAGGGAGAGAATGTAAGAATGAGCAACATAAAAATGGATGGTCCACTCCTATTTATAATGGTCAAAAGAAACTACCTCTCTCTTTTTTTTCTTTTTTGTAATGCACGATTTTGAAGCATGCAGGTGCCATAACACATAGCTATTCCACATGCCTGGTTAGAATCGAATCGGACCGTATGTAACTTAAACCATATACATACCATACACCATGATGCATAGAATCCTACGCTCTTATATAGGATGAGCTGCTACAGATCTTGCTGATATTCTTTTTATTATTATTTTTAATTATTTACCATAATTTTAGTTTTGTAATTGTTGTTACCATAACAAAATATGTTTGATGGGAATTTTATACTTGTTGCATGTTGAACAATATGTTTATTTACTAGATATTATGTTTGTTTAAGTTATGTTTCGAAAAATCATGGGCAGATTAATGTTGAACAATTTATGATAAGTTGAATTTATTTCTCCATTTCTTCAGATTTATTCCTTTGTTTCTTCATTATGTAATTATGATTTGCTCACACATTTATTACAATTATGTGTCAAAGATTGCGAAAAAATCACCTCAATCAATGCAATGATTTTTTATTTATTTAAAATAATGAGAGATTCTTACATGTTTAATTTGTAGTCGTATGTAATAAAAATCCTTCATTATAATTATGAAGGAAAATTATTGGGTATTCTCAGAATATTATGTGTTTATACTCCTTCACTTATCATCATTCACCATGCCCCCTCATGTTCTTTAATCACTCAACACAAAATCATAAGTTTCACATTCTTCACCAATCATAATATTCTGAAACACCACGTGACCGTACTCTAGGATTACAGAGAGAATTAGGATTTGCACAGATAATATCCACACACTTTAAGATAGATAATAGCTGTTGGTGTTAAGATTATTGCGGATATATATTGTTGATTATTAAGTATTGTGTAATATTCTGTCAAAATTAATATTTAATCTCTAATTGATTGAAAAAAATAAAAATAAATAAAATTCCAACTTAAGTGACATTATGAAGAAATTTTTTTATATAGACAAATGGAAAGCTATTAGTTTGAGTAATACCATACAAACACAATATATATATATATATATATATAAACAAAATTATAACGGTGATACTCTTAAAAATGATTATAATTTCATGTTAAAGATTATAATTTTAATAATTAATAGGGTAAAATCTATTTTACCATATTGTAGTATTGTCTTGGAGTATTTAACCTCCCTTACATTTAAAAATAGCTAAAAACCTCTCTTACGTTTTAGACTAAAGTGCAATACTAACGTCGTTAATAATAAATGTAAAATGACGTTAATGCCTATTTACCTTCTTCATTTTCATTCTCTCTGCTTTGTATACATATGTGGTTATATATACACATATATACATGCACATATACATAGACATACATGTATCAAGTGGAAAGAATCGTTATATAGAAATTCTAAACCAAAATGAGAAGGTATACATAAATGAAGGCTCAAGGGTAGTAGAAGCAGCTCAACCAATTAACAATAGAAACAGGGGAATGAAAATGAAATCGATAATGATTGACGATTGTCCTTCACCTGCCCTTTAAATTTGCGCAAAGGTCTTAAAGTATTACATTTTAAAAATTAATACATATATAACTTTATATTTATAAATATAATGTAGATTTCTAACTTAAACATACATACATATATATTTTGTTGTTTTAACAAACCAGTATAGGGTTTTGCTTCCAAGCAAATCATTGGGATGTTTAGATGCATAAAGGAGATTGCTTTATTGCCTCACAAAATGCTATGTCCGTAACAAGGATTGAAGGGAGATAGGTCGATTTTAAGGTAAAATATTTGCATCCATAAGCTCATGAATTTTTACAGGGACACATTCTATATTGTGCCTAACAGTGTTTCTGTTATTGTTGTGGTTTTGCTCGATTTGAATGATTTTGATTAATTTATTTATTTTTTGTGAGATTTTGATGATTTGAAACAGTTTCCTTTTTTTTTTTTTTTTTGCATTGGAAGTGTTTTCATGACAGTAATTTCCTTATACCGCATATGTGTTCAAAATCCTATAACCATACATCCAATGTAATATATATACTTTTGAAATCCTATACTCCATATATATGTTCAAAATCCTATAAGTACCATATACATGGCCAGATCCAAGTAACTACGAGTTTGTAAAAGTACGTACGTTTCTTCCTTTATAGTTAGTGGTACAGAGTTTCTTCACTCATATCTCACCGTACGGAGCAAGATGACAAGGCAAGAGAGGCAGACCAATAGAAACTTCTTGATCATGAGCAGCAACAACACTGTTAAAAAGCTTCTGATCATCATTGGCAGCATTATCGAGCTAATAGGAATTCTAGTGGTTGGGATGGTCATGAAGAGTGCAGACATAACAACAAAATAACTTCTCCCATGAATTCATATTCTTCAGTTCCACCTTGATCATCCATATTTTACCGTAATAATCGCAATTTACAAAATACAAAATAGTCATTTTTGAGAAAACCTTGAGAGCAAGTGTAGACATGGAAAACACAGCCGAGAAGATGGAAAACTTAAGCCTCCACTCTTTTTTGTATAGAATAAGTATTATTTCCAAAAAAGATGTCATAAGTTGGCCTAAAGTAGAAATAAGACCAAAAACTTCTAGAAATGTAATAGGCTTTTTGTTTTTCTTGAGCCATATAACTTCTACAATTACAAAAGTCACTGCAACCATTATCAAACCAAGTCCCACGTAAGAGTATAATATATTTTTGTCATTTCCAACTTGTTCCATTGTGGCACTTGCAAATTCTAGCAGGACATTAAAGGCAGCACAGTAAAAATCTAATTGTTGTTCCTCAAAAAACTTAAACACTTTGAACTTCAATTTCCTAAAAACTTTGTTGGTGAAGCATGACACTATGAAAACCATGTGAAACACTGTGGACTTTATTTTCTCCAAAACTTTGCAGGTGAAGTGACACACTTTGAAAAATAGGTTAAATACATTGGACTTCACTTCCTTGAAAACCTCGCAAGAGAATTGAAGCACTATGAAAAACATAGGAAAGACTTTGGAAAACATTTTCTATGTCTGTAATACAGAGAAGGGATAGGTGGAGGATAGAGAGAAAATGGAGGTTAGAGAGAGGGAGAGAATGTAAGAATGAGCAACATAAGAATGGATGGTCCACTCCTATTTATAATGGTCAAAAGAAACTACCTCTCTCTTTTTTTTTCTTTTTTGTAATGCACGAT
Organism: Camellia sinensis; assembly: GCF_055761805.1. NCBI lineage: Eukaryota > Viridiplantae > Streptophyta > Magnoliopsida > Ericales > Theaceae > Camellia > Camellia sinensis. The sequence continues at coordinate 122,071,630 of NC_138971.1, read as the reverse complement.
TTTGAAGCATGCAGGTGCCATAACACATAGCTATTCCACATGCCTGGTTAGAATCGAATCGGACCGTATGTAACTTAAACCATATACATACCATACACCATGATGCATAGAATCCTACGCTCTTATATAGGATGAGCTGCTACAGATCTTGCTGATATTCTTTTTATTATTATTTTTTAATTATTTACCATAATTTTAGTTTTGTAATTGTTGTTACCATAACAAAATATGTTTGATGGGAATTTTATACTTGTTACATGTTGAACAATATTTTTATTTACTAGATATTATGTTTGTTTAAGTTATGTTTCGAAAAATCATGGGCAGATTAATGTTGAACAATTTATGATAAGTTGAATTTATTTCTCCATTTCTTCACATTTATTCCTTTGTTTCTTCATTATGTAATTATGATTTGCTCACACATTTATTACAATTATGTGTGCAAAGATTGTGAAAAAATCACCTCAATCACTGTAATGGTTTTTTTATTAATTTAAAATAATGAGAGATTCTTACATGTTTAATTTGTAGTCATATGTAATAAAAATCCTTCATTATAATTATGAAGGAAAATTATTGGGTATTCTCGAAATATTACGTGTTTATACTCCTTTACTTATCATCATTCACCATGCCCCCTCATGTTCCTTAACCACTAAACACAAAATCATAAGTCTGACCTTCTTCACCAATCATAATATTCTTGCGGGCGGTCAAAAATAGGGTGTCTACAGTTGCCCCTTTTTGACAGAACTCAAAGTCATGGAATGGTGTGAGTGAATGTCAAAGCGAAGAGACGACCCATTTGACGAGGCCGTAAGACTTGGGCAAGAAAACAAATCAAAATACAATTGCCAAAGGTTGAACCCGAAGGTTACCTACGTATCCCCTTTGCAAGGAATCAAACCTGCATAGTTCAAGGACAAGGTATACAATAATATACAGGAAACATAACTTATGATCATGCAATGAAACAAATATAATGAAACACAAATGTAAATAACAAGCAACGAAACAATGCTATAAGCAAAAGCAGGTATGCAACGTCTGAATGAAAGTAAAGCAACTTAAGCCGCATCTCACACGGAAAGAGGTGAATAAACAAACACGGGATAAAGAGAGTGCAAACCAAACCATGTCCCATGTAGGAAAGACGCCAGCCTAACTACGCCCCACGTAGGGAAGGTGGAGGGCGATGTAAACATCGGGCGCACCCAAGGTTTAATTGAGGAACTCGAGATCCTAACGCGTCTCACTTAAAAGGAGGAAAGGTGTTGTGAATAGACAGGCGCACCTGCTATTTTTAACCAAGGAAAACAATAATCGCAATGCGTCTCACACGAAAGGAGGGAAGGTGGTGTGAACAAACAAGCGCACCTGCTGTTTTTAACCAAGTTGAACAATCCTAACACGTCTCACGCGAGAGAAGGGAAAATGGTGTGAACAAACAAGCGCACCTGCTGTTTTTAACTGAGTTGAACAATCCTAACGTGTCTCACACGAAAGGAGGAGGGGTGGTGTGAACAAACAGGCGCACCTGCTGTTTTTAACTGAGGAAAACAATCCTAACACGTCTCACACAAGAGGAGGAGCATCAAAACAATGAAAAAGAAAACAACTTCAGAAAAGAGCGAGATTATCTCATCTGTAACGCCCTCAAAATAACAACATTAAACCCATCAGATAAGACATGCATTTACATATAAACTAACCACATTCATTTATTCATTAGAGTTCCATTACATAAGTATTACATGTTATCATCAAAACAAAATGCCCTACGGGCTTACAGCTTTCCAAGTTAACACTTGGTTACAACAAAGAGTACTAACTCGTTTACACATTAAGCCCTTGGCTTGAAGTTACATGTAATACATCAAAAGTTAAGCGACAAAAGTATGTCCGCCTCTAGCTTCCCAGCTATGTCCTTGGAGGTGGCATGCTACCTGCACCTGAAAATGATATTCCCATATAGGGTGAGCCACAGCCCAGTAGAAATACACTAAACCAACCATGAACAATGACTAAAATATTAGCAATTGATAGATGGCCAACACTGATACATTCACATAAATCACATATTTATGTTATACGACTTACAAGTCCAAGTTTCCTTTCATTTTCCCTTTTTCAACGGGTAGGCATATAAGCACTACCCACATTCCCAACAGATATGTATAACAACAATATCCACAGATAAGCATAAAAGCTATATCCACATTCTACAACAGATATGTATAACCACAATATCCACAGATAAGCATAAAAGCTATATCCACATTCTACAACAGATATGTATAACCACAATATCCACAGATAAGCATAAAAGCTATATCCCCACATCACAAAGATAAGCATATGAGCTCTATCTTCACTTCTTTAGACAAGCATATGAGCTGTATCTACGGAGTTCATCCCCTATCTTCTCCCAACACTATCCGGTTTAGAGGTACATCCCCTATCTTCCCCTAAACCGCGGAGTACATCCCCCATCTCCTCCTCTACACATAACGTATACAAACACATTGGTTCTATATACAATCACTCAATACATACAATTACTGTATTCTATCAACTGTCAAGTTCCATGACACATTTCATTGATTAGTTTCCGTTTGCCTAATCATCATGCATTGTCTACAACAATCACGACTATCCTCCACCGATAGCCTAAAGCAGTTATTTCTAAACAGAAAATAAATGCACAATGGATATTCAATCAACATTTCATTTCCTCATTTCTCACAATTAATTATCCCAATTAATTAAACAATGTAATTAGGTTGTTATCCATAATTACCATTTCAACCCTTAGGTCCCATTTTCATCAATGATTTAACATCAATTCCATTTCTCTATGCCAAACATGCATTTAGGTTTATTATGAATAAAACCCCAACTTTTGTAAAATTACACAAAAGCCCCAAACTTTTACCAAATTACCAAACCAAGCCCAACATCTCAAAATACCAAAATTTAAAGACAAAATCCATAGAGAGGAGTAGGGTATCCCTACCTCGAAGTTTAAGCCACAAAGGAGATGAAGACTCGAAGATCAACTTGCTCCAAATCCAAACTTTTTCAGATTAAAACAAAGCTCTCAACGCCCTCTATCTTTTTAACAAAGGCCCTAGGCTAGATTCACACTCTAGGGAGATCAATTCTTAGAGAGAATGTAAGTTTAGAGAGAGAGGGTGTCGGATCTAGGTTTTGAAAGAAAAAGGGAGTGAAAAAGTGATGTTCAAAAACGCTACTGTCCGCTGATATAAAACACGCTCGCTCGAGCGAAGACTTGGTCGCTCGAGCGACCAGACACAGAAACTCTCGCTCGAGCCAAGAATTTCTCGATCGAGCGAAGAAAAACCCAGACTGCTCGAGCGAAGGAAGCTCGCTCGAGCCAAGAAAGGCAACTCTCAGGTCTAGAACCAGACGCAACACTCACTCGAGCGAAGCCACCCTGGCTCGACCCACCAGACACGAACCTCACTCTCGCTCGAGCGACAAACTCCTGGCTCGAGCGAAGGGCCAAAAATTTGGACAGCAACACTAGGCTCCCAAACACAACCAACCTGTAACAAACCTGCCCAACACATCCCATACTCAATATACAAAGTAAAAAGGATGCAAACAAGATAATAAACAACAACCAACATCCACGGACACATGTCCGGATCACTGTACAACAAGGGTAAACCCGGGATCGCTATATCATCCCCAGGAAGGCCTCAAAAAACAAAGCGATGACATCCATGGAGATAACAATACAAAGCATAAACACGAGTTTCCACAATTCAAAAGAAACGTACAAATCCAAAACCAAGCTCGAATTAGCAAAGTTTAAGAGCAAGTTTGCCAATTTTGAAAATAGACTTAGCTTGAATAATGGAACACATTACAAATTCCCAAAACAACGAGCTAATGGACCAAAGCATGAATTAACGAAGTGAGTAACAAAATATTAGGACTTCAGAACAACTTCAAACAAACGAGCTCAAACTAATTAAGAAATTACCCAACTACAAATTAATACAATATGAATTAAACAAATCGATTAAAACTAACTACGACTTAACAAAATAAGAATTCAAATAAAGATGAATTAAATAAATTATGAATTTAAACAAATAAAACAAACTTTCTTTCTTTTTCCTTTTCTTGCTCTTTTTTTTTTTTTTGGCTTGATTCTTCTCCTCTCTTCTCTCATTTTTATTTTTATTTTTTTATTTTCTTTTTCTTCATCTTCTTATTGTCATTACACCTTCCCCGAACCAAATTGAAACCCAATACTAAAACACACTGAAATACATAAAAACCAAACTGGGTTTGTATTTGGAGCCAGCCGGCTCCCAATAAAGTACGACTGGGCTCAAATAGTGCCGATCGGCTCGCGATGGTGGTAGCAGCATAATCGATAAAACCACGCACCGTGGTTGATTTAAAACATTTTGGGACGTTCATGTCCGAAAACATTCTCCTCTTCTCTCTAGGATCCTCCTCTCTCTAGATTTTCTCTCCATCGGCATTACCCAACGGTTCTTGCGAAATTTCCCTTGAAAACCCTTCTAATCCTCTACATTTTGGACAGATTAGAATTGGATTTGGTTGAGTTTTGGGTTTCTCTTGGGTTTTTTGGCTCATTCTCACAATTTTCCTCGTGATTTCCTCTACCCCCTTTTGATTTTCAACTTTTTCTTCATTTTTTCTCTCCTAGTGCTTGGATTTGGGGTTTTTCACCTAATCTCACTCACCCACACATTTTCCTTCATTTTTTTCCTTACTTTCCTCATTTTCCCTCCATGGCTACCGATGAACTTTCCATCCCCGACCCCATTGTTGATATTGGACTTGTCCTAGGTAAGGACATAGAGGCCGAGGACGTCCTTCCTCCCATTCCTGAGCCAGAGTTGCCTCCCCTTGCTAATAGACCATTTGACATGGCCACCTACCAGCCACGTACACACGCTCTGATATCGGGCGGTGTCCTGCGATTTGAGGGCCTCATTCCTGGGATTGGCGAGGACATCCTATTGCGGGAGCCCACCGAGCACTAGTCCGTCGATGCCTCCACAATAAGAACTATTCTTTTCTTGTTTGAGCATATTTGAATTCCTTTCAAGGTACGATAGATATTGACAGCATTCCCATGCTACAGGTGATGACCAGGAGGATTAGAGGTTACGGGTCTATTTCTGGCCCCAAGCACTAGTATGAGAGGCTCTCTGCTGAGGTTTGTGCATTAGTTGATGCTACTAGCTTTGGGCCTTTTTGCGTAGGACTGGCGCAGATGAGGGCTGACCCATTTCTACACGGGACCCTGGTGGAGCGATGGGGGGACACCACAGATTCATTCCACTTTTCATCGATCGGAGAGATGACTCTAGCCCCATCTCATTTTGCGATGCTCACCAGCCTACGAGTCGGAGTTGGCGGCCCGATCCCCTTCGATCCATGTATGGCATAGTGGAGGGCCGCATAACCTCACCTCCTTGGAGCAATCCCAGACACTGCTGGTCCTGGGATGGTGAGGTACAATTGGTTCTTGGAGCATTTTTCTGATCTTCACCCAGTACGCTCGTGGATTTTTTTTGTATCTCCTCGATACTACCTTGTTTGCGAACAACGATAATATCATAGGGCTTTATCTCTTGGGAGCTCTGGTGCATCTGCAGCGGGTGGGGGAGTATAACTGGGGTGGTGTCGATCTGGCCACCCTATACTACTACATGAGCTCCGCCGCCCGCCGAAAGACGGATTTACTCGACGGTTATTGGCGAGTTTGGGAGGTACACCTCACACTTCTTCTTTCTGCTTGGCTTTACAGTTCCTGTTTATATCTACTTATCTGCTCTGTTCATAACTGTTTATCTAGTTTCTTGTAGCTATGGGTTTACATATATTTCACCTCCCTTGCTCCGGTTCTAGTACGGCCACTTGAGTTATCACTACCCCATTCTTGGTTTTACAACTCTCAGTTTGAGCGTCGTCGGCACGTAGATCAAGATTTTCCTTATTTTCGTCGCTTCTTTGACACCGTCACTGCAGATTGGGTAACAATACTTGCCCTTAACTTTTACATACTGTGTGCATACTACACCGCTATTCGTATGTTGTTCTCCATACTACACTTTCGTTCTCATATTGTTGTCCCATATTGAATTGTTGTCCCATACTGTACTGTTGCCATATTGTTTAGACTTTTGACATCGGCCACTTGCTTTGCATACTTTGTTCAGAAGTTGACTGGCACCTTTGGGCGGGCATCCTTCAAGCTTCGATGGTGATTTATGCTGCTGCATGGGAGGCCTCTACCATGTGGATCCTTTCGAGGGCCCTTTCGGTAGGGCATACTACTTGGGGGAGTGGTTCATTCGCCCGACCTGGGACCAGGCTGATCTCGATGTTCTACATCCTCCTCCTCCCGGTATGAGGATTGTCAATGATCTTCACGACGGGCTTCTGATCGATCACTTGATGTAGGGAGAGAACGATGATAGCTTTTTGTGATTCCTACCGAGGTCGTATACATGCGTCCGAATGGAGCGCTTGAGTAGATCCCTCTTGAGCATATCGATGAGAGGGACTGCAGGTTGGTGATCGCTCCTGGTATCGAGCAGGTACACACTTCTTTATACTTTTGCCCACTGCACTTCATTTTTTCTTGCCTCTGTGCTTTATTACCCTATTCTACTATACTCAACTTTCCACTATTTTGTAGGTGATCGCAGTGTATGCAGATGATCTCCTCCAGACGATTGACCGACTACTCCTCATGGTACGGAGGAGACAGACTGCTTTGGCCACTCACAGGATTGAGCTATCCTTTATCACTAGTTCACTGTTGTTGCCTTACTATCTATACTCCTGTTAGTCCATATTGATACCTAGACTCTTTTCAGCTAGAGCAGGCGCCAGCAACACCTACAGGACCTCCTCTTGCTAAGAAAAGAGGGAGACGGGGCCTAGTGAGAGGCCGAGGATGGGATGATCGGAGGAGAGGCCGAGCGAGGAAACGGTCACCTTCTGAGGAGTCTTTTGATGGATCTATGAACCCTGATGATGAGGGAGAGGAGGTCGACTTGCAGTCCAGCAGCCCTAGTGACGACAGTGACGCATTTCCTCTGTAGCCGAGGAGGAAGAGGGCGAGAATGGAGTGATTTTGCTTTCTTTTCTTTTCTTTTCCTTTGTAGTTAGGAAGTATGTAGCTTTAGATAGACCTACATATTTTGTTTTTGAAGACTTTTCTTTTGTTTTTGGCTTTTGTAAAACAATGATCGAGGGTGGACCCTCTAGTTATGAAAAGAATATTTTGCACGAGTCCTCTTACACGAAGTGACATGTGATGAATGAATGGCGCTTGCATGATAATCTTGTACAAGACTGTTAACAACTGTGAATGCTTGCTCTTGAATTGATTCTTGAATTGGATAACAACTTACAACTGGTCAAAATACAAAATACAACTAGATGACAAAAAAACAAAATGAAAACAACCTAAAAACACTAAACAACACTTGATACAAACAAGACAAGACTCAAAACACAGTTTTGGTACACCAAGGTGAGAACCTGCCTTCTCTGCATCTGGGCAGTCATTGACAGCTGGCCAGCTCCAAATAGGTAAGGCCGGGCTCCAATGAGAGCCAGCCGGCTCTAAAAATGATGTCAGCCAGTGGGATCCAACTATTATGCACTGTTCCTTCGCAAAGTCTATAAAAATGATCCCAAGATGTTTTCTCAACAGAATAGCAACTCTTTGGTATTTTTCTCTCAAAATGGAAATCATTCTCAACAATAGGCTCCAAGACTGGATAACACTTTAGACGGCTCGAAAAAGGTGAACTTTCGCGGTTTTGGCCTAAACGCTCTTTTCCTTTGAGCCGCACCCTGCCTTACTTTCTGTTCCTCCATGCCACAGTCTGGTGCTAGAACGCAAATTACATGTGTTTCACTTCAGATCACAAGAAATGTGTCCAACGCTCGAAAAATTTCAAGCATTGATGGAATCCCGGTGCGATAAAGAAATTATGTTGCAACCCCATTTTGGCCATGCGCAGACTTTGGGACGAATGTATGGGCTTCCATTATGCGAGGCTCGGTCCTTGGCGTATGACGGGGAATTGGACATTCCCGATTTAGTTTATTGGTTTTCCGCTATTAGAGACATGAGTGACCTTCACTGGTGAGGTTACTGACAACATGCTCTCTGCTTGTGCCTGGCTGCTCAATTCCTTATTGCCCCTAGTGTCGGCGTAGCCAGCATCTGGTTGATCGAAGTGGCCCAATGCCTGAAAGAGGGCAAGAGTTGCATTGTTCTGGCATTGGCCGAAACTTTGATGGGCCTTGATGCTTTCTGTCGGTAAGAAAGGCCTTGATGCTTTCCGTCGGTGAGAAACTACTCGGTTTGCAGGGAGTCCACTACTTCTCCAGGTTTTCATATCCCTCCCTTCTCATTCATGATCCTCACGCCACTCAACACTCATTCTCTATTTTCCTCTCTACCCATTTCCTTTCTTTTCTCTCAACGTACATCTCTCTATTCTTTAATCTCTTTTCTTTTTCATTCCTTCCCAGGTATGGTTGATGGATAAGCTGAAAGTGGTGGACCCTTGCCCCGAGTACTCAGATCGAGCTTACTTCTTTTGCCAACGGCTAGTGGATTTCCCTTTAGAGGGGTTGTGGTGTGATTGGATGTGCAGCAGATCTGCAGCTGACATAACTTGGCCTTGCCCCTGGCTTAATTTGGCTAAGATGAGCTGCAGCATGTCCCATCAGCCGGGTATACAGTTGATTGGCTTCACGCACTACGTGTTCTATTTCCCCTTCCGGTTCAGACGCCAGTTTGGACATGATCAGACTTGTCCGGAAGAAAGGGTAGAACACCTGACTTCATTTCCCATTCGTGGTTTACACTTGCCTCGGTACCTCACTGCTTGGAGGACAAGAGAGACTTCCGCAAGCATGAGTAGAGGACATAGAACTACCTGACTTATATATGCCCCTAGTTTATTGCTTTAACCTTCCTTTTCAAGTTTTATGATGTAAAAGCAACTTTGATTTCAATCAGAGAGTTGGAGAATGTACTTGTGTTGAAATCAACGGAATTAAAGTTGCGAGCACTAAATTTTTTTCTTTTGGTCCCAAAATGGTCCAAGTTGTAAAACAGTAAAATTTTGAATAAAATCAACTTTTATTAAAATTTTTCAAAACCGTTTTTGGGAATGATCTCCACCTGACACACATGGAATCAACCCTTTGGAAGTACAACCCCGAATCAACAGATTGCAACTACCCTTAATTGCATCTTCCATACCGGCTCTTCTGCCAACATAAATATCACACAACCGAGCTAACTGATAATGGAGAAAGATGGCCTGATCAAATATGAACGAATAGGATAGTTGAGTTAGAGATGGTTATGGTCGAACTTTAAGATGAAGTTGCCTACGTATCCCAAAGATGGGAATCAGGCCTTACGTAGTTCAGTTCTGGTTCACTCAAGTATTAACTCTCTCCTTTTGTGCTCTAACTTTTGCCAAAGTCACCCTTTAGGGTTTTCGACCTTGCGAGCTCAGTTTTTCTTTATTTCTAATTTTTCATGCTCTAACTTTTTCCTAGGTTGCCCTTTCGGGTTTTCGGCCTAGCGAGCATCTCAAGGATAGTATTTCTTTAACTTGTCCATGTTGATCGGTTGTGAAAACTCCAACCCATCCAGGTCCGTGAGAATAATCCCCCCTCCTGACTAGATAGACTTGATGATATAAGAACCAGTCCAATTAGGTCTGAACTTGCCCTAGGATCATGGATGGGAGCCTGGTTGTTTTTCAGTACCACGTCCCCTTCCTTGAGATTTCTGGACTTAACTTTCTTGTTAAAAGCCCTAGCAATTCGATGTTCGTAGCCCTGGACATGATACAATGCCCTTAATCTTCTCTCATCAAACAACATTAACTTCTCAAATCTACTCTGTTGCCTATCTGCCTTTGTTATCTGACACTCGGCCATAACTCGCAACGACAACACTTCAATTTCAATTGGTAGAACAACCTCCATCCCATAGACGTGAGAATAGGGGGTTGTCCTTATAGATGTTCGGATTGAGGTTCTGTAGCCCCAAAGCGTGAATGGCAGTTTATCCGGCCAATTCTTGTAGGTTTCCACCATCTTCCACAAGATGTTCTTGATATTCTTGTTGGCGGCCTCAACTGCTCCATTAGTCTGTGGTCTGTATGTCGATGACTTATGAAAAGCCACATTGTATTTCTCAAGCAGATCCACTATCTCTTTCTTGAAGTGTGAGTCGTTATCTGATATGATCTCGTTCGGAACTCCATACCGGTAGATGATTTTATTTCTGATGAATTTGGCTACATGCGATGCTTTCAACACCGCATAGGACTGAGTTTCCACCCACTTTGTGAAGTAGTCAATTGCCACCAGAATGAACTCATGCCCATTTGATCCTTTTGGTGAGATTGCACCAATAGCGTCGATTCCCCAAATTGAGAAAGGCCATGGTGAAGTCATATTGTAAAGCTTAGACGGTGGTATGTTCATGCGATTGACATGAATTTGACATTTATGGCATTGCCGTACAAAACCAATGCAATCCTCCTCCATGGTTGACCAGTAATAACCTTGTCTAAGAATCTTCCGGGCTAGCATCACACATTCATGTGTGCCCCACATTCTCCTCCGTGGATAGCCTCCATAAGACGCTTCGATTCCTGGTCCTCCACACACAGCTTGTGCATTCCTAGATGACCTCTTTTATACAGCTTACCCCCGCAGATAATAAATCAGACGGTCAGATGCTGTATTCCTCGTTTGTCCTTGCCATTTGCTCCTAGTGGATACGTCTCTTTTTCCAGAAAGTTCCAAATATCGTAATACCAAGGGTTTTTGTCTTGCATTTCATCTATTGCGGCAATAATCTTGTAAGCCAGCGTGTATTTCTATTCGATAATGATTGGACGCATCTTCACTCCTAACGTGATATCTACCATAGAAGATAGAGTTGCCAAAGCATCAACGAACCTGTTATTCTCTCTCAGTAGATGTACGAATGTCAGTTTTTCAAACCTCAGAATCAGCATATCCAGGGCCTGATGATAAACCTTCATCTTCTCTTCTTTGACTTTCTAGTCTCCGTTTTCTTGATAAACAACCAAGTTTGAGTCTCCAATGACATCCAACCTTATTGCCCCTAGTTCTAGGGCAACTTCCCAACCGGTAACACACGCTTCATATTCTGCTTCATTGTTAGACACTTTGAATTGGAGTTTGAAGGTTAAGGGTATATGGGAATCATCGGGTGCTAGTAGTAACACACCTATTCCATAACCATGCTGATTGGACGCTCTGTCAAAGTACATCGTCCAAGTTTCCTCTTTCACTTGCAGAATATCTTTATCTGGGAACAAGTATTCCACTGCCTCATCACCCTCTATTAGGTGGTTTTCTAGGAATTCCGTTACAGCTCTTCCTTTAACTGACTTGCGTGTAACATATTTGAGATCAAATTCGGTGAGAAGAAGTAGCCAACGGGCTAGCCTACCTGTAAACGCTGGTTTCTCAAAGAGATATTTGATAGGATCTAATCTCGAAACCAGGATTACAAAGTGAGCTAACAAGTAGTGCCTCAACTTCTTGGTAGCCCATACCAAGGCTAAGCAAGCTTACTCTAAGGGAATGTAGCGGGTCTCGTAGTCTAGTAGCTTCTTGCTCAAGTAATAGATGGCATTCTCCACCTTATCCTTAGATTCTTGAGTTAACATGCACCCCATGGTTGAGTTCATTACTGACAAATATAGAATCAAAGGCTTTCCCGGCTCTGGTGGTGACAACATAGGCAGATTTTGGAGGTATTGCTTAACCTGCTCAAAGGCAAACTGACATCGATCATCCCATTGGAATTTCTTTCCTTTCTTTAGGAGACCAAATAGTGGTTCACAAGTCAATGTTAATTTGGAAATAAATTATCTTATGAATTGCACTTTACCCAGAAAGCTGCATACCTCCTTTTTAGTCCTTGGTGGTGGCATTTCTAAGATGGCCTTGATTTTGAAAGGATCTACTTCAATTCCCCTCCGCGTGATCAAAAAGCTCAACATTTTCCTTACCGTTATGCCAAAAGTGCATTTTTCCAAGTTTAACCTCAATCTGTATTCCCTGATCCGTTAAAAGAATTTTTCCAATGCAGTGTAGTGGGCTTCTCACTTTTTGGACTTGACAATCATGTCATCCACATACACCTCAGCCTCTTTGTGGATCATATCATGCAAAATTGTGGTCGCGGCCCCCTAATAGGTAGCCCGAACATTCTTTAACCCAAATGGCATGACTCAGTAGCAGTACGTATCCCATGGCGTGGTGAAAGTAGTCTTTTCCCGGTCTGCCAGTGCCATCAGAATCTGATTGTACCCAAAAAACCCATCCATAAAGGAAAGCAAGGCATGACCAGCGGTAAAGTCCACCAACTCATCAATATGCAGCAGTGGAAAGTCATCTTTCAGACTCACTTTGTTCAGGTCTTTGAAGTCGATGCAAACCCAAATTCTACCATCCTTCTTCGGCACTGGGACGATATTAGCCAACCAGGTCTGATACTTAGATACTAACAAGAATCCTACATCAATTTGCTTGGTGACCTCTTCCTTAATTTTCAGTGCCCAATCCGGACGAATTCTGCATAGCTTCTGCTTGACTGGTCGGGCATTAAGGTCAAAAAGGATCTGGTGCTGTACGATCTCAGGGTCGATTCTAGGCATGTCTTCGTAGGACCACGCGAAAACATCTTTGAAATTTTTTAATAAAGTGATTAACCGCTCGTATTCCTCCAAAGACAACATGGACTCGATCTAGACCAAGTATGGATCCTCCTCAGTACCCACATTAATGGCAATGATTTTATCAAAACAAGGCTTAGCATGCCTCTCTTCCTCTTGATTAATCAAAATTTTCAAAGCCAGAGGAATTTCTTCCTCTTCGTTTTCGTTACAATTCAGAAAGTCTTGGCCAATGCAATAAATAAGTGGCACGGAGAAGTACACAGAATCTGCAGAGTTCTCATTCAAAAGGTCTAGATCTTCAGTTACAGACTCAAAAGTAAAGTGGAATGAAGACCTAGACAGGACTTTGGTATCCGGGTTACCATCCCTTGAAATATCAAACTCAGAACTAGAAAAGTAGCCTTCCTCAAACTGCCAAGTAAGACGCGGTGCCCTCGATGCATCCAGAATGCCACTGGTTGGGTTCACACCTGGTTTTTCCCCGATCATGGTGACAATAAAGTTATCTCCCAAGTTCTTTAGGTCGGCCACAAGATCTGTTAGGAGACTGGCCAATGCTGCCCCTACTCCAAGCTCGCTGTTATTTGAGTCATCTTCCGTGCTCTGGCTAACTTTGATGCTTAGTTCAGCCCTTTCCTTATCACTATCCTGCAGCTGCAGATCAAAGAAAATCTCGAATCCGGGGACACGCTTCTTTGAAGAATTTACCTAAGGCTCAGGAAAGCCACAAAAAGGGAAATACTCTCCCCCTCGAACAAAATGGCTGTTGAGCATTCCCTGAATTGGCCTGTATATAAGCTCATAATGCTTCCCAACTCTCTTGGCTTTGGCTCTGCCCTTCATTTCTTCTCCATTCCTTATCCAATCCTCTTTGGTGGACACATAGCCCACTCCAAAGATATGTAGGTTGTGTGGCACCTCTACCAACGTTGCAACACCTTTTCGTCCACTTTTTCCAAGTCCCATTCCTGGAACATGCTGCAGTTTTTTCATAAAGTAGATAGACTGGGCACTGACATACATGCCGTCATCTGCGGCTAGAATGGTCTGCACTATCCGGGCTTCAGCCAAAGTGAATCCTGAGAAGAATACATCTTTGGCGCCATAGTTGATTTCTAGGACTGGCATAGTCACCTCTGGAGGCGAATGGATGGATGAGTTCCCAAAAATAATTGCTAGTCCTTTCCCATGAGGATACTTTTACATTTGATGGAGGGTGAAGGACACAGCCTTCATGTGATGTAACCAAGGCCTCCCTAGCAGCAGGTTAAAGGTAGCTGGTACATCAAGGATGTGAAACTCGATCTCTTGCTCAGTTGGGCCCACCTGGACTCGCACTTTAACTGTACCCATGACTTCTCCGCTCGTATTGTCATACTCCCGTATCACTTGGGCTATGGGGATAAAGTCTACCGGTTTAAGGCCGATTGTATAGGTAGTACGGGACGGATAGACATTGATGGCAAAATCGGTATCTACTAACACCACCGGCACCCACTTCTCCCTGCATTCCACATAAATGTATAATGGCTTGTTGTTGGCTAAGCTTTCCAGTGGCAGCTCTTTGTCAGAGAAAGTGAGTGTTGACTAGGCACCACCTAGAAAAACCAGGCCCACAAGTTGTGAGGGCGTAGTATTAATGGATAATTTGGCCTTGTCTATTTCCAACAATACTACATGTCGGTGCACCGTGAAGCCATAAAGAGCCTCCAGATAGAGATATTAGCTTGGATTTTCTTAAGCTACTTCAGCACTGACTTTTTTTCTAGTTACTTCTTCTGTTTCTCGGCCTCTTTGTCCTTTCTAGATGTCTCTGCTTGATCCAAATGCGGCAGCTTAAAATACCGTCCACTGCGGGTAAGATGGTCTATGTCCTCCACATACCATGTATTATCCGAGAGACAGCCTCCCCAATCTTCATCAGTATAGGCCAAATGCAAATCATTGTCGTCCCACCACTCGCTGTCAGTTGCCGATAAACAGTTGTCCGGCTCCACCTGAATTATCTTCACAGTACAAGTGCCCCCCTCAAGGCGACACGTGGTTGCAGTTTTCTAGTTGTCCTCAACTTTCTCTCTCTCTCTCAAACTGCCTTAATGTAGTTTCCTGTTCAGTATCTACAGTGCTCACAACTCTCACTTCTTGACTTGGGCTTCCTACACATGTGCCCTCTGGTCGCTTTCCTTTCTCATCAACATTCTCAGCCACTGCAGCTACCTCTACTTCCTTTCCCTTCGGTTTCATCCTAGTTTCTTATTTCTTGTTTTGCTCATCACTCAGCATCCAGTGTTGTCAGTTGATCCATTTAGGTCAAACCACCTGATATGTACATCTCCCTGATTACGCTCATCAAAGAACTATAAATTATCCAAATCTTCTTTGAGATTTGCCAAATCATCCAACCCTTGGATCTAGCCATCCTCCCTGATCACATTGATGTCTGTCAAGATTGATAGCACCAATTCAGGCTTGGTTTGATTGGTTGGTGCAATATAGCAACTCAGATCATATGCCTTTTCAAACAAGTCCCCGGGACACTTCGACGACAGGCCAATACCTCCTTACGAAACCAGACCCTCCTTTACCACGGGTATTGTCACTACAGTGTGAGGTTCAGGTTGTGGCTTAAATGCATCCATCATGCACAAATCTATGCCCTCAGAAACGAACAACATTGGTTTTGATAGGTGAGAGGGGGTACTATATACGTTGGGGTTATAAGAGGTGGCCAGTGTATAGATAAGGTTGAGGTTTCGGGGTGGGGGGACTTGGTTATAGGTTGGGAGCAGATTTGTGTTTACATTTGGTTTTTGAGGTAGAGCGATAACCTTGTTGTCAATGAGATCCTGAATCTCTTGACGCAAACGATAGCATTGGCCAATGTCATGACCATGCTGCAGGTGAAAAGCACAGTACTTTGTAGGGTTATGCTTATGTGGAAGAGGGTTGAGAAGTGGACGAGGTTCTAAGGGTTTGAGGTGCCCTTTTTTTATCAGCACTTGCATGGCTTTGGAAAAGGTCATATATAACTGGTTAAAAGTCTTCTGGGGTCGGGTAGGGTTAGATGATGTTTGTGATCCTGTATTGGCAAAGGGGTCAGCAGTTTTTGTCGTGATGACAAGACTTACGTTCGATGGCCTCGCAGTTGTGCTATCACTGGCAGCATTGGAACTGTGAACAAATGGCCTTTTTGTCGGCTCATTCTCATTTGTAATAAGCCCTTGTTTCATGGCATCTTCAATTTGCACTCCCATTTCATGAAGTTCTGTAAACGTAAACAATAGAAGCACAATCATTTTTTGCAACAACTTGCCATGCAGATTTCGGACGACCATTCTGATCTGGTCCTTCTTGGAAGGCCTCATGGTCATCATCGAGGCTTTAGCTCTCCATCTTGTCACAAATTTAGATAAACCCTCCTTCAGCTCTTGACGTGTTGCCTCGAGATCACGAGTTATGATCTCAATCTGCGTATTATAAGAATACTGAGCAATGAAGGCTTCGGCCATCTCCTCTCAATTCTGTTTGACAAAATCTTTAAATTTAGCATACCAAATGGCTACTATACCCGACATGGTGCGACCAAAGAGAGACAGCTTATGTAGTCTAGTTAGGCCCATCGGTCGCATGGTATTTGAAAACAGTCACAAGTGAACCATCGGATCCCCGAAACCATCAAAACGATCAATATGCGGCATTTTAAACCGATCCGGTAATGTAACCGTGAAATCAATGTATTCATCCTCTATGTCTAGAATGGAATTGATCCCTTGCATTTTTTTGAACAATTTTTCTAGTTTGTTGACCTTGAGTGCAGTTAGGTCAACCTCAAACTTGAACGGAGCCTCGGTCTGATAAATCGGGGCTTTGGAAGCTTGGGCTGGGTTTGGTTCTATTTGGACTAGAAAAATCAAATTACCCTGGTTTTGTGGATCTTGAGCATTGGCAACATTAGCAGTGGCACTAGGCACAGAAATAGAGGTGGTGAGTGCATGGGATGTAGAGGCTGCAACTGACTGTGGTTACTGTTGTTGTAACCTTGTTATGACCTCGGCCTGACGGGCCGCATCATGCTGTAGGGTCTCGACTGTTTGTTGCAGATAGAGCAGCAGTTCCTTTATATTGGCCAGGGGACACTATGCCATTCGAATAGGTGACCTTTCTTGAGCAATATTGGAAGCAGTTGATTATTCTTGAACCGGATTGAACACAAGTGAGCTGAGAGGTGATTGTTGTAAAAATTAGACTGGTGAACTCTGTCTGATTCTCCTCCGTCTTGTAACCGGTGAGAGTAAGGTAAACATAGGTTGTCCCCAAACAAGATCCGCAGCTTTGCAAAGTCTTCCGACTGGGGTCTAGAGTACTTGGGAGATATCCGAACTTTTTGAAGCTATGGTTTTTAACTACCTAGCAAAAGAAAATAAAGAAAAGAATAGTAATCAGAAACCGTATAGCACCTCAGCTAAGATGTTGTCAACACAAACATGCTCAAAGCTGTAGAACTGTACTTTACACTGAATCTTGCCCCAAAATAGATACAACCCGGCAACTAATATCCACATTCCTGTATAGTTTCACTGTAAAGCACATACCAGTTAAGAGAGAGCCAAAACACCCTTATGAGGGGGGGGTAAGGTTACCCTATCCTAGTTTTGTCATGAACTAGGGTTTTACTACTTCAAGCAAGTAGTTCCACACAATCCTGCACAAGGGTGAGCATCTTATCCTAGTTTGGAATAGTCACTATGGCTTACGACATGCAGCTAGGCCAAATGGTCAAAGAGGGTACCTTAGCAAGGCTACCTAATATACCTCTCACACCTAACACCGAGAAGTGAAAGGGGGATAAAACGGTACAACGGTAATCTAGATACAAGGGTTGTGTTTCCAACATTGCAGAGTCTATGAAAAATTAGCCTTTTAGAAAGCTTTTAGGCAAGCCTCGGGCAAACTGTCCAGGAATAGCAGATGGAAAACACAGTGACTTAAAGTAATAAATATAAATATGATGCAAAGAACATATGAGTGCACATAAAATTTCATATCATGAATTTCAAGTCAAGTTCTCTAAATTTTCCCAACAGAGCTGCCAGAAACTGTAGCTTGCTTTTCGTGCTCCTTTCAGATACGATAGCCCTACAGTTCAGACTCCCGTGGTTCTGGATTTGATCTCATAAGTGCAATGTGAAATAGATAAACACAAAAGAGTCCAAATTCGGTAAATCTTTTGAAAAATCGATTTTGAATCAAAATGTCAAAAATGGACTACTTTGCCAGATTACAGAGTCGCCACCTAAATATTTTTAGAAAATTTAGGAAACCCGGGACTCGTGCCAAAGGCCACTTATCCGTTATCACCAAAGTGTCTCGGCTCAGGAACTTAAGTACGAGAGGGGAAGGTCATGAATTGAGCACCACACTTGCCCGATCAAAGATCGACCTCTACTAATTATGATGTGATTCTTATTTACATTATATGTTCTTGTTCCGATTTATTAGGCTAACTTTACTTGGTGATTGTAGACCCCCCATTTTTGACCGTCCTCAAGACTTGGACGTCATCGTTTGAACACTCGATGATCATCCATGCTCGTGTTCGTTTTGAGTTCCTGAAGGTCTCGGCTACGCTCCTTGCCTTAGAACCTCTCAACTTGTCTATTTTGTGCTTGGTTGTAGACCAAGGACTTGTGGTTTTGTTTCTGAGGGAAGAGGGTGGCTTGTTGGCCATCCCTACAACCCATCGGCCAAGCCTTGTGTTTATCGGCCTTTCCTTCTTGCCATCGGCCATTAGTGGTGGCCGATCGGCCATATCTTTTGGCTGAGGCCTTTTTGTTTTCTTTTGCAAATATTTTTGTGCCAGTTGTGACAGCTGGTGAGCATAGATTTCATCCTCCATACACGTGTATGGAGGGATTAAAACAAGTCTCAAGCTTGCTCAACAAGCTTGAGATTTGATTTTCTATAAGAAGGGAGACCCCTCTCCCTTTCTAGAGGTTCTGAAAAATTGATATACAAGTTATATATCACTCTCTCTCTATATTTCTTCCTCTCTCTATATTTGCACTTGTTTGTGCTCAAAAGTGTAATTTCTTCACACTTTTGCACTAAAGCACCTACTCAAACACCATACTCTTGTTGCTGAGGTACTTGAGGGTTTTGTTTGAACTCAAAGTTTGGTTTTTAGCTCAGAAAGTTGCTGGAGTTGCCTCTTTGAAGTTGTTCTACAAGGGTGAGTCACTAACCCTCTTTTAAGCTTTGTGTTCATTGCTTACTTAGCCTTATTTTCATGCTTATTTTGGCTTAACTCTCAATTGTAAAAAGCTTCATTTTCATGTGTTTGAAATGATTGTTTAATGTCTTGTTGGTGTTCGGGGTGGTCTACCCCCATTTGTGCCTTGTTTTGGGCCACCTCTTTAGGCTTTTGTTTTAGTCTTTTTGATGACCTTTCTACCACTGAATTCCAGAGGAATTTCAGTGGTGAAAAGTGTATTTTGAGGTCTTAAATAGGAGAGGGTCATCCCCTCTCCTTATGTCTTGCATGCTTGTATAGATGGCTCATCAAAGTAGCATGTTTTTCTAGCATGTATTGGTTCCATTTCAGCATGTTTTTGGTGTTGTTTTAGCATGCCATAACACTATTTTGGCATGGTTTGATCATATCATGCATGCTCCATGCACTTGTAATGCAAATCCATTCACTAGCCTAACATACATCATGTGTTTAGACCATCATTCTAGCATGTTTTGGCTTAACTTCAAGAAGCTTTTGTCCATATTTTAGCATGCTTAAGCTCTGATTTATGTTGTTTTGGTCATGCATGCCATGCTTTGTATAGCCATAATGCATTCTTGCTCATTAGCTTTGAGTTTCATGGTACGTAGCATGGCTTACTTGAGTTGTTTGCATGCTTTGGTCTCATTTCTACCATGATTTTAGTATGTATAGTGTGGCCATACTCTCTCATGCTCCACTATTTCGAGGCTTTTGGTGAGTCTTGCATGGTGCCTTAAGTATGAGTCTATATGCATGCCTTTGTGCCTAAGCTTTTGGGTTTCCATATCAGTGCATTTTTGGTGTTATTTTGACATGCCATAACTCTGATTTTAGTTGGTGAAGTCATCTCATGCTTGGTTTCAAGGGGTGTAGTGTAATCCTCTTCGTTGGCCTTGTATGCATCATGTTTTGTGCTCACCATGCTAGCACGTTTTAGCTTTAGTCCATGCATGTTTTAGTCTCATTTTGACATGTTCTACGACTATTTTGGGTTGCCTTGGCTATATGCTTCATGTATTGCATAGCTATAGTGCAAGTGCTTATGCTAGTTTCAAGCTTTGAGCCTCCTAGCATGCCATGCTTGTATTGTTTGGTTGATTTGGCATCACTTCACATGATATTTCAGTGCATATAGTGTTGTCACACTTCCACATTTGTCACCTTTTGATCATGATTGAGAGTTGTGCTCTTATGCCTAGTTAATTGCATGTGCATGCATTTTCTCACTTTTCATGCAATCATTACATCATTTTGGCCATTGTTTTGGCATGATTGAGGTCTGTCCATATCCGGTTTAAGTCCATATAGCTTGTTGTTACATGCTTGTTGCATTGCATGATATTTGCATGCTTGTTGTTTGCATTGTGTTGACATGCTCATGTTGCAATGCATTTGTGTTTGGATAGGGTGTTAGTCCAAACACGAGAAATGAGGGACGTTTTGTACTTGAAGTGACGAAACGTGCCTCACTTCTCAGTCGCCGACCCTCTTGATCATGCATGATAGAGGTTAAGGCATTTATGTGTCTTTGTGCATTCATTTGACATTGATTTGTGCAACTCGGCCTCTTTGGCCATCATGCATTGAGATGCGTGATTGATGGCTCGAGAGTCGAGCATTACACTTCTTTGAGCTTTAAACATGATAAGGAGTGTGGCTGCACACACATTTTCTTGCAAATACACTGCCATGCTTCTGTTAGTGCTCTGTTGCAGCAAAAGGAGAAGTTTGCAAGAAAAAGTGGCCGATCGGCTATCAAGGCTGCCGATCGGCTATCAAAATTGGCCGATGATCATTATACTTGGCCGATGGCCTTTCCTCTTGGCCGACCACCCCTCAGATTGTTCCTAAGGTGGGTCAGAAGCACTATGGAAGTTGGCACAATTTCAGAGATACAGAACAATGCAAACAGAGGCAACATGAGGCACGGTATTGGATTTCCGAGCGAAGCCGACAGAGCATGCATACACCCCTCCCCGCGAGGCCATTTTTACCGCTTCACTAGCTAGTTGTAGTTAATTACTTGTTTTGTAATTAATTAGTTTAATCTGTGTTGTAATATTCTAATTAGCTTAGTATAGCTAGTTTTAATTCGGTTTGTAATTAATTAGCTTAGCGTAGGTAGTTAGTTGATTCATTCGGACCCTCCGTCGAGAGGGCAAATTTTGTATTAAGTGTGCGTGTGTGTGATGCATGTCTTCCAACCCCACGCCTTTCTCCCTTTTATTTACCAGCTTTTGATGGTTAGTTTTAGGGCATGTTTCAATTAGCATACTTATGCTCGCATGTTTGCATCATTCATCTGTCTTGCATGTACCGGGCTTAGCGCATCATACAAACTGCATTGTATTTCAATTCCTACTTGAATACATGTTATCTAATTGCATTTTATATGCCATTTTAGAATAGCCGAGCCTATCTTAGTTGCATTTTGCATGTGTTGCATTAGGCATTCTTGACATAGCTAGGATCATGCATTGATTACTAACTAGCTTCTTTTTTAGCTCGAGGTACTAGGTAAGCTTTTACGCTTTAGCATACTACATAAGATGTGTATGCTGCCATGTATAGCATGCTTGCCATGAGGCTAACTGCTTAAGTGTTTAATTGCATGAATGCCTGTGGGTGAAGGTTGGATTGCTTGAATTGGAACAATTCATCAAAATATGCATTTTAAGCCCACTTGAGAGTGGCAAATCATGTGTTTCTAAGCCCACCTGAGAGTGGCAAATCCACATCTTAGCCTATTTGCGAGTAGCATTTCCAAACTATTTTCAAACAAACAAGCATAAGATGTTTTGTTCCAATTTAGGCGATCTAGTCTATACTTGTGTGCTGTGTGTATCACGTAGTAAGATTAGGTAATAAACTGGAATAAGAACCCATGTGTTTTCAAAAACAACATATCATGTCAGTAGAGGTCGATCCTTCGATCGGGCTAGCGGGGGTGCTCATTGCATGACCTTCCCCTCTCGTACCCAAGTTCCCAAGCCGAGGCAATTTTGGTGATGACGGACACGTGGCCTTAGGCACGAGTCAAGGTTTCCTAAATTTTCCAAAATAAAATATTTAGGTGGCGACTCTGAAATCTGGCAAAGCAGTCCATGTTTGGCACTTCTTTATTAAAATCGATTTTCCAAAACGATTTGCCGGATTTGGACTCTTTGGTGATTTATCGGTCTCACATTGCATTTTGTGAGATTAGATTCATAATTGTGACACGAGTCCGAACTGTAGTAGCTAAGAACAACGATTTGTGCCCTCGCGCGCGGAGCAGAGTTCCGGGCGGTCTACAGTGATGCACGCAAGTATAGACTAATTTGCAAAAATTGGAACACTTTGATTTCATGTTTGTTTGAAAAATGTGTTTTGAATATGCGTCACGTAAAATAGTGAGTTTTTATGTACATTAATCAATTTATTTCAATTCAAGCAATTAGCCTTCATCCACTGACATTTAAAGAGTTATATCACCTAAGAAATTAGCCTCATGGTATTACGCTTGGCATGGCAATAATCACACTTATGCGATATGCTAAAGCAATAAATGCTCACCTAGTACTCCAAGGCAAGTCGAATAAAAAAATGATTAAAGAATATGCATGCTCCTAAACAATACAATGTGACTAATGCATCGCACACATTTATGCAATTTTTATAGGCTCGACTATGAGCATGGTATATGATCCAATTCAAGAGATGTGATAAATCACGTTTTTCAAACAATGAATTTGAAATTGGCATTGGTTAGTATGATGAGCCGAACCCAAATGTATATGAAACAAGTGTATGCAAACATGGGAATGCTTACGTAAATATGATGCTCTATGCTACCATCATAAGCAGGTAAATAAAAAAGGAGAAAGAAATGGGGGTTGGAAGACATACACAATTATTACATAGTTTGCCCTCGCGCAAGAGGGTCCAAATGTCCAGATTAATAGCTAATTATTACAACCCCCAATGTGAATACTAATTAGCTAAATTAATTGACTACTTATTACGAATTCAAGGAACACTAAGCTACCTATCTAATTTATTACAATAAGGATATTTAAATAAGCAATAAACTAGCAATCTAAGTTAACTAGCTATGCAATTACAAATAAACAGCAATAATAACTACAACAAAAACTAATTACAACCATAATAAGTAATTACAACAATAATTATTTATAACAATAATAATTACAAAATATAAGCAAGAACAAGGCACAATGATCACATGCACGGTGTCCAGAAACTGTTATGTCTGCCTAGATTGCTCTGCCTCACCCTCAGCCACTGCCCTCTGTTTCTGCCAAAAGCTTACTGCTTGCCAAATATTGGGAGCTGGCCGGCCCTAAATGAGCTCTGGCCGGGCCAAAAAAATGCCGGCCGGTGCTAAATTTAATGCCAAAAAATGTTTTGTGCTCTGAGGTGAGAGAAGCAAGCTAATCGTATACTTCGAGAGTTTCATCACTCATTCATGATCTTAGTCATCAGTTTTGGTGGTGGGGTATTGTAGACACCCCATTTCTGACCACCCTTACGACTTGGGCGCCACCGAGTGATCACCGAATGATGAATTTGTATATGCTTGTCAAATGCTCGAATTCCTCAGCAAGAAGCCTCAGAAACATGCCAACTTTGCACCATTTTTTTTAGACCAAAACAGTAGCTTTTCAAGCTTGATCATCCGAGACATGCAGGCCCACTGGTGGCGGGTGTACGACCGACCCCTATTAGTGGCCTTCCGACCACTTATGCAAAATCGGATATTTTTGGCCAGCTGTCTCCACAGATGCATGAACCATACCAGCTGTATTTTTTTGGATATTTCTGAGAGTCTTTCATATATTTCTATATATAGATGACCCTCTCTTATGATATAGGGTTAGAAAAATTTTGTGGAGCAAAAGTTTGAAAAATATTTCTCTCTCTCTCTCTCTCTCTTTCTCTCTCTCTCTCTCTCTCTCTTGCACCTTACCTACTCTTGACCTAAACTCTCTAAACCAAACTTGGAGGGTTCTTTGCTGAGGGGTTTAAGCTTGCATCTTAGCTCTTCAGGGTGTGAATTGGTGGTTTATAATTCAAAAAAGATACTCCTCTTCAAGAGGTATAATTCCTAGCTTTGTTTCCCTTATTTATCTACTGTATTTATTTTTGTTTTTGGGTTGTTTTTCACCTTTATTTTTGGGCTGAAACTTGTGATTTAAATCCATTAAAGGTAGAGGGGTGGACTACCCTTCTTTGAAGTTTGCTTCCTAGGCTTTTGCCCTTGTGTTTCCCTTCCTGTCATCAACTTTTTTTGAACTTTTTACCACTGAATTTAGAGTTTTTCAGAGGCTAAAAATCATATTTTGAAGTCCCAAAAATGAAGGGATTAGCCATCCCTCCCTTGGCTTGTTTACTAGCTTAAAATTTTCATTATTGTAGCTTACTCCTTTAGCTCTTTTGACTTCAATTCCAGCACTGTTTTAGCCTATTTTAGGACTGTTTTAACTTGTTCATCTCATTCATGCTTTGTTTGATAGCCTTGTCGTGTAATAGTCCTCATAGATATGGTGTTTTAGGTCTTAGACACCAATCTATTTGAGTTGATAGCATCTATTTAGTGCTTTCCATACTTGTGATCATCTTTAATCACCTTTGCATCTCTCTCATTTCATGGCTTTTCATTGCATTGAGAGTTGTTTCAACCGATTGGTTGTTTAAGCTTGAGATAGAGATCATTGTACTTAATGGTTTAATCTTCTCAAAGGTTCATTACCAACGGCATGACATCTCCCTCATGCCCAAAATAACCCTTTGTTTGGTACTTCTCTCCATTAGTGGACTCGATCTTCATTATTAATTGACTAATGAATGGAAAGGTAATTAGAATGGAGTAATAAAATTGGGGCTAAAATGGAATAAGATAATAATATGGTTTAGGGTTCAACCGGACGTTAGTTGAACCCATTGAGTCTTAGGCCATTTCATACTTATTAGTGATGATAATGGTTTGAGAGTCAAATGTCAATTGCTTCCCTTGATCTATCTCATGATAAGGAGGAGGTTTTGTTGGTCATTTGGTTTCCCTCATTGAGCTTTTGTCTAATTGAGCCATAGATCATCATGCAACAACTTTGCAATTGTTGATGATTTGTGAATCGATTCTACTTCTCCTTTGAGCAATTTCATGACAGGGAGAGGTAGAGAGGATGAATATCCCCTGGGAACACTCTGTTTCTGCTCCGTTTATTTTTAGTTGCAGCAGGGCCATATTTACATTAGTGGCCGACCGACCACTATTTGTAGCCGGTTGTCCACTACTTCTGGCCGATTGGCCACTTTTGTGTCAGCAGGCAGTGTTGTTTTCTTGCAAAGCAAAGCAGAAGCAGAGGCAAAACAAGAGCTTTTTCTGTAGGCAGAACAATCCTGGTAGCAAAACAGAAGTGTTTCTGGAAGGATGTTCGCATTGGCATGCACGGTTCACTACCCCGCTTGAGTTCTATTAGTTGTTAATTTGTTAATTAAATTAGTTGATCCTACGTGTAAGAATTAGTGAATTCCCATCTGTAACTAATTAGCTAGTGTAATTAATTAGTTAATTTCAATTTGTAATAGTTAGCTAGCATAGTTAGTTTATTTCATTTGGTTTTTAATAGCTAGTTAATTAGCTTAGCTAGACTACATATTTGGACCCTCCTGTGCGGGGGTAAACTTGTAATAATGTGTATGTCTTCCAACCCGACGTCTTTCTCCTTTTTATTTACCCGTTTATGATTGATAGTTTCGGCCATCACATTTCGTTTAGCATTTTCCATGATTTGCATCCATGTGTCTTGCGTGCGTTAGGCTCAATTCATCATGCTAGCAAGCATTGTCATTTAAATACTTCTTTGAAAACGTGCTTAAGCCGCATGCTATCAAATTAATTAACATGTTATATTTGTAGTCGAGCCTATCAATTGCATTTTGCATGTTTTTCATTAGTCATTTTGCATCATTAGGATCATGCATTTTTCCTAACTATTTTATCTCTTTTGGCTTGCCTTGGAGTACTAGGTAAGCACTTATTGTTTTAGCATATTGCATAAGTGTTAGTGTTTCCATGTCAAGCGTGATTACAATAAGGCTAAGTGCTTAAGTGATATATCTTTTGAATGCCTATAGTTGAAGGCTAATTGCTTAAATTGGGATGATTTGATCAAATGTACATATGAGATCACTTTTTCTAAGTGGTACATATTTGAAACAATTTTCAAACAAACATGAAATCAAAGTTTTCCAATTTTTTGCAAATTAGTCTATACTTGTGTGCGCCACATAGTAATGCTAACCTAAATAACCGGAACAAGAGCATATATTGTAAATAAGAATCACATCATGATTAGTGGAGACCGATCTTTGATTAGGCGAGTGGGGTGCTCATTTCATGACCTTCCCTACTCATATCTAAGTTCCCGAGCTAAGATACTTTGGTGATGACGGATAAGTGGCCTTTGGCACGAGTCTCGAGTTTCCTAAATTTTCAAAAAATATTTATGTGCCGACTCTGTATCTAGCAAAGCAATCCATTTTTGGCATTTTGATTCAAAATCGATTTTTCAAAAGATTTGTCGAATTTGAACTCTTTTGTGTTTATCTATTTCACATTGCACTTGTGAGATCAGATTCAGAACATGGGAGTCCGAACTATATGGCTAATCGTATCCGAAAGGAACACGAAAAGCAAGCTACAGTTTTTGGCGACTTTGCTGGGGAATTTAGAGAACTTGACATGAAATTCATGAAGTGAATTTTTATCTACAAATATATGTTCTTTGCACTGCATTGCATTGGTGCGCTTAAGTCACTATGTTTGCCATCTACTATTCCTGAACGGTTTGCCGGAGGCTTGCCCAAAAGCTTGCCAAAAGGCTGACTGGTCGTGGACTCTTCCATGTTGGGAACACAACCCTTGGATTTGGATTACCGCTGTACCGCTTGATCCTCCTTTCACTTCTCGGTGTTAGGTGTGAGAGGTATATTAGATAGTCCTGTTGAGGTATCCCTATTTTGACCATTTGGCCCAGTTGCATATAAAAAGCCATAGAGATTGTTCCAAACTAGGACAGGACGCTCACCCTTGTGCAGGATTTTGTGAAACTACTTGCTTGAAGTAGTAAAACCCTAGACCATGCCAAAAGCTAGGACAGGGTAACCTTACCACCTCATAGGGGTGTTTTGGCTCTCTTTACTATGTGCTTTATAATGAAACTGTACATGGGTGCTTCATATCAGTGGTATAGTTTATATCTATTTTAGGGCAGAATTAAGCGGGGAGTACAGTCACTCAGCTGTGATCATATCTATTCTAGTGAAATTTGGGCTGAGGTGCTGTCTGTTTTCTCTTTTGCTAGGTAGTCCTGGAACCATAGCTTCAAAAGGCTGCGATATCCCCCGGGTACTCTGAAGTTGTGTCGATAGACTTTGTGCGGTCAGAGATTTAGTTCAGGAGCAACCAATGTTTGCTACATTGTCACCAGTTGTAAGGCGAAGAAGAGTAAAGCAAAGTTTACCAGTTTAGCAATTTCAATAATCACCCTTCAGCTCACCTATTCTTAGTCCACCTCAAGCACTGCCATCTACTCCTAGATGGCTCAGTATCCCTCATCAGATTTGGAGGAATTACTACTCCATCTGTAACAGTCAGTCGACTCACTCCAACATGACATGGCCCACCAAGCTGAGGTCACGAATAGTCATAACATCAACAATAGTAACCAGCTGCGGCTTCTACTTCTCATGCACCTAATGTGGCTACTCCTATGCCAGCATCGCTGCCAATACAACTCAGGATCCACCAGGTGTTCCTATTCCTCCTGTCCAGATAGATCTAGTCCCGATTCAAATGTCTAGAGCTCCAGCCGAGGCACCTTGCGAGTTAGAGTTTGACCAGACCCTGCTCAAAGTCAACAAGCTTGAAAAACTATTCATGAAAGCACAGGGGGTTAGTTTCATTCCTGGTATTGAGGATGGATATACTGAATTCGTCGTTACTTTGCTGGAGCGGTCCAAGATGCCACATATTAACCATTTCGATGGCTTTAGAGATCCAATGGTGCATCTGCGTTTGTTTTTAGATATCCTGCGACTGATGGGTTTGACCAGAGTTCAGAAGTTGTCACTATTCGGTCAAACCATGTCTAGAATAGTGTAGACGCGCCCGTGGGCCTCATGCTACAGTTCGGACTCGCGATTTGTGTCGCGGTTCTTAATCTGAACCAAAGAGTCCAAATCTGGCAAATCGTTTTGAGAAACAGATTTTTGAAAAAGTAGTGCCAAACATGGACTGCTTTGCCAGATACAGAGTCGCCACCTAAATATTTTTTTTATGGGAGAATTTAGGAAACCCTGACTCGGTGCCGAAGGCCACATGTCCGTCATCACCGGAGTTGTCTCGGCTCGGGAGCTTGGGTACGATCGGGGAAGGTCAGCTATGAGCACCCCCTTTCGCCCGGTTCGAAGACCGGCCTCTACTAACCGTGATATCCGTTTTTGAGAACTTTATGTGTTCTGGAACCAATTGTTAGCCTAGAATTGCTATGTTATGCGCGCAGCAAACAAGTATAGACTAGATTGCTAATTTGGAAACAAACATTGCATATCCGTTTGTTTTAAAAAGTGCTTTGAAATTTGCTACTCGCAAGTAGGCTAAAACACGGATTTCAATGAGTTTTTCCAACTCAAACAATCCAACCTTCACCCACAGGCATTCAAAACAATTTAACACATAAGCACTTAGCCGCATGGCAGGCATACTGTCATGTTAACATTCACACGCATGCGAGATGCTAAAGCGAAAATACTTACATTGTACTCCGTGCCAAAAAGGTAAACTAGTTAGCAAACATGCATGTCCTAGTTCATGTTGAATTGCCTAACGCAACACATACAGGATGCAATTAGATAGGCTCGGCTAATCTAAGCATGGCATACGAAATGCGATCAACTATCACATACTCAATTTGTGAATTGAAGTACAGATGTAGTTAGCATGATGTACCGAGCCTAATGCATGCAGTACAAATGCATAGATGCACGCATGCATAGCATAAGGTATGCTAAATTAAACGTGCCCTAATCTACCATCATAAGCAGGTAAATAAAAGGGAAGAAAGACGTGAGGTTGGAAGATATACACACACTCACGCACACTTATTACAGATTTGCCCTCGCTTGGAGGGACCAAATAAATATTACAAATTAATAACTACGCAAGCTAATTAATATTACAAATTGATTAATTTAATTAACAAATTAAATTAAGCTAAGAAAACAGATAAACCGCCTCGGGAAACGCCCCGCCATGCATAGGCTGCCTCTGTTTTCCTTCCTTCACTCCTCTGGAGGCTGTCAAAACCTCGGGACTGCATCCCTGGACACTGGGAAGTGCCACCGGCTGAGTGGAATTACCACCGGCAGTGGTGTGTGGCCATCGGCACAAAATGAAGCTGTCGGCAGAGAAATTGTTGCCGGTCGGCACCTTACACTGCCGGTCGGCAGAGTGTTCCTGCAGAATCTGCAAATGACAGCAACAGAGGGCAAGGCAAAGCATGGCAGCACAATTCAAGGCATATATGCACCAACCATGTCCCTTATCATGATATTGACTCAAAGGGGCATGTGCCTCGATTCTCGGACCACCAATCACGCATTTCCATGCATGATGGCCCAAAGAACCAAGTATGCAACTTTGATTTCAAATGCATGCAAACCAAATCAAACCAAACAAGGCCCAATTCCTATCACTAAGTCAAGGAACAAAGCATGCATGCAAAATGCAATGCAACCTAGGCATGCAAGCTAAGGATGCAACATGTCATGGCAACAAACCTATGCAAGCATACAAGCAAACATGAGGCAATGCTAACCAATAAAAAGGTGGTCTTAAACATGATTTGGACAGCTCTAATAGGGCCCAAAACAGTAGCCAAAATGCCCAAAAATGGAGGCTAAATACATACACACACGCACATAATTGAGGGCCAACACTTAAGCACAAATTGAACAACTCTCAAACACATTTGAAAGGGGGTAATCATGGACACATAGCATGCAACATAAGCATTGAAATCATGCTAAAACATGGTGCCAAACCAAGCAATAAATCAAGCCAAGCATGCAACAAATGGCCCAAATGCTCAAAGCAAACCAATAGAGTATTGAACTACACTTAGCAAGACCAAACATGGCATGAACTCATTGACCAAAAACAGAGTTTTGGGACATTAATACAAGGCCTAAGGACCACTTAGATGGCATCCAAATGACTCAAAACAAAGGCATGCATAAACACCAAAACATGGAGCATTGCTACACAAGCTTCCAAAGCATTAAAGAGGCATGCAAGGCAATCAAACAAGCATGGAAATGGGACTGAAATAACATGTGGGGGGACCCCAAATCACCAAATCGATGCAAAGATCTCATGCTACACATGCACATACTTAAGGCTAACAAGCCCAAATACAAAAGAGCTATATCAAGCATGCCAAAATCAACCCAAACAACCTAGGACAGACCTAGAACATGGAAAAACATGCACAAAATCTTCACAAGACTAAGCCTAAAACATGCTCCAACAAAGGTTAACAACCTAAGTCATGTTAAGGCATAACAAGGCATTACAAGGCAACTATGCTAAACATGCATGGAGTACCAAAACCAACTTAAAATCATGTTATATTATGGATATATAAGTATGAAAAACAGCCTAAACATGCTCAACACACACTCAAGCATAATGCTCTCTCAAGAGGCCAAAATATGCCCTTTTCAAGGACAACAAGGAGAGGGGGTGGCCTCTCCTTCTTGGGACTTCAAGGCATCACCTTCACCACTGAAATCCCTCAAGATTTTAGTGGTGAAGAGACCCCAACACCAAAATCCCGGAGCTAGCACAAAAGGGCACAAAATGAGGCCTTTCAAGGCCAAGGGGGGGGTCAACCACCCTCAAACAACAAAACACTCTTAATGAGAACTTTTTTATGTTATACAATAAGCACAAAAACAGCTCTAAGATAGGTAGAAAATCAACGCAAAAATGGGGAATATAAAGTCAAAATTGTTACCCTTGAAGACTTTCTTCACAAATGGTGGACCAGCTGGTTCTTCAAGCTTAAAACCACTCAAGAACACCAAGAACAACCCTTTAGAACCTCAGTAGCTAAAGGAAGGTGAAACACTATGTGTTTGTGTGCAATAGTAAGACACAAACACACTAAAACACACACAAAAGGGAAAAAGAGAGAGATAAGGTGTAACAAACCCTAACCCTAGATCTCAAACCCTAACAATGGCTGTCTAAGCTCTCAAAATATCTCAAAATGTGTCTCTCCTAGCCAAGAGACCTCTCTCTCTCTATATGGCACTTCTTGTCTTGTAAAGCTTACAAGACAAGCTTCATAAGAGGGAGATCCCTCCATACACGTGTATGGAGGGGAGCAAAAGCAAGACAGCTGTCTTAAAATATCTGCTAAAGCAGATGCACAGTAATCGGCCGGCCAAAAATGCCATCTTGGCCAAAAAGAGTGCCGGCCGGCACTAAAAAGTGCTGACCGGCAACAAATAGTGCCGGCCGGCAATATAAATTGCCGGTGGTAGTAAAAACCAGCCGGTGGCCTCTAGCCACTGCCGGTGGTGGGTGGGGATGGTCTACAAGCCCTACCCTGCCTCTCCAAGGCAAAACACAAGTGTTTGGTGTGAAACCAGACACTAAACGGTCGAGTTCGGAGATCCTGAGGCAAGGCACGCGAGCCGAGGCCTCCGGGAACTCCAAATGAACACAAACATGGATGATCACCGAGTGTTCAAACGGTGACGTCCAAGTCTTGAGGACGGTCAAAAATGGGGTGTCTACAAATAGCTGCAATCTGGTATGCAAAATTGGAGGACTCTGTGAAATAGAGCTGGCAAGAGTTGGCTAAATCCTTCATTGCCCAATATTCCTACAACAAGCAGATCAAGGTCACAACTCATGATCTTGAGGTAATGCGTCAGGAACTGAAGGAGGGCTTCTTAGAGTTTGTTATTCGATAGAGGGTAAAGGCGGCTATGATGGCAAATAGACCTCCAGAGAAAAAGCAAGTTCGTATAATTGTTAGAAATCTGTACAAAAAGCTATTGCAGAAAATGGTAGTCCTCTCACTATTCAACTTTAAGGACTTCCATGAAATTGGGGTTCAAATCGAGGACACCATTAGGCAAGGGATCATTGTGGAAGGTAATGAGCCTATGAGGAAGAATGTTGTTTGCAGTGCCAATGCTACTACCAGTGGTTGCACAACTGCGAAATGCTCAGAAGTAAACACTGTGACCACTCCCATCAAAAACCATTTTCCTGATAATAGATAAAAACCAACCATTTCAACTTAGCCCTAAGCCCGAAATTTTCATTCTCTTTACATGAGTCTCTCTCAAGCCTTGAAAACGCTGCTAGAAAAAGGGCACCTAGAGCTCCTAGAACCCCGACCCCTTCCAAACCCTCTTCCACTAAGACATGACCCCGCTAAATATGGTGCCTATCATCAGCAACATGGTCATCATACAAACCGTTGCATCCATCTCCGTCATAAGATTTAGGATCTTATTGACGAAGAGATCATAGCTACACTGAAAAGACCTCAGGCCACCACTAACCTATTACCTCCCCACCTCAATCTAATCCATACATTGCCATCCACCTATAACCCTAGCATATATATCACCCCAGCCCATTTACTAAAACCTGAGGTGTTCATTCCAGAAAGCACGTACTTGTGTATGATGGATGCACTTAAACCCCAATCATCGCAAACCCCATCAAATACACCACAGGCACGAACGGCTGAACCCACTACTTCTGAGATGATAAGCATGATTGAAGATTTACAGAGAACTGTGGAAGATTTGGCCTTTAGGATCTTGGCTCCCTCATTGACCACATCACATGCCAAAAAATTCACACGAAAAGGCCCCCCCAATCTTGGGATGGGCTATAGTTGGAAAGGGCCAACCCTAAGCTATCTCAAGCCTGGGCAATGACATGTTAACAATGAATGGGCCTCGCTTTGATATAGCCACCCAATCCCTTGGCAAACCTGAAGCAAAGGGTAAGAACAAGGCTAGGGCAAGTATTGATCCTTATGAACATCTTCAGTGGGCTATTGAGGATTTGAAGGTCAAAGGGTTGAACAAATAGCAAGTGCTTGTAGTTGTTCCAAAGTGTAGACCGCCCCAGAACTCCGCTCTGCGCGCGAGGGTACGAATCATGGTTCTTAGCTACTACAGTTCGAACTCCTGTCACGGTTCTGAATCTAATTTCACAAAGTGCAATGTAAGACTGATAAATCACCAAAGTGTCCAAATCTGGCAAATCGTTTTGGAAAATCGATTTTAATCAAGAAGTGCCAAACATGGACTGCTTTGCTAGATTTCAGAGTCGTCACCTAAATGTTTTCTTTTGAGAAATTTAGGAAACCCTGACTCGTGCCTAAGGCCACTTTTCCGTCATCACCAAAGTTACCTCGGCTCGAGAATTTGGGTACGAAAGGGAAGGTCATGCAATGAGCACCCCCGCTCGCCCGATCAAAGGATTGGCCTTTACTAACATGATATGTTGTTTTTTAAAACACATGTGTTCTTATTCCAATTTATTAGCTAGCTAACTATGTGATGTGCACAACATACAAGTATAGACTAGATCGCCTAAATTGGAACAAAACAATTCGATGTTTGTTTTTGAAAATGGTTTGAAGTTGCTACTCGCAAGTAGGCTACGTCGCGGATTTGCCACCAAATAAGGTGGGCTTAAAACATGATGATTTGCCACTTCAAGTGGGCTTAAAACACACATTTTGATGAATTGTTCCAATTCAAGCAATGAAGCCTTCATCCATAGGCATTCATGCAGTTAAACACTTAAGCAGTTAGCCTCATGGAAAGCATGCTATCATGGCAACACTTACACACGTGCAAGGATGCTAAAGCGTAAACACTCACAGTGTGCTCCGAGCCAAAATAAAAGCTAGTTAGTAATCATGCATGATCCTAGCTATGTCAAGAATGCCTTATACAACACATGCAAAATGCAACTAAGATAGGCTCGGTTATTCTAAGATGTCATGTGAATGCAACTAGATAACATGTATTCAATTTGGAATTAAAATACAACGCAGTTAGCATGATGCGCCGAGCCTGGTGCATGCAAAGCGAATGAATGAATGCAAACATGCTAGCATAAGGATGCTAATTGAAATATGACCCTAAACTAACCATCAAAAGCTGATAAATAAAAGGGAGAAAGAAATGGTGGTTGGAAGACATGCATCACACACGCACACTTATTACAACAAATGGCCCTCTCGACGGAGGGTCCGAATAAATCAACTAACTAGCTACGCTAAGCTAATTAATTACAAGTCAACTAATTAATCAAATTAATTAAGTTACACAACCAACCAAGTATGAAAAGCATCTAAATTAGGCTGCCACAGCTCCGCCTTGAACAACGAAAGATGCATGCTCGGTCGCGTCCTCCCGGAAATCCATTACCGTGCCTCGTGATGCCTCTGTTTGCACTGTTTTAGACCTCTGAAAATTGTGCCAACCTCCAAGATACTTCTGATCCACCTTATGGACATTCTGAAAGGTGATCGGCCAAGAGGAGTGGCCATCGGCCAAGGTTAATGGCCATCGGCCAAATTTGATAGCCGATCGGCAGACTAAGTGGTTGATCGGCCACTGCTTCCTGCAAATTCTCCCTTTTGCTGCAACAGAGCACTAACAGAGGCATGGCAGTGTATTTGCAAGAAAATGTGTGTACAACCACACTCCTTATCATGTCTAAATCTCAAAGGAGTGTAGCGCTCAACTCTCGAGCCATCAATCACGCATCTCAATGCATGATGACCAAAGAGGCCGAGTTGCACAAATCAATGTCAAATGAATGCACACAAATACCACATAAGACTCAATGAACCTCACCTTATCATGCATGATCAAAGGTGTCGGTGACCGAAGGAATGAGGTGCGTTTCATCACTTCAAGTATGAAACGCCCCGTTCCCCATGTTTGGATCAACATCCAATCCAAACACAATGCAATGCAACAAACATGCAAACATAATGCAACATGCAACATGCAAACAACAATGCAATGGCAAGGGCTATGTAATGCAACACTTAATGGACCAAACCAAACTCAAGCAAGCCTCATGCATGCCAAGACAATGGCCATAGCATGCTAAAAATGAAGTCTGAAAGTATATACAAGCATGCATGCCAATTGGTTCACAAGCAAGGCATGAAGGCACCAACTCTCAAGCACATTGAAGAAGTGAAAAATGTGAGAGTCTGGCAATGAAATAGGCTCTGAAATCACATTCCAAAGGATGCTAAATCATGCACATATGACAAACAAAGCATGCTAATGGGCTCAAAGCTTAAAGCTAGCCAAGGGACTTACACCATGGCCATATCAAGCAAGCCCCAAAGGGCCAAGGTGACTCAAAACAGTCCCAAGGCATGTCAAAATAAGGCCAAAACACGCATGGAACGAGGCCAAAGCAAGCTAGCATGGTGAGCACAAAGGATGACGCATACAAGGCCAATGAGGAGGATTACACTACACCCCCCAAAACCAAGCATGAGATGACTTCACCAACTAAAATCAGAGTTATGGCATGTCAAAATAACACCGAAAATGCACTGATATGGCAGCCCAAAAGCTTAGGCAATAATGCATGCATATAGTCTCATATTTAAGGCATAAAGCACAACCCCTCCAAGGCATTAAAAGAGTGACACATGTGAGTGTATGGCCATACTACATGCACTGAAATCACATAACAAATGACACCAAATCATGCAAATAGCCTAAGCAATACATGCTAGTGGACTCAATACACAAAGCTAGTAAGCAAGAATGCATTATGGCTATACAAAGCAATGCATGCATGACCAAGACAACATGAATCAGAGCTAAGCATGGTAAAACATGAGTAAAAGCTTCTTTGAGTAGAGCCAAAAGCATGATAGAACGATGGTCAAAAGCATGATGCATATTAGGCTAATGAGAGGATTTGCACTACAAGTGCAAGGAGCATGCATGATGTGATCAAACCAAGACAAAACAGTGTTATATCATGGAAAAAAAAGCCTAAGACATGCTGAAAGGAGCCACAAAGAGGTAGAAAAACATGCTACTTTGATGAGCCATCAACACAAGCATACAAGAGAAGAGAAGGGGGGACAACCCCCTCCTATTTAAGACCTCAAAACACACTTTCCACCATTGAAATTCCTCTGGAATTCAGTGGTGAAGAGGCCAAATAAAGGCTAAAACAAAGGCCTAAAGTGATGGTTCAAAACAAGGCTCTAAAGGGGGTAGACCACCCCCAACACCAAAGAGGCCTTAAACAAACATGTTAAGCACTTAAAAATGAAGCTTTTTACAGTTGAAAATCAAGCCAAAAGAAGCATGCAAAGATGGCTAAGTACTCAAGCAACACAAAGCTTAAAAGAGGATATAGGACTCACCCTTGAAGAACAACAAAACCAATAGCTTTTCTGAGCCAAAACCAACCTTAGGATGCTAAAACAAGTCCTATGGAACCTCAGCTCCAAGGTCAAGAGGTTTGGCTAAGGGGTTCTAGGCAAAATGTGTGAAGAACACTCACTTTAAGGCACAAACAAGGGCCAATATAGAGAGAGAGAGATAGAGAGAGAGAGAGAGAGGGAAAATATATATAGAGAGAGAGAGAGAGGGAGAGAGATATGTATCACTCTAAACCAATTTTCAGAACCTCTGGAAAGGGAGAGGGGCCTCCCTTCTTATAAAAAACCAAGTCCCAAGCTTCTTGAACAAGCTAGGACTTGTTTGAATCCATCCATACACGTGTATGGAGGATACACCAAGTGACCAACAGCTGGCACCAGCTAGAAGGAAAATATCTGCATAAGCAGAAAAAGGGGCCTCGGCCAAAAAAATGGCTGATCGACCAAAAAGAGTGTCGACCGGCCAACACTGATGGCTGATAGAGAGAGAGCATGGCCGATAGGCACAGGGCCTGGCCGATGGGTTGTGGGGCTGGCCAACAAGCCACTCCCTTCCCTCAGAAACAAAACCACAAGCTCTTGGTCCACAACTAAGCACAAAACAGACAAGTTGAGAGGCTCCAAGGCAAGGCACGTAGCCGAGACCTTCAGAAACTCAAAATGAACACGAGCATGGATGATCATCGAGTGTTCAAACGATGACGTCCAAGTCTTGAGGACGGTCAAAAATGGGGTGTCTACAGTTGCCCCTCTTTGACAGAACTCGAAAGTCATAAGATAACAAGAGCGAATGTCAAAGCCCAGAGACGACCCATTTTTGACGAGGCCAAAGACTTAGACAAACATACAAGATAACAATAAGATGCGCCTGCAGGCAGGGGAAAAATGCAAAAGACATGCACGATGCAGAACATAACTTATGATCATGCAAAGTGAGCTGTGATGAAGCATTCATGCAAAATAAATACAACATTTTAAGCAAGTGAATAAGAAACAACAGTCTCACACATTCCAACATAAAGGATGTACGAAAATTATAATTCTCACTATATCTCACGCGGAGAAGGCTAAAAGCGACTACCGAGAATACCCGAAGTCTCAAACACATACAGGAGAGGAAAGGCGACATCTCTCAGCGTATCACACGCATGAGAGGAAAGAGCAACACTTCTCAGCGTATCACACGCAAAAGGAGAAAGTGAATAAATGAACACCGGAACGCATCTGAGTGTTCGAAACCGAAAACGCCCTAACGCACCACATGCGAGAGGAGAAGGGGTTGCACAAGAAAGCGCGATGCACATGACAGTGCGAGTACATCCAAACGCGGAACATGCGAGTGGAGAAGGATTACGCAAGAAAGCGCGATGCACTAGACAGTGCGAGCACGTCCAAACGCAGCACGCGAGTGGAGAAAGGTTGCGCAAGAAAGCGCGATGCACATGACAGTGCGAGTACATCCAAACGCGGCACGCGAGTGGAGAAAGGTTGCGCATGAAAGCGCGATGCACATGACAGTGTGAGTACGTCCAAACACGGCACGCGAGTGGAGAAGGGTACGTCCAAATGCGACACACGCGAGTGGAGAAGGGTATGTCCAAACGCGACACACACGAGTGGAGAAAAGTAGCAGTCAAATTGAATCGGAACTTCTCTTGAATAAACCGTACATACAATATCGTCTGCTTTCACCATCTTCAAATGAACCGTACGTACAATATCGTGCCTGCACAAAAGAGAGATTTTGACAAGTGCAATATAATAGGAACACATGATCAACGTTACATCAAGATACAATTTCAATACAAGATAAGAGCGTGCACATATGATGCCAATGGAAAGGTGCATAACAATGCATAGGAGATATGCATAACAATGCAAATGAAGAGGTGCAAACAATGCAAGTGAGTGTGCATAAAAATGCAATGAAGGTACATAACAACGCAACTAGAACGTACATGACAACGCAAGTAAAGAGGTGCACAACAATGCAAGTAACGTGCGCGACAACGCAAGTGAGGTGTGCATAACAATGCAACGAATGTGTGCGACAATGTAAGGGGACGAAGGTGCGCGACAACGCAAGGGGTGTGCATAACAATGCGACAAAGGTGCACGACAATGCAAGGGGTGTGCATAACAATGCAACGAAGGTGCGCGACAACGCATATGAAGAGTGCATAACAACGTAACGTGTGAAATGTATACTCCATGCAATATTATGGTGCATATTCTATGTAAAACATGGTGAACGCATGCTCCATGCAATGACATAGAGATGCACATATTCAATGTAAGCATGGTAAAGGCATGTTCTTCGCAATGTTGAGATACAACCTAAAAACAAGATGAGGCATGCTCAATGTAAGAGTGAAAGGGCATATAACAAACGCGCACCTTGTAAACATGACAAAACACTGCAATGCAGCATATTCAAAAGCAATTTTTGAATCTTGCAATAAACAAAAGGATACAAAAAGGATACACCTTGTGCATATCGAGTACCACGCACGGAAGACACGGTTCGAGGTCACCACGGAGGCCGCTCAAGCTTCAAAAGTGTAATTTTTTGCACTTTCTTGAGAGATGAGGGTACAAATCAACAAAACTACCCAAAACAAGGGCATTTCAAGTCCATCGGCCACAATGGGGAGCCATCGGCCATTCATCGGCCATCAAACAAGCTTATCGGCCAAAAGTGGCAGATTCAGGGCAGTTTTGTCCATTTGCCTCGGGTCTTTAAGTATAGGGTTCCAACCCTATACTTTCACTTCTCCTTTGCTAAAATCCTTCCTCCTCTCTCTCTAGATCATTTTCCCCCCTCTGATCCGAGCTTTACACACTTTTCCAAGCGTCCCACAACTTTCGATTCGCGAAACCCTCGTTGTTTTACACACTTTGAACCGATTGAAAAGTGATTTCGGTGCCACATTCTTAATTTCCATCACTTGGGGTTTGTTTCCCCCAAGTTATCCTTGATTTTCGTGCCCTCTTCCGAGCCTTGACATTTTCCTCCATTTTTCACCCCTCGGGGTTGACTTTCGGTTGACTTTTGGCGTTCTTGCCCATTTTCCATACCTTCGACCATTTTCTCCCTCTTCTTGAGATGGTGGATGACATTCTGGAGGGTGGGGCTCCTCCAGGAATAGAGATGGATCCCGAGTTCGAGCTTTCGCTGCTCAGTCTTCGGCCCTTCGACCCAGCGACGTACCAGTCCGAGGTACATGTGTTGTCTCTTGACAGCATTCGCCAGTTTAGGAGCTTTGCAAGAGGTGCTCTGAAGGACCTCCTGCTGCGCGAGCTGGAGTCACACCTATCCTACGGCGCCGCTGAGGTATACTCTTCCCTTTTACTTTCTGTGATGTAGGTTATATGTCTTGGATAGCCAATACTGCTCTTTATCTGATTAAGCCAAACACACTTGTATACCGCATGCCTAGTTCATTCTGAGCACATTCATACACGATACTTCTGTCGACTCGAACATATACGCCCACTGTATTTCTATCAAGTCGGAACACTTTCAAACACTGTATTTCTGACACTGCTTCGCATCTGTTTGTCTTTGAGCACAGGGAGATTCCCATGCCTTCTGAGGTTATGGGAATACCATTGCACGGGGTTGGTACATGGAGCTACCCGATGAGGTTCACCACATCGTTGACGGGGCCGGTTTCGGCATTTTCTGCATGGGACTCTCACGCCTCACTGCGAGTCGGCCTCTTCTGGGCATGCTAGTGGAAAGGTGGTGGGACACCATCGATTCCTTCCACCTCTCGACAGCAGGGGAGATGACGATGACTCCCTTCGACTTCTCCATGCTCACTGGCATCAGAGTAGGGGGTGATCCGATCCCTTTCGACACCGACATGGGTGAGTGGGATGCTACCCAAATCTTTTTGCTCGGCACTCACCCACCTTTGTCCTGACCAAGGTTCGTGAGATATTCATGGTTCGAGGACCAGTTCAAAGGGGCGACACCGACAACTCGGGAGGAGATCGAGCATTATGCCCGAGGGTTCCTTATGTTCATGCTGGGCACTACTCTCTTCGCCGACCAGGTGAACACCGTTGGCCTCTACCTCTTGAGTGCACAGGTGGACGTGACTCGCATCCGGCGCTATGATTGGGGCGGCGCAAGCCTGGCCACATTGTACGGATATATGAGTTCCTCATCTTGCCGGAGTGGACACCTGCTAGGAGGCTACTGGCGAGCCTGGGAGGTACACCTTTCCTTTCTACTTTACAGTTTTGCTTTACATTATTTGTACACCACACACACTGCATATACGTAATCTGCTTTACACAGGTTGTACACTACACACATTGCACAATACACTGCACACTATTCTCTGATTTCTGCTTTATGCGCATACTGCTTTACTGATAAACATACTCATTATTGCCTTTTCACATTCTGTAGTTGTAGGTGTATGCCTACTTTCCGAGGCTTGCTCCAGAGTCGGAGGTGGAGATGCCCTCTATAGACGCGCCCGCGGAGAGGGGGGCCTTGCTACTACAGTTCGGACTCGCGACTTTGTTGTCGCGGTTCTTAATCTGAACCAAAGATTCCAAATCTGGCAAATCGTTTTGAGAAACAGATTTTTGAAAAAGTAGTGCCAAACATGGACTGCTTTGCCAGATACAGAGTCGCAAATGGGGAAATTTAGGAAACCCTGACTCGGCGCCGAAGGCCACATGTCCGTCATCACCGGAGTTGTCTCGGCTCGAGAGCTTGGGTACGATTGGGGAAGGTCAGCTATGAGCACCCCCTTTCGCCCGGTCCGAAGACCGGCCTCTACTAACCATGATATCCGATTTTGAAAACATTATGTGTTCTTATTCCATTTATTAGCCTAGAATTACTATGTTATGTGCGCAGCAAACAAGTATAGACTAGATTGCCTAATTTTGGAAATAAGCATTGCATATCCGTTTGTTTTGGAAAATGTTTTGGATTTGCTACTCGCAAGTAGGCTAAAATGCGGATTTCAATGAGTTTTTCCAACTCAAACAATCCAACCTCCACCCACAGGCATTCAAAACAGTTTATCTCAAATAAGCACTTAGCCGCATGGCAGGCATACTGTCATGGCAACACTCACACACATGCGGGATGCTAAAGCATAAATACTTACATCGTACTCCGTGCCAAAACAATAAACTAGTTAGCAAACATGCGTGTCCTAGTTCATGTTAAATTGCCTAATGTAACACATACAGGATGCAATTAGATTGGCTCGGCTAACCTAAGCATGGCATATGAAATGCGATCAACTATCACATATTCAATTTTTGAATTGAAGTACAAATGCAGTTAGCGTGATGTACCGAGCCTAATGCATGCAATACAAATGCATGGATGCACACATGCATAGCATAAGGTATGCTAATTTTAAAGATGCCCTAATCTACCATCATAAGCACGTAAATAAAAGGGAAGAAAGAAGTGGGGATTGGAAGACATACACACCACCCACACACACTT
Source organism: Camellia sinensis (assembly GCF_055761805.1). Taxonomy (NCBI): domain Eukaryota; kingdom Viridiplantae; phylum Streptophyta; class Magnoliopsida; order Ericales; family Theaceae; genus Camellia; species Camellia sinensis. The sequence continues at coordinate 122,029,531 of NC_138971.1, read as the reverse complement.
ATTACAGATTTGCCCTCACTCGGAGGGACCGAATAAATATTACAAATTAATTAACTACGCAAGCTAATTAATATTACAAATTGCCTAATCAACTAAGCAACTAACTAAAGCTAGAAAAACAGTAAACCACCTCGGGAGGAGGGCTCAATGCAATGCATGCCCGGTCCCGCTCGGAAATGCGCCGCCGTGCATAGGCTGCCTCTGTTTTCCTTCTTTTACTCCTCTAGAGGCTGCCAAAACTTCAGGACTGCTTTTCTGGATGCTGGGAGACATCATCGGCTGCATGGAATTGCCACCGGCAGTGTGGTGTGGCCACCGGCACAAAATGAAGCTATCGGCAGATAAATTATTGCCGGTCGGCACTTTACACTGCCGGTCGGCAAAGAAAGCCTGCAGAACCTGCAACTCACAGCAACAGAGGGCAAGGCAAAGCATGGTAGCACAATTCAAAGCATGTATGCACCACTCATGCCCCTTATCATGTTTGTGACTCAAAAGGACATGTGCCTCGATTCTCGGACCACCAATCACGCATTTTCATGCATGATGGCCCAAGGAATCAAGTATGCAATTTTCATGTCAAATGAAATGCAAACCAATCAACCAAACAAGGCCCAATTCCTATCATTAAGTCAAGGAACAAGGCATGCATGCAAAATGCAATGCAACCTAGGCATGCAAGCTAAGGATGCAACATGGTATGGCGATACACTTATGCAAGCATGCAAGCAAACATGAGGCAATGCTAGCCAATGAAAAGGTGGTCTAAAGCATGATTTGGGCGGCTCTAATAAGGCCCAAAACAGTGGCTAAAACAACAAAAAGAAGAGACCAAAACACACATACACACATGCACATGTTAAGGCCCAACACTTAGGCACAAATTAGACAACCCTCAAGCACACTTGAAAGGGACAATCATGGACAAATTAGCATGCATTATAAGCTTTGGAAACATGTAGGAGATCATGCCAAATTAACCTACTCATGCAAGCTATACATGCAACGAGGCCCAAGGACCTAAAGCATGATCATAAGACTCATGAAGCAAATGACAAAATTGAGGCAAAACAGTCCCAAATCATACAAAAACAAACCTCAAGAATCACTTAAATGGCATCTAAGCAACCTAATCCTAGAGGTATACATCATGGCACAAATATGAAGCATGGAGTACCAACTCTTGAAGCAACAAAAGGACCACAAAATGCAAACATTTAGGCATGCTAAAAGGACTGAAATGACATGGTGGGTGGTTCCAAACCACCAAAATGATGCAAGAAACACATTCTACACATTCACATACTTGAAGCATACAAACTCAAATGCAAAGGGGCTATACTATGCATGCCAAGATCTACCCAAACGACTATGGATAGAGCTAAAACATGGCAAAGTGAGCACAAAACCTTCACAAATATAAGCCTAAAACATGCTAGAAACAAAGGCACACAACCTAAGACATGTTAAGGAATCACAAGGCATTACATGGCAACTATGCTAAGCATGTATGGAGTACCAAAACCAATTTAAAATCATGTTATGTTATGGAAAAATAAGCATGAAAAACAGCCTATACATGCTCAACACACACTCAAACATAGGCTCCCTTTAGAGGCCAAAACATGCCCTTTTCAAGGACAACAAGGAGAGGGGGTGGCCCTCTCCCTTTAGAGACTTCAAGGCACCATCTCCACCACTGAAATCCCTCAAGATTTCGGTGGTGAAGAGGCCCAAACTCCAAAGTCCCGAAACTAGCACAAAATAGCACAAAATAAGGCCTTTCAAGGCCTAAGAGGGGTCAAACACCCTCAAATCACAAAACACCCTTAATAAACAATCAAGAGGGTCTAAAAACAGAACTTTTTTGTATTATACACCAAGCTTAAAAATGAATTTAAGACAGGTAGAAATAAGGTGCAAAAATGAGGAATAAAGGGGTGAGATTCTTACCCTTGAAGCCTTCTTCAACAATGATGCTCCAATGACCCTCCTTGGCTTGAATCCAACACCAAAACTTCAAAACCAGTCCTTTAGAACCTCAGTTCCAAGAGGAAGGTGAAACACTAGGTGCTTGTGTGCAATAGTATGGACTAAAACACACACAAGAGCACAAAAGAGAGGGAAAGAGAGATAGGATGTGTATCTAACCCTAACCCTAGAACTCAAACCCTAACAATGGCTGTCTAAGCTCTCAAAATATCTCAAGTGTCTAACCTCTCAAGCCAAGAGACAAGACTCTCTCTTTATGGAACTTCTTGTCTTGTAAAGCTTACAAGACAAGCTTCATAAGAGGGAGATCCCTCCATATGGAGGGGAGCAAAAGGCAAGACAGCTGTCTTAAAATATCTGCAAAAGCAGATGCATAGTAGTCGGCCGGCCAAAAATGCCATTTTGGCAAAAAAGAGTGCCGGCCGGCACTAAATAGTGCTGACCGGAAACAAAAGGTGCCGGCCGGCAATAAAAAGTGCCGATGGAAGCAAAAACCAGCCGGTGGCCTCTAGCCACTGCTGGTGGTGGGTGGGGATGGTCTACAAGCCCTACCCTGCCTCTCCAAGGAAAAACACAAGCGTTCGGTGTAAAACTAGACACTAAACAGTCAAGTTCGGAGATCCTGAGGCAAGGCGCGCGAGCCGAGACCTCCGGGAACTCCAAACGAACACAAACATGGATAATCACCGAGTGTTCAAACGGTGACGTCCAAGTCTTGAGGACGGTCAAAATGGGGTGTCTACAGTTGTCATTCTTTGACAGAACTCGAAAGTCATAACAATGGCGGGAGTGAATGTCAAAGCTCAGAGACGACCCATTTTTGACAAGGCCGAAGACTTAGACAAACATGCAAGACAATCAAGATATGCGCCCGAAGGCAGCGGCAGAATGCAAGACAATGCACAGAGCCGGACATAACTTATGATCATGCAAAGAAAGCTGTAACGATGCATACATGCGACAGTTTTAAGCTAGCATACACCAAACTACACTATAATGCAGAACGGATGTAAGAGAATTATGCAATTCTCAATACGTCTCACTCGGGAGATACAATACCTGTGCGGCTCGTCTGGTTGCACCAGCCTCAAATGAACCGTACATACAATATCGTGCCTGAAAAGAAAACAAACTTAACAGGTACAATATCGTTAGCAACATGAATAGTAGTATACTCGAAATGCGTGACAGCGCAAAGCAAGTGGGGAGCATAACAATGCTGTGAAAATACAAACATGTAAGTGGAGCATGCGGTCTACGCCGGCAACGAAATTGATCATAAGCATGCGGTCTACGCAGGTAACGAAATCAACAAATTATGCGGTCTACGCAAGCAATACATGCGGTCTACGCAAGCAATGAAATTAATATGGGATCTACCCAAACGAAACATGCGGTCTACGCAGGTAATGATATAATGCGGTCTACGCAATCAAAACATGCGGTCTACGCAGGTAATGAAAATAATAATGCGGTCTACACAATCAAAACATGCGGTCTACGCAAGTAAAGAAATTAATAAAGATGTGGTCTACGCAATCAAAACATGCGGTCTACGCAGGTAATGAAATTAATAAAGATGCGGTCTACGCAATCAAAACATGCGGTCTACGCAGGTAATGAAATTAATAAAGATGCGGTCTACGCAATCAAAACATGCGGTCTACGCAGGTAATGAAATTAATAAAGATGCGGTCTACGCAATCAAAACATGCGATCTACGCAGGTAATGAAACTAATAAAGATGTGGTCTACGCAATCAAAACATGCGGTCTACGCAGGTAATGAAATTAATAAAGATCCGGTCTACGCAATCAAAACATGCGGTCTATGTAGGTAATGAAACTAATAAAGATGCGGTCTACGCAGGTAAGAAATTGAACAATTATGCGGTCTACGCAAGCAATACATGCGGTCTATGCAGGTAAAGAAATTGAACAATAAATATGCGGTCTACGCAAGTAAAGAAACTGATCAATTATGCGGTCTACGCAAGCAATACATGCGGTCTACGCAGGTAAAGAATTTGAACAATAAATATGCGGTCTACGCAGGTAAGAAATTGAACAATTATGCGGTCTACGCAAGCAATACATGCGGTCTACGCAGGTAAAGAAATTGAACAATAAATATGCGGTCTACGCAAGTAAAGAAATTGATCAATTATGCAGTCTACGCAAGCAATACATGCGGTCTACGCAGGTAAAGAAATTGAACAATAAATATGTGGTCTACGCAAGGAAAGAAATGATTACAAACATGCGGTCTACGCAGGTAATGTAATTAACATGCGGTCTACGCAAGTAAAGAAATGATTACAAACATGCGGTCTACGCAGGTAATGTAATTAACATGCGGTCTACGCAAGCAAAGAAATGATTACAAACATGCGGTCTACGCAGGTAATGTAATGAGATGCGCAAAATCGCGCAACGGAATGCAATGCACAAAACAGCGTGACGGTTTGAAATGCACAAAACAGTGCGATGATTCGAATTGCACAAAACAGTGCGACGGTTTGAAATGCACAAAACAGTGCGCCGGTTTGAAATGCACAAAACAGTGCGCCGATTCGAAATGCACAAAACAGTGCGCCTGATATGCGATACACATGGGGCAACTTTTGGATCTTGTAAAAGTCAAAAGGATACGAAAAGGATACACCTTGTATGAATTGGAGTGCCACGCACAGAAGCTGCAGTCCGAGGTCAAAACGGAGGCCGGTTGAGCATCGGAGATGCTCTTTCTTGCACTTTCTTGAGCTATGAAGACCAAAAACTTCTCACATGGCCTAAACAAGGCTGTGGGAACACCACCGGCCGGAAGGGGAGGCCACCGGCTATCCACCGGCTGCAAAATAACTCCATCGGCACAAAATACTGCCGGCCGGCACAAAATATTGCCGACCGGCAAACAGTTGCTGATTCGGGGCAGTTTCGACTTTTTACTTCGGGTGTTTTAAAATAGGGCTTCAAACCCTATTTCCTCACTTCCCCACCGCCGAAATCCCTCACTCTCTCTCTCTCTCTAGAGCGTTTATCTCTCCCCGTTTCTTCGTTTCTTCGCGTTCTACGCCCGTTTCGTCGTCGGATTCGCGATTTTCTTCGCGTTTCGGACATTTTCAACCGATCACATTTTTGTTTCGGTGCCTCGTTTGGCGTTCCCACCTTTTCAAGGTTTGTTCCCCTCGTTTTCCTCTTCATTCCCGTGCCTTTTCACATTCCGGCCTTCCCGGCCATTTTTGACCTTCTCGGGAGTTGACTTTCCGGTTGACTCTTCGTATTCCGGCCCGGTTTTCCTTCCTCCGGCCATTTTCTCATCATTTTCGATATGGCGGACAACATTCCACGTGGCGGGACTCCCCTGGACCACGAGATGGATCCCGGGGTTGAGCTCCTACCATTGAACGAGCGCCCGTTCGACCCGGCGACCTACCGACCGGCGATCCATGTTCTGCCCCCCGACGGCCTGCGTCAGTTCCGGAGCTTCGAGAGGCACGTGGCGCCTGAGCTACTACAGCGCGAGCCTACCTCCCACCTTTCTTTCAGCATTTCCGAGGTAACTTTCTTTCTTCTGCTTTACTTTCCGCAATGTAGGATACAAAACTGTCATAGTTAGTTGTACTCTTTAACTGCTTGAATTTGATATACCGTAGACTTTAGTTGACTGTAAACATACATACAACTAATATCTGCTTGAGACTGACACATGCACACACACTGCACTAGCACTGAATCACTCAAACACACTGCACTCACTGTATTTCACTACATACACACTGGCACCCAGTATTTGTCTGAATCTGTTAAATTTGCACACATGCTATATCTGTTCTGAAACACCCAAACACGCTGACACATCACACGTATTATTTCACTGTAAGCACATCGGCACCCGGTATTCGTCTGAATCTGACAAACCTGCACACATGCTTCATCTGCTTTTTCAAAACTGCATTTTGAATGTTGTCTTACAATTGTTATCTTCTGTTTACAGGAGGGTTCCCATACCATCCGCGGGTATGGGAACACTGGCGCTCGGGAGTGGTACGATGAGCTCCCTGACGCGGTCCGACGCATCGTGGATCGAGCGGGTTTCGGCGTCTTCTGCCGAGGACTCTCTAGGCTCTCCACATGCAGACCTCTCCTCCCTGCTCTGGCGGAGAGATGGTGGGACACCACCGATTCTTTTCATTTTTCCACTGCAGGGGACATGACGATGACCCCTTATGATTTCTCGATGCTCACCGGCATCGGGGTGGGGGGTGATCCGATCCCTTTCGACATTGACATGGACGAGTGGACCGCCGCTCAGGTCCATCTACTTGGGGAGGCGCCACCCCTAGCTCGCCCAGGTTTCCTTCGATACTCCTGGTTTGAGGTCCAGTTTCGGGTCCAGCCCGTGTTGGAGGAGGAGGTGGAGATGACCCCGGAGGACGTGGAGAGGTATGCTCGCGGCTTCCTCATGTTCCTGTTCGGGACTACCATCTTCGCCGATCGGGCGAACACCGTGCCTCTCTGTCTTCTCAGCGCACTGGTGGACGTCCGGGACATCCTGCACTATGATTGGGGCGGTGCTGCTCTGGCCACCCTTTATGGATACATGAGCTTGGCTTCTCGCGGCAGCGGCCAGCTGCTTGGAGGTTATTGGCGGGCTTGGGAGGTACATTTCTTCTCCGCTTTTCATTTCTGCCCTATATTTTCTGTACTCTGTACACTGCACACACTGTAGTCTGTTCTATACTTGCTGTATACTGTACACACGGCACACACATACATTCTGCTTCACACTGACTGTACACTGCTCACACTGTACACTGCACACAATACACTGCACAACACAGCTCTGCCATTTCTGCTTTATTCTGTATTCTGCTTTATCCGATAGTCATACTGACATCTGTTTTGCAGTTGTGGGTTTACGCCTACTTTCCTAGGCTTGCCCCCGTACCAGTCACAGAGACTCCCCTGGTCGTCCCCTTCTCACGGCGCTTTGATGGGAGATGCACCCAGCGGCCGCGAGAGACTTTCAGCTTTTTCCGCCGATACTTCGACACCATTACCCCGACCGAGGTATGTTTTACTTGCAGTTCACTTAAGCTTCGTTTTCCCACTGTATATTTCAATAACAGTAGATAACAATCTGTCTGTCACTTTCAGATCACTTGGCGGCCGTGGGCTCCGTTGCCAGCTGTGACTCGAGATCGGTTTGCTGGTGCCGATGAGACCTCACGTTTCTGGATCTTGCTGGAGGGCCCGGTCTGTCAGGCTTGGTACCTGGGGGAGCGTTTCCTACGCCAGACCCTAGGGTTACCTGAGCAGATAGTCCCGGTTCACCCTCCTGCGGATATGAGGGAGACCGAGAGGCTTACCAGCGAGCAGATGGACGACTACACCATTGGCTGGGAGGAGGCCGGCTTCAGAGGCACCGAAGACTATCGGGAGTACGTGCAGACGTACCTGATGCGACCTCTGAGTGGCGACCGTCGAGCAGAGGGGGCCAGGCCTGTGGCATCGGCGGCTGGGGCCGGAGCGGGAGTTGGAGTAGGGGCTGCGAGGAGGGCCCGAGTCCGTGGCAGGGGCGGAGCTCAGGGAGGACGGGGGACTGGCTGGCCCGCCCTGCCTGCTGTACTGACTTTTCAGGGGCAGGGTGGGGCGACCTATCAGATCCCCTTCGCCCCTCCACCAGCTGATCATGAGTTCATCGATGTCCCCGACTTACCTCCGGTATGTATTACTGCATTTCGTACAGTCATTTTATTTCAGTTTATTTGATATTCCACAGAATACTAATGCATCTGACACTTTTGCAGGCTTCTTCTGGGTATACCCGTCAGTCGTTGGCGATGAATGCCTCGATGATGGGGATGCTTCAGCGGACTTTTGATCTCCTAGCCCTCTACAGCATTCCGGTATGTTCTTCTGACACTGGCCTCAAACCATTCATACACTGCTTCACATAATCTGATGCACGGCACAACACCTGATACACTGATCTCACAGTATCTGATACACTGCATACACTGCATTCTGCACCGTACTCTGCGATGATAAACTGCTCACGGCATTCTCATACTGTACTCTGCATTGCATTCTGCACTGATAGACTGCTCATGGTATTCATACACTGTACTCTGCATTGCATTCTGCACTGATAAACTGTCTACAGTATACTGATGCATTTCCCTTTTATGCACTTTTTCAGCCTCCTTTCCAGATTCCCATGGCAGGAGGTGCTCCAGCTGGACCTTCTGTCCCGGCTCGAGGGAGAGATGAGGAGGGCCGAGTATTCCCCCGCTCCAAGACGGGGCGCACTCATGTCGGGATTAGCTCACGAGCTCCAGTCCCGGATGATGATGATGACGAGGAGTCAGAGGCGGAGGCAGAGGCGGAGTCCGAGTCATCGGAGGAGGAGTCCGGAGGCGGTTCTAGCTCGGGCTCTGACGACGATGCTGATGATGCTCCTGGACCCTCGTCCAGGAAGAGGACCAGGACAGACTGACGGCCCTTGGAGTGATCGACACAGATGCGGATTTTTGTTATTTTTCTTCTTTCTTGTACTTTTCCTCTTTTCCTTGGTAGTTAGATTACCTTGTACTGCCGCAGGCAGATTTTGTTTTCCTCAAAATTTTGTACTTGAAAAAGATTATGAAATGAACAGATTTTTGCTTAAAAAGTGTTACATTTACATATCTCATGCATTGCATCGCATTCTATCATGCCACACCTCCATGTAGATGAAATTGATTGGTTATCTGAAAATTGAACACTTGCACTGTAATAATCAGATAACTAAACAGCCGACAGCAAAATAACCCAAGCAGCCCACTGCCTGATTCCGGATACACAGCCCTTGCTCTGTTGGGGATTAATCTGCATACGGCCCATAACACAGCATTCGGTTCATCCTGCACATAGCAAATTCTGAACTAACAGCTCAATCTGACAAGATGGACTACAGCGGTGAAACCAGCTGAAGTTGAAATACAATCGGATATAGAGAATGGCACAACATTCTGAGCATAAACGATTAACTTTCGGAAAATGGGTTTTCTTAACCGGGGTATCGAGCCTACAACTGAACACAGCGGGGAGGACTCAAACAAAGAGGTACACGACCTAAACACAACGAGACACGCTCGGGAAAGACTAAAAACAAAAGATGAGACCGTCAAATGAAAGAGACACGACACACAGACGTGTTAGCGAAGATGGGGGACCTCGGACCACGAGGAACCAGTTCAATCTGGGTATTGTTTCCCGCCCTCTTCTCATTTATGATTCTTACATCGCTCTGGCACTCAAGCTCGGATTTTCTCTCGAAACCCTATTCCTCACTTTTCTCTCAACTTACACCTCTCTATTCTTCATTCTCTCATTTTTCATCCCTCCCCGGGGTGATTGATGGATAAATAAAAAGGTGTGGGTTCATGCTCAACACCGTTAGCTCACGGCTATTTCTTCTGGCGGGCAGAGTGCTCTTCTGGCAAGTACGTCGATGACGAGGGGAAAGACAGAACGCCTGGCTCAACTGTGCCCCTAGTTCATCATTTTAACCATTTTTTGTTTTTGCTTTCTACTAAAACAAGTTTGATCAAAATGAGAGTCGGATTAACGTACTCGTTCGATTTTTGATTTAAAAAGTATGCGAGTCAGGCTGCAAGCACTGAAAATTTTCCTTTTTGGGTCCAAGACAATGGTCCAGTTTTGGAAAATGAAATAGTTTTCGAGAAAATAGTCAGCCTCAGTAAAAATTTTCAAAAACTATTTTTCAAACAGTCAATACTCAACGGGCATGGAACTTACTCTTTGAGATGCGCAACCTCGGATCGGAGGCAATGGAAAATTGCCCCTGGTTTGAAAAAGGGGGGGGGGGAAAGCAACGGAAAGTTGCCCCTCGTTTGAATGGCGTCTCACGCCGGCTTGCGGCAACGAAAAGTTGCCCCTTGTTTGGGTGGTTCCGCAACAATCCGCAAACAGTCTTCATTGACGGTGGCCGAGCTCTTGGACACAGCGATGACGAAGACGGTCACAACAAATATATGGACACAGTCGCCTTGGAAGCGTTGGCGACTAGACTTTGGGATGAAATCGAAACCATTGCATGGACTGAGACGCTATGAGAGCGTTGAGGGCTGGACTTCATGATGAAGTTGCCTACGTATCCCAAACATGGGAATCAAGCCTCACGTAGTTCCGGTTAAGGTACACTCAGGTATTTTAACCTTCACTTTTCAGGCTCTAATTTTTGCCAAGGCGCTCAATGCGGGTTTTCGACCTTGCGAGCTTCTTTTCATTTTCTTTTTAATTTTTCATTTCTTTTTCTCTTCTTTTTTCATTTTTTTCTTTTTTCATTTATTTTCTTCTTTTTTTGTATTTTTTTGCTTTTTTGTATTTTTCTCTTGCTCTAACTTTTGCCTGGGTCGCCCTTCCGGGTTTTCGGCCCAGCGAGCCTCTCAAAGGGTAAAAGTGTAACAAGTCCATGCCGAATGGTTTTTGAAGTTGAAGCTCCTCTGTGTCTAGGAGAACGGATGTTGCAATGATTTGTGGAGAATTCATCATGGCTGCTCCACGAGCTTCTTCCGGCGAGATCTACTCCTTCCGATTCGGCTTTGGTGCCTCTTGGTTGAAGGCTACTTCAAAACTGGCCACACGGGCCTTCTCGGACAGTCGGCCGTTTGAATGTTTTGAACGGGTTCAAGGTTCGAAGCGGGCGGGTTGAATCTTGAGGCTGAGAGCGATCCTAGGCTGCGCAATCTCAAGAGCGATTCCACACAGGTCTTCGCAGGGCCGCGTAAAACATTTGTTTTTGAAAGTTTTTAAGAAAGCGACAAATCGCTCGCGTCGAAGATAGTGTGGAACCAATCTGGATCAGGCCAGGATCCTTCTCAGTACTTACGCCGACAAGCATGGTTTCATTCATAAAAAGGCTTAGCACGCCTCTCTTTCTCTCAAAATGATCAAAATTTTGCAAGACCCGAGGAATTCCTTCCTCTTCGTTTTTATCACTGCAATGTTCAAAAGGTTTGTTTTTTTTTAAAAACTTAGGTTAATGCAATGAGTTTGGCACGCAGGAGAGCAGGCGAGATGTACTGTCAGCCCAATCAAATTCTCTGGCACTTATGCTGAAAGCAAGCATGAAAGTGAGATAGCAACAGCTGTTTCATTTAGATTTGTTGGTGCAACTGGCGCCTCGGCAGAAACAGACTCAAAACAAAAACAGATAATTACAAAACAAAACGGTGTTCGAGACAACAACCCCAGAATCACCTGGTATTATATACAAAGGGGACTGACTCGATACAACAAGACAGACCCTTAAGCAAAAAGACTGACTCAAGACAAAGAGGCAGACTCAAAACAAAAGACTGACTCGACACCCAAGCCAGGATTTACAAAACTCGGTTTCACCGATGCTCAAAAATGCGTGCCAGACGCTACATCCAAAATATACCAAATGTCGCCCGCAGGCGGTTCACTTTACATACTCGCAGTATCTGAGCCCTCGAAATCCAACAACTGGGTGGTAACGGACTTGGCTGAGGTGGGTGGGAGGATAACCTTGTTGTCGATCAAATCTTGCACTTCATGACGAAGGCGGAAACAACCATCAGTACTGTGGCCGGACTGTTGGTGGTACGCGCAGTACAAGGTAGCAGCATGCGTGGCGGGGAGATTCTTCGGGAGTGGCCGAGGCTCCAAAGGTTTAAGATGCCCATTCTTTGCCAATATTAGTAATGCCCTAGACAAAGGCATGTAGAGGTCATGAAAGACCCTGCGCCCTCGGGGCAGGTACTTTGAAGTTTGAGGATTCTTGCCAGATGCGCTAGCGAAAGGGTCGGCTGGCACTGCCTTGGCTTTTTGACCCTTTCCCGGTGCAGGGTTGGGAACGACAGGAATTGTCTGGGCATGACGGGGCCCATCCCGATTTTCTGCCTGGCTTGAACTACCTTTGATTGGAGTGGGGAAAGTATCATCCACAGCTTTGGTCACGACCGCAGATGTTTGTTGCTTGTTCATCCCTCTGACTTTCAGAGTCTCGACTGCCCACAGCAGTTGTTCAATAGGATCGGCATCTGCCTTCATTTTGTCTTTTCCTTCGGCCTCAGCCTGGTCAAGGGTTTGGGTTGCTACTTCAGAGCGAAGCCCAGTTGTTGCTGACATGTCGCGGCTGTAGCCGGAAGCCACCTCTGGCTGGCTGAGCTCTATCACAATCCGCCCCAGCAGCGGAGGCTCCTGTGGTATGAAGTTCCCGGCATATGGCGCCGCTGGCGGTGAAGCCGACATTCCATAGGCCAGATTGGCCACGGACCTCTAGAGGTCACCTATCATCCCCATCAATTCAAAGGTGGTGGGCTCACGAGCCTGGTATAACTGGGAAGCCCAGACCGGGTGCACAACGGGGGACCTGGGTGGATGTGACATATTGATGCTGGCCTCACTCTGCGAAGCGGTCCCCTGCTCCAATGCAGCCGTCATAACCAATTTCTTCTGAATTTTGTGCCGCCATAAATCCTGCCTCGGCAAGGGGAGACACTGGCTATTCTGTATCAACTCTGCGACTCTCTGAACCTTGAAAGGAAAAACAGACAGCATTTCAGCCCAAACTGATCAAACACGGGTGTAGCCAAACAACTGTACCCTACTGCTGATCACTGTTCCCAGAAATCACTGTTCCCGAAAAAACTGAACCCGATACCCGCAGATAACTGATTCTCATAACTGATACTGATACTGGTGTCCTCAGGTCTGATACTCAAACTTGCAAACTGACATGTACTTTCCCTGTAGAAATACATTCTAGAAGCACATAGCAAGTAAAGAGAACAAAAACACCCCTATGTTGGGGTAGGGTTTCCCTGTCCTATTTTGTCAGGAGCTAGGGTTTCACTATGCACACAGCAGTTCTCAAACAACCTAACATCGGGTAAGCAACCTGTCCTAACTTGGAATGGTCACTATGGATCCGAATATGCACTAGGTCGAATGGTTGAAAAGGGTGCCTCGGTAAAAACCGGGGTTTGTGTTCCCATACTGTCAGAGCCCATAGCCGGTCAGCCTTATGGTCATGCCTTGACAAGACAAGCCTCCGGCAAACCGTTCAGGAATGGCAGATGGCAAACACTGTGTTCCTAGGCGCACCAATGCACATGCAATGCAAAGAAACACATAAGTGTAATCAAAACAGGATATCACGAGTTCGAGTCAAGTTCTCTAAAATCCCCAGCGGAGTCGCCAGAAACTGTAGACGCGCCCGCGGAGGGGGGGGCCTTGCTACTACAGTTCGGACTCGCAATTTTGTTGTCGCGGTTCTTAATCTGAACCAAAGAGTCCAAATCTGGCAAATCGTTTTGAGAAACAGATTTTTGAAAAAGTAGTGCCAAACATGGACTGCTTTTCCAGATACAGAGTCGCCACCTAAATATTTTTAAAATGGGGAAATTTAGGAAACCCTGACTCGGCGCCGAAGGCCACATGTCCGTCATCACCGGAGTTGTCTCGGCTCGGGAGCTTGGGTACGATTGGGGAAGGTCAGCTATGAGCACCCCCTTTCACCCGGTCCGAAGACCGGCCTCTACTAACCATGATATCCGATTTTGAAAACATTATGTGTTCTTATTCCATTTATTAGCCTAGAATTACTATGTTATGCGCGCAGCAAACAATATAGACTAGATTGCCTAATTTTGGAAATAAGCATTGCATATCCGTTTGTTTTGGAAAATGTTTTGGATTTGCTACTCGCAAGTAGGCTAAAATGCGGATTTCAATGAGTTTTTCCAACTCAAACAATCCAACCTCCACCCACAAGCATTCAAAACAGTTTATCTCAAATAAGCACTTAGCCGCATGGCAGGCATACTGTCATGGCAACACTCACACACATGCGGGATGCTAAAGCATAAATACTTACATCGTACTCCGTGCCAAAACAATAAACTAGTTAGCAAACATGCGTGTCCTAGTTCATGTTAAATTGCCTAATGCAACACATACAGGATGCAATTAGATAGGCTCGGCTAACCTAAGCATGGCATATGAAATGCGATCAACTATCACATATTCAATTTTTGAATTGAAGTACAAATGCAGTTAGCGTGATGTACCGAGCCTAATGCATGCAATACAAATGCATGGATGCACACATGCATAGCATAAGGTATGCTAATTTTAAAGATGCCCTAATCTACCATCATAAGCAGGTAAATAAAAGGGAAGAAAGAAGTGGGGATTGGAAGACATACACACCACCCACACACACTTATTACAGATTTGCCCTCACTCGGAGGGACCGAATAAATATTACAAATTAATTAACTACGCAAGCTAATTAATATTACAAATTGCCTAATCAACTAAGCAACTAACTAAAGCTAGAAAAACAGTAAACCGCCTCGGGAGGAGGGCTCAATGCAATGCATGCCCGGTCCCGCTCGGAAATGCGCCGCCGTGCATAGGCTGCCTCTGTTTTCCTTCTTTTACTCCTCTAGAGGCTGCCAAAACTTCAGGACTGCTTTTCTGGATGCTGGGAGACATCATCGGCTGCATGGAATTGCCACCGGTAGTGTGGTGTGGCCACCGGCACAAAATGAAGCTATCGGCAGATAAATTATTGCCGGTCGGCACTTTACACTGCCGGTCGGCAAAGAAAGCCTGCAGAACCTGCAACTCACAGCAACAGAGGGCAAGGCAAAGCATGGCAGCACAATTCAAAGCATGTATGCACCACTCATGCCCCTTATCATGTTTGTGACTCAAAAAGACATGTGCCTTGATTCTCGGACCACCAATCACGCATTTTCATGCATGATGGCCCAAGGAATCAAGTATGCAATTTTCATGTCAAATGAAATGCAAACCAATCAACCAAACAAGGCCCAATTCCTATCATTAAGTCAAGGAACAAGGCATGCATGCAAAATGCAATGCAACCTAGGCATGCAAGCTAAGGATGCAACATGGTATGGCGATACACTTATGCAAGCATGCAAGCAAACATGAGGCAATGCTAGCCAATGAAAAGGTGGTCTAAAGCATGATTTGGGCGGCTCTAATAAGGCCCAAAACAGTGGCTAAAACGACCAACAGAAGAGAAATAAACACATATACACACATGCACATGTTAAGGCCCAACACTTAGGCACAAATTAGACAACCCTCAAGCACACTTGAAAGGGACAATCATGGACAAATTAGCATGCATTATAAGCTTTGGAAACATGTAGGAGATCATGCCAAATTAACCTACTCATGCAAGCTATACATGTAACGAGGCCCAAGGACCTAAAGCATGATCATAAGACTCATGAAGCAAATGACCAAATTGAGGCAAAACAGTCCCAAATCATACAAAAACAAACCTCAAGAATCACTTAAATGGCATCTAAGCAACCTAATCCTAGAGGTATACATCATGGCACAAATATGAAGCATGGAGTACCAACTCTTGAAGCAACAAAAGGACCACAAAATGCAAACATTTAGGCATGCTAAAAGGACTGAAATGACATGGTGGGTGGTTCCAAACCACCAAAATGATGCAAGAAACACATTCTACACATTCACATACTTGAAGCATACAAACTCAAATGCAAAGGGGCTATACTATGCATGCCAAGATCTACCCAAACGACTATGGACAGAGCTAAAACATGGCAAAGTGAGCACAAAACCTTCACAAATATAAGCCTAAAACATGCTAGAAACAAAGGCACATAACCTAAGACATGTTAAGGAATCACAAGGCATTACATGGCAACTATGCTAAGCATGTATGGAGTACCAAAACCAATTTAAAATCGTATTATGTTATGGAAAAATAAGCATGAAAAATAGCCTATACATGCTCAACACACACTCAAACATAGGCTCCCTTTAGAGGCCAAAACATGCCCTTTTCAAGGACAACAAGGAGAGGGGGTGGCCCTCTCCCTTTAGAGACTTCAAGGCACCATCTCCACCACTGAAATCCCTCAAGATTTCGGTGGTGAAGAGGCCCAAACTCCAAAGTCCCGAAACTAGCACAAAATAGCACAAAATAAGGCCTTTCAAGGCCTAAGAGGGGTCAAACACCCTCAAATCACAAAACACCCTTAATAAACAATCAAGAGGGTCTAAAAACAGAACCTTTTTGTATTATACACCAAGCTTAAAAACGAATTTAAGACAGGTAGAAATAAGGTGCAAAAATGGGGAATAAAGGGGTGAGATTCTTACCCTTGAAGCCTTCTTCAACAATGATGCTCCAATGACCCTCCTTGGCTTGAATCCAACACCAAAACTTCAAAACCAGTCCTTTAGAACCTCAGTTCCAAGAGGAAGGTGAAACACTAGGTGCTTGTGTGCAATAGTATGGACTAAAACACACACAAGAGCACAAAAGAGAGGGAAAGAGAGATAGGATGTGTATCTAACCCTAACCCTAGAACTCAAACCCTAACAATGGCTGTCTAAGCTCTCAAAATATCTCAAGTGTCTAACCTCTCAAGCCAAGAGACAAGACTCTCTCTTTATGGAACTTCTTGTCTTGTAAAGCTTACAAGACAAGCTTCATAAGAGGGAGATCCCTCCATACACGTGTATGGAGGGGAGCAAAAGGCAAGACAGCTATCTTAAAATATCTGCAAAAGCAAATGCACAGTAGTCGACCGGCCAAAAATGCCATTTTGGCAAAAAAGAGTGCCGGCCGGCACTAAATAGTGCTGACCGGCAACAAAAGGTGCTGGCCAGCAATAAAAAGTGCCGATGGAAGCAAAAACCAGCCGGTGGCCTCTAGCCACTGCCGGTGGTGGGTGGGGATGGTCTACAAGCCCTACCCTGCCTCTCCAAGGCAAAACACAAGCGTTCGGTGTAAAACTAGACACTAAACAGTCAAGTTCGGAGATCCTGAGGCAACGCACGCGAGCCGAGACCTCCGGGAACTCCAAACGAACACAAACATAGATAATCACCAAGTGTTCAAACGGTGACGTCCAAGTCTTGAGGTCGGTCAAAAATGGGGTGTCTACACCCCTCATGGTTCCATATTCATATCGGTTCGATGGGAGATGCGAGCAGAGGCCGCGAGAGTCTTTCTTGTTCTTCCGCAGATATTTTGACACTATAGCCGCAACAGAGGTATTTCAAACCTTACAGTTCATTTGAGTTTTGCTTTACATTGCACTTTCAACAGAAAATAACAAACTGTATATCCTGCCATTTACAGATCACCTGGCAGCCCTGGGCAGTGCTGCCTGACGCAATGAAGGACCAGTACATGGGCGCTCGAGAGACTGCCCGATTCCAGGTTTTGCTTGAGGGTCCGGTCTGTCGGGCATGGTACCTGGGAGAGCTCTTCTTGTGACAGAGCCTCGGTTTAACTGAGATGGTGATTCTGATACTGCCTCATTCGCATATAAGGCCGACAGAGATGTACACCCATCAGGAGATGACTGATTACACGATCGGTTGGGATGCTGACTTCTTCAGAGATGAATGCGACTACACCGTCTTCATCAAGAGACATCTCATGCGGCCTCTGGCTAGTGCTCGACGAGGCGAGAGAGAGAGACCTGCAGCCCCAGCAGGAGGAGTGGGAGCATCGAGGGCGACCCAGGCCCGTGGCAGGAAGGGTTCCCGGAGGGGACCAAGAGTAGAGTGGCCAGACCTGCCCACTACCATGACATGCCGAGAACAGGCTGGAGAGACTTATCAGATTCCCATCACTCCTCTCCCGGCTGATCATGAGCTCGTCGGAGTTCGAGGCTCGACCCCGGTATATGCTATTCTTTTCATTCTGTATATTCATTTCATTTCAGTTGATATCCCACAGAATACTAATTACCTCAACACTTTTACAGGCTTCCATTGAGTACACTGGGCAGGCTCTAGAGCTGTCGGCTTCAGTGATAGGGATGCTGTAGAGGAGCATGGACCTGCTTAGCATCTACAGTATTCCGGTAAGTTCTTTCAACCTCCATCCCAAAACCCTGCATAATATGTTCCATACTGATCTGATGCACCACATTATCAATACTGCATTTGACACATCGTACTCATATACCACTCATGGCACTGATGCACTGCGTCTCATATACTGGCCACAGCCTTCATATACTGTAATCATACACTGCTCACGGCATTCATACATTGTAATCCCAAACTGCTCACGACATTCAATACACTGTTCACGGCATTCATACACTGTAATCATAAACTGCTCACGGCTTTCATACACTGTATTTGATATCATACTCAGCTTCGCCCAGCATAACTTATGCATCTGCCAATTGTTCTTTTCAGGCCCCATTCCAAATACCAGCCACAGCGGGTGCCTCAGCGAGACCATCAGTGCCTCCTCGAGCAGCAGGGAGAGCAGGACGAGGGGCTCCAGCACACAACCGCAGTAGGGCTAGGCATACTCAGACCGGGAGTAGTTCACGGGCGCCGGCCCCAGATGAGGATGAGTCCGACGATGAGGCACAGTCGTCTCAGGATAAGGCTGGAGACAGCTCGGGTTCAGACTCAGGTAGTGGAGCTGACGGCAGTGATGCTGGATCTTCGTCCAGGAAGAGGACGATGAGGGATTCCCGCACTTGAGGAGACCGGCGCTGATCCAAATGCTGCTCTTTTTATGCTTTATTTTTCTTTTTTTGCTAGTAGTTTTGCACATTGTACTGCGTCAGGCAGATTTATTTTCTTCGAAACTTTGTACTCTTTTGCAAAAGAAATAATGATGGAATGAAAACGACTTTTCGATTGAAAAAGTGTTGCATTTTACATTCTAAGCACCACATCGCATCGCATCACATAACAATGTAAATGAGATTGAACTTTGTTTGAAAATTGC
This sequence comes from Camellia sinensis, assembly GCF_055761805.1. Lineage (NCBI taxonomy): Eukaryota > Viridiplantae > Streptophyta > Magnoliopsida > Ericales > Theaceae > Camellia > Camellia sinensis. Next base: position 122,010,712 of record NC_138971.1, on the reverse strand, counting down.
ACACTCGGATCGCATTGCCTTAATCAGGTAGTGAACCAACTGACAACAAACAAAATAACTTGATAAGCAAAACAGGACTTGACATGCTAACCAAAAAGTGAATACAACTCGATAAGCAAGACAAGAACTTAACAATTAACTTAACTCAATAAACAAAAATACAACAACTTGATAAACAGAAATACAACAACTCGATAAACAAATTGAAGTAACACAGGTGCGACTTCGTAAAATCGTCACCGAAAGGCATTCGAAGCGGAACAAGTCACAAGTTCTCAACATCTCCAACACATGGACAACTCAGAGAACAAAAGGAGAGGCCATCGGCCAAGGTGGAAGGTCATCGGCCACAAGAAATGACCATCGGCCACCAATACTAGCCGATCGGCTAAAAAGATGGTCGGTTGGCCATAAAATTGTCCGGTCGGCCATTAATGATGAGAACCTCCAGAATGCTGCCACCTGTCTTTCACTCAACACCTTATCTTCTATAAAGGCTCCAGCTTCGTAGCTTTTCCATTTCAACTCTGTTTTTGCACCAAATGGAGGCATTTCTTGTCCAAAATCTCGCAAATTGGATTGCTAACTTGGATGGCTCGGAAAAGCTGAATTTCTGGGGTTTCGGCATAAATGCACTATTCACGTTGAGCCGCACTCCGCTGCATTTTTCGTTCCTCCATGCTGCGGCTAGGTGTTGGAATCTGGTAACTCATGTTTTTACCTTTGGCAGACAAGAGTTGTGTCCCACTCTCGAAGACTTCCAAGCTTTGGTGGAGTCCAAGCGTGAGGAAGAGATCTTGCCCCAACTCCGTTTCGGTCACATCTAACCCTTAGGATGGATGTGCGGGCTCACTTTGCATGACGCTCGGTCTTTGATTCGCGACGGGGAATTGGACATCCCCAGCTTGATTCGTCGGTTTTCTGATGCCAGTGACCGCGACGATCATCATTGGCAAGGTTTTCGACGACACGCCTTCTGTTTGTGCATGCTGTCTCATTTCTTGCTTGCCCCAGGCTTCGGAGGGTCTAGCGTCCGTTTGATTGAGGTTGCCCAAGGCTTAAAAGAGGGCAAGAGTTGCATTGCCATGTCACTAGTTGAGACACTAATGGGCTTGGATGCTTTCCATCGCCGGGACACGACTAGATTCGCGGGGAGTCCACTACTGCTGCAGGGAATGTTTCTCACCCTATCTCACATATATTTCTCACATCACTCGGCCCTTAGGCTCGTTTTTTCTTTCAAAACCCTTTTCTCACTTTTCTCTCAACGTACACCTCTCTATTCTTTAATCTCTCATTTTTCATCCCTCCCCAGATATGGTTGATGGATAAGTTGAAGGTTGTGGACTCATGCCCAGCATACTCAGCTCACGGCTATTTCTTCTGGCGACGTCTAGTCGATGCCCCTGATGAGGGATGGTGGTGTGAATGGATGTGCAGTTTGTCTGCTCTCGACATTGCTTAGCGCTGCCCTTGGCTCAATTTACCGGCGATGAGTTACAGCATGACTCACCAACTCGGAATTCAGTTGATCGGCCTAACACACTGTGTCCTTTATTTCCCATTCTGGTTCCGGCGCCAGTTCGGACATGATCAGACCTGTCCGGAAGAAGGGATAGAGTACCCTGTTGTATTTTCGGTCCGAGGCGCACAACTAGCTCGGTATGCCACAGCACGGAGAACGAGAGAGTTTCTGGCCCCCATTCCCATTTTCAGTTGCACCCTTTCTGATGATTGCATAGCTTGGCTTGATGAAGAGGCGCAGGTTGGGCCTACTTTGGCATCAGAGGCTTCCACAAGCTCTGGGAGGGGGCGCAAGAACACCTGACTTGACTATGCCCCGAATTTATTGCTTTATCAGTACTTTCAAGTTTTCTTTATGAATGTAATAAAAAGCAACTTCAATTTGTATTCAAGAGTAGGAGAACTCTGTATTGAAATCAATGTAATTGAAGGTTATGGGTACTGAAATTTTTCCGTTTGGTCTAAAAATGGTCTGAATTGTAAAAAGATTAATTTGAGCAAAATCAACTTTTATTAAAACTTTTCAAAACTATTTTCGATATGGATCACAGCTGGACACGCCTGAGATCTATCACTGAGATGTACAACCCCGGATCCAAGCAACTGGAAAGTTACCCCTAGCCCGAATAACACTGCACTAGAGATCACAACCGAGTTCTTGAATGCAGAATAGACAGAGATAACCAACATGATCACATGCACAAAGTTGATTTGGAAGTGTTTATGGCTGGACTTCGGAAAGAAGTTGCCTACGTATCCCGAAGATGGGAATCAAGCCTTACGTAGTTCGGCTCAGGTTCACTCGTGTATTAACACTCTCCTTTCGCGCTCTAACTTTTGCCAAGGCCGCCCTTTCTGGGTTTTCAACCTTGCGAGCTCAACTTTTATTATTTTAAATTTTTCATGCTCTAACTTTTGCCTAGGTCGCCTTGTCAGGTTTTCGGCCTAGCGAGCCACTCAGGGATAGTATTTCTTCAACTTGTCCATAGGGAGAACTCTAGGCCATCTAGGTCCATCAGAACGACATCTCCACCCGACCACATAGACTTGATGATGTAAGGGCTAGTCCAATTGGGTCTGAACTTGCCCTTAGGGTCGTAGATGGGAGCTCGGTTGTCTTTGAGCACAAGATCCCCCTCTTTCAAATTTCTGGACTTAACCTTCTTGTTGAAAGCCCTGGCAATTCTTCGATGACAACCCTGGACGTAATACAGTGCTTTCAGCCTTCTTTCATCAAAGAGCATGAGTTTTTCGAACCTGCTTTGCTGCCAATCTGCCTTAGCTATCTGACACTCAGCCAATACCCGTAATGACGGAACCTCAACTTCAATAGGCAGAACAGCCTCCATCCCATAAACCAAGGAATACGGAGTTGCCCCAGTAGAAGTTCTAATTGAAGTTCGGTAGCCCCAAAGAGCAAATGACAGCTTCTCTGGCCAGTCCCTGTAGGTTTCCACCATCGTCTACAGAATGTACTTGATGTTCTTGTTGGCGGCCTCAACAGCTCTGTTGGTTTGCGGCCGATATGTAGATGACTTATGAAAAGCCATGTTGTACTTCTCCAACAAGTCGATCACCTCCTTCTTGAAGTGGGAACCATTATCCGAAATAATCTCATTCGGTACCCCGTAGCAACAGATGATGTTGTTCTTGATGAACTTAGCAACATGTAATGCCTTCAACACCGCGTAAGATTGGGCCTCAACCCACTTTGTGAAGTAGTCTATCGCTACCAGAATGTACTCATGCTCGTTGGACCCCTTTGGAGTGACAGCCCCAATTACATCAATCCTCCAAACTAAAAACGGCCACAGTGAAGTCATGTTGTACAGCTTCAATGGCAAAATGTTCATGCGGTTTGTATGGATCTGACATTTGTGGCATCGCCGAACAAAGCTAATACAATCCTCCTCCATGGTGGACCAGTAATAACCCTGTCTAAGGATCTTCCAGGCTAGCATCACCTCACTCATATGCACTCCACACTCTCCTCCATGGATGGCCTCTATCAGGCGCTTGGATTCTTCAGCATCAACACACAGCTTATGCATCCCGAGATGACCCCTCTTGTACAGTTTGCCCCCCTAGACGATGAACTGAGTAGCCATTCTTCGAATTGCCCTCCTATCTTTGGCATTTGCCCCTGGTGGATATGTTTCCTTTTTCTAAGAAGTTCCAGACATCATAATACCAGGGATTCTCATCTTGTACCTGATCTATGGCAGCAATCAGCTCGTAGGCTGGCACAAATTTCTGTTCAATGATGATCGGACGCATCCGGACTCCGAAAAGGATGTCTACCATAGAAGATAAAGTTGCTAATGAATCAGTGAACCTGTTTTTCTCTCTTAATAGATGAGCGAAATTCAGTTTCTCAAACCGAGGAATCAAAACGTCCAAGGTTTGGTGATAGATTCTCATTTTTTCTTCTTTAACTTTCTAATCTCCTTTAGCTTGAGATACAACAAGGTTCGAGTCCTTGATGACATCCAACCGTTTTGCCCCTAGTTCCAAGGCGGCTTCTAGTCCAACAATACATGCCTCATTGTTCGACAATTTAAACCAGAGTTTGAATGCAATGCGGGAATTGTCGGGTGCTATCAGCAACATGCCTATCCCATACCCGTATTGGTTTCACGCTCCGTCAAAGTACATTGTCCAAGTCTCTTCTTCGACATGTAGAATAGCCTCGTCTGGGAACAAATACTCAACTACTTCATCCCCTTTGACTGGGTGATCGGCTAGGAACTCCGCTACCGCTCTCCCTTTCACTGACTTACGCGTTATATATTTCAGATCATATTCAGAAAGCAGAAGCAACCAACGGGCTAGCCTACCCGTAAGTGCCGGTTTCTCGAAGAGATATTTGATGGGATCTAATCTCGAAACCAGTATTACAGAGTGAGCTAACAGGTAGTGCCTCAGCTTCCTGGTAGCCCATACCAAGGCCAGACAAGCCTTCTCCAACAGAGTGTAGCGGGTCTCGTAATCCAGCATTTTCTTGCTCAGGTAGTAGATAGCCTTCTCCACTTTGTCTTCAGACTCCTGTGCAAGCATGCAGCCCATTGTAGTTTCAGTCACTGAAAGATACAGAATCAACAGTTTCCACGGCTCAGGTGGTGACAACACAGGTGGGTTCTGTAAATATTGCTTGATTTGCTCGAAAGCAACTTGGCATCGATCGTCCCATTGAAACTTATTTCCTTTCTTCAGGAGACCAAAGAGTGGTTCACAAGTTAAGGTTAATTTTACAATAAACCGTCTTATGAATTATACTTTACCCAGAAAGCCTCGCACCTCCTTTTTAGTCCTCGATGGTGGCATTTCTAAGATGGCCTTGATTTTGGAAAGGTCGACTTCGATGCCCCTTTGTGTGATCAAGAACCCTAGCATTTTCCCTGCTGTAACACCAAATGTACATTTCTGAGGATTCAGCCGCAACCGATACTCCCTGATCCGTTGGAAGAATTTCTACAAGGCGGTGTAGTGGCCCTCTCTTTCCTTGGACTTGACAATCATGTCATCCACGTACATCTCAACCTCCTTATGGATCATATCGTGCAAGATTGTGGTCGCAGCCCATTGATACGTAGCCCCAGCGTTCTTCAACCCAAACGGCATCACCCTATAACAATAGGTTCCCTACGGGGTGGTGAAAGCAGTCTTCTTCCTGTCTTCGGGTGCCATCAAAATCTAATTGTAGCCTGAAAATCCATCCATGAACGAGAGTAGTGCATGCCCAGCAATGAAGTCCACTAATTCGTCAATATGCGGCAGAGGAAAGTCGTCCTTCGGACTGGCTTTGTTCAAGTCCCTGAAGTCCACACGTACCCGAATTCTGTCGTCCTTCTTCGGCACCAGAACTATATTGGCTAACCAAGTTGGGTATTCAGATACCAGCAAGAACCCTGCGTCAATTTGCTTGGTGACCTCTTCTTTGATCTTCAGAGCCTAGTCCGAGCGGATCCTTCGAAGCTTCTGCTTAACAGGTCGGGCCTCTGGGTCAAGAGGGATCCCGTGCTGTACAATCTCAGGATCGATTCCAGGCATGTCTTCGTAAGACCACGCAAAAACATCTTTGAAATCTTTTAATAAAGCGACTAAGCGCTCGCGCTCCTCTGAAGACAACGTGGACCCGATCTGGCCCAGCCGCGGGTCCTTCTTAGTACCAACATTAATTGTGGTGATTTCATCAACCAAGGGTTTTACAAACCTCTCCTGCTCTTGATTAAGCAAATATTACAAAACCGGAGGAATTTCTTTCTCATCATTTTCATCAAAATTTTGAAAGTCTTGATTAATGCAATAAATTAAAGGCACAGAAAAGTACTCGGAAGCCACAGCCGTACCATTCTCATTAATATCATCCCATACGCCTGATTTCTCTGTTACAACAGACTCAAAGGAAAAAGAAAAAGATGACCTAAACCGGACAGTGGCATCCGGGTTGTCACCCCCAAGAATACCAGACTCAGACTCAGTGGAATCAGATTCCAGCTCACTACCTGACCCGGTGCTGCTCGACAAAAAGCCCTCCTCGTATTCCCAGATGATGGAGGGTGCAATGGATGCATCCAGAATGTTTGAAGATGGGCTCACAACCGCTTCATTGCCCATCATGGCCACTGAGAAGTTATCCCCCAAGCACTCCTGTACGATCTGAGGATCTGAGAGTAGACAAACCAGTGCTACCTCCATTTCAATCTCTGTGCTCTCAGAATCCTCTTCCTTTCACTGCTCAGCCTCAGCTGGTGGGTCTGTCTGCTCTTCGACAACGTCATCCCTGGACAATTGCAAGTCAAAGAAAATCTTGAATCCCGGCAAGCGCTGCCTCTCTTTATTTAGCCATGTCTCTGGGAAGCCGCAGAACGGGAAGTCTTCCCCCTCCCAGACAAAGCGTCTGCTCAGGGTACCCTAGATAGGTCGGTGCATCAACTCATAAGGCTTCCCGGCTTGCTTGGCTCTGGCTCTTCCGGCCATCTCTTTTCCTTTCCTCGCCCAATCCTCTTTGGTAGGCAGATAACCTAATCCAAAGGTATGTGGATTGTGCGGCACTTCGGCCGATGCTACAACGCCTTTTCGGCCACTTCGCCCTAATCCCATCCCGGGGATGTGCTGGAGCTTGTTCGAAAGGTAGACAGACTGTGCGCTGACATATAGCCCCTCATTAACAGCTAGTATGTTCTGTACGACCCGGGCCTCGGCTAGGGTGAACCCTGATAAAAACACATCCTCCGCGCCATGGTCAATCTAAAAAATTGGCATAGAAACCTCTGGCGGCAGATGGATTGAAGAATTCCCAAAAATGATGGCCACCCCCATCCCGTGGGGGTATTTCAACATTTGGTGCAGGGTGGGAGAGACTGCTTTCACCTGGTGCAGCCACGACCGCCCTAGGAGTAGATTAAAGGTTGCGGGAACGTCCAAGACATGAAAATCAATATCCTGTTGTCCTCGACCAACCTGAGTTCGAATATGTACAGTCCCCATCACCTCTATGCTGGTATTATCGTAGGCCAGTATAACCTGGGCAGTAGGCACAAAATTCGCGAGCTTTAACCCGATTGCATATGCCGTTCTCGACGGACACACGTTGATAGCAGATCATATGTCAATAAGGACTACCGGTATCCATTTCTCTCTACACTCGACAAAGACATAAAGAGGTTTGTTATGATTTGAGCCCTCAAGCTGCAGTTCCTTATCAGTGAAGGTCAAGGTCGGAGAAGCTCCTCCCAGAAAAACCAGCCCTACTAACTGTTCGGGCGTGGTATCAATTGAAAGTTTCTCCTTGTCCATTGCAGAAAGGACAGCTTGTCTGTGAACTCTTGAGGCCATAAGCAGTCCCAAGATAGAGATGTATGCTTGGATTTTCTTAAGCTATTTCAATACAGCCTCCTCCTCGAGTAGTTTTTCCTTTTGCCTCTCCGCTTCTTTGTCCTTTCCGGATGCCTCTGGTTGATCTAAGTGTGGGGGCTTGAAATACCACCCACTCCTCGTCATATAATCCACCTCTTCAACATACCAGGTATCATCCAGTTGATTATGGCCCCAATCTTCGTCGGTGTGGGCAAGACGTAAGTCGTCGTCTTCCCACCACATCCCGTCGACAACCGATAGACAGCTATCCAGTTTCGTTACAACTATTCCTGTGCTCACAGCACGTTCTGTCCCTGCAGGGGCTTTGGCCTTTCTAGCCCTCTCCAGATCTTCGATCTTTTCCTGCTCAAACTGCTTCAGTGCAGCCTGCTGTTCAGTATCTTCTATATTCAAACTGCTTGGATCCCAAGCAAAATTCTTAACACCGGTGCTCTCCGGCGATCCCTTCTGATTCCCGGCCATTCCGACCACTACTGATGTTCTGGCTTCTGATTGCCCCTGTTCTGGCTGAAGTTCTTCAACAACATCTGGTTGGTCGTCAAGCCACCCAGTAGTTTCTGCTGACCCATCCAAATCAAACCAGTTGACAGTCACGTCCCCCGAATCCTGTTCATTGAAGAATTGAAGGTTGGCAATATCTTCTTCCAACTCTGCTAGGTCATCTAGCCCCTGACTAGGTCCATCCTCCCGAACCACACAGATTTCAGCCCCAACCGGCAATTCTACCCTCAGCTTAAGCTGACCTGTTGATGTGATATAACCACTCGGGTTGTACTCAAGGCTCGCAGTCCCCTCAGGCTCTGAATCCACATTCCCATCTGTCCCCGAAGTCGACCTAATTCTATCTTCGATAGTTACCACCACCGGTTCAAGTTGGGTTTGGGAGGTGCTCAACATGCACAAGTCTGTGCTGTCTGGAATGAACACCTCCGGCTTGGGTAGATGGGAGGCTGTGATGTATATGCTAGGGTCATATGACACAACCCCAGTTTGAATCAGGTTGATGCGTTTGGGTGGTGGAGCTTGGTTATGTGGTGGGAGAGGGTTGGTTGTGACGTTTAGTTTTTCTGGAGGTACAATCACCCTATTGTCAACGAGATCCTGGATCTCGTGACACAGTCTATAGCACTGGTCGGTGTCGTGACCATGTTGTTGGTGAAAGGCACAGTATTTAGCCGGGTTATGGGAGGGAGGAAGTTTGTCTGGTAATGGTTGCGGCTCCAGGTGCTTCAAGTGCCCTTTCTTGATCAAAACCCCCAGAGCTTTGGACAGGGGTATGTATAGTGGAGTGAAGGTTCTTTGGCCTCGGGGTGCATATTTGGCTGTTTGTGAGCTACTTCCGAACGCACCGATGAATGGGGTGGCTGTAAGTGTTTTTTGAGGGGTGGTGGCAACCATGCTTACATCTGAAGTTCTGGAAGTTGCAGCATTACTCGTGCCTGCATTCGAACTGCGGGTAAATGCCCTCATAGGCTGCTCTCTCTCGTGGTCAATGAGACCCTGCATCATGGCATCCTCGATCTGTACCCCAATCTCGTGTAAATCTGCAAAGGTATGGAGGGGTAAGATGATCATCTTTTGCATGAGCTTGGGTTGGAGGTTGTGCACAACCATCCGTATTTGATCCTTTTCGACTGGCCTGATGGTCATCATAGAAGCTTTGGCCCTCCAACGGATTACAAAGTCGAAGAAGCTCTCTTTCGACTCCTGTCTAGTTGTCTCGAGATCACGAGTTGTGATCTCAATCTGCATGTTGTAGGAGTATTGAGCTACAAAGGCCTCAGCCATCTCCTTCCAGCTTCTCTTGACAGAGTCTTCCAACTTTGCATGCTAGATGGCCGCAATACCCGACAGGGTCCGGTCGAAGAGTGAAAGTTTTTGCTATCTGGAGAGGCCCATTGGCCTTAGGATATCTAAAAACAATCGCAGATATACCATGGGGTCCCCAGAACCGTCAAAACGGTCTATGTATGGCATCTTATACCGGTCTGGCAACGTCACCGCTGATTCGGTGTATCCATCCTCTATGTCCGGAATGGAATTGACCCCCTAGGCCCGTTTGAACAGCTTCTCAAGCTTACTCATCTTCAGAGCGGTTGGGTCCATCTCAGATTCAAATAGTGTATCTATTGAGAAGGCCGGTGTCTTTGAAGTCTGCGGTAGAACTGGTGGTGGGGCTTGCCCTGTTGGAACGTCCGTATCTTCCTAGACGTTTACAGTCTCCTCGAGTGTTGGAACTCTAGGTAAGGAAGGAGGTGGGTATGAAGCAGATGCTCTGACTTGCTGTGGTTATTGCTGCTGCTGAAGTCTGGCAATCAGCTCTATCTGTTGGGCCACAACCTCTGCTTGGCGTGCGGCAAACTCTGTCTGGCGAGCACCATCCCGCTGCATGGCTTGCATAGTTTCTTGGAGCTGACACATCATGTCCTCCATACTTTCCATAAGAAGCTGGTCTAACTGAACAACCTGTATATCTCTCTCTGCGGTAGGAAATGAAACCTCAGCCAGACTACTCACTGGCAGGGTGGATAGGGACCACTGATCCGGTAACCGCTGTACTGATGAACTGTGCCTAACTAACCTCCGTCTAATAACCGGGGGTAATGAAAAGAACACTGGTTGTCCTTCTATCAGAGCCTCGGATCAATGAAGTCTTCGACCTCTAACCCAGAGTGCTTGAGGAATATCTGCCTGGTCGGAAGCAATTGTGCTAAACTACCTTGCAAAAAGACAAATAAAGCACAATAAGGAAACATACAACCAGAAAAATGGACAGCATAACGGCTTAAATAAAGACAACACACTGTTGGCATTGCAATACACAGTTGGCATTTGTAAGCTGAATACACTGTTCTCAACTCTGATCACTGTTCCCAAGTCACTGCCCCAAATCTGATACCCTGAGGTAAAACTGATTCTCCAAACACTGATACCCGCAGGCCTAATACCCAGACTTGCAAACTGATACATGCTTTCCTGTAGAGGCACACTCTAAAAGCACATAGCAAGCAAGTGAGAGCCAAAACACCCCTATGGAGGAGTAGGGTTTCCCTGTCCTATCTTGTCAGGAGCTAGGGTTTCACTACGCACGCAGCAGTTTCAAACAACCTACAATCAGGTAAGCAACCTGTCCTAGTTTGGAATAGTCGCTACGGATTCTGATATGCACTAGGTCGAATGGTCAAAAAGGGTGCCTCGGTAAAAACCGAGGTTTGTGTTCCCATCGTGACAGAGCCCGCAACCGGTCAGCCTTATGGCACGCAGCCTCCGGCAAGCCGTTTAGGAATAGCAGACAGCAAACACGGTGTCCTAGGCGCACCAATGCAAATGCAATGCAAAGAGACACATAAGTGTAAACAAAACAAGATATCATGAGTTCGAGTCAAGTTCTCTAAATCCCCAGCAGAGTCGCCAGAAACTGTAGACTGCCCCGAAACTCCGCTCCGCGCACGAGGGCGCGAATCGTGGTTCTTAGCTACTACAGTTCGGACTCCTGTCACGGTTCTGAATCTAATCTCACAAAGTGCAATGGAAGATTGATAAATCACCAAAGAGACCAAATCCGACAAATCGTTTTGGAAAATCGATTTTAATGAAGAAGTGCCAAACATGGACTACTTTGCCAGATTTCAGAGTCGCTACCTAAATGTTTTGTTTTGGGAAATTTAGGAAACCCTGACTCATGCCTAAGGCCACGTGTCAGGGTTTCCCGTGCTCGCTGTAGACACCCTATTTTTAACTGTCCTCAAGACTTGGTTGTGTTTGCAGGTACATCCAACCACAAGTTCGATTGCTCGTCGAGTGCTCGACTTTCACAGCGGAACGTCACAGGCTTGAGCTTTCCAAACCCTGTATCCTTTCTGCCCCATTTTTGGACCATGTGTTGGTCCTTCAAGCATAATTCTCTTGGTGCACTGCCGGCCATCCTATGCTACTGTCGGCCATGCCTTTGTTACTGTCGGCCATTGATGAAGCCTGCCGACCATCAATGAGCCACTGCCGGCCACCACTGATGGCACGCAGAACCCTTGTCTCAGCAGGTTTCATGCCAGATCTTTTGAGCCAACTGGTTTTCACTCATCTCTCCTCCATACACGTGTATGGAGGGATGAAGCTCTTGCCAAGGTTGTTTAACAAGCTTCTTTAACAAGCTTCTTCTTGCATTCTTCTATATAAAGAGCGGCCCTTCCTCTCTATCAGAGGTTCAGAAAATTTTGGAGAAGTTGTATCTCTCTGTCTATATATTTCTCACACTCTCTCCATATTGTGTTTGTTTATGCTCTAAAAGTCCATTTTTCTTGCACTTCTACACTACAACACATAGTGATACACCACCATCTTTGAGCTGAGGTTCTTGGGAGGGTTACTTGAGCCCTGAAACTTGGTTTCTAGCCTCTGAGGTTGCTGGTTTCGAAGTTGAACTTCAAGGGTGAGTATATTCCCCTTTTTAGCATTTATTTGTACCTCACTTTGGCCATCCTTGCATATTTTTTAGGCCTTGATTTCAACTGAAAAAAAGTTCTATTTTTTCATGTTTTAGACCTTTGTTTAAGGTCACTTTTTTGTTGGGGGTGGTTTACCCCCTCTTAGGCCTTGTTAGGCCTTGTTCTGAGCCATCCCTTTAGGCTCTTGTTGAAGCCTTTGCATGACCTTTCTACCACTAAAATCTAGAGGATTTTCAGTGGTGGGAAGGTGGTTTTGGTGTCCTAAATAGGAGAGGGTCATCCCCTCTCCTTTGTGTCTTGTTTACTTGCTTTGAATGCCTCATGTGTAAGCACCTTTGGTAAGTTTATGTTGGCCATATCTTAGCTTGTACTTGGGCTTATTTTAGCATGACATGCCACTGTTTTTACTTGGTTGTGTCACTCCATGCATGGTTAATACACTTGTAGTGTAAATCTCTTAAACTAGCTTTGTATGCTTCATGAAGTAGCATGTCATTATAGCTGGGTTTTAGTCCATTTCAGCATGTTTTTTTTTATCATCATTTGATATGTCATGACTCTATCTAAAGTTGGTTCGGTAGTCTCTTGAGTGGCTCATGTACTTGTAGAACAAATCTTGCATACTAGCTTTATGTGCATGATGTTTTGACTCATCATTCTAGCATATTTTGGCTATGCTCCAGCATGATTTTATTCATATTTTGGGCTGTTCTAGGACTGTTTGGGGCTGCTATGGTCATATCACTCATGTTTTATATAGCTATAGTGTAAATGTTTTGATTAGTCTTGAGCTTTGAGGCCCCTACCATGCTATACTTGTGATGTTTGCATGCTTTGGCATTATTTGAAATGTTATTTCAGTGCATGTTTCATGGTCAAACATTTGCCTTTGTCATGCTTTCAATGCCTTGAAGAGTTGGTGTTTTATGCCTCATGAATGGATCATTGTGCATGCCTCTATGCTTAGGTCCTTAGGATGCTATCTCAGTGGGTTTTTGGGCTTGTTTTATCATGCCATAACTCTGTTTTCTGTTGGTTAATTCATGCCATGTTTGGTTGTAATAGGTGTAGTGCAATCCCTCTTGTTGGCCTTATTTACACCATGCTTTATGCTTCCTATTTTGACTTATTTTAGCCTTGGTCTATGCATGTTTTAGATTCATTTTGGCATGATCTAGGACTGTTTTGGTTTTTCTTGGCCCTTCGGGGTTTGATTCATGTGGCCTTGGCTTGAGTCCCTTTGCTAGTTTCGTGCTTTGAACATCCTAGCATGCTATGCTTACATTGTTTAGTGGGTTTGGCAACCATCTACATGATATTTCAGAGTTTACCTCATTGCCATCTTATCATGATTATCACTCTTTGCTCATGTTTGAGAGTTGTGTCTTTATGCTTTAGTCCTTGGGCTAATGCATTGTGCATGCATACCTTGCTTTTGTGCCCTTATTCCAACACTTTTGGCCACTGATTTGGGCATATCTGAGGTCTGTCCATTTCGGTTTAAGTCTATGGAGCATGGTTGATTACATGTTGTTTACATGCTTGCATTACATCGCATTGTCTATGCCTTATACTTCGCATTGTGTATGCTTAGGTTACATTGCATTGAGCATGCCATCATTTGCATTGTGTATACTTAGTTGTTGCATGCATTAGCATTGTGCATGCCATTAGCCTTGTTAGGTTGTTCATATTGCATTACATGTTTACATGCTTGAGTCGCATTGTGTATGCCATGCTTGTATTGCATTGTTGTTTGGATTAAGTCTTAAATCTAAGCACGAGAAACGAGGGACGTTTCATACTTCAAGTGATGAAACGTGTCTCAATTCTCGGTCGCCAACGCTCTTGATTATCCATGATAGAGTTCTAGGAATTTATGTGTTTTTGTGCATTCATTTTACATTAAATTTGCACGTGTTGGATCTTTGGCCATCATGCATCGAGATGCGTGATTGATGGTCTTGGATCCGACTATGTCTCTCCCTTGATGTTTTGAGGTGATATGGAGTGGCATAGTGCACACATTCCCTTGGGAGACCCTCTATTTTCTCTATTTTGTGCTCTGTTGCAACTTGGTGTCACAGCACACCAGTGGCCGGCAGTGCCTTGCAGATGGTCGGCAGTCCTTCATTCTTGGCCGGCAGTGCCCACTCTTGGTCGGTAGGGGGGTCGGCAGTGGCTCCTCATGGCCGGCAGGCCACTGGTGCATTCCTCAGCATGGTTTTGGTAAGGTTCAGCAGGAATTCCTTGAGGACACCCTGTAGACAGATCCTTGAAAGAGCAACCGGAGAGCTTTTCGGGGCAACAACCGAGCATGCATCCTCTTCTCCCCCCAACCAGAGCTGGAACAACATTGTTTACTATTTTCCTTACTTGCTAATTAGCATTTGGTTTTGTAATTTAATTAGTTAATTTGTTAATTAATTAAGTTTTGTAATAATTAGTGGTAGCTAGTCATTCATTCGGTTGTGTGATAATTAATTAGTTTGTTAGTTAGTTAATTAGTTAGTTTGTATTATTTATTCGGACCCTCCGTCGAGAGGGCATATGTTGTAATAAGGGTATGTGTGTGTGTGCATGTCTTCCAACCCTCATTTCTTTCTCCCTTTTACTTACCTGCTTTCAGTGGTTAGTTTTAGGGCATGTTTTGATTATCATCCTTATGCTTGCATGTTTGCATCCATTCATCTGCATTGCATGCACCGGGCTCGGCGCATCATACTAACTGCATTGTATTTCAATTTCAAGTTGAATACATGTATCAATTGTTGCATTTCATATGTCATCTTAGAATAGCCGAGCCTATTTTAAATACATTTTCGCATGCGTTGCATTAGCCATCTTAACATCAACTAGGATCATGCATTGATTACTAACTAGTTCTTTGTTTTGGCTCGGAGTACACTGTGAGTGTTTACGTTTTAGCATACTGCATGTGTGTTATTGATTGCCATGAAAGCATGCTTGCCATGAGGCTAATTGATTATTTTCTATAACTACCTGAATGCCTGTGGGTGAAGGTTGGGTTACTTGAATTGGAACAATTCATTGAAATCCGCGATTTAGCCTACTTACGAGTAGCAAACTCCAAACTGTGTTCAAACAAATGGATATGCAATGTTTTCTTCCAACTTAGGCGATCTAGTCTATACTTGTTTGATGTGTGCATCACATAGTAATTCTAGGCTTAATAACCGGAATTAAAGCACATGTGTTTTCAGAAACAAGATATCATGCTTAGTACAGGCCGATCCTTTGATCGGGCGAGCGAGGGTGCTCATTATATGACCTTCCCCTCTCGTACCCAAGTTCTCGAGCCGAGGCAACTTTGGTGATGACAGACACGTGGCCTTAGGCATGAGTCAGGGTTTTCTAAATTCTCCCAATAAAATATTTAGGTGGCGACTCTGTATCTGGCAAAGCAGTCCATGTTTGGCACTTCTTTACAAAAATCAGTTTTCCAAAACGATTTGCTGGATTTGGACTCTTTGGTGATTTATCAGTCTTGCATTGCACTTTACGAGATCAGATTCAGAACCGTGACATTTGAGTCTGAACTATAGTAGTAAGCCCAAATGAACAAAATGGGATTTTCCCGGGACGTTCGGGCACGTCTACACTCGCCCGATCAAAGGATCAGCCTTAACTAACATGATATGTTGTTTTTGAGAACACATGTGTTCTTATTCCGGTTTATTAGCTAGCTTACTATGTGATGCGCACAGCATATAAGTATAGACTAGATCGCCTGAATTGGAACAAAACAATTCGATGTTTGTTTTTGAAAATGGTTTGAAGTTGCTACTCGCAAGTAGGCTAAGTCGCGGATTTGTCACCAACCAATGTGGGCTTAAAACATGATGATTTGCCACTTTAAGTGGGCTTAAAACACACATTTTGATGAATTGTTCCAATTCAAGCAAAAACCTTCATCCACAGCCATTCATGCAGTTAAACACTTAAGCAGTTAGCCTCATGGCAAGCATGCTATCATGGCAACACTTACACACATGCAAGGATGCTAAGCGTAAACACTCATAGTGTACTCCGAGCCAAAACAAAAGCTAGTTAGTAATCATGCATAATCCTAGCTATGTAAAGAATGCCTTATGCAACTAAGATAGGCTCGGCTATTCTAAGATGTCATGTGAATGCAACTAGATAACATGTATTCAATTTGGAATTGAAATACAATGCAGTTAGCATGATGCGCCGAGCCTGGTGCATGCAAAACGAATGAATGAATGCAAACATGCTAGCATAAGGATGCTAATTGAAATATGACCCTAAACTAACCATCAAAAGCTGATAAGGAAAAGGGAGAAAGAAATGGTTGTTGGAAGACATGCATCACACACACGCACACTTATTACAACAGTTGGTCCTCTTGACGGAGGGTCCGAATAAATCAACTAACTAGCTACGCTAAGCTAATTAATTACAAGCCAACTAATTAATCAAATTAATTAAGTTACACAACCAACTAAGTATGAAAAGCATCTAAATTAGGTTGCCACAGCTCCGCCTTGAACAACGAAAGATGCATGCTCGGTCGCGTTCTCCCGGAAATCCACTACCGTGCCTCGTGATATCTCTGTTTGCACTGTTTTAGACCTCTGAAAATTGTGCCAACCTCCAAGATACTTCTGATCCACCTTATGGACATTCTAAGAGGTGATCAGCCAAGAGGAGTGGCCATCGGTCAAGGTTAATGGCCATCGGCCAAATTTGATAGCCGATCAGTAGACTAAGTGGTCGATCGGCCACTGCTTCCTCCAAATTATCCATTTTGCTGCAACAGAGCACTAACAGAGGCATGGCAATGTATTTGCAAGAAAATGTGTGAGCAACCACACTCCTTATCATGTCTAAAGCTCAAAGGAGTGTAGCGCTCGGTTCTCGAGCCATCAATCACGCATCTCAATGCATGATGACCAAAGAGGCCGAATTGCACAAATCAATGTCAAATGAATGCACACAAATACCACATAAGACTCAATGAACCTCCACCTTATCATGCATGATCAAAGGTGTCGGTGACCGAAGGAATGAGGTGCATTTCATCACTTCAAGTATGAAACGCCCCCCGTTCCCCGCGTTTGGATCAACATCCAATCCAAACACAATGCAATGCAACAAACATGCAAACATAATGCAACATGCAAACAACAATGCAATGGCAAGGGCTATGTAATGAAACACTTAATGGACCAAACCAAACTCAAGCAAGCCTCATGCATGCCAAGACAATGGCCAAAGCATGCTGAAAATGAAGTCCGAAAGTATATACAAGCATGCATGCCAATTAGTTCACAAGCAAGGCTTGAAGGCACCAACTCTCAAGCACATTGACGAAGTGAAAAATGTGAGAGTGTGGCAATGAAATAGGCTCTGAAATCATATTCCAAAGGATGCTAAATCATGCACATATGACAAACAAAGCATGCTAGTTGGCTCAAAGCTTAAAGCTAGCCAAGAGACTTACACCATGGCCATATCAAGCAAGCCCCAAAGGGCCAAGGTGACGCATACAAGGCCAATGGGGAGGATTACACTACACCCCCCAAAACTAAGCATTAGATGACTTCACCAACTAAAATCAGAGTTATGGCATGTCAAACTAACACCGAAAATGCACTGATATGGCAGCCCAAAAGCTTAGGCAAGAATGCATGCATATAGGCTCATATTTAAGGCATAAAGCACAACCCCTCCAGGGCATTAAAAGAGTGACACATGTGAGTGTATGGCCATACTACATGCACTGAAATCACATAACAATTGACGCCAAATCATACAAATAACCCAAGCAATGCATGCTAGTGGACTCAATACACAAAGCTAGTAAGCAAGAATGCATTATGGCTATACAAAGCAATGCATGCATGACCAAGACAACATGAATCAGAGCTTAAGCATGGTAAAACATGAGTAAAAGCTTCTTTGAGTAGAGCCAAAAGCATGCTAGAACGATGGTCAAAAGCATGATGCATATTAGGCTAATGAGAGGATTTGCACTTCAAGCGCAAGGAGCATGCATGATGTGATCAAACCAAGACAAAACAGTGTTATATCATGGCAAAACAAAGCCTAAGACATGCTGAAATGGAGCCACAAAGAGGTAGAAAAACATGCTACTTTGATGAGCCATCAACACAAGCATACAAGAGGAGGAGGGGGGACAACCCCCTCCTATTTAAGACCTCAAAACACACTTTCCACCACTGAAATTCCACTAGAATTTAGTAGTGAAGAGGCCAAATAAAGGCTAAAACAAAGGCCTAAAGTGATGGTTCAAAACAAGGCCAAACAAGGCTCTAAAGGGGGTAAACCACCCCCAACACCAAAGAGGCCTTAAACAAACATGTTAAGCACTTAAAAGAGAAGCTTTTTACAGTTGAAAATCAAGCCAAAAAGAAGCATGCAAAGATGGCTAAGTACTCAAGCAACACAAAGCTTAAAAGAGGATATGGGACTCACCCTTGAAGAACAACGAAACCAGCAGCTTTTCTGAGCCAAAACCAACCTTAGGATGCTAAAACAAGTCCTATGGAATCTCAGCTCCAAGGTCAAGAGGTTTGGCTAAGGGGTTCTAGGCAAAATGTGAGAAGAACACTCACTTTAAGGCACAAACAAGGGCCAATATATATATATATATAGAGAGAGAGAGAGAGAGAGAGGGAAATATATATAGAGAGAGATATGTATCACTCTAAACCAATTTTCAGAACCCCTGGAAAGGGAGAGGGGCCTCCCTTCTTATAGAAAACCAAGTCCCAAGCTTCTTGAACAAGCTAGGACTTGTTTGAATCCATCCATACACGTGTATAAAGGATACACCAAGTGACCAACAACTGGCGCCAGCTGGAAGGAAAATATTTGCAGAAGCAGAAAAAGGGGCCTCGGCCAAAAAAATGGCCGATCGACCAAAAAGTGTGCCGACCGGCCAACACTGATAGCCGATAAAGAGAGGGCATGGCCGATTGGCACAGGGCCTGGCCGATGGGTTGTGGGGCTGGCCAACAAGCCACTCCCTTCCCTCAGAAACAAAACCACAAGCTCTTGGTCCACAACCAAGCACAAAACAGACAGGTTGAGAGGCTCCAAGGCAAGGCACGTGGCCGAGACCTTCAGAAACTCAAAACAAACACGAGCATGGATGATCATCTAGTGTTCAAACGATGACATCCAAGTTTTGAGGACAGTCAAAAATGGGGTGTCTACAGTTGCCCCTCTTTGACAGAACTCGAAAGTCATAAGATGACGGGAGTGAATGTCAAAGCCCAGAGACGACCCATTTTTAACGAGGCCAAAGACTTAGACAAACGTACAAGATAACAATAAGATGCGCCCGCAGGCAAGGCAAAATGCAAAAGACATGCACCATGCGGAACATAACTTATGATCATGCAAAGTGAGCTGTGATGAAGCATTCATGCAAAATAAATACAACATTTTAAGCAAGCGAATAAGAAACAACAGTCTCACACATTCCAATAGAAAGGATGTAAGAAAATTATAATTCTCACTATGTCTCACGTGAAGAAGGCTAAAAGCGACTACTGAGAAAACCCGGAGTCTCAAACACAACATCTCTTCATGCATCACACGCAGGAGAGGAAAGGCGACATCTCTTAGAGTATCACACGCAGGATAGGAAAGAGCAACACTTCTCAGCATATCATGCGCGAAAGGAGAAAGTGAATAAATGAACACCGGAACGCATCTGAGTGTTCGAAACCGAAGACGTCCTAACGCACCATATGCGAGAGGAGAAGAGGTTGCGCAAGAAAACGCGATGCACATGACAATTCGAGTACATCCAAATGCGGCACACGCGAGTGGAGAAGGGTTGTGCGAGAAAGGGCGATGCACATGATAGTGCGAGTACATCCAAACGCGGCATGCGAGTGGAGAAGGGTACGTCCAAACGCGATACACGCGAGTGGAGAAGTGTAGACACGCCCTGAGGGGCTTTATGCTGTGCTACAGTTCAGACTCAAATGTCACGGTTCTTAATCTAATCTCACTATGTGCAATGTGAGATTGATAAATCACCAAAGAGTCCAAATCTGGCAAATCATTTTGGAAAACTGATTTTTGTAAAGAAGTGCGAAACATAGACTGCTTTGCCAGATACAAAGTCGCCACCTAAATATTTTATTTTGGGGGATTTAGGAAACCCTGACTCGTGCCTAAGGCCACGTGTCCGTCATCACCAAAGTTGCCTCGGCTCAGGAACTTGGGTATGAGAGGGGAAGGTCATGCAATGAGCACCCCCGCTCGCCCGATCAAAGATCGGCCTTTACTAACATGATATCTCGTTTTTGAAAACACATGCGTTCTTATTCTGGTTATTAGCCTAGAATTACTATGTGATGCACACAACACACAAGTATAGACTAGATTGCCCAAGTTGGAACAAATCATCTCATGTTTGATTGTTTGAAAATGGTTTGAAGGTGCTACTCGCGAGTAGGCTAAGACGTGAATTTTGCCACCCTCGAGTGGGCTTAGAAAACATGATTTTGCCACAATCAAGTGGGCTTAAAACTCGCATTTCAATGAATTGTTCCAATTCAAGTAATCTAACCTTCATCCATAGGCATTCATGTAGTTAATCACTTAAGCAGTTAGCCTCATGGCAAGCATGCGGTCATGTTAACACTCACACTCATGCAAGATGCTAAAGTATAAAAGCTTACCTAGTACTCCGAGCCAAAACAATAGCTAGTTAGTAATCAATGCATGATCCTAGCTATGTTAAGATGCCTAATGCAACACATGCAAAATGCAACTAGAAATAGGCTCGGCTATCTAAGAATGGCATGTGAAATGCAACAACTCGATACACGTATTCAAGTTGGAATTGAAATACTATGTGGTTAATATGATGCACCGAGCCCGGTGCATGCAATACAGATGAATGATGCAAACATGCGAGCATAAGGATGCTAATTGAAACATGACGTAAAACTAACCATTGAAAGCAAGTAAGTAAAAGGGAGAAAGACGTGGGGTTGGAAGACATTCACACACTCACGCACACTTATTACAAAATTCGCCCTCTCGACGGAGGGTCCGAATAAATAATACAAATCAACTAATTAATTAACTAAGCTATGAAACTAAAGAGGCCGCCGCAGTTCCGCCTCAGAATGATTGAATGATGCATGCTCGATCGCCTCGCTCGGAAACCCATTGCCATGCCACATATTGCCTCTGTTTGCACTGTTTCTGTACCTCTGAAAACTGCACAAGTCCCAAGGATGCTTCCGAACCACTCCCTGAGCACTGTGAGATGTCACCGGTCAAAATATAGGAACATCGACGATGTGGAATCAGTCATCGACCATTTGTGAGGATCTCGGCGAATAATGTTTAGTCGATAGGCACTGAAGATGGCCGGCCGGCCATATCTTCTTGCAGAATGCTGTTTTGCTGCAGCAGAGGACAAACAGAGCATGGCAATGCATTTTCAAGGAAATGTATGCACAAACACCCTCCCTATCATGTCATGAGCTCAAAGGAGTGTAGTGCTCGACCCTCGAGCCATCAATCACGCATGTCGATGCATGATGGCCGAAGGAGCCAAGTGTGCGATTCAATATGGAATGAATGCACAAAAACACATGAATGCCTAGAACTCTATCATGTTGGATCAAGAGTGTCGGTGACCGAGGATTGAGGCACGTTTCGTCACTTCAAGTACGAACATCCCTCGGTCCTCGTGTTTGGTTCGACACCCCAAACCAAACACAATGCAATGCAAGTATGCCAAGTACAATGCAACATGGGGACATTTGTACAATGCAACAAGACTAGTGGCATGCAAACAAACTCAATGCAATATGAGTGTGCAAGCAAACATGCAAACATCTAAGCATGCAACAAGTATGCAACAATACTATGCAACCTAAACATGCAAATATACAATGTACGGAGCATGCAAAATGCAATGTACCAAGTATGCAATAACAACGAAATGGAACAAGCATGCAACAATATGCAAGGATCATGCAAGATGGACTTAAACTGAAATGGGCAGACCTCAGCCATGCCCAAATCAGTGGCCAAAATGCCAAAACACCAAAACTAAGGCACCAACATACAAAACAAACATATACACATATTGGTCCATCACTTAGGCACAAAGAGGACAACTCTCGAAAGCACTCAAAGAGTGAAAAGCATGCAAGCGTGACAACACTACATGCTCTGAAATGATGTCAAGGATGATACCAAATCATACATACAAGTCAAGCATAACATGCAAGAAAGCTCAAGGCTTAAGGCTAGCCATGGAGCTTGTACTAAGGCCACATGAAACAAGCTCCAAAGAGCCAAGGACAACCAAAATAGTCCTAGATCATGCTAAAGGGAGTCTAAAACATGCAAGGGCCAAAGCTAAAACAAGCCAAAATGAAGGGCCGAAGGCAAGATGCAAGTAAGGCCAACAAAGGGGATTACACTACACCCATTATAACCAAACATGACATGACTTAACCAATGAAAAACAGGGATATGGCATGTCAAAATAGGCCTAAAAACCCACTTAGATGGCATCCCGAAGACCTAATCATGGAGGCATGCACAATGACCCAACCTTAAGGCATAAGACACCAACCCTTCAAAGCTTTGAAAGGATGAAAAATGCAAGTATATGAGCATGAAACATGGACTGAAATAACATATTAGATGATGTCAAATCATGAAAAAAGGTCCAAGTAGTGCATGCTAATGACTTGGACATTCAAAGCTAGTAAGCGAGGATGTATGGTAACTATACAAAGCAATGCATATATGTTCAAAACAACACCAAACAGAGCTTTAGCATGCTGAAATATGACCTAAAGTTCCTTTAAGTTGAGCCAAAATATGCAAGTATGATACTCCAAATGTTAGATGCATGTTAAGGCAATCGAGGGGATTACAAGGCAAGTATATGGTGCATGCAAGAAGCCATTAAACTAACCTAGAACAGAGGTATATCATCACCAAATGACACCAAATACTTGCTGAAATGAAGCCAAAACATGCTAAGCAAACATGCTACCATTATGAGCCAATAACACAAGCATATGAGACACAAGGAGAGAGGGGTATCCCTCTCCTATACAAGACTCTAAAACTACCTTTCTACCACTGAAAATCCTCTAGATTTTCAGTGGTAGAAAGGTCATGCAAAGGCAAGAACAAAGGCCAAAAGAGGTGGCTCAAAGCAAGGCCAAACAAGGCCTAAGAGGGGGTAGACAACCCCCAACCAAAAAGTGACCTTAAACAACCATCTTAAGCACACAAAAATAGAACTTTTTTCAGTTTATAGTTAAGCTTAAAACAATATGCAAATAGGTCTAAAAGCTTAAGCCAAAATGGGGAAACAAAAGGTTAGTTGCTCACCCTTGAAGAACACCTTCAA
The DNA here is from genome assembly GCF_055761805.1 of Camellia sinensis. NCBI lineage: Eukaryota > Viridiplantae > Streptophyta > Magnoliopsida > Ericales > Theaceae > Camellia > Camellia sinensis. Next base: position 121,987,441 of record NC_138971.1, on the reverse strand, counting down.
GAACACAACTCCAGCCACTCCCTTGGATCAAAACCAGCCCAAGAACTTTGAAACCAACTTCCTAGTGCCTCAGCAACCAAAGGAAGGTGTTCTACTAGGTGCTATAGTGCAAAAGTATGAACAAAATATACTTTTAAGGCACCGACACACACACAAATATAGAGAGAGAGGGATATATGAACTCTATATCTATTTTACTGAACCTTTGGAAAGGGAAGGGAGGCTCCCCTCTTATAGGAAATCAAATTCAAAGCTTCTTAGAGAAGCTAAGCTTTGGTTCAAATCTCTCCATACACGTGTATGGAGGGGAGGGTCTGTGCTCACCAGCTGGCACAGCTGGCATGCACAATGCCTGAAAAAGGAAAACAAAAGGCCTTGGCCAGAAAATATGGCCAATCGACCAAAATAAGTGCCAACTGACCAACAAAAGTGCTGATCAGCCAACACTTTTGGCCGATGGCAAGAAAACAAGGCCGATAGCTTCAAACCTTGGCCGATGGATTGAGGGGATGGCAAACAAGCCACCCTCTTCCCTCAGAAGCAAAATCACAAGTCCTTGGTCCATAACCAAGCACAAAACAGACAAGTTGAGAGATCCTAAGGCAAGGCGCGCGGCCGAGACCTTCGGGAACTCAAAACGAACACGAGCATGGATGATCATCGAGTGTTCAAACGATAACGTCCAAGTCTTGAGGACGGTCAAAAATGGGGTGTCTACAAGAAGGGTATGTCCAAACGCGACACACACGAGTGGAGAAAGGTAGCAGTCAAACTGAACCGGAACTTCTCTTGAATGAACCGTACATACAATGTCGTCTGGTTTCACCATCTTCAAATGAATCGTACGTACAATATCGTGCCTGCACAAAAGAGAGATTTTGACAAGTGCAATATAATAGGAACACATGATCAACGTTACATCAAGATACAATTTCAATACAAGATAAGAGCGTGCACATATGATGCCAATGGAAAGGTGCATAACAATGCATAGGAGATGTGCATAACAGTGCAAATGAAGAGGTGCATAATAATGCAAGTGAGTGTGCATAACAATGCAACAAAGGTACATAACAATGCAACTAGAACGTGCATGACAACGCAAGTAAAGAGGTGCACAACAATACAAGTAACGTGCGCGACAACGCAAGTGAGGTGTGCATAACAATGCGACGAAGGTGCGCGACAACGCAAGGGGTGTGCATAACAATGCAACGAAGGTGCGCGACAACGCAAATGAAGAGTGCATAACAATGCAACGACTGTGAAATGTATGCTCCATGCAATATTATGGTGCATATTCTATGTAAAACATGGCGAACGCATGCTCCATGCAATAACACAGAGATGTACATATTCAATGTAAGCATGGTAAAGGCATGTTCTTCGCAATGTTGAGATACAACCTAAAAACAAGATAAGGCATGCTCAATGTAAGAGTGAAAGGGCACATAACAAACGCGCACCTTGCAAACATGACAAAACACTGTAATGCAACATATTCAAAAGCAATTTTTGAATCTCACAATAAACAAAATGATACAAAAAGGACACACCTTGTGCATATCCAGTGCCACGCATGGAAGACACGGTTCGAGGTCACCACGGAGGCCGCTTAAGCTTCAAAAGTGTAATTTTTTGCACTTTCTTGAGAGATGAGGGTACAAATCAACAAAACTACCCAAAACAAGGGCATTTCAAGTCCATCGGCAACAAAGGGGAGCCATCGGCCATTCATCGGCCATCAAACAAGCTTATCAGCGAAAAGTGGCAGATTCGGGGCAGTTTTGTCCATTTGCCTCGAGTCTTTAAGTATAGGGTTCCAAACCCTATACTTTCACTTCTCCTTTGCCGAAATCCTTCCTCCTCTCTCTCTAGATCATTTTCCTCTCTTTCATCCGAGCTTTACACACTTTTCCAAGCGTCCCACAACTTTCGAGTCGTGAAACCCTCGTTGTTTTACACACTTTGAACCGATTGAAAAGTGATTTCGGTGCCACATTCTTGATTTCCATCACTTGGGGTTTGTTTCCCCCAAGTTATCCTTGATTTCCGTGCCCTCTTCTGAGCCTTGACATTTTTCTCCATTTTTCACCCCTTAGGGTTGCTTTCAGTTGACTTTTGGCATTCTTGCCCATTTTCCATACCTTCGACCATTTTCTCCCTCTTCTTGAGATGGTGGATGACATTCTAGAGGGTGGGGCTCCTCTAGGGATAGAGATGGATCTCGAGTTCGAGCTCTTGCCGCTCAGTGTTCGGCCCTTCGACCCGGCGATGTACCAGCCTGAGGTACATGTGTTGCCTCCTGACAACATTCGCTAGTTTAGGAGCTTTGCAAGAGGTGCTCCGGAGGACCTCCTGCTACGTGAGCCGGAGTCACACCTATCCTATGGCGCCGCTGAGGTATACTCTTCCCCTTTACTTTCTATTATGTAGGTTATATGTCTTGGATAGCCAATACTGCTCTTTATCTGATTAAGCCAAACACACTTGTATACCGCATGCCTAGTTCATTTTGAGCATATTCATACATGATACTTCTGTCGACTCGAACATACACACACACTGCATTTCTATCAAGTCGGAACACTTTCAAACATTGTATTTCTGACACTGCTTCGCATCTGTTTGTCTTTGAACACAGGGAGATTCCCATGCCTTCCGAGGTTATGGGAATACCATTGCACGGGGTTGGTACATGGAGCTACCCGATGAGGTTTGCCACATCGTTGACGGGGCCGGTTTCGGCATTTTCTGCATGGGACTCTCACGCCTCACTGCGAGTCGGCCTCTTCTGGGCGCGCTAGTGGAAAGGTGGTGGGACACCACCGATTCCTTCCACCTCTCAACAGCAGGGGAGATGACGATGACTCCCTTCGAATTCTCCATGCTCACTGGCATCGGAGTAGGGGGTGATCCAATCCCTTTCAACACAGACATGGGCGAGTGGGATGCTGCCCAGATCTTTTTGCACGGCACTCGCCCACCTCTCTCCCGACCAGGGTTCGTGAGATATTCATGGTTCGAGGACCAGTTCAAAGGGGAGACACCGACAACTCGGGAGAAGGTTGAGCATTATGCCCGAGGGTTCCTTATGTTCATGCTGGGCACTACTCTCTTCGCCGACCGGGCGAACACCATTGGCCTCTACCTCTTGAGCGCATAGGTGGACATGACTCACATCCGACGCTATGATTGGGGCGGCGCAAACCTGGCCACATTGTACGGATATATGAGTTCCTTATCTCGCCGGAGTGGACACCTGCTAGGAGGGTACTAGCGGGCCTGGGAGGTACACCTCTCCTTTCTGCTTTACAGTTTTGCTTTACATTATCTATACACCACACACACTGCATACGCAATCTGCTTTACACTGGTTATACACTACACACATTGCACAATACACTGCACACTATTCTCTGATTTTTGCTTTATCTGCATACTGCTTTACTGATAAACATACTCATTATTGCCTTTTCACATTCTGTAATTGTGGGTGTATGCCTACTTCCCAAGGCTTGCTCCAGAGCCAGAGGTGGAGATGCCCCCCATGGTTCCATATTCATATCGGTTCGATGGGAGATGCGAGCGAAGGCCGCAAAAGTCTTTCTTGTTCTTCCGCAGATATTTTGACACTATAGCCGCAGCAGAGGTACTTCAAACCTTACAGTTCATTTGAGTTTTGCTTTACATTGCACTTTCAACAGTAGATAACGAACTGTATATCTTGCCATTTGCAGATCACCTGGTAGCCCTGGGCAGTGCTGCCTAACGCAGTGAAAGACCAGTACATGGGCGCTCGGGAGACTGCCCGATTTCGGGTTTTGCTTGAGGGTCCGGTCTGTCGGGCATGGTACCTGGGAGAGCGCTTCTTGTAACAGAGCCTTGGTTTGCCTGAGCCGGTGGTTCCGATACCGCCTCATTCGCATATGAGGCAGATAGACATGTACACCCATCAGGAGATGACTGATTACACGATCGGTTGGGATACTGACTTCTTCAAAGATGAGGGCGACTACACCGTCTTCATCCAAAGACATCTCATGCGGCCTCTGGCCAGTGCTCGACAAGACGAGAGAGAGAGACCTGCAGCCCCAACAGGAGGAGTGGGAGCATCGAGGGCGACCCAGGCCTGTGGCAGGAGGGGTTCTCGGAGGGGACCGAGAGCAGAGTGGCCAGACCTGCCCACTACTATGACATGCCGAGGACAGGCTGGAGAGACTTATCAGATTCCCATCGCTCCTCCCCCTGCTGATCATGAGCTCGTCGAAGTTCGAGGCTCGACCCCGGTATATGCTATTCTTTTCATTCTGTACATTCATTTCATTTCAGTTGATATCCCACAGAATACTAATTACCTCAACACTTTTACAGGCTTCCATCGAGTACACTGGGCAGGCTCTGGAGCCGTCGGCTTCGGTGATGGGGATGCTGCAAAGGAGCATGGACCTGCTTAGCATTTATAGTATTCTGGTAAGTTCTTTCAACCTCCGTCCCAAAACCCTGCATAATATGTTCCATACTGATCTGATGCACCACATTATCAATACTGCATTTGACACATCGTACTCATATACCACTCACGGCACTGATGCACTACGCCTCATATACTGGCCACAGCCTTCATATACTATAATCATACACTACTCACGGCATTCATACACTGTAATCCCAAACTGCTCACGGCATTCAATACACTGCTCACGGCATTCATACACTGTATTTGATATCATACTCAGCTTCGCCCAACATAACTGATGCATCTGCCAATTGTTCTTTTCAAGCCTCATTCCAGATACCAACAACAGCGGGTGCCTCAACGGGACCATCAGTGCCTCCTCGAGCAACAGGGAGAGCAGGACGAGGGGCTCCAGCGCGCAACCGCAGTAGGGCTGGGCATACTCAGACCGGAAGTAGTTCACGAGCGCCAGCCCCAGATGAGGATGAGTCCGACGATGAGACAGAGTCGTCTCAAGATGAGGCAGGACACGACTCGGGTTCAGACTCAGGTAGTGGAGCTGACGGCGGTGTTCCTGGATCTTCGTCCCGGAAGAGGACGATGAGGGATTCCCGCATTTGAGGCAACCGGCGTTAATCCAGATGCTGCTCTTTTTTTACTTTATTTTTATTTTTTTGCTAGTAGTTTTTCACATTGTACTGCGTCAGGCAGATTTATTTTCTTCGAAACTTTGTACTCTTTTGCAAAAGAAATGATGATGGAATGAAAACGGCTTTTGGATTGAAAAAATGTTGCATTTTACATTCTAAGCACCACATCGCATCGCATCACATAACAATGTAAATGAGATTGAACTTTGTTTGAAAATTGCACACTCGGATCGCATTGCCTTAATCAGGTAGTGAACCAACTGACAACAAACAAAACAACTTGATAAGCAAAACAGGACTTGACATGCTAACCAAAAAGTGAATACAACTCCATAAGCAAGACAAGAACTTAACAATTAACTTAACTCAATAAACAAAAATACAACAACTCGATAAACAGAAATACAACTACTCGATAAACAAATTGAAGTAACACAGGCGCAACTTCACAAAATTGTCACCGAAAGGCATTCGAAGTGGAACAAGTCACAAGTTCTCAACATCTCCAACACATGGACAGCTCAGAGAACAAAAGGAGAGGCCATCGGCCAAGGTGGAAGGTCATCGGCCACCAATACTAGACGATCGGCTAAAAAGATGGTCGGTCGGCCATAAAATTGTCCGGTCGGCCATTAATGATGAGAACCTCCAGAATGCTGCCACCTGTCTTTCACTCAACACCTTATTTTCTATAAAGGTTCCAGCTTCGTAGTTTTTCATTTCAACTCTGTTTTTGCACCAAATGGAGGCATTTCTTGTCCAAAATCTCGCAAATTGGATTGCGAACTTGGATGGCTCGGAAAAGTTGAATTTTTGGAGTTTCGGCATAAATGCACTATTTACGTTGAGCCGCACTCCGCTGCATTTTCCGTTCCTTCATGCCGCGGCTAGGTGTTGGAATCCGGTAACTCATGTTTTTAGCTTTGGTGGACAAGAGTTGTGTCCCACTCTCGAAGACTTCCAAGCTTTGATGGAGTCTGAGAGTGAGGAAGAGATCTTGCCCCACCTCCGTTTCGGTCACATCCAACCCTTAGGACGGATGTGCGAGCTCACTTTGCATGACACTCGATCTTTGATTCGCGACGGGGAATTGGACATCCCCAGCTTGATTCGTCGGTTTTCTGATGCCGATGACCGCGGCGATCATCATTGGCAAGGTTTTCGGCGACAAGCCTTCTGTTTGTGCATGCTGTCTCATTTCTTGCTTTCCCCAGGCTCCGGAGGGTCTAGCGTCCGTTTGATTGAGGCTGCCCAAGGCTTAAAAGAGGGCAAGAGTTGCATTGTCATGTCACTAGCTGAGACACTGATTGGCTTGGATGCTTTCCATCACTGGGAGAAGACTAGATTCGCAGGGAGCCCACTACTGCTGCAGGTAATGTTTGCCACCCTATCTCACAAACACATCACTCGGCCCTCAGGCTCGTTTTTTCTCTCAAAACCTTTTTGTCACTTTTCTCTCAATGTACACCTCTCTATTCTTTAATCTCTCATTTTTCATCCCTTCCCAGATATGGTTAATGGATAAGTTGAAGGTTGTGGACTCATGCCCAGCATATTCAGCTCGCGGCTATTTCTTCTGACGACGTCTAGTCGATGCCCCTGATGAGGGATGGTGGTATAAATGGATGTGCAGTTTGTTTGCTCTCAACATTGCTTGGCGTTGCCCTTGGCTCAATTTACCGGCGATGAGTTACAGCATGACTCACCAACCCAGGATTCAGTTGATCGGCCTGATACACTGTGTCCTTTATTTCCCATTTCGGTTCTGGCGCTAGTTCAGACATGATCAGACTTGCCCAGAAGAAAGGATAGAGTATCCTGTTGCATTTTCGGTCCGAGGCACACAGCTAGCTCAGTATGCCACAGCACAGAGGACGAGAGAGTTTCTGGCCCCCGTTGCTATTTTCAGTTGCACCCTTTCTGATGAGTGCATAGCTTGGCTTGATGAAGAGGCACAGGTTGGGCCTACTTTGGCATCAGAGGCTTTCACAAGCTCTGGGAGGGGGCGCAGGAACACCTGACTTGACTATGTCCCAAATTTATTGCTTTATCAGTACTTTCAAGTTTTCTTTATGAATGTAATAAAAAGCAACTTCAATTTGTATTCAAGAGTAGGAGAACTCTGTATTGAAATCAATGTAATTGAAGGTTGTGGGTACTGAAAATTTTTCGTTTGGTCCAAAAATGGTCTAAGTTGTAAAAAGATTAATTTGAGCAAAATCAACTTTTATTAAAACTTTTCAAATCCATTTTCAATATGGATCACAACTGGACACGCTTGAGATCTATCACTGAGATGTACAACCCCGGATCTAAGCAACTGGAAATTTACCCCTAGTCCGAATAGCACTACACTAGAGATCACAACCGAGTTCTTGAATGCAAAATAGACAGAGATGACCAACATGATCACATGGACAAAGTTGATTTGGAAATGTTTATGGCTGGACTTCGGAAAGAAGTTGCCTACGCATCCCGAAGATAGGAATCAAGCCTTACGTAGTTCGGCTCAGGTTCACTCGTGTATTAACACTCTTCTTTTGCGATCTAACTTTTGCCAAGGCCGCCCTTTCTAGGTTTTTAACCTTGCGAGCTCAATTTTTATTATTTCAATTTTTTCATGCTCTAACTTTTGCCTAGGTCGCCCTTTCGGGTTTTCGGCCTAGCGAGCCACTCAGGGATAGTATTTCTTCAACTTGTCTATATTCATCGGCTAGGAGAACTCTAGGCCATCTAGGTCCATCAGAACGATAGCTCCACTCGACCAGATAGACTTGATGATGTAAGGGCCAGTCCAATTGGGTCTGAACTTGCCCCTAGGGTCGTAGATGGGAGCTCGGTTGTCTTTGAGCACAAGATCCCCCTCTTTCAAATTCCTGGACTTAACCTTCTTGTTGAAAGCCCTGGCCATTCTTCGTTGATAACCCTGGACGTGATACAGTGCTTTTAGCCTTCTTTCATCAAAGAGCATGAGTTCTTCGAACCTACTTTGCTGCCAATCTGCCTCAGCTATCTGACACTCAGCCAATACCCGTAATGACGGAACCTTAACTTCAATACGCAGAACAACCTCCATCCCATAAACCAAGGAATACGGAGTTACCCCAGTAGAAGTTCGAATTGAAGTCCGGTAGCCCCAAAAAGCAAATGGCAGCTTATCTGGCCAGTCCCTGTAGGTTTCCACCATCTTCTACAGAATGTGCTTGATGTTCTTGTTGGCGGCCTCAACAGCTCCATTGGTTTGCGGCCGATATGTAGATGACTTATGAAAAGCCACGTTGTACTTCTCCAACAAGTCGATCACCTCTTTCTTGAAGTGGGAACCATTATCCGAAATAATCTCATTCAGGACCCCATAGTGACAAATGATGTTGTTCCTGATGAACTTAGCAACATGCGATGCCTTCAACACCGCGTAAGATTGGGCCTCAACCCACTTTGTGAAGTAGTCTATCGCTACCAGAATGTACTCATGCCCGTTGGACCCCTTTGGAGTGACAGCCCCAATTACATCAATCCCCCAAACTAAAAACGGCACGGCGAACTCATGTTGTACAGCTTCGACGACGGAATGTTCATGCGGTTTGCATGGATCTGACATTTGTGGCATCGCCGAACAAAGCTAATACAATCCTCCTCCATGGTGGACCAGTAATAACCCTATCTAAGGATCTTCCGGGCTAGCATCACCCCACTCATATGTGCACCGTACTCTCCTCCATGGATGGCCCCCATCAAGCGCTTGGATTCTTCAGCATCAACACACAGCTTATGCATCCCGAGATGACCCCTCTTGTACAGTTTACCCGCAAACGATGAACTGAGCAGCCATTCTTCGAATTGCCCTCCTATTTTTGGCATTTGCCCCTGGTGGATGTGCTTTCTTTTTCTAAGAAGTTCCAGACATCGTAATACCACGGATTCTCATCTTGTACCTGATCTATGGCAGCAATCAACTCGTAGGCTGGCACAAATTTCTGTTCAATGATGATCGAACGCATCTGGGCTCCGAAATGGATGTCTATCATAGAAGATAGAGTTGCTAATGAATCAGGCAACCTGTTGTTCTCTCTTAATAGATGAGCAAAATTCAGTTTCTCAAACCAAGGAATCAGAACGTCCAAGGTTTGGTGATAGATTCTAATTTTTTCTTCTTTAACTTTCCAATCTCCTTTAGCTTGAGATACAACAAGGTTCGAGTCCCCGATGACATCCAACCATTTTGCCCCTAGTTCCAAGGCGGCTTCTAGTCCAGCAATACATGCCTCATACTCTGCCTCGTTGTTCGACACTTTGAACCAGAGTTTGAATGCTAAGGGTATGCGAGAATTGTCGGGTGCTATTAGCAACACCTCTATCCCATACCCGTATTGGTTTCACGCTCCGTCAAAGTACATCGTCCAAGTTTCTTCTTCGACATGCAGAATGGCCTCGTCTGGGAACAGATACTCAACTGCTTCATTCCCTTCGACTAGGTGATCGGCTAGGAACTCCGCTACCGCTCTCCCTTTCACTAACTTGCGCGTCATATACTTCAAATCAAATTCAGAAAGTAGAAGCAACCAACGGGCTAGCCTACCCGTAAGTGCCGATTTCTTGAAGAGATATTTGATGAGATCTAATCTCGAAACCAGTATTACAGAGTGAGCTAACAGATAGTGCCTCAACTTTCTGGTAGCCCATACCAAGGCCAAACAAGCCTTCTCCAGCGAAGTGTAGCGGGTCTCGTAATCCAGTATTTTCTTGCTCAGGTAGTAGATAGCCTTCTCCACTTTGTCTTCAGACTCCTGTACAAGCATGCAGCTTATTGTAGTTTTAGTCACTGAAAGATACAGAATCAACGGTTTCCCCGGCTCAGGCGGTGACAACACAGGTGGGTTCTGTAAATATTGGTTGATCTGCTCGAAAGCAACTTGGCATCGATCGTCCCATTGGAACTTTTTTCCTTTCTTCAAGAGACCAAAGAGTGGTTTACAAGTCAAAGTTAATTTTGTAATAAACCGTCTTATGAATTGCACATTACCCAGAAAGCCTCGCACCTCCTTTTCAGTCCTCGATGGTGGCAATTCTAAGATGGCCTTGATTTTGGAAGCGTCGACTTCAATACCCCTTTGTGTGATCAGGAACCCCAGCATTTTCCCTGCTGTAACACCAAATGTACATTTCTAAGGATTCAGTCGCAACCGATACTCCCTGATCCGTTGGAAGAATTTCTGCAAGGCGGTGTAGTGGCCCTCTCTTTCCTTGGACTTGACAATCATGTCGTCCACGTACACCTCAACCTCCTTATGGATCATGTAGTGCAAGATTGTGGTCGCAGCCCATTGATACATAGCCCCAGTGTTCTTCAACCCAAACGGCATCACCCTATAACAATAGGTTCTCCACGGGGTGGTGAAAGCAGTCTTCTCCCTATCTTCGAGTGCCATCAAAATCTGATTGTAGCTTGAAAACCCATCCATGAACAAGAGCAATGCATGCCCAGCAGTGAAGTCCACTAATTCGTCGATATGCGACAGAGGAAAGTCGTCCTTCGGACTGGCTTTGTTCAAATCCCTGAAGCCCACACATACCCGAATTCTGCCGTCCTTCTTTGGCACCGGAACTATATTGGCTAACCAAGTTGGGTATTCAAATACCAGCAGGAACCCTGCGTCAATTTGCTTGGTGACCTCTTCTTTGATCTTCAAAGCCCAGTCCGGGCGGATCCTTCGAAGCTTCTGCTTAACAGGTCGGGCCTCTCGGTCAAGAGGGATCTGGTAGGGATGAGCAGCGGATATACCGATCCGCCAAAACCGACCGAACCGAACCGATCCGTCGCATTTTGGACGGATGCGTGATAACGAGCGAACGGTTGCGGATTGATTTTCTCCAATCCGCCAATTTGGCGGACGGATGGCGGATTTAAGATTTATTTGGCCGCAACCGAACCGCTGAACCGCCATACCGCCAAACCACGAGCACCCCTAGTAATTTATAAGATTTTGTGTTTTCAATTTGTTTAAATATTATGTTTGTGTTTTCAATTGAAAAAGAATTTAAATATTCTGTTGAAAAAAAGTTTTCAACTTGAGTATATTTTTTAAATTGAAAAAAATAAACGTATTATTTATCTATATTTTTTGATTTTTAAATCTAAATCTAAAAATAATAAATAGAAAATATGATATATGCTGGTTGGTTTTTGTTTTCAAAAACATATGTAGATGTAACAATACAGAGACATACAATCTCTACTACTGTTCTGTTCATGGTTTTGGTGGTTTGAATTGTTATAATATTTTAAGAACCACAGATTGTAATACTTTATGTGGATGAATCATGCTGTGATTATAATATGTGGATGATGCATGCAGTGATCGTGATATTCTAAAGTTTTAAACTTTCTTTCTTTAGATAAGGCATACAGTGATTGTAATACTTTTTTAAATCATTGACTGTAATACTTTTTTTTTTTTTTGAGAAAGTGCACAAGTTGAATTATGTTGAAAATTTATAAAATTTTAAACCGCCAAACTGATTCGCATCCATCCGCCAAACCGCCAATCCGCTCAATTCACATCCGCTGGATTGGCGGACGGATGCGGATTGATTTTCTCCAATCCGCCAATCTGGCAGACGGATAGCGGATTGGAGGTTCTGTGGCCGCAACCGACCCACGCCCACCCCTAGGATCTGGTGCTGTACAATCTCAGAATCGATTCCAGGCATGTCTTCGTTGGACCACGCAAAAACATCTTTGAAATCTTTTAATAAAGCGACTAAGCGCTCGCGCTCCTCCGAAGACAATGTGGACCCGATCTGGACCAGCCGCGGGTCCTTCTCAGTACCAACATTAATTGTGGTGATTTCATCAACCAAGGGTTTTACAAACCTCTCCTGCTCTTGATCAAGCAAATATTACAAAACCGGAAGAATTTCTTCCTCGTCGTTTTCATCAAAATTTTGAAAGTCTTGATTAATGCAATAAATTAAAGGCACAGAAAAGTACTCAGAAGCCATAGCCATACCATTCTCATTAATATCATCCAGTCCGCCTGATTTCTCTGTTACAACAGACTCAAAGGTAAAAGAAAAAGATGACCTAGACAGGACAGTGGCATCCGGGTTGTCACCCCCAAGAATACCGAACTCAGACTCAGACGAGCTAGAACCTGATTCCGACTCCACAGACTCAGTGGAATCAGATTCCAGCTCACTACCTGACCCGGTGCTGCTCGATAAAAAGCCCTCCTCATATTGCCAGATAATGGAGGGTGCGATGGATGCATCCAGAATGTTTGAAGATGGGCTCACAACCGCTTCATTCCCGATCTTGGCCACTGAGAAGTTATCCCCCAGGCACTCCTGTACGATCTGAGGATCTGAGAGTAGACAAGCCAGTGCTACCCCCATTTCAATCTCCGTTCTCGCAGAATCCTTCTCCTTGCACTGCTCAGCCTCAGCTGGTGGGTCTGTCTGCTCTTCGGCAACGTCATCCCCAGACAATTACAAGTCAAAGAAAATCTCGAATCCCAGCAAGCGCTGCCTCTCTTCATTTATCCATGTCTCTGGGAAGCCGCAGAATAGGAAGTCTTCCTCCTTCCGGACAAAATGTCTGTTCATGGTACCCTGGATAGGTCGGTGCATCAACTCATAAGGCTTCCCGGCCTGCTTGGCTCTGGCTCTTCCGGCCATCTCTTTTCCTTTCCTCGCCCAATCCTCTTTGGTAGGCAGATAACCTAATCCAAAGGTATGTGGATTGTGCGGCACTTCGGCTGATGCTGCAATGCCTTTTCGGCCACTTCGCCCTAATCCCATCCCGGGGATGTGCTGGAGCTTATTCATAAGGTAGACAGACTATGCGCTGACGTATAGCCCCTCATCAACAGCTAGTATGTTCTGTACGACCTGGGCCTCGACTAGGGTGAACCCTAACAAAAACATATCCTCCGCGCCATGCTCAATCTCCAAAACTGGCGTAGAAACCTCTGGCGGCGGATGGATTGAAGAATTCCCAAAAACGATGGCCACCCCCGTCCTGTGGGCGTATTTTAGCATTTGGTGCCGGGTGGAAGAGACTGCCTTCACCTGGTGCAGCCACAACCGCCTTAGGAGTAGATTGAAGGTTGCGGGAACGTCCAAGACATGAAAATCAATATCCTGTTGTCCTGGACCAACCTGAGTTTGAATCCGTACAGTCCCCATCACCTCTCTGCTGGTATTATCGTAGGCTCGTATTACTTGGGCAGTAGGCACAAAATTCGCAAGCTTTAACCCGATTGCATATGCCGTTCTCAACGGACACACGTTGATAGCAGATCATGTGTCAACAATGACTACTGGTATCCATTTCTCTCTACACTCGACAGAGATATAGAGAGGTTTGTTATGATTTGAGCCCTCAGGCGGCAGTTCCTTATCAGTGAAGGTCAAGGTCGGGGAAGCTCCTCCCGAAAAAACCAGCCCTACTAACTGTTCGGGCGTGGTATCAATTAAAAGTTTCACCTTGTCCATTGCAGAAAGGAAAGCTTGTCTGTGAACTCTTGAGGCCATAAGCAGTCCCTAGATAGAGATGTATACTTGGATTTTCTTAAGCTGTTTTAGTGTAGCCTCCTCCTCGAGTAGTTTTACCTTCTGCCTCTCCGCTTCTTTGTCCTTTTCGGATGCCTCTAGTTGATCTAAGTGTGGGGGCTTGAAATACCACCCACTCCTCGTCATATGATCCACCTCTTCAACGTACCAGGTATCATCCGGTTGATTATGGCCCCAATCTTCGTCGGTGTGGGCAAGACGTAAGTCGTCGTCTTCCCACCACATCCCATCGGCAGCCGATAGACAGCTATCCGGTTCCATTGTAACTATTCCTGTGCTCACAGCACGTTCCGTCCCCGCAGGGGCTTTGGCCTTTCTAGCCCTCTCCAGATCTTCGATCTTTTCCTGCTCAAACTGCTTCAATGCAGCCTGCTGTTCATTATCTTCTATATTCAAATTGCTTGGATCCCGAGCAAAATTCTTAACACCGGTGATCCCTTCTGATTCCCGGCCATTCCGGCCACTACTGATGTTCTGGCTTCTGATTGCCCCTGTTCTGGCTGAAGTTCTTCAACAACATCTGGTTGGTCATCAAGCCACCCAGTAGTTTCTGCTGACCCACCCAAATCAAACCAGTTGACAGTCATGTCTCCCGGATCCTATTCATTGAAGAATTGAAGGTTGACAATATCCTCTTCCAGCTCTGCTAGGTCATCTAGCCCCTTACTAGGTCCATCCTCCCGAACCACACAGATTTCAACCCCAACCGATAATTTTACCCTCGGCTTAAGCTGACCTGTTGATGTGATATAACCACTCGGGTTGTACTCAAGGCTCGCAGGCCCCTCAGGCTCTGAATCCATATTCTCATCTGCCCTCGAAGTCGACCCAATTATATCTTTGATAGTCACCACCACCGGTTCAGGTTGGGTTTTGGGAGGTACTCAACATGCATAAGTCTGTGCTGTCCGGAATGAACACCTCCAGCTTGGATAGGTGAGAGGATGTGATGTATATGCTAGGGTCATATGACACAACCCCAGTTTGGATCAGGTTGATGCGTTTGGGTGGTGGAGCTTGGTTATGTGGTGGGAGAGGGTTGGTTGTGACGTTTGGTTTTTCTAGAGGTACGATCACTCTATTGTCAACGAGATCCTGGATCTCGTGACGCAATCTATAGCACTGGTCGGTGTCGTGACCATGTTGTTGGTGAAAGGCATAGTATTTAGCCGGGTTATGGGAGGGAGGAAGTTTTTCTGGTAATGGCTGCGGCTCCAGGGGCTTCAAGTGCCCTTTCCTGATCAAAACCCCCAGAGCTTTGGACAGGGGCATGTATAATGGAGTGAAGGTTCTTTGTTCTTAGGGTGCATATCTGGCTATTTGTGAGCTACTTTTGGACGCGCCGATGAATGGGGTGGCTGTAAGTGTTTTTGGAGGGGTAGTGGCGACCATGCTTACATCTAAAGTCCTGGAAGCTGCAGCATTACTCGTGCCTGCATTCGAACTGCGGGTAAATGCCCTCACGGGCTGCTCTCTCTCGTGGTCAATGAGACCCTGCTTTATGACATCCTCGATCTGTACCCCAATCTCGTGTAAATCCGCAAAGGTAGGGAGGGGTAAGACGATCATCTTTTGCATGAGCTTGGGTTGGAGGTTTGATGAGGCATCAACACAAGCATACAAGAGAAGAGGAGAGGGCACAACCCCCTCCTATTTAAGACCTCAAAACACACTTTCCCCCACTGAAATTCCTCTGGAATTCAGTGATGAAGAGGCCAAATAAAGGCTAAAACAAAGGCCTAAAGTGATGGTTCAAAACAAGGCCAAACAAGGCTCTAAAGGGGGTAGACCACCCCCAACACCAAAGAGGCCTTAAACAAACATGTTAAGAACTTAAAAAAGAAGCTTTCTACAGTTGAAAATCAAGCCAAAAGAAGCATGTGATGATGGCTAAGTACTCAAGCAACACAAAGCTTAAAAGAGGATATGGGACTCACCCTTGAAGAACAACAAAACCAGCAGCTTTTCTGAGCCAACACCAACCTTAGGATGCTAAAACAAGTCCTATGGAACCTCAGCTCCAAAGTCAAGAGGTTTGGCTAAGGGGTTCTACAAAAAATGTGTGAAGAACACTCACTTTAAGGCACAAACAATGGCCAATATAGAGAGAGAGATATGTATCACTCTAAACCAATTTTCAGAACCTCTGGAAAGGGAGAGGGGCCTCCCTTTCTTATAGAAAACCAAGTCCTAAGCTTCTTGAACAAGCTAGGACTTGTTTGAATCCATCCATACACGTGTATGGAGGATACACCAAGTGACCAACAGCTGGCACCAACTGGAAGGAAAATATCTGCAAAAGTATAAAAAGGGGCCTTGGCCAAAAAAATGGCCGATCAACCAAAAAGAGTGCCGACCAGCCAAAAATAGTGCCGACCGGCCAACACTGATGGCCGATGGAGAGAGGGCATGGCCGATAAGCACAGAGCCTGGCCGATGGGTTGTGGGGCTGGCCAACAAGCCACTCCCTTCCTTCAGAAACAAAACCACAAGCTCTTGGTCCACAACCAAGCACAAAACAGACAGGTTGAGAGGCTCCAAGGCAAGGCGCGCAGCCGAGACCTTCAGAAACTCAAAACGAACACGAGCATGGATGATCATCGAGTGTTCAAACGATGACGTCCAAGTTTTGAGGATGGTCAAAAATGGGGTGTCTACACAAAGACTGTGGATGACACTTTTTTCGTTCAAGTTGGGGGCATTTTGAATCCAGGGATAAACCATGAAAAGGGATGTCGTACCAGAAACACCCCTTTCAGCTCCAATCCTACACCCATCGAAGATCTCCAAACCCAGGCAACACCTGTTGACCCCTCTGTCAATCCTGTCAGGACTAGTAACTGCACCTTCAATCCCCTTTTCATGACCTTATCCAAAGCTTTCCCAATCGTCATAGGACAAGGCCATCTTAAACCCTTTGACCCTCGGTGTCTCCCTAATCCCCTTATAGCCAAGCATAATGCTGCCAAGTATTGTGCCTTCCATCAACAAACTGGCCATGACATTGACTGTTGTTTTCGCCTTCGCCATGCAGTACAAGATCTGATTAACAATAAGGCCATCACTTCACTAGGTCCTACAAAGTCTATAGGTGCTGAATCAATGAACTTGGGGGATAATGTGACTATGTGATCGAGGATGAACCACCTACTGATGGCGCTCATTTTACACCAAATGTGGTGGATGGCATGCACTGTTTTAGCACTTTGAAAATGTTGTTTATTTCACTTTCAGACTTAGGTATTGAGTCAGTCTTATTGTGTTAGGGTTAGGTGATTTCGGGCATGTTAACTCGGACGTCACTTCCCTATTTTTTTTTTTTTTTTTTTTTTTTGTCTTTTCACTCTTCCTTTTGTGTATGTTTGTTGAGCCAGTTGAGCCAGAAGATCTGAATGAAATGGCAGTAATTTTCACCTACTTTTCTATGCCTTTAAATCATTACATTGACCAAAGTTTTTCAAAACTTTTCTAACACGGTGATGAAAACAAAGAGGGAGGAATTCCTCGGGATTTACAAAGTTTGATCAATTGAGAGGAAGAAAGATGTGCTAAGCCCTTAATGGATGAGATTATGTCTATTAATGTAAATACTGAGAAAGATCCTGGCTTGATCCAGATTGGTTCTACATTATCTTCAAAAGAGCACGAACGACTAGTCACTTTATTAAAAGATTTCAAAAAACTTTTTTTTGCGTGGTCCTATGAAGACATGCCTGGAATTGATCTTGAAATTGTACTGCATAGGATCACTCTCGGCCTCAAGACTTGACCCCTTTGCTTTCAGACCTTGAACCTTTCAGAATGATCAACGATCAACTAAAATATGAGGCTTGCATGGTCGGATTGGAAGCAACCCTTGAATTAGGGGCAAGAAGGTCAGATTTGATCAAAGGAAGCTTGCATAGCTGGATGAGAAGTAACCTTTGAACTAGGGGCAAAAAATGTTAGATGTGATTGAAGATTCAAAAATGGGTCATTTCTCAAGCCAATAGAGATCGACAAGAAAGCCAAATCCCATAAATAGAGAGAAAAAAAAATTATTACTAAAAGGACAATCGAGTTCCTATCTACAACACTAGGGGCAAATTCAGACCCAATTGGATGGGCTCTTACATCATCAAGACTATTTAGTTAGGGATAGCAGCCATTCTCTTGGATTCAAATGACGTAAAGATCCTACGGCCAATCAACATGGACAAGTTAAACTTTTCTATCCTTGAGAGGCTCGCTGGGCTGAAAACTCAGAAGGGCGACCTAGGCAAAAGTTAGAGCAAGAAAAAGAGAAGAGAGAAAAAGAAGAAAAAAAGCAAAAAGAAAAGAAAAATAACAAAAAAAAAAGAAAAAGAAATGAAAAGGAAAAAAATAGAGCTCGCAAGGTTGAAAACCTGAAAGGGTGGCCTTGGCAAAAGTCAGAGCGGAAAATGAGAGTGTTAATACCCAAGTGCACCTTACCCCAGAACTACGTAAGGCCTGATTTCCATCTTTGGGATACGTAGGCTACTTCATCTTGAAGTTCAGCCCCAACCATTTTCAGTTTGCTGGTCTCATTCATGTTGATTAGCTTGTTCAACTCGGTTATCCTATCCCTATCCATGTCCAAATTGGCTCATCTTCGTTCAAATTCGGTTGTCCTATTCCATTAGAAGATTCAACTGCAAGACAAATCAAGTTCAAATCTAAGGTTGTGCATCTCAAGAGTTAATTCCTCATTGGTCGGGTAGTGGCCATTTGCAAAAATAGTTTTGGGGTTTTTTAATGAGGTTAACAACTTTTCTCTAAAATTATTCTATTTTTCCAAAACCGGACCATTTCTTGGACCCAAAAAAAGGAAAATTTTCAGTGCTCACAGCCTGACATACATGATTTCAAAGCAGAAAATCGAACAAGCATGTTAATCTAAGTCTCATGTTGGTCAAAATTGTTTTAGTAGGAAGCCAAAAAAACAAAAAACAAAAAAAGTCAAAATGATGAACCAGGGGCACAGTCGAGTCAAGTTCTCTGTTTTTTCCCCGTTGTTAACATACTCGCCAAAAAGGGCACAACTGAAGCTAGCAGCAGAGGCCAAAAACTCTCTTATCCTCCAAGCAGTAAGGAATTGAACTAAGTGCGAAGCACGGACTGGAAATGGAGCTGGATATTCGACCCCCCTCATAAGGTCCACAACTTCCAGCTTATCCATCAACCACACCTGGGAAAGGATAAAAAATAAGAGAGATTAAAGAATAGAGAGATGTACGCTGAGAGAAAAACTAAGGAAAGGGCTTTTAAGAGAAAAAGTGATTGAGGGCCAAAGTGATGTGAGAGCCATAAATAAGAAAAGGTTGGGAAACAATACCTGGAGAAACAGACTCCTCGTGAACCGAAAGGTCTCCCACCGATGGAAAGCAAATATCTGAGTGTTGTGTTTGTTGTTTTGTTTGTCTCGATTCTTGTTTTGGGTGTAAATAGACATGTTTAGATTGTTTTTACTTTGTTTTTCCTTTTTTGAGTCGTGGTGTACTGCGGTCAGTCGTAGGCTCAATACCCGATTAAGAACTCATTTCTCAGTTCCAATTTCAAAAAATAAATCGTTTTGTGCTCAAAGTGTCGTGATGTTCTCAACATGATATGACTAGGATTTGTTAAATACAAGGTCCAACCCCGATCAAAAGCGAGCTGCAATAGAACCAGGACCAATCTGAAGCTAGAAAGGTTCCAGACTGCAAAGCAAAAGAAAAGAGGGAAAATTAGAGCATCTAAGCAATTTTCGGGATTGCATTATGGAGGCACCTTTTAAGGCCTTGTCATTTCTCTGAAGTATGAGTGTACCTCAACCTCAAGTTCAAGCCTGCTTCAAGCCTGCTTCAAGCCAGATGGCGATCAAAGTGCTCTCCTTGAACACCATTCCCTGACAGTGTTTCCAATGAGTTCCTAGGAGACCAACTGCGACGGTGGAAACTAGAGTTTGAATGGCGACGCCTAGAACACAAAGGTTTGGAATTTCCAAGAATGAAATCAGGTTTAAATACCCAGGGGTGTATCCTCGGCTTGAAATCTGTATGGCAACCCCATAGGTTGAGGTAGCATGTATGCGCCTTAATTCTGGATACTAAACCAACCTAGTCTATCACCCCATTAGAGAATAGGGAAAGTTGTGAATATGATCAGGAAGAAACGCGGCATCTATGGCTTCTACATGTAGAGGTTACCCCTTGTTAGCATTTGAGGGCCTTTGAACTGTGAGTTAAAGGTTATAGTTCGAAGAGCACAAGAGGGAGAACCCTATCAGAGTAGAGTGGTTCATTGCCACTCGCCCTATAAGGTGCTTTCTAAAGCGCCGCTTTATTTGTTTATCTCATTCTCTAAACATCATTCACTACATTGCTTGTCACACATATCATATTATCTATTGCACTTATTGCATTTATTTGCATCTTGCATTATCTTGTATTATTTATTCTTTTACACTGAATAGCACTTATTGCATTGTCCCTGGGGCTTTTCTCAGGACGCGTGAGACGTGTTCCCGAGTGATTTTTTATCTCAGGGTGTGCAGAAGCATGAACCTGAGTGGTTTCTCTCTTCTCACGATTTCAGCATGGTTAGAGTATCTCAAGGTGTGTGAAGCATGACCCTGAGTGGTTTTTCTCTACTCACAATTTCAGCATGGTTAAAGTGTTTCCTTTCGTCACATGATTTCAACGTGTTTGAAATTTATCTCAGGACACGTGAGGCGTGACCCTGAGCGGTTTTTCTCTTCTCACGATTTCAGTGTGGTTAGAGTGTTCCTTTCCTCACATGATTTTAGCGTGTTTGAAATTTATCTCAGGACGCTTGAGGTGCGACCCTGAGTGGTAGAACCTCTTCTCACGATTTCAGCGTGGTTAGAGTGTTCCCTTTCCTCACACGATTTCAGCGTGTTTGAAATTTATCTCGGGACGCATGAGGCGCGACCATGAGAGGTAGGACCTCTTCTCACGATTTCAACGTAGTTAGAGTGTTTCCTTTCCTCACACGATTTTAGCGTGGATAGAGTATCGCAGGACGCATGAAACGCGACCCTGAGCAGCTTTTCTCATCTTCTCACGTTTTCAGCGTGGGTAAAGTATCTCAAGACACATGAAACGCGACCCTAAGCAGCTTTTCTCATATTCTCATGTTTTTAGCGTGGGTAGAGTGTCTCAGGACACGTGAAACGCAGCCCTAAATGGTTTTTCTCCTCTTCTCACGATTTTAGCATGGGTAGAGTATCTCAAGATGCATGAAACGCAACCCTGAGCAGCTTTTCTCCTCTTCTTACATTTTTAGCATGGGTAGATTATCTTAGGATGCTTGAAACGCGACCCTGAGCAGTTTTTCTCCTCTTCTCACAATTTCAGCGTGTGTAGAGAATCTCAGGACGCGTGAAATGCAACCCTAAGTAGTTTTTCTCATCTTCTCACGATTTCAGTGTGGGTAGAGTATCTCAAGACACGTGAAATGCGACTTTGAGCAGTTTTTCTCCTCTTCTCATGATTTTAGCGGAGTAAAGTATCTCAGGACGTGTGAAATGTGACCCTGAGCGATTTTTCTCCTTTTCTCACGATTTCGGCATGGTGAGAGTGTATTTTTAGTTCTTTTTGAGTGAAACCTATTTTGATTTAAGCTTAAGGCTCATTCATATGTTGTTATCTTGTTATTGCTTATGGCATTATCTTGTATGGCCATGGTTTTTTTTCAAAATAGCCGGCTGCATGAAGCGTGTAAGGCCAGCTTTCAATTTTTTTGTGCATATCATTGCATTTTGCCCCTGAACTACGCTGGTTTGATTCCTTGCAAAGGGATATGTAGGCAGCTTTTAGGCTCAATCAATTTAATTTATGTCTTGATTGTTTGCCCAAGTCTTATGGCCTTGTCAAAATGGGTCATCTCTAGGCTTTGACACTCACTCACGTCATTTCATGACTTTCAGCTCTGTCAAAGAGGGGCAACTGTAGACATCCCATTTTTGACCGGCCTTACAACTTGGGCGCCACTGAGTGATCACCCGATGATGAATTTGTATATGCTTGTCAAATGCTTGAATTCCTCACTAGGAAGCCTCAGCTTTGAGCCTCAGAAACATGCCAACATTGCACCATTTTTTTTAGACCAAAACAACAGCTTTTCAAGCTTGACCATCTAAGACCTGCAGGACCACTAGTGGCGGCCACTAATGGTGTATGGTCGGCCCCTATTAGTGGCCTATCGGCCACTTATGCAAAACCAGATATTTTGGGCTAGTTGTCTCCACAGATGTATGCACCATACCAGCTATATTTGTTTGGATATTTCCAAGAGTCTTTGTAATGACTCGGATTCTAATTCATATCAGATTCGTATTGATGGGTTGGAAAGTCAACTTTAAATCTTATAATTGAGGATTCTTGGGTGATGTTTGGAACCTTGATTGAAGCCCGAACAAAGTGTTTAGGCAAGATTAGATCAAAAATCCCAAATTTGAGTTTTTGTCTTTGACCAGCCTTCACTCTTTTGCCCTTTTTTTTTTCCATACTCTGAATTTGGATGTGAGGCTAGAACCATTGGAAATCTTGTTTCTGGGGCTTTGATTTGGACACAAGAATGACCTAAAAAGGAGTCTGAACGAGAGAGTTATATCTGTTTGAATTCTTAGTGCCTCTACTGGAAAATAGGGTCGACACCAGTCTGGGAAGGATCGACCCTCTTATGTTGTAGAATTTTTTGTGTTGGTTGCTGAAAAATAGGGTTGACCCCCTCTTATCTAAGGGTCGACCCCCCCTTGCTTGTGCCAGATTGTCTTTTCTACCTAAAGGGTCAACCCCCTTGCCCGAAGGGTCGACCCCTGCGTGTTTTTTTTTTCCAGATTTTAGGGTTCAAATGGGCCCTACCTTTGGGGGGTTTTGAGCCTATTATTTTCTTGCCCTTAGGGCTACTTCTCTACTACTATAAATAGGCTCCAAGCATGGTTTCATTTCACTTTTCTCCTCCTTCCTCTCTCGCAAACCGTGAGCCTCTCTCATCTCTCTCTAAACCCACCTTTTTCCCACTTAGATTGCCAGATCTACTCATCTAGAAGTATCTTCTCACCTAGGCCCCTTGAGGAAGGTTGTAGAGCGCGCCAAGGGCTTTCAATCCATCCAAGATGACCATGTTTTCGTTGAAGTTGAAACTTCGGGTTTCTTTCTCTCCTTGCTTAAGGTAGGGATTTTCCTTGCTAATCTTCAATAATATCTTGTAAATGGATGTGTGATAATTTTCATTGCATAAAACCCTCATTTTGAGGAGATTTTTATAAAAGACATGTGAAGGAAGCTAGGGTTTTTAATTTATGGAAGTTGAATTGATGATTTAAGTGAAATATAAAATGTTTGGGTTATGAGAATGTGGTTTTGTGTCAAATAGTAAAAAGCCCTAATTTATGTTTAACCCTAGTTATGAAATCTATATTTGGAATGAAGAAAGCTTCAATTGACATTTGATTTACGAAATTAAGTTTATGTTTTGTAAAGATGAGAATAGATAATGATGAATAATGGTTGGAAAATAATTATTGTATAGAAAGGTTATTTTGAAGAAATTAAGATGATTATTTAAATCAATTAATTGGGGATAATTTATGATGATTATTGTGTTATGAAATTGAGTATGAAGATTTGATAATTTTGTGGAAAAGTTAAAAGACCATTGAAATATAAGAATTGAGAATGCTTTTAAAAATCTGCCAAATGCTCTTAGTGGATGAATTTTGTGATAAAAATAATGAATGTTATTGTTGGTTTTGTTGGAATTGTAACAACGAATGACCTGATGAATACTAGAGAATGGTGGAAAATAATGAGTACGTGTTCTTGAACTAATAAGTAGTGGAAATGATGAATGAATGTGTTGGCTTTACCGACAATTCATAACGAGCAATGACTTAAGAAATTGATGTTGCCTTGGGGTCCGTTTCCCGCCGTATTTGAGCCAGAAAAGCGTGGCGCTTAATAAAGGTTCTGCCTTCTTTCCGGAGTAGCGCCCGGTAAAGCTTGTGGGTTGATGAAATGTGTAAAGGTTCCGCGTTCTTTCCGGCTTGTGACCGGTAAAGCGTGAGGTTCCGCATTCCTTCCGGCTTGTGACCAGTAAAGCATGTGGTATGATGTTAAGGCTTGGTAATGGAGCCGGTGTCCAATTTGGATTGTATGGAATGATTATAACGAGATTTGTACTTGTGTTTGAGATAATGGAAAGTGAATAATCTTGATTGGGTAAAATCGAATATATGGAATTGCATGGGTTTTTTTTTATGTGGATTATAATGGGTTGTGATGTGTTGTGATATCTAGGAAAATAACTCGTGGATATGTTTATACTTTTAGGTAAAGTTAACAAGGGATTCTTGAGAAGACATTTTTTTAAAAATATATATTTGGCTAATACAGAAACAAATGAAAGGGGTTTTTCTTTGAAAAGTTTTCATGAATTTCTTTATAAGAATGGTATTACCTATATGTATTGCAATTTGTGTATGAAAAGAACACAACGAATTTACGTTTATATCACTCTTTAGCATTTCATGATCACATGTATCTAGGGATCTTATTGTTTAGAGTCAGGGAAGATTCCTATCGGATTTCGTGTTCATCCCAATTATTTTAACTATTTTTCAGGAACGAAGTTTGGAACGCCGGATTGTGGATTGAAGAGTTTATTCTCTCTTATTTGTCATAGCGTAAATGAGAGATGTTTGTTGTAATGAGGGATTCTTGTGTAATTCAATGGGAACCTTGACTTGTATTATTGTTGTATTTATTCAAAAAGGAATAATATTATTGTTACTCCATGTAATGAGTAGTTGTAATTATAATTGTAGTTAATAAAATGGACTTGTACTGAAGGTTTTGGTTATATTTTCGAGTAATAAAACTTGGGGCGTGACAGTCTTTCATATATTTCTATATATAGATGACCCTCTCTTATGATATAGGGTTAGAAAAAATTTGTGGAGCAAAAATTTGAAAAATATTTCTCTCTCTACATTTCTCTCTCTCTCTCTCTCTCTCTCTCTCTCTCTTGCACCTTACCTACTCTTGACCTAAACTCTCTAAATCAAACTTGGAGGGTTCTTTGCTGGGGGTTTAAGCTTGCATCTTAGCTCTTGAGGGTGTAAATTGGTGGTTTATTATTCAAAAAGGATACTCCTCTTCAAGAGGTATAATTCCTAGCTTTGTTTCCCTTATTTATCTACTATATTTATTGTTGTTTTTGGGCTGTTTTTCACCTATACTTTTGGGCTAAAACTTGTGGTTTAAATCCATTAAATGTAAAGGGGTGGACCACCCTTCTTTGAAGTTTGCTTCCTAGGCTTTTGCCCTTGTATTTCCCTTCCTTTCATCAACCTTTCATCAAATTTTTTTGAACTTTTTACCACTGAATTTCAGAGTTTTTCAAATGCTAAAAATCATGTTTTGAAGTCCCAAAAATGGAGGGGTTAGCCACCCCTCCATTGGCTTGTTTACTAGCTTAAATTCTTTATTATTGTAGCTTACTCCTTTAGCTCTTTTGACTTCAATTCTAGAATTGTTTTAGCCTATTTTAGGACTGTTTTAAGTTGTTCATCTCATTCATGCTTTGTTTGATAGGCTTGTAGTGTAATGGTCCTCATAGGAGAAGTGAATTCTAGAATTGTTTTAGTCATACTTGCATACATATGTGTATGATCTTGTTTTGTTATGTGCATTTGCAAATCTTGTCTTGTTTTACTTGAGTGTTTCTTGCATACTTTGTTCTTGCCTGGTGTGTTGCCGAGGTCATCTTAAGCCTAGACACCGTGGAACCTTTCTACACTTAGAACTATCTTGTAACCACTTCGATTGGCCTCCATCTTCACCCTGGCATATTTGCCGAGATGTCTCTATCTAGGCCGAGGTGTTCAGCACCAAGGCCGAGATATGTATCATCTAGGCCGAGATGTTTACCCTTGCACCTAAGTGATTTTTGTTCCTGGATTGGCATGACCTAGACCGAGGTGTGGCACATCTAGGCCAAGGTGTGGCACAGCTTAGTCAAGTGTTGTCCTTCCAAGCCAATGTCATTGTTACCCTACTTGCCGAAGCTTTGCCCTTAGCCGAGATCATCACTTGCCAGAGTGCTCTTGCCATCTAGCTTGTTGAACACACTTTGTCATGGTCTTGTCTTGTCGAGTCAATCACCTTTTTGATTAGAGCTAATCAGCCGATGCCACGTGTCCCAGCAGAGGGTTAAGCCAGTGACTGTCGAGAAAACATATCATTTTGGTATCAAATCTTGTCTTTTAGAGAGAGAGGCTCTAGGAAGGAGAAGGTGAAGTTTTGAGTGAAAGAGAGAACTTCCAAGCTTGATCGTTGGAGCTTGAATCGTTAGATTCGAGTTTTGAGGTTAGAATCTTAACCTGCTCTTGTTGTTCTTATTGATCATCTAGCTGCATTGCATGATCGAACTTGTTCTGCACGTCATGCATTGATTTAAAGTTGATTTTAGAAAAAGAAAATGGTTTTCATGTGTTCTTGAAGAAAAGCCTCGTTTGATCCGAAAGTTTGCATCTAGAACCATGTTTTTGTGTTTGTTCTCTCGAGATCTTTGAATATGGGTACCCAGGTCCATGATTTCGGATTCTTAGCATGAAATCTCAGATTTTATAATAGCAAGTTTTAATCTTTGCATTCATCTTCCTTATGTTCATGTTCTTCATGTTCGTCATGTTCTTCAAGAGAGGGAAACCCAGATTTTCCCGACTTCATTTCCTTGACTGTGGCCATCGAGGCCACACCTCGGCAAGGGGGTGTGGGACCTCAGCCTAGACCTGGTAGTTGCCCAGCATGTTTTCCAGAGATAGGAAACTGAGTTTTGATTTGATTTGACTTAGTTTTTGAAGAATGCCGAGGTCATTTGCATGCATGCAAGACTTGTTTTGAGAAGTGCATTCAATAGACTTTGCCATATGTTTGTAGGACTGGGACTTGCCTTTACCCCGACGTTCGAAGAACTATGTGAGTGGTATTTTTAATAAAGCTATGTTATCAATGTTTTGATGAATTTTGCTTTGCTTTGTTTTGAAAAGTATTTGTTAAACATGAATGATTGCCCCTACTTTGTATATCAAGCATTATCTTGTTTTGATAATCTCCTCGGAAAGTCCCTTGTGCTGGAGACTCTAAACTTTCGCAGCACATCTTGTTTTGAAAGTCCCTTGTGCTGGAGGACTCTAAACTTTCACAGCACATCTTGTTTTGGAAGTCCCTTGTGCTAGAGGACTCTAAACTTTCGGAGTGCTCTCGTGTTAGGAGGCTACGGGCCTTTGTAATATAGGTCCTTTGTGCTAGAGGACTCTAAACTTTTGTAGCACCCTTGCTTGAGCTATCTCCCTTGCTTTGTTTTGTTTTGCCACTGACGGTTTACCGCGTGGGTCTGTTTGTCCGGAATGTCATGATTTGTAATATGTTGATGCTAGTAAGCATCCCTTAGAGCTTTGAAGATTTGTTAGATGGACGAGGTCCATCCCTTGTTATATAAAGTTTTGACATGCATTGTTTTGAAAGGACTTCGGCTATTATTCACACAAACCCTTTATTATTTATACCATTCACTGAGTGTCCAAGCTCACCCTCTATATATATATGTAGGTGATGAGCAAGAAGGCGGTGACGCCTAGATGTGATTCGCGAGCTTGTTTTGGATTTTTGTCATGCCGGTTTGACTTGTAATTATGTCGGCAGTCTTGAAAATCATGCTTCTCGACTTGTAATATTTGTATTTCGTATACGCCGGCTTGAGAAACCTTTTGATCAAGATGTGTGTTTTGTATGCATGTTACGTCGGCAACGAGGATGTCGGCAATCTGGCAGACTATGTTCCTTGACCTGTAGTTCGTGCATTTTGTTTATGTCGGCTTGTGAAGCCCTTTGGTTGAAATGTAATATGTATTTTGGACCTTACTTTAATTGCATTCGAGTTGTAAAGCTATGTAAAGATGTATGCCATTCCATTTGTCTTATGCACTGCTCTTATGGACCACTTGTATTTTATATTATTGTTTCCTCACTTGGGAGCCCCATATATTTATACTCTGATTGTGTGTGAATTTTGAAAGTTGGCCTTCGGTAATCTCGGATTACTGGCCATCATGGCACCAAACTACTAGGGGCAGTTTGGGGTCGTGACAAAAACAGCCCTTTGTTTGGTACTTCTCTTCATTAGTGGACTCGATCTTCATTATTAATTGACTAATGAATGGAAAGGTAATTAAAATGAAGTAATAAAATTGGGACTAAAATGGAATGAGATAATAATATGGTTTAGGGTTCAACCGGACGTTAGTTGAACCCATTGAGTCTTAGGCCATTTCATACTTATTAGTGATGATAATGGTTTGAGAATCAAATATCAATCGCTTCCCTTGATCCATCTCATGATAAGGAGGAGGTTTTGTTGGTCATTTGGTTTCCCTCATTGAGCTTTTATCTAATCGAGCCATAGATCATCATGCAACAACTTTGCAATTGTTGATGATTTGTGAGTCGATTCTACCCCTCCTTTGAGCAATTTCATGATAGGGAGAGGTAGAGAGAATGAATATCCCCTGGGAACACCCTGTTTCTGTTGTTCATTTTCTGTTGCAGTAGGGCCATATTTACATTAGTGGCCAACCGGCCACTATTTGTAGTTGGTCATCCACTACTTCTGGCCGGTCGGCCACTTTTGTGTTAGCAGGCAGTGTTGTTTTCTTGCAAGGCAAAGCAGAAGCAAGGGCAAGACATGAGCTTTTTTTGCAGGCAGAACAATCCTGGTAGCAAAACAGAAGTGTTTCCGGGAGGATGTTCGCGTTGGCATGCACAGTTCACTACCCCACTCGAGTTCAATTAGTTGTTAATTTGTTAATTAAATTAGTTGATCCTACGTGTAATAATTAGTGAATTCCCATTTGTAACTAATTAGTTAGTGTAATTAATTAGTGTAGACCGCCCGAACTCTCTCCGTGCGCCCCCCTTTCGGAGAGGGCGCAGATTTGGTTCTAGCTACTACAGTTCGGACTCCTGTCACGGTTCTGAATCTAATCTCACAAAGTGCAATGTAAGACTGATAAATCACCAAAGAGTCCAAATCCGGCAAATCATTTTGGAAAATCGATTTTAATCAAAAAGCGCCAAACATGGACTGCTTTGCCAGATTTCAGAGTCGCCACCTAAATATTTTATTTTGGGAAATTTAGGAAACCCTGACTCGTGCCTAAGGCCACATGTCTGTTATCACCAAAGTTACCTTGGCTCGAGAATTTGGGCATGAGAGGGGAAGGTCTTGAAATGAGCACCCCCGCTCGCCCGACCAAAGGATCGGCCTCTACTAAGCATGATATGTTGTTTTTGAAAACACATGTGTTCTTATTCTAATTGTTAGCTAACTTACTATGTGATGCGCACAACACACATGTATAGACTAAATCACTCAATTTGAAACAAAACATCTCATGTTTGTTTTTTGAAAATGGTTTGAAAGTGCTACCCTCGAGTAGGCTAAAGTGTGGATTTGCCACCCTCAAGTGGGCTTAAAACATGATGATTTGCCATTTCACAAAGTAGGCTTAAAACTCACATTTTGATGAATTGTTCCAATTCAAGCAATGAAGCCTTCATCCACAGGCATTCATGCAGTTATAGTAATTAAGCAAATAGCCTCATGGCAAGCATGTTAACATGGCAACACTCACACTCATGCAAGATGCTAAAGCATAAACACTTACAGTGTACTCCGAGCCAAAACAGAAAACTAGTTAGAAATCATGCATGATCCTAGTTATGTCAAGATGCCTAATGCAACGCATGCAAAAATGCAACTAAGTGGGCTCGGCTATCTAAGATGGCATAAGAATGCAACACTCGATAATATGCTTTGAAACACGTATTCAAGTAAGCGGATTGAAATACGATGCAGTTTGAATGATGCGCCGAGCCCGGTGCATGCAAGACAAATGAATGATGCACGCATGCAAGCATAAGGTATGCTAATTGAAAATATGCCCTAAACTAACCATCAAAAGCTGGTAAATAAAATGGAGAAAGACG
The DNA here is from genome assembly GCF_055761805.1 of Camellia sinensis. Taxonomy (NCBI): domain Eukaryota; kingdom Viridiplantae; phylum Streptophyta; class Magnoliopsida; order Ericales; family Theaceae; genus Camellia; species Camellia sinensis. The sequence continues at coordinate 121,957,703 of NC_138971.1, read as the reverse complement.
TGGGGTTGGAAGAAATTCACACACTCACGCACACTTATTACAACATTTGCCCTTTCGACGGAGGGTTCGAATGAATTTAGCTAACTAGCTACGCTAATTAAACTAATTAACTATGCTAAGCTAATTAATTATTACAAAACTTTGACTAATTAATCAAATTAATTAAGTTACAAAACTAACTAAGTATGAAAAGCATCTAAATTAGGCTGCCACAACTCTGCCTTAAACAATGAAGGATGCATGCTCGGTTTCCGCCCCGAAAAGCTCTCTAGTTTGCTCTTTAGAGGCTCTGTTTGCAGGGTTTCTCCAAGAACTTGCTGCTGAACCTTACCAAATCATTGTTGGGGAATGCACCAGTGGCCTGCCGGCCATGAATGGTGATTGCCGACCCTTCTGCTGGCCAAGAATGTGCAGTGCCAGCCATGGATGAAGAGGTGCCAGCCATCAATAAGGCACTGTTGGCCACTGATGTACTGAAACTCTATTCTGCAACAGAGCTCAAAAGAGAGGAAATTGAGGGTCTCCCAAGGACATGTATGTACCATACCCCTCCATATCACCTCAAAACACCAAGGGAGAGGCACCGTTGGATCCAAAACCATCAATCAAGTATCTCAATGCATGATGGCCAAAGATCCAACATGTACAAATTCAATAAATGCATGACAAACAAGACACTTAGACCATCTCCTTATCATGAGAGATCAAAGGCAATGGAGACCAAGGGAGATTGGCTCACTTCATCACTTCAAGTATGAAATGAACTAATCCACCTTGTGTTCAACACAACATCCAATTGAACACAATGCAAAGCAAGCAACATGACATGCAAACAACATGCTAATCTTGGCATGAAATGAAAGACTCTAACATGCAAACACTCATGCACAACATACTAGAACACTTAAGCATTAAAAGCTAGTGAAGGACACAACACTAGAATCATGCAAAGCAGTGCTCGATGGACTAAACCAACACCAAACAGACCCCATGCATGCCAAAACAGTGGCCAAATCCTGCTGGAAATGAAGCACCAAAAGCTACAACAACATGCTCATGCATTGGCTCGCAAGCTAGGCATTAAACACAACTCTCAAAAGCTCTCAAGGAATGAAAGAAATAAGAACATGACACACGTATACGCTCTAAAATAACATGTTAAACAATGCCCAAACATGCAATCATCACAAACATAGCATACTACGGTGCTCAAAACTCAAGACTAGCTAAGGTACTTTCACCATAGCCATATCAAGCAAGCCCCGAAGGACCAAGATTACTCAAAGTAGTCCTAAGGCAGGCCAAAAAAATGTTATAAACATGATGAAGTGTAGCCAAAACAAGCTAGAATGGGAGGCATGAAGCATGATGCATGCAAGGCCAATGAGTGGGATTACACTCCACATTCCAAAACCAAGTAAGAGGTGACTCTACCAACAAAAATCAGAGTTGTAACATGGCAAAGTAACACCAAAAACATGCTGAGATGGTAGCCCCAAAGCTTAGGCAAGCATGCATACATATTGGCTTATAAGTGAAGCATAAGGCTCAACCATAAAGCATAACAAAAGGGTGATAAATGCAAGAATATGGTAGAGGTATATGATCTGAAATAACATGCCAAATGATGCCATGCCATGCCAAATGATGCCATGCCATGCCATGCAAAAAGCTCAAATATGACATACTAGAGGTCTCAAAGCTTAAGGCTAGCAAGGCCAATCACACTAGAGCCATACAAAGCAAGGCATGCACGACCAAAACCATTCAAATCAGACCTAAAGCATGTTAAATCAAAGTCAAAAATGTGCTGGAGTAGAGCATACACATGCTAGATCAATAGGCTAAAACACCAAACATGCTAGGCTAGTAAACAAGATTGCACTACAAGTACATGAGGCATGCAAGTGGCAACCAAATCAACCCAAAATAGAGTTATAACATGTTAAAATAAGGCCTAAAACATGCTGAGATAAAGCCTCAAGAAGGTAGAAAAACATGCCAAAGTGTTGAGCCAACAACACATGCAAACAAAGCACAAAAGAGGGGGACCACCCCCATCCATTTTGGGTCTCAAAACCCACTTTCCACCACTGAAATTTCTCTTGAATTCAGTGATGGAAAGGCTAAACAAAGGTGAACTCAAGGGCCTAAAGGGATGGCACCAAACCTAAGCAAATAAGGCACATAAGAGGGTAGAACATCCTTAACACCAAAGAGGCCTCAAACTACCATTCTAAGCACTTAAAAATAGAACTTTTTGTAGTTAACAACCAAGCCTAAAACAGCATGCAAGGAGGGCTAACATGGTATACAAAAATATGCCTAAAAGAGGAACGTGCTCACCCTTGAAGTACAACAGCAAGACAGGTCTTTTTCTAAGCCAAAACCAACCTTTTGAGTTCCAAACACACCTCCAAAAGTCTCAGCTCCAAGGTAATGGTGTTTGACTAGGTGTTCCTTTGCAAAAATGTGAAGAAAACACACTTTAAGGCACTATTGCGCACAATATAGAGAGAAAGAGTGAGAATTCTAGAGAGAAAGAGATTTTGTCTCTAAAAATCTGAACCTCTGGAAATGGGGAGGAGCCTCCCCTTATATAGAGCAATGCAATGCAAAGCTTGCTTGAAAAGCTTGAAATGGCCTTCATCCCTCCATACACGCATGGAGGATGGCTCTGTGAAAAACAACTGGCTCAAAAGATCAAAAATAATATCTGCTGAAACAAGGTGTCCTACCGGCCATCAGTGGTGGCCGGCAGTGCCTCATTGATGGCCGACAGGCCTTATCAATGGCCGGTAGGGCCAAATCCATGGTCGTCCGCCCCTTCCCCATGGCCGGTAGGCCATCACAAACATCAATATGGAGGGACCAAGGCATGGTCCAAAAATGAGACATAATGGAAATAGGGTTTAGAAAGAGCAAACCTGGCATTCTGTCGCGAAAGTTGAGCGCTCAACGAGCAATCAAACTTGTAATTGGATGTACCTGCAAGCACATCCAAGTCTTGAGGACGGTCAAAAATGAGGTGTCTACAATTAGTTAATTTCAATTTGTAATAGTTAGCTAGCGTAATTAGTTTATTTCATTTGGTTTTTAATAGCTAGTTAATTAGCTTAGCTAGACTACTTATTCGGACCCTCCTGCGCGGGGGTAAACTTGTAATAATGTGTATGTCTTCTAACCCCACGTCTTTCTCCCTTTTATTTACCCGCTTATGATAGATAGTTTAGAGCATCACATTTCGTTTAGTATTTTCCATGATTTGCATCCATGTGTCTTACATGCATTACACTCGGTTCATCATGCTAGCAAGCATTGTCATTTAAATACTTCTTTGAAAATGTGCTTAAGCCGCATGCTATCAAATTGATTAACATGCTATATTTGTAGTCGAGCCTATCAATTGCATTTTGCATGTTTTACATTAGTCATTTTGCATCATTAGGATCATGCATTTTTCTTAACTATTTTATCTCTTTTTGGCTTGCCATGGAGTACTAGGTGAGCACTTATTGCTTTAGCATATTCCATGAGTGTTAGTGTTGCCATGTCAAGCATAATTACCATGAGGCTAAGTGCTTAAGTGATATATCTCTTGAATGTCTGTGGCTGAAGGCTAATTGCTTAAATTGGGATGATTTGATCAAATGTACATATGAGATCACTTTTTCCAAGTGGTACATATTCGAAACAATTTTCAAACAAACATGAAATCAAAGTGTTCCAATTTTTCCAAATTAGTCTATACTTGTGTGTGTCACATAGTAATGCTAACCTAAAAAATCGGAACAAGAGCATATATTGTAAATAAGAATCACATCATGATTAGTAGAGGCCGATCTATGATTGAGCGAGTGGGGTGCTCCATTCATGACCTTTCCCTCTTGTACCTAAGTTCTAGAGCCAAGACACTTCGGTGATGACGGATAAGTGGCCTTTGGCACGAGTCTTGGGTTTCCTAAATTTTTCAAAAATATTTAGATGGCGACTCTGTATTTGGAAAAGCAATCTATTTTTGACATTTTGATTCAAAATAGATTTTTCAAAAGATTTGTCTGATTTGGACTCTTTTGTGTTTATCTATTTCACATTGCACTTGTGAGATCAAATTTAGAACCATGGGAGTTTGAACAGTAGGGCTACAGGCATGAAGCGGGATGTCGCCTTATTTACATCGAAATGCCTTACTTGTCAACAAGTGAAAGCCGAACACCAAAAGCCAGCGGGTTTGCTATAACCCTTACCAATAGCCGAGTGGAAATGGGAGCATGTTACCATGGATTTTGTAGTAGGGCTTCCTAGAACTCAGCAGGGCAATGATGCCGTTTGGGTGATTATTGATAGGTTAACTAAGTCTGCACATTTCATCTTGATGCACACCGATGACTCAGTTGAGCATTTGGCAAAGTTGTACATTAGAGAGATAGTTTGACTTCATGGGATCCCTGTGACCATTGTATCGGATAGAGATCCTCGTTTTACCGCCCGATTATGGCAAAGCCTTCAAGCGGCGTTGGTAAGTTGACCTGTGGCACCGCTTACCACTCTCAAACCGATGGGCAGTCGAAGCGTACCATTCAAATTTTGGAGAACATACTTAGAGTTTGCGTCCTTGATTTCAAAGGGTCTTAGGAGAGACGCCAACCATTGATTAAGTTTGCTTATAATAATAGTTATCAAGCTAGCATTAAGATGGCACCCTTTAAGGCCTTGTATGGCAGACCTTGTAGATCACCGGTTTGCTGGGCCGAGGTGGGTGATGCACCGTTGTTGGGTCCAGAGATTGTTAGAGAGACAACCGAGAAAGTTTCTCTCATTCAAAAGAGGTTAGCTACGGTTCAAAGCTGACAGAAAAGTTATGCTGATAGGAAGAGACGACCCTTAGCTTTCGGGGTTGGTGACCATGTGTTCCTTAGAATCTCACCAAGAGAGGGGTTTGATGAGATTTGGTGAGAGTAGTAAGTTGCCTCCAAGGTTCATTGGGCCTTTTGAGATATTAGAGAAAATTAGGGAAGTGATATACCGGTTAGCTTTACCGCCACAGTTTTCAAGGGTTCATAACGTGTTTCATGTACCCATGCTTAGAAAGTATGAGCCCGACCCTTCTCATGTATTTGATTGGGTTGATTTGGAAGTAGTCGAGGATGCCTCATGCAAAGAGTGACCGGTTCAAATTTTAGACACCCAGGAACAAGTGTTGAGGGAAAAAACTATACCATTGGTAAAGGTGTTGTGGAGACACCATCGGGTTTTGGAAGCAACTTGGGAACAAAAGGCGATGGTCTGCTCCAAGTATCCAGATTTGTTTGAAAATGCTTAGTTGTCTTAATTGTAATGTTTCCTTGCATTTGAGTGAAATGTGTTAAATTGTTAACCACGTGTTGTTATGTGTATTGTTATTTTAAGCATGAGGTTACTATGAATTGCCATTATTGTTGTTGGAAAGGTTCATGCATATATGGTATCACGAACCGTTGTTGTTAACATTGTGACTGAGGCACTTGGAAACCATGATGATAATGGTGAATTTTGGTTGAGAATTGATATTGTGATTTGAAATTATGATAGTGTGGTTTTGATCGCTTGAAGCCCCTTTTGTTTGAGTAGTTTGATTTAATTTCGGGGACGAAATTTCCTATGGTGGGGAGGTTGTGATGCCAAGGTAGTTAACTCATCTCTTTCTCCTTGAATTTTGTTTATCTTGCTTGTAGTAGAAGTGTCGAGAATTAATCTAAGGTCTCGTCCACCGTTTAGGTTTATCGTTCTTGAAAACCCTCTTCGGATTCTCTTTTCTTGGTCCTATTTTTCCCAGGGTTGAGTTCTACTTGTCTCAGAGGGCGTGAAATTTGATCTGGGGTGTCCGGGACTCACTGGCATAGTTTTGGGGGCAAAAAGGCAAAATTGCACATACGGGGGGCAAGTGCGGAAATGGGGCTGCATGTGCGGGAAGTGAGGCCATAAGTTCGATGAGGTGAGGCTGGTGATGAGTAGAGGCTTCTTAAATTGCACGTGCGGAAGGAGGTGAGAGAGAGAGTGCCGCGCGTGTGGGGGTGAGTGCTGCACGTGTGCAAAACGGGGTGCATGTGCGGGAAAGCACTAAGTCTGAATTTTTTTTCTTTTCTTCTTCTTAGGCAGAGTGTATCTCACTTTTACACATCTCTCTCTCTCTCTCTCTTTAAAAACAATTTTCTCTTCCTTCTCTCTACACTTCCTGCACCAAACTAGATTAAATCTTTGATTTCTTCAAATCCATTAGAGTTTTGGTCCTAGTCCCCTTATCAAAGTTGGAGAGCTTCTCGAGGGCTACGTTTTGTGCAGTGGAGATCAAGTTTCAACACCATTGATTTTGGGGGTTTCATCTCACTTCTTCTTCAAAATTTGAGGCAGGGATTTTCTTAAAGGTATATATATCTATTTTTGCAAGATTATGTTGATTTGGAACTCTTTTGGGTAGTATAGAAAATTTTATTTTGGCTCATGTGTGTTGATGATTTTAAAAGTAGGTTTACACCTTGTTTTAAATATATATAAAAAAAATAAAAAAATAAAAAAACTTTCTTGAGAGCTTAAACTACATTGTGAGGAAAGATACTTTGGAGAGATTCTTTCAAAAAGATGACTATAGACACCCCATTTTTTACTGCCCTTATGACCTGGACGTCATCGCTTGCACACTCGATGATGAGTGTATGTGCTTGTCAAGTGCTTAAAGTCCTCAGCAGAATGCCACAGTTTTGAACCTTTCAAACCCTGCACCCCTGTTGCCTTGTTTTGGACCAAACCTAGAGATCTTCAAGCCTGCAACCTTTGGTGGCCTGCCGGTTACCTCTATGGGCTGTCGGCCATCACTTTTGGTTGTTAGCCACTAATGTCTTTTGTAGATATTTTGTGACAGCTATGCTAGCTGTTTGCACAAATGCATGCATCTGCTCCCACATGTATGGTTTGATGTTTTTGAGGGAGTGGCTTGGTTTTCTATATATAGATGACCTCCCTCTCATGTTTAGAGGTTAGAAAAATTTTGGAGCAAAATTTTTCCTCTCTCTCTCTACAATTCCCTTTCTCTCTTGTAAATTTCTTAACCTTTGCCTACATATCCTTCACCTTTGCCTATACACTCTCAACCAAACCTCTCCATCTTTGAGTTAAGGTACCTTTGAACCTTGTTTGAGCTCATGAGGGTGTGTTTGCTTTGGTTTATTGCTTGAAATTGGGTCTTCTTTTCAAGAGGCATAAAGCTTTGCCTCTTTACTTGTTGTATTCACTATTTTTATTACTATTTTCCAACTCTTTTTGGGCTGTAAAAACTCTATATTTTTTTGTTGAAACTTGGATTTTAAGGCCAATAAAGGTTGAGGGGTGGTTCACCCTTCTTTACCCCTTTGTTTTAAGGCATTTACCCTTGTATTACCCACATTTGCACTATCTTTTTTTGAGCTTTTAAACACTGATTTTCAGAGTTATTTTAGTGGCTAAAATCATGTTTTGAAGTCCAAAATTTGAGAAATTAGCCTCTCCTCCTTGTGTTTTCTTTATTAGCCTAGCATGCTCTATGTTTTAGCCTATTATTGTAGCTTTTGTTAGCTTAATTACAACATGCTTTAGGATTGTATTAGACTTGTGTTAGCACTATTTTTAAGTTTTTATTACATTTGAGCTTTGTTTTGCATGCTTGTAGTGTAATTGTCCTCATGAGTTTGGTGTTTTAGGCATTAGACACCATCTTATTTGAGTTGATAGTGTTTATTTATGACTTTCCATACTTGTGATCACTCTTACTCACCTCTGCAACCTCCCTCCTTTCTTGGCTTTTGTTTTACTTTGAAAGTGGTTTCAAACTACTTGTTTGTTTAAGCATGAGATTGAAATGGCATGCTAAATGGTTTAATCCCTTTGGGGGTTCATTACCAACGGTATGATGTCTCTTTCATGCCCAAAGCAACTCTTGGTTTGAGCCCTCTTTCCATTAGAGGACTTAAATTCACCCTTTAGACTCAATTGATTAAAAGAATGGATGGTAATCTAAAATGAAGTAATAAAATTGAGGCTAAAAAAAAGTGCAAGATAATAACTTGTTTTTGGTTTAAATCAGACGTTAATTGAACCCTTGAGTCTTGAGTCATTTCATACTCTTTAGTGATGAAAACGATTTAAGATTCATTGTCAACTACTTCCCTTGATCTTTCATGATAGGGAGGTGGTTTTGAGAGTCTTTTTTTGTTGCATTTATTGAATTTGCACACTTGGTTCACAAGTCGTCATGTAATGAAATTGCATCCATTGGTGGTTTGTCAATCAAAATTACTACTCCTTTGAGCTGTTCAAATGATAAGGAGAGGTGAATTGTGCAAACAAACCCTTGAGAATACACTGTCTTTGCTCTATTTGCTCTCTGTTGCAGTAGGGAAGCCCAGTCATCAGTGGCCAACAGGCCACTATTGGTGGCCAACAGGCCATCATCAGTGGACGGCAGGTCCTCTGCCGGCCACCAATACAAAATCAAGCAGTGTACTCCCCTAGCAGAACAGAGCTAGTCTAGAGGCGGAAATCAGTGCAAGTGTCCTACTGGGTAACAGAGACATTCAGCAGTAAAAACAGTGCCTTTTCTGGGTGGAAACCGCATTCATGCATGAGCCCTCCATCGATCCTCAGAATTTGTATTGTACATATTAGCGTTGTGATTAAAATAGTGGCTTTATACTTAATTAGTTAGAATAGCTAATTCATCTTGTGTTGTAATTATTTTAATTAGTTAATTAATTAGTTCATTCGGTTTGTAATAAATTAGTTAAGTAGTTTAGCTAAATTATTCATTTGTTGTTGTAATAGTTAATTAATTAGCTTAGCTTTAATTAGTTAGTTAGATAGTTCATTCGGACCCTCATGTGTGAGGGCCTAAATGTTGTAATAACGTGTATGTCTTCTAACCCCACGTCTTTCTCATTTTTATTTACTAGCTTATGATGGTTAGTTTAGGGACATCATGTTTTGTTTAGCATTACTCATGCTTGCATCCATTTGTATTACGCGCACCGAGGCTCGGTTCATCATTCTTACTTGCATTGTTAGTTTAATATTCTTTGAAATACGTTCTTAGACTGCATGCTATCAAATCAATTCGCATGATATGTTAAGTAGCCGAGCCTATTTAGATTGCATATCGCATGTGTTGCATTAGTCATATCACATAGTTAGGAGTCATGCATTTTTCTAACTCATTTCTCTTTTGGCTTGGAGTACTAGGTGAGCCTTTACTCGCTTTAGCATATCACGTGTTGATGTTGCCATGTCTAGCATGCTTGCCATGAGGCTAAGTGCTTAAATGCTATAACTATTTGAATGCCTACTGTGAGACCATGAAATATCCCCTCACATGGATGTTGTAGAGATCCAACGAAGAGATGAACTTTGTCCATGTATGTCTGCAAAGATAAGCACAATCAACGCCACCCAACCAAGGTTGCCGGCCGGAGACACTCCGATGCTAAAGTTAGTCATTTGATTGAAAGAATAAAGTTAAGGAAATCAAGAGTGTTTATGTGTAATGTAGGGAGAGAGCACCTGCCTTTCCTTCTAGGATGCCCTCCTTTATACAGATAGGGGGGTGTGATATTTGTTTGGGCTGGACCCATTGTAGGCCTTGTTTGGGTTAGCCCCAATAAGCGGATATATATTTTTTTTCTGGCTCCCACAATTGCCCCAAAACTTTCATTGTCTGCAGTAGAAGGAATGAGAGTTTTTCTTGCCAAGTTATGCTGTTCAAATAGCTGTTAGGTTTTTTGATAAAGAACACTTTGGATAAATGAATAAAATGTATGAATGAATGACTGCATGTATGCTTGAATGTATGCATAAATGTACGTATGTCTTGAATGTATGTATAAATATACATATGTCTATCATAAGATGAAATTATATCACATGAGTTCCAAACAAATCATAATGATAGGCCACGGTATTGTTACCTCCAGGCAAGGGCTGTAGGCCGCGGTACTATGACCGTCGAGCGAGGGTGTAGTATATTGTCAAGTGCAAAGAGCACTTCAAAATATGGACTTTCATGCCGAGCTAGTGATATTTCTATGTACCAAGCACGGAAATAATCGCCTAAACCAAATAATGTAGATTAAATAAGGTAGATATATCAGCCAAAAAATGGACCATGGTATAATTACCCCCGCGCGAGGGTGTAGACCTGCGGTATTCTAACCCCCGGGGATGAGTGTAGGCCTGTGGTATTTTAACCCTCGGGCATGGATGTAGGCGCCTGTGGTATTCTAACCCCTGGGCATGGGTGTAGGCCTTGGCTGATGGCGCTCCGTGCCGAGTGCGAAGATTAAGCTGTACTCAGAGACTTTTGCTGATTTTACGTTGTACTTGGGCCAACTATTTAATTGCCGAGTTGCTTAGTCTAAGGTAGACTTGCTCCATTGCTTTTGAATGACAGGTGTTAGTCGGAAGGAATGCAGATTCCCATTGCCCTATGTTGTAGGGAAAATTTGGCTTTGGTAAAATGACGGAGCACAAAAATATGCAAACTGCCAACTGCCAAGTGCTAACGGCCGACTACCAAGTGTGTAATGTATTGCCCCAAAACTGGCGCTTGCATAGAGCAGTGTGAAAAGGAGCGAGAGTGTGTAACTCAAGTAAATGTCGTTGCAATGTTTGTACCAAGTTGGCCGAGTATGCATACATATCAGAGGTGCCAATAAGATGATTGGCTGATGTGCCCCAATTAGAAAGCGAAAAATTGACTAAGATGTCCCAGTGGGCAATTGTTTTGCCGAATAATGTTGTTAGGCGAATAAAGTTACCGAATACTGTGGCCAATGTTGCTTCATAAAGTTGACAATGCATAAAGTTGACAAATAATGTTAGTTAGCTGAATAAAGTTGATGCACGGCCGAATAATGATCATGCATAATGTTGAATTAATAATGGTGCCGAATAATCTTGCCGAGTAAAGTTGATGCACTGCCGAGTAACTAGTGTCAAAACATTGGTGTCCATTTTATATATAATGTGATTTTGCCGAAAAGTTGGCCAGCTACACTTGGGTTGGTGATTGTGCCGATCATTTGGTCGGCAATTTTTTTTAGCTTCACGGTGTGTCGGGATCCCTTCGGAGTTGGATTTGCTAAGAAATTGGTTGGCAATGGTTGCCAATTTATTGAAGTTAAGTTTCTTGTCCAACGTATATTTGCCCCCATTGCTTCTGAATAAGATTTGTGATTCGAAAGGAATAAAATTGACTTGGGCCAAAATTGCCGAGTAGGCCGATAACAATTTGAAACTGATTCCGTGACCCTATTCGGTGCCGTGGCGATATCGAAATGGAGCCAAGACAAAGTAGGGTGCATGGTGATATGCGAAGTGAGAGCCATTGCGCTCGATGCTTTGAATAAAATTTGCATTCTTTCTTTCTTTTTTTTTTTGAAGTTGAATTTGAAAATTTTGTCCGTATGAATGGGCCCAGAATGCATCAAATAGCTAGAAACGAATATCGGATCATTGGAATCGGACCCCTGAGGGCATAGTTTTATCCAAAACGGATATGAGGGTTCAGATTAACAGGGTGTAAGGCAACTGGGAAGCACAGGATTATTTCTTCATTGCTTGCTGGGTTGTCTTCTCCAGCGAAAGAATTCATTTTCTGGGCAAACTTTGATCGGCCCGTACGACTTCGTTTTAGCACTGATTTTGATGCGGTTTGTTGCGTTGGATTCGTCTCAATGAGTACTTCACATTAGGATCGTTGGGTAGCTTTGTAGCTTTGCCGAGCAGTGTGCTATGAGTCGCAGCAGTGCCGAAATGCAAATATATGGTCTCACTGTAACACTGTCGTGCAACCTCGTTGAATTGCCGAACAGCTCTATTATTCATGAACTTATGATCAGCAAGTCCGTAATGGCATTTGTGCGAATTCAACATGTTGGTAGCTGTTCAGCATGACCGTGGCATTGCCGAATAACCAATGAGTTGCCGAGGGCGATAGTGTTGTGGAGCGGTTGCACATTCAAGGTGGTAGCTACTCAGCATTACCGCGACATTGCCGACTGACCGGTGCTGGTGTGGCCAAGTAATGATGTTTCGCTGAATAATGATGTTGCCGAATTGTGGGTTATATTGCTAAATAATATGAATTAATAGTGGCCCAAATGGTACAAAGCCGAATTCTTCGTGCTACAGGTCATGAAATGCAGAATTTTCGATTCAAACTCCTAACTTTGAGCCCTTGTATCTCCCTTGTTTGAAGTCCGATTGGCCTCATTATTGCAGCGTTGGATTCACCATTCGACCTAGTGTTCATTCCACTATTCATACGCATCATTCCGCCTCAAATTAGATGCCGTTGGACCTCCGAAAGTTGACCAAAAATAAGATTGGTCTACTCTTCTTTTTTTTTCTTTTTTTTTTTTTTTTGTGTGTTCGACTCTTCAATGTTGCGGAGTAAGTAGTGAGCATGGCTGCGCAATGAAAGTAACTCAGCAAACTCCAAATCTAACTCGGCTCCTTGGTTGGCAGCGTTTTTATTTTATTTTATTTATTTATTATTATTATTATTATTATTATTATTATTATTATTATTAGCTTGCCAATTTGTGATCGGCGCCAAGAAGAGGCTAGCTTGTTATAGGTGCTAAAGGGTTGTCGAGATTTTGATCGGCATCAACATGAGCCATTCATGACAATTGAAGTTGCCTCCATATCAGACTGTTTGAATTTATATGCAAAGATATATATATATATGGCCAGCCGACTACCACAATTAATTAAATAAGAATAATAATTTGTTTTTATCATAACTTATGGTCCATTCTAGAGAGAGGAAAATTGAAGACCCAGCCTTGGATTCTACAGAAAGCTTTAGCATAGGTACATGTGCACACATGTTAAGAATCAACTTTAAGCTAAGTTTTGAGAAACAAAGAATAAATAAATAAATGGACAAACCCACGTATGAATTTAGCCGAGCAACTTTATTGAATTGCCGAAAAGATGTTTGCACCAAGAAAGGTGTGAAACCAATTTTTAGAGAGAGAAAACAGCTACTAACTTCATTTTGTTTTGACAACCTTTCTAAGCAATATTAATATTCAACAAGGGTTTGATCAAATCTGTGAGCATAAATAGATACATACATAGACGTGTATATATATATATATATGTATACCTGAACTTTAGCAAAAAACAAAATCAGAATGAAAGAAGCCAAAAACCCAACTATGGGTCTCCTTTTTTAGAAAGAGAATGGTTAACCTTAGTGCTCACTAGTCCGAGTACCTTGGGTGTCGTATTGATTCTTTTCTTCGTTGAATTCTTTAGCTCTTTCCCACAAACGGCGCCAATTGTGAGACCATGAAATATCCTCTCACGTGATGTCGTAGAGATCCAACGAAGAGATGAACTTTGTCCCTGTACGTCTGCAAAGATGAGCACGATCGGCGCCACCCAACCGAGGTTGCCGGCCGGAGACACTCCGATGCTAAAGTTAGTCCTTTGATTGAAAGAATAAAGCTAAGGAAATCAAGAGTATTTCTGTGTAATGTAGGGAGAGAGCACCTGCCTTTCCTTTTGGGATGCCCCCTTTATATAGATGGGGGGTGTGATATTTGTTTGGGCTGGACCCATTGTAGGACTTGTTTGGGTTAACCCCAATAAGCATATATATATATATATAATTTTTTTTTCTAGCTCCCACACCTGCGGATGAAGGCTAATTGCTTGAATTGGAATAATTTGAGTAGTGTTCATATGCGATCACTTTTTCAAGTGGTACATATTTGAAACAATTTTCAAAACAAACATGAATCGAAATGTTCCAATTCTTGCAAGTTAGTCTATACTTGTGTTTGTGCACATCACAGAGTAATGCTAGCCTGATAAACCAGAACAAGAGCATATAATGTAAATAAGATTCATATCATGATTAGTAGAGGCCGATATTTGATCGAGCGAGCAGGGGTGCTCAATTCATGACCTTCCCCTCTCGTACCTAAGTTCTCGAGCCAAGACAATCTTGGTGATGACGGACACATGGCCTTTCGCACGAGTCATGGGTTTCCTAAATTTCTCAAAAATATTTAGGTGGCGACTTTGTATCTGGCAAGGCAGTCCATTTTTGGCATTTTTTGTTTAAAATTGATTTTCTAAAAGATTTTCCGGATTAGAACTCTTTGGTGTTTATCTATTTCACATTGCACTTGTGAGATCAGATTTAAAACTGCGGGAGTCCGATACTATAGGGCTTATTCATCTCCCGAAAGGGGGCGCAAAAAAGCAGAGCTACAATGAGGAAATGTCTAGTTTGGTGAATACCTAGAAATTTGGAAATTCTTGATAGAAATTGAAAACTTATAAATTTTTGCTGTATAAAGTGTTAAAATGAATAGATGATTGGGAAATTCTTATTGTTGTATATAAATGACAAATTCTATTGAATGTGTGAAATGGTTAGTGTTGAGATGTGTTGTTCAAAATGTTAATATAGTCATGAAATGATAAAGTTGATGAAAATGCATGAAATGTGGAAATATTGTTGCTCCTCGATAGAGGTTGAAGAGTATATGTTTATCTTGTGAAATTGCATTGGAAACAGAGATAAGAATTGTGATCACAATAGAAAAATTGTGTGGAAGAATATTATAATGCATTGATATATGTTGCATTGACATTTTAATTCATTTGGTTACTACAAGTTTTGAATTGAGAATTGAAAATTTGCTTTGAAAAGGGCAATGTTTGTGAAACAAGTTTTCATTGAATTGTTTTGGGGTAAATACGTTGGTAAGTCCGGATAGGGGGTATAGATGAAATTGATTAAGTTAGCCTGAGTGTCCAGAGTGAAAGACTGAAAACACGCGCGGAGAAGGTACCACGTGCCTTTCGGTTAGCTACCGGTAAAGTAGGGTTTTGATAGTGCTAGTTATGCCTATTTGCAGACACCAACCTAGGGATTACCTGATTCGTATTTACCGCCCCTCGAATTTGATTTAAAATTATTAAGTTGTTGAATTTTCAAGATTTCATTGTGCATGATAGTTTTCAAAAAGATGAAGGTGCGATCTTCTTTTAAAAGCATGGCATGACATATGCGTTTCATCTTATGAGAATTGTATAAAATGTATATACTTTGTTAAAAAATTCCTACTGGGTTTTATGCTCACCCCATGAGATTTTGTGCAGGAAAAGATGTGGTGATCCCGCCTTACTAAGGGCGTGGATGTGTGTGTTGAGAGCACAAGGCTCTTGTTTTGTTGTGACTATATATATTTTTGCAAGCTAAAGGCTATATTTGTATGGGTTCGAGCAACCATTTTGTGTAACCGGACTTAAGCCTTGGACTTTGTAGCTCTTGAGGGTATTTATTTATGTTGGATTGGATGTTTTACATGCTATAGATTCATGTACTAAAGTCGTTGAATGTATATTCGCATGTGGAACTATTTTGTAAATCTCATATGTTTATGTATGCAAGTGTTGGGGATTTATTTCGGTTTACCGTAAGGAGCAGTGGTTAGTATACTTTTATTATAAAACCAAACATATTTTTAAATTATTTATATTTATATATATAAATATACATAAATTATTTACCTAAAAATTATAAAATATTGGCCATGTTTGGTTTGTATTTTATAATAATAAAAATTCAATTTTTTTGAAAAATTAGAAATTAATTTGATAAAAATAAATATCAAAAAAATAATTTTTAATTTGTAAACATTATTTCTAACCTCCCAAAAGATAAAATTATATAAAAATGATAAATATTTTTTTATTTTTTTTTATTTCTTTCACCAAATTAATTTTTAATTTTTTAAAAATAAAATTTTTAAAAACCAAATCAACATGGCCATTATTTTTTTAAAGAAATTATTCACTGCTTAACGTACCAAACTTGTTACAATATTTCTCTTACACTAACTCTCTTAAAATTTAGAAAAAATAAAAATAAGACCTACAATTTTAGCATAATTATATTAATTTCTTTTTTAGTATAATCGAATAAGCTGAAATCAATACGAATGGTATGAAAATATAAAATTGTATAAGAAAAAAATTATACATTTCAGTATAAAGGAGATAGCATCATTTTTTTTTTTAAATCCATTTGGCTGACGAATTATAGATGAAAATGGACTAAGTACTAAATAAATTAAAACCTTAATATTGTGTTTGGAATATGAATTTAGATAAGAATTTAAAACATAAAATAAAATAATAAGAGAAATGTACATGAAATATAAATTAATTGTTTTTGAATAAATTACAAATCAGTAAAACAATGAAAAAGTAATGGCACGCTATAGATGGAATCTTTTACACCATAGGAAAATATACACCACCATAAAAATGCAAATATTCTTTTACTAGCCCATTGATTTGCAATTTCTCCAAATTTTTTCTTCATTTTCTAATTCACTGCCAAATCTTTAGCCAAATTCATGATCTACAAAGAATAAATTATACTAAAGTCCTTCAAGATTTGAAAAAAAATATAATAAGGTACCGCTTGGCAACATTCACAATTTATTTTTTTAGTTCTCATTTGGGAGCAGGCTTTCTTAGTAACTTTTTGAATTTTTAGCTAAAATATGATGTAAAAAAAAACTAGTATATTTGTGATAACTTCTTGATTTTTTATGAAAAGATGTGTAAAAAGTAAAAAAAAAAATGCAATCTTTGACTTTTTAGTATATATTGTTGACTTTTTAATTTTTTTAGTGATTTTTTGACTTTTAGGCTAAAAAATAATGTTGCCAAACAAGGAGGTAATGTTGGCTTTTAGGTAACTTATATTCATTTATATTTCAATTTTGTATGTGTATTTCTTTCCAAATCTATAATGCGAGGACAAGCACACATAGGCCATGTTTGTTTACCAACGTGGGAGGGAGGATTGGAGTCCTATGACTGTGGATCCTACTTATAATTTGTTTGGTAGTGTTTTGGGAGAGGAGTAATAGTCCGACGGGCTTAGTAATTTCCTAAGTAGGGATTAGCTTAGCTAGATTTTGAATGGAATTAAAAAAATAGTGAGCAGATTGAGTCTATTTTATATAAAAAAATTTATTTTCATTTTTATTTTTATTTTAAGTTCACTTGTTTGTTTTGGTTTTTTTTTTTTATATAGAAATAATTTTTTTATTTATTTCATATAAAAATAATTTAACAATCTCATCACTAATCATCTCTCACACTATCATCATAATAAACACACTTTTACTTAATCCTCTCACCAACAATCCTCACATTAACAATCTCTTCACTAACCATCCTCTCACTAACAATCTCATCTAACCTAATCTGCCAAACAAACATGGCTTCAGTGTTTTAATGGAAATTTTTTGTTTTCTATCAAATTATTGATCGATCCGGAGAATGACTAAATCGATGTCCAGCTGATCAATCGATTTTGTATAAATTGACCAGAACCTAAACGACAATTTTCTAAGAAAGATGTTGTCTAAGAGAACAATCGGCCGATCATCCAGTGTACCATTGAAGGCATTCTCAATTTGATAAAAAAACTCAAGACATTTTCAATTTAATATGGCTTCGTTTGGGATGTGGGTTGGCTTTTTGGTTTTGTGATTCTTTTAGTTTAGGACTAAAAAGTATCGTTTGAGATAGATTTTTTGACTTTTATAGGAGAAAAAATGAAATAATTATGATTTGGATGTGACATTTTTTAGTCTGGGACTAAAAAATTTATTTTGACTTTTTATAACTATTTTAGCCCCAATCCAACTTCCCAACCTAGTGCCGTAAATTTGATGTCATGATTAGAATAGCAAATGTCAATTTATTTCATCAAATTTAAATTTACTGCCGTAAATTTGATGTCATGATTAGAATAGCAAATGTCAATTTATTTCATCAAATTTAAATTTACTAAAAAGAAATAATAAGCGTTTGGAGATGGTCTTAAAAAGATAAAATAGTTTTATTAAACCTATTTTGTTTAATTTGTTGTTAGTGCATCACCAGTTATTTTAATAATTCTTTATTATTTAGTAGTTACAAAAAGTTTTCTTACACATATAATCATTAAAATTTATAAGCGAATTACACTAACAGTTCCTATAATTTGGAACTTGTGTCACTTTGGTCCCTAACTTTTCAATTGTGACACATTTGACCCTGAACTTTGAATCTTTTTTAGAATAAGGACAATAGAAAATATCATTGCTTAATTTCAAGGAAAAAATTGTCAATTTGATAAAATATAAACTAATTTGACAAAAATAAATGTCAAAAAAATATTTTTGAATTTTTAAAAATTAATTCTACCTACTAAAGATAAAATTATGTAAACAATAAAAAAGACTGGGTTTTGGACTTTTAGTATAATATAAAATTAATAAATTTGGTGCTTTATTTTGGGCCAAAATTTGGGGGCCCTAGGCACAAGTCTTAGTGGCCTTAGCCCAAGGTCAACCCTGATTATAAGTCATTTTAATGGTCTTATGGTTTAAATTGATAAAATTAATACTTGCCACATCATTTTGTAATGATTTTATATATGGGTATATATTTTTGGAGAAATTTCAATTCAAGTTAAATTCTAAAAATTAATAGAGATAAATAGTAAATTTTATAAATATTAATTAGGGCAAAATCTATTTTATCTCCTTGTGTTATTGCCTTGGAGCACTTCAACCCCCTCACATTTAAAAATAGCCAAGAACCTCTCTTATGATTTTAGCCATTTTGCACCTCAACTCTCCGCGGTCTTAAATTCCATTTAATTTAATATAGAGTAGGTCTCATCTCTCTCATTTGAGAGTTGGCTTGAAAAAAAATTCAAAGTAAAGTCAAAATATATAATGTGAAATAACAAATGTGCCCTTGTCTTCATCTTCTTTCCCAAACTAATATGAAAACTCTAATCCTAACCCTTTTTCCTCTCTTCCCTTCCGGATACCTACATTGCTCAACAAACAACATAAATATTCACTATTTTAAGTGGTAATTTTTGCAAAAAAAAAAAAATTTAAAAAAAATTGTGAACCATGCCTTATTTTCTATTTGTTTTATCTAAACCAGTAGCATTTTGTGAGGCAATAAAGCAATCACCTTTATGCATCTAAACATCCCAGTGATTTGCTTGGAAGCAAAACCCTGTACTGGTTTGTTAAAATAACAAAATATATATGTGTATATATATATATATATATATGTTAAGTTAGAAATCTACATTATATATATAAATATAAAGTTATATATGTATCAATTTTTAAAATGTAATACTTTAAGATCTTTGTGCAAATTCAAAGGGCATGGAAGGACAATCGACAATCATTATCGATTTCATTTTCATTCCTACTGTTTCTATTGTTAATTGGTTGAGATGCTTCTACTACCCTTGAGCTTTCATTTCTATATGCCTTCTCATTTTTGGTTCAGAATTTCTATATAACTATTCTTTCCACTTGATACATGTATGTCTATGTATATATGTATGTATATATGCGTATATATAACCACATATGTATACAAAGCAGATGTAACGCCCCCAAAATACACAATAGATATAACACAAAACATATATTAATAATCGCATAAATCAGAGTAAATAGTCCTTTCATAACATGAAGTTAACGATACAAAAGAGTTTGACAAAAAAATAAACGCCCTATTGGCTTACACTTTTCCAAGCCTTGACTCGGTTACAACAAAAGTGAGCTTCGCTCATTACATCTTAAGCCCTTGGCTTTACAAAAATATACAATCAAAATAAGAAGCTCTTGCTCCCTAAAATCTCTCCCACGCTATTGCCTTGGTGGAGGCATTCCATTATTACCTGAAAATATTTTCCCAAATAGGGTGAGCCATGGCCCAGTAGGAAACATCTAACACAATATATGAGGTTTAGCAGAGATATAAGTACAATGTGCATATACAATACTTGGGATAAAACTTTAACGAATGTATATACTCATAAGATATCAAATTTGAGTCTTAATCCACTTTCTTTAAATTCATTTGCCGATCAATTACCTTTCTCAATTCATGAGTCAATCTCATTATTTCTCAACAACCAAACCGAGGTTACAACTCAATGGTTCTCAAATCATACAACACATACACATAAACACTTCAAACTTTCATTTCACGGATATTTCGTCCGCGTGCAGCCGTCAAACGGGACCCATGTAAACGCAGGCTATACAAGCACTACAATTGCCATTTTACAGATATTTTGTCCGCAGGCTAGGCACCCATGTATAATTTTGGGACTTTCACCCAGGACACTCCGGCCAACTTAATTATAATGGAGTCCATTCTCTTTCTCCTCCCAAACAATCATTCATACATATGCAATGTATATAAACACAAAATCAAACAATGGAGTACATCCTCTTTCCACTCCCAAATAATCATACATGTACAATGTATATAGACATGACCATATTCAATGACAATCACCAAAAGATTAGTTTCAATTCGCCTAATCCACATGCCATTTCTACAACAATCAAAGCTATCCTCCACCAATAGCCTAATACAGTTATCTCTAAACAGATATTCAATCTCAAACAAATAGTTTATTCAAAACTTCCAAAGGTGTGAAATAATACATGTTCCATTCTATAGCGATCCCGGTTTTTCCTTCCTTTGTATACTGTATTCTGGACTTGGTTCTGTGGACTTGTTTTTGTATCATTATCACTTCTAGCCTTTCCTCTTTGTATTTGAATCTTGGGTTGTGATGGGCATGTTTGAAACAGGTTGGTTGCACTTTGAAACCAAAAGGTGATGTCCAGATTTTGGCCTTCACGCTCGAGCGAAAGTTTTAACGCTCAAGCGGGCTCTTCGTTGTTGCTTATCCGCTCGAGCGGGAGTTTTGACGCTCGAGCGTGTTTTTCCATCTCCCAGTACTTTACTCTGTAGTCCCTCCGCTCGAGCGGAGAGTTTGGCGCTCGAGCGGGTACCATCGCCTGCAAAACTTCTGGAAGTGTGCAATCGACGCTCGAGCGGCTCTTTTCACGCTCAAGTGTGAGTCTGTGTCTGACGCTCGAGCGGGGATTTTCACGCTCGAGCGGGGAGTCGACTACATCAGTCCGAGATTTCACTTTTTGGATCACTTTTTGACCTACTTTTCTTTCTTAACTTTTAGAAAACCGCCCCTTGAGAGTCTCTCTCTCTTTCTCTCTCTCTAAACCTGCCTTCTCTCTAAAAATTGATCTACCTAGGGTGAGTATCTAACCTTGGTCCTTTATTAAAAAGATAGAGTGAGTCAAGGGCTTTCATTCAATCTGAACGTTTGGTGGTTTGGAGCACTTTGGAATTTGGGTATTCATCTTCGTCTTCTCCATTCAGGTTATTTTCTTCGAGGTAGGGATTTCCTACTCCATCCTATAAGTTTTGTTCTAAGTTTTGGTATTTTGATATGTTGGGAGTACTTTGGTAATTTTGGGAAAAACCCTAGTTGTATTAATAAATTAATTTGTATAATTAATTTAAGGAAATTGGGGAAATTGGTTAAATGCATGAAATTGAGGAATTCATTGATTAAATGGTGTAGTTGGATAATTAAAATCACTCGCCTATTGAATTGTTGATATATTTATTTCCAGTCTAGAAATAACTGTTTTGGGCTATCGGTGGAGGATAGTCGTGTTTGTTGTAGACATTGCATGTGGATTAGGGAAAATTGAAACTAATCAATTTGCTTAAGTCATAAATTTAGACTATTGAATTAATACAGAAAATACATGTATTGATTGAGCATTGCATATGCATATTGTTTGGGAGGAGATAGGGGATGTACTCCACGGTTTAGGGGAAGATAGGGGATGGACCTCTAAACCGGATTTTTTGTTTGGGAGGAGATAGGGGATGGACTCCATTAGCATCACTATTATGTGTGCTTATTATATTGAAGTGTTTTTACATGTTATTGATACAGCACTAAAATGTGTATCAAATGAGAAGTACGAAGTGTTTTGATATGAGCCTGAGTCTCATCTGTGTTGTTGATATTGGAAGTAATGTGAATGTGATATATAGTTCACTGTTGTAAGTTTGGCCAGGTTCTGAGTCATATTGATAATAATGGGAATTGAAACATGTCATAGACATTAGTGTCATGAGACAGTATCAAGTTATAATTGATTATCTTGGTTAACCATCTATTGAATGCTATAGCTTTATCCAATGCTTATATTTGGTTTAGTATTTTTCTACTGGGCTGTGGCTCACCCTTTATGGGAACATCATTTTCAGGTTCAGGTGATAAGCTACCTCCAAGGACTTAGCTTGGAAGGAATTGGAGTTGAAGACTCTGTTTAGTTTAGTTGTTATTTATTTATTTGATATTACATGTAAACATTCAAGCCTAGGGCTTTGTTTGTATTTGAGTTAGAACTCATATTCTGTGTCCAAGTGTTGGCTTGGAAAGATGTTAGCCCGTAGGGCATTTAATTTGATGTTACATGTAACGCTTTTATTTAATAATACTCTGATGAATGAATTAATGAATTGTTTTCTTTAAATATTGCATGTCAATGATATATATATATAATGGATTAATTTTGAGGGCGTTACACATTCCACCATTTACATCAAAGATCGTCCAATTTCACATTTTCAATGAAAAATTCAATTATTTAAACAAAATAACAATTTGACCCAATCAGGGCAAAAACCTCTTTTTCCAACTATCAACCCATGTATCAAAATCTGCCATTTAGACACAGCATGAACATGTTTTCAATCCCTAAGCTCATTTACTTCATATTCACCAAAAACCCCTCTTTTTTTTCTTTTTTCTTTTTTTTTCATTTCACCCCCCAAACCTAGGTTTGATCAAATTACTCCCAAAAATCCCAACATTGTTACACAATCACAAATAACTAAGCTAAAAATCATATGAGAATGTAGAAAAATCCCTACCTCAAAGGAAGAAGATGAGTCAAGCAAGAATGAGACTCCAAGAAAGACGAAACCCACTTTTAATCGGATCAAAATGAAGATCTTGATGCACTCTATCTTTTTCTCAAAGTCATTTAGGTGGAAATCCCAACGGATCTAGATGAAATCTTAGAGAGAATGTGAGTTTTAGAGAGAGAATGTGTAGATCTAGGTTTTTGGAAAGTTTTAGAGCGAGAGAGAGAAGAAAAAGTGATTCAAAATGTCATCTTTACGTACTGATATACACGCAGTCCACTCAAGCGTGGAAAGTGACGCTCGAGTGTCAGACACAAACATCCGCTCGAGTGCAAGAAGCGAAACTCGAGCGTAGAATACACATTTCCAAAAGTTTTGCAGATAAAGGACCCCGCTCGAGCGTGAGCATGGACGCTTGAGTGTCCAATGCACTCTCTCAGTATTTACAGAACTGCAAAAATACTGAAAGTTGATGACTTCCGCTCGAGTGCAAGAATGGCCGCTCAAGCGAAGGAGCAAAATTTGTGAGGCCCGCTCGAGCGCAAGAATTCTCGCTGGAACAAAGCAACCAAAGTCTGGGCAACAAAGGTTTGAAAAAAACAAACAACCAACCTGTTCCAAATGTACTACTATAACCCGATAACCAAAATATAGGAGAAATAAGGGAAGCAATATATGAATAACTATTCTAAATCATACCAACCCGAGTCTAGAATACAATAGATAACGGGTCAAAACCGGAATTGTTATAGCAGAGAGAATGAAAATAAAGAAGGTAAATAGGCATTAACGTCATTTTACATTTATTATTTACGACGTTAGTATTACTTTTTAGTCTAAACGTAAGAGAGGTTTTAGCTATTTTTAAATGTAAGGGAGGTTAAATACTCCAAGACAATACTACAATAAGGTAAAATAGATTTTACCCTGTTAATTATTAAAATTATAATTTTTAAGGAAATTGTAATCATTTTTTAAAAGTATCACCGTGTGACAATTTTGTTTATATATATATATATATATATTTGTATGGTATTACTCAAACTAATAGCTTTCCATTTGTCTATATAAAAAATTTTCTTCATAACATCACCTAAGTTGGAATTCTATTTTTTTTATTTTTTCTCAATCAATTAGAGATTAACTATTAATATTGACAAGAAAAATACACTATACTGAATAACCAACAATATGTACCCGCAATAATCTTAACACCAACAGCTACTATCTATCTTAAAGTGTGTGGATATTATCTGTGTAAATCCTAATCCTCTCCATACTCCTAGAGTACAATCACTTGGTGTTTCAGAATATTATGATTGGTGGAGAAGGTGAGACTTATGATTTTGTGTTGAGTGATTAAGGAACACGAGAGGGCATGGTGAATGATGATAAGTGAAGGAGTATAAACATGTAATATTCCGAGAATACCCAACAATTTTCCTTCATAATTATAATGAAAGATTTTTATTACATATGACTACAAATTAAACATGTAAAAATCTATCATTATTTAAATTAATAAAAAAATCATTACATTGATTGAGGTGATTTTTTCACAATCTTTGACACATAATTGTAATAAATATGTGAGCAAATCATAATTACATAATGAAGAAATGGAGGAATAAATGTGAAGAAATGTAGGAATAAATTCAACTTATCATAAATTGTTCAACATTAATCTGCCCATGATTTTTCGAAACATAACTTGAACAAACATAATATCTAGTAAATAAATATATTGTTCAACATGTAACAAGTATAAAATTCCCATCAAAAAAATATTTTGTTGTGGTAACAACAATTACAAACTAAAATTATGCTAAATAATTAAAAAAAAAATAGCAAGAATATTAGCAAGATCAGTAACAACTCATCATATATAAGAGCATAGGATTGTATGCATCATGGTGTACAGTATGTATATGGTTTAAGTTACATACAGTTCGATTCAGATCTAACTAGGCATGTGGAATAGTTGTGTGTTATGGTACTTGCATGCTTCAAAATTGTACATTATAATACCCCAAAAAAAAAAATCCTACGCTCTTTTTTTTATTATTATTATTATTATAATGCACAATTTTGAAGCATGCAGGTGCCATAACACACAGCTATTCCACATGCTTGGCTAGAACCGAATTAGACTGTATGTAACTTAAACCATATACATACCATACACCATGATGCATACAATCCTACGCTCTTACATATGATGAGTTGCTCCTAGTCTTGGTGATATTCTTGTTTTTTTTTTTAATTATTTAGCATAATTTTAGTTTTGTAATTGTTGTTACTACAACAAAATATTTGTTTGATGGGAATTTTATACTTGTTACATGTTAAACAATATATTTATTTCCTAGATATTATGTTGGTTTAGGTTATGTTTCGAAAAATCGTGGGCAGATTAATGTTGAACAATTTATGATAAGTTGAATTTATTCCTCCATTTCTTCATATTTATTCCTCCATTTCTTCATTATGTAATTAGGATTTGCTCACACATTTATTACAATTATGTGTCAAAGATTGTGAAAAAATCACCTCAATCAATGTAATGATTTTTTTATTAATTTAAAATAATGACAGATTTTTACATGTTTAATTTGTAGTCATATGTAATAAAAATCTTTCATTATAATTATGAAGGAAAATTATTGGGTATTCTCAGAATATTACGTGTTTATACTCCTTCACTTATCATCATTCACCATGCCCCCTCATGTTCCTTAATCACTCAACACAAAATCACAAGTCTCACCTTCTCCACCAATCATAATATTCTGAAACACCACGTGACCGTACTCTAGGAGAACAGAGAGAATTAGGATTTACATAGATAATATCCACACACTTTAAGATAGATAGTAGCTGTTGGTTTTAAGATTATTGCGAGTGTATATCATTGATTATTCAGTATTGTGTAATATTCTGTCAATATTAATATTTAACCTCTAATTGATTGAAAAAAATAAAATTCCAACTTAAGTGATGTTATGAAGAAAAATTTTTATATAGACAAATGGAAAGCTATTAGTTTGAGTAATACCATACAAATATATATATATATATATATATAAACAAAATTGTCACACGGTGATACTTTTAAAAAATGATTACAATTTCATGTTAAAAATTATAATTTTAATAATTAATAGGGTAAAACCTATTTTACCTTATTGTAGTATTGACTTGGAGTATTTAACCTCCCTTACATTTAAAAATAGCTAAAAACCTCTCTTACATTTTAGACTAAAGTGTAATACTAACGTCGTTAATAATAAATATAAAATGACGTTAATGCCTATTCACCATCTTTATTTTCATTCTCTCTGATTTGTATACATATGTGGTTATATATACGCATATATACATACACATACACACAGACATACATGTATCAAGTGGAAAAAACCGTTATATAGAAATTCTAAACCAAAAATGAGAAGGTATATGGAAATGAAGGCACAAGGGTAGTAGAAGCAGCTCAACCAATTAACACCTGCATGCTTCAAAATTGTGCATTATAATACACACAAACACACACGCAAAAAAAGGAAAAAAAAAAAAGACGTAGTTTCTTTAGACCATTATAAATAGGAGTGGACCATTCATTCTTACGTTGCTCATTCTTACATTCTCTCCCTCTCTCTAACCTCCATTTGCCCTCTATCCTCCACCTATCCCTTCTCTGTATTACAGACATAGAAAATGTTTTCCAAAGTCTTTCCTATTTTTTTTCATAGTGCTTCACTTCACTTGCGAGGTTTTCAAGGAAGTGAAGTCCAAAGTATTTAACCTATTTTTCAAAGTGTGTCACTTCACCTGCGAAGTTTTTGAGAAAATGATGTCCACAGTGTTTCACATGGTTTTATAGTGTTATGCTTCACCAACAAAGTTTTCAAGAAATTGAAGTTCAAAGTGTTTAAGTTTTTTGAGGAACAACAATTAGATTTTTACTTTGCTGCCTTCAATGTCTTGCTAGAATTTGCAAGTGACACAATGGAACAAGTTGGAAATGAAAAAAAATATAATATACTCTTACGTGGGACTTGGTTTTGCGGTGGTTGCTGTGACTTTTGCAATTCTAGAAGTTGTATGGCTCAAGAAAAACAAAAAGCCTATTACATTTTTAGAAGTTTTTTTTTCTTATTTCTACTTTAGGCCAGCTTATGGCATCTATTTTGGAAATAATACTTATTCTATACAAAAAAGAGTGAAGGCTTAAGTTTTCCATCTTCTCAGCTATGTTTTCCACGTCTACACTTGCTCTCAAGGTTTTTTCGAAAACGACTATTTCTAATTTTGTACATTGCGATTATTACGATAAAATGCGGATAATTGAGGTGGAACAGAAGAATATGAAGTCAAGAGAGAAGTTATTTCGTTGTTATGTCTGCACTCTTCATGACCATCCCAACCACTGGAATTTCTATTGGCTCGATAGTGCTGCCAATGATGATCATAAGCTTTTTAACGGTGTTGGTACTGCTCATGATCAAGAAGTTTCTATTGGTCTGCCTCTCTTGCCCTGTCATCCTACTCCGTACTGTGAGATATGAGTGATGAAACTTCATACCACAAAATATAAAGGAAGAATCGTATATACTTTTACAAACTCATAGTTACTTGAATCTAGCCATGTATATGATACTTGCAGGATTTTGAACATATATATAGAGTATAGGATTTGAGAAGTATATATATTACATTGGTTGTATGGTTATAGGATTTTGAACATATGTGTGGTGTAAGGAAATTATTGTCATGAAAACACTTCTAATGCAAACAAACAATCAAAAACCGAAAATCATTTCAAATCGTCAGAATCTCACCCAAAAAAAAAATCAAATCAAATCAAATCAAAATCATTCAAATCGAGAAAAACCACAACAATAAAAGAAACACAGTTAGGCAATATATAGAATGTGTCCCTGTAAACATTCATGAGCTTATGGATGCAAATATTTTACCTTAAAATCAACATATCTCTCTTCAATCCTTGTTTCGCATATAGCCCCTCAAATCTGTCAATTCCTTGAATTCAGCTTCAAAGAATCAAGCTAAGATACCACCGATTCGATTGATCAATCAATCAAGTCGGTGGCATCAATCGAGATTTAGGGATTCGCTCGATCAATCGAATCGATGGTATCTTAGCTTGATTCTTTGAAGTTGAATTCAAGGGATTGACAGATTTGAAGGGCTATGTACGTAACAAGGATTGAAGAGAGATAGGTCGATTTTAAGGTAAAATATTTGCATCCATAAGCTCATGAATGTTTACAGGACACATTCTATATTGTGCTTAACTGCGTTTCTGTTATTGTTGTGGTTTTGCTCAATTTGAATGATTTTGATTTTTTTTTTTTTTTTTTTTTTTTTTGCGAGATTCTGATGATTTGAAATGATTTACGATTTTTAATTGTTTGTTTGCATTAGAAGTGTTTTCATTACAGTAATTTCCTTACACCACATATATGTTCAAAATCCTATAACCATACACCATGATGCATACAATCCTACGCTCTTGTATATGATGACCTGCTATTGATCTTGCTGATATTCTTGTTATTTTTTTTAATTATTTAGCATAATTTTAGTTTTGTAATTGTTGTTATCACAACAAAATATTTGTTTGATTGGAATTTTATACTTGTTTCATGTTGAACAATATGTTTATTTACTAGATATTATGTTTGTTTAAGCTATGTTTCGAAAAATCATGGGCATATTAATGTTGAACAATTTGTGATAAGTTGAATTTATTCCTCCGCTTCTTCACATTCATTCCTCTATTTCTTCATTATGTAATTATGATTTGCTCACACATTTCTTACAATAATTTGTCAAAGATTGTAAAAAAATCACCTCAATCACTATAATCATTTTTTTATTAATTTAAAATAATGACAGATTCTTACATGTTTAATTTGTAGTCATATGTAATAAAAATCTTTCATTATAATTATGAAGGAAAATTATTTGGTATTCTAGGAATATTACGTTTTTATACTCCTTCACTTATCATCATTCACCATGCCCCCTCGTGTTCCTTAATCACTCAACATAAAATCATAAGTCTCACCTTCTCCACCAATCATAATATTCTGAAACACAACGTGACTGTATTCTAGGAGTACGGAGAGAGTTAGGATTTGCACAGATAATATCCACACACTTTAAGATAGATAGTAGTTGTTGGTGTTAAGATTGTTGCTGGTATATATTGTTGATTATTCAATATTGTGTAATATCCTGTCAATATTAATATTTAATCTCTAATTGATTGAAAAAAATAAAATAAATAAAATTCCAACTTAAGTGATGTTATGAAGAAAATTTTTTACATAAACAAATGAAAACTATTAGTTTAAGTAATACCATACAAACAAATATATATATATATATATATACAAAATTATCACACGGTGATACTTTTAAAAAATGATTACAATTTCATGTTAAAGATTATAATTTTAATAATTAATAGGGTAAAATCTATTTTACCTTATTGTAGTATTGACTTGGATTATTTAATCTCCCTTACATTTAAAAAGAGCTAAAAACCACTCTTACATTTTAGACTAAAGTGCAATACTAACGTTGTTAATAATAAGTATAAAATGATGGTAATGCCCATTTACCTTCTTCATTGTCATTCTCTCTGCTTTGTTTACATATGTGGTTATATATACACATATATACATACTGTGGGGATATATTTTCTGAGTACCAACACGTGGCAAGGTGACGCCGACGTATCAGCCGAGGTGCCACGTGTCCTGGTCGTGACGCCGAGGTGATCTCGGCAAGGCAGAGGTTATCTCCGAAGATATCGGAATCCGAGATAAGTGGATAAGGGACAAGAGTCCTAGAATGAAAAGGGAACTCAACCTGGATGAGGGACAAGAGTCCTAGAATGAGAGAAGACTTCAGTTTGTATTAAGATAAGACTCTTAGAGAGTTTATCCTAATCTTACTGGGAGTCCAAGATTAGCAGTAATTCTGAGTCCATAGAAGTCAGGCTTCTATTGGGACTAGGTTTATGTTGGCTATAAAAGAGAGGCACCCCCATGGGTCTAAGGTATGCTTTTTAGGCTCAAGCTTGTGAGTTGAATAATTGATTATCTTTGAGAGATATACTCACTTGATCGTCGGAGTGCCCCCGGGTGGACGAACCACCGCGGGATTCTTATATTTCTGTTGCAGGTCAGTCCAGTGTCATCTATTCTGCCAGTGCTCTCTAGCTGAATTACTGAGTTGGCAGTGTGGTCGGAAAATTTCCCACACAATTTGGCGCCATCTATGGGAAAGAAAGAAGAATAGATGGCCAATAAAAGAAAGAAGAATAGATGGCCAATGACGGACAGAAGGATCAGACTGGAGACAACGCTCCTGCTGGGAATGGGAGATCTATCAACCTCGACGTTGAAGGGGACAATAGCAACGTAGAAACTCGTGACCAGAGTCACAGAGTGAAAGACGCCGGCCAAGAAGGTAACGCACCAAAGACAACAGATCGAAGCAGATACTACAACGAAGATGACCTCCAGGTATGGAAGGATAGATACCTGCGGAGGAACGAAGACCCTTCCAGAAAGGATGCAAAGACAGGGGGCATGAGCGCTCCCAAGGAGATAACATTCAAGTATAGAAGAACTCATCCTGAGTGAGCAGATCCCGGATTCCAGATCCTGGATCTCGGATCCGAGAAGACATGATCTCAGCCTAGACAAGTAGGCCTGAGAAGACGAGAGCTCAACCTAAGTGAGCAGATCCCGGAGCCTAGAAGGCATGATCTCGGCCTAGATGAGTAGGTCCAAGAAGAGAAGAGCTCAACCTGAGTGAGCAGATCCAAGACTCTAGCAGACAAGATCTCGGTACTTAAGTTCGAAAAGAGAAGAGCTCAATGAGCAAATCTCAGATTCTAGAAGATAAAAAAGAAAACACACAAGGTTGGACTGCAGTTAGCCAGGTTGAAGACCTTTTATAAGGTTCGCAAAGGAGTATGTGGAAGCCATGCAGGGGGCAGAGAGAAGAAGAATATGTTTACCACTTGTTAAAATTTGTAGCAATTTTCAAGTTGGTTAAACCAATTTGATGTTTACCACTTGTTGAAATTTGTAGCAATTTACAAGTTGGTTAAACCGATATGATGTTTACCACTTGTTGAAATTTGTAGCAATTTACAAGTTGGTTAAACCGAGAATATGTTTACCACTTGTTGAAATTTGTAGCAATTTACAGGTTGGTTAAACCGATATGATGTTTACCACTTGTTGAAATTTGTAGCAATTTACCAGTTGGTTAAACCGATATGATGTTTACCACTTGTTGAAATTTGTAGCAATTTCCAAGTTGGTTAAACTGAGATGATGTTTACCACTTGTTGAAATTTGTAGCAATTTACAAGTTGGTTAAACCGATATGATGTTTACCACTTGTTGAAATTTGTAGCAATTTACAAGTTGGTTAAACCGAGATTATGTTTAGC
The DNA here is from genome assembly GCF_055761805.1 of Camellia sinensis. Lineage (NCBI taxonomy): Eukaryota > Viridiplantae > Streptophyta > Magnoliopsida > Ericales > Theaceae > Camellia > Camellia sinensis. The sequence continues at coordinate 121,926,298 of NC_138971.1, read as the reverse complement.
ACTTGTTGAAATTCTGTGTGAATTTACAAGTTGAAGTTAAACCGAGATCATATTTAACACTTGTTGAAATTTTGTATGAATTTACAAGTTGAAGTTAAACCGAGATGATGTTTACCACTAGTTAAAATTTGTAGCAATTTACAAGTTGGTTAAACCGAGATGATGTTTAGCACTTATTGAAATTCTGTGTGAATTTACAAGTTGAAGTTAAAGCGAGATCATATTTAACACTTGTTGAAATTCTGTGTGAATTTACAAGTTGAAGTTAAATCGATGTGATATTTAACACTTGTTGAAATTCTGTGTGAATTTACAAGTTGAAGTTAAACCGATGTGATATTTAAACACTTGTTGAAATTTTGTGTGAATTTACAAGTTAAAGTTAAACCCAGGTCATGTTTAACACTTGTTGAAATTCTGTGTGAATTTACAAGTTGAAGTTAAACCAAGATGATGTTTAACACTTGTTGAAATTCTGTGTGAATTTACAAGTTGAAGTTAAACTGATATGATATTTAACACTTGTTGAAATTCTGTGTGAATTTACAAGTTGAAGTTAAACCGAGATGATGTTTAACACTTGTTGAAATTCTGTGTGAATTTACAAGTTGAAGTTAAACTGATGTGATATTTAACACTTGTTGAAATTCTGTGTGAATTTACAAGTTGAAGTTAAACCGAGGTCGTATCGGAAGAAGATTGGTTTAAACACTTGTTGAAATTCTGTGTGAATTTACAAGTTATAATTAAACCGAGGTTATGATAAAGGAAGATGGTTTAACACTTGTTGAAATTTTGAGAAAAATTTACAAGTTGAAGTTAAGCCGAGGTTATGATAAAGGATGATGGTTAAACACTTGTTGAAATTTTTGAGAAAAATTTACAAGTTAAAGTCAAGTTCAAGCAATATCTGCGTACTTGCCGAGACTACCAGGTTGTCAAAACTTGAAATATGAAAAACTGAAGTCTTGATAGAAGACATTGAAAAGGTGACAAGTCCTAAGCAACACTTGTGAAAATATCTGTTACAATATTTTCAAGTGTTAGGACAAGGCCGAGATGAGCAAGATTAAAAGTTGTGACAGAGGTATTTTACCTGAAGAGATTGCACAGTCAAGGTGTACTTTGAAGACATGCAAATTATTCTAAGTATATAATCATACAAGAGCAAAAAAAGAAAACATACATTCAAAGAAGAAATCAGATAAATGCATTTAAAGAAGAAAGAAGGCACTTCGGCCTGAATATTGAAAAATAAATTATTCAGACTACAAAAATGGCACGTCGGCCGGATTAAAAGCATACAAAGACGGACAAAGTACGAGGTACAAGGTACAAGGAGTAAAAGAAGGAAACAAAACTACTCGGCATCAATGGAAGGATATAGAACATAGTTGGGAAGACTTCTCAGCAGCCTTCTCGGCCTCGAGCTTAGCATCGATCTCCCGAAGAGTTTGATCAAGGCTCTTCTCGGCGATTGGCACCTCAGAGTTTGAAGGCAAGGATTGAAAGCAAGAATCTGGAAAAAGACACAGAAAACAGAAACAAGAATGTAATTCGTAATCAAGAATGGTGATGAAGCTATCAGGAAATCAAGACAAAAAGATTGCACAAGTGTGTCAAGCCAAGAACGGTGGCAGAAATCAACAGATGTGTGAACAGTGTGTATTCAAGAAGATGATTTGGAAACAATGGGTAAAACAGCAATGGTAATTAACAATGAAGCAGAGCTTCTTAGAAAGTAACAAGAAATAAAACCAGGAGGAACAGTGGCTTACCAGAAAGAGGGAAGCCGGAATGAGAATTGCCGAAGTCTGACGACAATGACAGAATGACGTAAACTTCACCGGAGGAGAGGAACGAAGACAGTTGCAGAAGCTTGAAAGCTTGGAACAATGACGGATTTAAGCAAAAGAGCTAGAAAGAGAAAAAGCCAGAGGATTGAATGAAAAAAGAGAAAAATAGTCAAGAAAATGACAAAGTTCAAGAATAAAGCCAAGTGCACAGGCACTAAGTAAGTATGTGAAGAACAAGAAAGTAATAACCCAAACACGATGCTACCAACAGAAAGCGGATATGACAAGAACAGTGCCAGGCATTCAAACAATTCAAAACTTGAAGACAGACGAAAATAGAAGGCAACAGATGGCAAGTAAACAGATTCAAAAGAGTTATGAAAGATTGAGCTTAATAGCAAGTAAAGAGTTTATGAACCTACAAAGTGAAATGAAAGCCGATATGATAAATCACCGGAGTCAAATAAATGACTGGAAATCGGGAACTCACCAGAGAGTGTGAGTGGAGCAGTTACAAAGCTCTTGGAGTTTGCGAATTAATGGAATCAAAACCTCGGCTAGGAGGTGCGATTTCAAGCAGCTTGGAAAGCATGAAACTTGATTCTTGACACCAGTGGACAGTAAAGTCCAGGGAACTTTGAGGTCGGCGAGTTTGATCTCGGACAGAGGGGCACAGATGAACGAACAGTGTAGGTTCCATCACCTCAGAATGCCGAGGTAATAGAACCTAGGGGGCAGTTGTGGGGATATATTTTCTGAGTACCAACACGTGGCAAGGTGATGCCGACGTGTCAGCCGAGGTGCCACGTGTCCTGGTCATGACGCCGAGGTGATCTCAGCAAGGCCGAGGTTATCTCCGAAGATATCGAAATCCGAGATAAGTGGATAAGGGACAAGAGTCCTAGAATGAAAAGGGAACTCAACCTGGATGAGGGACAAGAGTCCTAGAATGAGAGAAGACTTCAGTTTGTATTAAGATAAGACTCTTAGAGAGTTTATCCTAATCTTACTGGGAGTCCAAGATTAGCAGTAATCCTGAGTCCATAGAAGGCAGGCTTCTATTGGGACTAGGTTTATGTTGGCTATAAAAGAGAGGCACCCCCATGAGTCTAAGGTATGCTTTTTAGGCTCAAGCTTGTGAGTTGAATAATTGATTATCTTTGAAAGATATACTGACTTGATCGTCGGAGTGCCCCCGGGTGGACGAACCACCGCGGGATTCTTATATTTCTGTTGTAGGCCAGTCAGGTGCCATCTATTCTGCCAATGCTCTCTAGCTGAATTACTGAGTTGGCAATGTGGTCGGAAAATTTCCCATACACATACACATATACACAGTCATACATGTATCAAGTGGAAAGAATCGTTATATAGAAATTCTAAACCAAAAATGAGAAGGTATATAGAAATGAAGGCTCAAGGGTAGTAGAAGCAGTTAACAATAGAAACAGCAGAAATGAAAATGAAATCGATAATGATTGACGATTGTCCTTCACCTGCCCTTTAAATTTGCACAAAGATCTTAAAGTATTACATTTTAAAAATTGATACATATATAACTTTATATTTATATATAATGTAGATTTCTAACTTAACATATATATATATATATATATATATATTTACACATATATTTTGTTATTTTAACAAATCAGTACAGGGTTTTGCTTCCAAGCAAATCACGGGGTCGTTTAGATGCATAAAGGTGATTGCTTTATTGCCTCACAAAATGCTATTGGTTTAGATAAAACAAATAGAAATTAGGGAGTGGTTCATAGTCTCTCTTTTTTTTTTTCAAAAATTACCACCTAAAATAGTGAATATTTCTATTGTTTGTTGAGCAATGTAGGTATCCAAAAGGGAAGAGTGGAAAAAGGGTTAGGATTAGAGTTTTCATATTAGTTTGGGAAAGAAGATGATGATAAGGGCACATTTGTTATTTCACATTATATATTTTGACTTCACTTTGAATTTTTTTTCAAGCCAACTCTCAAATGAGAGAGATGAGACCTACTCTCTGTTAAATTAAATGGAATTTAAGACCGCGGAGAGTCGAGGTGCAAAATGGTTAAAATCATAAGAGAGGTTCTTGGCTATTTTTAAACGTGAGGGGGTTGAAGTGCTCCAAGACAATAACACAAGGAGATAAAATAGATTTTGCCCTAATTAATATTTATAAAATTTACTATTTATCTCTATTAATTTTTAGAATTTAAGTTGAATTGAAATTTCTCCAAAAATATATACCCATGTATAAAATCATCACAAAATGATGTGGCAAGTATTAATTTTATCAATTTAAACCATAAGACCATTAAAATGACTTATAATCAGGGTTGAACGTGGGCTAAGGCCACTAAGACTTGTGCCTAGGGCCCCCAAATTTTGGCCCAAAATAAAGCCCCAAATTTATTAATTTTATATTATACTGGAAGTCCAAAACCTAGTCTTTTTATTGTTTACATAATTTTATTTTTAGTGTGTAAAATTAATTTTTAAAAATTTTAAAATATTTTTTTGACATTTATTTTTGTCAAATTAGTTTATATTTTATCAAATTGACAATTGTTCCCTTGAAATTAAGTAATGATATTTTCTGTTGTCCTTATTCAAAACAAGATTCAAAGTTCAGGGTCAAATGTGTCATAATTGAAAAGTTAGGGACCAAAGTAACACAAGTCCCAAATTATATGAGCTGTTAGTATAATTCAGTCATAAATTTTAATGATTATATGTGTAAGGAAACTTTTTGTAGCTACTAAATAATAATTAAAAAAATTATTAAAATAACTGGTGATGTACTAACAACAAATTAAACAAAATAGGTTTAATAAAACTATTTTTTCTTTTTAAGACCATCTCCAAACACTTATTATTTCTTTTTAGTAAATTTAAATTTGATGAAACAAATTAACATTTGCTATTCTAATCATGACATCAAATTTATAGCACTAGGTTGGGAAGTTGGATTGGGACTAAAATAGTTATAAAAAGACAAAATAAATTTTTTAGTCCCGGATTAAAAAATATCACATCCAAACCATAATTATTTCTTTTTTTCTCTCATAAAAGTCAAAAAAATCTATCACAAACGATACTTTTTAGTCCCAAACTAAAACAATCACAAAGCTAAAAAGCCAATCCACATCCCAAACGAAGCTATATTAAATTGAGAATGTCTTGAGTTTTTTATCAAATTGAGAATGCTTTCAATGGTATACTAGACGATCGGCCGATTGTTCTCTTAGACAACCTCTTTCTTACAAAATTATCGTTTAGGTTTTGATCAATTTATACAAAATCGATTGATCTACTGGACATCGATTTAGTCGTCCTCCCGATCGATCAATAATTTGATAAAAAATAAAAAATAAAAATTCCATTAAAACACTCGGGCCATGTTTGTTTGGCAGAGTAAGTTGAATGGGATTGTTAGTGAGAGGATGGTTAGTAAAAAGATTGTTAATGTGAGGATTGTTAGTGAGAGGATTAAGTAAAAGTGTGTTTATTATGATGATAGCGTGAGAGATGATTAGTGATGAAATTGTTAAATTATTTTTATATAAAATAAATAAATAAATTATTTCTATATTAAAAAAAACTAAAACAAACAGGTGCACTTGATTAAAAAAAAACAAAAATAAAAATTAATTTTGTATATAAAATAGACTTAATCCGCTCTTTATTTTTCTAATTCTATTCAAAATCCAACTAAGCTAATCCCTACTTAGGAAATTACTAAGTTCATCGGACTATTACTCCTCTCCCAAAACACCACCAAACAAATTATAAATAGGATCCACAATCATAGGACTCCAATCCCTCCCACGTCGGTAAACAAACATGGCCATAGGGACTACGAATTGCTGATGTGAGGTGTCTTGGGGATTTTTTTTGGGACTTATTTTGGCCTTTTTTGGTTTTAAACTTATTTTAAGTTATATTATCTCTTTATTTTTTTATATATATTTTTTAAAAAATTAAAAAATCAACTTTTAACCTACTTTTCAAAAAAAAACCCTTTGATAATTGAAACTGTTTAAATTATGCTTATGTTTGGGAAGAAAAAGCCCAGGCTTTTTTGGCTAAAATAGCCACAAAAAACAAAATAGGCTATTTTAGCCACAAAAAACAAAACATCAAATCCAATCCATAATCATTACAATCCTCTCTCACAAAAAAAGTCAAAAAAGCCAAAAAGCCAAAAAGCCCTTCCCAAACCAGGCTAAAATAGCCCAGGCTAAAATAGCCAAAAAGCCAAAAAGCCAACCCACTTCCCAAACGGAGGCTATATAGTTTGTCGAATATATCATTCATATAAAAAAATCAAATTAATTGGACATACATAACTCCATAATCAAGTCTAATTATTTTTAAAAAATTATTAAAATCATATTAATTGTTTACTATTTTTTTACAAAAAATGTACTTTTAGTATAGAGTTACAAATATTCAATTAATTTAATTTTTTACATAAATAATTTATCTTATCATATAAACAATTCAAATCATAAAAAAATTAAAAAATTAAAAAATAATAATAATAATTGTAGACAGAAAGCCATGAATGTGCAGTTGGGTCCCACCTGATAACGGCTGAGATATAACCGAATGTTCAACGAGACCGTTAGCCCCTCCATTCCAAAACCAACTGTCATCTCATCTCTCCCCCAAAAAACACACACAGCAAACACAGACAGACAGACAGAGATACAAAGAAACAAAGAAACAAAGAAAGAAGAGAGAACACATTTCCCTCTCTTCTTTCTCTCTCTACAAATCTCCCGAACAACACAAGCTTCAAAATAGTTTCCCACAAACAAAAACAAAAAGCCAAACTCTAATTCCAAAATCTCCATTGCTGGAAAAGAATTGCGTGTTGTCTTCCAATCAAGAATCTTCATGAAAAACCCTCTATAAAAAACATATATATATATATATAGACCCTCCATTGATTGATCATAGAGCAATGGGCTGAATTTGATAATCACAAAACCGAATTCTGAGGCTATATATATTATTATGCAAGTCCTTTCGTACGACGACAGTTTTCTCCCTAGGGTTTCGGTCTCGGTCGATTCTCAGAATCATCAACAACAACGTCGTCGTCGTCGTGGTCAAAATCGTCGCGCTTCTTCGTGTTGTGGTTTCCCTATCTCTCCCATTTTCCGCTTTGATGGCCTCTCCAGAGAGATTTCTTCTTATGACAAGCTTCCCCAGTTCCCCTTCAAACTCACCATTCACAAACTCGATGGCTCCTCCTTCGGTATTCTCTCTGTCTCTCTCTCTCTCTCTCTAATGCACACATGATGATTCTGCAAATGTATGAAGAACATGAATAATAGTTTGAAATTTTGAGTATTTGAATCGATTTTATCAACCGGGTAGTTTTCAATTTTTTGTGGGTATTTAAGGAAAAGCAAAATGTTTGACAAATCTGCACTTATATAATAGTATAGATATAGGAATTATGTATGTATATGTTTTGAATTGATTGATATATGTTTGACTGTGCAGATGTTGAGGTTGCCAAGACGGCAACAGTGGCGGAGATGAAGCAGGCGGTGGAGGCTGCCTTCAGTCATTTACCAAGTAAAGGACCTGGCAAGATTTCATGGTATTTTTTTTTTTTTTTTTTTTTGAATTAGGAACAAGCTAGAGCGTGATTGGTTATTTGATTGAAAATTGGGTAGTTACATTGCTTTTTGTTTGTTAAATTATCACAATGAACTATGAACATGTGAAACAGGGGGATTAAATTCTAAAATTTTACCAATAGATTCATTTGCATTACCAGCTCTAATCTTCTATATGGATTGACCCATTCAAGGTATTGTAAATGGTATGAAACTGCAATGGAGGATGAGGTGGTATTATTAATCCTTGGACAATAATGTTGTTTGGATGCAGTACAAGGGGATAGTGGATAAGGTATTCAGTTCTATGCCTGGTTTGGTTCAGGGACAGGACATAGGAATATAAGGATTACATACCAAATGGACAATATGCCCCTTCTCCATTCTAATAACTCAAAGCCAGTCTTGACTACATTGGATTGTTAAAAATACCCTCAAGGAGAAGGGCACATTGTTATTTTAACCCTAATCCCAGTTAGTCTAGACCTTATTGGACACCCCAAACATGGGATGACTAATAGTCTTATTCTACCCTTTTAGTGTACGGGAAACAAATCATTTTGTTGACTTGATTTGTTGTAATTTGCTAGTTAAGTTGATAATAAGGTATAGTCATAAATTGTCTTATTCAAATTGATTTTTTTAATACAAAACTGATATGTATTCATCACTAAGTGCTTGTAGGATATATTTTTTAAAGTTGGTTTGTTTCCAAGGCTATTGATAATCTACTAAATTGCTTGTTTCAATACTCTCTTGTACATGTAAGACTAACTTGAATTTTTTATTTTAATTGTTCCTGAAGGTCACATGTGTGGGGGCGATTTTGCTTATGCTATGATGGTTGGAAGCTACTTGCAGATAGTGAACCTATCAGCGATTACGGGATCAACGATGGAGATCAGGTAGCATTATCTTTTCCTGAGTTGTTTTGTCAAAGAATGAACTATTTCATGTTGAAGCAGCCTGTTGTCTTATATGCACTTCTGCATTATGTAGAAATCCTATCTTGTTACATCTGATGCAAGGAAGCATAGAAAAAAGAATAAGAGAAAGCTCTGCTCTTTCTCCAATTTTTTTAAAAATGCACCAAATAACCACAAGGCTGGCAACTATCTATAATAATTCTTGTAGAAAGAAGTACCAACAAAGTACGAAACCTAATAATTTTAGGCTCTTCTGTACTAGATTGATAGTCAAATATTAATTCTCAAATAATGAAAATAAACACGTTTGCATCATCGTCCTCACCTTGAGAAAATTTGTCTTCTAGTTTTTATTGCTCGAAATGAAATTAAACACATGCACTTATCTGCATCCAGTTAATATTCAAGATTAATTTTTTCGAACATGAATTTTAAAGACTAGACTTCCAAAAGAACATTCTCCATTATAACACCTAATTAATCATTCCATAAGAATCTGAGATATTAACCTCAGGTTAGTTCAAACACTATTAACCCATGCGTTACTGGCATGATGTCATCGAGTGGACAAAATCAATTATTACCACATGATATAACCTGTGATGCCCCATTATTCCAACCATGCAATCATTGATCCCCAATTCCTTGACATCTTTAGTTATTTTCTCCAATGCCAAGACTTCACCAAAATTAATATGAAGAAGCATATCTTCCACTTGGTGGAGGCATATTATTCACCAAAAACATCTCATATTCTCATGAATAATGAAATTACAGGGATTCAAGTATTTTAGTTTGGCTTGATGCTCATTGTGGAAGTAGAGTTTACAATTTATTCTTCCTAATCCAATAATTTTGTACTTCTGGATTCATGGATCTCACTCCCTCCCTCTTTACACACAATGTTTGTTGTCTGTTGCCCATTTCTTTTTGTTTGCTAATAGTCCTTTACGACACATGCAGCTTCGTTTTGTTCGCCATGTCTCGATTAACTACAATCTAACAAGGACGCGATCGAAATATAAATTGTTTGCTTCACAACAACCCAGGATGTAAGGCTCCCTATTTAGCTTTTCTTTTTGTTGTTTATCCATAATTTCTTTTGCTAGTTTACATAAAAATTCAGACTTATTGGTTACCTATCTATAGCCTTTGTGTTTGTCATTATAGATTGTATGTGCTTCTAAGTTTACATGAGAATGCAATTAATGGTTATTATCTACCCAGATAACAGTGACCCTTGGACTGTCTATTTGACTGATTTTTTGGGAGCCAAGCCTTAGGGTCTATCATTCCTTATGTTTTCTGGGGACAGTCTTTCAGTCTGTTAATTGGGCTATGCGATCTTGACCTGATACCTGGAAGCACAACACCCGTCATCTTGACTGAAATAAATGAAAGTTTTCTGAACTATAGGTTTTTGTTTGGAAGTTGATTTTCGAACCATATGTAGTTTTGTTTGGAAGTTGATTTCGGAACAAAGTACTGTGTGAACTAAGAGAAAGTGGTCTACGAAAATAGAACCTTCCCTTAGTTATCTCTCCAAAATACCATCATATCAATGTTTGAATTATTTGCATTTATTTTTCACATTTTTAATGCCAGAGGAAATCGGATCACTAAGAGGAAAATCTTTCATTGAATAGTTGTGAGCAAGGAAAAAAAAAGGTTTGGCTTTAGGGCTTTAAAGGTCTGCTGGGTTATGTGTTTGATTTCAATAGGTACAGAATTTGGTACAATCTAGACATCATTATTCTTGTTGAAACCGTAGATTATGTATTGGGACTAACTTCATGTTCCAAATGCAGATTGGATGACAGCTCTGATGATGACCAAGAGAATTCACAGCAGCAGTACGAGCAGCATTATGATGATAGGGATGAGAGCATCAAGAGACGCTGCGAACTTAAATTGGCTCAGTTGCTTGGAGGATTCTTCTCATACCGGAGACTGGGAAGTAGTAGTTCAGGAAGGAGATCTAAGAGCAATAACATTTTGTCTTCAAAATTCGCAGGTGGTTTCTTGAGGAGTTTTAGAAGTATTGTTCGGCTTTGTAGGAGTAACAAACAATATTCTCAAAGAGATCCTTTGGAAGAGGTCTAGTGATATACTATCTACATGCATATGCAATAGCTCCAAATATGTATAAAATTTCCAATAATCACAAAGAAGTAGATATGCCGGAGGTTAGCTATAATTGAAATGGGATCATGGAGGACGGTTTCCATGTTTAGTTAGTTACTCAAAAATGTTATGGGAACTATTGATATTGGAACAGTGAATACACTTTTGTTCTTATTGCCTTTTCTTGAGTTTAAAAATTAGTCAATCATAAATTCTTTGTAAAAAAGCAAGATGTCCACAAAAAAAAAAAAAGGGATTGTGTGACAAAAAGGTGTGTGTGGCTCAAAGGCAGTGTGAACATCAATTTTTTTATTTTTTTTAAGTCAGCAAAAATATTCTTAGATCCAAATATAACAATTTGAAGTATTCTAAAACCACATAATTTTGCAAAAAATTTAAGTAAAAAATGACACTGATGTGTTCTTAACAAGAAAGCTAAAAATGCCACAACTATTTTGTGGATGTATATTTTTGTTTTCCTATGGAATATAAAACTCTTATCAGTAATTTACTACTAACAAAGATTGTAACAAGGAAAGAAGGAAAAAAAGAAAGAAAGAAATCGCACTCTTGCCACGCCTTTCACTCCACTCGCTTGAGTCGGACTCCTTCACTCTTTTTGTTTGGAGGATCATTCGTTCTCCACTCTCTTGCATTATTACCCACAGGGAGCGCAGCAACCAAGGTGCATATTATCATATCATATAGAAAGAAGCGAAGCGTAGCGATCCATAAGACCATTATATGAATGAAAATACCAAAGTGATCCAATCGGAATCTCATTTTAAATTTTGCTTTCGTTATTTCACTACAACGTATAAGAGTTTTAGAGATTAAATATTTTGGTCTTTAAAAGTAAAAATTTTGTAACAAAAAATATTTAGAGACCAATTTCTATCATCACGAGGATAGTCGCTAAAAAGTCATCCGAAAAGTCAAAAACAAGACTTTTAGTGACAAAATTTTAAAAATGTCACTACTAAATAGACTTTTAGGGACAAAATAATTTGGTCTCAAGATAATTTTTTTTTGACAAAAATTTGATCCCAAAATGATAATAATTTATCATTAATGTCTAATTTTTGTTACTAAAAATATAATAACGATACTTTTCACAACAAAAATATTTGGTCTCTAAAATCTTAATTTTTTGTAGTGTTTGGATGCATTTGAGATTTTTTATTTTTTTATTCTTTTAGGAGGAAAAATTACAAATAAGTGATGGAGGAAACAAATTACATTGAAGTTTTCAAAATATAAAATAAAATACAAGTGGGAAGATCAAAATAATTACAAATATATATATGTGAAATTTGAATTTTTTTGATACAAAAATGCTTCTCCCATCCCACTTTCTCTCACTTTACCTTTCTCATTCTCTATCTTCCATGATGCTGTTGGTGGTGGTGGTAACAAGGCAACATGATCATAGTAATGAAGTTATAGTAGTAATTGGTAATCCAAAAGAAGTTATAGTAGTAATTGTGGTGGTGTGATAATGGTGGTGACAATAGCGATTGTGGTTGTGGTTGTGATGGTGTGATAGTGGTAATGGTGGCAATAATGATTGTTGCATTGGTGGTGATGTGGTGAGATAGTTGTGATAACAGTGGTGATAGAGGTGAAGGGGTAGTGGTGTTGGTGATGGTTGTAGAGTGATGGTGATAATGGTAATGGCATTGGTGGGGTGATTGTGATATACTTCAACGATGACATACATAATCCTAACAAACTAAAATTTTAACATTCAAAATTAATCACTTTGTTTGGTTATTTTTTTAATATTTTTTAAGAATATTAAGATTAAGTGAATCTAAAAAGTTTATTAAAAAATTACTAAAAATACAACAATATGAATTGAAAACTCCAAAAGCTGTTTTTGAAAATTCCAAACTAAACAAATTGTGACTTAAATTTTTTTATCTATTTTAAGAGATGGTTAAAATTTAAAGTGATACAAACTATAATTATTAAACGAATTTATTTGACACTAGGCTTTTCGTATAAACATAAGCTTGGTCTAAATTGATTATGCGTCAGACAACGAATCAATCACCTAAAATAATTCAACAATTTATAACTTTTCAAAACAAAAATTGTTTTAGATGTTTGATAACGTTCATAATTTTTTATTTATAAAAATCATATTTGGCATACCTTTAAAAATGTGTTTGTGAATTCAAGTGGGGTAGCTGGAGGAGATTTACTAGCCAGATGATTGTCGACAGTAAAGTATTGGAGACTCACCAAAGGGGATTAGGAAGTGGTCGAGGAGAGAATGAAAAAATATTTACAAAACAATGAAAAACATTTTTTCCCCATATACTTTGAAAACTATTTTCATTTTCTGGAAACAAAAATAGATATTAAACAAATTTTTGTTACCATTTTTCAAAAAATTTATGAACATAGGAAACCATAAACATAAATGTTACTAAACAAGTGTAACTTGGTATTTAGCTTTCTGATTTTTTTAGTTTTTGTGATTGATTTATACAAATTTAGCTTCTTATACTGTAAATTACAATGCCATAGTGGTGGTGACTTCAGGTTACGTCGCATTTTTGGCCAGTTTTAATCCCAAGGATTGTTTGTCCCCTTAGACAATTTATGGCAACATGAGAGAGAGAGAGAGAGAGCTTGTTGATTACCCTAAAATGTGAAAAGGTTAAAAACATGGAAATAAAATTGCACAACACAAATGATACACTAACAAACACAGGTTCCACACCTAGACATTTTATGGCAAACATGTTGGTACATTCTAGCACTACAACAACACAAACAAGCATCTCCTAAATAATCAGCAACTATAGTAAAAAAAAGTCAGTCAGAGATATCTGTACAAAAATGTAGTCAATATCTTCAAATTACCTCAACTAGGTTCACATCACCAATAATCCCAGCTTCTTTCACCAGCCGCTCAGTCAAATCCGAAAGCCGAGCAACTTCTGTTTTGAATTCGCTAAAACACTCATCGTTAACCACACTTAACTGCACGTCAGTATCAGAATCAGCCTCGACACTCAAGCTAGCTTTATGCAGAAGCTCTTGACTCATCTCAGCGAGTTTATGGAGAGCACTAGTTGCAGCTTCAACTTCCAATTGAGCTGCCTCCAACTGGAGCTTCTCAATACCCAGTTCACCTATACTTCTCTCACCAATTCTTTCTTGTGCCAAAGTGTAAAGCTGCCTTAGATCATTAGCATCTTGAATCATCTCTTCTTTCATCTTCTTTAGTTCACTCTCTCTTGCTTCTAATCTTTCAAGGACCATTTTTAGCTCTTCATCTTTGATTGTGAGGGCTCTCTGTGCAGCAACAACTTCCATTTCCTTCATTCTCAGGCTCACTCTAGTTAACTCAAGCTCAGATTCAAGCTGTTTCTTTTGCCACTTAAAATTGTCGGTAGGCTTCTTTAACAATGGACTCGACAACTTGTTCTCCATTTCATCATATTCGTTCAATCCTTCATAATCTTCGTCATTTACAGAAATAACCAGTTTGTTAGTGAGCTCGACAATCCGTTCAACCACAGTTTCAGCTACGGAGAATTTTAGCTTTGTATCGTTTAGCTCGTGTCGCATTGTCTCAACATGTTCCTCTTTCTGCTTTAGCATGTTTGTAGCTTGCAAGAGCTGGTCTTCTCTGCTGTTCACAAGGGTCCTAAACTCAATTATCTCCTCATTTACTTCCTCTAAGCTCTTCCTCACATTAAAGAGTTCTGAATCTTTCTCCTCCAAAACAAGCTCGAGAGAAGCCCGCTCAGACTTCAAGCGCTGTATCTCTAGTCTGGCTTCTACCAATTCTGACTCTTTAACCTGAAGAAGATTTTGTGTTTCTCCAAATTTGGTACTTTCTCGGTCTAGCTCCTCCTGGAGAAACGACTTCTCTTGAATGGCCTGTTTCAGAGAAGATCTCTCTTTATCTAGTTCCTCCTGCAACTGTTCAATAAGCTCCTTTTCCATGGATAGATCCCGCTCAAGCTCCTTGTTTCGAGCCTCTGCAACCCGAAGCTTCACTCTCTCACTCTCTATGTCTATTTGGGCATCTTTCAAACTTTTCATGTAAGACGTGATGCTTATCTTTTGTTCTTCAAGTTCTATGAGTTGGGCCTGTAACAGCTGTTCCTGGTATTCCATTTTCTGTCTAGAGGAAGCCAAAGCTTTCTGAGATGAAACTAATTCAGACCTCACATCAGCAAGAAGCTTCTTCACTCTTCTAAAGTCTTCCAAAGTTTCAGTAGCTTCTCCATTCCTCTTAGATGCTTCCTCTGCCAGTTTCTTTAGCTCGGTCTGTGTTAAAAGCCACTCCATTGCCTTCTTTTCCAAACTGGCCTCGGCAACTCTTAGCTTCTCCTCTTCAAGTTCCCTCAATGTCACAGAAACTTCTAGTTCTTCTTCTTTCTCTTGAATTGCTTCTCGAAGTTGTTGAAGTTCAACTTCTTGTTTCCTCACAATTTCATTGGTTTCATCCAGAAGATGAGCCTTGGATTTTAGTTCAAATTCAGTAGCGACAGCTTCATCACTCTTCATCATCAATTCATTTTTCATTTTATTCATTTCCTCTTCTTTCAAAGCTAGCGCAGATTGTGCAGCAGAAATTTCATCAACCCGCTCTTTGATTTGAAGCTTTAGATCTTCAATTTGCATGCTTTGAGAAGCTAATTTAAGATTAGCCAGCTTTAGCTCCTCTTTTAATTTTTCATGCTTAGAACAAGCGGCTGCTATCGCTTCCTCTCGATGCACCAACTCATCCTTGGCACGATTTAGTTCTATCTGTTCCAATAACACTTCCTTTTCCGCATCTTGTAGTTGTTCTTCCTTCTTATTCAGGGCAAACAGAGCAGCTTGAAGATTCTCCAGGATTCCAAGATTAAACCCTACCTGATCATCCAGAGGGAGATGAGAATCTTTACCCATTTCTTCTAGTTTCTGTGTCTCAGCAAACAACTTCTCCAAAAGAATCCTTGCAGGTTCGGTTGCCCCATTATCATTGACACTAGATTGTTTGTTGTCCAACACAGATTTAATAACCCACGAGGGATGACTCTTTTTTGGGGGGACTATAACGAGTGCTAACCTCTTCTGCTCCACATTAAGCCAGAGAGAGCAAAACTGCAGAAAAAATTTCAACCGTTTAAATGATCATAATCAACAACAAAAGAAAAAAAAAATCAAGTTAAATGCATGAGCATTTACTTATTATTTTCTCACTATTCTTTTGATCAATATTGGGATATTTTTGTGAACTATTATGAAGGCCAAAAAGGGACTTATCCAGGGGCAATAAAGAGTCTAATCACCAGAAAAACGGATAAAAAATTGAGGACATGAAATTAAAGATAACTCAGAGATCTACAAATAGTTCTTCAATATTTTCCTCCTAACAAGGCAAGGCGGTGGAAACAAATCAAGCTTGACATCAACACATAGAATTGTTTGCAGTATTAATTTCTAAAAAGGTTTTGTTAATGAGTGCCCTTACGGCACTTAATAAGAAGCTTAAAATGCTTGTACATAATGTATGAGAGTGTGTCTAATATGTAATGTACAATCAATTTAAACATTGTTAACCAATGCCCTTAGGGTACCCGTTAACCAAACCCTTTCTAAAAAGTGCCACAGTGGTAAAATGGCTGGCATCTTGCATTCACTTTTAAAAACTTTGATCTGAAGTATTCTTATGGTTGGTTGCGTTTGGTAAAGTTTTAAAATTATGATTTGAGAATAGAATTGTATTTTGAGTTTATGAGTTTTGAAATTATGATTTGAGTGTGGAAAATTTGTTTGATTATGAGTTTTGAAAAAAGTTTTGAATTGAGTTTGGAATAATTGATGTGACATATAATATTTGATTAAAAAACTTACAACTCATAACCAAACACACAACCCAAAATTCTATTCAAAGCTCATAAAAAAAACTTAAAAATTCGAAAAATATTTTTTATTTAATACAGAAAAAATAACAAGTGTCAATTACCCCAAAAAAAAAAAATTACACTGTTCCAGTCAACCGGCCGGATGACCGGGTAGGTCAAATTTCAAAATTCAAATCCCGCTTGAAATGAGTTTTCAAAAGTGGTGTGGAATTAATTTTTGAAAATTGTAACCAAACACCATACTCAAATATGAGTGTGGAATCATGATTACAACTCCTTTCCAAACACAGCCTTTATTCTGCTACATGATTTCTATAGAGTGAGGCAATTTGCAAGAAGTTTTCATGCTTCTTTAGGGTTTATTGGTATCTATATAAAGGGCCCCCTTGCTGCAACACAAATTTAGGGTTGAGTGAAACTTTTTCCTGGTTAAATATGTATTTAAACTCTTCTAATAGTTTCAGTGTGGATCTCAAACAACCACTTTGTAGCTAAATTTCTATCTTTCAAGTTTATTTGCAGCACTTCAACACTCAAAATCAGAATAAAAGTACTAACACCCATTGGTTTGCAAACCCCAACCTTATACCCCTTGTTTCCCTCTCTAAACCCACCACTTTTCCTTAATAATACAGCCTTAGAATACAAAAAAATAGGGTTTCCTGCATCAACCGCACACCAAAATAACTGTGGTCTTATGACAAGGAATTTGGGAGAAGTTAGGGAGATCAGAACTCCGGGTACAGTCACCAATAGGCTTTGATTTAAGCCAGTGACTCCCGTGTGTGTGTGTGTGTGTGTGTGTGTGTGTGAGAGAGAGAGAGAGATTGAATGTTCAAAAAATATATATAATTGAGAAAAGGCATGGAAGAAAGTAGCAGGTCCCAAACTCCATCTGCTGAACCCTTGATGTCTTATACAAAGATGACTTCAAGCTATATGAACCACCAAGAACCTAGAACAAAAAATGGAGCAATTTCTCAAATATTATTTGAACTTCTACAATCATTGAATCCCACAAAGTTGTCCTGATGTTGTGTTTGGTTGGAGGATTTGGAGAGGGATTTGGAAAGGGAAAGGAAAAAAGGTGTGTGAAACTATGTGAAATTTAGGCATATTTTATTCTCATTTCACCTACTTTTTCCATTTCCCTTTCCAAATCTCTCTTCAAATTCCCCAACCAAACACAACATGAAGGTGTTTACTATTGAGCCAGAACAAGTTATTTTGGGGTATTGAAAAAATCCATCAAATCACCTATGTGATCAATAATAATAGCCGAAATTGTCACCCAAAAAAGAAAAGTTTTAAACTCTGAAGGGATCCAGCTCCACAAGCCTTCAAATTACTCATCTTTGTAGTTTTTATTTTTCCATTTTTTTTTTTTAACCGGGTGTTCAAGTTAGTTTGCACGCACCTCAACTATTCCGAGGCCCTCGAGTTAATCACCGGAAAACCCCCAGTATCCAAAATTTTGGATCTTATCATCAAATCTTTACCGACCAGCCAATCCCTTGGGGGTTTACTCATCCTTGTAGTTTAGGAATAAACAATTTAGCTTTTGTTTGACATGCTAAACTTTTTGACTTTTTAGCTATTTTAGTCACAAAAAGACAAAATAAATTTTTTAACTCAATAAAACAAAACATCACACCCAAACTATAATCATTTCATTTTTTCTCTCACAAAAAGTCAAAAAGCCATTCCCAAATAAGGCTTTTTAGTCCTGTGCTAAAATAGCCAAAAAGCCATAAAGCCAAAAAAACCAATCCACGTCCCAAACCAACCCTCAGTCCAATTCAAATTCAAATACTGAAATATTAATCTAAACAAGCCCCTAAATATTTTTCATCTAACTGAAGAAGAATATATCAACAATTTACTACTACTTAAACAAGTAAACCTCACATTGCTCATGGAATTTTTGTTTCAGCTGGATGTGGCTCATGACTTGAAAAGGAGATTTTCAAGACCATATCCATACGCAACCTCCTCTCCAGCTTAGGGCTTACAATCAATGAAATAAATGTTGTAATCCACCAAATCGATTTCCAAGGATACGAACAAACTCGAAATTTTCACCAAAACTCCACAATTTAAGGAAATAGCACGAAAATTTACCATTTGCTCTACACAAAAACAGTTCATTAACAAAAAAAAGGAATTTAATACAAACAGTTACTAACATCAATACATTTATAAGTCTCTTCATACACATACATAGCGAGAGAGAGAGAGAGAGAGAGTACCTTGGATCGTTGGTGAGAAGAGGACAGAGAAAGATTGGCGCGCAACGCCATCGTTCAGCTATGAAGCACATTCGAATGTGTCTCCCTTACTCTTCATCATCATCATCATCATCATATACAATCTGATAAATCGTTCGTAATATTAAGCAGAGTCGAACATATACAATCTGATAAATCGTTCGTAATATTAAGCAGAGTCGAAGAAGAAAAAGTAGAGAGAGAGAGAGAGAGACTTGAAGGTGAGGGAAGGGATTGGAGGGAAACAAGGGGGCGAGAAGGGATGAGAGGCTCACGCTAGCATCATTGTTCACGAGGGGTTAAGTTGAGCCGCGTATGCGGCTTATTTTACCGAAGATAAGCGTTGTCCGACGCGTACTCTGGAAGAGGTTATAGGGTGGTACTGCTGCTTACTGAGGGCAATCGGCTCTAGCTGGTGATTTTTTAGAGGTATGCTAGATTGACGGTCCTGATGTGCTTACAAGATTGTTGTTGGTTGATAAGAGAAAGATTCGTGAGTGAGCGGGGGTGTTTGAGAAGTTATTGGTTAAGATAGTCAATAAAAGAAAAATAGATTAAAATAATTAATAATATAAAATATTATATATAAATTATAATTTTTTTTTCTTATTACCATTATATTAGTTATAAAAAAAATTTAATTAGTATCTCAAATACTCCCTCCGTCCCATAATATTAGTCTCTTATTCCATTTTTTATTGTCCCAAAATATTAGTCCCTCTTCAAAAATCAAGTACAAAAATAATATAAATTTCCTATTTTGCCTTTCTTTTAAATTCATAAATAATATAAAAAGTACAATTATGATATTGATATTCCCAAAAAAGTGTACTATCAAAGGGTAATTTTGGAAAACTAACTTTTTAAAAGTACAATAATTGTACTACTAAAAAAAGTTAGATTCTCCAAAAGAGACCATTATTTTGGGACGGAAGGACTATAATTTTTTAAAAAATTAATTACAATAACTAACTTTTTAAAGGAGACTTTATTTTTTGTCATTGAAAAATATTTTAAACTTCTAATTCAACATTATTAATACAATATTAATGAGGTGACACCATATAAACCTTATATGTGATGTAATAGTTTGATTTTTTTTCTTTTTCATTATCAATTTACTAGAATTGGCATTAATATTACTATTTTAGTGGTCTATTATCACCACTATTTTTTGTCATAGAGGGGCGAGAATCTTCTGAAAGGCGGACCAGTTGCATGGCGGGTTGTGGTATAAACTTCACCGGCTAACACGTGCAATTGATTAGCTAATGTGGCTGGTTCCATATTTGGTGGGACACTTGGCATGTATTAAAAAAAAATAAAAAAATTATATATATATATATATACACTTATTTAAGTCATATTAATTACCATCTATTAATCTCTTTCTTTACTTTTTTAAATATTTTTTTTATAAAAAGTTAAAAAGTATATTTATTTAGAACATTCCAAACCACTCCTTAAATGCATGCTTGATTTGTAATAGGATTTGACCTAAGGCCCTTTTAGGAGTTAAAGTTGGGATTGGGATTGAGATAAAGGTGGAATTCACTATATGTTGTGTTTGTTTTAAGAGATGGAGAGGAAATTCCTAATCTCTTGAGATCAAGATGGGCTTTGGAGAGAAGATTAGGATGGAAGCTTGGGACTTGGTATTAGAAAAATAATCTATCGGACTATTTTTATTTTTTATATATTTTTTACACGTTGGGCATTTTTTTTTAATATTAATGTTTAATTTTTTGCATTTTTTGTTAAGTAAAAATCATTGTTTTATTTGCTTTTTAATTTATTTTTTACATATTGGACATTTTTTTTAAGAGCGCATTTTCAGTAAATCCATTATCTAAGAGTCTTATTCCATAAGACCCATAGTGTTTTATAATATTCCATTAAGTCTCATTTCATACTAAAAGACCAAAAAAACCCTCAAACAAACGCGCGCATTTCCTTTCTTTAAATCAAATAATCGTCTCTCTCTTCCGCTCTCTTCTTGCAAGAAATCACGCATAGTATCTCCACCATTCCAAAAATCCAAAGTCGTATTCCAAATCCTCTCAACGCCCAAAAGACTCTTATTGTTCCATCATCGCATCGTCGCATTGTCTCATCATCTTCTTCGTCATCCCTACGCCGTCGATCGCCGAAATCGTGGAATCACCATTGTTGAACATCCGTAAGGTCTATCTTCATCAAAATCACCTTCGACAATAATTTGTGACAACGCAACCGTCGAAATGGGCAAAAAACGTAAATAATCTAATCATTCTTGTATCTAAACCCTAAATCTCTTTTTCAACAAACAATATTGTGAACTTTCACAAATATTCCCTATTTCTATTCATACAATATATAGGAGTCCATATTATTCATGCCTTAATCTTTAATCTGAACCTCTCAATCGTAATCTCTAATTATATGAATTTTTTCACTCAAAACATTACAGTTGCCATTATGTTGTGTTCATAACTGTGAACATTCAAATGGTTTGGAAGAATGTTGGCCAAACTAAATTGTTTCTGTTGTTGTTGTTGTTGTTGTTGAAAGTTGTGAACATTCACATAGATTGAAAATGTTTGGACAATCAAATTATTTCAAATATTATTGTTGTTATTGTTGAAACTTGTGAACATTCACATCAATGGTTTCAAACCCGGACAGGACCGACCGGTCAAACCGGGCCTTGTTCCGATCCGGTCAACCCCCTAAATCCAGAGTGGCGCCAAAACTGGGAAAAACCGGTGACCCGGACCGATTCAAGAGGGTCAGACCGGTCTTTTTTTTTCGGTTTTACTTTTTTTTTATTTTCTTTCTTTCTTTCTTATATATTATATATATAAATATATTTTAAAATTTTGACTAAAAATTCTTATTTCAAGAGTCTCCTCTCATAAGAAAGAGTCTCATTGAAAGCTTGAGAAGATTATGAAAGTCTATTCCTATTTATAGGAAAAGATTTTTGAAAGAGAACCTACAAAATTCTATGTGGGATTCAATCAAATTATTTGAAACATATTGATTGGAGGGAGAGTTGAAAATTTCATTTCCCTCCAAAATTAAATCTAGCATTCAATCAATGTATTTGGAGGGAATATTTAAATAATTTAATTTCTTTAAAATAAGTGACTTTTTTTAATCAATTATGACTTTATTAAATATTATTAATAAATACTATGCAACAATTTTTATTTTTATTTGATTATTTATATATATTTTTATTTATTTATAATTTATAATTATATTTTTTAATTATATAATATAAATTATGACGTCACGGTTCAACCGCTTTGACCCGACGGTTGAACCGGTGACCCGTCTACCCGGTCCCTTTTCCAGTTCGCTCACCGGTCCGGTTTTGAAAACATTGATTCACATGGCTTGAAAATGTTTGGCCAATCATTATTTTGTAATATTGTAGTTATTTTTTTCCCCTTTTGTGAATGTTTGCCTTGTTGGTATTGTTGATTGTTAATGGTGATCCAATAACTTGAACCTTCAATTCTTGATTATTTTCCATGAATGTGGCATGAAATATGATCCCTGCAAATATTGACACTATCCTCTCCCCCTCTATCAAATTGTTGTTATTAACCGTAGTGAACATTCACATTTAAAATTTCTTGTGTCAGATGTTGTTATGATACATAATTATGTTGTGAACATTCATTACATGTGTAAATTAATTAGACACTTTGTGAACATTAACCACTGTGTTTAGAGGAAATATATCACTTTTGTTATCCCATGTTTGAAATTGTATTTCAATTTTGAGGTTGTATTATAAGATTGGCATTACATGATTGTAGTAAGAATGTGCATTGCCATACAAATTAGTATTGTAAATGTTCACAACATCCTTTTATATGTTTGTGTTAACATCCACATGTTCTTGAATGTTGTTCATGGTTGTATAAACATACATTGTTTTTACACACTCACACACTATGCACATTGTGTTTGTGCTGACATAATCAACATTCACATCTATGTACAGATGTGGATATTCACATCCATGCACAAAAATGTGGACATTCACACCCATGCACACAACTGTGAACATTCACATCTATGGCAATGCTGTGAATGTTCACATCTGTTCCACTATGCTAATCACATGAGCCTTGTCTTAATTTTTTTTTTAATGCTCTATTTTGCATATATTGCACAGAAGAAAACCTCAAAGAGAAAAAGAGATGAATACCATGTCAAGGAAGAAAGCCCACGAGCAAATACTAGCAGCAATGTTGACGTGTGACGTGTCAGCTACAGATCTAACATGATCGAACTGGTAAAATTAATGAAAAGCACTAAATTCACACAAGCACAACTCGGCTGCCTGCGGCAAACACCTTTCTGGCATTTATTAGATGCATTGAGAAACGGTGAGATCGACCTTGACAAATGCATGAAGTACGATGATGTTGTTGTGCATGACCCACAAATGTATAAAGCTTCAAAATATGCCTCCTACATTGGGGAGAAGAAGATAAACATATACGACAACGACATAAGCTGATTTTTGGTGGGGATTGTGGCACCAAGCCAATGGACATATCATTTAGTGCGAAACCAAAGACTGGCATTATAAACAAAATGTGCAAAAATGTCAACCGGTTGACTTCAAACTGGATACGCAACCTTTTGACCGAGGCATTGAAAGGCAAAAAGAAAGATGACAACGAAGAAGTCGCCCAACTAGTCTGCATGTATGCTTGCCAAAAACCTTTTTTCTCGACAAGCGATGAGACAATAGGATGGGGCTACTACGCACATATGGTCCCATTGGAAAGCATGCAAGAATATGATTAGGCCAAGCAAATTAGAACAACGTTGACATCCTCCATTTCCCAAAACAACAAAAAACCAGCAAAAGTCACCGGCTGTGTCATGTTATTAATGGTAAGTACCCATATTCTCAAATAATAACATTCACATGTCCTTGAGTGTTGTTCATCTATGCCAACTGTGAACATTCACATCTGTGCCACTGATGTGAATGTCCACATGCACTTATGTTTTACAGATATGAATGTTTACATCTGTACCACTGATGTGAATGTTCATATTCACTCATGATATACTGTTGTGAATGTTCACAACAGTGCCACTGTTGTGAATATTCACATATGTTGACATTACTCTGCAAAGGTTAAATAACATATGTCTTTGTTATTTTGTTGAAGTATTGGTTGTGTGAGCACACAACCATCCTACAATCTCACAAGACCAATGCCATTCCTCGCTGTGTCAAGTGGAATCTGACTGCTTTACAGAAGAAGATGAAATCCACCTCTTTGGCCAATATTGCTTTTAATGAGGTATGACCTTCAACTGTTGATCAAAACATTCGCATTATGACACTACCCAAATATATACGTTAAGTAACATAACTTTTTCATTTCAGATTCATGCTAGCGAACTCTTTGCAACCCCAACAGAGTTACAAAAGTTCAGGCGTACAACATTGAAGATGGAGCCCAAAATTTATGAACCAGCCACCACATCTCCCAACCTCTCTAACATCATGGAAGAACAACACAGTGGCAACAACTGTCAATTTTCTGGGGATGGAGTTGAGCTAAATAACAGTGATGAAGACATTCACATTCTCTTTAACAGCCCACATGATGAGAGAGCTATTGTTATAGCAAACACAAGCCAACCCAACACCATCGATATGTTTGTCAAAGAAAATCGGAAGGCTTGGGGCATCATAAGGCAGTGGGAAGCAACATGCAAACACCTTCAATTCTCATGGAAGTTAAGGGCAAGAGTCATAGCTGATCTTGAAGATAAATTGTTCGACCAGTCAAGCCCACCCAACATGAATACTGAAATAAAAAAGTGCATAGAGCAAAAGGATAAAGAAATTAAGCACTTAACACAGATGGTCATCGACTTAGAATGCGAGAAAACAATTCTTCAGGACCTTTATGATGATCAGTCAGTCCACATTGTCACACAGGCTGAGGCACAGAAGCAACCCCCTGCCCCAATGCAACACAATCTCAGCCCACCTTCTAGAGTGAAGCGTATCAAGGAGAAAGATCGAAAAGAGCATCACTTGCCTGACTTCCAGCACCCAAACTTACCTAGCCAAAAAAAGAAGCATGATCAACGTCCAAAATAGCCCCATACAATTGACATTGTTGAAGATGTAGACAAACACCCACCAGCGAAGCACTAAAAAAAATTATTGACCTTGACCAACAAGTTCGAAGTCTGGAGCAAGATGTCCAGACACGACAAGCAAAAGGTCCACACTTTACAAAAGAGTGGAGACGATGAGTAAGTGATCATACGAACACCTAATGTCAACATTCACATTCCATAATTGTGAATATTCCCCACTGTGCTTATTTATTTTATTTGTTCAAAACTGTTCAATGTTAATATTCATATTGATTTGTTTAAAATGCACAGGCTGCTTGTGTGGAAAGGAGACTTGAAGTCTACATACGTGTATTTTGATGACATTGTGAATCTTATCAAGGAGGAATCGATACACAACAATGTATACCATTACGAAGGTGAGTCACTGTTCATGGATATACACACAGACATACACACCCACAGCCACAGGCACACATTATTCACCCACCACAAATAATATAATATGACCCTATGTTTGTGCAGCTCATAGATGCATATGCCGAATTATTACATGAATAACAAGAGGTGGTCAACCCAACTTCAGATGAAGTGTCATTCATCTTCACGAGCATGTGTTTGGTAAAATCTAACATTCTATTTTCGCTAATGTGAATTTGAAACTTCACAGTCTATTAATTATTTGTCCAATGTGTACAGAAAGTGATACAAGAGTACCATCCTCGCAAAAAAAGTAAACACATTGATGCACATGTGAAAAACTACCAAGGAGAGAGATACCTACTATTCTTATTGCACCATGACTTCCACAGATTATAGTTGTATGTGATGCTAAAGACAATTTGTGGAGGCATTATAACTCACTGCGCCCAAGAACAGGCATACATGACCTGCATATCGACCAAGCATAGGAAGTTGTAAGTGGCTCTTATTGTACACAAATATGAATTGTTGTCATGTGTTAAATTCCAAAAATGAATGTACACACACATATGTTCGTTGGTGCCTAATGTGAAATTCCCTACACAGAGGAAGTACATCGAAAACGTTATGCACGTTATTGGCGAGTCATCACCACTATGGACTAAGTTAGCGAGCCAATATCCGTCACAACCAATCATATCAGTTGATGTCTGTCCTCGGTAGGGCGACGACTCGTAAGCCTTACTACATTTTTTACAAATCCTCCATAACCATTATGCAAACATACATGTCAAGTGCTAATCATAACCATTTTGCATTTATAGGGTGGACTTCAAGCCTGTAGTATGTTATATCATGCGGGCGCACATATACTATGAAGAAATTATTGGTAGCCTCACTAGTTCTGAATGGTGTGGACTACGAGACTTATTAGTACATAATTTTTTAAATCATAAGAAAACAGAGCGTTATTAAAATCTATAAGTGGGGGATGTCCACCTATAAACTAGCCAACACTCAATGTGAATGTTAATATCAATTGCTTTGACATTTTGACACAATAATTGATTGTAAATTAGTGACATGACATCTATTAATGGGGAAAAAAAAGCCACTTGTGAATTTTAATCTACCTTTGGTGTTGTTATGTTAATTTATGTGATTGTTTGAACCTAATTGTTCTATAATACACATATTTTGTACAGGAATGTTCACATTGTCTATATGACATCATTACTGATAACATACACAAGTATGAATATTCATATTTGTTCTTATTCATAACAGTTGTGAATACTATTCAACTCTGCTAAATGTGAACATTCACATCTGTACCACTAATGTGAATGTTCATATGTACTTATATTTTACAGATGTGAATGTTCACAGTTGTACCACTAATGTGAATGTTCATATTCACTTATGATATACAGCTATGTTGTTATGTTAATTTATGCGATTGTTTAAACCCGATTGTTCTATAATACACATATTTTGTGCAAGAATGTTCACATTGTCTATATGACATCATTACAGATAACATACACAGGTGTGAATATTCACATTTATTCTTGTTCATAACAATTGTGAATGTTCACACCATGTCAATCTGTATGCATGTGAAAGTTCACATCACAGTTTATATTCATGTGAACATTGACAATAATAATGTAAAAAAGTTCAACTCATGTGCGAGTATGCACATAATATGATTCTTTTACACAAATGTGAATGTCCACATCATGTTTTCATCATTAAAACATCAACAAAATATCAGTTTGGTACCCAACAAAAAAAAAAAAGAAAAACACAAATCAAATACTAAGTTTACCAAACCATTATTATGTTTGCCAACACAACGTAATCTTATTGCAATACAATGTTTGCCAACACAACACAATCTTATTTCAAAAATCAACATAAGAATCCCATGTAAAACATAATGTTGAAATGAAAAATGTACACCCTATATCGGCTTCTTGCATGATTTTCGATTATGGCTTCCCAACTTATCACATCTCCCGCACCTTATTTGCTTCAGTTTCTCACCCCTTGATGGGATTCTATTCTTTTTCGGCCTTCTGGGTGGTTTTTTCATAGTTGGTGGGTATATAGTGAAGTCTGTGGGATCAAAAAGCAGCTTTTCCACCGATGATATAGGAAATATGGCACCCGAGTAGGCTGCACGATATGTCTCTACATGAAAGTAATATTCCACACAATCATTGAGATTATAGCGGCTCTTCTGAATAGCAATCACAGCATGGTCACATGGGAATCCGTTGATTTGCCATTTGAAACGAGAACACGTACACCTTGCAATATCAACTATAACAGACGGTATCAAATGAACTTCAAACACATCCTTATTGGCTTTGCTAACTTGCCAAGACCTGCTGTTGTTGAACGAATCAAGAAGCATTTTTTCAAATGTAGGACAAATAAACTCATTCCACTTGTTTGTTTGGTCACGTCATGCAGACATTTGCCGCATCAACTAAGTACGAATTGTGTCCATCATTTGAGTGATAGGAAGATTGCGTGCTTCTTTAATCCAATTATTAAATGACTCCGCCGCATTGGATGTCATCTCCCCATAACGCATGCCCTTGCACAACATCACAAACATTGTACAATACTGAATTTAATTTCTTTGAAACTGAATATGAAATTTCACATTGCCACAAAACATAACTGAAAATTCACATCGCTACCATTCTAAACTTGACAAATGGAATACATTAGGAAACTACTATTACCTGAAGTATGAATTTGTCTAGTGCTCAGGTGCCAAGTCCTTGAAAAAATTATGTGTTCGTTGCTTACCCTCCTCTTTAAATTTCTCAAGTTTTTCATGGAACCCTACCACAGTTGGCTCGTAAGCATAGTCACCCAAACTACTAACTAGGTGATCCCTAAATCCATTATCAATTCCTTTCATCCGGTCTCTTAAATTGTTCTTCAAGTGTTGTAAACAATAACCGTGGTGAGCCGATGGAAACACCTTTGGCATAGCTTCCAATAGACTGGGATTACGATCCGAAATAAAAGTAATCTGGCACTTACCATCAATACCCTTCCCAAGTTCATGCAAGAACCATGACCAATTGACCGTGGTCTCTGAATCAACAATCGCAAATGCAACAGGGAATAGATCTACAACACAACACCATTAAACAACTGATCACAATATTCCAATGTGAATATTAACACAAGTAGTTTACAGAAACATTATAAAGCAACCAGGTCATGCGAATGTTCACGCTGTGTAATGGTCAGTCATATATCTATACTGTGCCACTCAATATGAATATTTACATAGATACACAGCTAAAAAAAATACTAACCATTGTTTCCATCTTTCGCCGTTGCCGCAAGTAGCTGACCTTTGTATTTTCCTTTAAGGAATGTTCCATCTAGGAATAGCAAAGGCCGACAAGAATTGTAACCAAAAATACACGCAATGAATGATACAAAGAAACAACAAAACTGCTGACTACTCACATCGTAATCAATATTGACATAACTCTCCGGATTGTAACGCATCACAGCATCCGAATACCACCGCATAATAGCCTTTGTTTTCTCCACGCCCAACCATACCACGTGGTAACTCCTATCTAGACCATAATCCCTCTTCAAAATAGTCACCACCTCACATGGCCGAGTCAACGACTTGTCCCTTACAATTTCAAAAATAGTACTCGACACTAAATCAGAACTAACTCTCTGATTCTTTGATGTTCGGACATCCGTACCACAACTATGCACATCACTGAACCTCTTGATATAGAAAAAACCAATTGCTCGTTGTGCTCTACAATATATAGACCACAAGCAACCTCTCTCCTCGTGCATCGCATATACCTCAATAACCCTTGTTGTCTCGTTCTTGACATACATAAATTGAAACCCGTATTGGATTGCATACTTACATAAAATATCACGAAATTATTGTGCACCTCCAACAAACCGTTGTCCCACATGCGTAATACCATTTGCCCAAGGGGCTGACAATAACACCTTCTCCTTATGGTGGCAAAATCTCTGGAGTACATCAATTTCTTCTTCACCCCCCACATACAACAACCCATAGCAACTCAACTGACTAATTTCACGTTTCAAATCAACGACAACCTCTACATGGTGTAACCCCATTGATTTGGCAAGCAATAACATGTTCTGAAATCCTTCGTCATTGTCCAAATCACACCGATTAATCCCAGGCAGTCGACAGAACAAGCAAACAACTCGTCCCTTTTTCACACAACCGCTCTACCAAACGCGAATAACACAATGCACGAACCACATTTATTACAGTTGTACTGCAACCATATGTGCACACCAACATCATAAAGGTATCCATCTCCTATAAAAACGCAACAAAACAAAAGTCAACAACCACGTAACAACCATACGAACAACAATACATATAATAATCCATACTATATGAACATTCACATTGTGCAAACTAAATGTCTATGTGTACAGTTCCACTTCTAAATCCATAGTGAAAACTACCACCACCATCCTTGCACAACATAAAATATTTTACAAGTTCAAAATCACAACACCACAATAAGGTGACATTACACAACATGCAAGCAACCCTCCATAACCTCATATTAACAAGATGTGAACATTCACATTATTACATATACTCTAAATTATCTCTCCCACACAAAGTCTCATTATGCAAACATCAAAGTAAAATGAGAACATCTACATTCTTTACATAATCGGAATGACCTCCCCTTCACATGCCCACGTAAAATGCATATAATTAAACAAACAGAGCATCCGATCCATATTAATCAAAAAACAGAGCATCTCATCCATCATACAAATCAAAACATAAACTGAAAATATATTCATAACCAAAATAATACTAACCTTAATCATGCAATCCTACACAAGTCCTGTAACTCGAAAACAACTTATTTAAACTAGTTATACTCCAAAAAATGTCACAACCGAACACCGTCCAATCCGTCGTTATAGACATCCCCGAACGTCCCGGGAGAGAAATCCCCGTTTCGTTCATATGGGCTCACTACAGTTCAGGACTCAATGTCACGGTCCTGTATCTAATCTCGCAGAGTGCAATGCAAGACCGATGAATCATCAAATAGTCCAAATCTGGCAAATTATTTTGGAAAACAGATTTTTTTGAAAGAAGTGCCAAAAATGGACTGCTTTGCCAGATACAGAGTCGCCACCTAAATATTTTATTTTTTGAGAATTTAGAAAATCCTGACTCGTGCCTAAGGCCACGTATTCGTCATCACCAAAGTTGCCTCGGCTCGGGAACTTGGGTACGATTGGGGAAGGTCACTTCGTGAGCACCCCCGCTCGCCCAATCAAAAATCGGCCTTTACTAACCATGATATCTAGTTTTGAAAATATTATGCGTTCTTATTCCGGTTATTAGCCTAGATTTACTATGTGATGCGCACAACATACAACTATAGACTGGATCGCCTGAATTGGAACAAAACATTTCATGTTTGTTTTTTAAAGCGGTTTGCTACGCACAAGTAGGCTTAAAATGAAGATTTTGCCACCCTCGGGTGGGCTTAGAAAACGTGGTTTTGCCACTATCTAGTGGGCTTAAAACTCACAGTCAATGCATTTATTCCAATTCAGATAATCCAACCTTCACCTATAGGCATTCAGGCAGGTATATCACATAAGCAAATAGCCTCATGGTAAGCGTGCTATCATGGCAGTCACTCACACGCATACAAGGATGCTAAAACATAAACACTTACCAAGTACTCTAAACCAAAACAGAAGCTATGTTAGAAATCCATGCATGATCCTAACTATGCTGAAATGCCTAATGCAACACATGCAAAAATGCAACTACAATAGGCTCGGCTATTCTATAATGGCATGTGAAATGCTGCAACTAACATGTATTCAACTCGGAATTGAAGTACAATGCAGTTAGTATGATGCGCCGAGCCTGGTGCATGCAAGACAGATGAATGAATGCAAACATGTGAGCATAAGTATGCTAATTGAAACATGTCCTAATCTAACCATCATAAGCTGGTAAATAAAAGGGAGAAAGAAGTGGGGTTGGAAGACATACATCACACTCACGCACACTTATTATAACATTGCCCTCGCTCAGAGGGTCCGAATAAATAATACAGTCTGAATAAATAATTACAGTTCGAATGAATGATTAAATATTCCAAAACCCTAATTAATTAACAAATTAACTAGGAAAGCAAATAAACTAGCATGCAAATTCATGGACCGCCTCAGTTTTGTTCCGAATGATGAAAGATGCATACTCGAGTTGCCTTGCGCAAAAATCCATTGCGATGCCCCTATTCGCCTCTGTTTGCAATTAAGCCCAGAATGCTGTACAAGGCCTTAGAAGGTTACTGATTTCTGACTTGCTGCAGCAGAGAGCAAGAAAGGGGCATGGCAAAGTATTTTCAC
Source organism: Camellia sinensis (assembly GCF_055761805.1). Lineage (NCBI taxonomy): Eukaryota > Viridiplantae > Streptophyta > Magnoliopsida > Ericales > Theaceae > Camellia > Camellia sinensis. The sequence continues at coordinate 121,894,677 of NC_138971.1, read as the reverse complement.
ATATGTATGCACACCTCGATCCTTGTGCCACCAATCACGCGTATCGATGCACGATGGCCGAGGAGTCGAATTGCACGACTCGATGTGAAATGAATGCACATATAAACACAACAAGGCCTAGACTCCATCATGGTTAATCCGGAGTGTCGGCGACCGGGAATTGAGACACGTTCCGTCACTTGGAGTACGAAATGTCCCTCGTTTCCCGTGCTTGGACTAACTACTATCCCAAACATAATGCAAATGAGATGGCATACATAATGCGACTAATATGTAACCTAGCATACGCAATGCTATGGACTAAAATGGCATACACAATGCACGTGATGTAACATGGCATACAAAATGCTCTAGCATGCAACCAAGCATACGCAATGCTATAGACTGAAATGGCATACACAATGCATGATGGACTTACACCAACATGAGTGGACCTCAGCCACACTCACGTCAGTGGCCATATGATGGAAATGAGACAACCGAAACACATACAAACATGCACGATGTAAGGAATCGATCCTAAGGCATCAAATACCACTCTACCAAAGCATGGAAAAGGATGCAATAGGGCATACAAACACACAAATTCCAGCTCTGAAACATGATACAAAATGGTCCCGAAACATGCAAACATGGCACACAATGCAAGCTAGGGGGCCCATGTACCGAAACTAGTGAAGTGCGTTACTCTAGAGGTACCCAAAACAATGCACTAATGGAAAAATCAACCCCAAACAGACCCTAGGCAGGTCTGAAATAGTGGGAAAATGGCCTAAAATGATGGCTAGGAATGCAACGAAATGGAGCTCATTCAATGGTCGGTAAACGAGGCATACAAGCCCGACTCTCAAACGCATTTAAAGAGTACAAATCATGACAATATGGCATTCGAACAAGCTCTAAAATATGATGTATAATGGCCCCAAAACAAGGAAATGCCTCAGCATATACATGTAATGGACCTCGAAACTCAAAGCTAGGCAAGTGTATTGAACTACAAGCATGCAAAACAAACATCATTCGACCATGAGACCCAAAAACAGACCTAGGGCAGTCCAAAATATGCACAAAATCAGTTTAAGGCAAGGACAAAATGTGCTAGAATCAAGGGTCAACAAAGCATGCAAAGAAAGCTAGTGAACCATGATTTACACTATCGCTATATGAAGCACATGAGGGCTCACCGAACCAGCCAAAAACAGAAGTATTCCATGCTAAAATATGCCCGAATAATCACTGAAACTCAGTCAATGCATGCAAAAATGATAGGCTCCTTTGGAGGGCCATGCAAGGGGTTGTTCAACACATACAAGATAGACATGCAAAATGGCAAAACCACCTCTGGAAATCAGTTATGAGGGCCCTAAAACTCACCAAAAAGGCCCTGAAATTAGCCTAGGAAACATCCAAGTGAAAGCCCCTTTGAAAGGCCTTGAATAGGATTGCTCTACACATGCAAAATAGACACTTCATATGGCAAAATGGGCTCTGGATAGAGCCAAGGCAGACCTTAAAACTCACCAAATAGGGCCTGAAATGTGACTTCACAACATGCAAGTAGAAGCCCCTTTGGAAGGCCAAAAGGGCAAACAAACAAGACAAGGAGAGAGGGGGGCACCCCCCCTGATTTTGGCTCTCAAAACAGTGTGTTAGCCACTGAAAATCCATTGGATTTCAGTGGCTAGGAGGCCAAACAACATGAAACAAAAGCCTAGATGTAAGGCCCAAAACAAGATGTAAACAAGCATACAAGGGGGTAGATGACCCCCAACAGAAAAATGCCCTTAATCAAAATTGAAGAGGAGATCAGAATAAGACTCTTTTCAGTTTATGAAAAATCTCAAAAATGCTTGCAAGTAAGGCTAAGATAGGAAGCAAAATAAGCCTACAAAGAGGGATGGAGCATACAAGGAGGTAGATGACCTCAAACAGAAAAGTATCCTTAAACAAACTTCAAGAGGAGCTCAAAATAAGACACTTTTAAGTTTAAGATGAAACCCAGAAATGCTTTCAAATAAGGCTAAAGAATGAAGCAAAACAATGTCAAAATTGGGGAAATAGAGACTCACCCTTGTAGAGAAGACCTCCAGCAACTTCTGGACCAAGATGGTGAGCCTTCAACCTCTGCAAATCAGTTCCAAGATGCTTAGATGGATGATGGAGGTGGTAGGCTATGAGTGGTAGTGTAATCGGGCAAGAACAATGGAGTTTTTGAGCACAAAAGAGAGATATGGAGGAGAGTGTATCTATGAGCTTCAAACAAATTCTCAACCCTTGCCAAGGAAGGAGAAGGCTTCCTTTATAGAGGAGAGGGTCTAAGTCTTCTCCAAGAAGCTTCAATTCTAGGTTAAACATCCTTCATATGTATGGAGGATGCAGCAAATGCCTTCCAGCTGGCACAGCTGGAACACACTCAGGGAGATAAAAAAGTTGGGAGCTGGCCGACCAGTTCAAGTGGTCGGCCGACCAGGGGTCAAAAGGTTCAAGCTCAAAAGCTGGTCATCCATGAAGCCCTTGAAGTTATCTTTCCAATGCCATAAACCTTGCATTAAAATTCCTCCTATGCAAAAAGTTATGCCTATTTTGGTGAAGCCGCGCAGATTCGATCCAACCGGATTGATGCCCTACTTCAACCGACCATATCTCCCCCACCCGGACTTGGATTTAGGAGATTCTTGAGTGCAAAATGAAGCCCCGGAAGTAAGATTTCCAACGGTGGTGGCCTCATATCTTAAATCCAAGTATGCAAATGAATAAGCCTGATTTAGCGAGGACCGCTCGACTTTTTCTCTCCTACCCGGATTCATGCCGAACTTCTCCCAAACTAATTTTCCTCTCTCTTCTCCTCTTTTCTTCAACTCCAAACCCCTACACAAGGTGTTTTGAAAGATTTTTCAAAGATTTCATCTCTCTTTCATTCATTTCCACTTTGTCCTTGCTCGGTTTACCGAAAAGCACAACATTTAACAAAATGCGAGCCTCAAAACATCGTAAAAGCTTTATTTCAAAAAAAATTTGAAAGAGAGGGTTTTAAGGTCTAAAGTCTTTTGATCAAGATTGTTTTGGTCCAAAAAGGGGTATGAAGTTGAGATTTGACTCTCTCCTTGCTGAAGAAACTGAACCTTTTCCCTGCACACCTTTCTCCACCATATAAACCATCAGTCGCGTCCAAGTCTTAAGGGCGGTCAAAAATGGGGTGTCTACAGTTGCCCCTCTTTGACAGAACTCGGAAGTCAAGAAGTGACGGGAGTGAATGTCAAAGCCCAGAGACGACCCATTTTTGACAAGGTCGAAGACTTGGACAAATAAACAAAGTACAAAAAAATAAATGGTTACGCCCGCTGGCTGCCTACGTATTCCTCTACAACGAATCAAACCAGCGTAGTTCAGGGACAGGATGCAAAATGATATGCAGAAAGATTTTGACAATTGGACTTATACGCTACGCGAAGCCGGTTTGAAAATTGGACTTATACGCTACCTGAAGCCGGTTTGATAATTGGACTTATACGCTACACGAAGCCTGTCTGATAATTGGACTTATACGCTACGCGAAACCGGTTTGAAAATTGGACTTATACGCTACGCAAAGCCGGTTTTGAAAATTGGACTTATACGCTACGCGAAGCCGGTTTGAAAATTCAAGATTTATGTAATGCACTGTAATAACTAAAATGCAATGTGATAGCTAGGAAAAGGGAGGTACCTTATAGGGGCAATTGGCAATGACTTACCTCGGCAATGTCCTACCTCATGCTGATGTGGGAATCTTTCTCTTCTTCTCAGTTGAACCACAGGTACTATTTTTCTCCCTGGCCATGGTCGCAGCTTTCCCTATTCTCCAATAGGGTGACAGACTAGGTTGATTCGGTATCCAGAATTGAGGCGCATACACATGTTATCTCAATCTATGGGGCTGCCATACAGATTTCAAGCCGAGGATATACCCCTGGGTATTTAAACCAGACTTTAGTCTCGGAAATCCCGAACCTTTGCGTTCTAGGCACGAGCCATTCGAACTCTAGTTTCCACCGTCTCAGTTGGTCTCTTAGGAACTCACCGCTAACACAGGTAGGTGGCTATACCAGACCACTAGAAGTCATTCGGGCACGACAAACACCAAAGGATTTGCACCTTTAGAGGATTTAAGGTCTCCTAGACCGGAGGGTGCACAAGACAGTGCGAATAAAGATGCAGGATTTAAGGTCTCCTAGACCAGAGGATTTAAGGTCTCCTGGACCAGGGAGTGCATAAGGCAGTGCGGATAATACAAAAATACAATGTGCACAAGATAGTATGATGCAGAGTGAATGCACAAAACAGTGCTAAACAGATGCACAAAATAGTGCGATGCTAAAAGTGTACAAAACAGTACGAGCAGGGTGAATGCACAAAATCAGTGCAATACAGATATGGTGCGCAAGATAGCGCGATACAATGCACTAACAAGTGCAGGTAAGGTGTGCAAGATAGCGCGATGTGATATGCAAAGCACAAGACAGTGCGATTGAGGTGCGCAAAATAGCGCGAATGATAAACTGCACAAAACAGTGCGATGCATAAAATAGCGCGAATGTAAACTGCACAAAACAGTGCGATTGAGGTGCGCAAAATAGCATGAATGATAAACTGCACAAAACAGTGCAATGCGCAAAATAGCGCGAATGTAAACTGCACAAAACAGTGCGATGCGCAAAATAGCGCGAATGATTTGAAATGCACTAAACAGTGTGATACGCTAAACAACGCGAGTGATTTGAAATGCACTAAACAGTGCGATACTCTAAACAGTGCGAGTGATTTGAAATGCACAAAACAGTGCAAGTGAGATACAACCACAAGATGTACAAGACAATGCTAGTGAGATACAAAGTGTAAGTGCACAAGACAGTGCGATAAAATGCATCTTCTATGCAAGTATGGGGGCATTTTCTACACAAAAGATACGAGCATTTTCTATGCAAGTATGGAAGCACATTCTATGCAATATTGAAAGCATATTATATGTATGAGACAAGCAAAGCATATTCTATGCGGAATCAAAAGCAAGCATATTCTATGCATGAATCATAACGATACGTGGCACACATGCAACAACAGTGTATATGAAAGTTCACATTCTATGCAATAGAGGAGTATCAAATATGTACTCTGGTGCCTCTGATTTGCCTCTTAGAGGACTTCGCAACACACTCAACTCAAAAAGGGCACACCCTATTCATATTGGCGAGAGATAACATCTGCATGTGAAACCCTCGGGTGCTGCTTGGACTGCCATTTTGACTTAAAGCAGGCTTACACTTGGGGTCGAAATACACTCATACTCCAGAGGAAGGTGAGCCCTGACAAGATGCACCTGGAATGCAGTCTCGGATTTTGCTAAAGTTGAAACATGCTAAGATGCTCCAAATTTTCCCTCTTTTCTTTTGCTTTGCAGTCCGGAACCTAAATAGCTTCAGATAGCCCCTTGTTTTACTATTCTGACATGACCTGGGTTGAACCCTGCGGCTTTATGAAAGAACCAATCCTGTTTTCCACAAATGTGGAGAACGACACGGCACTCTGAGCACAAAATGATTTTTGAAATTGAAATGAGAAAAGGGTTCTCAACCGGGTATTGAGCCTACAACTGACCACAGCCAAAACGACTCAACAACGGAAAACAAAGGTAGAACAACCTAAACACAACTCAACAAAAGAAAAACAAGGTAAAACAACCTAAACACATCTATTGACAATCAAACGACTCAAAACAAGAATCGAGACAAACAAAACACACAAACATAACACTCAGCTGTGTTACAAAGGCAAGAGACCTCTCGGTGCACGAGGAGTCAGTTTCTCCGGGTATTGTTTCCCACCCTTTCTTATTTGTGATTCTCATATCACTCGGCCCTCAGGCTTGGCTTTTCTCACAAAACCCTTTTCCTCACTTTTTCTCTCAGCGCACATCTCTCTATTCTTTAATCTCTCATTTTTTTATCCCTTCCCTGGGTGGTTGATGGATAAACAAGAAATTGCGAGCTCCTGCCCCTAGCATGCTGTTAGATTCTCTTTCCTCTGCGCACAACTAATGAATTTTTCCACAAAGGAGTTGCGCTACAACTGGGTGTGTAGCAAATCTGTAGCTAACATCGGTTGACGATGCTCTGCTAGGGAGTTTGGACGTGATTAGATCTATCCAGATGAGGGAGTGGAATATCTTGATCTATTCCAGTTCGTGCTTCGCACTTGATTTGATACCTCATTGCTCGGAGGATGTGAGAGCTTTCAGCCCTTTGTTGTTAGTTTCTGTTGTGCCCTTTCTGGCGAATACAGTGCCCTTTCTGGCAAGTGCGTTGATAAAGGGGAAAAGAAAGAAAACCTGACTCAACTGTACCCCTAGTTTATCATTTTGACCATTTTTTGTTTTGGTTTTCCACTAAAACAATTTTGACCAATATGAGAGTTAGATTAACATGTTTGTTCAACTTTTTGATTTAAAATCATGCAAGTTAAGTTATGAGCACTGAAAATTTTCCTTTTTGGATCCAAGAAATGGTCCAGTTTTGGAAAAGTAATTTTCGAGAGAATCAGTCAACCTCAGTAAAAATTCTCAAAAATTGTTTTTGCAAACGGCCACTTGCTCAACGAGCTCGGAACCTACTCTTGATATGCACAACCTCAGATCCGAAGGAAAATTACCCCTTGCTTGAAGAGAGCTACATGGCAACGAAGAGCTACCCCATGTTTGAACGGCACCGCAGCGCATTGAATGGTAATAGAAAGTTGTCCCTTGTTTGAATGGCACCGTAGCGCATTGTAGTCAGTCCTCAGAGTGACGAACACAACCAAATTCTCGGATACAGAGAAGGCGAAGATGATCAAAACCATTACATGGGGACAATCATTTTGAAGTGTTTTACGGCTGGACTTCAGAATGAAGTTGCCTACGTATCCCAAAGATGGGAATCAAGCCTTACGTAGTTCGAGGTAAGGTACACTCGTGTATTAACCCTCACCTTTTGCGCTCTAACTTTTGCCAAGGCCGCCCTTTGCGAGTTTTCAACCTTGCGAGCTATGTTCTTCAATTCTTTTTCATTTCTTTTCTTTTTTTTTCTTCTTTTTTTTTTCCATTTTCTTCATCATCATTTTTTTTGCATTTTTCTCTGTTGTTCTTTTCTTTTCTCTTTTTCTCGCTCTAACTTTTGCCTGGGTCGCCCTTTCGGGTTTTCGGCCCAGCGAGCCTCTCAAGGGTAAAGTGTAGCTTGATCCATGTCAAATGGTTCTGAGATCTCGAATCCGTCTGAATCCAAGAGAGTGGCTACTATTCACTGACGATGTAGGAGTCCATCCAACGGAGGCTGAATTTGCCCCTAGTGTTGTGGATAGGAACTCGATTGTCCTTCAGCAACGTCTTCTTCTTTCCTCCCTTCTAGGGTTTGGCATTCTTGCCGATCTTCATTGATTTGTGGAATGATCCATCTTTGGCTCTTTGAGCGCATCTGACGTTTTTGCCCCCAACTCAAGGGCTATTTCTGATCTAGCTTCGCAAGCTTCCTTTGACTTTTTTGCCCCTTGTTCGAGGGCTGCTTCGAATCTGGCCACACAGGCCTCCTTTGATGGTTGACCATTGAACATTTTGAAACCAAGTTCAAGGTTTGACAGCAACAGGGGTCGAGTCTCAAGGCTGAGAGCGATCCTAGGCTGCACAATCTCAAGAGTGATTTCACACAGGTCTTCACAGGATTGTGCAAAACATTTTTTTTTTTGAAATCTTTTAAGAAAGCGACTAATCACTCACGCTGAAGACAGTGTGAAACCAATCTAGATCAGGCCAGGATCCTTCTCAGTACTCACATTAACAAGCATGATCTCAATTATTAAGGGCTTAGCATGCCTTTCTTTCTCTCAATTGATCAAAGTTTTGCAAATCCCGAGGAATTCCTTCCTCTTCGTTTTCACCACAGCGTTCAAAAAGTTTTGAAAACCTTAGGTCAATGCAATGATTTCAAGGCACAAAAAAACAGGCGAAAAGTGCTGCCAGTTCATTCCAAAACTTCTGGCATAATTGGTGCACGGTAGAAGCCAACACAAGAGTGTGAAAAATCACTGCTGTTCCATTCAAAATCTGTTGGCACAACTGGCTCCAAGACAGAAACACACTCAAAGAAAAGAGAAAAGACAAGCACAAAACAAGCAAATGATGACCGAGGTAACACCCCCGAAATCACTAGACTCTAACAAAACAGGACTGACTCGATGCAACAAGACAGACCCAACTGACTCTGTATGAAAAGACTGACTCTATACAACGGAGCAGACTCTAAACGACATAACAAAACACCATTGCTCAAAAAGTACAAAAACCAGCATTCTCAAATGCTCAAAACAGTGTATGCCATACGCCACATCTGGAGTAAATCGAGCGCCACCCGCAGCTGGTTCATCCCCCGATCACATGGTCACATTATCCCCCCAAGTTCACCGATCCAGTACCGATATACTTTGCAAGACTGGGCGCGGTGATGACCCCGTTGTCAATCAAATCTTGCACTTCGTGACGAAGATGAAAGCAATTGTCGATGCCATGACCGGTTTATTGATGGAAGGCACAGTACTGGGTAGCATCATACGTAGCCGGAAAAGGATTCGGGAGAGGGTGAGGCTCAAGGGGTTTGAGATGGCCTTGTCCAACAAGGATTTGGAGAGCTTTGGACAAAGGCATATAGAGGGCATGGAAGACCCTCTGACCTCGGGGTTGGTACCTCAAGGTTTGTGGATTTTTGCTGGACGCACCAGCAAAAGGATTCATAGGCGCCGATTGGGTTTGCTGATCTCTTTTGAGTACAGGGTTAGAGCTGAAAGGAACATTTCTGGTACAATGGTCCTTCTCCCGGTTTCCCCTTTGATTCAGACTGCCCACAACTTGAGTAACGAAAGTGTCATCCACAGTTTTTGCAACAACTGCGAGGACTTGCTCTTTGTTCAGTCCCTCGGCTTTCAAAGCCTCAACAGCGAACAGAAGATGTTCATGGGGATCCATGCCCGCCCCTACCTTGTTCTTTCCACTCGCCTCCACTTTGCCAAGGGATTAGCCTTCCTCAAATGCAGTCCGTCCCAAGACTGGGGAGCCTTTTGACATGAAATTCCCAGTATGTGGTGCAGTCGATGATGGAGCCAATGTCCTAGAGGCCAGATCTGTCACAGTTCTTTGAAGATCTTTAATCATTCCCATCAACTCAGAAGTAGTGGGTTCACGGGTTTGAGATGATTAGGGTTCAGGTGCACCCATCATGCATAAGTCCATGCTTTCTGGGATAAACACCTCAGGCTTTGGTAGATGGGCCGGGATGATGTATATGCTGGGGTCATAGGTGGATGGCAGTATATGGATGAGATTGAGGTAGGCAGGAGATGTTTGGTCATTGGGGTCTGAAAGTGGAGCTATCATCCGGTTGTCGATGAGATTTTGGACCTCATGACGAAGGCGATAGCAACGGTCGGTGCTATGACCGCGCTGCTGATGGTACACACAATACTTGGAGGGCTTATGTCTGGCTGGGAGTGGGTCAAGTAGAGGTTGAGGATCGAGGGGTTTGAGATACCCTCTTTCCATCAAGACTTTTAGTGCGCTAGTCAGGCTCATATAGAGAGGGGTGAAAGTTCTGCCCTGAGCTCGAGCTGGGCCGGCGGTTTGTAGGCTTGGTTTGGAAAAAGGGTTGGTTGTGGCAACTGTATTGATTTCGGTGGGTTTGGGAATAGCGCTACTACCAGCATTGGTACTTCCTGAAATCACCCTCTTTGTCGGTTCACTTGTTCTGGGAATGATCCCATTGTTGAACGCATTCTCGATCTGAACCCCCAGTTCATGCAAACTTTTGAAAGTGAATAGCGGAGCGACTATCAACTTTTGCAACATATCATGCTCGAGGTTTCGCACCATCATCTACACTTGATCCCTCTCAAAAGGGCGGTGATCTGTCATCTGTGCTGCCTTTGTTCTCCACCTCACAACAAACTCCACAAAAGGCTCTATTGGGTTCTGGCGGGTTGCTTCAAGCTCTTGGATGGTCATTTCAACTTGGGTATTGTAAGAATACTGATCAACAAAGGCCTCAGCCAATTCTTCCCAGTTTTGCTTCACTGTATTCTCCAACTTGGCGTACCAAGCGGCTGCTACACCCGACAAGGTTCTTCCATACAGAGAGAGTTTATGTGGCTTAGTCAAACCCATTGGCTTCAGGATATCCAAGAAAAGCCAGATATGACCATAGGATCTCCGGACCCGTCGAAACGGTCAATATGTGGCATTTTGAATCTATCTGGGAGACGTACGGAAGCCTCGATGTACCCATCCTCAATGTCGAGAATGGAGTTAAGGCCCTGTACCTTTTTGAATTGCTTCTCAAGGTTCGCAATTTTCACTGCGGTTGGATCGAGGTCATTAGCATCAAGGGGATAAAGCCTCTCATTAGGCTACACCGGGGGTCTGAAAACTCAGGCATGAGCCAACCCTTCTCGAGGATCTAGACCCTGCAAATCTTCAGCTGGCGGAAATGGGTCAAAGTTCGGCTGGGGTCCCAAAGCTGGATGTGAGGTAGATGCCCCAGATGGGTATTGCGTTTCAATACTGGTCTCAACCTGCATGGCGGTTCCCTGATTTACCGCTGCTATCACGGCCACCAATTCTTCCGAACCCTGTGCCATCACGGTCTACTGAGTCTGAACAAAGGTGATGTGACTGGTGACTGATGGATCAGATGAACCAGTAAGCCTTGACTGGCCTTTCTTTGCCTTGCCTCAGCGAAAGAACACTGGTTGTCCTTGAATTGAATCTCTAACCTAGCAAAGTCTATCAGCACTAGTGCAATGTACCCGGGAGATATCGGAGCCTTCTGAAGCTATGGTTCCAGGACTTCCTAGCAAAAGAGAAAACAGACAGCACCTCAGCTCAACTTCACCAAAACAGATACGAGCATAGCAGGATGACTGTGCCCTCTACTGAATTCTGCCCCAAAATTTTGCCTCAAATCTGATACCCTCGGGTAAAACTGATTCTTCACATTCTGATGCCCGCAGGCCTGATACCCCGACTTGTAAACTGATATATGCATTCCTGTAGAGACGCACTCTAAAGCACATAACAAACAAGTGAGAGCCAAAACACCCCTATGTTGGGGTAGGGTTTCCCTGTCCTATTTTGTCAAGAACTAGGGTTTCACTACGCACGCAGCGGTTTCAAACAACCTATAATCTGGTAAGCAACCTGTCCTAGCTTGGAATGGTCACTATGGATTCCGAATATGCACTAGGTCGAATAGTCAAAAAATGGGTACCCCGGTAAAACCGGGGTTTGTGTTCCCGTCGTGGCAGAGCCCGCAACCGGTTAGCCTTATGGCACGCTTTTCGAAGCGAGCTTCCGGCAAACCATTCAGGAATAGTATACGGTAAACACGGTGTCCTAGGCGCACTAATGCAAATGCAATGCAAAGAGACACATAAGTGTAATCAAAACAAGATATCATGTGTCCGAGTCAAGTTCTCTAATTCTTCAACAGAGTCGCCAGAAACTGTAGACGTCCCCGAACGTTCTGGGAGAAAAATCTCCCGTTTCGTTCATATGGGCTCACTACAATTCAGGACTCAATGTCACAGTCTTGTATCTAATCTCGCAGAGTGCAATACAAGACCGATGAATCATCAAATAGTCCAAATCTGGCAAATCATTTTGGAAAACAGATTTTTTTGAAAGAAGTGCCAAACATGGACTGCTTTGCCAGATACAGGGTCGCCACCTAAATATTTTATTTTTGGAGAATTTAGAAAACCCTGACTCGTGCCTAAGGCCACGTGTTCGTCATCACCAAAGTTGCCTCGGCTCGGGAACTTGGGTACGATTGGGGAAGGTCACTTCGTGAGCACCCCCGCTCGCCCGATCAAAGATCGGCCTCTACTAACCATGATATCTAGTTTTGAAAACATTATGCGTTCTTATTCCGGTTATTAGCCTAGATTTACTATGTGATGGGTACAGCATACAAGTATAGACTGGATCGCCTAAATTGAAACAAAACATTTCATGTTTGTTTTTTAAAGTGGTTTGCTACTCACAAGTAGGCTTAAAATGCAGATTTTGCCATCCTCGGGTGGGCTTAGAAAACGTGATTTTGCCACTATCTAGTGGGCTTAAAACTCACAGTCAATGCATTTATTCCAATTCAGATAATCCAACCTTCACCCACAAGCATTCAGGCAGGTATATCACATAAGCAAGTAGCCTCATGGTAAGCATGATATCATGGCAGTCACTCACACGCATGCAAGGATGCTAAAGCATAAATACTTACCGAGTACTCCAAGCCAAAACAGAAGCTATGTTAGAAATCCATGCATGATCCTAACTATGCTGAAATGCCTAATGCAACACATGCAAAAATACAACTACAATAGGCTCGACTATTCTACAATGACATGTGAAATACTACAACTAACATGTATTTAACTCGGAATTGAAGTACAATGCAGTTAGTATGATGCGCCGAGCCCGGTGCATGCAAGACAGATGAATGAATACAAACATACGAGTAGAAGTATGCTAATTGAAACATGCCCTAATCTAACCATCATAAGCTGGTAAATAAAAGGGAGAAAGAAGTGGGGTTGGAAGACATACATCACACTCATGCACACTTATTACAACATTGCCCTCACTCGAAGGGCCCGAATAAATAATACAGTCCGAATAAATAATTACAGTTCGAATGAATGATTAAATATTCCAAAACCCTAATTAATTAACAAATTAACTAGGAAAGCAAATAAACTAGCATGCAAATTCATGGACCGCCTTAGCTTTGTTCCGAATGATGAAAGATGCATGCTCGAGTTGCCTTGCACAGAAATCCATTGCGATGCCCCGATTCGCCTCTGTTTGCAATTAATCCCGGAATGTTGTACAAGGCCTTAGAAGGTTGCTGATTTCTGATTTGCTGTAACAGAGAGCAAGAAAGGGGCATGGCAAAGTATTTTCACATATGTATGCACAACTCGATCCTTGTGCCACCAATCACGCATCTCGATGCACGATGGTCGAGGAGTCGAATTGCACGACTCAATGTGAAATGAATGCACATATAAACACAACAAGGCCTAGACTCCATCATGGTTAATCCGGAGTGTCGGCGACCGGAAATTGAGACAAGTTTCGTCACTTGGAGTACGAAGCGTCCCTCGTTTCCCGTGCTTGGGCTAACTACTATCCCAAACATAATGCAAATGAGATGGCATACATAATGCGACTAATATGTAACCTAGCATACGCAATGCTATGGACTAAAATGGCATACACAATGCACGTGATGTAACATGGCATACAAAATGCTCTAACATGCAACCTATCATACGCAATGCTATAGACTGAAATGGCATACACAATGCATGATGGACTTACACCAACATGAGTGGACCTCAGCCACACTCACGTCAATGGCCATATGATGGAAATGAGACAACCGAAACACATACAAACATGCACGATGCAAGGAATCGATCCTAAGGCATCAAATGCCACTCTACCAAAGCATGGAAAAGGATGCAATAGGGCATACAAACACACAAATTCCAGCTCTAAAACATGATACAAAATGATTCCGAAACATGCAAATATGGCACACAATGCAAGCTAGGGGGCCCGGGTACCGAAACTAGTAAAGTGTGTTACTCTAGAGGTACCCAAAACAATGCACTAATGGCAAAATCAACCCCAAACAGACCCTGGGCAGGTCTGAAATAGTGGGGAAATGGCCTAAAATGATGGCTCGGAATGCAACGAAATGGAGCTCATTCAATGGTCGGTAAACGGGGCATACAAGCCCGACTCTCAAACGCATTTAAAGAGTACAAATCATGACAATATGGCATTCGAACAAGCTCTGAAATATGATGTCTAATGGCCCCAAAACAAGGAAATACCTCAGCATATATATGTAATGAACCTCGAAACTCAAAGCTAGGCAAGTGTATTGAACTACAAGCATGCAAAAAAAACATCATTCGACCATGAGACCCAAAAACAGACCTAGGGTAGTCCAAAATATGCACAAAATCAGTTTAAGGCAAGGACAAAATGTGCTAGAATCAAGGGTCAACAAAGCATGCAAAGAAAGCTAGTGAACCATGATTTACACTATAGCTATATGAAGCACATGAGGGCTCACCGAACCAGCCAAAAAAAGAAGTATGCCATGCTAAAATATGCCTGAATAACCACTGAAACTCAGTCAATGCATGCAAAAATGATAGGCTCCTTTGGAGGGCCATGCAAGGGGTTGTTCAACACATACAAGATAGACATGCAAAATGACAAAACCACCTCTGGAAATCAGTTATGAGGGCCCTAAAACTCACCAAAAAGGTCCTGAAATTAGCCTAGGAAACATGCAAGTGAAAGCCCTTTTGAAAGGCCTTGAATAGGATTGCTCTACACATGCAAAATAAACACTTCATATGGCAAAATGGGCTCCGGGCAGAGCCAAGGCAGACCTTAAAACTCACCAAATAGGGACTGAAATGTGACTTCACAACATGCAAGTAGGAGCCCCTTTGGAAGGCCAAAAGGGCCAACAAACAAGACAAGGAGAGAGGGGGGCACCCCCCCCTGATTTTGGCTCTCAAAACAGTATGCTAGCCACTAAAAATCCACTGGATTTCAGTGGCTAGAAGACCAAACAAAGCATGAAACAAAGGCCTAGATGTAAGGCTCAAAACAAGATGCAAACAAGCATACAAGGGGGTAGATGACCCCCAACAAAAAAATGTCCTTAATCAAACTTCAAGAGGGGCTCAAAATAAGACTCTTTTCAGTTTATGAAAAATCTCGAAAATGCTTGCAAGTAAGGCTAAGATAGGAAGTAAAATAAGCCTACAAAGAGGGATGGAGCATACGAGGTAGATGACCTCAAACAGAAAAGTATCCTTAAACAAACTTCAAGAGGAGCTCAAAATAAGACACTTTTAAGTTTAAGATGAAACCCAGAAATGCTTTCAAATAAGGCTAAAGAATGAAGCAAAACAATGTCAAAATGGGGAAAATAGAGACTCACCCTTGTAGAGAAGACCTCCAGCAACTTCTGGACCAAGATGGTGAGCCTTCAACCTCTGCAAATCAGTTCCAAGATGCTTAGATGGATGATGGAGGTGGTAGACTATAAGTGGTAGTGTAATAGGGCAAGAACAATGGAGTTTTGAGCACAAAAGAGAGAGATTTGGAGGAGAGTGTATCTATGAGCTCCAAACAAATTCTCAACCCTTGCCAAGGAAGGAGAAGGCTTCCTTTATAGAGGAGAGGGTATAAGGCTTCTCCAAGAAGCTTCAAAGCTAGGTTAAACATCCTCCATACACGTGTATGGAGGATGTAACAAATGTCTTCCAGCTGGAACACACTAAGGGAGACAAAAAAGTTGAGAGCTGGCCGACCAGTTCAAGTGGTCGGCCGACCACTTGCCCAGGTCGGCCGACCACGGGTCAAAAGGTTCAAGCTCAAAAGCTGGTTGTCCATGAAGCCCTTGAAGTTAGCTTTCCAATGCCACAAACTTTGTATTAAAATTCCTCATGTGCAAAAAGTTATGCCTGTTGTGGTGAAGCCGCGCAGATTCGATCCAATCGGATTGATGCCCTACTTTAACCGACCATATCTCCCCCACCCGGACTTGGCTTTAGGAGATTCTTGAGTGAAAAATGAAGCCCCGAAAGTAAGCTTTCCAACGGTGGTGGCCTCATATCTTAAATCCAAGTATGTAAATGAATAAGCCCGATTTGGCGTGGACCGCTCGACTTTTTCTCTCCTACCCGAATTCATGCCGAACTTCTCCCAAACTAGTTTTCCTCTCTCTTCTCCTCTTTTCTTCAACTCCAAACCCCTAGACAAGGTGTTTTGAAAGATTTTTCAAAGATTTCATCTCTCTTTCATTCATTTCCACTTTGTCCTTGCTCGATTTACCGAAAAACGCAACATTTGACAAAATGTGAGCCTCGAAACATCGTAAAAACTTTATTTCAAAAATGTTTTGAAAAAAAAGGTTTTAAGGTCTAAAATATTTTGATCAAGATTGTTTTGGTCCAAAAAGGGGTATGAAGTTGAGATTTGACTCTCTCTTTGCCGAAGAAATTGAACCTTTCCCCTGCACACCTTTCTTCACTATGTAAACCATCAGTCGCGTCCAAGTCCTAAGGGCGGTCAAAAATGGGGTGTCTACAGTCGTCTTTACTCCAAAATCACCGAACCATACTACAACAACAACAACAATGAAACCTTAGCACATCAAAGCCTTGAAACGAGCATGGAAAATAGAAACGTATCCATCTGAATTAGAATGATGATCAAAAGCGTGAAGATAGAAACTACCAAAACAGAATAAACAAAAAAAAAGGCAACGTCGTTTGTGTATCAACACAATATATATATATATATATATAAGGGCATAATAGTTTATTTGAAAATATAAAATTAGTAAAATCGACCTGATGGAATAAAAAGAAAAGTAGATGAGACTAATTAGGTTGTAATAATCCTTTGTGGACTTAATGGGTTACAACAACTCTAAAATAGATTTATCAATAAAAAACCTTTTTTTTAAACATTAATGTTTAATGTTTTTATATATTTTTTTATTATTTTATATCAAAATAATTTAATAATCTCTACACTAACAACTATCATCAAAACAAACACAATTTTACTTAATCTCCTCACTATCAATCCCCTCACTAACAATCCCCTCACTACGAATCCCCTCCATTCTACCTCTAAAAACAAACCAAGCCTAAGAGATGTTTTTTTTGTCTTCAATTAAACCAATTAGATGTTAAAAGGTTGTGTTTTTTTTTTTAATTTTTTTAATGGTTTGGTCTCCAGATCAATTTATGTGTATCTCAATTAATTTTTACCTCTAAATCGCAAATGCATATTGCACTAATCAGACTCGTTCATTAAGCGAAATGCATATTAACCGACAAGAAAATTTCATTTTTACTCTTATACTTTACCTCTATTTTTAATTACACCTTCAGATTTTGAATAATTTAAATTTTATCCTTAATTTTTTTGAAATCGTATCAATTTAGCTCCTATCGTTAAAAAATTACATTTTGGCCTTAAATTTCAAAAGAAAGATGCAAACTCATCCTCTTCTACCCAAGCTCACCCTCTCCGGCACACTCTCCGGCAATTCACACCACCACAACCCCCATTCTCAATCCATAGCACCAAAAACAGAGGATTTTATGTAAGAATGAGACAATTACAAACCATTGTAGCTTGCTTTTCGTGCTCCTTTCAGATACGATAGCCCTACAATTTGGACTCCCGTGATTCTGAATTTGATGTCACAAGTGCAATGTAAAACAAATAAATATAAAAAAGTCTAAATCCGACAAATCTTTTGAAAAATGGATTTTGAATCAAAATGTCAAAAATTGACTGTTTTGCCAGATTACAGAGCCACCACCTAAATATTTTTGGAAAATTTAAGAAACTTGGGACTCGTGCCAAAAGTCACTTATCTGTCATCACCAGAGTGTCTTAGCTGGGAAACTTAGATACGAGAGAGGAAGGTCATGAATTGAGCACCCCACTCACTAGATCAAAGATCGGGCTCTACTAATCATGATGTGATTCTTATTTACATTATATGTTCTTGTTCCGATTTATTAGGCTAACTTTACTAGGTGATGCATGCAAGTATAGACTAATTTGCAAAAGTTAGAACATTTGATTTCATGTTTGTTTGAAAAACAAAAAGTGTTTTAAATACGCGTCACTTAAAATAGTGAGTTTGTATGTACATTAATCACTTTATCCCAATTTTAGCAATTAGTCTTCATCCACGGGCGTTAAAACAAGTATATCAATTAAGCACCTAGCCTCATGATATTATGCTTGGCATGGCAACAATCACACTTATGCAATATGCTAAAACAATAAGTGCTCACCTAGTACTCCAAGGCAAGCCAAATAAAGAAAAATGATTAGAAAATATGCATGTTCCTAAACAATACAATGTGACTAATGCAACGCACACATTTATGCAATTTTTATAAGCTCGGCTATGAGCATGGTATATGATCCAATTCAAGACATGTGATAAATCACGTTTTCAAGCAATGAAATTGATATTAACATTGGTTAGTATGATGAGCTGAACCTAAATGTACATGAAACAAGTGTATGCAAACATGGGAATGCTAAGCAAATATGATGCGCTATGCTGCCATCATAAGTGGGTAAATAAAAAGAAGAAAGAAATGGGGGTTGGAAGACATACACCATTATTACATGTTTGCCCTCATGTAAGAGGGTTCAAATATCCAAGTGTCCGAATTAAAACTAGCTATTACAAATCCAAATGAATAAATTAAGCTAAACTAATTACTATTTACCTATTCGAACGAATTCTAATTTAACTAGCTATCTATCAACAAGGGTATTGTAACAATACTAACTACAACAATAATATACAAATGAAATTGCAACCATAATGTTTACAATGACAATAATTACAATAAGAATAATAATACAACAATGATATTTACAAGGAGGCTAATAAAACTATTGATCTAAGCAACCATGAGGATGATCGCATGCACACTGCCCAGAAGTTGTTCTGTCTGCCCAAACTACTCTGCCTCACCTTTAGCCACTGCCCTCTGTTTCTGCAAAAGGTTACTGCTTACCACACATTGGAGGCCAGCCGGCCCCCAGTGAGGCCCGACCAGCCCTCAATAAGGCCAGTTGGCCTTAATTTTCATGCCAAAACCTGTTTTGTGCACTGAGGTGATATCAGTGCAAACAAAGCCTTTCTAGGCCCTATTTGTCCCTTCTGCTCTCCTCTATCATGAAACTCAAGAGAAGAGTGAATTCGAGTCCGAAACCATCAATTGGCACAAGTTGATGGCTTGATGATTTCGAACACAATTTGGACAAAATAATTAATAAATGCAATGAAGACGACCACCCCTCCCTCTCATCATAGAGGCTCAAAGAGGGAGATAGACACGCTTCAAGTTTCGTCAAAATATCATGGATTGATAAATGACAATGCTCGAAGCGATGGACTCGACATAACGTCCGATCGAATCCAACTAATTTTATTCATCTTCTTTATATTGGTTTCATTGATTTTAGGTCAATTTTTATTAGTCCTTTCCATTACTTAATCAATTTGTTCGAAGTGATGTTTAAGTTCATTAAATGAGAAGAAATGTCAAACGAGAAGTGATCTGTAGCTTGAAAGAGAGATTATACATTGGCGATGAACCTCCGTAGAGATTAAGCCATTGAGCATATGTCTCTTTCTCATGCCTTGAATAACAATCAATCGCTTGAAATGACTCTCAAACATAGACATTAAACAAATAAAGCTATCAACTCAAACAACTCGGCGTCTAAGGCCTAAACAACCGAATCTATGAGGACGTACAACACAACAAGCAAATATTCAAAGCATAAACTAATTTAATAAATTAGGTCAACCCTAAACAGCCCCAAAAGTGTAAAAACAGTGACAAAATTACTTCAAAAAGGGGAAGAAAGTGAACACAAGTAGGAGGGGACAAGTTAGACAAGCAACCTTGCACTACAAACATGATATTCAAAGCATAAATTAATTAGATAAGTCAAACAGCCCCTAAAAAAAAAAAAAAAAAGTGACAAAACTACCCCAAAAACAACCTGAAAATAGTTTGAAAAACTAGAAAAAGTAAGCAAAGATTAAAGAGAACAAAACTAGTAAGCAAGCCTAAGGAAGGGTGGCTAACGCCTCCACTTTTTACAACTTCAAATCACATATTTTAGCCTCTGAAAATAGTCCAAAAAAGTCCAAAAAACAGTGGCTAAAATCATGTTAAAAGAGCACAAAAGATGGGTAAATAAAGAGATACAAAACTAGTAAACAAGTCTGAGGAGGCGTGGCTAACCCCTCCACTTTTGGAACTTTTAAATCACATTTTTCAGCCTTTTCAAACTCTGAAAATCAGTATATATATACAAGAAAAATAGAGGAAAAGATTAAAGAAGAAGGTCCAAAATTATATCTTTTGAAAAGAGAGGTAAGCTCTTAGTTAAGAAACTTGATTCCAACACCCTTAAGTTTCTGAAATTTCGTTTGAATCTCAACAAAAAGCTCCAAGAACAAGCTCTAATAGTGTATGTATAGCTAAAAGGTGATATGAAGTCAAGGAAGGTTTTGGAAGGAAGATGGATGTTCTATCAATGTCTAAGCTTTTTAGAAGGTTTTTCTAACCTTAAAATCTGAAGTGGGAGGTCCTATTTATAGAATTGGAACCAATTTGGTTGAAAATATCTTCAAACAAAGCCAACTATCCAATTCCCGCCAGTTGTTTGTTTGGCGCTATTGAGAGTCGGCCGGCCCCCAAAACACACGGGCGGACCCAAAAATGAAAGGCCAGCTGTAAAAGGCACAAATTCACTATTTTTCATTGAAAGTCAACCATCTCTAAATGAACCACGACCGGATCTAAATGGACCCGGCTGGCTCCAAAAATCTGTACTTCAGGCCCAATTTCAAACGGGCATATCTCCTTCATCCGGATTCTGTTTTAAGTGATTATTGAGTCTAAATTGAAGTCAAGGAAGTCTATTTTCCAATGGTGGTTGCTTCACATTCTAAGTGTACAAAGAGATATGCCTAATTTAGTAAACATTACTGATTTCTATCTTAACGGATTGATGCCCAACATTTTCCTAAACTAGTTTTCTTCCATCCTCTCCTATTTCCTTCAACTCCAAACCTATAAATAAGATGGTTTTAAATATTTTTCAAAGAGTTCACCTCCCTTCCATGTATCTCCACTTTGTCCTTACTCGGTTTATCGAAAAGTGTAATATTTTAAACGAAATGCGAGCCTCGGAACATCGTAAAAACATTTGAAAAAATATTTTGAAAAAAAAAGTGTTTTAAGGTTTAAAATAGTTTTGGTCAAAATGGGGTATAAGGTTTGGGATTACAGCTTGAATCGAAATTTCTTCGCTAAGAATTCAAAAGATTGCATAGTGTAACTTTCATCATTGGGTGTTTGGAATAAAACGCTCAAGTCTTAAGGGCGGTCAAAAATGGGGTGTCTACAATCACCAACAAGCATGGAAGACAAACAAAGAAGAAGACCCATTGCCATAAATACCTCAAATGGGTTCTCTGGTTTTCTCTCTCCTCCTACCTCCTCAGCTCCTTCTTCACTACCCATCAATCCCTACTGCTTCTCTCTATTAAACCACCACTGTTTCTCTCTCTAAGACCACCTTACCCTCTCGTGCCCTGTTCGAGTCCCTTAACAAAACCCATATCCAAAAACTCAAAGCTTATTAAGCTCTGAGTTTATTGAAGGTTTTGAAAGTCTATATATATGATTTGCTATCGAAATACAACACTGATTGGCTTTCGAATGAGAGGTGTAGCAACCACCTCTTTGCTTCCAAGGTAGCTATACACAGAGTTCTGTTGAATAGCGATATTCAGATGCTCGACCCGAATGTGGCTGACTTCTTCTTTGTCGCAATCTATGTCTCTTGTAACTTTAGCTCCGTCAATAGCTTCCCAGCGATTGATATCATCAGTGGTCTGGGTCATCTCATCAGAGCATACATTCTAGAACCGGAGCCAAGACTCCGACCATGTTCGCCGCCTTCTCCAAACACTCTCTATACCCATCTCCACTCACAGTATTCCAACACTACACCAAACCAAACACACCCTTCACTTCTTCAACATCAAACCCACCATTCTCTACTGCAACACTCGTCAAATTCCTAACCAATTCACTCACACTGCTCTTGAATTCAACCCACATCGCTTTAACAATCAATTAAGACCTGCTATAATTTACCTTATCTCGAACTGGGTTGACACTTTCATTGAAGAAATTGTATGTATCGTATCTTAAGAAACAACCATTGAGGTAGATTCTAGTAGAGACAGCGGACAGGCAGTGGGGGAGCCTGGTACGACTGATGGCATTATAGAAGAGACAATCAATATGGAGAGGTCACGGTGGCATTGGGCAAAGCCGTAAATGGGTACTATTGATTCGTTGGATTCTTCAACAACCTTCATCTCCATGTTAATCCACCTCTCAAAAAAAAAAAAAAACCTAATGCTTAAAACCCTAGAATCCCAAAAGCAGAAACAACATAAGATTCCCAAAATATGATTTTATTCGCAAAAAACCCATCTCCAAAAGCACAAAAAACATAATAGAAAATGTCTAGAATTTCATGACTCACAAATTACAATTAATCTCTCTCCAAAGTAGCTCCGTCAATTTCTCGAATCAATATCATTTTTAAAGAAACCCAAGGAAACAAATGATGCTATGGGGGTAAGAGAGTGGTGCCGAAGAGTGGGGGTTGCAATGGTCGTGAAGGTGTGAGTTTGCCAGAGAGCGTGCCGAAAAGGGTGAGTTTGGGTATGAAAGGTTGAGTTTGCATCGTTCTTTTGAAATTTGGGGCCAAAATGTAATTTTGTTAACCTTTTCCATTTCAAATTTGACGGTAGGGGCTAAATTGATACGATTTCAAAAACTTAAGAAGTAAAATTGAAATTATTCAAAGTCTAAGGGTGTAATAAAAAATTAAGGCAAAGTATAAGGGTAAAAATGAAATTTTCTCTATTATTAAAAGTAGTGTTTTTTCTTTATTTAGGTAGCACATTCTAAAGGCTTACTTTAAAAATAAAAAAAAAAAGGTCACATCAGTGTGTATTTTCTTAATTACATATAGAATTCTACACAAACTCAAATCTAATTTAAATTATACTAACTTTACCTATTTTATATGGACTCTATTTGACAAATATTTATTTTTCATATATTTCATGGTAATTGAGATAATTCACAAACCTAATACTAAGTGTGCGTTTCACGTTTTTCTTACTAATTCTTTCGAAGGTATTCACTATGTCTGGTTTTAATTTTCTAAATTCAATTTTTATAAAATCTTGTGATAAAAATAATAGTTAAAAACTATTATGTAATGAGTGGTTGTTTTCTCATGGGATTAGATGTCTAGAAATGACTATTTTTAGTGAATCTAATGTTTGGTTGGACGGACTAGATAAAATAAATGAACAAAAGATTATTTTACCGTTTTTCAATTGTTTACTAAGTAATAGCAATATTAAATATATCTTTAATATTTTAATTATTTTTAACTAAATTAAATAAAAATTTATTTTATTTTATTTTTTACACAATCAAATAAATTTATTTTATAAAAAAAATAAATAAAATATCAATAAAAATATATGTTATTTTTTAATTAAAATTTTAAATAAATTTATTTTAAAAAATAATAATTAAATAATGAAATTAAATAAAACATGTATTAAAATTTAAATAATGAAATTAAATAAAATATAAACAAAATTTTAAAATAAAATATCTATAAAAAATTATTTAAAAAAATTAAATAAATAAAACATCAACAAAAAGTTAATTTAAATTTTATTGAATTTTACTAAATATAATACATAATTAAATAGTGGATGGTCAAAATGGTCATTTCACCACTTAATTCCAATAGTAAATAATCCCATGAAAATTGTCCCACCCTTCCCTTCCCCGGGATAGTATAACCCCACATATGGGGATAAGGAGTTCGGCCGGACTCCATGTCCAGCAGACTTAAAAAAAAAAATAAACGCCGGATCATCCATTTCCAATGGATTACAATCCAAATAGTAAATAGTCCTCTACTTATCACCCAATCAAACGCACCCTTATTTTTAGGATTGGGCATCTCACCACGAGAAAATTTGAGGGGCCCGTACTATTACAGATCTCATTTCGATAATTCGAACTGTTCATTTTATCGCATGTATCTCTAAAAAAATAGATGGTTTATTTTAAAAATAAATTTGTTGTTCATTTTTTCGAAAATAAATGCAATAAATAAAAAAATTACGATTATTGAATCGAACTAATTTTTTTATAGATAATATAAATTAAAATTCTTACAAAATAAATAATTCATATTATCAAAATGTGATCATTAATAGACCCTATAAACCTCTTAAATTTTGTGATATTGATATTTTGAGATAAGCCCAACCCTATTTGTAAACCATCACCCTCATGTTCATGCGGAAGTAGTTACAGGCCACCCACATATCCAACTGTTTCATAACCCCATTAGTTTGATGCATTGCTGACTTTTAGGCGATGTTACACCGAGGCTTTTTATCTTCTGCGTGACTCCATACAGTGATTTTTTATTTTATTTTATTTAAATTTACTATTATTATTAGAGACATTTCTTTTTTTTTTTTACAAATCTCAATTTTACTACTTATATTCCAATCAATCTAATCTTTTTTCTTACATTTTAGTCCTATAGGTAGCCAGTTTATAATACGATGGTACTACATGCATCAATTGATATATTAACTAATGTACCAACATGCCTTATAATATTATTACTGACCTCACCTATTATATAAATTATAAATGCCCAAAACTTCTAAAATTATGTCACATCATTTATTAGAACACTAATTGCTATACTCATTGGTACATATAGCATTATTCTTTAGAATATTAACTTTCTATGAATAAACATTTTGCTCATTAGTGGTGCTACATGCACTAATTAGTGTACACACTAGAGTAACAACTAGTTTTATGATATTATTATGGAGAAATTTACAACATGCACCATTTCAAATGGTGCACATTGTAAAAAAGTTATATTTTTTTATAATGAATGTTATAATTTTTTGTGATGTGTGTTATGACATTTTATAATAAAGTTATAAATAGCAAATTTATGATATGCACTCTAAAATTAAGAATAATAATGTTATGATATTTTGTGATTTTTGTTACGACACTTTGAGATTTTGTTATGACATTTTTCATTGAAAAAAAATTATGACTTTTGTAGTGAAAAAGTTATGACATTTTGGATTTAAGTTATGAATTTTGTGAAAAAGTTATGAAATGCATACCATATGCGCATTTTTTAGGGCAACAATGATATATCCCTCTAAATCAATGAGTTCTAATGAGCTCTAATGATATGAAAAGTAAAAAAAAAAAAACAAACAAACAAACAAACATCACTATCATAGTGGGACCCACACCCCATTAGAGCTCCTTTATTAGAGTATCAAAATAATTTTGTTTTTAGGGTGCATATTGTAACATCTCCCTATTATTATTAACCACATTTATTATACAAAATTTTTTTTAAGAACCCTGGTATTAAGATTTTATAGCATAAAGGACAGTCAATATTTTCATGATGTCTAAGGTCCCTCAACATCAATCCAGAGAAAATTCGATCCAGAGATTTCTCTGTGATTTGGACAAATCACAGAGAAAATTCTAAATTTCTCCGGACACATCACAGAGAAAATCTCACCAGAGAATTTCTCTAGATTCAACCCAGAGAAATTCCCCTCTCCACTCCAGAGAAATTTACTCAACCCCTAGAGAAAATTCCCTCCAACCAGAGAAATTCACTTATGTCTTCTGTAGTTTGATGGCTTCAGTGATTTGGATGCATATTCACAGAGAAAATCTCACTAGAGAATTTCTCTAGATTCAACCAAGACAAATTTTCCTCTCCACTCCAGAGAAATTTACTTATTCCCAGAGAAAATCCCCTCCAACCAAAGAAATTCACTTGTTGTCTGCAGTTTGATAGAAGGGCTTAAGGATATAACCAATACGAGACACAATGCAATACATGGAACTAAAGAGTGTACATCTTGATATTGATAACCCACCAATGCCTTGAATCAGCACTTATGTTAACATTGTAATGCACTTATCTAGAGAGAAAAAGAAAGATACCAAAGGACCAGATATAGGTGCTAATATCAAAGGTCTTCTTAGTTGTTTTATGACCACAAACCAGCTCAATTTGAGGACTGTATTGACAACAATAAACAATGTACTTACATGTTTAAACAAGTCAAAAATGTTTGGATGCATAAGTAACATACCATTAATAGAAGATTAAAAAATGAACCAGTTAAAACATGTATCTGGAGAGAATTTCTCTGAATGAGAATTTCTCTGGAGAGAATGAGAGATGAAATCGAACTGCTTGAAGCTTGACATTTCCTTCCTACCATCTCCTTCAACCTCTGCTCGAACAGACCACTGTTTCTCAGCGAATTCAACTGTCACGCCCCACTTTTTATTACTCGAAATCATTACCAAATTCATTACTTTAATTCAAGTTCAGAGATAACATGCGGAAATAAACTCAAATGTTCATCTAGTAGAATCAAATAACAATTCTCTCATTCGAATGCAAATTAAATACAACATGAGCATGCTAAATATACTTCCCGTAGGCTTACATCATTAAAGACGAAAGAAAGGGTTTAACCCTTTTTCATTAATGGCATTCCGCCAACACAAAAGAGGCCCCGTGGCCAACAAATATGAAGATCCAAAATCTTGTAGCACATCCTGATTAACACCTGAAAAAGATTCAACAACGTAGGATGAACATATAGTCCAGTAGGGATCTCAACATGGTCCTCAACAATAACAACTTACAGATAGTTATGATCGTGAATGCTCAATCTCATACTAGATTAATAATGTGGCAGTTTATACAAAAATATACATATGTATGAACTTTTCTCAAAATCAGCCATTTCATTCAACACTGAAATCGATTCACCTTTCTTTTCTTTTCATTACCCCTCTTTCCCAAACATTCATTTCAATAACAATTCTAGAAAACAATCACACCAAGCCCATTATTTTTCCCCATTTTCCATTCTTACAACCAATTTCCCTTTTTCAAAACATATTAAAAAATACTCAATTCCTTCCCACTTTCCAAAATAACATAAAATATTATTTATGTCGGTTCCCAACACATTCACATCTATACATGCATGCCTTTAGTTAAAAGGGAAATAATAAATCATCAACATGTATATAATCAACAAATAAGGCAACTAGGCCTTTCAAAACCGTAACCATCGTAACTCATAACATACTCAGATACACTGAGATAATGATGATAAAAGCTCTACTCTACCTGCCATAAGCACGGTAAGTTAAGGATACACCTTACGATCAAATGACTAGCCACATTCTCCAGACACAAGCTGGAAGATAGTGGTACCTCGTCCACATTCTCCAGACACAAGCTGGAAGTTAATGGTACCTCGTCCATATTCTCCAGGCGCTAGCTGGGAGGTAATAGTACCCCTCATTCCAAGCGCGGTATATAACACCAACCATCTCAATATAACAAAGCACAACCAACCAGTGTAATACATACGCATAAACTATTCAACAATGTTCAACCAACACAAGTGTAATGCATACACAACGATTCAACACAACAATGTCATCCTCCACCGATGACCAAGGACAAAACCTCTAGATGCATGTATTCAATACATCTATTAAAAGAGACTCAACTCTCAAGTAATCTTAAACCCAACAACGACACTAATACCATAATTAAAGATAAAAACCCCCAAATGTATGTATTCAACACTCATGATACAATAGTTCAATTCTCATATTTATTTTCCGAGACTCACATAGAGTTAACATTTCATTTTCCATTTTCAAGATCAAGTTTCATAATTTTCCAAGCCAAGATGTTCCACCATTTATTCCAAAACACTTTTCCCGTTACACAAAACCAATTCCATTCTTTTCATTTTCACAAACCAATTCCAAGGATAATAAAGTCATAACTCATATTAAGAATGGTAAATTACAAACATTGCTCAACCATATTCCATTTTAATTTATCAAATCAAATCAAAATATAATTTAGGGTTTTCTCTTCTTTCAACAATGACATGCTAGATTACTCTCCAATTTTTACCCAAACAACAACAATGATAATAAACCCATTCTCAAACAACCAACCCTAGGTTCCCTCTCATAACTTTCATACAAATCCAATAAGGCTATGATTTTCATGCAATACAAAACTTTCACATGTCTATCTATAGACGGAGTATTAAAAAAGAACAAGAAGAATCCCTTCCTCAAATAGAGAACCCAAGGAGAAAAAGAGAGAAACTCGAAAGTGCTCCAAACCCAACCTTTCTCGGATCAAAACGAAGGCCATGCCAAACCCCACTTTTCTTACAAAGGAACTAGGCTAGAAACACACTAGAGCTAGATAGATTTTTAGAGAGAAGATATGTAGAGGGAGAGAGAGCAGCCGATCTAGGGTTTTGAAAAAGAAAGAGGATCAAAAATGAAAAAGAAGGCCCATGCTGTGAACTGATATACACGATCCTCGCTCGAGCGAAGAAGTGGTCGCTCGAGCAACTAGACACAAAGAAACCTCGCTCGAGCGAACAACACGAAGCTTCAGGCTTGCAACCCAGAAGCACGCTCGAGCGAAGAAAAGCTCGCTCGAGCGAAGAAGTCCAAAACATACAGCTCGCTCGCTCGAGCGAAGGAAAGCTCGCTCGAGCCAAGAATCACAACCTTCAGGTCAAAAAGAGACGCAAACGCACGCTCGAGCGCAAGTGTTCTCGCTCGAGCCAAAAGACACAAACTCAAAGCTCGCTCGAGCGAAGACACCAAAAGTTGGGCAGCAACACTGTGTTTCCAAACACAACCAACCTGCTACAAACCTGCCCAATACATCCCAAAACTCAAATATAATAAATCAAGGGATGGAAACAAGATACAGATAACAACACACAACTTGGAACTCGAGTCCGGGATAGCACAAAGGACGGGGAAAAACCTGGATCGCTACATCAACGCCACCAATCCACCGAATAATTTCTGGTTGAAGAAAATCTGAGCCTACTCTCTCTCTCTATATCAAGAGACCCAGCCTCTTCTTCCTCAAGCAGTTCTGCTTCGGGTTTGCTCACCGCCAACTGTTGCAACTCCAGACACGCCGACACTGCAACCTAAGCCGCTGGCTCACACCGACACCATCCCAGCTCGCCAATCATTACCGTTTTTGCCAACCCACTTGTCAACAGCGCGACAACTCGGCGGCGCAACCTACCAGCCTCATCAACTCGTTCACGGCAGTCAGCATACTGCGCCGCTAACCTACTCCAACCGTTATTGTGCTGCGATTCAACTCGCACCTTCGTGCGCCTCCTGGTTTGCATCGCTTTGTCGATTTCAGCTCAGTCGTGGGCCTGCCACGCCGATCTCATACCACACTAATGCTCACTGGTGCTGCTTCCTCACAATTTCGGTTTGTACTGTTCTTGGCTACTCTCTCTCATGAGCGTAGCCTTCAAAGCTGTAAGTTTTTTGCATGTCGACTGAGCTAGTTTCCGGCAAGGACTGCGACCGTTGCATAGAAGGACAGTCCTCGCCATCACCGTCATCACCGTCTGATTATCATTTTTTGAGAAAAGAGGTGAAGCGTGAGTCTGAGAGAGAGAAGAAAGAGACAGAGAGAGAGGCGAAGGTTTGAAGCTTATACCAAATTTCTCTATAATACATGGCCGTGGGATTAAGGGACCTTAGACATCATAAAATAATATTGTAGATTTCTTCCATTATTAAAATTGGAAAAGAGATCTTAAACTAATTTTTCCATTACAAATATCTAAAAATATATAAATAATATTATATTATTTGTTAATATATTAATAAATATATTAATTAGTACATATAATATTATTTTTTGACCATTACACTTTTGAGTTGCCTGACAGCTTGTTCCTCAACAGTTGGATCCCACCACAAATTTTACGGAGAAGTTGAACATTGGCTTACTCCCATTAATCATTAGCTTGTTCCAAGAATAATGCTTGGGACCCCCTTTTGGGGGTCACCCCCTCACCCCCTTTGCCATGTGGCGGGGGTGATTGGAGGAGTATGAAAAAAAAAAAAAAAAAAAAGAAAAGGTAACCAATGAGAGAGAGAGGGGGTCAAGGGGGTGGGGGGAAAAGGGGGATGAATCATTACTCCTTGTTCCAATTAGTCTCATATGTAGTTATGAAATTTGTGATTTTGATGATTTAATTTTTTGTGACCTGAATATTTTAACTTATTTCAATAATAATTTAACTTTTCATAATAATTATGATATGAATATTTATATTATTAATTTAAAAATGTATTATATGTAAATATTAACGATGACAAATACTATTTGAATCAAATAATTACGTTAATATTCACAATGCAGTTAATTTTATTATTATTTTTTATTATTTTACTCTACACAATGATAAAATTCACGTGAATAAGAAATTGTCAATCATTATTTCTTTACTTTTTAAGTCAGTAAAAGAATTAGTCTAGCGGTAAAAATTTATAGGTAGAATTTAAAATTTTGATTTCATGTTACTCTAAGGGATTATTAGACATTTATCGAGTCATTAATTTCAAGATTTCTAGATTAGTTAAGTTGAGATGTATGTAAATTGATTCGAATATCTGACTGTAAAATAAAATAAAATAATCACCATAAATGGACCAGCCCAATAATAACAAATGGGCTGGGCTTGTCTATAGTATAAAGTGTAGATTGGACAAGTCCTATTTTGACCTGTAGACCCATATCCCATTCGTTTATTTTAAGAATTTATGTGTAGATCACTTTAAAAAAAAAAAATGTTATATAATCATAATCACATAATATCCTCATATTTATTTTCAAGAATGACGGACAACAACTATATTTAAATAGATCTTTATTTTTTTAAGGCAAATTGATAACATCACATAATTACAATTATTTGATTGATTTAAATTTTTCATGAATTATGTACTCACAAAATTAAAAACAATAAACAGATTGGATTGTAGTAGGCCTAAAATCTTCCTTCAATTTAGCCCAATTTAATCCACAGTTGAGCCAGTTTCACTTTCAAAACATGAAGCTGTTTTTAAAACAAGAAAAATGCTTGGGAGCACTAATTAGTGCTCCCACTAATTAGGTGGCAGTGGGTCCCGCCATTAATGATGTGATGTTTTGGTCTTGGTCTTGGAGTTGTATTTTTATTTTTATTTTTTTACTTTTTTAATGCATTAGTGCTATTAGTGGTAATATTTTTAGTGGGATGAATCATTGTTGTTAAAACAAACTTTAAATTGGGCTTAGTGCTCCTCAACCTAAGTTTTGCATTGAATCAGATAAGGATAGAATTAGTACTTGTCAAAAAATGAGTCACTTCTACTCTTTTTAATATTAGAGCAAATTACAAACACTCTCCTCGAGGTTTGGTAAAAATACAGATTCTCTCCTGAGATTTGAAAAATTACATCCCGCCCCCTGAGGTTTATATTTTTATAACAAATTATCCCCTAAGGTTTTTATTTTCATACAGATTCCCCCCTAATTTTTCCTAATTTGTTATGAAAATTTGACCCTCAGGGGGCAATTTGTAATTTTTCAAACTTCAGGGGGGAATCTGTATTTTTATCAAACCTCGAGGGAGGTGTTTGTAATTTGCCCTTAATATTATTATTCTTTTCTTCCAATAAAACTCTTTATTTATATATTTATTTGTTTACTATTTGTTTGGGGGCAGTTGGCTGTAAGAAGTTGGAGTTATTATGCTAAACAAACAAGGGCTCCATTTGAAAGGAATGGATTTAAGCAGTAATTTTATTTTATAAAATTCTGAAAAATATTAATAATTCTGATGTAGGAGATTGAATGAAAAAATATTGGATATATGCATTTTGTTCATATCCTTTAATTAGTATAGTTGCTTAGGGTGCGATTTACAATTCAATATTGTGATATTAGATGGTTAAAGATCATTTTACTCTCATTTTAAAAAAAAAAAAACAACGATACTATTTTATCTAATTAGATTTTTAAAGTAATTTCTTAGATTTAATGTCAATCAACAAATACTGCAATACTATCTGGTATTCAAAGATCGCAACAAGAAGATCAACAAAAACAACATCAAGGGATAAGGATCACATTAACAACGACCATGGTGAGGAACAAGAATCACATGAAGATCTGCATCATCTTGAACATCTCTTTCTATCTCTAAATCAATACATATCAGTGAAGATCTATATAGTAAGAGCTAATTCAAGTATTGTTGGATGCAAAGTTTATTTTTAAAAAATTTGTATATTAAAAATTATTATGTTGTCTTTTTACCCTTAGAAAACTATATTGAGGGTCCAACCAAATTTCTATAAATATTAATTATGTGGATAAGGTTCCAAAATGTGTCTCTATCACCCCCATTATTATATACCAACAAAGCTGCTAAACAAACATCCTAATCTTCCTAACCTGCGTGTGTCATTTTTAATCAAAGGAATATCCTACGAGCCTACCAAATATCCTACCAAAATTTTTGACACAACATTCACATTGGTATCAGATCCGCACTCACGTAAAATACATATTTATGTGAGTTTTTATAAAACTTTTTGATAGAATATTTAGGCTCTGTTTCAGGACTTGATTTGAACATGGCGTTTGTTTATGATTTTTAAAAATTAATTTCACATTTACTTTTGAAAATATGGTTTAAGACGGAAAAATTTGCGCTAACCGGTTGTCCCACCAGTCATTTGGCCAGTTGACTAGAACAGTGCATATTTTTTTTTTTTTTTTTTTTGCAGTTGACACATATTAATTTTTATATATTCAATAAAAAAATATTTTTCGAATTTTTTTAAAAAATTTATGAGCTTTAATAGAATTTTGAGTTGTGTGTTTGGTTATGAGTTGTAAGTTTTTGTATCAAATATCATATGCCACATCAAAAATTTTCAACTCAATTCAAAACTCGTTTCAAAACTTATTCACCAAACAAATTTTTTACACTCAAATCATAATTTCAAAACTCATAAACTCAAAATATAACTATATTCTCAAATCATATTTACAAAACTCTACCAAACACAACCTTAGTGTCTCCAGAATTTTTGATATAGCATTATGTAGTTTATTGGATGAGTAATGTTATAACAGCCATGTTTTATATTTTATTTAGTTTATTTTGTGATGTGTCGTTATTATATTTGTAGGATATGAGTGGCAAGACCAATTTAATCAATGCATTTATAACAAACGAAATATTCAATCTAATATGGTATATAGACATTCAAGCCCTGTTTGACTAGTAGGATTAATATTTAGGGAATTAGCCGTTCATAAAATACATTACAAAAAAAAATATTTTTAATCGTCAAAAGTCCGTTTTTAGTCGTCGAAAGTCGAAATTTTATTTTTCCCAACAAAATTTTTTGGTCGCCACATTTGTCGCATATATGTGGTCGGCGGAAATATTGGCGACTAAAACTTTTTTAGTCGCCAAAATAAAAGTCTTTAGCGACCAAAATTTTAGTCGCCAATAGTGTTTTACACTTTTGAAAATCATACATTTACCGACTAATAATTTAGTCGCCAATACTCACTCAATCGCTGACTACACTGTTTAGTCGCCAAAATAAAGACTTTTGGCGATTAATAATTTTAGTCGCCAAAGGTGTCGTCGAAAAAAAAAAACCCACTTTTTTTTGCTTTTTTTGAGTTTCAAACCCCAACCGTCCCACATTCCGAACCTTTTTGCAACACACTCCCTCCACTATGCCACTACAACATCACATGAATATATATGCAATATATATTATTTATATAGTATATTAACCGGTATTAATAAAAAATAATATATATAAATATAATTTTTTTCATTCAATATAATTTATGTAAAAAATAAATTATTTACTTAAAAAAAAATTAGGCCACTTTTGGCAACTAAATTAAATTTTTAGTCGCCAATTCTATCATTTTTGGCTACTAATTATTATTTAGTCGCTAAAAAATTAAGTTTCGTCTAGAAATAAGCAGTTTTGGCGACTAAACCTGTTTTTAGTCGCCAAAAATGTCCCCTTTTGGCTACTAAACCGAATTTTAGTCGGCAATGGACCGTTTTTAGCTACTAATTTTTTTTTGTAGCCAAAAAGCTTCACTTTCAGCGACTAAACTGTATTTAGTCGCCAAAACCATCACTTTTGGCTACTAAATCATTTTTAGTCGCCAAAAATCATGACTTTTGGCTACTAAACAACCTTTAGTCGCTAAAACCCCTACATTCGGCAACTAAACTGCCTTTTGGTCGCTAATACCCTCATATTTGGCGACTAATTCCATTTTAGTCTCCAATTGTACTAATTTCAACGACGAAAAATGTAATTTTAGTCACCAAAAGTACTTTTTGTTGTAGTGATAGTATAAGATTAGTTATTCAGCTAGAATAGTAAAATAAATAATCTCCTCTTATTCACATTTGTTTTGCAATATATATATATATATATATACATATATTTATTTTGTATTATTAGTTATAAAATTAAAATTTTCATTAATTTTGTCTGATATAATAATCATTAGAATTTGATTTGGATAACAATAATTACAGCCAAACATTAAGATGTGATCCATAAATTAATTATTACAATCTTATATTGTAATTATACTAATCAAACATACACTTATAATGTGTTTGAATCATGAATTTTGATAGGAATTTGAAAATGATAAAAAAAAAATAAATAAATAAATAAAGTCGTGTGTGAAATATAAATAAAATGTTATTAGATTTTATTTATATTTCACTTATATTTTTCTTTTTATTTTTTAAATTACTATCTTAATTTATAATTCAAACACAATTTTAATAGATAATGCAAAGTATTAAATTAGTAAAAGAACTACTAAGGAATCTATTAGCATGACATGGATTACAATAAACTATATATAAAGCAATAGTAGAGATATAGTTGAGATTGGGTGTATCTAATGATTGGGAGAGAGTTAACAAGATAAGCTTCATGATAATGTTAACTTGGTGGTACGAGGTCGATTATTTATTGCGTTTAAAATAATAATAATAATGGGATGGAGTAAGTTGGATCCTAGGAAGATATCCATATAGATACAACTATTATTATTATTATTATTATGTTTTAGGATATATTGCAATTATCTTTATTGAAATTTAAAAAAATATATAAATTTTATATTTTTGTATAATTATATGACTTTTTTTTTATTAACACTAAAAAAATCGAAACTAATATAGTTGTGAAAACATAAAAATATAAGATCAAAAATAATTCAAAGTAAAATTGATGATAATATCATTTTTACTTACATATGACTAATGAATTAATGATGAAAAAGAAATTAAGAGTTACATAAATTAATATTTTAGAAAAATCAAATATAATTATAACAAACTTTGTAATATTGGCTAAATTTTAAGAGAAATTAATATAATTTATATATATATTGTACGGGAAATAAATAAACCTTCTCGTATAATCTTGTTGATCAAGTTCGTGCTACTCCAAACGTCGTCGCTTTATTCCCTGAAAACACAAACGTGAGCTAGCCGGCGGGTGTGTGCCGGATACCTCTCTGATGCCTAAGTCAGCAAAATAGACAAATAGACAAAAAGCTCTGTGTGTCCGGGAATCAAGGTTGTGTTACCTCTCCATAGGTGATGTTGTGAGCTTTTATAGGTTCCGTGTGGCACAATCCTAGTAGGACTCTTATCCCTTCCTGTAGAGTCCTCCTAGGAATCACATTCCTGAAAGATAATGCTTATCCTTCAACACTCCCCTCACTGTTTAAACCAAGTGAGATGGTTTTACCATGGTCGAAATCCAATATAACCGAGGTAAGCATGGCTATGCTAAGTCGCAGAGTAGACCGAACTAAAGCCAATTCGGTTTCTTCCAATCATTACTCTTACCTCGGTTTCTCCTCCACAAACCATGGTGTTTAGACCTAGCTAAGAAATAATAAGGTTTTGACCGAGCTAACCGCAACATGCCACGACCGGGCTATCTCTAAGTGTGGTGACCGGGTTGTCTGTAACACTCTCTTGGACCAGGATAACAACACGGCCTTTTTGGGGACCGGGCTAACGCCAAGGCCCTTTTTACTCCGCCCTTCTTACTGTGGCCCACAACGGCCTATTACCCACCTTGGCCCAATTTATATATAAATTACCCTCTCAATTGCCCCTTAATTCCATCTGCACAGCATGATAGGGATTACCTGTTATTAGCCGAGCTAAAAAACCTTTAGCATTCCAACCGAGATAAAAACTTTTAGCGTTCCAACCGGACTAAATTCTTTAGCAGTCCAACCGGGCTAGGTTAACACCGGGCTACTTAAATATGCCTGGTCAAAACGTCTCTTCAATCGCCGCAACTGAATCGCTTCTCATTCCTATGATACGTGGCACACTCTTATTGGCCCAGTGCAGCTGTCACGCCGTCTTCGTACTTCACATAATTTAAACAGTCCCGCCTTTTTTGTCCTTCCTTCTACACAAAACAAAACCCTTTTGTTTTTGGATCTTTCACTTCACTTGCACTATTCACCTTCTCTCTCTCCCTTGCTTCTGATCTTCCATTGCTCCTCAAACTTGCAACTGCAAAGCTCGTGAATCCCTCCAGTGCCATTTCCAACTTCCAGTTCCTTCCTCTTCATCTGGTAAGCTACACAGACCTATTCTATTTTTCTTGTTTTCGCACTTGTTTAATCCACAGCATGTTGTTTATGTTTTTGCAAAACACATGTTTCCCATTTTTTGTTCTGCCTTGTGTTTGCTAAGAAAGAACCTTGTAAGAACCATTTGTATTTATGAAATAATCTGCAGAACATTGTATTTGATCCAAAATCACCATTTATCAGAACTAGGAAGTTGTTTGTGGTTGATGTCAGTCTGGCCAGACTAACCAACCGAACTAACACTTCGCGCTATACTAGTAGTTTCAACAAGTCAAACCATCTTTTGATTCATTTTCATCGAACTATCGAACCGTACTAAGTCTGCGCAATAGTGTGCTTGAATGCCTTAACCACGACCGAGCTACAGCTTGGGTGTAACAAGTCCGCGAGGGACCCTTGCCACAGTTCGGACTCTCGATTTTTGTTGCGGTTCGTAATCTGAACCAAAGAGTCCAAATCTGGCAAATCGTTTTGAGAAACAAATTTTTGAAAAAGTAGTGCCAAACATGGACTGCTTTGCCAGATACAGAGTCGCCACCTAAATATTTTTAAAATGGGGAAATTTAGGAAACCCTGACTCGGTGCCGAAGGCCACATGTCCGTCATCACCGGAGTTGTCTCGGCTCGGGAGCTTGGGTACGATCGGGGAAGGTCAGCTATGAGCACCCCCTTTCGCCCGGTCCGAAGACCGGCCTCTACTAACCGTGATATCCGTTTTTGAAAACTTTACGTGTTCTAAAACCAATTATTAGCCTAGAATTACTATGTTATGCGCACAGTAAACAAGTATAGACTAGATTGCCTAATTTGGAAATAAACATTGCATATCCGTTCGGTTTGAAAATGCTTTGGAATTTGCTACTCGCAAGTAGGCTAAAATACGGATTTCAATGAGTTTTTCCAACTCAAACAATCCAACCTTCACCCACAGGCATTCGAAACAGTTTAACACATAAGCATCTAGCCACATGTTAAGCATGCTGTCATGGCAATATTCACACTCATGTGATATGCTAAAGCGGAAATACTTACATAGTACTCCGTGCCAAAACAAAGAACTTGTTAGCAAACATGCATGATCCAAGTCCATGTTAAGTGCCTAATGCGTCGCATACAAAATGTCGCTAAGATAGGCTCGGCTAATCCTAGACATGTCATGTGAAAATGCACAATTATCACATATTCAATTTTTGATTTGAAGTACGAATGCAATTAGCATGATGTACCGAGCCTAATGCATGTAATACAAAATGCATGAATGCACGCATGCATAACATAAGGTATGCTGAATTTAAACATGCCCTAATCTACCACCGTAAGCAGGTAAATAAAAGGGAAGAAAGAAGTGGGGTTGGAAGACATACACACCACCCACACACACTTATTACAGATTTACCCTCACTCGGAGAGACCGAATAAATATTACAAATTAATTAACTACACAAGCTAATTAATATTACAAATTAACTAATTTAATTAACAAATTAAATAAATTAATTAAAGCAGGAAAACGCCTCGGGAAGCGCATCACCATGCATGGGCTGCCTCTGTTTTCCTTCCTTTCCTCCTCTGGAGGCTGTCAAAGCCTCAGGACTGATCCCTTGGACAGAGAGGATCACCACCGGCTGATTGAAATTGCCACCGGCAGTGTGGTATGGCCATCGGCACAAAATTGAATATGTCGGCAGAGAAAATGGTGCCGGTCGGCACATTACACTGCCGGTCGGCAGAGTATTCCTGCAGAACCTGCAACTCACAGCAACAGAGGGCAAAACAAAGCATGGCAACACAATTCAAGGCATGTATGCACCAACCATGTCCCTTATCATTGTGATGACTCAAAGGGACATATGCCTCGGTTCTCGGACCACCAATCACGCATTTCCATGCATGATGGCCCAAAGAACCAAGTATGCAACTTTGATTTCAAATGTATGCAAACCAATCAAACAAAACTCCCAATCCCTATCACCCAAGTCAAGGGACAAGGAATGCATGCAAGATGCAATGCAACCTAGGCATACAAGCTAAGGATGCAACATGGCATGGCAAAGCACTTATGCAAGCATACAAGCATACATATGGCAATGCAAATAAATGGAAAGATTGACTTATACATGAATTAGGCAGCTCTAAAATAGACCTAAAACAGTGGCCATAAGTGCTAAAGAGTGAGGGCTAAATGGCACACACACACACATGCACATAAGGACCAACACTTAAGCACAAATCAAGCAACATTCAAGCACACTTGAAAGGGACAAACATGAACAATTAGCATGCATTATAAGCCTTGAAATCATGCTAATACATGGTGCCAAACCAAGCAACAAATCAAGCCAAGCATGCACCAAATGGCCTAAGTGTTCAAAGCAAACCAAAGTGGCATTGAGCTACACTTGACAAGACCAAACAAGGCATGCATTAAGTGACCAAAAACAGGTTTATAGCACGTTAAAACAAGGCTAAATGACTCTTTAGATGGCATCTAAATGGCCCAAATACAAAGGCATAAACCATGGCCAAAACATGGAGCATTGCAACACATGCTTTCAAAGCATTAAAGAGACATGCAGGGCAATCCAACAAGCATGGAAATGGGACTGAAATAGCATGTAGGATGATTCCAAATCATCAAAACAATGCAAAGATGGCATGCTACACATGCACATACTCAAGGCCAACAAGCCCAAATACAAAGGAGCTATATAATGCATGCAAAGATCAACCCAAACGACTATGGACAGAGCTAAAACATGGCAAAATAAGCATATAAACTTCACAAATGCAAGCCTAAAACATGCTCCAACAAAGGCTAACAACCTAGAACATGTTAAGGCATAAATAAGGCATTACATGGCAACTATGCTAAACATGCATGGAGTTCCAAAACCAACTTGAAATCATGTTATATTATGGATATATAAGCATGAAAAACAAACCAAACATGCTCAACACACACTCAAGCATAGGCTTCCTTAGGAGGCCAAAATATGCCCTTTTCAAGGACAACAAGGAGAGGGGGTGGCCCTCTCCTTCTTGGGACTTCAAAGCATCATCTTCACCACTGAAATCCCTCAAGATTTCAGTGGTGAAGAGACCTCAACACCAAAATCCCGGAGCTAGCACAAAATGGCTCAAAATGAGGCCTTTTGAGGCCTAAGGGTGGTCAACAACCCTCAAACAACAAAACACTCTTAATAAACAATAAAGAGGGCCCAAAAACAGAACTTTTTTATGTTATACAATAATCACAAAAACAGCTCTAAGATAGGTATAAAATTAATGCAAGAATGGGGAAAAAAAGGGACTAGTTTCTTACCCTTGTAGTCCTCTTCAACAATGGTGCTCCAATAGCCTCCTTGAGCTTGAATCCAACACCAAAACTTCAAAACACACCTTTTAGAACCTCAGCTCCAAGAGGAAGGTGAAACACTAGGTGTTTGTGTGCAATAGTGAGACACAAAACACCTAGTGTACAAATAAGAGGGAAAGAGAGATAGGTTGTGTATATCTAACCCTAACCCTAGAAAAACCAGAGCTTGGTCTGTATTTTCCTCTCTCAAAAATGTCTAAAAGCCCTCCTCTTGCCTTTAGAGAGAGACCCTCTCTATATGCCTCTTGTAAAGCTTACAAGACAAGCTTTGCAAGAGGGAGATCCCTCCATACACGTGTATGGAGGGGAGCAAAAGCAATACAGCTGTCTAAAAATATCTGCAAAAGCAGATGA
This sequence comes from Camellia sinensis, assembly GCF_055761805.1. NCBI lineage: Eukaryota > Viridiplantae > Streptophyta > Magnoliopsida > Ericales > Theaceae > Camellia > Camellia sinensis. The sequence goes on along the minus strand of NC_138971.1, from coordinate 121,854,466 downwards.
ACAGCAATCGGCCGGCCAAAAATGTCATCTTGGCCAAAAAGAGTGCCGGTCGGCAACAAATAGTGCTGACCGGCAACAAATAGTGCCGGCCGGCAAACTATATTGCCGGTGGCAGCAAAAACCAGCCGGTGGCATCTAGCCACTGCCGGTGATGGGTGGGGATGGTCTACAAGCCCCACCTTGCCTCTCAAGGGCAAGATGCAAGTGTTTGGTGCAAAACCAGACACTAAACGGTCGAGTTCGGGGATCCTGAGGCAAGGCGCGCGAGCCGAGGCCTCCGGGAACTCCAAACGAACACAAACATGGAAGATCACCGTGTGTTCAAACGGTGACGTCCAAGTCTTGAGGACAGTCAAAAATGGGGTGTCTACATTGGGGCTAAACTAGCTCTCTTAGTCCAGACCGAACTAAGAACGCTGCCCCTAGAAGCCCAACCGGGCTAACAAACACCTTGCTTAAACCGAGCTAAGACCCGCAGTATCTCACATAGCCGAGCTAAGACTTCATTTATCTTGCCTTTTTGTTTGCTTTAGCACGGTCCAACGATCTGTGCTTAACACCTTTGTTTTTCGCTTTGCAGACTTAGGTTGCCCAGGCACTCCTTTGAGCGCTCAACCGAGCTACTCAACATCATTCTTCGACCGAGCTAACATTCTAGTTTAATTTATTCATAACTTAAACCATAAATGGGAAAGTATAGGTTCTTAGTTAACTCACCAGGTGCCATGCCCGAATTCTGAAAAGATTATAACATCCCTGATGATGTCCATCTCATCCTAGCCGACCTGGATATCATACCATGGGGAAAACACGGTTTCGTTCCCTTTACCCTGCTGTCCATAGTAGAGACCGAACTAAGATTCCCTATACAGCCTCTCCTTTATGAATTCCTTAGGCAAACCAACCTTTGCCCAACCCAACTTTCCACCAATTCTTATCATATAATAAATGGTATTGCCGAGCTAAACCGTCGGGCTGGCCTTAATCTTGGTTTAGCCGAGCTGTTTCATCAATATTCTATAGGCTCCGCCAAAGATGGATGGGTCTATTATTTAAGAATAAGACGCCGGCGAGAAAAAATAATAAAGGATACCCCAGATAAAGACGTAAATGATGATGACTTCCTCTGGGTGTCTGAAAATTTTGAGGACCAGCAGGCCCAGATCCCTGGTGACAGAATAAATTGGAACAAGGGTGTAGCCGGTAGAGTTACCTCGGCTTCATACTATGCATTTATTTACTTCGATTTTCTCATCTTAAACCGCACTAACTGTTTGTCTTTTTTTTACGCAGATTTGAACTTCCTCAAGTCCCAATATAGCTACCCCAACTTGAATATACTTCGCGCCGCCCTGCGATATCCAAACCGAAGTTGGACCGAGCTACTGGACTTTCAACCGACCTACCGATATAATAGCAAACGGAAGACCAAGGTAACTAATTTCTTATTGGAAGCCTCTCCTGAACCGGACCCAAACTTGCCTCAAATTAGATTGATCCCTTTAACCGTTGAGCTAGAGATGGCCAAAAAACGAGCTGTGAGGGCCCTTTTGACCGAAACAAACCAAGCCGAGGTATCACCAGAAAGCCTACCCCAAGAGACCGTGGTGGCCTTATCGACGCATCAACCCTCTTCATCTCGTCCAAACAAGCATGCTCGGACTTCCACGACCGAGCCACGCCTTGTTGATGAAGAGGATACCATTCCTCCACCAAGCCCTCTACGAAGCCCATAACCGGAGCGCTCTGACCAAGCTAACTCTTCCAAGTGGGCTCCAAAAATCACTTTTCAGAACCGTGCTATATGGGATACTGACTCGGTAGTCGCTGAAAAAGATCACCTAATGGCCTTTAATCTGGCCAAAAGTGTTTGCCATCCACCTGACATGGAGCACCACGACCACCTAACCGAGCTAAAGGCACTTCGCTCATCCACAAAATCCATGGTGCTGGTAAGTAGCTCTCTTGTTTATCTTTCAAATTCTTACAACTTTCTGCTCGGTCGTACTTAAAAAAGTTTCTTTCCATCCCTTTGTAGGCCATACAAAAGAACTATATCGCTCATAAGCGAGTGTTGGAGCTTCGGAAAACAACAAGGCAGGCTATGGCCGAAGTAACTGAAAAAACCGCCGAGCTAGAAGAGGCCAGGAAGCAGCTGGCCAAGCTACGAACCGAGAATGGTCGTTTGACCAGTCTTGTTAGCTCGGCTAAGGCGGACAAACAAAAGGCAGCGGCTGTGGTAAAAGATAAGTATCTGCGCGAGCTCGCCAAACTCGAGGGAAAAAAGAACACCGAGATAACCAAGCTTGAGAAGAAGCTAGAAGACGTGGAGGACCGTGGTTTCAAGAAGGGGGAGGCTCTTTACATTAAGCAATGCGAGGCGGCCAAAGACTTATTCTTTAAATGCGGATGGAGGGCGGCCGTGGCATAGCTTGGTCATGGGCCAGAGACCGAGGTCTTCAACCCTCCTCCGTATTTTATCCCTGGTTCGATGACGGAGTACGCTGCTACCATTCAGCAACAATTTCTTTAGGCTGAGGATGACGAAGAAGAGACCAGGCCAAACAATACCCCGGTTGTTAATGAACCTACTGTTCAATCAGCTTAGTTTGAGCCACCGGTTGAAGATCTGATGACCGAACTACCAAATGAGACCAGGCTACCAGATGAGACCGGGCTCCGAGTTGATCTTGACGCGAAAATAGATGACCTTTTTGCTTAATCTCTGTATTTTCCTCTTTTTGCTTTTGAAGAAGAAGTTGTAACCGAGCTGAGGTCCCACCTTGTGTATTCAATTTGCACTTAATGAAATCCTCTTTTGTTCTAACTGTTATCTCGGTTTACTTCTATGCCGGTACTTGCTTTCTAACTGTAATCTGAATGAAGTATAACCTTCTCTTGCCGAGATACTTTATTCCGGTCTTTAGCTTTCCAATCTATCAAGCCATAGTTGCCAACCTCTTCAGCCTAGATTATTATCTCGGCTAAAAAACAATAAGTGTTGGTTTTTCCAGCCAACCACTCTTCAGCGTAGATCCTTATCTCGGTTGAAGAGTACAAAGTGTTGGTTTTTCCAGCCAACCACTCTTCAGCGTAGATCCTTATCTCTGTTGAAGAGTACAAAGTAGCCAAACGTCCTGCAGCCTGGATCCTTATCCTGGACTTAAGAGGGGTGTTGGTTATTCCAACCAACCTCTAAGTTGGTTTTTCCAACCAACTTAGAGTTAAATATTCGGTTTTTCCAGTCAAACGTCCTGCAACCTGGATCCTTATCCTGGGCTTAGAAGGGGTGTTGGTTTTTCCAGCCAACTTCTTCAGTACTGATCCTAATCTTAGCTGAAGAGAGTGCAAAGTTGGTTATTCTGGTCAACTATGCTTACAGTGCTCCTAACTCACTAAAACAATCTTTTACAGAAGGAAACAACTATACTGAAAAGAAACTACTTGTTTTATTGAGAAAGAAAAAATTACAGATACTTGAAATGAAAGTTAAAAATAAAATAGTTTGAGATTGGCAGTGTTTCATGGCCTAGGAATGACTTTGCCGTCCTTGTCTTCTAAGTGGTATGCCCATTTTCCTGCTAATCCAACCACCTTGTGAGGTCCTTCCCAATTAGGCCCTAACTTGCCATCTCCTGGTACCAAGGTATTTCCCATTACTTTGCGCAGTACCCAATCTCCGATCCTGAACTGTCTTGGATGTACTGTCTTGTTGTATTTCCTTGATAACTCTTGCTGGTATGAGGCGATATGAACCAGTGTTCTTTCTCTTCTTTCTTCCACAAGGTCGAGCTCCAAGGTCATGGCTTCTCCATTTAGATTTGGATCAAAATTTTCACTTCTGATTGTAGGGAGGCCGACTTCCAATGGGATTACTGCTTCCATGCCATAGGCCAGGGAAAAAGGTGTTTCCCCAGTAGATCGACGAGGTGTGGTACGGTAAGCCCATAAAACATGAGGAAGCTCTTCAGCCCACTTGCCCTTTGTTTTTTCTAGCCTTTTCTTCAATCCATCCAAGATCCAAGACAACTTTGTTTGATACTTCTGCTTGGCCATTTGCTTGGGGGTAAGTCGGTGTAGAATTGTAGAACTCTATCTTGTATTCTTCACAAAAGCCTCTAAAAATTTTGCCGTCGAACTGGGTGCCATTGTCTGATATTAGAGCTTTTGGTATGCCGAACCGAGTAATGATATTCTGCTAGACGAACTTCTTCACATCTTTCTCCTTTATTGATGCTAGTGCTTCTGCCTCCACCCACTTTGTGAAGTAGTCCATTGCTACTAGAAAGAACTTCCTATTGCCGGGTGCTGTTGGGAGTGGCCCTACTATGTCCAAGCCCCACATTGCGAAGGGCCATGGGTTAGTTAATGGTAGAAGTTCTCTGGCTGGCTGATGTATTTGGTGTGCGAACTTCTGACATTTCTCGCACCTCTTTACATACTTCTCTAAATCTGTTTGCATGTATGGCCACCAATATCCTTGCAAAATGGCTCTATAAGCTAATGATCTTCCTCCTTGGTGGCTTCCACATACGCCTTCGTGTATCTCGAACAAGAACGCTTCAACTTTGCTGGGATGGACACACTTTAGATAAGGTCCTGTGAATGATTTCTTGTACAAGGCCATTGATGGAAAGAGCCAAAATCGTTGCGACTTTGCTCTGATTTTGTTGGCCTATTTCTTCTCTTCCGGTAGGACGCCGTCTTTTAAGAATGCTATGATAGAATCCATCAATGAAAGGTCTAGTTCAGCGGAACATACTTCTTCTACTTCAGGTTCTTCAATGCTTGGTCTTAGTAAGTAGTTAATCAGTAATGGATGTGGGACGGATGTATCTGCCATTGAAGCAAAGCCTGCTAGTTCGTCCGCTCTACTGTTTTCTTCCCTACCAATCTGTTCTATCCGCACTACTTCAAATTTCTTGATCTCTTTTCTGACTAATTCTTGGTACTTAGCCATTCTATCGTCTTTTGCCTCGTAGTCACCTGAAATTTGGTTTACCACCTGCTGTGAGTCACTGTAAACCATTAGCTCGGTGGCCTTCATGTGGGAAGTTGATTTCAATCTTGCTAAAAGTGCTTTATATTCCGCCTCGTTGTTTGATGCTGGGAAGCCAAGGTTGACTGCTTGTTCCACTACTAGGCCATCTGGTGAGATGAGGACTATGCCGAGTCCTGCTCCGTGTTTGTTGGATGCTCCATCCACAAAGAGCTTTCATATCTCTCCTACGAATAACTTCCAGCAGGTAGAGGGATTGGATGATGCCTTGGGGTCCTGAGTGTTGCTAGTGTTTTCTTCAAAGTCCATACTTGCTATTTGTCCCTCATTATTTGATTGTATTAAGTCTTCATTTGCTGGTGAGTCTTTGCTTGGTGTAGCATGGTTTGCTTCTTTTTCCCTTACTTTACTCTGGTCTGCCTCAGGGTCTGACTGGGTATCCTGTACTAGGGGCTGCGCTATTCCGGCGTCAACTTCTAACCCTAGTTCGGTTGTATCGGTCAGGTCGACTGGGCAGATATGATGACTTCCTGGGGTGAATTCTGTGACAAAGTCTGCCAAGGCTTGGGCTTTTATGGCGGTTTTGGGTTGGAACTTGATGTCAAATTGTCCCAACTCCACTGTCCACTTAAAGATTCGCCCAGAAAAGTTTGCCTTCTCAAACGGAGCTTTTAATGGAAAAGTTCTGAGAACGATTATGGTGTGGGCGTGAAAGTAGTGCGACAACTTCCTTGATGCCATCATCAAGGCTAAGGCCAATTTTTCCAATGATAAGTACCTGGTTTCCGCGCCCAGTAATGTCTTGTTGATATAAAAGATGAGTAGATGTTGGATTCCTTCCGCTCGGACCAACACTGCGCTAATTGCGCGCTGTGAGACTGCTAGGAACAAAAATAGTTCTTCTCCAGGTATTGGGGTCACTAGCAGCGGTAAAGAATACAGGTATTCTTTCAAACTTTCAAGGGCACGATCGCATTCTTCATCCCACTGAAACTTGGCCTTCAACGCTTGAAAGAATGGTCAACATCTGTCTGACGACCAACTTATGAACCGGTTTAGCGTGGCTGTCATACCGGTGAGATGCTGTACTTCTTTTACTGAGTTGGGCCTCTCTAGATCCTGGATTGCTTTGATCTGAGAAGGGTCTGCCTCTATGCCACGGTTGGTTACCAGGAAGCCTAGGAATTTTCCAAATCTTACGCCGAACGCACACTTAAATGCATTAAGGCGTAACTTGTGTTTCTTCAGGATCTGAAACATCTCACCTAGGTCCTTAAGATGGTCACTCTTGTCCTTGCTCTTGACCACCATGTCGTCGATGTAAGCCTCCATTGTTCTGCCTAACAACGGTTCAAACATCTTGGTGACCATCTGTTGGAATGTTGCCCCTGCGTTCTTCAGGCCAAAAGGCATGACCTTGTAGCAGTAAAGTCCTCTTGGCGTTGTAAAAGATGTGACCTCCTGGTCTGGTTCATACATAGCGATCTGATGGTAGCCTCTGTATGCATCAAGGAAGCTAAGACGGTTGTGTCCTGTCGTCAAATCTACCAGTTGGTCTATCCGTAGAAGAGGAAAGTTGTCTTTTGGGTACGCCTTGTTGACCGTTTTGTAGTCCACACAGACACGCCATTTTTCATTCTTCTTAGGCACTACTACTGTGTTGGAGATCCATCTGGGGTAGTGCACCTCTCTGATAGCTCCTGCTACTAGCAGGTTTTCTACTTCTTCCGCCACTATCTCGGTATGGTGGAGTGTCGATCTGCGCGTGCGCTGTATAATTGGTTTGGCAGTTGGGTGGACATTCAATTGGTGACAGATAAAGCTTGGGTCAATGCCAGGCATGTCATACGGCGTCCAGGCAAAAACTTCGATTTTAGAGGTCAAGAATTCCATGACCTCTATTCTCTCAGTGCTGGACATAGATGAGCCAAACAAAAAGAACTTATCTGGGTTCTTTTCATCTATTCTTGCCTGTACCAAGTCTTCCACTTCCTTCTATTCAGCGGTTTTGCCGACATCCGCAAATAATTCATTATTTTCGGGCTCTTCCACCATTTGGACAAACCCCTTGGCAGCTCGGCTGCCATTTACTGTGACGAAGCATTACTTGGACATAATTTGATCTCCATAGACCTCTTCAATTACTCAGGCTTCGTTGGAGAACCATATTACTTGATGGTAGGTTGATGCTACTGCTCTCATGGCGTGCAACCATGTCCTTCCCAAGATTATGTTGTAATTAGAGAGCACTTTCAATACCCAAAATTCCACTTGTTTAATCATGCTTCCTGCTCTAACTAGGAGGATTATCTTACCGACTGGCCATTCTGCCATTGAGTTGAACCCGATCAGGGGAGATACAGCGGGTGCCAAGTCTTTGTCCTTCAATTTCAACTGTTTGAAAGTTTTGTAGTACATTATCTCGCATGAGCTTCCTTGGTCAATCAAAATTCGCTTGACGTCGTAATCCTTGATGCGGAGAGTAACGACCAATGCATCGTTGTGAGGGAAATATATCCTTTCCAAGTCCTTGTCTGAAAAAGACATGACGTTCGCGGCCTCTGTTTTCCCCTTTTTAATGGTAGGCTGCGCACTTAATACCTCCCTTAAGTGCTTAGCCTTCTTTATCATGCCTCTGAGCTCACATACTCGCTCAGGCTCGAATATCCTATGTATTACGTTTATCACGCCTTAAGGTGGGGCGTCGTTCGGTGTTCTGTCTGGGTGGTCGTGGTTTTGGGGGGCTGGCTGCATCCCTCATTCTATGTACCGGTCCAGGTGACCAGCAGCCACTAATTCCTCCAAATGCTGTCTCAACGGCGTGCAGTTTTCAGTGCGGTGCCCCTTTTCCTTATGGAAGGTGCACCAAGATCTTTCGTCGTAGTCCTTCTGTGCTTCTCCCAATTTAGTTGGCCATTTAACGAAAGGTTCATCGCGTATCTCACTGAGAATCCGGTAGATTGGTTTCTTGAATACCGTGGTAATGGCAGTGCAGACTCTCAACCATCTTTTATCTCGGTCCTCTTCGGTGTCTCGCCTACCTCGTCCATTCTTGCTTTGACGTTCTACCATATTGACCTTCGATGTAACCTTCTTGTCTGGTGTTGTTGTTGCACCAGATTTTGCCTTAGCACGGGCGCCATCCTCCTCCACCCGAATATGTTGGTGCACCCTTTCCATCAAGGCTTCCATTGTGAGGGGTGGAGTCATAGTAATCGAATCCCTTAATCTGTTTCTCACTAGAAGTCCTCTTTTGTAGTGTGCGATGGCGAGATTGGTGGGGTAGTCCCCTATCTGGTTGAACGTCTCCCAGTAGCGACTGTTGTAAGATCTCAATGTTTCTTTGTCGCCCATGTCAATGGAGAGTAGCTGATCAATCTCCACTGGCGTCTTGGTGTTCGTTCTGAATCTTGTCACGAACGCCTCTGCTAATTGCGCCCAGGAGGCTATGCTGCCTTTTGGTAGCCTTTCGAACCAGGTTAAACCTAGGTCGCCAAGGCTAGATGGGAATAGGATGCACATCAAAGCTTCGTTCCGCCGGTATACTGCCATGACCTGGCGAAAGTGGCTTAGGTGCATATAAGGGTCTGTCTTCCCTTTGTGCGTGGTAAATTTAGGCTAGATGAAGCCTGAGGGTAATGGTGCGTTCTCAATCGCCGGAATGAACGACAAGCTATGTAGTCTTGCCAATGCTTTATCTGTTGGTTTGTAGGCAAGGTGCGGTACTGGCATTCCAACCTTGACGCTTCCATGCGTCCGAGGAGCCAACCACTGAAGGGCTGAAACTCTGTGCGGGTCGCGTGCCCTGGCATCCTTATTCTGTCGCGCCCTTTCTTCAAGCACTGTCCGTAAGTCGGACGATCTAGGCAACTCTGTTTGCCTGGATGATGTCTTGTGCGTATATGAGGGCAGATAAGTACTTCCCTCAGTGTAAGATCTCAATGATTTCGTTCTCTCAGACCTGGAGTAACGAGTTCTGGAAGTCCTTGATTGAGTGTCGCTTGTCCTGAGGCTTCTACTCTCTGCATGCGATAGCGTGGTATGTCTACCACGATCTTCTGAGTGGCGAGGAGGCGTATTGCCTTTGCGCCCCTCTCCTGTCGCCACCCATTTTCCCTTGATCTGGCGCTTCATGGCCTCCATGTTCGCCGCCATCTTCCTTATTAGTTCATCTTGCTCTTTTACGCGATCCTCCAGAGCTTGAGGGTCGATTATTCACCTTTGCCTTTCAGGACTTTGTGAACGAGAGCGACGGGGGCTGTTGTTTCGCCTCCCCCTTGCATCCCTCCGGGGATTCTGTCGCTGGGGCTCTAAGTCCGCCATGGGAGGGATAGAAGGCAATCCTTCGCACCTCCCACCCCCCTCTGCGGTTTGTCCGTCGATGGCGGACTACGGCAAATCTTCGTTGTGCGCCATTCAATTAACGAGGGAAACTTGATAAAGACGTTTTGTTCTTTGTCTGATATTCCCACTGATGGCGCCAATTGTACGGGAAAGAAATAAATCTTCTCCTATAATCCTGTTGATCAAGTCCGCGCTCCTCCAAACGTCGTCGCTTTATTCCCTGAAAACACAAACGTGAGCTAGCCGGCGAATGTGTGCCGGATACCTCTCCGATGCCTAAGTCAGCAAAATAGACAAATAGACAAAAAGCTCTGTGTGTTCGGGAATCAAGGTTGTATTACCTCTCCATAGGTGATGCTGTGAGCTTTTATAGGTTCCGTGTGGCACAATCCTAGTAGGACTCTTATTCCTCCCTGTAAAGTCCTTCTAGGAATCACATTCCTGAAAGATAATTCTTATCCTTCAACACCCCCCACTGTTTAAACCAAGTGAGATGGTTTTACTATGGTCGGAACCCAATATAACCGAGGTAAGCATGGCTATGCTAAGTCGCAAAGTAGACCGAACTAAAGCCAGTTCGGTTTCTTCCAATCACTACTCTTACCTCGGCTTCTCCTCTACAAACCATGGTGTTTAGACCGAGCTAAGAAATAGCAAGGTTTTGACCGAGCTAACCGCAACATGCCATAACCGGGCTATCTCTAAGTGTGGTGACCGGGTTGCCTGTAACACTCTCTTGGACCAGGATAACAACAAGGCCTTTTTGGGGACCGGGCTAACGCCAAGGCCCTTTTTACTCTGGCCTTCTTACTGTGGCCCACAACGGCCCTTTACCCAGCTTGGCCCAATTTAAATATAAATTACCCTCTTATATATATATACATATATATATTAACATTATTATTTAAATGAGCAAGAATGGAAAACATTATTTAATGAGAGGTGGATGAAGCTCGAACAATGATAAAAACGGTTCAAGCATATTTGTTAAGTCAAATAATCTCTCTCTTGAAGACAAATCAATACAATTAGTTGCGATTTGAGAAATTTTTATAGATTTGATCACTTTACAAGTTTCAGTTTTTTATTCTTAATGTTTTATTGTATCTAGGAAAAAAAATTCCATAGTATTTTTGTTAAATTTTTTTTATTTTTTAGATATACCTAATTTAGATATACTTAAAATATAAAATATTTATGAAAAAATCAAAGAAATATTTAAAAATTGTATTGAGTTTTTGTATTTTTCTATATTTAATGAATTTTTAAAATATTTTTTTCATAAATATTTTATATTTTAATTGTATGTAGATTAAGTGCATCTAAAATGTAAAAATAATTTAGTTAAACTATTAAAAAAAAGTTCACTAAAAATTAAAAAAATATGAAAAGTATTAAAATTCAAAAAATATTTTTATATAGGATTAATCAAATAGAGTGATTTAAACTTATCAACCGCTGAGTATAATATATCTTCCACCCCCTCCTTTTTTTTTTTGTTTTTTTTTTTTTCTGAGGGAAACAGTAATAGATAGACAAACAAAAAATATAAATTTTTCATAATTTTATTTATATTACTTCATGATAAAATACTATCAATGTTAAATTGGTTCATAAAATGCCTTCCCCCTCATTATTTTGCATGACTGAAAAGAATTGAATATTTAGAATCTTTTTTAATTGACATAAAATAAATTAAAAATATTATGATAATTACATAAATAAATAACTATTTAAAACAATTTAAACAAAACTTAAACCACAATCAAAATTTCCATACTATTACCCAATCTTCAGTGAGTTGAACTTCAGCAATCGAAATAGTATTGTTCTTAAATAGATATTAGTTTTTTTTTTAGCACACGATAAAATAAAACAATATCATTCCATTGACTTGAACTTAAAATCTTACTTCACTGCGAGAGTACTGTTTCTTCTTAGAGGGTATTTGAGATGATCTAAATAGGAGTTCGTTTGGCAATAACTTTTTTAGTTGACTTTTTGACTTTTTTTAGTCAGAAATTTTTTTGTTTGTTTGATTTTCTTGTTTGGTTTTTTTGACTTATTTGCATTGAAAATGATGTTCCCAAAGTGAAATGACAAAATTGTCCTCCACTTAGAAATGATGCTTTTTTGACTTTTTGTTTGTATATGGGTCAGCTTGGTAATTTTGCATCCCAACTCAAACGTTTTGGCATTTTATGATTTTGTATTTTTTTTTTGTTCATATGTGATTATTTAGCCCCACAACAAATGCCAAATTAGGACTACATATATTTTTTAACTTTTTACAAAAAGATGTGTTATAAAGTAGAGAAGTGATGTGAACAAAAAAAAAAACAAATACACTTTTATAAGAAATGTTAAATAGTGCCTTAATTACTTGACAATAAAGCTTGGTAACTTGAAAAAAATTGGCCTGAATGGCTCGATTATCCAAAACGATGTTTTGGATAGTTTTTTTTTTTTTTTCCCTTCTTCTTTCCCCTCTGTTTTCTCTCTGAAACAGACAAAAGAAGAAGGAGAAAAGAAAGAGAAGATGGAGAGGAGAAGAGAAGAAGAAAAAAAGAGAAAAGAACAGATCTGTGTATACACGAAAATCTGTGTGTATACACAAAGGAGACAGTGATCGGCGTCGGTGGGGAAACAGAGGACGAAGATCGCCATGGATAGAGATCACCAGGGATAGAGAGGCCGAATTTGGGTTTGGTTTTTTTGATTCCGTGGGTTGATTTTGATTTTGATTTTGATTCTGTGAGTTTGGTTTTGATTTTGGGACTGATTTTGGATTTTGACTTTGATTTTGGGTTTGGTTCAATCTTGTTTTCTTGATCATCCCGAACAAAACATATCAATGAATCAACTTCTTTTCCTGTAAGTAAATTTGGATTCTTGCTGATTGGGTAAAATGATTTTAATTTTGGGTTCTTGCTTGTACTGAAGAAGATTTTGTTTTGATTTTGGTTTTGAAACACATTGACTTACAGAATTTTTTTTTTATTTTGATTGGGTAAAATAATTTTGTTTTGATTTTGTTTTGATCAATCCCATTGATTTTGAATTAGTTTCAATCTCTTCTTGCTTGTACTGAAGAAGATTAATCCCAAAATCAAAATAAATCCCACTAATTTTCAGTGAGAAGATTAGGGGAAGAGTTGTTGCTCGTAGGGGTGAGCAGCGGATATACCGATCCGCCAAAACCGACCGAACCGAACCGATCCGCCGCATTTTGGACGGATGCGTGATGATGAGCGGACGGTTGCGGATTGATTTTCTCCAATCCGCCAATTTGGCGGACGGATGGCGGATTTGAGATTTTTTGGCCGCAATCGAACCGCCAAACTGCCAAATCGCGAGCACCTGTAGTAATTTATAAGACTTCGTATTTTCAATTTGTTTAAATATTATGTTTGTGTTTTCAATTGAAAAGGAGTTCAAATATTCTATTGAAAAAAAGTTTTCAACTTAAATATATTTTTGAATTGAAAAAAATAAACGTATTATTCATCTATATTTTTTAGTTTTTAAATCTAACTCTAAAAATAATAAATAAAAAATATGATATATGCTGGTTGGTTTTTGTTTTCAAAAACATGTGTAGATGTAACAATATAGAGACATTCAATCTCTGCTACTGCTCTGTTTATGGTTTTGGCGGTTTGAATTGTTATTATATTTTAAGAATCACATATTGTAATACTTTATAGGGATGAATCATGCTATAATTGTAATATGTGGATGAAGCATGCAGTGATCGTGATATTCTAAAGTTTTAAACTTTCTTTCTTTGGATAAGGCATACAGTGATTGTAATCTTTTTTTAAGTCATTGACTATAATACTTTTTTTTTCTTTTTTTTTGAGGAAGTACACAAGTTGAATTATGTTAAAAATTTATAAAATTTTAAACCGCCAAACCGATTCGCATCCATCCGCCAAACCGCCAATCCGCTCAATCTACATCCGCCGAATTGGCGGACGGATGCGGATTGATTTTCTTCAATCCGCCAATCTGGCGGACGGATGGCGGATTGGAGGTTTTGTGGCCGCAACCGACCCGCACCCACCCCTAGTTGCTCGTACTGAATAAGAGAAAATATAGAAAAAGAAGAAGAAGAGGAAGAGAAGAAATAGAGGAATGAGAGAAAGGAGAGAGAGAGAGAGAGAGTGTGTGTTAGTTGTTGTTGCTTTTATTTGAAATGAAATGTGAGAGTTTTGTGAGTGAAAACAGGGATGACCTGTACAAAAAAATGTGGGCATACAAAGAGCTCGGGCCATTCGAGTCTTATTATTTTCGAGTTATAAATCGGAACTGATTACTTGAACCACTTGTAAAAGGACTTTGTTGGGAACCCCCAGTGCCATATAGGGCTCTGCCATTGGCTAAAAAAAATTTAAAAAAAAAATAGTTTTTTAGACCAATCACAAGAGACCCCTAACACCCATTGGGGATCTCATGCATTTTCCCTTGTAAAATTAGCGAATATTTATTCCATCAAGTTAATGATGAACGAGAGGTCTTTCCGTAACTCTGCCTGGGAAAAATAAAATAAAAATAAAAATTTACAATCACCTCTGTTGAATTTTAACTAAAATAAATTTCATTTTATATTTTTGACATAATTATATTATTATCAATTACGATTCTAATGCACATAATAGTTATGTCATTTTTTATGAATAATTTGTTATATGAATGAAAAAATTGATATTATTTATTTTTTAACAAAATGTATTTTTATTTCAATATCTACATACTATCTGTATTAGTTTTGATTATTTTGTTTTTACTAAAATGAAGATTAATATAATTATATCAAAAATATAAATTTGATTAAATTTTTTTAAATATCATGAGAGCTGGGTGTAATTTACTTAAAATAAATAGAAAAATAAAAAATAAAAAACTGTGCCTAAATTTTGTACTTGTGGGAGCAAAAAGTGAGAAAATCTTAGCATGATCTTGTTTGGAATAAAATATTGAACGACAGTGATATTATCATCCTAGCACGGGAGACCGATCACGGGCATCCAATCAAACCGTACAACCCAACATGAAGATAGAAACGTTGGATATTGTTAGGGTTCGTTTGGGAACAGTAAAAAAAAAAAAAAAAAAGTCAAAATCAACTTTTAATTTATTCTAAGTTATTTCTCATCTGTCATACTCCCTCCGTCCCAAAATAATAGTCCTTTTTGGGGAATTCAACTTTTTTTGGTAGTACAATTATTGCATTTGAAAAAAATTGATTTTCCAAAATTATCCTTTTGATAGTACATTTTTTGGGAATATCAATGTCATAATTGTACTTTTTATATTGTTTATTAATTTAAAAGAATGGCAAAATAGAAAATTTATATTATTTTTGTACTTGATTTTTGAAGAGGGACTAATATTTTGGGACAATGAAAAATAGAATAAGGGACTAATATTTTGGGACGGAGGGAGTATTTTTTATACAATATATTCTTTTAAAATATTTTTAAAAAAATTAAAAATTTAACTTTTAACCATCTATATAAAATAAGCCTATATGTTAGGGACGAACAATTATTAAATAGGTCCATCATATATCTTGCATGATATATCGTTGTAATTTTATTAGGAGTGTTTTGTAAAGTTGATAAAAAATTAATTTTTTAATTTTTTTAATTTATTTTATTTTTACGTGAATAAAAAATGTAAGAAGTAATATTACTTAGAATAATAAAAAATTAAGGTCTTGTTTGGTTTGTGTTTCTCAAAAAAATTTAGAAAAAATTTTTTACAAAGTAATCAAACCAAACAAATTTTCCTAAATTTTTTTTCCAAAACTTGTTTAGTTTACAAGTTTTCCAAATAAATCTCTCTCTCATACACATCAAATCAATTACTTTTTCCAAAACCCTCTCTTAAAATAATTTTTTAAAACATCTTTTGAAAAAAAACTGACCAAACAAATTTTCATACTTTTTATCTCAAAACATGTTTCTCAAATACAAACCAAGCAAACTCTAAATGACTTTTTAATGCTTCCCAAAAGACATATATATATATATATATATATATATTAAAAGTCTTGTTTTTCCATTGTATACGTCACATCAATATATCTTTTTCTGTTTTCATATAAAATTTTACACAAATTCAATTTTACATATAATAATTAATTTTATATGAACTTTATTTGATAAATACTTATTTTTCATATATATAATTATAAGGGGGATGCACCATTAAATCTCAAATTAATAACTTATACACTGTTTAGTCTTAAAAATTTTCTTATAGACTGAAAGGTCCCATTACAATGTTTCAAACATCAGATTAATGTTTTGAACATTAGATTTCGAACATCAGATTAATGCTTCGAACATTAGATTTCGAACATCAGATTAATGTTTCAAACATTAGATTGATGTGCAAATGGGACTAAATGGAGCATAAGAAAACTTTTAGAACTAAATGGTTCAACTTTTCAGAAACTAGGACTTATGGGTAAATTTTCCTAATTATAATTTAATTACTATGATATTTAAAAAAATTATCTTGATATACAAATAAATAAATAAGTAAAATGTGCTTAATTATGTGTATTGCACGAATCAAATTAATTTTTTTATATTTTATATTTTTTTACCTATCTTATTGATGTCTTAATGTTAATTTATATTTAATTTTTTTATTTAACATGAAATTATTTATTACAAAACACTTATATTTAATTTAAATTTTATATACGTATATACAATATGTATGAATAATTGAAAACAAATATTAAAGAAAAAATCAATACTCTACATAATTAATTTATGTATTTTACATAAATTTTATGTAGTTCTATTTCTACATATTTTTATTATCCAAATAAACATAGTTTTATATTATTAATTCTCTTTCTAATTTAACTATTATTTTTAATAACAAAATGAGTGTTTATTTTATTATCTTATAATTTAATATATATCATATAAAATTATTATATAATAATTACACTTTTATAGCATAATAGAACTAAAATTATCAAAATCAGCAAACAATTTACTAAATTTATTATATATAAGTATTTAAACAACACTTTTATACAACGGTAATGCTAAAATTATTAAAATAAATAATTTAAACTTAAATTTATTTTAAATTAAAATAATATTATTCTTTTGTAATACATATTATGATATAAAATAGTATTACATTAATAAGTTAATTCCATTGTGATTTTATATCAGATATTATATTTTTAGAAGTGATTTACATATATATGTAGTATCCAATTTGATATTGATTGATTAAAATAACGGAACTCAATACTTTTTTTGTTAAGTTTTTAGAAGACAAATTGACAAATGTTAAATGATAAATAGTGTAGAGTATTATTATAAAAAATAATGATTCATAAAAAATGATTGTGTATATTTAACGCACTTATTGATGTTTCTTGAATAATTTTTAAATAAAAATTTTGAATTTATAATATTACTAATAGTACACCTTTGTGAGCTCTGTCAGAAAAGATATGCAAAAAAATTGTGATTATTATCACGTGTCACATAATTAATTAAAACCCCTTTGAGAACTGAAATTATTAAGATTTAGAGATTTTATACCTAATTTTCTTTGAGAACACTCTTTATGATTTGAATTTGTAATTTTTTATTAGGAAAATTACACTAACAGTCCCTATAGTTTGGGACTTGTGTCACATTGGTCCCTAACTTTTCAATTGTGACACATTTGACCCTGAATTTTGAATCTTGAATCTTGTTCCAAATAAGGACAATTAAAGATACCATTGTTTAATTTCAAGGGCAAAATCGTCAATTTAATAAATATAAACTAATTTGACAAAAATAAATGTCAAAAAATATTTTTAATTTTTAAAAAAGTATTTTTATCCACCAATGATAAAATTATATAAAATTGATAAAAATTAATAAAAATTACATGATTAATTTTTAAAAATTAATTTTATATGATCATCATCCAAACACATAACAAAAAATAATTTGGTCAAAAAAATAAATAATGTCTAAGAGATTTATCAATTTTACATAATTTCATTTTTAGTGAATAGAAATAATTTTTAAAAATTCAAAAATGTTTGTTTGACATTTATTGTTGTCAAATTAGTTTATATTTTATTAATTGACAATTTTACCCTTGAAAATCTAATGATATTTTTAATTGTCCTTATTTGGAACAAGATTCAAAATTCAGGATTAAATGTGTCACAATTGAAAAGTCAGGAACCAAAGTGACACAAGTCCCAAACTATAGGGACTATTAATGTAATTCACCCTTTTTTATTACATCAATGTAAATAGCTCTTACGAACTTACTGATATAAATATAAATTCTACCTTTTGAGTCAACCCACTTCAAGCATTTTTTCGTATAATAAAACACTTAAATATTGTCATATAAAAGTATTATAATAGATTATAATCAAACACCACTTGAAATATAATTAAAGATCCGATGCATTACTTTAAACATAATAAAAAATATAAGAAATTAGTAAAGAACTTTTGGATTAATAACTAAAATAATACATCATGAATTATAACCAAGTCATAGTTTGTATATTATAGAATTTTCTGTTGTTTTTAAAAAAAAAATTTCAGAAAAATATTTTGATACAAGTGGAATTAATGATTTTTTATAAATTTGATTTGAGGTTGAGATTACACTCTTTTTTTTAAAATTTTGAAAAAAATTATTTTTATGGGTCTTTTATATAGGATCACACACATAGTGACAAAAAATTTCATTAGCTATTAGCAAATTTGTTTATATTTCACTTTTAATTGTTAAAATTTTCTACACATAAAATATTAAAACTCAAAATTAATTTGTTATTTTAAAAATAAATTCTCGTGTATCGCACGGATCACCCACTAGTATATTATATACAGTTTAACTAAAATTTCTCAAACAAAGGATAATTTCTCTTTAGGGACAATGTCTTTGGAAACGCTGATAATAACAAAATCGTGTCCTGTTTTTTTTAGCAGTCTCGTTAGGTAGCTCGAATTCACTGTGGCTCGAATGGCTTGAGGTGTCAAAACAACATTGTTTTGGCACTCTTTTTTTTTCTTTTCTTTTTTTCTTTCTTTTCTTTCCTTCTTCTTCCCCCTTTCTTCTTCCTTCTCCCTCTGCTCTGCTTTGCTCTTCGAAAAAATCTAAATCTAAATCAAAAAATCAAAAAAATCAAAAAAATCAAAAAAAAAAAAACCAAATCTACACAAATCAAAAAAATCAAAATCAAAATTTAAAATCAAAATCAAAACCAAAAACAAATTTGCAGTAACAGAAGAGCAGAGAAAAAAAGACGATGAGAGAAGAATCAATGAAGAAGGAGAAGAGAGAAGAACAGAGGAAGAAGGAGGAAAAATGGAAAGAATAAAGAAGAAAAGAAATAGAAAGAAGAAGAGAGAAGAACAGAGGAAGAAGGAGAGGAGAAAGAAGAGAAAAGGAACAGAGATTGACAGCCATTACTGTCACAAACCCTCCATCACCGTTGCCCATCACCATTACCGTTGCTCTTTGTGTATGCATAGATCTGTATATACATACACACATAGATTTGTGTATATACACAGCCCATCATCTCTCTTCCTCTCTCTTCTCTCTTTCTTTTCTCTTCCTCCCTCTTCTCTCTTTTTTCTTCTCCGTGTTTCAGAGAGAAAAAGACAGGGGAAAAAAATTCAAAACGACGTCGTTTTGAAACTCAGGTTAGTCGAGCCTCGAAAATCTCGAGCTACCAAGCTTTATTCTTTTTTTAGTCATAATTTGAGATGATTTAGTCAATTTTTTTGTTATTTTGGTTATTTTAGTCTCTTTAAAAAAATGTTATGCTTGTGATAAATTTTGACATTTTTTTTTGTAATTGATTTGATAGTTGTGAGAGAAAAAAATAATTATTATGATTTGAATGTGATATTTTATTTTATTGACTAAATTAGTATATTTTGTCTTTATTAACTAATTTAGCCAAAATAGCTCATGCCAAAAGAAATTATAAATACACCAAAAGATCTACATAAAATATGAATTGTTATTTGTGGTCTGAAAAATTATAAATAATTTTTTGTCAGAATTTTTTTATTAAATAAAATTAACTGAAAAAATAAAATTTCTAAAAAATGAAGTTTATACAATAAAAAATTACTTGAATTATTAATTAAAATAAATTTCTGACACCATTAAAAATTATTAATTAACTAATGATTTAATAATAAAAGAGATTATTTATTATAAAACTAAAAATTCAATAAAAAAATATAATTTTTAAAATCACATAGCGCATTTTAAGTAAATTTTAATATGTATTTATAATTTATCATTTTTTTGTTTAACGAGTAAACTCTCCGAATTTGTCCTTCGCTGACTTTAGAATCAACTACTTAATGTCCGTTTAATTAGAGTAGGACGAGGGACAAACCTTAATGTTATGTTTGGTTTGGAGATTTGGGAAATGATTTGGAAAATGAGTGTAAAACTAAGTGAGATATAGGTATATTTTATTCACATTTCACATTCTTCTTCTATTTCTCTTTCCAAATCGCTCAACCAAATACAACATAAGTGTTAGAATCAACTACCTAATATTCGTCTAGTATTTAAAGGTAGGGGTGAATATGGTCCGAATTGGTCCAGATTGTGATAAAACTCAGACCAATTCGTTATTTATAGTTCCTGAAAAATTGGAACCAATCCAATCCGTTTAAAATCATGGGACCACTCTGAACCAATCCATTTAAATACAGATTGAATCGGTTTAGGACCACGAATTCACATAATTAAATAACAAAAAAAAGAGAATATTTTAATTTCATAAAAACATAAACATAGTATCATATTATTTCCATAATAACAACATGTTTTTCCATAATAATGACATACTGTTTTAGAATTAAAACAATCATAAGAAAACTAATTTCACCATAAATATTTAGACCATTACAAATTAAAACTAAAAACTAACAAACAAAAATAATAAAAGAAGATATTATGCGGGTTTAAGTTTTATATGGAATAAGAGAAAATACTATATCGGATAGTGTATAATATAAATATGAGCTATTTATATAGAGTTCGGATTAGTTCTAATCTGAAACCAATCCGTAAATTATGAATTATTAATTTTTCAATACAAAACTGGATCACAAATTTAAAAAATCAATCAAAACCTACTAAATTAGACTAAATAGAATCAAATTATAAATTTTATGAATTCCTTACTCACCTTTGTTTAAGGAGTTTTCTTAGAATCACTTTAAAACTCTTTAGAAATTAGTTCTGAGGCTCCGTTTGGCAAGAGCTAAACGGGACTTTTTTGGCTATTTTAGCCACAAAAGATAAAATATGCTATTTTAGTCACAAAAAATAAAATATCACATCTAACTCATAATCATTACATTCTTCTCTCATAAAAAAATTAAAAAAGTCAAAAAATTAAAAAGTCCTTTCCAAACCAAATTTTTTAACCTCGACTAAAATAACTAACAAAATTAAAAAACTTAAAAACCAAACCACTCCCTAAACGGAGAATGTAGAATCTAAAACCTCCACATTTATGCCCCAAATCCTTACTAAAGGGCCACAACTCTGCGGTTAAAGTGATTCTTTTAAGAATAATGCTTGAGACCCCTTTTTGGGGTCACTCCCCCATCCCTTTTGTCACGTGACAGGTGGTGATTAGAGGAACAGAAAAAAAAAGAAAAAGAAAAAGAAAAGATAACCAATGAGAGAGAGGGGGTCAAAGGGGTGAGAAAAAAGGGGATGAATCATTGTTGTTCTTTTAATAATTAATGCAGCACACGCGCGTGCACATTAAAAGTGATCATGATACGCCATATTTTCTCTGTGGGCCCCCAATACATTCCACGCGATTTTAAGAGTGTGTAAGACACGCTCGGTAAAAAAAAATAAGACAAATTACAAATTTCCTTTCGAAATTTGGTAAAAATATAGATTCTTTTATGAAGTTTGAGAAATTATAAATTATTCCCTGATGGTCAAATTTTCATAACAAATTAGGAGAAATTAGAAGAGAATCTGTATGAAAATAAAAACCTCAGGAGTCAATTTATTATAAAAATATAAATTTCAAAGAATGAAATGTAATTTTTTAAACTTTAAAGAGAATCTGTATTTTCACCAAATCTCAAGGGTATTTATAATTTGCCCAAAAACATAGCGTGGTTTCTTGAGGGTGTGATAGTGTCGTTATGCTTGACTTGTTTTGAATGAGATGTCGTCACTCGTATCCACCGTCAGATCCAATTTTTTGAAAAATGATTATAAGTGATAAATTTAAATATATATTATATATATAAAAATCAGTAATATTTTTCATAAAATAATTATAAATTTATGAAAAAATTATAATTTTAATTATTAAAATTGATAAAAATTATTACTTGATTTGAAATTTTCTTTGAATTTTTTTAATTTTATAAATGTTAATAATTATAATTATAATTCTTTTCAATAATAATTTTTCAAAATTATTATTAAACAGTAATTTTTTTATTAAAAAATAGACATTTATTGACAAATTCTTATTTACTTCCAAATTATTTTCTTATATTCTAATAAGTTTTGTAAGTGACGTAGTTACCAAAAATACTTTTAATAATAATGGAGTGAAGCGTATTAATATTCGATTGACAATATAAATATTTTGTAATGGGAATATTCATAAATCAATGTAAACATTCATACTGTCAAATATGAATATTCACATTAACAAATTGCTAAATGTTTAAAAAATATTTGTTAGGATAAAATTGTCTATGAAATACCTTAAAACTATGTTTATAGTTGGGAGATTTGAGAAGAGATTTGAAAACGAAAAGAGAAAATGTAGATGAAATGTAGATATTTTATTTACATTTCATCTAATTTCACACACCTTTCCCTTTCCAAATCCTTCACCCAAATACAACGTAAATATGAAAATTATAATTTGATGGATCAAATATTTAAATAATAAGACTTATTAAAATATAAAAATATATTATGCATTAATTAAAATACAAGTACTTTGAAAAAAAAAATTCTAATAAATTCTCTTCAAAAAAAATTGAACCATGCTCGAATTAGTGGATTAGTATAATAATATAAACTAACTTTGGTGACTTCTATGGTATAATTCTGCTAACATCCGTAATACTAATCAGTTCTTGTTGGCTGGCTAGGATGTTTAGTTTGATGGTATTTCGATCTCTTTTGGCAATTTGAAATTTTATTTAAAAAAATTTAAAATGTCATTATAAATTTTCATATCATTTTCTTTATTTTATTTTAAATTCTTTTATAAAAAATTAAAAAATTATTAAAATAGTCTGTTTCTCAAACCAAGCCATTAGTACGACAAGTCTCAATAATTACATACCTTAGACTATAGGTTAATGTTGTGTTTGATTAGAAGATTTAAGGAGAGATTTTTTTTAAAAAAAATAAGAAAAAATAAGTGAAATGTGAATAAAATATACCTATATTTCACTTAGTTAAACACCCATTTTTCTTTTCCATTTACAAATCCCTTTCCAAATCCCCCAATCAAACACAACGTAAGTAACTTCTTTACATTTTTTTAATTTATCGTTGAGAGTTTAGAACAATTCGCTAACTACCTTGAGTCTTAGGTGGTGTACGGACATAAAAAACTATTGTATTCAATGATGAAAAAGTCCAACGAAGAAGATGACTTGAACCACTATGCGATCGCCATCTATAAGACAAAACACTCTCAACCATAGCCGGGAGTGGTCCTCCAACGCCTAAGTCAATCCTTCAATATTATCAAAATATTTAATAAACAAATTCATAGAGAAATCGTGTACCTCAACCTATGGGGGTGTTGTCTATTTATAATATCTGATTTACCTAGCAAGTACTTTGAATGTTCCAAAAGTCATATCCCAAACAATTTTCAGTTGTTTAGGGCTCCTATATCGATAAGATTTTATCTCCTGATGAGTTTTGCATAACATAAAACACTAATACAATATTTCATAAGATTTGACAACTGCCATATACGTGATAATCCATAATTACGCCATGTTTATGTGATTATTTTTATTCCCTCTCAATTGCCCCCAAACTTACATTTTCTTTGAGCCCAATAAAAGAGTGGGAACTTTCTGCTATTATTTCGATAAAAACAACCGTATAATATTGCTTAGCTAAAGCGATACATGGATGCTATGGCTTATTCCAATAATGCCTAATCTTGTTAGGACTTATTCTGAAAATGCCTAGTACTGCTACGACGTATTCCACGAATATCTAATCTCGTTAGGATTTATTCTAAAAATGCCTTAGTATTACTAGGATTTATTCTAAGAATGCCTAATCTCATATCAAGGGGCAGAGCAATTCAGCTTGCCCTCGAGATCCACTAAGCACCATAGCTTGGCTAAGGAATCCTAAAGTTAAATAAACAACCAACTTGTCTCTTGTTGAGCAAAATCCTTTGGGCAAGGAATCTAAAAATTGGACAAACCACCAACTTGCCTCTTGTTGAGCAAAATTCGCTCGGCCAGGAGTTCCGAACTTGGACAAACCACCAACTTGCCTCTGGTCGAGCAAAATCTGCTCAGCTAGGAATCTCAAAGTTGGAATAACGCTTCAACTTACTTCGCCGAGCAAAAACTAACTCGGCAAATAATTTCAAAATTGGAAAGACCCTTCAACTTACTTCGCCGAGCAAAACCAGCTCGGCAAATATTTTCAAAGTTAGAAAAAACCCTCCAACTTACTTCACTGAGCAAAACGCAGCTCGACAAAGCTTTTCAAAGTTAAAAAAACCCTCTAAACTTACTTCACCAAGCAAATTAGCTCGGTAAAACTTTTCAAAGTTAGAAAAACCCACCGACGTACTTCACAAAGCAAAACCTAGCTCGACAAAGCATTTCAAAATTGGAAAAACCCTCCAACTTACTTCGCCGAGCAAAACCCAGCTCGTTAAAGTTTTTCAAAGTTGGAAAAACCCTGCAACTTACTTCGCCGAGCAAACCAGCTCAGTAAGGAATTAAATTTTTAATCAAGGGGTAACGTAATTCATCTTGCTCACATAATCTATAAAACATATTTGACCAAAATAACGGTCTCCATCCTGGTTCGGTGGCATATTTAACCAAAATAACGATCTCCATCCACATTCGATATAAAAATTCATGTTCTTGAAATAATAAAAATTCGATATAATATCTGATCTCCATAACTTCGTGGTCGCAATAATAGTGCATAAACTCCTTGCTCCGTAAATAGTAAAAATCAGATATAGTAATTGCTAATAATATCTCCAAGCTTAATGCATAAAATTCATACTCTGTGTATAACAAAAGTCCGGCATAATAACTGATAATAATATCTTCATGCTTAGAATAATAACACATAAAATTCATCCTCTATAGATAATAAAAATTTGGCATGATATATAAAAATCTCTCCATGCCGGAAAAATAATACGCCAAAAATCCATAATTCTCAAATAATAAAAATCCGACATACACAATAAAAATATTTCTATGTTTAGAATAATAATTTATAAAATCCACACCGATAATGAAAATCTAACATAATAACTTATAATAATATCTCTATGGTCAAAATAATAACACATTAAAATTCATACTCCGCAAATAATAAACTCAGCATAATACATAAAATTCCATGCATTCTTGAACGCAAGATTCATATTCGGCACAAAATTGGCATATCATAAATACATACATCGGCTATAAAGCCTCTACCTTTTTGTAGGAGCCGGTGAATCATATTTCAATTTATTTAGCACTAGCAGATTGTGCAAGTAATGCGTATATAATTTAAATAATTAATAAAAAATTTAATACCACAATATGTATGTTATTTTAAGTGATAAGTATATTCTTAATAAAATTTAAGATTTTGAGTTCAAAATTTTCTCACACTATATATAATATTTTTTTTTATTTTAATATATATAAAGTTACCACGTAACATAAGGAGAAAATTTTATTAAATCAATATAAACTTTCACTTAATAATAGTATAGTATAGATATTTGGAATCATCCACTCCTCTTGGCCTCATATTTTGGTTTGACCAAGTCACCACAAAATCTTTCATGGCAATATATCACTACTACAAGAATTTTCCTTGCTTGAGTTGTGTCAATCCTTTTATGTATGCAAACAACTTTACACCGAGTCCAAAAGCAACTCGAGAAAACGAGAATGCAAGCATGTAGGGACAAAATCTTCAAACTGGTTGCATGTGACTTTGCAAAGGTCACTTTTCTTAATATCCGCATAGACACGTTAATTATACTTCTATACGACGAAATAACAAATCTTTAACAGAGCCTTAATCGATGATGCCCAGTATAAAGCAGTGGCTTAAATCCATCTAGATTCGGAAGCATATTTGTACAAGAACATTGTATTTGTTTGGTTGCTGATCCTAGCGTAGTCTATAATTCGTTGAAAACAACCAATATCATGAACAAAGCCCTCTTAAGAAAGTTTACCATGCTATATTAATTATTTTTGTTGAATTTCATTGATTCCCACCAATAGCGTCAATTGTACGTACGGATATAAAAAAATATGAGTATTTAATGATAAAGAAATCTAATAAAGAAGATGATTTGAATTATCATACGATCGCCATCTACAATCCAATGAAGAAGATGACTTGAATCACCTCGCGATCACCATTTACAAGACAAAACATCCTCAGTCGTAGTCGAACGTATGGGGTATGGAATGTCGTCTATTTATAATATCCAGTGACTTGCTTAATAAGTAGTTTAAATATTCTAAGAATTTCTATCTCAAATAATCTTGTTTCGTACTTGAAGATTTCATCTCTTAATGAGTTTTGCAAAATATAAAATATTAATAAAATATTTCATAAAAATTTAACAATTATTATATACGTCATAATTCATAATTATGTCATGTGACACTATTAAAATCCACATAATTTATGTGATTATTTTTATTCCTTCTCAGGCGGGATCATGTTTCGTATTTGATAATTTTTTTAAAAGTGACAGGTATGATCTCAGTAGAGTCATCCTTTACTTGATTGTGTGAAATTACCTCCCACAATATCTTACATAAATTTCCACTTATTTAATAAAATATTGTAATTAAACAAGGATATTGAGACCTTTTTTCCGAAACTTCACAATCTTTTTTGAATCTCAATCATTGATAGTACGGATCTTATATATACATGAGTGGGTCCCACACATACATCACTGAATGAGATCAAAGAGAGTTGTGAGAGTTCTAAAAAAACAGAGTCCTACGCATTTTTGTAAAATTAAATAGTTATCTTTTACCTTATTATTACACTTATATTATGATTATCTCAAAATTTCACAATCAAAAATTAAATAGTTATTTTTTACCTTATTATTACACTTGGTATTATGATTATCTCAAAATTTTACAATCCAAATAATGAATGATCTCACAATCAATTGACAATGCATATTCGCTGTATGAATAATATTATATACGAAAATGATCCAGAGCTCGAAACTCTACGGCTCGAAATTTTTTTTCCCTTTTCGAGCAAAGGAGCTCTGCACAAACAGAGGGAAGAGGAGAGGAGAAAGAGGGAGAGAAGAGAGGAAGAAGAGAGGAGAAGAGAAAGAGGAAGAGACAGCACCACCGCCGTCGCAGTCGCCTCGCCGCCGTCGTCGCAGCACCACCTCCTCACCTCCTCGCCGATCGTCGCACCACCGCCTCGCCGATCGTCGCAGTCGCAGTCGCAACCCCCTCCTGTCCAGTTCATCGCAGCAGCTAGCTTAGCGCAGCCCCGCCTCCTCCTCCAGCCCGATTTTTATGGCTCCCTCTCCTCCCTCCTTCCTCCTCCTCCCGATCTTCTTCTCCACCCTTCTTCTTCTCCCTTCTTTTTCTTCTTCCTTTTCTTCTTCTTCTTCTCCGTTCTCCTTTTCTGCAAACAACACAGGAAAAAAGAAAAAAAAAAAAAAACGACACCAAAACGACGTCGTTTTGGTGTCGAGCCAACTTCGTACCAAAGAATTTCGAACTACGTAGCGGGGTCGTATTATATAAATAAATAAAAATTTATACATAATTTATATATATGAAATAACGTGATTTATTATAGACATTTCACTTCAAAATAAAAGATTATTAAAAATAAATTTATTTATAATAATAATATTATCACATTATTTTTATGAAAAATTTATATAAATTTTATGTATGAATATATATATATATATATTTTTTGGGGATAGGTGGGCAAGGCACAGTATTTGGATAACCTTGGTCATGAATATCCTCGATCATGCCACGTGGTCCAGCCACAACACGATTAAGTGACTGCCACGTGGCAAGGGGGTGTGGTTTATTAAAAGTGAAAACGAGAACGTTTGGAAATTTGGGACCACAGGCAAATCTTAAAACCGGTCCCGCCACTTGATTCTCTGTTTATCATATAGTGCTTCCTAGCCCCGTTTGGTTTCAACTAAAAAACAAAACAAAAATAAATTCACTCAGTTTGATTTTATGAATTTTAAATATAATTTTTGAATTTTTAATTTTTAATGAATTTTTAAAAATATTTTGATCATTTTTTTTTTAAACCTTTTTTCATCCACTTAATCTAGATACGCTTGCAAAAAAATAAAAATTGTGAATTTTTAAAGGTACAAAAAAAATTACAAAAATTAAGTTAATTTTTTTATTTATTTGAATTATTTTTAAATTTATTCACAAATATTTCACTATTTAAGTACAATCAGATGAACTACCTAAAAAAAAAAAAGTACATTTAGATGAGGTGCATCTACAAAATAAAATAAAATAAGACTAAAATATAAAAAAATTACTAAAAATAAAAAAAAAGACTGAAAAAACTATTTAAAAAAATTTAAAACAAGCAGAGTGATTTATTTTCGGTTAAAAAAATAACAATAAAAAATAAAATAAAATAAAAACTTTAATAATAAAAACAACATTTTTAATATTTGCTAAATGCAGCATTTGTTTGAACAATTATATCCTGAAAATATAGAAGAGTAAAAAATTGTTTAAAAAAATCATTGTTAAACTAGCTCTCATCAAATAACATGCAGAAGCGTTTGAATTCCCTCTAGTCCAACTTCCCAAAATAGCCCTAAGTCAGTATTTGGTTCAAGAATTTGGGTAAGGATTTCGGAAGAAATAAAAAAAAAAAAAAGAATAAAATGTGAATAAAATATATCTACATTTTATTTAATTTCATAAATCTTTATCTATTTCCAAATTTATTAACTAAACACAACCTAACTATGTTGTTTGGGCATATAAAACTCACAACAGATCTATTTCAGTGATTAGTTCTATTCATATCATAGCCCTCTATATGTATAAATCATTTGTAAAATAATTCAAATTAATATGATAATCTAAAGGAATAGCATGTTTTTATCATATTTGTCTTTAAAAGTTAGATAATCTATTTTAAAGTCATACTTATCCATTTGTTAAAACAAATCCAATAAAATATACTGTTATGATTATCAAATTAATTTAATTTTTTTTTATGAATGATCTACAAATGAATCAAATGGTGGGCACCGCAAACCCAAACAATATGATCAAAAGAGAATATATCCTCTCCCAAAAAATAGAAAGAAAATATTCGTTTAACAACTTTTTAATATAAATCAGGATAGGATGAAAAAATTATTAAAAATCACTAAATTTGACTAAAATATATATAATAAGAACTTACTAAAGACAAAAAAAAATAAATAAATACAAAAAACAAAATTTTCAAAAGCTAAACCAAACAAGCTAATAAAACCAAAAAAAATTTGATTTTTATTTTTTTTAATACTTTTGTGTTTTTTTGTTATTTTATTGTAGATTATTTTAAACTAGATGGACATGAAAAGTAAATTGTTTTACACAAATCTATAAAAATTAAAAAAAAAGGACAAAAGATTCTGAAAATGTGACTTTTTTAGCTGTTTCCAACCAGGTCAATTTTCCTGCCCATTTTAATTTTATCATTTTAAAACCTTAAAATTTAATTTTTAATCTATTTTTTTATTTTTTTGATAAAATTTATATATTTGAAATCCTTGGAGATCAACGATGAATATGATTTTTTTTTTTAAAAAAAAAAATCATTATGTTTGTTGTCTTTATGTAATAAAATTCTAATATTTTTAAACAATTCATATTAAAAATTGAGAGATGATTTTTAAAAAAATATTACGAGAGCCAACTATATAAAATTCGACACCTAATTTAAAATTTATGACTAAAAATATTAAATTGAAGGCTCCACAATAAGAAATTTAAAATCTATTTGTTGTAACACAATAAAGGCATTTAAATTTGGTGAAAAAATTTACAAATTTGATGGTGAAGAACAAACTAATTGAGAAGTTGATAAGAAGGCAATGGGCCGAAATGGAATGGACGAAAGACAACAGAAAATATATACATAGACCTTGTTTAGGAAGTTGACTATTTAGTTTTTTTAATTATTTTAGCTTGATTAAGCCTTCATTTGGAAAGTGGGTTGGCTTTTTGATTTTTTTGGCTATTTTAGCCTGGGCTTAAAAGCTTGGTTTGGGAAGGGCTTTTTGACTTTTTGGCTTTTTTAAGTTTTTTTTGTGAGAGAAGAATGTAATGATTATGGGTTGGATGTGATGTTTTGTTTGTTGTGGCTAAAATAGTCTATTTTATTTTTTGTGGCTAGAATAGCCAAAAAAGCCTGCAAACCCACTTGCCAAACACATGCTAAAATATTTATGTTTGGAAAGTTTTCTGTTCTTTTTCTTTTTAATTTATATAATTAATTTGATAATTGTGAGAGAAAAAATAAAATAATTATGGATTGAATGTGATATTTTATTTTATTGATTATTTCAGTATATTTTATCTTTTAATAAATTATTTTAGTTCAATATTCTTTCCAAATAAAGCGCGTGAGAGAGAGAGAGAGAGATTGCATATTTTTATTTCCCAAGTTTGAAGGGAAATATATTTATTTGCTCCATTTGGTAGAGAGAATCTATACTATTGCTGCCAAAGAGGACCATAAGGACAAATTGGGGGTTGGGAGGAGGAGGAAGAAAAGAAAATGTGAAAAGTTGATTTACGACTTCAAAATTTTAAAATTTTGGACCTTAATTATATATAACTAATTTTTCTCCTAAAGAAAGTGGCAATTTATAGTACAACACCTTTACATTCACGGAATTTGTCTAAATGAGGCTATTTCAGTATGAGTTTTCTATTTTGAAAACTCACGGGACAATATATTATTTTAGTAATTTTTTATTTTTTTTAGTTAAAATTTGGAATAAAAAAATTAGTATGTTCAGAATGATTTTTTGATTTTTTACTAAAAAATATAAGAAAAGTAAAGAGAAAATAAAATCTTTAACTTTTTAATATATGTAGTTGGTTTTTTAAATTTTTTAATGACTTTTTGACTTTTGAACTAAAATATTCACTTGCCAAACGAAGTCTAAACATACTTTCTGATATTTTATGAAAAGATATATAAAAAAATAAAAAAATGATGTAAGTCAAATAAGTATATTTAAACAAGGGACTATTTGAGAACATCATAAAAAAAAATTAAAAATCAACTTTTAATTTATTTTGAATCACATTACCTCTTACATGAAAAGTCAAAAAAAATTAAAAAATTAACTCTTAATTATCTTTTCAAAACATCTCTAAATACACTTTTCTAAATAAGTACATTTATATAGCACATGTCAAATAGTTTCTGCTCAAAAAAAAAAAAAAAAATCCCTAATTAAAAAATACTTTTAAAATTTACACAGAAATTACTCCAATTTTTTTAAGTCAAAATTCCTCTGTCACGCATAGAGACAAGAGCCAGGTTTTCCTATCCCTAAATATTTTCGTCCTCTTGTCTAAAATTATTTATAATTATTAAATTATATGAAAATTTAAAAATTTAAAAATATATACAATAATAATTATGAGTGATTTAAGAATGGAGACGATAATATTTAAGGAGAGGGGTTCCTTGTGCCAGAGACAGAGAGAGTGCTTTGGATTGGCCAACAGGGAAAATGTGTATTTATGTCACAATCTGTAGCACATGGAACTATGCAGAGATTTGATATTTACCTTCCTCCTCCTGCTTCTTCTGGAGCCAAGGAAACAAACCCTGTTAGGAACTTGGAAACCAAATATATATATATATATATATAGAGAGAGAGAGAGAGAGAGAGAGAGGGGGAGAGGTTGAGAGAGAAAATCTGAAGATGTTTGCAGTAGAGAATGGACTGAAGGGAGACCCAAGGCTTGATGGCATCTCTGAAGCCATTAGAGTCATTCCTCACTTCCCTAAACCAGGTTTCCTTTTCTTTGTTTTTGTATTTCCCCTTCTTTTTCTTTTCTTTTCTTTTCTTTTCCTTTCTTTTCTTTTTTGTTTTGGTTTTAATGTAGATACATAGCTAGTCACAACACAATTTGACAAAACTTTTTATAATTGTTGTTTTTTTAGGAATAATGTTTCAAGACATAACCACTTTGTTGCTGAACCACAAGGCTTTCAAGGACACTGTTGATATTTTTGTTGATAGGTACAGGTATATGGACATCTCTGTTGTTGCAGGTAATCTCTCTCTCTCTCTCTCTCTCTCTCTCACACACACACACTCACATTTTACTTCTTTTTTTTTTAAATTTAATTTTACTGTTGTCATTTTTTTCACCAAGGATCCTCTAGAGTGTTTTTTTCCTAAAGTTTCCTAAAGTGGTGTATTGTGTAGTTGAAATTTAATGTTGAAAAATTGATGTGACTTGTCATTAAATCTCAACCACACAATGCACCACTCTAGGAAACTTTAGGAAAAAAATACTCTAGAGGATCCTTGCTCCATTTTTTTTCCCTTCTGAATTTAGTTTTACTATTCTCTGGTGCCCATTTATCATACATGCTTTGATATGTCTCTATTTTGGCTAGCCATTAAAAATGTATGTAAATTTCTATTTTCTGATATTTTACCTTTTTCTTTTTGTTTACTGTTAACAAAACAATTTTATTCTTTTTTTTAACCTGGGAATGTACATTTGATATTAGTTGTGTGTTAGGAGGTGAAATAGTAACAATTGAATTTTTTTTTTTTTAAATTATAATTTGAACAAATGGTAAAAGACATTTGTCTTCAACATTAATATATTCGTTGTTGAATGAATAATATATTCAACCGCAACACGAACATTTCCGAATAGACATGAATGCATTTTTGTTGTTGTCTATTTATGGATAATTTTCATTTACACAAGATTTCGAGAGTCATGATGATATTATTTAGGAATGTATTTATCAAAATATTTATGATTCTCATTTTGGACAATTAGCAATCAGTGTGTTTTGTTTGATTTTTTTAGATTAAGTTTTTTGAAAATTGATTTTTTTTTTATTTTCGTGTTTTTTTGTTTTTAGTGAATATTTTTTAAATTTTAAACATTTTTTTTTACTTTTTTTAGATGCACCTTACTTAGATGTATCTAAAAAGGAAAAAATTCGTGAAAAAATATTTTAAAAAATTAATAAATCATAAAAATACAAAAAATATACTGAATTCTTATATTTTTTTGTATTTTTGGTATTTAGTGAATTTTTAAAATATTTTTTTTACATTTTTTTTACTTTTTAGGTGTATTTATGTTAAGTGTGTCTAAAAAGTAAAAAAATTGCTTAAAATATTAAAAAAATTCAATAAAAACAAAAAAATGTGGAAAATAAGAAAGTAGAATTTTTTAAAAAATATTTTTTGAAAAGTGGAAATAAGCAATAATTTTTTTTTTCTTTTTACCTAGATCCATATGCCACAGAAGAGAAGACCGTCATATTAAAAATAATCTCTGTTATCAGAATCTTACGATTTGTGATTTGATTCACGAGTCAATTAATAATTTTTATAATTAATAATTTTTATAAAATCAATACGAATCTATAGATGAATCTATTTTGGAAGTGAATCTTTAGTGAATTACACGATTCACAATCGATTCACGATTCGATTCACTTTTTATGATTCATGTAATTTTTGAAATTATTTTGTCTGACATATTTTCGATTTTTTTTCTCTCTATTTTTTTAGTGAAAATGACATAATACAACTTTTAATAGCGTTTAAAACCAAAATAACCAACATATATACATGATTTGTTTTATTTTAATGATCATAGAGTTTTTAATAGGGGATTCAATCATATTCAGGCAGACCTAATATATTTTTAACATTTTTTTTCATTTTTTTTTCCTCTTTAAAAAATCATAATATATTTTTTAAAAATGTTTAAGAGTAAAGTTATACTATAAATTATCTATTGCTATTTTATTAAATTGAATATTATATGTGTGAGGTTAGTTATGCCTTTTAAAATGTTTTAGGTTTTGAAATAAAATATTTTAAATAATTATTTCTTATTATTTGTTCACTGTTATTTAGAAAAGTATATATGTTTATTGTCTAAATATTAATATCGTTGTTAATTATTTTTACCTTGAAAATTGATAGTTTGTCTATTTGGTTATTATCTTTGTTAAGAATGGTTAATAAGAAATATTTAAAAATAAAAAAAAGTAAGATAGTGATCTTACATATGAATTTTTGTTAACTTCTACTTATTAAACTATTTGATTATCATTCAAAATAATATTTTCATTGATTTAAGTCTAAATATTTCATATTCATAAGATATGTTTAACATCTAAATGTGTAGACATATGTTTTTAAGTAATTTAAAAAAAGTGACTGAATCTTTACGATTCACGATTCAATTTGATTCATGATTTGATAGGAAATCATTTCGATTCACGATACGAATCCCGATTTGACAACTATGAAAAAAATGAATTATTTTGTCGCAAACAAGAGCCAAAAATAAAAAGAATGGGTTCCCCTAGGCTAGATTATATAAATTGTTTCTTTGATCTACTTAAAAAAAGGGGGGTTCCTGTAGAAGGTGAAAACACAGTTGAACTTGAATCCATCTGGATATACATAGTTGTAGAAATTTAATGTATAAAGAGGAATAGAGAGAATTAATTATGTATAGAGAAATAGAGAGAATTGTATTATTGATTGATATCTGTTGTTGTGTTTATTACAAATGGTGAGTGGCTCATTATATAGGAGAGGGTGAGTGTAGTAGGTGAGGAGTAGGTGAGGAGTAGGTGGTGGTAGGTGATGGTAAATTGGTGGTAGGTGATGGTAAATTTTAACAGCCCTCCGCAAACTCAAGGAGGATAGAAACTAATCAACTTGAGTTTGGAGAGAGTAACAAAATAAGAAAATACATAAAATAAAAGAGGATAAGAGACAATGTATGGTCGTGTCAAACCATTGGTGAAGACACTGGATGGTGGTGTCATAACGTTGTAGAGGACACTGTATGGGGGTGTCATAACCATGTAGAGGACACTGTATGGTGGTGTCATAACGGTGTAGAAGACAGTTTATGGGGTCATGTCGGACCGTTGTAGAAGACAGTTTACGGGGTCATGTCGGACCGTTGTAACAGACACTGTTGTGACAGTTGTTGTGACAGTTTACGGAGTCTTGCTGGACCCTTGTAGAAACTAACCGGAATCAATGTCGGGACAGTTTACAGAGTCTTGTCGGACCCATAAAGGAGCTAACCGGAATCAATGTCGGGACAGTTTACAGAGTCTTGTCGGACCCATGAAGGAGCTAACCGGAATTAATGTCGGGACAGTTTACAGAGTCTTGTCGGACCCATAAAGGAGCTAACCGGAATCAATGTCGGGACAGTTTACAGAGTCTTGTCGGACCCTTAAAAAGTCGCACTCTCAAAAGGTGTGCCCAATCTTTCAAAAAGGCGTGCCATCAAAAGACGTGCCATCAAAAGGCGCGCCCATTTTGTCTTCGAGCGCCGAGCGGCGCATGATGCGCGTGTCTGCCTCTTCGTCAGGGTCTTTATAAACTGAGGCGGAGGCTGTGCTTGAGGCAGAAGCGAAGACAAAAAAAACTTTGTGAAAAAACTTCTGAAAAAACTCTTCATTTTCTGAGAGAGATATTCGTTTTCTGAGAGATTGTTTCTAAGAGCTGCAAATCTGGAAACACTCTGTAACCAATCCTTCTCTGAAAAACTCAGCAACCTATAACATGGCCTCTTCTTCCCGTCCAGCTAACCAGAACATGGCCTCCTCTTCCCGTGGGCTGCTTACGCTCTTTCCAGAACTGAATGAGTCCACAAGAGAAATAACTGGTGTGGTGGCCAGTGAACCTCAACCAAACACCTCTGGTTTTGCTCCGTTGAACTTTCCGATGCGGTCGGTGGAGCAAAAAATGGCGGTGCAAACTGACATTGAGGCCAATCAGTATACTCTGAAGTCATGCGTGGAAACCATGACTGCGGTCACAAATTTGTCGCACCGGCTGCAGAGCAGGACAAATGAGGTGCAACAGTTAAACTCCCAGCTGGCTCTGCTCCAACGCATGTATAAGGATGCGCGAGCAGAGATTAGTGTGCTAAATGCGGAAAATAAGGAGCTGAAGCGGAAGGCCACCGTTATGTTCCGATTTGGAAGGCCGCCATATGCTGCAGTGGAGGAGCAAGGAGTAGTGATCATGCCCAGTGGAGTGGGAAACACGGAGGCAACACCGGCAAGGGCCGCCCAGGACGGAGGCAAGAAGAAAAGACCGGCGGCAGAGTAGAGAAGAAAAAATCCCACCTGTGAATGTGGTTGTTTGTTTGTATTTTTTTTTTTTTTTTTTTTTTTTTTTTTTTTTTTTTTTTTTTGTAAAATTGTGATCGGGGTTGATCCCTGAGATGAATAAAATATGGTTTGGTGTGCAAAGCTAGATGGTATGAATGGAATTGGAAAAAGATTAAAAATAAGGTGAAAGAAAAATAAAGAAAGAAATAATAAAAATATATTTGAAATCAAAAATGAAAGATGGGGAAATAAGGAAAGTGGTTTGAAGAAAATAAATAAAAATAATGGAGTTTGAAATCAAACGGAGGAGAGATGATGTTTTTTTTTTTTTATAATAAAAAAAGAGATATATATATATATATAATAAAGAAAGTGGGGAAAGTGGCGGTGGATGCAAAGTGGGTTGGAAAGTGAAAAGATGAGAGAGAGAAGGCATGTGGGTGGTTGTCCATTGTGGAGGACAAACATAGTGGGTTATATTATATTCAGAAAGTTGTCCATTGTGAATGATGGTTTTGATGATGGTGATGGAGGAGTGAGTGTGGAGAGTGAAGGGTATTGAAGAAGAGTGAGGAACGATGGGTCTGTGAGACATATGCTTGTGAGAGAAAAGGAATCTGAAAGAAAGAAGAGATGGGTGTTGTAGCTCTGGCAGATGGATTGGTCTTAGTGAGATCAGACAAGAAACTCGAATTTGATGAAGACGAAGCAGCAGGAACATCCAAAGGCCTCAAATCGGTCCTGAAGTCCCTAATTTCTTCAAGCAAAGGAGCCAAATCAGAATAGATCTGTACAGTCCCTCTTGAAGGCACCTCCAAAACCGGCAGCAGACAACCGTAGCATGTCGCGAACAAGGCGGAGACGTATTGAGCACGGCCAGAGCGGAGAGCTTGACCGAGGGTTCCAATCGATTTCTGGAGATCTGGAAGCAGAGAGAGACCTTCGGAGAAGCTGTGGCCTTGGTGATCGATGGCGTAAGTGGCGAAGCCGGACTTGGCGAAGAGGACGGAGGTGAGCTGAATGAGCCAGCTCGACTCGCCGGTGAACCCGTGGACGACGGCGACTATTCCGATGATCTTCCCCTTGACGCTTTGAAGGAGAAGGACGGCTCAAACAAGTCTGCGATATCGAAATATATCGAATCCAAGTACGGTGACTTGCCAGCAGGGCACACGACTGTGTGAACAGCTTCATTCCTCTGGAATTGGTGATGTACCTCTCTCTCTCATCCTGGCATTACCGTAAGGGATGAGCTCGGAAAATGGAAGACATGAACACGACTGGACATTCAGCACTCCACATGTCAACCTTGGCATCATATTGCTGAAATTGCAGAATTTCTGGGGCCATATACAGTGGAGACCCGCAAACTGTCTCTGCGTGATCATTAGGATGTAAAATTCTTGAGAGACCAAAATCAGCAATCTTTAGCACTGCATCACTGTGAGGGCTTGAAAGCAAAATGTTCTCTGGTTTCAAAGTGAAGGTATATGTTGTGTAGAAAATAAGCGGAATAGGTTGAGGTCCGGCGGGCGGTCAAGGCAAGGTTGCCGCCCGCCGGAAGGCGAAGAACACCAAGATCTTTAACCTATTGCTCTGATACCATGTAGAAATTTAATGTATAAAGAGGAATAGAGAGAATTAATTATGTATAGAGAAATAGAGAGAATTGTATTATTGATTGATATCTGTTGTTGTGTTTATTACAAATGGTGAGTGGCTCATTATATAGGAGAGGGTGAGTGTAGTAGGTGAGGAGTAGGTGAGGAGTAGGTGGTGGTAGGTGATGGTAAATTTTAACAATAGTAGCCCTCTTGCATTTTTTTTTTTATATTTATTTTCGGGTATTGACTTGGTCTTTTTTCGAGGGTCATTGATTTCCAAATTTGACTACTTTTTCCTGGATTCATGTATTTATTTATTTTTAAATCTTGGTTTGTTAATTTATCTTGCATTATGCCATGGTTTTGCTAAATTTAGTTTATGTTCACCAATATATTTTGTGATTTTTATTTGAAAGCATAGCAATCTTTTAAATTGGAATACCTTTGCGAATTTGGATGTATTGTTCCAAGGATTTCTTCCCCTTTTATGAACAAAAATAAAACAATTTTGAATTGTGGTACCCTCTTATGAACAAAAACAATTTTAACCTCGAAAAATATTTGGGGGCCATAAGTGGTTAATTTCTTTACATTTGGGTGATA
This sequence comes from Camellia sinensis, assembly GCF_055761805.1. Classification (NCBI taxonomy): domain Eukaryota; kingdom Viridiplantae; phylum Streptophyta; class Magnoliopsida; order Ericales; family Theaceae; genus Camellia; species Camellia sinensis. The sequence goes on along the minus strand of NC_138971.1, from coordinate 121,816,219 downwards.
AAGTGTGCTATGCTACAATTTTCAAAATTTACCTACACTTGCCATTGCTTGCATACTAGCTTAACTTTTTTTCTTATTTTTTCTGATTTTTTTTTTTGGTTAATTTGAAATGAGATTTTATATTTAACCCATAAAAATGAGAAAAGGGTGAGATGTTTTCTGCTAGACATTTGCTGGTTTTAGGTTATTTTTTTCTCAGTTTTTGAAGGATGATTTTTTCTTATTTGGTAGACTCTTTTTTCAATTTCCTACTATGATTGACATGAAAGTCATTAAAAGCATATATGGTTTTCACTAATAAAACTTTGCAGCATTATGATAGTGATCTTTTGGTTAGATAAGAATAAAATTGTTTGTAACTTTTTTTTATCATAGGCTTGACTGAATGATTTCTTATGTCACCGGACTATTTGTAGGAATAGAAGCAAGAGGATTCATGTTTGGGCCATCTATCGCCTTAGCTATTGGCGCAAAGTTTGTTCCATTACGTAAACCAAGAAAGTTACCAGGTAGGCTGCCCATTGCTTGTTGAATTTCAAAGTGTAGTAAGTAGTGCATATATAGAAATTTTTTGAATGTTTGTTCTTTTTCAAAACTGAGAAATCAATGCCACGTAATGCATTTTTACTTGGTTGATTTCGTAAATTCTTGAAGCCAATCTCAAATGAATGATTATTCGGTAGGATGAGATGTAATAGGAAAACGATTCTTGATGGTCTCTATGAGTCATGTGATAGTTGAATTAACTTTCTTCATTGGCTTTCAATCGATAACAACTTCTAGGGCTTACTTTCATCTTCATCATAACTACAGTGGACGCACTTGTTGATACGTTATATTGACTTTTACCCTTTCAATGTGAAGATGTCTAAATCTGCAAACTCTGTCTAGATTTGCACATTCACCACGCCAATTCTGTTTATCAACCAATGTATACATATATTTAAAAAAAAAATGTTCTCTCTCTGTCTCTCTCTCTCTCGACACACATGCATCCCAAAACTACAAATGGATAAAATAAAACTTTACAAATGCTGTTTCTGTAATATTTTGTGCAAATGATTTTTCTTGAACCCTTAAATATGATGAATATGTTGTAGGCGAAGTAATTTCAGAAGCGTATGTTCTCGAGTATGGTACTGATTGTCTAGAGATGCATGTTGATGCTGTTCAGCCCGGGGAACGGGCAGTGATAATTGATGATATAGTAGCTACTGGGGGTACTCTCTCTGCAGCAATTAGACTTCTAGGTAAGTTAAGTCGTGGCCCTTCCATTGGAATTGTCAAATTCGTTCTCTTTTATTGTGTTCTTTTCTACTGTTTATTGAGCTCACAAACCATTGGTGTACTAATTTTCTAATTTGTAGAACGTATGGAGGCTGAGGTGGTCGAATGTGCATGTGTTGTAGGGTTGCCTGAGGTCAAGGTAATTCTTGAACTATTGTGATCTGTGTTTTTAGTGTTTTATCACTTTTTGATGTCGGAACTTGTTTCAAAACCTTCATGTTAACCTCCCTTTCCAAAAGGAAGAGCGTGAAATTCATTTATTATTCATGTGCTATGAGTAGTAAAATGATGACAAGAATGAAACTTTACCTAATGCCATGTTGAATATATATTATTTATTTTTCATGTAATCTTCTTCAATTTCTTATCATATTGTATTTTGATTACCGGAACGAGTGGGTACATGTTGGATATGGTTTTGATGATTGAAACGAGGTCAGAGAGGGCATCTTAGATTTCAAAGTAGCATTTGATCTTATATTAACTAACAACGTATTTAAAAAGAGTGCGAGAGCACACTTATCGTAACTTTTAATTTATTTGAGGCTTATTTGATCCACTCTTAATGGTTCACCATTTTGGGTCCGAACCAAAAAAAGTCATTCAATCTAAGAATATTTTGACATGTGCCTTTTATTTATTTGACCCAGTACAAATATAGAAGAAAATGAAACATATGAGATTTCATTTTTTATTTTAAATTATGATTTTGAGCATGTGAGGTCTCATCAACTTCATTCTTAGGCCCTAAGAAATAATGAACTTTTTCAGCTTTGTCCATTACTGAAGGCATTTGCTTAATAGAAAAATATACATCGTTAAGGGATCCTAAAAACTTGGGGGCCTTCTCAAATACGAGGCCTTAGGCGGTTGTCTAACTCGCCTAATGGACAGGCCACTCCTGAGCATAGTTATTCATCTTGATCAAGTAACATTTTGAGCTCATATATCTATCTCAATTTCAGTAGAATTTGGGGGAAATAATTGCATATTAGTGGAAAACTTTGAAACATTAAAAAGTAAATCTATAAGCTTTTCCATCAAATTGAGATTATTTTATGAAGTTTCCACTTAAATGCAATTTTCCCTGTATTGTAATGGCTCTACCTGTTTGTACCTTCCCTATATATGACTCTCCTTTCAACCATTTGATATCTTTCAGGGACAACAGAGGCTAAACGGAAAGCCACTTTTTATTCTTTTGGAGCCACGGCAAATAGAACATTGTTGTTAAGGTAGAATGCCTTTGTTCTCCCGATCTTAAATCAAGAAAATGCGTTTTTAGAAATCATCGTTGCATGCACATGGAGAATAGTTTGTTGTTGAGAATGAATAATCTCAAGAAAAAGTTTGAATAAACTATAGTACTTCTGAAACCTTTGTTTTACTACTGCTATAGAGGATTAGATGTTTTGAATTCTTTTTGTTCTCGATTGAGATTTTATTCCTTTTCATTTTCTTGTGAAAGTCTATGGATTGATAGCACTTGCATCACTTGTCTTTAAACTTATGTGCCCGGATCTGTGATTGGTTTCTACACAAGCAGAAGAACTAAAAACTAAATATTGAAAACTAAGACAAGAGCCTAACTTGTATTGTTTGTATAGCTATAATGTCCTAAAGTTCTTTGCAACGAGTATATACTTACAATGATTTGAACATTATTTACATTGGTTTTGTACTATCACTATAAGGGGCAACATTGCTACGGTCAAGGTTAGTAATCACAATGGATAAGCAGTGGCATCAGTGACGGACCTAGGATTCGATTAGGGGGGGGGGGGCGCAAAAAAAATATAAAGACAGATTTTAACAGGAAGACAAGTGAGGTTAAATTTAAAAGTAATGGATTTTCATGCAATTAATCCTTGTTATTTTTCATTCTATTAATTGGAAGTAGATAAAATTTTATTTTTGTTAAATATTTTGTATGACGGTAATAATATTTGGTAGTATCATTTATCCTTGAGAATTTTTACATTATTATAGCGAGAAATAATAACTGAGTTAGTGTAAGACAATGCTTGTCAATCTAATTTCATTTATAATTTTTTATTGGCTAAGACACCACATAAAAATTGTGTCAGTATTCCACTTAAGTATTCCACTCTTTATAAAATATTTTAGAACATAATATATTAGAGAGTTGTTATGATGTGCACCCTTAGAAAGGTGCATATCATATACACGTTATCACAATATACGTAATATAACCATAATTTTTTTTTGACATTTTGCATCACAAATAATTCATAACATAATTACAATGACTCATAATTTTCATATTCACTTTAGAGGTGCACATCATAAATTTATTATAAATAAATTTATTACAAAATAACACTAACTATTTTTTAACTTTCATCACAAAAATTCATACATTTTTTATGATATGGGTGTACATGTGACCTTCTCCAATATATTATACAGATAAATATTGTTATTATTTTATAATAAAGAACTATTACAGAGAAAAGTTAAAAACTTGAGCATTAAATGGGAGGGGGGTCACATAAGAGAAGTTGCTAGTATGTTGAGCCAAATTTATACACAACAGCAGAATATTTTGAGTAAAGCGGGGGCTAGGGCACTAATTTGTCTACACATAGTTCCGTCCCTTATTGGCATGATAGAAACTAAACTAGTAAGATAAAAGTGCCATGCAATGAAATGTGGGTCCCATTTAGAGTGAACGCAATGTTGCTAATACTGTATTCTGTGCACTTTTTCATAAAATGAAAAAAAATTATGTTACTCTGGTCACTATTCCTTTTAATTGTTGCAAGTCTGCGTGAAAGTGAAATAAAATTATGTAACACTAATCACGATTCCTTTTAATTGTTGCAGGTCTGCATGGTTAAAGGCGGTGCTTGGGCAAGAATTGGTGAATGTTTTGAATACCAAGTTTACCTTACGAGTGATTTGAGTGGTGAATTCTTCTCCATCCCCCAGTTTCCTATTTTTTATTTTTTATTTTTTTAAACCTTTGGTGATAGTTTTCATTTCATGGACAATTGAATCTTCCCTAAGCTGCTGCTATGTATTCTCCACTTTGCTGTAATTTTTTTTATCTTTTAATTTTGAAATCTACGAGTAGTGAAATTTACCATTATCTGTCATCATTCTACTGAATTTTCACTACCAAAGAGAGCCATTTTGTTTTGGGGGGGCAAAACAAGAGAACCACTTCAATTACACCCACCTTAAAATGTATTTAATTTAGAGCTGCAGCCTAAATTAAATAAAGATAATCTTTAAGCAAATAACAAAAACAAAAATGTAACCTACAATATAATTGCCAAAACAATTTAACCATCCAGCACAACATAACTTGTACAACATTCAATTGTGGGCTTTCTTCAAGCTCTTCCAGAAAAAAAAATAAAAAAGCATTTAACATTTGATCATTGTATGAACCAAAACTGAAACATTATAATTTAATTGACCTTACCAGAAAGGAATATACTGGAGTGCCCAAGCATAATTCAATAATCCCATGGACCTTCTAACAATGATGTATAACCAACCTGGTCACATATAATTTCTTAACAAAATACAATCCAATGGATCATACATGAGAATGTTATAAATAACATCTAATTTCATTGGTGGTACTCTCATTTTCCACTTCCCCTCGTTATTCAGCTCAATTGTACAAGGAAAATACAATGCGATTTGTGGGGCTGTCTACCCTAAATTTAAATTTTGTATGTGCTTAGGGAGAAGAAACTATTTTTGAGTCGAAAATGTTAAACCTTGATTTGAGGGGTGCCTCTATATCACAAAATTTACAATATTCATCATCCCCTCCTTTTCATCTCTCTACATTTGTATTTTGTACATTTTTTGCTGACGGACCATCTTCGTCATCATCTTTCTCAGTTGAGATGTTCATTTTGAGAGAATAGCGGAGTACAGAGTTGACCTGTTTTCTCAATTTAGCATTATCAATAAAGATATCGTTCAGTATATTCCTCAACTCATCATCTACCGCCCTCGTCTCGTCATCAATCTTGTGATCATCATCTGAAAATTTGAAGTCATTTTGAGCTGAAAGTTGCACCTGATAAATTTTGGAAACAAGGTGTAAAACAAGTAAGACTAAGAAAAAAAAATTTGAGACGTGAATATGCACGAGAAAAAAATATTTAATAAGAAGCATATAGAACATACTACATCAAAACAAATTAAACATATACTTGTGGCTTACTACACAATGAGTTAAAACAGCTAAACACATCTGAAGATTATATATAAAAAGTGATGTGTAGTTGAAAATTGCTAGGACTTGTTTTATGAATCATTATATAAATTGAATACAATGTGTTAAAACAACTAATCACATCTAAGGATTGTATATAAAGTGATTATTCATGATATAAAGTGAATCCTACTCTTCATGGTTCACTATTTTGGAAAAAATAATTCATGATTCGATTTGACAACAATGGTTGTGAAAGACATCAAAAAACAGGCATAAGTTTTTGGATTGATGATGGTGGGAGGAAAACATACTGCGGTGTTCATAAGGAGCAAAAATGGAAGAAATGTAAGAGTGTGTCGGGGAGAAAATGAAAGGTCTGGACAACATTCCCCCGGATGGACTTTGAGGAGGCCTTTTCAAATCTGATAAAAAAAAAAAAAAAAAGCGGAAGTAGCAAAGATTTGGAAAGGGGGTTGGTTAGATTTGGAGCTGGAATGGTGGTAGGCAGTGGATGCTTTGTTGTTTGCCTTGTGCATGTTTTTGAGGTTTTGTTTTCTTCTTTTTCTTTCTCCTTTCCTTCCCTTGTACAAAGGTTTCCCTTGGTACTCTCCCTAGTACAATCTTATTTACTTAAAATAAAATATAAAAAATTGTGCTTCACTATTAGTTATATAATTCTCACACTAGATACAAATAACAAAAAGTTTAAAATTGCTTTTCAATATCTTGCTATACATATATATATATATACAAATACTATACATATTAGGGCCAAAAAGCCATTTCTGCATCCTTGATATGATAACTATTTCTCTCGCTTAATTTTAAAAATTCTGCATAATCATTTGTCAACTCTTCTAAGGTCCCTCTTGCACTGGTGACAGTGAAACACTGGAATGATAGAAGCAAGGAAGAAAACTTCAAGGGAATTTACCTAACATTTATTGGTGGGATAAATCGCTACTTTAGAAACTTTGAAAATGTGAATTTCATTGCATAGTCCATGAAACAAGCATTAAGCAAGAAAGAAAATTCAGTTTAAGAAAGCTGTTTTGCACCCACTTCAAGTGGTTACAGCCTCCTCGAAATCTTTACAACTTCAACATTTCAAAGGATCAACAAGAAGATGAGAGAGAATTACAATGATTCACCTCACAAAGACCAATAATAGAACAGCTGAAAGCATGAAAAGGTCTAAGTTAAGGGTAGTATTGTATGATTCACGATATTGATCTTACGATTCGATACTTTTTAGAGGTAAATCAATACTATCATCAATATTTATCTTATATTAAAAGTATCTTACGATACACATACGATACATAATGCGACATATGATATGTGACACATGATGTGAAGTATTGTCAGTATCTTACGATTCAAGGTACACATCTTACAATTTGATATTTTTAAAGGCAAATTGATAGTATCATCAATATGTATCATAAGCTATGTTACATGGACTCAGGTACAGGTGTCGGGTGCGGATATGTATTTAGAGATTGGACTCATCAAACCATAAAATTTAAGAGTAGGTGGACTCAGCAAGAAAATGTCATGTTTTTATATTTTTAATCTAGTAGGTTTCTGCATGTAGTATCCTTGATGGGGCCGGGCCTACTCATCTTACAAGATTTACTAAACCATCAAGTTTACTCGACTTCCAAGCTAGAGTTATATATGGTAATGTATTGGATTTGTCCAAAGTACACGTGAAACAATCTCGACAATTTGTTAATTATATGTGACACATCTTTTCCTAGGTTCCAGTGACCAAATAGCTACGGTGCAATCACTTTCTCTATTGTAACAATCTTGACAATTTATTAATTATATCTGACACATCTTCTCCTGGGTTCCATGGACCAAATAGCTACGGTGCAATCACCTTCTCTATTGTAGATTAAGGAGTGTGACTCTTCTTGATCTAGAGAGGTGCAACTCAAACTTAAACCTGATGCAGAGTATAAGAAGCTCAAAGAAGGCTAAATTTAAAGAAACGATGACATTTAGACATTGGCATGATTTCATAGAGTAAGTGACATAATTCTTTTATAATTAAGTTTCTAGTACCATTATAGTCTTATGTTATAATTATATTTATGTTTTCTAGGATTTTAATCTTAGGGGTATTTTGGTAATTTTATATTTGCTGACATGGGATGTAGGGGTCGTCTATGGGTTGTCTTATGGGTCAAGTTATTTAATTAATTTTATTTATATTTCTTAGTTGGTCTAAAATTAATTTAAGAAGTCAAAGATATTTTAATAGTTTCCTTTTTTTGTTCTAGTTGGTTTAGAAAGTCTCCTAGTTCTATAAAACCATTTAATGCTTATAATTTAGAAAAATGATTCGCAGCTCGAAAATCTTTCAACTCGAATGGCCCGACTGCCCAAAACGACGTCGTTTTGGGCAGTGTTTTTTATTTATTTTACCGATTAGATCTCTGAAAACAGAGGAAGAGAGAGAGAGGAAGAGAAAAAGAAAGAGAGAGAAGAGAGAAAGCTCCACCAGAGACTGAGTTTCTTCTTCTTCTTCTTTTTTCAGGGTATGAAATCGATCGATTTCATCGAAATCGGTGGATATGGATTTCACAAAATCGATGGATGTTGATGATGATGATGTTGTTGATGATGATGAGGATGATGATGTTGTTGATGATGATGTTGTGATGATGATGTTGATGAAGATGTTGCTGTTGATGATGATGTTGTGTTTGATGATGATGTTGATGATGATGATGTGTTGATGAAGATGATGTTGATGAAGATGAACACCTAGCTTCCTCTTCTCTGTGTTCTTCATCTTCAACGAGAAAAGAGACAAAAAAAAAAAAAAGAAATCCAAAACGACGTCGTTTTGGACTCTCGGGCAATTCTAGCCGTCTTGTTTTCGAGCTATCAATCGGAACTGTATAATTTAATAGTGTTGATATTTTATAGGGGGAAAAGGGAAAAAAAACAAAACAAAAGAAGAAAAGAAGATAGGTTACAGGCATCGTACCTAGATTCTATAGGCATCGCACCTAGGGTTAGGGTTGCATCACACAAACCCAAAAGATGCTTCAAAACTCGCAAAATTCTTTAAAATATAAACTCTTTAAGTTTAAAATCTTAGAAAACATTTTATAATTATATTTATGTTTTCTAAGATTTTAAACTTAAAGAGTTTATATTTTAAAGAATTTTGCGAGTTTTGAAGCATCTTTTGGGTTTGTGTGATGCAACCCAAACCTTAGGTGTGAGGCCAATGGAATCTAGGTGCGATGCCTAGGCCTATCTTCTTCTCTTCTTTATCCTTTTTTTTCTGTTTTAGTTTACTGTTCACAGCCTCATAACAGCCCCTAAACAGCGCTAAAATCCCATCTTTTCATGCTTAAACTCTTACCTATTTATTACCCTAAACAAATCCTACCTGCCCCTATACTTTTATTGCAATTTCAGCCATAAAGTCCAATTAAATCAGCCCCAAAAGCCCACGGTTGTGGCTGTCCCTAATTGTCCTGCATCAAAACCTCTTTCCTCTATTCTTTGCTTTTCTATCATCGTTCATTATCTATTTGTTTTCACTTTTCCAACATTAATTGATTGAATTCTTTTGAGGTTGGTTGAACTTTTTCACAGTGAGCCAAAATTACTTTACTTCCAGTTCTGTTGAAATTTGTTTGCACAGATTACTGCCAAGGATTCATAGTAGACCTAAGATTTTAACAGAAGCAAAATCAACAGACTTCAAAGGGATTTTCTTTTCTGGATGCAAGAAATACAATATCCCTATATCTTAACAAAATGCAAATGATCAATGTTCGTTAAATATGAGTGCCTACTATTAGATGAGTGAGAACCATTTCCTGGGTTAAGCATTATGACAACTAAGCAAATGACAGCAGAACTTTTTCCCAAGAATATATATCACGTAGCCACCTGGGAAACAGTTGCCATTTTCATTGTCCACGAAGTAAATGTATCAATCCCATATCAATTATACTTTAATTAGAGTAGCAAGTAAAAACAAAAGGAAAAAAAAAAAAAAGAAAAAAAAAACACATGAAATATATACCATACCAGATTTAAAGTAAAGAAAATCTATATAAACGGTTTCCTTTTGGCGCAACTCCAATTATCTCAATTTAAGATGAGAAGCTATTGCTAGGTCCATAAGATACCACACCTTTTGGTGCTCTACAATTCACCTCCAAACAATGAGTTGGCAGTTCGATTCTTTAAATTTTCTCTTCATGGCAAACTCATAGGTGGATTCAGAGCAACGGGTCAAGTTACTATACAGGCTATTGGACTTCTTACTTGAGTAGGAAGATTTCGGTTTCCTCATTCTTTCTTATTAGATTGTTAACCACCAACTCATCTAAAACTTAAAAGCTTAAGTTGTTAGAGAGGAGCAACTTTATTATATTATGTACTCAACACACCCCCTCACATGTGGCCGGCTCTCCACCATAAGCGGGCCAAACGCGTGCAAGTATTTTTTGATTATTGGGTAGGCGATGAGTTTCGAACATAGGATCTATTGTCTACTTTGATACCATATTAGATTGCTAACCATCAACTCATCTAAAATCTTAACCTGCTAGAGAGAGGGGCAACTTCACTATTTATATTATATTCTCAACATTTCTCTTCAATAAGAATAGGGATTTGAAAGCATTAAGCCTTTTACAGTTACTAACATGTTTAGACAGGCACATGCATACACATTAACTTTCCTTATTATAGTTCATATATGGTAACTTTGGTGGTTGAACAGTTCATGCTTTTTGCTTACGATTGTAGGCATTCTGTACTTGGTAAATAGCCAAGCACCAAGTGGAATTCTAAAGTAATGCACTTCGGTTATCCTAGACTCCTTGGCGACCCTGTCCAAGTTCATAAAAATGTGAAGAACCTTTGAGATGCAGGATCTTACCACCTATATGGTTTCCCCAAAGCTCATGCTATTTGAAGATTCTTTTCTTTGTTCTGCAGGGGAAGGATGCCTCAAAGCCCAACAGAAAGAAATAAGAACCAACATGTGACTTCGTTGTTAAGATTAAATGAGTGTAGCTGAAGTGAGAATGTTGAGATGGATGAATGATGTTAAGAAGAAAAGACAGACAGACATTATGAAAATGTTACAAGTGGCACCAATTGCAGACAACTCAGGAGAAACTGTTTGAGATGGCATGAATTGTGCATCATAGACCAATTAATGCGCCTATAAGGAGTGATTTAGTCTTCATAGAGAGTGGTAAAAGAAATAGAAAAAGGCAATGTTTTGAATGCGCCTATGCAAAGGCTTAGGTGAGAAGCAAGGCGAGGCTCTCAAAGTGGTGGGGTTTTTTTCCCTTTTATTATTTGGTCTCAACCATCCATTTTTTGAGTTGCAATAAACACATGATGTAGTACGTATGCACACAAAATTGAAGCATATAACTAGTTACTAATCCAAAAAAAAAAAAAAATCAAAGTTTGACTATGTGTTGCATCTTTTTCTTTTTACTTTTTAATTTTGATGCAAAGAACTTTTTCCTTCACTTTGGGTAAGCAACTTATATTGTGCCCACTACTGGGTATGAAACAATGGTGTTAATGAATTCTTTTGCTTTTTCATATTTCCAAGGGTTAAAATGTTAGTTTTTGTTGAATATTGGCATTTGGAATGATGGATTTTATTGCATGATTTATGTTTCTATGGATATTCAGTATTTCAAATGTTTAATGCAACATTGTTTTTGGAAGTATTGGGTTTTTGCATATGGTAAGTGTTTTTATTTTTATTTTTTATACTTAGGAATTCACCACGCTTCAATGAAGCTATCGCCATGCCTACCACACTTAGTCCTTAGGAGGCCTTGTCGCCTTAGTTCGCTTTTCACCTTAAATAACACTGGAGGAAGGCCAAGGAAACATGGGTTTAGGTGATAATGAAGAACATGACTGCCTTAAACTTAACTGAGGATATGACTTAAAATATAACTAACTGGAGAAAATTGATCCATGTTAGCTGACCCAAAGTCATTGGGACAAAGCCTTGTTGAGTTGAGTCATAGGGCTAGGTTGTTGTAATGTCCACAATCGAAAAAAGGCTTCCAAAGCAATGCGATCATGACACTGAATAAATAGAAAGATCCAAGGAAACAAGAAGAAATGAAACACTGGAGTTTCTCTTTGATATAAAGCTACCTAAAAGACAAAAACCAACTTCAAGATTTTTCTAACAAAAAGAGCATTGGATAGTGTCACATAAATGAGAAAATAAAATGCCAAAATCAAGGTGACAAACAGAAAATACAAGAGTGGAGGATGCAAAAGGTACCTCTGCAAGGAGGACGCCAATTTGGTTGTCAGATGTGACTAGGAGGTCCAAGGCATCTGATATTGATGAGGAATCCACAACTAATCTATCTCCATTTTCATCAAGGAAATTAATGCTGCACTCCTGAAGCCTGTTGCGAAGGACCTCACATTCATGAAGGAGCTTTTGCCTAGCAGTTTTTGCATGTTTCCCACACTCTTTCTCCAGTTGAAGAAGTCTCTGAAATTAAAACCGAATTTCAAGAACACAACATAAATTACCTTTTTATGAAGTTTAACCATGAAATGGAACTAAAAGAAGATGATCAAAAGTATATAAATGAAATTTTGATTCTCTACTGTGTTTGCCAAAGTGAATAATAGAAAAGTTCATAGAACAGAGACAATAATTAGTATAATATAATAGTCAATATTTTGAGTAACTACGCATAGGGCTTATCCTATTTTTCTGACTAGGTGTGGCCTTCCAAGATGCGTCCCTTCGTTTCATCGCGCCATAATTATAATTTTACAACCAACAAAGTAGCTGAATTTGCATTTACATTCCTTGACTTTCACATCCCTTAATTTATTGACACTTAGTAAAAGTTTAACTACATATAATACCTCAGCCTCAGATTTTTCCTTCTGTGATTGACTAAGCTCCTTCTTTAATTCTGCTTGAGAACTTCTGAGAGATTTAACCTCTTTGACAAGAACTTTAATATCTGCTTTTGATTTAACTTCTAGCTCTTCATGTCGTTTCAATAAATCGTCAAGCTGCATTTTGGTCACATCCAACTCTTGCAACAAACTTTTCTCCCGAGTGGCAGAAACATTTGTTGGTTCTGTATCTAACTTCTCATCCTAGAAACATTCGACATAGCAATCATCGAATCATCACTGCAACTGATTAAGGAGAAAACAATAATATGGAAGGCAAGCGAGTAAAAGATGCACAACCTGTTGTGACTTCAGTTTTAACTCCATTTCAAATGACTTCCGCCGAAGTTCCTCCATATCCCACTGCATTTGAGTGACTCTTTCCCTTTCAATCAAAATAGCTTGCTGAAGGTTTTCTTTACTTTTCTGTTTAGTGGTTTCAAGTTCCACCTCCAAATCCTTGACCTGCAGTGATGAAATCATCATGAACATCATTATGATCATTGGAATCTCTCAGAACAACATTGAATTAATCTGAAATGACAGTTAAAATAAGGGTGAGCAACGTTGATGTACTCCTGCTGTACCTTTGTTGCAAGATAATCTTTCACCGTTATTTCTTGATTTAATCTCGATATAAGATCCTCCATGTCTGTTTTAGCGGTGATCAGTCTACGCTGCATGGTCATAAGAACCCTGTTCATTTTGTAGCGTTGATCCACTGGAAGAACTAATTGTACATCACTTGACTGAAAGTCTGTGTTGCCAAGACCTTCCATGGTTCTTGAAATCTCAGGACCTCCAAGATGGTCAAGGGGACCCTCCACAAATGAATTTTTAAACCCTGAATTTGAGAATTCACCACCTCTTAAAGAATTTATGTCGCTTCCAACACTTTCATTGGAGAGCTTTCGAGCATGACCAATTACCTTACCATGTTCTGGTTCAGAGAAATGTTCAATCCAATTGTCAGCATGATAAGCAGCTTTAGAAGCATTTCCATTATCTAAATTATTCCCTACGACATTGTTAATCTCTCTGGCATGCAATGTATGCCTAGGTAAACCTTCGAGCTGTTCCAAAATAGCCTGTCCCATAAATAAGCCTTCGTCAATGTTGGACATACCATACTTCACAAGCTTTTCTATGGGACTAGTCAAATCTTCATCCAATGACAAATCCTCTGTACCGCCTTCAGAACTGTTATCCCTTCCTAGGCTTGGTGTTCCAATTTCAGATGTTTCATAAGGAGTATCACTACCATTCTCTGATGTGAGTGATGTACTACCAGCAATGACAGAGAGGCTTGAATTAGGATGAACGTGAAGTGGAGAAGCTGTGCTATTTGCTGAAGCATTTGTTTCTGAAGTGCTTTGGTTTTCATCTTGGAATGCTGAAAAGAATAGTAATGCAGAACCAAATGTCAAAACTGAGATAATGCCCAGAAAAAACAAAAAAAGAATATTAGAAGCAAAATTCAATATCTTCTAAATTAAATTCAATCAGAGTTACATATGTATTAAGTAAATGAAATGATTTTCAAAAGCAAACGTGGTTCAGTAGAGAACTAGAAACTCATACAAGTTCTTGCAGCAACTTCTAGTTCAAGGAACGATGCCACCGCGACACTTCTTGACAAATCAATGTCAGATAGTAACCTCGTCATCCACTCCTCCAGAGAGCTCCGTCGCTGCAACAAATTCAAGCTTTTTGAGAATCTTAATCATTGACATAAAACTGCAACTGTAGCATTTCAGTTTACCAGACAAGGTTCACTCACTGCGATAAAAATAAATAAAATTAACCTCATTAAAAAGATATATATATTGCACAAGTGTATGGATTTAGACTTTCCATTCACTGGAAATCAGTTCAACTTAGAGTGAGACATGGAAACCTTACACTAATGATTTACACAAAATAAAAGCATATTCTTCAAACTACACTGGACTGAAAAATTCAGAACTACAAAGCAGGAAAAGAGGATGTTGTTGAAAGCAGGAATAAAGCTAGCAAAAAAGCCTCATTATTACTAGAAGAAGCCATCCTACAGGTCCATCAACACATACTATAATTATACTAGAAAACATAACGAGTATGCCAGCTACCTCTTCCAACAATGCCCTGCTTTTTATTCGCAAGAGTCCCTTGGGTGGAGCTGGCGGGAGATTCTTCTTAGGAAATGCCTTTTTAGACTGCACAAGCAAGTAATAAGTACACAACAATATCCTGAAGTCAATTTAATTATTTAAATGAAAAAAAAAAACCTTGTCCTTTTGAACAATTACCCATGAAAAGATACGTTGTTTAAATGTTCCCAAGTATTTTTGAATAGCAATCATATTAATACAGTATCACAGACTTGTTTTTTGAAAAAAATTTCAGCTGGGGACTGCTTTGGAGCAGACTCATGGGTACAATCCCCATTGACTACCCAAAAAAAAGCATCAAAGACTTACTACAGTATATAACTTTAGAAAATCATTATATCTTCTTAATAGTCCTCGTGTAGTTGTAATCCCTTCTGGTGATTGAATGCCAACCTGAACCCTGTAAAACTGTGCCTTAAGAATGTTAAAACAAAAGATACCCGAAGCTGTTAGACTATGTACAGGAAATACAGTCAGATTATAGACAGTAGCATTGAAAATTAACAAATACCAATTTTACCAAATATAGTTATATAGTCATCGATTTAGCCATATTTAGGAGAAGAAAAATATTACCATTCAGCTAAGTGCATTACCCAAATTATTGTATAGTAACCTTTGCTTTGAACTAAACGTATTTCAAGTAAGAGAAAGGCATAACTAGCGAAGTGATTGAACAGCAATATAGAGCTTCCTACCCAAGTATTTTCCTTGGCTTCATTTGGCTTCACATGAAATACATAACTAGGTGTTGACACTAGAATGCCCCCAAAAGCAACATCTAAAATCACTTTTTTAAAATCAGTAACCTTTGCTTTGGACTAAACGTACTTCAAGTAAGATAAACGCATAACTAGCGAAGTGATTGAACAACGACATAGAGCTTCCTACCCAAGTATTTTCCTTGGCTTCATTTGGCTTCACATGAAATACATAGCTAGGCGTTGACACTAAGAATGCCCCCAAAAGCAACTTCTAAAATCACTTCTTTTAAATCAGTAGCCTTTGCTTTGGACTAAACGCATTTCAAGTAAGAGAAAGGCATAACTAGTGAAGTGATTGAACAGAGACATAGAGCTTCCTACCCAAGTATTTTCCTTCGCTTCATTTGGCTTCCCATGAAATACATGGGTTGTGTTGACACTAAGAATGCCCCCAAAAGCAACATCTAAAATCACTTTTTTTAAATCAGTATAAAGAAATATTATTGAAAGTGGCACCAAGGGGAAGGCACCCATGTATACAAAAGAAACATGTATCACCTCTACATCAAAAACCTATTCAAAGGTCTCAACAAAATCCAACAAATGGTTCAAGGATGGATTCACCATCCCCAAAAACCAACTTTACAAAAAGGACAATAATCTACTCTTGATTCTCAAAATATGCTCTTCCTTTTCAACAAAAAATCTTTGTTTGCCCCAAACATCATTCCTTCCTCCTCCTCCCCACCCGAGCTCCTCCTTAGGTGTAAAGAAGCTCCCCGACCTTCCAAGGGAATACTCAGTCAACTCCAATCATAAGAAGTAGCAAAGGCCAAAGCTCCCATCCCAGCTCACAATGGATAAGAAGATAGCTTACTGTTTCCTCCCATACTTGCACAAAGCAACAGCAATTAACATGCATTTACCTCCTCCAAATCAAATTATCAATAGTAAGGATCTTGCAAAGTGTTGCACACCAAACAAAAAAGGACACCATAGATGGGGCTTTGTGCCCCACACCCCTTTCCGAGGAAAGCAAGACTCCCTATAAGTCTATGACCCACAAGGACCTCATAAAAAGACTTCACATGAAACTAGCCGGAAGTGGATCACGCCCATCACCAACACGAGTGGTATACAAGCGCCCAAGGAGATCCATCAACTCCTCCATCTCCCAATCATTAAGCTCTCTCTAAAGGGCAATGTCCCAAAAAAGATTCCACCATCCATTTTAAGAGAGTCACTCACAACTACCTCCCTATTAAGAGCAACGTGAGCCAAGGCATTCAACATGTCAATTAGAAAAGCAAAAAATCCATTCAACGTAACCTTCTTAACTTCTTAAGACAATTTTGATGCCTTTTAAACCAATAAATTGAACCATCTCTTTAGCAATTGTTGAAGAGTCTTGTACTGCCAAAATCCACAATAATGTAGCTTGGGGTTGCTATGAGTATATTTGAAACCCAAAACACTTGGACCAAGGCCGAAAAACTTACAAAATTGATTTTTTGTCACAAATCTGCAAACTCCGGCATAAGGGCTCAATACCACAGAGTCTTGGGTTCAAACTGAGCCCTAGGACCAAAAAAAACTACTTCAAGATTTACCAAATCAAAAACTCTCATTCATCAGCAAATTCCCTAAATCCTCTATCATAGAGGATAGATATATATTATAGATTACTGGGCCTGTTAGTTAAGTTACTTCAGTCCTAAGTAACACTAATTAGGCAATAACTCCGCTTAAATAGAATCCATGACTACTAAAATTAAATGATCCTGTAAACCAGACTTGGTCATCCACTTATCAAAATTACCATCTACGCCTAATATATTAAAGAACAGGCAGCAGTCCTCATTCTAGATGCTTCAATGCCAACCGTTGAACTACAGTAGCACCCTCAGATACTGATGATATCAGTTGCATTTGGTCATCCATGAAGACTCCAAACCTCCAAAAAGGTTTTAAAAGTTACCACTCCAGCATTATTTTTACCTCGTTTGCATTGGCCCTTTCCCTGAGAACGGAATAAAGCTAAAGAGTACAGAACATGGACACTTTAAGAAGTGCTTTCTATATTTACACTTACCAGTATAAGGATGTTCCTATTAGTAATCATGTCATATCAATCCAAGTACAAAGCAATCCAGTAAGGCATTTCATAAAATTATAAAATCAACCTTAACTTGGAAAGTTCAGCACCTCCAACCTAACTTTTTTAATATTCTCCATAGCTATGTCACATTGGCATGGTCCCACATATTTTTCTCTCTACCAAGTTTCTACTCTACAAAGGTACGAACAACTATTTTGGGATTTCACAGGCTTGCTCAGCCCCAGCCCTTAACTCACACTTTAGGCAGAGTTTGGCAATTGATTAACCTAGCGTTCTTTTTACTTGTATTCTTCTCGTAATTAACTGCATCTGCCATATGCAAGTGCTTCTCCAAAAACTATTGATACATTTGAGTCCGTGCCATTTAACTCAGAGCTAACACATAAAATCGTCCCCATAATTTGAAAGAGGGTCTTTCCTCCCTCAAAAAGCAATTTCTAGCAAAACACTCTTCCTTTACATGATGGCATGATGCCAGTTTGGCGCTAATAGAAAACTTCATATAGGCTAGCATAAAATAAATATCAGAGTGCTCTCTTCAATCACCAAAGGTCATTCAAAGTTCACGGCAGCTTAGGGTGTAGGGTTTGGTTTTTATTTTTACAATTTTTCCTTTGATGATTTATTGAATAGCATTAAAAGGGAATGCCACCTGTATATGTCCCCACAAGTATATCAAAGCAAAAACCCATAGGGAAACCATACATTCTCTACAAAATCTAAAAAACACTCAACTGTCGGACTGAGTACCCCCAATACCCACCTAAATGGGACAACAACAATGTTTATGCATATTGTGTTAGGAGTAATAGCTGTCACAACAAAGAAGAAAGGTTAGGATGCCGAAAAATTAGAAGTAAGATTTTAGTGCTCAAATTTAATTATAGCAAAGAGAAGATCGAGGCTGATGGTGGGTTGATCACTGAGCACATCAGTCAAAGATATTATGACAGGAAGAAAATTCAGGAAAAAAAAGAGAGATTTAGGCATGACCAAAATTAAAAGCCCTTATGGAATCACACTCATTGTAAAGTATTGCATTACAAATTCCTAAAAAGCTTCAATCGCTACCTAAAGCTTCCATAAGCTATCCTCTATCATAGAAAACACAAAGCGACTATTGGTTGTCTCTGCAATGTAATTGACTAACACATAAAAAACCAAAACATTCAAACTATAAAACTTTGACCTGTCAAACCAAAAGCTCAGACAACTGTGCCATCTATCAGGACCTATATACAACTGTTACAGCCCAGACCCACAGATTTCCAAAAATAACACTCACTTGATGGAGCTCAATAAAAGTAAATTAAAGCCAAACTAGAAAGCATCAAACCCTAAGAAGAGAAGCAACAGTTAGGTCCAACTTAAATTGACAGAGCAAAGTCCAAGCAAATCCAACATCATTAGAAGGCATGAGCCTTAAAAACATCTTGTCCAGCCCCCCTTCTCATCCCCCTCCCCTGGAAAAAATAAAGACAAGTATGTGTATATATGGTATACGTATGAAAACTTGAAGCTTCTGCTGTTAATCACCATCAACCTCAACATGGAGGACAAGCAAATATTCAAGGTGTAAAACCTTTCAATTTCGGTTAAACCTTAAACAACGTAGAAACAGAATTAAATTTTAGTCATCAGAAGAAGATTGAGAGAGAGAGAGGGGGGGGGGGGGGGGTTGAGAAAAGAAACGAAAAGAGGGAATTGTTGGAAATTTCCACTTAAACAATAAAAGATGAAAATACTCCATTACCCTAGAACAGCTACATGATGGAAACAACTGAAAAGATCCCCTTAGCCTATGAGAAAAAATATTGCCCCCTGCCCCCAAATCTTATCCCCATAATGTCATTGGTTTGCAAACAGAAGAATACACAACACTAAAAAATGGAGTGGAGCGTCAAACAAAACATAACTGAAATTTTTTCTTTCATTTGGAATTCCCCAATGAATAATCTAACGATAAATTGTGTTGCATTCATGGTTGAGGAATGAAATATCAGAACAAGGAATAAATAACTTTGATTTTGATGCCACTATAACAACAAAGTAGACAAAGAAAAAAATGGTAACATAGATATAATTATGTCTGTCCTGTTTGTTACTAATTGATGCCAAAAATTACTTAATTTGGAAAGAACAAAACTGGCAACTGAAAATCCAACAAAAATATGTAAAATAAAATACGTCATCGCTGCATCTTGGAAGTGTCCAAATGATAGTATAAAACAACATCTAACCCTTCATATAGATAAACATGGGAGAGTCATTCAATTTGAGTACCACAACAGGCTCTGAATCTCTTGTTTTCGGACGGACAACCCATGAAGGAATTGTGACACAGTAACTCCATCCCGTGCCAGAATCATGCGGCCAAACGGTGTCCCGCCCATTCTACAAAGAACATAAATCTTATGAATAAGAACTAACAACAAATAAGTGTAACTACAAGAAAGCACAATGATTAAACATTTATTAAGCAAAAAGTGGGATCACATCTATTTGCTCAGTCAATCAAACAACATTACTGAGAACCAAAGATCTGCACTCGGGCACAATAGAGTGATATAAAAGAGAAATGAGTCAGAGTATTAGTAGTCTAGGTACATTTTGAATGAAGAATTTGGATGGATGTAGACTGATGCCATAAATGAGAACTAGAAGAGAACCACATTGAAAAGTATTTGAAACAATCTAACATAGGACAAGACAAACACTCTAGATGAGCTGCATTCCAAGGTACACTCTTTAAGCTTAATTCTAGAAACATGCAGTGCAGAAATAAGTAAAGAATGATTCTCCATTTCTAGGTGAAATTAATTTAAAAATCATTTTTGTACTAATTGTGCGGAGCTACTATTATTGATAGTAAAAGTAAAACCAGTAATCAATTGCATAGACCACAGCTAGGCTTACTTCACCCAACAATTTCTTCCTCCTTTTTGATTCCATTTTGCCATGGGTTTACTAGGTAAATGACCAAACATGCTTTTATGACAATACTTTGATTTCTTGAACTAAAAAATGGGGAAATTACCATTCGGTGGTAATCATTAAAAATTATTACACATTAATGAAAAAATTTATAATCTTAATTATTAACATTTTTAATGTTTATCACTTTTTTGTAATTGCTTCTTCTAACCACCACTGGTAGGTTATTTCCCCAAAAAAAATTAGCCACCTTTTTAGTCAATATTGTTAAGAGTACTTAGATGAATACTATGACTCTTCCATCTATTTTCTTAATTTGGTTGACAGGTTATGATACTTTCCAAGAAAAGTAGACAGAAGAAAAAATTGAAAAAATGATATCACTACATTATATATTCAAAGATAACACCAAAATTAACCTTTTCTCAAATTTTGTCACTGAAAAAATATTTACCTAGATTTTTCCTATCCCAATAAATATTTTATGACACATATTTGTTTCTTTAATTGACAAATAAAATTTGTTGTTTTTCATTTTTTATTGTTTTTAGACAGAAACTCGACTGTTTGCTTCATGTAGAAACTCAACTCAACTTATGCAGAGCTATACCATATATCATGTTTCATGTATAGTAGTTTAGTAACTAACACTCAGGTGTGCCCATTTCACCTTGCATGGTATCAAATAGTTTGGCTTTACTTCAATCCAAAAAATGCCAAGTTCTAGCAATCCCACAAATGAAAATAGAAAAAGAATAATAAAGGAAACACATGATAAGGAAAATAACCACTATCTTTTACATGGAAAATTAGTTTCTTCAATTTCATGGACATGTTGCCCAGCTGCCACAATTGCTCATGAGCTTGCCAAGTCGAATTTGAACACCGGACTTGACTAAGTTCACTTGATTCTTGAAGATATAATCAACAGATAACTAAGATGACCAATTCCCATACCTTGGATCGATTCTTCATAGGAAGGGGACATTGGGGTTTAGGTGGCCTACAATCTAATAGCTAGATAGATGAAATGGAAATATACCTAATGAGCGTTGTGTAATAAGATTCCACCTAAGCCAAAAGAAAAAATTTATAAAACTATAAGCCCAAGAATGTTGTATGATACAAAAAGATGGGCAGTAACAACACTACACATTTAAAAAAAAAAAGAAGTGAAACTAAAATTACAATGTTGAGACATCTGAGTCACCATAAAAAGATAGAAAAAGAACCAAATGACTAGTGGGAAAGTTAGAAAAGGTACCAAATGAAAATAACATGAGGAAAAGTCATTTGAGATGGTTTGGCCATATGCAATGTAGACTAACTATTACACAGCTAAAATGGAGGGATATTATCCAAGTGAAAGATGACAAAACGACAAGTAAAGCCACAAAGGGCTGAGTTAAGGCGAAGATAGGTGTTATGAATATGACTGACTTGGATTTGTCTAAAGATAACAGTTGGGCAAAATAGATCCATATAGCTGACACTAACTAATTAGGATTAAGACTTGCTAAGTCAAAAACCAATATTTTGGTTTAGCAATTCAACAATTAGGAGTATCAAACAACACTATGTAAGAAGGCACCATTATGTAGGGTGGTTTACTCAAATGGATGTTCTCACATTGTTATGTGACACTTACCAGTCATCAGGAGTAGCCACATGTCAACCAACATGTGCGACAGGTGAACCTCATACAGATGGGCATATGTACCTTTAAAGTTGCTAGTTAGGTTAAAAACCATTGGTTAAGCATGAGACTAAAGTGAACCATGCCTTAGCCCACAAAAAATGATATAGAGACTATCATGATATATGAGGCACTTGTTGGAAGCTCAATTGAGTGTATGACTATCGCATCTCCCATCTTATACCTAAGCTAGGAGTAACACCTAGGACAATTGACCAACTTGATGCTTGATTGCGGATGTTTATACCACATGGCACGCCTTCAAGTGTCGTGACCATTGGACTCCTAGGGTTATGTAGCTTGGCTACCACAGTAAAGAGTTTGCTAAGACAATCAAAAACTTAATCATTTGCCTTGGCGCCAAAATTTTCCTTTTCTAGACACGCTTCACTCCTCTCTTTTCTTCAATTTGCTATGCACTCCTCATAAATTTAATACCTTGGTGAACCTTCTCAAGAGAGAAAGAATCTTCGAAATCTTTCTTGATAATCTTCTAAATTTAATACCACACATTGTTATCAAATCATGATCAGTTTAATAAAATAATCAATTGGGAATTGTATCAAATTGTCAATTGTAAGATTCATTTTATTTAATATAATATATAATTTTATATATGTACATAATATCTAAAATGAAGTAAATATCAATATTACTAAATTATATATATATATATATTATGTATATATAATTATGTATATTAGTTTAACTAATTATTTCTTTTATATTTCTTGATAAATAGGCAAAAACAACGGCATTTAATGCATTATGTAAACAATAAAAAATTGAACCAAATCACAATGAATCGCAAATTCAATAGCACGATTCACTTAATTTTCTAATACAACAATACGCTTCAAATCATTTTGGTTGAAACTCGTATAACAACAATGGCCCACAACCAAAATTCATGATTCCAATCATAATCACCCTTAACTTCTTAAAATTTGTATCCCAACACCCAAGTTTGTAATCCCAATCCTTTTCAAAGCTTCATGGATTTAGTTCAATGCCCTCCACCCAACATAGTTGTTGTCCAGCATTTACAACAACCTCACTAATGGCACAGCCCGTAACTATTTGGAGGTCTATTATCCACTTTGGAAGCTTAGGGTGAAGCTTGTGGGTCCGTTAAATGTAATTGGTAGATTTCTATTTTTATTATTAGTATTAGTTAGCTAGGATTTAAATAAATTGCTCAGGATATTTCATTATGTTTCCAAATAATGTTAGGATCTAATTTCCTAATTAGGGTTTTGGTTTATAAATATTAGATTTTAGCCATTGCAATATACCATTTTAGTTTTAATAATTTTGATAGATTTAAATTATGGCCAATCTTGTGTTCTTCTCCCATCTCCCCTACATTATTCTATATCACTCACACTCCTAAAACATTCCAATCCTCAAAATCCAAAAAGTGCACAACCTTCTTAATTTTTAAAATGCAACCTATAATCTTTTCCACAATCCATGCCAACCAAATTATTTCTATTTTTATTATTAGCATTATTTAGCTAGGATTTAAACAAATAATTGCTTAGGATATTTGATTTTTTATTTTATTTATAATGCTTAGGATATTTGATTATGTTTCAAAATAATGGTAGGATCTAGTTTCCAAATTTAATTAGAGCTTTGGCCAACAAATATTAAATTTTTGGCATACTAATATTCAATTTCGATTATGATAATATTGAGTGATTTAGTATGTGGCTAAATTGTGTTCTTCTTCTCCCCTACATTATTGTACATCACACACACTCCTAAATAATTGCTCAAGATATTTCATTATGTTTCCAAATAATGCTAGGATCTAATTTCCTAATTAGGGTTAATCTAAAATTTTCCTAATTAGGGTTAATCTAAAATTTTCCTAATTAGGGTTTTGGTTCATAAATATTAAATTTTTGCCATTGTAATATTCAGTTTGGTTAAAATTAAGTGATTTAGGTTGTGGCCAATTTTGTGTTTTGCTCCCCTCTCCCCTACATTATTATACATCACTCACGTTCCTAAAACATGCCAATCCTCAAATGAGTAGGTAAGTATATGAGTTTAAACGGTTTATAGTTCTGTGCAATTATTCAAAAATTTTAAAACTCGCATAATTGGCGAAGTCAACAAGGATTCATATTGTTATGAAATCATTACTCTACTCTAAAAGAATATCTCTAAAAGACATTCTCTCCTGAACATTATTCCTTCACTCAAATATTTTATTGCCTCCCCTTACTGCATGCAGGGGTGAAAGGAAAAGCGTACCATGATCTTTGGAAAGCCTTATGTAGTCTATAGTGCACTGAACTTGCTCTTCTACATTATAACCAATATCATTTTCCCTGGCCCACCTTGGTCTTGGAGAAGTTTTTGCATGGTATATAGCAAAGACCTTACAACTAGCTTAATTTTATAACAGCTGACATTTCACCATTCATGTTTTGGTGTATATATTTTTTAAGGAAATCTTTGATATGTATTTTAAACTTGCATGTTGTGACATTGGGAGTTTGATAACTTTATACTTTAATGGACAAAGTTGTAGCTCAACATCCATCTAGTTATTGTAGCAAAACTCTTAAAACAATACTCCACTTTATAACTAGAACAAAAGGACCAAAGGAGTGAGATGAATTCAAAATGAATATAGCCCCTAAAACTCTCACATATGGTATTACATCTAGTGTTAGCATAATCCATCAAAAAAAACATTCTTAGGCCTCGTTTAGGAACAAACTATTTTAGTAACTTTTTTGGTTTTTTGACTAAAATATGAGGTAAAAAAAAAACTAGAATGTTTGGAATGACTTTTTTATTTTTTACGAAAAGATGTGCAAAAAGTAGAGAGAAAAGAAAATCTGACTTTTTGGTATAAGTTATAGGCTTTTTAGTTTTTTTAGTAACTTTTTAACTATTAGGCTAAAAAATGTGTATCCCAAACAAGGCCTTAGTAGAGATTTCTCTACATTTCTCTTCTTCTAACAAAATTTTGGGTTTGTGTTTTAAATATTTGTTATGGCCAAGGGGTTGTTCATTGCATTTTAATTAAGTATTATTGTAGGTTCAGAGGAATAGTCAAAGACATATTTACCATCATTGTACACTTGATATGAATTCAAACAACAATTTTTTTTATGGAAAGTTTTCCTATTGTATTCATAATTTCATGCACATATATACTAATGTTTGTTTTCATTTACTAATTATGATTTTGTGTAACACTTTTATTGAATTGTTCTTGGAATTCCCTAGGATGAAATCCCCGTAGAGGTGGAGCTAGAGTTCTTGAATTGGGGAATGGGGTCTTTAACTGAAATGAACTTAAATATGTCATGCATGGGTTTTTGAAAATTGTAGTAGTGTTAGTGTATTCATTACGAATTTTACACACACCAGATGTGATACTCGGGGAAGTAATTCATTGTTTATAACTCATGCAAAATTCACTCACAATGGCATCACAGAATAGAATGTGCAAATGTCATCTTCTAAAATTTGCCCATTTATTAGACAATTAGGTGTGTACCAAATTTTTTCTCTCCCAAACATATATTAATGTGTACTAATTGAGCGTTGTTTTTTTTTTAATATTAGATAATTATATGTGTTGGGTTACATAAACAACTCAAAAAATCTACAAATGGTCATTTCTTCTAAACATAGAATTATTATCAAAGTTCAAAATGAGGAGATTCAAATCTATTATCTTAGATGGATGCCTATGAAAATTTGAATTAAATCATTTAAAAATCACAAATTCTGGATTAGATTAATTTAAAATGGAGCAAATTATGAAACGAGGCAATTCGCACAAGCAAATGGGCCCTAAAAATAAATCAACCATTTAAGGAGATGCATCTGCCCTTCACTAAAAATCTAAGACTAAAAAGGAAAACACTTCCCTTAAGTACAGCCGTATGTTTTCAGCTTCACTTCAAATTCAAACTCAATACAATCCACTCGATGATTGAAGTACTTACACAAAATATGAAACTTGACAATTATACTATGAACTTTAAATAATACAAAACCGCAATCATCACCGTACAACACCTAGGTTAATTCACCAAGCCGATGGCATCTATCTACCAAGTCAAATTTCAAGATCATGCACAAACTGATCATCGTATCGACACAAATTGATTAATTAACAGCGAAGGCAGATACTAAAACTGATCAATGAACTCAATTTCGAATCTCATTGAATAACATACAAATGAAATTCAAATTCTAATTCAAGGAAAATCAGAAAAAACAAAGACTGACCCATTTCCGAGGCGGAGGGCTCCAATCCATGCCCAAAGGCAAGGGCGAAGTGCCATCGTGTCGATGCTTCGGAGGGCTCTGTCTCTGCATCATGTGATCGCTCTTCTTCTTCTCTTCTCTCTCTAAAAGTCAAGTCTTAGTCTCTAAGTTTCCTCTATGTTTGATTTGATTCTGGCTTTCTATCTGCAGAATCGGAGGAGGAGGAAAGCATTCTAGGGTTTTGGTGATCGGATCGGTCAGACCAAAGAAGACTCGGTGGGAAGAAGACGGGTGGAGTCCGTACAAGCTTCGTATATTGTCGCGTTGCCTAGTGTTAAAAGTTTAGCGCGGCGCACGATAAGATCAGGAAGAGCGGACGTGGTTAAATGGAACCCCCGGGTGTCACCTGCTTCGCTTCTCCCTCCGTATGTGTCTTGCTTTTAGAGAGAGAGAGAGAGAGAGAGAGAGAGAGAGTGAGAGAGAATGTAAAGTAAAAGTGGCAAACAACAATTCTGTCACCAAACCAAACTGCCCATTTTGGCATCCAAGAAAAAAAATTACATTTTTTGCGAATTTTTTTTGTCTTTGATATTTTTTTTTTTTAAATTATGTCAATTTTTTTTTTGATCCATCTTGTCGAGACAAATTTAAAAAATATATTTTTTATGTAAAATTCCAAAAAAAATCACTAAAGATGAAAATAAGCTCAAAAAAATTGCTTATTTTGATTTATTTTTGCCTTTTTTAAATGTTTTTTGGATTTTTTTTAAAAAATTACATAATTTTTCAATTCCTTTTGTCGAATTGAATCTGTAAACCTAAAATTTTTTTAACAAATTTTTAAAAAATGAAAATAAGCTAAAAAAAAGCTAAAAAAAGTCATTCTTTTGAAATTTTGCATATTGGTTACGGCAGGGATGGGTTGAGGAAAATTAAAGATTACTTTGACTCCTTTTGTGTAGTTCATGTCCTTTTTTAACTAAATTTTCTAGGTTTTATTAAGCATGCATTTGTTTATTATTATTTATTTTATAATCAACATGGTAAGAAAACTTAGATATTATCGAATGTGTTATTAATGTATTAGTTTAATATATGCTAATATTTTTATACTAGTAAAAAATCATGTGTGTTGCACCTGGTAGATGGATGTTATCGTAAGCCTATTGAATTAAAATTAAATTAAAATTAGATAGCAATTTATATTTTACATTTCAATACAAAACTTCTTCCACTTCGTCTCATAATATAAAAGAAAAAGGTCATGGATACGAGTCACGCTATACTACACACTCTTTAAATGTTTGGATAAAAAAATTGTGTAATATTACTATAAAATCTTAATTTTATTTTTGAATTACAAATTGCAAGACTCATAAAAAAATTTACATAATATTTTCACAAAAATGCATTCTAAAATGCATATAATACACACCTTTTAAGGGATGGGACTAGAGAAGGATGCTGTCACATCACCCTCTTGTGACGGTCTGGTTGAGGTTTGTGTCAATTTTATTTTGATGATTCGAACCATTCATATTTTACGGCTCATCGAATATATTATTCATGTAAAAAATGATGATAATCGGACATGCGTAACCCCATGATTGGATCATAATTGTTTTAAAAAAATTATCAAAATTATGCTAGCTGTTTATTTTCTTAAAACATAAATGTGGTCTTGTTACAGGTTGCATATGTCTAATTGACTTGATTTTTTTTATAAATAGTCTACTCGATACCCTACAATATGAACGACTTGAATTATCAAAACAAATTTGAAAAACACTCCAACGAAGTCACAACACCCTCCACGGTTCGTGAGGGATGTGTATCATACAATATTTCCATAGATATAATCATAATGATTGTACAATCTTCTTGATGTTTTTTTTTTATGGGGTAAAGAAAATGCAGAAACAAGGGATTTGATCATTGAAAAAGGATGAAATGTGTTGCACTTACCATATGAAAAAAGAAAACAAACAATAAGAAGGCATTTCAGAGTAGAATCAATTGGTTCATCAGCTCACTAGTTTTTTCATATTATTTGAATGTATTGATAAGATTTGGTGGTACATTAGAAGCTAGTAGTTTATTGTGCTAGTTACCATTGTTTAATATGTTCCCATGTTTATCTCTTATATTGGTGACTATATCACTTTTATTGTAGGATTTTTTTATTTTTTTATTTTTTTCTGATACATTAGTAATTTAGAGGATGAGAGTTTTATTTGTGAAAAGATACAATGTAATCTCTTATGCTGTGTTTAGTTGGGAGATTTGAGAATGGATTTAGAAAGAAAAATGAAAAATATAGGTGAAATGTGAATAAAATGTATTTACATTTTCCCTAATTTTACACACTTTTTTCCTTTTTCTTTTCAAATTATTTCTCAAATTCTCCAACCAAACACAACATTAATGATGTTGTGAACTCAAACTTAAAAGAGTATTTCCATTGGAGCTGCAAAAGTTGCTCGTAGTCATGACTTATTAGTTGGAAGCCACTTTTTGATTTTTTTTTTTCAATGGAATTATTAGTGTTTGTGTGATTGCCAAATGAGTTAAATGTTAGTAAAGATGTTAGCTGTGAAGTGTTTTAGCACGTCCTCTCTTTTCATTCTCTTTGAGTTAATTCATTCCAATGAATCCCACTTGTTTTATGAATTTGTAAATTATTTTTTTGGTTTAATCTACAAAAATAGGAGTCAAAACACGCTTATAATTAGACATTCAGGTGATTTCAAAATTAACTAACGTTTAACACACTAAATTAGGTATCATTTTTATTCACATATATATCTTTTAACGCATTTTAATACAATTTTTAACTACTCTGCTATTGAAGGTGTTCTAAAATAATGTGATATTTGGGTGATACTTAAGCAAGATGACGTGGCTCTAAACAACTAATCTCTTCAATTTTTTGTCATGTTGTTGGTTGTGGTTGATAGAGGCCATGACGGACAATTTTGTAACTATAGTTTGGGCCTTTATGAGCATTAATGGACCCATGAAATTTAATGGTATTTTGGTGCAGTTGTTTGTAGTTTTCATGGTTAGGAGGCTGTTTCATGGTAACTAGTGCCCCTCATAGAAGATAAGATTCGATGTGAGTCATAAAATTGCGATAGTTTAGGAAAATATTTGAGATTTAGGTTCATTTGTTTTAACATAAAATATTTTATGTAGAAAAAATATTCTTGTTTTAATTTTTCGGTATTTAGTTGACACTTAAAACAAAAATGTTTTAGCCTCCGTTTGGAAAGTGGGTTGGCTTTTTGGCTTTTTGACTTTTTTGATTATTTTAGCCTGAGACTAAAAAACCTGATTTGAGAAGGACTTTTTGATTTTTTTGACTTTTTGACTTTTTGGTGAGGTGTCTTCCTGGTGAATGACCAAACTGCCACTTGAAGTGATTTTTTTGTATTTTTACTCCTTACCATACATCCTCCACGTCAACGTCGTTGGTGCGGATTTTTTTTTTTTTTTTTTTTTTTTTTTTTTTTTGGGATTAGGCGTATTTTTATGGGTTTTTTTTTTTTAATTTATGTTTTTGTCATTTTTCTTTTTGTATACATTAATTTGTTCTTTTTCTTTAATTTACATTTTTGTCTTATTTATTTTTATTGGTATACAATAATTTGTTTTTATTTTTCAAAAATGGGTTTTCATGTGTTTTATTTATTTGTAAATTACGTGGCAAATGGTAATTTCTATTTTTAATCTTTTTTTTTCCGGATGAGGCGTATTTTTCTGGTTCTTTTTTTTTAATTTACGTTTTTGTCATTTTTATTTTTATTTGTATACATTAATTTGTTTTTATTTTTCAAAAATAGTTTTTCATGTGTTTTATTTATTTTTAAATTACGTGGAAAATGTTAATTTCTGCTTTTAATTTTTTTTTTTGGATGAGGCGTATTTTTGATGTTCTTTTTTTTGTTAATTTACGTTTTTCTCATTTTTATTTTTATTTGTATACATTAATTTATTTTTATTTTTCAAAAATGATTTTTCATGTGTTTTATTTATTTTAAAATTACGTGGCAACTACTAATTTCTGTTTTTAAATTTATTTATTTATTTCTTTTGGTTGGATGAGGCGTATTTTTGTAGTTCTTTTTTTTTTCATTTACGTTTTTGTCAATTTTTTTTTATTGTTTTCAATTTGCTTTTTTTTTTCGGTTTGGAAAATGCTTTTTTATGTTTTTTTTTTTTTAACATGACGTTGAAAATGTAAATTTGGGTGTTATATTGTTGTCTTCTTTTATATATATACTAGCGTATGCCCGTGCCTAAAGGCACGATGTAAATAATGTTGTGATCAAAATACAGTTATAATTCATACGTATTATATTAAAATTTATGAAGTCTGTAATATTTTTTGACAAAAATATTGAAAAAATATTGAAAAATACTATTCTTTTTTAAAAAATTGTAATAATTTTACTTGTATCATACACTTGTATTATAAAACTCGAATAAAATAACAACGGAATAACCCAAAACTCCGGTGATGTAGCTCACAGAGAAGTACTGAAATACTCCCACCGCTGGCAAACAAATAATTATTCTATTGTTTGTACCCATTGATATATATAATACTATCAAATAAATAATTATTATGTTGTTTAAGAATTTAAATTTAGTAGTTTATCCAACAAATAATAAAAGCTAAATAAATTAAGATTCTAAAAATAAAAATAATGATAAATACAGTATTGTGATTTCCTAATAGATTCTAACCAGGCAAGTCCCCAGGGTTGGTTTGGAGGTTTAAAAATGTATCACTCATAAAAGTAATGCGTCACCTAGTGAATATCCGTGTCTAAATTAATTATAAGATTAAAATATAATTAAATTTAAAAGTATTGATTTAAAATGTAATTTATCAAATACACCCCAATAAAATTAAAGTAAAAATTGAAAAATATAATTTACTAACAGAATTTGAAGTCAAAATTCTATTAATAAAAAAACTTTTCTTTTCAATTTTTTCACAAATCACACGACTCCCATTATTTCTTCTCTCTTTCTCAATATTCACTTTTATGATAATTTTTTTAACATAACCCAATTTAAACTTAATTTAAATTTTGAGTTTATATTTATCTACACACACACACAAAAACATTTTCTACATAAACATAACTCATAAACTCAATTTAAACTCAATTTTCATACAAATTTAAATTCACCATTTTTTTTTTAACAGAACTCCATTTAAATTTTGAGTAATTTATCCCAAAAAAAAAAACCAACATTTTCTACAAATATTTTTCAAAAAGAGTGGATTTAAAAAAAAAAAATTAAACCCACTTTTTTTTGTGTGGTGTTATGCTCAGGTGACCCCCAACCTCTCTGTACTGTCTCCTACTCATTCTCTCTCTCCATCTTCCCCACTTTCTCTCTCTAATCTCTCTAGAAAGGTCTATCTTTCTCATTCTCTCCTCTCAATCAACACCCATTCTCTCTCTTTCTGATTCTCTTCTCGCTTTCTGTTTGAATGTTTAAAAAAACAAATCTTAGAAAAATAAATAGAAACCCAAATCTTAGAAACACAAACCAAATTGATGTATATCAAGTGTGATTCCATTCAATATATGGATTAAGGTTTAGAAAACACAAACCCAAACATCTCCAAAACCAAAATTCCCAAACATCCATGCCCCGTGGAGTACCAAAAGAGGTTTTTAGCCCAGACCAAAATAACCCAAAAAGTTAAAAATTAAAAAATCAATCCACAGCAAAAATCATGGCCTTATTAAATATCGTAAAGACCTTTGGTGAGATTTCTGAAAACAAATGCCAAATCTTCCAACATTTTCGAACCAAAAGCAAACCCCCCATGTCCAATTCAAAACCAATTGATTAGTTTAACAAATCCAAACCAAACTTGATTCCAGTTATTTTCCCACCCCAAACTATTGATGAGGGACTTTCTTCCATCTCTTTTACAGCATGCCTATCATAAACAAAAACTCAAATCGAATGCCTTCCACAAATAAGAAACAACAAAACTACATGTAATTGGGGGAAATTTAACAAAAAAAAGGGGGTTCGAACTGGTTTTCTTAAAATTAAGTTTTCACTTGCAATTAACAAAGCAAGAAAAAACAGTTACAAATACAGAAGAAAGGCATCTTTACATCTGCGTGATTCTGGTTCATATAATAACATAAGCACAACAACAAATCACATTACTCTTCAAACCTCAGCTTTACTACAATTAAATTCCCAAAATAAGCACCTTATTTGCGTAGATTTTCAAACCCTCTGTTTGATAGCAGAAAAATAAGGGTTTTTTTTTTTTTTTTTAGTTATCCTCTTTCAAATTTTTTCAAAATAAAAAACACAACAAGCTGATGGAGGCGATGTAGCGGTGGAGGTGACGCGGCAGTGGAGAGTTGCTGTTGGTGGTAGCCAAGGGAGAGGAGGAGGGATCAAAGAAATCTGGAACAAAGGAAATAAAGCCCTCTTTATTCAGTTCATACAGAACAGTCTTTGTTCATTTTCTAACACACAACATCAATTTCAAAAGGTTAGATAGACTAGTGTATGCCCGTGATTGGATAAAAGCAAATAATTCTAATTTATTGGATAAAAGCACGTTTGAGAAAATGTGGGTTCATACTCATCATCTGCCAGTTGGTCTCTTAGATGGGAATGAGATTATCAGCGCGCACAACTTCTCTGCTGAACTTGTAACATCATTTTGGTCATTGGAACAACCTGTCTGTGAAAGATCCAGTGCAGAAGGACAATGTCCATTAACAGAACTATAACTATATTCTGACACAGAGTTGTGCTGTCCAATTACTTCTGGACCAACATTTGCACCAGAGGAAGTACCAACCTCATATTGAAACCCCTTCTCTGGAGAAAATGAGCCATTTCTACCATTTACATACTCATAAACTGCATCTACCTTGTTTTTTGCCCAGCCAAACACAAACACAAATAAAAATTAAAAAAAGAGAGAGGTATTGCGGAAATTGACAAAGATAAAATCTTGAAATTTTAAGCGGAAACTGAAATCATTACCCAACTAAATAAAAATATACTCACAAAGATGATATATATAAAAAATGTATACAATCCAGATTATTTGTAAAAAATCTATATATAAATAAAAAAATCTATACAATGTATATCCAAATAAAATCTATACAATTTATATCCAAATTCTTTGTAAAAAATCTATAGAATCTATAAAAAAATCTATACAATCTATATTCAAATAAAATTTATACAATCTATAAACAAATAAAATCTAGTACATAGTCACCACATAAAATGAAAAGAGTGATCTTACCTGGAGAGCAGCAGTTTTGGGAGCGAAGGTATGGAAGAAGAAGAACAGGGCTGGAGAGCAGCAGAGGGAAAATCTGAAAAGAAATTGAAAATTAAGTTTATGAATATTTGTATGTTGGCAAGTGTCTTTATTGAAACACACAAAATTTATATGATACAAATGGAAGTGAAGCCGAAGAGAAAGAAACTATACCCAGTTAAATAGAGATTAGACAAAAAAAATAACACATTAATAACCAATTGGCGTTTATTTTCACAATTCAAACTTAATGCAATTGCGCATGAATAGCCTTACCTTGGAGTTGGTTGCAATAGCCTGTATTAAGGTTGTGAATTAAATTTCTTAGTGGTATTAATTAATTAATTGTATTTATATATTGATGGCTAACATATTTTGAATACAAAATAAGAACCTAACATATTATAAGTTTGGAAAAAAGTACTTTCCATATACAAAATAAAAATAAAGCAGATTGTTTGAATACAAAAATAAAGCAGATTGTAAAAATAAGACAGATTGTTTGAACACAAAATAAAAAAATCAAACTTTGAATATTTTCATAATATTCCTTTAAACCATGGTTGCTATATCCACCAAAACTATTCCTTTAACATAACATAACTTTGAAGTATTCCTTTAACATAACATAATATTTTTACATAATTCTGAAGATTAATCCTGTTTATCACTCTGTTTATCATAACATAACATAACCTATTTCTTTGTGGTTTGTTTATATAAACATTCAGAAAATTAATCCCAAAATAATTCTGAAGATTAATCACTATGTGTATCACTCTGTTTATGTTAAAGGAATAGTTTTGGTTGTCATAATATTCAGAAAATTTATATAAACATTCAACTAAGAAGTTGTGATTAATCTTCTGTTTTGGGGTTTGAACAGATAGCCACAAAGAACAGATTGTTTGAATAACCTGAAACCAACATTTGAATAACCTGTTCACAACCGTAAAATAACCTGTTCACAGCCCGATAGAGAGAACGCAGAACAGCCCAAGAAATCGCGAGAAAGTGACAGAAAATAGTAGAAAAATGGGGATCTGATAAACGAACTCAGAACTCAGAAAACATGATAATTAAACCAAATAAAAACAATTTCTCATTTAGAATGAATGTCCAACAAACCTAGCATCAACCTTCCAAAAACCAGATCACAGAACAAAATTACAAACAAAGAATCATTTTTTTCCCTTCAGATCAATACCCATAACCCTTAACATAAATAAACAATCATACACCCTTAATCAGAAGTTAAAAACACATTCTCAATGATAAAAAATGAAAAATGAAATATGAATCAACCTGATCAGTTAATGAACCCAACAAAACAGTGAAGTTTTGAGAAAATTCACAACAAAATTACAAACAAATAATCATTTTTTTCCCGTCAGATCAATACCCATAACCCTTAACATAAATAAACAATCATACGCCTTTAATCAGAAGTTAAAAACACATTCTCAACAATAAAAAAAAAGAAAAAAGAAAAATGAAATATAAATCAACCTGATTAGTCGATGAACCCAACAAAACAGTGAAGTTTTGAGAAAATCCGAATCGTCAAATGAAATAAGTGACTATTGGATCTTCGAAATTGGGTAAAGAAGGAGAGGCAAACAATCCAAGCACGCAAACCCCTCATACGCCCTTAATCAGAAGTTAAAAACACATCATGTATATCATATATATGCATGTAGGCGTTTGTATTTATCAAAGAAAATCACCACCAATAAAAACCCAACATAATTCTTAATGATACAAAAATGGAAAATGAAATATAAATCAACCTGATCAGTCGATGAACCCAACAAAACAGTGAAGTTTTGAGAAAATCCGGATCGTCAAATGAAAGAAGTGACTGTTGGATCTTCGGAATTGGGTGGGGGGAGGGAGAGAGGCAGCAAGCGGGAGGGTGGGAGGAGAGGTGACTGTTGGATCTTCGGAATTGGGTAGAGGGGGAGAGGTAGCGAGCGGGAGGGTGTCTCTGCGAAAAGAGGGATAGGGAGAGAGGCAGCGAGTGGGAGGTGGGGGAAGAGGCAGAGATCGGGTGAGAGAGAAGGAGAGAGGTAGCGTCTCTGCGAAAGATAAAGAAGAGGAACAAAGAGAGAGATCGAGATAATGAGGGAATGGAAGGAGACGTGCAACAGAGAAGAGATAAAGATGGAATGGGGGAGGAGACCTGGGTAGGTAGGAGAGAACACCGAGTGTTTGGGCGGGAATTGAAGCAAAATCTCAACCATTGATATGTATCACAATTGATCTGAGCCCTTAAAATGAAATGTATCTCTGATACATTTTACATATTTTCAAAATCTGTCCTGCTTTATTATATAGATATATTAATTTGTTTTTTTTTTTTAATTTTAGAAAAGGCTTTTTCATTTTTTTTTTGAAATGACGTGGAAATTGCTAATTTCAGTTTCATTTTATTGACTTTTTATTTTGTTTAATTTATTTTTTTTGAAAAGGTTTTTTCTTGTTTTTTAATTTTAAATGACGTTTACAATGCTTATTTTAGTTTCATTTTAATGTGTTTTTTTGTTGTTGTTGTTGTTGTTTTTTATTGTTGGAAAAGGCTTTATTATGTTGTTTTTTTTTTCAATGACCTGAAAAATGATAATTTCGGTTTTTTTTGTTTTAATTTGTTTTTTGTTTTTGGAAAAGGATTTTTTATGTTTTTTTTAAATGACGTGGAAAATACTAATTTTTGGATGAGGCGTATTTTTGTAGTTCTTTTTTTTTTCATTTACGTTTTTGTCATTTTTTTTATCTGTATACATTAATTTGTTTTTATTTTTCAAAAATGGGTTTTCATGTGTGTTTTTTTTTTTTTGTGTGGATGAGGTGTATTTTTGTGGTTTTTTTTTTAATTTACGTTTTTGTCATTTTTATTTTTATTTGTATACATTAATTTGTTTTTATTTGTGGTTTTTCATGTGAGGGTAGTTTGGTAAATTTACCTTGAAGTGGGTTGTTGCCAATCAATTGCAGTGGCATTTGTCTCCATTTGGCTACTTTAGCCTCTTTTGTCCCCTAGTGGCTAAAATAGCCCCAATTTGCATTGCCAAACGGAGTCTTTAAAGAGAAATTTTGATTCAATAAAATATTATTTATAACTTTTTAGTGAGCTAAGATATTTATTTGAAAAAGTTAAATGTGTTGGGAACATGCTATTTTAGTAACTTTTTGATTTTTTACGAAAAAATATACAAAAAATTTAGAGAGAGTGATGTAACAATTTATAATGATTTTTTAGCTAAAATTGAAAGTTGCCAAACGAGGTGAGAGTCAACTTTGTAAAAATTAACTTACAAACTTTTTAAAAGTAAGTTATTTTTAGAAAAATGACACAAAAATAATTTTCTTAAAAAATATTTTACTTACTTTTTGTTCAACCAATCAATGAAAAATGAGTAAAATAATATTTTACGTCAAAACAAATGAAACCTTAAAAAAAAATTAAAAAAAAAGAAAAAAAAAAAAACTCTCATAATTTAACCTACAATAATATAACAAGATATCGTAAACTTTTATTTATCAAACAATTAACTTTCAGTTCCTTTGTTGAATTATTATTGTAGGTGAATTTAAAAATCTAAATTGTAGATTTTTAACATATTTTTATAATTAAAAAACAAATTATTATTATTATTAATGTCACCAAAAAACGTATTTTTAAAGCATATTTACTAGAAAATTCTTTGATGGGGAAGTTCGCTTTCCGTACAAATGAAAAAAATGTTTTGGGAAAACTTTTTGAATACTTTTGGAAAACGTTGAAGGAAAACTGAGCAAAAATAAATAAAATAAAGTTGTAGCAAATTATGCACAAAATATTTGGAAATAAGGATGGATCGCACCTTACGATTTTAGCACTTGACAATTTTAAAACTCCCTTTATATATTAATATTAGAATTGCACAACTCACACATCTATATCTATCAAAACACACGATTATATATAATTATAAAATTTAATAATTTGGACCAAAAAAAATTTTGATTTCTCACAACTAGCGTTCAGTTGTCTTATAATTCTTATTTTTTGTTACTCAACATAAGTACAATAAAAATAATTTATTTATACTGTATATATTTTCACGATATTTTTCACATTTTATATCAGTAAAAACCAGTGTTGTAATTTATACATTCATTTTAAAAATTTTATTACTCTATATGTGTCCCCTCTTCTCATGTTAGAATTCTAGGTCCCTCCCTGCTTGGAAACTTAATAGAGTTTTTATGAATTCATTTTAAAAGACATAGTCAACACCATTTTTTTCATAATCTTGATCACTTTAAAACATAACTAACACCAATTTTCTTATAACTTAAACCACAATTCTCAAAATCAAAGTTCAATTCTTTGTGACGGTAATGCTTCCAACATCTCACGGTGCCCTCATCTCTTCTCCAGCCCCTTCCTCTATCTACCATTGCCACCACTACAACTCCTTACCACCATAATCACCCACCACCGCGATGCCCCACCTTTGCGACCACTACCCCATCCTCTCATGATTTCACAGCTTTTCACAACCTTCCTCTTATTTGTTTAACAATCTTTCTATCACTCTCCCTATCTTTGTCAACAATCCTATTCATAAAATCATATAGAATCATATACGATCTGGAAATTATTACGATTTTGATCCTACAATTTTTTTATTTCTTATATATACATATATATATATATGTGTATATGTATATTTATATAAAAAATTTGACTACAAACTCCTTTTTCAATCGTCTCTTCCAATTTATGTTAACATATAAAGTGTTGCTGATCAAAAAAAAAAAAAAAAAAAAAAAAAAAAAATGTTAACATATAAAGTGTGTTATATCAAATTTTTTAGTTTTCTTTAGCTTTTTTAAAATTGTGTAATATACATCATCATTATTCATAATTTTTCATTTGATTTTATGACTCTCAATTTGATTTTATGATCCGATCCACGAGTTCTTCCCAACGAACCCACTTAAGATTCCAATTTTAACAACCTTGCAAATAATAGCACTCTAATTTGTTTTATAAGAATATGAACCCTAGCTACTCTTATACATAACATACTTTAACGTTTTAATTGCTATTCTCACTAAATTTACAAATCTAATAAACAAAGGATTCTACTATGGTGTGCAACCCCCTTACGGTTCCACATCATATGCAACCCAATTGTTAGCCATTAGAAAGGTGTAAGTGCAAATGTGTAAATGCAAAATAGAAGGGTGTCATGCAAGGCACACTTAAGAAAAGTCCATAAACAAAATTAAATTTGACTTTTATGACTTTATGTCATGTGATACATTAATTCACACAATTATAACATTTTCACTGAAAAGCTCATAGTAATCTCCCATGTCTATGTCAGTAGTTGGAATTTATGAACGAGAGAGAGAGAAAGGGCGTTTTCTAGATGATTATGCTGGTTGATCTTAAATGGTTAAGGGGCTATGTATAGTTTCTCTATCATTATGACTTGAACGATTAACCCAATGCATCGCGACCCGGCGTCGTTTCCATTTGGTTTGTAGTCTAGGTCTGAAAACATCGATACTAACAAGATTCATATCCATTAGAAGAAGGATATAACTGAGAATTTCTTATTTCTTATCTCGTCGGCTTTGTTTTAACTCATTCCATTTGTACTTTAACCACTATTACTATATAATATATATATATATTTACTACTTTTTGACAAATCGATGAGCTTTTGTTTTAGGATGATGATTCTCTCTTATTCATATTATGAATTAGAAGACGTTTAGATTTATGAGACTTATTATGGGATTTGTTAATGTTGATTCAAGCTATTCATAAGCACTCCGTGTATTTCATTTATAAAAAATTACACTATAAAAAATTAAGGTTTTAAAAACTAAAATTTAAGGACAAAATTAGTTTTTAGGGACCAAATAATTTTGTTGCGAAAAGTGTCGTTATTATATTTTTAACAACAAAAATTAGACATTAGTAATGAATTATTATCCTTTTGGGACTAAATTTTTTGTCTCAAAAAATAAGCCATTTTGAAACTAAATTATTTTGCCCCTAAAAGTCTATTTATTAGTAACATTTCAAAATTTTGTCGCTGAATGCTTTGTTTTTGACTTTTCAAGGTGACATTTTAGCGACTATCCTCAAGACGATGGAAATTGGTCACTAAATGTCTTTTGCAACAAAATTTTCATTTTTAGAGACCAAAACATTTAGTCTCTAAAACTTTTATATGTTGTAATGTTAGGTCGATTTAATAATCATAATCTATTTAATTTATCGCATTTATCACCAAAAAAATGAATGATAGTTATATTTTTAAAAATAAATCATTCATATTTTTGGTGACAAATGCGATAAATTGAATATATTATGATTATCAGATGGATTTATGTTTGTGTGTTGATGAAATACACAAAATATTGTACAAAATGAATAGTTTAAACTATCGAAATGAGATCCGTGGTGCACAGGCCAAAGAATACCTTACAGATCAGATTGTAGACAGGAGGAAATCTGCCCCCATGTTTTATTTTTTGATGTATAACATGTAAAAGGTTCATTATGTGTACCAAAAGTCAATAATGGGATGGCAATGGGATATGTTTGGAACGAGTTTATCAATTCTCATTTTATATCTTATCGAGGGTGGGACAAAATGGAGAGGGGATGGGAGCGGACGAGTTAATTTTATAACTTTAAAATAGAAAAACTAATAAAAATTTGAGATAAAATAATATATTATGAATAAAAATTTATAATTGATGAAAATTAAAAGATGTAAAATAATAAATAAATGCGTAAAACAAATCAAACTAAGATGAACGCACGTTTGGCTACCATCTCTGCCTATGTGGGAGCATGTGATTTTCGGAAAACAATATAATCTCCGACGAATATCAGACATGATTGCCCCTATGTTTTTATTTTTTATTTTTAAAATGACAATTGCCCCTCTGTTGGATATGAGTAAAAATGAATATTTTGTTTAATATTTTAATATTATAGTTTATAACTGTCTCCACCACCCTTCTCTCTTCTGGCAACCCTTCCTTCCTAGTATTCTTCTCCAAGGGTTGCAATGGAGGAAGCAAGCTGGCAGTCACAATGGGAGAAGATACTAATCTAATTCTGTATCTTCAAATCTCTAAACAAATAACTTTTTATTTTTAAATTATAAAACTTTGTTCCTTTCAAGTTATGAAGCTGTTTGAACCATGAATGAGTTTATTTCAATTTCAATTTCAATTTTGCTTTTGTTTTTATTTTTTATTTTTTTCATAACAAGATATTAATAATTTTAGAATCATTGATTACATCCACAATGATATTACTAATATTACTAATTTAAGTTATGAGTGGTATGAATCACTTTGGGAGTTATGTGGGTTTTCTAAAAAGAAGTTTCTATCATTATTGCTATTCATTTTCATATAGCTAAAAAGAGAAGGATTGCAATTATTTTTCACTTGGTGCTGTTTGGGAAGTCTGTATGTTGGGTTTTTATTTTTTTATTTTTTTTACTAAAAGACACACTTTTTACAAAACCAAAAAAATAAATCCAAACAAAATATTACATTCAACCCCATAATCATTTTACTTTTTCTCTCACAAATATCACATCCAACCACAAAAAAACCCAACTATCTTTCCAAACACCAAAAAAATTTTATTCAATAAAATCTTATAACTAAAAAAATCTACATAAAAACCCATTTTCCAAACACCTACAATGCGTTTAATAATTATATAAAAAAAATTCTCCAATATGCAATGCATACCGTATGCAACTTTACCATAAAGTTACACAACTTTTCATGAATTTACATAAGTGATATCACAAAAATGCATAAGTTAAATGCAAATTCGCATAAGTTTACTGATATAAGTGACCTTAGGCAATTTGTATTCAATTTATACATTTTTATAAGATCATTTATATAAATTTATGAAAACTTATATAATTAGAGTAGAATTACATACAGTGTGTATTACATAATGAGTATCATCCATTTTTTAGTAAGAAATGTATAGGATATATATATTTAAAATGTTGCATAAGATATTGGGCAACTAGTTGATTCACATCGCATAATGTCAAGCTCCTAATAAGGTCCGAAATCATTTTATATGAGTTGTGAAGCATTTTTTCCTCACCAGTCTTATGAAATCCCCCAATCTTTACAAATATTTACGAACTTCCAAATTGAAGAGAAAAATGTAGTTTGATTGGAAAATATATTGTTACCCAAAAGATAATTTAAGAGGGGGTGAATTATGTTTTTACAAATAAAAATAATAATACTCTAATAAAAATTATGATTAGCACA
The DNA here is from genome assembly GCF_055761805.1 of Camellia sinensis. NCBI lineage: Eukaryota > Viridiplantae > Streptophyta > Magnoliopsida > Ericales > Theaceae > Camellia > Camellia sinensis. The sequence continues at coordinate 121,774,256 of NC_138971.1, read as the reverse complement.
ATAGATAAATATAGTTAATGAAATAAAAATAATAAAAACAAGTGTTGTAACAACTATGTCAATTAATGATTTTAGCACAATAAAAATATGAAATATAACCATGGCAATTTAAATAAAATAAAGAGATAAGGGAGAGAGAAACAAACAAATTTATAGTGATTCGGTTTCAACTCGATCTATATCCACTCCTCAAGTTTCACTTGAGATTTTCTACTATTCTCTAATTTCACAGGGTGCTAGCAACTTTTTCACAGATGGAGCAATCATCCGCGAATTTTACATAGACTTTCTAAGTCAAAAATAAAAAATAAAAAAATACTGAGAGTACTACACTCTTACAGGATTGAAAAAAATGTGTTTTTGCTTTCACAGAAAATTATAAGAATTATCTCTCAAAGATAGATATAAAAATGAGACTCTGATTTTTCTGTAATCCTCACACATGAAAGATGGGTTTAAAGCTATATGACTTAATGTATAATTTCTGAGAGAGGATGCAAACAAAAATTGAAGAACACTTCTCAGAAATTTTTTCAAAGAATAGATGAGAGTGATTTTAGATCAAAGAATATTTTTTGATTTCTGTAACTTGTTTGTAATTTTTGTCACTTGTTCACATTAGAGGCTTTGGTATATATAATGAAACTTATAACCGTTTATAGCCGTTGTATTCATTTGAATATCTTCCACCCTATCATTACTAATTTGAATATCTTCCACTCCATCATTACAAATTTGAACCGTTTGAACCTTTTGCACTTGAATCTTTTGAATCTTTTGAACCTTTTGAACTGCTGCTGTATTGGGCTGTTTGAACCTCTGTTTTTGGATTGTTTGAACTCTTGATTTAATCAAATATTAAATACATTTTAACAATATTTAGGATAAAGGTTTATGCGAGAAATAATGGGACAAATAAATTTTGATTCTATTTTTCTCTTTCAAATAAATTAAAACATAATTAAATAAATTATCAACATAAATGTTGATTCTATTTTTCTCTTTCAAATAAATCATAATAATAAATTTTGATTATATTTTTCTCTTCCAAATAAATTAAAACATAATTAAATAAATCATCAAAATAAGCCTTCGTTTGGGAAGATCTTTTTTGGCTATTTTAGCCACAACAAATAAAACATCATATCCAACTCATAATTATTACACTATTCTCTCACAAAAAAAAATTAAAAAAGTCAAAAAGTCAAAAAACCCTTCCCAAACCAAACTTTTTCAGGCTAAAATAGCCAAAAAAGTCAAAAAACTTTTTCAGGTTAAAATAGCCAAAAAAAATTAAAAAATCAAAAAGTCAACCCACTTCCCAAACGAAGCCATCTAACAGATATTATTCCAAGGCCTAACTTGTTAATAGGCTTAGTTGGTACAACTTATTATAAATTAAAATCTGATAAATAGAAGCGGAAGCCGAAAACAGGAATATTATAATTTTATTTTAGGTCTTATCAAGGTTGAGCCAACCTTAAATTTAGAAAACATCATTAATGAGGGAATAAAAAAATAAAAACAAGCAAAATTGATTTTTAATTATTTATTTAAAATTGTACAAAGCACGATTATTATATTAATTTTTCGTAATACATATACATACGTACAAGTATTATGCTACTTTAATATTACAAAGGCTTCAAAAAAAGCCATAGGTATATGCTTTTTTTACTCATTCCTTAAGTGAAGAAACAATCGGCCTAATTTGTTATAGATTAAAAGTTGATAATAAAATAATAGTAGTTAAAATCACTCTTCTCATAGTTTTTAACTAATTAATGTTTTTCGATTATTTTTTTCCTAATAAATTAAAAGTAAAATTCGTACCAAATAATTTAACACAAACTCTATAATATATATATATATATATATATATTGTATAAATAGCTCAAATAATTTGCATTAAACAGCCCCTTTATAGTGATGCTTGCTGAGATGGCTTTATTTGATCAACCGGTAAGGATTCGTAGCAGTTTTTATACATACATATATAATTATGTGACGAGGTTAACTGTTTTATAGTCTTTTTATTTCAAATCAAAAACAAATTACTATGACTAATAAAATACCATTACAGAGTCTGAAATTTTTTAATAAAAAAATTTGTGTTTGTCTACCAAATTATTATTTTTATTTTTTATATATATAGAGCCTGTGTTTTGTTTTATTTTGTTTTTTTTTTTTTTTTTGGGTACTAACATATATAGACCATGTCGTCAAAAGCTAAACCCTTCTTTACGTGGTGTTATGCTTTAAACAAGGATACGATAACGGCCCAAAATATTCAAATGTGTGAAGCCCATCCCACATTTGGACCACTTCTATAAAGAACCCAAAATATCCAAATTTATGAACCCCATCCTCATATTCTATGTCAAAAAAAGAAAAAAAAGAAAAAAAAAGGCAAATTACACCGATAATTCATACATTTTATTTTTTTTATGTTATTTTAGTCCTCACATTTTAATTGTCTCAAATTTTATCCTTAATTTTAGATTTTGTGTCAATTTAATCTAATTGATAATATTGTTAGTGTTTTTAACGAAAAATGATTACTGAATTAGTTGAAGTTGACTCACAAATTTATAATGTCATCTGAAAAGTATATCATATGTCACTTATGTGCGTGTTTTTCATTTAAAATGCTAACAATTGTAATCAATTAGACTAAATTGAGATAAAATCATAAATTCAAGGTCAAAATCAAGTCAATTGGAATTACAGGAACCAAAATGATACAATGATTAAAATATAAGGACTACCAACGTAATTTACCCAAAAAAGAAATAAAAAATCTCATATGGAACACTTCTGAAAAACTAGGGCTACCATTTTACAGAAAATTTTCACCTCTTGCATGGCTTTTTAAGTAGTTTGATGCGTCCTACTATTTTTTAAGGGTTGGCCTTGTTTTGGATCTGTTAAGGTTTTAGGCATATGGACTCCTTCCAAGTTTTATTTTAATGATTCGATTTGTTAAGTTTTTAAGATTCAGTGGACATATTATTTAAATAAAAATCAAATTTATTTGATAATTATAATCATATAAATTTATTATATTTGTTTTTAAATTTTTTATTTTAAAAATGTAATTCAATCGTTGACTACAATTATTAGATTAATCTGGCTAGTTTTACAAATGACCTATGCATAAGAACTTAAATAATTAACAAACTTTATCATATTGAAGCGGAGCCCATGATGAGCCTCGGGTTTGAACTTTCAATTCTCTTAAATGACTAGGATGAAGTTGCTTTCATTTTTTTAAACAGAATCACACTAGTAATGACAACCTTAGGGCCCGTTTATTTTGGGCTATAGGGAGGATATTGGGACTAGTAATACCGAGGTATTACTAAAGCCCCTGTTTGTTTGGAGAGAAAGCCTTGGGACTATTAGTCCCTTGGTATTGCTAATACCAATGGAAGGGGGATTGGTAAGGAGGAGGTAGAGATGGTATTAGAAAATAGGGGATTAGAAATTTTTTTATTTTTTATTTATTGGGAATTTTTTTTAAATATAATGTTTAATTTTTTATATTTTTTTATTTGTTTTATTATTTTATATAAAAATAAATTAACAATTCCTCATTATTAATCCCCTCACTATCCATCCCCTCACTATCAATCCCCTCATTAACAATCCCCTCACTATTAATCCCCTCATTATTAATCCCCTCCATTCTATCTCCCAAAACAAACGAGCCCTAAAGGAATGTTAATAAGAATAATCAAATGTCAAAATATTTATAATTTTAATACATTTTTCACATATTTTAAAATGTTTTCATATATTTCAATATATTTTTATACACTTTTTCAACAATAACAACTTTAAGAGCTGTTTTTAACATTTTTTTTTGACTCCGTTTGTTTCGATATAAAATATTTTACACAAAAAAAAAATTGTTTTTGATTTTTGACGTTTAGTTGACACTTGAAACAAAAATATTTTGTAGCCTAAAAGAGAAATTTTGATTCAATAAAGTGTCATTTATGATTTTTTAGTGAGCTGCTATACTTATTTGAAAAGGCTAAATGTATTAAAAAAATAGTAAGTGAGAGTCAACTTTATAAAAATTAACTTATGGAATTTTTAAAGGTAGGTTATCTTTGGAAAAATGATGTAAAAAATATTTTTCTTAAAAAATATTTTATTTATTTTTTATTCAATCAAATAATAAAAAATAACAAAAATAATTTATGTCAAAACAAGCAGAGTGTTAATAATAAATCTTACATTTTATGGTACATATCTATACTATATATATAATCAAATGTAGTGGTTTTGTCAAAAATTTGTAAATATTCATTCTTAAATTTTCATAATTTTAAAATTATCTCTTTCCTACGTGGCAACCCTTTTTGATTGTCTTTCGTGTTTTCTATTTTCCTCCATTTTCTATTTGTTTGATTAATTAAAATGAAAATTAATTTGATGGCTTATGGATAAAGATTTGAATTTCAAAATTCCTCCATATAGATAAACATATAGGTGCCGTTTGGTACACTTACGTTTTCAGTTTTCTGTTTATATTTACAAAAATTTTAAAAACTCAAATAAAAACTTGTTTGGTAAAATTTTTGATTTATAAATCAATGGTCTCAGTTTATAAATTTAGCCAAAAAATGAAAACACAAAAAATGTGTTTCCATTTTGAGTTTTCAGTTTTTTTTTTATCACCCAACATTAGCCACCACCCGCCACCATATTCCACCACCACCACCCACCTTCCACCACCACTTGCCACCACCACTCACCACCCACCTGCTACCACCAGCCACCACCCGCCACCACCACCCACCACCCACCTGCCACCCACTCGCCACCACCACCTACCCCTCACGGCCGCCGCCACCACCACCACTACCACCCATTTGTCATCCACCCGCCACCACCCACCACTACCATTCACCGCTCGCCACCACCACCCGCCACTTACTTGCCACCACCACTCACCACCCACTTGCCACCACCAGCCACCCACCATCACCAGCTACCTGCCACCCACCCGCCGCCATCACCACCGCCACCACCATTACCCACCACCCACCCGCCACCCACCTGCCACCATCACCCGCCACCAGCACCACTACCCACTCGCTATTACTTACCACCCGCCACCGTCACCCACCCACCCACCACCACCACCACCACCATCCACCTGCCACCACCACCACCACTACCACCACCACCTACTCGCTACCGTCTACCACCCGCCACCGTCACCCACCCACCCACCCACCGCCACCGCCACCACCACCCGCCACCTACCCGCCACCACCTGCCATCCGCCACCCACTTGCTACCACCACCACCACCACCACCCGCCGCCACCACCACCACCCACTCCCTACCACCCATCACCCGCTACCGTCACCCACCCACCCACCATCACCACCCACCCGCCGCCACCACCACTACCACCATCACCCACTTGCTACCACCCACCACCCGCCACCCACCTGCCACCACCACCTGCCACCCGCCACCACCACCACCACCTGCCACTCACTACCACCCACCACCCACCACCACGAGCTACCCACCACCCACCGTCACCACTTTCCACAACTGTCTTCCGTCGCCACTTACCGCCACTTGCCATCAGTTTTCAGTTTATATTTCCAAAAATTTAAAAAACTGTCATAAAAACTTGTTTGATAATTTTTTTGGTTTATAAATGGTTGTCTCAGTTTATAAATTTGAGGAAAAAACATAAACTCAAAAAATGAGTTTACGTTTTCAGTTTTCAAATTTTTTTTTCAATTAATTTTTTTCAATTAATTTTTTTCAAATAACTTTTTTTTAAATTATTTTTTTCAAATAAATTTTTCCCAATTAATTTTTTTTTCAATTATTTTTTTAATTAAGTTCTTTCAAATAATTTTTTTTCCAATAGTTTTTTTTAATTAATTTTTTTTCAATTATGATGTGTGTGATCCCATTGTCATAAATAATAAAAATAAATATAAATATAAATATTTGAGGCCTGAACAAACATATTTTTTAGTTTATGTTTTTAAATTTTTTTAAACATTTTATTCAAACCAAACGCGTTTGTAATTTATGTTTTTCTTAAAATAAACAAAACCCGTTTATAAATTTTTTGTAAACATAAACCAAAAACGTAAACGTTACCAAACGCTACCATAAAAACTGATAAATAATTTATGAAAATTAATTTCATAGTATACAGATAAAGATAAAAATTAAATGCTTTATTTCATAACTTATAGATAATTTAAAATTTCTTCCCATAAATAAACATATAAAAATTGATAAATAATTTATAAAAATTAATTTCATGGCCTACTGATAAAAATAAAAGTTAAAAAATTGATTTTAAAAAAAATTACTCATGGTTTTTGCCCTTCACTTTGTACTTTAATTAATTTCATTATAAATAAACATATAAAAAAATCATAAATAATTTATGAAAATTTATTTCATGACATTTAGATAAAGATAAAAATTTTAAAAATTATTTGAAAAATAATAATTTCATGACTTATAGATAAATAAACATATAAGAATTGATAAATAATTTATAAAAATTAATTCCATGGTCTACAGATAAAGATAAAGATTAACTAATTGATTTACAAAAAAAATTAAAATAATAAAATTTAGATAAATATATGATTTGTTAATCCATATCTATCAAAAACATATCTATCTAAATCTTTATTTTGGTTTACTTATATTTTTTTTCTCCTTTTATCACATATTATCTTTTTTTATTTTGAATTTTTTATCTTGTGAAATACTCTTATCTATAACTTCTTATCTCCTCTTAACCTAATCCTCATAATTTTTATTATTTGTTATTATCTACCAAGTGATAAAGATATATATAAAAAAAGAATGGTTGGCTATGAATAAGAAGAGTATTAATAATTAAATAATGAAAGCTGTATGGGAGAAGGCAATACAAAAATCTCACAAAATTATTTTCCGTCACTATATTTATCCAAGGTAATAATTTGATATTCTTTCTTTTAATTTTTAAAAATAGTTTACATTAGATCATTGCTATGTGTTTTTTCTTTTTCTTTCTTTTTATTTTTTTTATAAGATTGTCATTTGTTATAGTATTTTTTCAATCCCATCTCTAAATTTTCTCTTTGAAATTTCTATTTTTTTAATAATAAAGTTTAGAACTAATTTCTTATCAAATTTGTTTTCTTGGTGCTTATTTCATTGAAACATTGAGACAAGTAAAACTTTCATATGATATATGAAATTAATGAATATAATACAAAGATGGTAGAGAAATACTACATATTTGTTGATATCTCTCTTTTATTATTCGTTGATTTATTAGAGTATATTATCAATTTAGAGCCCATATGATTTAATTCAATGTCCATGACTTTAATTATATTCGACCATTTTGTTGTTGAGTAACCTGTATAATTTTTTTTTTGGGTATATAATGATTAAAGCTATCATTTGTTATATTTCTTCAAATACAATTCAAATAATTTGTCATCATTTTTTTTTATAAATAAAATGGATTAAACTATTTTCTTATATAATTTTTATAATCCTACGAAATTCTTATCTTGATTTTTTTTTTAAAAATATTGTAGAAACTATGAAAGTATTATTCAAGTTATGGAGAATGATTACTTACAAATTATAATTAAAAGTTGAGATTTATTCATAATTTGGTCCCACAATAATAATATAAATCATTGATTTCAAATAAGTAAATTTATGATAACTTATACAATTTATTTCTTTTAATACTTTGTTTTTGTTTTGTTTTGTTTTTTTTTTTTTTGCATGACACTATAGTCTGATACAAATTATTTATGTCAGCAAGTGATTGTAATACTATTATCCTAACAATCTTTATAATTAACAATTTTTTATGTATATCAAATTTTTATTGTGAAATTTTGTAGATTAATTACTGTTAACATCAACCAAGATGGCCTAACATCATGGCTTGCTACTATTAAAATATAATTCAAGATTAGAATAATTTATATATCACACAAAATGTATATAGTTTATTTTTCCGTGCATCGCACGGGTTACCGCTAGTAAGAAATGAAAGCTATGGGATGACAAATATCAACTCTCCTCACAACATGTCACATACATGAGGGGCATTCAGAACCTACACAAAGTTTATATCGCATGTGGGTGGAACCACAATAATAATCATATGAAGCCATACACAACACAGCAAGGAATCCGAGGATGCTCAATTTGTTTTGTTTTTTTTTATCTATTTGTTGTATATGCTTTTATGAAGTTATACCTCTTGAAAAGTTATATAGGAAGAAAAGAAACAAAACAATTCACAACAATTTTTTTCAATCCATACAAAATTTGTCATCTGCTTTATCACTTGAAAAGTAAAACCTTTTTATTTTTATTTTTATATATATATATATAAAATTTTAATCTAATTTCTAGATGGAGAAAAAGTATACCGTATACCACCGTCTTTGTCTTTTGAATTTATCAAGTGAAATTATTTATTTTTTTATGAATAATTAAATGAAATTTTTTTTTAATAGATACCTATTCTTTTTATTCTCATTTTTCTAACCTGACTTCAAACAAGAAAAAAAAATTTACTTTTTTTTTTGCTATTTTCTTTTTCTTTTGTAAAATTAAGATCCAAACACAATCAAATTTTACGGCTTTTCAAAATCCCTACATGATGTAACTTGTAAGAGATCTATCACATGATTGGCCTTTGTGTAGTGCTAGGTCCAGGGGTGAGGGAAGGGGACAAGGGGACTGTGGACCCTGTAAAGTCTATCGAAATTTCCATTAGTGATGCATTAATATGTTGTCTACCAAAAGCAAAATTATAAATGGTCCCCTATTTGCAAGACGTTAGGATCCATTTGTCTTTAGAGGCTGAATAAAATAGATGGTTAGTGAGAGAATTAATAGTGAAATAATTTTTAGTGAAGGATTTAATTAAAATCGTGTTTGTTTTGATGATAGTTGTTAGAGTGGAGATTGTTAAATTATTTTTATATAAAAGAAATATAAAATAATAAAACAAATAAAATAAAGATTTTTACTTAACAAAAAAATACAAAAACATTAAACATTAATGTTCAAAAAAAATGCCCAACATGTACAAAAAAATATAAAATAAAAAGGAGCTAACCCGGAGGACTAATTTTTTAATACGAAGTTTTCGGCTTCCATCTCAATCCCAACATCTAAGGTCCAACATAATCCGGAGGGTTTATGAATTCCCTCTCCATCCCCTAAAACAAACACAATATTAATGGGTCCCAACACTATTTCCCAAAATAAATGGACCCTCATGGCCATCTTTAATTATTTCATTTCATTGCATGTCATCGCTTATGCGGAAGATACAAATGTAACAAAATGTGGCATACCCTCTCTATGGAAAATTTTATGTGTCTGTTAAAAGTACTTAGGGGAGACTCATGAGAAATTGTCAGTTAGAAAAATGGATTGTAATTGTGTTGGTTTAATTCTGCCGCATAGAAAAATGGGTTAAGTCGGGATGGATGCAGGTGTCCAATGGGTCTTGCTGAAAGATCAAATATGATAGGGATCCAAATTAATCCGCTCAGAAAATTTTAAATAAGTGATTGTGTGGTATAAATTAATTTATGTAATGTAAGATCTATATATAAAATAAATTTAAATAAAAATTTTAAGTAATTTCTGAGTTAATAAAGATTGATTCGTAATATTACTCCTAAAAGATGGAAGGCAGAGGGTTGAACTGGGACTTTATGCATCGTCACAATTTGTCCAATGGTTTGTTTGGCTACACAATCAATAATGAAATGTGATACAAACAAATCAATAATAATATATATCAGCAATGTTAGGGGGTCACAAATTCTGTGGCTCAAATGGCCCGAAACTGTCAAAACGACATCGTTTTGGCTTGTTTTGCACCCAAAACGACGTCGTTTTGGTAGTTTCGGGCTATTTGAGTCACAGAATTTGTGGCCACCAAACATTTTCCAAGATATATTTACAAGAATACATTTATGATCATAATTATTTTTAGATGGGTTCATATCATATCAATTTTAAATTTATATTATACAACTCATTTCAGAGTAAATTTTGAGATATCTTTTTCATGGTTCATAATAATAATCATAATTGATCTTTTAAACTTTCTTCATTTTCTTATAAGAAAAAAATAAATTACAACATAAAATGTCAACAATTATACAAATTTAAAAATATCACCACTTCTTTTCAATGAAATTTTATTTTTTTTCGCCCATAGTTGTTTTGAATAGGCTTGTTTCAATGGTAAAAAATTAGATTATTTAAAATTATCATATATAACCAAGTATCAACTTTCTATTTAAAATGATTTAAGTTGAATTTATTGCTCTTTAAAGTCCAAAACGTGCAAATAATTTAAATCAATGGCTAATATCTATAGAGTAATACTAGAAGGAGTGAGTTTTTCTCAAGTTCATATTTTAATATGAGAGAACTTGAGGGGTTTGTAGAGCCCACCACATATTCCGTTTCGATAACCTAAACCGTTTATTTATTAAGACTAATTGAGTAGAATATTCATGTAAAAAATAAGATAATCGGATATCGGTAGTTATATGTTTGAATCAAATTTGTATTTAAAAAAAAATGGTTATTCTTGAAATTATATTTGTCGTCTATTTTTTGAACACAATTATGATTCAAAAATATAACTACCGAAGTCTGATTATCTTCATTTTTTGCATGAATACGAGTCTAAAAAAATGAACGATTCGGATCACCGAAATTAGTTTCAAAATAGGCCTACCAAATCCAAACGCTCTCAAGTTGAAATAGCAACTTGAGAGAAGCCAAACTCATACCAGAAACACTAATTAGTGTATCAACTAACACACTAACTAAGACACAAGACATACATGTAGATTCTACCATTTAACATGGTCCTACCTAATATTGTATCTAATTTGTGTATTAGTTAGTACACTAATTAGTGTTCTAGCACTTAACATGATTGTACCTAATATTATATCTAGTTGGTGTGCTAGTTTATACACTAATTAGTGTTTATAGCATTACTCTATTTATAACATCTATGCATTGATAAGTTGATTTAAAAAAAATAAATAGTTATTGTTAATTAATAATGTTAACCAATGGCCAATAGAAAGTTGATAACATGATAAACTGACTTGAGATAATAGTAATTATTGATAATATCGACTTTCTATTTAAAAATGAGTGAAGTATAATAATTCTGTTTACATGGGCTATTGAGTCCACTCCGTACCCATATAAACCTGCTCAAATTTAATTCGGTTGATAATTGGGCAGGTTTGAACTTATCTAATTTAAGGTATACCCTAATAGACCCGCTCAAATCTGTCACTACAACAAAAACACATTTTAGTGACATCATACTAGTGGCATGTTCTTAAAAAATGTAACAAAAAAAATATTTGTTGACATTTTTTAAAAAAATATCAAAGAGCCACAAGCATACAAGGCTCTAGTGGCATTTCAATTAAAAAAAGTGTCACTTCACTACAACAAAAATGTCACTACAATAAATTTACACTTTAGTGACACTACACTAGTGGCATGTTTTTAAAAAATGTTACAAAAATAAAAATTGACATTAAATGTTTTAGAAAAATGCCACAGAACCACAAACATATAAGGCTCTAGTGGCATTTCAATAAAGAAATGTCACATCAATTTTATAGCATTTTATAAAATAATGACATAAAAAATTATGTTCGTGACATTTACCAACAGATACCACTAAACTTTAGTAGCAATGGCATTTTTAAAAAATGTCAGGACACTAGGTAGGTGCAAATTACTTTTTATGGCACTTAGGTGAAAAGTGTCATAAACAAATATTTTATAGCATTTTGAGAAATACCACTAAGCCAAAAACTTTCCAAGCTTATAATGGCATTTTTGAAAAAACAAAAAATGCCAATATATTTTCTAAATTTTAAAAATGCAGTAAATGATTAAAAATAAATAAATTAAACTCTCAATATACACTGTAGGAAAAAGCACATTCGGCGACTAAAATTTCCTGACCAAACAGCATTAGTAGCTAAAAGTAAAGCTTTTCGGCGACTAAACAATTTTAGTATCCAAAAGTCTATAATTGGCGACAAACTAAGTTTGGTCGCTGATTATATGGGTTTTAGTGACTAAAAAATTTTTAGTAGCCCAAAGTAAAGCTTTTTGACGACTAAAAAAATTTAGTAGCCAAAAGTTTACAATTGGCGACTAAAAATAAGTTTGGTCGCTGATTATGTGGGTTTTATCGACTAAATTTTTTTTTGTGGCCAATAGTAAAGCTTTTTGGTGACTAAAAAAATTTTAGTAGTCAAAAGTGTACAATTGGCGACTAAAAAATAAGTTTAGTCGCCAAAAGTGGTCATTTTTAGCGTGGGAGAACTAAAATCTTAAGGCGGGAATTAAATTTTTTGGCGACCAAAATTTTGGTAGCTGAAAATGCATTTTCGGCGATCAAATCCGATTTTGGTCAGCAAAAGTTAAGTTTTTTAGCAACTAAAAAACAATTAGTAGCCAAATGTATAGAATTGACGACTAAAAAATATTTTTAGTCGCCAAAAGTGATCTTTTTTTATTTTGCTAGTAAATAGTTTATTTTACATAAATTATGTTCAATAAAATAATTATGTTTATACATATACTTTTATATTAATATGGATGTATGCACTATATAAATAATATATGTTGCACATATAATCATGTGGTGCTATAGAGGTGTAATGGGAAGAGTGTGGTGTATAAGGTTTATGGTGCGGGAGGTTGGCGGTTCGAGTCTCCGCAAGAGTGGATCAAATTGTTCTACAACGAATTATCGTCACACATGGCACTTGATATCGTCACGAATAGTGCCTACCATGACATTAAGTGTCATTGAAAGGTTTTAGTCTTGATGGTGTAATGACACTTATAAGTGTCACTAACTCTTTTTTTAATGGCGCTTGATAGTGCCACAAGTAACATCTACTATGACATTAAAATGTCATTGAAAGTTTTTAGCCATGATGGTGTAGTGGCACTTGTAACTATCTACCATGGCACTAGTATCTATCGTGGCACGGATACAAATGACACTTGTTCAAAATGCCACAAGACTAAAAAATGTCATTAAACTAATAGTTTTGTGGCACTTTCAAATGTCACTAAACTAAGAAAATGTTGTAGTGTGTCCATTTGACATCCCTAAAATCTACACTACCACCCCCAATAGAGAGGTGAAGTTATTTGGTTGTCCTAGTGCATGAGCACGTGATGTTTTAGACGTGTTATAATTGGTAGAGAGAATAAGACCTATAATTTTATATTGGGTGATTGGAGAATAACAACAAGGGACATGAATTGTGATTGGTCAAGGGCATGGCCACGTTGTCACATCTTGCTAAATTACCTAGACAAAATTGCCTACAAAGAGGAAGGCTCAAGGAAGGGAGACTAATGAAAGATTCTTGAAACTCCTAGAAGACTTTAAAGAATATGAGATTATTGTATACAATTCTAAAATGTGCATAGATAGTCCTAGCGTAGGAAATATTCTTGTAATGTGGTAGAAGTCTCTATGAGGCTACAACACACCCTAATTAATAAAGGCTCTATAATATTCCTAGGCATGTTAGGTTGCCTATATAAGAAGTGAAGGTTCATTGGCCTCATATTCATCTGAAATGTAAGAATTGTCTCTATATTGAAATATATAAGCATTGTCTCCACTATCTGTGTGAAAAGTGAGACCTATTTATGTGTGTCAAGTGTTTGTTAGTTTAGAAAGTAAATGTTTGCTCCACTAGTTGAGCTAAAATACTTTTTGTGTTAGAGTATCTCCAATGATCTTCAGTGGTGTAGTTAAAAAAGAGTGTTAAAATGTTTGGGGAAGAGTTTAGGAGAGTTGATGAAAGAGAATAAACAATTGTTTTTTAGGGATCATTTGATTTATGAAATGTATCAACAGGCTTTAATCTAAGTTCTACAATTTTATATCTTCAATAATGATAATATTATTTCATATTTCATTGCTTTAATATATTTTTATTTTATTATAAATGTAGTGAACTACTTCGACTTTTTCGGCATTGTTGAAGCTCGAAGTGAAGGGAAATCTTAGCATACAAAATATTTTCATTTCCGGTGGAGATTTTTATCATATTACAATGATTGATTATAGTGTTAGAGGTGAAGTACATTGTTAACCACTAATTAATTTGTAGTTATTTGTACTTTTTTTATAACTAAAATATTTTTTTTGTAACAGTATAGCCAAGTGGCAACTCGAATTGGAGAGAGTTAGAATTATTGGTGAGGTCTATGAGTGTGGCTTGCAAATATCCTTACAAAATAGGGATATAGAATCATTTTTGAATGGTCTTAGCAAGGGATACAAGAAGTAAGCAATTTAGTTTCAAACAGTCATCTAATCAGTGAGGCATTCGAACAGTCATGTAGACACCCCTCTTCCAATTTTTCAAGTCAATAAGGACAGTGGCAGTGAGTGTACAGAAGAATTGCATTTTGTTGCCATACTTCAAAGGGGAGTTACAATTGAAGATTTTTTGAAAACATCATCAAATAGAGATTCACTCTTTGATTGCCTCCATTCAGGAATGAAAATAAGATTTTCAAATCAGTATAAGAAACTAATGAAGGATGTTATCAAAATTGTTATTCATCTAAAGGACATAGGTGATTTAACAATCAAATTAGATCTTCAAACTGTCACATTATTACATGACAGGCAATTTCCTCAATATTGTATTGCCAAATTTTCTAGTGTCAAAATTTTCAGTAAGTTGAAACTCTACTAGTAAAAATGATTTATTTATTTATTTATTCTTATGGATTTAATTTTTATCTGTATGTATTGTTATATAGGAAAGCAAAATAAGGTAATAACTCCCTCATCAAAGTTGTTGGCATTTATCAAATTGATCTATACGACGACGAAGACTGATATTGATGCTACTGATCTCTCAATCAATGAGATTACCGAAGTTAAGGCTGCCCCAGATTGTGCAAATGGACATAACAAAGAGTGAGTATAGTTATGAATTTTTTTTTTAATCAATTTTTTTTTTTTTGCTAATTTTTTTCCTCTCTTTCTGTAGTAAAACCATTTTCCAAGGAAAAATTACTCAAAAATCCTATATGAAGGAATGTTGATCCATTTAATCCTAAAAGTTTTCTTTTGGACTGATTGATCCTGATTGTTTTTGGAAAGGTATATCTTTTTGGGTTGATTGATCCTGATTGTTTTTGGAAAGGTATATCTTTTTGGGTTGTTCCCAATTGAATGTACTGTAATACCCCTTTTTGTGATTCATTTGGTAACAGTTGGTGATAATGTGGGATTTGGAAGATAAGACGTGTAGGATATTATCCTTTTTTTTTGTGGGGATTTGGTGGAGTGGATAACAGTGGATACTTGTTTGGAGGGGTTTGGGGGTGTGTAGTGTGGAATTGGGCATTTTGTGTTTTCAATTTCAATGTTAGTTGGCTGTGTTGATTGAATATTTTAGTTGGTTGCTTCGAGTTACAGTACCAAATGTGAATAGTGCACTCACTTCATGTGCTGTAACACACCAATCACTCCAGCATATGTTTCCATATCGATTTCCCGTGGGTATGGAGTTAATGCATGGCACATTACATTCTTGCCAAATAATGTTCTACGAACTGAACATTATGTTTTGTTCCTGCAGTATGCAAGCTGCCTTGGGGTGTAGGTTTACATAATTGTTTAAGGGTTGTGTTTTACAACTATGCAGCAGTGTACCTTTGTATTTTCAGTGGTACATTAACTCACAAAACATTGACCCAACTTGCCAAGAAATGTTTCCTCAATTATTGGATATTATGCTTTGTGTGATTTCAATTTCTATGTACGTTAGTTGTGTTAATTGAATATTTCATCTGTTCACTTCAAGTTACATTAACAGATTTGAACTTGGCATGCTGTAACACATCAATCATTCCATCATATGTTTCCATATCGACTTCTCAAACATATGGAATTAATGTACGGAACATTTTCGGCTTTACATCATTATAGTTAACACCACGAACACAATAACATCACAACACACAAAATTATAATGGTCCCGCCACACTTGCAATGAATCGAACCACGTCAATCAGCATATATTCATAACAAACCCACATCAAACATACTGCTGTATGTACGTTGGTTGTGTTAATTGAATATTTCATCTGCTCACTTTGAGTTAAATTAACAGATTTGAACTTGGCATGCTGTAACACACCAATCACTCCATTATATGTTTCCATATCGACTTCCCGAACATATGGAATTAATGGATCAAACATTTTCGGCTTTACATCATTTCAGTTAACACCACAAACACAATAACATCACAACACACAAAATTATAATGGTCCTGTTACACTTGCATTGAATTGAACTGTATCAATCAGCGTATATTCGTAACAAACCCACATCAAACATACTGTTGTAGTATGAATATTGTACATTTGCGAACAACTAGAAAACATCAACCCAAAACCGAAATTTAACATTACAAAAACAACACCCAGACACGTACCAACCACACCACACTCATACATTATCTACTAAATTTGGGTTTGAACACTAACTGACAAACCTTAACATTACGTCCACAACACCTAACTTAACAAACACAAAATAAATTATAGACCAATCAAACATCACCCACATGCACTAAAATTAACATATACAAACGTCCTACAAATCTTACTCCATCCATAATCACTCACGCAGTACTTACATAAACCATCTGTGGAATCGATCCCGGTGTGACAACCCCTAACATTACAATTACATATCAAATAAGAGGCCAGTGCACCATCAATTACCTTCCTGCGTAATTGCCATCCACAAAAACACTATTTTCCACACCATGAATTGCTCATTTGTTGGTGTTCGCCTCGACCCCTCGCTCAAACAACGTAGGGTTTCTGCCTCCAACACTGCGTGTAAGGAACGACTGCTATTGACGACAATCTCTCATCACCATTTCACAATTACAATGTTTTAGGTTTAGATTTCACCAAATCTACATTGATCTACAGAATATTTCCATTCCTCATACCGTGGAATTCGTTTGGTAAGGAGGGAAACTATAAAAGTCTATAGTAAGCTTGGTCCAAATATGTAATTTCAACTTAGTGAGTGTTATGAAAATAGAGAAAGATGAGAAAAGAGAAACTCTATATTGAATTGAATGAATAATACAAGAGGAGAAGCCTGTATATATAGGCAGAAAGGAAACCTACATAGGTACAGAAAAGGAAACCTAAATAGGTACAGAAAAGATAGAGATAAGCATAGAAGAAGATAGAGATAAGATATACAACTATAATAATATACATCTATAATAATATACAGCTAACACCCCCCCTCAAGCTCAAGGTGGTAAGTCAGATATCAATTTGAGCTTGGAGAGGAGATCAGAAAAGCGGCCTGGAAGATAAGCTTTGGTGAAGAGGTCGGCGGTCTGATCAGCAGAGGTAACAAAGAGAAGACGAACATGGCCACTAGTAACATGTTTTCGTATGAAGTGACAATCGATCTCAATATGCTTGGTGCAATCATGGAAGACATCGTTATGGGCAATCTGAATAGCACTTTGATTGTCACAATAAAGATTAGTGGCAGCTGAATGAGAAACACCCATGTCAGAAAGAAGCCAATGAAGCCACACAAGCTCCTGAGTAGTGTCTGCAAGAGCACGATACTCAGCCTCGGTACTAGAACGAGCAACAAGGGTTTGCTTCTTGCTACGCCAGGAAATGAGAGAGGTGCCCAAGAAGAAGTAGAACCCAGTAGTGGAACGACGATCAGTAGGATCCCCTGCCCAATCGGCATCAGAAAAGGCATGCAGCTGTAGAGAAGAGTGAGGGGAATAGTGAAGACCATGAAACAAAGTTCTTTTGAGATAGCGCAAAATGCGAACAAGAGCAGCATAGTGTGGAGAGCGAGGAGCAGTCATAAATTGACTGACAATGTGAACAGCATAAGCAATATCTGGACGAGTAACTGTGAGATAGACAAGACTACCAACTAACTGATGATATAAAGTTGCATCTGACAATAGGGGGCCGTCAAGAGGTGTAAGACGAGTCTGAGGATCAACTGAAGTAGGGACAGTCTTGCAATCGGAAAGGCTAGCACGAGCCAAAAGATCAGAAGTATACTTGGCCCGAGTAAGAAAATAACCAGAGGAATCTTGAGAAATTAGCTAAGTGCACCCAAATCTTTCATCTCAAACTAGCGATGAAGAAACTATTTAAGACTCGAAATACCCACTGTGTCATCTCCAGTGATAATCATATCATCCACATAGAGGAGAAGTAGAATAGTACCACGCTCCGTCTTACGGATAAACAATGCAGAATCAAGGGCACTGGAAGAAAAACCAAAGTCACGAATGGTAGAGCTGAACTTGGCAAACTAGGCACGTGGAGCTTGTTTCAAACCATATAAAGCACGGCTGAGTTTGCAAACCTTGTTTGAGGGAACAGAAGAATCAGGAGGAGGTTGCATATAAACTTCCTCAGTGAGATCACTATTGAAAAATGCATTCTTGACATCCATCTGAGAAAGGTGCCAGTGGCGAGCAACAACAACGGCAAGTAAACTGCGAACTGAAGTAAGACGGGCAACAGGAGTAAATGTTTCCTCATAGTCAATCCCATATTCTTGACTAAATCCTCGGGCAACAAGGCGAGCTTTGTAACGCTCAATGGAACCATCAGAATGAGTTTTGATCTTGTAAACCCATTTGCTACTAACAGTACGCTTGCTAGGACGAAGATCAACCACAGCCCAGGTATGAGTTTGATCGAAAGCCTGCAGTTCATCAGTCATAGCTTGTTGCCAAAGAGGGTTAGAAGAAGCTTCTTGATAAGAAGTAGGTTCATGAGAGCAAAAAGTAGTGGAACCAACAATATAATCACGGAGAAGAATAGAATGTTGCCTTACCTGGGTAGAATGACGCTCAGGTATAGGGGGAACCTCAATGGAAATAGGTTCCAGAGGAACCTCCACCGGAGCCAGAGAAGGCGTAAGGCCATCAGTTGACACAGGATCCTCAGGATGGACGATAAGCATAGGCGGCTGTGGAAGCATGGGGCCAGAATCTGTATCAAAGTCATTAGAAAACAAATCTACAGAAATATCAGTGAAGACGGGTGAGTGGGTGGACTGTGGTAGGTGAAACTTGGAAAGAGTGGAGAACATTTTGTGTTTCCAGAAGACCACATGACGAGAAATATGAAGACGCTTGGAGATAGGATCCCAACAACGATACCCTTTATGTTCAATACCATACCCCAGAAAACAACAAAGACAAGAACGAGGTTCTCGTTTAGTATGTTCATGAGGCTGAAGTAGAACAAAACAAGCAGAACCAAAAACTTTAAGATTGGTATAATTAGGAGGAGAACCATACAAATGCTCGTAAGGAGTTGTGTTAGCTACGACAGGGGTAAGGACTCGGTTGATGGTATGGATGGCAGTGAGGGCAGCTTCCCCTCAAAATTTTTCAGGACAAGAAGAAGAAATAAGAAGAGCCCAAGTAGTGTCTAGAATATGACAGTGCTTTCTTTCGGCTCGTCCATTTTGTTGGGAAGTGCCTGCACAAGATCGATGAGAAAGAGTACCATGAGCCCGAAGAAAAGAAAGAAAATCAGAATCCAAGTACTCCTTAGCATTATCAGAACGAAAAAGCTTAATAGTACAAGAAAACTGAGTGTGGACCATAACAGAGAAATCATAGTAAATCTGTTTAAGTTCAGAGCGATTTTTGAGAAGAAAAAGCCAAGTATAGCGAGAAAAATCATCAACAAAAATCACAAAATATCTAGACCCCCCCATGGTAGGTGTGGGGGAAGGTCCCCAAATATCTAAATGCACAAGATCAAAAAAAGCAGTAGAAATAGAATTACTTTTATTAAAAGGTAATGCAGGTTGTTTAGCAATTTGATAAGATAAACAATCGACATCGTCAAGACAGACATGACCTAACTGACAACTAGAAACTAAAATTTTTAAACGACTAAAAGAGACATGTCCTAAGCAACAATGCCAAAGATGAAAATGAGACATAGTAGATGCAGCAGCAACATGAGATGATTTGTGTGGACTGCGAAGATGAATAAGCTCGAACAGACGTCCATGCTTATGGCCTATCCCAAGGATCTGTCTTGTCTGAGGGTCCTGCATCAAACAACCATTAGCAGAAAAGGTAATAGTTAGACCAAGTTCACATAACTGACCAACAGAGATAAGGTTCATTTTAAGAGAAAAAATATGGTAAGCATCAGAAAGAGACATAGTGGAAGTAGAGATTTGGCCAATATGACTAACAGGCATATGAGAACCATCAGCAGTGTGTATAGTGGGAGCAGAAGAGGATGATGACAAAGAAGAAAATAGTGGAGTCAGAAGTCATGTGATTACAGCATGTGGAATCAAAATACCATGAAGAGTTACCTGAGGTTACTGAAAGAGCAGTAAAAGAAGGAGTACCCGATTTGTTGAGCACCTGGTGGATAATGGACTCAACATCATCCATAGAGAAAGAAGGAGCAGAAGAACCCCCAGAGGCAACAGCAGCAGAGCGAGAACCGGAGTGAAATTTGGACTGAGACCCAGAACGCGAAGCCCCTTTCTTGGATGAAGTAGTGGAGGGAGCTCGAGGACAATTGCTTTGGAGATGGCCCGGAGCAGCCTTATAGCAAGTCAAGCATTCGCGAACTTGGCAGTGAACAAGAGAATGAGTGGCTGGCAGGCCTCGGTTGTGACAATAATTGCATATGAGTGGCTGTGAAGATGAGGAACTCTGAGAAGATGGAGTAGCAAGAACAGAATCCATGTCATGAGATCTGAGACTCCCAAAACGAGTCTCCTCTGATAAGAGCTCAGTAATGGCTTGCTCTAAAGTAGGCAAGGGCAAACGATGAAGCAAAGAAGCACGCACGGGCTCAAAAGTGCTATGAAGAGCCATAAGAAACTGTAATAGTCGCTGATGATTCCGATAAGTAATAAATAGCTGTGCATCATCAGAATGAGCCCATGGAGGTTCAAAAAGAGCGAGCTGGTTCCAAACGGACGACATGTGGGATAGGAAGTCATTGAGAGACTGACCGGGTGCTTGGCGCATGTGATGAAGAGTCTGCAACAGTTGATATTGATGAGCATGGCCAGTGGTCTGATAACGTTCCTTCAAAAAATCCCAAATTGCTTTGGCAGGAGAGGCAATGGAGTCATCGTCCTGAAAGCGTCCAAATTGAAGATTGATGGAAGGAACTGAGGTAGCCCGGAACCATGTGATAATTTGATAATTCTTACTTTCCCATTCGTCAAGACGGTCATCGAATGCAGAGTCCGTTTCATCCTCCTTTTGGTTGGGTTTGGAAAGAGTACCAGTAATAATCCGCCAAAGGCGTTTCCCTTTAATAAAGCTAGAGAGAGCTTGGGCCCAACTAACATAATTAGACCCATCAAGTATAATATATTGTCAGTACGATCCATAAGTGCCAAAACGGAGGTCATCAACAGATTCAGAAGCCCCAAAAAACCTTAGGAACAAGTAGGGCTGATGTCAGCACTGTGTTGTGATGATGTCAGCAGCCAGCCAGGGGCTGAGAGAGGCTGACGTCAGCGGTTGAATAGGGCTGACATCAGCGGCTAAACCAAACAAGGCACGCGGCTGAGAGAAGCTGGGCGGAAGTCGAGGGAAAATCGGCTGAGACGGAAGCCAATGGGAGATCGGCTGAGGCGGAAGCCGATGGGCGAGCCGAGGCTGATGTGGAAGCCAAAGGCGAGCCGAGGCTGATGTGGAAGCTGAAGAACAGAAGCCGAGGGAAGCCGGCTGAGACGATGCGTGTGGGAGCGTGTCGAGAGTAAAACCGAAGCAAGCCGACGCGCCGATCTTTGGGTGGCGCGTGAAGGCGCGTGTGATGGTCGATGGGGGTGATTCTGGTGGCGTTTGCTTCCCCTTGAAGAGACGAAGAGTGTGGTGTTGTCCAATCGTTGAAACAAAGAGGAACTAGATATGCAGAAGCTAGCATAAACCAATCGGGGATAGAACCAGAACAAAAATGAGGCTAGGAGAGAACCTAGGCTCTGATACCATGTTATGAAAATAGAGAAAGAAGAGAAAAGAGAAACTCTATATTGAATTGAATGAATAATACAAGAGGAGAAGCCTGTATATAGAGGCAGAAAGGAAACCTAGATAGGTACAGAAAAGGAAACCTTGATAGGTACAGAAAAGATAGAGATAAGCATAGAAGGAGATAGAGATAAGATATACAGCTATAATAATATACATCTATGATAATATACAGCTAGCAGTGAGAAATCCCACATTCACCCCTCAATTTAAACAACCATGTGCTGCTAATGTGCCATTTCTGGTAATTCTTAATAAAACAGGATCTCTAGGTCTATAAGATAAAATGGAAGACTAAATGGGGCACAATTTCACAATTTAGGATTTATTGGTGCTTTACCCATTTTCCAATTGCCTCTATTTTGGAATGTTGACAAGCGTTGTGAGTTTATCTCCAAAGTATACATGTACCTTGAGAGTCATTGGAGGTTTGACATGTAGAATAGCTCGTTAGATACCGCTTTCAAATTAGATTGGGAAACACAGGTTGATCGAGATGAAGATTTGAGAAAATTAAGAGTGCAAGATAAGGAAGACAAAAAAATTTTAAGAGAGAAGGATGACAATGATTACTCTTATTTTACGAATCCACAACGATAAAACAAGCATAAGAGAATGCATTAGTTTCATAACACTACAAGAATTACCACTTTTGGCAACAAAAAAATTGGTCGCTAAAAGTCAATTTTTGGTCGGCAAAAGTTATCCGCGACCAATTTTTTTGGTCGCTACTTTGGTCGCCAATTGAGGGTCGGCAAAAGTAATTCGCGACCAAAATTGTGGTTGGTCGGCAAAAGTTGGATTTCGCGACTAAATTTTTGGTCGCTAAATATTTAATTACCGCGACTAATTATTTTGTCGCCAAAACACTTTGGTCGCGAAAAGTGATATTTTCCCGACCAAAAAGTTTGGTCGCCAATTATCACATTCAACGACCAAAAAGTTTGGTCGCCAATGGTGACATTCCGCGACCAAAATTTTTGGTCGCCAATCGTGACATTCCGCGACCAAAAAAGGTTTTGGTCGCCATTTGTTAATTTTCGCGACCAAAACTTTTGATCGGCAAAAGTGAGTTTCCACGACCAAGAGCTGTTTTAGTCGGCAATAGATGTATTTTTTGCGACCAAAACTCTTGGTCGGCAATTGTTATTTTTTACAAAAAAAAATAATTTATTTGTCAAAAAATAATTTATTTGATTCGGTACAAGGCCATTTTGATTCACAAATCAAATCCCAATTTGACAAATGGATATTCTAAAACAATATTAATTATAAAGCTTCTCGAAATTATATCAAATTGAGATGTAAAATTATAAATTTTTTAGACATATAGAAACATGTTGTTTACATGCAAACCATCTGATGCAACTTTGGACAGCCTTAACTAAAGATGACCACACAACCTAGAGAAGCATCATATTGTCACTACGAAGCAGGAGACATGGATAAAGAACATGTTTATCAGGGAAAAATACTAAATACTCTAAAATAACATTTCCATACGGAGAAGAACCAACCTCATCAACAACAACAACTGCAAATTCATCATGATAGCGACTCAAGCCAGCAGTAAGTGAAGCAATCAAGTGAATCTGACCATACTTTCCCTTGTGAACCTTCATAAAGCATTTTAGAAGGTAGGGCTCGCATTCACTCCATGGTAGCTTACGAAGTTGTCTCAGCACATGCTCAATGGAAGACTTATCGAGGTCTGAGAAAAGTAGTTTTCTGATATACTACAAGGTCAAACACAAAAAGCCAGTCAGTGAACTGTGACATCCCACCATACAAGATACAAAATCATCGAACCATATTAATTACAAACACAATGCAGTTAGTTATTCAGTAACTGGAATCAATACTCAGAAATGAACCAAATAGCACAATCATAAGGGGAAATTGCAAATACATGGAACAGTCACAAAATAATTGCACTACAAATGGGAATTTTTTTTGGTAGCACAGGAATGAAATTACACCATGCACACACACAGGAGAGTTGCACCATCATGAAAATGCAAATTTTTTGCTATTGCTCCACTGAAATGCAATTTTCCCTAATTATAAATGCAGGACTCAAGGAAACTAATAAAATCTCAGAACTACTAAACTGTGCAGCGTGTGCCTAGTCAGTCCACATAATAAGAGCCAACTAATATCTCATTAATTATGGTATGCATACTACAAAAATTAAAACAAATCATAAAAATCAGATGCAGGATCCCTGCAGAGCCCTCAACATACCAAAATGAGAGAAAGTTCCTGGAATAATGCTCGCAGCGTATGATTTCTGATTTTACACTTACACTATAGTCCTTTGAAATCCACATTCTTCCAGACCACTATGGCTGCAAGTCAAATACTTTACGGTCTGAGAAGCTGCTGGCATAGCTATTCCAAAATCAGCAACTAAGCATAGAGCATGTTAGCTAATCAGTGAAACCTTTATTGTGCTCCCTCGAATTCAAGAGTTAAATAGTGTCTTGGTTTTGTAATCAACCTGACAAAAGCTAAATCCCTGACAGCAGTGAAAAAGTAAGATACAACTAAAAGAATTTGAGATAATAAAAGGAAAATGTTGCATATCCTATTTCGTATCTCATTTTCTCACTCCCAAGTGAGTGGGTCTCATATGCATTTATGAATCTGGGCCCCATTGCTGTGTGTCTAGGTTTGAGGAAATGAGATAAGAAATGGGATTATGTATAGAATTGCTCATAAGAAAAATTATGAGAGAATTAAAATACCTGATTCCAAGTTGTTTACAATCTGTTTGAGATTCTTTCCTTTTTTTTGGTTTGTTTTTCCTCTTTAGTTTTTCTTCTTACAAATAAGTACAATCTATGACTTTCATGACGGAAATATTCCAGCCAGCAAAAAATCCTTAATCAGGTGAATACGAACATGAATTCAATGTGTTTAAATTGTTGTAGCAAAATGCTTGGGTAAAGTGATGAGTAAAAAAAATTTACCTTCCAATCTAAGCATAATGAAGGCTTATACCAAATCCAAATTACCAACTTGATCACCAAAATGCTTAGTGGAAGATGAACAGCTCTGCTCAGTGATCCTTTCAAGTAAAAGGATGACCTAACGTCCATCTAGAGGTCCACAAGGTTGAAGGAAATCAAAGAATGAATGGACATAGTCCATCACAACTGATAAAATACCTTTTTTTGCTGAAAGATTATCACAACAATTCACCTAGGACATCCAGAAAACTCCCCATAAAAAATTGGTGTGTGACTATGAGACTTTTAAAGATAACACTAAGCGAACTTTTTTTAATTTTATATCAATTTTTTTAATTTTTATATCTGCCTCGACTAGACGACGCGAATGTGACAAGGAGCAAAATAAAATAACTAACACACTTACAAAGACTATTTGTGTAATTTACACCTTGTTTATTTATACTTTGACCCGAACATTGCTTTCAAAAAAATTTAGTGGGTTTAATTTCAACCACCAAGAGGGGTCAATTTAAAAATAAATATGTATATGTAAAAAAAATATTAGTGAATTTTCTAAGTCTAGTGGGGTCACTTGACCCCATCCCATTGTATGTAGTGTCGCCAGTGAGTCCTACACCAATTTGAAAACTCAGTTAAAAAATAAAGAATAAAAAAGCCCACATCCATCCACCAGAAAATTAGTGTACTTTGCCTTTATGTCGCAAAATATATCACAATGTCATTTGTTTGTTTGTACTTTACTGCCCATGATTCCTCACCCTATCCCGCCCTCCCCTCCTAACATGCACAAGATTGAAAATAGGTATGTAAACGTGTGTGTCACCTATATCATAATACAATGATAAAAATACTGCCTCATGCCATATCTAAGTATTTCGAGCTTCCATGTCCTACAGTCATGCCAATGTCCACATGCCATGGTAATTTGTAAATATGACCAACACAACAGTTAATTACACTGATGATATTGCACCTTGTCCATTTGAAGTCTCATTTCAGCCAGATCAATGCAATTCTTCACTCTTTTTGTGGCGGTTATGGTGCCAACATCCTGAAAATAAACAAAAAAAAGGCAAAGGATCAGCATGAAAGAATTTTATTCAAAATAAGCCCAATTTCTTGTACAATCTAATTAGACCAATGAGATTATGAGAGTAGGCCACAGAGAGTAACAAAAAGAAAGAATATCAGATGTCAAAATGCAACATGCAAAATACCTGAGATTCACTGTACAGGGAAACACATCTTCAATAGAAACAAAATGATGAACACGCACTTCACATGATATTGTATTTCAAAACATCTGTTTTAGGACATTTCTTTGACAGGACATTTCTTCGACAGGACATTTCTAATGTAATCTCCTCTTACATGTAAAAAGCCATCCTAACATACGAACTAAAGTGCAGAGTAACAGATATAATGACGTACAAAAACATACAAGGAGACAAACTATGGACCTTTTAGAACTGAAGTAGTAATACCATGTTAACCAATTGCCCCCAAAAGCTGAATAGGAAATGGCCAAAATGATGCATATGAACCTCTCTTGCATGAAAACGGATATTGATTTCATTCTATAACTACATAAAACAGATGCACAAGCAGTCATTTTATCATATGTTTCAGCTTCTGATATATAGAGTCCCATTCAAATGTTTATTGCCCATACAATGTCCAAAATAACTCTAGAACTTTCAAAGGTGCAAAGGTAAAAATTGACAGTTTCTCAGTAACTAACAGAAAATTCTTTTCTAATATGAAATTGAAATCAATTATTATTTTCTTAGTCAAATTTTTAGATAGTTTGAAAAATCAGAGGTCTCCATTAAACCTAGAATTGACTTACTCTATTAAACCTAGAATTGAAAAATCGAAGGTCTCCATTAAACCTAGAATTGAAAAATCGGAGGTCTCCATTCTTGAAAAATTGACTTACTCTATTCTTGAAAAATTGACTTACTCTATTAGACCTAGAATTGAAAAATCGGAGGTCTCCATTGTCGGCTCTGGCGAGAAAGAGAAAGAGAAGCGTCCGTGATGGAGAGGAGGCACAGCAGAGGGGAGAGATAGAGAGTTGGATTCATTCATAGAAATTAGGCTTACCGATTATAAATCGATCAAAATCTTCATAAAAAATCAATCAAAATCTTCATATCTTCATCAACAATTGATCGAAATCTTCAAATGAACAATAATATTGAGAGTGGAGAATTGAAAGAGAGTCGAGCAAGAGAGAGTGGAGAGTGAGATTTTCAGAGAGAGAGAGAGAGACATACCGTTGGAGGTCTCTTCTTCAGCCGAAGAGAGCACGAAATGGAGACAGAAATTGGGAAGTAATAGCGAAACACGCTTGGAGTTTAAATAAAATTAGATTTTGATGTAAAAAAATGATTTTTTGCGACGGTTAAACAATTCGTCGCAAAAAATAAGACGCAAAAAACCATATTTCTAGTAGTGCGGTAAAGAAAACGGCCACATGTCTCAAGAAGATTGCAGGCAACATCAATATTATGATGAGTAAAATCATCTAAACAAGCCTGGTAAAAAGAGAAAAGCAGCGTTTCGTAAGTACGACGGCAACATTAAGTATGACAGCCTTACATTTAGGTTGTCTCAACCTAAAAGTAAATTTCTTTCAAAAATTAGTTTACAACACAAACTTCCTGTTTGTTTTCCAACTAAAACTCAGTCTGTCACAAGGTCAGCTTAAGTAAGATAAACACATAATGATAACTGGAGCAATAAAATGGAAAGCCAAACTAAAAGGTCACCGCAATTACTGTTTTAACAGCAGGTATGTATATATTGCTTAGCTAACCCTCCCCCGACCCCCACGTGCAAAAAAGAAAAAGAGAAAGAAAAAAGGAAAAACATATGGCCAGATTACGCATCCAAATAATTGTGGACTTTACGGCTTCTAAAAATTGAGAGAGAGAGAGATTCAAAAGAACATAATCCCTGTGAAGTAAAATTACTAAAGAACCACTTTATAAACTGAACACTTCCCATCATACCTTCAAACAACTAAAAACAAGGCCAGTTGGAGCAATTTTGAACTTGCAGAGTTCCCCAATAAACCGAATATTCCTGATCTTTGTTTCAATGTTCATTTGATCCTAGAATTAAAACAATAGTTCACCAAAAAAGTCATGGTTGACACCATGAGAAATAAAACATAAGATCCAATTCAATAGCAGACACTTTTATCAGGAAAATCTATTGAACTACTGAATAGACCTTCTTATTTATCAAAAAGTTGAACTCTTCCTCCAACAACTGCAAGAGCATGGAAGATACATCCTTCATACAAGTTGACAGTGTGGCAACCATGCGTGAATAGTATGGCAACAGTTCTAGAGATGTCCTGGGGACATTAAACAAAGCCTTCACAAGCTTTTTACGGTTTGATTTTGAATTTAAATAACAAAACTCCACCTGGAAAAATAACATTATTTGACAATAAGATCTACAATGAATAGACACATAAACATGCATTTATTGGAATAGTAAAACACAAAATATTTTTTTAATAAATAATAAATAAATAAACTAAAACTTAAGCAAGCAAGGGCCATTACAGTCAACTGATCAATTAGATCACGGCTCACACAACAGGGAAGCCTCTGCAGTAGACCATCCAAATTTGTTCCTTCAAGACCTTTAATTTTCTCCTCAATTTCTCCTTTTCGTTCAAGAAATGGCATACATAACCAGATTTGCCATCAATTATCACCAATCGATACATATCCAATGAATTTGCAGAAAATGAATTCACGCGAATTCGTGCATTGATATAAATAACATGATAGTGTACACAGAGAGAGAGAGAGAGAGAGAGAGAGAGAGAGAGAGAGAGAGAGAGAGCAGTGGAGGTGATTGAAGTTACTGGGTTCAGATCCATGAGAAAGGAAGTCGAATTTACAGAAACCAAACGCAGCTGCTCTCTTTGTTATGTTATGCGCCTCTCACAGGCTAATTTGGCACCAAATATAACAGGGACCTGTTTCAATGTCGTTGGGTACCCAAAATCATCGTATTTACTAAAGCTGATGATGATGATGGTGGCTGTGGTGGTGGAAACCCTAGCCTTCGGTGACCCAATCGAAGCACAGTATCGCGATTCACAATCGGAAACCCTACCTTGCGAGTGGGAGGATTGCGACTTGAAGACACTGAGAGAGAATGGGGGAGAGGCAGAAATCGAGGCCAGCGTCGGGAGCGAGCGCAATAGGGAGGGTAGGAAAGAAGAACAGAGAGGGAGAGAGAGACAGATAGGGAATGGGAGGAGACGAGTTAAACATCTGGGTTCGATTGATGCATCAACAGTGTCTGAAGTAGAAAATTACCCCAATCTGGAATTATTTTTCTGAAATTCAATTCCCGCCCCCACGTTTCAAATTTCCCCCCAAATTTTTGGCGACTAAACTCTCAAATTAGTCGCCAAAATAGATTCTTTTGCCGACAAATTCTTTTAGTCGCCAAATCTCAATCAACGGCGACTAAAATATTAGTCGCTAAAAGTACTAATTTGGCGACTAATTTTTTTTGGTTGCTGAAAATAAATTTTTCGCGACCAAATTTTTGGTCGCCAAAAAATATGTGACCTTCCGCGACCAAATTTGTAGTTGGTCGGCAAAAGTATACCACTTTCTGCGACCAACATATTTTTTGGTCGCCAAAATATAACCTTCTGCGACCAATAAAATTTGGTCGCCAAAATTAATGATCATTCGTGACTAATTAATATTTGGTCGCCAAACGTCATTTTTTTGCGACCAAAATTTTTTTAGTCGGTAAAAGTGGTCGCAAAATGTGTAAATTCTTGTAGTGTAAGGAACACCCTTCACCATTTCTCGAGAATGGTGAATGCTATCATAAAGAGGACTGATGTAAAAAATCAATTAATTTTTTTAAAGTTACATTTTTACAATTTAAATGATATGATTTCAATATTAATATGCATTTGTTTTGTCTTTTACTAGTGAAATTAGTAGTAAAAACAAAGTCTGAGTTATAACTATTGTTTGAGAGAGTGTTTCCCAATTACATTCAGCTCTTGGAAACTGTATTAAAAAATCAAAAAATTGAGTTGTTTGATCCTCGATCATAGAAAATAAACAGGTTACAAAAATAGCTTGTAGTATTAACAGATCTGATTATTAATGGTGTTTACAAATCTCATTATTAATGGTGATTGGTTCCTTGCAGGAGCAGGGTGGCAATGAGACCCTTTCCATTTTTATGGTTTGACATATGGTGGCGAATGGAACCCCTTACCTTTTTACGGTTGAACATGTTTAGTGATAGAATATTGTTTTACATTAAGAGGTGGTTTGGGATGTCTTAAATAAGTACACTTTTTGACTTTTTATAAAAAGATGTGTAGAAAAGTAGAGAGAAGATATTGATTGATGTGATCCAAATAATGTAAAAAGATGGACTAAAATAGATTATGCCAAACAAGGCTTAAATGTAGATAAAATGGTTGGACATGTTTTATTTTCTGTTCAAATCCTTCTTTGGTTAATTACCTCTAGGGAAATCCTTAATTTGTTGAAGGCATAAAATTTAATCACAAAGTCTGATCTTTTTAATGTTTATTTAAAATCTATTTAGTCTGTCAATCAATCACTGCCAATTGGGTCTAAATTGAATTTTTACCAACAAAATGTTACAAAATGTGGAATACTCTCTTTATGGAAAATTTTGTGTTTGTTAAAAGTACTTAGGGGAGGCTCATGAGAAATTGTCACGGTTTAGCACACCATTGAAATGCATACTAATTTATTTAAACCTCCTTTTCGCATACACCGAAAGCTCTCCTTTGGCTCCCAATGGATCAAAAACTAACTAGCTCAAAAACTCATCAAATCTTGCTTATCATCAAAAATTTTTTTTTAAAAAAATTTAAGCATACTTGGGTCTCATTTGGCATGTGTTTGTTTTAGTCTAAAAGCGAAAAAGTTACTAAAAAAATCAAAAAGTCTTTAACCTATATAAAAAAGTAAAAAATTTTATTTTCTCTCTACTTTTTGCACATCTTTTCGTAAAAAATAAAAAATTCATTCTAAACAAACTAATTTTTTTTACTTCATATTTTAGCCAAAAAGTCAAAAAGTTACTAAAATAGTGTTTCCAAACGAGGCCTTAATATTGTGTTTGTTTGGGGGATTTGAGGAGGGATTTGGAAAGGGAAATAGAAAAGATAGGTGAAATACGAATAAAACATACTTATATTTTATCTAGTTTCACACACCTTTTTTCTTTCTCTTTTCAAATCCCTCAATCAAACACAGTGTAAAAGAAAGAATTAACTTAAGACAATAATAATGTAAGTGTGTAGAACTAGGAGTTGAGGCACAAGAATAATCACGAATAAAAAGAAAAACACGTCCTTTTCCCTGCCTGCTGCCCCTTCTTCTCCACTCTTTCTTCCTCCTATGCTCTCTTTCTTCATCATCTTTTCTTCTTATCTGGTTAGGGTTTTAAAAAATTAGGGTTTGAGTTTCAAATAAGAGAGAGTTATAGAGAAAGAGGATGGGGAGTGGTGGTGGTATTGTGTAGAGAGAATTCTTTTATTTTTAAAATAAATTTTCACTTAATGGTAAAGAAAATGATACTCAACAACATTTTTTATACAAAATTTTTGACAAGAATAAAATGAAAATAATGTTTTTGAAAATATAAGTTATGCTAATGGATTTTTGTTGCAAATCAATAAAATCAAAACTTATCACATCCTTATGTATTAATTTTATGTATACAAATTTTCAATTTATTAAAAAGTTTGTAATAAAAAATATTTTTTGGTGAGTGTGGATTGAATAAATGTGTGATCAAGAATCTCCTATGTATTTAGTGGTTAAGTTTTTTAGATTTCATGATTAAAATGGCTTTATCCAAGTCCACAAACAGTAATTGCCCAACAAGAAAAGAATAAACAAGTAATAAAAAAAAGAAAAAGAAAAAGAAAAAGGATATATATACAACTAGTGTCTTTGAGGGTTAAATAGTAAATCAAACCGCAGATAAAACATTGCAAAGGATATATATATACAACAGTGTCTTTAGGCATTAAATAGTAAATCAAACCACGGATAAAACATTGCAAAGGTGGATGAAAATTAAATGGACAATTGAGTTGTTGCAACCTTAACATTTTATTTTTAATAATTAATTAACACATCACTTTTTTTTTTGGCTTGGGAAAAATTAATTTTTTTTTTATTAAAAATAATAGAAAATAACAAAGGAAAAGAGGGAAGAACACATCACTGTTGAATGCATACTTTATTAATCCAATTGAATTTACAATAATTCAAAAAGATATTGAATGATAATAATAAAAACAACCCATCTTATTAGAGCAAATCACACATCAACCAGAACAGTTAACCAACAATCACAATAAAAAATAAAATAAAGAAAGATTAGTAACCACTGCAATAAGCACCAAACCACTCATACAGACATATATTTGCAACACACTCTTAACAAATTCAAGACCACAACACACTGAGTCATTTGGTTCAAAATCACCCATTTTTCTAGCCACATTTGTAGCCTGGAGGAATAGATTTCCCACATGTTGAGATTATCAAACTAAGCGCAACAGGTATGTCCAAGTTAATCCCAAGCACATTAGCCTTAATAGCGGTGCAAAGGCAAACCGCAACTTCCAAGTCTACCAAGCCTTCGAGCACAGCACAACACTGGCTCGAAGGTGGTGAACCAATGACAAGGTTGACCACCCCTCCAAGGAGGTCAACACAAGCCCCGAGCTTCAATGTGTCTATAGGGCAAAAGGGGTTCACCGGTGGAGCCGCTGGAGGTGGCTTGGTGGGCATGCACCCTGGAGGTGGCTTGTTGGGCATGCACGCTGGAGGTGGCTTGGTGGGCATGCACGCTGGAGGTGGCTTGTTGGGCATGCACGCTGGAGGTGGCTTGGTGGGCATGCACGCTGGAGGTGGCTTGTTGGGCATGCACGCTGGAGGTGGCTTGTTGGGCATGCACGGAATACAAGCATGGGAGAATGTCGACAAAAAGAGGAGAGAGAAAATGAAAATGCCCACGGTGGAGGCAGCCATGGCTGGATAGAGAAAAGAAAATTAGGGCATGGTGACCTATTGAAGGGAAGGGTGACCATTTTAAAGGAGAATTGTGAGGTGGGTGGTGGGTCATTGATTGAGTGGAAGAGAGTGACAGGAGAATATTTGGGCTAGCTGTGTTTTTGTATGCTTCTGTCAAACTGATATGTACTAGCTAGGCTAGCAATTTGTAATTAGAATTACAATAGATGTAGCAAAAAAAAAAAAAAAAAATCAGAAAATTACTCAGAATTTAAAATTAATGGTCAAGATTCACTCAAAATTTAACCTAACAATATCAAGCTTAATGCACACCATAGATAAAAAATAAGGGAATTACACTAACAGTCCCTATCGTTTGGGGTTTGTGTCACTTTGATCCATGACTTTTCAATTGTAACACATTTATCCATGAATTTTAAATTTTGTTCCAAATAAGGACAATTGAAGATACTATTGCTCAATTTCAATGATAAAATCGTCAATTTGATAAAATATAAACTAGTTTGGTAAAAATAAATGTCAAAAAATATTTTTGAATTTTTTAAAATTATTTCTATCCATCAAAGATAAAATTATGTAAATAGATAAATCTTTTACACATTTATTTATTTTTTTACCAAATTAATTTTTGTTATTTGTTTGGATGATGATCATGTAATGGGTAGTTGTTCTTGATCCAAAAAAAAAAAAAATGTAATGGGTACTTGTTAAGGTTTTAATGTGTAATCAATATATTTAATATATGAAATGTTTTTAGTTTTTAATTTTTTGATTTAATGGATTGGTTTAATAATGATATCAAAGTTGTCGCCATATTTGACTTTTGGAAAAACAAAAACTAAATTAATAAAAATAAAAACAACCACATATTATATGATCATCATCAAAACACATAATAAAAATTAATTTGATAAAAAAAAAAATAAATGTGTAAAATATTAATCAATTTTACATTATTTTACCTTTGGTGGGTAGAAATAATTTTTTAAAAATAAAAAATATATTTTTTGACATTTATTTTTGTCAAATTAGTTTATATTTTATCAAATTGACGACTTTGCCCTTGAGATGGAGCAATGGTATATTCAATTGTCCTTATTTGGAACAAGATTTAAAATTTAGGGTCAAGTGTGTCACAATTAAAAAGTCAATGACCAAAATGATAAAAAACCCAAACTATAGGGACCTTTAGTGTAATTTGCCTATAAAAAATTCATAATAATTTTCTGGTATTTTTCTGGTAAGTAGAAGTTTCTATTTGCAATCTTACTTTGGGAAAAGTTTTTTACAATAAAGGGTCAAGGATCAGCTGTTTTATATGCCTAGCCCAGTACAGATGGGCTTTTTTTTGAGGGTCACTGTGTTGAAATTACAGTTGTGGCATAATTAAGATCAGCCTATCAAGTACATTAATTTGTTCTTCAAATTCACATCAGGGTATGATACAATAGTTCCATATTTGCTTTAATAGGGATGGTTCAAAAACTGGCTTGGAAACTTCTGAGATTGTGTCTGAAATTTGATTTGTGAAGAAAAAATGAAATGAAAACAGGAAAAGAAAAAGAGCTGGAAGCTATTTTTTTTTTTGGTGAGCTTAGAAAAATGAAAAATGAAAAGAAAATGAATATATATATATATATATAAGGAGAATTATTTTTAAGACTCCTGGTATTAAGATTTTATAAAATAAAAGAGATATAATATTTTTATAATAATTAAGATCTCTCGTCATTTTCACAAAGAAAATCCGACTCAAATAAATTTCAGTCTTAACACAGAGAAATTTTAGTCCCGACACAGAGAAATTTCAATTTTTACAGAGAAATTTCATCAAGAGACCTTGGCTAATAAAAAAAAAATATCTTGGATCTTTCTTACTACACAAAGTTGGAGAATAATATTTCACTAATTTTTCCTATATATTATAATATTGGTACATAATATCACTCCCTATGACTACTCTAAAAAAAATCCGTGAGGCACAATGTCGAATGCTATAAAAGACAAAAGTAAAGGTTTCATTAATACTAATTGGTTTTAGGAGACATGACAAGTAATATCAAAGTTAAATTGTCATGAACTTGAATTGCGGGAGTGTTATTGTGAGAGAGGAATTGATGATATATAATGCTGCTCCTTACTACTTTTTTAAAAACAAGCGCATACGATCTGATATTGAATATCATAAACCCACTTCTGGATATCTATAACGGTTCACTAAAAATTTTACCAAATCTGAGTAAAAAAAGGATGAATTCCTTTATTTGATATCGCATGTTCCAACTAAAGGATTGACTTTTCATCAAATTACCAGTTAATCGAACGGACGACCAGTCAGTGCAAAATTGTCACTTGAGTTTGCATTTGAGAATGATACTTTGTGGTTGTTTATCCAACCATTTTCTATTCTGTTTCTACCATTGTTTGGGATCAAGGAAGCCATGTTAGAGAAGTACCCAAGAGAGGAGAGAGAGTCATATCAATTGTTGTTGTTGCTGTTTCCACCATTGTTGTAGTTGTTCTTGGTCCAATAGTTTCCCACAACTTTGAAAAAGACGAGGAGATGAGGCACTACAACATTTTCTTAGTTTAGTGACATTTGAAAGTGCCACAAAACTATTCTTTTAATGACATTTTTTGGTCTTGTGGCATTTTGAACAAGTGCCACTTCTATCGGTGCCACGGTAGATACTTGTAAGTGCCACTGCACCATCATGGCTGAAAACTTTCAATGACATTTTAATGTCATGGTATATACTATTTGTGGCACTATCAAGCGCCATTAAAAAAAGAGTTAGTGACACTTGTAAGTGTCATTACACCAACAAGACTAAAACCTTTCAGTGACACTTTAATGTCATGGTAGGCACTATTCGTGACGCTATCAAGTGCCATTCATGACGATAATTCGTTGTAGAACAATTTGATCCGCTCTTGCGGAGACTCGAACCGCCAACCTTCCGCACCATAAACCTTATACACCACACTTTTCCCACTACACCTCTATAGCACCACATAATTATATATGCAACATATATTATTTATATAGTACATACATCCATATTAATATAAAAGTATATGTATAAACATAATTATTTTATTGAACATAATTTATGTAAAATAAACTATTTACTACCAAAATAAAAAAAGACCACTTTTGGCGACTAAAAATATTTTTTAGTCGCCAATTCTATACTTTTGGCTACTAATTATTTTTTAGTTGCTAAAAAACTTAACTTTTGTCGACCAAAATCGGATTTGGTCGCCGAAGATGCACTTTCAGCTACCAAAATTTTGGTCACCAAAAAATTTTATTCCCACCTTAGGATTTTAGTTCTCTCGCGCTAAAAATGACCACTTTTGGCGACTAAACTTATTTTTTAGTCGCCAATTGTAGACTTTTGGCTACTAAAATTTTTTTTGGCACCAAAAAGCTTTACTTTTGGCTACTAAAATTTTTTTAGTCGGTAAAACCCATATAATCAGCGACCAAACTTATTTTTAGTCGCCAATTGTAGACTTTTGGCTACTAAATTTTTTTGGTCGCCAAAAAGCTTTACTTTGGGTTACTAAAAATTTTTTAGTCACTAAAACTCATATAATCAGCGACCAAGCTTAGTTTTAGTCGCCAATTGTAGCCTTTTGGCTACTAAAATTGTTTAGTCGCCAAAAAACTTTACTTTTGGCAACTAATGCTGTTTACTTTCAGCGACCAAATTTTTTTGGTCAGGAAATTTAGTCGCCGAATATGCTTTTTCCTGTAGTGTATATTGAGTTTAATTCATTTATTTTTAATCATTTACTGCATTTTAAAAATTTAGAAAATATATTGGCATTTTTTGTTTTTTCAAAAATGTCATTATAAGCTTAGAAAGTTTTTGGCTTAGTGGCATTTCTCAAAATGCTATAAAATATTTGTTTATGACACTTTTCACCTAAGTGCCATAAAAAGTAATTTGCACCTACCTAGTGTCCTGACATTTTTAAAAAAATGCCATTGCAAATATTCATAAAAAGTTTTTGTAGTGACATTTTTGTTGTAGTGAAGTGACACTTTTTTTAATTGAAATGCCACTTGTAACAACCCACATTTATGTCTTAGTCATGTTCATGAGCATTGGTACGATTATGACTCGTTAGGCTTGCATTTGTATGTTTATAACTTGTTTTGCCTAAGTAAGGTCCATGTCTCGTTTTGTGCTTATGTGATTTGCCTAAGCGTTGTGTGTATGTTTTGTTCCTTCCTTGGTGTTTCAAGCCTAAATTATGTTAAGCCTAGATCATTCCTAGCCGAGGTCATCTTCAGTCTAGAAGTATCTTGGAACCACTTTGTTTGACCTCCACTTTCGCCCTGACATATCGGCCGAGATGTCATTATCTAGGCCGAGGTGTTCATCACCAAGGCCGAGATGTGTACTATCTAGGCCGAGATGTTACCTTTGCACCTAAGAGATCTTGTCATGGAGTGGTATGACCTAGACCGAGGTGTGGCACATCTAGGCCAAGGTGTGGCATAGCTTAGTCAAGTGTTGTCCTTCCTAGTCGAGGTCATTGTCACCTTAGTTGTCGAAGCTTTGTCCTTAGCCGATGTCATCACTTGCCGGAGTGCCTTACCGAGTAGCTTGTTAGATACACTTTGTCATAGTCTTGTCTTGTCAATCTATCACCTTTTGGAGGAGAACCAACCAGTCGTTGCCACGTGTCCGAGCTGAGTGTTAAGTCAGCCGATAGAGAGAGAAAACCTATCATTTCTATATCTTGGTTTTGTAGAAGAGGGAGAGGAGTTCTTGAGAGGAGGTAGATTCCCAAGCTTGATCCCTAGAGATCGAACTGTTAGATCCGTGTTTTAAGGTTAGATTCTTGATCTGCTCATGTTGTTCCTTATGTTCATGTTATTGCATTGCATGATTGAATATGATTTTTAAGCCATGCATTACTTTGAAGTTCGGTTTTAGAAAGAGAAAATAGTATTCATGTGTTCTTCAAGAAAAGTCATGTTTTGATCCGAAAGTTCATGCCAAGATCCATGTTTTGAATATGATTTTTAAGCCATGCATTACTTTGAAGTTCGGTTTTAGAAAGAGAAAATAGTATTCATGTGTTCTTCAAGAAAAGTCATGTTTTGATCCGAAAGTTCATGCCAAGATCCATGTTTTTGTGTTTTTTTTCACATGATCTTCAAGTATGGGTACCCAGGTCCATGTTTTCGAACTCATAGCATGAAATCCCAGATTTTGTAATAAAGAAGTTATGATTTTAGCATTCATATTCTTCATGATCTTCATGTTCATGTTCTTCATGTTCTTTACGGGTGGAAACCCAGATCTCCAGACCTCACTTCCCTAAGTGTAGTTGCGCAGATCACTCTTGCCTAGATCACACACTTAGGCCAAGCATCGTATCTCACCTTGGCCTGCCTTGCATGATCACTCACACCTTTAGTTTGCCTTGTGCACACCTCGGCATGCAGCCGCATGCCGAAGCCTAGGTAGCCACTCCTCGGCCAGGAGGTGTGGGACCTCGGTAAAGACCTGGTTGTTACCCAACATGTCTTCCTGACATGTAAAATAGTGTTTTGACTTCCAGCATGTTTTCCCGAGATCATTTGCATGCATGTAGGACTTGTTTTGAGTAGTGCATTCAGTAGACCTTGCGTAGTTTTGATAAAGCTTTGCCTTGTTTTGATAAAAGTATTTGTTAAGCATGAATGATATCCCTATTTTATGTATTAAGTATAAGCTTTGTTTTGGATGACATTCTTGGAACCGTCCTTTCGTGTTAGGAGACGTTAAGCCTAAGTAACACCGTCCTTTCGTGTTAGGGGACGTTAAGCCTAGGTAACATAGTCCGTATGTGCTAGGGGACTTTAAGCATTTGTAGCACAATCTTTGGAAGTCCGTACGTGCCAAGGGACTTTAATCATTTGTGGCACAAGTCCTTCCGTGCTAGGGGACTTTAAGCCTAAGTAGCATAGTCCTTCCGTGCTAGGGGACTTTAAGCCTATGTAGCACCGTCCTTTCGTGCTAGGGGACGTTAAGCCTAAGTAGCACCCTTGTTAAGATATCGGCCACCGACAGACTATGAACGGGTGTGCTCGATGCCGAGGTTATGCTTTCGTTTTGCCCGGAATGTCATCACCCCATGTTTTAAGTTGACGTATGTTAAGTAAGTAAGTAAGTTTTGAAAGACCAAGGTTTGATTGATGTTTTATTTCAAGCCAAGTTAAGCTATGTTATGTATGGTTTTGATAAAGATATACTATGTATTGTTTGAAAAGATCTCGGGTATCATTCATTTAACCCCTTTATTACTTGTACCATTCACTGAGTATCCAAGCTCACCCTCCCTATGTATATATGTAGGTAGCAAGCAAGAAGTCGGCTACGCCGAGATGTGTGTTTTGTATGCATGTTATGTCGGCAGTGAGGATGTCGGCAATTTTGAAGCTTATGTATTTTGAACATGTCGGCTCGAGAAGCCTTTTACCAAGATGTAATATGTATTTTGTACCCCATTTTATTTGTATTCAAGTTGTAAAGCTATGTAAAGTTGTATGCCATTCCATTTGACTTATGCACAGCTCTTATGGATTAACTAGATTTGTATATATTGTTTCCACACTTACGAGCCCCATATATTTATACTCTGACTGTGTGTGAAATTTTGAAAGTTGGCCTTCGGTAATCTCGGATTACTGGCCATCATGGCACCATCCTACTAGGGGCGGTTTGGGGTCGTGACACCACTAGAGCCTTGTATGTTTGTGGCTCCATGACATTTTTCTAAAAAATGCCACCAAATATTCTTTTTGCGACATTTTTTAAGAACATGCCACTACTATGGTGTCACTAAAATATGTTTTTGTTGTAGTGTTGTGACACTTGTTCATTGAAATGTCACTAGAGCCTTTTATGTTTGTCGTTTTGTGGCATTTTTCAAAAACGTGCTACTAAATATCATTTTTGTGGCATTTTCTAAAAATATGCCACTAGAGTAGTGCCACTAAAGTATGTTTTTGTTGTAGTTTTGTGACACTTGTTCATTGAAATGTCACTAGAGCCTTTTATGTTTGTCGTTTTGTGGCATTTTTCAAAAACGTGTCACTAAATATCATTTTTTGTGGCATTTTCTAAAAATATGCCACTAGTGTAGTGCCATTAAAGTATGTTTTTGTTGTAGTGAGGAAATTAAAACCCATCATCACAGTTAGTTTCACAATTCAGCAGCTAGTCAACTGGGGGGAAAAATGGGTTTGACGAAAGAAAGATAGAATGTACTTGATAAGAAGATGGGTACGTCTCTCTTGCGAGCTTCCTCGAATGCTTCTTCACCCCATGGATACCAATTGACCTTAATAAAAATTAAAAAAAAAAAATCAAATGGATAATCACAATTAAGAAATAAAAATCGGAGAATAGACTACTTAAGATAGCTAAAGAAGAAGCCCCCCCCCCCTTTTTTTTTTCTTTCTTTCACCAATCAAACCAAACAGAGCGTATGAAAGAAAATTGGAGAAATTGAGATGAACCCAGTTTCACATACCGGGTCATGAGCATGTTGAAGAAGGTACGGACTATGTTCGGAAGCAAGACGACTGGTGTGCTTGTGGTGGGTGGTCTGTGAAGGCGGCTTCTGGGACTGTTCAGCTGTGGCAAGGACCTTGTGGTGGGAATGAATGGGTCATCGGGATTGGACTGAAAAAGGCCAAGAAAGTGAGGCAACTCGTAGTATATTGTGCGAGTCTTTTGTAGGAACACCCCCATCCTCAATGCATATTAGAATCCAGATCTGTTCTGGCGAGTGTTTGCTTAACTGGATGATCGGGGGACAACCGGCAGGACGTCCTGCCGGTCGTCCGGTGTGTTTCCCCACCCGTCCATGCACAGTAAACAAACTGGTGAACGCTTCCCAAATCTTCAGTCTGATGAAACATTTGATATTTTCTCAATTTGAAACCGTTTTGATAAAATCATTAGAGCACAAAAAATACATATTTTTCACTAAATTTGAATTTGGTGATTCATTTGATGAAAGTTAGAGATGGCCTATAGTGGGTGAAGTGGGTTTTTTCAAAAACACATTTTATTGCTTCACTCTATCAAAGAGAAAAGAAAAATTCTTATGAGTAATTTAGACATGCAAAAATGTGATAAAATTTTAAAAAATTATTCGCATTAAATTGAATTGTGTTTTATATAATAAAAATAGATATATGTATATATATATATATATATATTTATCAATAATTCTATTTTTAATTAGTTACTTATAAAAAATAAGTATATATAACAAATTTTATTTCTCTTTTCCCTTTTGTTTTTCTTCAATGAATTGTAGAACCTAACAAATTCTAAGAGTTTTCCGAAAGAGTAATGAATGCCTGTTTTTAGAGAAGAGAACAGCAATTTGATAAGAAAAAAGATTTATAATTTTAGTCTCCAAATTATGAGTTTGTGTCCTTTTGGATTCTAATGTTTAAATTTTGTCTATTTTATTCTCAATGTATAAAAGCATTTTAATTTGTTCCCAAATGTATAAAAAGCATTTCAATTTAGTTTTTTAGCCCCGCAAAATGTTTAAATTATGTCTATTAACAAAATTACATTGTGGAATTAAATTGAAATATTTTTTATACATTAGAAACCAGGTTGATACAATTAATATTGAAGATCAAATTGAAACACTTTTATACGTCAAAGTGATCACTACAAGAAAATACACATTTGGCGACTAAATTTTTAGTCGCCAAAAGTGATTTTTTAGTAGCCAAAAGCCGGATTTTGGGTTTTCCCGACTAAATTTTTTAGTTCCCATGTTTGTCGCTGGAAACTGTGGCGGAAGGTATGGGCGACTAACCGACTTTTAGTCTCCAAAAACAAACTCTGTAGCGACTAAAATTTTCGTCGCCAAAGCTCATTTATATTTTTTAAATTATACATTTGGCGACTATAGTTTTAGTCGCCAATAGTGATTTTTTTTTTAATTTATACATTTGCCGACTATTTTTTCATCGCCAATACTAAAGCTTTTGGCGACCACCTGTTTTAGTCGCCAAAAGCATATTTAAAAAAAAAAAAATTTGAACTTGTGTTGCTCGCAAGTTTCGAACTTGAGACATCCCACCACCACATTCCAAAGCTTTTGCCAAACACTCCCTCCACTATGCCACATATGCGATATATATTATTTATATATATATATATTAACTGCTATTAATACAAAATAATATTTATGTAAAAAATAAATTATTTACTAAAAAAAAATTTAGGCCACTTTTGGCTACTAAAACCATTATTTAGTCGCCAATTCTATTATTTTGGGATACTAATTATTTTTTTGTCGCTAAAAAAAGAAGTTCCAATTAAAAATCTACAGTTTTGGCGACGAAACTTATTTTTAGTTGCCAAAAACGTTCCCTTTTGGCTACTAAACTGAATTTTAGTCGCCAATACTCAATTTTTAGCTACTAATTTTTTTTTGTAGCCAAAAAGCTTCACTTTCAGCGACCAATCTGTTTTTAGTCGGCAAAACACCTACAATCGGCGACCAATCTGCTTTTCAGTCGCCAAAACCATCACTTTTGGCTACTAAATTATTTTAGTCGCCAAAAACCGTCACTTTTGGCTACTAAACAACCTTTAGTCGCTAAAACCCCTACATTCGGCGACTAAACTGCCTTTTAGTGGCTAAAACCATTGTATTCGGCGACTAAAGTCTTTTAGTCGGCAAAAGTGTTCAATTTTGACGACTAATTCCATTTTAGTCACCATTTCTACTACTTTCAGCGACGAAAAATGAAATTTTGGTCGCCAAAAACGCTTTTTCTTGTAGTGGATACAAACTTATTCTTTGGGAACCAAAAATGTAACTAACCCTAAAATTTTTGTACAAAAAATTAACATGACGTTGTAATTAGATTTTTTAAATTATGTATAATAAGTTCTTTGAGTTAAAATAGAAAAGGGTGAATTCTACTAATGGTCTTTATAGTTTGGAATTTGTGTTATTTTGGTTTCTGACTTTTCAATTGTGATACATTTGACTCTGCTTGTTCCAAATAAGGATAATTGAAGATACCATTGCTCAATTTCAAAGGCA
Organism: Camellia sinensis; assembly: GCF_055761805.1. Taxonomy (NCBI): domain Eukaryota; kingdom Viridiplantae; phylum Streptophyta; class Magnoliopsida; order Ericales; family Theaceae; genus Camellia; species Camellia sinensis. The sequence continues at coordinate 121,730,879 of NC_138971.1, read as the reverse complement.
AAATCGTCAATTTGATAAAATATAAACTAATTTGACAAAAATAAATGTCAAAAAATTATTTTTGAATTTTTAAAAATTATTTCTACTCATCAAAGATAAAATTATGTAAAATTGATAAATCTTTTACGCATTATTCATTTATTTTACGAAATTAATTTTTATTATGTGTTTGGATGATGATCATGTAATGAGTAATGGTTAGGCTTTTAATGTGGAATCGATATATTTAATATATAAAATGTTTTTAATTTTGAATTTTTTAATTTAATGGATTAGTTTAATAATAATATCAAAGTTGTTGCCGTATTTGACTTTTGAAAAAATAGAAACTAATTTAATGAAAATAAAAATAACCACTCATTACATGATCATCATCTAAACACATAATAAAAATTAATTTGGTAAAAAAAAGTGTAAAAAATTTATCAATTTTACATAATTTTATCTTTGGTAAGTAAAAAATCTTTGGTAAGTAAAAATAATTTTTAAAAATTCAAAAATATTTTTTTAACATTTATTTTTATCAAATCAGGTTATATTTTATTAAATTGACGACCTTGCCCTTAAAATTGAGCAATGGTATTTTCAATTGTCCTTATTTGAAACAAAATTCAAAATTCAAGATCAAATGTGTCACAATTAAAAAGTCAAAAATAAAAATGACACGAGTCCTAAACTATAGAAATTATTAGTGTAATTCGCCCAATAGAAAAACATAAGACCATATTAATCTGCATAAAAATTTTTATTTGTACAGTGCTAAGGAATTATTAGGCAAACTTTGGCTTTGTTTGGGAAGTGGCTGTATTTTAGGCTTATTGACTATTTAGCTATTTTAATAGGATATTTTAATTTTTGTATTTAGGAAGATGAGATGAATTTTTATTTGAATTGTTGTATTGAAATGATGTTTGAAGTGAAAATAATAAATTTATCCCTAATCTCACATTTTTGAAAATTAATCTAAAGAAATAAAATTATAATTTAATTGTTGTGTGACTCGCTGTCACTGCACAGTACCTACACTGTCACGTTGACAGTGTAGGCTGCCAATTGCCCAACTGCTTTTCTTTTCTTTTTTTAAAATATATATATATATATATATATATAAATTATTAGTTTAAGTTTTATTTGAGGCTATTTGGCTTTTTTTTTTTAGGGATGGTTTGGGATGATGTAAATAAGTATACTTTTTAATTTTTTATGAAATATGGGTTAGGTATAGGTTGGATTTGAATGATGTATTAGAAAGGTGATGTGACTTAAATAAAGTGATATGATTTAAATATGATAGAAACTTTCTAACTTTTTAACTTTTTAGATCATGCTAAACAAGGCCTTAAAGTTTTTTAGACTATTTTAGCCGTGCGGTTGCCAAACAGCGCCTTTATGGTGTGCATGGGACACCAGTGGTGCATGGCAGCTTGTGGAAGACATTTTCGTATTTGGTGAAATATCAGCTTTCTTTCTTTGTCGTCTTGTGTGGAGCAGTTTTGTGCCATTGCATATGCATCCTATCAAATTCATGTGATATTTCAATTATGGGTATGGTTTTTGTCCAGTTCGAAATTTGAATAGGATTGAATTGTATTATTAGATTTGTGGAGGTTTATTACGGGTCCCGTTTTGATAATCTGAATAGTTCAATATGTAGAACTCGTCGAGTACTATATATTTGTAAAAAATCACATTGATCGGATATCAATAGCTATATGATCAAATCAGTTTCGTATTAAAAAATTTAGACGGTAAACAAATTAACGGTTGACAAAAAACTGTTTTGATCACATAGCTATCGATATCCGATCAATGTGATTTTTTACAGACATATAGTACTCGATGATTTCTACACATTAAACGGTTCAGATTATCAAAACGAGACCCGTGGTGGGCCCCCATGGATCCAACAACATGGTCTAGTCTGATTCCGGACTGGACAGAATCCATACTCTTCAATTATTGTAGCAACTGGCCCAGTATGTTATTTGGATCACTAGTAAAATAAAGTAAATGGGGAATTGAATGGATATGGATTTTCTCATTTTCACATTTTAATATTAAAAAATTTGAAGGACATGTTAGGTTTATTATGGATCCCATTTTAATAATACGAACAATTTATTTTATAGGATTTTAATGTATATCATTTATAAAAAAAAGAAGTAGATAAATCCAATCACTACTAAAGAAAGGGTCTTTTGAGTCGGTTTTTTGAGTCGGCAAATTTTACCGTCGTAAAAGGTAGCCTTTTTGAGACGGCACAGAGTTACCGACTCAAATACCAAACCTTTAGTGTCGGCACCGTTGGCCGACACAAAAAATTAATATTTGATAGTATTATTTGAGTCGGTTGAATTTACCGACGCAAAAGATAGACCTTTTGAGTCGGCATAGACCTTTTGCGTCGGTAAATTTGTGCCGACGCAAAAAATTAGACCTTTTGAGTCGGCATAGACCTTTTGCGTCGGCAAATTTGTGCCGACGCAAAAAATTAGACCATCCACATTTTGTTTTATCACATTTTGTTTCAGAAAAAATTAATGGCAAATGTATATTTTTTTAAATAGACCATCCACTTTTTTAGGGAGAAACACATTAAAACGAAGATATTATAATTATTAGATTGACATAATTTTTTCATATATGATATACATTAAGGGTCCAACAAAATGAACAGTTCGAATCATCAAAATAAGACCCTTTACAAGCCTCTCGAATTCTCTTATGTTGAGATGTGAATACGAGATAAATCCAATCCAAGTGAGTGAGAATAATTTAAAGTAAGGTTAGACTAGACTGGAGAGGTACAAGTGAGTGTGAGAATTATATTTCATGTCACAATTTTCACTTGTACCAAACATAAGCCCACTTGCACCTCTAAGAAATTACAATAATTTTGAGTAAAATTTAGTCAAAATGCCATATGCTCAACATGTTAGTATATAAAGGATAGTTCAAAATATTTTACTTCCTAAATCCCTTGAGTAGAAAGCATGTTCTTCATGAAAAATAGATTAATATTTTTTTCTGAATAATCTTGAACAGAAAGTGTGTTCTTCATGAAAAATAGATTAATAATTTTTTTTTCTGAATAATCTTGCTCTGGATATATATATATATATATATCATAAATTTGAAGATTGTTTAACCTCTATATTCTTTTACTTCTTTTAGTGACCTGTTGCGCTGTTGTTGGATTTCACATCCGCCTCTGTTATCAACGCAGTCTAATTGGTTTCACTTGTGTATATAGGAGCCTGTTATCAATGCAGTCTAATTAATTTCACTTGTATATAGAAGTGTAAAAATGGTCGGTCCATTTAAAATCCACTCAAATTATTTTTTGCTTCAATTCTATCTCAATCTTTTTTTTTTGTTTAATAATTATTTTTAGTTAATTTTATATTAAAATCAAAATATTCATTTGATTCGAATTAATTATGAATTAATTTTCTAATCTTTAAATAATTTTGTTTTTAGTCTCTGTGGATTGATATTCGAACGAAATCACTATTATATTGAATTAAGGTTTTAGTAAGAATTTATTTTTGGTGTGAAAAATGACCTATCATACCCCCAAAAGATTTATTTTTTTATTCTATCTATGCATAAATATATATATATATATATATATTGATAAATGCTTAGAAGTGTATAATTATTCTATTATTTTTAGGTATTAATACACTTTTATAATATTAATTCTCTCATTTTATTTATAGTTATGAATTTAATAAATTAATTTTACTGTTTGCAAAATAACTTGTAAATAAATAAAAGTTTGGGTTAATTTGCAATTTTTAGAAAGAAAATGAAAGAGACAAAAGAAGGCAACCATTTGAAAAGAAAACCACTATTGGTACCTACCTCTTTACTTTAGCCTCCCATTTCTTTGAACTTTCACCCACTAAAATGAATCTCCTCTCTTTTCCTTTTCACTATTACAAAAATAGTTAAAAATTACAATTTGATAAAAAAAAAAAATCTCACTTTTATTAAAAGTGTGATAAAAAAAATTAGATTGATATTTTAATCACACTTAATTTGATTGAATAATAACATTTATTTTTTATATCACTTTGTCAATTAAGTGTGATTATACATACATTTTTTTAATCACACCTTCTACTTAAAGTGTGATTACATATATACTATTACTTTTTAATCACACTTTTTAAATAAGTGTGATTATATCTATATTTTTTAATCACACATTCTAATTAAAGTGTGATTATTTATATATTTTTTAATCACACCTTCTAATTAAAATGTGATTATATACACTATTACTTTTTAATCACACTTTTTAAATGAGTGTGATTATATATATATATATATATATATATTTATTTTAATCACACATTCTAATTAAAGTGTGATTATTTATATATATTTTTAATCACACATTCTAATTAAAGTGTGATTATATATACACCATTACTTTTTATCACACTTTTTAAATAAGTGTGATTATTTATATATATTTTAATCATACATTCTAATTAACGTGTGATTATTTTTATATTTTTTAATCACATCTTCTAATTAAAGTGTGATTATATATACACTATTACTTTTTAATCACACTTTTTAAATAAGTGTGATTATATATATATATTTTTTAATCATACCTTCTAATTAAAGTGTGATTATATATACACTACTACTTTTTAATCACACTTTTTAAATGAGTGTGATTATATCTATTTTTTAATCACACATTCTAATTAAAGTGTGATTATATATACACTACTACTTTTTAATCATACTTTTTAAATGAGCGTGATTATATATATTTTTTAATCACACATTCTAATTAAAGTGTGATTATTTATATATTTTTTAATCACACATTCTAATTAAATTGTGATTATATATACATTACTACTTTTTAATCACACTTCCTAAATAGGTGCGATTGTATAAAATATTTCAAATTGATTTTTATATAAAATATACAATTCTCAAATTTTTAATCACACTTAATCCGATTGAGTGTGATAATATTTATTTTTTATGTCACTTTCTAATTAAGTGTGATTATATATATATATATATATATATAGGGTAAATTACACTGACACCCCCTGAGGTTTATATTTATTATAGTTCCCCCCTCACGTTTTGGAAATTACATCTCCTTCCCTGAGGTTTAAAGTTTCATTACAGATTCTCCCCTCAGCAATTTAATTTTTTTAAATACCAATTTTGCCCTCACTGGGTAAATTATATTGACACCCCTCACATTTTAAAAATTACAATCCCCTTCTTAAGGTTTAAAGTAGATTACCAATTGCCACCTCGGTTAGTATTAGTTGAAAAAAAATTCATTGAAAAAAAATTAATTGGAAAAAAAATTAATTGAAAAAAAAATTTGTTAGTAAAATTTTTAAATTTTTGTTTAAAAATCAACATAAACTCATTTTGTGAATATATATATTTTTTTTCAAATTTACAAACTGAGACAACCATTTATAAATCAAAAAAATTATCAAACAAGTTTTTATGACAGTTTTTTAAATTTTTGTAAATATAAATTGGAAACTGAAAACGAAATGGTTACTAAACAGCCTTTAGATGGTAAAAATATCGTAAAATTAACAAATAATCAAATAAGTTACCAATAAAAGAAATGACTTATCAAAAGATTCTTAGGCTATGTATGGTTTGATTTTTAGAAAAAAAAATTAAAAATTAAAAATTAATTTGTTTAAGAAATAAAAAATAAAAATAATTATCATTTTTATATAATTTTTATCTTTCGAGTGGTTAGAAATAATTTTTTACAAATTAAATTGAAACAGCCATACGTATGTATATAACCTGCCCAAAAATTAAAATGACAATTATTTTTTACCCTTGAATGATAATTATTTTTTATTTTTTATTTCTTAACCAAATTAATTTTTAATTTTTAAAAAAAAATTTCTAAAAATCAAACCATATATGGCTTAAGAATATTTTGATAAGTCATTTTTTACGTTGGTAACTTATTTAATTATTTGTTAATTTTACGACATTTTTACCATCTAAAGCCTGTTTGCTAGTGCTATTTGGTAACACTTACGTTTTCAGTTTTCTGTTTATATTTACAAAAATTTAAAAAATTCAAATAAAAGCTTGTTTGGTAAATTTTTGATTTATAAATCAGTGGTCTCAGTTTATAAATTTAGCCAAAAAATGTAAACTCAAAAAATGTGTTTCCGTTTTGAGCTTTCAACTTTTTTTTTTTACCACCCAACACTAGCCACCACCTGCCACCATTTTCTACCACCGTCTTTCGCCACCACCACCCACTCCCTATCACCACCACTCACCGCCCACCCACCACCCACCACCCACCACCCACCTGCCACCCACTCGCCACCACCACCCACCTCACCCCCCGCCACCACCACCTCCTACCACCACCACCCACCCACCTGCCATCCACCCGCCACCACCCACCACCCGCCACTACCATCCACCATCCACCGCCCGCCACCACCATCCACCGCCCGCTACCACTACCCACCACCTACCCGCTACCACCACTCACTACCCACCAGCCACTACCATCCACCACCCATCACCACCAGCCACTCACCACCACCAGTCACTTGCCACCCACCCGCCATCACCACCCACTACCCACCCGCCACCCATCTGCCATCGCCACCCACCACCCATCACCCGCCACCACCACCACCACCACCACCACTACCCACTTGCTACCACCCGCCACCGCCACCCACTCACCCACCCACCATCACCACCCGCCACCTACTCGCCACCACCACCCACCGCAACTTGCCATCTGCCACTACCACCTACTCGCTACCACCCGCCACCGTCACCCACCTACCTACCACTACCACCCGCCACCACCCACCACCACCCGCTATCCGCCACCCACCTGTCACCGCCACCCACCACCTGCCACCACTACCACCACCACCACCACCACCCACTCGCCACCACCCACCACCACCCGCTACCCACCACCCACCGTCACCACTTTCCACCACCGTTTTCCTCCGCCACTTGCCATTTCTCACTCTTTTTTATATTTTTAAATTTTTTTAAACATTTTGTAAATTACCAAACGTGTTTGTAGTTTATGTTTTTCTAAAAATAAACAACAAAATAAACAAAAACCAGATAAAATTTTTGTAAATATAAACTGAAAACGTAAACGTTACCAAACAGACCCTTACATTTCATTTTCAATTTTCAATTTATATTTACAAAAATTTTAAAAACTGTCATAAAAACTTGTTTGACAATTTTTTTTATTTATAAATGGTTGTCTCAATTTGTAAATTTGAGGAAAACATGTAAATTCAAAAAATAAGTTTACATTGGTTTTTAAACAGAAATTTAAAAATTTTACTAGTAAAATTTTTTTAAATTAATTTTTTTTCAATGAATTTTTTTTTTCCAACTAATACTAACGGAGGAGGCAATGATACTTTAAACCTTAGGGAGGGGATTGTTGTTTCTAAAATGTGAGGGGTGTCAATATAATTTACCAGTGAGGGCAAAATTAGTATTTAAAAAAATCAAATTGCCGGGGGGAATCTGTAATGAAACTTTAAACCTTTAGGAGGGAGATGTAATTTCCAAAACGTGAGGGAGGAATTGTAATAAATATAAACCTCAGGGGGTGTCAATGTAATTTACCCATATATATATATATATATTTTAATTACACCTTCTAATTAAAGTATAATTATATATACACTACTACAATAATATTTATTTTTGTTCACACTTTTTCACACTTTTTAAATAAATGTGATTATATATATATATATATATATATATTTAATCACACTCCATAAACATTTCAATTTGATTTTTATATAAAATATACTATACAATTCGCGCCTTTATTCTACCCATGCCCATGAGTGAGAGAGACGTCTCTTTCATTCCCTAGCAAGATCGAATTTCACAAAAACACATGTCTCTTCTCCTTCTCCTTCTCCTTGCCTTCTGTTTCTGAAACGAAGCCCTGTTTCGTCAGCTCTGAACCACCATTGAAGTTACTCACAGCTTTGAACCACCATTGAAGTTACTTAAATTTGTCTTTTGAAATCAAAAACCTTTTGAAATTTCTGGTGAGTTCTCTATTTTTTATGCCCCTTCTGTGTGTATATATTTATGATTATGATTTTTATTAGTGAAATTTTATAGATATAGGTTTTCATTGTGAATGAGGGTCTTCGGGTGGTAATGATACGTGTCTGTAAATCAAAGTTGAAATTGGTTAGGTTTTTGTTAATGGTTGGCAGGCTTTACAGGAGGTGGGTATATGTTAGTTGCTTTGTAGAATATGCAACTCCATTACACAAGTGACTACACATATATATATATATATATATGTGTAAATATATGTATAATATATTTAATTGACACAAACAGAACAATATCTGGGAAAATAGTGTTTATATTGCTTCTCTATTTCCTTTAATTTGGTTACAATACTTCATATGTAATATGATTGGCTTCTGGCACTACTACACTAATTGGCCAATCACTGATTGTTGCCTTGAAGTTTCCAAATGTTACTTGGATTGTAAAATGTGCGATTTGTTATTGACATATAATGAACATTGGATCTAACCTTGGCTGTTGTGGCTTTTACAGCCCTAGATAAAAGTAGTTGTTCCTTAAACTGGATATTGCTAATGCTAGTGTACGTTTTAGGATCAGACAACCTAGATTCTGGCATAGGTATACTATTGCTTTCTGCTGTTGTAGGTCTGCAGCTTGGTATCAGTTTCTTTGACTGATTTTGCAATTTTTCCAATGAAGCTCATCAAAAGCTAAAACAACCTAAGAAAAAAATCTTAATGGAAAGAAGTAATAATATCCATCTACAGATTTGAAAACCCATCTACGGCCTGTTTGAATGGTGGCTCAATAATAGCACACGTAAAAAAAAAAGCTGATATAAAAAGTTACAATCAATACATATTTCAATCGCAGAGATGCCTCCTCCCCACTCATCTCTTGTGCATGCACACTCTAAATAAGCAATCTTGAATCTAGTAAGTGCAACTTCTGGATATAGTGCTTTGTAGATCTTGTGCACATTGATGTGTATAAACCACACATAAGTTGATGACAAGTAGTGAAATCTGTAGGTAAGTTTTCAATACCCCCCTTTCCACGTTCAAGCTGGGTTCCTATGCCTTCATTAGACTCAAAGAACTGATGCTTCGTATAAGCTAAATAGATGCAAGGCAAAATTCTAGTTCTAAGTTGGAATGTAAGCTCTTCCTTTCCAGGAAATCTTTATATTGTGAACCTCAATCTTAAGAGTTTGGCATAGAAATCCGCTAAATATTGATTTGTGATTATGTATCAATTTAAAGTAATAAAACAATCCCAATCAAACAATCAAGACAAATCGACACAACGATTTTAACGTGGAAAAATCACAATTGGAGCACCTCCAATTGTGATAAAAAACCACGGGCAACAGCCACAAAACAATCCACTAAGAAGATATAAAGGAATTACACAGGTATACACTAAATTACCTAGCGAATCCATGCCCGAATTGAACCAACCTCTATGTGCCTCTTCCAACCCTGTCTTCACCTTGAAATTGTCTTGACGATGAGCCACTCCGGAATCCACCAAAGCTTCAGGCTCAAATTTTTCAAAATCCACCGAAGAACAACTCTCTCTTTTGTGTAGAACAAACAAATAATCCTTTGATGTATACTCTTTAAACCATGAGTTGAATACTCAATCAAAACATTAAAGAAAACTAGCAAAATATCCCCAGATATAAACCTTAGAATCCAAAAAGAAGATCTGGAGAAGTAATCCTAGATTTGGACTGAAACACGTATTTATAGAAAACTGTCCCGCGATCTCCGCTCGACCGCCAGAATGGCCGCTCGAGCGTACCTACGCTCGAGCGCGGAAAGTTCCGCTCGAGCGAGAAAAAACAACATCCAGTATTTTTGCAGGCGAACAAACTTTTGAAACCCAGCATTCTCCGCTCGAGCGGACAAGTAACTTTGAATGCATTTTTGCATTTTGCTTCGGGGGCGTTGCCCCTCGACCCCGCCGTGGCGCTGCCCCGAACCCGCTAAGGGGCGTTGCCCCCTGGACCCCCGCGAGCTGACCGGGCAGCTCGATCCTCGTCATAATCAGCGAAGTGGCAAACTTGAAAGCATTATCATCACATACTTCTCTGCAAGGCACAATTCGGGTTGGATTCGCATCTAAAACTCATATCCTCACTGAAATACAAGAGCGAATAAAATTACAACTGAAAGGAGTTTTGTCAAACGAGATTGCCAAGAATAAAAACCTAACAATCTCCCTATTTGGCAATGTCGTGACAAAACACACCTAACAAATAAAATCTAAACACCCCAACCCATTACAGCCAACAAAAACAAACTTCTTTCTGACGGTCAAGATCTGCAAAACAACTATTAATGCCACAATCTCCAAAACAGCTATTAGTCCCACAAGAGTATATGAAAAAAATAATAAACATATGACAAGATTATCTTGAAGCATGAGATAGAAAACATGAATAAATGCGACTTGAAGATTTTAAAAACATGTAGCATGAATAGATGAAACCTAAGACACATGCACCCGACCGACCCATGGCATGAAAACTTGAAATCCTAAGACATGAATACTTGAAATCCTAAGACACATGCACCGGACAACATCACTCCCTCTTTTTGTCATGAATTGACAAAGGAAGCTCAATCAACTAAACCAAGATCAGAAACCACACAAGCAATGACATGATAATTAAAGTGTTCATGCTAACAAACTCTTGCAATGATAAACCAAACTCCCCTTTACTAAAAACAATGAACAAGAAGAAAAAAGACAAAAATAATATGGTGGAGCAAGCAAGGAATTCCAGATTTGTACCTTAAAAACACACAAGATTATCCAAGAAACACAATTACTTCATAACACAATGTTAAACGCTACTGCAGAATTTTGTTGTCATTTGTGAACCAACAATCAACTGATATGTCTATAACACTACTGACATCAATGATTCTTTTGATAGTATCATTCCCCGTCTTTTCAAAGAGTTCTAAAAGATTTTTCACTTGTGAATTTTAATAATGGAGAAAAATTCCATTAAAGTGCTAAATAAATGACAATATGATATATATAGTAAAGTATATATGGACAATGCTACTTCATACATATGAGATTGTCTACCAAATTTCCAAATTCTAAATAATTATGAACTTTCTTTAGTTGCACTAACACTAACCTGTGCCATGGAAACATCGTTATGTTTGGGGGATAGGATTGCACTAGCAGTCCCACTAGCACCCAACAAGAAATGGCTCATCTGTTCTTCACCAAAGTCTCTTAATCTATCAAGCTCTGGCATAACAACCTTGCCAAGATCTGGTCTGTCTTTCCGCCTTAACTCTGCACATTGGACTGCTATCTTTGCAAAACATAAGGCCACTTTGATAGGCCAATCTGGGGCAGTAGGGTCTAACATCTCAACAAATGTTCCTTTCTCTATAGACCGTCCAACTTAGTGAGCCAAGCCCATAGCTGGCTTTGCTGTTATCAGTTGTAAAAGCATGATCCCCAGTGAATATACATCAGATTTAATACCAAGCATTCCAGTTTGTTGATACTCTGGATCAATGTAGCAAAAGGTTCTAGCAGTTGATGTCATTCGATACTGTGTTACATCGTCAGCTACAGAGGGAGGAACAAGCCTAGCTAATCCAACATCACTAATCTTACTAACGTAGTTGTGATCCAACAAAATATTGGCAGGTTTGAGATCACGGTGCACCAATGGCTCTGGCTTGGTCTGGTGGAGAAAGAGCATGCCTGTGGCAATCTCTGCTGCAATTCGAAACCTAAGTTGCCAAGACAAAGAAGGGTTGTTCCCCCGTCTGAAGATATGGTCTTCTAAACTACCATTAGCCATGTACACATAGACTAGACAACCATATTCTGGACAAGCTCCTAGGAGTAGTACCATGTTGGGATGTCGCATGCAGCTTAGTACTTCAACCTACAATATTAATATTAATTTAATTTGACAAGGAAAAAGAAAGATCACATTAAATCTAAAGTAGAGCTTGTTGCTTGATTTTCCACTCATTAATTTAAGCCGTGTTTGGATTTCTATCATGAAAGTACCTGATCAATTTTATTTTGGAGTTCATTTTAGGTATAAATTACTAAGTTTTGTTTTTCCTATCATCACCTCTTGTTGAAATTCTCTCTCCCTTGAGCAGCGTTTGGACATAAAACCTTTACTGCAACAGGTGTATGATCAAGACAACATTTAAAAACTGGGCCATAACCTCCTTCCTCAATCTTGCGAGATTCATCAAAAAAATCTGTTGCTACTTCAATCTCCTCAATAGTGTATTTCCTATACCTAACATCATTTGGGACCAATCTATCTAATACATTCTTCTTATACTCTGCTTCCCCAATGATATTCATTTCAGCATTTATTCTTCGTTGTGATTCCAATTCTGCAATCCTTTGAGCTGCTTCAGTTGTCTCCATGGCTGCCGTACACTTCGCTTTCTCATTCTCTACAATTGCCAATGCAGCTTCCTCAGAAAGTCGTGCCTCTTCTAATCTTTGTTCTTCCTCAAGTCGCCAACGTTGGAGCTCCATTGCCTATGTTAGATTCTTATTTCATTAAACCTTCATGCTGGTTGTTGTGCCTTTTTTTTTATGTCAGCCTCTTCATCCAGATATAAAACTTCAATAAATAGCAGGTTAAACAATGGGGACATTCAGATATTTTTTAGACAAACTGGTGTGAGTAAGGAAGGGTACTCCAACAAACAGAAAAAAATTCATTAATAATAATAACTCCAAAAACCCAAGTAATTAAGCAGTGCAAGTAGCTTGTAATAGACATGAGCTATTAATTTTACAGATTCTCAGTCCAGTTCAGTTCTCATTAATTCTTCATCTCCAGTTTAATTTAATTGTTGTTGACATGGAATTACAAAAAGAATTTGTTTGCACTATTTAATTACTTGCATATATTTTATGTATTTATGCATGTATATATATTATATAAATATATCTATGAAAGTCTCAGCATGATAAAGATAAACACTAAACAACATTAGCATACTAAAAGACACCAAGGCATGACAAACACATACATATAAATTAACCGACTATTAAGTATCCTTCCAGGATGGATAATGGAAGCAGGTTAGCATTAACATCTTAAATATACTATTAATTTTTAAGTAGAAGGCAACTATTGTCTCTCCACACGGATCTCTCCTTTGGAATTCTATTATTTGTCGTTTCTGAATTGTCACCTTACGTTCTGTTCATACTGGAATTCTTTTTCAACTAATTAGTACTCTTTTTTTTTTTGTTAATAGATGAAAGGTCACATCCTTAAAAGAAAGATGTTTAGATGGCATAGCATTTATCCATAAAAAATGATCATTTTCGAAGATTTTCTTCTCATCAACACGTGGCAGATTCCAGAAAAATAGATCAACTAATGCTGTGTTTAGTTGAGGGATTTGAGGAGGGATTTGGAAAGGGAAATGGAAAAGGTAGGTGAAATGTGAAAAAAATATACCTACATTTCACATAGTTTCACACACCTTTTCCCTTTCCCTTTCCAAATCTCTCCCCAAATCCCCCAACCAAACACAGCATAAGGGATAATTGTTAGAGTTTCTTCTCACCAAGAAGTTCTAGAACCCAAGGGACATACCATTAGAGGAAAAAAAAAAAAAATGGAATTCTAATGGACTGAACACCTTTTTGAGAGAACAAGAGATGAATCTTTAGAGGCCTAACCAATTCTCTCAATGTGTTCCTAAGTCCCAATTTAAGCACTTAGTTGTTACTACTGCTGCAGAGCAGTTTTTGCTGCTGCTGCTGCCAGTTGCTGCCTCTTTTGGGAGGCAAACCACCTAAGTGAGTTAGGCAGCCCACTTTGAGCCCTGGGGTTTTTTCTAGTAGTGTTTAAAGCCTGCACCTTTCCTAGCAGTGTTAGGCAGCCCACTTTGCATAGATTGTTTAGACCTTGTGACACTACAAGAAAACTGGGTATATGAGACGGAACTATTTGCGACGGCACACTTGCCGTCTCAAAAAGTCACTTTTTGCGACGGCAGAAAATGCCGTCTCAAAAAAGCAGAGTATTTGCGACGGCATCATTTGCCGTCTCAAAAAAGCAGAGCATTTGCGACGGCACTAAATACCGTCGCAAATACTCTCATTTTTTGAGACGGCAAATAGTGCCGTCGCAAATGCTCTGCTTTTTTGAGACGGTAAATGGTGCCGTCGCAAATACTCTGCTTTTTGAGACGGCATTTTCTGCCGTCGCAAAAAATGACTTTCGTGTTTTTTTTAGTGAATATTTTTAAAATTTTAAATATTTTTTTTAGATGTACCTTACTTAGATGTATCTACAAAATAAAAAAATTATGAAAAAATTTTTTTAAAAATTAATAAATACATAAAAATACAAAAAAATGTATTGAATTATTGTATTTTTGGTATTTAGTGAATTTTTAAAAGATTTTTTTTACAATTTTTTTAATTTTTAGGTGTATTTATGTTAGGTGTGTCTAAAAATTTTAAAAAATACTTAAAATATTTTAAAAATTCAGTAAAAACAATATAACACGGAAAACAAGAAAGTTTAATTTTCTCAAAAGAGTTTTTGGAAAACTCTAACCTAGCATAGTGATTGTGGTTTTGAGATAGCTTCATATATATACAGTCACAAAATGGTTTGAATAAATTCAACGGTATTTTTCTGTCGCAAAAAAATTAAAAAAAACAATGTCGTCTTACTCTTTTGATATACCATTTCTCTTTTCATTCATTTTTTCATCTTCCTGTCTCTCTGTCTCTATCTCTCTCTCTCTCTCTCTTCTCTTTATCTCTTTCACTTATCACTCTTCTTTCTATGTCTGCCTGTTTCTCTCTCTCATTCTCTCTGTGTCTCTCGCCTATCTCTCTTCTCTCTATCTCTCTCATTTCTTTTTTCTCTCTCTCTCTTATCTTTCTATCTCTCTCGCTCATTTCTCTTCTCTTTCTGTCTCTCTCTTTTTCTGTCTCTCTCTCTCGCTCATCTCTTTTCGCTCTATTTCTCTTTCTTTTTGTCTATCTCTCGCTTATCTCTTGTTTCTCTCTCTCACTCATCACTCTTCTCTCACTCTCTCTCTGTCTACTTGTTTATTTGTCTATTTCTCCCTCACTATGTTCGCCTTGTTCGCTCTCTTACTCCCATCTTCTCTATTTATCGAGCTCCTTCTCGATTTATCGATCCACTATAAGAAAATACACTTTTAGCAACCACTTTGTCTATCTCTCTCTCTCTCGCTCATCACTCTATCTCTGTCTCTCTCTCTCTCTATCTCTCTTCTTTATTTGTCTCTCACAAAATTAAAATATTTTTAAAATATTTAAAAAAATGATTTGAATTAAGTTTTGAAAAGAGTTTTGAATTATCTGTCTTCTTTATTTATTGAGCTTCCTTTCGATTTATCGATCCACTACAAGAAAATGCATTTTTAGCGACCACTTTGTCTCTTTCTCGCTCATCATTCTGTCTCTTTCTCTGTCTCTCTATCTCTTTTCTCTATTCGTCTCTCACTCATCTCTCTTTCTCACCACCCATTTTCTCTACCACATTTACCACTACTGCAAATGCCATTTAACTACCACCACTCTTCTCTTTCTCTCTTTTACTCATCACTCTTCTTTCTCTGTCTGTTTGTCTATCTGTCTGTTTGTCTGTCTGTCTGTGTGTCTCTCGTTCATCTTTCTTCTTTCTATCTCTCTCATGTGTCTTCTCTCTATGTCTCTTTCGCTATCACCACCACCACCACCATCTCTCTTTCACAACTTCACCACTAATTTCTTTCTCTACCACAACTTCACCACTAATTTCTTTCGCTATCACCACAACCACCACCATCTCTCTTTCACATTTTTTTCATTAAAATATTGCCCCTACTTCTACCAAATAAAAAAAATATATATTTTTTTTCATTAAAATAAAAATGAAACAAATAAATTTTCAATCTTCGTAACTAAAAAAAAAAGAAATTTTTTAAAAAAAATTCATTTACTAGAAAAAATATATATTTTAACGAAAAATAAAATTTTTTGACAATAGCAACCCCAATCTCAAAAAAAAAATAAAATAAAATAAAAAATGTAACTTTACCAAATGAAAAAAAATAAATATAAAACAAATAAATTTTTAACTTTACCAAATGAAAAAAAAAAAATTCATCAACTATAAAAATTATTTTAATAATTTTTTATTTTAATAAAAAATACATTAACTGTAACATTTGTGGGTGTGGGTGTGGGTGTGTATAGGGTTTTGTTTGAGAACACACACACAACACAAACACAACAAGCCGCCTCCTCTCCTCCTGCTCGCTCTCTGTCTCTCTCTCCATCTAGGGTTTCGCCTTCCTCTCTCTCTTTCACACAACGACGGCGCCGATCATCCGTCACCGCCGATCCTCCCTCACTCCCGATCCTCCCTCACCGTCGCTCGTACCTCACTGTCGATCCTCCTCCCTTACCGCCGCTGCTGCCTCCCTCTCTCTCTCTCTCACAAACGACGTTGACGGTTGCTCGCCCCTCACCGCCACTCCTCCCTCACCGGCGATCTTCCCTCACCGCCGATTTCAAAGGGTATCTCTCTCTCTCTCTGTGTCGGGATTTCGGATATAGGGGGTTTTCATACACACACACATTATTACAATTTTTTATTACAATTTTTTCCTGTACATTTTGCCTACTTTCATTAACACTATTGTGGGATCTTTCATTAGACATGGTTTTTGAACCGGCCTTTCAAATTTGCAGGCCGAACTGGAAGCATATTTTGTAAGTCAGCCAAATCCCCATGAATATCCAACTGAATCCTTAAAATAACTTCTGAATGTTGTTTCTCAGTATCATTTGAAAAGGATTTTTCTGAAATTTTGCTTGGACTATGACTTCGTATCAGATTATTTATAGCTGCTCTACTTTTCATCATCGCACATTCATGGTATTTTTGTCATTGTCAGTGGATCAAATTTGTACCTTGATTGTTTTCATTCATTTACTTATTCATTCTTTTGGGTGGGATTTGTTATGTCAGTATCACTTGGGAAGAGGTCACATTGGTACTTCCATGAAAGCAAATTTGTATCATTTGTTGGAGCACAGAGCGCCAACTTGGTATGTCCCATTACTTGGCCTTTTTTTTGTAGATAAGTCTTCTTTCCTCCTTTTTAATTGTTCTAACTTAAACTCTTCTTGTAGCCGGTACTTCGTCATTCCTTTGTGGAGAGGAAGTGGTTATACAACAATGTTTGCTCAAGGTTTGGTCCCTAATGGTTTTTTTCAAACATCCTGTAATTGTTGGAGCTTGCCTACATAATATTGATTTATTTTGTTTGGAAAATTTCCCACCTTTTTCTTATTTAAAACATGTTGAATACTTATATTTATTACATGTTTGACATCACTCATGCTTGTCACAAATCCCTACCCAAATTCTAAATCCAAACATAGCCATAGGGTATGCAAAGGAGCAACCAAGCACACCACTCGGCCAGCATGCCTTCACTCGATCACTCTCACTTGGTAGCAGCATAGTCCGTCCCTTGGCCTGCCTATATTTTCCTTATTCACTCACTCCCTTAGCTGGGATTATTCACTACCTAAGCCAATAGTGTTAATTAAGATGAAGTGAATTTGTTTCATAAGCACTGTGTTTCATTTGTAGTTAATATCCAAGGCAAATTTTCATAAATTTTCATAAGTTTTGGTTTGTAGGATCATATTTATACGAACCGTTTTTCTTAATTATTCTTTGGTTGGTTATACAGGTGGACATACAATGATCCTCTTCGGGCAAAGTACAATGCAAAAATGGCCGGAATGAATGCACCTATAGCAAAACCCAAAGGAAGCAAGAAGCTTAAGGATTGGGAGTCTCGGTGAAGCGGAAATGTTTCTTGTGCTGCTAAAGCACCCATACAAGTCCGTAACTTCTTTCTCTATGTTGTTTTTAATTGGATTCGCATTGCAACCTCTATAGGCTTTTACTTTGTTAGTGCTATTAATGTGTGAAAGTACTATTTTTGTCATTAATGTAGAACTTGTGTTACTGTCATCATGTTCGCAGTTGGTACTTTTGAAAGATGAATATTAATATGAATGCCATATATGCAAGTCTAGAAAAAATGAAATGAACTGTTTCCAGGAATGCATGGTCTGAAGGCATATTAATATATATATATATATATATATATATATATATATATAAAATATACATTTTAACATAAAAGAGATGATAAAAGTCACGAGGGAGCTAACCTATGGCCATGAGATGAGTGGATTTTCCGGTGAGATGAGCTCCATACAATATTACCTGGACCTGACTACATCAACGCTTGATATTTGATAAAATAATACCAATATAAAAAGATGTTAAATTTCAGAGTTTAATTGGCTTTACCAACTAGAGGGAATTGGACTCCTAATATTATAGCCATGTAATTCTTTTTGGACAATTTTTAATTGTGGAAGTGCATACCATATGTATTTACGTAAGTTATCTTATAAGATTGCGTAAGTTTTCACAAATGTAAGTTGATCTATAAAATTTTGAAAAATCACAATTTACGTATATTTGTGAGTATTTATGTAATTTTGTGAGGTAACTTGTATATATTTATAAGAATTTATACAAGTATATATGGTATATACTTTATACACCTAAATACTTTTTATGTACTTATTGTTGTTATTAATAAGAGCAATGAACGCAATGACTAAGGATGTAATAATTTTCTCCATATTATCATTAGACATGTCTTATTTTAAGATTCAAGCAATGGCTATGGATGTAATAATTTTCTCCATATTATGATTAGACATGTCTTATTTTAAGATTCATCAATTGGAATCTTATTTCAATATAATTTTATTTTGGTAATGACATGTAGTAGTTCTTTTCCATAAATATTTTAGTATTTTATATTTTTGTGAAAGAGAAAAGTATGCTACACAAATATTTTAGTATTATGATATTGTCATTTATCATTTCAATAATATTACATACTTAAATAAGTATTCATAAAATAAAAGTATAAATTAGATTCATTTTGAGTATGGTTCATCTTACATTAATTTTGATCTATACTAAACATCTTAATTTTTAAATATTTTTTTGAATTAAAAATTTGGTACATGTATCAAGTTTTTTAATTATTTATATTTTACCAATGAAATATCATGGGATGAGATGAAGGGGACATTTTGGTAATTTCACTTCAATCCTTTAAGTCAATTGCAGAGTTCCAGGTTTGGGGAGTTAAATAGCTGACAACAAAATTTTATTTATTTATTTCTTTGTGTTGAATGAGAAACAAAGAAGCATTCGAGATTCGAGAATAGAAGCTTAAATCTCATTTATATATTTGTTGTGTGTATTTATTAATCTATTCCTTTGTATTTTATATATTCGTTGAAACTCATCGTCTAGTTACTATTATTATATTGATGTTCTTCAATTTCATTCATATGTTGTGCTTGAGACAGACCTTTTATTTTTAAAAGTGGACTCCTAATCACATTTACAAATAGATCTGAGTTTCTCAGGCCGTAACTATTTTTTTGAGGCTTTATATATATATATATATATATATATATTGCATTTTACAACAATAGATAGAGTGGACTACTAATAATACTTATCAAAAGGTCCAACTTGCATTCTTGGCATTATTTGAGCATGTTTGACCCAATTTTAATTGAGCTTGGTCTGATCCAATTTTGGAGTTTTTATGGCAGCATGAACTGCATGGCACGGAGTGGTGCTTGCTTGAGTCTTAACACTTTTTTGGCAAATTGACAGTATCATTTCTCAATTACCACTTAGCTTGCTTTCATATATTAGATTATAACTTCTGTTTTTCAATTACATTTGGAACAGGGAATATATGGTTATCCAATTGAGATCTAGGCCCTTTTCTTTTTTGCACTGAGGTGTGCACAACAAATGTTAAAACTAGAGGGTGGTGGCAAGGAATTGATTGAGCGGATTGACAAGAGGATTACAGCCCTGAGCTTCCACATACAAAATTACTACTGGCTTGATTTCACTCAATTGAATATTGAATTTGAACATGTACAGTTTAATTATTCTTTGTAAAATATTGAATTTGATGGCTTGATCAATTTTTATTTTTATTTTCTGTTATGATGTTTTTGTGAATGGAATGTAAATAATCAGCTCTTAGAGAGTGAGAGACGGCACCACCGTCGGAAAAAATAGAAATTTTTAATATTTTTATTAATTTTGTTATATGTTTTACTTTTTGCGACGATATTATACTGTCGCAAAAAATAGAAATTTTATTATTTAAAATAAAAATTTTATTATTTTTTAATATTTTTTGCGACGGCATTACACTGTCGCAAAAAATAGAAAATTTCATATTTTTTATACTTTTTGCGATGGCACCACACCGTCGCAAAAACAGTGTTTTTTTAAAAAAAAAAATTATTAGCGACGGTGTTTTTTGCCGTCTCAAATAACATTTTTAGCGACGGTAAAATAGGGCCGTCGCAAAAAAGTTAAGAAATTTCAAACGTTATTAGCGACTGCACGGTACCGTCGCAAAAAGGTAAAAAATGCCGTCGCAAAACATTAGCGACGGCACTTACCGTCGCAAAAACTCTTTTGCAACCCCTCCAGTTGCGACCCTCTCTTGCCGTCGCAAAAAGTCATTTTGCCGTCGCAAAAAGTATTAGCGACGGCATTAAGAGTATTAGCGACGGTATTTTACCGTCGCAAAAAATCAATTTTTTTGTAGTGTGAAATTATTATTTTTTTTCTTTTTTTGACTTTGCAATTATTCATAGATCAGATAAAGGTTATGTCGGCCCGTACAAACATTCCTATTCTATAGTTGTTAAAAATAAGATTCAAATCCCCAAATGCAACCAATTGAGAGTTTCACTCTCTCTCATATATTAAATCCAACAAATTTATTATCTTTCTTTTATTTTTAAGTTTTTCAATTTGTCTCGAAAGCACCCTTAAAAGAAGGCTTTGTTCTCACACACCCCTCCCCCTCCCAACTAAACCACAGAGAACAGACCTTTGCTGGTATCACTTGCATAGTGTATGACATTTGACCATAAAACAGGGACCACAATCGGTTTTGGTTTGTTGCTGCTGCTGTTGCAGCACTTAGTTGCTGCTGCTATTGCTGCACTTAGTTTTTTTTTTTTTTGGGTGAATAAGGCTACCTAGCAGAGTGGTTGCCTCCACAACCAAGATCAGAAGCGCACACAAAAGAAGCCAATCAATGTTATATTTACAACACTCACTCAACCTAGCCATAAGTACTTTTTTTTTTTTTTTGATCAGCAAAGTAAAAATTTCATTAACAACATGAAATTAAAGGTACAGGAAGAAGGCATGCATCGAGAGAGATTCGGAAAGTACAAATTACCCCTACTACTACTACTCGCATCCATACAACCAACCCCTCGGCCTCACGATTTTTTTTTTATACAAAAAACAAAAAAAAAGTTAAGAAGGACTTAACTAAAAATAAAATACAACAAACCCACAAAATCTGGCCACAAAGACCAAGCCAAATCAAAACCCAACACCAAACACCAAAGCTTTCCCGCCCACTGCTATTTTTCAAATTAAAGCTAACCACCTGTGCAGCCTCAACTCCCAACGCCTACCTACTGCACACCCACGCCTGACAACACCCAGCACCTACCTGTGCTACACGCCCACACCTGTGCTTTCCACCTGTGCTGCACGCTCCTCTGAGGATATTCACCTGTGCTACACTCCCACACCTGAGCTTTACACCTACCGAGAATATTCACCGGCCGGAAAGCTCCATAGCCAGCAACTCTGTACCACTGTACCCAGCCATAAGTACTTGCAGTAAACAGTTAGAAAGTTTTTGAAACTAGTTCACTCAACCCACAGCTTACAACACTCACTCAATATATAAGGGCACAACATCTCTCAACCCACCATCCTTATATAGAAACCAGATTGGCAACCTGCACAACAACATGTAAGTTAAAAACGTTTAAAACAATAAACCTCACCATATGGCTCACATCACTTGACCCTCCTGTATGTTCTCACCAGCACTCAACCCTCAAGAACAACACTCAACCCTCATTTGGTTTCTCCCCAACACTCAACCCTTAAGAAATTACTCTCCACTCAAATTTATAATGGTAGCTAGAAGACCATTAAGCACTTAGTTGTTACTACTGCTGCTGCAAGTTGCTGCCTCTTTTGGGAGGCAAACCACCTAAGTGAGTTAGGCAGCCCACTTTGAGCCCTGGGGCATTTCCTAGCAGTGTTTAAAGCCTGCACCTTTCCTAGTAGTGTTAGGCAGCCCACTTTGCGTAGATTGTTTAGACCTTGTGGAATTATTATTATTTTTTCTTTTTTTGACTTTGCAATTATTCATAGATCAGATAAAGGTTATGTGGCCCCGTATAAACATTCCTGTTCTATAGTTGTTAAAAATAAGATTCAAATCCCCAAATGCAACCAATTGAGAGTTTCCACACTCTCTCACATCTTAAATCCAACAAATTTATTATCTTTCTGTTATTTTTAAGTTTTTCAATTTGTCTTCAAAGCATCCTTAAAATAAGGCTTTGTTCTCACACACCCCTCCCCCTCCCAGCTAAACCACAGAGAACAGACCTTTGCTGGTATCACTTGCATAGTGTATGACATTTGACCATAAAACAGGACCACAATCAGTTTTGATTACATTATAAAAGAATAACTTAATCTCAAAATTAACATCATGGTTAATTCAAATTGCTCATTCATTGTTTCCATGTACTTCAAAATGCATGATACTAGTTCCCACAGTAATCAATACACTACTGCATTTTCAAATGATTGAAAAGTAATATATTTTACCAGTAAGGCAAACTGAAAGCATTTCTGAAAGTGTTAAGCAGGCAGTCTCATGGGGACACAAACAAGAAAAAATGAAAACCTGATTGTTTCTTCTCTTGCAGCCATATGATCTCCCTGATCATTGAGTTACCTCCCGCGTTGCTCTCGTATATGAATTATACTAGTTTTTGTCCTTTCATTTTTTATTTTTCTGTCAAAAAGACGAACTTCGTTACATAGGGGTAGGAATTGAAACCTGGGTAAAGTCCCAATCACTGGGTTATCTAAATGCTCTTGAATTATATATACACTAGTTGAAACTCTTAAATTAATGTAATGGTGCACACACATTCCATATTATGTTCACAGAATATTGTTGTGGGAGCCGAATAATTGGAATAATCAGAAGCATACTCTAGAAGACATATATTACACGGCTCTACTCTACACGATAAGGATGCCGAATATAATAGATGGGCCGAACAGATACTGAACCATGGAGCCGAGTAAATAAGAGGACGATGAGTGACAAGTGGGCCTGGCCATGAGGCCCAGGAAACAAGTACAAATAAAGGAACAACAGACTAAGAAAGGTATGTGAGAATTGTAGTGCTTAACTTAGAATATAAGCATTCCTGAGTGTGGTTACTGACTTGTCCGTCGGAGTGCTAATTCCGGCACCCCCGACGGAGTGTCTATTCCTTTTTAGGTGACCGGAAGAGGATCACGAGCGTTCTCCAAGATCAGAAGAGTATTTCAAAACCACCTTCTCCACAATTGGCGCCGTCTGTGGGAATACTCAAGCACATCCATGGCGAGCGTGACGGAAGATCCTTCGACAGTCACTGTCGACCCTATACCGCAAGAGGAAACCACTCCAACAAACTTGCTTGGAATAGAGACTATCGCCACAAGACGTGCCTTGAATTTTGCCTCACCCTCGACTTCGGAGCACGAGACAATGCAGGCGATCATGGAATAAGCAAAGCAAAATGAACAGAGGTTAGAAAACATGATCGCTGAGAACGAACGTCTTTGTGAAGATTTGGCCTTGGAAATGGCGAAGTCCAAGCAAGCTGCGCGCCCAAATCCAAAACGACTTCCGAAGGCAGGTGGTCGACAACCTCGAGCACGACAAGACACTGATAGCGACTCCGACTCATTATCCTCAGAGCCCAGGAAGAAGGGATGACACAAAACCACCAGTTCTTCCGAAGAAAGTCCCCGTGCAATGCACAAGCGAAGAAGGAATAGTTCGGACGAAGACTAACACGATCCCTTCGTACGACGGATTGTAAAGGCTGCGCTACCCAAGAAATTCAAAGTACCGTCGTTCACCTTATACGACGGCAAATCAGACCCCACCAACCACATCCGTCACTACAAGCAGGCCATGACATTGCATGCAGACGACGAGGCCCTCATGTGCCGAATATTTCCTAGCAGTTTGGGACCATTGGCGGTCAGGTGGTATTATAAACTGGAGTTGGCTTTGATCAAAACCTTCCACCAACTACAAAAATCCTTCAGGGCTAGATTCATCACCAGCGAAGTCCAACCGAAGCAAGCTGACTCTCTCTGGGCAATGCAAATCCTGCCAGGAGAAACACTAAGAGCATATTCGGCGCGATATTGGGAATGCTTTAATCTTGTTGACGATGCTTGTAACGACTCCATGGCCATCACTGCCTTCAAAATGGGATTACACCCAGATAGTGCCCTCCGCAGTTCCTTGACTAGAAGACCCCCCAAAACAGTCTGGGGGTTGATGAAGAAAGTAAAGGAATACTGCAAAGTGGAAGATGACGCCTTGTGGGTTAAAGCCGGACACGTGTCCAACAAAACGGCCCCTCCCGAAATTGCTCAGCTAATAAGTTTCGCACCACCTCCGAGCCCTGAACCACGACAGTGGGCTAAACGAGACAGGTGATGGGACTCTCGCTGATCTAGCGATCAATGCTCGCACCAGGAAAATGAGCAACTGCAGGTCGATAGCAGGCGCATAAAGCGCGCCGACAAGAAATATACGGAGCTGTCAGAGCCAATCAGCTCGATTATGACCAAAATCTAACATCTTCCGTTCTTCAAATGGCCGTCCAACATGGTGGGACCTCCTGACACAAGAAGACGGGACAGGCGTTGTGAATATCACAAAGATCATGGTCATGATACGGACAGTTGCTATGCCTTGAAAGACCACCTCGAGAAATTGTGCAAGATGGTCGGCTCCAGTAACACGTCCGGAAGAGCACAATCAAAATTGTTGCCCTTCGGCAAGAGTCACCTCCCCTCAGTGTTATACATATGATATACAGCCTTCCAACACCATGTACCATACACTCAATCCATTCAGCCCCCCAGAGGCAACGCACACAAGCGAAACAGCCTCATGAAGCTCCAAGTATCATCTTCGACGATTCCGATCTTATCGACATAACGCTCCCCCATATTGATCCATTGGTCATTGAACTACACGTGAATCGATTTACTGTCGAACGCGTCCTCATAGACCAGGGAAGCACTTCGGAGGTCATGTACTACGAGACCTTCCTCAAACTCGGCTTCAACGAATCAGACCTGTCTCCGGCTTCTCATCCATTATTCGGCTTCAACGCAAATCCAGAGTACCCATTGGGGAAAATCACGTTACCCGTTTGGGCGGGCTCTCAAACAGTGGATGTGGAATTCATGGTCGTCAAGCTCCCTTCGCCGTATAACCTTATCATGGGGAGAACTTGGCTGCATACTATTCGGGCCGTGCCAAGCACCTATCATCAGCTGCTACGCTTCTCGACCGAACATGGTGTTGAGCAAATCCGTGGTTCCCGGCAATCCGCACAAGCATGCTATCTCCTTTCTGGAAAGACACCAACGGAGACACAGGTCAACTCCACTGAAGTGTCGAATCGAGATAGTCTTATTGATGTCGGACGGCTCCCTGACGACAAGCCACGGAAGCTCTAGGCAATACCAGCAGCAGCTTCCTAAGACGTATGCTCAACGCGTCTAGCTGCGCCGCTACTCGCCGGAAAAGTTGCTCCTGAAGGTATTTCCAGATGATAGGGGGCCGGTTGATGGAAAGTTAGGCCCGCGGCCTTGTTCCTAACGTATTTGTGCAAATTCCATCATTAAACCCGACCTGTGGGGAATGATATTGGTTTTGAATGGCTCACCATGTACACTTTCCAATTTTGTAAGTAATGTAAAGATTCCTGTTTACTCACCGTGAAATCCAGCTCAAAAGTATTCCAAATAAAGTCTCCGGATTCAGAGCGCCCTTCGTGGATATCACGATTGGCCGACAAAGCCTCCGGATTCGGAGCACCCTTCGTGGATGTCACGATTGGCCCAATAAAGTCTCCGGATTCGGAGTGCCCTTTGTGGATATCACGATTGGCTGACAAAGCCTCTGGATTCGGAGCGCCCTTCGTGGATATCACGATTGGCCGATTAAAGTCTCCGAATTCGGAGCCCCATCGGCGCATGACGCCTTTGGGCCAATAAAGTCTCCGGATTCGGAGCGCCCTTCGTGGATATCACGATTGGCCGACAAAGCCTCCAGATTCGGAGTGCCCTTCGTGGATGTGACGATTGGCCCAATAAAGTCTCCGGATTTGGAGTGCCTTTTGTGGATATCACGATTGGCCGACAAAGCCTCCAGATTTGGAGCGCCCTTTGTGGATGTCACGACTGGCCCAATAAAGTCTCTAGATTCGGAGCGCCCTTCGTGGATATCACGATTGGCCGATTAAAGCCTCTGGATTCGGAGCCCCATCGGCGCATGACGTCTTTGGGCCGACAAAGTCTCCGGATTCGGAGTGCCCTTCGTGGATATCACGATTGGCCGACAAAGCCTCCGGATTCAGAGCGCCCTTCGTGGATGTCACGATTGGCCCAATAAAGTCTCCGGATTCGGAGTGCCCTTCGTGGATATCACGATTGGCCGATTAAAGCCTCCGGATTCGATGCCCCATCGGCACATGATGTCTTTGGGCCGAAAAAGCTTTCGGATTTGGAGCACCCCTCGTGGATGTCACGATTGGCCAGTCTCCGGATTCGGAGCCCCATCGACGCACGACGTCTTTGGGCTGATAAAGCCTCCAAATTTGATTGACCAGTGTCATCGAGCGGCGCTCAAGGGCCGAGTAATATTCCGAATTCGGAGTGCCCTCTAGAATGAAAACATTTACACATCGAAGCAGGGATATGTAGGTTGAACTAGTACAACCGCGTGAACAAGACAAAACGTTCCAGCATTCAAAATAAGATGCTTAATTAAGCATACAAAAATTCAGAATGAGATAAACTTCTAGAATGAAACATTTTATTCGATTAAACAGTAATTACAAAAAATGCAATCTACGTTCGAAGCATTACAATATCTATTCTCATACGGCATCGGGTTGGGACAAGCGGTAGTGCCGAATCAACGCCCATTGATCAGAGAGCACCCGCAACTTGAAATGCTCTGATCTGGCCGTGCTAGAATCCATGATTCACACCGACGAGATAATCACCCTTGAGGCTGGGACCTTTGACACCATAGACAACGTCAAGGCCAAGATCCAAGACAAGGAAGGAATTCCCCACGAAAACAATAATACCCAACGGTTGCGGCGCTACGTCAGCCTCATTTCTTGGTCGCGATTGCGGAGAACTTCGCCATTGCTGTTTGTCCCATTGAGGTGATCTGCTTTGACGACTTAGAGGCTGACGTTTTTCTCGTCTTTTGAATGCCATACCTCCTGTGCGAGTGGGTTCTCTGTTGCGATTCATTACAATATCAAGCTCAGCCAGAGTCCGAGCTTCTCCTCTGCTGCTGAAGAAAAACTCCATTCGACATTCACACTTATTTAACCCCACGCAACAAAATCGTTTTAAATCGAGTCTGAGCACAGTAAGCGAAGTCTCTAGAGAAAAAAATCTGAGGCGATTTATTTCGAAACACCTTGCGGTGGCCTCGAGGCGATTTCATTAACATTGAACTCTAAAAGATGGACGCCGAGCGATATTAGCCACAGCCACTCCATGCGCCGACTGTCTCCGGATTCGGAGCCCCTGGCGCATGACGCCTTTGGGCCGGTTGAGCCTCCGAATTTGGAGCCTCATCGGCGCGATTGACCGCACGTAACACATGCGAAATATATATTTAATGAAGAGTGCTCATGACAAGTCGGCATATAACCGTTCGGAATTAAAATGACTAGCTGACTCGGGCCGGTCAATGTTTATAAATGAAACATATGCAAACACGTGTGTGCCGAATGCAAATTATAATGAAACTTTTAAAACAGGACATTTTATTCAATCAGGCAATAATTACATAGTTATGAACGTGATCCGCGTTCAAACGTTACATTGAGTGTTTTTACACAACGTCTCCCTCATCTTCACTCTACTCGACTTCAAAGGCAGCAAACGGAAGATGGTTACGTTGGTACAGTGGCAATGCCGAGTTGACGCCCATTGCTCGGAGAGCTTCTTCGGCCTGAAGCACCTTGATCCAACCGTGCTTAAATCCACGATTTTCGCATCGGCAAACTTCCTCAGCGAGTTTTTCCTTGGTCTTCTGTATCCTGACTTTCCGGCCATCGTGGAAGCCTTTTTCATAGGCCCTCCCCTTCGCGGATTCAATCGCGAACATGCTCGTAGTATCTCGATCGGCGAGCGTGGTACTGATAAGCCGTTGGGTGACCCTTTCTTCCACGATTGGGTTAGCTTGTCCGACGGGTTGTCCGTGATTGGCCTTGACCTTCCTTAGCTCACGTTTAGCCTCTTCCGCGCGAGCGTCCAAGTTTCGGATGCATTCATCCCTCTTCTCTCTTTCTCGGCGGGCAGCACAGAGACGTATACCGATTTCGTAGGCGGTGTAAAGCCCCTTCACCGCACCATGAATGCCTTCACGAAACACTTTGAAGTCCTGCCGACCTACCATCGACTGCTGGACCTCGGAAGGAAAAATCTATCGAGCAAATTCGACCGCCACACTTGAATCTCAAACGATCGAGTCCGCATTTGTCATGGGTCTATTCCCCACGAAGACTGCGAAGCTCAATGGGCGTGGCTTCGCACCGAGCTCCTTTCCAGAACGAGGTTGCGGGGATTTGCCCTGTGGCTCCTTGTCCCCCCTAGGCGACCTACTTCGACGACGAGAAGATCCACGTCTCTCCCGATCCCTCGAAGTCTTGCCTCCCGCCCGCGAAGGTTCGCCACTTCGATTCATGTTTCCTTCCAACTCCGCTAGCATCCTCGCTTCCCCTTTACTGTTAAAAAAGAGTCTATTCAACATTCGCTTTCGTTTATTCTTCATCAAAGACCTGAACTGAGTTGCTCACTGAGCACGTAAATAGGACCTTCATTCATTTATTCCATACGAGGGCAGCGCCACCGAGGCAATCTCATTAATATCGAAACCTCAACAGCCCGGTGCCGACCCAGTCGTGCCCCTATCATACACTGTTATTCGGCGTTTAATGTTCGCGAACCAGCTGGGGAAATGGCAGATTCATCAATCTATCCGGTTTGAGTGCTGCAGCCGCTTTACGGATCGACTAGTCAATATTGTATGATTCGGCGTTTAATGTTCGCGAACCACCTGGGGCAAGGGCAGATTCATCAATCTATTCGGCTTGAGTGCCGCAGTCGCTTCACAAATCGACTAATCAATATTTTATGATTCGGCGTTTAATGTTTGCGAACCAGCTGGGGCAAGGGCAGATTCATCAATCTATCTGCCTTGAGTGCCGCAGCCACTTCACGAATCGACTAGTCAATATTGTATGATTTGGCGTTTAATGTTCGCAAACCAATTGGGGCAAGGGTAGATTCATCAATCTATCCGGCTTGAGTGCCGCAGCCGCTTCACGAATTGACTAATCAATATTTTATGATTCAGCGTTTAATGTTCGCGAACCAGCTGGGGCAAGGGCAGATTCATCATTCTATCCGGCTTGAGTGCCGCAATCGCTTCACGAATCGACTAGTCAATATTGTATGATTCGGCGTTTAATGTTCGCGAACCAGTTGGGACAAGGGCAGATTCATCAATCTATCCGGCTTGAGTGTCGCAGTCGTTTCACGAATCGACTAATCAATATTGTATGATTCGGCGTTTAATGTTCGTGAACCAGCTGGGGCAAGGGCAGATTCATCAATCTATCCGGCTTGAGTGCCGCAGCCGCTTCACGAATCGATTTACTAGTCCTATTCAGCACCAAGAGTCCGTTTACTTGCTCGGATAAATTAAAGTTTAATAAATATAATTGCCAAGATTACACTGATTCCAATCGCTGGTTAGAAGGCACAACAGACAGTAATCATTTTATCCAAAGTAGTGGAAGGCAAAACTCTTCATTAATATCAGAAACTTCGTACAAATAACAGTGAAATGGGAAGGAAATTTTCATTAATAAATTGAGCACAGATAGTAACTAATTTATACATGAAAATTACCTTGAACTAACAAGGATCCACTAAACAAAAACGTACAACGAAATTAAAGATACCTAATAAAACTAGAATGTCTCCCAGATCAATCCTCGGGATCAGACTCAAGTGGCTCAACGTCCACTTGCTCGTATGGAATTGGCAAGCCCAATGTAACTCCAGCGGAAGGAAGGGCTTTGAGCCACCCATGTTTGAATCCCCGATTCTCGAATTTGCGGACCTCATCTACGTATTCCTTCAAGGCGGTGCTTTTCCCAGCTTCTAGCACCGTAGAAGCTTCAGATTCGGCTTTTTCCTTGGCCACCTTCAATTCTTCTAACTCGGCCTCTACCTTGGAAAGCGCCTCCTGGGTTAACCTGAGCGACTCCTCGCTCGCATTCACCCTATCCTCGGCTTCGGATCTGAGCTGGTCAGCAGTCTGAGCCCTCTCATTTTCAGCTTCGGCTCGAGCACTTTCCATTGTGGCTCTCATCGCCTCGAACTCGGCCCTACTTCTTTCACCCTCAGCTTCAAACTTTAAGCGGCCAATTCTTTTAATGGCATCATGCTGCCGGCAGCCTAGTTCGGCTATCCTTCCAACCGTCTGCAAAACAAGTTTGGATCACCACATCAAGCAACGTCGTACGCAAACCAAACCAAACGAGCAAAAATGAAAGTATCGTATACATACCAGAAGGGCTGACTGGACAGCGAACGCTATAGCTACCAAATTCGGCTCTTCTCGAAAGGCAGCCTTGTCAGCCTGTAGCGAAACTGAGGTGGCCAAGCTCAACGCCACGGCTGGATCCTTCATGGCAGATGCGTCAGCGGAGATTGGCGTGTCTTTGATCTTTGGTTGAACAACGAAGGGGGCAACCACGTCTGACTCCTCTAAGCGAGGCCGTTTGTCTGCAGGGCTATCCTCTGAGCCGGCCTCTCCCTCGGCGGAACGTTTTTCGCCCCGCTCTTTTGAAACCAGCCGTTCTTCCGTAACCTGCTATTCAGCTCCCTCCGTCTCGGCCACAACAACTTGAGCCGTTTCTTCTCCAGTAACCGGTTGTATAGATTCAACTGGGGTAGGCTCATAACGAGCGGCCTCGACTTTCTTTCGGGCGGCCATTCTCTCAGCATTTTTCTTTCTCACAATTTGCGTGAGATTTTCCCCAGCCATGCCTTTAGAAAAAGCGCCAGGTAGATCTCCCAAGTTTGTAAAAATGTCTCCGAAGGAAAACTCCGCCCGACCCAAGTGGACAGAGAGTTAGGCTCGTTAAGATCGGCTGCCGCAAACGCTGATTTGAGGGCTTCGTCGACTTCTTCGGCCTCCGTAGCGAACACTTTCGTTGATTTGGCAACTACTTTGACCACTTGTTCTAAGTCTTGCTCCGAATCAGAAGCTTCAAGACCAATTTGCCTGAGGGTCTTGAAGCTGGGAAAGACAAGAGCTGTAAGGTGCTGTTCACCGGTTAGGATCGGAATATCGTCCGCGGCTGAGAATGTGGTATAAGTAGGCTCGTACCACAGGAGAATATGGGCGGCTCTCCCTTGCTTCTACACGTTCGGACGGCCAAAGTACTTTAGTGTTGTCTTAATTTCCGCAAGACTGCGTCGTTAGCCGAGGTCAAAATCCTCTTCAACTCTATTGCCTGCAAGAATAAAGGGTAAGGCTTGGAGAAAACACCGCATAAAAGAAAGATCAACAAACACGGAGTTATATGGCAACCTGGTTCACCCCGCCGTCTAGGAATAGGGTCCAGGCGATCTTCGCCCTTGCCGAATTCCCAGTTACCTTGGACATTGACCATTACATCGTCAACTTGTTTGTCAGAGCTGGCAAGCATCGTCACCAAGTGATGGTCGGTGTCCTTGGCCCTGAGAAAGTAGCGCCCAAGCCGACCGGAGGATTTGGCTAAAGCATAGCAGTGCCGAATCGTCGGAATGCCGAGGTTGATCTTGAGACGCCGGTTCAACTCTACGATTCCTATTACGATTTGAAAGAAGTTTACATTGGGTTGCGAAGGAATCAGGCTCCAATAGCGGAGGACGGCCCTAAAAAATGGGTGTAGGGGAAAACGAACTCCGCCCTCTGCAATAGATAGGAGAGGGAAGACGATTGTATTTTGGTCATCCCTCTCCATATGAAGGGTATTGTCTGTTTCTAGAGCAAGATGGACATCCTCAGGAATAGAAAAATGTTTTCGGAACCTAGAAATTCGACCCTCGGAAAGGAGGTCTTTCAAATGCTTAGCCATTCTAGCAAGAACTCAAGGATATCCTAAATCAAAAATAAATACGAAAAATAGGATTGCAAGGAGAGGAGAAGAAAACTTACGAAAGGCAAAGGAGACAAGGAGAGAACGGATAAGAGTTGCAGAAAACGCGTCGAAGAAGAGATACCGATTGGCAGTCCAGGAAGTTCAAATATTCAAAAAAGTATGTTTTTCGAAGGGACTTAAGTTTCAAATCGTAATAAATGCGAGAGAAGCACGAATGGGGCGGGAAAGCATTACAATGACCAAAAAGCACGTATGCGTTCTGACACGCATCGGGAAAAGGATTAACTGCCGAATTTTTTGACTTCTAGCCAAACACGCCGACTAACTGATGCTAGCGAGGTGTTTGGGGGGCAATTGTGGGAGCCGAATAATTGGAATAATCAGAAGCATACTCTAGAAGACATATATTACATGGCTCTACTCTGCACGATAAGGATGCCGAATATAATAGATGGGCCGAACAGATACTGAACCATGGAGTCGAGTAAATAAGAGGATGATGAGTGACAAGTGGGCCTGGCCATGAGGCCCAGGAAACAAGTATAAATAAAGGAACAACAGACTAAGAAAGGTATGTGAGAATTACAGTGCTTAACTTAGAATATAAGCATTCCTGAGTGTGGTTACTGACTTGTCCGTCGGAGTGCTAATTTCGACACCCCCGACGGAGTGTCTATTTCTTTTCAGGTGACCAGAAGAGGATCACGAGCGTTCTCCAGGATCAGAAGAGTATTTCCAAACCACCTTCTCCACAATTGTTCATATCTTGTTCCCTTAAAGTACATTCACCATTAAGGAGAAAGTTATAAAAAAAAAAAGGACCAAATACCATATGGATGTTCCCATCTACTAATACATTTCAGTTTTAGATAAGGATAAATTACACTAAATTCAAACATAAATGGATAGTAATGCACTTCAAATAAGGATTTGTTTTGGTTTGTTAATGCCTTTGCTATTGCTGTTGCTACTGTTGCAGCACTTAGTTGCTGCTGCTATTGCTGCACTTAGTTTTTTTTTTTTTTTGGGTGAATAAGTCTAGCTAGCAGACTGGCTGCCTCCATAACCAAGATCAGAGGCACACACAAAAGAAGCCAATCAATGCTATGTTTTTCCATAGCAACCACATACACCAATATACAAGAAACCAAGAGTTTGAGAAAATAAAATAAGACCCCAAGCACAACCCGCAAGGGAATAGGTAGAAGCCTTAGAACATGAGCATAAAACCAGTTGGAATTCAACTCCATACTTCCTATCCAATTGTGTAGCACCAACAAAATAAAATAAAAAGACAACTGTCAAGCATACTCCATTCATTGAACTGGCGCCAATTGCAACCTGGTTCAAGTTTGCATTCCCTATAACTTTATACTTCCAAGTTTCAGCATGACTTGTTAGGACCACCCACACAGATTCAACCAAATGAAATCAAAGAGTAATAACAATGAGAAAATCCTCCAATGCAACAAACAATTTAGGTCTTCCTTCACTTGACCCACAATGAAAAATCTCTATTATAAGAACCAACCATAAGTACCTGCAGTAAACAGTTAGAAAGTTTTTGAAACTAGTTCACTCAACCCACAGCTTACAACACTCACTCAATATATAAGGGCACACCATCTCTCAACCCACCATCCCTATATAGAAACCAAATTGGCAACCCGCACAGCAACATGTAAGTTAAAAACATTTAAAACAGTAAACCTCACCATATGGCTCACATCACTTGACCCTCTTGTATGTTCTCACCAGCACTTAACCCTCATTTGGTTTTTCCCCAACACTCAACCTTCAAGAAATTACCCTCCACTCAAATAATGTACTATTATAGGATGAGTTGACCAAACAAAAAAGTGATGGGAGTTTAAAGACTAAAGGATGCAATGGCATTCTTACTATGGCATTGGGTACTCCTGAATCTTCTAGTCGAGTAAGGGGTGTAGGAAATTCTGTCACACATAGCACCTACTTTCACTTGCCTAGACGTGGGAATCAGTCACATTGGGAGAAGAAATGTAATGATCTTGAGGCAGTGGTGGTACAATTGCAAGCTAGGCTTAGTGTAGTGGAACAACAAATACCACATACACCAGAATCTGAACATGTTAGTTCAAATGCCTTGAGAAGTGGTTATGAAGGAAATTTTCAGCGTGATTTTCTCTCAACAGAAAACAGAGTGAGAACTAAGGAT
Source organism: Camellia sinensis (assembly GCF_055761805.1). Lineage (NCBI taxonomy): Eukaryota > Viridiplantae > Streptophyta > Magnoliopsida > Ericales > Theaceae > Camellia > Camellia sinensis. The sequence goes on along the minus strand of NC_138971.1, from coordinate 121,696,030 downwards.
GATATTCCACCTCAAGCTCTTACCCAAAAGATTATAAAGGTGTGTAGCATTTAGAACACCTAAAGTTGTTATATTTTCTAATATTGTTAGTGATTTTATTAGTGTTTTTGTTGTTATCTGTGTATTTGTTATAGGGCAAATGTTCAAACACGTTAAAAAGTGGTGGTAGAGGCATTTTTCAGGATGATTCTATCTTACCAGAAAATAGAGTGAGAAGTAAGGACGACATTCCACCTCAAGATCCTAAACAAAATAAGAGAAAGGTGTGTAGTTTTTATATATTGATGTTATAATTTATAATATCATTAGTGATATTCTTAGAAGTTCCATTGTTAACTTTGTGTGTTACAGGGCAAACCGTGTAAACTCGCGGTAGGTTCCATTGAAAATACTGTTGCACATGGCACGGTGTATGAGAGAATTGAACCCAATGAAGCCATTCATACAGTGCCATTAGGAGAATCCAATGTACGTGTGTCTATTGAAGTTGTTATTCAAAAAGATGCCCCTCTTCCTATACCTATCTCAGATGAGATGCTCATTGTTGGAGAAGCAGTGGGATTTTTTGTTGCTTGGCCCAAAAATCTTGTATTGGTCGGTGATGAGGTAAAATATTCAAACTTAGAAACTTTATTACACTTTCTTAAAATCAAAGTTGGCTTATATTTGTTTATTTTGAAAATTTTAAACTTAGAGAGTTTCAATTAATGTTGAATGTGGAAAATATCAAGAGTCCATTCAATCTTTTGTTTCATTAGTCGAGCATATCAAGTATGATGAAGCCATAGACATTCCACTAGAGAAAGACATATTTGGGGTGGAGATCAATATCCAACTTCAAAAAGTAGACATGGAGTACATATGTCATGTAAAAGAATTATCTGTTACATGTATCATGTTGTACATAAGGTAAGGAAAATTTGCTACATCAATAGCTATTTCTGTAGATTTTATGAATTACGAATTTAATTAACATTTGTTTCTTTTATTGGTCATCTCCATCAAGAGTTGAAGGTTTCCAATTGGAGGAAACAATTTGTATTTGTTAACCCTTGTATCGTTAGTAGAAAAACTATGGATGGGGAGAAATCAAAATCAGTGTTGCTTGCAAGAAGATTAGAGGAGGCTATGCTAGAGCAATTGATTTTAATTCCTTATAATATTGGATAATTATCTAAAACTATTTATTTCATGTGTTCAAATGATAATTGTAGACGCGCCCGCGTGGGCCTCATGCTACAGTTCGGACTCTATTTGTGTCACGGTTCTTAATCTGAACCAAAGAGTCCAAATCTGGCAAATCGTTTTGAGAAACAGATTTTTGAAAAAGTAGTGCCAAACATGGACTGCTTTGCCAGATACAGAGTAGCCACCTAAATATTTTTTATGGGAGAATTTAGGAAACCCTGACTCAGTGCCGAAGGCCACATGTCCGTCATCACCGGAGTTGTCTCGGCTCGGGAGCTTGGGTACGATCGGGGAAGGTCAGCTATGAGCACCCCCTTTCGCCCGGTCCGAAGACCGGCCTCTACTAACCGTGATATCCATTTTTGAAAACGTTATGTGTTCTTATACCAATTGTTAGCCTAGAATTACTATGTTATGCACGCAGCAAACAAGTATAGACTAGATTGCCTAATTTGGAAATAAGCATTGCATATCCGTTTGTTTCGAAAAACACTTTGTAATTTGCTACTCGCAAGTAGTCTTAAAACACGGATTTCAATGAGTTTTCCCAACTCAAACAATCCAACCTTTACCCACGGGCATGCAAGCAGTTTATCATATAAGCATTTAGCCGCATGGCAAGCATACTGTCATGGCAACACTCACACGCATGTGGGATGCTATGCTAAAGCATAAATACTTACATCGTACTCCGTGCCAAAACAATAAACTAGTTAGCAAACATGCATGTCCTAGTTCATGTTAGATTGCCTGATGCAACACATACAGGATGCAATTAGATAGGCTCGGCCAACCTAAGCATGGCATATGAAATGCGATCAACTATCACATATTCAATTTTGAATTGAAATACAAATGCAGTTAGCGTGATGTACCGAGCCTAATGCATGCAATACAAATGCATGGATGCACGCATGCATAGCATAAGGCATGCTAAATTAAACGTGCCCTAATCTACCATCAAAAATAGGTAAATAAAAGGGAAGAAAGAAGTGGGGATTGGAAGACATACACACACTCACCCACACTTATTACAGATTTGCCCTCACTAGGAGGGACCAAATAAATAATACAAATAATTAACTACGCAAGCTAATTAAATATTACAAGTTTCCTAATCAACTAAGCAAGATAACTTAAGCTAAGAAAACAGGAAAATTGCCTCGGGAAACGCGCCGCCATGCATAGGCTGCCTCTGTTTTCCTTCCTTCACTTCTCTGGAGGCTGCCAAAACCTCAGGGCTGCATCCCTGGACACTGGGGAGTGCCACCGGCTGAGTGGAATTACCACCGGCAGTGGTATGTGGCCATCGGCACAAAATGAAGCTGTCGGCAGAGAAATTATTTCCGGCCGGCACTTTACACTGCCGGTCGGCAGAGTGTTCCTGCAGAATCTGCAAATGACAGCAACAGAGGGCAAGGCAAAGCATGGCAGCACAATTCAAGGCATGTATGCAACAATCATGTCCCTTATCATGGTAGTGACTCAAAGGGGCATGTGCCTCGATTCTCGGACCACCAATCACGCATTTCCATGCATGATGGCCCAAGGAATCAAGTGTGCAATTTTCATGTCAAATGAAATGCAAACCAATCAAACAAACAAGGCCCAATTCTTATCACCAAGTCAAGGAATAAGGCATGCATGCAAGATGTGATGCAACCTAGGCATACAAGCTAAGGATGCAACATGGCATGGCAAGGCACTTATGCAAGCATACAAGCAAACATGAGGGAATTCATACCAATGGAAAGGTGGTCTAAGGCATGGTTTAGGCAGCCCTAATAAGGCCTAAAACAGTGGCTAAAATGACCAAAGCAAGAGACCAAAACACATGCACACATGCATATGATTAAGTGCCAACACTTAGGCACAACTTGGATAACTCTCAAACACATTTGAAAGAAGGTAATCATGGACTAAAAGCATGCAACATAAGCTCTGAAAATCATGCTAATACAAGGTGCCAAACCAAGCAACAAGTCAAACTAAACATACAACAAATGGCCTAAGTGCTTGGAGCAAGTCGAAGGGGCTTGAAGCACATTTAGCATAACAACCATGGCATGCATTAAACAACTAAAAACAGATTTTTAGCATGTTAAAACAAGGCTAAAGGACTACTTAGATGGCATCTAAGCGGCTCAATCTCAAAGGCATGCACAATGGCCAAAACATGGAACATGCAACACATGCTTCCAAAGCATTAAAGAGGCATGCAAGGCAATCAAACAAGCATGGAAATGGGACTGAAATAACATGTAGGGTGGCCCCAAATCACCAAATCGATGCAAAGATGTCATGCTATACATGCACATACTCAAGGCTAACAAGCCGGAATGCAAAGGAGCTATACTAAGCATGCCAAAATCAACCCAAACACTTATGGACAGACCTAAAACATGTCGAGATAGGCACAAAACCTTCACAAATCTAAGCCTAAAACATGCTCCAACAAGGGCTAACAACCTAAAGTACATTGAGGCATAAACAAGGCATTACATGGCAACTATGCTAAGCATGCATGGAGTACCAAAACCAATTTAAAATCATGTTATATTATGGATATATAAGCATGAAAAACGGCCTGTACATGCTCAACACACACTCAAACATAGGCTCCCTTTAGAGGCCAAAACATGCCCTTTTCAAGGACAACAAGGAGAGGGGGTGGCCCTCTCCTTCTAGAGACTTCAAGGCACCATCTTCCCCACTGAAATCCCTCAAGATTTCAGTGGTGAAGAGGCCTAAACACCAAAGTCTCGAAACTTGCATAAAATAGCACAAAATGAGGCCTTTCAAGGCCTAAGATGGATCAAACACCTCCAAACCACAAAACACTCTTAATAAACAACCAAGAGGACTTAAAAACAAAACTTTTTTGTGTTATACAATAAGCACGAAAACAGCTCTAAGATAGGTAGAAAATCAATGCAAAAATGGGGAATAAAGGTGTTAGTTTCTTACCCTTGATGACCCCTTCAACAATGGTGCTCCAATGGCCTTCTTTGGCTTGAATCCAACACCAAAACTTCAAACTCAGTCCCTTAGAACCTCAGTAGCTAGACCAAGGTGAAACACTAGGTGTTTGTGTGTAATAGTAAGACACAAAACACCTAGAGCACAAAAGAGAGGGAAAGAGAGATAGGATGTGTATCTAACCCTAACCCTAAAACCAGAGCTTAACAATGGTTGTCTAAGCTCTCAAAATATCTCAAGTCTCTAACCCCTTCAACCAAGAGAGAGCCCCTCTCTATATAGAAGCTTTTTTGTCTTGTAAAGCTTACAAGACAAGCTTCATAAGAGGGAGATCCCTCCATACACGTGTATGGAGGGGAGCAAAAGCAAGACAGCTGTCTTAAAATATCTGCAAAAGCAGATGCACAGTAGTCGGCCGGCCAAAAATGCCATCTTGGCCAAAAATAGTGCCGATCGGCACTAAAAAGTGCTGACCGGTAACAAAATGTGCCGGCCGGCAATATACATTGCCGATGGCAGCAAAAACCAGCCGGTGGCCTCTAGCCACTGCCGGTGGTGGGTGGGGATGGTCCACAAGCCCTACCCTGCCCTTCCAAGGCAAGACACAAGTTTTTGGTGCAAAAGCAGACACTAAACAGTCGAGTTCGGAGATCCTGAGACAAGGCGCGTAGCCGAGACCTCCGGGAACTCCGAACGAACACAAACATGGATGATCACCGAGTGTTCAAACGGTGACGTCCAAGTCTTGAGGACGGTCAAAAATGGGGTGTCTACAGTTGCCCCTCTTTGACATAACTCGAAAGTCATAACAATGACGGGAGTGAATGTCAAAGCCCAGAGACGACCCATTTTTGACAAGGCCGAAGACTTAGACAAACATACAAGACAAACAAGGTATGCGCCCAAAGGCAGAGGCAAGATGCAAGACAATGCACGAAGGATGTAAGAGAATTATGCAATTCTCAATACGTCTCACTCGGGAGATACAATACCTGTGCGGCTCGTCTGGTTGCACCAGCCTCAAATGAACCGTACATACAATATCGTGCCTGCAAAGAAAACAAACTTAACAGGTACAATATTGTTAGCAATATGCATGACAATGCAAGAATAGTTGTGTACTCGAAATGCGTGACAGCGCAAAGCAAGTGGGGAGCATGACAATGCCATGAAAATACAAACATGTAAATGGAGTATGCGGTCTACGCAGGCAACGAAATTGATCATAAGCATGCGGTCTACGCAGGTAATGAAATTAACAAATATGCGGTCTACACAAGTAATGAAATTGAACAATTATGCGGTCTACGCAAGCACTATATGCGGTCTACGCAGGTAAAGAAATTGAACAATAATGTGGTCTACGCAGGCAAAACATGCGGTCTACGCAGGTAATACATGCGGTCTACGCAAGTAATGAAATTAAATAATCATGCGGTCTACGCAAGTAATGAAATTGAACAATTATGCGGTCTACGCAAGCAATACATGCGGTCTACGCAGGTAAAGAAATTGAACAATAAATGCGGTCTACGCAAGCAATACATGCGGTCTACGCAGGTAAAGAAATTAGATAATCATGCGGTCTACGTAATCAAAACATGCGGTCTACACAGGTAATGAAATTAAATAATCATGCGGTCTACACAATCAAAACATGCGGTCTACGCAGGTAATGAAATTAAATAATCATGCGGTCTACGCAATCAAAACATGCGGTCTACGCAGGTAATGAAATTAAATAATCATGCGGTCTACGCAATCAAAACATGCGGTCTACGCAGGTAATGAAATTAACTAATCATGCGGTCTACGCAATCAAAACATGCAGTCTACGCAGGTAATGAATTTAACTAATCATGCGGTCTACGCAATCAAAACATGCGGTCTACGCAGGTAATGAAATTAAATAATCATGCGGTCTACGCAATCAAAACATGCGGTCTACGCAGGTAATGAATTTGAATAATCATGCGGTCTACACAATCAAAACATGCGGTCTACGCAAGCAATACATGCGGTCTACGCAGGTAAAGAAATTAAATAATCATGCGGTCTACGCAATCAAAACATGCGGTCTACGTAGGTAATGAAATTAGATAATCATGCGGTCTACGCAATCAAAACATGCGGTCTACGCAGGTAATGAATTTGAATAATCATGCGGTCTACGCAATCAAAACATGCGGTCTACGCAGGTAATGAAATTAAATAATCATGCGGTCTACGCAATCAAAATATGCAGTCTACGCAAGCAATACATGCGGTCTACGCAGGTAAAGAAATTAAATAATCATGCGGTCTACGCAATCAAAACATGCGGTCTACGCAGGTAATGAAATTAGATAATCATGCGGTCTACGCAATCAAAACATGCGGTCTACGCAAGATGAAATAGATTACAAACATGCGGTCTACGCAGGTAATGTAATGAACATGCAATGAGATGCGCAAAACCACGCAACGGAATACATTGCACAAAACAGCGTGACGATTTGAAATGCACAAAACAATGCGCAAGTTTGAAATGCACAAAACAGTGCGAGGGTTTGAAATGCACAAAACAGTGCGACGGTTTGAAATGCACAAAACAGTGCGAGGGCTTGAAATGCACAAAACAGTGCGAGGGTTTGAAACGCACAAAACAGTGCGACGGTTTGAAATGCACAAAACAGTGCGAGGGTTTGAAATGCACAAAAAAGTGCGACGGTTTGAAATGCACAAAACAGTGCGAGGGTTTGAAATGCACAAAACAGTGCGAGGGATTGAAACGCACAAAACAGTGCGACGGTTTGAAATGCACAAAACAGTGCGACGGACGCGTGCGACGCACACGGGGCAACTCCCTCTTCATTCCCGTGCCTTTTCACATTCCGGCCTTTCCGGCCATTTCCGACCCTCTCGGGAGTTGACTTTTCGGTTGACTCTTCGTATTCCGGCCCGGTTTTCCTTCCTCCGGCCATTTTCTCACTATTCCTGATATGGCAGACGACATTCCACGCGGCGGGACTCCCTCGGACCACGAGATGGATCCCGGGGTCGAGCTCCTACCGCTGAACGAGCGCCCGTTCGACCCGGCGACCTACCGGCCAGCGGTCCACGTTCTGCCCCCCGACGGCCTGCGCCTGTTCCGGAGCTTTGAGAGGCACGTGGCGCCCGAGCTATTGCTGCGCGAGCCTACCTCCCACCTTTCTTTCGGCGCTTCCGAGGTAACTTTCTTTCTTCTGTTTTACTTTCCGCAATGTAGGATACAAAAACTGTCATAGCTAGTTGTATTCTTTAACTGCTGAAAACTGATATGCTGTACACCGTAGTTGACTGTAATCATACATACAACTGATACCTGCTTGAGACTGACACATGCACACACACTGCACTAACCCTGAATCACCCAAACACACGGCGCACACTGTATTTCACTGCAAACACACCGATACCCGGTACTTGTCTGAATCTGTTAAATTTTCACACATGCTATATCTGTTCTGAACCCCCCAACATGCTGACACATCACACGTTGTAGTTCACTGTAAACACACCGGCACCCGGTATTTGTTCAAATCTGTCTAACTTGCACGCATGCTGCATCTACTCTGAACCACCCAAACATGCTGACACATCACACGTTGTAGTTCACTGTAAGCACACCGGCACCCGGTTTTTGTTCAAATCTGTCTAACTTGCACGCATGCCATATCTGTATGGTTCCCCAAACTGCATTTTGAACCTTGTCTTGCAATTTGTTATTTTCTGTTTACAGGAGGATTCCCATACCATCCGCGGGTATGGGAACACTGGCGCTCGGGAGTGGTACGGCGAGCTCCCTGATGCAGTCCGGCGCATCGTGGATCGAGCGGGTTTCGGCGCCTTCTGCCGAGGACTTTCCAGGCTCTCCACATGCAGACCTCTTCTCGCCGCTCTGGCGGAGAGGTGGTGGGACACCACGGATTCTTTTCACTTTTCCACTGCAGGGGACATGACGATGACCCCTTATGATTTCTCGATGCTCACTGGCATCGGGGTAGGGGGGGATCCGATCCCATTTGATATCGACATGGATGAGTGGACCGCCGCTCAGGTCCATCTGCTAGGTGAGGCCCCGCCTCTAGCTCGCCCAGGTTTCGTCCGATACTCCTGGTTTGAGGTGCAGTTTCGAGTCCAGCCCGTGTTGGAGGAGGAGGCACAGATGACCCAGGAGGACGTGGAGAGGTATGCTCGCGGCTTCCTCATGTTCCTGTTCGGGACGACCATCTTCGCCGACCGGGCGAACACCGTGCCTCTCTGTCTTCTCAGCGCACTGGTGGACGTCCGGGACATTTTGCACTATGACTGGGGTGGCGCCGCTCTGGCCACCCTTAATGGATACATGAGCTCGGCTTCTCGCGGCAGCGGCCAGCTACTCGGAGGCTACTGGCGGGCTTGGGAGGTACACTTCTTCTCCGCTTTTTACATTTCTGCTCTATATTTTCTGTATTCTGTATACTGCACACACTGTAGTCTACTTCATACTCGCTGTATACTGTACACACGGCACACACATACATTCTGCTTTACACTGACTGCACACTACTCACACTGTACACTATACACAATACACTGCACAACACACGGTTCTGCCTTTTCTGTTTTATTCTGCATTCTGCTCTATCTGATAAAATGCACTGGTATTTATCTTGCAGTTGTGGGTTTACGCCTACTTTCCTAGGCTCGCTCCCGTGCCTGTCGCGGAGACCCCTCTGGTCGTCCCCTTCTCACGGCGATTTGACGGGAGATGCACCCGGCGGCCACGGGAGACATTCGGCTTCTTCCGCCGATACTTCGATACCATTACCCCTGCCGAGGTATGTTTTACTTGCAGTTCATTTAAGGTTCGCTTTTCCACTACATATTTCAAAGCAGTAGATAACAAACTGTCTGTTACTTTCAGATCACATGGCGGCCGTGGGCTCCCTTACCGGCGGCGATGCAGGATCGGTTTGCTGGTGCGGAGGAGACCTCGCGTTTCCGAATCTTGCTGGAGGGCCCGGTTTGTCGGGCTTGGTACCTGGGGGAGCGTTTCCTACGCTAGACCCTAGGGTTACCTGAGCAGATAGTCCCGGCTCACCCTCTGGCGGATATGAGGGAGACCGAGAGGCTCACCATCGAGCAGATGGACGATTACACCGTTGGCTGGGAGGAGGCCGGCTTCAGAGGCGTTGGCGACTACCGGGAGTATGTGCAGGCATACCTGATGCAACCTCTGAGCGGCGGCCGTCGAGCAGAGGGATCCAGGCCGGTGGCGCCAGCGGCTGGAGTAGGAGCGGGAGTTAGAGCAGGAGCTGCGAGGAGGGCCCAGGTCCGTGGAAGGGGCGGAGTGCAGGGAGGACGGGGAGCTGGCGGCGCCCTGCCCGCTGCATTGACTTTCCAAGGGCAGAGTGGGTCGACCTACCAGATCCCTTTCACCCCTCCACCCGCTGGTCATGAGTTCATCGACGTTCCCGATTTACCTCCGGTATGTATTACTGCATTTTGTACAGTCATTTCCTTTCAGTTTTTTTTTTTTTTTGATACTCCACAGAATATTGATGCGTCTAATACTTTTGCAGGCTTCTTCTGAGTACACCCGTCAGTCGTTGGCGATGAATGCCTCGATGATGGGGATGCTTCAGCGGACATTTGACCTCCTGGCCCTCTACAGCATCCCGGTACGTTCTTCCGATACTGGTCTCAAACCATTCATACACTGCTCTACATAATCTGATGCACGACACAACACCTGATACACTGATCTCATAGTATCTGATACACTGCATATACTGCATTCTACACTGACAAACTGCTCACGACATTCTTACGCTGTACTGCATTCTGCACTATTAAACTGCTCACGGCATACACACTGTACTTATACACTGCATTCTGCACTATTAAACTGCTCACGGCATACACACTGTACTTATACACTGCATTCTGCATTGATGAACTGTTCACAGTATACTAATGTATTTCCCTCTTATGTACTTTTTCAGCCTCCTTTCCAGATTCCCATGGCAGGCGGCGCTCCAGCTGGACCTTCTGTCCCGGCTCGAGGGAGAGATGAGGAGGGCCGAGTATTCCCCTGCTCCAAGGCGGGGCGCGCTCATGTCGGGAGCAGCTCGCGAGCTCCAGTCCCAGACGATGATGATGACGAGGAGTCAGAGGCGGAGGCAGAGTCATCAGGGGAGGAGACCAGAGGCGGCACTAGCTCGGGCTCTGACGATGATGCTGATGATGCTCCTGGACCCTCGTCCAGGAAGAGGACTAGGACGGACTGATGGCCTCCCGGAGTGCTCGACATGGATGCAGATTTTTGTTATTTTTCTTCTTTTCTTGTAGTTTCCTCTTTTGTTGGTAGTTAGATTACCTTGTACTGCCGCAGGCAGATTTTTGTTTCCAAAACTTGTACATTTGAAAAGGTAATGAAATGAACAGACTTTTTATCTGAAAAAGTGTTTACATTTACATATCTCATGTATTGCATCGCATCTCATCATGTTACACCTCAATGTAAATGGAATTGATTGGTTGTCTGAAAATTGAACATTTGCACTGTAATAATCAGATAACTAAACAGCCAACAACAAAATAACCCAAGCAACCCACTGCCTGATTCTGGACACACAACCCTTACTCTGTTGGGGATTAATCTGCATACAGCCCGTAACATAGCATTCGTTTCATTCTGCACACGGCAAACTTCAAACAAAACAGCCCAATCTGACAAGACGACCTTCAAAGGTGAAACCGGCTAGGGTTGAAACACAATCGAATATAGAGAATGGCACAATATTCTAAACATAAACGATTTTTGAAATTAAATAAGGGTTTTTCAAACCGGGGTATCGAGCCTATAACTGAACACAGCGAGGAGGACTCAAACGAAAGGGTACACGACCTAAACACAACGAGACACGCTCGGAAGAGACCTAAAACAAAGGTTGAGGTAAATAAAAAACAAGAGACACGACACACAGACGCGTTAACAACGACGGGGGACCTCAGATCACGAGGAGCCAGTTTCTCTGGGTATTGTTTCCCACCCTTTCTGATTTGTGATTCTCACATCACTCGGCCCTCGGGCTCGGTTTTTCTCTCAAAACCCTTTGGCTCACTTTTCTCTCAACTTACACCTCTCTATTCTTTATTCTCTCATTTTTCGTCCCTCCCCAAGGTGATAAATGAATGAATAGGAAGTTGCGGGTTCACGCCCGATGCTTTTAGCTCACAGCTACTTCTTTTGGTGGGTGGAGTGCCCTCCTGGCAAGTACGTCAATGACGGGGGAAAGACAGAACACCTGACTCAACTGTGCCCCTAGTTCACCATTTTGACCATTTTTCGTTTTTGCTTTTCACTAAAACAGTTTTGATCAAGATGAGAGTCGGATTAACGTACTCATCTGATTTTTGGTTTGAAAACCATGCAAGTCAGGCTGTAAGCACTGAAAATTTTCCTTTTTGGGTCCAAGAAAATGGTCCAGTTTTGGAAAATAAGATAGTTTTCGAGAAAATAGTCAACCTCAGTAAAAATTTTCAAAAACTATTTTTGCAAACGGCTGATGCTTAACGAGCATGGAACTTACTCTTTGAGATGCGCAACCCCGGATCGGAGGCAATGGAAAATTGCCCCTAGTTTGAAGAATGCCGCACGGCAACGGAAAGTTGCCTCTGGTTTGAATGGCGGCTTGCGATGACTGGTGGCAACAGAAAGTTGCCCCTTGTTTGGATGGGGCCGCAGTAATCCGCAGACAGTCTTCATTGGTGGTGGCCGAACTCTTGGACACAGAGATGACAAAGACGGTCATAACAAATATATGGACACAGTCACCTTGGAAGGTGTTGGCGACCAGACTTTGGGATGAAGTTGAAACCATTGCATGGACTAGGAAGCTATGGAAGCGTTGGGGGCTGGACTTCATGATGAAGTTGCCTACGTATCCCAAACATGGGAATCAAGCCTTACGTAGTTCCGGTTAAGGTACACTCGGGTATTTTAACCTTCACTTTTCAGGCTCTAACTTTTGCCAAGGTGCCCGATGCGGGTTTTCGACCTTGCGAGCTCTTCTTCTTTTTCTTTTGTCTATTTCTTTTTCTTTTCTCTTTTTTCTCTTTTTTCTTTTGCTTTTCTTTTTTTGTATTTTTTCATTTTTTTTTTATTTCTTTTCTTTTCTTTTCTTTTATTTTTTTCTTTTGCTCTAACTTTTGCCTGGGCCGCCCTTCCGGGTTTTCGGCCCAGCGAGCCTCTCAAAGGGTAAAAGTGTAGCAAGTCCATGTCAAATGGTTTTTGAAATTGAAGCCTCTCTGTGTCTAGGAGAACGGCTGTTGCAATGATTTGCAAAGGAATCCATCCTGGTTGCTTCACGAGCTTCTTCTGGCGAGATCTACTCTTTCTGATTCGGCTTTGGTGCCTCCTGCTCGAGGGCTACTTCAGAGCTGGCCATACAGACCTTTCATGGCGTTTGTCCGTTGAACTTTCTGAACGGGTTTAAGGCTTGAAAAGGACAGGTCGAGTCTTGAGGCTGAGAGCGATCCTAGGCTGCACAATCGCAAGAGCGGTTCCACACAGGTCTTCACAGGGCCGCGTAAAACATTTGTTTTTGAAAGTTTTTAAGAAAGCGACGACTCGCTCGCGCCGAAGATAGTGTGGAACCAATCTGGATCAAGCCAGGATCCTTCCCAGTACTCACGCTGACAAGCATGATTTCATTCATTAAAAGGCTTAGCATGCTTTTCTTTCTCTCAGAATGATCCAAAAATTTGCAAAACCTGAGGAATTCCTCCCTCTTTGTTTTCATCACCGCAGTGTTAAAAAGGTTTTTTTTTTTGAGGAACTTTGGCTAATGCAATGAGTTTGGTGCGCAGGAGAGTAGGCGAGATGCACTGTCAGTCCATTCAAGTCCTCTGGCACTTATACTGAAAGCAGGCACAAAAGTGAGATAGCCACGGCTGTTTCATTCAGATTCGTTGGTATAACTGGCCCCTTGGCAGGAACAGACTAAAAACAAAAACAGGTAATTACAAAACAAAAAACGGTGTTCGGGACAACAACCCCAGAATCACCCGGTATTTTATACAAAGGGGACTGACTCAATATAACAAGACAGACCCTTAAGCAAAAAGGCTGACTCAAAACACAGAGACAGACTCATAACAAAAGGCTGACTCGATACCCGAGCCAGGATTTACAAAACTCAGTTTCACCGATGCTCAAAAATACGTGCCAGACGCTACATCCAAAATATACCAAATGTCGCCCGCAGGCGGTTCACTTTACATACTCGCGGTATCTGAGCCCTCGAAATCCAACAACTGGGTGGTAACAGACTTGGCTGAGGTGGGTGGGAGGATAACCTTGTTATCAATCAAATCCTGCACTTCATGACGAAGGCGGAAACAACTATCGGTACTGTGACCGGACTGTTGGTGGTACGCGCAGTACAAGGTAGCGTCATGCGTGGCGGGGAGATTCTTCGGGAGCGGCCGAGGCTCCAAAGGTTTAAGATGCCCATTTTTCGCCAATATCAGTAATGCCCTAGACAAAGGCATGTAGAGGTCGTGAAAGGCCCTGCGCCCTCGGGGCAGATACTTTGAAGTTTGAGGATTCTTGCTAGATGTGCTAGCGAAAGGGTCGGCTGGCACTGCCTTGGCTTTTTGGCCTTTTCCCGGTACAGGGTTGGGAACGACAGGAATTGTCTGGGCATGACGGGGCCCGTCCCGATTTTCTGCCTGGCTTGAACTGCCTTCAATTGGAGTGGGGAAAACATCATCCACAGCTTTGGTCACGATCGCAAATGTTTGTTGCTTGTTCATCCCTCTGGCTTTCAGAGCCTTGACTGCTCACAGCAGTTGTTCAATAGGATCGGCATCTACCTTTGCCTTGTCCTTTCCTCTGGTGTCAACCTGATCAAGGGCCTGGGTTGGTGCTGGCATGTCGTGGCTGTAGCCGGAAGCCACCTCTGGCTGGCTGAGCTCTATCAAAATCCACCCCAGTAGCGGGGGCTCCTGTGGTATGAAATTCCCGGCATACGGCGCCGCTGGCGGTGAAGCCGACATTCCATAGGCCAGATCGGCCACGGACCTCTGGAGGTCACCTATCATCCCTATCAATTCGAAGGTGGTGGGCTCACGAGCCTGGTATAACTGGGGAGCCCGGACCGGGTGCACAACGGGCGACCTGGGTGGATGTGACATATTGATACTGGCTTCACTCTGCGGAGCAGTCCCCTGCTTCAATGCTGCCGTCATAACCACAATTTCTTCTGAATTTTGTGCCACCATAAATCCTGCCTTAGCAAGGGGGAACACTGGCTATTCTGTATCAACTCTCTGACTCTCTGAGCTGAAAGGAAAAACAGGCAGCATTTCAGCCCAAACTGATCAAACACAGGTGTAGCCGAACAACTGCACTCCACTACTGATTACTGTTCCCCAGATTTCTGTTCCCAAAATACTGAATCTGATACCTGCGGATAACTGATTCTCGACAACTGATTCTCAACAATAGTGATTCTGGTGCCCTCGGGCCCGATACTCAAATTTGCAAACTGGTATGCATATTCCTGTAGAGATACACCCTAAAAGCACGTAGCAAGTAAGCGAGAGCCAAAACACCCTTATGTTGGGGTAGGGTTTCCCTGTCCTATTTTGTCAGGAGCTAGGGTTTCACTATGCACGCAGCAGTTTTCAAACAACCTAACATCGGGTAAGCAGCCTGTCCTAACTTGGAATGGTCACTATGGATCCGAATATGCACTAGGTCGAATGGTCGAAAAGGGTGCCCCGGTAAAACCGGGGTTTGTGTTCCCATATTGTCAGAGCCCATAACCGGTCAGCCTTATGGTCATGCCTTGACAAGACAAGCCTCCGGCAAACCGTTCAGGAATGGCAGATGGCAAACACTGTGTTCCTAGGCGCACTAATGCACATGCAATGCAAAGAAACACATAAGCAAAATCAAAACAGGATATCACGAGTTCGAGTCAAGCTCTCTAAACTCCCCAGCAGAGTCGCCAGAAACTGTAGACGCGCCCGCGTGGGGCCTCATGCTACAGTTCGGACTCGATTTGTGTCACGGTTCTTAATCTGAACCAAAGAGTCCAAATCTGGCAAATCGTTTTGAGAAACAGATTTTTGAAAAAGTAGTGCCAAACATGGACTGCTTTGCCAGATACAGAGTCGCCACCTAAATATTTTTTATGGGAGAATTTAGGAAACCCTGACTCGGTGCCGAAGGCCACATGTCCGTCATCACCGGAGTTGTCTCGGCTCGGGAGCTTGGGTACGATCGGGGAAGGTCAGCTATGAGCACCCTCTTTCGCCCGGTCCGAAGACCGGCCTCTACTAACCGTGATATCTATTTTTGAAAACGTTATGTGTTCTTATACCAATTGTTAGCCTAGAATTACTATGTTATGCACGCAGCAAACAAGTATAGACTAGATTGCCTAATTTGGAAATAAGCATTGCATATCCGTTTGTTTCGAAAAACACTTTGTAATTTGCTACTCGCAAGTAGGCTTAAAACACGGATTTCAATGAGTTTTCCCAACTCAAACAATCCAACCTTCACCCACGGGCATGCAAGCAGTTTATCATATAAGCATTTAGCCACATGGCAAGCATACTGTCATGGCAACACTCACACGCATGTGGGATGCTATGCTAAAGCATAAATACTTACATCGTACTCCGTGCCAAAACAATAAACTAGTTAGCAAACATGCATGTCCTAGTTCATGTTAGATTGCCTGATGCAACACATACAGGATGCAATTAGATAGGCTCGGCCAACCTAAGCATGGCATATGAAATGCGATCAACTATCACATATTCAATTTTGAATTGAAATACAAATGCAGTTAGCGTGATGTACCGAGCCTAATGCATGCAATACAAATGCATGGATGCACGCATGCATAGCATAAGGTATGCTAAATTAAACGTGCCCTAATCTACCATCAAAAGCAGGTAAATAAAAGGGAAGAAAGAAGTGGGGATTGGAAGACATACACACACTCACCCACACTTATTACAGATTTGCCCTCACTCGGAGGGACCAAATAAATAATACAAATAATTAACTACGCAAGCTAATTAAATATTACAAGTTTCCTAATCAACTAAGCAAGATAACTTAAGCTAAGAAAACAGGAAAATCGCCTCGGGAAACGCGCCGCCATGCATAGGCTGCCTCTGTTTTCCTTCCTTCACTTCTTTGGAGGCTGCCAAAACCTCAGGGCTGCATCCCTGGACACTGGGGAGTGCCACCGGCTGAGTGGAATTACCACCGGCAGTGGTATGTGGCCATCGGCACAAAATGAAGCTGTCGGTAGAGAAATTATTGCCGGCCGGCACTTTACACTGCCGGTCAGCAGAGTGTTCCTGCAGAATCTGCAAATGACAGCAACAGAGGGCAAGGCAAAGCATGGCAACACAATTCAAGGCATGTATGCAACAATCATGTCCCTTATCATGGTAGTGACTCAAAGGGGCATGTGCCTCGATTCTCAGACCACCAATCACGCATTTCCATGCATGATGGCCCAAGGAATCAAGTGTGCAATTTTCATGTCAAATGAAATGCAAACCAATCAAACAAATTAAGGCCCAATTCCCATCACCAATTCAAGGAACAAGGCATGCATGCAAGATGCAATGCAACCTAGGCATGCAAGCTAAGGATGCATCATGGCATGGCAATACTCTTATGCAAGCATACAAGCATACATGTGGCAATGCAAATAGATGGAAAGATGGACTTAAACATGAATTAGGCAACTCTAAATAGGCCTAAAACAGTAGCCATAATGACCAAAACAAGGGACTAAAACACATGCACACATACATATGTTGAAAGGCCAACACTTAGGCGCAAATTGAACAACTCTCAAACACACTTGAAAGGGGCAATCATGGACAAAATAGCATGCATTATAAGCTCTGAAATTCATGTTAATACAAGGCGTCAAACCAAGCAACAAGTCAAACTAAACATACAACAAATGGCCTAAGTGCTTGGAGCAAGTCGAAGGGGCTTGAAGCACATTTAGCATAACAACCATGGCATGCATTAAACAACTAAAAACAGATTTTTAGCATGTTAAAACAAGGCTAAAGGACTACTTAGATGGCATCTAAGCGGCTCAATCTCAAAGGCATGCACAATGGCCAAAATATGGAACATGCAACACATGCTTCCAAAGCATTAAAGAGGCATGCAAGGCAATCAAACAAGCATGGAAATGGGACTGAAATAACATGTAGGGTGGCCCCAAATCACCAAATCGATGCAAGGATGTCATGCTATACATGCACACACTCAAGGCTAACAAGCCGGAATGCAAAGGAGCTATACTAAGCATGCCAAAATCAACCCAAACACTTATGGACAGACCTAAAACATGTCGAGATAGGCACAAAACCTTCACAAATCTAAGCCTAAAACATGCTCCAACAAGGGCTAACAACCTAAAGTACATTGAGGCATAAACAAGGCATTACATGGCAACTATGCTAAGCATGCATGGAGTACCAAAACCTATTTAAAATCATGTTATATTATGGATATATAAGCATGAAAAACAGCCTATACATGCTCAACACACACTCAAACATAGGCTCCCTTTAGAGGCCAAAACATGCCCTTTTCAAGGACAACAAGGAGAGGGGGTGGCCCTCTCCTTCTAGAGACTTCAAGGCACCATCTTCCCCACTGAAATCCCTCAAGATTTCAGTGGTGAAGAGGCCCAAACATCAAAGTCTCGAAACTTGCACAAAATAGCACAAAATGAGGCCTTTCAAGGCCTAAGAGGGATCAAACACCTCCAAACCACAAAACACTCTTAATAAACAACCAAGAGGACTTAAAAACAGAACTTTTTTGTGTTATACAATAAACACGAAAACAGCTCTAAGATAGGTAAAAAATCAATGCAAAAATGGGGAATAAAGGTGTTAGTTTCTTACCCTTGATGACCCCTTCAACAATGGTGCTCCAATGGCCTTCTTTGGCTTGAATCCAACACCAAAACTTCAAACTCAGTCCCTTAGAACCTCAGTAGCTAGACCAAGGTGAAACACTAGGTGTTTGTGTGCAATAGTAAGACACAAAACACCTAGAGCACAAAAGAGAGGGAAAGAGAGATAGGATGTGTATCTAACCCTAACCCTAAAACCAGAGCTCAACAATGGCTGTTTAAGCTCTCAAAATATCTCAAGTCTCCAACCTCTTCAACCAAGAGAGAGCCCCTCTCTATATAGAAGCTTTTTTGTCTTGTAAAGCTTACAAGACAAGCTTCATAAGAGGGAGATCCCTCCATACACGTGTATGGAGGGGAGCAAAAGCAAGACAGCTGTCTTAAAATATCTGCAAAAGCAGATGCACAGTAGTCGGCCGGCCAAAAATGCCATCTTGGCCAAAAATAGTGCCGACCGGCACTAAAAAGTGCTGACCGGGAAATATACATTGCCGGTGGTAGCAAAAACTAGCCGGTGGCCTCTAGCCACTGCTGGTGGTGGGTGGGGATGGTCCACAAGCCCTACCCTGCCCTTCCAAGGCAAAACACAAGTGTTTGGTGCAAAACCAGACACTAAACAGTTGAGTTCGGAGATCCTGAGACAAGGCGCGTAGCCGAGACCTCCGGGAACTCCGAACGAACACAAACATGGATGATCACCGAGTGTTCAAACGGTGACGTCCAAGTCTTGAGGACGGTCAAAAATGGGGTGTCTACAATAATAAACTTATTAAGCTCATACTTGTGACTTGTTCAATTGTAGGTACCATTGGATATTGTTAGTCATTGATCTAACATTGATGATTGTGTACTTGCTTGATCCGATTAATTCTAAAATAAACACAAGCCTTGAAATTGTAATAAACACGTAAGTTTGGCTAGTTCGTACATTTTTAAGCAATTTGAGTTTGTTTAAAAATATTTTGACTTTTGAAATTTCTTTCATAAAGTGCTTTGAAAATTTATGAAACTACCCAAAGGAGGAGGAGGACCAATCCAGTTTGGAAAGTAGTTCAGGTAATCAATATTATTTTCTCTAATTTTATCATACTTATATTTATGTTAATGGTTGTTCAGCTTGATCATAACACTTTATATGTAGTTTCTAATAATAATGAAAATGCTTTCATGTAGTCCCCGCAACAACCTACAAATGTGGAATGTGGGTTTTATGTAATGAGGTATATGAAAGACCTCATTAGAGATCAAAGCATCCTAAGAAAACAAAATGTGAGATAAATTATAAACTTTTATTACTATTATATTCATGATACTTGTACATCTTCTTCATGATCTAATTGTTTCTAAATAACCTCTTGTAGTTCAACGGAAAAAAGACTTACACAGAAACCGAACTTGATGGAGTGCGAGTTGAATGGATTAATTTCGTACTAAAGAATATGAGTTGAAATCCAACATGTAAGTATGATATAGCTTCCGTTCTTTAAATTGCTAATAAACAATTTTTTTAGTTGGTAAGGAATATATAATCACTTCAAGAACATAACAAATTTCATAAAATGTGTAAATTTTACTTCATACAAAAGCATTTGTACAATGGAAGATAGTAAACTCAAGTACATCTTAGGAAAACTCACAACCTTCGCAAAATATCACTCTTACACTCAAGAATTTGAGATTGCTTCACACTAGATCAATCTTGTATATCACTCTTGTATTGCATGATACCCAATACAATGAATATAAGGATGAACCCAATTTGAAATATGATAAATAAATATTTTGTAATTTTTTTATTTTGCCTTTGGCATCATTTGATTTTCACTAATAACAATTAGAAATAGACAAAGTTGGGTAGGTAATAGGTTACAAGCCAAATGTTGACTACCCTAGATACATTGTTCTCAGTAAGAGTACAAAGTCAATTCAGAGTTATCTTTAAATATAGCTTCTAATTTGTGATTCTAAAATTGAAATAATCTGAGATGGTAGCTTGAGACTCTCCATGAAAAGTTATTTATTGAGTGATGGTAAGCGTATATTTATTCTTGCATAAGTGAACTATGTACATATTATGGAACAGCTAAAATCAACTTGATTTATTGGGTGCTATGATCATAAATCTCCAATTTCTTTGGTTTGGAAGGCTAAGTTACAAAACAGGCTTCTGAACATCACTGTTTTCAGAAATTATATGTTCACCATGATGAACAAATAATTTATTTATATTTTTTTAATGATTTTTCAAATATCATATGGTGGTTTTCTATGTTTTTTGAAGATAGCATGTCCTCAAACATTTAATAGAAATTATATCTTCAGTGTTTATTGTTATCTTGCTTGAAAAGTGTGATTAGCGTTATGACGGTTATCCATTTTATTTTTTATTTTTTGATTAGCAAAAGAAAATTTTATTGATGAAAAGACCATGAAAAGCACAACACATGATACAACAAAAAAAAAAAGTACATATTGCATCATAGCAAAACCCTTTCATCTTAACTAGGTTAGCATGAAAGGCAAGCCCAATCAGACGCACTTTGCTATGATGCAATATGCACTTCTCTCTTTTCTATGACTGTTATACATGATAGTGTATTCACGACTTTGCTTTGTGTATGGACAAATTACCATGAGTTAATTCTGGTTAAGTTGAAAACAAATTTGGGTCATGGTAGTTATATAACTATTCCAGACTTTCCCTCCTTTAAACTTGTTCTCTTTTGTGCTCTTTTCTTCTATTCTCTTTCATCATTTCATCTCTTTCTTCTCTTTCTATCCACTCTCTACTTATATTTTTTCTTCTCCGAAAACAGATACACCAGCACGTAATTGTTAAAATCTTGGTGGAATTGCTCAACACTCAAATACTGGAACTGTGGGGGATTGTTCATTTGTTTAGTCTTTTGGAGTTGACCCATCTTGACTTGGTATATTAATTGCTTTTCTTTCTCTACCTTGATTTGAGCTTTAATTTTTGTTGGGATTTAGTTTAGTTTACTCTCTCTGTTGATGTGTTGCTATAATAATTTTTTGACAAAATCTTTTCAAGGCTATGATTTACTAATATGTGTTTATATATACTGTTCAATCATGCTCCATATGTATATGTCATATTTATATATGGTAATACAAACATTTTATACTAGTAATAATCAAATTCGTTATTTTTTTCTATTGATGCAGGGGATGAAGAGTCAGTGTGATGAGAAAATGTTCGATTTTGTCTTTTGTAAGACAAGAACAGTCTCTACAAAAATAGTATGGTTTTTCATATGCTTCTAGCGGTTTCTAAATTAATTTGTTTTTTTGTTTTTCAAGTCAGAAATTTCTTGGAGAGATGCAAAATATGGTCAAAGAATTCAAGAACTTAGTTTTTCCAAGTTTTTATTTTTTACTTTTTAATATATGTAATCACAGTTAAAAAACTTTTTATTAATTTCTTTGTACATACTTTTGAACATTTAACTTTCATTTATGAAATATATGATGTTATTCCATTCAATATATGGTTGTGATTCAAAATATAGTATATAGTGTGTATTATATTCTTCAAATGCGCGTACAAAAATAAGATTGATTATTCTTCAAATATGTCGAATTCTATTTTTTTAATCACATGTTTTATTAGTTATTAATCACACTTAAAAGATGTGATCTAAATGTTATTAATCACACTATCTAAATGTTTTTAATCACACTTAAAAGATGTGATCAAAATGTTTTTATTCACACTTAAAAGGTGTGATCTAAATATTTTTAATCACAGTTAAAAGATGATCTAAATGTTTTTAATCACACTTAAAATGTGTGATCTAAATATTTTTAATCACACTTAAAAGGTGTGATCTAAATGTTTTTAATCACACTTAAAATGTATGATCTAAATATTTTTAATCACACTTAAAAGGTGTTATGAAAGCATTTTTTAATAACACTTAAAAAGTGTGATTAAAAATGATTCCTTTTAATCACACTTCCAAAGACCACACTTTAATAAAACTTAAAAGGTGTGATTAAAAAACATACATCACACAAAAAAAGTGTGATCTTTATTTGTATTTGTAGTAGTGTCTTGAACCCTCATGTAAGGACTCGGGTCGAAACTCGACCCTTATTCCCTTTCGTAGAATAGAAGTTGTATTAAAAAGTTTTGTTATTGAAAATTTTACTTAACCTGAAATTTTTCTAAGTGTAAAAATTGAGTTTTTCAAAACTTATGATTTTAAAAATAGTTTTTTGTGGTAATTGTTCATTATATTTTAAATATTCTAAATTGATTTTATAAAATTTTTCTACGAAGTATTAACCTTTTTACTTCAACGTCAAATTTAGAAATTTCAGTCGAAAAATTATTTTTGTACTAAAACAAGGAGAACCACTTTTTGATTTAATTGGATTTTGATTTTTTTTTATTTTTCTTTGAATCCAAATGGGGGATATTTCCTTATTTACATTGTAACCTTAAGTAAATGAAATATAAATGTAAGAGGTTAAATGGTTACAAATGGAAATAAGATTGATCTACTGAGAGTGTCTTAAAGTCTGTGCCTGTGTGACTAACTGACTCTGTGCAGAGTGGCCACTCGAGCTGTGAAGATGGTGCATCCAGTATCTTGTTTTGTAGGCTGAAATACAGTGAGGTTGAGTTCAACGCTCGAGCGGGTGGAAAGAATGCTCGAGTGGTCTGCGCGAATCAGCAAACTTAAAAGTTGACTTATACCCATTTTCTTTCACTTTTTCATATCCTCGCTCTCTGTAACACCCATTTCTGAAACCCTAACCCCCCAAAACACTTTATTTCTCTCATTTCTACTACCTTAGATCCTTCAAGAGAGTTGAAGAACAAGCTTTGATCAAGATTTCTACTGATTGATTCGTGATTTTATTGAAGCGTCAAGTTGGGTTTTCATCTTTTCATCATCACCTTTGAGGTAGAAATACTTTTAACCTTGTATATCTATATTTTGATTTGATTATGTGATAGTGTTCAACATATATGTATAGTATGAAATAAATAATTTGATTTAATGAGTATTTATGAAAAGAAAAGTTTTGCCTCAATAATTTTTGTAATGTTTGAATATTCTTGAATAAAACCAACTTTGATTTCATGATTCTTGGATTGATAGAGAATATGGGGAAAAATTCTAAATTTTACAAAACCCTGGCTATGGATTTTGGTGTTTAAGAGATAATTGGAAATAAATTAATATTGTGTGGGTGCGTTGAGACATTTTGTGAAGTGGTAAATTTAGGGGTTTGTTGAATAGAGATGTTATGTTATGTGATGTGTATGGTACCCATGCGAGGAAATTGAGGTGCCCACTTGCCTAGTCGTATGAGGACGACAAATGTGGGAATGTTTTGAGGTGTCCACGTGTCAAGTCGTGTGAGGACGACAAATGTGAAAGGAGTTGAGGTGCTCACTAGCCATCTGTGTAAGGACGGAAAAATGTGGATTGGACAACAAATGTGAAAAGTGTGAGGTGTCCACTGGCCATCCGTGTGAGGACAAAAAAAAATATGGAATTGGTTAATAAATGTGGGATTGTTTGGAAATGTTTTATATTCGTATATATATACACTCATGTGGATTTGTTTTGAATAAAAGTCTTGAAACTACATATTTTGGATTACACATGATTATATCAAATGTTTATATACCTTGTTAAATGTATTCTCTACTGGGCATTAGCTCATTTTTATCATAACAAATATTTTAGGTTGAACTATAATGTATTATTATCATGATCGCTAGTGTTGTAAAGGGAAATGTAACATCTATGAGAAGGATAAACACTGGAGTTATGAAAAGATTTCCTTTGATTAATTCTCTATAATCTTTCTTTATACTTTGAACTTTGGAGATTAATAAAGGATTGGTTATTATAACATGGATTAAAAGATCCGGGCATTACACCCCACCTTAATACCAGCTATACCCCTAACCCCAAACCCAAACCTTGAGATCTGGCTACCCATTTTTCACGGTGGCCATCACCATGTCTCCAACGCAGGCAGAAGGCAATTGATTCAAACTCCCCTTGATACACTTCACTGATATGATTAGATTTACCGAAATCTAAAATTTTGGTGAAACAATAAGAACAATGAGAAATGAAAGATCATTGTGCTTGTGGAGGGAAACAAGACTCCATGAAAAGAAAAACTATACTGCAAAATTGTAGCATACCTAAACCAACCCCAATCGCCTTCTTCTTACTTGTCGCATTAGGTAACACCATATCACTACAAACAGGCACCGCGCTAATTGGCCTTAGCTCGGGCTTCATATTCGTTGCAGCAATTTCAGTAACATCCAAGTTGTTTGGTCCCAACAACATTGATGTTAACCACAACATCCTCATAACCAACATCCCCGTTACAAATTCTTTGCCCTTGTGTTGTCCGCACAGTTCACCGTCACCACCACGGAAAACCAAGTGACATCCTGAATTTGTTCCCCACTGAACCACCACGACTTGAAAATCCACACAGAGAACCAAAGTTCAATCGCGATCGGATCTAACGATCAATCTGTTTGGTTACTGAAAAAATGTGAGAATCGAAACCTAAACCCAAACGTACCTTGCTTCAATGGAGGGGTTGGGGGTGCTTGTCGGTGAAGGTGGTGGCTAGTTGCGATAGAGGGAGTGGTGGTTGCGGTGATGGCAAATAGTGATGGGAAAGGTGGGCGACGGCAGCAGCTTGAGGTGATGGGAATGACTAGGGTTAAGGTTTGGGAAATTAGGGTTAGAAGGTTAGGGATGAGGGTAAAAATGAAACTTCATATTTGGAAAAAATTAGAATTAAAAAAATAAAAGAGATGGAGGATCCAAACAAGAAAGGTAAGTGCTAATAGAAGCACTCTTTAAAAATACTGGGTTTGTGAATAGGCAAAAAGGGAATGGAATGAAGACTGAAGATGAAAAATATGTTCTGGACAGCCTCACTGTTTTGGCCACAACTTTTGATTTAAAATTCAGATTTAGATAAGGTTTGCATCTATAGATAGATATATCAGAGATCTAGAACTTTAATGTTACAAAACTTCCAATTCCAGCTTTTGCAAGGTCAAAAACGAGCTGCAACTTCAGATGAACTCCAGCCACCATTGTTGACAAAACTGTCCAGCTTCATTAAGTTGGCCATAACTTTCAACTCAGAAATCTGATTTAGGTATACTTTATATCCCTGGAAAGAAGACTTTCAGACCTAAAACTCTTATTCTTTGAGGAAAACATGATTCAGTTGTTGGGAGGGACAAAAAGTCAGTGGAACAGTCACCTATTTGTAGAAAAATGTAAATTGACAGATTTGTATTTTTGTTTGGTTTTGTTCTTCTCTTGGCCTATAAATAGAGACGATGGAGCTTCAGTTGAAGCGGAGCCAGGAGTGTAACTTTCATCTCTAAAAAAAGTACTCATTCTCTTTTAGTTCATATTTTCTTTCTTTTTATTTGTGTAATTAATTATGAGTAGCTTAGCATTTTGCTAAGGTAAGGAGGGAAGCTACAACAAGTGTTTGATGTTTGCCAACTATTCTTCATGATTTTAATGTAAGGTTTTATTTTATTTGATTGGTTATTTTATTTGGAAAAGTATTTTATTCTGTATAATTCTTTGATTTATCGTTAACTTCAGATACAGATACAGTGAATGCTTAAAACTCCCTACGAATAAATTACTAGTTTTGACAAGTTAAGCTAATCAAGTTTTTATGAAATCACTTTTGAAAAATATTTTCATGAACTAATTGTTAAACTTTCCGATTGAGATCAACTTTTGTATGAATCTCAGTTGATTTATAAAAAGAGTTGTTAGCAAATATCATTGATTTGTTGTGAGTGAATCTCCGAACCTTAATCTCATTAAAACTTTTACTCACGATCACATTAAATTTTCTGCGACCAAATCAAACTCTGTATCAAACAAAAGTTTCATAAACTCTTTGAACTTGCACAATAAATCCTTGTGGAAATGAATTGGGACTTCCAAGAATTACTATGCTTGACGATGACATACTCTAATGCTTGGAAACCCAATTGCAGTGAACAATAAAAACCGACAAGCGTGTATATATATATATATATATATGGATATAAATATCACTTAGCAAACACTTCTTTCTAAACTAACATAAATGGGTGTCACATTTTACACTTTTTACTATATAATAAATATTTTAACACACTTTTTTAACTAAACCATTGGAGATGCTCTAACATAGAGATTATTTTAGTTCTACCATTGGAGCAAGCATTCACTCTCTAAACTAACAAACACATAAGACACATAAATGGGTTGCACTTTTCACATAGATAGCGTACATTGATAGTGGAGAGAATACCTGTATATTCACTATAGAAAGAACTCTTACACTTTGGATGAATCTGAGGCAAATGAGCCTTTACTCCTTAGATAGGCAACCTAACATGCCTAGGAACATTCTAGAGGAGTGTAGAAACTTCATGGAGACTTCTACAACATTACAATAATATTTTCTACTCTAGAACTATTTATGCACATTTTAGAATTATGTACAACATTCTCATATTCTTTAAAGTCTTCTTGGAGTTTTTGGAATCTTGAGCCTTCCTCTTTGTAGGCAATCAATTTTGTTTAGGTACCACTATATATTCTTTAACATAGAGTGTATTTTAGTTCTACCACTGGAGCAAACATTTACTCTCTAAATTAACAAACACTTAACATACATATGGGCCTCACTTTTCGCACCGATAGTGGAGAGAATGCTTGTATATGCAGGTAATGCACATATGGGTCTTACTTTTCACAATGATAGTGGAGAGAATGCTTGTATGTGCACTATAGAAAGAACTCTTACACTTTGGATGAATATGAGGAAAATGAACCTTCACTCCTTATATAGGCAACCTAACATGCCTAGGAACATTCTAGAGCCCTTATTAATTAAGGTGTATAGAAGTTTCATGGAGATTTCTACCGCATTACAATAATATTTCCTCCTCTAGAACTATCCATGCACATTTTAGAATTATGTACAACATTCTCATATTTTTTAAAGTCTTCTAAGAGTTTCCGAAATCTTCCATTAGGCTCCCTTCCTTGAGCCTTCCTTTTTATAGGCAATTTTGTCTAGGTACCACTGGAGATGCTCTAACAGAATGTATTTTAACTCTACCACTAGAGCAAACATTCACTCTTTAAACTAACAAATACTTAACACACATAAATAGGTCTCACTTTTCACACGGATAGTGGAGAGAATGCTTGTATATTCACTACATAAAGAACTTTTACACTTTGGATGAATGTGAGACAAATGAACCTTCGCTCCTTTTATAGGGAACCAAACATGTATAGGAACATTCTAGTTCTGGAGTGTAACACCCCTAAAATAATACAAATAATCCAACTCATAGGAGTAGTGAGTATAATAGAATTGACATGCTTTCATTCATCAGAGTTCATGTTACAAAAGATATTACATGCATCATACATTCATAAATGTTCATCCTGAATCTATAGCATGTAATACTAGTTAATAACAGCAAAATAATGCCCTACGGGCTTACATCTTTCCAAGATATTACTTAGTTACAACAAAAGAGGGTCATAAGCTCTGTAGACATAAAGCCTAATCTTGAATAAACATTTAAACACAAAATAACAAAATAGAGCCTCCAGCTCCTAAGTTCTCCCAAGCTACGTCCTTGGAGGTAACATATCACCAATACCTGAAAATGGTTCCCAAGTAGGGTGAGTCAAAGCCCAGTAGAGACAATCTATCATAATATATGAGATTTAACTAAGGTATAAGCGTCAAATATAAACATATTCAGCAATCATGACCAATTCACATTCTTTCTATGACCACGCAGTACCAATACTGATATCTCATTCCATTCCTATACATTCATTTCAAATTAGTACATTTCATTCCAATTCATAGATAAAGTTTATAATTTTCCAAATAACCCAACTGAGACTCTAACTCAGTGGTTCTTAATCAACATAACTACTGTATAAGCACTTCAACCTTGCCATTTTACGAAAATTTCGTCCGCGGGATCGGCACCCACATATACATATGATTTTGGAACTTTTACCTTGGATACTCCGGCCAACTTAATTTTCATTGGAGTCCATCCTCTATCTCCTCCCAAAACATGTAGTACATCCCCTTTCTCCTCCCAATACATTATACATATACAATGTATTTAAAAACACCATTACATTCAATGACTATTAATTATGCATATTCAATGCCTCAACATATCGTCATAATCAATGACACAAATAAATGATTAGTTTCAATTCACCTAATCCTCATACAATTTCTACAACAATCATAGCTACCCTCCACCGGTAGTCCAATACAGATATTTCTAAACAGATATACAATCTTTAAAACAGATAATTCATCAAATTTCTATAGGTAAGTGATTTAAAAAATCCAACTACACCATTCATACATACATCCTTCTAATTTCGCATCTTTCATACCAATTACATTATTTTTACAAAATAATTATTCAAGATATATTAGGGCAAAACTTCTCATTTTTCCAATATTGATCCAAAGGTTAAAATCAACTATTTTAACACAAGATAACTTCAAAACCAAACCCCATGACCAATTATATAGCATCACATGGAAACCCCTCTTTTTAAACTTGAACCCAACCCTAGGTTTTCTCAAGTCACCCTTAAATCTCACCATTTATACATAACAACAAATACCTAGGTTAAAGACCATATTAAAGTGTAGAACATCCCTAGCTCAAAGAGAGAAGATGAGCCAAGCAAGAGAGAGACCCCAAAGATGTCGAAATCCAACTCTATTTGGTTCAAAAGGTAAATCTTGAATGCTCCAACTTTTTAATAAAGGCACAAGGGTATAGAGATCACTAGATTTAGGCCAAAATGTAGAGAGAGAGAGTATTCTAGAGTGAGAAGGTCCAAATCTAGAATTTTGGAAAGTTTTGGAGAGAGAGAGAAATGAAAAAGTGATATGAAATGTCACTTTCGTGATTTGATATACGCACAGTTCGCTCAAGCGTCAGACACAAAGATTGGTTCCACTTGAGCACAAGAAGAGACTCGCTCGAGCGCGGAATACATACATTCAGTATTTATGCAGACAGCAGACAACCTACTCGAGCACCAGAAAGACCGCTCGAGCGTACACCAGCTCGAGCGTAGAAAACACCCTTCTAGTATTTTGCAGATGTGCAAAGTACTGAGTGTTTGCAAACTCTGCTCGAGTGCAAGAATGCCTGCTCGAGCGGACGACCAAAATTCTGGGCAACAACATTCTAGACAATCTAGTAACCAACCTGTTCTAAACATGCCCAACACGTTCCAAAACTCAAACTCAAGGTGTAAAATGGAAAAAAGATATAAATAATAACACCAAACCAGGAGGCCTGAGTCCAGAACATAACAAAGGCCGGGTCAAAACCCGGAATCGCTATAATCTCCTCCCTTAAAGAATTTTGTCCTCGAAATTTTCAAATCAAGTTCAAAAACATAATTAGGCCATTTTTGACAATGTTATTCTTACAATTCCAATACCATAACCCATCCCCCGGTCATCCATCCTCATCGACCCGATACACAAGTCTCATATTAACATGAAATTTACAATTTCCTGATACATTTACAATGTTAAGTCTAATCCACATTTTTAAAGTTTGCTTAGCATATGCAATGCCTCCAAAAGTAATACAATACCCATTAATATATTCCACATCCTCAAGACTTATACAATGCTAAAATAGAATCCATGTTTCCAAAACAACTATAACATATACAATGTTCTCATAATTTAAAACATATACAATGCTTATACTTTTCATCATTATGATCGAAATCTCAATAGAAAATTAAACATCAACAAACAAGTCCGGATATTTCTCTCGGACTTCCAATTCGCACTCCCAAGTGGCTTCCTGTAGCTCGGCTTTTTGCGCCTCCTTTCAGAAGGTTTGAAAAGAAGCCCTACAGTTCAAACTCCCGTGGTTTGGAATCTAATCTTACAAGTGCAATGTGAAACTGATAAACACCAAAGAGTCCAAATTCGGAAAATCGTTTTGAAAAATTGATTTTGAATCAAAAAGTGCCAAAATTGGACTGCTTTGCCAGATACATAGTTGCCACCTAAATATTATATTTTGGGGAAATTTAGGAAACCCCGACTCATGCAAAAGGCCACGTGTCTGTCATCACCAAAGTTGCCTCGGCTCGGGAACTTAGGTACGAGAGGGGAAAATCATGAATTGAGCACCTCTGCTCAGATTCTAATTAGTACACTGATGTAATCAAAGCCGTAGAACCATGCTCAATACTAAATTCTGCCTCCCAAAAACTAATACCTAGACTTGTAACTGATACATACATTCTTGCAGAGTTTCACACTAAAAGCACATATCAAGCAAGTGAGAGCCAAAACACCTCTATGGTGGGGTAGGGTTACCCTGTCCTAGTTTCGTCAGGAGATAGGGTTCACTATTTAAAACAAAGTGTTTCACACAATCCTGCATTCAAGTAAACAACCTGTCCTAGTTTAGAATAGTCTCTATGGCTTCTGATATGCAACTAGGCCGATTGGTCAAAAAGAGTACCTCAGTAAGACTACATAATATACCTCTCACACCTAACACCGAGAAGTGAAAGGAGGATCAAACGGTACAACGGTAGTCCAGATCCAAGGGTTGTGTTCCCATCATGGCAGAGCCCGCGACCGGTCAACCTTTTGGCAAGCTTTTCCAAGCAAGCCTCCGGCAAATCGTCCAGGAATAGCAGATGGCAAATATTGTGACTTAGGCGCACCGATGCAAATGCAAAGAAACACATAAGTGTAGATAAAAAGTCATATCATGAGTTCGAGTCAAGTTCTTTAAATCCCCAGTAGAGTCGCCAGAAATTGTAGCTCGGCTTTTCGCGTCCCCTTTCGGAAGGTTTGAAAAGAAGCCCTACAATTTAGACTTCTGTGGTTCTGAATCTAATCTCACAAGTGCAATATGAAACTGATAAACACCAAAGAGTCCAAATCTGGCAAATCATTTTGAAAAATTGATTTTGAATAAAAAAGTGCCAAAATTGGACTGCTTTGCCAGATACAGAGTCGCAACCTAAATATTTTATTTTGGAAACCTTGACTCATGCCAAAGGCCACATGTCCGTCATCACCAACGTTGCCTCGGCTCGGGAACTTAGGTACAAAAGGGAAAGGTTATGAATTGAGCACCCCCGCTCGCCCGATCAAAGATCGGCCTTTACTAATCATGATATGATCTTTTATAAATGCTATGTGCTCTTGTTCCGGTTATTAGCTAACATTACTATGTGATGCGCACAAGCAAATATAGACTAGTTTGCTCAATTTGGAATAATTCAACTCATGTCTGTTTATGAAAATGGTTTGAATTTGCCACCTCAAGTGAGCTTAAAGATTGCGGATTTGCCACCAAATATAGTGGGCTTAAAACATGATTTGCCACTCAACAAAGTGGGCTTAAAACATACATTCGTTGAATCGTTCCAATTCAAACAACATGCCTTCATCTACAGGCATTCATGCAATTTAGCATTTAAGTACATAGCCTCATGGTAAGCATGCTAGACATGGCAACATTTACACTCATGCAAAATAAGCTAAAGTGTAAAAACTCACCGAGTACTCCAAGCCAAAACAGAAACTAGTTAGAAAGATGCATGATCCGAACTATGTTAAGTGTCTAATGCAACACATGCGATATGCAATTAATAGGCTCGGCTACTAATATGGTATATGAATCGATTTGAACAACATGCGATTAAACGCGTATTCAAAGAAGTATTGAAATAGCAATGCAGTTTGAATGATGCGCCGAGCCTTGGTGCATGCAAGACGAATGAATGGATGCAAGCATGCGATATGCAAAGTGGAAATATGTCCCTAATCTAACCATCAAAAGTGATTAAATAAAAGGGAGAAAGACGTGGGGTTGGAAAATATACACGTACGCAAGCACACTTATTACAACATTACGCCCTCGCAAATTAGGGTCTGAATGAATAAGCTAACCAATTAGCTACGCTAATTAAGCTAACTAATTATTACAAACAAAATGAATAACTACCTAAGCTAATCACTAATTATTACAACACTTTAACTAACTAGCGAACTAATTAATTAATTTACAACACAAATGCGCACGAACTAAGCATGTAAGACATTAAACTATGCTACTACTGCTCCGCCTCGGGAAGTGGAAGATGCACATGCTCGGTTTTGGCCCGAAAAGACCTCCATTTTGCTTTTGAAAGCCTCTGTTTGCAAGGTTGAGAATTTCCAGAACCTTTCTGCTCAATCTTACCTAAATCAATTGAGGTTCTCATCAGTGGCCTGTCGGCAATGGATGAATGTTGCCGGCCCTCTGCCGGCTAAAAAGGTGTATTGCCAGCCATCTATGGTGCACTGCTGGCCATGGATGGTAGTTTGCCGGCCACTGATGTATTGGATCACCATTCTGCAACAGAGTACAAACAGAGCAAAATGGGGGTTTTTCCAAGGGTTATCTGCACACTTTGCCTCTCCTTTTCATGGGGAAATCAAAGGAGGGAAAGGATAGGCAAAATTTGGCTCATAAACCATCAATCAAGCAATTTCATTGCATGATAGCTTGTGAAACCAATTGTGCAAGTTAAATAAATGCAAAATGAGACCAAAATGAACATCACCCTATCATGCATGATCAAGGGCAATGGAGACTTAGGAAAATGGCACATTTCATCACTTTTGAGTATGAAATATCCCATTTTTCTTGTGCTCAAACTAACGTCCGATTTGAACACATGCAATGCAACACAAAGAGATGCTTATTTTGCGTATTTTACTTATCAATTTTGTTTACTTGTTTTGATTACCAAGTCATCCTTTAATCAATTAAGTCCTTTGGTGAGTGTCCTCTAATGGAAAGAGGGCTTAAACCAAAGGTTGTTTTAGGCATGAAAAAAGGGATTAAACTATTAAGCACAAAACCTCAATTTCATACTTTACACAGGCAAATGGTTTGAACCACTTTCAAAGAAAAATAAAACCAAGAAAGGAGGGAGGTTGCAGAGATGATTAAGTGTTGAAAATGAGTGATAAAATCACTAAAACATGCAACCAACTCAAACCAATGGTGGTTAAAGCCTTAAAATACTAAGCTAGTGAAGGAACTTACATTACAACCATGCCATACAAGGCTCAAATGAAACAAAAAGCTAAAAAGAGAGGGAAAATAGTTCAAAACAAAGTGTAAAACATGCTGGACTTGAGCCACAAAAAGCTAAAACATTAAGCTAATAATGGGGCTAACTAGGCATGCAAAAGAGACACAAGGAGGGGAGGCTAACCCCTCAAATTTTGGACTTCAAAATGAGTTTTTTACCACTGAAAAGCCTCTGAAATTCTGTGGTTAAAAGACCCAAAAAAGTTGGTTTGAAAGTGGTGAACAAAGGTATAAAAACCTTACAAACTAAAAAGCAAGAAGGGTGAACCACCCCCTAACTAAAAAAGGGCTCAAACCACCACTTTTAAGCCACAAAAATAGAATTTTTTTAGTTTAAAACCAGCCCCAAAATAGTAAGAAAGGATGGTAAAACAAGTATATTGAAACAAAGTAAACAAGGCAAGTGTTATACCTTTGAAGCAAAGCTCAAGTTTAGGCACCAAACCAAGCTAAAATCACTTGTTAGAGCTCAAAGAGGGTCTCGAATAGCCTCAGTCCAAAGAGGAGCAACTTTGGTTAAGGTAGTGTATGTAAAAGTGTAGAGAAAACAAGCAACTAAGCACAAAATTGCAAGAGAGAGAGATTTTTTGTTCCAAAATTTCTAACCCTCAAAAATGGGGGAGGAACCCCCTATATATAGAAAATATGAATTCCATACAAAGAGATCCAGCCCTCCACGCGTGGGCACATGAAAGCCTCTGTGCAACCAGCTGGCACTGTTGTCACAAAATATCTACAGAAAACACTGGTGGCCGGCCGACCATCAATGATGGCCGGTAGGCCAAAAGCCCTGGTCGGCATCCCTCATAGATGGCTGGCAGGCCACTAAAGACTGCAGGGGAGGAAGGCCAAGACATGGTCCAAAAGGGAGACAAAAGGATGCAGGGTTTGGAAAGCTCAAACCTACGGCGTTCCGTTGAGGACTTTGAACGCCCGATGAGCAATCAGGCTCATCATCGGATGTACCTGCAAGAACATCCAAGTCTTAAAGGGCCATAAAAAATGGGGTGTCTACAGTTGCCCTACTTCGATAGAGCTCGAAGTCATGAAATGACGCGAGTGAATGTTAAAGCCCAAAGATGACCCATTTTGACAAGGTTGCAAGACTTGGACAAACAATCAAAACATAAATAAACGGTTTCGCTTGCAGGCTGCCTTCGTATCCCTTTGCAAGGAATCAAACCAGCGTAGTTCTGGGGCAAAAATATAAATGGTATGCAAGATGCCAGAACATAACTTATGATCACGCAATGAGGCTGTGCAATGAAACATTTTAAATGCAAATGTTATGCAATGAAAATGCCACATTCAAACAAATCGAAAACAAGGTACAACATCCTAAACATGGAAAGAAATAAGTAAATGAACACGCCACGCATAAGAACTATGAGCCAAACCACATTTAATGCAGAAATGATGTAAGAAAATTATGCAAACTTAACTACGTGACACGCAGGAAAGGCGAAGAGCAACTGTCGGGTGCACCCGAGGTCTCAACTGAGATCCTAATGTGTTGCAAACGGAAGGAAAATGGTGGTGTGAACATCGGGACGCGACTGAATGGTTTGAACCGAAGGGGTTGGTGTGAACACCGGGACGCACCTAAATGTTTGTAACCAAAAGGAGTGGTGTAAACATTGGGACGCACACAAATGTTTGTAACCAAAAGGAGTGGTGTAAACACCGGGACACACCCAAATATTTGTAACCAAAAGGAGTGGTGTAAGCACCGTGACACACCCGAATGTTTGTAACCAAAAGGAATGGTGTAAACACCGGGACGCACCCGAACGCTTTTAACCAAAAGGAGTGGTGTAAACACCGAGACGTACGCAAATGTTTTCTAACCAAAAGGAGGGGTGTAAACACCGGGACGCACCCAAATGTTTGTAACCAAAAAGAGTGGTGAAACACCGGGACACACCCGAATGTTTGTAACCAAAAGGAGTGGTGTAAATGCCGGGACACACCCAAATGTTTTTAACCAAAAGGAGTGGTGTAAACACCAGGATGCACCCAAATGTTTTCAACCAAAAGGAGTAGTCCTAACGCGTCTCACGCGCGAGGAAATGGAGTAAAAGGATGTGATTCGAAGGGCACGAATGACTTCACCTAGAACTTCACTGAATGAACCGTACATACAATATTGTACCGGCATAAGAAAGAAACTCAACAAGTATAACATATTAAGGGTGCATGTTCTATGCATAATTGCAATAATGTTAAGGCATGTTCTATGCAAATGTATTAACAGCATGTTCTATGCAAGATAAATTAAAAGCATGTTCTATGCATGAAGGGAGAAGTGCATATTCTATGCGTAAAAGCAGGTGCACGTTCCATGCAGAATTCGAATACATATTCCATGCGTAATTCAAGAACGAACACAAGGCACACATGCAATTCCAATGAAATGCACGTCTTACAACAACATATGTGAAATGCATATTCTATGCCATAAAGTGAACTGCATGTTCTATGTAAGAACGAATAGGACATGCACGTTTTATGCAAGATATCAAAGCATGATTTGACGAAAACAAACTCAAAGGCAACTTCTGATTCACCTCTCGGAAGAATTACAATGTGTTTAAAGGATACACCTTGTTCATGTTGACAAGTAACGAACATCGCGCACCGAAAACACAGTTTCGAGCTTCCGCAGAGGCATTCTAAACCAAACAATGAATAATCCCTTCACTTCTTGGAAACCAAGGACACAAAACAGCATCAGGAACCCCAAGAAAGCTGCCGGCCACTTGTCAGCCATGAGAGAAGGCCGCCGGCCAGGTGCCGGCCAACAATGAACACTGCCGGCCATCGATAAGCCTTGCCGGCCATCGATGGCAGATTGAGGGCAATATGGGGAATTCGGCTTGGGCCTTTATGTATGAGCCACTAGGGCTCATTTCCTCACTTCCCCTTGCTCGAAAATCCTCTCCATCTCTCTCTAGGCCTTGTTTCTCTCTAGATTTGCACTTTATACGCGTTTTCCAACACCCTACGCGAAGTTGATTCGCTAAATCCCCTTTGTTTACTTCACTTTAAACCGATTGAAATTCAATTTCAGAGTTTCTTTCCTCTTTTCCACCATTCTAGGTTCATTTCCCTCAAGTTTCTCTCGAGTTTTGTGCACTTTTCCCGGCTTTGACTTTTTCCTCCATTTTCTCTCTCCTAGGGTTTGACTTTTTCAAGTTTACCCTTTTTCTTCACTTTTCACCCATTTCGCACTTATTTTCAGATGACAAACGAGGTTCCTCATGACAGGGCTCCCCCAGAGATTCCCCTAGTGGTTCCACCTATGCCTGAGGTAGAGGAGCCGATAACTGATCTTGAGGCCGACTTAGAGGCAGAGTTTGAGCTTGAGACTGAGCCGGAGCCGCTACCACCGAGGGTTCGGCCTTTCGATGCGGCACGATATCACCCACAGAAACATATACTGCCTACTTCTGAAGGCATCGGACGCTTCACCGAGTTCACCCGTGGTGCGCTGGAGGACCTTTTGTTGAGGGAGCTGGCGTCTCACTTATCGGCCATTGTCGTTGAGGTAAGAACTCAATTTTCAGACGTTCTGCCTTTCTTTATTTGAATTTCTTGTATTCCCTTTTATTCGCATATGCTATCATTACTGCTTTATCCAACTGTACCCTGTTTACTGCATTTCTTGCACTGCTTTGTATTTGTATCCACTCTACTGCATCCTATACCCTGCCTTTATCTAACCATGCACTGTTTTCATTTGATGCATTCATACACCTGGTTGCATTTCATGCATCGCTCTCATCTGATACATTTCATACACTGTCTTCATCTGATACATTCATACATTGTCTTCTTTTACCACAGGGCGAGTCTCACGCCTTGGCTTCGGCATCTTTTGTTCTAGCTTGACTCAGGTTGTCGCGAGTCGTCCCCTCCTAGGAGCATTGGTGGAGAGGTGATGGGATACCACCAACTCCTTCCATTTCTCTACCGCAGGGGAGATAACGATGACTCTTTACGACTTTGCCATGATCACTAGAGTAGACGTAGGGGGTGATACGATCCCTATTGATATTGATATGGGGGAGTGAGAGGTGACCTGGTTTGAGTTGCTAGGGGCGTACCTACTGATATACCGAGCAGGGATGGTGAGATACACTTCGTTTGTAGAGTGCTTCAGAGAGATTGAGCTCGAGACAAGAGAGGAGACTGAGCAGTGCGCCAGGGGCTTCCTGATGTTTCTTTTCGGTACCACCTTATTTTCGAACAGATGGAATACCGTTGGCCTGTATTTGCTGAGTGCCCTGGTGACCCTTCCTCGGGTTCGTTTTTATAACTGGGGCGGAGGTGGCCTCACCACATTGTACAGATACATGAGCTCCACCTCCCACCTGCGGGGAGGCCTGATTGGAGGCTACTGGCACTCTTGGGAGGTACACACCTCAGTTTTCTCTTTACACTTCACATTTATTTCTTCACAGCTCCTACTTTATATCTGTTCAACACATGTGCTTTCTGTTTTGCACTTTCTGTACCTGCTCGATACTATATTGATCACATACCACTGTATTTTCCCTACAGCTATAGGTATACGCATACTTCTTGATTCTCGCCCTGAAGCCCATCGTGGAGCTTCCGTTGACGGTACCCTACTCACGGATATACTATGGTCAGCTTCGCAAGCCTTTCACCTTCTTCCGCTGGTACTTTGACACAGTAGGCTCCCATGAGGTATTCTGAAAGCACGGTTATTTCATTTCTGCTTTGAAAATGTTCACTTAGCAGCTAACAGCAACTAATACCCTGTTCGATTTCTATTTGCAGATCAGGTGACAGCTATGGGCCTTGATGCCGGGGGGGTGCGAGGCCAGTTTGCTGGCGCATGGACCGTTTCCCGCCACCATATCCTACTTGAGGGTCCGATTTGCCAGGCTTGGTTCTTCGGTGAGCGCTTCCTGCGCGAGATTATGGACGTGCCAGACCCAGTCGTCTAGATGGCTCCACCAAAGTCCATGCGGTCCACAGAGAGCTTATCCGCTGAGGAGGTCATCCAGTTCATGGTGGGCCTCGAGATCGAATTCTTCTGAGTAGAGGACGACTATTCAGACTTCATCTTGACACACTTGATGCCATCCTTGACGGGTGTTTGCGGAGGTAAGGAGGCGGGGGCTCCTGCTATGATGGTGAGGCGCAGAGTGACCTGAACGAGTAGGGCTCGAGGCAGAGGGACTACCCAGGCAGGACAGAGGACCGGCTGGCCGAAGTTGCCTACTGCACTCACATGTTAGAGATATACTGGGGAGGCGTACCAGATTCCGATTGAGCCCTGCTGCAGCGGGGCATAGATATGTCAGAGCTTAGGATGCACCCCCGGTACGTACCACATTTTTCAGTTTCCCCTCTCTTTCTGATATTTGTTCCTTCTGGACACTAATCATTCTCAATGCATTTGTAGGCACCCCCGGGATACACCAAGGATCTACTAGAGCTACTAGCCTTTTTTGCGGGTATGATATTGAGAAGGGAGGCACTGTTCGACTTCCACGACATTCAAGTCATTTTTTCAGTTTTCACACTTCAGTCATCACATATTCACTGACACACTAAAACTGACATTTCAACTGAAAACTTCCCCACACTACATTGATACACTGCATCTGAAATACTGCACTTCCATACTGCATTCATACACTATAGCTGACTTCTGCATATACTCATTTTGCACATCATATTTACATCTGATACGCATACTGTGGCTGACATATGACAACTGTCTTTTCAAGTCCCACCCATACCGAAAACACCGGGGGTAGCTGCAGCACCTGCATCGGCAGTGCCTCCTCCAACAGCAGGGAGGAGAGAGAGACGGAGTCCGACACACGGCCGAGGCAGAGGCAAAGATAGAGGCACCTGAGATGGGAGCAGCCCTTTAGAGCCTGTTCTGAGTGATGATGATGCCGAGACGAGCAACTCTGAGGAGGCAGCGAGTCAGCATTCAGATTCATCTGAGAGTAAAGATGATGATACCGGTTCGGGTGCTGAGACGAGCTCTGAGGTAGAGAGCGGAGATGACTTTGGTTCAAACTCTGATCCAGAAGGAGACAACGGCGCCGATGGAGACAATGCCCGGGAGTCCTCCCCTTTGAGAAAGAGGACAAAGAGGACTTCTTGAGCCTGAGGCGGCCAGTGCTGATTTATTATATTTTTGATTAGTTTCTTTTTGCTTATAGTTTTAGCACATTTGTACAACTTTAAGAAGGTTTTATTTGCTATAAAAACTTGTACTGCACTTTTTGTAAAAACAACTATGATCGGAATAAAAACCAGCTTTTATTTGAAAAAGTGTTGTATTTTGCATCATGAGCACCACTTAGCATGGAAATGAGATTGAATTTGATAACAGAAACCGAATGCTTGTATTGCCACAACTGTCTTAACTGGGTAATGAACCGACTAACAACTGAAATAATAGCAATATACAACTCGATAAACAACAACACAAATATAACTCGATAAGCAATAGCACAAATACAACTCGATAAGCAAAACAAAACTTCAATAGACATGCTAAAGCCCAAAAAGATTCAAACAGGACTCTAAAACACACAAAGAACAAAACAAAACACATGCTTTCAACACTTTCCAACACAAAGAAGTACAACAGGCTAGAGTGGGAGACTACCAGCCATAAATGGTGGTTGCCGCCATGTGCCGGCCAAGAAGGGTGGCCTGCTAGCCATCAACAAGCCTTGCCGGCCATCAATGTGTAGGTCCCCCAAAACATTGACACCTGGCTTCCACTCACTACCTTATCTTCTACAAAAGGTTGAGGTTCATAGTTTCTTCATTTCAGCTGCAAATTCTTCACAAAATGGAGCCATTCTTTGCTGAAAAACTCTCGAATTGGATTGCAACTTTAGATGGCTCAGAAAAGCTGAATTTTCGGAGTTTCGACATAAATGCACTATTCCCACTTAGCCATTCTCCGCTTTGTTTTCCGTTTCTACATGCCACAGCTAGATGTTGGAACCCAATTACACATGTTTTTAGCTTCGGGGGACAAGAGCTATGCTTGACAATCGAAGAATTTCAAGTGTTAATGGAGTCCTGGCGTGATGAGAAAATCTTGCCTCAGCCCTGTTTTGGTCACATCCAAGCTTTGTGACAGATGTGCGGGTTTACTCTACACGAGGCCCGTTCCTTGGTTCACAACGGAGAGCTGGACATTCCCAATTTGATCCATCGATTTTTTGACGCCGACAACCGCGACGACCTTCTTTGGTGGGGTTTTCGACAACACGCCCTTTGTTTGTGCATGCTAGCACATTTCCTCCTTGCCCCTAGTTTTGGCGGGTCTAGCATTCGACTAATTGAAGTAACCCAAGGTTTAAAAGAGGGCAAGAGTGGCATTGGCTTGACATTAGCCGAGACTTTGATGGGCTTAGACGCATTCTATCGGCGAGAGACCACCAAATTTGCAGGAAGTCCATTATTTCGTCAGGTAATGTTTCCCACCCTTTCTAATATGTGTTTCTCACATCTCTCGGCACTCATGCTTTATTTTTCTCTCAAAGCCCTTTTCTCACTTTTCTCTCAATATACATCTCTCTATTTTTTAATCTTTCTTTTCTTTCATCCCTCCCAGAATATGGCTTATGGACAAGCTGAATGTAGTGGAC
This sequence comes from Camellia sinensis, assembly GCF_055761805.1. Classification (NCBI taxonomy): domain Eukaryota; kingdom Viridiplantae; phylum Streptophyta; class Magnoliopsida; order Ericales; family Theaceae; genus Camellia; species Camellia sinensis. Next base: position 121,654,961 of record NC_138971.1, on the reverse strand, counting down.
TCTTGTCCCGTATACTCAACCCGAGCATACTTTTTTAACCAATAGCTAGTTGATTTCTCGAATAAAGGTTGGTGGTGCCACTGGAAGTGCAACAGGTCTACTGCTGACATTGATTGGCGTTGCCCCTGGCTTAATCTGACCGAAATAAGCTATAGCATGACTCGACAACCTAGCATTTAGCTGATTGTCTTGACACACTGTGTATTCTACTTTCTGTTCTGGTTCAAAAGTCAATTTGGACATGATTAGATTTGCCCAAATGAGGGGGTAAAATACCTGGTTTCATTCCCTATCCGAGGTTCACATTTGGCTAGGTACCTCACTGCCTGGAGGACAAGAGAACTTCTGGCTCCTGCCCCTAGTTTTAACTGCGCACTTTCTTGTGAGTGCCTAACTTGGCTTGAAGATGAGGCGCAATCCGGGCCCACTTTAGTATCGGAAGCTTCCACAAATGCGAGCGGGGACGCAGGAACACCTGACTCATCTATGCCCCATGTTTATTTTCTTTGATCTTATTTTCCAAGTTTTATGCATGTAATAAAAGCAACTTTGATTTGCAACGAGAGTTGGAGAACTTTGTATTGAAATCAATTAAATTGAAGTTGTGAGCACTGAAAATTTTCCTTTTGGTCCAAAAATGGTCTAAGTTGTAAAAGGATTACTTTGAACAAAAGTCAAATTTTACCAAAACTTTTCAAAACCATTTTCGATAAGGATCACAACTTGACACACACGGAATGAATCCTTAAGATGTACAACCCCAAATCCGAAGATGGAAAATTGCCCCTTGTCTGAATAACACTGCTCAGCACTGTAACCAGCTCTCAAAGAGGATCACAACTGAACATTCAGATAAAGAATAGACAAGGATAACCTGATCAACACATGGACAAAACAGTTGAGTTGGAGGTGTTTACGGCTGAACTTCGGGATGAAGTTGCCTACGTATCCTGAAGATGGGAATCAGGCCTTACGTAGTTCGATTCGGGGTTCACTCGAGTATTAACACTCTCATTTTGCGCTCTAACTTTTGCCAAAGGCCGCCATTTAGGGTTTTCAACCTTGTGAGCTCAGTTTTTCTTTATTTCCAATTTTTTGTGCTCTAATTTTGCCTAGGTTGCCCTTCCGGGTTTTCGGCCTTGCGAGCCTCTCAGGGGTAATATTTCTTCAACTTGTCCATGTTGATTGGTTGGAAAAATTCTAGGCCATCCAGGTCCATAAGAATAATAGCTCCACCCAATCAGATAGTTTTGATGATGTAAGGATCAGTCCAATTAGGTTTGAACTTGCCCCTAGGGTCATGGATGAGAGCTCGGTTGTCTTTCAACACCAAATCCCCTTCTTTGAGATTCCAGGATTTAACCTTTTTGTTAAAAGCCCTGGCAATCTTACGTTGATAACCTTGAACATGGTACATTGCTTTCAGCCTTCTCTCATCGAAAAGCATTAGTTCTTCGAACCTACTCTGCTGCCAGTCTGCCTTTGCTATATGACACTCAGCCATAACCCGCAGCGACGGAACTTCTATTTTGATCGGCAGAACAACTTCCATCCCATAAACAAGGGAGTAAGGAGTTGCCCCAGTAGACGCCCGAATTGAAGTCTTATAACCCAGAGTGCAAATGGCAATTTGTCTGGCCAGTCCCTGTAAGTCTCAACAATTTTCTGCAAAATATGCTTAATGTTCTTATCAGTGGCCTCAACAGCTCCATTGGTTTGCGGTCGATATGTCTATAACTTATGAAAACCACGTTATATTTCTCTAACAAGTCGATCATTTATTTCTTGAAATGGAAGCCATTATCTGAAATGATCTTGTTTGGGACTCCATAGCGGCAAATAATGTTGTTTCGGATGAACTTAGCCACATGCGCTGCCTTCAACACTGCATAAGACTGAGCTTCCACCCACTTTGTGAAATAATCAATTGCCACTAGAAAGTATTCATGCTCATTTGACCCTTTCGGTGTGACTGCGCCGATGACATCGATTCCCCAGACTGAGAAAGGCCATGGTGAAGTCATGTTGTACAACTTCGACGGCGGGATGTTCATACGATTAGCATGAATTTGGCATTTGTGGCATCGCAGAACAAAATCGATACAATCCTCCTCCATAGTAGACCAGTAGTAACCTTGCTCGAGAATCTTCTGGGATAACATTACTTTGTTTATGTGCGCTCTACACTCTTACCCATGGATGGCCTCCATTAGGCGCTTTGATTCCTTTGCGTCGACACATAGCCTGTGCATTTCTAGATGGCCCTGTTTGTACAATTTACCTCCGCAGATGATAAATTGAACGGCTATCCGCCGTATTGCCCTCTTGTCTTTGGCATTTGCCCCTGGTGGATAAACCTCATTTTCCAAGAAGTTCCAGATGTCATAAAACCAAGGGTTTTGATCTTGCACTTTATCTATTGTGGCGATAGACTTGTTGGCTGGCGTATATCTCTGCTCAATAATGATCGGACGCATCCGGAGTCCAAACGGGATGTTTATCATGGAAGATAGAGTTGATAAGGTGTTAGGGAACCTATTGTTCTCTTTTAGTAGATGCGTAAAGGTCAACTTCCCAAACCTAGAAATCAGAGTGTCTAGGGTTTGGTGGTAGATCTTCATCTTTTCTTCTTTAACGTTCTAGTCTCCTTTTGCTTGAGACACAACGAGGTTTGAGTCCCCAATGACGTCTAACCCTTTTGCCCCTGGTTCTAGGGCGGCTTCCAAACCAGCGATACATGCCTCGTATTCTACTTCATTATTAGATACCTTGAATCAGAGTTTGAAGGCTTGGGGTATATGGGAATTGTCGGGTGCTATCAGCAACACCCCTATCCCATAACCGTACTGATTAAATGCTCCGTAGAAGTACATTGTCCAAATCTCTTCCTCGACTTGCACAATAGCTTCATCTAGGAACATATATTCTACCGTTTCATCCCTTTCTACTAGGTGATCTGCTAGGAACTCTGCTACTGCTCTCTCATTGACAGACTTGCGAGTAACATACTTCAAATCAAATTCAGAAAGGAGAAGCAAGCAACGAGCTAGCCTACTCATAAGCGCTGGTTTCTCAAAGAGATATTTGATGGGATCTAATCTCGAAATCAGAATTACGGAGTGAGCTAACAGGTAGTGCCTCAACTTTCTAGTAGCCCATACCAAGGCTAGGCAAGCTTTTTCTAGCGGAGTGTAGCGGGTCTCATAATCTAGCATTTTCTTGCTTAGGTAATACATGGCTTTCTCCACCCTATCCTCAGATTCTTGAACAAGCATGCATCCTATCGTTATGTCCGTTACTGATAGATACAGAATCAAGGGCTTCCCCGGCTCTGGCGGCGGCAACGCGGGCGGATTCTGAAGATACTGCTTGATCTGCTCAAAATCGAATTGACATCGATCATCCCATTGGAACTTCTTTCCTTTCTTCAAGAGACCAAATCATGGTTCACAAGTCAAGCTTAATTTAGAAATAAATCGTCTTATGAATTGCACTTTACCCAGAAAGTCTCGCACCTCATTTTCAGTCCTTGGTGGTGGCATTTCTAGGATGGCCTTTATTTTGGAAGGATCTACCTCGATGCCCCTCTGTGTGATCAAGAAACCCAGCATTTTCCCTGCTATGACACCGAAAGTACATTTCTATGGATTCAACCTCAACCGATATTCTCTGATCCGTTGAAAGAATTTCTTCAAGGCGGTGTAGTGGCCCTTTCTTTCCTTGGACTTGACAATTATGTCGTCTACGTACACTTCGACCTCTTTATGGATCATATCACATTGTGGTTGTAGCCCGTTGATAGGTAGCCTTGGCATTTTTTAGTCCAAACGGCATCACTCTGTAGCAGTAGGTTCCCTATGGCATGGTAAAGATAGTTTTCTCTCTATCCTCGGGTGCCATCAGAATCTGGTTATACCCGGAAAATCTATCTATGAAAGAGAGCAACGCATGGCCTGCGATGAAGTTCATCAGTTCATCGATGTGCGGTAGAGGAAAGTCGTCCTTCGAACTGGCCTTATTTAGATCTCTGAAATCCACATACACTCGAATTCTGCCATCTTTCTTTGGCACTGGAACAATGTTGGCCAACCAAGTTAGATACTCAGATACTAGCAAAAACCCTACGTTTATCTGCTTGGTGACCTCTTCCTTAATCTTCAAGGCCCAATCCGAACGTATCCTCCACAGCTTCTGTTTGATGGGTTGGGCCTCGGGGTCAAGAGGGATCTGATGCTGTACAATCACAAGATCGATTCCAGGCATGTCTTTGTAGGATCATGCGAAAACATCTTTGAAATATTTTAATAAAGTGACTAAGCGCTCGCTCTCCTTCGAAGACAATGTGGACCCGATCTGGACCAGACGCAGATCATTTTCAGTACCACATTAATTGGAATGATTTCATTGACAAGGGGTTTTACAAACCTCTCCTCCTCTCGATTAATCAAATGTTTCAAAACCAGAGGAATTCCTTCCTCATCGTTTTCATCAAAATTTTGAAAATCATGATCAATGTAATAAGCATGAGGCACAGAGAAGTACACAGAATCTGCGGTGGCATTCTCATTCAAAAGGTCCAGCTCATCCAATTCCTCGGTTACAACCGACTCAAAAGAAAAGGAAAAATATGACATGGACTAAACCTCGGCATCCAGGTTATCAATCCCAAGAATACCGGACCTAGACTCAGAAGAACCGGAATCTGATTCTGACACCACAGACTATGTGGAATCAGATTCTGGTTCACTACCCGACTCAGAACTACTAGCCAGGTAGCCCTCCTCCAGCTGCCAAATGAGGGAAGGTGTGTCAGATGTGTCTAGGATGCTGCCAGAAGGGTTCACACCCGGTTGGTCCCGAACATGGAAACGCTCAAGTCATCCCCTAAGCTCTCTGAGTTGATCTGAGGATCCAAAATGAGACATGCTAGTACTATTCCTATCTCAAGCTTAGTGCTGTTGGAATCACTTTCTGTGCTCTTTGTAGCCTCAACAGTTAGTTCAGTCTGTTTCTTTGTGTCACTTTCTTGCAGCTGCAAGTCAAAGAAAATCTCAAAGCCGGGAACACGCTGCTTCTCAGAATTGAACCAGGGTTCAGGGAAACCACAGAATGGGAAGTTTTCACCCTCCTGAACAAAAAAGCCATTCAGGGTTCCCCAGAGAGGTCGATGCACAAGTTCATAGCGCTTCCCGCTTTGCTTTGCTCTGGCTTTTCCAGCCATTTTTTTTCCCTTTTCTCACCAGTCCTCTTTGGTGGGCATATAGTCGAGACCAAAGACATGTGGGCTATGTGGCACATCAGCCAACGCAGTAAGGCCCTTCCGGCCGCTTCTCCCTAATCCCATTCCTGGCATGTGTTAGAGTTTATTCATAAAGTAGATCGATTGAACACTGATATATAAGCCCTCATCCGATGCCAGGATGGTTTGTACTACCCAGGCCTCGGCCAAGGTAAATCCAGAGAGGAAAACATCTTCTTCACCATGCACAATTTCCAGCACAGGTGTAGTGACCTCTGGCGGATGATGTATAGATGAATTCCCGAAGACTATAGCCACCCATTTTCTATGGGGGTATTTCAGCATTTAGTGGAGGGTGGAAGAGACAACTTTTACTTGGTGTAGCCACGACTTTCCGAGCAAGAGATTGAAAGTGGCCGGGACATCCAGAACATAGAACTCGATGTCCTATTGAGTTGGGCCAACCTGTACTTTGATCTGTATTGTCCCCATCACCTCTCTGCTTGTATTGTCATATGCTTGGATCACCTAGGCTGTAGGCACGAATCGGCCAGTTTCAGACCAATAGCATAAGCCGTGCGCCAAGGACAGACGTTGATTGCTGACCAGGTGTCGACCAATGCCAATGGTATCCATTTTTCTCGGCACTCTACAGATATGTATAGAGGCTTGTTGTGTGCGGAGCTTTCTGGCGGTAATTCCTTATTTGAAAAGTCAAAGTTAGCGCAGCGCCTCCTGGAAAGACCAATCCCACCAGTTGTTTTGGGGTGGTGTCGATGGATAACGTAGCTTTATCCATCGCTGTCAGTACAATTTGTCTGTGCACTCGCGAAGCCATAAGCAGATCCTAGATAGATATGTCAGCTTGAATCTTCTTCAACTATTTCAGTATAGCCTCTTCCTCTAATTGCTTTCCCTTTTGTTTCTCAACTTTTTATCCTTCCTGGATGCCTTGGGTTGGTCCAGATGCGGTGGTTTGAAATATCGGCCACTTTTTGTCATATGGTCGACTTCTTCCACATACCAAGTGTTGTCAGGAAGGCCTTTACCCCAATCCTCATAGGTATGGGCCAAGTGTAGGTCGTTGTCATCCCACCAGACCCCCTCAGCAACTGACAAGCACTCGTCCGGCTCCGTTCGGATCATTCTGTTATCACAAACATTCCCCGTAGGGTGTTGAGTTTTTCCAGCTTTTTGATCGTTTCCACTCATTTCTTGTCCAAACCGCTCTAGCGTAGCTTCTTGTTCTGTATGTATAGTACTAACAATGCCCAGTTCCTGAAGCAATTGTTCTTCACCGGTGTTTTCCGGTAGTTTACCCTTTCCATCGACCGTTCCGGCCATTGCAGCGGTCCCTGCTTTCTGTTCTTCTAGCTTTGATCCAGTTCTCTCATCTACATCAGGCTCATCACTTAGCCACCTAGAATTGTCTGTTGACCCATTCAAATCAAGCCAATCAATATGCACGTCACCTTGATCTTGCTCATCAAAGAACTGCAAATTGTCCATGTCCTCCTCCAGGTCGGCTAAATCATCTAATCCTTGACTTGGTCCATCCTCTTGAACTACACTGACCTCCATCCCAGCTGACAACACCACTTCCGGCTTAGCTTGATTGATTGGCACAATATAGCAGCTCGGGTTGTATATCCCCTCAGATAAGTCCTTAGAGCCCTCGGGCAGTGGACTGACGTTCTCTACTAAGGCTGACCTCCATTTATCTTCCACTGTCACTAGCAGTAGTTTGGGTTGAAGTAAGGATGTGCTCATCATGTATAAGTCTGTGCTCTCAGGGATGAGCAACGCCGGCTTAGGTAGGTGGGAAGGGGTGATGTATATACTAGGGTCATAAGGGACGGCTAGTGTATGGGTGAGGTTTATTTGCCGGGGTGGAGGGACTTGGTTATGTGGTGGGAGAGGATTTGTAGTGACGTTGGGTTTTTTGGGAGGTAATATCACCTTATTGTCAATGAGATCTTGAATGTCATGACGCAGTCTGAAGCACTGATCTTTATCATGACCATGCTGTTGGTGAAAAGCACAGTATTTGGCCGGGTTGTGTTTAGGCGGGAGAAGATCGGGTAGTGGGCGTTGTTCTAACGGCTTAAGATGCCCCTTTTTGATCAGGACCCCTAAGGCTTTGGACAAAGTCATGTAGAGCGGGGTGAAGACCCTTTGGTTTCGGGCTTGATGGCTCGAGGTTTGTGAAGTTGTATTGGATGCACCGGCAAAAGGAGTGGCGGTTTTGGGTGTGGTAGTGACCATGCTCACATCCGAAGGCTGTACAGAGGTGCCAACAGTCGTGGCTACATTGGAGCTGCGTGTAAAGGGCCTTTTGGGCTGTTTCTTCTCATGGTCTATCAGACCCTGCTTCATTGCATCCTCAATTTGCACCCCTATTTCATGGAGTTTAGCAAATGTAAACAAAGGCAAGACTATCATCTTCTGTAACAGTCTCCCTTGTAAGTTACGGACCACCATTCTGATTTGATCCTTTTCAGATGGCCGGATAGTCATCATAGGGGCTTTAGCCCTCCACCGGGTCACAAAATTCGAGAAACCCTCATTCGGCTCCTAACGGGTTACTTTAAGATCATGAGTAGTGACCTCGATCTGGGTATTGTAGGAGTACTGCGCGATGAAGGCCTCAGCCATTTTCTCCCAGTTCCTCTTCATAGAGTCTTCAAGCTTGGCATACCAAATGGCCGCTATACCCGACAAGGTCTGGCCAAAAAGCGACAACTTCTGCAATCTAGTGAGACCCATTGGTCGTAGAATATCAGAGAATAGCCGTAGATGGACCATAGGATCCTTGGAGCGGTCAAACCGGTCTATGTGTGGCATCTTGAATCTGTCTGGCAGAGTCACAGCCGAGTTAGTGTATCTATCCTCAATATCAGGGATTGAATTCACGCCCTGCGCCCGTTTGAAGAGCTTTTCTAACTTGTTGACCTTCAATGCAGTGGGGTCAACCTCGAATTCAAACGGCGCCTCCATTTGGTAAACTGGTGCCCTGGAGGTTTGATGTGGGATTAGATCTGCTGGAATGCCCATATTCTCTTGGACATTGACTGTGACCCGGGTGCCAGAATTCCCGCTGGGGGTGCATGGGATGCAGAGGCTATTACCGGTTGTGGTTGTTGTTGCTGAAGCCTTTCTATCACTTCAGCTTGGCGGGCTACGACTTCGGCTTGGTGAGCTGTGGTCTCAGCTTGGCGGCAGCATCTAGCTGCATAGTCTCAATAGTATGCTAGAGTCGACGAAGCATATCTTCCATGTTGATTGGGGGATGTTGAGCTATCAAAACTGGCGAATACTCTCTTTCTGGAGTAGAAGTAGAAGACTAGGCCTGACTGGCGTAGACAAAGCAAAAGCTGACAGCTGGATCGGTGAATTCTGCCTGATCCTCCTCCGTCTAGTAACCAGTAGGACTGAAACAAACACTGGCTGTCCCCTGACTAAATCCCCGGATCTACAAATCCTTCTCACTCGGGTCCAGAGTGCTTGGGGGGTAACAGAATCGTCTGAAGCAATGGTGAAAAACTACCTTGCAAAAAGAAATAAAGCAAAAAAGAAAACAAAAATCAGAAACCACACAGCACCCTCTGCTCAGATTGTAATTAGTACACTGATGTAATCAAAGCCGTTGAACCATGCTCAATATTGAATTCTGCCTCCCAAAAACTAATACCTAGACTTGTAACTGATACATACATTCTTGCAGAGTTTCACACTAAAAGCACATATCAAGCAAGTGAGAGCCAAAACACCCCTATGGTGGGGTAGGGTTACCCTGTCCTAGTTTCGTCAGGAGATAGGGTTCACTATTTAAAACAAAGTGTTTCACACAATCCTGCATTCAGGTAAGCAACCTGTCCTAGTTTGGAATAGTCTCTATGGCTTCCGATATGCAACTAGGCCGATTGGTCAAAAAGAGTACCTCAACAAGACTACCTAATAGACCTCTCACACCTAATACCGAAAAGTGAAAGGAGGAACAAACGGTACAATGGTAGTCCAGATCCAAGGGTTGTGTTCCCATCATGGCAGAGCCCGCGACCGGTCAACCTTTTGGCAAGCTTTTCCAAGCAAGCCTCCGGCAAATCGTCCAGGAATAGCAGATGGCAAACATTGTGACTTAGGCGCACCGATGCAAATGCAAAGAAACACATAAGTGTAGATAAAAAGTCATATGATGAGTTCGAGTCAAATTCTTTAAATCCCCAGCAGAGTCGCCAGAAATTGTAGCTCGGCTTTTCGCGTCCTCTTTCGGAAGGTTTGAAAAGAAGCCCTACAGTTTAGACTTCTGTGGTTCTGAATCTAATCTCACAAGTGCAATATGAAACTGATAAACACCAAAGAGTCCAAATCTGGCAAATCATTTTGAAAAATTGATTTTGAATCAAAAAGTGACAAAATCGGATTGCTTTGCTAGATACAGAGTCGCAACCTAAATATTTTATTTTGGGAAAATTTTGGAAACCCTGACTCATGCCAAAGGCCACGTATCCGTCATCACCAATGTTGCCTCGGCTCGAGAACTTAGGTATAAGAGGGGAAGGTTATGAATTGAGCACCCCCGCTCGCCCGATTAAAGATCGGCCTCTACTAATCATGATATGATCTTTTATAAATGTTATGTGCTCTTGTTCCGATTATTAGCTAACATTACTATGTGATGCGCACAAGCAAATATAGACTAGTTTGCTCAATTTGGAATAATTCAACTCATGTCTGTTTATGAAAATGGTTTGAATTTGCCACCTCAAGTGGGCTTAAAGATTGAGGATTTGCCACCAAACATAGTGGGCTTAAAACATACATTCGTTGAATCGTTCCAATTCAAACAACAAGCCTTCATCCACCGGCATTCATGCAATTTAGCATTTAAGCACATAGCCTCATGGTAAGCATGCTAGACATGGCAACATTCACACTCATGCAAAATATGCTAAAGCGTAAAAACTCACCGAGTACTCCAAGCCAAAACAGAAACTAGTTAGAAAGATGCATGATCCGAACTATGTTAAGTGTCTAATGCAACACATGCGATATGCAATTAATAGGCTCGGCTACTAATATGGCATATGAATCAATTTGAACAACATGCCATTAAACACGTATTCAAAGAAGTATTGAAATGACAATGCAGTTTGAATGATGTGCCGAGCCTTGGTGCATGCAAGACGAATGAATGGATACAAGCTTGCGATATGCAAAGTGAAAATATGTCCCTAATCTAACCATCAAAAGCGATTAAATAAAAGGGAGAAAGACGTGGGGTTGGAAAACATACACACACGCACGCACACTTATTACAACATTACGTCCTCACGAATTAGGGTCTGAATGAATAAGCTAACCAACTAGCTACGCTAATTAAGCTAACTAATTATTACAAACCAAATGAATAACTAGCTAAGTTAATCACTAATTATTACAACACTTTAACTAACTAGCGAACTAATTAATTAATTTACAACACAAATGCGCACGAACTAAGCATGTAAGACATTAAACTATGCTGCTACTGCTCCGCCTCGGGAAGTGGAAGATGCACATGCTCGGTTTTGGCCCGAAAAGGCCTCCGTTTTGCTCTTGAAAGTCTTTGTTTGCAGGGTTGAGAATTTCCAGAACCTTTCTGCTCCATCTTACCAAAATCAATTGAGGTTCTCATCAGTGGCCTGCTGGCCATGGATGAATGTTGCCAGCCCTCTGCCGGCTAAAAAGGTGTATTGCCAGCCATCTATGGTGCACTGGCAACCATGGATGGTAGCCTGCCGGCCACTGATGCATTGGATCACCATCCTGCAACAGAGTACAAACAGAGCAAAAGGGGGGTTTTTTCCAAGGGTTATTTGCACACTTTGCCTTTCATGGGGAAATCAAAAGAGGGAAAGGAAAGGCAAAATTTGGCTCATAAACCATCAATCAAGCAATTTCATTACATGATAGCTTGTGAAACCAATTGTGCAAGTTAAATAAATGCAAAATGAGACCAAAATGACCATCACCCTGTCATGCATGATCAAGGGCAATGGAGACTTAGGAAAATGGCACATTTCATCACTTTTGAGTATGAAATGTCCCATTTTTCTTGTGCTCAAACTAACGTCCAATTTGAACACATGCAATGCAACACAAAGAGATGCTTATCTTGCCTATTTTACTTATCAATTTTGTTTACTTATTTTGATTACCAAGTCATCCTTTAATCAATTAAGTCCTTTGGTGAGTGTCCTCTAATGGAAAGAGGGCTTGAACCGAAGGTTGTTTTAGGCATGAAGGAGACCTCATGCCGTTGGTAATGAACCCCAAAAGGGATTAAACCATTAAGCACAAAACCTTAATTTCATGCTTTAAACAAGCAAATGGTTTGAACCACTTTCAAAGCAAAAATAAAACCAAGAAAGGAGGGAGATTGCAGAGATGATTAAGTGCTGAAAATGAGTGATAAAATCACTAAAACATGCAACCAACTCAAACCAATGGTGGTTAAAGCCTTAAAACACTAAGCTAGTGAAGAAACTTACACTACAACCATACCATACAAGGCTCAAATGAAACAAATAGCTAAAAACAGAGGCAAAATAGTTCAAAACTGAGTGTAAAACATGTTGGACTTGAGCCACAAAAAGCTAAAACATTAAGTTAATACATGGGGCTAACTAGGGTTGCTAACAAGACACAAGGAGCGGAGGCTAACCCCTCCAATTTTGGACTTCAAAATGAGTTTTTTACCATTGAAAAACCTTTAAAATTCAGCTGTTAAAAGCCCCAAAAAATTTTGTTTGAAAGTGGTGAACAAAGGTACAAAAACCTTACAAGCTAAGAAGCAAGAAGGGTGAACCACCCCCTAACTAAAAAAGGGCTCAAACCACCACTTTTAAGCCACAAAAACTGAACTTTTTTTAGTTTAAAACCAGCCCCAAAATAGTAAGAAAGGATGGTAAAACAAGTATATTGAAACAAAGTAAGCAAGGCAAGTGTTATACCTTTGAAGCAAAGCTCAAGTTTAGGCACCAAACCAAGCTAAAATCACTTGTTAGAGCTCAAAGAGGGTCTCGAATAGCCTCAGTCCAAAGAGGAGCAACTTTGGTTAAGGTAGTGTATGTAAAAGTGTAGAGAAAACAAGCAACTCAGCACAAAATTGCAAGAGAGAGAGAGATCTAGAGAGATAGAGAAAGATTTTTTGTTTCAAAATTTCTAACCCTCAAAAATGGGGGAGGAACCCCCCTATATATAGAAAATATGAATTCTATACAAAGAGATCCAGCCCTCCACGTGTGGGCAGATGTAAGCCTCTGTGCAACCAGCTGGCACAAAATATCTGCAGAAAACACTGGTGGCCAGTCGGCCATCAATGATGGCCGACAAGGCATCATTACTGGCCGGCAGGCCAAAAGCCTTAGCCGGCATCCCTCATAGATGGCTGGCAGACCACCAAAGACTACAGGGGAGGGAAGCCAAGACATGGTCCAAAAGGGAGACAAAAGGATGCAGGGTTTGGAAAGCTCAAACCTGCGGCGTTTCGTTGAGGACTTTGAGCTCCCGGCGAGCAATCAGACTCGTAATCGGATGTACCTGCAAGAACATCAAGTCTTGAAGGGCCGTAAAAAATGGGGTGTCTACACTTTCTCAACCCCGTGGTGTTTCCATAATACTTTTGCCAAGGGGATTGTCTTGCCTCCCAAGACTTGGTCCCGTCTATCCAATACTCTCATTGGTCTCTCCTCATACGAGGCATCCTCACCTACTTCCAAGTCAGTCCAATCCAACACGTGCGATAGATCTGGCTCATATTTTTGAAGCATACTAATATGAAACACGTTATGCACTCCGGAAAGTTGTAGCGACAATGCTAAACAGTAAGCAACCTCTCCAATCTGTTCAAGGATTTCAAAAGGGCCAATAAACCGAGGGGTTAACTTTCCACTCTTTCCAAATCTCATCAAACCCCGTCTAGGTGATATCTTCAAAAAGACATGGTTTCCCACCTCAAAAGACAAGGGTTTCCTTCTACGGTTGGCATAACTTTTCTAGCGACTCTGGGCTGTGACCAACCTCTTACGAATAAGTGCAACTTTCTCCGTTATTTCCTGAACTAACTCTGGGCCCAACAAAGGTGTATCACCCACCTCGGCCCAACACACTGGAAATCTACAAGGTCGACCATACAAGGTCTCAAAAGGTGCCATACCAATACTCGATTGGAAGCTGTTATTGTAGGCAAACTCCACTAAGGGTAGGTGTCTCTCCCATGACCCCTTAAAGTCAAAGACACAACCTTGAAGCATATCCTCAAGGATCTGAATAGTACGCTCGGACTGCCTATCAGTTTGAGGATGGTAACTCGTGCTAAAAGTCAGTCTAGTGCCCAAGGCACTTTGCAAGCTCTGCCATAGCCGAGTTGTAAAATGCGAAACTCTATCCATAATGATAGTCACAGGGACCCCATGCAGTCTCACTATGTCCCTAATGTACAGGTCGGCAAGATAATCTACCAAATCACTTACGTGCATAGGAATGAAATGCGCTGACTTGGTCAACCGATCAACTACCACCCAAATGGCATCACTACCTCGTTGAGTCTTTGGAAGGCCCACAACAAAATCCATCGTGACATGTTCCCATTTTTACTCGGCTATAGGCAGGGGTTGCAACAAACCTGCTGGCCTCTGATGTTCGGCCTTCACTTGCTGACAAGTAAGACACTTTGAAATGAACACGGCTACATCCCTTTGCACACCCCTTCACCAAAACTGGCGACTCAAACCATGATACATCTTTGTGCCTCCTAGATGCACCGCAAGGCGTGAATGGTGAAACTCTCGGAGTATCTCCTCTCGGCAGGACTCCGGCACGAACAAGCGATCACGGTATCTCACACTCTGGTCGAGGTACACAGTCAAGCCCTTTTCTACCTTCCCACTGGAGATCTTCTCCCAGAGGGATTCTACCTCAAGGTCACCATGCTTCTAACACTCGGTTCACAAGTGTAGGTCGTGCAACTACTGAAAACAAAGCCACAGATTCAATGGACTCACTCAGGTGTAGGTCAAACTCCCCAAGAGCACCCAACATCTCCCATTCCCGAATGGCGATACAAGCCACACTACTAATAGATTTCCTACTCAAGGCGTCGGCCACAACATTAGCCTTCCCCGGATGATAATGTAGCTTGAAATCATAATCCTCCGTGAACTCCATCCACCTTTTCTGTCTTAAATTTAAATCTTTCTGAGTAAACAGATACTTCAGGCTCTTATGATCAGAAAACACCTCAAATTTCTCACCATACAGACAGTGCCTCTAAATTTTCAAGGCAAATATTGCTGCTGCTAACTCTAGATCATGAGTAGGGTAGTTTCTCTCGTATGTTTTCAACTGCCGCGAGCCATAGGCTACTACATTCCCTTCTTGCATCAAAACACAGTCCAAGCCTTCCCATGAGGCATCACAATACACTGAATAGCCCAAGCCCCTCTCCGGAATAATCAAGACTAGAGCGGTGGTAAGTCTAACCTTAAGTTCTTGGAATGACTTCTCACAAGTCTCACTCCACACAAATTTAACTCCCTTCCTCGTCAACCTAGTTAAAGGCAAAGCTAGTCGAGAGAAATCCTTCACAAATCTCCGATAATACCCAGCCAACCCCAGAAAACTACGGATCTCAAAAGCATTCCTAGGCTGTGCCCAATCTTGCACTGCCTCTATCTTAGATGAATCTACAGTCACCCCTTCCCCGGATACCACATGACCTAGGAATTTAACCTCTTTCAGCCAGAATTCACACTTCCCAAACTTAGCATACAACTTATGGGCTCTAAGCAACTCAAGCACCGCTCACAAGTGTTCCTCGTGCTCCTCCTCAGAGGGTGAGTAAATCAAGATATCGTCCATGAAGAGGACCACAAAACGGTCTAAGAACTCTCGGAAGATTCAATTCATCAAATCCATAAACACAGCCGGGGCATTGGTTAGCCCAAAAGGCATCACTAGAAACTCGTAATGGCCATACCGCACATGGAATGCCGTCTTTGGGATGTCGTCCTCCCTTACCCTCAACTGGTGATAACCCGATCTCAGATCTATCTTAGAAAAACAACAAGACCCTTTCAACTGATCAAACATATCATCTATGATATTTTAAAACCTACCTTGATGAGTTTGTTGTTGTCTTCATCGATGATATTTTGATATACTCTAAAGCTAGACTTGAACATGAACATCATTTGAGGACTGTTCTACAAATACTTCGGGAAAAGAAACTATTTGCTAAACTAAAGAAATGTGAGTTTTGGTTGGATGAGGTTGTTTTCTTAGGGCATGTGATCAACAAGGAAAGAATTTCAGTGGACCCGCAGAAAATAGAAGCAATTGTTAATTGGTCTACACCAACTAATGTGACAGAAGTTCGCAGTTTCATGGGCTTGGCTGGGTACTACAAGAGGTTTGTAAAGGACTTTTCGAAATTAGCTGTGCCTCTTACCCAATTGACACGTAAGGGACAACCATTTGAGTGGAATAGTGAAAGAGAATCAGCCTTTCATGAATTGAAGACAAGATTGACTACTGCACCAAATTTGACATTACCTTCAGGTGCGGAAAATTTCGTAATTTTCAGTGACGCATCTTATAAGTGTTTGGGTTATGTGTTAATGCAGAACGGAAAGGTTATTGCTTACGCCTCCCGACAGTTGAGGCCACACGAGAAGAACTATCCAACGCACGACCTAGAACTGGCCGCAGTTGTTTTTGCCTTGAAGATTTGGCGGCATTATCTGTATGGAGCAAAATGTGAAGTCTACACGGATCATAAGAGCCTGAAATACCTCTTCACACAGAAAGAGTTGAATATGCGTCAGAGAAGATGGCTAGAATTGATAAAAGACTACGAGCTAGAGATTCAGTATCATCCCGGGAAAGCTAATACAGTGGCGGATGCCTTGAGCAGAAAATCAACAGGGAATATGGCTTGTTTGCTTACTGAACAAAGGGAGATTTTGCAAGACTTTGAAAAGTCTGAAATTGAGGTAGTGGTATGTGAGCAGGGCGGATTGATAGCCGCTATTACAGCCGAACCGGCAATTGTTGATGAAATCAAACAGAAACAGAAAGAGGATGAGTTCCTCAGAAAGGTAATTGATGAATTTGAGACAAGTCCAAAAGCAGAGTTTAGCATTGAGAATGAAGTGTTGAAATTCCGGAAAAGAATATGCGTTCCTGATATTCCGGAGCTAAGGAAGAGGGTTTTAGATGAAGCCCACAGGTCCGTATTCGCTATGCATCCGGGTAACAATAAAATGTATCGGGATTTGAAACAAACCTATTGGTGGCCTAAAATGAAGAAAGAGATTGCAGAATATGTGTCCAAGTGCCTTCAGTGTCAGCAAGTTAAGGCTGAACATCAGAAACCAGGCGGTCTACTTCAACCTCTCCCTATTCCTGAATGGAAGTGGGAACATGTGACTATGGATTTCGTTGTTGGCCTACCTCGGACTTCCCGAGGTATGGATTCTGTTTGGGTTATAGTTGATAGACTGACTAAATCTGCACATTTTCTGCCTGTCAAAACTACATTTACTGCTTACAGGTTGGCTACTATTTATGTTGATGAAATTGTCCGTTTACACGGAGTTCCGGTATCCATCGTGTCGGATAGAGATCCGAAATTTGTATCTAGATTGTGGAAGAGTTTGCAGGAAGCTATGGGAACAGAACTAAGGTTCAGCACTGCATTCCACCCATAGACAGATGGGCAGTCAGAACGAACGATACAGACTTTGGAAGATATGCTTCGCATGTGTGCTTTGGATTTTCGGGGGAGTTGGGAAGATTACTTGCCACTTGCAGAATTTGCTTATAATAATAGCTTCCACTCCAGCATCAGTATGGCACCATACGAGGCTTTGTATGGTAGGAGGTGTAGATCACCTATTTGTTGGACAGAGGTCGGAGACAGAGCTTTGCTTGGGCCTGAAATTGTACAAGACACCTCTGAAAAGATCAAAACTATTCGGCAAAGGCTCAAAACAGCTCAAGACCGACAGAAGAATTATGCAGACGTTCGGAGAAGACCTCTTGAGTATGAGGTCGGCGACCATGTGTTCATCCGCGTTTCTCCGATGAAAGGCCAAGTCAGATTTGGGAAAAAGGGCAAGTTGTCGCCCCGTTACATTGGGCCGTTTCAAATTTTGGAGAGGCTTGGTCCAGTTGCTTATAGAGTTGCTTTGCCACCGGGATTCGAGCAAATCCATAACGTGTTTCATGTGTCAATGTTGAGGGGTTACCTCCGAGACCCGTTACATGTGATTGATTATCATCAGATAGCTATTGATGAGAATATGGAATACGCTGAATGGCCAGAAAGAATTGTTGACCGACAAGTGAAAGAATTGAGAAACAAGTCCATCCCAATGGTGAAAGTAGAATGGAAGGAACACTATGGGACGGATGCTACATGGGAAAAAGAGGAGGAAATGCGACTACGCTATCCACATTTGTTTCCCGACGAAGGTAAATTAAGTTTGGAGGACCAAACTTCCTAAAGGGGGGAAGACTGTGACACCCCTGTTCTGTATTATGCTAATTGGTCCCAAATGCCAGTGTGATTATATGTTTTGATATGATTTTGTGTGCCATTATGCGAATATATATGATTTTGAAGTTTTATCTGTTCATCGTAGGAATATCTGTTTGAATAATCCGCTTCGGGGATTAAATTGAGGGCCTTATCGGCCACAGAACCCGAAATTGATTACGCCACTGTGAATGGCATAATTTTTAGAGC
Organism: Camellia sinensis; assembly: GCF_055761805.1. Taxonomy (NCBI): domain Eukaryota; kingdom Viridiplantae; phylum Streptophyta; class Magnoliopsida; order Ericales; family Theaceae; genus Camellia; species Camellia sinensis. The sequence goes on along the minus strand of NC_138971.1, from coordinate 121,636,929 downwards.
CTACGGTGAAATTTAATTGAAAATTGATCCTGGTCAATTTAAACTGATTAAATTGATAAATTAAGTGCCCAATTGTTTTATAATAATAATAATGTTGAGTGGGTGCTTGTTAAGGGTCAACTACACCCTCATTTCTCTCCTTTAACACTTCATTTGGTTGATGAAAAACTCTTAGACTTGAGAGAGGGTCGGCTAAGAGAGAGAGGGTGAAGGAAATTGAGATTTTGGTCCTAAAGCTTAGTGATCTTGGAGGCTAGCTCAAGAATTTACCTTAAATTGTGAAGATTGAGCCTCTAGGTAAGCATTTGGTCTTGAATTCATAAGTTTGGAATTGTGATCATGTAAGTTCAAGGGTTGTTTGTGATCAAGAGCATGTAATGAGTTGATTTTTGTTGAGTTTGAAGTTTTAGAACTCATGCATGCAAGAAATTACTTTGAATTTGCATGTTTGAGCTTGAAACACATGATTCATGTAGAGTTATGGTTAAAGCTCATGTTGTAGTCACCATTTGTACTATCTAAGTTGAGAATGATGAGCATCTCCCACATGCATGTACAAATCATGGGAGTATAAGTCTTGAATGTTTGAAATTGAGCATGTTGGTGATGGGTTTGAGATATTTTGGGACATGCATGTAGATAAATCATGAAATTGAGCTTCCTGATGTTGTAATCTTGTATTAGTAGCATGTTGGCATGTGTAAATGTGTAATTTGAGCCATAACATGCATGAATGGTTGGTTGAAAGTCGAAATGAAGCTCAAGAACACAATTCTGGGTTTTCCAGAATTTTGAGGTCCGCTCGAGCGGGGAACATGCCGCTCGAGCGGGAAATGCGTGCTCCCAGTACTTTTTGCAGACTTCATGTCCGCTCGAGCGGAGTAATTCACGCTCGAGCGGGGGAGCTATTTTGACAGGCCTTCCGCTCGAGCGCCCTATTTAACGCTCGAGTGTATTTTTGATGTAACCAGCACTTTTGCAGGCCTATAGGGTCCGCTCGAGCGGGGAAGTCCACGCTCGAGCGGGGACCCTGTTCTCTGAAATTTTGTATGCTCATTCTGTGTTTTGTTTTCCGTTCTCTTTCACTTGTAAGCACCCTTAGGCATATGTTAAGCATTGTTAATGAGTTAATGAGATAAGAATAAAGCCTAAAGAGGAATATGTGAATCAAAGAACGGATTGAACTGTTAGTGACCCTTTTGTGTTCATGAAATGTGTAGGGTCAAGCTCCAGGGCAAATCCACAAGCCGATCACTGTGAGTAATATCAATATTTGAAAGCTTTTCAATGTCCAATTGTTATTCCCTTATAAACTTTATGAGTTGTTAATTGGGGTTGTGGACAAAAGTCTGACAGGAATTAATGAATGGACCGAAGGTCGTTTTGATAAGAATGAATGGACCGAAGGTCGTTTTGATGTAAATGAATGGACCAAAGGTCGTTCTGATGTAAATGAGCGGACCGAAGGTCGTTTTAACCTGTATGAATGGACCGAAGGTCGTTCTGTCATGAATGAGTGGGCCGAAGGCCATTTTGACGTAAATGAATGGGCTAAAGGCCATTTTGACAGAAATGAATGGGCCGAAGGCCGTTTCGACATAAATGGATGGGCCGAAGGCCGTTTTGACATAAATGAATGGGTCGAAGGCCGTTTTGACAAGAATGGAAACCTGAATGGGCCAAAGGCCAGTATGTTGGAACTACAGTCACTTGATCTAAATTTTGTATAAGTATGTATATATGTTAAGTAGAAATGTGAATTGGGCCAAAGGCCGTTTGGAACATGTTGTTCTACATTGTTATGTAATTTCTGCATTTGATATTATTCACTGGGCTATCGCTCACGCTCATTCATGTGTTTGTAGGTGATCCAAGGGAAGTCCAAACCCAGCCCCAGTGAAGTTTGCTAGGAAAAATCCGAGTTTTGAGGAAGTCAGCCTTGCGTCTCACTCTTGAGACCTACCCTTGCTTTTTGCTATGTAATTATATTTTGTCTTGCCGGCAAGGACTTTACGTATATCTGTAAATAGTCTGTCATAGGTTGACTCGTTTTGGATGATCCTGTCTGTAATGAAATTTGTGAAACTGTACTTTTGATGTGGGTTATTAACGTAATTGAATATGGTCTGTTGATGTGCATATAAGCACGGCTCTATGGATAAAGTTTTTATTTATTGCTTCCGTTTGGCCCCTATACTTTGACAAGTTATGTCTGTTTTGGTCTGAGGCCGTAGGTAATCTCAAGATTACTGGCCGGTTATGTCCTTAACCCATAGGGGCGGGTTCGGGTCATGACAGGAGCCATAGACATCGATGCCGTGCTAGGCACTAAATCAATAGAGAACTCAATCTCTTGGTGAGGTGGTAAACTAGTAAGGTCCTCGGGAAAGACATCGGGGTATTCACAAACCACGCTTGGCAACTTGACCCGGATCTCCTCACACTCATCACTCAAGAAGCTAGCAAGGAGACAATTGAGTTCACTCCACCTAAACGGATCATATACCGGTGATAAAACTCTATCCATCCAGTCCCCTAAGAAGTAAAAGCAGTCACCACTCAAGGTACATATAGTAACCCTCTGACGGTAGTAATCTATGACAGCCCGGTATGATGATAACCGGTCCATATCTAAAATAATATCGAAACTAGTCATATCAAAGCAATACAAATGCAAATGAAAGCCGATGACCCGCGACCTCTATGTCACAACCCTGACACTCCTGTTTCAAGACAACCTCACCACCAATAGGTGACTCTACACAAATAGGAGATGCTACTTGTGCCAACTCCAACCCCAAAATCGATGCAAATGCAGAAGAGATAAAAGAATGGGATGCACTCGTATCAATCAACACGTTAACAACTGAATTGCAAAATAAAAAGGTACCTCTCACTACAGATGGAGTCGGTACAAGATCTGGCCCGATAATAGCATACATACGCCCTGTTGGCCTTTGATTTACCTATTCACCCCTCGGAGCATAGGCTTGCTGCACGGATTGAGCCGAAGAGGTTCCCTGATTGGCCCTCAAGGCCTGTGCTGACTGGTGACTCTGTGTCTACCTCAAACCAGACACACCAGACATGCCACCCAACTGTGGGAAAAATCTCTTCAAATGCCTTGCCTACCCACACTGATAACAAGTGAGCGACTGGCCTCTCCCTTGGCCTTGGCATTGGGAACGAGTCGAAGACGATGCTGCTCGTTGCCCTCCTCCCCTCTGTGGAAAAGCTGGAGACTTGTGGCCCAATTGACCACATTTAAAACAAGTCATATCACCCTGACCGCCTCTCCCAGAACCTGAACTCGGCACTGGAAAGGTAGATCTCAACTGTGCTCCTTGGGACTGCTGAGGGTTTGAACCCCCCTGCCTTTTGTTGTCCCCATAATTATCTTGGCTCCTCCTGGAGCCCTTCATCCTCTCCTTTTTCGCGTGTACGATAGTCTCAAGATGGGCTGCAACCTTCACAAGGCGCCTATAATCTCTGATCATGGACCCGGCAACTCTAAACATGAGCCCGGTCCTGAATCTCTTTTCAAACTCCAAACAACGGCGCTCCTCAGTCACTACTAACTCCGGTGCAAACCTCGACAAACTGGTGAATGTGGCCTTAAGCTCAGCCATCGACTTATTCAGTTGCACCAACTTGGAGAATTGATCCCTCAACTTCTCCTTCAATGTAGCATGTAGGTACTTGTCCTGGAAGGTGTCAACAAATGCCTCCCATGTCCCTCCAATGTGTTCTCGCGCATACTTCCACCGCTAACCCACATCTCCCTTCAACTGGAAAGACGCCAAGGTCACTCTCAAATTTCCGTCTTCAACGCCGAGCATCTTAAATGTCTTCACCATCTGCTCTAGCCACTCATCAGCCTTCAGTGGCTCTTTTGGGTCACCTAAAAATTCATTCGGATTAGACTGAAAAAATTCCTTCTTCAGAAAAGATGGACTTGATTCTCAACCCTGAGAATGTCCATAGATTCTCTCAATGCTTCAGCCATTTTGCGGGCTAAGGCACCCATGGCCTGTTGACCTACTGGCTCGGCTACATTGGCCTGACCGACTCCTTCCTCTTGAGCAAGAATTTCATCTGGTATAGGCATCTCATGCCTCTTAGGCCTACCACGCCTACCACCATGATCTCGTCCTGACATCCTAATGAAGGTAATAAAAGAAATTAGCATATTTATAAATATGCCGAAGCTAACTCACTCGCATCCTAATACAATTGACAATAGTAATTCAATCCACATAAGCACATAATCACATAAATACATACGTAATTCCTTCCTAGATAATGACCGTTCCGCGGCGTTGTTAGAGTTCCAATTAGAAACAACAGTGATCAAGTGCTCTTCTAATAGGACTTCCAGAAACCCGTAGACCCAATCAACATCTAAGAAACTAAATCTCATACTCATATAATCACATAAGTATGTTATCACATAAGCATACAATAAACACTAGCGTCTAAGTTAAGCAAGACAAGCCCATTGTGGTAATAACCACTTTTCACGTACCCAAAGTATTCAAACTCGGTACGCTCTAATACCAAGTTGTAACACCTCCAAAATAATAAAAATAATCCAACTCATAAGAGTAGTGAGTATAATAGAATTAACATGCTTTCATTCATCAGAGTTTATGTTACAAAAGATATTACATGCATCATACATTCATAAATGTTCATCCTGAATCTATAGCATATAATACTAGTTAATAACAATAAAATAATGCCCTACGGGCTTACATATTTCCAAGACATTACTTGGTTACAACAAAAGAGGGTCATAAGCTCTGTAGCTATAAAGCCCTAGGCTTGAATAAACATTTAAACACAAAATAATAAAATAGAGCCTCCAGCTCCTAAGTTCTCCCAAGCAACATCCTTGGAGGTAACATATCACCAGTACCTGAAAATGGTTCCCAAGTAGGGTGAGTCAAAGCCCCGTAGAGACAATCTATCACAATATATGAGGTTTAACTAAGGTATAAGCGTCAAATATAAACATATTCAGTAATCATGACCAATTCACATTCTTTCCATGACCACGCAGTACCAATACTCATATCTCATTCCATTCCCATACATTCATTTCAAATTAGTACATTTCGTTCTAATTCATAGATAAAATTTATAATTTTTCAAATAACCCAACTGAGACTATAACTCTGTGGTTGTTAATCAACATAACTACTGTACAAGCACTTCAACCTTGCCATTTTACGAAAATTTCGTCCACATGATCGACACCTATGTATACATATGATTTTGGGACTTTCACCCTGGACACTCCAGCCAACTTAATTTTCATTGGAGTCCATCCCTTATCTCCCCCCAAAACAAAGTACATCCCCTTTCTCGTTCCAATACGTTATACATATACAATGTATTTAAAAACACCGTCATATTCAATGACTATTAGTTATGCATATTCAATGCCTCAACATACTATCATAATCAATGACACAAATAAATGATTAGTTTTAATTCACCTAATCCTCATGCAATTTCTACAACAATCAAAGTTATCCCCTACCGGTAGCCCAATACAAATATTTCTAAACAGATATACAATCTTTAAAACAGATAATTCATCAAATTTCCATAGGTGAGTGATTCAATAAATCCAACTACACCATTCATACATACATCCTCTCAATTTCACATCTTTCATACCAATTACATTATTTTTACAAAATAATTATTCAAGATATATTAGGGCAAAACTTCTCATTCTTATAATATTGATCCAAAGGTTAAAATCAACTGTTTTAAGACAAGATAACTTCAAAACCAAACCTCATGACCAATTATATAGCATCACATCGAAACCCCTATTTTTAAACTTGAACCCAACCCTAGGTTTTCTCAAATCACTCCAAAATCTCACCATTTATACATAACAACAAATACCTAGGTTAAAGACCATATTAAAGTGTAGAACATCCCTACCTCAAAGAGAGAAAACGAGCCAAGAAAGAGAGATACCCCAAAGATGTCAAAATCCAACTCTATTCGGTTCAAAAGGTAGATCTTGAGATGCTCCAACTTTTTAATGAAAGCACAAGGGTGTAGAGATCACTAGATCTAGGCCAAAATGTAGAGAGAGAGAGTATTCTAGAGTGAGAATGTCTAAATCTAGGTTTTTGAAAAGTTTTGGAGAGAGAGAGAAATGAAAAAGTGATATAAAACGTCATTTTCGCGATCTAATATACGCACAGTTCGCTCGAGCGGAGAGTTTCACGCTCGAGTGTCAGACACAAAGATTGGTTCCGCTCGAGTGCAAGAAGCGACCCGCTCGAGCGCGGAATACACACATCCAGTATTTATGGAGATAACAGACAACTCGCTTGAGCGCCAGAAAGACCGCTCGAGCGTACACCAGCTCAAGCGTAGGAAACGCCGCTTGAACATAGAAAACACCCTTCCAGTATTTTGCAGACGTGCAAAGTACTGAGTGTTTGCAAACCCCACTCGAGCAGACGACCAAAATTCTGGGCAACAACATTCTAGACAATCTAGCAACTAACCTGTTCCAAACATGCCCAACACGTTCCAAAACTCAAACTCAAGGTGTAAAAGGGAAAAGAGATAAAAATAATAACACCAAACCACGAGGCCCAAGTCCGGAACATAACAAAGGTCGGGTCAAAACCCGGAATCGCTATATAAAGCCCTTATTAATTAGGGTGTGTGGAAACTTCATAGAGACTTCTACCATATTACAAGAATATTTCCTACTCTAGAACTACGTAGACATATTTTAGAATTATGTATAACATTCTCATATTCTTTAAAATCTTCTAGGAGTTTCTAGAATCTTTCATTAGGCTCTCTTCTTTGAGCCTTCCTCTTTGTAGGCAATTTTGTCTAGCTAATTCAATGTGACATGACATTGTGGCCATGCCCTTAAGCAATTACAAATCACCATGCCTTCTGTTATTCTCTGATCACCTAACATAAAATTATAAGTCCCATTCTATCCACCAATTATAACACATCTGAAACACCACATGTCCGTGCAGTAGGACCACCAAATAACTTCACCTCTTCATTGGGGATGACAATGTAAATTTAAGGGGTGTCAAATGGATAGGTTTGGGCTGGCCTATTCGGGTTATACCTTAATTGGATAAGTTCAAACCCACCCAATTATCAAGCAGGTTAAATTTGCGCGGCTTTATATGGGTACAAATTGGACTGAATAACCCATGTAAACCCAATTATTCTACTTAACTCATTTTTAAATAGAAAGTTTATATTATCAATAATTGCTGTTTTCTTAAGTCAGTTTATCATATTATCAACTTTGTATTGGCCATTGGTTTATATTATTAATTAATAATAACTTTTTTTTTTAATTTTTAAAATTAGCTTATAAATACTTAGGTATTATAAATATCTGTAAACACTAATTAACATATCAATTAACACACTAATTAAATACAATATTAGGTAGGACCATATTAAATGGTAAAATACTAATTAGTGTACCCATTAACACACCACTAGATACAATATTAGGCAGGACCATTTTAAGTTGTGGAACTCCCATGTATGTCTTGTGTGTGTTAGTTGATACATTAATTAATGGAGATTTATTTAGGAAATTATTTTCAAATATTTGTATCCCAATTAATCCTTAACATCTATATAATTTTTTGAAAATGTATACGATGTATCAGAGATATTTCAAAAGCTCAGATGAATTCTAATAAATATCAATGATTCAAATGATACTTTGATTCCTGCCCAAACACTCTCTTCTCTCTCTCCCACGTCTTCCCAAACACCTCTATTCAACTCCCTCTCTACACGTTATCTCTCATGTTCTCTCTTTAACTCCCTCTATGGTGGATCTCTCTCATCACCCATAATCTTCTTCAAGGTGTTGTAGTATAGAGAAATTGTGTTCTACAGAAACTACCACTACTCATCATTGCCACCAACATCGACACCCACCCTCCCTTCGAACTCGCACTCGCACTCGCAAGGTTCAATTTCTACCTCTCCCATTCTCTCTCTGTTTTCGTTTTTGTGGCTGTATCTGATTTTGTGTTTCCCTTGCTGCAATTCCCCTTCTCTCTCAATGGATTTGAGGTTTTGATTTTTTCCCTAATGACAGTGATTCTTCACAAGGTTCGATTTCCTTTCTCTTTCGTAGATCAGTTTAGTGTGTGCCAACACCAATAAATAGAATCTATTTATTACTTCTTTTAATTAATTTCTTGATTGCATTCCAGTAGACCAATTTTTATTTTTTACAAAATTCAATTGCATTGCCGCTGCTCATCATCATCATCATCAGTCTATTGCCACCATTGAAGATGAAGACCAACAAAGAGCAAAAACCCAATTCAGCATCGACACCCACCTTCCCTTCGAACTCACACTCACAAGGTTCGATTTCTGCCTCTCAATCTGTTTATACACACAATGTGTGCCGGTACCCAATTTCTTGCTCACTGTAATAGTGTTGTTGAGTAAAATTTGTGACAATTCTTAACCAATCTGTTTGCATAGGTAATTTCCTGACTGCTAAATTACCCAGAAAAAATTTCCTGACTGCCAATCTTTGTGCTCAGTACTCTATTGCAATTATCAAGATCCAAACATAGCATAAGAAAAGCCTAATTGCCCGGCACCTTTGCAATTATCATCATTGAGTGTTTGAGGAAGATGGTTGTGGTTTACAACATCTTCTGTGTTCTCTCCTCTGTTATTGTGTGCTCTCATCTTTTGTTATTGTGGTTTACAGCATCTTTTGTAGTTGGTTGTGGTTATAAAAATTGTTTATATGAGTAGATTTTTTTTTTTGCGCAAAATTATATAAGCATAATTTTTTTGATGATCTATTATTATGTGCTCTTATCTTTTGTTATTGTGGTTTACAGTGTCTTTTGCAGTTGGTTGTGGTTATATAAACTGTTTATATGAGTAGAATTTTTTTGAGCAAAATTATATTAGCAGAATTTTTTTGATGATATGTTATTGTGTGCTCTCATCTTTTGTTATTGTGGTTTACAACATCTTTTGCAGTTGGATTCCCAACTTTTGTGTTTGTGTGCTCTCATCCAATACTTCTCTCAATTTCTCTGTTTGTGTGCTCTCATCCAACCACATCATCCATGTACCGCTGTTCAACCAACACGACCACCAGGTTTCTCTCACTTTCTCCCTTTGAGTATTGAGTATGAACACATTCTCTTCAGCAATAGCTATGTTTACATAAATGTTTGCATGTTAATGTTCAATTTCTTTGACTTCTTTCAGGTACATTTTCATGATATTTTGATTTGTATGTTAGGGTTCGCTGACTTCTTTCAGGTATGATTCTTTGTTCAATTTCATGATTTTGGGGTTGGAATTGGATTGTTTTACCATGAAGTTTTTGAGTGGGGCTGTTGGCAAAATTGAGGATTTTTTAGTGGAATCAATGCTCTGTTTAAATAAACAACTTTTTAAAGTTTATTTGGGTTACTAATAAATTGGAGTAAGTTTCATGTTTTCAAACTATATTTTGAAATTGATTTCAAATCATAATTTAAAAACTCAAACTAAACATAACATTCAAATATAAAAATGAAAAATTGATTAGAAACTCACATCAATAACAACCAGTTCTTTCTCACCTTGTTTTATTTTATTCTTAGAAAAATGTTTAATTCGCACAAAGACCCCCTGAATGAGCTGACACCCTCGCTCCTCTCTTTTCTCTTTTTCCTCTCAAAGAGGCTTGGCGAGTCAGAGGCGAGCTATCCATCTCACCTTGGAATGTGAATACCTTCCTCTTTCAGTTTTCAGAGGAAGAAGATTGTAACCGCATCCTCAGAGACCGTCCATGGTCGATTATGGGCTCTCTCTTGGTCCTTCAAACCCTCTCTCCCAATCAAACCTTTGAAGAAGTGGATTTCACCTGGTGCCCTTTCTGGGTTCAAGCACATGGGCTACCTATCCAGAATATGACCAAACAGAATGGAAATATTATTGGTAATCGGCTCGGAAAAGTCATTAGCGTGGAAGCCCCTCAGGACGGCCTCCTGCTCCACCGCAGTTTTTTACGTATTAGAGTGGAAATCAACACCCAACATCCTTTTCCTCAAGGTTTGTGGCTCAAACGTTCCCCTGGCAGTAATGGGGTCTGGATTACCTTCAAATATGAGAAATTGTCAGATTTTTGCTATGACTGTGGGCGTATTGGTCACAAGAACAAGAGCTGCAAGTTTGTTTCTCAAGAAGTTGGCAGCAAATCAGGGTGTGGGCCTGACCTTCGCAATGGGGTGCCCAGAACTACTGTTCCTCTAGTGAATTTTGCAAAACTAGCAGGTGTCTCGTCAGACAATAGCCAACGGCCAAACAACGGCAACTCACCGACGACCTCCATGGTGACGCATGGCTTGGGGGTACCAATCCACAGTACTACGGCTGAACCTCCTCAGTACAGTCCTCCTCCACTCCCAGAGTCGTGCGCACACACTCCTGCTCCTTCTCAGATTGCAACATGTGGCATGAGTAATTCTCAACCACGTGGCCCCCAACCAGAGGTAGCATCTGCTTCTACTCCTACTCGGATAGAGGCCACTTCTAGTCAGTCTCTCATTAAGCCCATTTTCACTCCTAAACCTTCCCTTCAGTCTTTTGGCCCAACCACAGGAGCAGGCCTTTTGCCAGATGAAAACACTAAGCCCAAATATTTCGTGACTGAGCCGCTCGATAGTCCTAGTACACCCAACAACCCAAAAGAGGTTGAACCTAATGTCCCTGCTACGGATTTGGGCCTTACTGATGCAATCACAATACTACAATCTCCTGGCCCAATTTCCCCACCCTTGGGCCCCTCCTATGCTCTGGACTTATGTCTCTCCAAAGCCATCAATACTCTCTCTCTAAAGAGAAAAGCCACTGCTGATGACCTCTCTTTAAACCTTCCCCTAAAGCTCCCCAAAATTACAGAGACCAAGCCATCGAGGCACCTACCAACTCTACACTCCTCCACTTCTTCACAGAGGGGACACCCAAGATGCCCAATTAGCACCCCAGGCAGGAAACTGGTTAGGAGGCAGGTCCGGGCTTCCTTGGCAACTCCAGAATTGGCTTATGGAGCAAACGAGCTGGTGGACATTAATGTTCAAAATGAGGAAGGCAGAGGCGAAGGGCACTCTCTGGTACCCATTGAGGTCAGTCCATTTATATATGATTATGATTTTTGTGAATCCTAAGTCCCTAGCACTTTCCCAGTTTCGGATTCCTTCGCTTAAGCAGTGGTGGCTGGCCCTAAATAGCCACACAAGCCATGTTGATTCTGAGCTGGAATTGTCAGGGGATTGGGCGACCCCTGACATTCCAGATCCTCCGAGGGTTATGTAATACCCATCGCCCTACAATAATTTTCCTTATGGAAACAAAAAGTAAGCGTTCTAAGTTGGAAGGTATCCGACGGAAGCTTCACTTTCCAAATCATTGCTATGTTGATCCTGTTGGTTTATCCAGTGGTTTAGCTCTCTGGTGGTCAGACGAGGTTACTCTTCAAGTTCGCCATAAATCTCCCAACATCTTTAGATGCATCATCTCCAAAGGGGCAAATTCTGAAGATTGGCTTGCAACCTTTGTGTATGCTCCTCCTAGATGGCCAGATAGCCAAGCCTTTTGGAAATATCTTAAAAAGATTGCGGTAGAGAACAAATACCCTTGGCTCTGCATTGGTGACCTTAATGAAGTGGGCATGTCGTGGGAAAAACAAGGTTCAGTAGCTTGTAACAAGTTCAAAATGGAGCAATTCCAGGATCTCTTAGCAGATTGTGAATTCATGGACCTCGAATTTAAAAGGGCCTCGTATACATGGACTAATAATAAAAAAGGGGAGTGTCACTTGAGGGAAAGATTGGATAAAGCCTTTGCAACAGTCGACTGGCGCCTTTTGTTCCCCTTTGCCCAACTCCACCATGAAGCTTTTGTGGGATCAGATCACTGCCCGGTACTCCTTAATTGCACAATCCCACCAAAAAAGGTCCTCCACCAATTTAAATTCGAATCCATGTGGACAACAAAACCAGACTGTGCTGAGATCATTACGTTTAATTGGCGGAAACAACATTCATGCTCTCCTATGCATCAGCTTACACAGAAACTAGCATCCTGTAAATGGGGCCTTACAATCTGGAGTTGAGAAGCCTTTGGTAATAATAGGCTCAAGTTGAGTGACTTACGAGCCCAACTACTTCACTATCAGACTCTCCCCTACTCGCTGGAGAATGGATCTCAGATTCGTCTACTCCAAGAAGAGATAGAGGCTACTTTACTTCATGAAGAGATGTACCAACACCAGCGTTCCCAAATTAACTGGCTCAGTTATGGTGATCGGAATTCGGCCTTTTTTCATGCAACAGTGGCCCAACGTTGACAGAGGAATCAATTGGTCAAAATCCAGAATGGAAGTGGAGTCTGGCTAGAGACGGATCATGAGATTAACCACCATCTCCATAGTTATTTCTCCACTTTATTCCAAGCTAAGGCTCCTAGACACTTTGAGGAGGCACTTTCAGTGGTCAACCATATGGTTTCTTCAGAAATGAATGATGCTCTTCTGAGGATAGTCACGGATGATGAGATTAAATGTGCTATTTTTCAGCTAAGATCTCTAAAGGCCCCAGGACCCGATGGTTTCCCTGGGCTATTTTATCAGAAACATTGGGATATCATGGGTCCAGAGATGTGTGCAACAGACAAACTTTTCTTCACAAATGGGTCCCTTTTAAGAGACCTTAATCATACAAATCTGATCTTAATTCCCAAGGTGGCCGCCCCTACTAGTCTCACTCAATTTCGCCCCATCAGCCTCTGCAACTTCAGTATGAAAATCATTACCAAAGTCATGGAAAACAGATTGAAAAAAAATCCTGAAGCATCTCATATCCCCTCAACAAGCAGCCTTTGTCCCCGGTAGACTTATTCAAGACAGCATTCTTATCGCCCATGAGGCCTTCCACTATTTGAAGCAGAAGAAAACTGGCAACCATGCGGACATGGCCCTTAAGCTGGATTTCAACAAGGTCTATGATAGAATCCAATGGGATTTTTTGCAAGCTGTGATGCTAAAAATGGGTTTCCATGGGCATTGGGTGAACTTAGTCGTGGAATGTGTCACAACAGTGAGGTTTTCAATCTACATTAATGGAGCTAAGCGTACTTCCATCAACCCCTCTTGTGGCCTCCGCCAAGGCGACCCACTCTCATCTTATCTCTTTCTTATGGTGGCTGATGTGTTTTCCAACCTTATAACTCGGGCTCTCTATTCTCAAGGGATCTTATGGCTGGAAATGCAAAGAACCTGTCCCGTCATCTCTCACGTTTTCTTTGATGATGATGCTATTCTCTTCCTCAGGGCCAATCAGAATGAATGCCATCATATCATGGACACCTTGCAACTGTACAGTGAAGCTTCTAGACAACTCATTAATTTTGACAAATCCGGAGTGTTGTTCTCTTCCAATGCATCTGCAATTACTCGAAGTTCCATCTGCTCTTCTTTGGGTGTTCCACAAGCCAATCTTCAAGCTAAATACCTGGGCCTACCTTCTTCTTGGGGCAGATCTAAAGCTGACACTTTTGGGAGCTTGATTGAAAAAGCGTTGTGCAAAATGCAAGGTTGGAAATCTAAACTTTTATCTCCGGCTGGTAAGGAAACTCCTATCAAAGCCGTCGTTTAGGCTTTACCCTCCTATGCCATGTCTTGCTTTGAAATGCCACACTCTTTTTGTTCTAAGCTAAACTCTCTCGTTCAGAACTATTGGTGGAAAGGGGATTCGGACAACAAGGGCATCTTTTGGACCAGTTGGGATCATATGACAGTCCCCAAACATCAAGGAGGGATGGGCTTCCGCAATTTCAAAGCGTTTAATCAAGCCTTACTCGTTAAGCAAAGTTGGCGCCTCTTCATGAATCCCAACTCCTTCTGGGTTCGTGTGTATAAAGGCCTCTACTTTCCACATTCTAATTTCTTGCAAGCATCCAGAGGCACGAGATCATCTTGGGCTTGGTCTAGCCTACTCAAGGGCAGGGCACTCCTCCAAACGGGACTCCAATGGCAAATTCAAAATGGCAACCTTGCACACTTTTGGAAGGACAAGTGGGTACCCTCTACAAAAGATTTCAAAATTGCTTCTCATAAACCACCTCACTGTACTATCCAAATAGTGGCTGAAGCTATTGACCCCAATCGCAAAATATGGAAACATGATCTTCTCAAAGAATGGCTTTCGGCAGAAGATTTAGAGGCTGTCCTTACCATCCCCATTGCAGCAGTTCACAGAGATGATCTTTTCATTTGGCACCACAATCCATCAGGAGTTTACTCAGTTAAGTCCGGCTATGCCTTAGCAAAGCAGATATGCCACAACTCCAATGGCCCTTCTAAGCCCTCCAGATCTCTCATCCTTGGTGTAGATTTTTGGAACTCAATTTGGGCTCTTGATATCCCTTCCAAAATTCGTCACTTTTGGTGGAGAGTCTGTCATAATTTGTTGGCAACAAAGCTGGGTCTGTTTCGACGTAAATGTGCAGCTTCGGGTGAATGTCCTATTTGCAGGAAAGACGATGAATCTGTGGAGCATCTCCTGTTCGATTGCCCATGGACAAAAGCTGTTTGGTTCGGTAGCTCTCTAAATATGCGAATGAATCCCGGCTCGATTACAAATGTGACCAGGTGGACCAATGACCTTCTGAACGGAGGAAATTCAAAGACTGAATCCAAACGCATCATCAGCTCAGCTGCCACTATTGCTTGGTTCATATGGAAATCTAGAAATGATTTTGTTTTTAATCATCAAGTGGTGGACCCTCATGTTACATTGCAAAAGATCACTCACTTCTGGCAAGAACATGACGCTCTAATTGGCTCTTTCAACCCTCACAATCAGGCCACTAACGTCCCCAACCGTAATTCCCATTTAGGTTGGCAGCCACCTTCCCACACTAGCATCAAATTCAATTGTGATGCAGCTTTCTGTCAGTCTTCCTCATTAGCTGCCTTGGCTGTAATCCTTCGAGATTCAAAGGGAAACCTTCTGACTGGTTGTCACGCCCTCAAAATAAACCCAATATATATATATCATTGACATGCATTATTTAAAGAAAACAATTTATTAATTCATTCATCAGAGTATTAATAAATAAAAGCATTACATGTAACATCAAATTAAATGCCCTACGGGCTAACATCTTTCCAAGCCAACACTTGGACACAAAAATATGAGTTCTAACTCAATACAGGTAAAGCCCAAGGCTTGAATGCTTACATGTACTAACAAATAGAAACATTTAACTAAAGATAGTCTTCTTCAAATCCAAAAGTCAAATCCTTCCAAGCTAAGTCCTTGGAGGTAGCTTATCACCTGAACCTGAAAATGATGTTCCCATAAAGGGTGAGCCATAGCCCAGTAGAAAAATACTAAACCAAACATAAGCATTGAATAAAGCTATAGCATTCAATAGATGGTTAACCAAGATAATCAATTATAACTTAATACAGTCACATGACACTAACGTCTAAGACATGTTTCAATTCCCATTATTATCAATAAGGCTCAGAACCTGGCCAAATTTACAACAGTGAACTATATAACATATTCACATTACTTCCAATATCAACAACACAGATGAGACTCAGGCTCATATCAAAACACTTCATACTTCCCATTTGATACACATTTTAGTGCTGTATCAACAACATGTAAAAACACTTCAATATAATAAGCACACATAATAGTGATGCTAATGGAGTCCATCCCCTATCTCCTCCCAAACAAAATCCGGTTTAGAGGTCCATCCCCTATCTTCCCCTAAACCGTGGAGTACATCCCCTATCTCCTCCCAAACAATATGCATATGCAATGCTCAATCAATACATGTATTTTCTGTATCAATTCAATAGTCTAAATTTATGACTTAAACAAATTGATTAGTTTCAATTTTCCCTAATCCACATGCAATGTCTACAACAAACACGACTATCCTCCACCGATAGCCCAAAACAGTTATTTCTAGGCTGGAAATAAATATATCAACAATTCAATAGGCGAGTGATTTAAATTATCCAACTACACCATTTAATCAATGAATTCCTCAATTTCATGAATTTAACCAAATTCCCCAATTTCATTAAATTAATTATACAAATTAATTTATTGATACAACTAAGGTTTTTCCCAAAATTACCAAAGTACCCCCAACATATAAAAATACCAAAACTTAGAACAAAACTTATAAGGTGGAGTAGGAAATCCCTACCTCGAAGAAAATAACCCGAGTGGAGAAGACAGAGATGATGACCCAAAAACCCAAGTGCTCCAAAACTACAAACTCTCAGATTAAAACGAAGCTCTCGACTCACTCTATCTTTTTAATAAAGCAACTAGGGTAGAAACACCCTAAAAGGTGATGAAACCTAAGAGAGAAGATGAGTAGAGGGAGAGAGAACTCGGAACTAGGGTTTTAGGATCAAAAGAATGTGAAAAAACGTGTTAAAAACCGCTGCTGCGTATATAAACCCGACAGGCTTGCTCGAGCGAACACTTGGTCGCTCGAGCGACCAGACACATGAAACCCTCGCTCGAGCGAAGAAAATCTGCCCTCAGGCCTATACCTGACGCAATCTCTCGCTCGAGCGAATAAAATCTGGCTCGATCCACCACACACAAGAACAACCCTTGCTCAAGCGACCAAGTCCTCGCTCGAGCGAACAACCAAAAACTGGACAGCAACACTTGGTTTCCGAACCCAACCAACCTGAAACAACCCTGCCCAACACATCCTATAACTCCAAAATGAGAAAATAAAGGACAACAACAACCATTTTACAATGACAGAATCTACGGAACCTAAGTCCGGATACCATAATCAAATGGGAAAAGACCGAGGTCGCTATAACCTCCCCCCCTTAAAAGAATTTCGTCCCCGAAATTAAGCATAAGTTTTTTTTTTTTTTTTTTTTAACAACATAACATCATAACAATGAACAACTTGACCCAATACCGGTCCTATCATCTCTTATCAAGAGGCATCTCATAATATATATAAAACAACATATATTTCAACCTGCATTAGTATTATGCATTTTTTTTTTTTTACAGTTCTCAATATCATATTCAATTTCATGATAGAACTCTAATTCAACAATATATATTCAACATATGCAATGTTACCATAAACTTCCATAACGAGGCAAGTTTCCATGTACTTCCATTAAACCAAAGCATTTACAATGTTTTACAACTCAAAACATATATACAATGTTCTTAAAGTTCATTAAAATTACAAAATTTCGACACATGATTACACATCAACAAACAAGTCCGGATATTTCTCACGGACTTCCAATTCACGTTCCCAAGTGGCTTCCTCCACTCCGTGATGCTTCCACAGAACTTTCACCAAAGGGATGGTTTTGCCTCGCAAAACTTGGTCCCGCCTATCCAAGACCCGAACCGGTCTCTCCTCATACGAGACATCGTCGTCAACCACTAAATCGGTCCAATCCAACACATGGGATGGATCCGGCTCATACTTCCGAAGCATACTCACATGAAACACGTCATGTACTCCAGACAACTGCGGTGGTAAAGCTAAACGATAAATAGCCTCACCAATTCTCTTAAGGATCTCAAAAGGACCAATGAACCGAGGGGACAACTTCCCGCTCTTCCCAAACCTCATCAATCCCCATCTAGGTGATATCTTCAGAAAGACATGATCACCCATGTCAAACACCAAAGGTCTCCTCCTACGGTCGGCATAAGATTTCTGACGACTCTGTGCTGTAACAAGCCTCTTACGGATCAGCTCAACTTTCTCCGTCGTTTCCCTCACCAACTCCGGGCCCAACAGAGGTGCATCACCCACCTCGGCCCAACAAACAGGAGATCTACACGGTCGGCCATACAAGGCCTCAAACGGTGCCATACCGATACTAGACTGGAAACTGTTGTTGTAGGCAAACTCCACCAACGGCAAATGCCTCTCCCACGACCCACTAAAGTCTAGAACACAACCCCGAAGCATATCCTCAAGAATCTGAATAGTACGCTCGGACTGCCCGTCAGTCTGAGGATGATAAGCCGTGCTAAAGGTCAACTTAGTGCCTAAAGCACTCTGCAAACTTTGCCACAACCTGGCCGTAAAACGAGGATCTCTATCTGAGACGATCGTCATTGGAACCCCGTGCAACCTCACTATGTCCCGAATATATAAGTCGGCCAGATGATCGACTGAATCTCTAACACGCATAGGAATAAAGTGCGCCGACTAAGTCAACCGGTCTACAACCACCCAAACAGCATCACTACCCCGCTGAGTCCTCGGAAGACCTACAACGAAGTCCATAGTGACATGCTCCCACTTCCACTCGGCAATAGGCAAGGGTTGTAACAAACCCGCTGGCCTCTGATGCTCGGCCTTCACATGCTGACAAGTAAGGCACTTAGACACGAAAGCTGCTACCTCTCTCTTCATACCCCGCCACCAAAACTGGCGACCCAAATCCCGATACATCTTAGTGCCTCCCGGATGCACCGCAAGGCGTGAATGATGAAACTCTCGGAGTACCTTCTGTCGACAAGACTCCGGCACAAACAGACGGTCCCGGTATCTCACACTCAGGTCGGGATACACTGTCAAACCCTTCTCAACCTTCCCACCGGAAATCTTCTCACGGAGGGATTTTACCTCAAGGTCACCCCTCTGAGCCTCTAACACTCGAGTCACAAGTGTAGGCTGTACAACAATAGAAAACAAGGCCGCAGCCTCAACGGATTCGCCCAGAAGTAAATCAAACTCCCCAAGTGCACCTAACATCTCTCATTCCCGGATGGCTATACTAGCTATGTCACCAACAAATTTCCTGCTAAGGGCATCGGCCACCACATTGGCCTTCCCCGGATGATAATGCAACTCGAAGTCATAATCCTCAATAAACTCCATCCACATCCTCTGCCTCAAGTTCAAGTCTTTCTGTGTAAACAGATATTTCAGACTCTTATGATCTGAGAATACCTCAAACCTCTCACCATAAAGATAATGCCTCCAAATTTTCAAGGCAAATATCACAGCTGCTAACTCTAAATCTGCGTAGGGTAATTCTTCTCGTGAATTTTCAACTGACGTGAGCCATAGGCAACTACTTTCCCTTCTTGCATCAACACACAACCTAGACCCTCTTGTGAGGCATCACAATAGACTGCATAACCCAACCCTCTCTTCGGAATAATCAAGACTGGAGCGGTGGTCAGTCTAACTTTCAACTCCTGGAACGACTTTTCACAAATCTCACTCCATACAAACTTGACTCCCTTCCGAGTCAATCTAGTCAAAGGTGAAGCTAACCTGGAGAAATCCTTCACAAACCGGCGATAATACCCAGCTAACCCCAGAAAACTGCGGATCTCAAACACACTCTTAGGCTGTGCCCAATCTTGCACTGCCTCAGTCTTGGATGTATCAACAGACACTCCTTCCCCAGAAACTACATGGCCTAAGAACTTGACCTCTTCTAGCCAGAACTCACACTTCCCAAACTTAGCATAAAGCTTATGGGCTCTAAGTAACTCAAGCACCACTCTCAAGTGTTCCTTGTGCTTCTCCTCAGAAGGTGAATAGATAAGGATGTCGTCCACGAAGACGACTACAAAATGATCTAAAAATTTCCGGAATATCCGGTTCATCAAATCCATAAAAACTGCCGGTGCATTGGTGAGCCCAAATGGCATCACCAAAAACTCATAGTGGCCATACCGCGTACGGAATGCCGTCTTCGGAGTATCCTCCTCCCTGACTCTTAACTGATGATAACCCGATCTCAAGTCTATCTTCAAGAAACAACGGGAACCCTTCAACTGATCGAACAGATCATCTATACAAGGCATAGGGTACTTATTCTTAACCGTAGCTCGATTCAATTTCCGGTAATCTATACAAAGTCTCAAAGCACCACCTTTCTTTTTAACAAAGAGGGCCGGTGCTCCCCACGGCGAAACACTAGGACGGATATAGCCCTTGTCTAGTAACTCCTGGAGCTGAATCTTCAACTCAACTAACTCGGCTGGGGCAAAACGATAAGGTGCCATAGAAATCGGCGCCGTGCCGGGCACTAAGTCAATAGAGAACTCAATCTCTCTGTGAGGTGGCAAACCAACGAGGTCCTCGGGAAAGACGTCCGAGTACTCACAAACCACACTTGGCAACACAGTCTGGGTCTCATTACACTCACCACTCTCAAAGCTAGCAAGTAGGCCACTAAGCTCACTCCGCCCTTGTAGATTATACCCCGGTGGCAAAACACTACCAACCCGGTCCCCCAGAAAATGAAAACACTCCCCGCTCACGGTACAACAAGTGACCCTCTGGCGGTAGCAATCAATAACTGCCCAGTATGACGATAACCAGTCGATACCCAAAATAACATCAAAGCCCTTCATAGGCATAACTACAAAAGGAAACGGAAGTCTATGATTGGCGACCTCTATATCACAACCCCTGACACCTTGTTTCAAGATCAATTCACCCCCAAGAGGTGACACTACACAAATAGGGGATGCTAACTGTGCTAACTCCAATTCCAAAACAGATGCAAATGCAGCAGACACAAAGGAATGGGATGCACCCGTATCAATCAAAACACTAGCAACCGAGTTGCAAAACAAGAAGGTACCTCTCACAACTGATGGTGCCGGCACAAGATCCTGCGCGGTAACAGCGTACACGTGCCCAGACGACCTCTGATCAACCTGCTCACCCCTAGAAGCATAAGATTGCTGCACCGACTGGGACGATGAAGCCCCCTGATTGGCCTTGAGACTGCTGAGGATTAAAACCCTTCTGTCTCCTACCATCACTCTGACCATCCTGACTCCTTTTGGAGCCCTTCTGTCCTTCCTCCTCCTCCTGCATCATGATTTCCATGTGGGCCGCTGCATCAACCATACGCCCAAAATCCCAAATCATAGTTCCCCCAACTCTTAGCTTGAGGCCACGCCTCAACTTCTTCTCAAACTCGATACAACGGCGTTCCTCAGATGCCACCAACTCAGGTGCAAACTTGGACAAGCTAGTAAATGCAGCCTCAAACTCGGCCACTGAAGAACTCGACTGCTTAAGCTGGCAGAACTGGTCTCTCAGCTTCTCCCTAACTGCTGGAGATAAGAACCTCTCCTGGAAAGCATTCACAAAAGCCTCCCATGTACCTCCTATACGACCCTTAGTGAACTTCCACCACTGACCCGCATCCCCCTTCAGCTGGAAAGATGCCAAGGTTACTTTCAACCCCTCGTCTTCGATGCCAAGCATCTCAAACGTCTCAGTTGTCTGTTCGAGCCATTCATCTGCCTTAAGCGGCTCTTTAGGATCACCCACAAATTCATCCGGGTTAGACCGGAAGAACTCCCTCTTCAGAAAGGAAGGTCCTGCATCCGCAACAACAACCCGAGCTTGATTCTCAGCTCTGAGAATGCCTACTGACTCCCTGAATGCCCCTGCTATCTCTCGGGCTAGAGCGCCCATAGCCTACTGGCCTACTGGCTCGGCCACATTGGCCTGACCAATTCCCTCCTGAACTGCCGGAATCTCCTCTGGCACAGGCACCTCCTGCCTACCCGGCCTACCACGGCTACCGCGTCCTCGTCCTCGTCCTGACATCCTAATAAAGGAAACAAAGACGTTAGCACATTAATAAATGTGCCGAAGCTAAACACTCGCATCCTAATGCATTGGACAACAATAATTCATTCCACGTAAGCACATAATCACATAAGCACCTACGAATTTCATTCCTGGATGATGATAGTCCCAAAGCGTTACTATAGTTCCGGTTGAAAGCAGCATTGATCAAGTGCCTTTCCAACAAGACTACTAGAAACTCAAGGGTCCAATCAACATCCTATGAACTACATTCCATACCCACATAGTCACGTAAACATGTTATCATGTAAGCATATAACATTACACTAAGTCTCTATGAAACGAGACGAACCCATTGTGATGCTAATCACTTCCCACGTACCCAAAGTATTCAAACCCGGTACGCTCTGATACCAAGTTGTCACGCCCTCAAAATAAACCCAATATATATATATCATTGACATGCATTATTTAAAGAAAACAATTTAGTAATTCATTCATCAGAGTATTAATAAATAAAAGTATTACATGTAACATCAAATTAAATGCCCTACGGGTTAACATCTTTCCAAGCCAACACTTAGACACAAAAATATGAGTTCTAACTCAATACAGGTAAAGCCCAAGGCTTGAATGTTTACATGTACTAACAAATAGAAACATTTAACTAAAGATAGTCTTCTTCAAATCCAAAAGCCAAATCCTTCCAAGCTAAGTCCTTGGAGGTAGCTTATCACCTGAACTTGAAAATGATGTTCCCATAAAGGGTGAGCCACAGCCCAGTAGAAAAATAGTAAACCAAACATAAGCATTGAAAAAAGCTATAGCATTCAATAGATGGTTAACCAAGATAATCAATTATAACTTAATACAGTCACATGACACTAACGTCTAAGACATGTTTCAATTCCCATTATTATCAATAAGGCTCAGAACCTGGCCAAATTTACAATAGTGAACTATATAACATATTCACATTACTTCCAATATCAACAACACAGATGAGACTCAGGCTCATATCAAAACACTTCATACTTCCCATTTGATACACATTTTAGTGCTGTATCAACAACATGTAAAAACACTTCAATATAATAAGCACACATAATAGTGATGCTAATGGAGTCCATCCCCTATCTCCTCCCAAACAAAATCCGGTTTAGAGGTCCATCCCCTATCTTCCCCTAAACCGTGGAGTACATCCCCTATCTCCTCCCAAACAATATGATATGCAATGCTCAATAAATACATGTATTTTCTGTATTAATTCAATAGTCTAAATTTATGACTTAAACAAATTGATTAGTTTCAATTTTCCCTAATCCACATGCAATGTCTACAACAAACACGACTATCCTCCACCGATAGCCCAAAACAGTTATTTCTAGGCTGGAAATAAATATATCCACAATTCAATAGGCGAGTGATTTAAATTATCCAACTACACCATTTAATCAATGAATTCCTCAATTTCATGAATTTAACCAAATCCCCCAATTTCATTAAATTAATTATACAAATTAATTTATTGATACAACTAAGGTTTTTCCCAAAATTACCAAAGTACCCCCAACATATCAAAATACCAAAGCTTAGAACAAAACTTATAAGGTGGAGTAGGAAATCCCTACCTCGAAGAAAATAACCCGAGTGGAGAAGACAGAGATGATGACCCAAAAACCCAAGTGCTCCAAAACTACAAACTCTCAGATTAAAACGAAGCTCTCGACTCACTCTATCTTTTTAATAAAGCAACTAGGGTAGAAACACCCTAAAAGGTGATGAAACCTAAGAGAGAAGATGAGTAGAGGGAGAGAGAACTCGGAACTAGGGTTTTAGGATCAAAAGAATGTGAAAAAACGTTTTAAAAACCGCTGCTGCGTATATAAACCCGACAGGCTCGCTCGAGCGAACACTTGGTCGCTCGAGCGACCAGACACACGAAACCCTCGCTCGAGCGAAGAAAATCTCGCTCGAGCCAATAATGCAATGCTTCAGGTCTGCAACCCAGGAGCACGCTCGAGCGACAGGATTCTCGCTCTAGCGAAGGAAATCTCGCTCGAGCGAAGAAACACTGCCCTCAGGCCTCTACTAGACGCAATCTCTCGCTCGAGCGAATAAAATCTAGCTCGATCCACCAGACACAAGAACAACACTTGCTCGAGTGACCAAGTCCTCGCTCGAGCGAACAACCCAAAAACTGGACAGCAACACTTGGTTTCCGAACCCAACCAACCTGAAACAACCCTGCCCAACACATCCTATAACTACAAAATGAGAAAATAAAGGACAACAACAACCATTTTACAATGACAGAATCTACGGAACCTAAGTCCGGATACCATAATCAAATGGGAAAAGACCGAGGTCGCTATACTGGTTGTGCTCAGACTTGCAAGGCTTCGTCTGTAGCACAAGCTGAGGCACATTCAGTGCGTCTAGCGTGTCACATGGCTAAAGCACTCAATCTCTCACTAGTGGAAATCGAAAGTGACAACAAATCGGTGATCTCCCTCTGCGTATCCGAAACAGTTCCACCATGGGAGCATAGTGCCATTATTCTGGACATTCGAGGTCTTGTTTCCATACACTCTTTATCTTTTTCCTGGACAAGCAGACACAACAATGCAGCAGTACACTGGGTTGCTAAGGCTTTTTTTTCTAAGACCTTACCTGTAACTTGGGCTGTATGCCCTCCTGCTCCTCTAGTTTCTTTTCTTTCCTCTGGTGTACCCAATTTGCCTGTTTAATCGAAAGCTTGGTTGTTCAAAAAAAAAAAAAAAAAGGGTAAACACTTGCTTTTTCTCTCTCACAGCCTACGTCTTCTCTCGGAAACAGAGCTCTCTCTTGCTCTTAAGACAACTAGGGTTTCAAGTTAGGCTTCCATTTCTATTTGAGAATCATAACTAACTATTGCTTCCTAATTTCTTATTCTGTGAGGGTTAAATAAACCCACTGAACGAAAGTCGAGAATCATGCAAACTTACCGGGTGAGTTTTATGTACATTGATATGTATTATTATTATTATTATTATTGTTCCATGAGTAATTTTATCTCTATCCACCATTGTTGTTGTTTTGTTTTTTGAAGGCAAGCTTCGGAGGTACGATTTGGATTAAAGGTGACATTTCTCATGCTACAGAGGTGTATTTCAATGAGAAAACTCCATTTCACCTCAAAAAGTTTCCGACATATGATGAACCAAAGAAGATAGTGAAGGCTTTAAGGGAGAATTGGCACCCCAACTTTGCCAACATCTCCCAAATTTTTCAAGTTCTCCCTTTTCCTTGTAGTTGCTTATTTTCTTTTTGTTTTTTTTATTTTGAAGATTTTTATTTTTTTTAAATTCATTACAGCCTGATGGGGGGAAATCTGAGTTGCTAAAGCAGAGCTCTAAACAAAGAAAAAAAAACTTGATAGCTTAATTGTATTCTTCTCTATTTCTTACTTTCAAATGGAATTACATGACCCTTTATATAGGATTTCCATACACACAATATTTAATTTATCTTCCTACTTCTTGATTAATACATGAACTTGACCAATGAACCTTGACACCATATAACTTAGTACATGAATGTGTAAATAGAATACTCTAGAAGACGAATGCATAAGACAAATTCATTAACTTCAACACTCCCCCTTAATGCATTTTCTTCTTTATCCCAAGCAATTCCCTGAAATAGAAAAATTTTGCCATTGGTAATGCCTTGGTAAAGATATCTCCAACTTGTTCATTTGCTCTGCAAAACTCCTTCTCAATTTCACCATTTGCAATTGCCTCCAGAATGAAATGATATTTGATGGAGATATGCTTTGTGTGATTATGAAACAATGGATTCTTCGAAATTGCAATAGCTAACTTGTTGTCACAAAAGATTCGTGTTGTCTTTTTTTGTTGCTGACTCTTGGAATAAGCTCTGATACCACTTTGATGGGGGGGGGGGGAAATCTGAGTTGCTAAAGTAAAGTTCTAAACAGAGAAAAAAAAACTTAATAGCTTAATTGTATTCTTCTCTATTTCTTACTTTCAAATGGAATTACATGACCCTTTATATAGAATTTCCATACACATAATAGTTAATGTATCCTTCTACTTCTTGATTAATACATGAACTTGACCAATGAACCTTGACACCATAACTCTAATACATAAATATAACTTAGTAGGTGAATGTGTAAATAGAATACTCTCGAAGATAAATGCATAAGACAAATGCATTAACTTCAACACAGCCTTCTAGTTAAATCTATACAATATTTTTTTCATTAAATGGTTAATATAAATGTGTGATTTAGAATATAGTTTGGTTTAAGGGTAATGTTTTCTCATTATGAAAAAATTTATTTTATTTTGCCAATAATTTTTTATTTTATTTTATTTTAAAATGATTTCTTCTTGAACACAAACCTTTAACCATTTAGGTTCTTGTACTGCTCTCTGGTAAAGTTTTAGATTATTTTTTTTTTTGATCAGCAAAAAAGACTTTATTGATGGAAAAAATTTACATCAGTAAAGAGGAGCTTGGAGCTATAACAAGCTCCAACCTCCTAGTTGGTGAGAAACCAACGCTCAAAACAAAGGCAAAAACCAGAAAAATTAAATCAGACAGATCAGTCAGCCCTTCCAAGCACCAAACAGATACCAGCAAAATAGAACCTTTCATGCCAGTAATGGACCATTCCTCACAGCAGTAATGCACCAGCAATGAACCTTGCATGACAATAACTTCCATCAACCTCACTGAACCTTTCATGCCAGTTAAATTACATCCACTCCAGCTACTGGTGCAGGCCACTGAGCAAGGCAGACCAGCAGATCAACCATTGAGTGAGCGCAGAAATGAGACAAAACACCCAAACCATACTGCAGAAAACCAAGCAGAATGCCTCAACAACCCCATCACAGTAAGCACGGCCAGACCAGACCATCAGTACAAGCAAAACATATACTCTCCCACAGCATCAACCAGACTTTATGCATCCAGCAACAGGACAACCACACCAGAAACTCCACTGAATCTATGCACTGTACCAAGCAAATTATATCCAAGAGTACCTGCAAGCTCTTAGCAACACTAGAGTCATTCAACAGCTATTGTATGCTGCCTTAGGACAAGTGCCATTAGGTAATACATCACTTCTCAGCACCCAAACAGAGCAGCATTCCATTTCTGATGCATCACTCCTGATTACTAGCAGATGAACAACTGAACAGAGGCACACTTAAGCCCACTGTCCTCCAAAACCACTGTCCTCTGTACTCTAGCAGATTAGCATCCAGATTAGCAACCAAAACAGACAGCAACATATATCAGACAGCAACATAATGAACCTGGTGGATGCATCAAGGCAGCAACATACAGCAGACAGCAACATTCACCCTCAAAACCACTGTCCAGTGATTGCATCAAGACAGCCTATGCCCAGCTCCCCTGCCTTACACAATAGTGAACCTGCTGCAAATTAAAAACTATATCATTAATGGAGAACTCCACTTTGGCTGGGGAGGATTTTATCCACGAGGCGATTCTTACTTTGACAACCTCACATAAATCTTCTAAATTTGGTTGAGCACCATTAAAGATGCAATCATTCCGATGCTTCCAAATGGACCAAAGGACAGCCATAGGCACAGCCTTCCACATCACTTTCTCAAGCTTCTTCATCTTGCAAAATGACCACCACTGCAATAGCCCTTCCACTGAGTTTGGCATCACCCACTGAACACCCCACCACTTCAAAATCTGAGACCACAGTAGCCAGACAAATGGGCAAAAAAGCAAGATATGGTTGACCGTTTCCACCTCGTTTTGACAGAAAGCGCAGCTAACATTGGCCGCCACATCTAAAATCCCAATTCTTTGGAGATAGCTGGATGTTTTCAACTTGCCTAACCAAGCCAACCACCCAAAGAACTTAACTTTTGGTGGTGCACAGTTGTTCCAAACTTCCCTTGTCACTTTCCTATCAGGACCCAATAATGATTCACATTTTCTATAACCTGAAGCAACAGTATACATCCCAGAGGAATTAGCCCTCCACATCCATATATCGGGCGACATGACCCTCACAGCCGGTGCACTCCTGAGAACGGTATGTAACCTATTCACCTCCTCCTCTTCCCAAGCCAACAGAGGTCTCCTAAACTCGAAAATCCAGTCCTGGATCCCTCCACTACTGGAATAGAAGTCAGCCACTACTCCATCTTTGACAGTAGAAAGAGAGAACAGTCTGGGAAATTCATCCTTTAAACACAACTCCCCTGCCCATTTATCCCTCCAGAATTGTGCTCTCCTACCATTCCCCAAAATAATTGCTGAGTTTTCAAGATAGAAATTATGTAATGTAGGCTTAGAGGTAATAGCATTAACTATGTCAGACCAAATTTTTGAAACTCTACCTCTTCCTTCCAAATCTGGCAGCCATCTTCCACCCCCCATGTTATATTTTGAGCATATGACTTCCTTCCATAGCGAGTGATTTTCCACCCCAAACCTCCACCACCATTTCAATAGGAGGCACTTGTTCATATCAGTGATTCTTCTGATTCCCAAACCTCCCAAAGTTTTGCTCTTGGTAATATTCTCCCAACTAACCATGTGAACTTTCCTTCTTAAATCTGATCCCCCCCAAAGAAACTTAGCTTGAATTTTGTCAATTTCCTTTGCCACCCCCTCAGGTATTTTGAACAATGACAGATAATAAGTAGGCAAATTGCTCATAACGGATTTAATTAAAGTCAGCCTCCCAGCAAACGATAGCAACCTTCTCTTCCATGTGGGTACTTTTTTCTTAAATTTGTCCAAAACTGGCTTCCAAGTGCTTAACCTGCTAGGCTTAGCTCCTAGAGGTAACCCAAGGTACTTTAGAGGTAAATTTTGGTGAACACAATTTAATTTAGCTGCAAAACTTTGCATCAGACCCTCCTCTACTCCAATGCCAGCAATCACACTCTTATGATAGTTAATTTTCAGCCCCGAAAGAATTTCAAAGCACCTGAGAATTCTTTTAATGGTCACCACTTCCACCCACTCAGCTTCACAAAATATGATTGTATCATCGGCGAATTGTAGATGCGTAACTCTTACCCCATTATTACCAATGGCAACTCCTTGGATTAAACCCATTTCCTTGGCTCTCTCAAACAAAATATTCAACCCCTCAGCCACTATATTGAATAGAAGAGGTGACAGTGGATCGCCTTGCCGTAAACCTCGTTGTGGACAAAATTCCTCAGTTGGAGAGCCATTTACCAGGACCGACACCTTTGTGGATGTAACACAGGTTTTCAACCATTTCACCCATCTAATTCCAAAACCAAAGTTGGATAGCATACTGAATAAGAATTCCCAATTTACCGAATCATATGCCTTCTCAAAGTCTAGTTTCAAAACCAAACCTTTCCTATTAAATTTTCTCCACCCATCCACTATCTCGTTTGCAATAAGGACCCCATCAAGAATATTCCTGCCCCCCAGGAACGCAGATTGGGCCTCACTAATTACCTGTGGCATCACTTGTTTCATCCTGTGTGACAAAACTTTGGCTAGGATTTTATACAAGGAGCCAATAAGACTTATGGGCCTATATTCGCTCAAGTGTGATGGGCTGTCCACTTTTGGGATTAGAACAATAAAAGAGCTATTTAAACCAGAAACCAATGTGGCATTCTGATGGAACTCTCTAAAGAAGAGCATTACCTCAGCTTTAACTATTCCCCAACATTTCTTAAAGAAAGCCAAATTAAAGCCATCAGGCCCAGGAGCTTTATTGCCTTCACAGCTCTTGATAGCATTCCTAACTTCCTCCTCGGTAAACTCTGCTTCTAGCATATCCACTGCATGACTTCCACCAATATTCTTGAACTGCCCGGCTAAGTGAGGTCTAACAACCCACGTTTCAGAGAAGAGATTCCTAAAGTGAGTCATCACCACATGTCTGACCTCCATAGGTTCCTCAACCCTTACACCATTTACCATCACTGAACACAGAGAGTTCCTGCTATTTCTGTTACAAGCCATTATGTGAAAATACCTTGTGTTCCTATCTCCTTTTAAGGCCCAATCCATTCTTGATTTTTGTAACCATGACCATTCTAGCATTTTATTCAATCTCCAAACTTCCCCCATTAGTTCCCTTCTTCGAGCTTGTTCATTCCCCAGGAGTGCTCTTCCTTCAGCAATTAGTTCAATAGCATGTGCTTCCTCTTCAGCAGCTTTGATTTTAAATTCAATCTTCCCAAACACTTCAATATTCCACACTTTTAATTTTTGTTTCAAGGCTTTAAGCTTCTTAAGACATCTGTACCCAGCCCAACCTAACACCTGGGATTCTGACCAAGATTCCTCCACTAAGGAAATAAACTTAGGATGGAGAGTCCAAGCATTCAGAAACCTAAAGGGTCTAGGTCCCCAATCTCTTTCGTCCTCCATCAAAATTATAGGACAATGGTCAGATAGTGTCCTAGGAAGTCCCCATAACTTGAAATTGAAATTTTGTAGCCACTCATGGTTAAGTAAAAATCTGTCGATTCTGCTCCATTTCTCTCTAATTTGTGAGTTACACCAGGTAAATTTCCTATCTAGCATTGGTAAATCAATCATTTCTAGTTGGTCAATCATGGTATTAAACTCCCTCATTCCTCTGTCTCTTCGGGAACACCCAATTCTTTCTGAGTTGGTCCTTATTTCGTTGAAATCGCCCCCCATACACCATGGCCCCAAAAAAGTAGTCTTTAACCGAGCAAAATTATCCCATAATTCTTTCCTCTTAGCCACCTCCGATGGACCATATACATTAACAATCACACAATTAAATGAAGAAAAGAGAGTACCTGACAACAGGATGAAATTACGGTTGCCACAGCAAGATTTTAATTGGAACACCCCTGGATTCCAAATACATAACAGCCCACCTGCTCTGCCTTCTGCATCCACTGCCATAAACTCAAAATTATCTTCGTACCAGATGGATTTTACTACTTCAGGAGTTATTGTTGAGCTCTTTGTCTCTTGGATCAATGCTAAACTGATTTTCTTTCCAGCCAGACTTTTTTTAATTTTTCTCCTTTTCTCAGGCCTGCCAAGGCCTCTAACATTCCAAGATTGTATCTTCATTGCAAGAATTGTTTTGCACCCAGCCTCCCAGAACTGAAAGCTCATTTAGCTTCACCTCCCCTACACCCCACTTTCCTTCTATCGTTGGCCTCTAGTTCCTCTAGCTTGCTAATTATCTCCTCTTCCTTACCATCACAAGCTATCCCCAACACTTTACCAATCTGAAGTGATGCTTCTGCCTCTGATAATCTCAAGCATCCTCTACTAGACTTACTTGCCATAGATAGAGAAATAGCAGCTACTGCAGACCTGAACACTGCCCCTTTCCCTAGATTCATTGGTGGCTTCACAAATTTCTTTCCCACTGCTTTCTTCCCCTTCTGAGAAAATTTATGGCATCTATTTTCTACTCCTGACTCCATATATTTCCTTCGTACATAAGTTGTATTCACCCTTCTGCTCACTGAGTTGGGCTGCTCCTCACCAATAGCAGGTTCAGGAGGTGCTTGGTTGTTGGACACCCTCCTAAACTCAAAATTGGATTGCCCCACCCCATTAGTAGATTCAGTGATAGAGTTGCTACTATTATCAGCCCAAATAAGTGGAGCTTCAGCCCTTTGGGCCGACCCAATCCTACATGTTTCAAAATGGGCCCTGTTTAAATTTACTTCCAGGTTAATTCCTGGTTGCTTCCCAGCAGACCCACTCGTGCTTCTTATGAACCCAGATGTGACCACTTCATCATCAACTCTACAGCTACCCTCCTTGCGTGCGCCACCCTTCTCTGACACTCCTTGACATAGCTTCTTTTCAGCGCCCTCCTTACGTGAGGTGCCTTCCCCTGACGCTCCCTCCATCATGTCTGTCTCCTCCACCACCGAAACCACCCTCAAGCTGGCATCCTCCTCCAAGTCATTCGTGTTAACTTGTGCATCCACCCTAACCCCTTCTTCCACGTCACAGTCTTTAGCCACCTCATCACCCATATGGACTTCCACGTCATCCTCTTCTACCTCTTGTCTGCTGCCTCGATCTGCAATATTCTCAACTTCTTCCTCTGAACTGTAACTATCAGCGTTGTTCCTCATGAAGGATTGGCAGATACAATATTCTTTTACTATTTGTGAAACTATAATTTGTTCCTCACAGATCCGGACTGGGTATAGGATACCTTTGCATTCTCGATTTAAGGTATGATTTATGGCGCCCATGTGCCTTGTTGCTACCTTTACCTTCCCGCAATGGAAAGCTTTCAGATTAGCTGTATCTTCATCCAATTTCAGAACCTCACCCCACTCTTTACCGATGCTGCAAAACGTGTTATTGTTCCACAGGACCAGTGGCACACCATAACAGCTTAACCACACCTGCCTCACCTGTTCCAAGACCATGCTGTCTTCCCATTCCTCCACCGATTCACACCAAACTGTAAGCCAGTCCTTCATGAACGGTAGCTTTTCCTTCATAGCTTCCACTGATTGAAATGAGAGAACTACTTGTCTTCCACCACCGACTCTAACTGTGATATCTCCATGACCTCGTCCCTGTAACTCCTCCTTAAAATCTTCAACTGAAAAAATTGGCTTTAATCTTACCACTACACTTTCATGCAGCCAACCATTACCAACTTTCTGTACCTTAATCGTGCGACCTGAATTAGATTGAAAGTCCCTGCCTCTGACCACATCAGCATATGACTTTTTCCCCTGTTGGGTATCATGTACAGAGTGTATGCCTTCCTTGACCCACCCCTTCTGTACTTGTTGTGACTTGCTTTGCTTGTTTTCACACTCATTCCTGAACTCAGCCATTTTAACCTTTAGCGCTTTGTCATCACACCAAAGGCCATTTGCTTTTTGCAGAGCCATATTCGTTGCTACCGGACAACCATACCTTATGAAACCAAACCTAGAACCTGTAGATCTTCTTTTCTTGTGTGGAATATACGCATCCAATACAACTCCAAAGTTGGAGAAGAGTTTAGACAACCCTTTCGCCCCCATAGATGTTGGTATGTTATCCACAAACACAGAATATATGGTATTCCCCCTTTGAAACCCAACTCCTCGATCCCCATGTCTACGAACCACCGGTTGCCATCCTCCATTCCCCTGCTTACCAGCTGACCTTACAATCTCATAACCAGATCTCCACATTTTTTGACAAAGGTCTGTAAAGTTTTAGATTATGGCCACATTATTTCCAAGAAAGCTTGTCTCCAAGAAGC
This sequence comes from Camellia sinensis, assembly GCF_055761805.1. Lineage (NCBI taxonomy): Eukaryota > Viridiplantae > Streptophyta > Magnoliopsida > Ericales > Theaceae > Camellia > Camellia sinensis. Next base: position 121,603,970 of record NC_138971.1, on the reverse strand, counting down.
GAAGACAAGTCCACAAGATGGGAATTGATAATTCCTTCTCCAATTTAAGCCTTGCTGAAGTCGAAGTAAAATCTGCAAAAATGGTTGCACAACCTTATAGATTAAAGTGTGGATGGGTGTCTGGGTGGGTGGATCCAGATTTCTGTTCTCTTTTTTAGATTTTATAGATGATGTGTTTAGTTGAGGTGCTCCTTTTTGAGGCTTTTGCTTGTGTATTCTTTAGCTCCTTGATGCTTTTTGGTTTTTATAAAAGTATTTTATCTATCAAAAAAATCTTAGATTAAAAATACAAAGCAGGAAGTTAAAAGAATCTAAACAAATATGCATGCTTGTTTCCAAGCTTTCAAACCAAATGTAAGAAAGTTGGAGAATCAACATCATTTTCTGCCAGAATAGAACCACTGGAAGAGACCCCAAAGAAATCTAATAAAAAAGAACATAGTGAACCCATGAACTTGTTTCCTGCAAGATGACTGTGACTATTGACTATCGAGTTATTTCACACTCAAATTCTCTAAAATCGGAAGTAGCTGATAAACCAGAAGCTTATGAAACAAGATGGACATTTTGACTTTTTTTAGTTACAAATTATTTCAGGTTGACGGTCAAAGTGGTTATTTTTTGGCTTTTGAGAAGTTGGGGAAGAGTTTAGGAGAGTTCATGAAAGAGAACAAGCAATTGTTTTTCAGGGATCATTTAATTTCTGAAATGTATCAACAGGTTTTAATGTAAGTTCTACAATTTTGTATCTTCAATAATGAAAATATTATTTCTTAAATATATTTTTACTGTATTATAAATGCAGTGTGAAGGGCAATCTTACCATATAAAATATTTTTATTTTGGGTGGAGCTTCTTGTCATATTACAGTGATTGATTGTAGTGTTAGAGGTAAAGTACTTTTTTAACCACAAATTAATTTGGAGTTACTTGTACTGTTTTTTTTTTTCTTTTTGACTAAAATATTTTTTTTGTAATAGTATCTCAAGGTGGCAACTTGAATTGGAAAGAGTTAGAACTACTGGTGAGGGATATGAATGCGGCTTGTGGACATGCTTACAAAATAGGGGATATGGAATCATTTTTGAACAGTCTTAGCAACGGATATAAAAAGTAAGCAATTTAGTTTCAAACACCTATCTCTTATTTGTATATGTTTTTTGTTTTATAAGCAACAGTAGAATATATATTGATTAAACAATAAATAAATACAAAAACAGGACAAGGAGTTCTATACAAGGGAAGGAAACAGAAAACCTTATACGTTACAAATAGCCCTCCAATCTTTAGAAATTAGAAAGAAAGGAACCCTTTTAAATGGATGCTTAAAATGATGCCAAATGACACATTTTTTCCCACAAGAAGCGTACTCTTATCATATTATAATTTGGAGCATGTGACATACTGCATTCTTGTTCCACGTAGTGGAACAATCCATGTTCCAAGTAACATATCAGAAATCTATACTGATATGTTTATATTTATATTTACATAAATCTTTTTTTTTTTTTTTCCTGCAGTTTCTTTGACAACTTGCATACGTTTCCATTATTTTGGACGTTAGCAATGAGATCTTTCACATGCGATGTGTGGGATTTGGTGAAAGGGACACCAAGAAGGATTTTCAGACCAATGATGTTCGGACAATCTTGGGAATTGATTATTCAAAATCACAGCAAGTTATCAAAAATCAAAGCCCATATTGATGCATTTGAAGACTCGAATTGTCCGAAAAACAACTACTTGCCATTCCTTTCACCAGATGAATTATCTTCGAGGAATTGTTTGGCTCTAATTACGAAGTCTTTTGCTCACTTTGGAAAGTTGAAACAAGTTCTGAAGGATCGGGTATATTTATATTCAGTTTATTTTGTTTGTAGTTAATTAAATTTGACATGAAATAATTATATATTTGTTTGAATGTTCTGTAGGATATCCAGTATGAAGAGGACATACAACGACTTTGGGAGTCTGTCTTTCCAGACTATATACGAATGTTACGAGATGTAGCCTTAGTATTCGAAGCTAATTTTTCATCCAAGTTGGTTCCGGAGATGAAGGTTTTAAAGGATATGTGGCTTCTAGACCCATAGTAGGAAAAAATTTGAGTCTAATGGAAATATTTTTGGATTGTATTTGAATAAAATGGTGTTGAATAGATGGTTTGGCTTGTCTGTCATGTCATGAGGATTTAAACTAATACATTTTCAAAGACGTTATACTAACAATTGCATCGCACATTAGCATTGAATGTATGTATGCTTTAATGGGGTTTACGTATGAATTTACTAATTTTTAGGAAAGAGTTTCTTCTTCCTAGATAATATTTACTCACTTTAATTACTTTTCAATTTGTTTTCCTGGTTAAGCTATTATTAGTTATATACCTCAAGCTGATCTTTGTTTTGGTGTATTGAATTAAATGAGATTAGTATAAGACCAACAACAGTTAATCTTGTGATTATTAATCTCTTTGAATTGTGTCTTATTTCATATTTGGGTTAACTCAAGTTGGGATTGTGATGAACAATTTGATAAAATCTTATTAATTTTGTAATTTAATTTATTAGTCTGAATCTCTCTTCAGTTCCCTCTATTTTGTGTCTTATCATCTTTTTGAGATTCAATAGTATATCCTTGGGATTGTATGTCAAGATTTTTAATTTTACAAGTCAAATATTAGATTAAGTATTTTGTTGGATTATTAATTACATTTTAAAAATAATGTCTACTCAAACAAATATGGCCTTACCTTTTAAGCATGTCACTACAAAAAAAAATTACTTACGGTGGCGCTTCCATCAAGGCGCTTTTAAAAACGTTGTGATACATCTCAATGGCAGACACGTTTTTCAAAGAGTAATATCACCTAAATTAATAGGATGCCCTTTTGATTGTCTCAATGAGACAAGTCTGTTTAACCTCACAGAGACTTAACCCATATCTATTCATTCAAACATTTCCAAGTGGCTCTATCTCTCTCTCTCTCTCTCTAAAATGGTTCTCTCTCACTAGCCCTGGTTAAGGAGCCGTGAATGCAACAGCAATGAAGACTTCCTGGAGCTTATAGATCTACAGAGAGCTTTCATGGTAGCGATCTTGTATTTATTTACTAGTTTTCATATATGTTCAAATTTATTATTGAAAATTATTGTATTTACATTTGATTAGGGTTTTGATTTTCATTATAGGGCTTGTTATTCATCGAGTTTGATCTAGACTTACTATGAGTGAACTCAAGATTCAGAGATTTTCATCACTACACAGTAACGATCTGGATCTGTGTTCCATTTAAATAAACTCTTGCTTAGGTTTCGATTTTCATCGGCGATCTAGGTTCTCATCTCTTCCATAAACGATGGCTCGAGCTTGGTTTGGATGATTTGGATCTGATCTAGGGTTATGCTTCTCTCAGGTATGGTTGTTTTATATTTTTTAGTTCTTAGGTATTCGGCTTCAATAGTTTTTTTTTTTTTGTTGATAAATTCGGCTTCAATAGTTTTGATCTACAGTTGTATTTGATTCAAATAGATTTTCTTGTTTGTTCCACAAATAGGAAGCTAAGAAATTTTCAATGTTTTTCTCTTACTTTTTCTCTGTTCTTCTCTTTATTCGATGGTCTCACTACATATGTGTGTTTATATAGCTTGGATTTTGGGTTGAATTCTTATTAAATTTCAGATAATATCTATGGGTTAAATTTATCTTCAATTTGGGTTGATTATATAGAATCATGTTTCCTAGAAAGTATAGTTCATGATATGAAAAAAAGAAAAAAAATTAATTCAATCTTAAGTGGGAGTTCTTGGTAATTTTTTTAGTGGCAAGAAACAAAGAAAGAGCTGAGATTCAGTTGATAATGAAATCATGTTAATGAAAAATAAAATTGTAGGTACTTTTCATTTTGCCCACAAAGGTTTTTTTGGTTTTTGTTTTTGCTTTTGTGATTATGAATAAAGGGTCCAGTTTAAGACAGTTCACCTAAGGCCCCCAAGAACTTAGAGCCAGCCTTGGATACTAACAAATATACCAACAAACATCTATACTAATCAAAACACAAACCTTACACGTGAATTCCACTTGACATGTCTCAACTTGACGTTGTGCCTAATTGAAATGTTTGTTGGTTCTTAATTAAAATCTGACAGTTAAAAATAAAGTAAAATTGAGAACTTTGATTTCTTCTTTGCCCCCACTATTTGCTCCGCTTTCTACACTTCACAAGTAAGTACTTTCAATTCACCAAAATTTTAGAAATTAACGTTTTGATTTGTCTGATTTTGTGCAACACAAAACAAGTATGACCTTCGTAAATGTCTTGAGTGCACAAATGTGTAATTGGTTTTGATGGGTGTTTTGTTTTGATTCTAGTTGGGAAAAGTGCGCTATTGGGTCTAAACATTGCTAAAAATGGCAGAAGATTACCATACCGAGCGTCCCTTGTTTGGTGGCGCAATAGCCAGCACATTCCCTCTTCGATTTCAAGTTAGTTCTTATATATATGTATACATATTTAAGGGTTCATTAATATTTGAACACTAGATAAGGCCATTGACTGATGAACTTGTGCTGGACTTGCAGGATGTGAGCAACATTCGACAAGTCCCTGATCATCAGGTTATTGATGCATTTTTCTTTTAATAGTTCTTATAGCGATCCCGGGTTTACCCTTGTTGTACAGTGATCCGGACATGTGTCCGTAGATGTTGGTAGCTGTTTATTATCTTGTTTGCATCCTTTTTACTTTGTGTATTGAGTTATAGGATGTGTTGGCCAGGTTGGTTGTGTTTGGGAGCCTAGTGTTGCTGCCCAGATTTTTGGACCTTCGCTCGAGCGAGGAGTTGGTCGCTCGAGCGAGAGTTGAGTTCGTGTCTGGTGGGTCGAGCCAGAGTGGCTTCGCTCGAGCGAGCGAAGGCGTCTGGTTCTGGACCTGAGAGTTGTATTTCTTGGCTCGAGCGAGCTTTTCTTGGCTCGAGCGGTTTGGTTTGTTCTTCGCTCGAGCGAGAGGTCTGTCGCTCGAGCGTGCTGCTGGTTGCAAACCTGAGGGTTTGAGTTGTTGGCTCGAGCGAGCATTCTTTCGCTCGAGCGCACTTCTGAGTTTTTGGCTCGAGCGAGAGCTTCTTGGCTCGAGCGAGAGTTTTCTGTGTCTGGTCGCTCGAGCGACAAAGGCTTCGCTCGAGCGAGCGTGTTTTATATCAGCGGGCAGTAGCGTTTTTGAACATCACTTTTTCACTTTCTTTTTTGATCAAACCCTAGATCCGAGACTCTCTCTCTCTAAACTTACACTCTCTCTAAAAATTGATCTCCCTAGGGTGTGAATCTAGCCTAGGGTTTTTGTTAAAAAGATAGAGGGCGTTGAGAGCTTTGTCTTAATCTGAAAAAGTTTGGATTTGGAGCACGTTGATCTTCGAGTCTTCATCTCCTTTTTGGCTTAAACTTCGAGGTAGGGATATCCTACTCCTCTCTATGAGTTTTGTCTTTAAATTTTAGTATTTTGAGATGTTGGGGTTGGTTTGGTAATTTTGTGAAAGTTTGGGGCTTTTGTGTAATTTTCCAAAAGTTGGGGTTTTATTCATAATAAACCTAGATGCATGTTTGGCATAGAGAAATGGAGTAAATGTTGAATCATTGGTGAAAATGGAACCTAAGGGTTGAAATGTTAATTATGGGAATTGACCTAATTACATTGTTTAATTAATTGGGAAAATTAATTGTGAGGAATGAGGAAATGAAATGTTGATTGAATATCCATTGTGCATTTATTTTCTGTATAGAAATAACTGCTTTGGGCTATCGGTGGAGGATAGTCGTGATTGTTGTAGACAATGCATGATGATTAGGCAAACGAAAACTAATCAATGGAATGTGTCATGGAATTTGACGGTTGATAGAATACATTAATTATATGTATTGAGTGATTGTATATAGAACCAATGTGTTTGTATACGTTATGTGTAGAGGAGGAGATGGGGGATGTACTCCGCGGTTTAGGGGAAGATAGGGGATGTACCTCTAAACCGGATAGTGTTGGGAGAAGATAGGGGATGAACTCCGTAGATACAGCTCATATGCTTGTCTAGTAAGGTGAAGATAGAGCTCATATGCTTATCTTTGTGAAGTGTGGATATAGCTTATATGCTTATCTATGGATATTGTTGATATACATATCTGTTGTAGAATGCGGATATAGCTTATATGCTTATCTGTGGATATTGTTGATATACATATCTGTTGTAGAGTGTGGATATAGCTTATATGCTTATCTGTGGATATTGTTGATATACATATCTGTTGTAGAATGTGGATATAGCTTATATGCTTATCTGTGGATATTATTGATATACATATCTGTTGTAGAATGTGGATATAGCTTATTTGCTTATCTGAGAATGTGGATATTGTTGTTATACATATCTGTTTAGAATGTGGGTGGTGCTTATATGCCTATCCGTTGAAAAAGGGAAAATGAAAGGTAACTTGGACTCATAAGTCGTATGACATAAATATGTGATTTATGTGAATGTATCAGTGTTGGTCATCTATCAATTGCTAATATTTTAGTCATTGTTCATGGTTGGTTTAGTGTATTTCTACTGGGCTGTGGCTCACCCTATATGGGAATATCATTTTCAGGTACAGGTAGCATGCCACCTCCAAGGACATAGCTTGGGAGGCTAGAGGCGGACATACTTTTGTCGTTTTACTTTTTGATGTATTACATGTAAATTCAAGCCAAGGGCTTAATGTGTAAACGAGTTAGTACTTTTTGTTATAACCAAGTGTTAACTTGGAAAGCTGTAAGCCCATAGGGCATTTACTTTTGTTGTTAACATGTAATACTGATGTAATGGAATTCTGATAAATGGAAGAATGTGGAGCTTTTACATATTAATGCATGTCTTATTTGATGGGTTTAATATTATTATTTTGAGGGCGTTACAGTTCTCCAATTTGTTTCCTTCATATGATGCTCTGTCTGTTTCAGTTTCATTATCACTCTTTTTGGATCTCAATTGTTGACTGACTTCGTGTTGTAATAATTCATTGCTTGTTTGAAGGAGGTTTTTGTGCACCCTGCGCGTAATGAGAGTCTGATATTTGAACTTTTAGATCTGAAACTTGAAGTTGTCGACAATGGAAGTGCCACCTGGTTTCTTCATGACCTTGCCAGAGAGCAAGATGTTGAGGGAGTCATGGTAACTAAATCGACATTCACATTTTATTTTTCAGGGCTTATTATAAAATGTGGTATCGAGATAATTTTTTTTGGCTTTGCATCATTGTATTTGCATGAGTAAGGGATTCCATATTTAATCTATTGAAAAATGGAGGATGGTGGCGTTGAGAGTGTATATTATTATTGAGTAGTGTTAGACAAATATATCCTTGGTATCGGCATATTGTATGGGCTATTGGAAAAACAGTTAGAAATATTAATTGCAACCTTTACACTTGGTCATGTGTAATAGAGCCTAGTGGCTAATTTATTTTTTCCCTTTCTGTTTGTTGGCATTTGGAGGTGTGGTGGCAGAGTGACCATTTAAAGATTTTGTACAAAGAGCGAGTGGTATGAGATAGGAGACATATAGAGTAGGATGGAGGAAGATGAAGTTGGGAGACTGTCATGTTACATAAATAGAAACAGAATGGTAAAATTGCCCTTTCTCACTTTTCTGAGTCTAGAGAAATTTTATGAATCTCTGTGTTTTGTTTTCAGATGCTGAACCATTTATCGGTTTGTCCATTTCATCTTGTACCCTATGATGTTTACCAATCCATGGCAGTAAGTTTGGTACTGGCAAATTTGGCTAATTTATATGATGACTCAATTGCTTGCACTGTTATTCATATAAGCTTTGTTTATGTTGCTGAAGAAATTATTTATAATTGGTATTTCTGATATGTTCTAGATTTCTTGGCCTCTTGGACCTTTTCCTAGCTTTATGTTGTGATTCTTTTGGTTGGATTTTGATTTTTGGTATTGTCATGTGTCATCCCCTTTCCAATCAACTCTAAGCTCAACATTGAATGTTGGCTTTTACTTGTTGCTCAGTAAATAACATCAATTGTTGATGCATGCAGGTAAGATTCCTCTTGCTGCAAATGAAAAGTTTTATATAAGGAAAATTGCTGGTATGCAGTTAATTTGCATTGCTCTGGTTGGAAAATTTTGTGGTAATCCTCTGGTTCTCACTTCGAGCTAGCTTTCAAAACTACACGAATTCATTTTCTTTTTTCCACTTGCTTCAGCACTTGTTGAATTGAACACTATTATAACATTTAATATTTACTATTCATCTTTGATTATATAACACTGTTTCATTTATTGTTTTGTCAGTTACTTTATGACTTAATTCCACAATGCTATTACTTATTCTAGCTGGCACTTACATATATTGAAGATACACAATTCACATTACACAATTCATGGATGTATACATATCAAAGTGATGAATATAGAAAATAATTTTAATAGTGAAATGTACAGTGCATATATTATGCACCAACACTAAGGGAGAAATGTAGAGTGCATAGATCAAATCAGCCTAAGGGAGAAATTATATGAGCCACGAATTAGTTTATTTTTGTTTATTTTATCACGTGGCCATTCTCTTCACAATCATGATGATTGTTATCATTTTTTTTTATTTAATGATTGTTATCAATTTGGATATAAAATAAAGGATCAACAGGGTAAAATTATTGCTGCTGAAGTTGTAGAGATCAAATTAACATTATAGATAAATTATATATTATTATTGTAAATTTTTTCAAAATTATGTAAGTCTGACGAAGTATTTCTTTTATAATAATGGTCACATAAAGAAGGCAGCATTAGAAGATGTTAATGGTTGTTTAGGTTAATAACTAATGTTGTTGAGTACTTTCCATGTGTATGCTTTCTAATGTTTTCTGAAATTTTAAACTCATTTTTGATTGTCGTGTGTTGAAACAGACAATGGCATGGATTGAAATTTCATTGCTACTCACCCGTTGTGGTGACTGGTAAACCTATTGTAAGTAAACATAGACTAGTTTGTAATTGACATTACTTTTTGATTTTTTCTTCTCATGGTTGCTGATGCTTTTGCTCTATGTTATATTAATGGCTGTTTGATGAAACCAAACTTTCAAAGTACACATATTGTGAATACAATGTATAAATAAAAAAAATTTCATTGTACATGCACTTGCAAATTTCATAATTTCTTATCTTTCTAGCCTTCTTGACATGGTATGCAAGATTATGTAGATTTTTCAACCATTCAAGTTTATTGAAGTTGTGTTAATGGAATTGGATGATTCAGGTATATAATCATCATTTTGGTGAAGATGATTGATGACTTGATGAAGCTGAAGAGAGTTGTGGATGAAGTTATTTTCAGAGAATTTGGAGAGTGAAAAATCTAGAAATCCCCTAGATGTTGATTTGTGATTATGTATCAATTTTAACCAGAATATAACAATCCCAATCAAACAATCAAGACAAAATAGACACAACGATTTTACGTGAAAAAAACCACAATTGGACACCTCCAACTGTGATAAAAAAACCACGGGCAACAGCCACAAAAACAATCCACTAAGAAGATTTAAAGGAATTACACAGGTATTCTCTCAATTACCTAGCGAATCCACGCCTAATTGAACCAACCTCTATGTGCCTCTTCCAACCCGTCTTCACCTCGGAATTTTCTTTACGATGAGCCACCCTGGAATCCACCAAAGCTTCAGGCTCGAATTCTTCAGAATCCACCGAAGAACAACTCTCTCTTTTGTAGAACAAAACACAACCTTTGATGTACTCTCTTTAAACCATGAGTTGAATACTTAATAAAAAACATCAAAGAAACTAGCAAAATATCTCCCGATATAAACCTTAAGATTCAAAAAGAAGATCTAGAGAAGTCCCTCTAGTGTTGGGAGAAAACCAACTATTTATAGAAAACCAAAGCAATCCTAGTTTCAGAAGAAAACCAACTCCTTAATCAAATCTGGAAATCTGGGATAGCGCGGTCCGCTCGAGCGTGGGTCTTCCCGCTCGAGCGGAGACTTCAAATTCTGTGATTTCATACAGGCTCCACGCTCGAGCGTCGGTTTTGCCGCTCGAGCGTCGAATCACACCATCCAGTACTTTTTCAGGCATAGCAGATATACTGTGAGCTTGTAAACCCCGCTCGAGCGGGAAGGCCAAAACTGGAAAAACTGGAAAAATATAACATGATCGGACAGGCAACTTTGAAGCGAAGTGGCAATCTTGAAAGCATTAGCATCACAAACTTCTCTGAAAAGCACAATTCGGGTTGGATTCGCATCTAAACACTCATAGCCTCACTGAAATAAAAAGTGCGAAAATAAATACAAACTGAAAGGAGTTTTGTCAAACGAAATTGCCAAGAATAAAACTTAACAGAGAGCACAGTGAATATTATTATTTTTATGATTTTGTATTGTCATATTGTATTTAAAGGGGTTTTATTTATTTATTTATTTATTTATTTTATGGAAAATTGAAAAATGAATGCTCATTCACATTATGGTACATATTTTGAGAATGGTGATGGATGATGATGGATGATATAGGTTTGGTTTGAACAAAAGTCAAAAGATCATTAATTATGATTTTTCATTTTTTTTTTCAAAAAAATGAAAGAAATGGTGGCGTTTTTCTTAAAAACGTCGTGAAATGTCGTCATTATGACGTTAGAGATAACTCCTTTAACGTGCATAGTTAACGGCTGTAAAGAATTAGCGGCGTTTTAGAAAACGTCGTCTAAAGTCTTTAGTGGCGTTTTTCAAACGTCACAAAGATACAACGACGGCCGCGAATTTTATAAACGTCGTTTATCTTTTTGCGGCGTTTTAAACGCCGCTAATTCCTGATTTTCTTGCAGTGTGTCAAAACTTTTTTTTTTAAGAGTAAAATGCATTAGATAGAAACCATAAATATACAATAGCACAACCCAAAATTAACTGTTTCTTTGAGAAACTGCTTTGGCCGCCATATGTGCCAACATTACCAGGTTTCAAGCTATGAAATACGGGTACGAGTACTGGTACGATACGGGTATGTCGGTATGGTAAAATTTAAAAAATGTAGGATACTGGTACGACTTGATATGCTTGTAAAAAAATATTTATTTTTAATTTAAACTAAAGCAAAAATTAATTAAATGGTTTAATTTGTTAAGATTCAACCTATAATTAACATTTAATACCAAAAGTAAATGTATAAATCAAAATTAAATGTCAATATATTTTACAAACCATAGTTTAATTTTAGAAACATGCTAAGTATAAAACTAAAAATAAAAAAGAAGTTTAGTTAAAGGAGTTTTATCTTTATAGTAGAAGAAAATATTGTTTCAACTGAGGTACGGTACAGCTTGGGTATATAGTAGGTACGTCTGGGTATGCCAAAAATTAAGAAAAAAAAATTTGGGTATGTGTTTTGTGTACCTGGTACGTATGCAGAAGTACCATACGAGGTACTATACGCCGGTAAATACCAAGTACGGATACGGTATATTTTTCGAAATACCCATACTTCATAGGTTTCAAGGTACCTTAGTAATACAAATGAAATCAAAAGAGTTACACAAGATTTTGATATCCACGTAATATATTTATAATATCCCAATTAGCAGCTTCTTCATGTTGGAGTTCATTTACTAATTGTACACAATCAGTAAGCAAGGTGATGGCCTTCACTTGACTTTGTACATACCAGTAAATTGCTTCAAAACACGCTCAAGTTTCCGCCATAGTTGCTGAAGATGCCAAAAAAGAAAACTGTTGTGTTTTGATGTACCCTCTGTTATCAAGACCAACCCAAGCCGCTCCCGCCTTGCACGTTTGTTTGTCCCACGCACCATCAATAAGTATCTTGTCAAAGCACCTATCTGGACACCAAGATAAATTATTAGTAACAACATAACAATTATCTATTACATTTACTTGATTTTGGCCATCCACTCTTGGTGGTAGATGAATTTTCAAACTGAGCACCATTCCAAATGATTAATTGCGATGGACTGTCCACAATCTGTTCATGGACAGCCTTGTTTCTATGCAACCAAATGCCCCAAAGGAGTTTGACAGACTCAATTATTGCATCCTTGTCCGGAGCTTGCTTGAACCAAAATTTGATCCTGACATTGCCTCACCTGCATCAAAATCAAAATTGTGCCGAGAAGCTTGCCAAATATGCTTTAGAAAAGGGCATTGAAAGCACGTGTTCAAGCATTTTGTCCAACACCACACATCGTGGGCACACCGCCGGACATCAATACCACGACCCCTTAAAATTGCTCGAACGGGTGTGTCAACTCCATTTTTTTTTTATCAGCAAAAAGAGAAACTTTATTGATGAAGAAAGCAAGATATATGCAAAAACTTACATCAACAAAGACGGGAAGTGCAAAAAGCATTATAGCTAACCATACCGATCCCAACTAGGTTGGCACTGATACGGAAGTACAATCCTCTGTGAGCACTAAATCCAAGATTGGTGAGGAACCAACTCTTGATCAAAGGTTAAGATTGTTTGAGAGAAATGTTTTGCAGGAAAGGATTATGAAAATCAACTCAGGCCACGTTTGTTCAGGAAATTAAAGGGTATGCCATAAAACGTAGTTTTGGTCACAAATTATTGTGGTTATATTGCAAACTATTGAATAAAATGTATGTGTATATATATATATATATATATACATATGAATCATTGCAATAAAATTAGTCAAATAAAATTTTAAGTCTTTCGTAACAAATAGATATGTACAAAGAAAAAAACATGAAAATATTTTTTTAGAATATTGTAAAATTGAGACAGTTTTGGTAAAGGATGTGTATAAATAAATTATTTAAAAACAAATAGGTGTGGACTCATGTAAGGGTAATCCCCTTATTTATTTATATATTTATTTTTTAAGATGGTGATGTAAGAGCATTCTTAGTAGATCACTTATAATAGCTTTTTGCTAAATTAAGTTGTTAATTCTTTAAAAATCCTTCCCCAGCAGATCCCTTATTCAACCCCTTAAATTTAGGATTGTTACAATTACTCCCTATTTTTAGGGAGTCACTGTAACTCCCTTACATCTGACAATGGTCGTCTAGCCGGATGTCCCAGATGAAGTGATATGGGCAAAACTTACTTCGCAGGTCTGGGTGATTGACCGGCCGGTCGACTGCCTGCGGCTCCTGCTGCTCTTTCTTCTTCTGTGTCTGTTTAATTATTTTATTATTAAAAAATATTCAAATTTAAAAACAATTAAAAAGATTATTTTAATAGAATAGAGAAAGAATATGAAGTTTGTTGAGAGAAGTAGATGAAAAAATAATTTCTAAAATACGGAATAAATTTTTTAATAATATTTTAAAATAAAATTTAAATAAGCTACTGAGAATGCTCTAAGGGTGATCTTAGAGGTCCTTACATGTGACATTATCTCTAAAGTAAACATGTTTAGCCCAATAAAATTGTGAGGTTAATATTTGGGGTTGTTTTTAAACTAGTTATTATATGAAAAAAGCTTTACATAATTAAATTTAGGAAAGTAATTAAGAGCTTTAAAATTAGAGTTCTAATTTGAGCTCTAGTGATGTGGCAAAGCAAAAAAAAAAAAAAAAAAAAATACAGAAAAAATAGAAAATCAAGCTTAAACATCACATCATAGTAAGATCCACCTTCATTAGAGTTCTTTAAAGTTCAGCTCTCAATCATTTTTGTTAAATTTATAACATATTAAAAGTTGATACATAATTTGTTATGTCATTATAAATATAATTGTGATATTAAATGATGAGTCTCAATCTTTTCCTTATTTTCTATTTCATTTTATGGTTCGTTTGGGATATGGGTTGACTTTTTTACTTTTTGGTTATTTTAGCCTGGGGCTAAAAAGTCTCGTTTGAGATAGTTTTTTTTAGCTTTTTTGACTTTTATGAGAGAAAAAATAAAATGATTATAGTTTAGATGTGACATTTTGTCTTATTAGACTAAAAAGTGTATTTTATTTTTTTGTAACTATTTTAGTCTAAAAAAACCCCATTTTAACTTATATCAAACGTAGACTATGTTAACTTTTTACTTACTTTTTTCTCATTATTGGACAACAAACAACAAGACTCACATTCATAAATGTAATGACAACTATTTAGAGTGAGAAAATAAGTTAGAAAAATAAAACTATATGCAATATAATTTTTTAATATATAAATGTAATGGGACCTATTACTAGTGTTTTAGAGTGAAAAAATGAGTTATAAAAATAAAAATTATATGTAATGTTAAATGTCTTTATCTTTTTATTTTGAAACTCTTTTTTCTTTGGTTCCCATCATCTAAAATTGCATTCTACATATTTTTCTTCGGTGGTTTTACATGTATCAATTAATATATAAACTAGTGTATCAATACTAGTTACAATATTATTATTGACCCTACTCATTATATAGATTACAAATACTAAAAATATCTTAAATTATACTATATCATCAATTAATACACTAATGGTTACATATAACATTATTCATTTTTCTTTACACTCCCACCATATTCTAAACTTTACCTCTCTTTATACCTCCACTCCTTCCTTCTCTCTTTCTTCGGAACGCTAGTTTGCCACTCCGGCCACCCTTTTCTTTATCTCAGCCACCACCTATCACATTCTCTGATGGTGTCAGCCACTACCACCAGCCCCTACAACTAATCCCTACTCCTTAAACCCTACCCTAAGCCTATACCATCCCAACCATCTTCAACTCCGGTTGGCCACCCTCTCCCACTTCTTTGCAGCTCCAACGCTACCCACCTCTAATACTACCCCTTAACCTGTTCCCAACCACCACCACCACCCAGCCCTACTCCTACATCATCGCTCTCTCTCTCTCTCTCTCTCTCTCTCTCTCTCTCTCTCTCTCTCGTGTCATGATTGAAGAAAGCAGAGGGCAGCGATAGTGCGGTGGCTAGGATTTTCAATTGCAGAGGGCAGTGCTAGCTAGGGTTTCACAAAGAAAGTTGCAGGTGGCTATGGGAAGAGGGTGGCGGAGTTGCGAATCACATGTGTAGGGCAACATTGGGATGATAAGGAGGGTAGGTGATGACGACCAAAGGTGATAGCAATGGCTGGTAGAATTAGAATTAGGATTAGAGTTTAGGAGAGATAAGGGTAAAAATAGAACTTCATATGTGGACAAAATTGGAATTAAAAAAAATAAAAGAGATGAATGGTGGGTAATTCAATTTACACACCATTACTTGTCTCTGTACACATCATTTACTCTGTTCACACCATACACAAATTAAAAATTTTAATTTTATCTCAATACACACCAATAATTTTCAGATAATACTCAACTACCCTCATCTTGTCCAACAAACCCTAACACTAACCATTGCCAGCAACCATTGCCTTCCACCGGCATCGTTCCCTTCTTAGCCTTCCTCAACCTCCCATGGCCGTTGCCCCTTCCCAGCTTCTCTTCCCCTTCCACCACTATTTCCTCCTCTCTAATCTCTCTTCCTTTCGTCGCAGCCCCATTCTGTCAGTCCCTCATCGTTGTCTCCTTCTGCTACTGTCGCTGCCACTGTAGCCCCTTTCCATTCAGTCGCGATCATTAGATTACGATCTCTTTTCCACTTGCGATTTCTCTATCTCTTTCAATCACAATGACCATCAGCCTTCGCCATCATCATTGCCAGCAACCCCTCTAGCCTTTCATTCCCAATGACAATGTCGCAGCCAAACAACCCCTTTTGATAACCCTTCGTCGTGATCCACCCCTCATCCAACTAGGTTTTGGGTTTCTAGATCTAAGGTTTGAGCAAGAAGAAGAATAAGAAGAAGAAGAGAGGGGGTTGCAGAATGGGCTACGAGAGATATTGGGATTGGAGAGGAGGGCAACGGGGCTAGTTGTAGAGGGTGGAGAAGGGTGAGAATGACAGAGGGATGGATGACGGAGCAGGGGAGGCGCGATTGGAATAGGGAGAGTATGCTGGACTGGGAGTGGAGATGGTGGTGGCTCTAACGGCAAGGGCTGGAGAGGGGCGATCAGATGGCACTGGCAGAAGGAGAGGAATGCTACGAAGGTGGTGATTATCGGAAGAGAGGGAGGTGGTTGCCGGTGGTCAACAATGGCAAAGGTTAGGGTTGAGTTAAGAGAGAGGGAGGGAGGGAGGGAGGGAGGGAGGGAGAGAGAAAGGGAGGGGTGTGTTGGTAATTTGATTAAATGATAGAAATGTAATAAAAAAAATGGAGAAATAGTGTGAATTGAGAGAAATGATGATGTGTAAATAGAATTACCCATGAACGGTAAGTGTAAATAATACTACTCTTTTTTAAAATATAACATTTTTCCATTTGTTACTATGTTTTTGTGTGATATTATGCTTTTGGTCCATGGTGCTTTTAGGTTTATGCTGACTATAATATTCCCCTTTTGCAGTCATAGGATTAGATGAAAACTATTTGTAAATTTGATATCACTATCATACAACATTCTATGTTTTTTAATTGGTCCATTTCAAAACCATTTCTAATTTTGAGACCACTGGCCTGTAATGTTGTTTGTTTTAGTGTTTTTCTTTAGGTTACTTGTGAAATTATAATGCAAAATTAATAGTGTTTAAATAATTGTAATGGACATCCTTAGCTGTTCTCTGAGGTTTAAGGCCCCATAAGATCACATTGTGAACTCTTTCAATCCTTAGTTTTAGTTGGTTGGGCCAGAGTTTCACCCTGCCTTCCACCGAATAAAGAAAACTTTATGGTTTCTTAACTTGTTGATGCACTAGCAAAGATAGTTAGTGTTTGTGTCACATCTTCAAATTTGAGAGGGGGCTTTCTTGTTTTTGCTCAAATTATGGGCATTGCGGTGATGGAGCTAGAGAATGAAACAAAAGATATGGGTTTCATTGACCAAACAGTCCAAGTTATTTACATTTTCCGTTTCTTCTTAAGATGGTAATTGTTACAATTTCTATGTTCAAGAAGTTGTCATGTTGACCAGTCAGCTGTCCCAGTTAACAATCTCATTATTTATAGTTGGTTATATGCACTTTTTTAATTTTATTTTATTGAATTCTATGATTAAAGGCTTGGGTTGCTTATGATGAGGCTTAAGAAACTTGTACATCCTACATGAACCTTTCAAGAGCACTTTGAGGCACTTTGACCACTTATGAAACTCAAAAAGACTTTTGTACCAAATTTCTAGCACATTGCCTACACAATAGTCCACTTTTGAACCACACTTTAAAAATTTTACATCACCTAGCCTCATTTATTATCTTTATTTTGACGTAAGGTGGACCACTTTTGACTTAAATTTAAGGGAGAATTACCTATTTTATTTTACTCGGATAGATTCTAACCCATTGTCATTGTTTTATTTTTTTTGGCTATTAAATATCATTTGAAACACAATGAATTCATGCAAGATCAACGGGGTTACAGAGGAGACTCAAATATATTTTTGGAAAGTTTCATAATTTTTCAATGAGGCAATTTGGAGAAAATGAATTTCAAAGTCAACACCTCAAATATGTTTTTGTCCAAAATGACAAATGTGTACATTTCAGAGTCAAACTCGTACTTATTCAAAATTAGAGATGTCACTTTGTCCCTGTCTGAATCTATAGCTGCTAAATTCATTGCTCTCTTCCAGTAGAACCTCAAACTAGCTTGGAATGAATTTCACCATAGAAAATTAATACCATTTTGAAGAATGTTTCCTATACCAGGATGGTTTATCATCCAGAAAAATTGCAAAGTCAGATATAGTTCAAGCAATAAGCTTGATTGTTAACCTTGTGCTATTTTGATGCCTTTTCAATTTAGTTAGGCATTGGACTAAGTTAGATAACTTGTCAAAGACAAACTTAGATGAAACTAGTTTCTTGATGAATTTTGTGAATGTAGAGCAAAGAGTTTCATCATTTTTTCTTTACTAATAAATTAAGTCCTAAATATTGTATTCTAGTCATCCATTTTGTGTTTGAAGTGTGAATTTTAGATAATACACTTTCATAGATATATAGATCTAGAGAATCTATGTACGTAAATATCTATGCTTATCATTTATGTGTGTGACCATTCTTCGTAATGTATGATGTATCTAGGGAATTGTCTCTATTAATGATGTGAATGAAACTATTTGTACTGAAGGTTAGACTTAGTAAAATCCTTTTTGAAGTTGTATTATTCATTTTCTTGGTGGTTTTTCATGATTTCCAATGACTCATGAGTCATGGTTATCATATAGGAACAATTTCAATGTTATTGGAATTTATTTGTTAAATTTGAAATAATTTGTTGATTAGGTTTTTGACATATAAACTCATTTTCTCCTCCTCTTGTAGTGTGTGGTTTGCTGCAATTGAAAAGGAACGTCAATTTTGGAATTGATAGCAGCATTTGAGAAGGCATCTGGAAAGGTACAAAACTATTGAAACTTGTATTTTAAATTTTCTTACTCCGTCAAATCATAGAAATGGAACTTCTTTTTGCTGGAACTTTGTGTTTTGGACAACTTATATTTTGGTTCTCTTATTCATTTGATGCGAGTTGTCTCTACTTTTTCTTGATCCCAATCCAACTTGTACTTGAGTTCCTTTAAATTACTTTTTGAATTGAGCTCTGCAAATATCTAGGTATTGCTTTTTGTATAATGCCATGAGTTGAACTGGAAGTAAGTGTTGATAATTATTTTTTAATTGTGCTTCTTATGCATAACTCATGGGGTTCTCTTTAGGGAACATTTCACTAGGGTTTTAGAGTGATTGTAGCAAAATTCTAATTCTTTGTTAGAGATCAATGTAGTTAATGTTACGACAACCCTTTGAAATTGAACTATGCAATGGCTAACTTGGCTAAGTTTTGCTTTAGTTCTGAGTATTGTTATGTTATGGATTACTTCTCTCAAATAGAATATTGAAATATGATATTCCCACTCCCAAATATAAAGATTGGAAAATAATTAATGAGGACTCAGATGAATGAATTTTTTGGGTCAATTTGGTAAAAAATTCAAGAATAATTAATTAAATTAAAATTTCGGTTAGATTTTTTTGTTGCCTGGTGGTTTGAATTGGGGTATAAGAATCTGAAAAATCAAATTTGGTACTCTTTGATATTTCTTTGATGTTTGCTAATTAGAAACAAAGATAATTTTGAACAAGAAATTAGGTGGATGTCATTGTCTTGTTCAAGTTTGTGTGACTCAGTTGGTTAAAGCAATTAATTCTTCATTAACAGGTGGAGTCTTTGATTTTGTGTTTTGATCTTTGAAACTTGGATGATGGATTGGTGATTTTCTGAAAAATGTGATCACAAGGTTGAAGGTTCATTGGGTTTTTGTTTGTTTTTCTGGTTCTTTGGATTTTGGTGACTATAGTTGTTGTGGCAACTTCTTATGATAATGATATTCTTACATTATATTGATCAATTCTTCTACTCTAATGACTAGAATAGGGCATCAGCTTATGCCATTTTTTAAAAATCTCAATTTTCAGAAAATCAGTCTAAACCAAACAAGGTGACCAGTTCTGCAAAAATTGAACTAAAATCTTTAGATTTTGAAATATCTTTTGTATATGTAAAACATATCCATGATCACATCATAAAATGAAATCCACTACCCTTGTACTGGATTTGGATGGTAAGAAAATTGAACTCCTTCGATCTATTTACTATTAATCTTGATATTATTTCATTTTATCTGATCTAATTTATTTCTTAGTTATATCTGTATAATATTGATGATCCATACCTATAGTAAAAATTGAAGAAACAAGCTTGACATGCTTGTCATGACATGCTCTGCTGAATCCATCGATAAAATGGTAAACATATATATGCTTAAAAAAACATAGGTACATATATATATGTGTATATACAACTTGCATATTGACCGATTTTGTTTAGTTATGAAAAATCTAGAAATCCCCTAGATATTGATTTGTGATTATGTATCAATTTTAAGCAATAAATAACAATCCCAATCAAACAATCAAAACAAATCAACACAATGATTTTAACGTGGAAAACCATAATTGGAACGCCTCTAATTGTGATAAAAAAATCCACAGGCCAAAGCCACAAAACAATCCACTAAGAAGACAAAAGGAATTACATAAGTGTACTCTCAATTACCTAGCGAATCCATGCCTGAATTGAACCGACCCCTATATGCCTCTTCCACCACGGTCTTCACCTCGGAATCGTCTTGCCTAACATTGAATCTACAACGCCGATGTCGAATCCACGATGATGAGTCACTCCAGAATCTACCAAAGCTTCAAGCCCAAATTCTACAGAATCCACCGAAGAACAACACTTTCTTTTGTATTGAATGAAACAAACAATCCTTTGATGTACACTTTTCGAATCAGATTTAAACTCAAACAAACATCAAAGAAACTGCAGATATAAACCCTAATATCCAAGAAGAAGATCTAGAAGCCGTAACTCTAAAATCTGACTGAAACACATATTTATAGAAAACAGATCCGCGATGGTCGCTTGAGAGAAGGAATGCTCGCTAGAGCGAGGAGACTAAAATGCGTGTTTTTCAAGTGTCTTCACTCGAGCCACCAAAGTGTCGCTCGAGCGAGAAATGCAACTTCTTAGTATTTTTATAGTCAGTGAAAACTTCTGGGACCAAGGATTCTTCGCTCGAGCGCACACTCCTTCGTTCGAGCGACCAAACAACTTCGACCAAACAACAGCTCGATCCCCGACATAGTCAGCGAAGGGGCAAACATGAAAGAATAGACATCACAAATTTCTCTGCAAGGCACAATTCGGGTTGGATTCGCATCTAAAACTCATAGCCTCACCGAAATAAAAGAATGAATAAAATCACAATTGAAAGGAGTTTTGTCAAATGGAATTGCCAAGAATAAAAACCTAACAATCTCCCCCTTTGGCAATACTGTGACAAAACACACATAACAAATAAAATCCTAATCACCCAACCCATTATAGCCAACAAAAACCCCATTATAGCTAATAAAAACAAACTTCTTTCTCAAGGTCATGATCTGCAAAATAACTATCAGTGCCACAATCTCCAAAACACTACCACAAGAGTATATGAAAAAGCAATAGACACACAACATGATTATCTTGAAGCATGAGATGGAAATATGAATAGATGTAAATTGGAGATTTTAAGAACATGTAGCAGGAATAGATGAAAATCCTAAGACTTTAAGAACATGTAGCATGAATAGATGAAAATACTAAGATACATGCACCCTCAAACTTCTACCCCTTTTTGTCATGAATTGTCAAAGAAAGCTCAATCAACTATAGTAAAAGCATAAATCACACAAGCAAGGATATGATGATGTAATTAGTAGTAGCATGCAAGAAGGAAACAATAAAGAAGCAGTGCATAGCAACATGTAAAACAACTAAAGCTAATCTCCCTTACCAAACAAATCAAAGTGTTCATGCTAACTAACTCTTGCAATGATAAACCAAACTCCCCCTCACTCAAAACAACCACAAACACTGAAAACAATGAACAAGAAGAAAACGACAAAAATAATATGGTGGAGCAAGCAAGGAATTTTAGATTTGTACCTTAAAACACACAAGATAATCCAAGAAACACAATTACTTGAAAACACAATGTGCATAGCCTCTAGGAGATTCCTCATAAAAGAAAGTGATCCATTATGTGAAAAACATAGATCCCATGAAAAAAGTGTGTGTGTGACTCTTGGAGTTCGACAAACACTAGATTCAAATCCTAGTAGTGATCTGAAAGCTGGACCTTCGGCAAGAAAATCTAAGCACAACAAAGGAAGGTCAAACCACTAGGAATCAATGGGTATTTGGTGAGTAAAAGTGGAGGCTCCTCCTCAATCAAAGAATCTTTTTTTTCTTTTCTTTCTTTTGCACATTTTTTTCTTTCTTTTGCACACTCATTGGCGGCTAATACGCTCAAGAGTATGGAAACCAAACCAGAGAAGCATGGATACATTAAGGATAGCCTGGTTGGTGACTCTGAGGTAGCCTTTTCCTCGTGCCTTAATTGCAAAGAACTGACGAGAAAGCCGTGGAGATGCAAAAAGTGGAAGGTGGTTAAGAGACTTAACATCACCCATGATAGGATAGTATAGGTCAATTCCTCTAGAAAAACAAAAGATACAATGCCAAAAGTCCATAGAGAAAAATTATCACTAAGGCAGAGGACTCCGATATTTGTTAATCCAAGATCGTGTACAAAATGAGACATACTAATCAAAGAACACACACTCTGAAATGAGTAAAGACCACAGAAAACACACATATATTAACATGTAATGGATATTCTCATCAATTCCAATATGCACCAAGGACTTCTCAAAAATTTCAAGCTTGCTAAACCACACTAAGAAAATCTTTTTGGATTTTTTTTTTATAAAACAAAGCAAGACAGAAAACGAATAGGCACACATTTAAAAAAACAAAAAACAAAGTAAGACAGAAAACGAACAAGCACACATTAAATGACTCACAAAGAAAAAAAAACACACAGAAACCCAAAAACTGAAATGAATAAACAAATTGACACAAGTCAAGTTTTCTCACCCAAACTGCTTTAGTATGAACACAGTTGTGAGAATTGCGATTCTTGGGTGGTGTCTTGACGTTGTGGTTCCCTTTCTTTTCATTGGGAACCCGTCTTGACTTGGTTTCCAACTTTCTATTCCTAGGTCTAGGTAAATGTAAACTCGCTCCATGTTTGGTCTCAACCAAATCAAAATAGCAAGGTCTATTATGACCCTTAACCTTATTATGACCAATGAAGTGTCTCCTACCCACGAGATATTGGAATTTCTTCCATCTCTATGAGACACTCTCCTATGCAACTCATAACAATAAGGGCGAATATGACCATACAGACCACAATGATGACAAATAAAAACAGAGTGTACCTTCTTTTCTATGACCTTACCAACTCTAGAAAGATTGAGAAGTCTTTCCTCTCATTGAATCTTGTGCTCCCCCTGCACATGAGTTCTTGTATCATGAGACGTGGATGCACTCGGTTTTTGCTCTTTGTTATCACCAAAGCCAATGCCACTCTTGTCATAACACATTTGTTAAGACCCAATGATATTGTCCAAAGTCTTTGATCCTCGGTTCCAAAGGCCAATGGTAGCCATAGCACACTTGAGCTCTTTCTCTTTCTTGATCATCAGGTCCTCCAAGGCAACTTGAGACATCTCGAGGGTTTCAATCTTTTCTTCATTTGTTGTATAGATTTATTGTAGCTCATTCCTCTCTATCTCACAAGTCAAGAGTTTGTACAAAGAGCTTGTCGATCATTAGAAATCTTAATGGCATCATTCCTAGCCTCATAAATCTCCTTATTTAATTTGACATTCTCACTTTCATTTGCTTTGAGTTTCGTAGTGAGTTTGTCATTCAATTTGGATAAATTAAGAGATTCCTTATACAACTTTTCATAAGCTTGCTGAAGCTTTTCATCTTCACTCCCCGAGGATTTATCATTGGTGATATTTTCAATCGGCCTCTTCGGATACTCTATTTGTCTTTCAGTTTCGAAAGCCGCCATGAAAGCAAGGAATTGGTCATGCCCTTCTTTGCCTTGTCCTTTGTTGTCACTTTCATCTTTATCAGACTCTGATTCATCATCCCACATGATAGCGAAGGCTTTCTTCTTCCTCAAACGAGTAGGGCATTCTTGAGCAAAGTGGCCAAATCCTTAGCAATCATAGCATTGGACTCTTTTAGAGTTCCCCTGTATCTTTCCTTTCTCCTTCTTGATTATAGAATTAATTTTGAATTTATCTTTACCTTTGGATTTATGAGTTGATTCCAAAAGATTAGGATTCTTTTTTAGAAAATATTTTTTAAATTGTTTTACAAAAGCATCTGTAATCTTGGAATCTATCTCACAATCCTCATCAGAATCCTTTCCAACTTTATGAGCACTACTAAAGGCAATATCATTTTTTTGTTTCTTTTTGAAATTCCTATGTGCCTCATAAGTTTGAAGATTTCCAACCAAATGATCTAGCTTGAGGTTGTCAACATCTTGAGCCTCCTCAATAGCCGTAACTTTTGGTTGGAACCGATCAGGCAAGGACCTCAAAATTTTTCCCACAATCTTGGATTCAAGTATTGTTTTCACCTAAATTGAAGTTGAAATTTACAATGTCACTCAGCTTCGCATAAAATTCATCAAAGGTCTCACTATCTTTCATTGAATGGTTTTCGAAACTAGACATGCGCCTTTGAAGTTTTGAGCGTTTAACCGAATGAGTGCCCTCATGAATAGTTTGTAAGATATCCCAAGCCTCTTTTGCGACTTCACAATTGCAAACACGACTAAACTCTTTTGGTATGACGGCACAAAAGAGAGAATTGATAGCTTTACTATTCCAGCTACTATTTTCGTAATCAATTGTGTCCCACTTATCAATTGGTTTGGGGATGGTTACTCCATCAACGGTAATCATCAGTTCGGTCCACCCATACATGAAAAACTACCAAACTTTTTCATCAATAGATTTTAAAAACGATCTCATCCGAGCTTTCCAAAAAGAATAATTGGATCCGTCAAGTAGGGGTGGTCGTACCATAGAATTTCCCTCACGAATTGAATCCATTATCACAAATCAAACAAGATCTCGTTCTAATAGATTTTTCTTTTTTTTTTAAAAAATAGAGCGACCCGCTTTGATACCAATTGAAAAATCTTGAAATCCCCTAGATATTGATTTGTGATTATGTATCAATTTTAAGAAATAAATAACAATCCCAATCAAACAATCAAGACAAATCAACACAACGATTTTAATGTGAAAAAACCACAATTGGAGCGCCTCTAATTGTGATTAAAAAACCGCGGGCCAAAGCTATAAAACAATCCACTAAGAAGAAAAAAGGAATTACACAAGTGTACTCTCAATTACC
Organism: Camellia sinensis; assembly: GCF_055761805.1. NCBI lineage: Eukaryota > Viridiplantae > Streptophyta > Magnoliopsida > Ericales > Theaceae > Camellia > Camellia sinensis. The sequence goes on along the minus strand of NC_138971.1, from coordinate 121,579,029 downwards.
TAGTGAATTTGTCTGAATTGAACTGATCCCTATATGCCTCTTCCACCATGGTCTTCACCTCGGAATTGTCTTGCCCAAGGTTGAATCCACAACGCCGATGTCGAATCCACGACAATGATCCACTCCAGAATCCACCAAAGCTTTAGGCCCAAATTCTACGGAATCCACCGAAGAACAACATTCTCTTTTGTATTGAACAAAACAAACAATCCTTTGATGTATAATTTTTGAACCAAATTTAAACTCAAACAAACATCAAAGAAACTAGCAAAGAAACACCAGATATAAACCCTAATATCCAAGAAGAAGATCTGGAAGCCGTAACCCTAAAATCTGATTGAAACACATATTTATAGAAAATAGATCTACGATGGTTGCTCGAGCGAAGGAATGCTCGCTCGAGCGAGGAGACTAAAACGCGTGTTTTTCAAGTGTCTTTGCTCGAACCACCAAAGTGTCGCTCGAGCGAGAAATGCAACTTCTCAGTATTTTTATAGTTAGTGAAAACTCTTGGGACTAAGGATTCTTTGCTCGAGCATACACTCTTTCGCTCGAGCGACAAAACAACTTTGACCGGGCAGCTCGATCCCCGACATAGTCAGCGAAGTGGCAAACATGAAAGAATAGACATCACAAACTTCTTTGCAAGACACAATTCGGGTTGGATTCGCATCTAAAACTCATAGCCTCACTGAAATAAAAGAACGAATAAAATTACAACTGAAAGGAGTTTTGTCAAACGGGATTGCCAAGATTAAAAAACTAACAAGTTAATTTTGTGTTTATGTTTTTGGTTGGTTGAGGTAAACTAAATTTTTTATTGTTAATTTGAATTTTTTCTTATGTTTGTAATTTTTGGTATTTGTATTGACATGCCCAAATTTTTCTGGTAGTACTTCTAGCTGGAATTATTGCTTCTCAACACTTTCATTTTTTTATTTGCAATTGTAGTAGGGACTTTCCAGGAATTTTGATTGTAGTGGAGCTACAGATTGATCTTTCTAGACCTGATCTGTTTTTCCAGAAAGAGTACAAAATCCATTCAAGTACCACTTCTTCTTCTTCTTCTTCTTATTCTTCTTCTTCTTCTTCTTCTTCTTCTTCTTCTTTTTCTTCTTCTTTTTTCGCTTTTAGGCCAACCACTTTAGGTTCCTTGTTATTTTAGTCCTACCTTGGTATTTTGCTCCAATCTGATTTATTTTTAAATGAATAACAACATAATGTATAACCATGCAATAGGTTATGTAGCACACCAGAATTCTTGATATATGGGCATGGGCAACAAAGAAGAGCAATCAGGTAACTAGTTATGTCATTTTATGTGCTTCTCTTGAATATAAGCTCTTCATATTTCACTTATTATGATAAGTTTTGGAATGAAGGCTCTTTAAATATGTTTCAAATAGGTAACTAGTTCATATTTAAAAATTTGTGCTTGAACTCGACTCATCAAGAATTTGATAAACTCAAACTTGAATTCCTCTTTGTCCATGTAATCTTTATGGGAGGAACACGCCTAAGATATATCAAAGGGAATTTCTATCTACCTGAACTAAGCTTCATGTTACATAAAGGTGCAGCTTAGAAGTGATTCTGTTTTAAAGGTATAGTTATGCTAGTCCAATTATGAATTGAGATCAAGATGCATGAGTATACCTGTTTCACAATTGAACTTCAAGATGAATTGATGAGCAATAAGCAATTATTCTTTGAAATTTAGGATTGATGAACTCTTTTCCTTTTCCCATTTTTCTTTCAATGTGGAAAACAACTTTGGTCTGTCTATTTGTTATTGAACTTAAAAGTGCCACTATATGGTTGTGATTGCTATATGCTTGTGCTCTTTTGGTCTCTCTATTAGAGTTTGACTCAGTAAACCATGTGTTAATATGCTTTGCCCTTGTGTTTGGAGAGTGTGGTCTAAACATGTCTATTGACGACTGCTTGGGTGTATTTTTATTTGTTTTCCTTATCGTGTATCCATGATTGGGGGCTGTTGGGATGACATGAGAGCAATAGGGTGCCAAATAATAATATTCTTGAAAGTGTAACAAATCCCACTGAGGGAAATAATTAATGTTCCTCTTGACTACATATCGATATTCTACAAATAATATTACCTTATATTAGATTAACTAAAGTTACTTAAAGAAATGATGCCAAATTCTATAAAGTCTCTACAATATTTGCAACTAAATGTTGTTAATCAAGAAACCATCTTTACTAGCACATCAATTAGCACTCCAAGCTTAAATAGGTCACAAGGAACATCTGCTTTTAAATTGTGATATTTCTTGATATACTAGCTTTTTTCTAGCTAATAACTTATGATGTTTCTAGCTAAAATGAAGAAATATGGTTGACCTTTGAACAACACAGCTCCTCAATTCTCGTTGATTTATTGACCCAACTTTACATTCGTTGGGGTGAATTCCAGCAAGATGTGTTAGGGTTACCTGGGATGTTTCTGGTGGGGAAGGAGATTGGCCCACAGCGTTGGATCCTCTTCCTTGGTGGTCGGTCCTCTGAGTTCCAAGAGGAGACGGCAGATCAGAGGGGGCATCAGAGGTTGGGTATTGCGGAACGTGGCTCAGGTCTACGGTGAGAGGTGATTTTGATTGGTTTCGAAGTGAGTTGGGTCACGACCAAATTGCAGTTGCTTCGGGAAATATACGAGCACAATCTTTCTTGGGTCGTCTGGACGGCAAGCGGCGAAGTGTGGCAATTTGGACTCGTGGCGAGGAGGATGGTGGGACATCATTTTAGATTGTGGTTACAAACGACGATAGAAGGCATCAGGTCTTTATCCCTGTGTCAGAGTTTAGGGATGGTTGGGAGGGTATGGCGTTGGTTATTGAGGGCTTCGTCAGAGAAGAGAGTTGGGTTGTGAAGGCTGGCCAAGTGACGGGGGCACCAGCAGTGAAGAGGACTGCGCTGCCTATTGTAACTGATTTGGGTAAATCGATTCTTGTTGTGGCGAATGGGGGGTGGTTTGGCTTGCTGAATAGGGCTTTGGTGGGTAAAGTGGGTGTGGTGCGGGATAAGGGGGTTGGGTTTTTCGCAATGACGGAATGGGTTAGTCGATGGTGGAAATCTTCGGGAAAGGTGGAGATTCGGCCAGTCGGGGGTCAAAACTTTCTCTTCGTGTTCCCTTCACGGTGAGAGACTGGGATTGTTGTGTGGCGTCAGTGGGTGGTCGATGGTCGTGACCTTAATCTGCAATGGTGGTCACCGACAGCCTTGTGTAACAAGGGGAAGTCGACCTTCATGGAGTCATCAATGTGGGTGACGGTGGTGAGTCTACCAATTCATCTCTGAGGGTTGGAAACATATAGGGCCATCGGCGATAGGTGTGGTGGTTTTCTAGAGGTCGATGAGCTCTCAGGAGATCTCGGAGTGGTGCGATTGTGAGTCCGACATCATGGTAGCATTCCGACTAAGATAGTGCTTCGATGGGAAGCTTGGCAATATATGATACCTTTGTGGCCAGAAGTTGGGTCAATGATAGATGCGGTGTCGTCAATAGTGGAAGCTCGTGCTGGCCTTCGGTTGGCGACAGATAGTCGGTTAGGTAGGCATGATGAGAGGCGGAATTTCATGAATGGAGGATTTGGTGGAGTTGATCGCAGATTTGGGGGAGATTTTCTAGGGTATGGAAATTGGGGCAGATCAAAGCCAAATGGGCATGGGGAGTGTGCTTGGGGTGAGGCACCTTTGGACCTAAATCAAAAATAGGGGGCTAGTAGTGGGGAAATGGGTCAGCTCAATGGGAAGCATAGCATGGGCCTAAGTAATTCTGGCCCAGCAACAAAAGCAAACTGCATACCCAACCCACAGTTGAACACAACCACATGTTCTAACTAGGGGTGCAACTCGGGCGGGCTCAACCCGAGCAACCCGAGCCCAGCCCGAGTTTTTTTAGGGTTTGGGCAACTATATCTTGTAATCTGGACGGGCTTGGGCAGATTTTTGATGCCCGAATTGCAATTCGGGCCGGGCTTGGGCAGAACCAATGGCCAACCCGAGCAACCCGAAACCGAATTCAATTTAATAAATTATATAATATATAATATATAATATATATATAATTTAATAAATTATGTAATATATATAAATTAAGTAAAAGAGTTAGTCTTAATTTTTATTTATTTATTTATTTTTTGGTTAGTCTTCTATTAAGTAAAAGAGTTAGTCTTAATTTTTATTTTTTATTTTTTTTTGGTTAGTTTTTTACCATTAGATTAGCATCTTTTATGTCTACCCTTAGATCTACCTACAGGTTTCTGGACTCGGGCAATTCGGGCAACCCGAGTTCAAAATACAAAGCTTGGACCGGGCTTGGGCAACAATGCTCGGGTTCATGGTCAAGCTTGGGCGGGCTTGGGCAGTGCCAAATACAATTTGGGTCGGGCTTGGGCAGACCCCCAACCCGACTGAACCCGCCCGAGTTGCACCCCTAGTTCTAACTTGTCTATAGACCGGGTTTTTGGGTCTTTGCTTGATGGTGTTAGATCGTAGCGGCAAACCAACAGCTCTAGTGGTCTGCTGGCTGGCAAAGGTCAAGGTAATATAGCGGGATGATGAGCTCGCTAGGGTGGTGGCGCAAGTGTCGTCGGAGGTGCCTTGTTTGCACCTTGGACAGATGGCGTCGGAGGACTTTTTGTCACGTAGAAAGATACACATGCCCATGGAGGCTGTGGGGTATAATTCGATAGTAAATTGTTAGGAGTAGCGATTGATGGGGAAGTGGTGGTTAATTTAGGGGAACATGAGAAGTCAGTGGGAATGACAGAGATGCGATGGGCAAATTAGGGTGATGAACTGGCCTTTGTGGTTTGGCCGAAGGTGATAGCAGATAAGGCTTCTAGGATGTCATATCCAGAGCCAAAACCTGAGTCCGAGCTAGGTGTAGACTTTTGTATGGATCATTCACCATCTTCAGATGAAGTATCAGAAGGGTGTTAGATCGCATATCCGAGGTTAGTAAATTTTTGGGAGTTTCATTTGAGGGACATGAAGATGAAGCTCAGAAATTATTCTCTGCTATTGAAGCTTCTTAGATTGGGGGAGGAATGGGTGATCCGGCAATGCAGTTTGCTGGTCAGAAAAATAAAGGGGGTAGGGAGTTATGGAGATTAGAATGTTTAATAAATTATGATAAAAACACAGGAGGAGGCGGCCGACAGATAAGGAAGGAGTGGGGTGGTCCCCTTTTGTTTCCATGCATATGAAAATTCTGACTTGGAATGTGCAAGGTTTAAATGATTGAGGGAAATGAACGGAGATGAGGTCCTTATTGAAGAGTGCTAGGGCAGACGTGATGTGTCTACAGGAAACAAAAATAGAGGTTGTTGGGTTGAACTTTGTGCAGGAGTTATAGGGAGGAGGCATGTGGAATGGGCTTTTCAACCATCTTTAGGGGTGGTGGAGGGTATCCTTATATGTTGGGACAATAGAGTGGTTATAAAGGAGGGGGAAGAAATATGGGGATTTTCTCTCTCTTGTTTGTTCAGATGCTTTGAGGATGATTTTCGGTGGGTGTTTACGGGGGTTTATGGTCCAGCTCGGGGGACAGAAAGGGCAGCTTTTTGGGAGGAATTACAGCATGTTGCTTTTAGATGGGGAATGCCTTGGTGTGTTGGTGGTGATTTCAATGTTATGAGGAGTCCAGTGGAAAAGATTGGGGGGACTCAGATGGAAAGGTCTATGAGGGATTTTGTTTCTTTTATTGATGAGATGGAGCTCATAGACCTGCCATTACAAGAGAGAGGTTATACCTGGTCGGGTGGCCAAGCGAGTTTTCGGCTTGATAGATTCTTGGTTTCTGGGGATTGGGAGGAGCATTTTTCTCAAACGCTTTAGTCTAGGTTGCAATGTTGGACTTCTGGTCATTGGCCAATCCGGTTGGACAGCGGGGGAGTCCGAAGCGGTCCTTCGTCTTTTCGATTTGAGTAGCGGATCAAAGGGGGCATCAGAGGTTGGGTATTGTGGAGCGTGGCTCAGGTCTACGGCGAGAGGTGATTTTGATTGGTTTCGAAGTGAGTTGGGTCGCAACCAAATTGCGGTTGGCTTCGGGCTATATACGGGAACAATCTTTCTTGGGTCGTCTGAATGACAAGTGGCGGAGTGTGGCGATTTGGACTCGTGGCAAGGAGGATGGTGGGATGTCGTTTCAGATCCAAAAAAAAATGAAGAAATATGGTGGCAGGTGTGAGCAGGAAGATATCAGCAGCATCAGCTAGGGCTCACACCAAAATACCAAAGCAGAGCACTCATTTTCAATTTCCTTCAGATAGGTTTTCTTCATTTTCAATTATAATTTGGTCTACGTATAGTATCTATGTATGGATCAATTCAAATATATAGTGAAATATGACCCATGGGTCTTGGTTGTTCTGTAACAATTGTGTATATGCCTATGGGTAGTAACATGTTAGCTTAGATGTTATTTGATGTATCAGATGAGCCAAAGATGAGCACTTTCGAAATCAATTTTTAGTAATTTATGGGGAAATTGTGATTTTTCCTTTTTGTTTAATATGAAATTGGCACTTTGAACAAATGAGTAAGGGCTTCAAACTTATATGTGTACTCATTAATCACTATGTTTGTGGATTTATATAAGGTCTTTTGACAAACGTTTTTGTTCTCAAATATTTTCTTTTGACAAAACTAGTAACATATATAATTTTCTTGAAGTTCCTTGCTATTGTGACATCAACCATAATTTTAAGTATTCTTCTTTTGTCTCAAATTTCATTCTTGATGGAGATTTAAAATATTTGCATTTGTAATGGCCGTTATGAGTGTTTAATCTGTTTTTGTCCTACATTTGATGTTTCCTAACTAGCTTTTTTTTAATTTAATTCACTGTTTAATAAATTCTCTTTTTTCACTGTTGCTTGGGTTTAGAGAAAGTCTAACAGCTTCATTGGTTGTTTCCTTGAAATCAGCATTTGCCTTTGGACGGACATTCACCATAATCTCATCCTCTTTGTTATGGTTTCTAGTAACTGGTAGTTTCATGACTTATTTTCTGATCTCTTTTTATTTAATTTCTAGGTGTACATTAAAATGTTGATTTTTTCCCCCATTGTTGAACTATTGATCATGTCTTCTTTTTCTTTTCTTTTTTTATTTGATTTATTTTTTTAAAAAAATAAAAATCGTTCTCATTGGTTATAACAGACAAAGAGAATTCTTGGTAGCTCGTATTTACTGGATTTCTTTGTGCTAATTAGATTTTGTAAGCCATGGCGTCATAGTTATGGAATTTACTTTTGTTATGAATAGGTACCTAAGGATTCAAGCGATTATTTGAAGTACGTATAAGTCATGCTTTGGATCATGGCATTTTATATGTATGATGTCATGACAAAAGGACGTATGGACAACTTCGATATTTTGGTTTTTTGACCTAATTGGGCGATAAGGAATGCAAGTGCAACTAGTGTTGTGTTTTGTGAAGGGTTGGCACCCTCTTTGTAAGGGATTTAATTGTGGATTTTGTTAGGAGTGAGTTTTGATTTTTGAATATTCAAAAGGGATACGTACCACCCTTATGGACCATATTTTTTAATGTGGCAGTTGGATACACTACAAAAATTTTGACTTTTTGCGACAACAAAATGTCGTCACAAATACTCATAATGCCGTCTCAAATACTTTTTTGCGACGACAACTGACTTTTAGTGACAACAAGTGGGGGGTCGCAACAAAGGGCATTGCTAAAACCCTTTAGCGACAGCACCATGCTGTCGCCTTTTTTTTGCGACGACAAAAGTTGCCTTTTGCGACGGAATTTTGGTATTGCCAATAATATGTAAAAACTTGAGATTTTTTGCGATGGCACTGTTTTACCATCGCTAAAAGTGTTATTTAAGACGGCAAAAAATGCCGTCGCTAAAAGGTTTTTTTTGTGATGGGATACCTGTCGTTGCTAAAGATTATTTGAGACGGTAAAAAATGCCGTCGCAAAAGGTTTCTTGTTTCAACAAAATACTTTTGGTCCTAATGTTTTTTGAGACGACGTGGTGCCGTCGCAAAAAATGAAAAAAAAATGAAAATTACCTGTATTAAATGAAAAATAACTAAAAAAGAAACCAATAATTGCATAATAATATAAAAATTCCAGTATAAAAATAACAATTCATCCATAATGAAAATATTCTTGCATTCATAACAACACATTAGCAAAATTACTCCACTACATAATGTTACATAATACAAATATAATGTTTAAATATATAATATTGTTCACAATTCAAAATAACGTAAATCAACAACAAAAGTTTTCCTCATGATTCTTCCGTGGGTAACAAAAACAAAAGTTAGTCACATTCTTCACACGCCTGCACTCCACAAGAAGCAAACTCCTACTCGGGAAATATCTGAAAACAAAAAATAAAAATAATTAATGACAATATAATTATATGTTAATATTTTAATTATAAAAAAAATTAACTACAATATAATTACAAAGATAATTAAGTAAATAATTTTAGCTAGAAAAAAATCTGGCTCTAACTTCCAAACCGGGAGCCTGATTCGAGTCCCGTCTTCTCCCACAAGTCTCTTGTGCCTAGGTGGTCGTGTGTGCCAAGTTTCATGCTATTTCGACGCCGTTTGGTGATTTTGGGGCGTCAACACCTCGAATTCAAGTTTCTTAAGGAACTAGTTTGCCTAGAGTGAAATCCGGCTCTAAGTCCCAAACCGAGAACCCGATTCGAGCCCCGTCTTCTCTCACAAGTCTCTTGTGCCTAGGCGGTCGTGTGTGCCAAGTTTCGTGCTATTCCGACGCCGTTTGGTGATTTTGGATTGTCAACACCTTGAATTCAAGTTTCTTAAGGAACTAGTTTGCCTACCTGAAATCCGGCTCTAACTCCAAAATTGGGAACCCGATTCGAGTCCCATCTGCTCCCACAAGTCTCTTGTGCCTAGGCGGTCATGTGTGCCAAGTTGTGGCAGTGGTAGAGAAGATGAAGTGGTGGTAGTGGAGGAGAGGTAATAGTAGTAGTAGTAGTGGTAGCAGTGGTGGTAGTGGTAGTGGAGTGGTAGCGATGGTGGTAGTAATGGAAGTCGTAGAGGTGGAGTGGCAACAGTGGCAATAATGGTGGTAGTGGAATGACATTTGCAGTAGTGGTGAAGGTGGTAGAGGAGATGGGTGGTGAGAGAGAGATGAGTGAGAGACAGATAGAGAAGAGAGATAGAGAGAGACAGAGTGATGAGCGAGAGAGAGACAAAGTGGTCGCTAAAAGCGTATTTTCTTGTAGTGGAGAGTTCGGTAAATAGAGAAGAGGGGAGGGAGAGAGTGAGCAAGGTGAACACAATAGGGGAGAGAGACATATAGACAGACAAACACAGAGAGAGAAAGAGAGAGAGAAGAGTGATGAGTGAGAGAGAGATAGAGAGAGAAAGAGATATATATAGAGAGAGAGAGAGACAGATAGAAAAAGAGAGAAACAAGAGATGAGCGAGAGATGGACAAAGAAAGAGAGACAGAGAGCAAAAAGAGATGATCGAGAGAAAGACATAGAAAAAGAGAAAGACAGAGAGAGTAGAAAGATGAGTGAGAGAGATAGAGAGAGATAGAGAGAAGAGGGATGAGAGAGATAGAGAGAAGAGAGATGAGCGAGAGGCAAAGAGAGAAAGAAAGAGAGATAGAGACAGAGACAAAGACAGAAAGACAGAGAAGAGTGATGAGTGAGAGAGAGAAAGAGAAAAGAGAGAGAGAGAGAGAGACAAAAAGAGAAAGAGATAGAGAGTGATAGATAGAAAAAGAGACAGAGAGAGAAGAGAGATGAACGAGAGAGATAGAGAGAGAGGTAGATAGAAGGGAGATGAATGAGAGAGACATAGAGAGAAGAGAGATGAACGAGAGAGATAGAGAGCTATAGAGAAGAGAGATGAGCGAGAGAGACAAAGAGAGAAGAGAGATGAGAGAGATAAAGAGAAGAGTGAGAGAAGAGAGATGAGCGGGAGAGATAGAGAGAAAAGAGATGAGTGAAAGAGAGAGAGAGAGAAAAGAAATGAGAAAAGAGGTAGATGAGTGAGAGACACAGAGAGAGAGAGATAAACAAACAGACATATAGAGAGAGAAGAGTGATGAGTGAGAGAGAGAAAGAGAAGAGAGAGAGGAAGATGAAAAAATTGGTGAAAAGAGATAGACAAAAAAAGAGAGAGAAAGAGCGAAAAGAGATAAACGAGAGAGAGACAGAGAGAGATGAGCGAGAGAACGAGATAGATAAAGAGAGAAGAGAGATCGAGAGATGAGAGAGATAGAGAGAAAAGAGATGGGCAAGAGACATAGAAAGAAAGAGAGAGAGAGACAGAGAAGAGTGATGAGTGAGAGAAAATGAGAAGAGAGACAGAGACACGGAGAGAAAGAGAGAGATAGACAGACAGAGAAGAGTGATGAATGAGAAAAAGTAGAGAAGAGAGACAGAGACAGAGACAGAGACAGAGAGACAGGAAGATGAAAAAATGGGTGAAAAGAGAAATGCTATATCAAAAGAGTAAGACGACGTCGTTTTTTTTAATTTTTTTTTTGTGATAGAAAAATAACGTTGCATTTATTTAAACCATTTTGTGACTATATATGAAGCCGTCTCAAAAGCCACAATAAATATATATATATATATATATTTTACTTTTTTACTTTTTTTTTTGCAACGATACCTATTATAGTCACAAATTTTTTTTATTTTTTTATTTTTTTTGCGACTGCAGCTGGTGTCGCCACAAAAACTCTATTTTTTTGCGATAATAATCTCTGCCGTCGCAAATACTTTTTTTTTTTGCGACAACAATTTCTGTCGTCGCAAACACTCTCATTTTCTGCGACAGCATTTTCTTCCATTGGAAATACTCTATTTTTTGCGACGACAAGTTGTGCCGTCCCAAAAAGTCACTTTTTGCGATGGCAAATATGCCGTCGCAAAAAGTTTCGTCTTTTAAGCCCACTTTGCTTGTAGTGATATTTGATATGTGAACTTAATTGTATGTCTAATATTTTCTTGGTGAGTTGGGTATTAACTACTTTGTAAATGTATGTATATCAATTATTTTGTTGAAATGAATGAAATTTGCCTCAAATTTGTAACGCTCTAGAATTTCTCACCAAAATAGACCAAAACAAACACAAGAATATACGCAAAAGTCATCTTTTTCATTGAACTAAACGTTAAAGGATTATAATTTATTTTGTACAATCTCACAAGATTCAATACTCATATACCAGTTCAATGAACTAGATGGCCTTACAAAATATAAGCCTCTAGGCCATACAATAACAACAAAACAACTTGATAGTCTTGTTACAAAAATTCTAATTCAAAATATCAAAACACACTTGAGTTAACTTCTTCCCAAAAAGAGCTATAGCTGGATTCCATCCATCAAGGGGGTGGTACTTCATCAATGCCTGAAAAGTAATATAGGGTTGAGCTATTTGCCCCGTAGGAATACATTTAACCAAGTATTTAACCTTTTCAAACTGGATGATGATGTCTTTGTGACAAAACAGAACAAGGAAATATATTTTGACAATGGTCTTAATCAATCATAACAATACATCATGACTCAAGAGTGATAAATTATAATTTACATCCTGAGATACCAAGCAATTCACGTCATCAAGCAATACACTCAAACAATCATAACCATGGAAGACAAATCTTGAGTCCACCTGTAAGAGTCCAACACAAATTGCCCTTTGCTTTTGTTTAAAAGCACCCCCATATTTGCCGGCTATTATACGGCAGGAAGTGGGCACCCAAAGAAAATCCTCCGTTTTTCCACTTTTGCTGGCTATTATACGGAGGGACTGTGTCGACACCCAAAAATCATTTTTTCCATATTCGTCCAGGGATAAGCCTAGACAGGGCAATTGGGCACCTTTTAAACTCCCCGCGCGGGTACCAACGCAACACCACAGTTTCAAAAGTGACTCTTACCCAGACTCATGCATAATCAACAATTCAATCACATTTTATTTCAATCAACAAGCATCCAACATAGCCACAGAATGGAATACAACACAACATTTTAAAGAAATTAACATCCAAACCTCAATTTATCTACCATAACAATTTCTTCATCTATCACCTTTGTGAACAATCCAAGAGTTAAAGGAAATCTCATTCAATTAAGGGTTTTCAACTCGATTGAAAATTTAAAGTTTCACCAAATTTGGGGGTTTGTCTTGTTTATCATAGAAATGGGTTTCAATAATATTCATATACACGTTTTGAGAGGAGTGTATAAGAAATTACAAACAAGAATCAAATAAAAATGGTTTCCTATATAGAAATTGGGAATAATCCAACAATATTCTCAAATTGGTTTGTGAATCACAACCACACCATGAAATCCATTCAAAGTAAAGAAATACAAGGATAAAAGTATCCCTTCCTCTTCAAATAGGAAGATAATGGAGCCCCCCCCCCCCCCCCCCCCCCCGCCCGCCCGCCCGCCAGAAGAATCCTTCGCCAAATCAAGATCCAATTGGTGCAAGAGTATGATCTCCAAGTGTTTTTCACTTTGTGCTAGGTGATCTAAGCCAAATCGTGGTGAAATGGGAGGTATTTTAGAGTGAGAAACTAGGGTTTTCGGGTAAGAGAGGAGGAGAGGGAAGATAGAAAGGAAAAATGGAAGAAAAGATCTAGAATCATGTTTTTCAAGTTGCTGAACTCGCACAGTTCACTCGAGCGCCACTTTTCCCGCTCAGGTATAAGACACAAACTAAGAGGCCCGCTCGAACGACGAATCCCTCGCTCGAGCGTAGAATGGCATGTCTCAGAAGTTTTTCAGAGCAACAGGGGAACAATTAGGAGCCAACATTCTTCGCTCGAGTGCCATTTCCTGTGCTCAAGCGTCCCGCCTGCAAACTCGAAAGATACTGAGAGTTAAGATTTTCCGCTCAAGCGTTTCTTTTGACGCTCGAGCGGACCCAGAAACCAAAGTGTCACAAATTCTTGTACGTGCTTAAACATTACATTTTCTGATGTTCACGTGATTTAATTTTTCTGATGGTTTGCCAATCAATTTTTTGTTTGAAGAAGATAATTAGATTTCGTGTATGGATTGGCATGGATGATATTGGATGAAGGTCCACAATTGGTTAATTTGGGTGGTCTTTTGTGCTCAATTGATTGACATACTTGACTAATTTGATTGGATGTTATTTTAAAATTGATTGTGTAATCGATTCAAAGTGAATTTCTTAGGTATTGAACATATAATATAATTGCACACTCTGTTGGGGGTGAATATGTATGATTTGTATTTGGTTGATATTGATCCACAATCCATTGTGCAATCGATTGGTCTATAATCTTGTAATATGAATTCTTTTGTAACCAATTGATTTTGCAATCGATTGGGAGTGAAATTGTAAGACATTTTCTTACCAATCAATTATGCAATTAAATGAGAATCAATCTGATAGGTAGTTGGGAGTTCAAAAAAAATTTGATAGGTACTTGACAATTTCATAACCAATCGATTAGGGGTGAAATTGTAAAACATTTAATCACCAATCAATTGTGCAATTAAATGAAAATCAATATAGGTAATTGAGAATTTGATAACCAATTGATTGGGAGTAAAATTGTAAGCCATTTCATCACCAATTGTAGCGATCCCGATTTTGACCCGGTCAGCTCGCCGAAAGCAAAAATGTAAAACGCATTCGAAATTGCTTACGGGAAAGTGTATTTCACGTTGAAGCGGACCATATTATATCAATCCATAAGGGGAGATTTCATATCACTTTTTCAGTTCTCTCCCTCTCTAAAACTCTCCAAAATTTCCAGATCTAGAGCTTCTCTCTCTAGAAGTCATCTTCTCTCTTTGATTCCTCCAAATCCGTTGGGAGTTAGACTGAAGTTCTTCATCAAAGTTGTGTAACTTCTCGAGGGCTTCGTTGTGTGTGGTGAAGATCGAGTTTCGACACCGTTTACTTTGGGGGTTTCATCTCATTTCTTCTTCAAAACTTGAGGTAGGGATTTTCTTAAAGTTATATATATATATATATATATTTGCAAGATCTATATAATTTTTGAAATCATATTTCGATAGCTTTGAAAATTGATTGTTGATTCAAATATTTGAGTGATTTTGAAAGCAGGTTTGTCTCTTGTTCTTTTAAAATAATTTTATGGGTTTGATCTTCGTTGACTGAAGAAAATATGATTTTGGAAAGTTTTCTTTCAAAGGATTTGAGTTGTATAGTTTTGGCGAGAAAACCTAGAATTTGGGGATTTTTTTAAAAGAGACTAAAAATCCATGAATGATATTGTTGTATTTATTTTGTGTGTCAAAATAAATGGATGTTTGGAAATTTTTTTATTTATATTTATAAAAATGATGAATTTTAGGGAATATGAGAATTGTTGTTCATTTTGAAAATTATTGTTCAAAACGTTGAAATAGTCTTGAAATGACTAATTGTTGAGGATACTTGAGAAGAGGGAATTTGTAGATGCACCCGTGGGCCTCACTACAGTTCGGACTCGATTTGTGTCACGATTCTTAATCTGAACCAAAGAGTCCAAATCCGGCAAATCGTTTTGAGAAACAGATTTTTGAAAAGAAGTGCCAAGCATGGACTGCTTTGCCAGATACAGAGTCGCCACCTAAATATTTTTTAAGGGGGAATTTAGGAAACCCTGACTCGGTGCCAAAGGCCATGTGTCCGTCATTACCAAAGTTGCCTCGGCTCGGGAACTTGGGTACGATTGGGGAAGGTCAGATATGAGCACCCCCTCTCGCCCGATCCGAAGATCGGCCTCTACTAACCATGATATCCATTTTTGAAAACGTTATGTGTTCTTATCCCGATTATTAGCCTAGAATTACTATGTTATGCGCACAGCACAAAAGTATAGACTAGATTGCCTAATTTGGGAATAAGCATTGCATATCCGTTTGTTTTGGAAAAATGTTTTGGAATTTGCTACTCGCAAGTAGGCTAAAACACGGATTTCAATGAGCTATTCCAACTCAGACAATCCAACCTTCACCCACAGGTATTCAAGCAGTTATATCACATAAGCAGCTAGCCTCATGGTAATCATGCTATCATGACAACACTCACACGCATGCAAGGATGCTAAAGTTTAAATACTTACATCATACTCCGTGCCAAAACAAAGAACTCGTTAGCAATCAATGCATGATCCAAGTCCATGTTTAAATGTCTAATGAAACGCATACGAAATGTCACTAGAGTAGGCTCGGCTATTCTATGAATGACATGTGAAAATGCACAAGTAGCATGTATTCAAGTTAGATTTGAAATGCTAATGCAGTTAGCATGATGCGCCGAGCCCGGTGCATGTAATACTGATGAATGATGCACGCATGCATAGCATAAGGTATGCTAAATTAAACATGTCCTATTACTAACCATCAAAGCAGCTAAGTAAAAAGGAAGAAAGAAGTGGGGGTTGGAAGACATGCACACACTCACCCACACTTATTACAAATTCGCCCTCGCTCGGAGGGACCAAAAGAATAACACAATTCGAATAATGAATTAACTAATCTAGCTAATTAATTATTACAGACCAACTAAATTAATTAAACCAATTAATTAACTTAAGAAAGCAAGAAAAAGGGGGCCTCGGGAAGAGGGCTCAATGCACGCGTGCTCGGGTCTTGCTCGGAAGTCCACTGCCATGCGCAAGCTGCCTCTGTTTTCCCTGCTCTGCCCCTCTGAAAACTTCCAAAGTCTCAGAATTGCTTCCCTGGACATTGGGAGACACCACCGGCTGAGGGGAATGGCCACCGGTAGTAAGATGTGATCATCGGCTGTTGATGAAGCTATCGGCCACGGATGGATTGCCGGTCGGCACTATGTTCAGTCGATCGGCAAAAAGTTCCTGCAGAATCTGTTTGACAGCAGCAGAGGATAGAGCTTTGCATGGCAATGCAATTCAAGCAATGTATGCACCAACCATATCCCTTATCATGTTTATGACTCAAAGGGACATGGTCCTTGGTTCTCGGACCATCAAGCGCGCATTTCAATGCGTGATAACCCAAGAGACCAAGTTATGCATGTTGATTTCAAATGTAATGCAATGCACATAGTCAAACCAAGGGGCTTCTACCTCTATCATGACTCACTTCAAGAGGTGAGGCAATGCATGAACAGTGCAATGCAACCAAGGCATGCGAGCTAGGGATGCAACATGGCAATGCAATGCATTTATGCAAGTATGCAAGCAAATATGCAAGGCAAGCATGTAAACAAGCAAAGGATGGACTTAAGCATGGTTTAGGCAGCCCTCACTAGGCCTAAAACAGTGGCCAAGGTGCTCAAAAATGAAGGACTAATAGGCACACAAACATGCATGCAAATGATCTCCAACACTTTAAGCATTAAAGAGCAATTCTCAAGCACACTCAAGGGGATGCAAACATGGACATATAGCATGCAAATTAAGCCTTGAAAATCATGCAAGAACATGGTGCCAAACCAACCCAAACAATGCAATCAAGGTATGCAAGCAAAGTCCAAGATTCAAAGGAAGCTAAAAGGGTATTGAACCACACTTAACAAGACCAAACATGGCATGAATCCAATGACCCAAAACAGAGTTTTAGCACCTAAAACAAAGCCCAAAAGATTACTTAGATGGCATCTAAATGACTTGAATTCAAAAGCATGCACAATAACCAAAACATGGAGCATGCAACACAAGCCTTTGACACATCAAAGGGGCCATGAAATGCAAGCATACAAGCATACTAAATGGACTGAAATGACATGGAAAATGGTCCCAACCCACTAAATCAAAGCAAGTAATGCATTCTATACACTCACACCCTTAAGGCCAACAAGCCAAAATGCAAAGGGGCTATACAGTGCATGCCAAAGTCGACCCAAACAACTAAGGACAGACCTTAATCATGGCAAAATAAACATAAAATATTCACAAAGCCAAGCCTAAAACATGCTAGAACAATGGTTTACAACCTAAGGCATGTTAAGGCAACAAAATGGCATTACAAGGCATGTATGCTAAGCAAGCATGGAGTACCAAAACCAACTTAAAAAAATGCTATTTCATGGCAAAATAAGGATAAATAATAGCTAAGGAAAGGTCAACAAGAGCCTAAGCTAGGTGCTCCCTCAAGAGACAAAAATGGTCCTTTTCAAGGACAACAAGGAGAGGGGGTGGCCCTCTCCTTCTTGGGACCTCAAGGCACCATCCTCACCTCTGAAATCCCTCAAGATTTCAGTGGTGATGAGGCCCAAACACCAAGGTCTCGGAGCTCACCCAAAATGGCACAAAATGGAGCCTTTCAAGGCTTAAGAGGGGTCAAACAACCCCAAATCTTGAAGCAACCTCAAACAACTATTTAGAGGGCCTAAAAACAGAACTTTTTTATGTTATACACAAAGCTCGAAAACAGTTTCAAGATAGGCTAAAAAGCTATGCAAGAATGGGGTAAAAGGGGACAAAAGTCTTACCCTTGTAGACCCTCTTCACAAATGGTGGACCAGTTGTCTCCTTAGGTCCAAACCAGCTTCAAAACTCTGAAAACAATCCCTTAGAACCTCAATAGCCAAGGGAAGGTGTAACACTATGTGTTTGTGTGCAATAGTATGGACAAACACACACTAGACACACACAAGAGAGAGATATAGAGATAGGAAATATGTATCAACCCTAACCCTAATCCAGAGCTCCCTCTGAAATTTTTTGTAACCCTAATGCCAAGAGAGGAGCCCTCTTCTTTTAGGCAACTCCCTCTTGTAAGGCTTCCAAAACAAGCCATTCAAGAGGGAAATCCCTCCATACACGTGTATGGAGGGGAACAGAGTGTGTGCCAGCTATCACAGCTGGCACAAAATATCTACTAAAAGTAGATGAACAGTGATCGGCCATTCAAAATTGCCATTTTGGCAAAATAAATGGCCGACCGGCAACAAAGAGTGTCGACCGGCAATATACATTGCCGATGGCATAAAATCACTGGCCGGTGGCCTCAAGCCATGGCCGGTGATGTGTGGGGATGCCTCACAAAGCATTCCTTGCCCCCTCCAAGGCAAAACACAAGTGTTTGGTGCAAAACCAGACACAACACGGTCGAGTCGAGAGATCCTGAGACAAGGCGCACAACCGAGACCTCCGGGAACTCAAGACAAACACAAACAAGGGTAATCACCAAGTGTTCCAATGGTGACGTCTAAGTCTTGAGGACGGTCAAAAATAGGGTGTCTACAGTTGCCCCTCTTTGACAGAACTCGAAAGTCATAACAATGACGGGAGTGAATGTCAAAGCCCAGAGACGACCCATTTTTGACAAGGCCGAAGACTCAGACAAACATGCAAGACAAACAAGATATGCGCCTGAAGGCGGGGGCAAGATGCAAGACAATGCACAGAGCCGGACATAACTTATGATCATGCAAAGAAAGCTGTAACGAAGCACACACGCGACAGTTTTAAGCTAGCATACACCAAACTACACTACAATGCAGAAAGGATGTAAGAGAATTATGTAATTCTCGATACGTCTCACTCGGAGGATACAATACCTGTGCAGCTCGTCTGTTTGCACCAGCCTCAAATGAACCGTACATACAATGTCGTGCCTACAAAGAAAACAACTTAACATGTACGATGTTATTAGCAACATGCATGACAATGCAAAAATGAATGCAGAATGATATGCAATATATACAAAACTGTGTATGAACAATGCAAATGTAAATGCAATGCAATTGAAACAATGCAAACTACATGCAAAGAAATTGAATCATGATCCAATCATGAGCTGTTCGAAACCACACCTATGTCAAATAAATTGATGGAGGTAACAACTCCGTCTACCATAGAACGATCAACTGAACTATGAGTAATGTAGACGGACATAAGAACAAGTATTGGGGGGGGATGACATAAGTGGGAAAACGACCCGCTGGGGAAAAGAGTACGATCCTAATGCTGGATGCAACAATTACACTATAATGTAATATATACAATGAAAATGCTGGGGAAAATGGCAATGGATAAGGCACACGGGCCAAACCAAGTCTTGCCTAGGCAAAGCATGTACGCATACAAGCCGTGTCTAACATAGAACGGTCTACTGAACTATGTTTCAACGTGAAAAGTATGGGCACATACCAGACCAAGTTCAACATGGAAAGGCGCAAGCCATAGGCGGAGGTGATGCAGTGAATGCATGCAAGCTACAATGCAATATCTACAAATATGCAATGGAAATGGATACGATGGATATGGCCTGCGGGCCAAACCAAATCTTGCCTAGGAAAGGCATGTACACATACAAGCCGTGTCTGACATAGAACGGTCTATTGAACTATGTTTCGACACGAGAAGTATGGGCACATACCAGACCAAGCTCAACATGGAAAGGCGCAAGCCATAGATGGAGGTGATGCAATGAATGCATGCAAGCTACAATGTAATATGCACTATATTACAATGATGCATGTCAATGCAACTATTTACGATGGTGCATGACAATGCAACTATTAACGATGATGCATGACAATGTAATTATATTTTTTTTTTGTTTTTGTTTTTGAAATGCAAATGCATGATGATGCACGATTTCGAAGTGCGTGACAACGCGAGGCTTTTAAGATGCACGTGAACTTGAATATGCGACGATGCGAGTCGCTTGAAATACATGTATAATGCAACTTATCGAAAGTCGTTCGGGCACGAAAAACACCGAAGGACTTGCACCTTCAGAGGATTTAGGGTCTCCTAGACCGTAAAAATTCTCGATATGTCTCACTCGGAGTATACCATACCTGTCCGGTTCGTCTGGTTGCACCAGCCTCAAATGAACCGTACATACAATATCGTGCCTGCAAAGAAAACAAACTTAACAGGTACAATGTGATTAACAACATGCATATTAATGTACTTGAAAATGCGTGACAATGCAAAGCAAGTGGGAAGCATAACAATGCTGTGAAGGCACAGACATGTAAATGGAGCACGCGGTCTACGCGGGCAACGAAATTGATCATAAGCATGCGGTCTACGCAAGCAATGAAATTGGTTTCAAACGCGCGGTCTACGCAAGTAGAACATGCAGTCTACACAAGTAATGAATTTGAACATAAGAATGCGGTCCACGCAAGCAAAACATGCGGTCTACGCAAGCAAAACATGCGGTCTACGCCAGCAAAACATGCGGTCTACGCAAGTAATGAAATTGATTACAAACATGCGGTCTACGCAAGCAAAACATGCGGTCTACGCAAGTAATGAATTTGAACATAAGAATGCGGTCCACGCAAGCAGAACATGCGGTCTACGCAAGTAATGAAATTGAACATAAGAATGCGGTCTACGCAAGTAATGAAATTGAACATAAGAATGCGGTCTACGCAAGCAGAACATGCGGTCTACGCAAGTAATGAAACTCATTATAAACATGCGGTCTACGCAAGCAGAACATGCGGTCTGCGCAAGTAATGAAATTGAACATAAGAAGGCGGTCTACGCAAGCAGAACATGCGGTCTACGCAAGTAATGAAACTCATTATAAACATGCAGTCTACGCAGGCAACGAGATTGATCATAAGCATGCGGTCTACGCAAGTAATGAAATTGATTACAAACATGCGATCTACGCAAGCAAAACATGCGGTCTACGCAAGTAATGAATTTGAACATAAGAATGCGGTCTACGCAAGCAGAACATGCGGTCTACGCAAGCTAGCATGATTGAATGCATACAAAACGCAATGAGATGCGCAAAACCACGCGATGCTTTAGACAACACGAGTGCACAAGACAGTGCGATGGAATGCATGCAAAATTCAATAAGATGCGCAAAATAGCGCGATGCGTTAGACAACGTGAGTGCACAAGACAGTGCGATTGATTTGAAATGCACAAGACAGTGCAATTGACATGTGATGCACATGGGGCCACTTTTGAGTTTTGTAAAAGCCAAAAGGATACGAAAAGGATACACCTTGCACGAATTCGAGTGCCACGCACAGAAGACACGATCCGGGGTCAAAACGGAGGCCGATTGAACGTCGGAGATGAACGTTTCTTGCACCGTCTTGAGCAATGATGGCCCTGAACCACACATATAACCCAAAAAGGATGTAGGAGGCTCCAAAACCACTGTAGGAGGCCACCGGATGTCCACCGGCCATCAGAATACATCACCGGCCATCCATCGGCCATCATACAATTTCCATCGGCAAACTATTTTGCCGACCGGCAAAGAGTGTGGCTGACCGGCAAAAAGTCCCTGTATCGGGGCAGTTCAGTCATTTGGCCACGGGTCTTTTAAAATAGGGCTTCTAGCCCTATTTTCTTCACTTCCCCTTGCTCGAAATTTCTCCCCCTCTCCCTCTAGATCATTTTCCTCCTTTGATTCTTCACTTTTTTGCGTTTCTAGCCTCCACTTCGTCGTTCGATTCGCGTTCACCCTTGCGTTTCGAACGTTTTGAACCGATTGAAATTTCATTTCGGTGTTGTTTTTTTTCGATTTCCGCCACTCGGGGCTTGTTTCCCTCGAGTTTTTCTCGATATCTGTGCCTTTTCCACACTTCGGCTTTTCTGGCCTTTTTCGGCCCTCTCGGGGTTGACTTTTTTGTTGACTCTTCACATTCTCGCCTGATTTTTCATCTTCCGGCAATTTTCACATTCCCTTCGAGATGGCGGATAATTTTCCACAGGGCGGGACCCCTCCAGAGCTCGAGATGGATCCCAAGGCCGACCCCTTGCCACTTCACATCCGGCCGTTCGATCCGGAGACCTACAGGCCTGCGGTTCATGTGATGCTCCCCGATGGACTACGCTAGTTCCGGAGCTTCGAGAGGAGCGTGGCACCCGAGCTTCTCCTGCGTGAGCCTACTTCCCATCTGTCCTTCGGCGCTTCCGAGGTAACATTCTTTCTTCTGTTTTATTATTTTCCGCAATGTAGAACATAACTGCCATTAGTTGATTCTGTTCTCTAATTGCTTAGCCCGGATGCACCGATACACTGTACACTGTACACTGTAGTTGATTGCAAACAAAGTTACAACCGATATCTGTTTGAAACTTACACGTGCACACACACTGCACTGACCCTGAATCACCTAAACACACGGCGCACACTGTATTTCACTGCACACACACTGGTACCCGGTATCTGCTTGAGTCTAAAAACATGCACACATGCTGTATTTGCCCTAAACCACTCAAACACGCTGACACATCACACGTTGTAGTTCACTGTAAGCACACCGGCACCTGATGTCTGCTTGAATTTGAAAACATGCACACATGCTGTATACCTGTATGCTTCTTAAAACTGCGTTTTGAATATTGCCTCGCAATTGTTGTTTTTGATTACAGGGGGATTCCCATACCATCCGCGGGTATGGGAATGTCGTTGCTCGGGATTGGTACATAGAGCTGCCAGACGCGGTTCGTCATATCGTCGACGAGGCTGGTTTCGGCATCTTCTGTAGGGGGCTCTCCCGGCTTACGACCTGCAGGCCCTTGCTTGCCGCTTTAGTGGAGAGGTGGTAGGATACCACCAACTCCTTCCACTTCTCCGCTGCGAGGGACATGAGGATGACCCCTTACGATTTCTCAATGCTCACCGGCATCGGGGTAGGGGGTGATCCGATCCCCTTCGATACCGATATAGATGAGTGGGATGCCACCCAGCTGTACCTGCTTGGCACTTAGCCTCCCCTCGCTCGAGCAGGGTTTGTCAGGTACTCGTGGTTTGAGAGCCACTTCCGGATTCAGCCAGCCTTGGAGGAGGAGGCACAGATGACCCCAGAGGAGGTGGATCGGTATGCGCGGGGCGTCATCATGTTTCTGCTCGGGATGACCCTTTTCGCTGACCGGGCGAACACCGTGCCTCTATGTCTATTGAGCGCACTGGTGGATGTCAGGCGGATCCGCCGTTATGACTGGGGTGGCGCCGGCTTGGCCACTTTGTATGGTTACATGAGCTCTTCTTGTCACCTCAGCGGACAGCTTCTCGGCGGCTACCGGCGAGCTTGGGAGGTACATCTTCTTCCCCTTTTACATTTCTACTTCACGTTTTCTGTATTCTGTACACTGCACACACCACGGTCTGCCTTTCACTGACTATATACTGCACACGCGGCACACATATACTCTGCTTTACTTTGATTGTATACTGCACATACTGTATACTCTGTACAATACACTGCACAACACACGGCTCTACCATTTCTGCTTTATTCTGGATTTTGCTTTATCTGATAGTCATACTTATATCTGTTCTGCAGTTGTGGGTGTATGCCTACTTTCCCAGGCTTGCCCCAGTACCTGATGCGAAGACCCCACTCGGCGTCCCCTTTTCTCATCGCTTTGATGTGCGATGCGTGCGGAGACCACGGGAGTCTTTTATTTTCTTCCGTCGCTACTTCGACACTATCACCGCCGCGGAGGTATGTTCAACTTTTAGAATTTGTTTAGGCTTCGCTTAGCACTGTATGTTTGATAACAGATAGATAACAAACTACATATTTACCCGCAGATCACCTGGCAACCCTGGGCTCTGTTGCCGGCTGTGGTGAGGGATCACTATGAGGGAGCAGGGGAGACTACCCATTGTCGAATTCTGTTGGAGGGCCCGGTCTGTCGGGCTTGGTACCTGGGCGAGCGTTTCTTGCGTCAGACCCTGGGTTTACCGGAGCAGATAGTTCCGGGTCCACTTCCTACACATATGAGAGATACAGAGGGGTTCTCCTTTGAGCAGATGAGGGACTACACCATCGGCTGGGGTGCAGAGCATCACAGTGGCGACGGCGACTACGCAGAGTACGTCCGGACCTACATTATGCGACCCTTAAGCGGTGGTCGCCGAGCCGAGAGGGAGAGGCCAGCAACGCCAGCAGCTGGAGCGGGAGCATCGAGGAGAGCTCGAGCCCGCGGCAGGGGCGAAGCTTGGAGGGGTCGGGGGGTTAGCTGGCCTGCTCTGCCCACTATACTGACATGCCGAGGGCAGGGTGGGGGGACGTACCAGATTCCCTTTGCTCCTCCTCCGGCTGACCATGAGTTGGTCGGGTTCAATGGCTTACCTCCGGTATGTACTACTTCATCTTGCATCTTGCATTGTCATTTTATTTCAGTTTATCTTGATATTCTGCAGAATACTGATGCCTTTGATACTTTTGCAGGCGTCCTCCGAGTACACCCGGCAGTCCCTGGAGTTGAATGCCTCCATGATGGGGATGCTACAGTGGACCTTCGACCTCCTGGCCCTCTATAGTATTCCGGTATGTTCTTCTGATCACGGCCTCAAACCATACTCATAAGCTGCTTAACATAATCTGGTGCACAACACAACACTTGATAAGCTGCTCACGTCATTCATACATTGTACTCATATACTGCATTCTGCACTGATAAACTGCTCACGGCATTCACACACTGTACTCATACACTGCATTCTGCACTGATAAACTTCTCACTGCATTCACACACTGTACTCATACACTGCGTTCAGCACTGATACACTGCTCACAGTATTCTGATGTATTTGCCTTTTGTGCTTTTCAGCCTCCCTTCCAGATTCCTCCGGTGGGTGGCGCTCCGGCTGGGCCCTCTATTCCTGCTCAAGGAGGGCGTGGAGACGTTGTACGTCCCCGTACAAGGGCGGGGCGTGTTCATGTCGGGAGTAGCTCTCGGGCGCCGACCCCTGATGATGACGATGATGATGATGATGAGTCCGAGGTAGAGGCAGAGGCAGAGGCCGGGTCATCTGAGGAGGCTGGAGATGACTCAGACTCAGGCTCAGATGACGATGCTGATGACGATGCCCCTGGACCTTCGTCCAGGAAGAGGGTGAGGACAGATCCCCGGGCCCGAGACTATTGATGATGATCCAGATTGCTGCTTTTCCTATTTTTTTTTGTACTCTTTTTTTTCTTCCTTCTCTTTGCCGGTAGTTAGATTACCTTGTACTGCCACAGGCAGATTTTTGTTTTCAAAGCTATGTACTTGAAAAAGATAATGAAATGAACAAACTTTTTGCTTAAAAAGTGTTACATTTACATATCTCATGTATTGCATCGCATCACATCATATTACATCTCAATGTGAATGGAATTGACCTGTTGTCTGAAAAATCGAGCATTTGTACTGTAATGATCAGATAACCAAACGGCCTCATAGCAAAACAGCCCGAGCAACACACTGCTCAAACTGAACGCACAGCCCATACTCTGTTGGGGATTAGTCTGCATACAGCCCCTGACACCACACTCGGTTCATTCTGTACACAACAAATCCTGAACAGACAGCCCAATCTGACAAGACGGAACAAAGATGGAACCAGTTGAAGTTGAAGCACACTCAGATGCCCCGAATTTTTTTCTTCTTCTTTTGCTTCGTATAAATGTGGAGAATGACACAGCACTCTGAGCATAGAACGATTAATTTTTGAAATTGAAAAAGGGTTTTTCAAACCGGGGTACTGAGCCTATAACTGAACACAGCATACTATGACTCAACAAAAGGTACACGACCTAAACACAACGAGACACGCTCGGAAAGACCCAAAACAAAAGTTGAGGTGACCAAAACGAAAGACACGACACGCGGACATGTTCAACGAAAGACCTCAAATCTCGAGGAGCCAGTTCCTCCGGGTATGTTTCCCACCCTTTCTGATTTGTGATTCTCACATCACTCGGCCCTCAGGCTCGTTTTTTTCCTCTTAAAACCTTTTTCTTACTTTTCTCTCAACTTACACCTCTTTATTCTTTATTCTCTCATTTTTCGTCCCTCCCCAAGGTGATTGATGAATGAATAGGAAGTTGTGGGTTCATTCCCAACGCCGTTAGCTCACAGCTATTTCTTCTGGCGGGTAGAGTGCCCTCCTGGCAAGTATGTTGACGACGGGGGGAAGACAGAACGCCTGACTCAACTGTGCCCCTAGTTCATCATTTTGACCATTTTTTTGTTTTGGTTTTCTACTAAAACAGTTTTGATCAAGATGAGAGTTGGATTAACGTACTTGTTTGATTTTTGATCTGAAAACCATGCAGGTCAGACTATGAGGACTGAAAATTTTCTTTTTTTGGGTTCCAGAAAATGGTCCAAGTTTTGAAAAATAAAACAATTTTCGAGAAAACTAGTCAACCTTAGTAAAAATTCTCAAAAACTATTTTTGGCCAACGGCCGCCGCCCAACGAGCGTGGAACTCATTCTCGAGATGCACAACCTCGGATCGGAGGCAATGGAAAATTGCCCCTGGCTTGGAAGGCATGGATGGCAACGGACAGTTGCCCCTGGTTTGAACGGCGACATCATGGCAACGGAAAGTTACCCCTTGTCTAGATGATGCCGCAACATATTGTAAACAGTCCTTACTAGTGATGATCACGACCAAACTTTCTCGGATACAGAGAAGATGAAGATGGTCAAAACCAATATATGGACACAGTCACTTTGAAGGTGTTGAGGGCTAGACGTCAGGACGAAGTTGCCTATGTGTCCGGTTGTCACAACCGAACTATCGGATTCTGGGAGGGCAAGAATAATCAAAACCATTACATGGATTGAGGCGCTATGAAAGCGTTGAGGGCTGGACGTCAGGATGAAGTTGCCTACGTATCCCAGACATGGGAATCAAGCCTTACGTAGTTCAGGTTAAGGTACACTCGGGTATTAACCTTCACTTTTCAGGCTCTAACTTTTGCCAAGGTGCCTGATGCGGGTTTTCGACCTTGCGAGCTTCTTTTCATTTTCATTTTTTTTTCTTCTCTTTTTTTCTTGATTTTTTTGTATTTTTTCTTTCTTTTTTTGATTTTATTTCTTCTCTTTTTTTTTTGCATTTTTTGTATTTTTATCTTGCTCTAACTTTTGCATGGGTCGCCCTTCCGGGTTTTCGACCCAGCGAGACTCTCAAAAGGGTAAAAGTGTAACAAGTCCATGCCAAATGGTTTTTGAAGTTGAAGCCTCTCTGTATCTAGGAGAACGGCTGTTGCAATGATTTGTAGGAGAATCCATCATGGCTGCTCCACGAGCTTCTTCTGGTGAGATCTAATCTTTTTGATTCGACTTTGGTGCCTCTTGTTCGAGGGCTACTTCAAAACTGGCCACACGGGCCTCACATGGCAGTTGACCATTGAACTTTCTGAACGGGTTCAAGGTTCGAAAACGGACAGGTTGAATCTTGAGGCTGAGAGTGATCCTAGGCTGCACAATCTCAAGAGCGATTCCACACAGGTCTTCACAGGGCCGCGCAAAACATCTGTTTTTGAAAGTTTTTAAGAAAGCGACAAATTGCTCGCGCTGAAGATGGTGTGGAACTGGTCTGGATCAAGCCAGGGTCCTTTCCAGTACTCATGCTGACAAGCATGATCTCATTCATTAAGGGCTTAGCATGCCTCTCTTTCTTTCAATTGATCAAATTTTCGTAAAACCGAAGGAATTCCTTCCTCTTCGATTTTATCACAATGTTTCGAAAAAAGTTTTGAAGAACTTAGGTTGATGCAATAATTTTCAAGGCACAGAAGAGCAGGTAGAATGCAGGGCCGTTCCATTCAAAACCTTTGGCACAACTAGCTCAAAATTAGCAATAAGCATGGAAACATGGTAGCCGCAGCTATTTTATTCAGGTTTCTCGGATGTAACTGGCTCCATAGCAGAGGCAAACTCAAAAAGAAAGCAAAAAGGTTAAATACAAAAATGGTGTTCGAGGCAACAACCCCGGAATCACTCGACATCCTATAAAACGGGATTGACTCGGTACCACAAGACAGACCCAAAAACAAAAAGATTGACGTAAAGCAAAGAGGGAGACTCAAAAACAAAACAGAGAACTGACTCAAAACCCAAGCCAGAAGCTACAAAACTACATCTACAAATGCTCAAAAAGTGCGTGCCAGACGCCACATCTGAAATACACCGAGCGCCGCCCGCAGGTGGTCCAAGCCCTGATCACATACTCGCAGTATCCTCAAAGTCCAACAGCTCGGCGGTAACAGACTTCGCTGAGGTAGGTGGAAGAATGACCTCATTATCGATCAGATCTTGCACTTCATGGCGAAGGCAGAAACAGTTATCGGTGGCGTGACCGGTCTGTTGGTGGTACGCGCAGTACAAAGCAGTATCATGTGTGAGAGGGAGATTCTTCGGGAGAGGCCGAGGTTCAAGGGGTTTGAGGTGCCCCCTTTCGGCAAGAATCTGAAGTGCCTTAGACAGAGGCATGTAGAGGGCATGGACGATCCTGCGCCCTCAGGGCAGGTACTTTGAAGTCTGAGCATTCTTACTAGACGCACTAGCAAAAGGGTCGGCAGGCTCTGCCTTGGTTTTCTGATCTTTCCCAGGTGCAGGGTTAGGAATAGGAGGAACTGTTCTGGCATGACGGGGCCTATCCCGATTTTCTGACTGACTTAAACTACCCTCAGGTGGAGTGGGGAAAGCATCCTCCACAGTTTTTGCCACAACTGTGGATATCTGTTGCTTGTTCATCCCCCCGGCTTTCAAAGCCTCGATTGCCCGCAGCAGTTGTTCAATGGGATCGCATCTGCCTTCATTTTGTTCTTGCCTCTGGCCTCAGCCTGATCGGGGGTTTGGGTTACTGCATCAGAGCGAAGCCCAGTTGTTGCTGACACATCGTTGCTGTAGCTAGAGACAACCTCTGGTTGGCTGAGCTCTATCACAATCCGCCCCAGTAGCGGGGGCTCCTGTGGTATGAAATTCCTGGCATACGGTGCCGCTGGCGGCAAAGCCGACATTCCACAGGCCAGATCGGCCACGGATCTTTGGAGGTCGCCTATCATTCCCATCAATTCAAATGTGGTGGGCTTACGAGCCTGATACAACTGGGGGGTCCAGACCGGGTGCGCGACAGGCGACCTAGGCGGATGCGATACATCAATGTTAGTTTCATCCCGCAGGGTGATCCCTTGATCTAGCGTAGCTGTCATAACCACAATCTCTTCTGAATTCTGCGCCATCATAAGTCCTGCCTCAGCAAGGGGGAACACTAGCTATTCTGTATCAATTCTCTGGACACTCTGAACTGAAAGGAAAAACAAACAGCATTTTAGCCCAAATAGATCAATCACAAGTGTAGCCGAACAACTGCACTCTACTACTGATCACTGTTCCCCAGAATCACTGTCCCCAAAACTGAACATGATATCCGCAGATAACTGATTCTCATAAACTGACACTGATGCCCTCAGGTCTGATACTCAAACTTGTAAACTGATAAGTACGTTCCTGTAGAGATACACTCTAAAAGCACATAGCAAGTAAAGAGAGCCAAAACACCCCTATGGAGGGGTAGGGTTTCCCTGTCCTATTTTGTCAGGAGCTAGGGTTTCATTATGCACGCAGCAGTTTTCAAACAACCAAACAACGGGTAAGCAACCTATCCTAGCTTGGAATGGTCACTATGGATCCGAATATGCACTAAGTCGAATGGTCGAAAAGGGTGCCCTGGTAAAACCGGGGTTTGTGTTCCCATACTGTCAGAGCCCATAACTAGTCAGTCTTATGGTCATGTCTTGACAAGACAAGCCTCCGGCAAACCGTTCAGGAATGGCAGATGGCAAACACGGTATCCTAGGCGCACCAATGCACATGCAATGCAAAGAGACACATAAATGAGATCAAAACAGGATATCATGAGTTTGAGTCAAGCTCTCTAAATTTCCCAGCAGAGTCGCCAGAAACTGTAGACGCGCCCATGGGCCTCACTACAGTTTGGACTCGATTTGTGTCACGGTTCTTAATCTGAACCAAATAGTCCAAATCCGGCAAATCGTTTTGACAAACAGATTTTTGAAAAGAAGTGCCAAGCATGGACTGCTTTGCCAGATACAGAGTCGCCACCTAAATATTTTTTAAGGGGGAATTTAGGAAACCCTGACTTGGTGCCAAAGGCCACGTGTCCGTCATCACCAAAGTTGCCTCGGCTTGGAAACTTGGGTACGATTGGGGAAGGTCAGCTATGAGCACCCCCTCTCACCCGATCCGAAGATCGGCCTCTACTAACCATGATATCCATTTTTGAAAACGTTATGTGTTCTTATCCCGATTATTAGCCTAGAATTACTATGTTATGCGCACAGAAAAAAAGTATAGACTAGATTGCCTAATTTGGGAATAAGCATTGCATATCCGTTTGTTTTGGAAAAATGTTTTGGAATTCGCTACTCGCAAGTAGGCTAAAACACGGACTTCAATGAGCTATTCCAACTCAGACAATCCAACCTTCACCCACAGGCATTCAAGCAGTTATATCACAAAAGCAGCTAGCCTCATGGTAATCATGCTATCATGGCAACACTCACACGCATGCAAGGATGCTAAAGTATAAATACTTATATCGTACTCCGTGCCAAAACAAAGAACTCGTTAGCAATCAATGCATGATCCAAGTCCATGTTTAAATGTCTAATGCAACGCATACGGAATGTCACTAGAGTAGGCTCGGCTATTCTATGAATGACACGTGAAAATGCACAAGTAGCATGTATTCAAGTTAGATTTGAAATGCTAATGCAGTTAGCATGATGCGCCGAGCCCGGTGCATGTAATACTGATGAATGATGCACGCATGCATAGCATAAGGTATGCTAAATTAAACATGTCCTATTACTAACCATCAAAGCAGGTAAGTAAAAAGGGAGAAAGAAGTGGGGGTTGGAAGACATGCACACACTCACCCACACTTATTACAAATTCGCCTTCGCTCAGAGGGACCAAAAGAATAACACAATTCGAATAATGAATTAACTAACCTAGCTAATTAATTATTACAGACCAACTAAATTAATTAAACCAATTAATTAACTTAAGAAAGCAAGAAAAAGGGGGCCTCGGGAAGAGGGCTCAATGCACGCGTGCTCGGGTCTTGCTCGGAAGTCCACTGCCATGCGCAAGCTGCCTCTGTTTTCCCTGCGCTGCCCCTCTGAAAACTTCCAAAGTCTCAGAATTGCTTCCCTGGACATTGGGAGACACCATCGGCTGAGGAGAATGGCCACCGGCAGTAAGATGTGATCATCTGCTGTTGATGAAGCTATCGGCCACGGATGGATTGCCGGTCGGCACTATGTTCAGTCGATCGGCAAAAAGTTCCTGCAGAATCTGTTTGACAGCAATAGAGGACAGAGCTTTGCATGGCAATGCAATTCAAGCAATGTATGCACCAACCATATCCCTTATCATGTTTATGACTCAAAGGGACATGGTCCTTGGTTCTCGGACCATCAAGCGCACATTTCAATGCGTGATGACCCAAGAGACCAAGTTATGCATGTTGATTTCAAATGTAATTCAATACACATAGTCAAACCAAGGGGCTTCTACCTCTATCAGGACTCACTTCAAGAGGTGAGGCAATGCATGCACAATGCAATGCAACCAAGGCATGCGAGCTAGGGATGCAACATGGCAATGCAATGCATTTATGCAAGTATGCAAGCAAATATGCAAGGCAAGCATGCAAACAAGCAAAGGATGGACTTAAGCATGGTTTAGGCAGCCCTCACTAGGCCTAAAATAGTGGCCAAGGTGCTCAAAAATGAAGGACTAATAGGCACACAAACATGCATGCAAATGATCTCCAACACTACAAGCATTAAAGAGCAATTCTCAAGCACACTCAAGGGGATGCAAACATGGACATATGGCATGCAAATTAAGCCTTGAAAATCATGCAAGAACATGGTGCCAAACCAACCCAAACAATGCAATCAAGGTATGCAAGCAAAGTCCAAGATTCAAAGGAAGCTAAAAGGGTATTGAACCACACTTAACAAGACCAAACATGGCATGAATCCAATGCATGCCAAAGTCGACCCAAACAACTAAGGACAGACCTTAATCATGGCAAAATAAACAGGAAAGCTTCACAAAGCCAAGCCTAAAATATGCTAGAACAATGGTTTACAACCTAAGGCATGTTAAGGCAACAAAATGGCATTACAAGGCATGTATGCTAAGCAAGCATGGTGTACCAAAACCAACTTAAAACAATGCTATTTCATGGCAAAATAAGCATAAATAATAGCTAAGGCATGGTCAACAAGAGCCTAAGCTAGGTGCTCCCTCAAGAGGCAAAAATGGTCCTTTTCAAGGACAACAAGGAGAGGGGGTGGCCCTCTCCTTCTTGGGACCACAAGGCACCATTCTCACCTCTGAAATCCCTCAAGATTTCAGTGGTGAGGAGGCCCAAACACCAAGGTCTCAGAGCTCACCCAAAATGGCACAAAATGAAGCCTTTCAAGGCTTAAGAGGGGTCAAACAACCCCAAAGCTTGAAGCAACCTTAAACTACTATTTAGAGGGCCTAAAAACAGAACTTTTTTATGTTATACACAAAGCTCAAAAATAGTTTCAAGATAGGATAAAAAGCTATGCAAGAATGAGTTAAAAAGGGACAAAAGTCTTACCCTTGTAGACCCTCTTCACAAATGGTGGACCAGATGTCTCCTTAGGTCCAAACCAGCTTCAAAACTCTAAAAACAATCCCTTAGAACCTCAATAGCCAAGGGAAGGTGTAACACTATGTGTTTGTGTGCAATAGTATGGACAAACACACACTAGACATACACAAGAGAGATATAGAGATAGAAAATATGTATCAACCCTAACCTTAATCCAGAGCTCCCTCTGAAATTTTTTGTAACCCTAATGCCAAGAGAGGAGCCCTCTTCTTATAGGCAACTCCCTCTTGTAAGGCTTCCAAAACAAGCCATTCAAGAGGGAAATCCCTCCATACACGTGTATAGAGAGGAACAGAGTGGGTGCCAGCTATCACAGCTGACACAAAATATCTACTAAAAGTAGATGAACAGTGATCGGCCATTCAAAATTGCCATTTTGGCAAAATAAATGGCCGACCGACAACAAAGAGTGCCGACCGGCAATATACATTGCCGATGGCATAAAATCACTGGCCGGTGGCCTCAAGCCATAGCTGGTGATGTGTGGGGATGCCTCACAAAGCATTCCCTGCCCCCTCCAAGGCAAAACACAAGTGTTTGGTGCAAAACCAGACACAACACGGTCGAGTCGAGAGATCCTGAGGCAAGGCGCGCAACCGAGACCTCCGGGAACTCAAGACGAACACAAACAAGGGTAATCACCAAGTGTTCCAATGGTGACGTCCAAGTCTTGAGGACGGTAAAAATGGGGTGTCTACAGAATTGTGTTATTCCTTGGATGATGAATTGGAATAAAAGTATTTATATTCATCTTGTTATTGGCATAACAACTCATTTGATTACATTAAACTTTGAAAGTCGATTTGAAAACTTGTATTGAGAAAAAAAATGTTGAGAAACAAGTTTTCATGAAATGGTTTTGGGGGTAAATACGTTGGTAAGTCTTGATAGGTGGTGTGGATGATATTGAATAAGTTGGCTTGAGAGTTCGGGGTGAAAGATCGAAAACCCGCGCAGATAGGTATCGAGCCTTTGGGTTAATACTGGTAAAAATGACAATTTGGTAGTACTTGTATAGTCTGCTTGCAGACACTGACCTAGGGATTACTAGAGTCGTATTTACCGCCCTTGAAATAAATTGTTAAGTTTTGAACAATTGAAATTGCATGATATCATTGAGCATGATGGTTTTCAAAAGATAAAAATGTGATTTATCTTCAAAAAGGGCATAGCATGGCATGTGCATTTCATCTCTTGAGACTTATATAAAATGTATATATTTTGCTAAGAATTTTCTACTGGGCTTTATGCTCAACCTACGGGATTTTTGTGCAGGAAAAGATGTGGTGATCCCACCCAACTAGGGGCATGGAAGTATGTGTGTTGGGAGTACAATGCTCTCATTTTCCTGTGACTCTTTGTGTAAGCCGAGGGCTGTGTTTGTTTGTGTTTGACTAATCATTTTGTTTGGGGGTATTTATTTGTTTATTTACTTGTTGTTGGATTAATGTATTGTTGTATGAAGAACTGTTGTATCATGTAATGTAAGTTTGGAGATTTATATTCCGTTTTCCTTGAAAGAGCCATGATTATTGTTTTATCATTTGGGCTAGAAATTTGGGGCGTTACAACTTGGCATCAGAGCTACCGGGCTTGAATACTTGGAGCTCGTGGGAAGTGGTTGTTTAACCACAATGGGTTCATTCAGCATGCTTAGGAAGTGTTATGCATTTTGTGACTATGTAATAACATGCTTATCTGACTAAATGGGTATGGGTGTGGGACTAGACTTTTGAGATGTTGTTTGCGCTTGTTAAATTCCTTGAGGTCTCATTAGAAGGGTACTTGATCAA
Organism: Camellia sinensis; assembly: GCF_055761805.1. NCBI lineage: Eukaryota > Viridiplantae > Streptophyta > Magnoliopsida > Ericales > Theaceae > Camellia > Camellia sinensis. Next base: position 121,544,776 of record NC_138971.1, on the reverse strand, counting down.
TACTCGTTCTACTAAGAATTCTTGGTTTTTCGTGGGACGGATTTCATCGTAAAAGAATAGTCCGTATGTGTTTACATGACTAAATGCTTATGTGAAGTGAAATTGAATTGTGTATATGGTAGAGAAATATATAGAATTGTTGTAGTCGAACGTGTGAGTCAAGTTACGAGCACATATGAGTTAATGTGCTAAATTATTTCTCTCGTGTCCTTTATTAGGATGTTAAGAAGGGGTCAAGTCCGTGGTGGTAGAGGCGGGAGGCGTGGTAGGGCTTGCCGAGGTGTGCATGAGGTACCGGTCCATAGGGTTCCGGTGCAAGAAGAAGGGTTCGGCCAAGCTAATATGGCCGAGCAAGCAGGCCAAGCTAATGTGGCCAAGCAGGTGAGACAAGTGGGTCAAACCGCAATGGGGGCCCTAGCTTGAGAAATGGCAGGGGCTTTAAGAGAGTCTATGAACTTGTTGAGGGTGGAGAATCAAGCTGGAGAGAACACCGTGGATTCAAGGACGAGTTTCGTTACTAGAGAGTTCTTGCGGGCCAAACTAGATGAGTTCCATGGTGGCCCTGAGCCCAAGAAAGCGGATGAGTGGCTCGAACATACTGTGAAGACATTTGAGATGCTTCACATCGAAGATAGTGAACTAAGAGTGACTCTAGCGAGTTACTACCTTAAGGGAGACGCGAGTCAATGGTGGAAATATGCCAAGGGTAGAGTGGAGCCGACATGGGAAGCCTTTGCGGTTGCTTTCCAAGATAAGTATATACCTCCCACTACAGGGAGAGATTGAGGCAAGAGTTTAAAGACCTCAAACAACTCGACATGCCCATGGCTGAGTTTGAGAAGATCTTCTCTAGTTTGTCCAGATTTGCATCAGAGTTGGTGACAATGGAAGAGCGCTGTTGCATTGAATTTGAAAAGAAATTGAAAACAAAAATTATGTTCAAGCTTGTCGGAAATATGATTCGGGAATATGACCCTCTTGTGGAGATGGCGACACACATAGAAATTTCCATACAAGCCGAGGAGGAGAGGCTTCGGAGTTCGAGGTCTAGGGTCCAAGAGTCTCAAGGAGACTATAGGCAGAACAAGAAGAGCAGGAACACCAATCCATCGCAGTCCCAACCACAGTAGTCTAGATCCACTTTTCCTTTGACTAGTGCGGGTCTAGGAAAAAATGCATCGAGTAGCTTCTCGTGTTTCAAGTGTGGCCAACCGGGTCACAAATCCTTCTCATGCCCACAGAATGGTGGAGGGAAGTTAATGTTACCAGCACCTAATCGATCTCAAAGTCAGTCTTAGTCTCAGGATAAAGGTGAAGGGTTTAATTGTTATCAGTGTGGTCAGCCGGGGCATATGAAGAGAACTTGCCCACAGTTGGGAGGCGCATCAGGCGCATCAGGGTCGAGGCAGACTCAGAGCCACCAGCAGGCTTAATCAGTCCAAGCTTCATGAGTTAATCAGGGAGCCACTTCGGCTCAATCAGTACAACAAGCCTATGCTCCAAGAGGGAAGCAAGTTAATCAGGGGCCATAGGGGCGTGTGTATGTTGTTACCGTACCAGAGCAGTTGCCAGAATCCTCAGTTGTGAGAGGTATTTTTGTTGTGTGTAATTCTTTGGCTAATGTATTGATACACGCAGGTGCATCTTATTCATTTATATCTACTGCATTTGCTTCTGCATTGGGGTTAGAGGTAGCACGATTAGTGGCTCCACTCAGAGTAGAATCACCTGTTGGCGGTACAGTTGATCTAGACCGGAGTTGTCGTGATTGTGAAATAGAAGTTGCCGGGCATAGATTTCCGTTTGCTTTTGTGTTGCTAGATATGTCGAGTTTTGATGTCATTTTTGGCATGGATTGGTTATGTTCTTATCAAGCTGTGATTGATTGTTACCGTCAGAGAGTTACGGTGTGCACTTCGGGTGGTGATCGTTTTTATTTTCTGGGGAACCAAGTTGATAGAGCCTTGTTGCCAGTTGTTGACCCTCGTAGTAGGAGCAAGCTTAGTGGCCTTCTTGCAACTCTCTTGGATAGTGAGAGTGACGGGGTTCGTGTTGAGTTACCAAGGGTAGTTTGTGAATACCCGGATGTCTTTCCAGAAGATCTTACTAGTTTACCACCTCATCGGGAGATCGAGTTCTCCATTGAATTAGTGCCTGGCACGGCACCGATTTCCATGTCACCATATAGATTTGCGCTCGTCGAATTGCATGAGTTAAAGATTCAACTCCAAGAACTTTTAGACAAGGGCTTCATTCGCCCTAGTACATTGCCTTGGGGAGCGCCAGCTCTCTTTGCGAAGAAGAAGGATGGGTCATTACAGTTGTGTATTGATTACCACAAGTTGAATAGAGTTACAGTTAAGAACAAGTATCCTCTACCCAGAATAGATGATTTGTTTGACCAACTTAGAGGGTCTCATTGCTTCTCAAAAATAGATTTGAGGTCGGGGTACCATCAGTTGAGAGTCCGGGAGGAGGACATTCAGAAGACGGCCTTTCGTACTCGTTATGGCCACTATGAATTCCTTGTAATGCCTTTTAGGTTGACCAATACACCGGCTTCCTTTATGGATTTGATGAACAGAATTTTTCGAGAATACTTGGACTATTTTGTGGTCATTTTTGTGGACGACATCTTGATTTATTCAACCTCTGAAGAAGAACACGAGACTTACTTGCCAGTAGTGCTGGGTTTACTTAGTGAGCACCAATTGTATGCCAAATTTGAAAAATACGAGTTTTAGTTAACAGAGGTGAAGTTTTTGGGGCATGTAGTGTCTAGAGAGGGAGTGACTGTGGACTCCTCAAAGATAGATGCCGTACAGGATTAGGAACAACCCAAGAATGTTTTTGAAATCTGGAGTTTCTTAGGATTAGTAGGGTATTATCGACGTTTTGTAAGGAACTTCTCTAGACTAGCTGCACCTTTAACTAGGTTGACTAGAAAGGGTATCAAATTTGTGTGGAATGAGGCTTGTGAAAAGTCATTCCAAGAGCTTAAGACTAGATTGACTACCGCACCTGTTTTGATAATTCTGGAAAGGGGTTTGAATTACACTATCTATTGTGATGCGTCCGGGGATGGACTTGGTTGTGTGTTGATGCAAGAGGAAAAGTTGTGGCCTACGGTTAACGACAATTGAAAAATCATGAAAAAAATTACCCCACCCATGATCTAGAATTAGCAGCGGTGATTTTTTCTTTGAAAATTTGGAGGCATTACTTGTATGGTGAGAAGTTTGAGGTTTTCTCCGATCATAAGAGTCTAAAGTATTTATTTTCTCAAAAAGACTTGAATTTACGACAACGGAGGTGGATGGAATTTAAGGAGGATTATGACTTTGAGTTACATTATCATCCGGGGAATGCCAATGTGGTGGCCGATGCTTTAAGTTGAAAATTTGTGAGTAGTTTGGCAAGTGTGGCCATTCGAGAATGGGATATGCTGGATGTTATTGGCAAGTTTGATTTGCACTTGGGTGAGTCCGGAGAGAGTGCTACCTTGTTTACATTGAATGCTCAACCTACCTTAGTTAGTAAGGTCATAGAGGCACAACGAGGAGACCGTGATGTGGAATCAATCCGTGCTAAGATTTCCAATGGAAAGGAAGAGAAAAGTTTGAACGTTCACTCGGATCTGAATCTACGTTACGTAGATCGTTTGTTTGTACCAAAATCTTGTAGAGAGGAAGTACTTTGGGAGTTCCATCACTCACGCCTTGCGGTACACCCGGGAGGCACTAAAATGTATCATGATCTTAGTCGTCAGTTTTGGTGGAGGGGTATGAAACGGGATGTCGCTTTATTTGTATCGAAGTGCCTTACTTGTCAACAAGTGAAGGCCGAACACTAAAGACCAGCGGGTTTGTTACAACCCTTACTGGTGGCCGAGTGTAAATGGGAGCGTGTTACCATGGATTTTGTAGTTGGGCTTCCTAGAACACAACGAGGCAATGATGCCGTTTGGGTGATTATTGATAGGTTGACTAAGTCTACACATTTCATTCCGATTTACACCAGTGACTTAGTTGAACGCTTGGCAGAGTTGTACATTAGAGAGATAGTTCGACTTCATGGAGTCCCTATGACTATTGTGTCGAATAGGGATCCTCGTTTTACTACCCGGTTATGGCAAAGCCTTCAAGAGGCGTTGGGAACTAAGTTGACTCTTAGCATCGCTTATCATCCTTAAACCGATGGATAGTCGGAATGTACCATTCAAATTTTGGAGGACATGCTTAGAGCTTGTGTCCTTGATTTTAAGGGGCCTTGGGAAAGACACTTACCATTGATTGAGTTTGCTTACAACAATAGTTACCAAGCTAGTATTGGGATGGCACCATTTGAGGCCTTGTATGGCCGACCTTGTAGATCACCGGTTTGTTGGGCCGAAGTGGGTAATGCATCGTTACTGGGTCCAAAAATTGTTAGAGAGACAACCGAGAAAATTGTTCTCATCCGGAAGAGGTTAGCTACGGCCCAAAGTCGACAAAAAGTTATGCCGATAAGAGGAGACGACCTTTATCTTTTGAAGTTGGTGACCATGTGTTTCTAAAAATCTCACCAAGGCGGGGTTTGATGAGATTTGGTAAGAGTGGCAAATTATCTCCAAGGTTCATTGGGCCTTTTGAGATCTTAGAGCAAATTGGGGAAGTGGCATACCGATTAGCTTTACCGCCACAACTTTCGGAAGTTCACAACGTGTTTCATGTAGCTATGCTTAGGAAGTATGAACCCGTCCCTTCTCATGTGCTTGATTGGGTTGACTTGGAGGTAGATGAGGATGCCTCTTACGAAAAACGACCGGTTCAAATATTAGATACCCGGGAGCAAGTGCTACGAGGCAAAGCTATACCATTGGTAAAGGTGTTGTGGAGACACCATGGGGTTGAAGAAGCGACATGGGAACGGGAGGCGGAAGTCTCCTCTAAGTATTCAGATTTGTTTCAAAATGCTTAAGTTGTTTTTCCTTGTAATATTCCATGGTGTTTGAGGGAAACATGTTAAAATGGTTGACCATATGTTGTTATGTATGTTGTTATGTTAAGCATGATGTAGTTACAGATTGTCATTTCTTTGTTTCATGTTTAGGTTGATGTGGATGGTTGTTGTTAATGAGATAACCATGGTGGAAATGGCAAAAAAAATAAAATAAAATTAGTTGAGAGTTAATATTGTGATTTTAAAATGAAATAGCATGGTTTTGGTCGCTAGAAACCCCCTTTGTTTAGATAGTTTGATTTGAAATTTCGGAGACAAAATTCTTTAAGGGGGGGAGGTTGTAGCGATCCCGATTTTGACCCAGTCAACTTACGGGGGTCGAGCTGCCCTGTCAGCTCGCCGAAAGCAAAAATGAAAAATGCATTCGAAATTGCTTACGGGAAAGTGTATTTCACGCTCAAGCGGACCATATTATATCAGTCCGTAAGGGGAGATTTCAGATCACTTTTTCAGTTCTCTCTCTCTCTCTCTAAAACTCTCCAAAATTCCCAGATCTAGAGCTTCTCTCTCTAGAAGTCATCTTCTCTCGTTGATTCCTCCAAATTCGTTGGGAGTTAGACCGAAGTTCTTCATCAAAGTTGTGTAACTTCTCGAGGGTTTCGTTGTGTGCGGTGAAGACCGAGTTTCGACACCGTTGATTTTGGGGGTTTCATCTCATTTCTTCTTCAAAACTTGAGGTAGAGATTTTCTTAAAGTTAAATATATATTTTTGCAAGATTTATATGATTTTCGAAATCATCTTTCGATAGCTTTGAAAATTGATTGTTGATTCAAGAAGTTGAGCGATTTTGAAAGTGAGTTTGTCTCTTGTTCTTTTAAAATAATGTTATGGGTTTGATCTTCGTTGATTGAAGAAAAGATGATTTTGGAAAGTTTTCTTTCAAAGGATTTGAGTTGTATAGTTTTGGTGAGAAAACCTAGAATTTGGAGATTTTTTTAAAAGAGACTGAAAATCCATTAATGATATTGTTGTATTTATTTTGTGTGTCAAAATAAATGGATGTTTGGAAAATTTCTTATTTATATTTACATAAATGATGAATTTCAGGGAATATGAGAATTGTTGTTCATTTTAGAAATTATTATTCAAAACGTTGAAATAGTCTTGAAATGACTAATTGTTGAGGATACTTGAGAAGAGGGAATTGTGTTATTCCTTGGATAATGAATTGGAATAAAAGTATTTATATTTATCTTGTGTTATTGGCATAACAATGCATTTGATTACATTAAACTTTGAAAGTTGATTTGAAAACTTGCATTGAGAAAAGAATGTTGAGAAACAAGTTTTCATGAAATGGTTTTGGGGTAAATACGTTGGTAAGTCTTGATAGGTGGTGTGGATGATATTGAATAAGTTGGCCTGAGAGTCCGGGGTGAAAGACCGAAAACCCGCGCAGATAGGTGTCGAGCGTTTCGGTTAATACCGGTAAAAATGATAATTTGGTAGTACTTGTATAGTCTACTTGCATACACCGACTTAGGGATTACCAGAGTTGTATTTACTGCCCTTGAAATAAATTGTTAAGTTTTGAACAATTGAAATTACATGATATCATTGTGCATGATGGTTTTCAAAAGATAAAAATGTGATTTATCTTCAAAAAGGGCATAGCATGGCATGTGCATTTCATCTCCTGAGACTTATATAAAATGTATATACTTTGTTAAGAATTTCCTACTGGGGTTTATGCTCACCCTACGGGATTTTTGTGCAGGAAAAGATGTGGTGATCCCACCCAACTAGGGGCGTGGAAGTATGTGTGTTGGGAGTACAATGCTCTTATTTTGCTGTGACTCTGTATGTAAGCCAAGGGCTGTGTTTGTGTGGATTTGAATAACCATTTTGTGTAACCAGGCTCAAACCATGGAAACTTGTAAACTCTTGGGGGTATTTATTTGTTTATTTACTTGTTATTGGATTAATGTATTGTTGCATGAAGAACTGTTCTATCATGTAATGTAAGTTTGGAGATTTATATTCAGTTTTTCTTGAAAGAGCCATGATTATTGTATTATCATTTGGGCTAGAAATTTGGGGCGTTACACCAATCAATTGTACAATTAAATGAGAATGAATTTAATAGGTGCTTAACAATTGCACATGCAATGATTTTTTTACAATAGTTTGACTTACACTTGTCGCAACATATATTCTTTTGCACTTTAATCAATTTAGATTTACATGCAAATATCAACAACCTAGACATATATAGTTGGTACCCAAATATCATATACATAGATTGGCATCCAAAATTAATTTACAATTTGGACATATATATCAACTTGTACGTAGACGAATTAGCTCAAATTTACGTAATCCAAATACAAATCATCTGTGTACATTCATCCACACATAAAAACCATCCAAATTACATCAACCAAATACTGTTTACAAACCAATTTTAAATCGTACATTAGTCTAATTGTTTAAAAAAAAAAAAGTCACATTTTGAAAAGGAGTCAAGCATTCTTGTCCATTTGTTCTTACTATAGGAACCTCATATGTAAATTACTAGAAGGAAAATAATATAAAAATCCACTTTTTAAACTTATTTTTTAGACCCAATGATGTGTCAATAAGATGGTTAATTGATAATTAGAGAATATTTAATTATTAACTAATCATTTTCTTGACACATCACTGAGTTTAGAAAACAAATCTAACTTTTGAGCCTGAATAACAATGCTCTTACTAGAAACCAAATGAGATTGACAACTAAAAAGAAAAAAAAAAGGATTTATAGAATTGTCCACAAAGAGAAAATAGGAAATGCTTCCGAAGCATAATAGTCTTAAGATAGAGTCGAATCTCCCAAAGTCAACTACTAGAAGAGTTTGAACAGAATCATCTATAATTAACATCACTCCTGCAATAATTTTACATCAATTTAGCTAATTTCAATGGAAGAATATTTAAATGGATAATAATTACTATATACAAAAAGTTTAAATAAATGGAAACATTTATAACAAAAGCAAACTTTTCATTGGCAATTTCCTCACAACATACACCATAACCCTACATATATAACATTGGTTTAATTATCCAATTCTAGTTATAGCAAAATTGGGATGAAGCAAGGAATGCAATTGCTAATATAATCTTCAAAAATATATGCCAACTTCCCACTTTTAGCAACACTAATATTTGTTGCAAATTCACATATGCAAAATTCAAATCACATTCATTCAACCCTCAAATTTAATTAACAAATAAAAATCCATCAACTAATTCAAAATATAAACCTAATCCATTCAACAAAACATATCTAAATATCTAAAAAAATTCAAAACAATCCAACCCAATTATTCAAACAAAATATATATGTCAAAATACAAGTGTTTGATTACAAATTACTATTCAATAATCTATATCAAAATATATTTTGTTCCATGAACCCATCTCCATCATATATCCATAAAAGAACAACTATAAGAAAAAAAAGAGATATTTAGTCTAACATCCCTCTCCAACTTTTAGTAATAGGAGAGATCCACAATATTATTTTTTTCGTAACCTAAGTTCTGTCACCTACATCCATATATCACACCTATTCTCTCATTCTCTCTTTTATCTCTCACCCTCTCCCCCGCCTCACCCACATCCATACCCATACCCATACCCATCAAAATCATTGTCAATACGGGTGACGATGGCTCAGATAATGGCCGACCCCAACACCGACGACAACAGCGCCATTGACAGTGAGCTTGTGTTGTCCTCGTTTGTGGTCATCGCACCCATCCTTCATGTAGCCAATAAGGTCGAAAAGGACAACCCTACGATTGCTTATATCTATGAGAAAGCCCAAGCCCTCTTTTACTCTCTATCTCTCTCTATTGATTTTGCTTGTGCTTTTTTAAGTGAATGTTGTTAATCATATCAACGTACTTGGTGGTGATTCCAACGATATGTATGATGTTTTGGAAAGTTTAGTTAAGTGTATTGGGCTGTGCAAATTGAATTTTTTCATTTTGATTTCAAAACACATAGAAATTTTGAAACACAGAGAAATTGAGCAAACCAAAGAAATTGATATGACACATGTATAGCAGTGCTTATGCTGATTAGAGTAGAACACACATGAAGGCCTTTCCACTCTTTCACCAGATGGTCTAGCATTTAAAGCTAGTTTGGCTGCTGCTTGCTAAAGTAGACACGAGCAATAGACTTAATACATACACAGAATATGAAGTCAATTTCAAACATTACAACATATACAAGCATTGACCCTTTGTCTTGAATTGCCACCAATTTGAGGGGTACTTCAAAATTGTCCAATCAAAAACATAAACTGATAGCCTGCACAAGTATATCAAGGAATTAAATTTTAGGATAGCACTCTTAAAGAATATCAATAAATGAAACAACCGATACAATTTGTCATCTGTGATATATGAATTTGCCTACAATAGTAACCAAATTTCAATCCTATTTCCAATCCGTTCATTTTAAAATGCTAGCAATCTGAAGACATTGAAAATGTCCAACAAAATAATTGAAATGCCCTTTTTCTTTTTAATCAAAGCTCATTAATTCTCTGGTAAGGCACATAGTTTGAACTAAGGATTTAAATATTAGTAACTTTTTTAGTAGCTTATTTTTATTTTTAAAAAATAAAAATAAAAAGATGATTCAGTATTAATCGTTATTGCCTATGTTGATTGATTCCAAAAATAGGCAAGGCATCTGTGGCAATTGTTTATTAGTAAATCTCAACAATCAGAATTCCAACTCACCTAATAATGAAAATAAGTTAAGAGTTTTGCATGGAATTCAATGATGAGCCCAATGCATGCCCATTGAATTAACTAGTATAGAACTCTAAATTGGTAAAGTAGGAACCACAGAAAGTATACAAATGAAAGCGGAGGCTCCTCTTAACCAATTCCTACATTACCGAAGTATTTGCATTACATACCAACTTACTTTTTTTGTAATAAAAACAATGACAGCGGTAATGTTAATAACAATGATAACAACAACAACAATATTTCATTTTTGCATCGTAATAATAACAAAAGAAACATAGCCTACTCACTTCATTCCAGAAGATCATGAAGAAAACGGGTACTAGTTTTGGGATTAACACTTAAAGCAATATTTTGAAACTAGAACCCACTCAGTAGTTGGACAACCCAGACGATAAACAACAAAGCTTCTAAACATTGAAAGCCCCAAAGCCATTTTCCCCAAAATTTTATTTCTACATTCCTTTCTCTATGTTATCTCAAAGAGCAAATTAATCATTATACAAACAATAGCAATCGATGAAAAAAGCTCTTTGGAAGTCTTACCATTGAAAGTGAATACTGCAATGGCAACTATTGTCCTTTGTAAGTACATTTTTACCTTAACCAACCACCAATTTGTAACATTGTAGAACTTTTTTCCCCTGCTCAAGCACAAGAGTTGTCGCTCGAGCGGCCTTGTGAGGCTCCCAGTACTTTTGTAGTCTATTCGAAATTTTGAGAGTTGTGAATTCTCGCTCGAGCGCAAGAGTGTTCGCTTGAGCGGTCGGCTTTATTGGTCTGTTCGCTCGAGCGGAAGATTGGACGCTCGAGCGGTCTGCCTGGTTGAATCTAAATTTCTAGGGCTAGTGGGATTGATTTTGACCATTTATTATTGTGTTTGGAGCCTCCTTGTTTTATTTTGGGACATTGATGGAAGTGGTAACATGATGGCAAAGTAAGATTGGACTAAAAACTTTGACTCGGGTAATTTTCTTACGAACATCCGTCACTCTTTTGCCTTTTTCCTTTTCCACACTTTGAATTTGGGTGTGAGGCTAGAACCACTGGAAAGCTTGTTTTGTGACGTCCCAAAAATCAGGAACAACAGATAATATATTAACCATTAAATATAGGGTTTATCTAAGGTTACAAGAGTAGGAAACGTCACTAATGAGTCCTTTGGCTAATAACCAAGCAAGATCTCAGGAAGGTCGGAGGAGTCAAGATAGCTTCCCTTCAAAGTCTAACCACCTTAGATAACAAAGCTACCTTTTTGACAGATCTTGACAAGGTATTAACACAAGGGCTACATGAGTTGACGGGGTATAAGGATAGGTTACAAATGTTATATATATACAAATTACAAAATCATGTCTTAAATACAACATGTGATCTATCACTTACAATCTCAAAACATGTTTAACATAACTAGTTCCTAACTCTCATAGGATAGCCATACATCCTCAAATACTTCAGCTTTGCCTTCGACCAGCCTAATAGTCTTCAATACCTGGCAAGAAACGCCATGAGCTTTGAATGCCTAGTAAACGCACACACACCCCATCCCTTTTTCCCAATCCAATACACCATCACATTTATAGCAAACAAGTAGTGAAGCATGATTTTTAAGTCAATAACATCAATTTCAATAATAGAGAAAAAGAACATGTCATTCAGATAGATAACATGTTATAATGTTAGTGGTTAGTATTCTAGAAATCCCCCAAAGAGATTTCATCCTCCCAACCACAAGAATTGGTCACCGAACTATTCGGAACTCCCCCTTTTGCTGCTTTGTTGCAGAACTAACCTCAGATGCCTACCAACGGTTATATACCGCGTAGTGCCAACCGCAGGGCCTCAAAAGGGACAACGAAAAGAAAAAGGTTTTATCTCCTGAATCCAACCTTATCCTTCCAAAAAAGGTTTATCCAGAGCCAACCTTATCTCACTAATCAAACCATCGCAAAGAGTCCGAATACGTCCGTTCCATTCTAGGGTTTACACGACAACCGCTTGCGCAAGACTTAACCTCCTAAATTATCATCTCTTCATTATTCAAGTGATCAAAAACCCAATACCATCCCAATTAAGTTTTCCGTTCGGATCAATGTTTTAAGTGAAGTTAGAACAAACTCAACAAGATAGTAATATCCACATAAGCATGAGCATCATTAAAATGAAGAAGATAAGGAACACCAAGGCAAGATCATAAACTAATAAGCACATTCATGTACACAAGAGCATAAAACACCCATGCAAAACTAAATTTCCAGATTCAATACCATTTAAAGATTAAAATCGAAAGGGCTATTTCAGATATTTCCCGAACCTAGCCTTCCTATGGTTCGTAGAGAATTTAATCTAGTTTTCAGAACATGTTTCGGAAATGTGATTGCTTTTCTAGATTTTTAGTTATTTAAGGAAATGTTCCAGCGCTGTCCAGATTCGTCGACCGTTACAAAAATTGGATTTTCTTACAAATGGCTCACTCGTTTTCAATGAAACCAATTTTAGTTGAAAGATAACTCCTTAAGGAAGATTTTGACATAAAATTGAGGTCCGGAAGATTTGTATACATTTTTCTAGAAATTTTGAAAGTTGGCTGTAAAACAGATTTTTCTGGCACAGTTCTTGCAACAAGAAAGTTGGTGAGAAAAGAGGTCAACTAGGGGAAATTTTCCACTTATCTTGTGATGAAAACTTGCTAAATAATATGTATTAAACTCAGAAATTTAAGGTGGAGGTGTGCCTTTGGAAATTTTGAGAGTTTGATATGGAAAAAAGGTAGTCTTATACCGATTAAAAGAAATACAAGAAGGGTAGAATCAAGGCTCAACTTCTTTCATTTCTAACACAAGAATACCATCAAAACACATCTAAAATGAATGTTTAAAGCTTCTAAGAGCATGTATTTGAAAAAGGAAAATAAAAGAAAGAGAGTTGTGTTGTGGCTTACTCAAATGGTTATGGAACTAGTTTTGCAAGACTTGCTCTCTTTCTCTTCTTTCTCCCTCCCACAAGCTCACTCTCCACTCCTCTCCCTCTCTCTATGACATGTGGGTGTGTGGGTGTGGTGTTTGATGTTCATATAGATGGAGGATGGTGGTGTATTTATAGGAAAAATGGTGTGAATTGTCTAAAATGTCATTTGGTTGAAATGTAATGGAATTGAGTTGTATTTAGTTCAAATGAAATGGAATAGTGGATAATTAGGACCTTAATTATGTATTTAATTATGATCTAGTTAGGGTTAAGTCTAATTTAATCCATTCTAGTTACAAGTACATTAGATATATACATGTATATATATAGAATTGGTACCAAAGTCATAATTATTTCCATGATTCAGGGGATTTGTCTCTAAAGTACAATGATTATAGCCTAGAAGGTATGATGGGTAGCCATGTGCTCAAGATTTTGGGGGATTTTCCTATTTATTTTGTGTACAAATTCCATAGATATTGTGTACAAAAGATTTGATGAATAAGAGGTACAAATATATATATATATATATATGCAATGGTACTAACTTGGGGTCAATTTGTGATTTAAGTAAAATATGAGGGCTAAGGCCTTAATTTTTGAATTGGAACATTTATTTTAGTGTAGAATTAAATTAAATTGGGGTTAGAGAGTCTAATTCGGTTTGGATTTCTTGTTTCGAACAAAAACGCAATCAACCGACGAACGTGATAAAGACTGGAAAAGCCTAGGGTTTCCAAGTGGTAATTTCATGTTTAGGGAGTCTATTAGAGTATTAGAAATTATTTCTAAGCTTCCGAAATCGATTAGGGTTTGCGGTTTTTTGTTGGCACGTGTATTTTGATCCTAGGGTTGCAATTAATTAAGAAACTGCGAGACTTCAAGGAAATAATTTAAAAATAAGGGACTCAATAGGGTTTACAAAAGTTAGGGGTCTCACATGTTTTCGGGGCTTCGATTTGGACACAAGAACGACCTAAAACGGAGTCCGGATGAGAGAGTTATGTTTGTTTGAAGTTTTAGCATCTGTGCTGGAAGCAAGTACGCTCGAGAGTAGAAAGTGGCGCTCAAGCGGACTGCGTGAATTCAGCAACTTAAAAAGTGATTTTCTAGGTCATTCTTTGCACTTTCCTTTTTCCTCTTCCTTCCTCTCACCCTAGGTCCGAAAACCCTAGATTTTTTACCCAAATACCTTCCATTCCCCAAAGTTTTGGCCAAGATCTCTTATCAAGAAGTGAAGAATACAAGAAGCTCAACATTTTCAACCGATTGGATTTTGGATTTTTGAAAGGATGCTCTTGATCTAGCTTCTTTGCTTGGTCTTTGAGTTAGGGATTTCTGGTTCTTCTTTAATACTCTCATTTATAGATAAATTTGTGGTATTTTCTTTATATAAATACAAAATTTATGTTTTTAAACATATTGTGATAAATCATGAGATTGAGGGTTTAGGGTTTGAAATGTTGGGGTTTAATTTTTGGATTATGGTTATGGGCTTATGAAATTGGGTGTATAATTAATAGAAGAATTGGAATAAAAAGTGTTTGGGTGAAGAGCTTTAATTTCTCTTAAAACTTTAGCTTGGTACATGAAGATAATTAATGGTTTTGCCTAAAATAAAAGTAGAATCATGAAATTGAGGTATTGAATTACACATATACAAGTTTAATTGAATTTTGAAAGTGTTTGGAAATTATGTCAAATTTTCGATTGAACTCTTGTTGTGGACCTTATAAATCATGTTATAATATGAAACCAAATTTGGGGGTAAGAATTAGTAATGGTATGGATGACATGAGCCTTGGGATGAAATGATGAAATGGAGATTTAAGAGTTCACCTTGAATAATGTTGAATTGAATTGTGTTGAATAATGTTGAATTATATTGAATTGTGTTGAATTATATTGAATTGTGTTGAATTATGTTGAATTGTGTTGAACTATGTTGAATTGTGTTGAATCATGTTGAGTTGCGTTGAGTTGTGTTAGGTTATGTTGAGTTTAGGTTGAGTTGTGTTGGGTGGTGTTGTGTTGGTACCTGCATGAGGAGTTGAAAAAGGGTTTTGGGCATCCATACAATCCTGTCGTATAATAGATGGCAAATGTGGGGGGTGGTTTTGAATTAAAGGTGCCCAAATGCCCTGTCTAGGCTTATCGCTGGACGAATGTGGGAAAAATATTTTTGGGTGTCCACACAGTCCCGCCGTATAATAGCCGACAAAAGTGGAAAAAAAATGAATGTTTTTTTTTAAAAGTTGAAATTGGTTTTTGGGAGTTCACTTCCCGTTGTATAATAGCTGGCAAAAGGTGGAAGGTGTTAAGAATTGGGTGCCTGCTATCCCGCCGTATCAAGTCAGCAAAAGGTGGAATGTGTTGAGAAATATGTTGAGTTGGTGATAGTATGTGTGAATTGTGATGAACTTATGAAATTACAATTTGATGTGTACTTTGGTACGGAGGGGAAATGCATGTGGTAATTATTTGAAAAGAATGGATAATGAAATAGTAATTGGATAAGGGATTGGTGATAATGAACTCACCGGGTTGTTTGTACCTATAAAGAAAGATTAAAAGTTTTGTATTTGTAAGTAATTGAGAAATTGAATTAAATGGGTTCATTATTCTTGTGTTATGTTGAATTATAATTAATAATGCAAATGTGGATGTGATGTAATTGTTAGACAAGTAGGAGTTGAGTGTAGGAGAATTGTTATTGAATAAAAAGGAGATTGGGATTTTTACATTACGGAGTTATAGAAATAAATGATGGACAAGCAGGAATAGAGTGTATGAGGGGTGTTTTTGAGTATTAAGGGAACTTGAACTCTGAGGTTGAGGTTATGCAGATATAATAATTGTGAATTGCAGAAGGGAATGAAAAGAGGAATATTAAAATGGAAATGAAATGAAGAATTTTTTGAAATTGGGTTAATAAATTTAAAATGATGTTGTTCCTTAGGCACATTTGTTTGAAAAAAGGAATTATGGTTTTTCTTATGGCGAGGAATAAGTTTTAAAGATGAAAGGTTTCTTTAAAACGTTCAAATAAATTTTGAGAAAATAGTACTCTACATATAATATTTTGGAAATTTAAAAATGTCACTTTAGTATATGATAGCACTCTGCATGCATGATCATTTCTATCTGTAGGTTAGTTATTGTTGTAGAACTACGAGATCCCTACTGGGCAAATCGTGCTCATCCCATGTTGTTTTATTTGTTTTTCAGGAAAAGGCTTTGGATTCACAATTCAAGAGTTAAGAAGTCCATAAGTCTGTTTGTGTAATTTTGTTGTGGATGTGAAGGAAGTAAATGTGGTGTATTGATAGTTGTAATTATTTATTTGTAGCTCTGCGATGGAAGGTTGACATTTATTATTATTATTGTTGTGTTCATTGAGAGAGATGATATGTATTATTTTGTTTCGATTACTCAAGGGTAATATATATATATATATATATAATGGACCTAAATTACAGGCTTTGGTAATGTTTCCGAGTAATTAAAATTTGAGGCGTTTAAACAAACATTTTCATTTTTAAACCTGAATAATGAGCAAACTAACCAATAAATACCATGAAGTCCACATATTAAAAAACCAAACAAAAAAATAAATTAACATCATATGCTTGTTTTAACTGATAATAATTTAATGAATCCAAAAATTCGAAACGTCATACCTGAAGATTTATAAACTGAATCCCAAGTCAATCTCATAATGAGCATTCACCAAGTAGTGTTCAGCAAACAGAGAAAGGTTGACAAGACAGTTTGATAAGTAATTATGCAGTCCTTAGACTTGAGTCCTGAAAATCCTTTCCTCTCCATTTGATTTTCAATTTGAGAACATTTTTCCACTTACCATGGCAAACATGTTAACACTTAAATTAATAGAAATTAACATTGCAACAATTCTTATTTAAATGTTTACTAAGAGCTATTTTTCGTAGTTATCAACAATTACTAAAGCGATGGAAAGAAGCAAAATTCACTTAAGATGTTGAATATCTATAAAGAGGACCAAAAGAGAGATCCATTCTTGTTTGGAGCTTGCTGTTTGTGAATAGGACCTATCAATCAGCATTGTGATGAATCAAAGTCGCAGCCAAGAGTACCTAAAGTAGCAGGCAGAGGCAATTCTGCAAACCTAGGGCATGAACCCTTCAAATTCAAACTTTACTAAAAATTAAAATCAAATACAAATGTCAATCAGACCAAAAATGAAAATCAAATACAAAAGCAAATCAGAACTAGATAAAAATTAGATTTGGATCTGAGATAGAGCGGGCACAACTTGTGAGATAGAGATTGAGATGGAACACCTTCTGAGACAGAGCCCTCGAGAGAAGAGCTTTTGAGAGAAAGCTCCATGAAATTTCAAGGAGTTCTGTGAGAAAGATTGAGAGCTAGGGCTCGTATTCGTTAAACTTCGACAATGGAGATTGATGTTAGAGTGAGAGCAGCAAAGAAAGAGACGAAAGAGTGAGAGCAAAGGCAAAGGATTGATCGCTCAAGGGTGAGGGTTTAACAGGTTGCTCCAGTTGCCTATATTTAGCCATTAAATATTTTTATGGCTAAGATGATATTTGAGTAATCTAAGGCCATGTTTGATTCAAAAAACTAATAGTGAGGTATTAATAATCCTATCAAATTAGTGTGGTATTCACTACCCCACCCCTACCCTATTACCAATAATCCTACAAATTTGTTGGATTAATTATCCATTGGATTAATAATCCTAAACCAAAATGTCAAAACAAACATAGCATAATTGGACCCATGGATTAATAATTCCAATCCTATGCTTTAATCCTTCCAATCAAACATACGCTAAGGGTTTAGAATGAAGGTGCATATGGTGTACAACCCTTAAGGGGTTGCAGACCCAAACACTACCCCGAACTATATACAAGGAAAATTACTATTTTTTAAAATTCAAAAGCCTAACTCTCATACATTTTCCATACGATATCATGATTTATTGAACCCACTTAACAACTTATACCTGACATCCACTAAGAATGGCTTGACTTTGCATCCCTGTCTTTATAGTATCAATTGGATTGGATGTGTTATTCCTTCCCCAAAAGCAACAGCAATACCTCCCCACAATAATTCTCTCCATACTTTAACCACAACATACATTTAGCTCAACACTCTCTAATGCCACACCACAAATACATAATAACCAATCATTTTAACACATCTAAAAAACAAAATTACATGATCCTCAATAAAAGATCAGATGTGAAATCAACTAGACAAGGAGGATATATATTAGATATTCAAACTACTACAAGTTTACAACATGTATTGATAATATTAGATCAAGAGTGAAAAGAGGAATCTGCATATCATATTAATTCCACATCATAAATGATTCATAATGTGAACCATCATCATGTTAATTACTCAAAGGTAAAAAGCACAATGGTAATAAAAAAAAGGAAACAAATAGTATACAAGCCAAGAAATCACTCAAGACTTACCATGAATGGACTGGAATATAAAGGCAGCTGAAATATAAAGGTGAGCCAAAAAATTAGAAAGTGAAATCAAATACCTCTGAAATTTCTGAAGTGGATTGAGTATTAATGGGATATAATAAGGGAGGTCCTGTCATCAAAATAAGAATTGAATATTTCAGGAACTTGAGATGCAAGTAAAAAAGAAAAATTATCTAAAACCTATATTTGAATTTGAATCTAGAAAAACGTCGTGAAGCTTTGCTTGACTTTCTAAGGTTTGATCATGTAGTTTATAACAAAACAGAACCAAACAATTTGATGAATACTAAAAGTTGATGTCATGTCCATTGATCAAATGGCACGTGACCTATTACTTCAAGAAAAATCCAGCACTACTTGGTTGTCCTTTTTAGCTAGGGTAATTAACAATTTTCATAAACATCCGCTTAAATGGCATAATATATACCTTAGTTAAGTAATGATACATGAATTGGAGATAATGCATGGGCTCTAATGCCATGTATCCTATCATAATATTGGCAGCCACCGGCACCATAAAGACCGAAGATTTTTTTCTACAAGTCAACAAAATTAGTTAACTAATCCACATCCATAATTTTGCAAAGCGTTGATTAACTAATCGATTGGAAGAATTGGCCACTCCAATCAATTGTCCAATTGATCGGATGGCTTCGCCAACACTTATCCATTCACCAATCGATTGGAAGGTTTGTCCACCACCAATCAATTGTGCAATTGATTGGATGGACTGGCCAACACTAATCAATTGTTCAATAAAAATTATGAACATTCATGTTACCATGCCTCCCAATGTTCTAAGACTAGGAAAAAATCATATTCGGTGTGTTTGGTTTTAATTTTCTAAATTTAATTTTTTGGAGATTAAGTTTTTTATTTTTTTTAGTGAATATTTTTAAAATTTTAAGTAATTTTTTTTAGTTTTTTAGATGTACATTACTTAGATGTATCTAAATAGTTAAATATTTGTGAAAAAAATATTTTTAAAAATTAATAAATACACAAAATATGAAAAATGTACTGAATTTTCGTTTTTTTTTTTTTTTTTGGTATGTAGTGAATTTTTTAAAGATTTTTTTCAAAAATATTATACTTTAAGTATATTTATGTTAGGTGTGTCTAATAATTTTTTTAAAAAAATGCTTAAAATATTAAAAAAAATCAGTAAAAACAAAAAATATATAAAATGAAAAAATAGAATTTTCAAAAAAGTGAATTATGGAAATGGATACCAAACAGAGTGATTACTATTTTCCTTTATCCATTATTTTAGAGAGCAAATTATTCATCAAACAAACAATAGCCACTAATGAAAGAAAAAAATGAAGAGACTCAATTTTCTAAAGTATAATAAGTTATATTTTGTTACCAACATTCCATGACAACTCTTCATATGGTTTCAAACCAAAAAACACTTTCCTTAAATAAAATAAATAAATATAAATCCCTTATTTCGGTAGAGTATGACAAATTTAAAGCTAAAAGCAACGGCAAGGCCTAGAAGACATTTACCATATTACAAAAACAAATTGTCAACTCTTCTCTCCACTTTTCGAAGTAAAATCATTGATACCAAAATCGATAATAAAATCTAAAAATTAATGGGGAAATTACAATTCATTGTAAGTTTTCAAAAAAAATTTGCAAATCAATGGTAAAGCTTATCAACTTTAATAATTTAAGTGATAAAGTTTCCCATGATTTTTGCAAATTTTTTTTTTTTGGTCGTAACACTGATTTGCAATTTCCCCAAAATTAATTTAAATAATTAAGTGTCACAGATAGAAAATACTTAGTGGGTTACAATCCAGATGCGAAGAAACAAAAATATTAAAAAAAAAATGACTTACCTTGCAATTTTCGTGAGCAACCTTGGTGGAAATTCTGCGAAGGCACTAAGATTTTTTATCCTCAATCAGGCACAGGTCATTCGCTATTATAATTTATTTTCATATAAGACAATTAGCAAATGACCCGTGCCTAAAGACATTCCAAAAAGGGAAGAAAAAAAAATATCTAAGCATGCTTTCTGTAACGCCTTCAAAATAATACATAAAACCCATCACTTTAGACATGCATTGATATAGAAGAAACCAACCATTTCTATTCATCAGAGTAATTCTTACAACTGTATTATATGTTAACAACAAAAGCAAATGCCCTATGGGCTTACAGCTTTCCAAGTCAACACCTGGTTACACAAAAGAAGAGTACTAACTCTATACAAAATAAGCCCTTGGCTTGATATACATGTAATACAATCAAAATAAACAAAAAAGAGTCTTCAACTCTCATCATCATCCAAGCTATGTCCTTGGAGGTGGCATACTACCTGTACCTGAAAATAATGTCGCATATAGGATGAGCCAACGCCCAGTAGAAATATGCTAAACACAGTATGAGCAATAACTAAGACATTAGCAATTGATAAATGTTTAATTTCCATAAATCAATTCATAACCCATTTCCATTTCATGACCACCATGTTCATGTTTCATTTCAGTTTCCATTTCTTATCAATTTCACAATTTACATCAACGGCTCAGAACCTGGTCAACCACTTATATGAGACAGTGACTCATATTAAATGTTTCCCATTTTACAATAGATAAACATACTAGTTGTATCAACATCTTAACAGATAGGCATACAAGCTGTATCCACATTTCAATAGATATGCACATTAGCTATATCAACACTTCCAAAGATAAGCATATGAGCTGTATCAACACTTCTATAGATAAGCATATAAGCTGTATCAACACATTAACTGACAAGCATATGAGCTGTATCAGTGGAGTCCATCCCCTATCTTCTCTCAAGCAACATCCGGTTTAGAGGTCCATCCCCTATCTTCCCCTAAACCGTGGAGTGCATCCCCTATCTCCTCCCATACACACACAACGTATATACACAAAGGTCATATACACAATCAATCAATACATAACGTTAATGTATTCTATCAACCGTCATACTCTATGACATATCCAATTGATTAGTTTTAGTTTGCCTAATTATCATGCATTGTCTACAACAATCAAAACTACCCTCCATTGGTAGCCCAAACAATTATTTCTAAACAGATAATAAAAGCTCCAATAGATAAAATATCAATGTTTTCGAAAGTGAGCGATTAATAAATCCAACTCCACTATTCTACTATATAATGAGTCAATTTCATTATTTCCAACTCAATTCCAAATAACCACAATTTTCCCAAATTAATCATACCAATTAATTTATACAACCAATTAGGGTTTTCTACCCCATTTCCCAATATTGAACCAATGGTCCATATATCAACAACCAACAACAATATCATTATTTTGAAATCCACAATACACATTTTAGAATCAAAATAACAAAACCCTCTTTTAACATTTTGAAACCCTAAGTCCCAAAATTACCCAACTTCAACACTTTATCAAAACAACCAAAAATCTATGTCAAAGACCATAAGAGTGAGTAGGAATCCTTACCTCAAAAGATGACACCCAAAGAAGAAGATGATGAAAACAAAGTTGCTCCAAATCACAAGTTTCTCGGATCAAAATGTAGCCCTCGACGATCAACCCAACTTTTACAAAGGCCAAAGGGGAGGGAAGCACTCTAACTAGATCAAACCCTAGAGAGAAGGGAGTTTCTAGAGAGAGAAGCTCTCAAATGGCGGTTTGAAAAAGTAAGAGAGAGAGAGGAAGTGTAGAAAATGATTCAAAAAAATGCCCAGCTGCCCTCTGTTATACGACATTCCCGCTCGAGCGGAAAACACAACGCTCAAGCGTCAAGAACAAAAAACTAGGTCTGCTCGAGCGCAAGTAAGCCCGCTCGAGCGCCAAGGCACAAGAATAAAGTACATCCACTCGAGCGCGAAAACCAGTCCGCTCGAGCGTAGATTTCCCCCTCCTAGAACTTACACCCAAAAAGTACCACCCGCTCGAGCGCCAGAGTACCTGCTCGAGCATGACCGCTCGAGCGTAAAGAAACCCGCTCGAGCGTGAAAAACATGCTTGCAGAAGTTCTGTAGAGCACCAAAATACAGGGAGTGTGCAATCTCCGCTCGAGCGCAAGAAGACCCGCTCGAGCGGACCTCCTAAAAACTGGGCAACAAAGAATTGAAACCAAAGCCTAACCAACCTGTAACAACTCTGCCCAATACATCCTAAAACTCAATCAAGCGGAATTAAAGGATGACAACAAGGTATACAACCACCAACATCACGGAACCCAAGTCCGGAAAATAATAAATACAGAAAGGTAAAACCGGAATCGCTATACTTTCTATCAATTCTTGCATACCCAATCTCATGAATCGTTGATATGATTTCAAATAAATCAAATGGGTTATGAGTTCGAAAACAGTTATGATTAAAAATTGTACCTCGATGCAATAGAGACAAGCTGACAATTAAATGACATAGCTACATATATGCAAGTATATCTCAATGCTTGCACACCAAAATTTTCTTTGCTTTCTATCAAGACTTAGTGCGTCGTCTTTGAAGCTAAATGAGAGACAAGCTGACATTCCCCCATTGAAACCAAAAAATAAAATAAAATAAATAAAATAAAAAAAGGAGCAATCTTCATGAGCAAAATCTCAAACAACCATAAGCAACCAAACACACCTTTCATTCAAGCCAAGCATGACCAAAAGACTTTTTGCACCAAAGCATTCTATCAAACAATTTGTAGTCAATGAAAGAATAAGTGACTACTTACATATGCCAATCAATGGAGAATGAGTCAAAACAATTTGACCTCGTATACTAAGGCTCCATTTGTAGGCGATGAATCAAAACATTAAGGCTCCATTTGTTTTGACTAAAAACATTTTACTCATTTTTCGTTGTTTAGTTGAACAAAAAGTAAAGTAAAACATTTTTAAGAAAAATATTTTTGCATCATTTTCCCAAAAATGACTTACCTTCAAAAATTCCGTAAGTCAATTTTTATAAAGTTGACTCCCACTCAATACCTTTTCAACACATTTAGCCTTTTCAAATAAATATCTTAGCTCACTAAAAAGTCATAAACGACACTTTATTGAATTAAAATTCCTTTTTTAGGCAATAAAATGTTTTTGTTTCAAGTGTCAACCAAACACCAAAAAACAAAAGCAAAAACATTTTTGATGTGTAAAATCAATTTACAAGAGAAATATTTTTTTATATAAAATATTTTACGTCGAAACAAACAGAACCTAAGAGCAGGGAATATGATATACAAATTAATGAAAAACCAATGATCAGCTAAACAAATTCTACAATTTAACGAGGACAAAAGTCCTAATTGTGCCAAATCCAATTATTTCCTAAACCAATTTTACCTTTCTCTAAACATGTCATGATTAATTCAAACACACACACACACACACACACAAAAATGCCCAAACATTCAATCGTGATCTTTCTCAATACACAAACATCATGAAAGTAATGGAAAGATAAACTGAGAGAGGGAAGAGAGAAACTCACCAATCTAAGTTACTTCATGCTAAACAATACTATAAAAAACTTTTCAAGTTTCTCATTATAAATGAAGCTATATAGTATTTTAAAAAATGAAGTGATTTCTCTTAACAATTACGATTTGCATAGAAAGGAAGATCAATCTTTCTTGCATAATTTACCCAAAACCTTCATAACAGAACTTCAAGCTACGTCTCGAATTCTAGTTATGACAACAGGATCTTTTCCATATGTCTCAAATTCTAGAGACCCATCTCTTTCATAGAAATGAGAGAGTGTTTGTGCATAATAAGCAAATATAAAAACGATTTCAATTTCATAGAAACCTTTTCGTAGAATTGAATTCAAAATCATTTCATAGAAATGGGCTAAGCTTTCATAGAAACCATTTCAAAAAATAGAGAGAAGAATAGGAGTGGCGTTACCTTTGCGAAAAGGCACTGTTTTCCCCAGTTGCTTGTTCAAAACCCTTTTCATGGCTAAATTGAACCCCTGGTATGGTAACACTACAAATAAAAATATCATTACCAAAACTAAAGAAAGAGAAAAAAATATAAGAAAAAATCAGAATGTGCTAAAAACAAATGAAACACGTTACATGTAATCAACTTACGATGTAGAGGATGCACATATCCAAAGGTTTTGTTCCCAAGAAATTCAACCATACAACAAAATTAAGAGCAAATAACCAAAGTTACTATCGCGTGTCACACGAATCAATGAAAAAAAGATAGAGGATAGTTTCCAAAAAACTAAAGCCAAATAGAAGGATCAAGCATATCCACCAATTCAACAATTTTAAATTTCTTTAGATTGTCTCAATTACCAAACAAACTAAAGCACATCCATCAATTTTAATACCTACACCTTCTTCACATTATCTCAACTACCAACCAAACTAAACTTTCAACCCTAATAAAAAAAAAAAAAAAACAAAACAAAAGCAAAAGCAAAAAACAAAACTAACAAAACTAGCAAAAACAAAAAAATAGATCTCATCTTCTTCATCAATGTCAAGCTCTACAAAGCAAATAAAATAACCGACACCATCGAAATTCTATACAAAATGAGACTAATCAGAAGTTCGAATATTAAAATCAACACATACATGTAAGCTATATGCATAAGGACATATATGAAGCAACCTTAATCATCATATCCATATGTCTCAAATTCTAGAGACCCAGATGCCTAATGATCTTCAAAACTCCAAAATAGTGGCAGTCACACCTGGAAAAATAAAATAGGGCATTATGGTTTGGGCCATTTGTGGATTACCCTTGACGTTCGAATATCACCACATAACTCCCTTGTGGTTAATGAAGTAATATGCATATTTAACACCATCAATGGCAGAAGTAAAAAGACTATTTTGCCCTTATATATATAACCCTTGTTTACCATTTCTCATTCAACAATTGTGCATTTGAGAAGAGGAAGGAGAGAGAGAGAGAGAGAGAGAGAGAGAGAGAGAGAGAGAGAGATAGGCTGAGAGAAGGAAAGCTTATTTTTGGAGCTAGGTTTGTGAATATCCAAGGTTATAGCGATCCCGGGTTTGTCCCATTTATGTACAGTGTTCCGGACTTAGGTTCCATGGAGTAGGTAGTTATATATCTTGTTGACATCCTTTAATTCTCTATGTTTGAGTTTTAGGATGTGTTGGGCGTGTTTCGAACTAGTAGGATGAGTTTTGGTCTCTAGTGTTGTTGCCCAGGTTTTTGGTGTTACGCTCGAGCGGACTATTCTGCGCTCGAGCGGAGTTCGTTTCTTTGGTGGTACGCTCGAGCGGGTATTATTGCGCTCGAGTAGGGTTTACACACTCCCAGTATTTCGTGCCTCTGCAAAACTTCTGCAGGTATGTTTTTCACGCTCGAGCGGTTTTTCTTACGCTCGAGTGGGTCGCACTCGAGCGGGTATGTTGGAGCTCGAGTGGGTAGTTCATTGTCTGTAAAAGAACTGGGAAAGGAGAATCTACGCTCGAGCAGACTGGTGTTCATGCTCGAGCGGATGTGTTTTATTTCTGTTTTTTAGAGCTCGAGCGGGCATTTTTGCGCTCGAGCGGGTTCAGTTTTTGTGCTTAACGCTTGAGCGTTCTATTCTCCGCTCGAGCGGATTATGCGTATATCAGTTGGCAGCTGGGCATTCTTGAATCACTTTTCAACTTCCACTCTCTCTCTTACTTTTCTGAAAAGTCATTTTTGAGAGCTCCTCTCTCTAGAATCTCCATTCTCCCTTAGGATTGATCTAGTTAGAGTGTCCTTCTACTCTTTGGCCTTTACAAAAAGTGTGTTGATCGTCGAGGGCTACGTTTTGATCTAAAAAGTTTGGAGTTTGGAGCACTTTGAGTTTGGTGTCCTCCTCTGTTTGAGCTCTAACTTCGAGGTAGGGATATCCTACTCCTCCTTATGAGCTTTGTCTATGAATTTTAACATTTTGATATGTTGGGGGTTGTTGGGTATTTTTGAGAAAGTTTGGGTCTTTTTTGTAATTTTACAAAAGATGGGGGTTTGTCATATGTAAACCTATATGCATGTTTGATATAGAGAAATGAGACTAATGTTGAACTATTGAAGAAAATGGAACCTTAGTATTGTATGTAGATTATGGGTAAAGTCCTAATTACATTGATAAATTAATTTGTATAAGTAATTTAGGGAATTGAGAAATTGAATAGGAAATATTCAAATTAGAAAGATATGGGGTTAAAGGGTGTAGTTGGACTCACTTGTCGCTCACCTAGTTAAACTGTTGATAATATATCAAATTGGTGCATTTATTTCCTGTTTAGAAATAACTGTATTGGACTATCGGTGGAGAATAGTCTTGATTGTTGTAGGCAATGTGTGATGATTAGGCAATCTAAAGCTAATCTATTGAGTATGCTAATGAACATGGCAATTGGTTTAATACATCAAAATTTTGTATTGATAGGTTGAATTTGTATATGATAATTGTTTATATACATTGTATTGTGTGGGAGAAGAATGGGGCTGTACTCCACGGTTTATTGGAAGAACATGGCTGAACCTCTAAACCGAATCTTGTGACAGTGATGCAGCACTACAATGTGTATCATGCTGTGAATTAGAAGTGTTTTCTTTATGTTTCATTTAATACAACACTACAATGTGTATTATTTGAGACTTATGAAAGTGTTTGTTTGATTTGATATAGCACTAAAATGTATATCATTATCATTCGTGAAGTATGGAATTGTTTGTTGATTTGATATAGCACTAACATGTATATCATAGCACTAAAATGTATATCATTATCATTCGTGAAGTATGGAATTGTTTGTTGATTTGATATAGCACTAAAATGTATATCATTTGAGAAATATGGGAATATTTTTGTTTGACTTTGATATAGCATCAAAATGTGTATCCACCATAAATTTTGAAAATGTTTTAGTGATGAACTATAATTTCATCAATTGTTTTGGCCAGGGTACTGAACCTTGTTTTCAGACTCAAAGTTGAATAAGAAATGGAAAGTGAATTTGTAATATGGACATGATTATCATGGAACAGTAATGTGATATAAGTGGATGTTTATGAGTTGACCATCTAGCAACTGCTAATCTTTTAGTCATTGTTTATAGTTGGTTTAGTGTATTTCTACTGGGCTGTGGCTCACCCTATATGGGACATCATTTTCAGGTATAGGTAGCATGCCACCTCCAAGGACATAGCTTGGGAGGTTAGAGGCAGACAGACTTTTGTTGTTGTGTTATCCTTTGCTGTATTACCTATAAAATCAAGCCAAGGGCTTAATGTGTATTTGAGTTAGTACTCTCTTTTTTGTAACCAAGTGTTAACTTGGAAAGCTGTAAGCCCATAGGGCATTTGCTTTGGTTACTAGCATGTAATAATTTTGTAATGATTTACTCTGATGAACAGAAGGATGTTATCTTTTATATCAATGCATGTCAATGTTGGTGGGTTTAATGCTAATATTTTGAGGGCATTACAGTTCATCTGCTTTTGTATTCAAGGTTCTGAATATCCAAGGTTCAATTTGCTTTTGAAGGAATCAGATTGTGGTGATAAGGTATGCTTGGAAGGATAATTGGAAAATAAGGACGAAGAGTACAGCTTAAAAATATATAGTTGGTTGAGAGAGAATCAGAACTTCTAAAGTTTTTATATAGCTGGTTGGATTTGTATATGTATACAAATATATATATATATGTATCGCTTCTGTTTCGATATCGCTTTGTTGATTTCTATTTATATATATATATATATATGTATTGCTTTTGTATTGCTTCTCGATTAAGAAATTCTTCGACAGTGCTGTAGCATCTTTGTTGATTTCTATGTTCTTCATGTATTTATTATTATAATAATAATAATAATATAAATTTAATAAAATTAACAAATTAAATAAACATAAATTAAAACAAACAAGTTAAATTAAAAATTAAAACAAACAAGTTAAATAAACTAAATAAAATATTTTAAATAAGAACAGATAAGTAAATTAAGCTCACAATATTAACTTACAATTGGTTACAGGAAGTAATCGGAAAATACAGAATTGTTTACTAGAAGTAATTAGAAAATACAGCTTCCACTTGCATCCTTAAAACTGAATTTTAAAACAAACTTAAAATTTTACAGAGACTAACAGAAATTGCGAAAGAAAATTGTGAACTCCTTCTTTTTCTTTTTCCCTCTGCCTTGGTCTTGACTGAGAAACGTCTTTTATAGGCAAAGTGATAACTGTTGAGCTTGTGAAACTTGGAACTGTGAGGCCCGTGATTGGAGCTATGTGGCTTGTGACTTCAAAAGTTGGAAAATACTGTGAGACTTGTGATTTCTAAAAAGCTTGAAAATAAGAGGTACATAGGTGCAGAGGGCATCTTTCCTTGACCAAGAACTTTTTTACTCTATTTTTTTTTTTTACTTGCAGTGAGGGAACGTGACTACACAGTTGACTGATGGGGAATCAATATACATATATATATATATATATATATCAACAGCTTTTCTCAAAGTAAGAGTAGTGACTGAAGCTAATTTATACATATGTAGAATCCAATGGTTGATTGTTTAAGCATATGGATCCTGAGCATCTTGAAACTGGGGCCTATAAGGACCATTATTGGTTGAAGCCTTAGAGGAACTAAATTCTTCAGAGGTTTCTTGGCCATCTGGATCAATTCATCACTAGATGACTTGGTCTTAGCTTTGGGCTTTGACTAAGCTGACTTGGATTTGGATGATTTGGGCTTGGATGAGCAGGTTGTTGGGCTTCCAAGTCTGACTGGTGGAATTGGGCTTCCTTGAGTTCCTTGGGTGACTGAAGCAGTTGGGTTCTGCTGAGCTTTGAGCATTGTAGGTGTTGGTGCATGGAGATTGGCTGGGAATTCTTCTTGAACTTGATCAATTATGCGTTGGGGTTTAAAATTATCCCACAATTTAACAAAGTGCTGGCGAATAACCAGGTTATCAGAAATAGCATATTGTCATTTAAATATCCAGGGGACTTTGTATTTGGATATAAAAATGAGTAACCAAGGAAATTGTTTTTGTTGTCGACTGAGTTTAAAAACAGAAGAGAAATAATTTACTTGTTCAATTAAAAAAGAGGGGAAAATTTCAGGAATAGCACCATGCTGAGTCCAACATCGAAGAAACCAAGTGGGAAATTTTGACTTGAATTTATGGTCAAATTGGAGGAAGTAGGAGTGACTGTATGACTCATTTTGATACAGGGAACTTAAACCAGGCATCCATATAGTCATAACAACTATATTGGATTATATGACCAGGTAAATCTCTGAGTTAAAAAGGAGGACCCAATTTATCAAGAGAAACTATATTGTGGATGCAAAGAGAATGGTAAACAATTTAACCAGTGTATGTATGATCATAGATGGGTTTAATGACTATTGGCTGATGATGAAAGAGAATATCTTTGCAGTAGGTAATTGACTTTTTTGGATGGAGTGGAACAAAATGCCATCCAGGAGGGAAATAGGATTTAACTGGATCAAGAACATTATGGGTATTCTTGTGAATAGGTTCTTTGAAAAAGAGATTAGTTGATTGAAATTTGACATAATCAGATTGAACTGATTTGACTGGGTTAGGAGGGTAAGGAGTGAGTGACTGAGAAGAAGAAGCGAATGGATCTGAAGCAAGAGCGGATGTATAACTAGGTTTAGGGATATTACCAAGAACTTGGTAACGGTTGATAGTGTCAATAGGATGATATCTGGTGACTAGGTCAATAGGAGGAACAGTAATGGATTTGCTAGTTGGAACAATAGCTTTACTAGAAGGCCTTGACATCTGTAAGCAAATAAGGTGAACAGAATTAGCATCCACTGAGGATAACTAATTTGTTCATATGGAAATGAAGACAATTAGTATAATGAGCAAGTAAATTGCGACGACTGGTAATTTGATGAAATTGTATGAATTGTGCACGGTGAGTAGTTTTGCGAGCCGTCTTAAGGCAAGTAATACGGTAAGCAGTTTGGTAAACAAGTTTTCTATAATAGGTGACTTTTAATTTATGGTAGGAAATAAAAGGAGTGGCCATCCTTTATCCACCCTGTAAAAATTCGCAGGCAAGGAAAGCTGGAATAGAAGTTTGATGACTAGGTATATATTCAATATCAAAATAAAACACTTAAAATAAATTGCCATCAGGTGAAAATATGTTTACTAACAATGTTTTGAACATCTTTTTCTAAAACTTATTTAGCACTTTTACAATCAACACGTAATAAAAATTTTTGGTTTAAAATATCATCTTGAAATTTATTAATACATAAAACAATGGATAAAATTTCTTGTTTAATAGTACTATAATTCTTTTGTGCTTTATTCCAGACACTAGAATGAAAACGAACGATTTGTTCAGATGACTGAGGAGTGATTTTCTGAAGAAGGATATCTCCATAACCAACATCAGAGGCATCAGTTTGAATAGTTTTGAAAGAATTTTCAGTAGGAATACCAAGACAGGGCAAAGTCTTGACATATTTTTTGACTTATTGAACCATAGTAGTATGTGTAGAAGACCAAGGTGAAGGATTATCTTTTAGCCGATCAAATAGGGGTTGGCAAGTTTTCCTAAGGTCCTTATAAAATTCAACAATGTAATTTAAAGAACCTAAAAATCGTTGTAATTGGATTTTGTCTAAGATTTTGTAAAGGAACTTGGAAGAAATTCAATAGACCTACTGATAGGAAGAATAGTACTTTGGTGAATATCATAACCTAAGAATCGAACTTTAGTTTGGAAAATTTTAAATTTAGGAGCAGAGATGACTAAACCATTATATTTGATAATATGGAAAAATGAATTAAGATGTTTCTAATGTTCATCAAGTGACTTAGAGAAAATGAGGATATCATCGATGTAGACTATGGAAAAATGACTAAAGGGATTAAAAATCTCATTCATAATATTTTGAAATTCACTAGGAGCATTTTGTAATCCAAAGGGCATGACATTCCATTCGTAATGACCAAAAGGGGTAGTAAAGGGAGTTTTATAACGGTCATCAGGATGAATTTGTATTTGCCAAAATCCACTTTTTAGATCGAATTTACTAAAAATGACGGCTTGACTAAGTCTTTTAATTAAATCTTTTTTTATATTTGTGTGCTCTCATCCAACCATATCATCGTTGTACTGCTGTTCAACCAACACGACCACCAGGTTTCTCTCCCTTTCTCCCTTTGAGTATTGAGTATGAACACATTCTCTTCAGCAATAGCAATGTTTACATAGATGTTTGCATGTTAATGTTCAATTTCGTTGACTTCTTTTAGGTACATTTTCATGATATTTTGATTTGCATGTTAGGGTTCGCTGACTTCTTTTAGATATGATTCTTTGTTCAATTTCATGATTTTGAGGCTGGAATTGGATTGTTTTACTATGAAGTTTTTGAGTGGGGCTGTTGGCAAAATTGAGGGTTTTTTAGTGGAATCAATGCTCTGTTTAAATAAACAACTTTTTAAAGTTTATTTGGGTTACTAATAAATTGGTGTAAGTTTCATGTTTTCAAACTATATTTTTGAAATTGATTTCAAATCATAATTTAAAAACTCAAACTAAACATAACATTCAAATATAAAAATGAAAAATTGATTAGAAACTCACACCAATAACAACCAGTTCTTTCTCACCTTGTTTTGTTTTATTCTTAGAAAAATGTTTAATTCGCACAAAGACCCCTTGAATGAGCTAGCACCCTCGCTCCTCTCTTTTCTCTTTTTCCTCTCAAACGGTAAACACTTGCTTTTTTTCTCTCACAGCCTACGTCTTCTCTTAGAAACAGAGCTCTCTCTCGCTCTTAAGACAACTAGAGTTTCAAGTTAGGCTTCCATTTCTGTTTGAGAATCATAACTAACTATTGCTTCCTAATTTCTTATTCTGTTAGGGTTAAATAAACCCACTGAACTAAAGTCGAGAATCATGCAAACTTACCGGGTGAGTTTTATGTACATTAATATGTATTATTATTATTATTGTTGTTGTTCCATGAGTAATTTTATCTCTATCCACCATTGTTGTTGTTTTGTTTTTTGAAAGCAAGCTTCGGAGGGACGATTTGGATTAAAGGCGACATTTCTTAGGCTACAGAGGTGTACTTCAATGAGAAAACACCATTTCACCTCAAAAAGTTTCCAACGTATGAGGAACCAAAGAAGATAGTGAAGGCTTTAAGGGAGAATTGGCACCCCAACTTTGCCAACATCTCCCCAATTTTTCAAGTTCTCCCTTTTCCTTCTAGTTGTTTATTTTCTTTTTGTTTTTTATTTTGAAGATTTTTATTTATTTTTTAATTCATTACAGCCTGATGGGGAGGAAATCTGAGTTGCTAAAGCAGAGCTCTAAATAGAGAAAAAAAAAACATAATAGCTTAATTGTATTCTTCTCTATTTCTTACTTTCAAATGGAATTACATGACCCTTTATATAGGATTTCCATACACACAATATTTAATGTATCTTCCTACTTGATTAATACATGAACTTGACCAATGAACCTTGACACCATAACTCTAATACATGAATATAACTTAGTACATGAATGTGTAAATAGAATACTCTAGAAGATGAATTCATAAGACAAATTCATTAACTTCAACACTCCCCCTTAATGCATTTTCTTCTTTATCCCAAGCAATTCCGTGAAATAGAAAAATTTTGCCATTGGTAATGCCTTGGTAAAGATATCTCGAACTTGTTCATTTGCTCTGCAAAACTCCATCTCAATTTCACCATTTGCATTTGCCTCCAGAATGAAATGATATTTGATGGAGATATGCTTTGTGCGATTATGAGAAAATGGATTCTTCGAAATTGCAATAGCTGACTTGTTGTCACAAAAGATTCGTGTTGCCTCTTTTTGTTGCTGACTCCTGGAATAAGGTCCGATACCACTTTGATGGGGGGGAAATCTGAGTTGCTAAAGTAAAGTTCTAAACAGAGAAAAAAAAACTTAATAGCTTAATTGTATTCTTCTCTATTTCCTACTTTCAAATGGAATTACATGACCCTTTATATAGAATTTCCATACACATAATATTTAATGTATCCTTCTACTTCTTGATTAATACATGAACTTGACCAATGAACCTTGACACCATAACTCTAATACATAAATATAACTTAGTAGGTGAATGTGTAAATAGAATACTCTCGAAGAGAAATGCATAAGACAAATGCATTAACTTCAACACTGCCTTCTAGTTAAATCTATACAATATTTTTTTCATTAAATGGTTAATATAAATGTGTGATTTAGAATATAGTTTGGTTTAAGGGTAATGTTTTCTCATTATGAAAAAATTTATTTTATTTTGCCAATAATTTTTTATTTTATTTTATTTTAAAATGATTTCTTCTTGATCACAAACCTTTAACCATTTAGGTTCTTGTACTGCTCTCTGGTAAAGTTTTAGAGTGTGGCCACATTATTTCCAAGAGAGCTTGTCTCCAGGAAGCGAAGTCCACAAGATGGGAATTGATAATTCCTTCTCCAATTTAAGCCATGCTGAAGTTGAAGTAAAATCTGCAAAAATGGTTGCACAATCTTATAGATTAAAGTGTGGATGGGTGTCTGGGTGGGTGGATCCAGATTTCTGTTCTCTTTTTTAGATTTTATAGATGATGTGTTTAGTTGAGGTGCTCCTTTTTGGGACTTTTGCTTGCGTATTCTTTAGCTCCTTGATGCTTTTTGGTTTTTATAAAAGTATTTTATCTATCAAAAAAATCTTAGATTAAAAAACAAAGCAGGAAGTTAAAAGAATCTAAACAAATATTCATGCTTGTTTCCAAGTTTTCAAACCAAAATGTAAGAAAGTTGGAGAATCTGCATCATTTTCTGCCAGAATAGAACCACTGGAAGAGACCCCAAAGAAATCTAATAAAAAAGAACATAGTGAACCCATGAACCTGTTTCCTGCAAGATGACTGTGACTATTGACTATGGAGTTATTTCACACTCAAATTCTCTAAAATCGGAAGTAGTTGATAAACCAGAAGCTTATGAAACAAGATGGACATTTTGACTTTTTTTAGTTACAAATTATTTCAGGTTGACGGTCAAAGTGGTTATTTTTTAGCTTTCGAGAAGTTGGGGAAGAGTTTAGGAGAGTTCATGAAAGAGAACAAGTAATTGTTTTTCAGGGATCATTTAATTTTTTGAAATGTATCAACAGGTTTTAATGTAAGTTCTACAATTTTGTACCTTCAATAATGATAATATTATTTCTTAAATATATTTTTATTGTATTATAAATGTAGTGTGAAGGGCAATCTTACCATATAAAATATTTTTATTTTGGGTGGAGCTTTTTGTCATATTACAGTGATTGATTATAGTGTTAGAGGTAAAGTACTTTTTTAACCACAAATTAATTTGGAGTTACTTGTACTGTTTTTTTTTTTTTCTTTTTTTTGACTAAAATATTTTTTTGTAATAGTATCTCAAGGTGGCAACCTGAATTGGAAAGACTTAGAACTACGGGTGAGGGATATGAATGCGGCTTGTGGACATGCTTACAAAATAGGGGATATGGAATCATTTTTGAACGGTCTTAGCAACGGATATAAAAAGTAAGCAATTTAGTTTCAAACACCTATCTCTTATTTGTATATGTTTTTTGTTTTAAAAGCAACAGTAGAATATATATTGATTAAAAAATAAATAAATACAAAACAGGAGTTCTATACAAGGGAAGGAAACAAAATGCCCAAAAGGAAAAAGACGCAGAAAACCTTATACATTACAAATAGCCCTCCAATCTTTAGAAATTAGAAAGAAAGGAACCCTTTTAAATGGATGCTTAAAATGATGCCAAATGACACATTTTTTCCCAGAAGAAGCGTACTCTTATCATATTATAATTTGGAGCATGTGACATACTGCATTCTTGTTCCACATAGTGGAACAATCCATGTTCCAAGTAATATATCAGAAATCTATACTGATATGTTTATATTTATATTTACATAAATCTTTTTTTTTTTTTCCCTGCAGTTTCTTTGATAACTTGCACACGTTTCCATTATTTTGGATGTTAGCAATGAGATCTTTCACATGCGATGTGTGGGATTTGGTGAAAGGGACACCAAGAAGGATTTTCAGACCAATGATGTTCGGACAATCTTGGGAATTGATTATTCAAAATCACAGCAAGTTATCAAAAATCAAAGCCCATTTGACGCATTTGAAGACTCGAATTGTCCGAAAAACAACTACTTGCCATTCCTTTCACCAGATGAATTATCATCGAGAAATTGTTTGGCTCTAATTACGAAGTCTTTTGCTCACTTTGGAAAGTTGAAACAAGTTCTGAATGATCGGGTATATTCAGTTTAGTTTGTTTGTATTTAATAAAATTTGACATGAAATAATTATATATTTGTTTGAATGTTTTGTTGTAGGATATCCAGTATGAAGAGGACATACAACGACTTTGGGAGTCAGTCTTTCCAGACTATATACGAATGTTACGAGATGTGGCCTTAGTATTCGAAGCTAATTTTTCATCCAAGTTGGTTCCGGAGATGAAGGTTTTAAAGGATATGTGGCTTCTAGACCCGTAGGCGGAAAAAATTTGAGTCTAATAGAAATATTTTTGGATTGTATTTGGATAAAATGGTGTTGAATAGATGCTTTGGCTTGTCTGTCAAGTCATGAGGTTTTAAACTACAATAATGCTAGCTATCATGAAAACAATGTCATGAAAAGTTTTCATGAAGATTCTCTACCCTTGGATTAGATTATAGTGTTTGTAGTGCTTTATTGTATGTTATGCATTCACCCTTAGATTAGTTTCATGAAGTTTTTCATGATATTTATTTCATGATACGTAGCATTACTCTTTAAACTAATACATTTTCTAAGACGTTATACTAACAATTGCATTGCACATTAGCATTGAATGTATGTATGCTTTAATGGGGTTTACGTATGAATTTACTAATTGTTTAGGAAAGGATTGTTGGAAAAAATGATTTTTGGGACTTTAATTTAATATTAAAGTGTGGTGACTTTAATTAAATATTAAAGTGAGTCCTAACCATTTTTTGTGTTGGGTCCAAGTGAACAAAAAATCATTGGGTTTTGAATAAGAAATTGCCAAGAAATTGCTTCATGATGTTAGATTCATAAATAGGATTTTAAAGAGTATTTAAATCTTTTTTCTTGGCTAAAGGGTGTGAATCCTTTGGGCATCCATACTTTTCATTTTGTGGAAATGGGCTATGGATGCTTGGTGTTTTAATGACTAGCTTTAAAGTCTGGAGGCTTTTCCTCTCTCCCCTATACATGTATAAATTGAGACCCTCCTGTCAAGTTTCTATATAAAAATTTTTGCTTCCATTTTACAAGTCAGTTTGCTTGATAGTTCCTATTGTGAGAGAGTGCTGCCATTGTTTTATTCGCTAAGCTAGACAGATAGTGCTTCTGCCGTAGCTGGTTTTGACCGTCGTATCCTGGGAGACAGACGCCGGGTTTCCTCAAGCACTCGACCCGTGAGGCGGCGAAATCTGTTTTAAAGAAACTGCTTCCGTGCAGGCTTCAGTTTTGTCCCTTTACCCTTTATTGTTTTTTGTGTATT
The DNA here is from genome assembly GCF_055761805.1 of Camellia sinensis. NCBI lineage: Eukaryota > Viridiplantae > Streptophyta > Magnoliopsida > Ericales > Theaceae > Camellia > Camellia sinensis. Next base: position 121,507,976 of record NC_138971.1, on the reverse strand, counting down.
TCTGTTGAAATTTAGTTGTAATTATCAGCATATGTTCTTGGTATATAATTTGTTTTCTTCATAAATCTATTTATTTAATTTCACAATTTTGAACAACAAGCTTAAAACAGATTTTATATATCTTTTCTATGAAATTGATTGAATAGATTTATATAGACTATTAGGTTAGCTTTGTATAATGTTACTAGGAATATTGCAGAATTACTCACTATTTCAATGATTGTAAATCATGCAATGTTATTCTCTAATTGCTTAGTTTAATTAGAATGCTCTATTATAAATTTGCATACTTAATTGTATTAGTATGATCTTGTTTTATGCATATGGTTCATCATTCCCCTACCATGATTTGCATGAATTTTAAGGTTATAAAATATAATTTATGGATGTTGCAATTTTGATATGCTAATTCTATTCTAGTTTTTTTTTTTTTTTTTTAATTTCTTGCATGCTTATTATTTTCTAGGCTAGATTGCATAATTTAATGTATTTGGAGTTATAAAGTTTTATGAATTGTGTACATGATTAATCTAAATTATCTAATTTGGTGCATTAATCTAAGTTATTTAATTAGGTGCATTAATCTAAATTATTTCTTTGGGTGCATTAATCTGAATTATTTAATTAGGTGCATTAATCTAAATTATTTATTTGGGTGCATTAATTTGAATTATTTAATTAGGTGCATTAATCTGAATTATTTAATTGGGTGCATTAATTTTGAATTTGACTTATCTATTTAGAGTTATTAGTTTAAATGTTTATTATGAATTAATTTCATTCATGACTCATGAGTATTGAACTTTGTTTTAAAGTTGTAATTTAATTTTGATGTTACAAATTGTATTTTGTTTTGGTACCTTATATTAGTTGGTTACTTATATAATTAATAGTTGGCTAGATGGTTTCAATTATTTATTATAATTAAATTTTTTAGATTATTTGTTTTATTTTGTTGTGGTTTGCTACTAACTTTCTTTGTAGGGATACCAATGCGGAAAACAAATATAAAACCAAATGAATAGTATTTGGGATGTAAAAAACAAAAATGTTTGGACTACTAACTTTTGTGTTGAATAGGAATACCTAAGCGTGGAAAGGCTTTTGGACTAAATAGAATCCTTATGGATTGACTATTTTATTTAAATGTTTGAAGCATGTTTTTTGCTTGAGATGTAGTTGGTTTGTTTATCAATTTGTGATAGCAAGTTTTATTTGCTTGTTTTGTTAGAAGCAATTTATATGCGTGTAATTGTTATAGCAATTTTTTAAATTGTTTGTAAGTTTGGAACTTGGTTTGGTTTTCGTGATAGAAACCAAAGTTTTAGCTTTGGCTAAAGAGTAGTTCTTATTTGTTCAGAAATGACAACTAAGATGGATTTGGTTTCAAACCTTTGGAGTTTGAAGAAGTCTTTGGGTTTAATCATTTTATTGCCAAAGTGTTGGAAAATCAAATTTGGAGAAAGTCTTTGGTTATAATCTGATTATGTCCAAAGTGTTTTGGTTTTGAGAAAGGAAACCAAATTTTAGCATTAGCTAAAATATTTTTGATTTTATTCAGAAATAATGGGCTTAGTTCCGGGAGTACCGGTTAACTTTTATGAGTGGTGTAATTCTGGTAGCAAATTTTATTTGCTTGGGAATCAGTTTGTTATAACCTGATTTATCTTCTGGAAATTTTAGTTTTTAAATTGTTTCCTATGGACTAGGAGTCAACATGCTCTTGAATGTTTTGTCAAAAGGTTAACTGGGTTTTAAGTGGGACCGATGTGACCCGTCCAGTCTTCTTGGGAACATTCCTGACCATGTTCGATTCTAGGTTAAATGGTGAGACTAGTTTTGAATTAAATTTCCATCTAAGGGATTTTCTAAGGGTTAAGTTTATTTTCTGGAATCACAGAAGTGAAATTCTGTTGTGATGTTTCAGAAATGGCTTCAAAATGTGACAAACAGAAATGTTGTTCCACCTGACAACCTTTGCCTCACGAGATTCTTAAAGGAAGATCTTAAGAGATCAAGTATAATTAAAGGAAATCATAAGATTGCTTTAAAATATCTCTGAATTGATCAGAGGCAACTAGTATGGTATCCTTGTGTTATTTATAGCATTTATGATTGTTATGTGACTTTGCTTGAAAGCAAAGTTGAGACAACCTGTTATAGTGGGTGAACATTTTTTGGATATATTCTTAAATTGGTGGCTCCTAGTGAGTTCAAGATCACTGATCACAAAGATAGAAAACTGGTGGTTCCTAGGAGGTGTTAGACCACTGGCTACTCAGTTATGAGATTGTGGTTCCTAGTAGTGAACAGATTACTGATCACATGTCAAGACATCATGATTCCTAGTAGTGGCGAGGCTACTGGTCATATGTCAAGACATGATGATTCCTAGTAATGAAAGAGTTTATTGATCCTATGTCAGGACGTTGTGATTCCTAGTAGTAAATTGACTACTGATCACAGGTTAAGACATTGTGATTCCTAGTAGTAGAAAGTCTACTGACCACATGCTGAGAAATTAGTGATTCCTAGTGATAAGACCACTGGCCATGTTATGAAGTTCCGAATAGTAGACTATTGAACACTGGATTTGTGTTTCCTAATAGTAAGACTATTGGCTTCAGAGTGATAGGTTGGACCAAATATATTTAGGTGCCTAATTCGGTTGATGACATTCTGGGAATGTATTTACTGTGATATGATTTTGAGAGTTTCATAATCATTGTAACACAAGGATTTGTTTAAAACTTTGTATAAATTCTACAAAGAAGACCTGATTATCCGACTCCATAATGAGGAGGATAATAGAAAGAAAGGAGGGAGTACCTTCTCAATAAAGGCCAATGTCGTTGAACATTGCGAATTTTCTGGGATGAGGAAGAAGCCCCCCCTTGAACAAGGGCTCTTAGCTGGGGCCAAGGGGTGGTGTTGCAAAGAAGCTGGCATACAAGCTGCGGGAACCTGGATCTCGGTTCTTTGGGAAGTGCTACAACTGTGGTAGCGAGGCTTTTAGTTTTACTAGGGCTACACGCCACATCTGCTCCGAGAAGGAGCTGTTTACAACTTTCAAACCGATTACAAACGGTGAGAAGTTGTTTATGGGAAACTCTACTACCTCATTTGTTGAGGGAAAGGTGGTCCTGATGTTAACCTCAGGAAAAGAGCTAACCTTGAACGAAGTCCTATATGTTCCGGACATTCGTTAGAATCTTGTCTCAAGGTCTCTTCTCAGTAAACATGTTTTTCGCATGGTTTTTTGAGTCCGACAAGGTTGTTCTGACGAAACACAAGTGTGAAACTTGTGTTGAAGCGAAGTGGACAAGATCCCGTATGAGTTATGGAAAGGCGTTAAGCCTTCTTATAAATTCTTACGAATGTGGGGGTGTCTTGTAATAGTGGCGATTCCTACACCCTAACGGGTTAGGATAGGCTCGAAATCTGTGGATTGTATATTCATTGGTTATGCACATAATAGTAGTTTCATAAGCCTGAAATTCCAGACATACACAGGAATACCATCATGGAGTCAAGGAATGCATGTTTCTTTGAAGACATTTTTCCTTGCCGAACCCATGCAGGGGTTCCAAGGTCTTTGGAGCAATTTGATGAGCTTGCTAGTGAGGATGATCATGTTGATGATCCAGGTGATGATCAAATTGAGGTTTTAGATGAGCCCAGACGGAGTAAAAGGGCTAGGACATCCAAATCTTTTGGTCCAGACTTCTTGACTTATATGGTTGAGAACGAACCTCAAACTTTCCACGAAGTTGTGACTTCTCCTGAGAGTCCTTTATGGAAAGAAGCGATCAAAAGTGAGATTGACTCCATCTTACAGAACCACACCTGGGAGTTGGTAGATTTACCTCCAGGTTGTAAGCCTTTAGGCTGCAAATGGATTTTTAAACGAAAGATGAAGGCCGATGGGTTTATTGACAAGTGTATGGCGAGGCTCGTTATCAAAGGGTACATGCAACGAGAAGGCCTGGATTACTTTGATACGTACTCACCTGTAACTAGGATAACATCCATTTGCATAGTGATTGCGATAGCAGCTTTGCGCAATCTTGAGATACACCAGATGGATGTAAAGATAGCTTTCTTAAATGGGGATTTGAATGAAGAAATCTACATGGAGCAACCTGAAGGGTTTTCAGCTCCAGGACAAAGCAAGAAAGTCTGTAAACTTGTCAAATCTTTGTATGGTTTGAAGCAAGCGCCTAAACAATGACAAGAGAAGTTTGACAATGTAATATTGTCAAATGGGTTTCGAATCAACGAATGTGACAAGTGTATTTATGTCAAAGACACTGACAGAGGTTATGTCATTTCGTGTCTATATGTTGATGATATGCTCATTATAGGTAGTAACGATGAAATGATCAAAACTACCAAGAAGTTGTTAAACTCTAAATTTGACATGAAGGATATGGGCATTGCAGATGTTATTCTGGGAATTAAGATTACCAGAATCTCTGGCGGAATTGTACTTTCTCAGTCTCATTATGTTGATAAGATACTTGAGAAGTTTAGTGGATCAGATACGAGTGTGTCATCGACACCTGTAGACTTAAGTCTACATTTTACCAAGAATAATAAAGAGGGTGTCTCTCAGTTAGAATATTCTCGGGTAATTGGAAGTTTAATGTACCTAATGAGTTGTACTAGGCCAGATATAGCTTACTCGGTTAGCAGGCTTAGTAGATACACAAGTAATCTTGATGCTTCTCATTGGAAGGGCATTGTGCGGGTGTTAAGGTATTTACGCTACACTCGGGATTATGGGCTGCATTATACTCGATATCCAGCAGTGCTTGAAGGATATAGTGACGCGAATTGGATATTAGATATAAAGGACTCAAAGTCCACTAGTGGATATGTGTTCACTCTTGGTGGGGCAGCCGTGTCTTGGAAATCTTCCAAGCAAACGTGTATATCTAGATCAACGATGGAATCAGAGTTTATTGCTTTGGATAAAGCAACGGAAGAAGCAGAATGGCTTCGCCATTTCATTGAAGATATTCCACGTTGGTCTAAACCTGTGCCAGCTATTTGTATTCATTGTGATTGTCAATCTGCTATTGGCAGGGCACAGAGTAATATGTATAATGGAAAGTCTAGACATATCCGTCGTAGACATAATTCCATATGACAACTACTCTCGAATGGAGTTGTCTCTTTAGACTATGTAAAGTCTAAGGACAACTTTGCGGATCCGCTAACCAAAGGGTTAAGTCGAGTGTTAGTCGAAACGTCGTCAAAAGGAATGGGGTTAAGGCCTTTGGAAGTTACCGGAATGGAAACCCAACCTAGTTAACTGGAGATCCCAAGATCTAGGTTCAATGGGACAACCTAATTGCGTGTAACGGTGGTATGTCACTGAGGAGGTTAAACCTCCAGCCATTCCTTCTATTAGTGATACCTGCAAGTGTAGAGGATAAGCTGAGCTTTTAATGACTCTTATGTGTTAAGCTGTTGAGCTAAGTATTGCAGGATACTTTAGTAGAGTCACCTATGTGAGTTTGAAGTGGGGCCGCTTCTAGAAGAATTGGGCAGGCCAAGATTCTTGAAACCACTCGCTGAACCAGGCTAGTGTCTAGGGCCACACAGGACGCACCAGTGAGAACATAATGGTGGTAGGAGTAATTCTCGTGTGAGATCTATTGTCTCAGTTTATATAAACGGTAGAGCAGTTCAAGATGTCTTATTCACTGATCTGCTAGTAAACTCGATAGGTTTTTACTGGGAGAGGTTCAAAGCCAAAAGCTACCTTCTCTGATGTCGGGGTTAGTCTGTTGTACTCTCTCTCAGAGTCTTTATTGTTGAACGATGTCCGTTTGTTGAGTCATTCGGCCAATTTTTATTCATGTGGGGGATTGTTGGAAAAAATGATTTTTGGGGACTTTAATTTAATATTAAAGTGTGGTGACTTTAATTAAATATTAAAGTGGGTCCTAACCATTTTTTGTGTTGGGTCCAAGTGAGCCAAAAATCATTGGGTTTTGAATAAGAAATTGCCAAGAAATTGCTTCATGATGTTAGATTCATAAATAGGATTTTAAAGAGTATTTAAATCTTTTTTCTTGGCTAAAGGGTGTGAATCCTTTGGGCATCCATACTTTTCATTTTGTGGAAAGGGGCTATGGATGCTTGGTGTTTTAATGACTAGCCTTAAAGGCTGGAGGCTTTTCCTCTCTCCCCTATACATGTATAAATTGAGACCCTCCTGTCAAGTTTTTATATAGAAATTTTTGCTTCCATTTTACAAGTCAGTTTGCTTGATAGTTCCTATTGTGAGAGAGTGCTGCCATTGTTTTGTTCGCTAAGCTAGACAGATAGTGCTTCTGCCACAGCTGGTTTTGACCGTCGTATCCTGGGAGACAGACGCCGGGTTTCCTCAAGCACTCGACCCGTGAGGCGGCGAAATCTGTTTTAAGGAAACTGCTTCCGTGCAGGCTTCGGTTTTGTCTCTTTACCCTTTATTGTTTTTTGTGTATTTCTGTTGAAATTTAGTTGTAATTATCAGCATATGTTCTTAGTATATAATTTGTTTTCTTCATAAATCTATTTATTTAATTTCACAATTTTGAACAACAAGGGTTTCTTCTTCCTAGATAATATTTACTCACTTTACTTTTCAATTTGTTTGACTGGTTAAGCTATTATTAGTTATATACCTTAAGCCGATCTTTGTTTTGGTGTATTGAATTAAATGAGATTAGTATAAGACCAACAATAGTTAATCTTGTGATTATTAATCTCTTTGAATTGTGTCTTATTTCATATTTGGGTTAACTCAAGTTGGGATTGTGATGAACAATTTGATAAAATCTTATTAATTTTGTAATTTAACTTATTAGTCTGAATCTCTCTTTAGTTCCCTCTATTTTGTATCTTATCCTCTTTTTGAGATTCAACAGTATATCCTCGGGATTGTATGTCAAGATTTTTAATTTTACACGTCAAATATTAGATTAAGTATTTTGTTGGATTATTAATTACATTTTAAAAATAATGCCTACTCAAACAAATAAAGCCTTGCCTTTTAAGCATGCCAAAACTTCTTCTTTTTTTTTTTGAAGAGTAAAATGCATTAGATAGAAACCTGTGCGAGCCGAATAACTTCTGGATCGACGAGAGTAAGACAGGTCGGCATTTACCCTATCCAGTTGAGGGGCCGAGTATAGGAGCTGGCGTTCCTACTAATAAGTGCCGTGTAGGAATGCATTATAGGGGCTAGGAGTGGGCCAGGATCCCAGACCCAAGGAGAATACTATAAATAGGAGACCTGCAATCTTGGAAAGGTATGTGTGATAATTGTGGTATTTAACTTAGAATATAAGTAATCTAGAGCTTGGGATTGACTGGTCCGTCGGAGTGCTAATTCCGGCACGCCCGACCGGAGTGTTTATTTCCTTTCAGGTGACTATCGGAGGATCACGAGCGCTCCCTTGGATCAGAAGAGTATTTCCAAAAACCACTTCTCTACAACTAGTGCTGTTTGTGGGAATACTCAAACACATCCATGGCGGGCGTAACGGAGGACCCTCCGATAGTTATTCATGAAACCACGCAAAGAGACGGCCTCACTCCAACAACCATGCTTGGACCAGAAACCATCCCCGTAAGACGCGCCCTAAACTTCGCCTTACTTTCGACTCCAGAGCGTGAAGCAATGCAAGCAATCATGGAACAGGTAAAGCAAAACGAATGGAGGTTGGAGAACATGAGCACAGAGAACGAGCGTCTCCGCCAGGATTTGGCCCCGGAGGTGACGAAGTCCAAACAAGCTGCCCACCAAGGCCCGGAGCAACCTGTGAAGACAGATGGTCGACGATCTCGAGCCCGACAACAAGACACTGATAGCAACTCCGACTCATTACCCCCAGAGCTCAAGAAGAAGGGACGAGCTGAAACTTCCAGCTCTTCTGAAGAGAGGGTTCGTATAAGGCTTAAGCGAAGAAGAAATAACTCAGATGAAGATCAACATAATCCTTTTGTACGACAGATCGCAAAGGCAGTGCTACTCAAGAAATTCAAAGCACAGGCGGTTCCAAACAAAGAAATAGCCTTGAGACAGGATTCACCTCCGCCCAGCGTAATCCACATGATATACAGCCTGCCGATGTCATCAGCAGTGCACGCGATCCAGTCAGAGTCTGAAACTCAGAACCAACTCACCTCGGCTAAACGGCCCCACGAAGCCAAGGGCATTACTTTTGATGATTCAGATTTGGCCGGAGTAACACTGTTCCACATTGATCCCTTGATAATCAAGTTACGCATAAACCAGCTCACAGTTGAGCGTGTACTCATTGATCCGGGGAGCACTTCGGAGATTATGTACTATAAGACTTTTACCAAACTCGGCTTCTCCGAATCCGATCTCTTTTCGGCCCCTTATCCACTATTCGGCTTCAATGCCATTCCAGAGTATCCGTTAGGGAAAATCAGGCTACCCGTTCGAGCAGGCTCCCGAACAGTGGATGTAGAATTCTTGGTCGACAAGCTGCCATCGCCGTATAATCTCATCATGGGACGATCCTGGTTGCATACAATGCAAGCCGTGCCAACCACCTACCATCAGCTACTACGCTTCCCGACGGAGCGCGGTATTGAGCAAATTCGCGGCTCCCAGAAATCGGCACAAGCATGTTATCTCCTTGCTGCCAAAACGCCAAAGGAACTGCAGGTGAATTCCATTGAGGTCCCGGATCAAGAGAGCCTCGACGATGTTGGGCGGCTCCCAAATGAAAAGGCCATGGAAGGTTTAGACCGAGTTGAAATCGATGGAAGCCTGGACAAGTTCTTTATAATCGGCTCCTCCCTGAATCAGGCCGATAGACAGCAGTTGGTCTCTTTCCTGCTCAATAACCTGGATGTCTTTGCCTGGACTCCGTATGAGATGCCAGGTATCAATCCATCGATTTCTCAGCACCAGTTGAATGTCGATCCAAAATGCAAGCCGATTATTCAGAAAAGTCGGTGGTCAGGCGCAGAACACACTGCCGCCATTGTTGAGGAGGTTGACAGGCTACTTGCCACTGGGGCAATTAGAGAAGTAACTTACCCTACGTGGCTCTCTAATACAGTGGTGGTGAAGAAGAAAAATAGGACTTGGCGAGTGTGTGTCGATTTTACCGACCAAAACAAAGCCTGCCCTAAAGATTGTTTTCCCCTACACAGAATCGACCAACTTGTCAATGTGACGGCTCGCCATCAACGTATGAGCTTTCTCGATGCTTACAGAGGCTACCATCAGATCGCCATGCATCTAGAAGACCAGGACAAAACTGCATTCCTCACCCCCAAGAGTTCCCTACTGCTACAAGGTCATGCCTTTTGGGTTGAAGAACGCATGGGCAACCTACCAAAGACTGGTCACCGCCATGTTCAAGGAGCAACTCGGCCACACTATGGAAGTGTACATTGATGACATGGTGGTCAAGTCCAAAGAAGAACAGAATCATATAGCCGATCTAGAGAATACATTCGGCATTTTACGAAAATACAAAATGAAGCTGAATGCTTCCAAATGTGCGTTTGGAATCAGCTCCGGCAAGTTCTTGGGCTACATTGTCAACCACCGAGGAATCGAGGCCAACCTGAGGAAAATTACAGCAATCTTGGAACTCGGCTCCCCCCGTTCAGTAAAAGAGGTTCAAAAGTTGATGGGGATGGCCATCGCACTCAACAGATTCATCAGTCGGTCCACAAATCGCTGCCGACAATTCTTCCATACACTATGGCAGGGCAAGGTTTTTGAATGGTCCGCCGAAAGTGAAGCCGCTTTCAACGGGCTCAAGACCTACCTTCACTCAGTACCACTCTTGTCAACGCCTGCTGCTGGTGACCCGCTTATTTTGTATTTGGCAGTCTCCGACAGGGCCGTCAGCGCCGTACTGATAAAGGAAGAGCTAGAGGAGCAGCGGCCAGTGTATTACGTGAGCAAGGCTATTGTTGACGCCGAAACACGCTACCTTCCGCTGGAAAAGCTCATCCTTGCCCTAGTCATGGCGGCAAGAAAACTGATGCATTACTTCCAAGGCCACAGCATTGGGGTGCTAACAGACTGCCCCCTCCGATCAGTACTACGAACTGCGGAAGCGTCAGGATGTGTTTCAAAGTGGGCTCTTGAACTCGGCCAATACGACATTCAGTTTCTACCGAGAACTTCAATCAAGGGACAGGTTCTTGCCGACTTTGTTGCCGAATTCACTGGGGGTCTTGCCAATTTTAAGCTTGTTGAGGAGAGTCGATCGGAGCTGAATTGGAGGATTTACGTCGGGGACATTTGGCAGTTGTACTGTGACGAATCATCCAATCAGCGGGGCAGTGGAGCAGGAGTTGTGATCATGGCTCCGGCTGGCGCAATAATTGAGCAGGCCATCAAGCTCGGCTTCGAAGCGTCAAACAACGAAGCTGAATATGAGGCTCTTCTAGCCGGTTTGAAGAATGCACATCTTCTGGGCACTTGACGTTTGCTTGTATTTTGTGACTCAAAACTGGTGATCAATCAGCTAAAGGGAGAGTACGCGGCAAGAAACGACCGTATGGCGGCTTACATGAAAACGGTCAACTCCTTGCTAGCAAAATTCGACCATCATGAGCCGAAGCAGATAATACGTGATCAGAACACACATGCAGATGCCCTTGCTTGCCCAGCCTCCGCCATCAACTCGGAGATTAAACGAACCATCGAGATAGGATTCATCCCAAAGCCGAGCATTGGATCTTCGGAGGAATTCCAGGTCAGTGTTGTAGAACTTGGACCAAGTTGGATGGATCCCATTGCTATATTCCTCTCTTCCGAACAGCTCCCAGAAGACAAGAAAGAAGTGCACAAGCTGCGAAACAAAGCTTTGCGCTACTACTTGGACCCGCAAGAAAGGCTTTATAAAAAATCCCTCTCTGGCCCGTATTTGGAATGTGTGCACCCAGACAAAGTCGAAGAGTTTTTGAATGAAATACATAAGGGCAATTGTGGCGCCTATTCTGGCGGGCGATAGTTGGCTCACCGAGCCGTGACGCAGAGATATTACTGGCCGACAATGAGAGCAGATGCCGAATGCTACGTGAAAAAGTGCGAACAGTGCCAAAAGTTCTCTCCTTTAACCCACCTGCCTGCTGAAGAGCTGAGCTCCATAACCAGTCCATGGTCGTTCGCCGAATGGGGACTCGACATCGTCGGACCACTGTCTCGTGCCCCGGGTAACAAGCGATTTTTTATTGTTGCGATAGATTATTTTACAAAATAGGTAGAAGCAGAGACACTAACCCACATCCGAGACACCGACGTGAAGTGATTCATTTGGAGAAACATCATAACAAGGTTCGGCATCCCAAGAGCACTTATCTCAGACAACGACACCCAATTCGATTGTGGCGTCTTCCAAGAGCTGTGCAACAAATACGATATACGGCCTTACTTTTCTACCCCGGTTTATCCACAAAGCAATGGTCAGGCCGAAGCCTCTAACAAATCTATCTTGGACGGCATCAAGAAGATGCTAGAAAAGTCCAAAGGCAAATGGGTCGAGGAATTGCCAAGTGTGTTATGGGCTCATCGAACTACGCCAAGGCGGTCTACTGGGGAAACCCCATTTGCTCTCTACTTCGGAACACAGGCCATCATACCCCTGGAGATTGGCCTCCCAACCCTGAAATCGGCAGTTTTTGATATGGGCCAAAACGATATGATGCTGGCTTTGGACTTGGTCCTAATTGAAGAACTAAGAGACCGTGCCCTCGCATCCATGTCGCGGTATCAACAGCAGCTGGCTAAGTCGTATAATCAACGTGTTCAGCTACACCGCTACACACTAGGAGAGTTGGTCCTGAAGAAGGTACTGCCAGCTGTCAAGAAACCGGCCGATGGAAAATTAGGTCCTAACTGGGACAGCCCCTATGAAATTGATTCGATCGCAGGAGTAGGGGCATATCGGTTCAAAGACATGTCAAGAAGGAGTCTGCCACGACCTTGGAATTCGACGCATTTACGCAAATTTTATCATTAACCCGACTTGTGGGACATAATGCTATGTACATCTTTTTTCTACTGTAATACAAAGATTCTCGTTCATTTATCACATGTAGTTCAAAGGTGCCCTATCGGCACAAGGCGTCTTTGGGCCAAGAAAGCCTCTGGATTCGGAACGCCCTTCGTGGATATCACGATTGGCCAAATCAAAGCCTCCGGATTCGGAGCGCCCTCGGCGCAAGTTGTCTTTGGGCCAAGAAAGCCTCCGGATTCGGAGCACCCTTCGTGGATATCACGATTGGCCAAATCAAAGCCTCCGGATTCGGAGCGCCCTCGGCGCAAGGCGTCTTTGGGCCGAGAAAGCCTCCGGATTCGGAGCGCCCTTTGTGGATATCACGATTGGCCAAATCAAAGCCTCTGGATTCGGAGCGCCCTCGGCGCAAGGCGTCTTTGGGCCGAGAAAGCCTCCGGATTCGGAGTGCCCTTCGTGGATATCACAATTGGCCAAATCAAAGTCTCCGGATTCGGAGCGCCCTTCGTGGATATCACGATTGGCCAAATCAAAGCCTTCGGATTCGGAGTGCCCTCGGCGCAAGGCGTCTTTGGGCCGAGAAAGCCTCCGGATTCGGAGTGCCTTCCGTGGATATCACGATTGGCTAAATCAAAGACTCCGGATTCGGAGTGCCCTCGGCGCAAGACGTCTTTAGGCCGTGAAAGCCTTCGGATTCGGAGCGCCCTTTGTGGATATCATGATTGGCCAAATCAAAGCCTCCAGATTTGGAGCGCCCTCGGCGCAAGACGTCTTTAGGCCGAGAAAGCCTCCGGATTCGAAACGCCCTTCGTGGATATCACGATCGGCCAATTGGAGTCTCCGAGTTCGGAGTCCATCTAAATATTTGGGCCGAAAAAGGACCCGCAGAAATTTCGCATGTGCCGAACAAAATTTTCAAATTCCGAATAAGAATCTCCAAACTGCACAAGCATCTAATATAAATAACAAGTGCGCTACTACAAAGAACTGAAAATCAAGCATTTTATTAAATTCAGCTAGTAAATACATAACTTCACTTTTACAAAGCATTACAAAGTATTACAAAGTTTTCTTCGATTCGTCGTCTTCTTCGTCATCGCTCTTCTCAATTTCAAATGCAGAGAAGGGAAGATCATTCTGTTGATACAACGGAAACGCCGAATCCAGCCCTGCTGCCTGGAGACTCTCCGCTTGCTGAAGCGCCTTGATCCAAACTGTGCTTAAATCCGCGATTTTCGCATCAGCAGACTTCTTTGGCGAGCTTCTCTTTGGTCTTCTGAATTCCGATCTTTTGGCCGTCGTGGAAGCCTTTTTCATAGGCTGTTGTCCTCATAGTCTCGATTGCAAACATGCTAGCCGTATTTCGATCGGCGAGCGCGTCGTTAATCAGCCTTTGAGTAACTCTCTCTTCAACAATCGAGTTGGGGTGGCTGGTCGATTGGGGCCCCGCAGACTTGATTTTCCTTAGTTCGCGCTCGGCCTTCTCGACGCGAGCCTCCAATTTCCGAATGCGGTCATCTCTCTGTTCGATATCACGGCGAGCGGTGCGGAGACGCATCCCAATCTCGTAAGCTGTATATAGTCCCCTCACCGCCCCGTGAATGCCTTCGCGAAACACTTCGAAAGCCTGTCGACCTACCATCGACTGCTGAACTTCGGGGGGGAAAATCTGTCGAGAAAACTCGACTGCCACGTTTGGATCTCGAATGATTAAGTCTGCCTCTGTCATTGGTCTATTACCCACGAAGACCGCGAAACTCATTGGATGAGGAGTCACGTCAGATTGCCTGCCTGGACAGGGTTGAGAAGACTTACGGTGAGGTTGTTTGTCTTTCCTAGGTGACCTACTCCGATGACGAGGAGATTGGCGTCTTTCCCAATCCCTCGAAGTCCTATTACCCGTACGTGAAGGCTCGCCGCTTCGACTCATGGCTCCTCCAAGCTCAGCTAGCGTCTTCGCTTCTCCTCTGCTGTTGAAGAAAAGTTTATCTGACATTTGTGCTTATTCAACCCTCCTCGAAAGAGCTAGATTGAACTGCTGACTGAGCACGTAATTAGGACCCCCGTTCACGAAGTACACGCCCATTTATTACCTGCGGGGGCAGCACCTCCGAGGCAATCTCCTTAATGTCGAAGCGCTAAACAACCCGACGCCGACTGGGTCTTGTGCTGAGCGCATGCCCCAGCCATTCCACCAATCGATTCTTCAACACCAGAATCATGAAAACGTTATTTGGCGAGCTGTGATTGTGGACCCTCTGGGGCAAAGGCAGATTCATCAATCTATTCGGCCCGCATACCCCAGCCGTTCTATGAATCGATATAAACGTGTTATTCGGTGTGCTGCGATTGTGGACCCATTGGGCCAAGGGCAGATTCATCAATCTATTTGGCTCAAATGACCCAGCTGCTCCACGAATCGATTCATCAACTCAAGAATCATAAAAACGTTATTCGGCGAGCTGCAATTGTGGACCCGCTGGGGCAAGGGCAGATTTATCAATCCATTCGGCTCAAATGCCCCAGCCGTTCCACGAATCGATTCATTAACACAAGAATCATCAAAGTGTTATTCGGTTCCTAAGCCTGCCGACTCACGTAGTCTTAAAATTTTGTCATAACTACTGATGCTCCTAATTGTCTACTCATACAACAAACAATACGAAAAATGTCTGGAAAAGTATATAAAATTTTCATTCATAAATTTGAGCGCTAACAGCGGACATTTTACATATGAAAATCCAAAATAGACGAAAATCTACTAGACAAAAAACAGACATTGAAAGTAAGAAAAGCCTAGCAAAACTAGAATGTCTCCCAAATCAAGTCTTAGGGTCAGACTCAAGCGGCTCAACATCCACTTGCTCGTAAGGAATTGGCATGACCAATGTAACTCCAGTGGTAGCAAGGGCTTTGAGCTAGCCGTGTTTGAACTTCCGATTCTCGAATTTGGGAACCTCTTCTACATAGTCCTGAAGGGCAGAGTTTTTTCCAGCCTCGAATGCCGCCGAAAACTCAGAGTCGGTTTTCTCCTTGGCCTGCTTTAACTCCTCAAACTCGGCCTCGAGCTTGGCAAGCGCCTCCTTGGCTAACTTGAGCGATTCCTCGCTCGTATTTTCCCTATTCTCGGCATTAGCTCTGAGTCGATCCGCCGTCCTGGCCTTTTCCTCCTCAGCCTCGGTCCGTGCATTTTCCATAGCAGCTCTTGTCGCCTCAAACACCGCCTTGCTCCTTTGACCCTTGACTTCAGACTGCAATCGGCCAATCCTTTCCACAGCGTCATGCTGGCGGTGGCCCAATTCTGCAATCCTTCTAACTGTCTACAAAACAAAGGATCATCATATGCCGAGAAATATCAAGTGTAAACCAAACCAAAGTGTCATGTACCAGAAGAGCCGACTGGGCGGCTAAAGCTACTGTCACTAAATCCGGCTAGGAACGAATGGTTGCCCTGTCCGCCGGTAAGGAGATCGAGGCAGCCAGGCTTAAGGCCACGGCTGGATCTTTCAAAGTCGACGCTTCGGAGGAGATCGGCACATTTTTTATCTTTGGCTCGATAACAAAAGGAGCAACCACGGCCGACTCCTCTAAGCATGGCCGCTTTTCAGTAGGAACCCCTTTGGAGCCGTCCTCACCCTCTGCGTTTCGCTTTTTGCCCCGTTCTTTCGAAATCGGCTATATTTTCACAATCGGGCGATCGACCTCTTTTTCCATCTTGGCTACGACGACGTGAGCCATTTCTTCTACAACAGCAGGGGCAACAGATTCAGACGGAATAAGTTCGGAACGAACGGCTACGGCCTTTTGTTGGGCCGCCAAACGTTCGGCATTCTTTTTTCGTGCCATCTGCGTCAGGCTTTCCCCAGCCATATCCTCAGAGAAATCGCCGGGAAGGTCACCCATGTTTGTAAAGATATCTTCGTAGGCGTCCCCTCGGGCTGATGTAGACGGAGGGTCAGAAGAGTTCAACCCGGCTTCCTCAAAGGTCAAATTTATGGCTTCGTCAACTTTTGCAGCCAACTCCTCTAGGTCCTCAGCGATTGGTTCGACCACTTGTTCATTCTCAGAGTTAGATGATTCGAGGCCGATCTGTCTCAAGTTTTTGAAGCTGGGGAAGATCAAGGCCGTCAGATGGTCATCGCCTCGCGCGATAGGAATGTTGTCTGCCGCCGAGAACGTTGCATAGGTGGGGTCGTACCGCAACAGAATATGTGCTGCCTTTCCTTGCGTTTTAAGGTCTGGACGGCTGAAGAACTGTAACGCGGTCTTGATTTCTGCGAGCACAACTTCGTCGTCTGAGGACAACACTCTCTTCAAATCGCTGCCTTCATAAATAAAATAGTTAGGTGAGATACGAAGCCGAATAAATGCATACGTAAATGACAAAAACAAAGTAATCTGGTCGGCCACCTGGTTCGCCTTTTTGCCTTGGCACAGGATCTAGGCGATCTTCCCCTTCGCCGAATTCCCAATTGCCTCGGACTACGACCATCACATCGTCTACACGCTTGCCAGAGCTAGCAAGCATGGTCACTAAGTGGTGGTCAGTATCCATGGCTCTAAGGAAGTAGCATCCTAGCCGACCAGTAGATTTGGCAAGGATGTAACAGTGCCGAATGGCGGGGATACCTAAATTAATTCTAAGAAGCCGATTTATTTTTACGATTCCCATTATGATGCGGAAGATGTTCACATTGGGCTGGGAAGGGATGAGACCCCAGTACCGAAGGACGGCCCTGAAAAGTGGGTGAAGAGGAAAACGGACACCGCCCTCAGCAATTGATAGGAGAGGAAAGACGATCGAGTTCTCATCTTCCCTTACCATATCAGTGGTACTGTCTGCCAGAAGTGACAGATGGATGTCGTCGGGGATGGAGAAATGGCGTCTAAAGCTGGAAATTCGATCCGCAGAAAGGAGATCCTTCAGGTGTTTTGCCATTTTTTGGCCGACCCAAGGATTATAAAAAAAAAAACTAACTAAAAGCGGATAAAGAAAGGGATCAAAAAGAATGCAGAAGAAAGAAGACTTACAGGAGGAGAAGGAAAAGGTGAGGAACAAAGGGTTGCAAAAGCCGTGGAGTACGGGAATCCCACTAGAAGGTGAGCCAGATATTTTTGAGTATGCAAAACATACATTCGAAGAGGAAAATTCAAATCGCATTAAATGGAGGCAGCGTACGAAGGGGCGGGAAAGCGTTGCAATGACCAAAGAGCATGAACGCGTTCTGACACGCATCGGGAAGAGGAATAACCGCCGGATTTCTAACCTCCAAACTAGGAGCCAAACACGCCGACTAAACTGTTGCTAGTAGGGTGTTTGGGGGGCAATTGTGGGAGCCGAATAACTTCTGGATCAACGAGAGTAAGACTGGTCGGCTCCGAACGAGACTTCTATTCGGCATTTACCCTATCTAGTTGAGGGGCCGCGTATAGGAGCCGGCGTTCCTACTAATAAGTGCCGTGTAAGAATGCATTATAGGGGCTAGGAGTGTGCCAGGCTCCCAGATCCAAGGAGAATACTATAACTAAGAGACTTGCAATCTTGGAAATGTATGTGTGATAATTGTGGTATTTAACTTAGAATATAAGTAATCTAGAGCTTGGGATTGACTGGTCCGTCGGAGTGCTAATTTCGGCACACCCGACCGGAGTGTTTATTTCATTTCAGGTGACTATCGGAGGATCACGAGCGCTCCCCAGGATCAGAAGAGTATTTCCAAAAATCACTTCTCCACAAAACCATAAATATACAATAGCACAACCCAAAATTAACTGTTTCTTTGAGAAACTGCTTTGGTCCCCATATGCGCTAACATTACTATTTTTCAAGCTATGAAATACGGGTACGAGTACTGGTACGATACGGGTACGTCGATATGATAAAATTTAAAAAATGTAGGGTACAGGTACGGCTTGATATGCTTGTAAAAAAATATTTATTTTTAATTTATACTAATGCAAAAATTAATTAAATGGTTTAATTTGTTAAGATTCAACCTGTAATTAACATTTAATGGCAAAAGTAAAGGTATAAATCAAAATTAAATGTCAATATATTTTACAAATCATAGTTTAATTTTAGAAACATGCTAAGTATAAAACTAAAAATAAAAAGAAGTTTAGTTAAAGGAGTTTTATCTTTATAGTAGAAGAAAATATTGTTTCAACTGAGGTGAGGAACGGTACGGCTTGGGTATATAGTAGGTACGTCTGGGTACACCAAAAATTAAGAAGAAAAAATTTGGGTATGTGTTTTGTGTACTTGGTACGTATGCAGAAGTACCATACGAGGTACTATACGCCGGTAAATACCCAGTACAAATACGGTATATTTTTTGAAGTACCCATACGTCATAGGTTTCAAGGTACCTTAGTAATACAAATGAAATCAAAAGAGTTACACAAGATTTTGATATCCACGTAATATATTTATAATATCCCAATTAGCAGCTTCTTCATGTTGGAGTTCATTTACTAATTGTACACAATCAGTAAGCAAGGTGATGGCCTTCACTTGACTTTGTACATACCAGTAAATTGCTTCAAAACACGCTCAAGTTTCCGCCATAGTTGCTGAAGATGCCAAAAAAGAAAACTGCTGTGTTTTGATGTACCCTCTGTTATCAAGACCAACCCAAGCTGCTCCCGCCTTGCACGTTTGTTTGTCCCACGCACCATCAATAAGTATCTTGTCAAAACACCTATCTGGACACCAAGATAAATTATTAGTAACAACATAACAATTATCTATTACATTTACTTGATTTTGGCCATCCACTCTTGGTGGTAGATGAATTTTCAAACTGAGCACAATTCCAAATGATTAATTGTGATGGACTATCCACAATCTGTTCATGGACAGCCTTGTTTCTATGCAACCAAATGCCCCAAAGGAGTTTGACAGACTCAATTATTGCATCCTTGTCCGGAGCTTGCTTGAACCAAAATTTGATCCTGACATTGCCTCACCTGCATCAAAATCAAGACTGAGCCGAGAAGCTTACCAAATATGCTTTAGAAAAAGGGCACTGAAAGCACGTGTTCAAGCATTTTGTCCAACACCACACATCGTGGGCACACCGCCGGACATCAATACCACGACCCCTTAAAATTGCTCGAACGGGCGTGTCAACTCCATATTTTTTTTTATCAGCAAAAAGAGAAACTTTATTGATGAAGAAAGCAAGATATATGCAAAAACTTACATCAACAAAGACGGGAAGTGCAAAAAGCATTACAATCCCAACTAGGTTGGCACTGATACGAAAGTACAATCCTCTGCTAGCACTAAATCCAAGATTGGTGAGGAACCAACTCTTGATCAAACGTTAAGATTGTTTGAGAGAAATGTTTTGGAGGAAAGGATTATGAAAATCAACTCAGGCCGCGTTTGTTCAGGAAATTAAAGGGCACGCCATAAAATGTAGTTTTGGTCACAAATTATTGTGGTTATAATGCAAACTATTGAATAAAATGTATGTGTATATATATACATATGAATCATTATAATTTCATTATGAATCATTGCAATAAAATTAGTCAAATAAAATCTTAAGTCTTTCGTAACACATAGATATGTACAAAGAAAAAAACATGAAAATATTTTTTTAGAATATTATAAAATTGAGACAGTTTTGGTAAAGGATGTGTATAAATAAATTATTTAAAAACAAATAGGTGTGGACTCATGTAAGGGTAATCCCCTTTTTTATTTTTTATTTTTTTTTAAGATGGTGATGTAAGAGCATTCTCAGTAGATCACTTATAATAGCTTTTTGCTAAATTAAGGGGTTAATTCTTTAAAAATCCTTCCCCAGCAGATCCCTTATACAACCCCTTAAATTTAGAATTGTTACAGTCACTTCCTATTTTTAGGGAGTCACTGTAACTCCCTTATATCTGACAGTGGTCGTCTAGCCGGATCTCCCAGATGAAGTGATATGGGCAAAACTTACTTCGCAGGTCTGGGTGATCGACCGGCCGGTCGACCGGCCCCAGATCCTGTTGCTCTTTCTTCTTCTGTGTCTGTTTAATTATTTTATTATTAAAAAATATTCAAAATTAAAAACAATTAAAAAGATTATTTTAATAGAATAGAGAAAGAATAGGAAATTTGTTGAGAGAAGTAGATGAAAAAAAAATTTCTAAAATACGGAATAAATTTTTTAATAATATTTTCAAATAAAATTTAAATAAGCTACTGAGAATGCTCTAAGGGTGATCTTAGAGGTCCTTACATGTGACATTATCTCTAAAGTAAACATGTTTAGCCCAATAAAATTGTGAGGTTAATATTTAGGGTTGTTTTTAAACTAGTTATTAAATGAAAAAAGCTTTACATAATTAAATTTAGGAAAGTAATTAAGAGCTTTAAAATTAGAGTTCTAATTTGAGCTCTAGTGATGTGGCAAAGCAAATAAATAAATAAAAATTAAAAAAAAAAAACAAGCTTAAACATCACATCACAGCAAGACCCACCTTCATTAGAGTTCTTTAAAGTTCAGCTCTCAATCATTTTTGTTAAATTTATAACATATTAAAAGTTGATACATAATTTGTTATGTCATTATAAATATAATTGTGATATTAAATGACGAGTCTCAACCTTTTTCTTATTTTCTATTTCATTTTATGGGTTCGTTTGGGATATGAGTTGACTTTTTTACTTTTTGGTTATTTTAGTCTGGGGCTAAAAAGTCTCGTTTGAGATAATTTTTTTTAGATTTTTTGACTTTTATGAAAGAAAAAATAAAATGATTATAGTTTAGATGTGACATTTTGTCTTATTAGATTAAAAAGTTTATTTTATTTTTTTTGACTATTTTAGTCCAAAAAAACCCCATTTTAACTTATATCAAACGTAGACTATGTTAATTTTTTACTCACTTTTTTCTCATTCTTAGACAACAAACAACAAGACTCACATTCATAAATGTAATGACAACTATTTAGAGTGAGAAAATAAGTTAGAAAAATAAAACTATATGCAATATATTTTTTTAATATATAAATGTAATGGGACCTATTACTAGTGTTTTAGAGTGAAAAAATGAGTAAAAAAAATAAAACCTACATGTAATGTTAAATGTCTTTATCTTTTTATTTTGAAACTCTTTTTTCTTTGGTTCCCATAATCTAAAATTGCATTCTACATATTTTTCTTCGATGGTTTTACATGTATCAATTAATATATAAATTAGTGTATCAACACTAGTTACAATATTATTATTGACCCTACTCATTATATTGATTACAAATACTAAAAATATCTTAAAGTATACTATATCATCAATTAATACACTAATGGTTACATATAACATTATTCATTTTTCTTTACACTCCCACCATATTCTATACTTTATCCCTCTTTATACCTCTACTCATCCCCTCTCTCTTTCTTCAGAACGCTAGTTTGCCACTCCGACTGTGATAACCCTGTTCCGTATTATGCTAATTGGTCCTTATTATAAATGTGATTATGTGTTTGATATGATTTTGTGTGCCATTACGTGAAAATATGTGATTTTGAATTTCTATCTGTTCACCGTAGGAATATCTGTTTGATTGTCTGCTTTGGAAATTAAATTGAAGGCCTTATCGGCCACAGAACCCGAAATTGATTACGCTATTGTGATTAGCGTAATTCTTAGAGCATACGGTGAAATTTAATTGGAAATTGATTAGGATAAAAATAATTAGATTAAGAGCGACTAATTAAGTGCTTAATTATTTGATATTAAAATAATGTGAGTTAGTGGGGCTTTATAAGGGCCTTATTATATTCATTTATTCTCTTTAAAATCATTTGGTTGATATCAACTCTAAGAGAGGGAAGAGAGGGTCAGCTAGAGAGGGAAAGAGGAAAGATTGCATGTTTTGGCTCAAGGTTTGTGAGATTGGGAAGATTAAGGCTCCTAGGTGAGTAATTAACCCTTGACTCATGGATTTTTGTTTGTAATTTGTAAATTCAAGTTTGATTAATGGTCAAGAACACGAGTTAGATTGATTATGATGAAATTGAGTTGGTTTTGTTGAAATTGAAGTCTTAGAACACATGCATGTAAGAATTTGCCATAAATTTCCATATTTAAGCACAATGAGTATGTAATCCATGTTGAGTTTTGATTAATGACCATGTATTTGATCATCTCTTCACCAATTAAGTTGAGGATATTGTGTATATTTCACATGCAAGTGCAAATCATGGGAGTTTGAATCTAGTGTGTTGGTGATGAGTTTGAGTTAATTTGAGACATGCATGTGATTAAATTGTGAAATTGAGCTTCATTGTGTCGTAATTTGGTGTTTATACCATGTTAGAATATGTATATGTGAAGTTTGAGCCAAAATCATGCATTTGGAACCTTTGAACATCAAATTGAAGCTCAAGAACATGTTCTGGATTTTCCAGAATTTTGATGTCCGCTCGAACGTGAAATTCTTGTTCCCAGTATTTTCTGCAGACATGGTGTCCGCTCAAGTGGAGAAGTTCATGCTCGAGCAGCGAGCCATGTAGAGAGGCCTTTCGCTCGAGCGCCAGAGTTCACGATCGAGTGTAAATTTGACATATCTAGTACTTTTGCAGGCCTCAAGGGCCCGTTCGAGCGGGGAAGTCCACGCTCGAGCGGGGACCCTATTTTCTGAAATTTTGAAAAGACATTATGTGTTTCATTTTCTGTTCTCTTTCACTTCCAAGTACTTTTAGGCATGCATTGAGCATTATAAATGAGTTAAAGAGATAAGAATGAGGCCTAAAGAGGAATATGTGGATTTAAGAACGGATTGAATTGTTTGTGACCCTTTTGTGTTCATGGAATGTGTAGGATCGAGCTCCATGGCAAACCAACCAACCGGTCACTGTGAGTAATATCGATATTTTGAAACTTGTCATTTGTCCAATTGCTTATTTCTTTATAAGCCCTATAAGTGCTAGTGTGAATTATGGACAGATGTTTGTTATGAATAATTGAATGGGCCAGAGGCCATTGTGACATGAACGAATGGGCCAGAGGCCAGTTTGACATGAATGAATGGGCCATAGGCCAGTTTGACATGAAAGTTTGAATGGGCCAAAGGCCAGTCTAGAAATGAAAGATAAATGGGCCAAAGGCCAGTATGTTTGGAACCACGGGCACTTGACCTAAACTATGTATATATATATGTTAAATAGAAACATGAATTGGGCCCAAGGCCGTTTGAAGCATGTTGTTCTACATATCGTTTTATAACTTCTGTATTTGATATTATTCACTAGGCTTTTGCTCACGCTCATTCATGTGTTTGTAGGTGAGCCAAGAGAAACCCAAACCCAACCCTAGTGAAATCTGTGAGGAACAACAAAGGTTTTGAAGAGTCAGCCCTCGCGTCTCACGCACGAGACTCCCCCTCGCCGTTTTGCACTTTTGTCTTGTTTTGTCATATTGGCGAAGACCTTGTATCTTTTGCACATAGTTTTGATGGGTTGACTTAGACTCATATGATCATGTATGTACAGAACCTTATGTAGTACATTTTTTTGTTGTGAGTTATTAATATGCATATGTATGGTTTGTTATGATGTGCCACGTAAGCACAGCTCTATGGACAAAGTTTTTAATTGCTTCCGTTTGGCTCCCAATAACACTGTTAAAATACGTTTGGTTTAGTTCAAGGCCGCAGGTAATCTCTTGATTACTGGCCGGTTATGTCCTTAACCCACGGGGGCGGGTTCGGGTCATGACAAAGTGGTATCAGAGCACGAGTTAATAACTCACACACTTGTTCAAAAGAGCAATAAGTGTCTAGAAAAGATCTAGGATGCATTCATGTGATAAATATGAACTTGAAAGCATCAAGAATATGCTTAAATGTTTTGATATGAACAATTATGTGTTATAAGTTTGTGATTTGCTTGCATTGCGAATTGTTTGAATATGTATGCTCGTTAGTATATGCATACTTGTGTGTCTTTTGTATAAAGTATAATGCAAGTTTGATCAGATGGTGAGAACAAGAGGTGATGAGATAGAGGGGTCCTCTACTGCCAGAATGGACCGAATGGAAAGACTGATACAGGAAATGATAGAAACTTTGAGACAGCAACAGGAGTGACAACAACAGTGGCAGTAACCACATCCGCCACCTCCACCTCCACCTCCGGCACCACCCGCGCCAAATAATCAGAATGATGATCGGATAATAGCTCTCACCAAAGAATTCAAGAAAATGAAACCACCGCAGTTCCATGGTGGATTAGATCCGTTAAAAGCCGATGCTTGGTGTAGACACCCCATTTTTGACCGACCTTAAGACTTAGACGTCACCGATTGAGCGCTTGGTGATGTTGCATAATGTGCCCGTTCAGAAGTTTTAGAGTCGCGGCCGTGAGCCCTGCCTCCGGACTTCCGAACCCTCTTCTGTGCCTTGTCTCGGTTTGCGAACCAGACTCAGTTTTCTCTGTTTCTTTTCTTAAGGGGAGGGAGAGGTCCCGTAGACCATCTCTCAATGTCCGTAGGCTACATTTGGTGGCCGTAGGCCATTTTTCCCATTTCGGAGTCCGGTTTCCGGTTTTCGGAGCCGTCAGGCCGTGTGCCTCGGTTCGGGACCTCTTAACCATCTCCTATTGCTCTAATTTTTGGCATACTTCCTATTTGCTCCCTTTTGAGGGACACTGGGGGCTGAGAAGCCCACTTCGTGGCCGAATGCCACTTTCGGTGCTTAACAGCCCATTTTCGGGACCCCGAACTGCGCGTTTTGGTCCCCGAGCATTCGTTTTGCAACGGTTTTCGTTCATTTTTGGTAGGTACCTCTGTTTTATCACCGGGGAGGTCACTGAAGGGTGGAAGGCCAGAAGTTGTTGCAGCAACCAGTTATACATCCTCCGACGCCCTCCGGCGCCCGTTTTTCGCACTTCCGGGCTAATGTTGAACCCCTTGGACCCTTTTTCTTGAACTTTGAACCACATATTTGTGATGTACACACATGAGAGGACCCTAAAAGTTCATGGCCGGCCATTAATTCAACTTGACCCTTTTGACCCCCTCCTTCCAGGCTAATGTTGAACCCCTTGGACCCACTTTCTTGGACTTTTAACCACAGGGTTGTGTTGTACACAGATAGGAGGACCCCACCAGTTGGTGGCCGGCCAGAAAATATGATTGACCTTTTTGACCCCTAGCCGGCCGGCTAGGGGGTGTGGCCGGCCGGCCACCTGCAGCAAAAGTACCAGGCCGGCCGAGCTCCTTGCACTGTTCCCTTTACAGCTGTGGGGCTTTATCCCCCAGAAAAGATCTTTATCCGGGGGATATTTTGTGGGGGAAAGTTACTCTCCTTTTCCCCCACCTTTACACCCCCTTTTTGGCCTATATAGCAAGCAAGATATATCCTTTGTTGGGGTTAGAAAACTTCATCTTCAAGCTTCCATACACAACTCCATTTCTATACCTCTCATTTCCTTGAAAAACCTTAAGTCCTTAAGCACCATTTCTTCTACACCACCAAGCTCTACCACCACCACCTCATTTCCAGCAACAAGGAAGGTTTCTCAAAGGCCAAAGAAGCTGCAAATTGATCCAAGAAGCAACAAAAGTCTTAGTCTTCAAGGGTGAGTAACCTTTCTCTTCTTTGACCCCTTTTCTTGATCCATTTGTAAGCCTCACTTGCTTTTTGTTTCAAGCTCCGGCCCTAACTGAAAAGGACCCTCTTTTGAGCTCATCTTCACTTTTCATTAAGGGCTCAACCCTGTTTGAGCCCTCCATGATACACTTGCTTCATTGATCCTCTTATATGTCATAATTTTGCATGCTATTTTTGGCCCATGAGCAATCTGTTTTTGAGCATGTTGTAAACTGATATTAGGCTTATTTTGAGCCCCTCTTCAACATTGAAGAAGGGATCAACACCATTTGGGACTTCCATGTTATACCTACCTTTATACTCCTCTTTTCTTCCCCATTCTTGCATGCAATGGCAGCCTATCATACTTTTGTTTTTGGCCATTTTACAGTTCTGAAAAAGTGCTTATTTTGGTCCATTATTCATGTTTCATTTAGATCCTTTCATGGTTTGGGGCCTCCATAGGTCACTTCATGTTATATCTCTCTTTTATTCCCCATTCTTGCATGTTTAGTTAGACTACCATGCTTTTGTTTTTGGCCATTTTACAGTTCTGGAAATAGTCCTATTTTGGCCTATTCTACATGTTTTATTAAGGGTCTTTGGCTGTTTGGTGAATATTTTGCATACTTCATGTTATAGCCACTTTTGAGCCTCATTTTGCATCACATTTCTATCATGTTTGTATACTGATTTTGAGGCTGCCATATACTGTAAATATTCATATTTTTTGTCCCTCTTCAATGTTGTAGAAGGAAATTTTTCAGTTTGGGTTTTTCTTATATCACTTGCTTCATTACCCCTCTTTTGGCCCCTATTCTTGCATGCCATTTTTGCCATACCTGTGCTTGCTGTTTGGCCATGTTTATAACTGTGAAAGTGCCTTTTTTGGGACTGTCTAGCTTCTGTCTTTGCATTGCATGTCCATGTTGTGCATGTTTGGCATAGCTATAGGCCATTTCGGGTGCCTAAATTCGCATTTCGGGACAATTCCTTGCATTTCATGTCATTTCGCCTCATTTCGGGACTGTTTTCCCCCATATTTTACTGCTGAAATTCCATTAGAATGATTGCTATCATTTCCATATCATTTCATCGCATTCTGCCACCGCCTCGGTTTGCGTGCCCGTGTGCACGCATTTCGAGGCACTCCATTTTTATCCGCCGGCATCCTATGTGAGTGTGGCTGAGGCTCACTCATGTTGGTATAAGCCCATATCATGTTTCCATGTCATTTCATCACATTCTGCCACCGCCTCGGTTTGCGTGCCCGTGTGCACGCATTTCGAGGCACTCCATTTTTTATCCCCCGGCATCCTATGTGAGTGTGGCTGAGGCTCACTCATGTTGGTATAAGCCCATATCATGTTTCCATGTCATTTCATCACATTCTGCCACCGCCTCGGTTTGCGTGCCCGTGTGCACGCATTTCGAGGCACTCCATTTTTTATCCGCCGGCATCCTATGTGAGTGTGGCTGAGGCTCACTCATGTTGGTATAAGCCCATATCATGTTTCCATGTCATTTCATCACATTCTGCCACCGCCTCGGTTTGCGTGCCCGTGTGCACGCATTTCGAGGCACTCCATTTTTTATCCGCCGGCATCCTATGTGAGTGTGGCTGAGGCTCACTCATGTTGGTATAAGCCCATATCATGTTTCCATGTCATTTCATCACATTCTGCCATTGCCTCGGTCTGCGTGCCCGTGTGCACGCATTTCGAGGCACTCCATTTTTATTCGCCGGCATCCTGTGTGAGTGTGGCTGAGGCTTACTCATGTTGGTATAAGCCCATATCATGTTTCCATGTCATTTGCATTGCGTATGTCATTGCCTCGGTTCGCGTGCCCGTGTGCACGCATTTCGAGGCACTTCATTTTCATCAACCGGCTTCTTATGTGAGTATGGCTAAGGCTCTCTCATGTTAGTATAAGTCCATGTTACCTTTTCCATGCCATTTAGTCACTTGCATTGCATATATCATCGCCTCGGTTTGTGTGCCTGTGTGCACGCATTTCGAGGCATCTCATTTTCATAGCATTGTGCATACTAGGTTGTATCTTAGATTGCATTCTGTCATTTTCTCGGTTTGTGTGCCCGTGTGCACGCATTTCGAGGCATCTCATTTTCATAGCATTGTGCATACCAGGTTGTATCTTAGATAGCATTCTGTCATTTTCTCGGTTTGCGTGCCCGTGTGCACGCATTTCAAGGCATCTCATTTCCATAGCATTATGTATGTTAGGATTGTATCTTAGTTGCATTTCATACATATCACGCATATTGCATCATGTCCGGAATAGGAGTTAGCCCGGGCACGGGAAACGAGGTACATTTCGTACTCCGAGTGACGGAATGTGTCTCAATTCCCCAGTCACCGATACTCCGGATTATCCATGATGGAGTTAGGTTTTAGCTGTAGTTTCATGTGCATTCATTCTACATTGAGTTGTGCATTTCGGCTCCTCGGCCATCATGCCTCGGTATGCGTGATTGGTGGCACGAGGATCGAGACATGCATATATCTGTGCAAATACATTGCTATGCCCCTTTCCTGCTCTCTGTTGCAGCAAAACGAAGAATCAGCAACTTTTTGGGACTTGGCGCGCTTTTCAAGTACAAGTGTAAACAGAGGCTAATTGGGGCATTCCGGTGGATTTCCGCGCAAGACAACCCGGACATGCATCATCCATCAGAAGCAAGGCAGTCCCCGGCTTGCACGCCAGTTTTATTTGCTTTCTTAGTTAATTCATTAATTAATTAGAATTTTGTAATATTTTGGACTGTAATATTCTTTTATTCGGGACTGTAATATTTGGACTGTATTATTTATTCGGACCCTCTGCGCGAGGGCACAACTATAATAAGTGTGCGTGAGTGTGATGTATGTCTTCCAACCCCACGTCTTTCTCCCTTTTATTTATCCGCTTATGATGGTTAGATTAGGGCATATTTAAATTAGCATACAGTATGACAGCATGTTTACATTCATTCATCTGTATTGCATGCACCGGGCTCGGCGCATCATACTAACTGCATTGTACTTTCAATTCCAAATTGAATACATGTTAGTTGTAACATTCCATATGCCATCTTAGAATAGCCGAGCCTGCTATAATTGCATTTTGCATGTGTTGCATTAGGCATTTTTGTATACTTAGGATTCATGCATGATTTCTAATGTAGTTTCTGTTTTTGGCTTGGAGTACTCGGTAAGTTTTATGCTTTAGCATCCTTGCATGCGTGTGAGTGAATGCCATGATAGCATGCTTACCATGAGGCTATGTGCTTATCTGATATATCTGCCTGAACGCCTGTGGGTGAAGGTTGGGTTATCTGAATTGGAATAAATCATCAAATGTTTCAAGCCTACCTGCGGGTAGCAAACCATTTTCAAAAACAAACATGAAATGTTTCGTTCCAATTCAGGCGACCCGGTCTATATTTGTATGCTGTGCGCATCACATAGTAACCTAGGCTAATAAACCAGAATAAGAACATACAATGTTTTCAAAAATTGATATCATGGTTAGTAGAGGCCGGTCTATGACCGGGCGAGCGGGGGTGCTCACGAAGTGACCTTCCCCAATCGTACCCAAGTTCCCGAGCCGAGGCAACTTTGGTGATGACGGACACGTGGCCTCTTGGCACCGAGTCAGGGTTTCCTAAATTTCCCAAAATAAAATATTTAGGTGGCGACTCTGTATCTGGCAAAGCAGTCCATATTTGGCACTACTTTTTCAAAAAAATCAGTTTCTCAAAACGATTTGCCGGATTTGGACTCTTTGGTTCAGATTAGGAACCGTGACATTTAAGAGTCCGAGCTGTAGTGACCCCAAATGAACAGAACGGGACCAACCCTCACGGGGCGTTCGGGGACGTCTACAGTTTCTGGCGACTCTGCTGGGGATTTAGAGAGCTTGACTCGAACTCATGATATCTATTTTTGACTACACTTGTGTGTTTCTTTGCATTGCATTTGCATTGGTGCGCCTAGGACACCGTGTTTGCCATCTGCTATTCCTGAACGGTTTGCCGGAGGCTTGTCTTGTCAAGGCATGACCATAAGGCTGACCGCTTGTGGGCTCTGCCAGTATGGGAACACAAACCCCGGTTTTACCGGGGCACCCTTTTTGACCATTCGACCTAGTGCATATTCGGATCCATAGTGACCATTCCAAACTAGGACAGGTTGCTTACCCGATACAGGTTGTTTGAAATCGCTGCGTGCGTAGTGAAACCCTAGCTCCTGACAAAATAGGATAGGGAAACCCTACCCCTTTGTAGGGGTGTTTTGGCTCTCACTTATCTGTTATGTGCTTTAGAGTGCGTCTCTACAGGAATGCATGTATCAGTATATGAGTTTGGGCATCAGGCCTGCAGGCATCAGATCAGTATATGAGTTTGGGCGTCAGGCCTGCGGGCACCAGTTTGCGAGTTTGGGCATCAGGCCTGCGGGCATTACTATCAGTATTTGGGAGTCAGCTTTACCTGTGGGTATCAGACTCAGATTTTGAGGCCGAATTTTGGGCAGAATTCAGTAGAGGGCACACTCATTCCACTATGCTCGTATCTGTTCAGGTGAAATCAGGCTGAGGTGCTGTCTGTTTTCTCTTTTGCTAGGTAGTCTTGGAACTGTCACTTCAGAAGGCTCCGATATCCCCCGAGGTTCATCGAACTTGTGCTGATAGACTT
The DNA here is from genome assembly GCF_055761805.1 of Camellia sinensis. Classification (NCBI taxonomy): domain Eukaryota; kingdom Viridiplantae; phylum Streptophyta; class Magnoliopsida; order Ericales; family Theaceae; genus Camellia; species Camellia sinensis. Next base: position 121,477,676 of record NC_138971.1, on the reverse strand, counting down.
TGCCAGGTCAGAGATTCAGTTCAAGGGTAATCAGTGTTCTTTCGCTGAGGCAAGGTAAAGAAAAGCCGGTCAGGGCTCATATGTTCATCTAATCCGTCAGTCGCCAGTCACATCACCTTTGTTCAGACTCAGCAGGCCGTGATGGCACAAGGTTCGGAAGAGTTTGCGGCCATGACAGCAGCGCTAAATCAGGGAACTACCATGCAGGACAAGACCAGTGCTGAAACGCAACGCCCATCTGGGGTATCTGTTTCGTATCCAGCTTCGAGACCCCAGTTGAACTTTGACCCACTTCTACCAGCTGAAGATTTGCAGGGTCCAGATCCCCGAGAAAGGTTGACTCGAGCTCGAGTTTCCACAACCCCGATGCAGCCTACTGAGAGGCTTCCTTTTTCTGATGTTAATGAATTCAATCCGACTGCAGTGAAAATTGTGAACCTTGAGAAGCAATTCAAGAGGGCACAGGGCCTCAACTCCATTCACGACATTGAGGATTGGTCCACCGAGGTTGCCGTAAGGCTCCCAGCCGAGAGTACCAATGCTGGTGGTAGCACTATTTCCAAACCTGCTGAAGTCAACACAGTCGCCATAGCCGACCCTTTTGCCAAGGCCAGCCTACAAATAGTCAGCTCAGCCCGAGCTCAGGGTAGATTTTTCACCCCCCTCCATATGAGCCTAACCAGGGCATTCAAAGTTCTGATGGAAAGAGGGCACCTCAAACCCCTTAATCCTCAACCTTCGCCAAATCCACTCCCTGCCAGACATAACCCCAGCAAATACTGTGTATATCATCAACAGCGCGGCCATGGCACCGATGGTTGCTACCGCCTTCGTCATGAGATCCAGAATCTCATTGACAACCGGACAATAGTTCCACCTCAAAACCCCAAGGACCAAGTGCCTCCTCCACATCTCAACCTCAGCCAAACACTGCCACCCACCTACAACCCCAGTATATACACCCCGACCCATATACTCAAACCCGAGATGTTTATCCCGGAAAGCATGGGCTTAAGCACGATGGATGCACTTGGACCCCAATCATCTCAAACCCGTGAGCCCACGACTTCTGAGCTGAAGAGAATGATCGAAGATCTTCAGAGAACTGTGATAGGTTTGGCCACTTTTATGCTAGAAAACAAGGCAAGAAGATGGTGGATGTTAATGCGAGAAAATCACAGGGATGTTGATTGGGCGAAATTTTTGGAAATTTTCTATGACAAGTACTTCCCACAATGTGTTCGGGATAGGAAAGTGTCAGAGTTCATGGAACTAAGGCAAGACAATATGACTGTAGCCGAGTATGAGGACAAATTCACTGAATTGGCCAGGTTTTCACCTCATGTGATTGATACCGATTGCAAGAAGGCGAGGCATTTTGAAGGTGGGCTTCGAAGTGACATTTTAGAGAGGGTGAATGTCTTGAAGCTGGAAACCTACATTGGGGTGCTAGACAGGGCTATCATATCAGAAGCTAACATAGCTAGACAGACTAAGTCTACAACTGAATAGAAATGCAACAAAAGGCAAAGCTTCTTCTCAAAGAAGAAATTTTCAAAAAAGCAAAACACGGGCTCCTCAAATACTTCGAATTCTTCCCGAGACACAGCTCCCATGTGCAATATTTATAGCAAAATGCACCGTGGGGTTTGTTACCGTGTGTTAGGGGCCTGTTTCAAATGTGGGAAATAAAGGCATATGGCCCGAGATTGTAATCAGAATGGTGGAAAGATAGCTGCTAGTTCCACTGCATCGATCCCAAAGCCGGGAAATACTTTGAGATCTGCTACCACCAGGGATACCGTGAGACAGGGGAGAGTTTTTGTGCTTGTTCCGGGCGATACACGGAATGCCAACACAGTTGTCTCAGGTACTATTTCTATATGTAATCAGGATGCTTTTGTGTTAATTGACTCCGGATCCACACATTCTTTTGTGACATATGCATTTGCATCTAGACTGAATAGACCCTTAGAATTACTGCCATATTTGCTATGTGTGTCTGCTCCATCTGGGGAATCTGTATTATGTGAATCTATATACCGGTTTTGTGATATGCGTGTTGAGGATGCTATCCTATATATAGATTTGTTGCCCTTGAACTTTAGGCATTTTGATATAATTTTGGGCGTGGTCTAGTTAACCAAATATTGTGCCACCATTGATTGTGTGACAAAACGGGTTGTGTTTAAACCACCAGAACATAAGGAAATTGTGTTCGTGGGTAATGGGGTAGTGCCTCCACCTTATTTGATAGCTGCAATGAAAGCATGTATACTGATCAGGAAAGGGTGCTAGGGTTATTTGTGTTACGTGTTGTCTGAACAATCTGTGAATGTTGAATTGAACAGTATCCCTATTGTTAGAGAATTTCCAGATGTGTTGCCAAATGAATTACCAGGGGAATTGGTAGATAGGGAGATAGAATTTACTATTGAAACTGTGCCAGGCACCCAACCCATTTCTAAAACTCCCTACAGAATGGCTACTGTCGAGATGAAAGAATTGAAAGAACAGTTGCAAAACCTACTTGGCAAGGGATTTATTCGACCCAGCACTTCACCTTGGGGCGCACCAGTATTATTTGTGAAAAAGAAGGATGGAACCCTACGCCTGTGTGTCGATTATCGGGAATTGAACAAGGTAACAATAAAGAACAAATATCCCCTACCCCGTATTGATGACTTATTTGACCAGTTGCAGGGATCACTGGTGTTTTCTAAGATTGATTTGAGATCCGGATATCACCAGCTGAAAGTTAAGGCAGAAGATATTGAGAAAACCGTATTCAGAACGAGGTATGGACATTTTGAGTTTCTTGTTATGCCATTTGGAGTGACTAATGCCCCGTCAGCATTTATGAACTTAATGAACCAAATTTTTAAAACCTACCTTTGCGAATTTGTTGTGGTTTTTATTGATGACATTCTGATATACTCCAAGAATAGACTTGAACATGAACATCACTTGAGAACTGTCCTGCAAATACTTAGGGAAAGGAAATTGTTTGCTAAACTCAAGAAATGTGAGTTTTGGTTAGATGAAGTTGTTTTCTTAGGGCATGTGATCAACAAGGAAGGAATTTCAGTGGACCCGCAGAAAATAGAGGCAATTGTGAATTGGCCTACACCAACTAATGTGACAGAAGTCCGCAGCTTCTTGGGCTTGGCTAGTTATTACAGAAGATTTGTGAAAGATTTTTCCAAGATAGCTTTACCTCTTACACAGTTGACACGCAAGGGGCAATCATTTGAATAGAATGACGAAAGAGAAACGGCCTTTCATGAACTGAAAACAAGATTGACCACTGCACCAATTTTGACACTACCTTCAGGTACGGAGAATTTTGTAATGTTCAGTGATGCGTCTTATAAAGGTTTGGGTTGTGTGTTAATGCAGAACGGAAAGGTTATTGCTTACGCCTCCCGACAGTTGAGGCCACACGAGAAGAATTATCCAACACATGACCTAGAATTGGCCGCAGTTGTTTTTGCTTTGAAAATCTGGCGGCATTATCTGTATGGAGCAAAGTGTGAAGTCTACACAGATCACAAAAGTCTGAAATACTTCTTCATGCAGAAGGAGTTGAATATCCGACTGAGGAGATGGCTGGAACTGATAAAGGATTATGATTTAGAGATTCAGTGTCACCTCGGGAAAGCTAACACAGTTGTTGATGCCTTAAGCAGAAAATCAACAGGGAGTATGGCTTGTTTCCTTACTGAACAGAAGGAGATCTTACAAGATTTTGAGAAGTCTGAAATTGAAGTGGTAATGCGTGAATAAGGCGGATTGATAGCCGCTATTACAGCCGAGCCGACAATCATTGATGAAATCAAACAGAAATAGAAAGATGATGAATTCCTCAAGAAAGTGATTGATGAATTTGAGACAAGTCCGAAAGTAGAGTTTGGCATTAAGAATGAAGTGTTGAGATTTCGGAACAGAATGTGTGTCCCAGATATTCCGGAACTAAAGAAGAGGGTTTTAGATGAAGCCCACAGATCCGTATTTGCTATGCATCCGGGTAATAATAAAATGTATCGGGATTTGAAACAAACCTATTGGTGGCCTAAAATGAAGAAAGAGATTGCAGAATACGTGTCCAAGTGTCTTCAATGTCATCAAGTCAAAGCTGAACATCAGAAACCAGGCGGTCTACTTCAACCTCTCCTTATTCCTGAATAGAAGTGGGAGCATGTGACTATGGATTTCGTTGTTGGCCTACCTCGGACTTTTCGAGGAATGGATTCTATTTGGGCTGTAGTTGATAGACTGACTAAATCTACACATTTTCTACCAGTTAGAACCACGTTTAATGCTTATAGACTGGCTACCATTTATGTTGATGAGATTGTCCGTTTACACGGAGTTCCGGTATCCATTGTGTCAGATAGAGATCCTAAATTTGTATCTAGATTGTGGAAGAGTTTGCAGGAAGCTATGGGGACAGAACTAAGGTTCAGTACTGCATTCCACCCACAGACAGATGGGCAATCAGAACGAACAATACAGACTTTAGAAGATATGCTTCGCATGTGTGCTTTGGATTTTCAGGGGAGTTGGGAAGATTACTTGCCACTTGCAGAATTTGCATACAATAACAGCTTCCACTCCAGCATCGACATGGCACCATACGAGGCTTTGTATGGTAGAAGGTGTAGATCGCCAAATTGTTGGACAGAGGTCGGGGATAGAACCTTACTTGGGCCCGAAATTGTGCAAGATACTTCTGAGAAAATCAAAACTATTTAGCAAAGGCTCAAAACAGCTCAGGACCGAAAAAAGAGCTATGCAGACGTTCGAAGAAGACCTCTTGAGTATGAGATCGGTGACCACGTATTTATTCGTGTGTCCCCAATGAAAGGCCAAGTCAGGTTTGGAAAGAAGGGCAAGTTGTCGCCCCGTTACATTGGGCCGTTTCAAATTCTGGAAAGGCTTGGTCCAATTACTTATAGAGTTGCTTTGCCACCGGGATTTGAACAAATCCATAATTTGTTTCATGCGTCGATGTTGCGGGGTTACCTCCGAGACCCGTTTCATATGATTGATTATCACCGGATAGCTGTTGATGAAAATATGGAGTACGCCGAATGGCCGGAGCGAATCGTTGACCGGCAAGTGAAACAACTGAGAAGCAAGTCCATTCCAATGGTAAAAGTGGAATGGAAAGAACACTATGGGACGGATGCCACGTGGGAAAAGAGGAGGAAATGCGACTACGCTATCCATATTTGTTTCCCGACGAAGGTAAAATAAGTTTGGAGGACCAAACTTCCTAAAGGGGGGAAGACTGTGATAACCTTGTTCCGTATTATGCTAATTAGTCCTTATTATAAATGTGATTATGTGTTTGATATGATTTTCTGTGCCATTATGTGAAAATATGTGGTTTTTAATTTCTATCTATTCACCGTAGAAATATCTGTTTGATTATCTGCTTTGGAAATTAAATTGAAGGCCTTGTCGGCCACAGAACCCGAAATTGATTACGCCATTGTGATTAGCCTAATTTTTAGAGCCTACGGTGAAATTTAATTGGTAATTGATTCAGATCAAAATAATTAGATTCAGAGCGACTAATTAAGTGCTCAATTATTTGATATTAAAATAATGTGAGTTAGTGGGGCTTTATAAGGGCCTTATTATATTCATTCCTTCTCTTTAAAATAATTTGGTTGATATCAACTCTAAGAGAGGGAAAGAGGAAGGATTGCATGTTTTGGCTCAAGGTTTGTGAGATTGGGAAGATTAAGGCTCCTAGGTGAGTAATTAACCCTTGACTCATGGATTTTTGTTTGTAATTTGTAAATTCAAGTTTGATTAATGGTCAAGAACACGAGTTAGATTGATTATGATGAAATTGAGTTGGTTTTGTTGAAATTGAAGTCTTAGAACACATGCATGTAAGAATTTGCCATAAATTTCCATATTTGAGCACAATGAGTATGTAATCCATGTTGAGTTTTGATTAATGACCATGTATTTGATCATCTCTTCACCAATTAAGTTGAGGATATTGTGTATATTTCACATGCAAGTGCAAATCATGGGAGTTTGAGTCTTGCATGTTTGAATCTAGTGTGTTGGTGATGAGTTTGAGTTAATTTGAGACATGCATGTGATTAAATTGTGAAATTGAGCTTCATTGTGTTGTAATTTGGTGTTTATACCATGTTAGAATATGTATATGTGAAGTTTGAGCCAAAATCATGCATTTAGAACCTTTGAACATCAAATTGAAGCTCAAGAACATGTTCTGGATTTTCCAGAATTTTGATGTCCGCTCGAGGGGGAAAACCGCCGCTCGAGCATGAAATTCGTGTTCCCAGTATTTTCTGCAGACATGGTGTCCGCTCGAGCGGGGAAGTTCATGCTCGAGCGGTGAGCCATGTAGAGAGGCCTTCCGTTCGAGAGCCAGAGTTCGCAATCGAGCGTAAATTTGACATATCTAGTACTTTTGCAGGCCTTAAGGGTCCGCTCGAGCGGGGAAGTCCACGCTCGAGCGGGGACCCTATTTTCTGAAATTTTGAAAAGACATTCTGTGTTTCATTTTCTGTTCTCTTTCACTTCCAAGTACTCTTGGGCATGCATTGAGCATTATAAATGAGTTAAAGAGATAAGAATGAGGCCTAAAGAGGAATATGTGGATTTAAGAACGGATTGAATTGTTTGTGACCCTTTTGTGTTCATGGAATGTGTAGGGTCGAGCTCTAGGGCAAACCAACCAACCGGTCACTGTGAGTAATATCAATATTTTGAAACTTGTCATTTGTTCAATTGCTTATTTTTTTATAAGCCTTATAAGTGCTAGTGTGAATTATGGACAGATGTTTGTTATGAATAACTGAATGGGCTAGAGGCCATTTTGACATGAATAACTGAATGGGCCAGAGGCCATTGTGACATGAACGAATGGGCCAGAGGCCAGTTTGAGATGAATGAATGGGCCAGAGGCCAGTTTGACATAAAAGTTTGAATGGGCCAAAGGCCAGTCTGACAAATGAAAGATAAATGGGCCAAAGGCCAGTATGTTTGGAACCACGGGCACTTGACCTAAACTATGTATATATATATGTTAAATAGAAACATGAATTGGGCCCAAGGCCGTTTGAAGCATGTTGTTCTACATATCGTTTTATAACTTCTGTATTTGATATTATTCACTAGGCTTTCGCTCACGCTCATTCATGTGTTTGTAGGTGAGCCAAGAGAAACCCAAACCCAACCCTAGTGAAATCTGTGAGGAACAACAAAGGTTTTGAAGAGTCAGCCCTCGCGTCTCACGCACGAGACTCCCCCTCGCCGTTTTGCACTTTTGTCTTGTTTTGTCATATTGGCGAAGACCTTGTATCTTTTGCACATAGTTTTGATGGGTTGACTTAGACTCATATGATCCTGTATGTACAGAACCTTATGTAGTACATTTTTTTGTTGTGAGTTATTAATATGCATATGTATGGTTTGTTATGATGTGCCACGTAAGCACAGCTCTATGGACAAAGTTTTTAATTGCTTCCGTTTGGCTCCTATTAACTCTGTTAAAATACGTTTGGTTTAGTTCAAGGCCGTAGGTAATCTCTTGATTACTGGCCGGTTATGTCCTTAACCCCCGGGGGCGGGTTCGGGTCATGACACCGACCACCCTTTTCTTTATCTTAGCCACCACCTATCACATTCTCCGATGGTGTCAGCCACTACCACCAGCCCCTACAACTAATCCCTACTCCTTAAACCCTACCCTAAGCCTATACCATCCCAACCATCTTCAACTCCGATTGGCCACCCTCTCCCGCTCCTTTGCAGCTCCAACGCTACCCACCTCTAATACTACCCCTTAACCTGTTCCCAACCCCGACGACCACCACCACCCAGCCCTACTCCTACATCATCTCTCTCTCTCTCTCTCTCTCTCTCTCTCTCTCTCTCATGTCACGATTGAAGAAAGCAGAGGGCAGCGATAGTGTGGTGGCTAGGATTTTCAATTGTAGAGGGCAGTGCCAGCTAGGGTTTCACAAAAAAAGTTGCAGGTGGCTATGGAAAGAGGGTGGCGGAGTTACGAATCACATGTGTAGGGCGACATTGGGATGATAAGGAGGGTAGGTGATGACGACCAAAGGTGATAGCAATGGCTAGTAGAATTAGAATTAGGATTAGGGTTTAGGAGAGATAAGGGTAAAAATAGAACTTCATATGTGGACAAAATTGGAATTAAAAAAAATAAACGAGATGAATGGTGGGTAATTCAATTTACACACCATTACTTGTCTCAGACACATCATTTACTCTGTTCACACCATACACAAATTAAAAATTTTAATTTTATCTCAATACACACCAATAATTTTCAGATAATACTCAACTACCCTCATCTTTCCAACAAACCCTAACCCTAACCATTGCCAGCAACCATTGCCTCCCACTGGCATCGTTCCCTTCTCAGCCTTTCTCAACCTCCCATGGTCGTCGCCCCTTCCCAACATCTCTTCCCCTTCCACCACTACTTCCTCCTCTCTAATCTCCATTCTTTTTGTTGCAGCCCTATTCGGCCAGTCACTCATCGTTGTCTCCTTCTGCTACCGTCGCTGCCGCTGTAGCCCTTTTCCATTCAGTCGCGATCATTAGATCGCGATCTCTCTTCCACCTGCGATTTCTCTATCTCTTTCAATCACAATGACCATCAGCCTTCGCTATCATCATTGCCGGCAACCCCTTTAGCCTTTCATTCCCAACGACAATGTCGCAGCCAAACAACCCCTTTTGATAACCCTTCGTCGTGATCCACCCCTCATCCAACTAGGTTTTGGGTTTCTAGATCTAAGGTTTGAGCAAGAAGAAGAATAAGAAGAGGAAGAGAGGGGGTTGCAGAATGGGCTACAGGAGATATTGGGATTGGAGAGGAGGGCGACGAGGCTAGTTGTAGAGGGTGGAGAAGGGTGGAGGATGACAGAGGGATGGACGACGGAGCTGGGGAGGCACGATTGGATTAGGGAGAGTATGCTGGACTGGGAGAGGGGATGGTGGTGGCTGTAACGGCAAGGGCTGGAGTTGGACGATTAGATGGCACTGGCAGGAGGAGAGGAATGCTACGAAGGTGGTGATGATCGGAAGAGAGGGAGGTGGTTGCCGGTGGTCAACAATGGCAAAGGTTAGGGTTGAGTTAAGAGAGAGGGAGGGAGGGAGAGAGAGAGAAAGGGAGGGGTGTGTTGGTAATTTGATTAAATGATAAAAATGTAAAAAAAAAATGGAGAAATAGCGTGAATTGAGAGAAATGATGATGTGTAAATAGAATTACCCATGAACGGTAAGTGTAAATAATACTACTCTTTTTTAAAATATAACATTTTTCCATTTGTTACTATGTTTTTGCGTGATATTGTGCTTTTGGTCCATGGTGCTTTTAGGTTTTTGCTGACTATAATATTTCCCTTTTGCAGTCATAGGATTAGATGAAAACTATTTGTAAATTTGATATCACTATCATACAACATTCTATGTTTTTTAATTGGTCTATTTGAAAACCACTTCTAATTTTGAGACCATTGGCCTGTACTGTTGTTTGTTTTAGTGTTTTTCTTTAGGTCACTTGTGAAATTATAATGCAAAATTAATAGTGTTTAAATAATTGTAATGGACATTCTTAGTTGTTCTCTGAGGTTTAAGGCCCCATAAGATCACATTGTGAACTCTTTCAATCCTTAGTTTTAGTTGGTTGGGCCAGAGTTTCACCCTACCTTCCACCGAATAAAGAAAACTTTATGGTTTCTTAACTTGTTGACATACTAGCAAAGATAGTTAGTGTTTGTGTCACATCTTCAAATTTGAGAGGCGACTTTCTTGTTTTTGCTCAAATTATGGGCATTGAGGTGATGGAGCTAGAGAATGAAACAAAAGATGTGGGTTTCATTGACCAAATAGTCCAAGTTATTTACATTTTCCGTTTCTTCTTAAGATGGTAATTGTTACAAGTTCTATGTTCAAGAAGTTGTCATGTTGACCAGTCAGCTGTCCCAGTTAACAATCTCATTATTTATAGTTGGTTATTTGCATTTTTTTAATTTAATTTTATTTAATTCTATGATTAAAGGCTTGGGATGTTTATGATGAGGCTTAAGAAACTTGTACATCCTACATGAACCTTTCAAGAGCACTTTGAGGCACTTTGACCACTTATAAAACTCAAAAAGACTTTTGTACCAAATTTCTAGCACATTGCCTACACAATAGTCCACTTTTGAACCACACTTTAAAAAATTTTCATCACCTAGCCTCATTTATTGTCTTTATTTTGACGTAAGATGGACCACTTTTGACTTAAATTTAAGGGAGAATTACCTATTTTATTTTACTCGGATAGATTCTAACCCATTGTCATTGTTTTATTTTTTTTGGCTATCAAATATCATTTGAAACACAATGAATTCATGGAAGATCAACGGGGTTACAAAGTAGACTCAAATATATTTTTGGAAAGTTTCATAATTTTTCAATGAGGCAATTTGGAGAAAATGAATTTCAAAGTCAACACCTCAAATATGTTTTTGTCCAAAATGACAAATGTGTACATTTCAGAGTCAAACTCGTACTTATTCAAAATTAGAGATGTTACTTTGTCCCTGTCTAAATCTACAGCTGCTAAATTCATTGCTCTCTTCCAGTAGAACCTCGAACTAGCTTGGAATGAATTTCATCATAGAAAATTAATACCATTTTGAAGAATGTTTCCTATACCAGGATGGTTTATCATCTAGAAAAATTGCAAAGTCAGATATAGTTCAAACAATAAGCTTGACTGTTAACCTTGTGCTATTTTGATGCCTCTTCAATTTAGTTAGGCATTGGACTAAGTTAGATATCTTGTCCAAGACAAACTTAGATGGAACTAGTTTCTTGATGAATTTTGTGAACGTAGAGTAAAGAGTTTCATCATTTTTTCTTTACTAATAAATTAGGTCCTAAATATTGTATTCTAGTCACCCATTTTGTGTTTGAAGTGTAAATTTTAGATAATACACTTTCATAGATATATAGATCTAGAGAATCTATGTACGTAAATATCTATGCTTATCATTTATGTGTGTGACCATTCTTCGTAATGTATGATGTATCTAGGGAATTGTCTCTATTAATGATGTGAATGAAACTATTTGTATTGGAGGTTAGACTTAGCAAAATCCTTTTTGAAGTTGTATTATTCGTTTTCTTGGTGTTTTTTCATGATTTCCAATGACTCATGAGTCATGTTTATCATATAGGAACAATTTCAATGTTATTGGAATTTATTTGTTAAATTTGAAATAATTTGTTGATTAGGTTTTTGACATATAAACTCATTTTCTCCTCCTCTTGCAGTGCGTGGTTTGCTGCAATTGAAAAGGATCGTCAATTTTGGAATTGATAGCAGCATTTGAGAAGGCATCTGGAAAGGTACAAAACTATTGAAACTTGTATTTTAAATTTTCTTACTCCGTCAAATCATAGAAATGGAACTTCTTTTTGCTGGAACTTTGTGTTTTGGACAACCTATATTTTGGTTCTCTTATTCATTTGATGCGAGTTGTCTCTACTTTTTCTTGATCCCAATCCAACTTGTACTTGAGTTCCTTTAAATTACTTTTTGAATTGAGGTCTGCAAATATCTAGGCATTGCTTTTTGTATAATGCCATGAGTTGAACTGGAAGTAAGTGTTGATAATTATTTTTTAATTGTGCTTCTTATGCATAATTCATGGGGTTCTCTTTAGAGAACATTTCACTTGGGTTTTAGAGTGATTGTAGCAAAATTCTAATTCTTTGTTAGAGGTCAACATAGTTAATGTTATGACAACCCTTTGAAATTGAACTATGCAACGGCTAACTTGGCTAAGTTTTGCTTTAGTTCTGAGTATTGTTATGTTATGGATTACTTCTCTCAAATAGAATATTGAAATATGATATTCCCACTCCCAAATATAAAGATTGGAAAATAATTAATGAGGACTCAGATGAGTGAATTTTTTTGGGTCAATTTGGTAAAAAATTCAAGAATAACTAATTAAATTAAAATTTTGGTTAGATTCTTTTGTTGCCTGGTGGTTTGAATTGGGGTATAAGAATGTGAGAAATCAAATTTGGTACTCTTTGATATTTCTTTGATGTTTGCTAATTAGAAACAAAGATAATTTTGAACAAGAAATTAGGTGGATGTCATTGTCTTGTTCAAGTTTGTGTGACTCGGTTGGTTAAAGCAATTAATTCTTCATTAACAGGTGGAGTCATCGATTTTGTGTTTTGATCTTTGAAACTTGGATGATGGATTGGTGATTTTCTGAAAAATGTGATCCCAAGGTTGAAGGTTCATTGGGTTTTTCTTTGTTTTTCTGGTTCTTTGGATTTTGGTGACTATAGTTGTTGTGGCAACTCCTTACGATAATGATATTCTTACATTATATTGATCAATTCTTCTACTCTAATGACTAGAATAGGGCATCAGCTTATGCCATCTTTTAAAAATCTCAATTTTCAAAAAATCAGTCTAAACCAAACAAGGTGACTAGTTCTGCAAAAATTGAACTAAAATCTTTAGATTTTGAAATATCTTTTGTATATGTAAAACATATCCATGATCACATCATAAATTGAAATCCACTACCCTTGTACTGGATTTGGGTGGTAAGAAAATTGAACTCCTTCGATCTATTTACTATTAACCTTGATATTATTTCATTTTATCTGATCTAATTTATTTCTTAGTTATATCTGTATAATATTGATGATCCATACCTATAGTAAAAATTGAACAAACAAGCTTGACGTGCTTGTCATGACATGCTCTACTGAATCCATCACTAAAATGGTAAACATATATATGCTTAAAAAAACATAGGTACATATATATATATATATATATGTGTGTGTGTGTGTGTGTATATACAACTTGCATATTGATTGATTTTGTTTAGTTATGAAAAATCTAGAAATCCCCTAAATATTGATTTGTGATTATGTATCAATTTTAAGCAATAAATAACAATCCCGATCAAACAATCAAAACAAATCAACATAATGATTTTAAAGTGGAAAACCATAATTGGAGCGCCTCTAATTGTGATAAAAAAACCACGGGCCAAAGCCACAAAATAATCCACTAAGAAGACAAAAGGAATTACACAAGTGTACTCTCAATTACCTAGCGAATACACGCCAGAATTGAACCGACCCCTATATGCCTCTTCTACCACGGTCTTCACCTCAAAATATTCTTGCCTAACGTTGAATCTACAACGCCGATGTCGAATCCACGATGATGAGCCACCCCAGAATCCACCAAAGCTTCAAGCCCAAATTCTACAGAATCCACCGAAGAACAACACTCTCTTTTGTATTGAACGAAACAAACAATCCTTTGATGTACACTTTTTGAATCAGATTTAAACTCAAACAAACATCAAAGAAACTCCAGATATAAACCCTAATATCCAAGAAGAAGATCTAGAAGTCGTAACTCTAAAATCTGATTGAAACACATATTTATCAAAAACAGATCCGCAATGGTCGCTTGAGAGAAGGAATGCTAGCGAGGAGACTAAAATGCGTGTTTTTCAAGTGTCTTCGCTTGAGCCACCAAAGTGTCGCTCGAGCGAGAAATGCAACTTCTTAGTATTTTTAAAGTCAGTGAAAACTTCTGGGACCAAGGATTCTTTGCTCGAGTGCACGCTCCTTCGCTCGTGCGATCAAACAACTTCGACCAAACAACAACTCGATCCCCGACATAGTCAGCGAAGTGGCAAACATGAAAGAATAGACATCACAAACTTCTCTGCAAGGCACAATTCGGGTTGGATTCGCATCTAAAACTCATAGCCTCACCGAAATAAAATAACGAATAAAATTACAACTGAAAGAAGTTTTGTCAAATGGGATTGCCAAGAATAAAAACCTAACAATCTCCCCTTTTGGCAATACCGTGACAAAACACACCTAACAAATAAAATCCTAATCACCCCAACCCATTACAGCCAACAAAAACCCCATTATAGCTAATAAAAACAAACTTTTTTCTCAAGGTCATGATCTGCAAAACAGCTATTAGTGCCACAATCTCCAAAACACTACCACAGGAGTAAATGAAAAAGCAATAGACACACGACATGATTATCTTGAAGCATGAGATGGAAATATGAATAGATGTAAATTGGAGATTTTAAGAATATGTAGCATGAATAGATGAAAATCCTAAGACTTTAAGAACATGTAGCATGAATAGATGAAAATACTAAGATATATGCACCCTCAAACTTCTCCCCTTTTTTGTCATGAATTGTCAAAGAAAGCTCAATCAACTATAGTAAAAGCATAAATCACACAAGCAAGCATATGATGATGTAATTAGCAGTAGCATGCAAGAAGGAAACAATAAAGAAGCATTGCATAGCAACATGCAAAACAACTAAAGCCAGTCTTCCTTACCAAACAAATCAAAGTGTTCATGCTAACTAACTCTTGCAATGATAAACCAAACTGCCCCTCACTCAAAACAACCACAAACAGTGAAAACAATGAACAAGAAGAAAACGACAAAAATAATATGGTGGAGCAAGCAAGGAATTTTAGATTTGTACCTTAAAACACACAAGATAATCCAAGAAGCACAATTACTTGAAAACACAATGTACATAGCCTCTAGGAGATTCCTCATAAAAGAAAGTGATCCATTATGTGAAAAGCATAGATACCATGAAAAAAGTGTGCGTGTGACTCTTGGAGTTTGACAAACACTAGATTCAAATCCTAGTAGTGATCTGAAAGCTGGACCTCCGGCAAGAGAATCTAAGCACAACAAAGGAAGGTCAAACCACTCGGAATCAAGGGGTATTTGGTGAGTAAAAGTGGAGGCTCCTCCTCAATCAAAGAATCTTTTTTTTCTTTCTTTCTTTTGCACATTTTTTCTTTTCTTTCTTTTGCACATTTTTTCTTTCTTTTGCACACTCATTGGCGGCTAATATGCTCAAGAGTATGGAAACCAAACCAAAGAAGCATGGATACAATAAGGATAGCCTGGTTGGTGACTCTGAGGTAGCCTTTTCCTCGTGCCTTAATTGCAAAGAACTAACGGGAAAGCCGTGGAGATGCAAAAAGTGGTAGGTGGTTAAGAGACTCAACATCACCCATGATAGGCTAGTATAGCTCAATTCCTCTAGAAAAACAAAAGATACAATGCCAAAAGTCCATAGAGAAAAATGATCACTTAGGCGGAGGACTCCGATATTTGTTAATAAAAGAGCGTGTACAAAATGAGACATACTAATCAAAGAACACACACTATGAAATGAGTAAAGACCACAGAAAGCACACATATATTAACATGTAATGGATATTCTCATCAATTCCAATATGCACCAAGGATTTCTCAAAAATTTCAAGCTTGCTAAACCATACTAAGAAAATCTTTTTGGATTTTTTTTTTTTTTATAAAACAAAGCAAGACAGAAAACGAACAGGCACACATTTAAAAAAAAAAAACAAAGCAAGACAGAAAATGAACAAGCACACATTAAATGACTCACAAAGGAAAAAAAACACATAGAAACCCAAAAACTAAAACGAATAAACAAATTGACACAAGTCAAGTTTTCTCACCCAAACTGCTTTAGTATGAACACAGTTGTGAGAATTGCGATTCTTGGGTGTGTAAACACCCCATTTTTGACCGTCCTCAAGGCTTGGATGTCATCGTTTGAACACGCGATGATTATCTATGCTTGTGTTTGTTTTGAGTTTCGAAAAGTCTTGGCTGCGCACCTTGCCTTAGAATCTCTTAACTTCTCAGTTTTGTGCTTGGTTGCACCAAGAGCTTGTGGATGTGTTCCTGAGAGAAAGGGAGAGCCTGTCGACCAAGTCTCCTGCCCACCGGCCACCTTGATTTTCAATCGGCCAAATGTGATGGCCGGCCGGCCAATTTGACTGCTGGTCGACCACTTTTATGGCCGGCCAGCCAAGTGTGGTTTTCAACAGATATCTCTGTAGACAGCTGGCAGCTATCATTCCAGGCCATACCCCAGCCCATGCCTGGACGTGGAAGTTCTGAGGGGGCTGCAGATTGATATATCTATATCAATCAAGCTCTCTTACAAGCAAGAAGGGGAGAGAGATACAACAAAAAAAAGGCTCTCTCTCTCTCTAAAATTCTCAGCTCTCTCTCCCTATCTCTCCCTTCCAAACCCTTCAAACCCTAAGGTTCTTGCCCCCTTTACACTACCACTCATAGCCTACAACTTCCATACTCCATTCCAGCAACTTGAGGTTGTTTTTTAGAGCTTAGGAACACCATTTCTCGGACCAAAACCTGCTAGAAGTTTGGACTACATGGGTGAGCCTCATTTCTCTCTCTTCTTGCTCTATTTTGCATGCAATCTTAGCCTCTGTTTCTTACATTTTTGGGCTCCGACCTGAATTGTAAATAGTCATATTTTGGGCTCCTTTTCATGTTTGATCAAGGACCTCTTGCTGTTTGAGGTCTCCTCCTCCCCCTTTGCTTTTAAATTCTCTTTTAGGCCTATTTTTGCATGATATTTTAGGCTTATTTGTGAGCTGTTTTGGACTTGGTCATAAACTGTGAAATATCTTTTTTTGTGACCCTCTTCAACTTTGTTGAAGGGCTCTCCTCTGTTTGGGGCCAGCTGCTGTCCCTTGTCCCTATTCTCTCTTTTAGGGCCTTTTTGCATGATAGTTTAGCCCTATTTGTGTTTGTTTTTGAGATTTGTTATAAACTGGAAAAAGTTTTTTTTTGAGGCTCTCTTGATTTTTGATTAAGGGCATTATTTTATTTGAGGCCACATGCTTCCTTGTATGCTTGATTGTCCCTTGCTTTGAGCCTTACACCTAAGCCCCAATTGCATGCTTTGTTTGGCCTTCTAGCCACTGAAATCCAGTGGATTTTCAGTGGCTAGAACACTGTTTTGAGAGCCAAGATTAGAAGGGGGTGACCCCCCTCTCTCCTTCTTTTGTTTGGTGGCCTTTTTGGCCTTCCAAAGAGACCTCACCTTGCATGCTTCGAAGTCACTTTCTAGGGTCAATTTGGTGAGTTTTAGGACTACTATATTTGATTTTCATAGTTGTTTATGCCATGCTAAATGTCTACCTTGCATGTGCTTAATAACTCCTTACATGGCCCTCCAAAGTAACTCATTATTTTTGCATACCATGGTTGCATATCAGTGGTTATTTGGACCTACTTTCACATAATTTATTCACTGATTTTTGCTGGTTTGGTGAGATTACATTTGCTTCATATACTTGCCATGTAAACCATGATTACTAGTCAAGATTGCATGCTATTTTGTCCACCACGCTAGCATATTTTGGCCATGCTTTGAACTGGAAATGCTCATGTTTTGGGACTTCCTTGGCTCTGTCTTCATGCTTCATGATCAAATAATGCATGCTTTGTATAGCTATAAGTCATTCCATGTGCCTAATTTCGAATTTCGGGTTTGAGCTCATGCATCGGGTGCCATTTTCCATGTTTTGGGGCTGTTTAGCATCATATTTCAGTGCTGGAATTTGTGAGTTTGCATGCCATCTTGCATCCCTTGCCATGTCTTGTTAGAGTTACATGTTGTGCCTTAGGTTCGGTCCTCGGTTTGCGTGCATGCGTGCACGCATTTCGAGAGTCTCATTTTCACCTAATGGCTACTGATGTGAGTGTGGCTGAGGTCCATTCATGTTAGTGTAAGTCCATCCTGCATTGTGTATGCCATGTTTCAATGCATTGTGCATGGTATGTTATTAGCATTATGTGTGCTATATAGTTGCATTGCATGTTTGTATGTTTGCTTGCATGCTTAGGTCGCATGTGCATCGTTGTGCATTGCCTCGCCTCTTGATCAACCATGATTGAGGTTGGGTCCCTTGTATGTTTTGTGTGTATTGCATTTGACATTGAAATGCATACTTGACTCTTCGGCCATCATGTATCAAAATGCGCAATTGGTGGCCCGAGGGTCAAGGGCCATGCTCCCTTGAGTCCATTGCATGATAAGGGGTGAGGCCATGCATACATTTGCCTGAAAATTCCATGCCATACACTGTTTGCCCTCTGCTGCTGTCAATTGCAGGTTCTGCAGGAAGCTTTGGCCGGTCGGCTAAATATAGTGCCGACCGGCCAGTAATCTGTGGCCGACAGGTTAAAAGGCGGCCGGTGATCATCCTATTAGGCCGGTGGTGCTTCTACTTGGTCGGTGGCATTCCCCAATATTCAGAGAGCATGCCCTTGGACTTTGGCAGTCCTCAGAGGGGCAAGGCAGTGTAAACGGAGGCAACAGTGGCATGGTATAGATTTTCGGGCAAGACGAGTCAAGCATGCATCATCCACGCATCTCGAGGCGGGGGGCTATGGCCACTTTAATTCAGTGTTTAATTTGTTAATTAATTAGAAATTCTGTAATAATTAATTTAGTATTATCTATTCGAACTGTAATATTTATTTGGACCCTCCGAGCGAGGGCAATTATGTAATAAGTGTGCATGAGTATGTGTATGTCTTCCAACCCCACGTCTTTCTTCCCTTTTATTTACCCGCTTATGTTGGTTAAATTAGGGCATATTTCAATTAGCATACAGTATGATAGCATGTTTGCATTCATTCATCTGTCTTGCATGCACCGGGCTCGGCGCATCATTCTAACTGCATTTGTATCTCAATTAGAAGTTGAATACATGTTAGTTGTAGCATTTCACATGCCATCTTTAGAATAGCCGAGCATATCTTAGTTGCAGTTTGCATGTGTTGCATTAGGCATTTCTGTATAGTTAGGATCATGCATGGATTTCTAACATAGCTTTTGTTTTGGCTTGGAGTACTCGGTAAGTGTTTTTGCTTTAGCATCCTTGCATGTGTGTGAGTGACTACCATGATAGCATGCTTACCATGAGGCTATATGCTTATGTGATATAACTGTCTGAATGCCTGTGGGTGAAGGTTGGATTATTTGAATTGGAATAAATGCATTGACTGTGAGTTTTAAGCCCACTAGATAGTGGCAAAATCATGTTTTTTTCTAAGCCCACCCGAGGGTGGCAAATTCACGTCTTAGCCTACTTGCGGGTAGCACCATCAAACCACTTTAAAAAATAAACATGAAATGTTTTGTTCCAATTCAGACGATCTAGTCTATACTTGTATGCTGTGCGCATCACAAAGTAAATCTAGGCTAATAACCGGAATAAGAACGCATAACGTTTTCAAAACTGGATGTCATGGTTAGTAAAGGCCGATCTTCGGATCGGGCGAGAGGGGGTGCTCATAGCTGACCTTCCCCAATCGTACCCAAGCTCCCGAGCCGAGGCAACTTTGGTGATGACAGACACGTGGCCTTTGGCATCGAGTCAGGGTTTCCTAAATTTCCCAAAAATAAAATATTTAGGTGGCGACTCTGTATCTGGCAAAGCAGTCCATGTTTGGCACTTCTTTCAAAAAATCTGTTTTCTCAAAACGATTTGCCGGATTTGGACTCTTTGGTTCAGATTAAGAACCGTGACAATTTGAGTCCGAACTGTAGTGAACCCAAATATGAACGGAACGGGACTCATCCTCCTGGGGCGTTCGGGGACGTCTACAGGGTGGTGTCTTGACGTTGTGGTTCCCTTTCTTTTCATTGGGAACCCGTCTTGACTTGGTTTCCAACTTTCTATTCCTAGGTCTAGGAAAATGCAAACTCGCTCCATGTTTGGTCTCAACCAAATCAAAATAGCAAGGTCTATTATGACCCTTAACCTTATTATGACCAATGAAGTGTTTCCTACCCACGAGATATTGGAATTTCTTCCATCTCTATGAGACACTCTCCTATGCAACTCATAACAATAAGGGCGAATATGACCATACAGACCACAATGCTGACAAATAAAAATAGAGTGTACCTTCTTTTCTGTGACCTTACCAACTCTAGAAAGATTGAGAAGTCTTTCCTCTTATTGAATCTTATGCTCCCCCTGCACATGAGTTCTTGTATCATGAGACGTGGATGCACTCGGTTTTTGCTCTTTGTTATCACCAAAGCCAATGCCACTCTTGTCATAACACATTTGTTGAGACCCAATGATATTGTCCAAAGTCTTTGATCCTCGATTCCAAAGGCCAATGGTAGCCATAGCACACTTGAGCTCTTCCTCTTTCTTGATCATCAGTTCCTTCAAGGCAACTTGAGACATCTCGAGGGTTTCAATCTTTTCTTCATATGTTGTATAGATCTGCTGTAGCTCATTCCTCTCTATCTCACAAGTCAAGAGTTTGTACAAAGAGCTTGTCAATCATTAGAAATCTTAATGGCATCATTCCTAGCCTCATAAATCTCCTTATTTAATTTGACATTCACACTTTCATTTGCTTTGAGTTTCGTAGTGAGTTTATCATTTAATTTGGATAAATTAAGAGATTCCTTATACAACTTTTCATAAGCTTGCTGAAGCTCTTCATCTTCACTCCCCGAGGATTCATCATCGGTGATATTTTCAACCGGCCTCTTCGAATACTCTATTTGTCCTTCAGTTTCGAAAGCCGCCATGAAAGCAAGGAATTGGACATGCCCCTCTTTGCCTTGTCCTTCGTTGTCACTTTCATCTTTATCAAACTCTGATTCATCATCCCGCGTGATAGCGAAGGCTTTCTTCTTCTTCAAACGAGTAGGGCATTCTTGAGCAAAGTGGCCAAATCCTTGGCAATTATAGCATTGGACTCTTTTAGAGTTCCCTTGTATCTTTCCTTTCTCCTTCTTGGTTATAGAATTAATTTTGAATTTATCTTTACCTTTGGATTTATGAGTTGATTCCAAAAGATTAGGATATTTTTTTAGAAAATATTTTTTAAATTGTTTTACAAAAGCATCCGTAATCTTGGAATCTATCTCACAATCCTCATCAGAATCCTTTCCAACTTTATGAGCACTACTAAAGGCAATATCATTTTTTTTGTTTCTTTTTGAAATTCCTATGTGCCTCATAAGTTTGAAGATTTCCAACCAAATGATCTAGCTTGAGGTTGCCAACATCTTGAGCCTCCTCAATAACCGTAACTTTTGGTTGGAACCGATTAGGCAAGGACCTCAAAAATTTTCCCACAATCTTGGATTCAGGTATTGTTTTCACCTAAATTGAAGCTGAAATTTACAATGTCACTCAACTTCACATAAAATTCATCAAAGGTCTCACTATCTTTCATTGAAAGGCTTTCGAAACTAGACATGAGCCTTTGAAGTTTTGAGCGTTTAACAGAAGGAGTGCCCTTATGAATAGTTTGTAAGATATCCCAAGCCTCTTTTGCGACTTCACAATTGCAAACATAACTAAACTCTTTTGGTATGACGGCGCAAAAGAGAGAATTGATAGCTTTACTAGTCCAGCTACTATTTTCGTAATCAATTGTGTCCCACTTATCAATTGGTTTGCGGATGGTTACTCCATCAATGGTAATCATCGGTTCGGTCCACCCATACATGAAAAACTACCAAACTTTTTCATCAATGGATTTTAAAAACAATCTCATCCGAGCTTTCCAAAAGGAATAATTGGATTTGTCAAGTAGGGGTGGTCGTACCATAGAATTTCCCTCACGAATTGAATCCATTATCACAATTCAAACAAGATCTCGCTCTAATAGATTTTTCTTTTTTAAGAAAAATAGAGCAACCTGCTTTGATTTGTGATTATATATCAATTTTAAGCAATAAATAACAATCCCAATCAAACAATCAAGACAAATCAACACAACGATTTTAATGTGAAAAAACCACAATTGGAGCGCCTCTAATTGTGATAAAAAAACCGCGGGCCAAAGCTACAAAACAATCCACTAAGAAGAAAAAAGGAATTACACAAGTATACTCTCAATTACCTAACGAATCCACCCGAATTGAACTGACCCCTATATGCCTCTTTCACCATGGTCTTTACCTCGGAATTGTCTTACCCAAGGTTGAATCCACAACGCTGATGTCGAATCCACGACAATGATCCACTCCAGAATCCACCAAAGCTTTAGGCCCAAATTCTACGGAATCCACCGAAGAAGAACATTCTCTTTTGTATTGAACAAAACAAACAATCCTTTGATGTATACTTTTTGAACCAGATTTAAACTCAAACAAACATCAAAGAAACTAGCAAAGAAACTCCAGATATAAACCCTAACATCCAAGAAGAAGATCTGGAAGCCGTAACCCTAAAATCTGACTGAAACACATATTTATAGAAAACAGATCTACGATGGTTGCTCGAGCGAAGGAATGCTCGCTCGAGCGAGGAGACTAAAATGCGTGTTTTTCAAGTGTCTTTGTTCGAACCACCAAAGTGTCGCTCGAGCGAGAAATGCAACTTCTCAGTATTTTTACAGTCAGTGAAAACTCTTGGGACTATGGATTCTTTGCTCGAGCATACACTCCTTCGCTCGAGCGACCAAACAACTTTGACCGGGCAGCTTGATCCCCGACATAGTTAGCGAAGTGGCAAACATGAAAGAATAGACATCACAAACTTCTTTGCAAGGCACAATTCGGGTTGGATTCACATCTAAAACTCATAGCCTCACTGAAATAAAAGAACAAATAAAATTACAACTGAAAGGAGTTTTGTCAAACGGGATTGCCAAGATTAAAAAACTAACAAGTTAATTTTGTGTTTCTGTTTTTGGTTGGTTAAGGTAAACTAAATTTTTTATTGTTAATTTGAATTTTTTCTTATGTTTGTAATTTTTGGTATTTGTATTGACATGCCCAAATTTTTCTGGTAGTACTTCTAGCTGGAATTATTGCTTCTCAACATTTTAATTTTTTTATTTGCAATTGTAGTAGGGACTTTCCAAGAATTTTGATTATAGTGGAGCTAGAGATTGATCTTTCTAGACCTGATCTGTTCTTCTAGAAAGAGTACAAAATCCATTCAAGTACCACTACTACTTCTTCTTCTTCTTCTTCTTCTTCTTCTTCTTCTTCTTTCCCTTTTAGGCCAACCACTTTAGGTTCCTTGTTATTTTAGTCCTATCATGGTATTTTGCTCCAATCTGATTTATTTTTAAATGAATAACAACATAATGTATAACCATGCAATAGGTTAGGTAGCACACCAGAATTCTTGATATATGGGCATGGGCAACAAAGAAAAGCAATCAGGTAACTAGTTATGTCATTTTATGTGCTTCTCTTGAATATAAGCTCTTCATATTTCACTTATTGTGATAAGTTTTGGAATGAAGGCTCTTTAAATATGTTTCAAATAGGTAACTAGTTCATATTTAAAAAATTGAGCTTGAACTCGACTCATCAAGAATTTGATAAACTCAAACTTGAATTCCTCTTTGTCCATGTAATCGTTATGGGAGGAACACGCCTAAGATGTATCAAAGGGAATTTCTATCTACCTGAACTAAGCTTCATGTTACATAAAGGTGCAGCTTAGAAGTGATTCTGTTTTAAAGTTATGCAGCTTCATGTTACATAGTTATGCTAGTCCAATTATGAATTGAGATCAAGATGCATGAGTATACCTGTTTCACAATTGAACTTCAGGATGAATTGATGAGCAATAAGCAATTATTCTTTGAAATTTAGGATTGATGAACTTTTTCCCTTTTCCCCTTTTTCTTTCACTGTGGAAAACAACTTTGGTCTGTCTATTTGTCATTGAACTTAAAAGTGCCACTATATGGTTGTGATTGCTATATGTTTATGCTCTTTTGGTCTCTCTATTAGAGTTTGAATCAGTAAACCATGTGTTAATATGCTTTGCCCTTGTGTTTGGAGAGTGTGGTCTAAACATGTCTATTGACGACTTCTTGGGTGTATTTTTATTTGTTTTCCTTATTGTGTATCCATGATTGGGGGCTGTTGGGATGACGTGAAAGCAACAGGGTGCCAAATAATAATATTCTTGAAAGTGTAACAAATCCCACTGAGGGAAATAATTAATGTTCCTCTTGACTACATATTGATATTCTACAAATAATATTACCTTATATTAGATTAACTTAAGTAACTTAAAGAAATGATGCCAAATTCTATAAAGTCTCTACAATATTTGCAACTAAATGTTGTTAATCAAGAAACCACTTTACTAGCGCATCAATTAGCACTCCAAGCTTAAATAGGTCATAAGGAACATCTGCTTTTAAATTTTGATATTTCTTGATATACTAGCTTTTTTCTAGCTAATAACTTATGATGTTTCTAGCTAAAATGAAGAAATATGGTTGACCTTTGAACAACACAACTCCTCAATTCTCGTTGATTTATTGACCCAACTTTACGTTCGTTGGGGTGAATTCCAGCAAGATGTGTTAGGGTTACCTGGGATGTTTCTGGTGGGGAAGGAGATTGGCCTACAGCGTTGGATCCTCTTCCTTGGTGGTCGGTCCTTTGAGTTCCAAGAGGAGACGGCGGATTAGAGAGGGCATCGGAGGTTGGGTATTGTGGAGCGTGGCTCAGGTCTACGGTGAGAGGTGATTGTGATTGGTTTCAAAGTGAGTTGGGTCACGACCAAATTGCGGTTGCTTCGGGCAATCTACGAGCACGATCTTTCTTGGGTCGTCTGGACGGCAAGTGGTGAAGTGTGGCAATTTGGACTCGTGGCGAGGAGGATCGTGGGACATCGTTTCAGATTGTGGTTACAAACGACGATAGAAGGCATCAGGTCTTTATCCCTATGTCAGAGTTTAGGGATGGTTGGGAGGATATGGCGTTGGTTATTGAGGGCTTCGTCAGAGGAAAGAGTTGGGTTGTGAAGGCTGGCCAAGTGATGGGGGCACCAGCGGTGAAGAGGACTGCGCTGCCTATTGTAACTAATTTGGGTAAATCGATTCTTGTTGTGGCGGAGGAGGGGTGGTTTGGCTTGTTGAATAGGGCTTTGGTGGGTAAAGTGGGTGTGGTGCGGGATAAGGGGGTTCAGTTTTCCGCAATGACAGAATGGGTTAGTCGATGGTGGAAATATTCGGGAAAAGTGGAGATTCGGCCAGTCGGGGGTCAAAACTTTCTCTTCGTGTTCCCTTTATGGCGGGAGACTGAGATTGTTGTGTGGCGTCAATGGGTGGTCGATGGTCGCGACCTTAATCTGTGATGGTGGTCACCAACAGCCTTGTGTGACAAGGGGAAGTTGACCTTCATGGAGTCATCAGTGTAGGTGACGGTGGTGGGTCCACCGATTCATCTTTGAGGGTTGGAAACATATAGGGCCATCGGCGATAGGTGTGGTGGTTTTCTGGAGGTCGATGAGCTCTCAGGAGATCTCGGAGTGGTGCGACTATGAGTCCGACATCATGGTAGCATTCCGACCAAGTTAGTGCTTCGATGGGAAGCTTGGCAATATATGATACCTTTGTGGCCAGAAGTTGGGTCAATGATAGATGCAGTGTCGTCGACAGTGGAAGCTCGTGCTGGCCTTCGGTTGGCGATAGACAGTCGGTTAGGTAGGCGTGATGAGAGGCAGAATTTCAGGAATGGAGGATTTGGTGGAGTTGATTGCAGATTTGGGAGAGATTTTCTAGGGTATGGAAATTGGGGCAGATCAAAGCCAAATGGGCATGGGGAGTGTGCTTGGGGTGAGGCATCTTTGGACCGAAATCAAAAATAGAGGGCCAGTAGTGGGGAAATGGGCTAGCTCAATGGGAAGCATAGCATGGGTCTAAGTAATTCTGGCCCAGTAACAAAAGTAAACTGCATACCCAGCCCACAGTTGAACACAACCACATGCTCTAACCTGTCTATAGACTGGGTTTTTGGGTCTTTCCTTGATGGTGTTAGATCGTAGCGGCAAACGAACAGCTCTAGTGGTCTGCTGGCTGGCAAAGGTCAGGGTAATACAGCGGGATGATGAGCTCGCTAGGGTGATGGCGCAAGTGTTGTCGGAGGTGCCTTGTTTGCACCTTGGGCAGGTGGCGTTGGAGGACTTGTTGTCGCGTAGAAAGATACACATGCCCATGGAGGCTGTGGGGTGTAATTCGATAAGTAAGTTGTTAGGAGCAACGATTGATGGGGAAGTGGTGGTTAATTTAGGGGAACATGAGAAGTCTGTGGGAATGACAGAGATGCGATGGGAAAATTAGGGTGATGAACTGGCCTTTGTGGTTTGGCCGAAGGTGATAGCAGATAGGGCTTCTAGGATGTCATATCCAGAGCCAGAACCTGAGTTTGAGCTAGGTGTAGACTTTTGTATGGATCATCTACCATCTTCAGATGAAGTATCAGAAGGGTGTTAGATCGCATATTTGAGGTTAGTAAATTTTTGGGAGTATCATTTGAGGGACATGAAGATGAAGCTCTGAAATTATTCTCTGCTATTGAAGCTTCTTAGACTGGGGGAGGAATGGGTGGTCAGGCAATGCAGTTTGCTGGTTAGAAAAATAAACGGGGTAGGGAGTTATGGAGACTAGAATGTTCAATAAATTATGATCAAAACACAAGAGGAGGCGGCCGACATATAAGGAAGGAGTGGGGTGGTTCCCTTTTGTTTCCATGCATATGAAAATTCTGACTTGGAATGTGCAAGGTTTAAATGAGCGAGGGAAACGAACAGTGATAAGGTCCTTATTGAAGAGTGCTAGGGCAGACGTGATGTATCTACAGGAGACGAAAATAGAGGTTGTTGGGTTGAACTTTGTGCAGGAGTTATAGGGGGAAGGCATGTGGAATGGGCTTTTCAACCATCTTTAGGGGTGGCGGGGGGTATCCTTATATGTTGGGACAATAGAGTGGTTATAAAGGAGGGGGAAGAAGTAGGAAGATTTTCTCTCTCTTGTTTGTTCAGATGCTTTGAGGATGATTTTCGGTGGGTGTTTACGGGGGTTTATGGTCCAGTTCGGAGGACAGAAAGGGCAACTTTTTGGGAGGAATTACAGCATGTTGCTTTTAGATGGGGAATGCCTTGGTGTGTTGGGGGTGATTTCAATGTTATGAGGAGTCCAATGGAAAAGATTGGGGGGACTCAGATGGAAAGTCTTTGAGGGATTTTGTTTCTTTTATTGATGAGATGAAGCTCATAGACTTGCCATTACAAGGAAGAGGTTATACCTGGTCGGGTGGCCAAGTGAGTTTTTGGCTTGATAGATCCTTGGTTTCTGGGGATTGGGAGGAGCATTTTTCTCAAACGCTTTAGTGTAGGTTGCAATGTCGGACTTCTGGTCACTGGCCAATCCTGTTGGACAGTGGGGGAGTCCGGAGCGGTCCTTCGTCTTTTCGATTTGAGTGGCGGATCAGAGGGGGCATCAGAGGTTTGGTATTGTGGAGCGTGGCTCAGGTCTACGGCAAGAGGTGATTTTGATTGGTTTCGAAGTGAGTTGGGTCGCAACCAAATTGCGGTTGGCTTCGGGCTATATACGGGCACAATCTTTTTTGGGTCGTCTTGATGACAAGTGGCGGAGTGTGGCGATTTGGACTCGTGGCAAGGAGGATGGTGGGACATCGTTTCAGATCCAAAAAGAAATGAAAAAATATGGTGGCAGGTGTGAGCAGGAAGATATCAGCAGCATCAGCTAGGGCTCACACCAAAATACCAAAGCAGAGCACTCATTTTCAATTTCCTTCAGATAGGTTTTCTTCATTTTCAATTATAATTTGGTCTACATATACTATCTATGTATGGATCAATTCAAATATATAGTGAAATATGACCCATGGGTCTTGGTTGTTCTGTAACAATTATGTATATGCCTATGGGTAGTAAACATGTTAGCTTAGATTTTATTTTGATGTATCAGATGAGCCAAAGATGAGCACTTTGGAAATCAATTTTTAGTAATTTATGGGGAAATTGTGATTTTTCTTTTTTGTTTAATATGAAATTGGCACTTTGAACAAATGAGTAAGGGCTTCAAACTTGTATGTGCACTCATTAATCACTATGCTTGTGGATTTATATAAGGTCTTTTGACAAACTTTTTTGTTCTCAAATATTTTCTTGTGACAAAACTAGTAACACATATAATTTTCTTGAAGTTCCTTGCTATTGTGACATCAACCATAATTTTAAGTATTCTTCTTTTGTCTCAAATTTCATTCTTGATGGAGATTTAAAATATTTGCATTTGTAATGGCTGTTATGAGTGTTTAATCTGTTTTTGTCCTGCATTTGATGTTTCCTAACTAGCTTTTTTTTAATTTAATTCACTGTTTAATAAATTCTCTTTTTTCACTGCTGCTTGGGTTTAGAGAAAGTCTAACAGCTTCATTGGTTGTTTCCTTGAAATCAGCATTTGCCTTTGGAGGGACATTCATCATAATCTCATCCTCTTTGTTATCGTTTCTAGTAACTGGTAGTTTCATGATTTGTTTTCTAATCTCTTTTTATTTAATTTCTAGGTGTACATTAAAATGTTGATTTTTTCCCCCATTGTTGAACTATTGATTATGTCTTCTTTTTCTTTTCATCTTTTTATTTGATTTTTAAAAAATAAAAAGTAAAAATTGTTCTAATTGGTTATAACAGACAAAGTGAATTCTTGGTAGCTCGTATTTATTGGATTTCTTTGTGCTAATTAGATTTTGTAAGCCATGGCGTCATAGTTGTGGAATTTACTTTTGTTATGAACAGGCACCTAAGGATTCAAGCGATTATTTGAAGAAACGTATAAGTCATGCTTTTGCTCATGACAAAAAGACGTATGGACAACTTCGATATTTTGGTTTTTTGACCTAATTGGGAGATAAGGAATGCAAGTGCAGCTAGTGTTGTGTTTTGTGAAGGGTTGGCACCCTCTTTGTAAGGGATTTAATTGTGGATTTTGTTAGGAGTGAGTTTTGATTTTTGAATATTCAAAAGGGATACGTACCACCCTTATGGACCATATTTTTTAATGTGGTAGTTGGATACACTACAAAAATTTTGACTTTTTGCGACAACAAAATGCCGTCGCAAATACTCATAATGCTGTCTCAAATACTTTTTTGCGACGACAACTGACTTTTAGCGACGACAAGTGGGGGGTCGTAGCAAAGGGCATTGCTAAAACCCTTTAGCGACAGCACCATGCTGTCGCCTTTTTTTTGCGACGGCAAAAGTTGCCTTTTGTGACGGAATTTTGGTGTTGCCAATAATATGTAAAAACTTGAGATTTTTTGTGATGGTACTGTTTTACTGTCGCTAAAAGTATTATTTGAGACGGCAAAAAATGCCGTCGCTAAAGGGTTTTTATTGCGATGAGATACTTGTCGCCGCTAAAGATTATTTGAGATGGTAAAACATGCCGTCGCAAAAGGTTTCTTGTTTCAACAAAATACTTTTGGTCCTAATGTTTTTTGAGACAGCGTGGTGCTGTCGCAAAAAAAGAAAAAGAAAATGAAAATTACCTGTATTAAATGAAAGATAACTAAAAAAGAAATCAATAATTGCATAATAATATAAAAATTTCAGTATAAAAATAACAATTCATCCATAATAAATATATTTTTGCATTCATAACAACACATCAGCAAAATTACTTCACTACATAATGTTGCATAATACAAATATAATGTTTAAATATATAATATTGTTCATAATTCAAAATAACTTAAATCAACAACAAAAGTTTTCCTCATGATTCTTCCGTGGGTAACAAAAACAAAAGTTAGTCACATTGTTCACACGCCTGCACTTCACAAGAAGCAAACTCCCACTCGAGAAATATCTGAAAACAAAAAATAAAAACAATTAATGACAATATAATTATATGTTAATATTTTAATTATAAAAAAACAAAAAAATTTAACTACTATATAATTACAAAGATAATTAAGTAAATAATTTTAGCTAGACAGAAATCCGGCTCTAACTCCCAAACTGGGAACCTGATTCGAGTCCTGTCTTCTCCCACAAGTCTCTTGTGCCTAGGTGGTCATGTGTGCGAAGTTTCGTGCTATTCCGACGCCGTTTGGTGATTTTGGGGCGTCAACACCTCGAATTCAAGTTTCTTAAGGAACTAGTTTACCTAGAGTGAAATCCGGCTCCAACTCCCAAACCGGGAACCCGATTTGAGTCTCATTTTCTCCCACAAGTCTCTTGTGCCTAGGCGGTTGTGTGTGCCAAGTTTCATGCTATTCCGACGCCGTTTGGTGATTTTGAGGGTGTCAACACCTTGAATTCAAGTTTCTTAAGGAACTTGTTTGCCTAAGTGAAATCCTGCTCTAACTCCAAAACTGGGAATCCGATTCGAGTCTCATCTTCTCCCACAAGTCTCTTGTGCCTAGGCGGTTGTGTGTGCCAAGTTTCATGCTATTCCGACGCCGTTTGGTGATTTTGGGACGTCAACACCTCGAATTCAAGTTCCTTAAGGAACTAGTTTGCCTAGAGCGAAATTCGGCTCTAACTCCCAAACCGGAAACCCGATTCGAGCCCCGTCTTCTCCCACAAGTCTTTCGTGCCTAGGCGGTCGTGTGTGCCAAGTTTTGTGCTATTCCGACGCCGTTTGGTGGTTTTGGGGTGTCAACACCTCGAATTCAAGTTTATTAAGAAACTTGTTTGCCTAGAGCGAAATCCGGCTCTAACTCCCAAATCGGGAACCTAATTCGAGCTCCGTCTTCTCCAACAAGTCTCTCGTGCCTAGGTGGTCGTGTGTGCCAAGTTTCGTTCTAATCTGACGCCGTTCGGTGATTTTGGGTCGTCAACACCTCAAATTCAAGTTTCTTAAGGAACTAGTATCCCTAGAGTGAAATCCGACTCTAACTCCCAAACTGGGAACCCAATTCGAGTCCCGTCTTCTCCCATAAGTCTCTCGTTCCTAGGCAGTTATGTGTGCCAAGTTTCATGCTAATTCGACGCCTTTTGGTGATTTTGGGGCATCAACACCTTGAATTCAAGTTTCTTAGGGAACTAGTTTGCCTAGAGTAAAATCCGGCTCTAACTTCCAAATCGCGAACTCGATTTGAGTCCCGTCTTCTCCCATAAGTCTCTCGTGCCTAGGCGGTCATGTGTGCCAAGTTTTGTGCTAATCCTACGCCATTTGGTGATTTTGGGACATCAACACCTCAAATTAAGTTTCTTAAGGAACTAGTTTGCCTAGAGTGAAATCCGACTCTAACTCCCAAACCAGCATTCCGATTCGAGTCCCGTTTTCTCCCACAAGTCTCTCGTGCCTAGGCAATCATGTGTTCCAAGTTTCGTGCTACTTCAATGCCATTTGGTGATTTTGGGGCGTCAACACCTCGAATTCAAGGTTTCTTAAGGAATTAGTTTGCCTAGAGTGAAATTCGGCTCTAATTCCCAAACCGGGAACCCAATTCAAGTCCCGTCTTCTCCCATAAGTCTCTCGTGCCTATGCGGTCATGTATGCCAAGTTTCGTGATAATTCGACACCATTTGGTGATTTTGGGGTGTCAACACCTCGAATTCTAAGTTTCTTAAAGAACTAGTTTGCCTAGACCGAAATCCAGCTCTAACTCCTAACAACATCAAATACAACATTTTTTTTGTTAGTCATCAAATCCCATATGGATAATTAAACATCTCAATCAACAATGAGTACATCTGTATTTATGAGAAAATTAAGCAATGGAAATAAGTTATGCTGGTGCTTACCTGTTGTAATACCCCTGTTCCGTAGTATGCTAATTGGTCCCTAATACGTATGTGACTATATGTTTTGATATGATTTTTGTGTGCAATTATGTGAATATAAGCGACTTTGGAATTCTACCTGTTCACCGTAGGAATATCTGTTTGAATAATCCGCTTTGGAAATTTAATTGAGGGCCTTATCGGCCACGGAACCCGAAATTGATTACGCCATTGTGGTTGGCATAATTTTAGGGCCTACGGTGAAATTTAATTGAAATTTGATTCTGGTCAATTTAAACTGATTAAATTGAGAAATTAAGTACCCCATTATTTTATATTAAAATATTTGTTAGTGGGGCTTGTTGTATATTTGTATTACACTCTCCTTTAGCTCTCTTAAAACTCAAAATCTGAGTTAGACAATTGAGAGTGAGAGAGAGGCCGGCCATGGAGAGAGAAAGGGAGAGATTTGTGTAATTTGGGCTCAAGACTTGGGAATTTGAAGATCTAGCTCAAGATTTGGCTAGGGCTTGAGTGTTGAAGCTCTTAGGTAAGTGATTTCATGAAATCTTACTTGTAATTTGTAAGTTCAAGGGTTGTTTGTGATCAAGAACATGTAATGAGTTGATTTTTATTGAGATTGAAGTCTTAGAACTCATGCATGTAAGAAATTACTTTGAATTTGCGTGTTTGAGCTTGAAACACATGATTCATGTGGAGTTTTGGGTAAAGCTCATATTGTAGTCACCATTTGTACCATCTAAGTTGAGAATGATGAGCATCTCCCACATGCATGTACAAATCATGGGAGTATAAGTCTTGAATGTTGAATTTGAGCATGTTGATGATGGGTTTGAGACAATTTGGGACATGCATGTAGATAATTCATGTAATTGAGCTTCCTAATGTTGTAATCTGCATTAGTAGCATGTTAGCATGTGTAAATGTGTAATTTGAACCATTGCATGCAAGAAATGTAGATGGAAAACTGATTTGGAGCTCAAGAACACGATCTGGGAAACCCAGATTTTTGAGGTCCGCTCGAGCGGGGTAATGGCCGCTCGAGCGGGAAAATCGTGCTCCCAGCATTTTTGCAGAGTTGGATGCCCGCTCGAGCGGGACATTTCACGCTCGAGCGTGGATTTTTGTAGACGGACCTTCAGCTCGAGCGCATCTTTTGTGCAACCAGTACCTTGCAGGCCTTAAGGGTCCGCTCGAGCGGAGAATCTTACGCTCGAGCGGGGACCCTGTTTCCTGGAATTTTGTTCATGCATTTTGTGATTCGTTTTCCGTTCTCTTTCACTTGTAAGCACTCCTAGGCATGTGTTAAGCATTGTAAATGAGTTAATGAGATAAGAACAAAGCCTAAAGAGGAATATGTGAATTAAAGAACGGATTGAACTGTTAGTGACCCTTTTGTATTCATGAAATGTGTAGGGTCAAGCTCCAGGGCGCATCCACAAGCCGATCACTGTGAGTAACATCAATATTTGAAAACTTGTCAATGTCCAATTGTTATTCCCCTATAAATATTATGAGTTGTTAATTGGGATTGTGGACAAAAGTTTGACATAAATGAATGGGCCAAAGGCCGTTTGACATAAATGAATGGGCCAAAGGCCGTTTGACATGAATGAATGGGCCAAAGGCCGTTTGACATGAATGAATGGGCCAAAGGCCGTTTGACATGAATGAATGGGCCAAAGGCCGTTTGACGTGAATGAATGGGCCAAAGGCCGTTTGACATGAATGAATGGGCCAAAGGCCGTTTGACATGAATGAATGGGCCAAAGGCCGTTTGACATAAATGAATGGGCCAAAGGCCGTTTGACATGAATGAATGGGCCAAAGGCCGTTTGACATGAATGAATGGGCCAAAGGCCGTTTGACATGAACGAATGGGCCGAAGGCCGCTTTGCCATGAATGGAAACCCGGATGGGCCAAAGGCCAGAATGTTTGGAACTACAGTTACTTGACTTGCATTTCGTATAGTTATATATATATATTTTGCTGTTAAACAAAAGTATGAATTGGGCCCAAGGCCGTTTGGAGCATGTTGATCTACATATTGTTATGTAACTGTTATATTTGATATTATTCACTGGGCTATCGCTCACGCTCATTCATGTATTTGTAGGTGAGCCAAGGGAAGTCCAAACCCAGCCCCAGTGAAGTCTGCTAGGAACAACAGGAGTTTTGGGAGAGTCAGCCTTGTGCCTCGCGCATGAGACCATGCTTGCCCTTTACTATGTACCTATGTTTTGTCTTGTTGGCAAGGACCCAGTGCATGTCTGTACATAGTCTGTTATAGGTTGACTCGTTTTGGACGATCCTGTCTGTAATGAATTTTGTGAAGCTGTACTTTTGATGTGAGTTATTAACGTATCTGAGTATGGTTTGTTTGATGTGCATATAAGCACGGCTCTATGGACAAAGTTTTTGATTTTGCTTCCGTTTGGCCCCCATTAACTCTGTTAAAATACGTTTAGAACAGTTTGAGGCCGTAGGTAATCTCACGATTACTGGCCGGTTACGTCCTTAACCCACGGGGGCGGGTTCGGGTCGTGACAGAGTGGTATCAGAGCACGAGTTAATAACTCACACACTTGTCCAAAAGAGCAATAAGCGTCTAGAAAAGATCTAGGATGCATTCACGTGATAAATATAAATCTGAAAGCATCAAGAATATGTTTAAGTGTTTCGGTATGAACAGTCACGTGCTATAATTTGTAAATTGCTTGCATGGTAAACCTTTGGAATACGTATGCTCTCTGGTGTATGCATACTTGTGAATCTCTGTATTAAGTATAAAGCTATGTTTGATATAAATGAATGATTTCCTAAATTCTCCTTGAACATAATTGTGGTATCCTTAGCGGAGGCCCTCGCCCAGGGGATATAATATTGTGGCTTATGGTCATGAAGCCCTAGCCCGGGGGAAATAATACCGTGGCACAGGCCCTCGCCCGGGGGAAATAATACCGTGGCCTATGTAAGAGATATGTTGATATGCTTGACCAACATGATATGTCACGCTAAAAGAAGTACCACACATGATTCGAAATGAGATATAAATTGTTACACTAATGTGTACAACAAGTTTGTTTTGTTATAATGCACATACATGAAAAGTTGTTTATGTGCATTCAATTCTGCCTACGGGTGTCTATTTGAAATATGAACATGATTTGAGTATATAATTACTTAGTAAATGTTCAGCATGCGATATTTGATAAATATGCAATTATCTGTTACGTAAGTGATCAATTGCGTACGATATATGAAAGGAGAATATAACAATGTGCCTATGTGCGAATGTACTCATGTGATTTTGTGTTTAATTTCGTATTGGGCATCCCAGTATTTGGTAAAGTTTGATAAGAATTGTGTAGAGTATGGGCAAGTTAAGGGCATACGGGTTGGAAGGTTCTTCCACAGCCCGACTTGATAGTCCGGAAAGAGTAGTACAAGAATTGGCAGAGATCTTGAGACAACAGCGTCAGTTGCCGCTACGGCAAGAACCTTTGCCACCACCAGTGTGAGAAACACCGAGGAGTTTGTTATCAGACTTCTGGGGCTCGTTATAGATATGGTAAAATGGACCATACGGCAAGGAACTGTCCCCGGATTGAACGAAATGTGCATGAATCCTCTGCCTTGGCTAAATCTGTACCAGTGGTAGGAATTGCTACTCAGGATGGAGTAATTACACTCATCCCAGAAAGCACTCAGAATGTTGTAACCATCATCCCAGGTATCTATGCTGTGTACAAATGAATGCTTATGTGTTGATTGATTCTGAATTAGTACGTTTGTACATCTTCGCTTGGGATATTATTTGATTCGGATCGGCATATATTTCATATCTGCTGTATGTGTATCTAGATTGGTTAGACTCACATGATCGAGACTGTATTCATTGGAGGTATATGCCCCGTTTGGGAAATTTGTGAAATACGTTTTGGGATATTGATTGACTCTGCACATGCACATATATATCTACACCTATGCTCAGGGTGATTTATTATGTCACCGCCTTCAATGACTAAACCACTGGAATTATGATTTTGTAATCGTGTGACCAAGTTGAGCGCCCTAAATGATGAACTCTAATTGCGAGACCATATATTTTGATTGGTAGAAAGTTGACTGGGTGATGTGACTAATTTGGAACTTTTGCGTTACAATCTCATACTGTATGTACCCGAGGAACTTTGTATAATGTATTACTGTGTACCACGTTCTTGCATGTAAGGCTTATTTGGGAACTGCTATACTGATTATGATACGTACCTCCTGATATGAACACTTGCATGCTTATGTAATTATACCTAAACATATGTGGACAATACCGTATTGTACGTGATTTGAAACACTTTGATATGAACAGTTGTGATGAATGATTCTGATATGACTTTGAGAACTAATAAATTTAGGACAGTTGTGAAACTATCAGCCATGTGCCTAAACAAACGAAGTGAGTTTTACAGAATCAAATGTACTCTATTTGAGAAAACCTCTATCTGACTTGGTCCAATAGAACCTTTGTCTGAATTGACCCGATAGAACCCTCATTGGATATAATTTGACGGGACCTTTGTTTGACTTAATCTGACAAGACCTTTGCTTGGGTTGATTGATAAGAACCTCTATCTAAGTTGATTTGGAAAAAGGGGGTTAAGAATTGTCTATAAATAAATGACCGGATTATTATTGGCAGAAAAACTGATAGAACCAAAACTTGAACTCATTTGGGGATACTTGATTTATTTGAAAGACCTTTTGTGGGCTATCAACAGATTGATCTAACTATGAACACCGTTGAGAATCAATCCCCAACTATTGAGAATATATGTGTTATAGATGAACTGAATTGCACAAACCCCGTGATTGGGTGTCATAAGGAGTGTTGTTCCATTTTGTTTGTTTGACGCTATGGGAATCGATGACGGTAGATTGATTTGATTTTAAGCAGTACTGAACTTTTGTCTTTGACTGATCAGAACATGTTTTGTAAGGGAGAGTGGTTGATTCAGTATTATCAGATTTTGGGAAAATCAGGTTATAGTGAATGGTGTTGTGTTGCTTTGATGACATTCTTAGAGTGTCCTTTCGTGCTAGGGGACGTTAAGCCTATGTAGCACCTTTGATTGAGATACCTCTTGCCACCGACGGTTTCGTACGGGTGGGTTTGACTAATCCATCTAGAATCGGCCACCGACGGTCGCGAACGGGTGTGCTTCGATTCCGAGACGATTATTCCTTTGTTTTGTTTGGAATGTCATCCTTTGGTATTATGTAAATGTTTTAACATCCAAGAAACTTTGAAGAACCCTGATTATCCATAAGTGTGCGAATTCAGTACCCCTTGTGAACGCCTGCCCAGCGCCATTATATTCTGTAATTGGGGCCCTGAGAATGTGTGAATTGTGTTTGACATGCGTTTGACTCCTTTGATAATGCCTGGACATCATGGGGATTTACGTATATGAATTGCCTTATGCTTTTAACGACTACCGGATAAAGTAGAAAGACTCGATAGAACAGAGAATTGAATACTGAACTGAATTGTGAATTGCAAACCGTAAACTGTTGAATGAACTGAGAATACGTGTATTCTATTAGAAGTCGATTGCCTCAGTGTTGTTGTATTTTACAATTGGTACTATGGGGATATACGGACTATGTGTATTGTGTGGGTAATTACTTCGATGTTACCTTTGTTGTTTCGGGAATCAGTATCTGAATTCACCTTATATTCCTGAAGACTTTTAATTGACCTTGGATAATTGTGATGAGTTACTGGACTAAATACCGAATCAGATCGTGAATTGGGAAATTATTGAAGAATGAATTGAACTTTTGTGACACGGAATAGATCGAACTTCTGTGATAAAGTCAGCTGACATTGAAATAAATATGTTGGTGACCTACCTTGAAGAGGTCAGTTGGTGAATATGTCAAAAAAAATTTCGGTGCCAACAGGTCGAAGTTGAATTTCAGATGGTGGCGGGACTACTTCAACCTCCCTCCATTTTGGAATGGAAATGGAAATATGTGGCTACGAATTTCGTTGTGGGGCTACCTTGAGCACCCAAGGTATAAGTCCCATTTGGGCTATTGTAGGTAAAATTATTGAAGTTGCCCATTTCTCCCTATAAAATTTTGTATGATGCTTGTAGACTAGCCACTGTTTACATCGATGAGATCGCTCATTTACATGGAGTCCCAGTACCTATTGTTTAGACAGAAATTCTAAAATGTGTTTGAATCCAGAAAAGCCTTCAAAAGGCAATGGGGGCTCAGCTTCTGTTCTGTTATGTTACCCGGACCCGAAGGTTCCCTTGTGAAACTGGTTATTCGTAACCTCACATGTATATGTTCTGTACTGTTCCGTTCTGTTCTGTTCTGTTAATGCTAATGGATGTGTCACGTAAACTTAATCATGACTTATGATTTCTGTATATGATCTGGACAAATTACGAATTTGATACGAAACTGAATTATGATTCGGCGCTGTTTTCCATCCGCAAATTGATGTATGATCAGAAAGAACTTGTTATAGTTTTGGGAGGAATGCTCCAAAGATATGCATTAGATTTTTCAGGGGAGTTGGAAAGATTTATCCATCGTTGGCAAACTTTGCTTCCAACAACAGCTCTCACTCTAGTTTTGGCATGGCACCGTACAAGCCTTGTATGGCGGAAAAAGGGAAATCTATGACTGATTGAGAATAGAGCGTTGCTTGACTTTGAGACTAAGTGAATGGCTATAAGAATGATTGGAACCGTTGAATGAAAAGTCTTCCAAATTGTTTCGACTAAAAGTAAAATAAGTTTGGAGGACCAAACTTCCTAAAGGGGGGAAGACTGTAATACCCCTGTTCCGTAGTATGCTAATTGGTCCCTAATACGTATGTGACTATATGTTTTGATATGATTTTTGTGTGCAATTATGTGAATATAAGCGACTTTGGAATTCTACCTGTTCACCGTAGGAATATCTGTTTGAATAATCCGCTTTGGAAATTTAATTGAGGGCCTTATCGGCCACGGAACCCGAAATTGATTACGCCATTGTGGTTGGCATAATTTTAGGGCCTACGGTGAAATTTAATTGAAATTTGATTCTGGTCAATTTAAACTGATTAAATTGAGAAATTAAGTACCCCATTATTTTATATTAAAATATTTGTTAGTGGGGCTTGTTGTATATTTGTATTACACTCTCCTTTAGCTCTCTTAAAACTCAAAATCTGAGTTAGACAATTGAGAGTGAGAGAGAGGCCGGCCATGGAGAGAGAAAGGGAGAGATTTGTGTAATTTGGGCTCAAGACTTGGGAATTTGAAGATCTAGCTCAAGATTTGGCTAGGGCTTGAGTGTTGAAGCTCTTAGGTAAGTGATTTCATGAAATCTTACTTGTAATTTGTAAGTTCAAGGGTTGTTTGTGATCAAGAACATGTAATGAGTTGATTTTTATTGAGATTGAAGTCTTAGAACTCATGCATGTAAGAAATTACTTTGAATTTGCGTGTTTGAGCTTGAAACACATGATTCATGTGGAGTTTTGGGTAAAGCTCATATTGTAGTCACCATTTGTACCATCTAAGTTGAGAATGATGAGCATCTCCCACATGCATGCACAAATCATGGGAGTATAAGTCTTGAATGTTGAATTTGAGCATGTTGATGATGGGTTTGAGACAATTTGGGACATGCATGTAGATAATTCATGTAATTGAGCTTCCTAATGTTGTAATCTGCATTAGTAGCATGTTAGCATGTGTAAATGTGTAATTTGAACCATTGCATGCAAGAAATGTAGATGGAAAACTGATTTGGAGCTCAAGAACACGATCTGGGAAACCCAGATTTTT
Source organism: Camellia sinensis (assembly GCF_055761805.1). Classification (NCBI taxonomy): domain Eukaryota; kingdom Viridiplantae; phylum Streptophyta; class Magnoliopsida; order Ericales; family Theaceae; genus Camellia; species Camellia sinensis. Next base: position 121,438,310 of record NC_138971.1, on the reverse strand, counting down.
GAGGTCCGCTCGAGCGGGGTAATGGCCGCTCGAGCGGGAAAATCGTGCTCCCAGCATTTTTGCAGAGTTGGATGCCCGCTCGAGCGGGACATTTCACGCTCGAGCGTGGATTTTTGTAGACGGACCTTCAGCTCGAGCGCATCTTTTGTGCAACCAGTACCTTGCAGGCCTTAAGGGTCCGCTCGAGCGGAGAATCTTACGCTCGAGCGGGGACCCTGTTTCCTGGAATTTTGTTCATGCATTTTGTGATTCGTTTTCCGTTCTCTTTCACTTGTAAGCACTCCTAGGCATGTGTTAAGCATTGTAAATGAGTTAATGAGATAAGAACAAAGCCTAAAGAGGAATATGTGAATTAAAGAACGGATTGAACTGTTAGTGACCCTTTTGTATTCATGAAATGTGTAGGGTCAAGCTCCAGGGCGCATCCACAAGCCGATCACTGTGAGTAACATCAATATTTGAAAACTTGTCAATGTCCAATTGTTATTCCCCTATAAATATTATGAGTTGTTAATTGGGATTGTGGACAAAAGTTTGACATAAATGAATGGGCCAAAGGCCGTTTGACATAAATGAATGGGCCAAAGGCCGTTTGACATGAATGAATGGGCCAAAGGCCGTTTGACATGAATGAATGGGCCAAAGGCCGTTTGACATGAATGAATGGGCCAAAGGCCGTTTGACGTGAATGAATGGGCCAAAGGCCGTTTGACATGAATGAATGGGCCAAAGGCCGTTTGACATGAATGAATGGGCCAAAGGCCGTTTGACATAAATGAATGGGCCAAAGGCCGTTTGACATGAATGAATGGGCCAAAGGCCGTTTGACATGAATGAATGGGCCAAAGGCCGTTTGACATGAACGAATGGGCCGAAGGCCGCTTTGCCATGAATGGAAACCCGGATGGGCCAAAGGCCAGAATGTTTGGAACTACAGTTACTTGACTTGCATTTCGTATAGTTATATATATATATTTTGCTGTTAAACAAAAGTATGAATTGGGCCCAAGGCCGTTTGGAGCATGTTGATCTACATATTGTTATGTAACTGTTATATTTGATATTATTCACTGGGCTATCGCTCACGCTCATTCATGTATTTGTAGGTGAGCCAAGGGAAGTCCAAACCCAGCCCCAGTGAAGTCTGCTAGGAACAACAGGAGTTTTGGGAGAGTCAGCCTTGTGCCTCGCGCATGAGACCATGCTTGCCCTTTACTATGTACCTATGTTTTGTCTTGTTGGCAAGGACCCAGTGCATGTCTGTACATAGTCTGTTATAGGTTGACTCGTTTTGGACGATCCTGTCTGTAATGAATTTTGTGAAGCTGTACTTTTGATGTGAGTTATTAACGTATCTGAGTATGGTTTGTTTGATGTGCATATAAGCACGGCTCTATGGACAAAGTTTTTGATTTTGCTTCCGTTTGGCCCCCATTAACTCTATTAAAATACGTTTAGAACAGTTTGAGGCCGTAGGTAATCTCACGATTACTGGCCGGTTACGTCCTTAACCCACGGGGGCGGGTTCGGGTCGTGACAGAGTGGTATCAGAGCACGAGTTAATAACTCACACACTTGTCCAAAAGAGCAATAAGCGTCTAGAAAAGATCTAGGATGCATTCACGTGATAAATATAAATCTGAAAGCATCAAGAATATGTTTAAGTGTTTCGGTATGAACAGTCACGTGCTATAATTTGTAAATTGCTTGCATGGTAAACCTTTGGAATACGTATGCTCTCTGGTGTATGCATACTTGTGAATCTCTGTATTAAGTATAAAGCTATGTTTGATATAAATGAATGATTTCCTAAATTCTCCTTGAACATAATTGTGGTATCCTTAGCGGAGGCCCTCGCCCAGGGGATATAATATTGTGGCTTATGGTCATGAAGCCCTAGCCCGGGGGAAATAATACCGTGGCACAGGCCCTCGCCCGGGGGAAATAATACCGTGGCCTATGTAAGAGATATGTTGATATGCTTGACCAACATGATATGTCACGCTAAAAGAAGTACCACACATGATTCGAAATGAGATATAAATTGTTACACTAATGTGTACAACAAGTTTGTTTTGTTATAATGCACATACATGAAAAGTTGTTTATGTGCATTCAATTCTGCCTACGGGTGTCTATTTGAAATATGAACATGATTTGAGTATATAATTACTTAGTAAATGTTCAGCATGCGATATTTGATAAATATGCAATTATCTGTTACGTAAGTGATCAATTGCGTACGATATATGAAAGGAGAATATAACAATGTGCCTATGTGCGAATGTACTCATGTGATTTTGTGTTTAATTTCGTATTGGGCATCCCAGTATTTGGTAAAGTTTGATAAGAATTGTGTAGAGTATGGGCAAGTTAAGGGCATACGGGTTGGAAGGTTCTTCCACAGCCCGACTTGATAGTCCGGAAAGAGTAGTACAAGAATTGGCAGAGATCTTGAGACAACAGCGTCAGTTGCCGCTACGGCAAGAACCTTTGCCACCACCAGTGTGAGAAACACCGAGGAGTTTGTTATCAGACTTCTGGGGCTCGTTATAGATATGGTAAAATGGACCATACGGCAAGGAACTGTCCCCGGATTGAACGAAATGTGCATGAATCCTCTGCCTTGGCTAAATCTGTACCAGTGGTAGGAATTGCTACTCAGGATGGAGTAATTACACTCATCCCAGAAAGCACTCAGAATGTTGTAACCATCATCCCAGGTATCTATGCTGTGTACAAATGAATGCTTATGTGTTGATTGATTCTGAATTAGTACGTTTGTACATCTTCGCTTGGGATATTATTTGATTCGGATCGGCATATATTTCATATCTGCTGTATGTGTATCTAGATTGGTTAGACTCACATGATCGAGACTGTATTCATTGGAGGTATATGCCCCGTTTGGGAAATTTGTGAAATACGTTTTGGGATATTGATTGACTCTGCACATGCACATATATATCTACACCTATGCTCAGGGTGATTTATTATGTCACCGCCTTCAATGACTAAACCACTGGAATTATGATTTTGTAATCGTGTGACCAAGTTGAGCGCCCTAAATGATGAACTCTAATTGCGAGACCATATATTTTGATTGGTAGAAAGTTGACTGGGTGATGTGACTAATTTGGAACTTTTGCGTTACAATCTCATACTGTATGTACCCGAGGAACTTTGTATAATGTATTACTGTGTACCACGTTCTTGCATGTAAGGCTTATTTGGGAACTGCTATACTGATTATGATACGTACCTCCTGATATGAACACTTGCATGCTTATGTAATTATACCTAAACATATGTGGACAATACCGTATTGTACGTGATTTGAAACACTTTGATATGAACAGTTGTGATGAATGATTCTGATATGACTTTGAGAACTAATAAATTTAGGACAGTTGTGAAACTATCAGCCATGTGCCTAAACAAACGAAGTGAGTTTTACAGAATCAAATGTACTCTATTTGAGAAAACCTCTATCTGACTTGGTCCAATAGAACCTTTGTCTGAATTGACCCGATAGAACCCTCATTGGATATAATTTGACGGGACCTTTGTTTGACTTAATCTGACAAGACCTTTGCTTGGGTTGATTGATAAGAACCTCTATCTAAGTTGATTTGGAAAAAGGGGGTTAAGAATTGTCTATAAATAAATGACCGGATTATTATTGGCAGAAAAACTGATAGAACCAAAACTTGAACTCATTTGGGGATACTTGATTTATTTGAAAGACCTTTTGTGGGCTATCAACAGATTGATCTAACTATGAACACCGTTGAGAATCAATCCCCAACTATTGAGAATATATGTGTTATAGATGAACTGAATTGCACAAACCCCGTGATTGGGTGTCATAAGGAGTGTTGTTCCATTTTGTTTGTTTGACGCTATGGGAACCGATGACGGTAGATTGATTTGATTTTAAGCAGTACTGAACTTTTGTCTTTGACTGATCAGAACATGTTTTGTAAGGGAGAGTGGTTGATTCAGTATTATCAGATTTTGGGAAAATCAGGTTATAGTGAATGGTGTTGTGTTGCTTTGATGACATTCTTAGAGTGTCCTTTCGTGCTAGGGGACGTTAAGCCTATGTAGCACCTTTGATTGAGATACCTCTTGCCACCGACGGTTTCGTACGGGTGGGTTTGACTAATCCATCTAGAATCGGCCACCGACGGTCGCGAACGGGTGTGCTTCGATTCCGAGACGATTATTCCTTTGTTTTGTTTGGAATGTCATCCTTTGGTATTATGTAAATGTTTTAACATCCAAGAAACTTTGAAGAACCCTGATTATCCATAAGTGTGCGAATTCAGTACCCCTTGTGAACGCCTGCCCAGCGCCATTATATTCTGTAATTGGGGCCCTGAGAATGTGTGAATTGTGTTTGACATGCGTTTGACTCCTTTGATAATGCCTGGACATCATGGGGATTTACGTATATGAATTGCCTTATGCTTTTAACGACTACCGGATAAAGTAGAAAGACTCGATAGAACAGAGAATTGAATACTGAACTGAATTGTGAATTGCAAACCGTAAACTGTTGAATGAACTGAGAATACGTGTATTCTATTAGAAGTCGATTGCCTCAGTGTTGTTGTATTTTACAATTGGTACTATGGGGATATACGGACTATGTGTATTGTGTGGGTAATTACTTCGATGTTACCTTTGTTGTTTCGGGAATCAGTATCTGAATTCACCTTATATTCCTGAAGACTTTTAATTGACCTTGGATAATTGTGATGAGTTACTGGACTAAATACCGAATCAGATCGTGAATTGGGAAATTATTGAAGAATGAATTGAACTTTTGTGACACGGAATAGATCGAACTTCTGTGATAAAGTCAGCTGACATTGAAATAAATATGTTGGTGACCTACCTTGAAGAGGTCAGTTGGTGAATATGTCAAAAAAAATTTCGGTGCCAACAGGTCGAAGTTGAATTTCAGATGGTGGCGGGACTACTTCAACCTCCCTCCATTTTGGAATGGAAATGGAAATATGTGGCTACGAATTTCGTTGTGGGGCTACCTTGAGCACCCAAGGTATAAGTCCCATTTGGGCTATTGTAGGTAAAATTATTGAAGTTGCCCATTTCTCCCTATAAAATTTTGTATGATGCTTGTAGACTAGCCACTGTTTACATCGATGAGATCGCTCATTTACATGGAGTCCCAGTACCTATTGTTTAGACAGAAATTCTAAAATGTGTTTGAATCCAGAAAAGCCTTCAAAAGGCAATGGGGGCTCAGCTTCTGTTCTGTTATGTTACCCGGACCCGAAGGTTCCCTTGTGAAACTGGTTATTCGTAACCTCACATGTATATGTTCTGTACTGTTCCGTTCTGTTCTGTTCTGTTAATGCTAATGGATGTGTCACGTAAACTTAATCATGACTTATGATTTCTGTATATGATCTGGACAAATTACGAATTTGATACGAAACTGAATTATGATTCGGCGCTGTTTTCCATCCGCAAATTGATGTATGATCAGAAAGAACTTGTTATAGTTTTGGGAGGAATGCTCCAAAGATATGCATTAGATTTTTCAGGGGAGTTGGAAAGATTTATCCATCGTTGGCAAACTTTGCTTCCAACAACAGCTCTCACTCTAGTTTTGGCATGGCACCGTACAAGCCTTGTATGGCGGAAAAAGGGAAATCTATGACTGATTGAGAATAGAGCGTTGCTTGACTTTGAGACTAAGTGAATGGCTATAAGAATGATTGGAACCGTTGAATGAAAAGTCTTCCAAATTGTTTCGACTAAAAGTAAAATAAGTTTGGAGGACCAAACTTCCTAAAGGGGGGAAGACTGTAATACCCCTGTTCCGTAGTATGCTAATTGGTCCCTAATACGTATGTGACTATATGTTTTGATATGATTTTTGTGTGCAATTATGTGAATATAAGCGACTTTGGAATTCTACCTGTTCACCGTAGGAATATCTGTTTGAATAATCCGCTTTGGAAATTTAATTGAGGGCCTTATCGGCCACGGAACCCGAAATTGATTACGCCATTGTGGTTGGCATAATTTTAGGGCCTACGGTGAAATTTAATTGAAATTTGATTCTGGTCAATTTAAACTGATTAAATTGAGAAATTAAGTACCCCATTATTTTATATTAAAATATTTGTTAGTGGGGCTTGTTGTATATTTGTATTACACTCTCCTTTAGCTCTCTTAAAACTCAAAATCTGAGTTAGACAATTGAGAGTGAGAGAGAGGCCGGCCATGGAGAGAGAAAGGGAGAGATTTGTGTAATTTGGGCTCAAGACTTGGGAATTTGAAGATCTAGCTCAAGATTTGGCTAGGGCTTGAGTGTTGAAGCTCTTAGGTAAGTGATTTCATGAAATCTTACTTGTAATTTGTAAGTTCAAGGGTTGTTTGTGATCAAGAACATGTAATGAGTTGATTTTTATTGAGATTGAAGTCTTAGAACTCATGCATGTAAGAAATTACTTTGAATTTGCGTGTTTGAGCTTGAAACACATGATTCATGTGGAGTTTTGGGTAAAGCTCATATTGTAGTCACCATTTGTACCATCTAAGTTGAGAATGATGAGCATCTCCCACATGCATGCACAAATCATGGGAGTATAAGTCTTGAATGTTGAATTTGAGCATGTTGATGATGGGTTTGAGACAATTTGGGACATGCATGTAGATAATTCATGTAATTGAGCTTCCTAATGTTGTAATCTGCATTAGTAGCATGTTAGCATGTGTAAATGTGTAATTTGAACCATTGCATGCAAGAAATGTAGATGGAAAACTGATTTGGAGCTCAAGAACACGATCTGGGAAACCCAGATTTTTGAGGTCCGCTCGAGCGGGGTAATGGCCGCTCGAGCGGGAAAATCGTGCTCCCAGCATTTTTGCAGAGTTGGATGCCCGCTCGAGCGGGACATTTCACGCTCGAGCGTGGATTTTTGTAGACGGACCTTCAGCTCGAGCGCATCTTTTGTGCAACCAGTACCTTGCAGGCCTTAAGGGTCCGCTCGAGCGGAGAATCTTACGCTCGAGCGGGGACCCTGTTTCCTGGAATTTTGTTCATGCATTTTGTGATTCGTTTTCCGTTCTCTTTCACTTGTAAGCACTCCTAGGCATGTGTTAAGCATTGTAAATGAGTTAATGAGATAAGAACAAAGCCTAAAGAGGAATATGTGAATTAAAGAACGGATTGAACTGTTAGTGACCCTTTTGTATTCATGAAATGTGTAGGGTCAAGCTCCAGGGCGCATCCACAAGCCGATCACTGTGAGTAACATCAATATTTGAAAACTTGTCAATGTCCAATTGTTATTCCCCTATAAATATTATGAGTTGTTAATTGGGATTGTGGACAAAAGTTTGACATAAATGAATGGGCCAAAGGCCGTTTGACATAAATGAATGGGCCAAAGGCCGTTTGACATGAATGAATGGGCCAAAGGCCGTTTGACATGAATGAATGGGCCAAAGGCCGTTTGACATGAATGAATGGGCCAAAGGCCGTTTGACGTGAATGAATGGGCCAAAGGCCGTTTGACATGAATGAATGGGCCAAAGGCCGTTTGACATGAATGAATGGGCCAAAGGCCGTTTGACATAAATGAATGGGCCAAAGGCCGTTTGACATGAATGAATGGGCCAAAGGCCGTTTGACATGAATGAATGGGCCAAAGGCCGTTTGACATGAACGAATGGGCCGAAGGCCGCTTTGCCATGAATGGAAACCCGGATGGGCCAAAGGCCAGAATGTTTGGAACTACAGTTACTTGACTTGCATTTCGTATAGTTATATATATATATTTTGCTGTTAAACAAAAGTATGAATTGGGCCCAAGGCCGTTTGGAGCATGTTGATCTACATATTGTTATGTAACTGTTATATTTGATATTATTCACTGGGCTATCGCTCACGCTCATTCATGTATTTGTAGGTGAGCCAAGGGAAGTCCAAACCCAGCCCTAGTGAAGTCTGCTAGGAACAACAGGAGTTTTGGGAGAGTCAGCCTTGTGCCTCGCGCATGAGACCATCCTTGCCCTTTACTATGTACCTATGTTTTGTCTTGTTGGCAAGGACCCAGTGCATGTCTGTACATAGTCTGTTATAGGTTGACTCGTTTTGGACGATCCTGTCTGTAATGAATTTTGTGAAGCTGTACTTTTGATGTGAGTTATTAACGTATCTGAGTATGGTTTGTTTGATGTGCATATAAGCACGGCTCTATGGACAAAGTTTTTGATTTTGCTTCCGTTTGGCCCCCATTAACTCTGTTAAAATACGTTTAGAACAGTTTGAGGCCGTAGGTAATCTCACGATTACTGGCCGGTTACGTCCTTAACCCACGGGGGCGGGTTCGGGTCGTGACAGAGTGGTATCAGAGCACGAGTTAATAACTCACACACTTGTCCAAAAGAGCAATAAGCGTCTAGAAAAGATCTAGGATGCATTCACGTGATAAATATAAATCTGAAAGCATCAAGAATATGTTTAAGTGTTTCGGTATGAACAGTCACGTGCTATAATTTGTAAATTGCTTGCATGGTAAACCTTTGGAATACGTATGCTCTCTGGTGTATGCATACTTGTGAATCTCTGTATTAAGTATAAAGCTATGTTTGATATAAATGAATGATTTCCTAAATTCTCCTTGAACATAATTGTGGTATCCTTAGCGGAGGCCCTCGCCCAGGGGATATAATATTGTGGCTTATGGTCATGAAGCCCTAGCCCGGGGGAAATAATACCGTGGCACAGGCCCTCGCCCGGGGGAAATAATACCGTGGCCTATGTAAGAGATATGTTGATATGCTTGACCAACATGATATGTCACGCTAAAAGAAGTACCACACATGATTCGAAATGAGATATAAATTGTTACACTAATGTGTACAACAAGTTTGTTTTGTTATAATGCACATACATGAAAAGTTGTTTATGTGCATTCAATTCTGCCTACGGGTGTCTATTTGAAATATGAACATGATTTGAGTATATAATTACTTAGTAAATGTTCAGCATGCGATATTTGATAAATATGCAATTATCTGTTACGTAAGTGATCAATTGCGTACGATATATGAAAGGAGAATATAACAATGTGCCTATGTGCGAATGTACTCATGTGATTTTGTGTTTAATTTCGTATTGGGCATCCCAGTATTTGGTAAAGTTTGATAAGAATTGTGTAGAGTATGGGCAAGTTAAGGGCATACGGGTTGGAAGGTTCTTCCACAGCCCGACTTGATAGTCCGGAAAGAGTAGTACAAGAATTGGCAGAGATCTTGAGACAACAGCGTCAGTTGCCGCTACGGCAAGAACCTTTGCCACCACCAGTGTGAGAAACACCGAGGAGTTTGTTATCAGACTTCTGGGGCTCGTTATAGATATGGTAAAATGGACCATACGGCAAGGAACTGTCCCCGGATTGAACGAAATGTGCATGAATCCTCTGCCTTGGCTAAATCTGTACCAGTGGTAGGAATTGCTACTCAGGATGGAGTAATTACACTCATCCCAGAAAGCACTCAGAATGTTGTAACCATCATCCCAGGTATCTATGCTGTGTACAAATGAATGCTTATGTGTTGATTGATTCTGAATTAGTACGTTTGTACATCTTCGCTTGGGATATTATTTGATTCGGATCGGCATATATTTCATATCTGCTGTATGTGTATCTAGATTGGTTAGACTCACATGATCGAGACTGTATTCATTGGAGGTATATGCCCCGTTTGGGAAATTTGTGAAATACGTTTTGGGATATTGATTGACTCTGCACATGCACATATATATCTACACCTATGCTCAGGGTGATTTATTATGTCACCGCCTTCAATGACTAAACCACTGGAATTATGATTTTGTAATCGTGTGACCAAGTTGAGCGCCCTAAATGATGAACTCTAATTGCGAGACCATATATTTTGATTGGTAGAAAGTTGACTGGGTGATGTGACTAATTTGGAACTTTTGCGTTACAATCTCATACTGTATGTACCCGAGGAACTTTGTATAATGTATTACTGTGTACCACGTTCTTGCATGTAAGGCTTATTTGGGAACTGCTATACTGATTATGATACGTACCTCCTGATATGAACACTTGCATGCTTATGTAATTATACCTAAACATATGTGGACAATACCGTATTGTACGTGATTTGAAACACTTTGATATGAACAGTTGTGATGAATGATTCTGATATGACTTTGAGAACTAATAAATTTAGGACAGTTGTGAAACTATCAGCCATGTGCCTAAACAAACGAAGTGAGTTTTACAGAATCAAATGTACTCTATTTGAGAAAACCTCTATCTGACTTGGTCCAATAGAACCTTTGTCTGAATTGACCCGATAGAACCCTCATTGGATATAATTTGACGGGACCTTTGTTTGACTTAATCTGACAAGACCTTTGCTTGGGTTGATTGATAAGAACCTCTATCTAAGTTGATTTGGAAAAAGGGGGTTAAGAATTGTCTATAAATAAATGACCGGATTATTATTGGCAGAAAAACTGATAGAACCAAAACTTGAACTCATTTGGGGATACTTGATTTATTTGAAAGACCTTTTGTGGGCTATCAACAGATTGATCTAACTATGAACACCGTTGAGAATCAATCCCCAACTATTGAGAATATATGTGTTATAGATGAACTGAATTGCACAAACCCCGTGATTGGGTGTCATAAGGAGTGTTGTTCCATTTTGTTTGTTTGACGCTATGGGAACCGATGACGGTAGATTGATTTGATTTTAAGCAGTACTGAACTTTTGTCTTTGACTGATCAGAACATGTTTTGTAAGGGAGAGTGGTTGATTCAGTATTATCAGATTTTGGGAAAATCAGGTTATAGTGAATGGTGTTGTGTTGCTTTGATGACATTCTTAGAGTGTCCTTTCGTGCTAGGGGACGTTAAGCCTATGTAGCACCTTTGATTGAGATACCTCTTGCCACCGACGGTTTCGTACGGGTGGGTTTGACTAATCCATCTAGAATCGGCCACCGACGGTCGCGAACGGGTGTGCTTCGATTCCGAGACGATTATTCCTTTGTTTTGTTTGGAATGTCATCCTTTGGTATTATGTAAATGTTTTAACATCCAAGAAACTTTGAAGAACCCTGATTATCCATAAGTGTGCGAATTCAGTACCCCTTGTGAACGCCTGCCCAGCGCCATTATATTCTGTAATTGGGGCCCTGAGAATGTGTGAATTGTGTTTGACATGCGTTTGACTCCTTTGATAATGCCTGGACATCATGGGGATTTACGTATATGAATTGCCTTATGCTTTTAACGACTACCGGATAAAGTAGAAAGACTCGATAGAACAGAGAATTGAATACTGAACTGAATTGTGAATTGCAAACCGTAAACTGTTGAATGAACTGAGAATACGTGTATTCTATTAGAAGTCGATTGCCTCAGTGTTGTTGTATTTTACAATTGGTACTATGGGGATATACGGACTATGTGTATTGTGTGGGTAATTACTTCGATGTTACCTTTGTTGTTTCGGGAATCAGTATCTGAATTCACCTTATATTCCTGAAGACTTTTAATTGACCTTGGATAATTGTGATGAGTTACTGGACTAAATACCGAATCAGATCGTGAATTGGGAAATTATTGAAGAATGAATTGAACTTTTGTGACACGGAATAGATCGAACTTCTGTGATAAAGTCAGCTGACATTGAAATAAATATGTTGGTGACCTACCTTGAAGAGGTCAGTTGGTGAATATGTCAAAAAAAATTTCGGTGCCAACAGGTCGAAGTTGAATTTCAGATGGTGGCGGGACTACTTCAACCTCCCTCCATTTTGGAATGGAAATGGAAATATGTGGCTACGAATTTCGTTGTGGGGCTACCTTGAGCACCCAAGGTATAAGTCCCATTTGGGCTATTGTAGGTAAAATTATTGAAGTTGCCCATTTCTCCCTATAAAATTTTGTATGATGCTTGTAGACTAGCCACTGTTTACATCGATGAGATCGCTCATTTACATGGAGTCCCAGTACCTATTGTTTAGACAGAAATTCTAAAATGTGTTTGAATCCAGAAAAGCCTTCAAAAGGCAATGGGGGCTCAGCTTCTGTTCTGTTATGTTACCCGGACCCGAAGGTTCCCTTGTGAAACTGGTTATTCGTAACCTCACATGTATATGTTCTGTACTGTTCCGTTCTGTTCTGTTCTGTTAATGCTAATGGATGTGTCACGTAAACTTAATCATGACTTATGATTTCTGTATATGATCTGGACAAATTACGAATTTGATACGAAACTGAATTATGATTCGGCGCTGTTTTCCATCCGCAAATTGATGTATGATCAGAAAGAACTTGTTATAGTTTTGGGAGGAATGCTCCAAAGATATGCATTAGATTTTTCAGGGGAGTTGGAAAGATTTATCCATCGTTGGCAAACTTTGCTTCCAACAACAGCTCTCACTCTAGTTTTGGCATGGCACCGTACAAGCCTTGTATGGCGGAAAAAGGGAAATCTATGACTGATTGAGAATAGAGCGTTGCTTGACTTTGAGACTAAGTGAATGGCTATAAGAATGATTGGAACCGTTGAATGAAAAGTCTTCCAAATTGTTTCGACTAAAAGTAAAATAAGTTTGGAGGACCAAACTTCCTAAAGGGGGGAAGACTGTAATACCCCTGTTCCGTAGTATGCTAATTGGTCCCTAATACGTATGTGACTATATGTTTTGATATGATTTTTGTGTGCAATTATGTGAATATAAGCGACTTTGGAATTCTACCTGTTCACCGTAGGAATATCTGTTTGAATAATCCGCTTTGGAAATTTAATTGAGGGCCTTATCGGCCACGGAACCCGAAATTGATTACGCCATTGTGGTTGGCATAATTTTAGGGCCTACGGTGAAATTTAATTGAAATTTGATTCGGGTCAATTTAAACTGATTAAATTGAGAAATTAAGTACCCCATTATTTTATATTAAAATATTTGTTAGTGGGGCTTGTTGTATATTTGTATTACACTCTCCTTTAGCTCTCTTAAAACTCAAAATCTGAGTTAGACAATTGAGAGTGAGAGAGAGGCCGGCCATGGAGAGAGAAAGGGAGAGATTTGTGTAATTTGGGCTCAAGACTTGGGAATTTGAAGATCTAGCTCAAGATTTGGCTAGGGCTTGAGTGTTGAAGCTCTTAGGTAAGTGATTTCATGAAATCTTACTTGTAATTTGTAAGTTCAAGGGTTGTTTGTGATCAAGAACATGTAATGAGTTGATTTTTATTGAGATTGAAGTCTTAGAACTCATGCATGTAAGAAATTACTTTGAATTTGCGTGTTTGAGCTTGAAACACATGATTCATGTGGAGTTTTGGGTAAAGCTCATATTGTAGTCACCATTTGTACCATCTAAGTTGAGAATGATGAGCATCTCCCACATGCATGCACAAATCATGGGAGTATAAGTCTTGAATGTTGAATTTGAGCATGTTGATGATGGGTTTGAGACAATTTGGGACATGCATGTAGATAATTCATGTAATTGAGCTTCCTAATGTTGTAATCTGCATTAGTAGCATGTTAGCATGTGTAAATGTGTAATTTGAACCATTGCATGCAAGAAATGTAGATGGAAAACTGATTTGGAGCTCAAGAACACGATCTGGGAAACCCAGATTTTTGAGGTCCGCTCGAGCGGGGTAATGGCCGCTCGAGCGGGAAAATCGTGCTCCCAGCATTTTTGCAGAGTTGGATGCCCGCTCGAGCGGGACATTTCACGCTCGAGCGTGGATTTTTGTAGACGGACCTTCAGCTCGAGCGCATCTTTTGTGCAACCAGTACCTTGCAGGCCTTAAGGGTCCGCTCGAGCGGAGAATCTTACGCTCGAGCGGGGACCCTGTTTCCTGGAATTTTGTTCATGCATTTTGTGATTCGTTTTCCGTTCTCTTTCACTTGTAAGCACTCCTAGGCATGTGTTAAGCATTGTAAATGAGTTAATGAGATAAGAACAAAGCCTAAAGAGGAATATGTGAATTAAAGAACGGATTGAACTGTTAGTGACCCTTTTGTATTCATGAAATGTGTAGGGTCAAGCTCCAGGGCGCATCCACAAGCCGATCACTGTGAGTAACATCAATATTTGAAAACTTGTCAATGTCCAATTGTTATTCCCCTATAAATATTATGAGTTGTTAATTGGGATTGTGGACAAAAGTTTGACATAAATGAATGGGCCAAAGGCCGTTTGACATAAATGAATGGGCCAAAGGCCGTTTGACATGAATGAATGGGCCAAAGGCCGTTTGACATGAATGAATGGGCCAAAGGCCGTTTGACATGAATGAATGGGCCAAAGGCCGTTTGACGTGAATGAATGGGCCAAAGGCCGTTTGACATGAATGAATGGGCCAAAGGCCGTTTGACATGAATGAATGGGCCAAAGGCCGTTTGACATAAATGAATGGGCCAAAGGCCGTTTGACATGAATGAATGGGCCAAAGGCCGTTTGACATGAATGAATGGGCCAAAGGCCGTTTGACATGAACGAATGGGCCGAAGGCCGCTTTGCCATGAATGGAAACCCGGATGGGCCAAAGGCCAGAATGTTTGGAACTACAGTTACTTGACTTGCATTTCGTATAGTTATATATATATATTTTGCTGTTAAACAAAAGTATGAATTGGGCCCAAGGCCGTTTGGAGCATGTTGATCTACATATTGTTATGTAACTGTTATATTTGATATTATTCACTGGGCTATCGCTCACGCTCATTCATGTATTTGTAGGTGAGCCAAGGGAAGTCCAAACCCAGCCCCAGTGAAGTCTGCTAGGAACAACAGGAGTTTTGGGAGAGTCAGCCTTGTGCCTCGCGCATGAGACCATCCTTGCCCTTTACTATGTACCTATGTTTTGTCTTGTTGGCAAGGACCCAGTGCATGTCTGTACATAGTCTGTTATAGGTTGACTCGTTTTGGACGATCCTGTCTGTAATGAATTTTGTGAAGCTGTACTTTTGATGTGAGTTATTAACGTATCTGAGTATGGTTTGTTTGATGTGCATATAAGCACGGCTCTATGGACAAAGTTTTTGATTTTGCTTCCGTTTGGCCCCCATTAACTCTGTTAAAATACGTTTAGAACAGTTTGAGGCCGTAGGTAATCTCACGATTACTGGCCGGTTACGTCCTTAACCCACGGGGGCGGGTTCGGGTCGTGACACCTGTGCTGAGAACTCTTTTGACTACACAAGGAAGTTTCGTATGTGATTCTTAAATGTGGAAAGATCATTTCTTGACTCAAACAGTCCACTTACAAATTGGGTTACCTGCAAAGCTCACCGAATAAGTGATATCCTAAAAGAAGATGGTGTTAGAATTACATGTGCATTCCATACCTCAGTTGTTGTCATGTTGGGGAATGATGTACCCAAAAGTTTTATGGTATATTCACGTGCAAACATTGCATTGTTTGGATATAGATAAGGAACAGTTGTTACATCCCACAAAGGTTCTGTCAATGAACCAGACTCCACCTAGAAACACACCCTAACTCCAATTAACTCTATTTGGGGTAAAAAAATGTAATGAACTTGTTTCTAAGTAAAGAGAAAGGAAAAGGGAAAACAAGATTAACTACCAGGCAAAACAAGTGCTGCAACACCAAGACATGCAACTTGAACCCAGGTTTATGAAATGTCTGCTAAGACAGCAAAAATTTCTTGCTCTATCGTCACGAAGTAAGTCCGGTAAAATTGATTACAAAATTCAGAATTCTGCCAAATAAATCACATTACAGTAAGAGCCCTCTCATAAAGCATAAACCAATACAACTGAAGAGCACATAGAATTCCATGACAAGTCACACCTGAAAGTTTTTCATCATCTCCAACAAGAAGTTTAGCCTAGTTTCAGCAATGTTCCTTTTAGTGTGCCGGAAAGCCCATATGATAGAATCCATAACAACCTTTAGTTGCTGTTGTGGATCACAAAAATGTTAGAAACAAAAATGAGCTCATTGTAATTGTGAGAAGTATAGTACAAGAAAAAGGAAATGTTTAAGAATCAAGCATTGATATGCTCACGTCCAATCAGATGAAGATTCTAAAATTTGTTTACAGGAAATTGCAAATAAGTGGGAGTCTTAAAATAACTGGACTACAGGTGGAATCCTTTTTGGGACAAGTCTGATACACATGAAAGACTTGCACCAAACAACTTGCACTATGTACACAAGAGACTTGCACCACCATAAAAATGAAATTTTTTCCCACTGTCTAACTGAAATGCAATTTCCTTAATTTCAAAGAACTACCTTGAAACAAGAAAACAGTGCAGCAAAAGGCAAAGTTGGATAGTAATCATCTTTTCCCAGTTCATCTTCAAAAGGCATATTGTCGTCCAGTTCAGCATTTCCTTCAGCTAAGGTGCTAAGATACTTCCACAGCCTCTGCTCAGGGTTATATTCCTGAAGTCTTTTCCACCCAAGTCTCTCACAGTCATCATCTGTTCCATCCATACTGGCACTAGAAAGGTAATATATATGCAAACCACTAAAACAAATCACCAAGTAATCAAAACAATGTTGTCAATTGCCTAGGCGACTCTAAACAATGGACCTAGCTGGTTTATACACTTTTGCACAGGTAAAAGAGTTCAAAAAGATGATCATTGAATCAATTTTTACATGAATGATTGTTAGAATAAGGAATATGGAATATCTTTGCTTTTTATGAGTTCCAGTTATTTTTTAATTTCACAATATTTGATATCTGCAGAATCATGCATTTTGTAGAGTGATTTTTATATACCAATTTCTATGTTTCTATGGTATCAATAACCAATTAAAAATGAATTAGGGTGGTTTGCAGGATTTTCAAATATGAAAATTAAAATACTAACAGCAAATTTCTCAAAGAAAAAAATGTAAATGAAAAGGAGTAGTTACTGTAGGAAAAAAGGAAAAAGAAATTGTGTGTGTGTGAGAGAGAGAGAGAGAGAGAGTAGTCAAGCAGCTAAAATGATCAAAGAAAATATTGCAGCTAAAATAACCCTATGGCAAATCTACGCCACATGGTACACTTCAACTATGACTAGGAAACAGATTCATAAAGTAAACATATGTGTGTTTGTCCATGCATATCAGGTGGTTTTACTGGCCCCATTTGCTTCCACTTATTTGAAACTTATGTAGTTGTACTTTGTTTTGATCAGAAACTTATGTAATTTTACTTCACATTCACACAGGTTTGGTGCTTGGTTCAACTTATTTGCCATTTCAACGTAAAAAACTTATTTGCATTTTATGTTCCCAACTTCTTTCTTCTTCTTATTCACCCAAAAAAATTCTTTCTTCTTTCTAATAGTTTCATTTCTTATTTTATTTTTTCTTGTACACTTAAAAAACTTATTTGCATTTTTCTTCTTTCTTCTTCTTATTTTTTCTTGATTCAGTCCCCACCCATCCATCTAAACATTTTCATTTCAACTACACTTATTTTGTAAATATGTTTTTCTTAACTGCTCCACATTATTTTCTTCTACTTCAAATTTTTTTTTTCTTTTCTAATTCTCTCATTACTTAATTCTCTCATTACTTCATGTATGTCTATGTAAGCCCCTAAAAATGGTTGAGATTATTAGAAATAATAATTTCCTCAATTAAAATAGTTACAAAGTGGTATTATAGTTTTGTTATGAACGTTAGAAAATTATTATGAAGTTTAAAAAAAAATGCATATGTATTTTTTAATAAAGTGTATATTACAATTTTCCTATCCATTGACAATTTTCGTACTCTTATTAATATATAATTTTAATTTAGGACTGAATCAAACACATGCCCCCTTATCACTAGATTATGATAATACTAAGTCAAATTTCTAAATTTGGCATATCTATTTCAAGGAAAATACATCACCCATGGATATAATAACAAATTAAATATAATTCAAAAATTCATATAGAATTTAAATTTTGTATAATATGAGTTATACTCAATATAAATCTAAATGGTAAGAGACTATTTTGTCTGTCAAGAACTACAAGAAGACAAATAAATTAAGGTGTGATGGGCTGAAAAAAAAATCTTGTTTCTTAAATAAAATTAACAAATACTTTGATTGATTAATGAAGTTAGAGGTACTTGTAACAATGTCTTAAACTTGTCAAGATATGAAGGAACAATCAAAGAATATTGATAGTTGTCAATAGAAACTTCAATTATTTTTTCTTTTTATTATACTATAAAGGAAGATCAGATCTTAGGCTTTGTGTTCAGGGTCAGGTGTAATCAATGTGACTTCCATGTGGGAAATATTATATGCAATTAAATAAACACACAAATAATATAAAAGAAAACCTTAATAAATAGAAAAGGAAAATCCAAATAAATATCATACTCATTGATATGAGAAGATTCAAATTTGATAATCTAGATATAGAATTTAAAAATTGTGAATTTGAAAACTTCCAATGGTAAATTTGAAATGACACAAAAAAATAGTTATTAGAAATCTACAAGAATTTAATAAAATAAATTATATTTTATATCTAGCTTATTTTTCCTTTTATTTTCTCAATCTACCTATTAGTAACTTCATATTGTTTCTATAAAATTCAATCTCAAACCCTTTACTCAAATTCATGCATCCAAATGGAGCCTAATTTCATTTTATTTTTTTAAATTTTTATGACTTTGAGTTTAAGTATTTATAATCCTTAAAATCAAAATTCATAATAATTAAAATAAATAAACAAATAAATTGGGAGGAGTGGCTCTAGATAGGATTCATCTTACCATTGGGAACATCTTACCAAATAGATCAGATACGAAAATAGGAAATAATCAAATACGAAAACACAAACATCGCAGAAACCAACTGGGAGTTATAAATTGAAGTAAGTATATTTGCATATTACGTATTTACGAAACAAAATTGAAGCCGAAACCCTAATTACTGGAAAAAAAATAAATAAAAAAACAAAAACACAGAACAGTGTCTTGAGGACACACTGTCGCTGATCGCCAATCAAAGACAAGAAGATAAGAAAAGAGAAGAGAAGAGCAGAGAAGAAGAGAATAGAAGAGAATAGAAGAATACCTTCGAATCGATGATTCGATCGCTGCTTGCCGCCATTGTTGCCGATCGCTGATCGTTGCTAGCCACCACTGTCGCTGATCGCCGCTCGTCGCTCGCCTCCATTCAAGAGAGAGAGAGAGAGAGAGAGAGATAGTGTTGTTTCAAAACTTAGGGCTCTACAAACCTAAAAGGAAATGAAAAAATGGGGGGAAAGACAGAGGGAAAAATGGGGGGAAATTAAGTTTGGGCGGGCGGGTCGGGTGGGTCAGTGAAAAAATGGGGGAAATTTGTTTCATTTTTATTTTAATGATTTTTTTTTTTATTTGGTAGAAATAGGGGTAATATTTTAATGAAAAATATTTTTCGTTAAAATAAAGTTAATTTTTTATGGTCCATGAAAAATATTTTTTTCTGGCCCATTTTTTTTTTAACTAAAAATCAAGAGCTAATTTTTTGTGGTAGAGGAGAGGGAGCGGTAGTAGTGGTGAAGGTGGTGGTGAAGTTGTGGTAGTGGTAGAGAAGATGAAGGGGCGGTAGTGGAAGCGAGGTAATAGTAGTAGTAGTAGTGGTAGCAGTGGTGGTAGTGGTAGTGGAGTGGTAGCGATGGTGGTAGTAATGGTAGTCGTAGAGGTGGAGTGGCAACAGTGGTAATAATGGTGGTAGTGGAATGACGTTTGCAGTAGTGGTGAAGGTGGTAGAGGAGATGGGTGGTGAGAGAGAGATGAGTGAGAGACAGATAGAGAAGAGAGATAGAGACAGACAGAGTGATGAGCGAGAGAGAGACAAGTGGTCGCTAAAAGTGCATTTTCTTGTAGTGGAAAGCTCGGTAAATAGAGAAGAGGGGAGGGAGAGAGTGAGCAATTGAACACAATGGGGGAGAGAGACATACAGACAAACAAACACAGAGAGAGAAAGAGAGAGAGAAGAGTAATGAGTGAGAGAGAGATAGGGAGATAAAGAGATATAGAGAGAGACAGATAGAAAAATAGAGAAAAACAAGAGATGAGCGAGAGATAGACAAAAAGAGAGAGACAGAGAGCGAAAAGAGATGATCGAGAGAAAGACATATAAAAAGAGAAAGACAGAGAGAGAAGAAAGATGAGTGAGAGAGACAGAGAGAGATAGAGAGAAGAGAGATGAGCGAGAGACAAAGAGAGAAAGAGAGAGAGATAGAGACAGATAGACAGAGAAGAGTGATGAGTGAGAAAAAGAAAGAGAAAAGAGAGAGAGAGAGAGAGAGAGAGACAAAAATAGAAAGAGATAAGGAGTGATAGACAGAAAAAGAGACAGAGAGAGAAGAGAGATGAATGAGAGAGACAGACAGAGATAGATAGAAGGGAGATGAGTGAGAGAGACATAGAGAGAAGAGAGATAAACGAGAGAGACAGAGAGATATAGAGAAGAGAGATGAGCGAGAAAGATAGAGAGAAGAGAGATGAGAGAGATAGAGAGACGAGCGAGAGAATAGAGATGAGCGAGAGAGATAGAGAGAAAAGAGATGAGTGAAAGAGACACAGAGAGAAAAGAGATGAGAAAATAGATAGATGAGTGAGAGACACAGAGAGAGAGAGACAAATAAACAGACAGACGGAGAGAAAAGAGTGATGAGTGAGAGAGAGAAAGAGAAGAGAGAGAGAAAGATGAAAAAATTGGTGAAAAGAGATAGACAAAAAGAGAGAGAGAAAGAGCGAAAAGAGATAAACCAGAGAGAGACAGAGAAAGATGAGCGAGAGAGTGAGAGAGATAAAGAGAAAAGAGAGAGAAGAGAGACCGAGAGAGAAGAGAGATGAGAGAGATAGAGAGAAAAGAGATGGGCAAGAGAGAGAGAGAGAGAGACAGAAAAGAGTGATGAGTGAGAGAAAAGGAGAAGAGAGACAGAGACACAGAGAGAGAGAGAGAGAGATAGACAGACAGAGAAGAGTGATGAGTGAGAGAGAGAAAGAGAAGAGAGACAGAGACACATAGTGAAAGAGAGAGACAAACAGACAGAGAAGAGTGATGAGTGAGAGAGAGAAAGAAAAGAGAGACAGAGACAGAGAGACAGGAAGATGAAAAAATTGGTGAAAAGAGAAATGTTATATCAAAAGAGTAAGACGACGTCATTTTTTTTTTAATTTTTTTTTTTGTGACAGAAAAATAACGTTGCATTTATTTAAACCATTTTGTGACTATATTTATGAAGCTGTCTCAAAGCCACAATATATATATATATATATATATATATTTTTTACTTTTTTTTTTTTTTTTTTTTTTGCAACGGTACCTATTACAGTCACAATTTTTAATTTTTTTTTGCAACTACAGCTGGTGCCATCACAAAAACTCTATTTTTTTGCGACAGTAATCTCTATCGTCGCAAATACTTTTTTTTTTTTGCGATAGCAATTTCTGTCGTCGCAAATACTCTCCTTTTTTGCGACAACATTTTCTTCCATCGTAAATACTCTATTTTTTGCGACGGCAAGTTGTGCTTTGCGATGGCAAATATGCCATTGCAAAAAGTTTCGTCTTTTAAGCCCACTTTTCTTGTAGTGATATTTGATATGTGAACTTAATTGTATGTCTAATATTTTCTTGGTGAGTTGGGTATTAACTACTTTGTAAATGTATGTATATCAATTATTTTGTTGAAATGAATGAAATTTGCCTCATATTTGTAACGCCCTAGAATTTCTCACCAAAATAGACCAAAACAAACCCAAGAATATACGCAAAAGTCATCTTTTTCATTGAACTAAACGTTAAAGGATTATAATTTGTTTTGTACAATCTCACCAGATTCAATACTCATATACCAGTTCAATGAACTAGATGGCCTTACAAAATATAAGCCTCTAGGGCATACAATAACAACAAAACAACTTGATAGTCTTGTTACAAAAATTCTAATTCAAAATATCAAAACACACTTGAGTTAACTTCTTCCCAACAGAGCTATAGCTGGATCCCATCCATCAAGGGGGTGGTACTTCATCAATGCTTGAAAAATAATATAGGGTTGAGCTATTTGCCCAGTAGGAATACATTTAACCAAGTATTTAACCTTTTCAAACTGGATGATGATGTCTTTGTGACAAAACAGAACAAGGAAATATATTTTGACAATGGTCTTAATCAATCATAGCGATACATCACGACTCAAGAGTGATAAATTATAATTTACATCCTGAGATACCAAGCAATTCATGTCATCAAGCACTACACTCAAACAATCATAACCATGGAAGACAAATCTTGAGTCCACCTGTAAGAGTCCAACACAAATTGCCCTTTGCTTTTGTTTAAAAGCACCCCCACATTTGCCGGCTATTTTACGGCAGGAAGTGGGCACCTAAAGAAAATCCTCCATTTTTCCACTTTCGCCAGCTATTATACCACGAGACTGTGTGGACACCCAAAAATCATTTTTCCCACATTCGTCTAGCGATAAGCCTAGAGAGGGCAATTGGGCACCTTTTAAACTCCCCGCACAGGTACCAACGCAACACCACACTTTCAAAAGTGACTCTTACCTAGACTCATGCATAATCAACAATTCAATCACATTTTATTTCAATCAACAAGCATCCAACATAGCCACGGAATGGAATACAACACCACATTTTAAAGAAATTAACATCCAAACCTCAATTCATCTACCATAACAATTTCTTCATCTATCACCTTTGTGAACAATCCAAGAGTTAAAGGAAATCTCATTCAATTAAGGGTTTTCAACTCGATTGAAAACTTAAAGTTTCACCAAATTTGGGGTTTGTCTTGTTTATCATAGAAATGGGTTTCAATAATATTTATATACACGTTTTGAGAGGAGTGTATAAGAAATTACAAACAAGAATCAAATAAAAATGGTTTCCTATATAGAAATTGAGAATAATCCAACAATATTCTCAAATTGGTTTGTGAATCACAACCACACCATGAAATCCATTCAAAGCAAAGAAATACAAGGATAAAAGTATCCCTTCCTCTTCAAATAGGAAGATAATGGAGCCCCCCAGAAGAATCCTTCGCCAAATCAAGATCCAATTGGTGGAAGAGTATGATCTCCAAGTGTTTTTCACTTTGTGCTAGGTGATCTAAGCCAAATCGTGGTGGAATGGGAGGTATTTTAGAGTGAGAAACTAGGGTTTTCGGGTAAGAGAGGAGGAGAGGGAAGATAGAAAGGAAAAGTGGAAGAAAAGATCTAGAATCATGTTTTTCAAGTTGCTGAATTCGCGCAGTTCGCTCGAGCGCCACTTTTCCCGTTTGAGCGTAAGACACAAACTAAGAGGCCCACTCAAACGACGAATCCCTCGCTCGAGCGTAGAATGGCATGTCTTAGAAGTTTTTTAGAGCAACAGGAGAACAACTGGGAGCCAACATTCTCCGCTCGAGCGCCATTTCCTGTGCTCGAGCGTCCCGCCTGCAAACTCGAAAGATACTGAGAGTTAAGATTTTCCGCTCAAGCGTTTCTTTTGACGCTCGAGCGGGCCCAGAAACAAAAGTGTCACAAATTCTTGTACGTGCTTAAACATTACATTTTCTGATGTCCACGTGATTTAATTTTTCTGATGGTTTGCCAATCAATTTTTTGTTTGAAGAAGATAATTAGATTTCGTGTATGGATTGGCATGGATGATATTGGATGAAGGTCCACAATTGGTTAATCTACATTTGCAATTTGGGTGGTCTTTTGTGCTCAATTGATTGACATACTTGACCAATTTGATTGGATGTTATATTAAAATTGATTGTGTAATCGATTCAAAGTGAATTTGTTAGGTATTGAACATATAATATAATTGGACACTCTATTGGGGGTGAATATGTATGATTTGTATTTGGTTGATATTGATCCACAATCCATTGTGCAATCGATTGGCCTATAATCTTGTAATATGAATTCTTTTGTAACCAATTGATTT
The DNA here is from genome assembly GCF_055761805.1 of Camellia sinensis. NCBI lineage: Eukaryota > Viridiplantae > Streptophyta > Magnoliopsida > Ericales > Theaceae > Camellia > Camellia sinensis. The sequence goes on along the minus strand of NC_138971.1, from coordinate 121,414,313 downwards.
TGCAATCGATTGGGAGTGAAATTGTAAGACATTTTCTTACCAATCAATTGTGCAGTTAAATGAGAATCAATCTGATAGGTAGTTGGGAGTTCAAAAAAAATTTGATAGGTACTTAACAATTTCATAACCAATCGATTAGGGGTGAAATTGTTAAACATTTAATCACCAATCAATTGTGCAATTGAATGAAAATCAATATAGGTAATTGACAATTTGATAACCAATTGATTGGGAGTAAAATTGTAAGCCATTTCATCACCAATTGTAGCAATCTCAATTTTGACCCGGTCAGCTCGCCGAAAGCAAAAATGCAAAATGCATTCGAAATTGCTTACGGGAAAGTGTATTTCACGCTCAAGGGGGCCATATTATATCAGTCCATAAAGGGAGATTTCAGATCACTTTTTCAGTTCTCTCTCTCTCTAAAATTCTCAAAAATTTCCAGATCTAGAGCTTCTCTCTCTAGAAGTCATCTTCTCTCTTTGATTCCTCCAAATCCGTTGGGAGTTAGACCGAAGTTCTTCATCAAAGTTGTGTAACTTCTCGAGGGCTTCGTTGTGTGCTGTGAAGATCGAGTTTCGACACCATTGACTTTGGGTGTTTCATCTCATTTCTTCTTCAAAACTTGAGGTAGGGATTTTCTTAGAGTTATATATATATATATATTTTTGCAAGATCTATATAATTTTCGAAATCATCTTTCAATAGCTTTGAAAACTGATTGTTGATTCAAAAAGTTGAGCGATTTCGAAAGTAGGTTTGTCTCTTGTTCTTTTAAAATGATTTTATGGGTTTGATCTTCATTGATTGAAGAAAAGATGATTTTGGAAAGTTTTCTTTCAAAGGATTTGAGTTGTATAGTTTTTGTGAGAAAATCTGGAATTTGGAGATTTTTTTAAAAGAGACTGAAAATCCATGAATGATATTGTTGTATTTATTTTGTGTGTCAAAATAAATGGATGTTTGGAAAATTTCTTATTTATATTTATATAAATGATGAATTTCAGGGAATATGAGAATTGTTGTTCATTTTGGAAATTATTGTTCAAAACGTTGAAATAGTCTTCAAATGACTAATTGTCGAGGATACTTGAGAAGAGGGAATTGTGTTATTCCTTGGATGATGAATTGAAATAAAAGTATGTATGTTCATCTTGTGTTATTGGCATAACAACTCATTTGATTACATTAAACTTTGAAAGTCAATTTGAAAACTTGTATTGAGAAAAGAATGTTGAGAAACAGGTTTTCATGAAATGGTTTTGGGGTAAATACGTTGGTAAGTCTTGATAGGTGGTGTGGATGATATTGAATAAGTTGGCCTGAGAGTCCGGGGTGAAAGACCGAAAACCCGTGCAGATAGGTATCGAGCCTTTGGGTTAATACCGGTAAAAATGACAATTTGGTAGTACTTGTATAAGTCTACTAGAGTCGTATTTACCACCCCTGAAATAAATTGTTAAGTTTTGAACAATTGAAATTGCATGATATCATTGAGCATGATGGTTTTCAAAAGATAAAAATGTGATTTATCTTCAAAAAGGGCATAGCATGGCATGTGCATTTCATCTCTTGAGACTTATATAAAATGTATATACTTTGCTAAGAATTTCCTACTGGGCTTTATGCTCACCCTACGGGATTTTTGTGCAGGAAAAGATGTGGTGATCCCACCCAACTAGGGGCGTGGAAGTATGTGTGTTGGGACTACAATGCTCTCATTTTGCTGTGACTCTGTATGTAAGCCAAGGGCTGTGTTTGTGTGTGTTTGACTAATCGTTTTGTGTAACTAGGCTCAAGCCTTGGAAACTTGTAAACCCTTGGGGGTATTTATTTGTTTATTTACTTGTTGTTGGATTAATGTATTGTTGTATGAAGAACTGTTGTATCATGTAATGTAAGTTTGGAGATTTATATTCGGTTTTCCTTGAAAGAGCCATGATTATTGTTTTACATTTGGGCTAGAAATTTGGGGCGTTACAACTTGGAATCAGAGCTACCGGGCTTGAATACTTGGAGCTCGTGGGAAGTGGTTGCTTAACCACAATGGGTTCATTCAGCATGCTTAGGAAGTGTTATGCATTTTGTGACTATGTAATAACATGCTTATGTGACTAAATGGGCATAGGTATGGGACTGGACTTTTGAGATATTGTTTGCGCTTGTTAAATTCCTTGAGGTCTCATTAGAAGGGTACTTCATCAATATTCGTTCTACTAAGAATTCTTGATTTTTCGTGGAATGGATTTCATCGTAAAAGAATAGTCCGTATGTGTTTACATGACTAAATGCTTATGTGGGGTGAAATTGAATTGTGTATATGGTAGAGAAATATATAGAATTGTTGTAGTCGAACGTGTGAGTCAAGTTACGAGCACATATGAGTTAATGTGCTAAATTATTTCTCTCGTGTCCTTTATTAGGATGTCAGGAAGGGGTCAAGTCCGTGGTGGTAGAGGCGGGAGGCGTGGTAGGGCTCGCCGAGGTGTGCATAAGGTACCGGTCCATAGGGTTCTGGTGCAAGAAGAAGGGTTCGGCCAAGCTAATATGGCCGAGCAAGCAAGCCAAGCTAATGTGGCCGAGCAGGTGAGACAAGTGGGTCAAATCGCAATGGGGGCCCTAGCTCGAGAAATGGCAGGGGCTTTAAGAGAGTCTATGAACTTGTTGAGGGTGGAGAATCAAGCCGGAGAGAACACCGCGGAGTCAAGGATGAGTTTCCTTACTAGATTGTTCTTGCGGGCCAAACTGGATGAGTTCCATGGTGGCCCTGAGCCCAAGAAAGTGGATGAGTGGCTCAAACATACTGTGAAGGCATTTGAGATGCTTCACATCGACGATAGTGAACTAAGAGTGACTCTAGCGAGTTACTACCTTAAGGGAGACGCGGGTCAATGGTGGAAATATGCCAAGGGTAGAGTGGAGCTGACATGGGAAGCCTTTGCGGTTGCTTTCCAAGATAAGTACATACCTCCCATTGCAGGGAGAGATTGAGGCAAGAGTTTAAAGACCTCAAACAACTCGACATGCCCGTGGCTGAGTTTGAGAAGATCTTCTCTAGTTTGTCCAGATGTGCATCAGAGTTGGTGGCAACGGAAGAGCGCTGTTGCATTGAATTTGAAAAGAAATTGAAAACAAAAATTATGTTCAAGCTTGTCGGAAATATGATTCGGGAATATGACCCTCTTGTGAAGACGGCGACACACGTAGAAATTTCCATACAAGCCAATGAGGAGAGGATTCGGAGTTCGAGGTCTAGGGTCCAAGAGTCTCAAGGAGACTATAGGCAGAACAAGAAGAGTAGGAACACCTATCCATCCCAGTCCCAACCACAGTAGTCTAGATCTACTTTTCCTTTGACTAGTGCGGGTCCAGGAAAAATTGCATCGAGTAGCATCTCATGTTTCAAGTATGGCCAACCGGGTCACAAATCCTTCTCATGCCCACCGAAGGGTGGAGGGAAGTTAATGTTACCAGCACCTAATCAATCTTAAAGTCAGTCTTAGTCTCAGAATAAAGGTCAAGGGTTTAATTGTTATCAGTGTAGTCAGCCAGGGCATATGAAGAGAACTTGCCCACAGTTGGGAGGTGCATCAGGCGCATCAGGGTTGAGGCAGACTCAGAGCCACCAGCAGGCTTAATCAGTCCAAGCTTTGTGAGTTAATCAGGGAGCCACTTCGGCTCAGTCAGTACAACAAGCCTATGCTCCGAGAGGGGAGCAAGTTAATCAGGGGCCACAGGGGCGTGTGTATGCTGTTACCGTGCTAGAGCAGTTGCCAAAATCCTCAGTTATGAGAGGTAGTTTTGTTGTGTGTAATTCTTTGGCTAATGTATTGATACACACGGGTGCGTCTCATTCATTTATATCTACTGCATTTGCTTCTGCATTGGGGTTAGAGGTAGCACGATTAGTGCCACCACTCAGAGTAGAGTCACCTATTGGGGGTACAGTTGATTTAGACCGGGGTTGTCGTGATTGTGAAATAGAAGTTGCCGGGTGTAGATTTCCGTTTGCTTTTGTGTTGCTAGATATGTCGAGTTTTGATGTCATTTTAGGCATGGATTGGTTATGTTCTTATCAAGCTGTGATTGATTGTTACCATCAGAGAGTTACGGTGTGCACTTCCGGTGGTGATCGTTTTTATTTTTTGGGGAACCGAGTTGAAAGAGCCTTGTCGCCAGTTGTTGACCCTCATAGTGGGAGCAAACTTAGTGGCCTTCTTGCAACTCTCTTGGATAGTGAGAGTGACGGGGCTCATGTTGAGTTACCAAGTGTAGTTTGTGAATACCTAGATGTCTTTCCAGAAGATCTTACTAGTTTACACCTTACCGGGAGATCGAGTTCTCCATTGAATTAGTGCCTGGCACGGCACCGATTTCCATGTCACCATATAGATTTGCACTCGCCGAATTTCATGAGTTGAAGATTCAACTCTAAGAACTTTTAGACAAGGGCTTCATTCGCCCTAGTACATTGCCTTGGGGAGCGCCAGCTCTCTTTGCGAAAAAGAAGGATGGGTCATTACAGTTGTGTATTGATTACCGCAAGTTGAATAGAGTTACAGTTAAGAACAGGTAGAGTCCTCTACCCAGAATAGATGATTTGTTTGACCAATTTAGAGGGTCTCGTTGCTTCTCAAAAATAGATTTGAGGTTGCGGTACCATCAGTTGAGAGTCCGGGAGGAGGACATTCAGAAGACGGCCTTTTGTACTCGTTATGGCCACTATGAATTCCTTGTAATGCTTTTTAGGTTGACCAATGCACCGGCTTCCTTTATGGATTTGATGAACAGAATTTTTCGAAAATACTTGGCCTATTTTGTGGTCGTCTTTGTGGATGACATCTTGATTTATTCAACCTCTGAAGAGGAACACAAGACTTACTTGCAGGTATTGTTGGGTTTACTTAGTGAGCACCAATTGTATGCCAAATTTGAAAAATACGAGTTTTAGTTAACAGAGGTGAAGTTTTGGGGGCATGTAGTGTTTAGAAAGGGAGTGACTGTGGACTCCTCAAAGATAAATGCCGTACAGGATTGGGAACAACCCAAGAATGTTTTTGAAATTTGGAGTTTCTTAGGATTAGCAGGGTATTATCGACGTTTTGTAAGGGACTTCTCTAGACTAGCTGCACCTTTAACTAGGTTGACTAGAAAGGGTATCAAATTTGTGTGGAGTGAGGCTTGTGAAAAGTCATTCCAAGAGCTTAAGACTAGATTGACTACCACACCGGTTTTGATAATTCTAGAAAGGGGTTTGAATTACACTGTCTATTGTGATGCGTCCAGGGATGGACTTGGTTGTGTCTTGATGCAAGAGGGAAAAGTTGTGGCCTACGGTTCACGACAATTGAAAAATCATGAAAAAAATTACCCCACCCATGATCTAGAATTAGCAGCGGTGATTTTTTCTTTGAAAATTTGGAGGCATTACTTGTATGGTGAGAAGTTTGAGGTTTTCTCCGATCATAAGAGTCTAAAGTATTTATTTTCTCAAAAAGACTTGAATTTACGACAACGAAGGTGGATGGAATTTATGGAGGATTATAACTTTGAGTTACACTATCATCCGGGGAATGCCAATGTGGTGGCCGATGCTTTGAGTCAAAAATCTGTGAGTAGTTTGGCAAGTGTGGCCATTCGGGAATGGGATATGCTAGATGTTATTGGCAAGTTTGATTTGCACTTGGGTGAGGCCGGAGAAAGTGCTACCTTGTTTACTTTGAATGCTCAACCTACCTTGGTTAGTAAGGTCATAGAGGCACAATGAGGAGACCGTGATATGGAATCAATCCGTGTTAAGATTTCTAATGGAAAGGAAGAGAAAGGTTTGAACGTTCACTCGGATCTGAATCTACGTTGCATAGATCGTTTGTTTGTACTAGAATCTTGTAGAGAGGAAATACTTCAGGAGTTCCATCACTCACGCCTTGCGGTACACTTGAGAGGCACTACAATGTATCATGATCTTAGTCATCAGTTTTGGTGGAGGGGTATGAAATGGGATGTTGCTTTATTTGTATCGAAATGCCTTACTTGTCAACAAGTGAAGGCTGAACACTAAAGACCAGCGGGTTTGTTACAACCCTTACCGATGGCTGAGTGTAAATGGGAGCGTGTTACCATGGATTTTGTAGTTGGGCTTCCTAGAACACAACGAGGCAATGATGCCGTTTGGGTGATTGTTGATAGGTTGACTAAGTCTACACATTTCATTCCGATTTGCACTAGCGACTTAGTTGAATGCTTGGCAGAGTTATACATTAGAGAGATAGTTCGACTTCATGGAGTCCCTATGACTATTGTGTCGAATAGGGATCCTCGTTTTACTGGCCGGTTATGGCAAAGCCTTCAAGAGGCGTTGGGAACTAAGTTGACTCTTAGCACTGCTTATCATCCTCAAACCAATGGACACTCGGAACGTACCATTCAGATTTTGGAGGACATGCTTAGAGCTTGTGTCCTTGATTTTAAGGGGCCTTGGGAAAGGCACTTACCATTGATTGAGTTTGCTTACAACAATAGTTACCAAGCTAGTATTGGGATGGAACCATTTGAGGCCTTGTATGGCCGACCTTGTAGATCACCGGTTTGTTGGGCCGAAGTGGGTGATGCACCGTTACTGGGTCCGGAAATTGTTAGAGAGACAACCGAGAAAATTGTTCTCATCCGGAAGAGGTTAGCTATGGCCCAAAGTCGACAAAAAAGTTATGCCGATAAGAGGAGACGACCTTTATCTTTTGAAGTTGGTGACCATGTGTTTCTAAAAATCTCACCAAGGCGGGATTTGATGAGATTTGGTAAGAGTGGCAAATTATCTCCAAGGTTCATTGGGCCTTTTGAGATCTTAGAGCGAATTGGGAAAGTGGCATACCGGTTAGCTTTACCGCCACAACTTTTGGGAGTTCACAACGTGTTTCATGTAGCTATGCTTAGGAAGTATGAACCTGACCCTTCTCATGTGCTTGATTGGGTTGACTTGGAGGTAGATGAGGATGCCTCTTACGAAGAACGACTGGTTCAAATATTAGATACCCAGGAGCAAGTGCTACAAGGCAAAGCTATACCATTGGTAAAGGTGTTGTGGAGACACCATGGGGTTGAAGAAGTGACGTGGGAACGGGAGGCGGAAGTCCTCTCTAAGTATTCGGATTTGTTTGAAAATGCTTAAGTTGTTTTTCCTTGTAATATTCCATGGTGTTTGAGGGAAATGTGTTAAAATGATTGACCACATGTTGTTATGTATGTTGTTATGTTAAGCATGAAGTAGTTACAGATTGTCATTTCTTTGCTTCATGTTTAGGTTGATGTGAACGGTTGTTGTTAATGAGATAACCATGGTGGAAATGGCAAAAAAAAAAAAAAAAAAAGGTTGAGAGTTAATATTGTGATTTTAAAATGAAATAGCGTGGTTTTGATCGCTAGAAACCCCCTTTGTGTAGGTAGTTTGATTTGAAATTTCGGGGATGAAATTCTTTAAGGGGGGAGGTTGTAGCGATCCCGATTTTGACCCGGTCAACTTGCGGGGGTCGAGCTGCCTTGTCAGCTCGCCAAAAGCAAAAATGAAAAATGCATTCAAAATTGCTTACGAGAAAATGTATTTCACGCTCAAGCGGACCATATTATATCAGTCCGTAAGGGGAGATTTCAGATAACTTTTTCAGTTCTCTCTCTCTCTATAAAACTCTCCAAAATTTCCAGATCTAGAGCTTCTCTCTCTAGAAGTCATCTTCTCTCGTTGATTCCTCCAAATCCGTTGGGAGTTAGACCGAAGTTCTTCATCAAAGTTGTGTAACTTCTCGAGGGTTTCGTTGTGTGCGGTGAAGACCGAGTTTCGACACCGTTGATTTTGGGGGTTTCATCTCATTTCTTCTTCAAAACTTGAGGTAGGGATTTTCCTAGAGTTAAATATATATTTTTGCAAGATCTATATGATTTTCGAAATCATCTTTCGATAGCTTTGAAAATTGATTGTTGATTCAAGAAGTTGAGCGATTTTGAAAGTGGGTTTGTCTCTTGTTCGTTTAAAATGATCTTATGGGTTTGATCTTCGTTGATTGAAGAAAAGATGATTTTGGAAAGTTTTCTTTCAAAGGATTTGAGTTGTATAGTTTTGGTGAGAAAACCTAGAATTTGGAGAGTTTTTTAAAAGAGGCTGAAAATCCATGAATGATATTGTTGTATTTATTTTGTGTGTCAAAATAAATGGATGTTTGGAAAATTTCTTATTTATATTTACATAAATGATGAATTTCAGGGAATATGAGAATTGTTGTTTATTTTAGAAATTATTGTTCAAAACGTTGAAATAGTCTTGAAATGACTAATTGTTGAGGATACTTGAGAAGAGGGAATTATGTTATTCCTTGGATGATGAATTGGAATAAAAATATTTATATTCATCTGGTGTTATTGGCATATCAATTCATTTGATTACATTAAACTTTGAAAGTTGATTTGAAAACTTGCATTGAGAAAAGAATGTTGAGAAACAAGTTTCCATGAAATGGTTTTGGAGTAAATACGTTGGTAAGTCTTGATAAGTGGTGTGGATGATATTGAATAAGTTGGCCTGAGAGTCTAGGGTGAAAGACCGAAAACCCGCGCAGATAGGTGTCGAGCCTTTTGGTTAATACCGGTAAAAATGACAATTTGGTAGTACTTGTATAGTCTACTTGCAGACACCGACCTAGGGATTACTAGAGTCGTATTTACCGCCCTTGAAATAAATTGTTAAGTTTTGAACAATTGAAATTGCATGATGTCATTGAGCATGATGATTTTCAAAAGATAAAAATGTGATTTATCTTCAAAAATGGCATAACATGGGATGTGCATTTCATCTCTTGAGACTTATAGAAAATGTATATACTTTGTTAAGAATTTCCTACTGGGCTTTATGCTCACCCTATGGGACTTTTGTGCAGGAAAAGATGCGGTGATCGCACCCAACTAGGGGCGTGGAAGTATGTGTGTTGGGAGTACAATGCTCTCATTTTGTTGTGACTCTGTGTGTAAGCCAAGGACTGTGTTTGTGTGGGTTTGAATAACCGTTTTGTGTAACCAGACTCAAGCCTTGGAAACTTGTAAACCCTTGGGGGTATTTATTTGTTTATTTACTTGTTATTGGATTAATGTATTGTTGCATGAAGAACTGTTCTATCATGTAATGTAAGTTTGGAGATTGATATTCAGTCTTGAAAAAGTCATTATTGTTGTATTATCATTTGGGCTAGAAATTTGGGGCGTTACACCAATCAATTGTACAATTAAATGAGAATGAATTTAATAGGTGCTTCACAATTGCACATGCAATGATTTTTTTACAATAGTTTGACTTACACGTGTCGCAACATATATTCTTTTGCACTTTAATCAATTTAGATTTACATGCAAATATCAACAACCTAGACATATATAGTTGGTACCCGAATATCATATACATAGATTGACATCCAAAATTAATTTACAATTTGGACATATATATCAACTTGTACATAGACGGATTAGCTCAAATTTACGTAATCCAATTACAAATCATCTGTGTACATTCATCCACACATAAAAACCATCCAAATTACATCAACCAAATACTGTTTACAAACCAATTTTAAATCGTACATTAGTCTAATTGTTTAAAAAAAAAAAAAGTCACATTTTGAAAAGGAGTCAAGCATTCTTGTCCATTTGTTCTTACTATAGGAACCTCACATGTAAATTGCTAGAAGGAAAATAATATAAAAATCGACTTTTTAAACTTACTTTTTAGACCCAATGATGTGTCAATAAGATGATTAATTGATAATTAGAGAATATTTAATTATTAACTAATCATTTTCTTGACACATCACTGAGTTTAGAAAACAGATCTAACTTTTGAGCCTGAATAACAATGCTCTTATTAGAAACCAAAGGAGATTGACAACTAAAAAGAAAAAAAAAAACATTTATAGAATTGTTCACAAAGAGAAAATAGGGAATGCTTCCAAAGCATAATAGTCTTAAGATAGAGTCGAATCTCCCAAAGTCAACTACTAGAAGAGTTTGAACAGAATCATCTATAATTAACATCACTCCTGCAATAATTTTACATCAATTTAGCTAATTTCAATGGGAGAATATTTAAATGGATAATAATTACTATAATCAAAAAGTTTAAATAAATGGAAACATTTAAAAGCAAGCTTTTCATTGGCAATTTCCTCACAACATACACCATAACCCTACATATATAACATTGGTTTAATTATCCAATTCTAGTTATAGCAAAATTGGGATGAAGCAAGGAATGCAATTGCTAATATAATCTTCAAAAATATATGCCAACTTCCCACTTTTAGCGACACTAATATTTGTTGCAAATTCACCTATGCAAAATTCAAATCACATTCATTCAACCTTCAAATTTAATTAACAAATAAAAATCCATCAACTAATTCAAAATATAAACCTAATCTATTCAACAAAACATATCTAAATATCTAAAAAAAATCAAAACAATCCAACCCAATTATTCAAAGAAAATATATATGTCAAAATACAAGTGTTTGATTACAAATTACTATTCAATAATCTATATCAAAATATATTTTGTTCCATGAGCCCATCTCCATCATATATCTATAAAAGAACAAATATAAGAAAAAAAAGAGATATTTAGTCTAACATCCCTCTCCAACTTTTAGTAATAGGAGAGATCCACAATATTATTTTTTCGTAACCTAAGTTCTCTCACCTACATCCATATATCACACCTACTCTCTCATTCTCTCTTTTATCTCACATCCTCTCCCCCGCCTCACCCACATCCATACCCATACCCATACCCATACCCATCGAAATCATTGTCAAGACGGGTGATGATGGCTCAGACAATGGCCGACCCCAACACCGACGTCAACAATGCCATTGACAGTGAGCTTGTGTTGTCCTCGTTTGTGGTCATCGCACCCATCCTTCATGTAGCCAATAAGGTCGAAAAGGACAACCCTAGGGTTGCTTATATCTATGAGAAAGCCTAAGCCCTCTTTTACTCTCTATCTCTCTCTATTGATTTTGCTTGTGCTTTTTTAAATGAATGTTGTTAATCATATCAACGTACTTGGTGGTGATTCCAATGATATTTATGATGTTTTGGAAAGTTTAGTTAAGTGTATTGGGCTGTGCAAATTGAATTGTTTCATTTTGATTTCAAAACACATAGAAATTTCAAAACACAGAGAAATTGAGCAAACCAAAGAAATTGATATGACACATGCATAGCAGTGCTCGTGCTGATTAGAGTAGAACACACCTGAAGGCCTTTCCACTCTTTCACCAGATGGTCTAGCATTTAAAGTTGGTTTGGCTGTTGCTTGCTAAAGTAGACACGAGGAATAGACTTAATACATACACAGAATATGAAGTCAATTTCAAACATTACAACATATACAAGCATTGACCCTTTGTCTTGAATTGCCACCAATCTGAGGGGTACTTCAAAATTGTCCAATCAAAAACATAAACCAATAGCCTGCACAAGTATATCAAGGAATTAAATTTTAGGACAGCACTCTTAAAGAATATCAATAAATGAAACAGCCGATACAATTTGTCACCTGTGATATATGAATTTGCCTACAATAGTAATCAAATTTCAATCCTATTTCTGATCCGTTCATTTTAAAATGTTAGCAATCTGAAGACATTGAAAATGTCCAACAAAATAAGTGAAACGCCCTTTTTCTTTTTAATCAAAGCTCATTAATTCTCTTGTAAGGCACATAGTTTAAACTAAGTATTTAAATATTAGTAACTTTTTTAGTAGCTTATTTTTATTATTAAAAAATAAAAATAAAAAGATGATTCAGTATTAATCGTTATTGCCTATGTTGATTGATTCCAAAAATAGGCAAGGCATCTGTGGCAATTGTTTATCAGTAAATCACAACAATCAGAATTCCAATTCACCTAATAATGAAAATAAGTTAAGAGTTTTGCATGGAATTCAATGATGAGCCCAATGCATGCCCATTGAATTAACTAGTATAGAACTCTAAATTGGTAAAGTAGGAACCACAGAAAATATAGAAATGGAAGCGGAGGCTCCTCTTAACCAATTCCTACATTATCGAAGTATTTGCATTACATACCAACTTACTTTTTTGTAATAAAAACAATGACAGCGGTAATGTTAATAACAATGATAACAACAACAATATTTCATTTTTGCATCGTAATAATAACAAAAGAAACATAGCCTGCTCACTTCATTCCAGAAGATCATGAAGAAAATGGGTACTAGTTTTGGGATTAACACTTAGAGCAATATTTTGAAACTAGAACCCACTCAGTAGTTGGACAACCCAGACGATAAACAACAAAGCTTCTAAACATTGAAAGCCCCAAAGCCATTTTCCCCAAAATTTTATTTCTACTTTCCTTTCTCTTTGTTATCTCAAAGAGCAAATTAATCATTATACAAACAATAGCAATCGATGAAAAAAGCTCTTTGGAAGTACATTTTTACCTTAACCAACCACCAATCTGTAACACTGTAGAATTTTTTTTCCCCTGCTCGAGCACAAGAGTTGACACTCGAGCGGCCTTGTGAGGCTCCCAGTACTTTTGCAGTCTGTTCGAAATTCTGAGAGTTGTGAATTCCCGCTCGAGCGCAAGAGTGTTTGCTTGAGCGGTCGGCTTTGTTGGTCTGTTCGCCCGAGCGGAAGATTGGACGCTCGAGCGGTCTGCCTGGTTGAATATGAATTTCTAGGGCTAGTGGGATTGATTTTGACCTTTTATTATTGTGTTTGGAGCCTCCTTGTTTTATTTTGGGACATTGATGGAAGTGGTAACATGATGGCAAAGTAAGATTGGAAAGTAAGATTGGACCAAAAACTTTGACTTGGGTAATTTTCCTACGAACAGCCGTCACTCTTTTGCCTTTTTCCTTTTCCACACTTTGAATTTGGGTGTGAGGCTAGAACCATTGGAAAGCTTGTTTTGTGACGTCCCAAAAATCAAGAACAACAGATAATATATTAACCATTAAATACAGGGTTTATCTAAGGTTACAAGAGTAGGAAACGTCACTAATGAGTCCTTTAGCTAATAACCCAGCAAGATCTCAAGAAGGTCGGAGGAGTCAAAATAGCTTCCCTTCAAAGTCTAACCACCTTAGATAGCAAAGCTACCTTTTTGACAGATCTTGACAAGGTATTAACACAAGGGCTACATGAAATGTTATATATATACAAATGACAAAATCATGTCTTAAATACAACATGGGATCTATCACTTACAATCTCAAAACACGTTTAACATAACTAGTTCCTAACTCTCATAAGATAGCCATACATCCTCAAATACTTCAGCTTGACCAGCCTAATAGTTTTCAATACCTGGCATGAGACGACGTGAGCTTTGAATGCCTAGTAAACGCACACACACCCCATCCCTTTTTCCTAATCCAATACACCATCACATTTATAGCAAACAAGTAGTGAAGCATGATTTTTAAGTCAATAACATCAATTTCAATAATAGAGAAAAAGAACATGTCATTCAGATAGATAACAGGTTATAATGTTAGTGGTTAGTATTCTTGAAATCTCCCAAAGACATTTCATCCTCCCAACCACAAGAATTGGACACCGAACTATTCGGAACTCCCCCTTTTGTTGCTTTGTTGCAGAACTAACCTCGGATGCCTACCAACAGTTATATACCGCGTAGCGCCAATCGCAGGGCCTCAAAAGGGATAATGAAAAGAAAAAGGTTTTATCTCCTGAATCCAACCTTATCCTTCCAAAAAAGTTTTATCCGGACCCAACCTTATCTCACCAATCAAACCATCGCAAAGAGTCTGAATATGTCCATTCCATTCTAGGGTTTATGCGACAACCGCTTGCGCAAGACTTAACCTCCTAAATTATCATCTCTTCATTATTCAAGTGATCGAAAACCCAATACCGTCCCAATTAAGTTTTCCGTTTGGATCAATGTTTTAAGTCAAGTTAGAACAAACTCAACAAGATAGTAATATCCACATAAACATGAGCATCATTAAAATGAAGAAGATAAGGAACACCAAGACATGATCATAAACTAATAAGCATATTCATGTACACAAGAGCATAAAACACCCATGTAAAACTAAATTTCCAGATTCAATACCATTTAAAGATTAAAATCGAAAGGGCTATTTCAGATATTTCCCAAACCTAGCCTTCCTATGGTTTGTAGAGAATTTAATCTAGTTTTCAGAACATGTTTCGGAAATGTGAAAGTTGGCTGTAAAATTTTGGTTATTTAAGAAATGTTCCAGCGCTGTCCAGATTCATCGACCGTTACAAAAATTAGATTTTCTTACAAATCGCTCACTCGTTTTCAATGAAACCAATTTTAGTTGAAAGATAACTCCTTAAGGAAGCTTTTGACATAAAATGGAGGTCCAGAAGATTTTTCTAAATTTTTCTAGAAATTTTGAAAGTTGACTGTAAAATGGATTTTTCTAGCACAGTTCTTGCAACAAGAAAGTTGGTGAGAAAAGAGGTCAACTAGGGGAAATTTTCCACTTATCTTGTGATGAAAACTTGCTAAATAATATGTTTTAAACTCAGAAATTTAAGGTGAAAGTGTGCCTTTGGAAATTTTGAGAGTTTGATGTGGAAAAAGGTAGTCTTATACCGATTAAGAGAAATACAAGAAGGGTAGAATCAAGGCTCAACTTCTTTCATTTCTAACACAAGAATACCATCAAAACACATCTGAAATGAATGTTTAAATCTTCTAAGAGCATGTATTTGAAAAAGGAAAATAAAAGAGAGAGTTGTGTTGTGGCTTACTCAAATGCTTATGGAACTAGTTTTGCAAGACTTGCTCTCTTTCTCTTCTTTCTCCCTCCCACAAGCTCACTCTCCACTCCTCTCCCTCTCTCTATGACATGTGGGTGTGTGGGTGTAGTGTTTGATGTTCATATAGATTGTAATAACCCTCACGCTATCCTAACCATACTCATATGCATTCATGTGATTCTGTCTTGTAAGCTTGCATTTCAAGTCTTGTCCTTGTTCGTTTAAGTGTTACAGCATGTTTTGTACCTTGCTTGGTGTGAGTTTAGCCGAGGTCATCTTCAGTCTAGAATTATCTTGGAACCACTTTGTTTGACCTCTACTTTCGCCCTGACATATTGGCCGAGATGTCATTATCTAGGCCGAGGTGTTCATCACCAAGGCCGAGGTGTGTACCATCTAGGCCGAGATGTTACCTTTGCACCTAAGTGATCTTGTCCCGGAGTGGTATGACCTAGACCGAGGTGTGGCACATCTAGGCCAAGGTGTGGCGCAGCTTAGTCAAGTGTTGTCCTTCCTAGCTGAGATCATTGTTCCCTTACTTGCCGATGCCTTACTTTTAGCCGAGATCATTGCCTACCGAAGTGCCCATGCCATCTTGCTTGTTGAACACACTTTGTCATAGTCTTGTCTTGTCACTCAGCCACCTTTTTTAGTAGCACCAACCAGTCGCTGCCACGTGCCCCTGCAGAGGGTTAAGTCAGCTGACAGACCCAGAACATATACATTTTTGTATTGCATCTTTGCCTTGTAGAGAGAGAGGCTCTAGGAAGAAGAAGTCTTAGAGTGAGAGAGTAGACTTTCGAGCTTGATTTCTAGAGATCAAACCGTTAGATTCGTGTATTGAGGTTAAATTCTTGATTCACTCTTGTCGCTCTTATTGATCATCCAGCTGCATTGCACAATCGAACCTGTTCTGCTTGTTATGCATTGGTTTAAAGTTGGTTTTAGAAAGAGAAGATAGTGTTCATGTGTTTTTGAAGAAAAAGTCTTGTTTGATCCAAAAGTTTGCATTAAGATTCATGTTTTGTGTTTGTTCTCACAAGATCCTTGAATATGGGCACCTAGGTCCATGTATTTGAATTCATAGCATGAAATCTCAGATTTTGTAATAGCAAATTTTGATCTTGCATTCATCTTCTTCATGTTCATGTTCTTCAAGAGAGGGAAACCCAGATTTTCCCGACCTCATTTCCTTGAATGTGGCCATCGAGGCAACACCTCGGCAAGGAGGTGTGGGACCTCGGCCTAGACCTAGTAGTCGCCTAGCATATTTTCCCGAGATGAGAAACAGTGTCTTGTTTTGACTTAGCTTGGTTTTGAAAGATGCCGAGATCATCTGTATGCATGTGAATTTGTTTGAAAGTGCATTCAACAGACTTTGCCATGTGTTTGTAGGACTTGGACTTGCCTTGACCCCGACGTCTGAAGAACTATGTGAGTGGTATCTTTAATAAAGTTATGTTATTAAGTTTTGATAACGTTTCGCCTTGCTTGTTTTGGAAAAGTATTTTGTGAAGCATGAATGATGATCCCTATTTTGTATACCAAGTATTAGCCTCGTTTTGAATGACAATCTTGAAAAGTCCGTACGTGCTAGGGGACTATAAGAATTTGTAGCACAATCTTGAAAAGTCCGTACGTGCTAGGGGACTATAAGCATTTGTAGCACAATCTTGAAAAGTCCGTACATGCTAGGGGACTATAAGCATTTGTAGCACAATCTTGAAAGTTCGTACGTTCTAGGGGACTCTAAGCATTTGTAGCACAATCTTGAAAGTCCGTACGTGCTAGGGGACTATAAGCATTTGTAGCACAACCTTTGTTAATGTCATCCCTTGGAACTCGAAGGACTTTAATTGTTGAGACTTGAAAGATTTGTTAGACCAACTTGATTCGCCCTTGGATTTTGTACTAGATGTGTTATGCTTTGATTTGATAAAGATTTTGGATATCATTCATGTAAACCCCTTTATTATTTGTACCATTCACTAAGTATCCAAGCTCACCCCTCTCTATATATATGTAGGTGACGAGCAGGACGGCGGTAACGCCTAGATGTACTTGCTACTTGTTTTGGATTATGCACTTTTGCCGCATCTTGAAGATTATGCTTCTTAGTTGTATTTCATTGTATTTTGTATTTGATGGCTAAGAAGCCTTTTGATCAAGATGTATTTTTGTACTTCATTTGTTGTATTAAAGCTATGTAAAGATGTATGCCCTTCCATTTAAACTTATGCACTGCTCTTATGGACTACTTAGCTTGAAAGTTATTGCTTCCGCATTTGTAAGCCCCATATGTATACTCTGATTGTGTGTGAATTTTGAGAGTCGGCCTTCGGTAATCACGAATTACTGGCCATCATGGCACCATTCTACTAGGGGCGGAATGGGGTCGTGACATAGATGGAGGACGGTGGTGTATTTATAGGAAAAATGGTGTGAATTGTCTAAAATGTCATTTGGTTGAAATGTAATGGAATTGAGTTGTATTTAGTTCGAATGAAATGGAATAGTGGATGATTAGGACCTTAATTATGTATTTAATTATGATCTAGTTAGGCTTAAGTCTAATTCAATCCATTCTAGTTACAAGTACATTAGATATATACATGTATATATATATATATATAATTGGTACCAAAGTCATAATTATTTCCATGATTCAAGGGATTTGTCTCTAAAGTACAATGATTATAGCCTAGGAGGTATGATGGCTAGCCATGTGCTCAAGATTTTGGGGGATTTTCCTATTTATTTTGTGTACAAATTCCATAGATATTGTGTACAAAAGATTTGATGAATAAGAGGTACAAATATATATATATATATATATATATACAATGGTACTAACTTTGGGTCAATTTGTGATTTAAGTAAAATATGAGGGCTAAGGCCTTAATTTTTGAATTGGAACATTTATTTTAGTGTAGAATTAAATTAAATTGGGCTTAGAGAGTCTAATTTGGTTTGGATTTCTTGTTACGAACAAAAACGCGATCAACCGACGAACATGATAAAGACCGGAAAAGCATAGGGTTTCCAAGTGGTAATTTCATGTTTAGGGAGTCTATTAGAGTATTAGAAATTATTTCTAAGCTTCCAAAATCGATTAGGGTTTGCGGTTTTTTGTTGGCACATGTATTTTGATCCTAGGGTTGCAATTAATTAAGAAATTGAGGGACTTCAAGGAAATAATTTTAAAGTAAGGGACTCAATAGGGTTTACAAAAGTTAGGGGTCTCACATGTTTCCGGGGCTTCGATTTGGACACAAGAACGACCTAAAACAGAGTCCGGATGAGAGAGTTATGTATGTTTGAACTTTTAGCATCTGTCTTGGAAGCAAGTACGCTTGAGAGTAGAAAGTGGCGCTCGAGCGGACTGCGCGAATTCAGCAACTTGAAAAGTGATTTTCTAGGTCATTCTTTGCACTTTCCTTTTTCCTCTTCCTTCCTCTTACCTTAGGTCCGAAAACCCTAGATTTTTTACCCAAATACCTTCCATTCCCCAAAGTTTTGGCCAAGATCTCTTACCAGAAAGTGAAGAATACATGAAGCTCAACATTTTCAACCGATTGGATTTTGGATTTTCGAAAGGATGCTCTTGATCTAGATTCTTTGCTTGGTCTTTGAGGTAGAGATTTCTAGTTCTTCCTTAATACTCTCATTTATAGATAAATTTGTGGTATTTTCTTTATATAAATACAAAATTTATGTTTTTAAACATATTGTGATAAATCATGAGATTGAGGGTTTAGGGTTTGAAATGTTGGGGTTTAATTTTTGGATTATGATTATGGGCTTATGAAATTGGGTGTATAATTAATAGAAGAATTGAAATAAAAAGTGTTTGGGTGAAGAGCTTTAATTTCTCTTAAAACTTTAGCTTGGTACATGAAGACAATTAATGGTTTTGCCTAAAATAAAAGTAGAATCATGAAATTAAGGTATTGAATTACACATATACAAGTTTAATTGAATTTTGAAAGTGTTTGGAAATAATGTCAAATTTTCGATTGAACTCTTGTTGTGGACCTTATAAATCATGTTATAATATGAAACCAAATTTGGGGGTAAGAATTAGTAATGGTATGGATGACATGAGCCTTGGGATGAAATGATGAAATGGAGATTTAAGAGTTCACCTTGAATAATGTTAAATTGAATTGTGTTGAATAATGTTGAATTGAATTGTGTTGAATTATATTAAATTGTGTTGAATTATGTTGAATTGTGTTGAATCATGTTGAGTTGTGTTGAGTTGAGTTGAGTTGTGTTAGGTTATGTTGAGTTTGGGTTGAGTTGTGTTGGGTGGTGTTGTGTTGGTACCCGCGCGGGGAGTTGAAAAAGGTTTTTGGGCATCCATACAATCCCGCCGTATAATAGACAGCAAATGTGGGGGTGGTTTTGAATTAAAGGTGCCCAAATGCCCTGTCTAGGCTTATTGCTGGACGAATGTGGGAAAAATATTTTTGGGTGTCCACATAGTCCCGCCGTATAATAGCCGACAAAAGTGAGAAAAAAAAATGAATGTTTTTTTTTTAAAGTTGAAAATGGTTTTTGGGAGTTCACTTCCCGCTGTATAATAGCCGGCAAAAGGTGGAAGGTGTTAAGAATTGGGTGCCCGCTATCCCGCCGTATCAAGTCAGCAAAAAGTGGAATGTGTTGAGAAATATGTTGAGTTGGTGATAGTATGTGTGAATTGTGATAAACTTATGAAATTACAATTTGATGTGTACTTTGGTATGGAGGGGAAATGCATATGGTAATTATTTGAAAAGAATGGATAATAAAATAGTAAATGGATAAGGGATTGGTGATAATGAACTCACCGGGTTGTTTGTACCTATAAAGAAAGATTAAAACTTTTGTATTTGTAATTAATTGAGAAATTGAATTAAATGGGTTTATTATTCTTGTGTTATGTTGAATTATAATTAATAATGCAAATGTGGATGTGATGTAATTGTTAGACAAGTAGTTGAGTGTAGGAGAATTGTTATCGAATAAAAAGGAGATTGGGATTTTTACGTTACGGAGTTATAGTAATAAATGATGGACAAGCAGGAACGGAGTGTATGAGGGGTGTTTTTGAGTATTAAGGGAACTTGAACTCTGAGGTTGAGGTTATGGAGATATAATAATTGTGAATTTCAGAAGGGAATGAAAAGAGGAATATTAAAATGGAAATGAAATTAAGAATATTTTGAAATTGGGTTAATAAATTTAAAATGATGTTGTTCCTTGGGCATATTTGTTTGAAAAAAGGAATTATGGTTTTTCTGATGGTGAGGAATAAGTTTTAAAGATGAAAGGTTTCTTTAAAACGTTCAAATAAATTTTGAGAAAATAGTACTCTACATATAATATTTTGGAAATTTAAAAATGTTACTTTAGTATATGATATCACTCTGCATGCATGATCATTTCTATTTATGGGTTAGTTATTGTTGTAGAACTACGAGATCCCTACTGGGCAAATCTTCATCCCTTGTTGTTTTATTTGTTTTTCAGGAAAAGGCTTTGGATTCACAGTTGAAGAGTTAAGAAGTCCATAAGTCTGTTTGTGTAATTTCGTTGTAGATGTGAAGGAAGTAAATGTGGTGTATTGATAGTTGTAATTATTTATTTGTAGCTCCGCGATGGAAGCTTAACATTTATTATTGTTATTGTTGTGTTCATTGAGAGAGATAATATGTATTATTTTGTTTCTATTACTCAAGGGTAATAGATATATATATATATATATATATAATGGACCTAAATTACAGGTTTTGGTAATGTTTCCGAGTAATTAAAATTTGAGGCGTTTAAACAAACATTTTCATTTTTAAACCTGAATAATGAGCAAACGAACCAATAAATACCATGAAATCCACATATTAAAAAACCAAACAAAAAAATAAATTAACATCATATGCTTGTTTTAACTGATAATAATTTAATGAATCCAAAAATTCGAAACCTCATACCTGAAGATTTATAAATTGAATCCGAAGTCAATCTCATAATGAGCATTCACCAAGTAGTGTTCAACAAACAGAGAAAGATTGACAAGACAGTTTGATAAGTAATTATGCAGTCCTTAGACTTGAGTCTTGAAAATCCTTTCCTCTCCATTTGATTTTCAATTTGAAAACATTTTTCCACTCACCATGGTAAACATGTTAACACTTAAATTAATAGAAATTAACATTGCAACAATTCTTATTTAAATATTTACTAAGAGCTATATTCCGTAGTTATCAACAATTACTAAAGTGATGGAAAGAAGCAAAATTCACCTAAGATGTCGAATATCTATAAAGAGGACCAAAAGAGAGATCCATTCTTGTCTGGAGCTTGCTGTTTGTGAATAGGACCTATCAATCAGCATTGTGATGAACCAAAGTCGCAGCCAAGAGTACCTAAAGTAGCAAGCAGAGGCAATTCTGCAAAGTTAGGGCATGAACCTTTCAAATTCAAACTTTACCAAAAATTAAAATCAAATACAAATGTCAATCAGACCAAAAACGAAAATCAAATACAAAAGCAAATCAGAACTAAAATAAAAATTAGATTTGAATTTGAGATAGAGCAGGCACAACTTGTGAGATAGAGATTGAGATGGCACACCTTCTGAGACAGAGTCCTCGAGAGAAGAGCTTTTGATAGAAAGCTCCATGGAATTTCAAGGAGTTCTGTGAGAAAGATTGAGAGCTAGGGCTCGTATTCGTTAAACTTCGACAATGGAGATTGATGCTAGAGTGAGAGCACCAGAGAAAGAGACAAAAGAGTGAGAGCAGAGGCAAAGGATTGATCGCTCAAGGGTGAGGGTTTAACCGGTTGCTCCAGTTGCCTATATTTAACCATTAAATATTTTTATGGCTAAGATGATATTTGAGTAATCTAAGGTCATGTTTGATTCACAAGATTAATAGTGAGGTAATAATAATCTTATCAAATTAGTGTGGTATTCACTATCCCACCCCTACCCTATTACCAATAATCTTACAAATTTGTTGGATTAATTAACCATTAGATTAATAATCCTAAACCAAAATGTCAAAACAAACATAGCATAATTGGACCCACGGATTAATAATTCCAATCCCATGCTTTAATCCTTCCAATCAAACATACCCTAAGGCCATGTTTGTTTGGGCGGACTGGATTAGCATTCCCATGACTAATAGTCCTAGGATTACGAATCCGTTGGATTATGTATCCTATTTTAACTAATAGTCAAGTTTAAAATAATTAGTCCGTACTTCAATTGTTTAACCAAACATTAGATTAATAATTTTATTGGACTATTAGTCCAATCCCAAGCTCATGTCCACCCAAACAAACATGGCCTAAGGGTTTAGAATGAAGGTGCATATGGTGTACAACCCTTAAGGGGTTGCAGACCCAAACACTACCCGAACTATATACAAGGAAAATTACTATTTTTTAAAATTCAAAAGCCTAACTCTCATACATTTTCCATACGATATCATTATTTATTGAACCCACTTAACAGCTTATACCTGACATCCACTAAGAATGGCTTGACTTTGCATCCCTGTCTTTACAGTATCAATTGGATTGGATGTGTGATTCCTTCCCCAAAAGCAACAGCAATACCTCCCCACAATAATTCTCTCCATACTTTAACCACAACACACATTCAGCTCAACACTCTCTAATGCCACAAATACATAATAACCAATCATTTTAACACATCTAAAAAACAAAATTACATGATCCTCAATAAAAGATCAGATGTGAAATCAACTAGACAAGGAGGATATATATTAGATATTCAAACTACTACAAATTTACAATAGGCTCAAACAAATTTACAACAGGTATTGATAAGATTAGATCAAGAGTGAAAGGAGGAATCTGCATGTCATATTAATTCCACATCATAAATGATTCATAATGTGAACCATCATCATGTTAATTACTCAAAGGTAAAAAGCACAATGGTAATAAAAAAAAGGAAACAAATAGTATACAAGCCAAGCAATCACTCAAGACTTACCATGAATGGACTGGAATATAAAGGCAGCTGAAATATAAAGGTGAGCCAAAAAATTAGAAAGTGAAATCAAATACCTCTGAAATTTCTGAAGTGGATTGAGTATTAATGGGATATAATCAGGGAGGTCCTGTCATCAAAATAAGAATTGAATATTTCAGGAACTTGAGATGCACGTAAAAATGAAAAATTATCTAAAAGCTATATTTGAATTTGAATCTAGAAAAACGTCATGAAGCTTTGCTTGACTTTCTAAGGTTTGATCATGTAGTTTATAACAGAACAGACCCAAACAATTTGATGAATACTAAAAGTTGATGTCATGTCCATTGATCAAATGGCACGTGACCTATTACTTCAAGAAAAATCCAGCACTACTTGGTTGTCCTTTTTAGCTAGGGTAACTAACAATTTTCATAAACATCCGCTTAAATGGCATAACATATACCTTAGTTAAGTAATGATACATGAATTGGATATAATGCATGGGCTCTAATGCCATGTATCCTATCATAATATTGGCAGCCACCAGCACCGTAAAGACCGAAGATTTTTTTTTTACAAGTCAACAAAATTAGTTAACTAATCCACATCCATAATTTTGCAAAGCGTTGATTAACTAATCGATTGGAAGAATTGGCCACTCCAATCGATTGTCCAATTGATCGGATGGCTTCGCCAACACTTATCCATTCACCAATCGATTGGAAGGTTTGTCCACCACCAATCGATTGTGCAATTGATTGGATGGATTGGCCAACACTAATCAATTGTTCAATAAAAATTATAAACATTCATGCTACCATGCCTCCTAATGTTCTAAGACTAGGAAAAAATCATATTCGGTGTATTTGGTTTCAATTTTCTAAATTTAATTTTTTTGAAAATTGAGTTTTTTATTTTTCTTGTTTTTTTTTAGTAAATATTTTTTAAATTTTAAGCAATTTTTTTTTTTTTACTTTTTTAGATGCACGTTACTTAGATGTATCTAAATAGTAAAATATTTGTGAAAAAAATATTTTTAAAAATTAATAAATACACAAAAATATGAAAAATCTACTGAATTTTCATTTTTTTTTTTTGTTGTTGGTATCTTGGTATTTAGTGAATTTTTTAAAGATTTTTTTCACAAATATTATACTTTTTAAGTGTATTTATGTTAGGTGCGTCTAATAATTTTTTTTTTTTTTTTTAAATGCTTAAAATATTAAAAAAAATCAGTGAAAGCAAAAAAATACAGAAAACGAAAAAGTAGAATTTTTAAAAAAGTGAATTATGGAAATGGAAACCAAACAGAGTGATTACTATTTTCCTTTATCCATTATCTTAGAGAGCAAATTATTCATCAAACAAACAATAGCTACTAATAAAAGAAAAAAAATGAAGAGACTCAATTTTCTAAAGTATAATCAGTTATATTCTGTTACAAAAATTCCACGACTACTCTTCATATGGTTTCAAACCAAAAAACACTTTCTTTAAATAAAATAAATAAATATAAATCCCATATTTAGGTAGAGTATGATAAATTTAAAGCTAACAACAACGGCAAGGCCTAGAAGACATTCACCATATTACAAAAACAAATTGTCAACTCTTCTCTCCACTTTTCGAAGTAAAACCATTGATACCAAAATCGATAATAAAATCTAAAAATTAATGGGGAAATTGCAATTCATTGTAAGTTTTCAAAAAAAAATTGGAAATCGATGATAAAGCTTATCAACTTTAATAATTTAAGTGATAAAGTTTCCCAGGATTTTTGCAAATTTTTTTTTTTTTTATCTTAACACTGATTTGCAATTTCCCCAAAATTAATTTCAATAATTAAGTGTCACAGATAGAAAATACTTAATGGGTTACAATCCAAATGCGACGAAACAAAAATATTAAAAAAAAAAATGACTTACCTTGCAATTTTCGTGAGCAATCTTGGTGGAAATTTTGGAAAGACACTAAGGCTATGTTTGGAACGATTTTGGAAATAGTTTTCTACCCACACATTCTAACTTCACATTTGGATACTCCTTTCAAATTGTATTTCCACAACCAAGATAAAACTCTACAGAAAACTCTGTCTCAGGTGCGATTTTCAAATTTTTTTTTTTTTTTCAAATTTGGCTTAGCCGGTCGTCCCACCGATCGTCCGACCGGTTGACTGGAATAGTGCAATTTTTTTTTTTTGCTGCAATTGACCTATATTAATTTTTATATATTCGAAAAAAATATTTTTCGAATTTTTAAATTTTTTTTGTGTTTTGATATAATTTTGAGTTATATGTTTGGTTATGAGTTGTAAGTTTTTATATCAAATATCATTTGCCACATCAACAATTCCCCACTCAATTTAAAACTCTTTTCAAAATTCTTTCACCAAACAAATTTTTTACACTCAAATTATAATTCCAAAACTCACAAACTCAAAATACAAGTCCTACTCTCAAATCATAGTTAGAAAACTCTACCAAACGCAACTTAAGATTTTTTATCCTCAATCAGGCACAAGGTCATTCGCTATTTTAATTCATTTTCATATAAGACAATTAGCGAATGACCCGTGCCTAAAGACATTCCAAAAAGGGAAGAAAAAAAAAATCTAAGCATGCTTTCTATGAATTCTTGCATACCCAATCTCATGAATCGTTGGTATGATTGCAAATAAATATATCAAATGGGTTATGAGTTCGAAAACAGTTATGATTAAAAATTATATCTCGATGCAATAGAGACAAGGTGACAATTAAATGACATAGCTACATATATGCAAGTATATCTCAATGCTTGCACCAAAATTTTCTTTGCTTTCTATCAAGACTCAGTGCGTCGTCTTTGAAGCCAAAAGAGAGACAAGCTGACATTCCCCCATTGAAACCACGCAAAAAAACAGAGTGATGTTATTAGCACCTATCAAAATTCTTTAGACCCCCCATTTCTTTGGACCCCAACCTTAAACCCTAAATTTTAATAATATTTTTTTAGACATTCCACTTATTACCAAATCTATCCATATTCATAATATTTTCACAATGAAATGCACACCCACCTAATTTTTCATCCCTCTCCTTCCCTGACTCACTCAATCTTCAGAGTTTGGAGCTTTGGTCCAGTATAGAATTCTTGGACCCCAACCCTTCATCACTCTCGTTGTCGTCTCGGCCGTCAACGGAGCATTCCGACGACTCTCATCTTCTCTGAACGCTCTCCGTATCGCCGAATCAGTAACCTCTTATCCTCTCATCACCATCTTCTTCGTTGCTTTTTGTATCTTCGTCATCGCTGAGATCGATCGAAGATACTCCAATTTCTATGGGATTTGTATAACCGTTTGCAAGATGAGGAAAAATAGAATCATCATCTGAATCACCATCAGAATTATCGTCTGAATCGCCATCAGAATTCTGAATGTAGCCCAAAACAATTTGTTCACCACTGTGTAGCCAAAAAAATATATTTTGTTCAGAACTGTTTTGTCGAACAATAATGATCCTGTCAGCACTGTATGTCCGAACAAAATTTGTTCATCACTGTGTAACTTGAATCCATTCCAATTCACAACTTAAAATAACATGAATTAAATCCATTCAAAATACATAACTTAAATCCATTCCAATTTACTCTTTTCCATTCTAAGTTAGTTTAACAAAGAAAATTACATAACTGACTATCTGCATTAATGTTCGAAACCTATGTATTCAACGAAAGGATTATGTTCAGTACTGTATTACCGAACATAATTCTAACAGTCAACAAACCAGTACTGAACAGCTCGAACGAAACAAGAACAACCGAAAACGACTGAGAATATTAATGCAAGACAGATAAACTTATAAGATGATGAAATATACGTTATACTTGAAGCAAAACTTTCAAGTTCGATAGCGTTGATGATGGTAATGAAGATGACACATTCAAGATTTAAGATGATTATGAAAAATAATAGATTTAGGGTTTATGTTAGTTGGTTATGAAAAGCAATAGGTTTAGGATTTATAAACATAGAATACGTATAGTTGGAGTTGGAGTTGGGGTTGGAGTTGGAGGTGGGGGTGGGGGTGGGTGTCCAATATTATAGAGTATTAATTTTTATTGATAGGTGAGTGTTCCATTTAATAATGTCTTTTAATGTAATTTTACTTTAGGTTATAATTGTAATAAAACAAAATTATAAAATGAAGGGTCCAAAGAAGTTTGACAGGTGTTAATAGCAGCACTCAAAAAAAAAAGGGGGGGGGGGGCAATCTTCATGAGCAAAATCTCAATCAACCATAAGCAACTAAACACACCTTTCATTCAAGCCAAGCATGGCCAAAAGACTTTTTGCACCAAAGCATTCTATCAAACAATTTGTAGGCGATGAATGAATAAGTGACTACTTACATATGCCAATCAATGGAGAATGAATCAAAACAATTTGACCTCGTATACTAGGGCTCCATTTGTAGGCGATGAATCAATTAAGGCTCCATTTGTTTTGACTAAAAACATTTTACTCATTTTCCGTTGTTTGGTTGAACAAAAAGTAAAGTAAAACATTTTTGAGAAAAATATTTTTACATTACTTTCCCAAAAATGACTTGCCTTTAAAAATTCCGTAAGTCAATTTTTATAAAGTGGGCTCTCACTCAATACCTTTTCAACGCATTTAGCCTTTTCAAATAAATATCTTAGTTCACTAAAAATTTATAAATGACACTTTATTGAATCAAAATTCCTTGTTTAGGAAATAAAATGTTTTTGTTTCAAGTGTTAACCAAACACCGAAAAACAAAAGCAAAAACATTTTTGATGTGTAAAATCAATTTACAAGAGAAATATTTTTTTATGTAAAATATTTTACGTCGAAACAAACGGAACCTAAAAGCAGGGAATATGATATACAAATTAATGAAAAACCAATGATCAGCTGAACAAATTCTACAATTTAACAAGGACAAAAGTCCCAATTATGCCAAATCCAATTATTTCCTAAACCAACTTTACCTTTTCTCTAAACATGTCATGATTAATTCAAACACACACACACACACACAAAAATGCCCAAACATTCAATCGTGATCTTTCTCAATACACCAACATCATGAAAGTAATGGACAGATAAACTGAGAGAAGGAAGAGAGAAACTCACCAATCTAAGTTACTTCATGCTAAACAATACTAAAAAAAACTTTTCAAGTTTCTCATTATAAATGAAGCTATATAGTATTTTAAAAAGTGAAGTGATTTCTCTTAACAATTACGATTTGCATAGAAAGGAAGATCAATCTTTCTTGCATAATTTACCTATAACAGAACTTCAAGCTACGTCTCGAATTCTAGCTATGATAACAGGGTCTTTTCCATGTGTCTCGAATTCTAAAGACCTATCTCTCTCATAGAAATGAGAGAGTGCTTGTGCATAATAAGCAAATATAAAAACCATTTCAATATCAGAGAAACCTTTTCGTAGAACTGAATTCAAAATCATTTCATAGAAATGGGCTAAGCTTTCATAGAAACCATTTCAAAAAATAGAGAGAAGAATAGGAGTGGCGTTACCTTGGCTAAAAGGCACTGTTTTCCCGAGTTGCTTGTTTAAAACCCTTTTCGTGGCTAAATTGAACCCCTTTTATGGTAACTATAGCGACCCCGGTCTTTACCCATCTGATTATTGTATCCGGACTTAGGTTCCGTAGATTCTGTCATTGTATATTGTTGTTGTTGTCCTTTATTTTCTCATTTGGAATTATAGGATGTGTTGGGCAGGTTTGTTTCAGGTTGGTTGGGTTTAGAAACCAAGTCTTGCTGTCCAGGTTTTTGGTTGTTCGCTCAAGCGAGATGTCTTTTTGGTTCTTCACTCGAGCTGGGGTTTGGTCGCTCGAGCGAGAGTTGGCGTCCAGTATGGACCTGTAGCTTTGCATTCTTGGCTCGAGCGAGCTTTTCTTCACTCGAGCGAGTTAGTTCATCCTTCGCTCGAGCTATAGTTCTTTCGCTCGAGCGTGTGTCTGGTTACAGACCTGAGGGTTTGAGCTCTTCGCTCGATCGAGCTTTCTTTCGCTCGAGCGAGCTTTTGGGTTGTTGGCTCGAACAAGGATTCCTTGGCTCGAGCGTGGTTTCTCTGTGTCTGGTCGCTCGAGCGACCTAGTCTTCGCTCGAGCGAGCTTGTCCAGTTTATATACACAGCAGCGGGATTTGATCAGTCTTTTTCATCTTATTTTGATTCCAAACCCTAGGTCCGACTTCTCTTTCTCTCTACTCACCTTCTCTCTTAGATTTGATCCACTTAGGGAGTGTTTCTACCCTAGATCCTTCATTAAAAAAGATAGAGTGAGTTGAGGGCTTCCATTTAATTTGAATAGTTGGCGATTTGGAGCACTTTGGTATTTGGGGTATCATCTCTGTCTTCTCCTTTTGGGTTGTTTTCTTCAAGGTAGGGATTTCCTACTCCATTTTATAGGTTTTGCTCTAAGTTTTGGTATATTGATATGTTGGGTTTACTTTGGTAATTTTTGGGAAAACCCTGGTTGTAATATTAAATTAATTTGTAAAATTAATTTAAGGGAATTGGGGAATATGGCTAAATTCATTGTATTGGGGGAAAATATTGAGTAAATGGTGTAGTTGGTTAGTTTAATCACTCACCTATGAAAATGTTGGAATTATGTTAGTTGATGCATTTATTTCCTGTTTAGAAATAACTGTTTTGGGCTATCGGTGGAGGATAGTCGTGATTGTTGTAGACATTGCATGTGGATTAGGAACAACTGAAACTAATCACATTGGTTAAGTCATTAACTTTGACTATTGCATTGATACAGAAAATATGTGTATTGATTGAGCATTGCATTTGCATACATTGTTTTGTGTGGGAGGAGATAGGGGATGTACTCCACGGTTTAGGGGAAGATAGGGGATGGACCTGTAAACCGGATTTTGTTTGGGAGGAGATAGGGGATGGACTCCATTAGCATCACTTTTATGTGTGCTTATTATATAGAAGTGTTTTTATTGATACAGCACTAAAATGTGTATCAATCTGGAAGTATGAAGTGTTGTGAATTGAGCTTGAGTCTCATTTGTTTGTTGATATTGAAAGGATGTGAATATGGTATATGTAATTCACTGTTGTAAGTTTGGCCAGGTTCTGAGCCATGTTGATAAAATTGGAAAGTAAATTGTATCTTAGACAATAGTGTCATGAGACTGTAAAATGAAGTGGTTAATTATCTTGGTTAACCATCTGTCAAATACTTTTGCTTTATTCATTTCTTATATGTGGTTTAGTATGTTTCTACTAGGCTGTGGCTCACCCTTTATGGGAACATCATTTTCAGGTTCAGGTGATAAACTACCTCCAAGGACTTAGCTTGGGAGGGTTTGGCTTCTGGATTGAAGAAGACTACCTTTAGTTAATTGTCTTAATTATTAATACATGTAAACATTCAAGCCTAGGGCTTTTCTTGTATTGAGATTAGAACTTATATTTTTGAATCCAAGTGTTGGCTTGGAAAGATGTAAGCCTGCAGGGCATTTTATTCGATGTTACATGTAATGTTTTATTTAGTAATACTCTGATGAATGAATTAATAAATTGTCTTCTTTAAATAATGCATGTCAATGATATATAATGGGTTAATTTTGAGGGCGTTACAACTTGGTATCAGAGCGTACCGGGTTTGAATACTTTGGGTACGTGGGAAGTGATTAGTATCACATTGGGTTTGTCTCGTTTTGATAGAGACTTAGTGTAATGTTATATGCTTATGTGATAACATGTTTATGTGATTATGTGGGTATGGAATGTAGTTTCTAGGATGTTGATTGGACCCTTGAGTTTCTAGTAGTCTTGTTGGAAAGGCACTTGATCACTGCTGCTTCCAACCGAAACTATAGTAACGCATTGGGACTATCATTATCCGGGAATGAAATTCGTAGATGCATATGTGATTATGTGCTTACGTGGAATGAATTATTGTTGTCCAATGCATTAGGACGCAAGTGTTTAGCTTCGGCACATTTATTAATGTGCTAATGTGTTTGTTTCCTTTATTAGGATGTCAGGACGAGGACGGGGACGCGGTAGGCGTGGTAGGCCGGGTAGGCAGGAAGTGCCTGTGCCAGAGGAGATTCCGGTAGTTCAGGAAGGAGTGGGCCAGGCCAATGTGGCCGAGCCAGTAGGTCAGCAGGCTATGGGCGCTTTAGCCCGAGAGATAGCAGGAGCATTCAGGGAGTCGGTAGGCATTCTCAGAGCTGAGAATCAAGCTCAGGTTGTTGTTGCGGATGCAGGACCTTCCTTTCTGAAGAGGGAGTTCTTCCGGTCTAATCCGGATGAATTTTTGGGTGACCCTAAAGAGCCGCTTAAGGCAGATGAGTGGCTCGAACAGACAACGAAGACGTTTGAGATGCTTGGCATCGAAGATGAGGGGTTGTGATATAGAGGTTGATTATCATAGAATCCCATTTTCCTTTGTAGTTATGCCTATGAGGGGTTTCGATGTTATTTTGGGTATGGACTGGTTATCGTCATACCGGGCAGTTATTGATTGCTACCGCCAGAGGGTCACTTGTTGTACCGTGAGCGGAGAGTATTTTCATTTTCTGGGGGACCGGGTTGGTGATGTGTTGCCACCGGGGTATGTTCGGCGAGGAAGGAGTGAGCTTAGTGGGCTACTAGCTAACCTTTTGATTAGTGAGGGTGATGAGACTCAGATTGCGTTACCAAGGGTGGTTTGTGAGTACTCGGATGTCTTTCCCGAGGATCTTGTTGGTTTGCCACCGCATCGGGAGATTGAGTTCTCTATTGACCTAGTACCCGGCACGGCGCCGATTTCTATGTCACCCTATCGTTTTGCCCCAGCCGAGCTAGTTGAGTTGAAGACTCAGCTCCAGGAGTTGCTAGACAAGGGTTTTATTCGTCCTAGTGTTTCGCCGTGGGGAGCACCAGCTCTCTTCGTTAAAAAGAAAGGTGGTGCTTTGAGACTTTGTATAGATTACCGGAAGTTGAATCGGGCTACGGTCAAGAATAAGTACCCTATGCCCCGTATAGATGATCTGTTTGACCAGTTGAAGGGTTCCCGTTGTTTCTCTAAGATAGATTTGAGATCAGGTTACCACCAGTTGAGGGTCAGGGAAGAGGATATTCCGAAGACGGCATTCCGTACGCGGTATGGCCATTATGAGTTTTTGGTGATGCCATTCGGGCTCACCAATGCACCGGCAGTCTTTATGGACTTGATGAACCGGATCTTCCGGGAATTCTTGGATCGGTTTGTAGTCGTTTTTGTGGACGACATCCTTATCTATTCGCCTTCTGAGGAGGAGCACGAGGCACACTTGAGGGTGGTGCTTGAGTTACTTAGAGCCCATAGGCTGTATGCCAAGTTTGGGAAGTGTGAGTTCTGGCTGAGAGAAGTCAAATTCTTAGGCCATGTGGTATCCGGTGAAGGAGTGTCTGTTGATACATCCAAGGTAGAGGCAGTGCAAGATTGGGCACAGCCTAAGAGTGTGTTTGAGATCCGCAGTTTCCTGGGGTTAGCTGGGTATTACCGTCGGTTTGTGAAAGATTTCTCCAGGTTAGCATCCCCGTTGACTAGATTGACTCGGAAAGGAGTCAAATTTGTATGGAGTGAGACTTGTGAAAAGTCGTTTCAGGAGTTGAAAGTTAGACTGACTACCGCTCCAGTGTTGATTATTCCAGAGAGAGGGTTGGGTTATGCAGTCTTTTGTGACACCTCACGAGAGGGTCTGGGTTGTGTATTAATGCAAGAAGGGAAAGTAGTTGCATATGGTTCACGTCAGTTGAAAATTCACGAGCAAAATTACCCTACACATGATCTAGAGTTAGCAGCTGTGATATTTGCCTTGAAGATTTGGAGGCATTATCTTTATGGTGAGAAATTTGAGGTATTCTCGGATCATAAGAGTCTGAAATATTTGTTTACACAGAAAGATTTGAACTTGAGACAGAGGAGGTGGATGGAGTTCATAGAGGATTATGACTTTGAGTTGCATTATCATCCGGGAAAGGCCAATGTGGTGGCCGATGCCCTTAGCAGAAAACCTGTTGGTGTCATAGCTAGTATAGCCATCCGAGAATGGGAGATGTTGGGTGCACTTGGGGAGTTCGATTTACTTCTGGGCGAATCTGTTGAGGCTGCGGCCTTGTTTTCTGTTGTTGCACAGCCTACACTCGTGACTCGAGTGTTAGAGGCTCAGAGGGGTGATCTTGAGGTAGAATCGCTTCGCGAGAAGATTTCCGGTGGGAAGGTTGAGAAGGGTTTGACGGTGTATCCCGACCTGAGTGTGAGATACCGAGACCGTCTGTTTGTGCCGGAGTCTTGCCGAGAGGAAGTACTCCGAGAGTTCCACCATTCACGCCTTGCGGTGCATCCGGGAGGCACTAAGATGTACCGGGATTTGGGTCGTCAGTTCTGGTGGCGGGGTATGAAGAAAGATGTGGCAGTTTTTGTATCTAAGTGCCTTACTTGTCAACAAGTGAAGGCCGAACATCAGAGGCCAGCGGGTTTGTTGCAACCCTTGCCTATTGCCGAGTGGAAGTGGGAGCATGTCACTATGGACTTCGTTGTGGGTCTTCCGAGGGCTCAGCGGGGTAGTGATGCTATTTGGGTAGTTGTGGACCGGTTGACTAAGTCGGCGCATTTTATTCCTATGCGTGTTAGAGATTCGGTAGATCATCTTGCTGACTTGTATATTCGGGACATAGTGAGATTGCATGGGGTCCCAGTGACGATCGTCTCAGATAGAGATCCTCGTTTTACTGCCAGGTTGTGGCAGAGTTTGCAGAGTGCCTTAGGCACTAAGTTGACCTTTAGCACGGCTTATCATCCTCAGACTGACGGACAGTCCGAGCGTACTATTCAAATCCTTGAGGATATGCTTCGGGGTTGTGTTCTAGACTTTAGTGGGTCGTGGGAGAGGCACTTGCCGTTGGTGGAGTTTGCCTACAACAACAGTTTCCAGTCTAGTATCGGTATGGCACCATTTGAGGCCTTGTATGGCCGACCGTGTAGATCTCCTGTTTGCTGGGCTGAGGTGGGTGATGCACCTCTGTTGGGTCCAGAGTTGGTGAGGGAAACGACGGAGAAAGTTGAGCTTATCCGTAAGAGGCTTGTTACAGCACAGAGTCGTCAGAAATCGTATGCCGACCGTAGGAGGAGACCTTTGGTGTTTGAGGTGGGTGATCATGTCTTTCTGAAGATAGCACCTAGACGGGGTTTGATGAGGTTTGGGAAGAGTGGGAAGTTGTCCCCTCGGTTCATTGGTCCGTTTGAGATCCTTGAGAGGATTGGCGAGGCTGCTTATCTTATAGCTTTGCCGCCGCAGTTGTCCGGAGTACATAACGTGCTTCATGTGAGTATGCTTCGGAAGTATGAGCCAGATCCATCACATGTGTTGGATTGGACCGATTTAGTGGTTGATGAGGATGTATCGTATGAGGAGAGACCGGTTCGGGTCTTGGATAGGCGGGATCAAGTTTTGCGAGGCAAAACCATCCCTTTGGTCAAAGTTTTGTGGAAACACCACGGAGTGGAAGAAGCCACTTGGGAACGGGAGTTAGAAGTCCGCGAGAAATATCCGGACATGTTTATTGATTTGTAATCTTATAATTAGATTCTGTTATATTGTTGAACTTAAGAGCTTTATATATGTCTTAAGTTGTAAAACATTGAGTTTGTTTTGGTAAAAGGGTGTATCTTGAAACTTGTTTCATTATAGAAGTTTAGTGTAACATTGCATCTGTTGAGTACATTGTTGAATGGGTTGTATATATCATGCGATTGAATATGATATGAGAATTGTTAACATTGAAAGGAATAATGCATAATAAATGATACGGGTTGAAATATATGTTGTGTTATATATTTAATATGAGATGCCCCTTGATAAAGAGATGAAATGACCAGTTTTGGGTCAAGTTGTTTATTATGGTTATATTATATCATTGGGAAATTGAGAAAAATATGTTTTCAAAAAACTTAAGCTTAATTTCGGGGACGAAATTCTCTGAAGGGGGGGAGGTTATAGCGACCCCGGTCTTTACCCATCTGATTATTGTATCCGGACTTAGGTTCCGTAGATTCTGTCATTGTATATTGTTGTTGTTGTCCTTTATTTTCTCATTTGGAATTATAGGATGTGTTGGGCAGGTTTGTTTCAGGTTGGTTGGGTTTAGAAACCAAGTCTTGCTGTCCAGGTTTTTGGTTGTTCGCTCGAGCGAGGAGTTTGTCGCTCGAGCGAGATGTCTTTTTGGTTCTTCGCTCGAGCTGGGGTTTGGTCGCTCGAGCGAGAGTTGGCGTCCAGTATGGACCTGTAGCTTTGCATTCTTGGCTCGAGCGAGCTTTTCTTCGCTCGAGCGAGTTAGTTCATCCTTCGCTCGAGCTATAGTTCTTTCGCTCGAGCGTGTGTCTGGTTACAGACCTGAGGGTTTGAGTTCTTCGCTCGATCGAGCTTTCTTTCGCTCGAGCGAGCTTTTGGGTTGTTGGCTCGAGCAAGGATTCCTTGGCTCGAGCGTGGTTTCTCTGTGTCTGGTCGCTCGAGCGACCTAGTCTTCGCTCGAGCGAGCTTGTCCAGTTTATATACACAGCAGCGGGATTTGATCAGTCTTTTTCATCTTATTTTGATTCCAAACCCTAGGTCCAACTTCTCTTTCTCTCTACTCACCTTCTCTCTTAGATTTGATCCACTTAGGGAGTGTTTCTACCCTAGATCCTTCATTAAAAAAGATAGAGTGAGTTGAGGGCTTCCATTTAATCTGAATAGTTGGCGATTTGGAGCACTTTGGTATTTGGGGTATCATCTCTGTCTTCTCCTTTTGGGTTGTTTTCTTCAAGGTAGGGATTTCCTACTCCATTTTATAGGTTTTGCTCTAAGTTTTGGTATATTGATATGTTGGGTTTACTTTGGTAATTTTTGGGAAAACCCTGGTTGTAATATTAAATTAATTTGTAAAATTAATTTAAGGGAATTGGGGAATATGGCTAAATTCATTGTATTGGGGGAAAATATTGAGTAAATGGTGTAGTTGGTTAGTTTAATCACTCACCTATGAAAATGTTGGAATTATGTTAGTTGATGCATTTATTTCCTGTTTAGAAATAACTGTTTTGGGCTATCGGTGGAGGATAGTCGTGATTGTTGTAGACATTGCATGTGGATTAGGAACAACTGAAACTAATCACACTGGTTAAGTCATTAACTTTGACTATTGCATTGATACAGAAAATATGTGTATTGATTGAGCATTGCATTTGCATACATTGTTTTGTGTGGGAGGAGATAGGGGATGTACTCCACGGTTTAGGGGAAGATAGGGGATGGACCTGTAAACCGGATTTTGTTTGGGAGGAGATAGGGGATGGACTCCATTAGCATCACTTTTATGTGTGCTTATTATATAGAAGTGTTTTTATTGATACAGCACTAAAATGTGTATCAATCTGGAAGTATGAAGTGTTGTGAATTGAGCTTGAGTCTCATTTGTTTGTTGATATTGGAAGGATGTGAATATGGTATATGTAATTCACTGTTGTAAGTTTGGCCAGGTTCTGAGCCATGTTGATAAAATTGGAAAGTAAATTGTATCTTAGACAATAGTGTCATGAGACTGTAAAATGAAGTGGTTAATTATCTTGGTTAACCATCTGTCAAATACTTTTGCTTTATTCATTTCTTATATGTGGTTTAGTATGTTTCTACTGGGCTGTGGCTCACCCTTTATGGGAACATCATTTTCAGGTTCAGGTGATAAACTACCTCCAAGGACTTAGCTTGGGAGGGTTTGGCTTCTGGATTGAAGAAGACTACCTTTAGTTAATTGTCTTAATTATTAATACATGTAAACATTCAAGCCTAGGGCTTTTCTTGTATTGAGATTAGAACTTATATTTTTGAATCCAAGTGTTGGCTTGGAAAGATGTAAGCCTGCAGGGCATTTTATTCGATGTTACATGTAATGTTTTATTTAGTAATACTCTGATGAATGAATTAATAAATTGTCTTCTTTAAATAATGCATGTCAATGATATATAATGGGTTAATTTTGAGGGCGTTACAGTAACACTACAAATAAAAGCATCATTACCAAAACTAAAGAAAGTGAAAAAATGTAAGAAAAAATCAGAATGTGCTAAAAACAAATGAAACACATTACATGTAATCAACTAGTGATGTAGAGGGTGAACATATCCAAAGGTTTTGTTCCCAAGAAATTCAACCATACAACAAAATTAAGAGCAAATAACCAAAGTTACTATTGCGTGTCACAAGAATCGATGAAAAAAAAGAGAGGATAGTTTTCAAAAAACTAAAGCCAAATAGAAGGGTTAAGCATATCCACCTATTCAACAATTTTAAATTTCTTTACATTGTCTCAATTACCAAACAAACTAAAGCACATCCATCAATTTTAATTCTTCACATTATCTCAACTACCAAACAAACTAAACTTTCAACCCTAATAAAAAAAGAAAAAAAAAAACAAAAGCAAAAGCAAAAGACAAAACTAACAAAAACAAAAAATAGATCTCATCCTTTTCATCAATGTCAAGCTCTACAAAGCAAATAAAATAACCAACACCATTGAAATTCTATACAAAATGAGACTAATCAGAAGTTCGAATATTAAAATCAACACATACATGTAAGTTATATGCATAAAGACATATATGAAGCAATCTTAATCATCATATCCATATGTCTCAAATTCTAGAGACCCAGATGCCTGATGATCTTCAAAACTCCAAAATAGTAGCAATCACACCTGGAAAAATAAAATAGGGCAAACTTCACTTTACCCCCTATGGTTTGGGCCATTTGCGGATTACCCCCGACGTTTGAATATCACCACATAACCCCCCTGTGGTTAATTGAGTAATGTGCACAGTTAATAACACCGCCAATGGAAGAAATAAAAAGACTATTTTGCCTTTATATATATATAACCCTTGTTTACCATTTCTCATTCAACAGTTGTGCATTTGAAAAGAGGAGGGAGAGAGAGAGGAGAGTTAGAGAGAGAGAGAGAGAGCGAGAGAGAGCGAGAGAAAGGTTGAGAGAAAGAAAGCTTCATTTTGGAGCTGGGTTTGTGAATATCCAAGGTTCATCTACTTTTGTATTCAACGTTTTGAATATCCAAGGTTTAATTTGCTTTTGGAGGAATTAGATTATGGTAATAAGGTATGTTTGGAAGGATAATTGGAAAATAAGGACGAAGAGTACAGCTTAAAAATAAATAGCTGGTTAAGGGAGAATCAGAACTTCTAGAGTTTTTATATAGCTGGTTGGATTTGTATATGTATACAAATATATATATATATATATATATATACACATATATGTATCGCTTCTATTTCAAAAATTCTTTGGTATTGCTTTGTTGATTTCTATGTTCTTCATGTATATATAATAATAATAATAATTCCAAAATGAACCATGTTCTTTTTTTCTTTTTTAACAAAGGCATTATATTATACTTAGAATACCTAATAATCATCCTATGTGATTGCTTTAGTGTCTTCTCTATGTTTCAAATAGTGGTTTTTTTTCTTCATCTGGGTAGAGATTTCCAGATCTGGGTTTTGAAAAATGAAGAAGAAAGGCTGTTTTGGAAATTGGTGATGAAGATGAGGGCATTTTAGTCATTTAATTCGGATGAAAAATCATCTTTCCATAACCAATTGCATAGCCCTCGCGTGTATTGCATAGCATGTTAGAATAGATGGAAAAGCTAATTGTGCACTTCACTCCATCAACCACAGAGGGGTTATGTGGTGATATTCGAACGTCAGGCGGTGATCCGCACATGGCCTATACCATAAGGGGGTAAAATGAAGTTTGCCCAATAAAATAAAATAAAATATTTCTAATAATAAAACCTCTAACAATAATAATAAGGGTTTTCTCAAAGATGAGAAAGCATCTTCTCAAATCCTTAACATCAAAACTTTTAACTCAAACCTAATAGCAATAAAGAGGTCAAGGAGATGGCCAGGGCTAGCAATCGAATCAAAAAAATAAAATAGACTCAATTTTCTAAAGTATAATCAGTTTTATTCTATTACAAACATTCCATGACTACTCTTCACATGGTTTCAAACAAGAAAACACTTTCCTTAAATAAAATAAATAATGAAGGTAGAGTATGACAAATTTAAAGCTAAAAGTAAAGGCAACGCCTAGAAGACATTTATCACATTGCAACAACAATTTGTGAACAACAAAAATTAATAAATAATAGAATGAAAATCATGGTATTGACATTTTACCAAAATACATATACCATCATAGTTTTGTAGCAAACACTTAATCTATCCCCAACTTAAACTAATTACCCAATCCAATCATTGAACCCCCGAAATGTAACACCCCGAAAATTAGGCAGGGTATATCAATTTATGCAACAAAACCCACCTGATAGACAAACACATATATATAGCTAACTATTCCATACATCCATTTCCATTAAATCCCAAATGCCAAATACATGCTATTCACATCTCAATGCCCCAGTTCCAATCCCAAGCATACATTTTACAACAAGTATGAAATGGAAGCCAAACAGATAATAAGTGCCCTGCAGGTTTACAAATTTATCCAAGAACATTCGTGGTTATACAAAATGGAGTTTCAACTTAATGCAAATACAACCCTGGGCTTACATTCAACAAATAAGAATAAAACAAAAATGAAGCCTCAACTTCGAGTCCTCCCAAGTCAATGCCTTGGTGGATGCATAGCACCTGTACCTGAAATGGTTTCCCTTATAGGGTGAGCCATAACCCAGTAGAGATATGTTACACAGCATATGAACTATAACAAGACTAAAGAGGAGTATGCTCATGCCATGCTAATGATAAAACAATTTATCTCTCTTTTTATAAAGCATGCAATGTTGAGATACAACAACAAATATAAAACCATTTCCATTTTAAACCATATCTGTTACATGAATATAGGCTCTATGAATCTCTAGGTGAGTGTCTACAAGTAGGCCCTAATGCACTACCATTGTGATTTTTACCAGTAAACTGGAAGGCTCGACACCTAACTGTAGACGCGCCCGTGGGCCTCATGCTACAGTTCGGACTCAGATTATCACGGTTCTTAATCTGATCTCACAATGTGCGATATGAGATTGATAAATCACCAAAGAGTCTAAATCCGACAAATCGTTTTGAAAAATAGATTTTTAGAAAGAAGTGCCAAACATGGACTGCTTTGCCAAATACAGAGTCGCCACCTAAATGTTTTATTTTTGGGAAATTTAGGAAACCCTGACTCGTTGCCTAAGGCCACATGTCCGTCATCACCAAAGTTGCCTCGGCTCGGGAACTTGGGTAAGATTGGAGAAGGTCAGCTATGAGCACCCCCACTCGCCCGATCAAAGATCAGCTTCTACTAACCATGATATCTAGTTTTGAAAACATTATGCGTTCTTATTTCGATTAATTAGCTAATCTTACTATGTGATGCGCACAACACAAAAGTATAGACTAGATCACCTAATTTGGAACAAAGCATTGCATATCCATTTGTTCGGAAAATGGTTTGGAATTTGCTACTCGCAAGTAGGCTAAAATACGGATTTCAACGAGTTGTTCCAACTCAAGCAATCCAACCTTCACCCACAGGCATTCAAGCAGTAATATCACATAAGCACATAGCCACATGGTAAGCATGCTAACATTCACACTTATGTGAGATGCTAAAGCATAAATACTTACAGCGTACTCCGAGCCAAAACAAAGAACATGTTAGCAATCAAACATATGATCCAAGTCCATTTTAAATGGCTAATGCATCACAGGCAAAATGCAATCTAGAATAGGCTCGGCTAATCCTAGGATGGCATGTGAAATGCAACAAGTAACATGTATTCAAGTTAGATTTGAAATACTATGCAGTTAGCATGATGCGCCGAGCCCGGTGTATGCAATACTGATGAATGAATGCACGCATGCATAGCATAAGGTATGCTAAATTAAATATGCCCTAGTACTAACCATCAAAAGCAGGTAAGTAAAAGGGAGAAAGAAATGGGGGTTGGAAGACATGCATACACACACCCACACTTATTACACATTCGCCCTCGCTCGGAGGGACCAAAAGAATAATACAAATTAATTAACCTACAAGCTAATTAATTATTACAGACCACTTAACTAGTTAAGCAAATTAACTAAGCTAAGAAAGCAATAAAACAGCCTCGGGAAGAGGGTCCAATGCATGCGTGCTCAGGTTTGCTCGGAAATCCGTTGCCATGCACAAGCTGCCTCTGCTTACCCTGCTCTGCTCTTCTGAAAATTGCACAAGTCCCAAGGAACATTCTCTGAACACTGTGGAGCATCACCGACCAAGGAGAAACATCACCGACCATGGTAGAAGGGTCATCGACCATTGATATGGCTCTCGGCCTCAAATGTTTGGTCGGTTGGCAATAGAGATGGTCGGCCGACCATGTATGCCTGCAGAATCTTGTTTTGACAGCAGTAGAGGGCAAACATGGCATGGCAATGCATTTCAAGCAAATGTGTGCACCAACACCCTCCTTATCATGTTCATGACTCAAAGGAGGATGATCCTCGACCCTCGGGCCACCAATCGCGCATTTCAATGCGTGATGACCAAAGAGGCCAAGTATGCATTTTGATGTCAAAAGTAATGCAAACCAAACAAACAAATGGACCCAACCTCTATCATAATCGATTCAAGAGGCAAGGCATGCATGCCAAATGCAACCTAAGCATATAGGCTAGTATGCAACATGAACATGGAGGCAAGTATGCAAACATGTAACAAGTATGCAAGCTAACAAGCATGCAAAATGTAATGTCAACAAACAAACATGCAAGACATGTGACATGTTAAGCAACCAAAGCAAAAGAAATGCATGCCAAATGCACTACCACCTAAGCATGCAACAACATACAAAGGGGTCAAGTGTGTGACAACATGCAAGGCGAATGTACACACAAACATTCATGCACGCAAGGTCCGACACTTATGCATCAAAGAACAACTTTTAAGCCAAAAACAGTGGCTAATATGCTAAGCACATGAAGGCAAATGTACATACAAGCATGCATAGATACATGGTTCAAGACTTAAGCATAAAGAAGCAACTTTTAAGCACACTTAAAAGGGACAAACACGGGCATATGGCAAGCATACTAAGCTCTGAAAATCATGTTAAGGATGGTGCCAAACCAACTAAACAAGACGAACAAGGCATGCAACTATGTCCAAAACTCAAGGCAAGCCAAGGGGCTTAAACCATGGCTATATGAAGCAAGTCCCAAAAGGCCATGGGGACTCAAAACCACCCCAAGGCAGACCAAAACAAGGTCAAAGGCACACCTAGATGGCATCTAAATGGCCTAAGTCTAAAGGCATGCAAAAGGGTTCAAACATGGAGCATGAAACACCAACCTTTTAAAGTATTAAAGGAGCATCAAATGCAAGCATACACGCATACCACAAGGACTGAAATGATGCTATAAGTGGTGCCAAACCACTGAAACAAGCCAAGTAATGCATGCTCAACACTTACACACCCAAGGCTAACAAGCCAAAATGCAAGGTGGCTATACAAAGGATGTCATGGATGGCCAAAATGATTCCCAACAGACCTTAAGCATACTAAGACATGCAGAAAAGCTTCACAAAGCTAGGCCAAGAACATGCTAGAAACAAGGCTCAAAGCACAAAGCATGTTAAAGCAATTCATGGCATTACAAGACAAGTATACAAAGCAAGCATGGTGTGTCTAAACCAACTTAAAATAGTGCTATATCATGGCAAAATAAGCACAAATACTAGCTAAGACATGGCCAACATGAACTCAACAATGGTGCTCACACATGAGGCTAAAATGACAACTTTTGAAGACAACAAGGAGAGGGGATGACCCTCTCCTTCTTAGGACCTCAAAGCACCATCCCCACCACTGTGAGGAGGCCCAAACAAGGTGGTCCCGGAGCTCACCAAAATAGCACAAAAATGGGACCAAACAAGGCCTAAGAGGGGTCAAACAACCCCAAACACCAAAACAACTTTAAACGACTATTTTAAGCACTTAAAATCAGAACTTTTATATGTTATAAGTTAAGCTTAAAAACAGATGCAAGGATGGCTAAAAGCCTATGCAAAAATGGGGAATAAAGGACAAAGTTCTTACCCTTGAAGACCCCTTTCAAGAACTGAGCTCCAGCTGCTTCCTCAAGCTTGAATCCACTCAAAAACTCTAAAAATCACTCCTTAGTACCTCAGTAGCTGAAGGAAAGTGTAACTCTAGGTGTTTGTGTGCAAAACTATGAACAAAACACCTTAATACACACGCAATATGGAAGAGATGGAGATATAGAGATAGAGTAGATACAACTATGCTAACCCTAATCCAGAGCTCTAGAACTCAACCCTCTAACCCTTGAGAAGGGAAGAGAAGGTCTCCCTTTATAGAGGATCACTCTTGCAAAGCTTACAAAACAAGCTAAGCAAGAGTGAAATCCCTCCATACACGTGTATGAAGGGGGTGCAAAGTGGGTGCCAGCTAGCACAACTGGCACAAAATATCTGCCAAAAGCAGATGCACAGTGGTCGGCCAGCCAAAAATGCCAAATTGACCAAATAAATGGTCGATCGACCAAACAGAGTGCCGATCGACCAAACATTTGGCCGATGGCAACAAAACAATGGCCAGTGGCCTCAAGCCATGGCCGGTGAGATG
This sequence comes from Camellia sinensis, assembly GCF_055761805.1. Lineage (NCBI taxonomy): Eukaryota > Viridiplantae > Streptophyta > Magnoliopsida > Ericales > Theaceae > Camellia > Camellia sinensis. The sequence goes on along the minus strand of NC_138971.1, from coordinate 121,370,755 downwards.
TGGGGATGGCCAACAAGCCATTTCCTACTCCTCAAAAGCAAAACACAAGTGTTTGGTGCAAAACCAGACACAAAACAGGCGAGTCGAGAGGTCTTGAGGCAAGGCGCGTGGCCGAGACCTCCGAGAACTCAAGATAAACACGAACATGGATGATCACCGAGTGTTCAAACGGTGACGTTCAAGTCTTGAGGACAATCAAAAATGGGGTGTCTACACTAACCGCGCGATTCTACACCCCCTACCCAGATTCACCACATATTCATCTTTTCGCAAACAAATACATTTCCAAACATTTCTCAAAAATAGATACATTTCCAATGAAATGAATGTAATGCAATGTCCAATGCAACAAATGAGGAATGTGGTACAATTTACCTAAGTCTCATGCATTTCTACAACAATCACGGCTATCCTCCACCGATAGCCCAAAACAGATATTTCCAAACAGATATTTAAACAATTAAATTCCAAAAAAATTTCAATAAATACAATCTATTCCACATCTCATCAAATATGAACAACTACACTAGTTTTCATATCACAATCACGTCCGGTAACCTCTTAAGGTCCATTTCTAACCGTGTCAGTTTTATTCCAACAGATACATTAAGCAAAATAATACCGTTAATGCCCGAGAAAATATCATTTTCTTTCCAAACTCATTCTCCCAACTTTGCTTCGGCCACGCTCAAGCCCTAGGACGAATGTGTGGGCTCACTATGCACGACGCTCGATCTCTGATCCGCGACGGAGAATTGGACATCCTCAGCCTGATTCATCGTTTTTCCGATGTCGGTGACCGCGGTGATCACCACTAGCAAGGTTTTCGGTGCCATGCCCTTTGTTTGTGCATGCTATCTTACTTTTTGCTTGCCCCAGGCTTCAGCGGGTCCAGCATTCGTTTGATCGAAGTTGCCCAAGGCTTGAAAGAGGGCAAGAGCTACATTGCCATGACATTGGCCGAGACGTTGATGGGCTTGGATGTTTCCCATTGCCGGGAAACGACCAGATTTGCAGGGAGTCCACTACTGCTGCAGGTAATGTTCCCACCCTTCCTCACATATACATTGCTCATGTCACTCGACCCTCAAGCTCGATTTTTCTCTTAAAACCCTTTTCTCACTTTTCTCTCATCGTACATCTCTCTATTCTTTATTCTCTCATTTTCCATCCCTCCCCAGGTGTGGTTGATGGACAAGTTACAGGTTGTGGACTGTTGCCCAGCATACTCAGCTCGCGGCTACTTCTTCCGACGACGTCTAGTCGATGCCCTTGATGAGGGATGATGGTTTGATTGGATGTGCAGGTTGTCCGCAGACTGTATTGCTTGGCGTTGTCCTTGGCTCAATCTACCGGCAATGAGCTACAGCATGTCCCGGTAGGCCGGGATTCAGTTGATTGGCTTAACACACTATGTCTTCTACTTTCCGTTCTGGTTCCGGCGTCAGTTTGGCCATGATCAGACTTGCCTGGCAGAGGGGATAGAGTACCCAGCTGCATTTTAGGTCCGAGGCGCACAGCTAGCTCGGTATGCCACGGCATAGAGAACGAGAGAGCTTCTAGCCCCTGCTCCCACTTTCAGTTACACCCTTTCTGATGAGTGCATAGATTGGCTCAATGAAGAGGCACAGATTGGGCCTAGCTTGGCATCAGAGGCTTCGACCAGCTCTAGGAGGGGACGCAGAAACACCTGACTATGCCCCAAATTTATTTGCTTTAATCAGAACTTTCAAGTTTTCTTTATGAATGTAATGAAAAACAACTTCAATTTGTATGCAAGAGCAGGAGAACTCTGTATTGAAATCAATAAAATTGAAAGTTGTGGGTACTGAAAATTTCCCGTTTGGTCCAAAAATGGTCTAAGTTGTAAAAGATTAATTTGAGCAAAATCAACTTTTATTAAAACTTTTCAAAACCATTTTCGATATGGATCAGAACTAGATACGCCTGAGATCTGTCACTGAGATGCACAACCCCGGATCCCAGCAACTGGAAAGTTGCCCCTAGTCTGAATAGCACTGCACCGGAGATCACGACCGAGCTTTTGAATGCAGAATAGAAAAAGATGATCGAACATGATCACATGGACAAAGTTGATCAGGGAAGTGTTTATGGCTGGACTTCAGGATGAAGTTGCCTACGTATCCCAAAGATGGGAATCAAGCCCTACGTAGTTTGGCTCAGGTTCACTCGTGTATTAACCCTCACCTTTTACGCTCTAACTTTTGCCAAGGCCGCCCTTTGCGGGTTTTCAACCTAGCGAGCTCAATTTTTATAATTTCAAATTTTCTGTGCTCTAACTTTTGTCTAGGTCGCCCTTTCGAGTTTTCAACCTAGCGAGCCACTCAGGGGAAATATTTCTTCAACTTGTCCATGTTGATCGGTTGGGAGAACTCTAGGCCATCTAGGTCCTTCAGAACGACAGCTCCACCCGACCAGATAAACTTAATGATGTAGGGACTAGTCCAATTGGGTCGAAACTTGCCCCTAGGGTCGTGGATGGAGGCTCGGTTGTCTTTGAGCACCAAATCTCCTTCCTGCAAATTTCTGGACTTAACCTTCTTGTTGAAAGCCCTGGCGATTCTTCGTTGATAACCTTGAACATGGTACAATGCTTTCATCCTTCTCTCATCAAAAAGCATGAGTTCCTCAAATCTGCTCTGCTGCCAATCTGCCTCAGCTATCTGACACTTAGCCAGTACTCGTAATGACGAAACTTCAATTTCGATAGATAGAACGACCTCCATCCTATAAACCAATGAATACGGAGTCACTCCAGTAGAAGTTCTAATTGACGTCCGGTAGCCCCACAGAGCAAATGGCAGCTTATCTGGCCAGTCCCGGTAGGTTTCCACCATCTTCTGTAGTATGTGTTTGATATTCTTGTTGGCGGCCTCAACTGCTTCGTTGGTCTGCGGCCGATATGTAGATGACAAGCCACGTTGTATTTCTCCAACAAGTCAATCACTTCTTTCTTGAAGTGGGAACCGTTATCCGAAATAATCTCATTTGGGACCCCATAGCGACAGATGATGTTATTCATGATGAACTTCGCAACAGAATGAACTCATGCCCATTGGACCCCTTCGGAGTGATAGCCCCGATCATATCGATTCCCCAAACTGAAAATGGCCATGGCGAAGTCATATTGTACAACTTTGACGGCGGGATGTTCATGCGGTTTGCATGGATCTGACATTTGTGGCATTGCCGAACAAAGCCGATACAATCCTCCTCCATGGTGGACCAGTAGTAACCCTGTCTGAGGATTTTCTGGGCTAGCATCACCCCGTTCGTGTGTGCTCCGCATTCTCCTCCATGGATGGCCTCCATTAGGCGCTTCGACTCTTCAGCCTCAACACACAGCTTATGCATTCCCAGATGACCTCTCTTATACAGTTTTCCTCCGCAGATGATGAATTGAGTAGCCATTCTTCGGATTGCCCTCTTGTCTTTGGCATTTGCCCCTGGTGGATACGCTTCTTTCTCCAAGAAGTTCTAGACATCGTAATACCAGGGGTTCTCATCTTGAACCTCTTCTATGGCACCAATTGACTCGTAGGCCAGTGCAAACTTCTGGTCAATGATGATCGGACGCATCCGGACTCCAAAAGGGATGTCTATCATAGAAGATAGAGTTGCTAATGAATCTGCAAACCTGTGGTTTTCTCTTAACAGATGAGCGAAGTTCAGTTTCTTAAACCAAGGAATCGGCAAGTCCAAGGTCTGGTGATAAATTCTCATCTTTCTTCTCTGACTTTCCAATCTCCTTTAGCTTGAGATACAACAAGGTTCGAGTCCCCGATGATGTCCAACCGTTTTGCCCCTAGTTCTAGGGCGGCTTCTAAACCAGCAATGCATGCTTCATACTCTGCTTCGTTGTTTGACACTTTGAATCGGAGTTTAAATGCTAGAGGGATACGGGAATTCTCGGGTGCTATCAGCAACACCCCTATCCCATACCCGTACTAGTTTGATGCTCCGTCAAATACATCGTCCAAAACTCACTTCGACATGCAAAATAGCCTCATCTGGGAATAAGTACTCAACTGCTTCATCCCCCTTAATTGGGTGATCGGCTAGGAACTCCGCTACCGCTCTCCTCTTTACTGACTTGCGAGTCACATACTTCAGATCGAATTCGGAAAGCAGAAGCAACCAGCGAGCTAGCCTACCCGTAAGTGCTGGTTTCTCGTAGAGATATTTGATAGGATCTAATCTTGAAACCAACATTACGGAGTAAGCTAACAGGTAGTGCCGCAACTTCCTGGTAGCCCATACCAAGGCCAAACAAGCCTTCTCGTCGTAATCCAACATCTTCTTGCTCAGGTAGTAGATAGTTTTTTCCACTTTGTCCTTGGACTCCTATGCAAGCATGTAGCCTATTGTAGTTTCAGTTACTGAAAGGTACAAAATCAACGGTTTCCCCGACTCAGGCGGTGACAACACGGGTGGGTTCTGTAAGTATTGCTTGATCTGTTCAAAAGCAGCTTGGCATCGGCCGTCCCATTGGAACTCCGTTCCTTTCTTTAGGAGACCAAAGAGCGGTTTACAAGTCAAGGTTAATTTAGTGATAAACAGTCTTATGAATTGCACTTTACCCAGAAAGCCTCGCACCTCCTTTTCAGTCCTCGGTGGTGGCATTTCTAAGATGGCCTTGATTTTGGAAGGGTCGACTTCGATACCTCTTTGTGTAATCAAGAACCCCAGCATTTTCCCTGTTATAACACCAAACGTATACTTCTGAGGATTCAGCCACAACAGAAATTCTCTGATCCTTTGGAAGAACTTTTGCAAGGTGGTGTAGTGGCCCTCTCTTTCGTTGGACTTGACAATCATGTCGTCTACGTACACCTCAACCTCCTTGTGGATCATGTCGTGCAATATTGTGGTCGCGGCCCCGTTGATATGTAGCTCCAGCATTCTTCAGCCCAAACTGCATCACTCTATAACAGTAGGTCCCCCACGGTGTAGTAAAAGCAGTCTTCTCCTGATCTTCGGGTGCCATCACAATCTGATTGTAGCCTGAAAAGCCATCCATGAACGAAAGCAAAGCATGCCCCGCTGTAAAGTCCACTAACTTCTCGATATGTGGTAAAGGGAAGTCGTCCTTCGGACTGGCTCTGTTCAGATCCCTGAAATCCACACATACCCGAATCTTGCCATCCTTCTTTGGCACCGAAACGATGTTGGCCAACCAAGTTGGGTACTCAGATACCAGCAGGAACCCTGCGTCAATTTGCTTGGTAACCTCTTCTTTAATCTTGAGAGCCCAGTCCGGGCGGATCCTCCTGAGTTTCTATTTAACAAGTCGGGCCTCGGGGTCAAGAGAGATCCAGTGTTGTACAATCTCAGGATCGATCCCAGGTATGTCTTCGTAGGACCACGCAAAAACATCTTTGAAATCTTTTAATAAAGCGACTAAGCGCTCGCATTCCTCCGAAGACAACGTGGACCCGATCTGGACCAGCCGCGGGTCCTTCTCAATACCAATATTAACTGTAGTGATTTCATCAACCAAGGGTTTAACAAATCTTTCCTGCTCTTGATCAATTAAATGTTGTAAAACCGGAGGAATTTCTTCCTCGTCGTTTTCATCAAAATTTTGAAAGTTCTAATTAATACAATAAATCAGAGGCACAGAAAAGTACTCAGAAGCCACAGCCATTCCATTCTCATTAATTACTTCCAAATCGTTCGATTCCTCTGTTACAACAGACCCAAAAGAGAAAGAAAAAGACGACCTAGACAGGACTGTGGCATCCGGGTTGTCACCCCCAGGAATACCGGACTCAAACTCAGACGAGCTGGAACTTGATTCCGACTCCACAGACTCGGTGGAATCAGATTCCGGCTCACTACCTGACCCGGTGCTACTTGATAAAAATCCCTCCTCGTACTGCCAGATGAGGGAGGGTGCGATGGATGCATCCAAAATGTTTGAAGGTAGGCTCGCAGCCGTTTCATTCGTGATCATGGACACCGAGAAGTTATCCCCCAAGCACTTCTGTACGATCGGAGGATCTGAAAGTAGACAAGCCAGCGCTACACCCATTTCAATCTCGGTGCTCTCGGAATCCATTTTCTCATTCTGCTCAACCTCAACTGATGGGTCTATCTGCTCCTCGGCAACATCATCTCCGGAGAACTGCAGGTCAAAGAAGATCTCAAACCCTGGCAAGCGACGCTTCTCCGCATTCAACCATGGCTTTGGGAAACCGCAGAATGGAAAATCCTCCCCCTCCCAGACAAAGCGTCCGTTTAGGGTACCCTAGATGGGTCGGTGCATTAACTCATAAGGCTTCGCTGCCTGCTTTGCCCTGGCTCTCCCGGCCATCTCCTTGCCTTTCCTTACCCAATCCTCTTTGGTGGGCAGATAACCCAAGCCAAAGGTATGAGGGTTGTGCGACACTTCGACCGATACTGCAATGCCTTTCCGGCCACTCTTCCCTAATCCCATCCCAGGGATGTGTTGGAGCTTATTCATGAAGTACACTGATTGTGCGCTGACATATAACCCCTCATCAACAACTAAGATGTTCTGTATGACCCGGGCCTCGGCCAGAGTAAACCCTGATAGGAACACATCCTCCGTGCCGTGCTTGATTTCCAAAACTGGTGTAGACACTTGTCATGACCCAAACCCGCCCCTATGGGTTAAGGACATAACCGGCCAGCAATCTTGAGATTACCTACGGCCTCATATTCTTCAGACATAACTTGTCAGAGTAAAGGGGCCAAACGGAAGCAAAAATTAAAAACTTTGTCCATAGAGCCGTGCTTATATGCACATCAAACAGACCATATTCAGTTACGTTAATAACCCACCTCAAAATTACAGTTTCACAAAATTCATTACAGACAGGATCATTCAAAATGAGTCAACCTATTTACAGATATACACTAGGCCCTTGCCAACAGGAAAAAACATAAGTACATAGCAAAAAGGCAAGGTAGGTCTCAAGAGTGAGACGCAAGGCTGACTTCCTCAAAACTCGGATTTCTCCTAGCAAACTTCACTAGGGCTAGGTTTGGACTTCCCTTGGCTTACCTACAAACACATGAATGAGCGTGAGCGATAGCCCAGTGAATAATATCAAACATGACAGTTACATGACAATATGTAGAACAACATGCTCCAAACGGTCTTGGGCCCAATTCATACTTCTATTTAACACAGATATATATATACTTATACAAAATTTAGTTCAAGTGACTGTAGTTCCAACATACTGGCCTTTGGCCCATTCAGGTTTCCATTCTTTTCAAAACGGCCTCCGGCCCATTCATTTATGTCAAAACGGCCTTCGGCCCATCCATTTACGTCAAAACGGCTTTTAGCCCATTCATTTACGTCAAAACGGCTTTTAGCCCACTCATTCATGACAAAACGACCTTTGGTCCATTCATATTCATCTAAACGACCTTTGGTCCATTCATATACATCAGAACGACCTTCGGTCCATTCGTTCTTATCAAAATGACCTTTGGTCCATTCATATACATCAGAACGACCTTCGGTCCATTCATTCTTATCAAACGACCTTTGGTCCATTCATATACATCAAAACGACCTTCAATCCACTCTTTCTTATCAAAACGACCTTTGGTCCATTCATTGATTCTTGTCAGACTTTAGTCCACAATCCCAATTAACAGCTCATAAAGTTTATAAGGGAATAACAATTGGACATTGACAAACTTTCAAATATTGATATTACTCACAGTGATCGGCTTGTTGATTTGCCCTGGAGCTTGACCCTACACGTTTCATGAACACAAAAGGGTCATTAACAGTTTAATCCGTTCTTTAATTCACATATTCCTCTTTAGGCTTTATTATTATCTCATTAACTCATTTACAATGCTTAACATATGCCTAAGAGTGCTTGCAAGTGAAACAGAACGGAAAACAGAACACAAAATGCAAAAACAGGATTTCAGAAAATAGGGTCCCCGCTCGAGCGTGGACTTCCCCGCTCGAGCGGACCCTCAAGGCCTGCAAAAGTGCTGGTTGCATCAAAAATACGCTCGAGCGTGAAATAGGACGCTCGAGCGGAAGGCCTGTCAAAATAGCTCCCACGCTCGAGCGTTAATTACCATGCTCGAGCGAACATTAAGTCTGCAAAAAGTACTAGGAGCACGCATTTCCCGCTCGAGCGTCAGGTTCCCCGCTCGAGCGGACCTCAAAATTCTGGAAAACCCAGAACTGTGTTCTTGAGCTTCAACTCGAAATTCAAAGGTTCAAGATGCATGATTTCGGCTCAAATATCATAGAAACATACACTAACATGGCATAAACCCCAAGTTACAACATAATGAAGCTCAATCCCAAGAATTACTTACATGCATGGCCCATTTTGACTCAAATTCATTTTCCAACATAATTAATTCATGCATTCCAACTTCACATCTTCATCAATCATGCATGCATGCCAATCCTTGACTCCATTTCTATTACAATTGGTACAAATGGTGCTCATAACCATGAAGCTCGACCAAACCATACTTGCATGTATGATTCAACACCTAATTTCTCATATTCTACTCCTCACATGCTTGATTATGCAATTTCATGGCAATTCTATGCATGCATGTGCATATAAACTTCAAATTCATCATACTCAATACCATTCATGTTCTTGATCAGATATTCTCTTCGAATTAACATTATTACATACACAAATTCATGAATTAAGGGTTGATCACTCACCGAGGAGCTTCAATCTCCACCCGTTCTTGTTAATTCTAGAGTGTAGCTTCCCAATCCACAATCTTGAATCAAAATGCCCAATGGTGCTTCCCCTCTATCCCAAAGTCGACTCTCTCTCTTTTCTAGAGAGTTAAACTCCAGCCAAAATGATATAAGGAGGAGAATTGAATGTAACAAGGGCCCTTATATGGCCCCACTAACTTAAAATTATTAATATTAAATAATTGAGGCACTAGACCCTCAATTTAATCAGTTTAATCTGACCCGAATAAATTTCCAATTAAGTTTCACCGTAGGCTCAAAAAATTATGCCAATCACAATGGCGTAATCAATTTCGGGTTCTGTGGCCGATAGGGCCCTCAATTTAATTTCCAAAGTAGTTTACTCAAACAGATATTCCTACAGTGAACAGATAGAATTGCAAAATCACATATATTCACATAATGGCACATAAAGTCAGGCTGAACACGTAATCATATTCAAATTAAGGACCAATTTAGCATAATGCAGAACAGGGGTATCACAACACTTCTGGCGGCGGATGGATTGACGAATTCCCAAAAACAATAGCCACCCCCTTCCCGTGGGGATATTTCAACATCTGGTGCAAGGTGGAAGAGACTGCCTTTACCTGGTGAAGCCACGGCCGCCCCAAAAGTAGGTTAAAGGTTGCGGGAACGTCCAAGACATGAAAGTCAATCTCGTGTTATCCCGGACCAACCTGGGTCTAAATTTTCACAGTCCCCATCACCTCTCTGCTTGTGTTATCATACGCCCTTATCACCTGGGTTGTTGGCACAAAGTCCGCGGGCTTCAACCCGATTGCATATGCCGTCCTTGACGGGCACACGTTAATAGCGGATCCTGTGTCGACAAGAACCACTGGTATCCATTTGCTTCTATATTCCACAGAGATGTAGAGCGGTTTGTTGTGATTCGCGCCCTCAGGCGGCAGTTCCTTGTCGAAAAAGGTCAACATCGGGGAAGCGCCTCCCGGAAAAACCAATCCCACTAGCTGTTCGGGCGTGGTGTCTATGGAGAGTTTGGCCTTGTCCATTGCCGATAGGATAGCTTGTCTATGAACACGTGAAGCCATAAGCAGTCCCCAGATGGAGATGTCTGCTTGTATCTTTTTCAACTGCTTCAGCACGGCCTCTTCTTCAAGTAGCTTCTCTTTCTGCTTCTCCGACTCCTTGTCCTTCTTGGACGCCTCTGGTTGATCTAGGTGCGGGGGCTTTAAATACCGTCCACTCCTAGTCATATGGTCAACTTCACCAATGTACCAGGTATCGTCCGGTTGGTTACTCCCCCAATCCTCATCTGTATGGGTAAGGCATAGGTCATCGTCTTCCCACCACATGCCATCGGCAGCCAACAGACACCTGTCCGGCTCCGTTGTAACTATCCTTGTACTCGCAGTACCTTCCGTCTATGTGCTCGCAGCATGCTCTATCTTTGTGCACACAGCAGGTTCAGTCCCCATAGGGGCCTTGGCTTTTCTGGCTCTCGCAGAGTCTTCGATTCCTTCCGGTTCTAACTGCGTTAATGCAGCCTGCTGTTCAAAATTTCCTGTGTTCGAAATGCCCAAATCCCGAGCGAAATTCTTAGCACCAGCGCTCTCTGGCGATGCATTCTGATCCCCGGCCCTTCCGGCCACAATTGATGTCCTTACCCCTGACGGGCCTTTTTCCAGATGAGATTCTTCAACAATATCTGGTTGGTCGTCAAGCCATCATGTAACCTCTACTGACTCCTCAAAATCAAACCAGTTGACTGTCATGTCTGCTAGATCTTGTTCTTTGATAAACTGAAGGTTAGCAATGTCCCCTTCCAGAGCTGTTAAGTCTTCTATCCCCAGATCAAGTCCTTTCCCCCGTATTACACAACGTTCTGCCCCTGCTGCCAATTCCAGATTTGGCCTAACCTAACCTGCTGATACAATGTAGCCACTCGGATCATATACCTCCTCTGCACAGCTCCCAATTTCCTCAGATTCTGAATCAACAGCCCCACTTTCCTCCGAAATCATCCCTGTTCCAACTTCGATGACCACCACTATTGGTTCAGGTTGGGCTCGGGAGATGTCCAACATGAACAAGTCAGTGCTGTCAGGAATGAACACCTCCAGCTTGGGTAGGTGAGACGGGGTGATATATATGCTAGGATCATATGACACGACCCCAATTTGGATTGAGTTAATGCGTTTGGGAGGTGGGGGTTGGTTGTGTGGTGAGAGAGGGTTGGTTGTGACGTTCGGCTTCTCTGGAGGCACGATCACCCTGTTGTCGACGAGATCCTGAATCTCGTGACGCAATCTAAAGCAATGGTCGGTGTCGTGACCATGTTGCTGGTGAAAGGTGCAATATTTGGCTGGGTTATCGGAGGAGGGAAGTGTTTCTGGCAACGGTCGCTGCTCCAGGGGCTTCAAGTGCCATTTCTTGATCAAAACCCCTAGAGCTTTGGACATGGGCATGTATAATAGAGTGAAGGTTCTTTGGCCTCGAGGTTGGTACTTGGTTGTTTGTGAGTTGCTTCCGGATGCACCGGTGAATGGTGTAGCTGTAAGGGCTCTTGCGGGGGTGGTGGTGACCATGCTTACTTCTGAGGCTCTGGCAGTTGCAGCACTACTCGTGCCTGCATTGGTGTTGCGGTTGAAGGTTCTCCTGGACTGCTCTCTGTCATTGTCAATCAGACCCTGTTTCAAAGCGTCCGCGATCTGCACTCCAATCTCATGTAGATCTCCAAAAGTGAGGAGAGGGAGGACGATCATCTTTTGCATGAGCTTGGGCTGGAGGTTGCGCACAACCATTCGTATTTGATCTTTGTCAGTTGGCCTAATGGTCATCATCGAGGCATTGGCCCTCCAACGGGTTACGAAGTCAGAAAAGCTCTCATTCGGCTCCTGTCTAGTCGTCTCAAGATCACGAGTTGTGATCTCGATCTGTGTGTTGTAGGAGTATTGAGCTACGAAGGCCTCGGCCATCTCCTCCCAGTTTCTCTTGACGGAATCCTTCAATTTTGCATACCAAATGGCCGCTACACCCGATAGGATCCGGCCAAACAAGGAAAGCTTTTGTAATCTGGAGAGGCCTATCAGCCTTAGTATGTCTGGAAATAGCCGCAGATGCACCATAGGATCTCCAGACTCGTCAAAGTGGTCAATATGTAGCATCTTAAACTGGTCCGGCAAAGTCACAGCTACATCGGTATACCCATCCTCAATGTCCGGAATGGACTTCACACCCTGAGATTTCTTGAACAGCTTCTCAAGCTTGCTCACTTTTAATGTCGTGGGGTCCACCTCGAACTCGAAGGGAGAATCCAGTAGATTGATAGGCGTGGGTGCCTTGGACAGTTGAGGCAGAATCGGGGGCGGAGGTGGCCCCGTTGGGATGTCTGTATCCTCCTGGACATTCTGGACATTCGCCGTCTCCCCGTGTAATGGGACTCTTGGTGGGGGAGGAGCTTGGTGTGAAGCAAATGCTCCGGTTTGCTATTGTAGCCTGGCAATTAACTCCGCCTGTTGAGCCATGACCTCAGCCTGTTGTTTGGCAAATTCTGCTTGACGAATAGCGTCCTACTGCATAGTTTTCATACTTTTCTGGAGTTGACGCATCATTTCCTCCATTCCTGCTATGTTGCCCTGATCTAACTGAACTGCCGGTATATCTGCCTCTGCAGTAGACTCGGAAATCTCAACCTGACTGCTCAAGGACCACTGATTTGGGAACCGCGATATTGATACACTGTGCCTCACTGACCTCCGTCTAGCAACCAGGGGTAAAGAGTAGAACACTGGTTGTCCATCTATCAGATCCTCAGATCAATGAAGTCTGCGACCTCTAGTTCAGAGTGCTTGGGGAATATCTGCTTGGTCGGAAGTAATTGTGCTAAACTACCCTAGCAAAAAGATAAATAAAGCATAATAAGGAAATAAACAACTAAAAAAATGGACAGCATAACAGCTTAAATAAACACAACACACAGTCAGTCATTGACAACACACAGTTGGCATTTGTAAGCTGAATATATTGTTCTCAAACACTAATCGTTGTTTCCCAGTTACTGCCCCAAATCTGAATCTGATACTCACAGGTAAAACTGATTCCCAAATAATGATACTGATGCCCGCAGGCCTGATACATGCATTCCTGTAGAGACACACTCTAAAAGCATATAGTAAGCAAGTGAGAGCCAAAACACCCCTATGTTGGGGTAGGGTTTCCCTGTCCTAGTTTCGTCAAGAACTAGGGTTTCACTATGCACACAGCGGTTTCAAACAACCTATAATCGGGTAAGCAACCTGTCCTAGTTTGGGATGGTCACTATGGATTTCGAATATGCACTAGGTCGAATGGTCAAAAAAGGTACCCCGGTAAAAATCGGGGTTTGTGTTCCCATCGTGGCAGAGCCCTTAACCGGTCAGCCTTATGGCACGCTTCTCAAAGCGACCCTCCGGCAAACCGTTCAGGAATAGCAGATGGCAAACACGGTGTCCTAGGTGCACCAATGCAAATGCAATGCAAGGAGACACATAAGTGTAATCAAAACAAGATATCATTAGTTCGAGTCAAGTTCTCTAAATCCCCATCAGAATCGCCAGAAACTGTAGACGTCCCCAAACGTCCCGGGAAAATCCTGTTTTGTTCATTGGGCTCACTACAGGTCAGACTCAAATGTCATGGTTCTTAATCTGATCTCGCAAAGTGCAATACGAGATTAATAAATCATCAAAGAGTCCAAATCCGGCAAATTGTTTTGAAAAACTGATTTTTAGAAAGAAGTGCCAAACATGGACTGCTTTGCCAGATACAGAGTCGCTACCTAAATATTTTATTTTGGGGGAATTTAGGAAACCCTGACTCGTGCCTAAGGCCACGTGTCCGTCATCACCAAAGTTGCCTCGGCTCGGGAACTTGGATACAATTGGGGAAGGTCATGCAATGAGCACCCCCGCTCACCCAATCAAAGATCGGCCACTACTACACATGATATCTTGTTTTTGAAAACATATGTGCTCTTATTCCAGTTTATTAGCCTAGAATTGCTACGTGATGCGCACAGCATACAAGTATAGACTGGATCGTCTAAGTTGGAACAAAACATCTCATGTTTGTTTTTGAAAGTGGTTTGCTACTCGCAAGTAGGCTAAAATGCAGATTTTACCACCCTCAAGTAGGCTTAGAAAACATGGTGATTTGCCACTCTCAAGTGGGCTTAAAACTCGCAATCGATGAATTGTTCCAATTTAAATAATCCAACCTTTACCCACAGGCATTCAGGCAGGTATATCACATAAGCAGTTAGCCTCATGGAAAGCATGCTATCATGGCAGTCACTCACACACATGCAAGGATGCTAAAGCATAAACACTCATCGAGTACTCCAAGCCAAAACAGAAACTAATTAGTAATCAATGCATGATCCTAGTTCATGTTAAGATGGTTAATGCAACACATGCGAAATGCAACTAAGATAGGCTCGGCTATTCTAAGATGGCATATGAGATGCTACAGATAACATGTATTCAACTCGGATTTGAAATACAATGCAGTTAGTATGATGCGCTGAGCCCGGTGCATGCAAGATAGATGAATGAATGCAAACATGCAAAGCATAAGGATACTAATTGAAACATGTGCTAACACTAACCATCGAAAGCAGGTAAGTAAAAGGGAGAAAGACGTGGGGTTGGAAGACATGCATCACACACACGCACACTTATTACAAAATTCGCCCTCTCGACGGAGGGTCCGAATAATACAACACCAAGTAGCTAATCTAAGCTAATCTAATTAAGCTAGTTATTACACAACCAAAATGAATAATAAATTACAGCTAATTATTACACAACTCTAATTAATTAACAAACTAATTAAGTAAGCAATTACACTAGCATGCAAACTACATGAATGTGGACTGCCTCAGCTCTGCCTTGAATGATAAAGGATGCATGCATGCTCTAGTCGCCTTGTCGGGAAATCCATCGCGACGCCCCAACTTGCCTTTGTTTGCAATTGATTTCATAAATTTGCACAAAGCTCCAGAAGGCTGAAACTCCATCCTGGGAATCTGTGGGAAGGCTGCCGACCAACTGTTGGCCTTGGAGGCCACCTGCCGACCACCTTTTGTGGGAGAAACCAAAAGGGGTGGTCAGCCTGCCAGAAAAGCTGGTCGGCCGACCAGTTTCTGCCTCTGGTTTCTGGTTTTCTGCTACAAGGAGCAAGAGAGAGGCATGGCAAGGTAATTTCAACATATGTGTGCACGACCACTCTCCCCATCATTGTTCAAGCTCAAGGGAGTGTAGGTGTCGATCCTCGGACCACCAATCACGCATCTCGATGCATGTTGGCCGAGGAACCGAATTGCACAACTTAATATAGAATAAATGCACATATGAACACATAAATGCCTAAACTCCATCATGTGTAGTCAAGAGTGTCGGCAACTGGGAAACGAGGCACGTTTCATTACTTCGAGTATGAAATGTCCCTCGTTTCCCATGTTTGGGCTAACTCCTATCCCAAACACAATGCAACAAACATGGCATGCACCTATGCAACTCTAGCAGGCAATCCGAATGCAATACCACTTAGCCATGCAAACATGCAAAGGATGAACATGCAAACATGCACCTAGCATACACAATGCTAAAACTACATGGCATGCACAATGCTCGTGACACTAGCATACGCAATGCACATGGAAACTAACATACACAATGAGATGAACAAGGCACGCACAATGCAGTGATCAATCATGCGACAACATGGCACTCAATGCTATGAACTACAATGGCATGCTCGATGCAAAGTGGACTTAAACCAAAATGGATGGGCCTCAGTCACACCCAAATCAGTGGCCATACATGATGAAAACAAGACTCCAAAACTCATGCGAGCACGCACAATACAATGGCCCCGAGCCTAAGGCACAAAAACACAACTTTGCACATGCATTGAAAGGACTAAACATGGAGTACAATGGCATATATTCCAGCTCTAAAATGGCATATAACATGACTCCAAAATGACTCCGAATCATGCAAACAACTCACACAACGCATGTTGAATGGCTCAAGCATTGAAACTAGTGAAGTGCATTACACTATAGGCATGCAAAGCGATGCTCAAATGATGAAACCAACCCAAAAAAGACCCTATGCAGGTCCAAAACAGTAGCAAAAGGGGTTGCGATGATGGCTTGAAAGGCACAAAAGTGAAGCTCATGCAATG
The DNA here is from genome assembly GCF_055761805.1 of Camellia sinensis. Lineage (NCBI taxonomy): Eukaryota > Viridiplantae > Streptophyta > Magnoliopsida > Ericales > Theaceae > Camellia > Camellia sinensis. The sequence continues at coordinate 121,354,806 of NC_138971.1, read as the reverse complement.
GCTCGCAAATAGGGCATAAATGCACAACTCTAAAGAGCACTTAAAGCATGGAAAATATGGAAGTGTAGCACCCCTATAAGCTCTGAAATATCATGCCCAATGATGCCAAAACATGTAAATAGCTCAAGTTAAGCATGCAAGGGACCTCCAAACTCAAAGCTAGTCAATGCTATTACACAACAAGTATGCATGGCTAGAATTTTTCGACCAAGAGGCCTCAAGACAGAGCTAAGGCAGCCCAAAATATGAACAAAATCAGTTTGAAGTATGGCCAAAATATGCTAGAATAGAGGGCCAAAACAACATGCATTGTGAGCTAGTGAACATGAGTTACACTACAAGCATATGAAGCAAGTGAAGGACTACCAAACCAAGAAAAAACAGAGTCATGGCATGCCAAATGATTGCCAAAAACCCACTGAAACAAGACTAATACATGCAAGAATGGCATGCTCCTTTGATAAGCCATGAAAGGGGTTACTCTACACATGCAAGAAGCAAGCAAAAGGGGACCAAACCAGCCATGGTCAGAGCCTAGGCAGGTCCTAGAAGTCACCAAAAGTGCCTGAACTAGGCCTCCAAATGGTATAAACATATGCTCCTTTGGTAGGCCAAAAATGCTAGTAAACAAGACAGCAAGAGAGAGGGTCACCCCTCTCTGATTTAGGCCCTCAAGGCCACATTCTCACCACTGAAAATCCACTAGATTTTAGTGGTAGGAAGGCCAAGCAAATACTAGCTCGAATGCCTTATGGCATGGCACAAAACAAAGCTAAATAGAGCATGCAAGAGGGTAGATGACCCTCAACACCAAAAGGGCCTTAAACAAACATGAAAATCACTTAAATATGAACCTTTTTTTCAATTTACAACAAAGCTCAAATAAAAATTCAAATGAGGCTAAGAGAAGGATCAAAATAATGCTTAAAAGAGGGAAAAGTGATTACCCTTGAAGCTTAGCAAAACCAGCAAGCTTCTGGACCAAAAACTCAACCTTTGAGACCTCTCAAGATCCTCCAAGAACTCAGTAACAATGGTGGAGGTGTTAGGCTATGAGGTGTGGTGCAAAGGGCTAAGAATAACACACTCTTTAGGGCCAAATGTAGAGATATAGAGAGAGAGATATGTTTTTTTTGCCTTAGACCAATTTTTCAACCTGGTTCAAGGAGGGGGAGGGCCTCTCTTATAGACAAACAAGGCCAAAGCTTCTTCAAGAAGCTAAAAAACAAGGCTCAAGATCATCCAACGTATATGGAGGATACAGTCTGTGCTTTCCAACTGGCACAGCTAGCATCCACACAAATAGACAAAACAGGAGGGAGGTGGCCGACCAGAAAAGGTGGTCGGCCGACCACTTTCCCTGGTCGACCGACCAGGTAAAGTGGTCTCCCAGATAAAAATTGGTCAGCCAAGGCAAATGGTGGTCTTTACTTTAAAAGCAAGCCAATTGTGGGGTGGAAGACCAGCAAATGTGGCCCAAAGACCAAGAAAACCAGCTTCCCGACAAGAAAACCGACTAGCGGGTAGAAAGTGGTCTCCAAGGAGAAAAGGTGGTCTCCCACCCTTGTACCACCTCCCAAACAAGGAAAACAAGGTTCATGCCGAAAATGAACCAACACGGATACAAAACAAGAGTTCGGGGGGGGGGCAAAACGCGCGGCCGGGTGCCCCGAAAACTGGCTGTGAAGCACCAAAAGTGGCGTGCGGCCACAAAAGTGGTCTCCCGGACCACAGTGCCCCTCTAGATAGAGGAAACAAGGTGTGTTCCAAAAATCGTGCCAAACGGAGAATGTTAAGCGGTCCCGAACCGAGGCGCACGACCGATGGCTCCAAAAATCGAAAACTAGTCTCCAAACGGGAACAGTGGCCTACGACCATGAAAAGTAGTTTATGACCACTGAGAGATGGCCTACAAGACCTCTCCCTCCCTCCGGGGAGAGAAAACAAGACTAATTCCACAGACCGAGTCAAAGCACAAAGGGTCCCAAGGTCCGGAGGTGAGGCTCTCGGTCAAGAACTCCGAAACCTCGGAACGAGCACAACATGCGCAATCACCGAGTGCTCAATCGATGACGTCTGAGTCTTAAGGTCGGTCAAAAATGGGATGTCTACACCCTATTTAGTCTCACGCATTTTAGTCACTCTACTTGAGCGGTCATTCCTGCGCTCGAGCGAAGATCGCAGATCTGTTTGCTATAAAAGCTACAGTTCATTCAAGTTTTAGGGTACGGCTTCCAGATCTTCTTCTTGGGCATTAAGGTTTTCTTCTGGAACTTCTTTGCTTGTTTCCTTTGATATCTATGAGAGTTTAATCATGAATTGAGTGGATTATATCAAAGGGTTTGTTTAGTTTGTTTTATTCGCAAAAGAGAGAGTTGTTCTTCGGTGGGTTTCGTGGAACATGAGCCTGAAGTTTTGGAAGATTCCGGAGTAGCTCATCGTCGTGGATTCGACATCGGCATTGTGGATTCAACATTGGGCAAGACAATTTCGAGGTAAAGACGGGGCTGGAAGAGGCACATAGCGGTCGGTTCGATTCGGGTGTGGATTCGCTAGGTAATTAAGAGTGCACTTGTGTAATTCCTTTGTGTTTTCTTAGTGGATTGTTTTATGGCTTTGGCCCGTGGTTTTTTATCACAATTGGAGGCGCTCCAATTGTGATTATTCCACGTAAAATCGTGTCTTTGATTGTTTGATTGGGATTGTTATTTACTGTTTAAAATTGATACATAATCACAAATCAATATCTCTGGGATTTTAGATTTTTCATATGGTAATAACTCCCTTATCAAAGTTGTTGGCTTTTATCAAATTGATCTATACGAGGATGAAGACTAATATTGATGATGCTAATCTCTCAATCAATGAGATTACTGAAGTTAAGGCTGCCCTAGATTGTGCAAATGGACATAACATAGAGTAAGTATAGTTATGAATTTTTTTTTTTAATCAAAAAAAAATTTTTGCTAATTTTTTTGTTTTTCTCTTTCTGTAGTAAAACCATTTTCCAATTGCCTCTATTTTGGAATGCTAACAAGCGTTGCGAGTTTATCTCTAAAGTACACATGTACCTTGAGAGTCATTGGAGGTTTGACATGTGGAATAGCTCGTTGGATATCGCTTTCGAATTAGACTGGAAAACACAAGTTGATCAAGATGAAGATTTGAGAAAATTAAGAGTGCAAGATAGGGAAGACAAAAAAATAATAATAATAAAAATAAAAATAATAAATAATAAAAAAAATAAAATAATAATAATAATAATAATAATAACAACAACTAAGAGAGAAAGATGTCAATGATTACTCTCATTTTACGAATCCACAACGAGAAAAAAGCATAAGAGAATGCATTAGTTTCACGAGGAACACCCTTCACCATTTCTCGAGAATGGTGAATGCTATCATAAAGAGGACTAGGGTAAAAAAAATCAATTTATTTTTTTAAAGTTACATTTTTACAATTTAAATGACTTGATTTCAATATTAATATGCATTTGTTTTTTCTTTTGCAAGTGAAATTAGTAGTACAAACAAAGTTTGAGTTACAATTGTTGTTTGAGAGAGTGTTTCCCAATTACATTCAGCTCTTGGAAACTGTATTAAAAAACCAAAAAATTGAATTGTTTAGTATGAGACAACCAAAAATGGTAAAAGAGAAAATATCAAATAAAAAAGATAAACGAATCTATGAAATCATATACACATATCCAACTGAAACATGGCCAACCATTTTATCTACATTTCATGTAAAACAATATTCTATCACTAACATGTCCAATAGTAAAAAGGGAAGGGGTCCCATTCGCCATCCTATGTCGAACCATAAAAAGGGAAAGAGTCCCATTGCCACCCTGCTCTTGCAAGAAACCAAGCACCATTAATAATGAGATTTGTAAGCACCATTAATAATCAGATTTGTTAATACTACAAACTATTTTTGTAACCTGTTTATTTTCTATCATCGAGTTATGCTATTTGCTTACTTTTGTTAATACTTTGCCAACCTTTTACCTATTTGCTCTATATTGTAGCAACTATTCAAGCTAGAAAGTGGGTTCTTTGCAAACCAAACCAAACTTAACCTTGTGTTTTGATCAAGTAAGATCGACTACATGGTCTATGTGGGGGCCGAATATCGGGAGACGTAAAGAGGCCAAATAATTGGACATGGAGAGTCGAAATATATGCATTGCATTCGGCCCCGTCTTATACATACAAATCCTACCCTATTCGGCCAAATAACCAGTTGAATAAGGGGCCGAGTGAAGAGCGGTTTGCAACCAAAGGAGCCGAGTAAATAGTTATACGGCGAATTGAAGGTGGGCCCAGCCCCAAGGCCCAAGAAAGAAAAGATATAAACAGAAGAATATCAGCTAGAGAGAGGTATGTGAGAACTAGTACGTTTAACTTAAAATACAAGCAATCGAGAGTATATACTGACTTATCCGTCGGAGTGCCAATTCCGGCACCCCCAACCGGAGTGTTCATTCTTTTTTAGGTTACCGACTGAGGATCTCAAGTACCCCATTGGATCCAAAGAGTATTTCCAGAACCATTACTCCACAATTGGCGCCGTCTGCGGGAATATTCAAGCACATCCATGGTGGGCGTGACGGAAGATCCTCCGGCAGTCGCTGGCGACCCTACGCCGCAAGATGAAACCACTCCAAGCAATATGCTTGGGCCAAAGAATATTACCGCAAGAAGGGCTTTGAACTGCGATTCACCCTCGACATCAGCACATGAGGCAATGCAAGCAATTATGGAACAGGCAAAGCAAAACGAACAGAGGTTAGAAAACATGTTGGCTGAGAACGAGCGCCTTCGACAGGATTTGGCCTTGGAGGTGGAAAAATCTCGACAAGCTGCGCGCCAAGACCCAGGATGACCTCTAAGAAAGGATGGTCGACGGTCCAGAATTCGGAAACAAGACAGTAGCAGTGATTCTAACTCGTCATCCCCAGATTCCAAAAGGAAAGGATGAGTAGCAATCTCCAGTTCTTCCGAAGGGAGCCCGCGTGCAAGGACAAAACGAAGACGAGATGATTCGGACGAAGAAGATCAACATGACCCCTTTGTGCGACGGATCGCAAGGGCGGTACTGCCTAAAAAGTTCAAAGCTCCGTTGTTCACTCTCTATGATGGAAAATCAGACCCCACCGATCACATCCGTCACTACAAGCAAGCCATGACATTGCATGCAGACGACGAGGCCCTCATGTGCCGAATATTTCCTAGTAGTTTGAGACCATTGGCTGTCAAGTGATATTATAAACTAGAGCCGGCTTCGATAAAGAGCTTCCACCAACTCCAAAAATCCTTCAGGACAAGGCTCATCACTAATGAGGTCCAACCGAAGCAAGCCGATTCTCCGTAGGCAATGCAGATTCAACCGGGGGAAACCCTTCGTGCGTATTTGGCGCGGTATTGGGAATGTTTTAATCTAGTAGATGATGCTTGCAATGACTCCATGGCCATCACCGCCTTCAAAATGGGGTTACATCCAGACAGTGCCCTCCGTAGCTCTTTGACCAGACGGCCCCTAAAAACGGTCTGGGCATTGAGGAATACTGCAAAGTAGAAGACGATGCCCTCCGAGTCAAAGGCGGGCATAAAGCCGCTAAGTCGGCCCAGCCTGAAGTCGTGCAGCCGATAAATGTTGTACCACCACGGAGCCTTGAATCACAGAATCGGTCTAAGCGAGATAGAAAACGGGATTCACGCCGATCAAACGACCAGTGTCCACACCGAGCTAATGAGCAGCTTCAAGTGGATAGCAGGCGCGCGAGGCGCACCGACAAGAAATACATGGAGTTATCGGACCCAATCAGTGTGGTTATGGCTAAGGTTCAACACCTTCCGTTCTTCAAATGGCCATCAAAATGGTGGGACCTCATGACACAAGAAGACGGGATAGGCGGTGCGAATATCACAAAGATCACGGTCATGATACTGACAGTTGCTATGGTTTGAAAGACCACCTTGAGGAGTTGGTACAAGGCGGTCGGCTCTAGCAACACGTCCGAAAAAACTCAACCAAAACAGTTGCCCTTCGGCAGGATTCACCTCCGCTCGGCGTCATCCATATGATATACAGCCTACCAACAACCCCAACCGTACATGCAATTCAGTCGCATCTAGTCCCCAAAAGCAACTCACACCAGCAAAATGGCCCCATGAAGCTCTGAATATTACCTTCGACGATTCTGATTTGATCGGCATAACACTCCCCCACATTGATCCATTGGTCATTGAACTATGCGTAAATCGATTTATCGTTGAGCGCGTTCTCATAGACCAGGGGAGTACTTCAGAGGTTATGTATTACAAGACCTTCATCAAACTCGGGTTCAACGAATCAGACCTGTCTCCGGCTCCTTATCCATTATTCGGCTTCAACACTAATCCAGAGTACCCGTTGGGCAAAATCACACTACCAGTTCGAGCGGGCTCCTAAACAATGGATGTGGAATTCTTGGTCATCAAGCTGCCTTCGCCGTATAATCTCATCATGGGACGAACCTGGTTGCATACTATGCAGGCCATGCCAAGCACCTATCATCAATTGCTCCGCTTCTCGACAGAACGCAGCGTTGAGCAAATCCGTGGTTCCCAAAAATTGGCACAAGCATGTTATCTCCTTACTGCAAAAACACCAAAAGAGTTGGAAGTGAATTCTATTGAGGTGCCAGATCGAGAGAGCCTCGATGATGTTGGGCGGCTCCCGAGTGAAAAGGCCACCGAAGACCTGGATCGAGTTGAAATTGACGGGAATTCAGAGAGGTTCTTCATGGTCGGCGCCTCCCTGAATGAAGCTGACAGGCAGCAGCCAATTTACTTCTTGCTCGGCAACCTTGATGTATTTGCGTCGACACTATATGAAATGCCGGGTGTGGATCCGTCTGTTTCGCAGCACCGTTTGAACGTTGACCCTAAATGCAAGCCGATTATTCAGAAAAGCAGGCAGTCAGCCGCAGAGCACACTGTCGCCATTGTTGAAGAGGTTGACCAGTTGCTTGACGCTAGGGCAGTCAAGGAAGTGACCTACCCTACATGGTTCTCGAATACTATGGTTGTAAAGAAGAAAAATGGGACTTGGCGAGTCTGCGTTGATTTCACGGACCTAAACAAAGCCTGCCTCAAGGATTATTTTCCCCTCCCCAAAATAGACCAACTTTTGGATGCTACGGCACGTCATCAGCATATGAGCTTCCTCGATGCCTACAGAGGCTACCATCAAATCGCCATGCATCCAGAGGACCAAGACAAAACTGCATTCCTTATCCCAATAGGAACCTATTGCTATAAGGTTATGCCTTTTGGGCTGAAGAATGCAGGGGTAACTTACCAAAGACTAGTCACCACCATGTTCAAGGAGCAACTCGGCCGTACTATGGAAGTGTACATTGACGATATGGTGGTTAAATCCAAAGAAGAGCAAACTCATCTAGCCGATCTGGAGGAAACATTCAGCATTCTACGCAAATACAGAATGAAGCTGAACGCTTTCAAATGTGCACTTGGGATCGGCTCTGGCAAATTCTTGGGTTACGTTGTCAACCACCGAGGAATCGAAGCCAATCCGAGGCAAATCACAGCAATCTTGGAACTCGGCTCCCGTCGATCGGTCGAGGAGGTTCAGAAGTTAATGGGGATGGCCGCCACACTCAACAGGTTCATCAGTCGTTCCATGGACCGCTGCCGACAATTCTTTCAAACCCTACGACAGGGTAAAGCTTTTGAATGGACCTCTGAGTACGATGCCACTTTCAACGGTCTGAAGACCTATCTCCGGTCAGTTCCACTATTGACAACACCATCGGCAAGCGACCCGCTCATTTTATATCTTGCCGTCTCCGATCGGGCCGTCAGTGCCGTACTGTTAAAGGAAAAGCTCGGGCAGCAGCGACCAGTGTATTATGTGAGCAAGGCAATGGTTGACGCCGAAACACGTTATCTTCCGTTGGAAAAATTCATCCTAGCCCTCGTCATGGCAGCAAGAAAGCTGATGCATTACTTTCAGGGGCATACCATCGGGGTACTAACGCACTGCCCCCTCCAGGCAGTACTCCGTAATGCAGAAGCATCAAGGCGCGTTTCAAAGTGGGCTCCTGAACTCGGCTAGTACGATATTCAATCCCTTCCTAGAACCTCAATCAAGGGGCAAGTTCTTGCTGACTTTGTGGCCAAATTCACTGGAGGTCTTGCCGACTTGAAGTTTGATCAAATTCAACCTAAGCCGAACTGGAGAATTTATGTTGGGGACATTTGGCAGTTGTATTGTGATGGATCGTCCAATCAACGCGGCAGTGGAGCCAAAGTAGTGATCATGGCTCCCGACGGAGCAATAATTGAGCAGACTGTCAAACTCGGCTTCGAAACATCGAACAATGAGGCCGAATACGAAGCCATGCTAACCGGCTTACGGAATGCGCATCTCCTGGGTGCTCGGCGTTTGCTTATATTTTGTGATTCAAAACTTGTGATCAATCAACTAAAGGGTGAGTACGCGGCCAAAAATGACCGTATGGCTGCTTACATGAAAATGGCAAATTCCTTGCTGGCAAATTTTAATCATAATGAATTGAACCAAATAACCCGTGATCAGAACACCCTGGCTTGTTTAGGCTCCACAATTAACTCAGAGATTAAACAGACAATTGAAGTGGGTTTCATCCCTAAGCCGAGCATTGGCCCTTCAGAAGAAGTCCAAATCAATGTCATAGAGTCAGGTCCAAGTTGGATGGACTCTATTGCTGCATTCCTATCTGCTGAACAGCTCCCGTCGGATAAGAAAGAAGCGCACAAGCTTTGAAACAAAGCCCTGCGATACTACTTAGATCCGCAAGGAAAGCTTCACAAAAAATCCCTTTCTGGCCCATACCTAGAATGCGTTCATCCGGATAAAGTCGAGGAACTCCTAACTGAAATACATGAAAGTAGCTGTGATGTCCATTCTGGCGGGCGCTCTTTGGCCCATCGAGCAATAACACTAGGGTATTATTGGCCGACAATGAGAGCTGATGCCGAATGTTATGTGAAAAAATGTGAACAGTGCCAGAAGTTCTCTCCCTTAACCCATCTGCCTACTGAAGAGAAGCTCTTTAACCAGTTCTTGACATCGTCGGACCACTACCTCGCGCCCCGGGCAACGAGCAATTTTTGATTGTCACAACAGATTATTTCACAAAATGGGTGGAAGCGGAGGCATTAACGCACATTCAAGATACTGATGTGAAGCGTTTTGTATGGAGAAATATCATAACACGATTCAGCATTCCGAGAGCACTTATTTCAGACAACGGCACCCAGTTTGATTGCGGTGTCTACCGAGAACTGTGCAGCAAGTATGGTATTCAGCCCTATTTTTCCACCCCAGCTTATCCACAGAGTAATGGCCAAGCTGAAGCCTCCAACAAATCTATTTTGGACAGCATCAAGTAGAGGCTAGAGAAAGCTAAAGGAAGATGGGTTGAAGAATTGCCGAGTGTGTTATGGGCTCATCGCACTACCCCGAGGCGGTCCACTGGGGAGACGCCATTCGCTTTGTGCTTCGGAACGCAGGCAATCATCCCTTGGAGATCGGCCTCCCAACCTTGAAATCAAAAGTTTTTTTATATGGGCCAAAACAACATGATGCTGGCCTTGGACTTGATTCTGATTGAAAAAGAAGTGGAGGTATTAACTGCCAAGAATCCGGCTGAGGGAAAATTGGGTCCTAACTGGAACGGCCCCTATCAGATCGACTCAATAACGAGAGTAGGGGCATATCAGCTCAAAGATATGTCTGGGAGAAGTCTGCTACGGCCTTGGAATTCAATGCAATTGCGTAAATTCTATCATTAAACCCGACCTGTGGGGCATGATACTTGTTTTGAATGGTTCACCATGTACATACTTCACTACTGCAATACAAAGTTTCCTATTTTCTCATTACCAAATTCAGTTAAAAAGTCTTCCAGTTTAAGCCTCTGGATTCGGAGCACCCTTCGTGTATCACGATTGGCCAAGATAAGTCTCCGGATTCAGAGCCCCATTGGTGCATGACACTTTTGGGCCGATTAAACCTCCGAATTCGGAGCGCCCCTCATGTATCACAATCGGCCAAGATTTAAGTCTTCGAATTCAGAGCCCCATCCGTACAGGTCATGTTTGGGCCGAATAAAGACTCCAGATTCGGAGCGCCCTTTGTGTATCACGATTGGCCAAGATTTAAATCTCCAAATTTGAAGCCCCACCCGTGCAGGTCACGTTTGGGCCAAATAAAGACTCTGGATTCGGAGTGCTCTTCGTGGGTATCACGATTGGCCAAGACAAAAAAGCCTCCGAATTCGGAGCCCCATTAGTGCATGACACTTTTGGGCCGATTAATCCTCCAGACATGGCGCGCCCTTCGTGTATCACGATTGGCCAAGATTTAAGTCTCCGAATTCGAAGCCCCATCCGTGCAGGTCACGTTTGGGCTAAATAAGACTCTGGATTCGGAGCACCCTTCGCTGGTATCACGATTGGCCTACAACAAACCTCCGAATTCAGAGCCCCATCCGTGCAGGACACGCTTAGGCCGAATAAAGACCCCGGATTTAGAGTGCCCTGCATGGCTTTCACAATACACCGAAAATTGAAACATGCAAACATTCAAAATGAAATGTGTCCTTAGATTAATCGATTGGCGTGAGGTGTATTAATATAAGTAGAAAGTATGCTAACACTTGAAAACGAAGCGTTTTATTAAATTAGCCAATAATTACATAATTTTGTACTCAATCTGCGTTTGAGCATTACAATGTCTACTTTTATTCGACGTCTCCCTCATCATCACTCTTCTCGACTTCGAAGGCAGAAAAGGAGAAATGATCACGTTAGTATAACGGCGACGCCGAATCAACGCCTGCTGCTAGGAGAGCCTCCGCAGCCTGAACTGCCTTGATCCAACCGTGCTTAAATCCACGATTTTCATATCGGCAAACTTCCTCGGCGAGCTTTTCCTTAGTCTTCTCTATCCCGACTTTCCAGCCTTCATGGAAGCCTTTTTCATAAGCCCTTCCCTTCATGACCTCTATCGCAAACATGCTCGCTGTATCACGATCGGCAATTGCATGACTGATAACCCGTTGGGTCACCCTTTCTTCCATAATTGGGTTAGCTTGTCCGGCTGGTTGTGTCTGAGAGGCTTTGACCTTCCTTAGCTCAAGCTCAGCCACTTTCGCGCGAGCTTCCAAATTTCGAATGCGTTCATCCTTCTTCTCTATTTCACGTCGTACGGCATGAAGGGGCATGCCGATTTCATAAGCAGTGTACAGCCCTTTCACCGCCCCATGAACGCCTTCTCGAAACACCTCGAAGTCAGGTCGACCAACCATCGACTGCTGGACTTCTGAAGGAAAAATCTGTCGTGCAAATTCAACTGCCACGTTTGGATCGCAGATGATGGAATCTGCCTCTGTCATCGGTTTGTTCCCGACAAAAACTGAAAAGCTCAATGGGCATGGGGCCCCACTAGCCTCACTTCGCGAATGAGGAGAGCTCTCCCGTTGGCGCTTATCCTTCCTCGGTGACATGCTCTGTCAACATGGAGAGCGGCGCCTCTCATGTTCTGCAGATGCCCTGCCTCCCATACGTGGAGGCTCGCCACCGCGATTCATTTTTGAGTCCAGCTGAACCAGCGTCCTACCCTCTCCCTTACTATTGAAGAACAGTCTATTTGACATTCGCACCTATCTAACCTTCCGCAACAAACTGGTTTAAATTGAGTCTGAACACAATAAGTGGAATTACGGGCGCAAAGAACCCACCCCATTTATTCCTAACGCATGCAACGCCCCCGAGACTATTTCATTAATGCTACTCCAAAAGTCCAATGCCGAACGACATGTGTCGCAGCCACGCCATGAAATAATGATATTCAGCTTTCGGAGTTCATACATTGGCTGGGGCAAGGGCAGATTTATTAATCTTATCGACCAAATATCTAAGCTTCATGCCAATCGATCTGTGCCGCAGCCACTCCATGAAATAATAAGATTCGGCTTTCGGAGTTCATCCATTGGCTGGGGCAAGGGCAGATTTATTAATCTGATTGGCCATATATCTAAGCTGGATGTCGATCGATCTGTGCCACGGCCACTCCATGAACTAATGATATTCAGCTTTCGAAGTTCATACATTGGCTGAGGCAAGAGCAGATTTATTAATCTGATCGACCAAATATCTAAGCTCGATACCGATCGATCTGTGCCGCAGCCACTCCACGAAATAATGAGATTCGACTTTCGGAGTTCATCCATTGGCTGGGGTAAGGGCAGATTTATTAATCTGATCAGCCAAATATCTAAGCTCGATGCCGATCTATCTGTGCCGCAGCCACTCCTTGAAATAATGATATTCCGCTTTCGGAGTTCATTGGTGGGGGCAAAGGTAGATTTATTAATCTGATCTACTATTTGACGAGGATAAATTACGAAATCGCCTAGTGTAGACACCCCATTTTTCACCGTCCTCAAGACTCGGACGTCATCGTTTGAACACTCAATGATCATCCATGCTCGTGTTCATTTTGAGTTCTCAGAGGTCTCGGCTACGCGTCTTGCCTTAGAATCTCTCAACTTGTCTGTTTTGTGCTTGGTTGTGGACCAAGCACTTGTGTTTTTGCTTCTGAGGGAAAAGGGTGACTTTTTTGCCATCCCCTCAACCCATTGGCCAAGGCATGAAGCCATCGGCCTTGTTTTCTTGCCATCGCCCAAAAGTGTTGGCCGATCGGCACTCTTTTTAGTCGATCGACACTTCTGTTGGTCAATTGGCCATATTTTCTGGCCGAACCCTGTTCATCTGCTTTATGCAGATATATTATGCCAGCTGTCACAGCTGGCATGCACAATTCACCCCCTTCATATACATGTATGGAGGGATTTGCCCCTTTACTTAGCTTCCTCAAGAAGCTTTACTTTTGGTTCTCTATAAGAGAGAACCATCTCCTCCCTCCTCAAGGGTTCAGAAAATTTAGGGTTGAGTGATACATTTAGTTTTGTATCTATATTCTCTTGTTTGTCCTTATTTTGTGTTCAAAAGTGTAGTATTGTCTTACTATTGTACACAAACACACACTAGAACACCATCCTCTTGGAGCTGAGCTCCCTTGAGGTTGATTTTAGAGTTCTTGGAGTGGTTTAAGCTTGGAAAAGTTGCTGGAGCTTTGTTCTTGAAAGTGTTCTTCAAGGGTGAGCATTCTTGCTTTTGATATCCCTTTCTTGCTTAAGCTTTTAGACCTTCTTGGTTATTGTTTTAAGCTTAACTCTAAACTAAAATAAGTTCTGATTTTTTATGCTTTAGATCTTTGTTTAAGGTCATTTTTTGGTTTGGGTTTGTTTACCCCCTCTTAGGCCTTGTTTGGCCTTGTTTTAGGCCATCCCTTTTGGCCATCCCTTTTGGCCCTTGTTCTTAGCTTTGCATGACCTTTCTACCACTAAAATCCATAGGATTTTCAGTGGTGGAAAGGTGGTTTTGGAGTCCTAAATAGGAGAGGGTCATCCCCTCTCCTTGTTGTCTTGTATGCTAGTATAAATGGCTTATATTGGTAGCATGTTTGCTTGGCTTGTTTTAGCTTCATTTCAGTATGTATTAGGCTTTGTTTTGCCATGATATAACACTGTTTTAACTTGGTTTGGACATACCATGTATGCTTCATGTACTTGTCTTGCAATCCTTTCGTTTGCCTTAACATGCATCATGCTTTAAGCCATGTTTCTAGCATGATTTTGGCTCGACTCCATGAAGCTTTTAGCCTTGTTGTAACATGCTTAAGCTCTGATTTGAATTGTTTTGACCATATATGCTATGCTTTGTATAGCCATAAGGCATTCTAGCTTGTTAGCCTTAAGTGTCCAAGTCACTAGCATGCTTTACTTGGACCATTTCAATGATTTGGCATCATTTGTTATACTATTTCAGTCCATGTTTCATGCTCAAACACTTGCACTTGTCACTCCTTTAATGCTTTAAAGAGTTGATGTTTTATGCCTCATGAATGGGTCATTGTGTGTGCCATCATGTTTAGGTCTTTGGGATGCCATCTAAGTGGGTTTTTGGTCTTGTTTTACCATGCCATAACTTTGTCTTTCATTGCTTAAGTCATGCCATGTTTGGTTTTGATAGGTGTAGTGTAACACCTCTTTTGTAGCCTTGCATGCCTCATGCTTTCGGCCATTTGTTCTAGCTTATTTTGGCTTTGGTCCTTTCATGTTTTAGGCTCATTTTGGCATGATCTAGGACTATTTTGGATTATACCTGTCATTTGCTTCAGATTTTGCATAGCCTTAGTTTGAGCCCCTTGGCTAGTTTCAAGCTTTAAGCCTTTTTGCATGACTTGCTTGCTTTGTTTGGTTGGTTTGACACCTTTCCTAACATGATTTCAAAGTTTATAATGTATGTCACATATTCATATTTGTCCTCTTTTAAGTGTTCTTGAAAGTTGCTCTCCTATGCTTAGGTGATAGGCCAATTGGCATGCATGTTTGTATGTACCTTTGTCTTCATTTCCATAGCATTGGCCACTAATTTCGGCACGTTTAAAAGTTGTCCACTTTAGTTTAAGTCCATTTTTGCATGTTGTTGCATGCCATGTATCTTCACATGTTTAGGTAGTATGCCTATTACACATTAGTTGCATTGCATGATCTAGTTGCAAACTTGTTGCATGCTTAAGTTGTTCGCATCATGCTTGCATGTTTGCATTGCATTATGTGTGCATCCATTGCCTCTTGATCAAGCATGATAGAGGTTAGGGCCCCTTATGTGTTTTGTGCATTTCATTTGATATTCAATTGCACGCTTGGCTCCTTTGGCCATCATGCATTAGAATACGTGATTGGTGGCCCGAGGGTCGAGAGCCACACACCTTTGAATCTTAAACATGATAAGGGGTGTGGTTGTATAGACGCACCCGAACGTCCTGAGAAAATCCCGTATTGTTCATTGGACTCACTACAGTTCGGACTCAATGTCACGGTTCTGAATCTAATGTCACAAAGTACAATGCAAGATCGATAAATCACCAAAGAGTCCAAATCCGGCAAATCATTTTGAAAAACTGATTTTTAGAAAGAAGTGTCAAACATAGACTGTTTTGCCAAATACAGAGTCGCCACCTAAATATTTTTATTTTGGGAAATTTAGGAAACCCTGACTCGTGCCTAAGGCCACGTGTCCGTCATCACCAAAGTTTCCTTGGCTCGAGAACTTGGATACGATTGGGGAAGGTCATGCAATGAGCACCCCCACTTGCCCGATCAAAGATCGGCCACTACTAAACATGATATCTTGCTTTTTGAAAACATATGTGCTTTTATTCTGATTTATTAACCTAGAATTGCTACGTGATGCGCACAGCATACAAGTATAGACTGGATCTTCTAAGTTGGAACAAAATATCTCATGTTTGTTTTTGAAAGCGGTTTGCTACTCGCAAGTAGGCTAAAATGCGGATTTTGCCACCCTCAAGTGGGCTTAGAAAACATAGTGATTTGCCACTCTCAAGTGGGCTTAAAACTCGCAATTGATGAATTGTTCCAATTTAAATAATCCAACCTTCACCCACAGGCATTCAGGCAGGTATATCACATAAGCAGTTAGCCTCATGACAAGCATGCTATCGTGGCAGTCACTCACACACATGCAAGGATACTAAAGCATAAACACTCACCGAGTACTCCAGGCCAAAACAAAAACTAGTTAGTAATCAATGCATGATCCTAGTTCATGTTAAGATGGCTAATGCAACACATGCGAAATGCAACTAAGATAGGCTCAGCTATTCTAAGATGGCATATGAGATGCTACAGATAACATGTATTCAACTCAGAATTGAAATACATTACAGTTAGTATGATGCGCCAAGCCCGGTGCATGCAAGACAGATGAATGAATGCAAACATGCGTAGCATAAGGATGCTAATTGAAACATGCCCTAAAACTAACCATCGTAAGCTGGTAAATAAAAAAGAGAAAGAAATGGGGGTTGGAAGACATGCATCACAGACACGTACACTTATTACAAAATTTGCCCTCTCGATGGAGGGTCCGAATGAATAATACAGAACCAACTGGCTAATTAAGCTAATCTAATTAAACTAGTTATTACATGACGAAATGAATAACAAGTTACAACTACTTGTTACACAACATTAACTAAGTAAGCAATCTAAATGAGCATGCAAACTAAATGAATGTGGGCTGCCCCAACTCTACTTTGAATGGTAAAGGATGCATGCATGCTTGAATTGCCTTGTTCGGAAATCCCTCGCGACGCCCCGACTTGCCTCTGTTTGCAATTGACCTCAGAACACTGCACAAAGCTCCAGAAGGCTGAAACTCCACCCTAGGAATCTGTGGGAAGGCTGCCGACCAGCTATTGGCCTTGGAGACCACCTGCCGACCACTTTTGTGATGAAAAACCAGAAAAAGTGGTCGGCCAGCCACTAAATCTGGTCGGCCAACCAGTTTCTGCCCCTGGTTTCTGGTTTTCTGCAACAAAGGGAAAGAGAGATGCTCGGCAAAGTATTTGCAACACATGTGTGCATGACCACTCTCTCCATCATTGCATAAGCTCAAGGGAGTGTAGTCCTCGACCCTCGGGCCACCAATCACGCATTCCGATGCATGATGGCCGAGGAGCCGAATTGCACGACTCAATGTGAAATGAATGCACATACAAGCACCTAAAGCCAACAATCCCATCATGGGTAGTCAAGAATGTCGGCGACCGGGAATCGAGGCATGTTTTGTCACTTTGAGTACGAGACGTCCCTCGTTTCCCGTGTTCGGACTAACTCCTATCCCAAACACAATGCAATAAACATGGCATGCACAAATGCAACTCTAGCATGCAATCCTAATGCAATGCAACTAAGGGATGCAAACACGCAAGGGATAACATACAAACATGCAACTAGCATGCACAATGCTATAAGCTACATGGCATGCACAATGCTCATGACACTAGCATACACAATGCACATGGAACTAATATACACAATGAGATGAACAAGGCATGCACAATGCAATGATCAATCATGCGACAATGTGGCATACTCGATGTTATGAACTACAATGGCATACTCGATACAAAATAGACTTAAACCAAAATGGATGAGCCTCAACCACACCCAAATCAGTGGCCAATAACACCAAGAAAAAAGCACCGAAATGCAAAGCATGCATGCACAATGCATTGGCCAATCGAGTAGGCCAAAGAGCACAACTCTCAAGAGTGCTCAAGGAGTGATAAAAGTGGAAGTGTAACAACACTAAGTGCACTGAAATGAAGTAAGAAATGATGCTAAATCATTCAAACAACACAAGTATGACATGCTAGTTCCCTAAGGCATGGAAGCTAGCAAAGAGGACTACAAATGAGGCATGCAATGCATGGCACAAATGCATGAAGTATGCACGGACAGAGCTTAAGTAGGTCAAAATAAGGACCCAAACATGCTGAGATGATGGCTCAAATACCTAGGCATGCAAGCATACAAGCTAAGCCATAAACTAGGCAATAATGCACAACACTTAAAGGCATTCAAAGCATGAATGAAGTGAGGACATGGCAAGTCTATATGCTCTGAAATCAAGTATTAAATGATGACAAATCATCCAAATAGCTCAAAGATAGCATGCGTAAAGCATCGAAACACAAAGCTAGCTAGGCCAATTGCACTATAGCTATACAAAGCATGAGGCATATGATAAAGGCGACCCAAAATAGTCCTATAACATGTTAAAATGAGTCTAAAACATGTATGGATGGAAGCCAAAATGTGCTAGCATGAAGGGGCATAAGACATGGAATATGTAAGGCAAATAGGGTGAATTACACTACACCTATTAGGACCAAACATGATATGACTTAAGCATCAAAAATCAAAGTTATATTATGGCAAAATAACCCCAAATAATCACTGAAATGATGGCTCGCAAGCTATGGCATGAATGCATACACAATGGCTCACGTTAAGGCATAAAGGACCAACCCTCCAACTCATTGATTGAGTGACAAATGTGAATGTATGGCCATGAAAAATGGACTGAAATCACATTATGAATTATGCCAAATCATTGAAATAAGCCAAGTAGAGCATGCTAGATGACTCAATACACAAAGCTTACAAGCAAGATCGAACCAAAGCTATGCAAAAAAAGTCATGGATGACCAAGACAGCTAAAATCAGACCTCAAGCATACCAAAACATGGATAAAAGCTTCTTGAAGTCAAGCCAAAAGCATGCTAAAAAGACATGTCACAACATGACGCATGTTAGGCTATTTCATGGGATTGCATGGCAAATGTATGGAGCATGCAAAGGCTAACCAAACCAAACCTAAACAGAGGTATGACATGATAAAATAAGCCCAAGAACATGCTGAAATAGACATAACATAGGCTAAAATGACATGCCACTTCAAGGAGCATACAAGGCTAGTATGTGTGATTTACACTACAAGTGTATAAGGCATGCAAGAGCCAAACAAACCAAGAAAAAATAGATCTAAGGAATGTTAAAACTACACCAAAAATCTACTGAGATGGCCCAAAAATAAGCTAGAAACACATGCTCAAACATGAGGCATACAAGACTAGATTGTGTGATTTACACTGCAAGTGTATTAACCATGCAAGGGGTGACCAAACTAAGCAAAAACAGTGGCATGCCTCAGCAAAATAACCACAAATACAAGCTAAGACATGGCCAACACATACTTACCAAAGGTGCTCAAACATGAGGCAAATAAAGTATGTATTGAAGACACAAAAGAGAAGGGATGGCCCTCTCCTTCTTAGGACCTTAAAACACCATCCCCACCACTAAAATCCCTCTGGATTTTAGTGGTGAGAAGGCCAATACAAGGTGGTCCTGAAGCTCACAAAAGAGGCACAAAAACAAGGCCAAACAAGGCCTAAAAGGGGGTAAACAACCCCAAACGAAAAAGTGACCTTAAACAAAATTTTTAAGCATGCAAAAATAGAACTTTTTCCAGTTAAGAGCTAAGCTTAAAATAGTATGCAAATAAGGCTAAAAGCTTAAGCAAAAACGGGGATTTAAAGGTTGGAAACTCACCCTTGATGACCCTCTTCAAAGCTGCAACTCCAGCAACCTCTTTGAACCCAAACCAGTCCAAAAACTCCAGAAACAACTCCTAGGTGCCTCAGCAACAACTCCTAGGTGCCTCAGCAACAAAAGAATGATGTTTGGGTAGGACGTTGTGTGCACAAAAGTGTGAAGAATGGTCACTTTAAGGTACAAAACAAGAGGTAAATGGAGGATTATAGATATGGATGATATGTATAGCTCAAGCCCAAAAATCTGAACCCCAAGAAAGGAGAGAGGCCTCCCCTCTTATAGAGAAACAACTCTCAAGCTTCTTGGACAAGTTAAGAGCTTGTTTAAATATGGAGGATACAGTCTGTGCCCCCCAGCTGGCACAGCTGGCATCCACAGACTTTGCAAAATCTACAAGAAGGCCGCCGACCAGAAAAAGTGGTCGGCCTGCTACTTTTACTGGTCGGCCGACCAGTTTTTCTGGTTTCCCAAAAAAAAAGTGGTCGGCCAGGGTAATAGGTGGTCTCCACACTGAAAGCAAGCCAATGATGGGGTGGGAAACCAGAAAATGAGGCCCAAAGACCAAGATAATCAGTTTCCTAACCAGAAAATCGGCTAGCGAGGAGAAAAGTGGTTTCCAAGGAGAAAACTGGTCTCCCACCCCTGTACCACCTTCCAAACAAGGAAAACAAGGTTCATGCCAAGAACGAACCAACACAGATACAAAACGAGAGTTCGGGAGGCAAGACGCGCGGCCGGAGGCCTCGAAAACTGGCTGTTAAGCACAAAAAGTGGCGTAAGACCACAAAAGTGGTCTCCCGGACCACAGTGTCCCTCTAGACAAAGGAAACAAGGTGTGTTCCAAAAATCGTGCCAAACGGAGAATGTTAAGCGGTCCCGATCCGAGGCGCACGGCCGACGGCTCCAAAAACTAAAAACTAGTCTCCAAACGGGAACAGTGGCCTACGACCACGAAAAGTAGTCTACGACCACTGAGAGATGGTCTAGAAGACCTCTCCCTCCCTCCGGGAAGAGAAAACAAGACTTAGTCCACAGACCGAGTCAAAGTATAAAGAGTCCCGAGGTTCGGAGGCGAGGCTCTCAACCAAGAACTCCAAAACCTCGAAATGAGCACAACATACGCAATTACCGAGCGCTCAATCGATGACGTCTGAGTCTTAAGGTCGGTCAAAAATAGGGTGTCTACAGGTTGCAAACATTTTCTTACAAATGCATTGCCATGCTCTGTTTGTCTTCTATTGCAGCAAAAGGAGCAGTCAGCAGGAACAAATGGTCGATCGACCATATTCAGTGCCGATCGGCTAACAATGTTTGGCCGAGAGCCTTATATTTGGTCGATGACCTTCCTATCTTGGTCGATGGCATCATCTCTTGGTCGATGACCTCTCAGTATGCCCACAAGGTGGTTCAAAAGTGTCATAGAAGTTGGCACAATTTTCAGAGGTACAGAGCAGTGCAAACAGAGGCAACATGAAGCATGACGATGGATTTCCAAGCAAAGTCGTCTGAGCATGCATTCATCCCTCGTCTCAATGTTTTAATAACTTAGAACAGTTATTTATTTCGATTTGGTTGTGTAATTAATTAATTAGCTTGTTAGTTAATTATTTATATGATTTGTATTATTCTTTCGGTTCCTCCGTCGAGAGGGCACAATTTTGTAATAAGTGTGCGTATGTGTGATGCATGTCTTCCAACCCCCATTTCTTTCTCCCTTTTACTTAACCGCTTGCGATGGTTAGTTTTAGGGCATATTTCATCTAGCATCCTTATGCTTGCATGTTTGCGTCCATTCATCTGTGTTGCATGCACCGGGCTCGGCGCATCATACTAACTGCATTGTATTTTAATTCCAAAGTTGAATACATGTATCAATTGTCGCATTTCACATGCCATTTTAGATTAGCCGAGCCTATGTCTAGTTGCATTTTGCATGTGTTGCACTAGCCATCTTAACATGGACTAGGATCATGCATTGATTACTAACTAGTTCTTTATTTTGGCTCGGAGTACACTGTAAGTGTTTATGATTTAGCATCTTGCATGTGTGTAAGTGTTGCCATGACAGCATGCTTGCCATGAGGCTAGTTGCTTATATGATATAACTGCCTGAATGCCTGTGGGTGAAGGTTGGATTATTTGAATTGAAACGATTCATTGAAATCTGTGTTTTAGCCTACTTGCGAGTAGCAAACTTCAAACTATTTTCAAACAAACGGATATGCGATGCTTTATTCCAAATTAGGCGATCTAGTCTATACTTGTGTGTTGTGCGTATCACATAGTAATTCTAGCTAATTAACCAGAATAAGAACGCATGTGTTTTCAAAAATAAGATATCATGCTTAGTACAGGCCGATTTTTGATCGGGCGAGCGGGGGTGCTCATTGCATGACCTTCCCTAATCGAACCCAAATTCCCGAGCTGAGGCAACTTTGGTGATGATAGACACGTGGCCTTAGGCACGAGTCAGGGTTTCCTAAATTCCCCCAAAATAAAATATTTAGGTGGCGACTCTGTATCTGGCAAAGCAGTCCATGTTTGGTACTTCTTTCTTAAAAATCAGTTTTCCAAAACGATTTGCCGAATTTGGACTCTTTGGTGATTTATCAGTCTCACATCGCACATTGTGAGATCAAATTAAGAGTCGTGACATTTGAGTCCGAACTGTAGCATGAAGCCCAAGGGCGCGTCTACAGTTTCGGGCGACTCTGCTAGGAAATTAGAGGACTTGACTCGAACTCATGATATCTTGCTTTTATTACACTTATGTGTTTCTTTGCATTGCATGTGCATTGGTGCGCCTAGGACATCGTGTTTGCCGTATGCTACTCCTAAACGGTTTGCCAGAGGCTGGCTTTGAGAAGCGTGCCATAAGGCTGACCGGTTACAGGCTCTGCAATGACGGGAACACAAACCTCAATTTTTACCAAGGCACCCTTTTCGACCATTCGACCTAGTGCATATTCGGAATCGATAGTGACTATTCCAAACTAGGACAGGTTGCTTACCCGAATATAGGTTGTTTGAAACCACTGCGTGCGTAGCGAAACCCTATCTCCTGACAAAATAGGACAAGGAAACCATACCCCAACATAGGGGTGTTTTAGCTCTCATTTGCTTGATTATGTGCTTTTAGAGTGTGCCTCTATAGGGAATGCACGTATCAGTTTGCAAGTCTGAGTATCAGGCCTGCGGGCATCAGTATTTTGAGAATCAGTTATATCTGCGGGTATCAGATTCAGTTTTGGGGCAGTAATTTGGTAAACAGTGATCAGTGGTCGAATACAATTATTCAGCTATGCTTGTGTCTGTTCTGGTGAAATTGGGCTGAGATGCTGCATGTTTTCTCTTTCAGTTCAGAGATTCGGTTCAGAGTAACCAGTGTTCTCCTTCGCTGAGGCAAGGCAGAAGAGGGCCAGTCAAGGCTCACTGGTTCATCAGATCCGTTAGCCACCAGTCACATCACCTCTGTTCAGTTCAGCAGACTCATGATGACACAGAATTCAGAAGAAATTATGGTCATGGCAGCGGCACTAAACCAAGGAATCACCATGCAGGGTGAGACCGATGTTAAAATGCAACGCCTGCCCAGGTCACTAGCCGCACATCCAATCTAGGAACCCCAATTATTCCAAACCCGTGAGCCCACCACTTTTGAGCTGATGGGAATGATCGGCGATCTTCAGAGGTCTATGGCTGATCTAGCCTACAGAATGTCGGCTCCGTCATCAACCACATCGTATGCCAAAAATTTCATGCCAGAAGAGCCCCTGCTATTGGGGCTAATTGTAATTGAACTCAGTCAACCTGAAACCATCCCAAGTTCCAGCAATGACATGTCGACAACAACAGGGTTCCGCACTGATGTAGCAACCCAAACTTTTGACCAAGCTTAAGCGAGTGGTAAGAACAAGGTGAAGGTGGACACTGATCCCTATGAACAACTCCTGCGGGCTGTTGAGGCTTTGAAAGTCGGGGGACTGAACAAACAGCAAGTGCTCGCAGTTGCTACAAAAACTGTGGATGACACTTTCATCACTCAGAACGAGGGCAGTTCAAGCCAAGGGGAAAATCGGGAGAAAGACCGTCGTGCCAGAGCCGTTCCTTTCCACCCTAATTCCGTATCCAGGAAAGATCAGAAAACCAAATCAGCGCCTGCCGACCCCTTTGCTAGTGTGTCTAGCAAAAGTCCACAAACCTCGAAGTATCTACCCTGAGGTCGCAGGATCTTCCATGCCCTCTACATGCCTTTGTCTAAGGCTCTTCAAATCCTTGCTGAAAATGGGCATCTCAAACCCCTCCAGCCACAGCATCTCCCTAGTCTTCTTCCATCTAGTCATGACGCTACCCAGTACTGCGCGTACCATCAGCAAACTGCTCATAGTACCGACAATTGCTTCCGTCTTCGCCATGAGGTACAAGATTTGATTGACAACAGGGCCGTCCTCCCACCAAGCTCAGCAAAGTCTGTCGTCACTGGATCAGTGAACCTGGAGGATAATGTGATGTGATCAGGGGATAAACCACCTGTGGGCGGCGCTCAGTTTACTCCAGATGTGGCATTTGGTACGCACTGTTTTGAGCATTTGCGAATGCTGTTTGTTTTGTGTTATGGCTTGGGTATTGAGTCAGTTTTGTTTTGTTGCTTAGAGTCTGTCTCGTTGTTTTGAGTCAATCTTTTCTTACTAAGTCAGTTGGGTCTGTCTTGTTGTATCGAGTTAGTCCTACTATACAGAAGTTGGGTGATTCCGAGGGTGTTACTCCGGATATCACTATTTTATTTTGTGTTTGTCTTTTCATTTTCTTTTGAGTCTGTTTCTGCCTTGGAGCCAGTTGTGCCAACAGATTTGAATGAAACAGCAGTGTTTTTCACACTTTTGTGATTACTTCTGCCTTGCGCCGGTTGTGCCA
The DNA here is from genome assembly GCF_055761805.1 of Camellia sinensis. Classification (NCBI taxonomy): domain Eukaryota; kingdom Viridiplantae; phylum Streptophyta; class Magnoliopsida; order Ericales; family Theaceae; genus Camellia; species Camellia sinensis. Next base: position 121,330,778 of record NC_138971.1, on the reverse strand, counting down.
GAAGTTTGAATGAAACAGCAGTAATTTTCACACTCTTGTGTTTACTTCTGCCTTGTGCCAGTTATGCCAGAAGTTCTAAATGAGATGGCAGTATATGACTAGAAACTGTGTCTTTTCTGTGCTTTGAATTCATTATATCAACCTAAGTTTTTCAAAACTCTTTTTGAACACTGTGGTGAAAACAAAAAGGAAGGAATTCCTCGGGTTTTGCAAAATTTGATCAATTAAGAAAAAGAGAGTCATGCTAAGCCCTTAATGAATGAAATCATGCTTGTTAATGTGAGTACTAAGAAGGATCCTGGCGTGATCTAGATTGGTTCTACATTGTCTTCGGCGCGAGCGATTTGTCGTTTTCTTAAAAGATTTCAAAGAATGTTTTGCGCCATCCTGCGAAGACCTGTGTGGAATCGCTCTTGAGATTGTGCAGCCTAGGATCGCTCTCAACCCCGAGACTCGACCTCTGGCTTTCAAACCTTGAACTTAGATTCAGAATGTTTAATGGTCAACCACAATGTGAGGCCCATGTGGCCAGATTTGAAGCAAATCCCCGAACCAGGGGCAAGTAGATCAGATGTGATCAAAAGAAGCTTGCGAAGCTAGATCAAGAACACCCCTCGAACTAGGGGCAAAAGATGTTAGATTATGCTGGAAGAGCCAAAGATAGATCATTCCGCAAATCAATGAAGATCGGCAAGAATGCCAAATCCCAGAGGGGAGGAAAGAAGAAAGTATTGCTGAAGGACAACGAAGTTCCTATCCACAACACTGGGGGCAATCCAGCCCCTATCGGATGGACTTTTACATCGTCAGCGAACAACGGCCACTCTCCTGGATTCAGATGGCTTCGAGATCTCAAAACCATTTGACATGGACAAAGCTACACTTTACCCTTGAGAGGCTCGCTGGATCGAAAATCCGGAAAGGCGACCCAGGCAAAAGTTAGAGCAAGAAAAAGCAAAAAGAAGAAAAGAAGAATAATGAAGAAAATGAAAAGAAAAGATGAAAAAAGAAAAAATTCGAAGAATGAAAAAAAAAAGAAATGAAAAGAAAAGAAATGAAAAGAAAAGAAAAACAAAGCTCGCAAGGTTGAAAACCCGAAAGGGCAGCCTTGGCAAAAGTTAGAGCGTAAAATGAGAGGTTAATACCTGAGTGTACCTAACCGGAACTACGTAAGGCTTGATTCTCATGTTTGGGATACGTAGGCAACTTCATCCTGAAGTCTAGCCATAAACACTTCCAAATTGATTGTGCCCATGTAATGGTTTTGATCATCTTTGCCTTCTCTATATCCGAGAGAGTTTGGTTGTGTTCGTCACTCTAAGGATTGACTACAATGCGTTGCGGTGCCATTCAGACAAGGGGCAACTCTCCATTGCCCTACAATGTGCTGCGATGCTATTCAAACAAAGGGCAACTTTCTGTTGCCATGCAATGTCTTTCAGATAAGGGGCAGTTTTCCATTGTTATGAATCCGAGGTTGTGCATCTCAAGAGTAGGTTCCGTGCTCGTTGAGCAATGGCCGTTTGCAAAAATAGTTTTTGAGAATTTTTGCTGAGGTTGACTAATTTTCTCAAAAATTATTCCATTTTTCCAAAACTGGACCATTTCTTGGACCCAAAAAAGGAAAATTTTCAGTGCTCACAAACTAACTTGCATGATTTCAAATCAGAAAGTTAAACAAGTATGCTAATCTAACTCTCATATTGGTCAAAATTGTTTTAGTAGAAAACCAAAACAAAAAAAAATAGTCAAAGTGATGAACTAGGGGCACAGTTGAGTCACGTGTTCTGTCTTTTCCCCATTGTCAACATACTTGCCAGAAAGGGCATCGTATTCGCCAGAAAAGACATAGCGGAAACTAACAAACAAAGGGCTGAAAGCTCTCTTATCCTCCGAACAGCAAGGTATCAAGCCAAGTGCGAGACACGAACTGGATTGGATCAAGATACTCCACTCCCTTGTTTGGACACATCTGATCACGTCCAAACTCCCCAGGAGCGCATCATCAACCGATGTCAGCTGTAAATTGGCTACACACTCAGTTGTAGCGCAATCCCTCTGTGAGAAAATTCACTGTTGTGCGCAGAAAAAGAATCTAGCAGAACTTTACTGACAATCCCTCTAGGGAGCAAGAGCTCGCAACTTTCTGCTTATCCATCAACCATCCAGGGAAGGGATAAAAAAAATGAGAGATTGAAGAATAGAGAGATGTGCGTGGAGAGAAAAAGTGAGGAAAAGGGCTTTTTCAGAAAAACAGAGCCTGAGAGTCGAGTGATGTGAGAACCACAAATGAGAAAGGGTGGGAACCAATACCTGAAGAAACTCGCTCCTCACGAACCGAGAGGTCTCTCGTCTTTGTAATACGTCTGAGTGTCGTGTTTGTTGTGTTGTTTGTTTCGATTCTTGTTTTGAGTCATTTCGAGTGTTTCTCGATGTGTTTAGGTTGTTTACCTTTTGTTTGTCTTTGTTGAGTCATGGTGCGCTGTGTTCAGTCGTAGACTCAATACTCTGTCGAGAACTCATTTCTCATTTTCAAAAATAAAATTGTTTTGTGCTTAGAGTGCTATGTCATTCTCTACATTTGGGCAAAATAGGATTTATTCTTTCATAAAACTGTAGGGTTCAACCCAGGTCATTTGTGAACAGTAAAACCAGGACCTATTTGAAGCTATATGGGTTTCGGACTGTGAAGTAAAAGGAAAGAGGGAAAATTCGGAGCATCTGAGTATGTTTCAACTTCTGTACGTCCCGTATGCTCAGAATAGGTTGTGTGTTCAGAGAAACAGAGTACTGTGTTATGGGCTGTGTGTTCAGAATGAGCAGTGTTCAGAATGGGCTGTGTGTTCAGAATGAGCAGTGTTCAGAATGGGCTGTGTGTTCAGAGAAACAGAGTACTGTGTTATGGGCTGTGTGTTCAGAATAAGTAGTGTGCTGTACGAACTGTGTGTTCAAAGTGAATCAAATACTATGTTGACTGTTTCAGTATCAGAATCACGATTAGAAGTGCTCTCCCTGAGTACCAATCCCTGCCAGAGGCATCTTGGTTGTGTTCGCAATGAGTTCCTAGGAGATCAATTGCGATGGTGGAAACTAGAGTTCGAATGGTTGTTGCCCAGAACACAAAGGTTTGGAATTTTTGAGACTAAAGTCTGGTTTAAATACCCAGGGGTGTATCCTCGCTTGAAATCTATATGGAAGCCCCATAGGTTGAGATAACGGGTATGCATCTCGATTCTGGATACTGAATCAACCTAGTCTGTCACCCCATTGAAGAATATGGAAAGTTATGAATATGATCAGGAAGGAAAATGGCATCCGTGGTTTCTCCAGCAGATGTTGCCCCTTTTCAGCATTTTAGGACCTTTGTACTGTGAGTTGAAGGTAAGTGTTCGAAGAACATGAGAGGGGGATCCCCGTCAGAGTAGAGCGGTTTATCGCCACTCACCCCGTGAGTGCTTTCTAAAGCGCCGCTGTGTTTGTTTATTGCATTCCTTAAACATCTTGCATTGTATTGCATTCTACATGTCCGGTTTATTTCGTGAACGGTATTGTATGTACAGTTCATTCAGTAGTTCTGGTTCAGTTTGACTAATACCTTTCTCCTCTCGCGTTTGGCACGCGTTTGGATACCTTCCCTCTCTCGCGTGTGATATGCTGAGACGTTTACCTTTCTTCTCTTGCGTGTGATACGCTAAGAAGTTTACCTTTCGTCTCTCGCGTGTGATACGCTGAGAGGCTTACCTTTCTTCTCTTGCGTGTGACACGCTGAGAAATTTTACCTTTTATCTCTCGCGTGTAATATGCTAAGAGGCTTACCTTTCTTCTATTGCGTGTGATACGCTGAGAAATTTTGCCTTTCGTCTCTCACGTGTGATATGCTAAGAGGTTTACCTTTCTTCTCTTACGTATGGTACACTGAGAAATTGCCCCTTTCCTCTCTCGCATGTGATACGCTGAGAGCTGTGCATTGTTTTGCACTCTCTTTCTTTCTGAAACACGGGGATATGTCCCTATGTTTCTCTTTCCTTCGGGAAACATGGGGATATGTCCCTATGTTTCTCTTTCTTTCCGAAACACGAGGATATGTCCCTATGTTTCTCTTTCCTTCGTGAAGTACGGGGATATGTCCCTATGTTTCTCTTTCCTTTGGGGAACACGGGGATATGTCCCTATGTTTCTCTTTCTTTCGAAAACACGGGGATTTGTCCCTATGTTTCTCCCTGTCCCCATTCCTCACACGATTTCAGCGTGTTTGGAATTTATCTCAAGTTGCGTTGTATGGGCGCTTGGGCGGGTTGTTTTGGACCTCCTCTCACGATTTCAGCGTGGTTCAAGCGTCCCTTTTCCTCACACGATTTCAGCGTGTTTGGAATTTATCTCAGGTTGCGTTGTATGCGCGCTTGGGCGGGTTATTTTGGACCTCTTCTTACGAATTCAGCATGGTTAGAGTTGTTCCTTCCTCACACGATTGCAGCGTGTTTGGAATTGTTTACCTCTTCTCACGAATTCAACGTGGTTAGAGTTGTTCCTTCCTCACACGATTGCAGCGTGTTTGGAATTGTTTACCTCTTCTCACGAATTCAGCGTGGTTAGAGTTGTTCCTTTCTCACACGATTGCAGCGTGTTTGGAATTATTTATCTCTTCTCACGAATTCAGCGTGGTTAGAGTTGTTCCTTCCTCACACGATTGCAGCATGTTTGGAATTATTGACCTCTTCTCACGATTTCAGCGTGGTTAGGGTTGTTCCTTCCTCACACGATTTCAGCGTGTCTGGAATTGTTTTGGACCTCCTCTCACGATTTCAGCGTGGTTTGAGTGTCCCTCTTCCTCACACGACTTCAGCGTGTTTGGAATTTGTCTCAGGTTGCGTTGTGTACGCACCTGATTGTTTCTTTTTTCTCCTCATGATTCCATCATGGTTGGAGTTTGTCACCCTTTGCATCTATTGTATTATTTTGCATTTTGCATCATTCGCGCTATTTTGCGCACATCATATGCACCTGTTAGTGCATTGCATTTTGTATCTTTCGCGCTATTTTACGCATCGCGCTATTTTGCGCACCTTATATGCATCTATTAGTGCATTGCATTGCATTCGCGCTATTTTGCGCACATCATATGCACCTGTTAGTGCATTGCATTCGTGCTATTTTGCGCATCGCACTATTTTGCACACATCATATGCACCTGTTAGTGCATTGCATTTTGCATCATTCGCGCTATTTTGCGCACATCATATGCACCTGTTAGTGCATTGCATTTCATTCGCGCTATTTTGTGCATCGCGCTATTTTGTACACATCATATGCACCTGTTAGTGCATTGCATTTCACTCGCGCTATCTTGCGCACCTTACCTGCATTTGTTAGTACATTACATTGTCATGAACACTTAGGTTGCATTGTTTTGCATCCCTTTTCGCATTATTATGCGTTACACTTAGGTTGTATTGTTTTGCATCCCATTCCGCATTGTTATGCGTTACACTTAGGTTGCATTGTTTTGCATCCCTTTCCGCATTTTTATGCGTCACACTTAACTTGCGTTGTTTCACACTTATCTAACTTGCATTGTTTCACACTTCTCTGACTTACATTATTATGTACATCTTTAGCTTGCGTTGTCTCGCACGTTACTTGCATTGTTATGCACACTTCACTCGCGTTGTCACGCACTTTTCACTTGCATTGTTATGCATGTTTCTAACGATATTGTACCTGTTAAGTTTCTTTCTTTTGCAGGTACGATATTATATGTACGGTTCATTTGAGGCTGGCGCGACCAGATGAACCAGACAGGTATTGTACATTCTCCGCGTGAGACGTAACGAGAATTGAATAATTCTCTTACATCCTTTCTGCATGTAATGTAGTTAGATTTGTGTTCGCCCGCTTAAAACTGTTGCATGTTATGCTTCGTTACAGCTCCCTTTGCATGATCATAAGTTATGTTCGGCATCGTGCATTGTCATTTGTATTTTGCCCCTGCCTTCGGGCACATATCTTTGTTATCTTGTATGTGTGTCTAAGTCTTCAGCCTCGTTAAAAATGGGTCGTCTCTAGGCTTTGACATTCGCTCCCGTTATTTTTATGACTTTCGAGTTCTGTCAAAGAGGGGCAACTGTAGACACCCCATTTTTTGACCGTCCTCAAGACTCGGACGTCATCGTTTAAACACTCAATGATCATCCATGCTCGTGTTCATTTTGAGTTCTCGGAGGTCTCGGCTACGCGCCTTGCCTTAGGATCTCTCAACTTGTTTGTTTTGTGATTGGTTGTGGACCAAGCACTTGTGTTTTTGCTTCTGAGGGAAGAGGGTGGCTTTTTTGCCATCGCCACAACCCGTCGGCCAAGGCATGAAGCCATCAGCCTTGTTTTCTTGCCATTGGCCAAAAGTGTTGGCCGATCGGCTCTCTTTTTAGTCGATTGGCACTTTTATTGGTCAATCGGCCATATTTTTTGGTCGAACCCTGTTCATCTGTTTTATGCAGATATTTTATGCCACCTGTCACAGCTGGCATGCACAATTCACCCCCTCCATACACGTGTATGAAGGGATTTGCCCTTTTGCTTAGCGTCCTCAAGAAGCTTTGCTTTTGGTTCTCTATAAGAGAGAACCATCTCCTCCCTCCTCAAGGGTTCAGAAAATTTAGGGTTGAGTGATACATTTAGTTTTGTATCTATATTCTCTTGTTTGTCCTTATTTTGTGTTCAAAAGTGTAGCATTGTCTTACTATTGTACACAAACACACACTAGAACACCATCCTCCTGGAGCTGAGCTCCCTTGAGGTTGATTTCAGAGTTCTTGGAGTGGTTTAAGCTTGGAAAAGTTGTTGGAGCTTTGTTCTTGAAAGTGTTCTTCAAGGGTGAGCATTCTTGCTTTTAATATCCCTTTCTTGCTTAAGCTTTTAGACCTTCTTGCTTATTGTTTTAAGCTTAACTCTAAACTAAAATAAGTTCTAATTTTTGATGCTTTAGATCTTTGTTTAAGGTCATTTTTTGGTTTGGGTTTGTTTACCCCCTTTTAGGCCTTGTTTGGCCTTGTTTTAGGTCATCCCTTTTGGCCCTTGTTCTTAGCTTTGCATGACCTTTCTACCACTGAAATCCAGAGAATTTTCAGTGGTGGAAAGGTGGTTTTGGAGTCCTAAATAGGAGAGGGTCATCCCCTCTCCTTGTTGTCTTGTATGCTAGTATAAATGGCTTATATTGGTAGCATGTTTGCTTGGCTTGTTTTAGCTTCATTTCAGTATGTATTAGGCTTTGTTTTGCCATGATATAACACCATTTTAACTTGGTTTAGACATACCATGTATGCTTCATGTACTTGCCTTATAATCCTTTCATTTGCCTTAACATGCATCATGCTTTAAGCCATGTTTCTAGCATGATTTTGGCTCGACTCCATGAAGCTTTTAGCCTTGTTGTAACATGCTTAAGCTCGGATTTGAGTTGTTTTGACCATATAAGCCATGCTTTGTATAGCCATAAGGCATTCTAGCTTGTTAGCCTTAAGTGTCCAAGTCACTAGCATGCTTTACTTGGACCATTTCAATGATTTGGCATTATTTGTTATACTATTTCAGTCCATGTTTCATGCTCAAACACTTGCACTTGTCACTTGTCACTCCTTTAATGCTTTAAAGAGTTGATGTTTTATGCCTCATGAATGGGTCATTGTGTGTGCCATCATGTTTAGGTCTTTGGGATGCCATCTAAGTGGGTTTTTGGTCTTATTTTATCATGCCATAACTCTGTCTTTCATTGCTTAAGTCATGCCATGTTTGGTTTTGATAGGTGTAGTGTGACACCTCTTTTGTAGCCTTGCATGCCTCATGCTTTCGGCCCTTTGTTCTAGCTTATTTTGGCTTTGGTCCTTGCATGTTTTAGGCTCATTTTGGCATGATCTAGGACTGTTTTAGATTATACCTGTCATTTGCTTCAGATTTCGCATAGCCTTGGTTTGAGCCCCTTGGCTAGTTTTAAGCTTTAAGCCTTTTTGCATGACTTGCTTGCTTTGTTTGGTTGGTTTGGCACCTTTCCTAACATGATTTCAAAGCTTACAATGTATGTCACATATTCATATTTGTTCCCTTTTAAGTGTTCTTGAAAGTTTCTCTCCTATGCTTAGGTGATAGGCCAATTGGCATGCATGTTTGTATGTACCTTTGTCTTCATTTCCATAGCAATGGCCACTGATTTGGGCATGTTTAAGAGTTGTCCACTTTAGTTTAAGTCCATCTTTGTATGTTGTTGCATGCTTGCTTCATTTTGCATGTTGTTGCATGCTTGTTTCATTTTGCATGTTGTTGCATGCCATGTATCTTCACATGTTTAGGTAGTATGCCTATTGCACATTAGTTGCATTGCGTGATCTAGTTGCAAACTTGTTGTATGCTTGAGTTGTTCGCATCATGCTTGCATGTTTACATTGCATTATGTGTGCATCCCTTACCTCTTGATCAAGCATGATAAAGGTTGGGGCCCCTTATGTGTTTTGTACATTTCATTTGATATTGAATTGCACACTTGGCTCCTTTGGCCAACATGTAATGGAATACGTGATTTGTGGCTGGAGGGTCGAGAGCCACACACCTTTGAGTCTTAAACATGATAAGGGGTGTGGTTGCAGACATTTTCTTGCAAATGCATTGCCATGCTCTGTTTGTCCTCTGTTGCAGCAAAAGGAGCAGTCAGCAGGAACAAATGGTCGATCGACCATATTCAGTGCCGATCGGCTAACAATGTTTAGCCGAGAGCCTTATATTTGGTCGATGACCTTCCTATCTTGGTCGATGGAATCATCTCTTGGTCGATGACCTCTCAGCATGCCCACAAGGTGGTTCAGAAGTGTCACAAAAGTTGGCACAATTTTCAGAGGTACAGAGCAGTGCAAACAGAGACAACATGAAGCATGGCGATGGATTTCCGAGCGAAGCCGTTCGAGCATGCATTCATCCCTCGTCTCAAGACCATTTCAGTGTTTTAATAACTTAGAATAGTTATTTATTTCGATTTGGTTGTGTAATTAATTAATTAGCTTGTTAGTTAATTAATTAGATGATTTGTATTATTCTTTCGGTCCCTCCGTCGATAGGGCACAAATTTGTAATAAGCATGCGAGTGTGTGATGCATGTCTTCCAACCGCCATTTCTTTCTCCCTTTTACTTAACCGCTTACGATGGTTAGTTTTAGGGCATATTTCATCTAGCATCCTTATGCTTGCATGTTTGCGTCCATTCATCTGTGTTGCATGCACCGGGCTCGGCGCATCATACTAACTACATTGTATTTCAATTCCAAAGTTGAATACATGTATCAATTGTCGCATTTCACATGCCATTTTAGATTAGCCGAGCCTATTTCTAGTTGCATTTTGCATGTGTTGCATTAGTCATCTTAACATGGACTAGGATCATGCATTGATTACTAACTAGTTCTTTATTTTGGCTCGGAGTACACTGTAAGTGTTTATGCTTTAGCATCTTGCATGCTGTAGACGTCCCCCGAACGCCCCGGGAGGGTGAGCTCCCGTTCTGTTCATTTATGGGGTTCACTACAGTTCAGACTCGATTTGTGTCACGGTTTTTAATCTGAACCAAAGAGTCCAAATCTGGCAAATCGTTTTGAAAAAACAGATTTTAGGAAAGAAGTGCCAAACATGGACTGCTTTGCCAAATACAGAGTCGCCACCTAAATATTTTTTTATGGGGGAATTTAGGAAACCCTGACTTGGTGCCGAAGGCCATATGTCCGTCATCACCGGAGTTGTCTCGGCTCGGGAGCTTGGGTACGATCGGGGAAGGTCAGCTATGAGCACCCCCTTTCGCCCAGTCCGAAGACCGGCCTCTACTAACCGTGATATCCATTTTTGAAAACTTTATGTGTTCTTATTCCATTTCTTAGCCTAGAATTACTATGTTATACGCACAGCAAACAAGTATAGACTAGATTGCCTAATTTGGAAACAAGCATTGCATATCCGTTTGTTTTGAAAAGCGCTTTGGAATTTGCTACTCGCAAGTAGGCTAAAATACGGATTTCAACGGGTTTTTCCAACTCAAACAATCCAACCTTCACCCACAGGCATTCAAACAATAATATCACATAAGCATTTAGCCACATGGCAAACATACTGTCATGGCAACATTCACACGCATGCGAGATGCTAAAGTATAAATACTTACATAGTACTCCGTGCCAAAACAATAAACTAGTTAGCAAACATGCGTGATCCTAGTTCATGTTAGAGTGGCTAATGCAACGCATGCAAAATGCAATTAGAGTAGGCTCGGCTAACCTAAGCATGGCATGTGAAATGCAGTCAATTGATGCACGTATTCAATTTGGAATTGAAGTACAAATGCATTTAGCGTGATGTACCGAGCCCGGTGCATGCAAAGCAAATGTATGAATGCACGCATGCATTGCATGAAGTATGCTAATTTAAACGTGCCCTAATACTAACCATCAAAGCAGGTAAATAAAAGGGAAGAAAGAAGTGGGGATTGGAAGACATACACACACTCACCCACACTTATTACAGATTTGCCCTCACCCGGAGGGACCAAATAAATAATACAAATTAATTAACTACGCAAGCTAATTAAACATTACAAATTTCATAATCAGCTAACAAACTAATTAAGCTAGGAAAAGCAATAAACCGCCTCGGGAGGAGAGCCAGATGCAGCGCGTGCTCGGGTCTCGCTCGGAAGTGCACGGCCATGCATAGGCTGCCTCTGTTTTCCTTGCTCTGCCCCTCTGAAGACTGCCAAAGTCTCAAGGATGCTTCTCTGGATACTGGGAATCACCACCGGCTGAGTAGAGTCACCACCGGCAGCAAATTGTGGTCATCGGCACAAAATTGATCCATCGGCAGAAGAATAATTGCCGGTCGGCAATGTACACTGCAGAACCTGCAACTCACAGCAGCAGAGGACAGAACTTGCATGGCAATACAATTCAAGCAATGTATGCACTAATCATGCCCCCTATCATGTTTGTGACTCAAAAGGGCATGTGTCTCGATTTTCGGACCGCCAATCACGCATTTCCATGCATGACGGCCCAAAGGATCAAGTGTGCAACTTTCATGTCAAATGAAATGCAAACCAAACAAACAAACCAAGGCCCAATTCCCATCACCAAATCAACGAATAAGGCATGCATGCAAGATGCAATGCAACCTAGGCATGCAAGCTAAGGATGCAACATGGCATGGCAAGACACTTATGCAAGCATACAAGCAAACATGAGGCAATGCAAATTGATGGAAAGGTGGACTTACACAGGATTTAGGCAACTCTAATTAGGCCTAAAACAATGGCCAAAGTGACCAAAACAAAGGACTAAACACATACACACATGCACATGTTGAAGGCCTAAATGCTTAAGTATCAAAAGACTACTTCTAAGCACACTTAGAAAGGAATGATCATGGACATATGACATGCATTATAAGCCTTGAAAACATGTAGGAAATGATGCCCAATTAACCTACTAATGCAAGCTATGCATGCGCCCAAACTTCAGGACCTAAAACATGACCATATGACTCATGATGCAAATGACCAAATTGAATCAAAACAGCCCCAAATCATGCAAAAGTGAGCCTCGAGAACCACTTAGATGGCATCCAAATGACCTAATCTTAGAGGCATACACAATGGCATAAACATGAAGCATGAAACATCAATTCTTGAAACATCAAAAGGGTCATGAAATGCAAGCATATGAGCATGATAAGTGGACTGAAATAACATAGTGGATAGTCCCAAACCACTAAATCAATACAAGAATGTCATGCTATACATTCATACACTTAAGGCCAACAAGCCGGAATGCAAAGGAGCTATACTAAACATGCCAAATCCGACCCAAAAAACTATGGACAGACCTCTAGGATGGCGAAATAAGCACACAAGCTTCACAAAACTAGACCTAAAACATGCTCGAACGAAGGCTAACAACCTAAGGCATATTAAGGCAATAACATGGCATTACATGGTAGGTATGCTAAGCATGCATGGTGTACCAAAACCAACACACAACAAGGTTATATCATGGCATAATAAGCATGGAAAACAGCCAAGATATGATCAATACACACTCTAACATGATGCTCTCTCAAGAGGCCAAAAGGGGTCCTTTTCAAGGACAACAAGGAGAAGGGGTGGCCCTCCCCTTTTGGAGACTTCAAGGCACCATCTCCACCACTGAAATCCCTCAAGATTTCAGTGGTGAAGAGGCCCAAACACCAAAGTCTCAAAACTCACTCAAAATGGCTCAAAATGGGGCCTTTCAAGGCCTAAGAGGGGCCAAACACCTCCAAACCACAAAACACTCTAAACAAACAATTTAGAGGGCCTAAAAATAGAACTTTTTTGTATTATACACCAAGCTCAAAAACGATTTTAAGACAGGTAGAAATACAATGCAAGATTGGGAAATAAAGGGGCTAGTTTCTTACCCTTGAAGACCCCTTCAACAATGATGCTCCAACAGCCCTCCTTGGCTTGAAAACAGCTCCAAAACTTCAAAACCAACCTCTTAGAACCTCAGTATCTAAGTGAAGGTGAAACACTATGTGTTTGTGTGCAATAGTAAGACACAAATGCACTTAAACACACACAAGAGGGAGATATAGAGATAGAAAGTGTATGGTTTCTAACCCTAGAACTCAAAACCCTAAAAATGGTTGTCTAAAAATATCCTAAGTCTCTCAAGTGTCTAACCCTAAAGCCAAGAGACAAGGCTCTCTCTTATAGAGCTTCTTGTCTTGTAAAGCTTACAAGACAAGCTTCCAAGAGAGAGATCCCTCCATACACGTGTATGGAGGGGAGCAAAAAGCAAGACAGCTGTGATAAAATATCTGCAAAAGTAGATGCACAGTAGTCAGTCGGCCAAAAATGTCATTTTGACAAAATTTAGTGCCGACCAGCAACAAATAGTGCTGACCGGCAATATACATTGCCGATGGCAGCAAAAACCAGCCGGTGGCCTCTATCCACTGCCGTTGGTGTGTGGGGATGCCTCACAAGGAATTCCCTACCCTCCAAGGCAAAACACAAGTGTTTGGTGCAAAACCAGGCACAAAACGGTCAAGTTCGGAGATCCTGAGGTAGGGCGCGTAGCCGAGACCTCCGGGAACTCCCAACGAACACAAACATGGGTGATCACCGAGTGTTCAAACGGTGACGTCCAAGTCTTGAGGACGGTCAAAAATGGGGTGTCTACACATGCGTGTAAGTGTTTCCATGACAGCATGCTTTCCATGAGGCTAATTGCTTATATGATATAACTGCCTAAATGCCTGTGGGTGAAGGTTGGATTACTTGAATTGAAACGATTCATTGAAATTCGTGTTTTAGCCTACTTGCGAGTAGCAAACTTCAAACCATTTCCAAACAAACGGATATGCGATGTTTTGTTCCAAATTAGGCGATCTAGTCTATACTTGTGTGTTGTGCGCATCACATAGTAATTCTAGCTAATTAACCGAAATAAGAACGCATGTGTTTTCAAAAACAAGATATCATGCTTAGTACAGGCCGATCTTTGATCGGGCGAGCGGGGGTGCTCATTGCATGACCTTCCCCAATCGTACCCAAGTTCCCGAGCCGAGGCAACTTTGGTGATGACGGACACGTGGCCTTAGGCACAAGTCAGGGTTTCCTAAATTCCCCCAAAATAAAATATTTAGGTGGTGACTCTGTATTTGGCAAAGCAGTCCATGTTTGGCACTTCTTTCTTAAAAATCAGTTTTCCAAAACGATTTGCCGGATTTGGACTCTTTGGTGATTTATCAGTCTCACATCGCACATTATGAGATCAGATTAAGAACCGTGACATTTGAGTCCGAACTGTAGCATGAAGCCCAAGGGCGCGTCTACACTTAGTTATATAATCGGCAAGTGTACACGAATGTCTTATCTAAAGCAGCAAAAAGCAATACCATTCATCAATAGCAAAACTAAGCACAAATAATAGCAAAGTACAAAGGAAATTTTCATTAGAAAATTGGGCACAGACTGTAGCCATTTTACATATGAAAACTACTAAACAAAAAGCTACAAGTTTGCATGGAAATGCCTAGCAAAAACTTAAAAACTGTAGTCATTTTACACATAAAAACTACTAAATGAAATACTGTAACAATACATTCAAAATCCTTAAACAAAAAGAACTAAAGTGTTGCCCTAATCAATCCTCGGAGTCAGACTCCAGCGGCTCAACGTCCACCTGCTCGTATGGAATCGGCATAGCCAATGTCACATTAGCAGCAACAAGGGCTTTGAGTCAGCCATGTTTGAATCCCCGATTTTGAAATTTGGGGACTTCTTCCACATAATTTGCGAGGGCGGCGCTTTGCCCAGCCTCGTACGCCTTGGAAGCCTCCGAGTCGGCTACTTCCTTCGCCTTCTTCGATTCTTCCAAGTCAGCCTCCAGTTGGGCAATCGCCTCTTGGGCTAACTTGAGCTCATCTTCGATCGCGTTTGCCCTCTCCTCGGCGGCCAATCTGAGCTGGTCCAAAGTTCTCGCCCTTTCCATCTCGGCCTCAGCCCTTGCACCTTCCATCTTCTCCCGCGCTGCTTCGAACTCAGCCCTGCTCCTCTAGCCCTCAACTTCCAATTGTAAACAGCCAATTCGTTCGATAACGTCATGCTGGCGACGGCCTATCTCGACTATCCTTCCAACCATCTGCAAAACAAGAAATTAAAACCTTAACAATATATGCATAAAAGGGAAAGACAAGATTGAGGTATATACCAGAAGAGCCGATTGAGCGGCTAATGCTATTGCCAACAGATCCAGCTCGGCCCGAAAAGCCACCTTGTCAGCCGGCAATGAGACCGATGAAGCCATGCTCAACGCCACGGCTGGATCCTTCATAGCCGACATGTCAGAGGAGATCAGCATGTTTTTCATCTTTGGTTGAACAACAAAAGGCACAACCACATCCGACTCCTCTAAGCGCGGCCGTTTGTCAGCCAGGTTTTCTTCAAAGCCGGCCTCGACCTCGGCAGGACGTTTCTCCACCCTTCGTTCAACCTCTTGATCTGCCTGCACAACCGTCTCTGACTTGGCATTTCGGGTTTGAGCTGTCTCCTCCTCAATAACAGGCAGGGAGGGCTCAGCTTCTGCAGCAGGTGGCCCTTCAGATCGAATGGACTCTGCTCTCTGCCCCGCGGCGATTCTTTCCGCGTTTTTCTATTTGGCGAGTTGTGTGAGTGATAACCCGGTCATGTCTTCGGGGTACGCGTCGAGAAGGTCTTCTAAACCAGTAAAAATGTCGTCAAAAGGAAGGTCCCCTCGGCCTGAAATGGACGGAGGGTTGGCTGAATTGAGGCTGGCTTCCTCAAAGGCCAACTTCAAAGCCTCGTCTACTTCGGCTACGGACTGGTCTGACTCTTCAGCGACCTCAGCTACTTCCACCCGCACTGAGTCAGATCCGTCGAAACCAACTTGCCGCAAGTTTTTTAAGTTGGTTAAAACAAGGGCCGTAAGAAACTCTTCACCTCTCGGAATTGGGATGTTTTCTGCCACCGAAAACGTCGAATACGTCGGCTCGTATCGAAGGAGAATGTGGGCTGCCCTCCATTGTTTCTGAAGGCTTGGACGGCCGAAGTATTTGAGCGCGACTTTAATTTCCGTAAGAACGGCGTCATCGGTTGAAATCAAAACTTTCTTCAAATCGTTTCCTGTGCAAACAAAACCATGAGACCGCAAAAATAAAGCCTTGTAAATATAGGAAAAATAAATGCAAGGAGCTATACGGCCACCTGGTTCGCCCCTCCGTCTAGGAATAGGATCTAGGCGGTCCTCGCCTTCGCCGAATTTCCAGTTACCTCGGACAACGAT
The DNA here is from genome assembly GCF_055761805.1 of Camellia sinensis. NCBI lineage: Eukaryota > Viridiplantae > Streptophyta > Magnoliopsida > Ericales > Theaceae > Camellia > Camellia sinensis. The sequence continues at coordinate 121,314,915 of NC_138971.1, read as the reverse complement.
CATGACATCATCGACTCGCTTACCAGAGGTGGAAAGCATAGTCACTAATTGATGGTCGGTGTCCTTGGCCCTAAGGAAATAGCACCCATGCCGGCCAGAAGACTTGGCCAAGGCATAACAATGCCGAATAGAAGGTATGCCGAGGTTAATCCTAAGGCGACAGTTTAACTCTATAATCCCCATTACGATTCTAAAAAAGTTGACATTGGGTTGGGAAAGGATTAGACCCCAATGGTGAAGGACAGCCCTAAGAAATGGGTGAAGGGGGAAACGGGCTCCACCCTCTGCAATTGATAAGAAAGGGAAGACGATTGTGCTTTCATCAGCCCTCTCCATATCAAGGGTGCCGTCTGTCACTCGTGACAGACGGACGTCATCAGGAATAGAAAAATGGCGTCGAAAGCCAGAGACTCGATCCGCGGAGAGGAGGTCTTTCAAATGCTTTGCCATTTTCGTCAGCCTATAGGAGTATGCTAAACTAAAAACAAACCAAGAAAAAGGATTCAAAGTAGAGAGGAAAAGAACTTACAAGAGACGGAGAGGACAATGAACGATAAAGGGAAGTTGCAAAGGTGAGTCGGAAGGCAGTCCGAAAACTTCAAGCATCCAAAAATGTGTATGTATTCGAAAAGATGACAAAATTTTAAATCACAATAAATGGAAGCGTACGAAGGGGCGTGGAGTTGAAATGATGACCAAAAAGCGTGTACTCTGACATCCATGTTGGAAAGAGGTTAGCCGCCGAATTTCGGCTCTGACTTTTCGAGTTCGAAACCAAACACACCAGCTAACTGTCGTTAGTGGAGTGATTGGGGGGCAATTGTGGGGGCCGAATATCGGGAGATGTAAAGAGGCCGAATAATTGGACATGGAGAGTCGAAATATATGCAACGCATTCGGCCCCGTCTTATACATACAAATGCTACCCTATTTGGCCAAATAACCAGTTGAATAAGAGGCCGAGTGAAGAGCGGTTTGCAACCAAAGGTGCCGAGTAAATAGTTATACGGCGAATTGAAGGTAGGCCCAGCCCCCCGAGGCCTAAGAAAGAAAAGATATAAATAGAAGAATATCAGTCAGAAAGAGATATGTGAGAACTAGTACCCTTAACTTAAAATACAAGCAATCGAGAGTATATACTGACTTATCCGTCGAAGTGCTAATTCCGGTACCCCCGACCAGAGTGTTCATTCTTTTTCAGGTTACCAGCTGAGGATCTCAAGTGCCCCATTGGATCCAAAGAGTATTTCCAGAACCACTACTCCACAGTCTATTTTTCCTTTTGAACTCAGTGACTTGATGTTACAAACATTGAGTCGTATTTTTGCCTTATAAGTGAACTTAAAGACCCATCCTCTTGATGTTTTCCACACCAAATCATTTGCAACTCCAACTCAGATAACTAGTGACTTGGCAGTGTCCTTGTACGCCACCTTGTTTTAGATTATTTCTAAGTGGGAATATTCACACATAACTTTCACATACTTAGACTGTCTCCAATTCAAATCTAGATTGGACTGTCTAGATTTTTAGGCCTCGTTTCAATGATCTAAACCATTCAAATTTTAAGATTCGTCGAGTATATCATCCCTATAAAAAATCAAGTCAATCGGATAACAGAAATCACATCTTCGAATCAATTTTATATAAACCGTTTATTTTCTCACAGATTATTTTTTTTATATACCAAACTTATCCGAACATGTGATTGTCTTTATCCGATCAACTTGATTTTTTTTAGGTGTGATATTCTTGACGAACTCTAAAATGTGAACAATTTAGATCATCGAAATGGGGCCCAAAAGTAGGCCACAATAGGCCCAACAGTACCTCTTTAGTCCGATAATTAGACCGGAGAGAAACCAGTCCCAACTTTCATATTCTCTAAAAATTAAGGAGGGAATAAGAAAGGAAATAAAATCAATTAAGTGCAATGTAATGGACAAAGGAAATGAAAAGATTCCCGTAGGAGTGAAGCTCACTCTACACTTCTTGGACAGAGCTCAATGGATAGGATGTAAATATCGTGTCTTCACAACTATTGAGTAAGAAGTCAATCAAAATAACAAGTATTAGCAAGAATAATGCATGGCATATGGAAAAATTAATGGAAGCACTAAGAAATTATGTTGGACACAAAAAGTTGGAAACTATAATAGTTGAAAAAGGAATGTAAGCTGCTTTTACAGTGGCAAAAGTTTCACGAGTGTGGCAATGTGAAATAAGATTTGTCATGCACTGGCATAACCCATCAATAAACAACACCAAAACCATAATGATCAAACACAAACATCAAACAAAAGACTGATTTGAGGGTCGTGACAATTGATGGTCCTAAGAAAACTTTTGCAAACCATTTCCAAACTTGTAATCCTTAACTTTGACTTATCTAGTTCAACAACCACTCTTATAGCTTTCAGAGTAGCATTGTGTTACACAAGAATGAAAAACACGAGCATTGATGACAATAATAGCTCACGCAGAAGCAGAACTAACAACTAGCGCAGATTCGACGAGTCCCGAATAAGAACAATGAACCAACATTTGTTGATATCTTTCATTGAAGAATTAAAATTTTCTTTTTAAATGAATACAAATAAGAAAAATAAAAAAGCAACGCTAAAGAATATATTGGGAAGGGTAGCAAAGTAAAATCTAGCCTGAATTTCTACAGGTGCATATTGGGAATTTGTAATACTCTGAAGCCAAGCTATAATAAATTGTTTCAAAGTCCAGTGAAATACATTAACCAAGGGAAAAGAAGTTGAATGCTAATTAACAAAGAGGAAATTTCATTTTGTCCCCCAAACTATCACTTGAAAATCAATTCAACCCCTAAACCTTCAATTATGTCAAATTTACACCTAAACTATTTAATTTTAGATCAATTTCACCCCTGCCATCAACTGTAGCTAGCACTTGCTGCCGTCTTCATTTGAGATTTCATTTTACCCACCAAATTTTCTCAGAATTTTCATTTTACCCCCCGAACTCTTTCCAAAATATCAATTAGACCTTTAAACAATATGAAGTTTGGGGTTCTAATTGATATTTTTGAGATAGTTTGGGGGGCAAAATAAAATCTCATACGAAATTTCGGTGCCATGTCAGCAACTTCTGTTTGATTATAAACAGTAGCTAACGACAGAGGTAAAATAGATCCAAAATCCAATAACTTAGGTGTGAAATTAAAATTATTTGAAGTACAAGGGTTAAAATTAATCATCGAGATATAGTTTGAAGGATAAAATAAAATTTCCTCATTAACAAAACCCTCGTCAGCTTTATACATAAGATGGCAAGTGCTCCTTATTGATGAAACACTTGCAAGACTGCATAACCAAAAAATATGAAATAAATGGCACACACAAAATTGAATATAAGCCATCCACTTCACCAATTATGAACTTGAGCTCTCCACCTCTCCAATGCTTGTAAATTAGGAACAAAGCTCAGGTATAGCGATCCCGGGTTTACCCTTGTTGTATAGTGATCCGGACATGTGTCCGTGGATGTTGGTAGTTGTTTATTATCTTGTTTACATCCTTTCTTACTTTGTATTTGAGTTATAGGATGTGTTGAGCGGGTTTGTTACAGGTTGGTTGAGTTTAGAAACCAAAACTAGTTGCCCAGATTTTTGGCCTGTACGCTCGAGCGGAGGTGTTGGCGCTCGAGCGTAGATTACATCCATCCAGTATCTTGTTGTGCAGTGTTGTGAGCTCGAGCGTAGGGATTGGGAGCTCGAGCGGAGGCCTGGTTCTGCAAAAGTGCTGGGCGAGTGCATTCTGCGCTCGAGCGGGAGGTTGGCCGCTCGAGCGGAAGTCTGTGAGTGGCCGCTCGAGCGGGGTGTTTTACGCTCGAGCGGAAGACTGGGTTTAAGTCCCGAAATTGTGACTTTTCAAATCACTTTTTCACTTTCTCTTCTCTCTCTTACTTTTCCAAAAACACCATTGTTGAGTCTTTCTCTCTAGATACTACCTTCTCTCTAGGTTTTGATCTAGTAGGAGTGATTTACTCACCTTTGGCCTTTACAAAAAAGTTGTTGATCGTCGAGGACTTCATTTTAATCTGAAAATCACGGGTTTTGGAGCACGTTGGGTTTTGTCGTCTTCCCCTTTGGGACTCCGAATTTGAGGTAGGGATATCCTACTCCTCTCTATGGGTTTTGTCTTTAAATTTTGGTATTTTGAGATGTTGGGGTTGGTTTGGTAATTTTGTGAAAGTTTGGGGCTTTTGTGTAATTTTACAAAGGTTGGGGTTTTATTCATAATAAACCTAGATGCATGTTTGGCATAGAAAAATGGAATGATTGTTGAATCAATGATGAAAATGGGACCTAAGGGTTGAAATGGTAATTATGGAAAATGGCCTAATTACATTGTTTAATTAATTGGGATAATTAATTGGTGAGAAATGAGGAAATGAAATGTTGATTGAATATCCATTTGCGCATTTATTTTCTGTTTTAGAAATAACTGCTTGGGGCTATCGGTGGAGGATAGTCGTGATTGTTGTAGACAGTGTATGTTGATTAGGCAAACTGAAACTAATCAATGGAATGTGTTATGGAACTTGACAGTTGCTAGAATACATTAATTGTTTGTATTGTGTGATTGTATATAGAACCAATGTGTTTATATGCGTTATGTGTAGAGGAGGAGATAGGGGATGTACTCCGCGGTTTAGGGGAAGATAGGGGATGGACCTCTAAACCGGATAGGTATTTGGAGGAGATAGGGGATGTACTCCGTAGACAGAGCTCATATGCTTGTCTAGAGAAGTGAAGATAGAGCTCATATGCTTATCTTTGTGAAGTGAAGTGTGGATACAGCTTGTATGCTTATCTGTGGATATTGTTGATATACATATCTGTTGTAGAGTGTGGATACAGCTTGTATGCTTATCTGTGGATATTGTTGATATACATATCTGTTGAGAATGTGGATATAGCTTTTATGCTTATCTGAATGTGAGATATAGTTTTTATACATATCTGTGGAAATGATGATAGAGCTAGTATGCTTATCTGTTGTTAAAAGGAAAATGAAAAGTAATTGGGACTTGTAAGTCGTTGACATAAATATGTTATTTATGTGACTGTATCAGTGTTGACCAACTATCAATTGCTAATGTTTTAGTCATTGTCCAAGGTTGGTTTAGTGTATTTCTACTGGGCTGTGGCTCACCCTATATGGGAATATCATTTTCAGGTGCAGGAAGCATGCCACCTCCAAGGACATAGCTGGGAGGCTTGTGGCGGGCATAGTTTTGTCGTTTTACTTTGATTTATTACATGTAATTTCAAGCCAAGGGCTTAATGTGTAAACGAGTTAGAACCCTTTGTTGTAACCAAGTGTTAACTTGGAAAGCTGTAAGCCCGTAGGGCATTTTGTTATGAGATTAACATGTAATACTTATGTAACGGAATTCTAATGAATGAAAGGAATGTGGTTAGTTTAAATGTAAATGCATGTCTTATCTGGTGGGTTTATTGTTATTATTTTGAGGGCGTTACATCAGGTCCCATCATGAGCGAAGTGGAAAGCTTATTGGTTTAAAAAAATGAAGAACAAACTGACGGTGGAGCTAATTTTGGTGGTGGTGTTGTCGGTTATGGATTGGAAAGAGTCTAGCTGGTATACCATTGAAAGTCTCCTTAGTGATCTGAATATGAAATTTGAAATCCCCAACTAGCTCTGTGAGATCAGGCTCCTCATGCAGAGCAAAAACCATTATCCCTTTCTTTGCTGCACCAAAACAAAATCTCCATGCTGAGTAAATATGTATAGGTGAAACTGAACTTAATAGTCATAACTTGAAATAATAATTAAAGAAAAATATAATATACAGACAAACCAAAACTATATGTTTAACCAAACACAATATCTTAGTTCCAACTGAGGTAGGGAAATTGGTTGCAATAAACACTATGAGAAGTGAAACTTTATAAAATAAAGCTTCAATGATTTACAAAAATTTCATTGAAAATGTATGAATGAAAACACAGTGAAAAATGTTCACCGTCTACTGTTCTTAACATCACAATTTTGACTGATAAATCAACATACATATTAACCTCATAAAACCCAACCGCCTATTCAAATGACTCAAAATAACAGCCTGTCTCATGGCTTCCAAGCTCCAATCCAATCCCCCATTGAAATAGTAACAAAATATGACTAAAGCTATGGGTGTTGGTAAGTTAACCATGAGTTCAGATTTAAAGTATTAATTACACTTTCTTTTTTCTTTTCTTTTTTTGTAATATAAATAGTTTAAAACTATTGATCTATCTAACAATATCTATAATTTTAAATTTTAAAATATTTATATGAAAAGCAAGAGGGAGAAAAGAAAAAAAAAAAAGGTTTTAGTCATATCATTACACTATATCTAAGTTACATTTGCTTTGAAATTTAAAATCTTTATAGGAAAGTCCAAATTAAATTTTAGTCTACAAGATTGGAAAATTTTGAAAGTATTTACTTCAAAGTATTAATTAAAATTTCATTTTTTATTTTTGAAAATTAAAAATTACATATAACATAAAATACACATGATATAAACCATTTTAATATCAAAATGAGTATTTATTTTATTATCTTATAATTTAATATATATCGTATAAAATTTTTATATGATAATTACACTTTTATAACACGATAGGACTAAAATGATCAAAACACACAAATAATTTAACTAAAATTATTATACATGAGTATTCAAATAATATTTTATAGAACGATAAGGTTAAGTTTATCAAAATAAATAATTAGAATTACATTTTAATTTAAATTTAAATTAATAATATTTTTTTATGACACATGCATCGTAACATAAAATATCATTTAAAAACAAGAAAATCGGCCTGCATGGGTTAACCGCTAGTTATGAAATAAGATAAATTATAATTTTTTAACTTAAGTGAATTTATTTTTATGCTTTACCCATACAATTTAAATAATTTATTCTAAATTTGTTTAAATAGTCAAATCTTAATTTGCTCTAGTAGTGTTCAAAACAATATATTAGTTAGAAAACAGCATTAATCGCAACACATTCTATCATTTAAAAAGAAAATTCTAAAAATAGATCAAAAGTAAAATTCTCACTTGAGTACACTACAAATTTATTACATTCTAATCCGTTTTTGTTATATTAAAAATAAAAATAAAAACGTTCCTCACTCTGTTTGTTTTCAGTTTTCAAAATTCACTTTTCAGAAAATTCTACTTTTTTGTTGGGAGATTTACCAATAAATCCCAAAATGTAAACTTATGAACCAATTGGTCCCATTTTTATTCTAGTAAACTGTTTAGTCCCATTTAATTGTGAGGGACGTAATTACCCTCATCTAACCGTTGCTCACAAATACACAGATACACACACACACAGATACATACACACACACAGAGATACACACACACAGATACATACACACACACACAGAGATACACACACACACACAGATACACACACACACAGAGATACACACACACACAGATACACACACACACAGATACATACACACACACACAGAGATACACACACACACACACAGATACACACAAGCATTACGAGGGGCAGACACACACACACAATAGATATATATATATACATACACACAGACCTATATACACTCGATTACACGCTTCAAACTCCACCATTACGAAGCAATCTTATTCAAAACCCTACACACAAGCATTCAATCTCAAAATTCCCTTCAAATCCGCGCGTAAATCGATCACAACCTCGTGTTCCGATCTCGATTCATCTCCTCCATCGCCAATCCTCGTCTCCAACAACGGCAAGGGAGGAGGAGTAACAGAGGCGGTTACGGAGTAGGACCTAATAGTGCGATGGATGGATCGCCGCCTAGGGTTTCACGATCTGAGAGAGAGAGGGGCAATGGTTCTGGTGGTGGATCTTGAAGTAGGTGAGGAGGAGGCAGTGAACTGAGGAGTGCCGTCGTTAGAGGAGATGCGGTGGACAGAGGAGAGGGACTCCTAAGAAGATAAAGAGGAAAAGGAGGAGAGGGAGAGAGAGTTTGGCGATGATGTTCAGTGTTGAGATGGTGAAGTGATGGTGAAGTGAGGGTGCACCAACAGTATAGGGAAACAAAACAATAATGGGTAAAATCGTCCACACAGTTACACTAAATATGAAAAATAGGATTAACAAGAAATAAACTTCCCCACTGATAGGACTTATCCGAACAAAAGAATAAAGTTGGGACTAATTGGTTTAATAGTTTGTGAAATGGGATTTATTGGTAAATTTCCCTTTTTTGTTTTTCATATTTTTTTATTTTTACTGATTTTTTTTTAAAATTTTAAGCAACTTTTTTTAAAATTTTTAGACACACCTAACATAAATATACTTACAAAGTATAATATTTGTGAAATAAATCTTTAAAAAATTCACTAAATACAAAAAATACAATCAAAAAAAATGAAAATTAAGTACATTTTTCGTATTTTTATGTATTTATTAATTTTTTAAAATATCTTTTTACAAATATTTTACGATTTAGGTACATTTAAGTAAGATGCATCTAAAAAAGTAAAAAAAAAAATGTTTAAATTTTTTAAAATATTCACTAAAAAAATACGAAAAATAAAAAAAAAACTCAATTTTTAAAAAACTACATTTAGAAAACTGAAATCCAACATACTGATTAGTATTTAATTTGAAAGAAGGCAGTGACACATTTCTAGAGTTAGCAAGTCTAGCCCCCATGAACCCGCCCATTTAAACCTATCTAAGACCCATTCAAACCCGTCCAATTAGAAAATGGGTTGTAATTGGGTTGGTTTCATTCTGCCACATAGAAAATGGGTTAAGCCGGGTTGGACGCAGGTGCCCAATGGGTCTTGCTGAAAGACCAAATATGATGGGGATCCAAATTAATCCACTTAAAAAATTTTAGGTGAATGATTGTATAGTATAAATTAAGAGCGTTGTTATTAGCACCTCATAAATTATTTTGAACCTCCCAATTTTTAACTTATTTTTTTATTACAATAATTACCTCAAATAAAATTACTTAAAAGAATATCATTAATTTTGGGACACCCCATCTTACAATTAAACCTACACATCCACTACATCATGAATTAGGGTTTATGAGAGCACCCACTTCCATCACCACCCATCTATCTTTCCCAAATCCCACCATCAAAATCTACCCACCCTCAAAACTTTGAAAGCCCTTTGGCGACAATATTCTGGTGATAACAATGGCAACCATTTGACTATCTACACTTCTCTAGTAATAACAATGAATAGAAGTTTTTCGGGTAACCACAACTCAATAAGACGAGAAGAATACAACAATAAAAGCTTAAAGGATATTCATAGCTTTGATATTGTTCTTAACTCAGAGGAGATTGGCCTTGTAAAGGTAAGTTTCTTGAAAAAATGGCAAAAACAATCAAATATGTTTGTTATTTTTTCGGGACTGAACTCCCGAACATATGACTGAAATTCGAGAACACAAGCCCGAACATTGTTTATTTGTTCGAGAAGACATTCCCGAACAAATAAGTAATGTTCAGGAATGCAGATTCGAACATGAAAATTTCTTAACACATTGAATAGTCAAAATTGTTAATGTTGGCAGAAGTTTTCATTTTTTCAAGTTCGGAAATACTGGTCCGAACATTAATTATTTGTTCGGGAAGGCATTCTTGAACAAATAAGTAATGTTCAGAAATGCAGGTCCGAACATGAAAATATATTAACACATTGAATGGTCAAAATTATTAATGCTTGCAGAATTTTTCATTTTTCAAGTTCAGGAAAACAGGAAATTTCTTAACACATTGAATGGTCAAAATTTTTAACGCTTGTAGAAGTTATCGGAAATAGCCCAAATCCATTATCAGGTTCAAAAGTTATTCCTTCATCATGTAATTTTGATAATATTGCTGCGTAGTTCTCTGCTGAACTCACAATTTTATAATATCTACCAACCAAACCAATTATTATAATTTTTTTTCCTGTAAGAGAAGAAATTATAAAGAGAAAACTAAAAAAATTATATGTGTATATATATATAGAGAGAGAGAGATAGAGAGAGAGAGAAGGGGGGGAAAACATACCAACTGTGACAATGGTGGATGCGGCAGCAGAGACAATAATCACATTGACTCTTCTTCTTCTTGGTGGGTTTGTTAGAGTTTTTTGGAAGAGGGATTTTTTTGGGGTGTGGGGATGCGGGGGTGTGCATTCAATGGGTGAAATATTTTCACAAAGATAATTTTGGTATTATTTAGGAGGGAAGAAATTTTGAGGGGTTTCAAAATTTATAAATGGGAGCCCAAAAAAATGGAGGATCCAAAATAATTCATGGGGTTTATGTAGTGTGGAATTCATATATAAAATAAATCTAAATAAATTTTTACTCCTAAAAGATATCTTAGGAGTAATAAAGATTGATTCGTAATATTGCTCCTAAAAGATGGAACGCAGAGGCTTGCATTGGGACTTTATGCATGGTCACAATTTGTCCAACGGTTTGTTTGGTTACACAATCAATAATGAAATCTATACAAACAAATCAATAATAATAAATATTTACAATAATATATTTATGATCATAATTATTTTTAGATGGGTTCATGTCATATCAATTTTAAATTTATATCATTCAACTCATTTCAGAGTAAATTTTGAGATATCTTTTTCATGGTGCATATATAATAATAATAATTGATCTTTTACACTTTCTTCATTTTTTTGTAAGAAAAAAATAAATTACAACTTAAAGATGTCAGCAATTATACAAATTTAAAAATATCACCACTTCCTTTAAATGAAAATCTTTTTTTTTTCCCCTAGTTGTTTGAATAGGCTTATTTTAATGGTAAAAAATTAGATTATTTAAAATTATCATATGTAACCAAGTATCAACTTTCTATTTAAAATGATTTAAGTTGAATTTACTGCTCCTTAAAGTCCAAAACGTGCAAATAATTTAAATCAATGGCTAATATTTATAGAGTAATACCAGAAGGATTGAATTTTTCTCAAGTTCACATCTCAATATGAGAGAACTTGGGAGTTTGTAGAGCCCACCACATATCCTGTTTCAATAATCCAAACAATTCATTTATTAAGACTTATTGAGTAGAATATTCATGCAAAAAATAAAATAATCGAATATCGGTAGCTATATATTTGAATCAAATTTGTATTTAAAAAAAAAATGAATGGTTATTCTTGAAATTATATTTGTCGTCTATTTTTTTTAAACAAATATGATTCAAACATATAACTATCAAAATCCAATTATCTTCATTTTTTGCATAAATACGAGTCTAAAACAGTGAACGGTTTGGATCACCGAAATTAGTTTCAAAATAGGTCTATCAAATCCAAACGGTCTCTTAAGTTGAGATGACAACTTGAGAGAAGCGAGACTCATACTAGAAACACTAATTAGTGTATCAACTAACACACTAATACACAAGGCATACATGTAGATTCCACCACTTAACATAGTCCTGCCTAATATTGTATCTAGTTTGTGTATTAGTTGGTACACTAATTAGTGTTCTAACACTTAACATGGTCGTACCTAATATTATATTTAGTTGGTGTGTTAGTTTATACTCTAATTAGTGTTTGTAGCATTACTCATATTTAAAATATCTAGGTATTGATAAGTTGAATTTTTTTATAAAAAAATAGTTATTATTATTAATTAATAATATTTACCAATGGCCAATAGAAAGTTGATAATATGATAAACTGACTTGAGACAATAGTAATTATTGATAATATCAACTTTCTATTTAAAAATGTGTTAAGTATAATATGGGCTATTGAGTCTAACCCGTACCCATATAAACATGTTCAAATTTAATTCGGTTGATAATTGGGTAGGTTTGAACTTATCCAATTTAAGGTATAACCCTAATAGACCTAACCAAACCCATCCATTTGACATCCCTAAAATTTACACTGCACCCCTAACAGAGAGGTGAAGTTATTTGGTTGTCCTAGGGCACGACCACGTGATGATATGTTATAATTGGTGGAGAGAATAGGACCTGTGATTTTATGTTGGGTGATTGGAAAATAACAAGAGACATGATTTGTGATTGGTCAGGGGTACGGCTACGTTGTCACGTCTCGTTGAATTACCTAGACAAAATTGCCAACAAAGAGGAAGGCTCAAGAAAGGGCGACTAATGAAAGATTCCTGAAACTCCTAGAAGACTTTAAAGAATATGAGAATATTATACACAATTCTAAAATGTGCATACATAGTTCTAGTGTAGGAAATGTTCTTGTAATGTGGTAGAAGTCTCTACGAAGCTTCTACACACCCTAATTAATAAAGGCTCTATAATATTCCTAGGCATGCTAGGTTGCCTATATAAGGAGTGAAGGTTCATTTGCCTCATATTCATCCGAAGTGTAAGAGTTGTCTCCATAGTGAAATATACAAGCATTGTCTCCACTATCTGTGTGAAAAATGAGACCCATTTATGTGTGTTAAGTGTTTGTTAGTTTAGAAAGTAAATGTTTGCTCTAGTAGTTGAACTAAAATATTCTTCGTGTTAGGATATGATCTCCAGTGGTGTAGTTAAAAAAACGTGTTAAAATGTTTGGAGAAGAGTTTAGGAGAGTTCATGAAAGAGAACAAACAATTGTTTTTTAGGGACCATTTGATTTATGAAATGTATCAACAGGTTTTAATGTAAGTTCTACAATTTTATATCTTCAATAATGATTACATTATTTTATATTTCATTTCTTTAATATATTTTTATTTTTTTACAAATGTAATGAACTGCTTCGACTTTTTCAACATTTGTTGAAGCTCAAAGTGAAGGGCAATCATAGCATACAAAATATTTTCATTTTGGGTTGGAGATTTTTATCATATTACAGTGATTGATTATAGTGTTAAAGGTGAAGTACATTTTTAACCACTAATTAATTTGTAGTTATTTGTACTTTTTTTATAACTAAAATATTTTTTTGTAACAGTATCGCCAAGTGGCAACTCAAATTGATGAGAGTTAGAATTACTGGTGAGGGCTATGAATGTGGCTTGTAAATATCCTTACAAAATAGGGGATATGGAATCATTTTTGAATGGTCTTAGCAAGGGATACAAGAAGTGAGCAATTTAGTTTCATACGCCTATATCTTATTTGTATTTGTTTTTTCTTTTATCAGCAACAAATTAGGATATATATATATATATATATTGATTGAAAAAAAAAAATACAAAAAGTGGGCAAGGAGTTATCTACAAGGAAAACAAACAAAATGCCCAAAAAGAAAAAGATAGAGAACTGGCCAACATTTTGTAATTGACTCTTCCAGATGAGAAAATTACTTGAATCGAGTTTTACAGTAACTAAAGAAGTGAAATTAGAGATAAGCAAGTTTAGATTTGCAAGTATGGAACTGGAAAGAGATGAAGAACTGGCTGCCATCAGAGGATCTTGCTCGGATGAGCTTGTAAGTTCTGATACCATGGTGAAATTCTCATTTGATATAAAAAAATGTGACTATTACAGATATATTTGTACTTCTACATACATCCCACTCTTAATCTATCTAACTCACTATACGAATACTCTCTAACAAATTCTCTAACAACATTCTAGCTAACTGCCATGCAGTTTATATAACCTCACTAACCTATGACATCTTTAACTGCCACTGAGCTGTGAGATTGCTTCAGTTCTTGATCTTCATTTGTACTCTTATCATTATCATGTTCTCTATAAAGATCTAAAAGAAAGAGGGAAAAAAAACAACAGAGATAAGAAAAATGTAGCTAATATATTATATTAACCTTAAGGACATGATATACATGAGCTTAGATCTGAAAAATATAACTAAATAAAGAAGAGAAATTTGTAAAAATATACTATATCAAATTGAGTGCTTACCAATAGTCATCTTTTTTCTCCATGTAGTAGTCGAAAGAGATTTTCGGGGAACGATAATCTGAGGATGCCTTTCCATGAACTTCTTCCTTGACAATCTTCTTTGTACGCAAGTTGTGCATCAGTGCACAAGCCTCCAACTCATTTTCACATATTAGAATCGGTTTGTCCTAACCTGTCATTTGGTGAAGAATGGCCACAGCTTTGATTTCTTCTGAAGTAGTGCATTTGATTCCAATGTTGCATCAAAGAGCAAATTGTATGGCCTTTGGTTGAAGATCAGATGCAAGTTTTGCACACTTCTCAGTTTGTATGGACAGAAGTTGAGTGATCTCAGCTTTCATGTTTGCAATTTCATTCAAATCTGTGGCCCCTGCAGCAGCCAATTGTGTGTTGTAATTATCGAGTTGAGAACGGTAGCCGGAAAGCTTACACTCTTCTTCCACCATTAATAAGAGGGCTTCAAAGGTGTCGCTTCTGTCGCCGATCATCTCTGCTCTGCTCACAACACTCACTATGCTCTTTCTACGTGATGAAATGACATTTGAAAATTAGACTCTGTATATATATACATTAGGAGAGGATGCGTACCGCCCACAACTTGGTTAGAGTAAATTACATGACTCCATGACCCCTTGATAATTGTCCAATTTACATGTGACCCTATTATTTTGACAAAATGACACAACATACACCCTCTCCTCTCCCCCCTCTTGAAATGAGAAATTATTTGGTAACACCACTTATGCTATAACACTTGTCCTATTGTCTCCTAAAATTGATACAAAAATGGTGGATCACAAATGTTAGCCAATGAAATTCAAATTGGGATATTACCAGTATTTATCCCTATAATAAAATGTAATTCTTCCCTTGAGTCCTATTACAACCACACTTTTTATACAACATTTCTTGATGACGGCTTACAATGGAAGTGGACCCTACATCATTACATAGTATAAGGCCCACTTCCATTATGAATAAGAGATAAATATATATATATATATATATATTGCGTAAAAATTTAAGTGGCTATAATCTTAGGTTTTTACCGTTGATAGAAAACATATGATTAGGGATGTGTGTCATGTCATTCGTTAACATATGATTAGGATTGAATCAAAATTTTGTCAATACTAACTTAACCAATTTAATTTTTGATTTCATTGTATTGTGTCATTTTGAATTCGTGTTTAATTTGTATCAAGTTAACATGTCATATCATTAAAAAAAAAATTCCTTCATAATACCAATTGCATGAAAAAACTATAAAAAAAAGATATATAAAAATAAAAGTAAAACAAATCCCACGAGTTAAATTTAATGAAACAAAATTTCTCCTCTATGAAATTATAAGTTTCAATTCAATCTCATTTCTTCAATTTCGTAAAATGAAATCCTATTATTTATTTATTTGTTTGTTTGTTTTCTAGATAAATTCCAAAATAATAAGAGATTATTTCATTTAAACCTCTATACTTTTACACGATTTTCAATAACCTTCCCAAACTACTTTTATTTTCACGCATACTCCCATACTATTTAAGTGACCATCAATTTTTCCCCTGCCGTCATATTTGAAACGGAAAAAGTTAAAAAAATTACATTTTGGCCCCAAATTTAAAAAGAAAGATGCAGGCCCACCCTTTCCTACCAACAAACCACCACCACTTCAAGCCCTTCTATCTCCTTCGTCATAAATCTGTTTCGCTTCATTTTTACGTCGTTGGATTCAACTCACGGTCTAAGTTTCGTATCACATCTCATACGTCTCGTTCTTACTCTTTTTGCATGCTATCGGAGCTCCAAAAGTTGATAAATAAAAAATAATAATAAGATTTTTCTTCTCGTTTTTGACTTTTCTTTGAGCCATCTTTCGAACTTCATATCTTTGTCGATTCTTGACGGTTCTACTTCATTCTTTCGCTATTCTCTTCACCTCACTTCCTGCTTCACCCTACACTACCTTGCTTTCTCACTTCTTCATGTAATGAGTGGTTTTGGTATGCTGAAAGTTGTTTGAAAATTAATTTCAAAAATTTTAAAACATTCATATTTTGTTTCTTTCTTCTTCATCTTCCTCATTCTTCTTATTCTTCTTCACTAAAACATGATGTGAACATAGTTCTAGGTGGTAATGGAGCTGGTAATGGTGATGGTGGTGATGGTGGTAGTGGTGGTGGCAGTCCGACGATGGCAGTGGGTTTGGTGTTGTAAGGTGGCGGTGATGGTAGTGCTCATGGTGGCGGTAATGGAACTTGGTTGTGAAAAGGTGGGTTTGGTGTTGTAAGGTAGTGGTGATGGCAATGATCATGGTAGCAGTAATAGAATTCGGTGGCGGTGAAGTTGGTGGTTCGGGTGGTGATATTGGTGAAGTTGATGATGGTGATGAAATTGATGAAGAGATATATTTCATCTTTCTATATATATACACACATATCAATAATCTATCTCCATAACAACCCTGTTGAAATGGATAGCTCTATGATTTTCTTCTTCTTCTCTTATTTCCCAAGATTCTTCATCGTTATCAGGATCCAAGAAGACCCATCATCATCATGTAGCCTCCTCCGATTACGAACCAAGATAGATACAGCAGAAAACAAGTTGATCGTTTGATCACTTTCAAACCCATTTTCATTTTGTCTTGATTTCTTCACCTTCCCCTCATACTCCTCTGCAACCAACACAACAATATCCGCCATCTCTCTCTCTCTCTCTCTCTCTCTCTCTAGATCTCTTTGTGGTGGAAAATATGATATTTTGATTATTGAATTGTGTTTTCTTTCATCTTTCTCACTAAAATAAAGAAAAAGTTTAGATGGATAATTGAAGAAGAAGAAAAAGATCACTACCCGAACCACCAACTTCACCGCCACTGAACTACACCAGTTTTGTTCGTCTTCAAGCACCACCACCACTATCACCAGTTTTGTTACCACCTAGAACCATGTTCCACATCATGTTATAAGTAAAGAAGAAGAAGAAGAAGAAGAAGAAGAAGAAGAAGAATGAGGAAAATGGAGAAGAAAGAAACAAAAGATAAATGTTTTGAACTTTTCAAAATTAGTTTTTGAACAACTTTCGGCATACCAAAATTGCCCATTATACGATGAAGTGAGAAAGCAAGGTAGTGTAGGGAAAAATAGGAAATGAGGAGAAGAGAATGGCAAAAGAATGAAGTAGAACCGTCAAGAATCGAGAAAGATATGACGTCTGAAAGATGGCTCAAAGAAAAATCGAAAACGAAAAGAAACATCTTATTTTTTTAATCAACTTTTGGAGCTCCAATAGCAAGCAAAAAAAGGAAGAACGAGACATGTGAGATCTGATATGAAAACTAGACCGTGAGTTGAATCCAACGACGTAAAAATGAGGCGAAACAGAGTTATAACGAATGAGATAGAAGGGCTTGAAGGCGTGGTTGGTGGCGATGGATTGCTGGTAGGAAATGGTGGGTTTGCATCTTTCTTTTGAAATTTGGGTCCAAAATGTAATATTTTTAACTTTTTCCATTTCAAATGTGACGGCAAGGGAAAAATTAATAGTACCTTAAATAGCATGGGGGTATGCGGGAAAATAAGAGTAGTCTGAGGGGGTCATTGAAAATCGTGTAAAAGTATGGGGTATAAACGAAATAATCTCAAATAATAAATGAGAGATTACATATCTCAAAAGGGTAACAAAAAAAGTGTATTGAACCCAAAAACTATATTTTATATATATTTTTATGAAAAATTTAGCTAAAGCCTCTTAGGCCTAATATGTTAGTGTGTAAAAAACAACCTAAAATATTTTACTTCCTAAACTTCCAAAGCAATAGGCGCGTTCTTCATGAAAGATAAACTAACATTTTTCCTCTTTTTTTGGACAATCTTGCCCTTGATATATATCTCAAAGATTTCAAATCTGTTACTACGATTGACATTGAAGCTTCATTCAATGATCATTGTTCATTGATTACAGAACAATGATCATTGTTCAACCATCTTCATTGTTCTTCATTGTTCATTGTTCTTCAGTAATCAATGTTCATTATTCTTCAATCATCGTTCATTCTTCAATCAATGTAATCATGAACTAATCAGCAATCAGTATTCAATGATCATTGTTCTTCATTACATTACTGTTCGTGTTAGAGTTGAAGCTTCATTCAATCATTGTTTGATTATTGTTCGAGTTCGATCATGTATGTTAAATTTTTGATTAACTATTTGTTTTTTTAATTTGTTTTTGTTTTGTGTGATTCGTAATTAATGATATTTGTTTACTAGTTTGTAAATATGAAAATAAAATTTCTTCTCTACTTATTGTAATTGCTCATTGTAAGATGTACTATATTTTTTTTATACCCTGTTCATAGAATGATGGTAAAATTTTACTCTGATAGTGTGTCATTGTGTGATTCATTTTGTGAACTCGCAATAAAGCTATGTTTCCTAATTGATTGATAGTAAAATTTTACTATAAAACAAAGTAAAATTTTACTGTTTACATCAATTTCAACAGTAATTTTTTTTTTTAAAAGAAATTATAGTCAACATAGATCTTGTTTAATAGATTTTGATGAGATGATTCTAAAAATACTAATTTTTATTAAAAAAAACTATATCTAGAACAAAAGTTATAGCATTTTAAAATTTAAAATAAAAAATTAGTAGTTAAGGATATTTTAGTAATAGTGGTGTGTGTTGACTTCTTAAGAATAGGGTAAATTACAAATACACCCCCTGAGGTTTGCTTAAAATATTGATTGTCACTCGTGATTTGAAAAATTACAAATAGCCCCTTATTAGAATTTTTATTTAACAGAATTAACTAAAAAAATAAAATTCATAATTGCTCTCTTATACAGTAATAAAATTACCTAAAGTATTAATTGAAACATATTTTTAACATCATTAAAAATTATTAATTGACTTGATGATTCATTAATCAAATGGGCGATTTGTTATGAAATTAGAAACCTTAGGAGGTGGAATGTAATTTTCAAAATCACAGAGGGGTGATTCATATTTTAATTAAATCTCAGGGAGTGTATTTGTAATTTACTCTTTTCATTTAGGGTTGGACTTCTCTCATGTTGAGATCTCAACATGAGAGAACTTGAGCGACCTATAAGGCCCATCACTGATTCTGTTTCGATGATCTGATCCATTCAATTTGTTGAGCTCTCAATGTATATTATCCATGAAGAAACTTAGTTTGGTCCAATAGTCACAAATTTTTCATTTTATAGCATTTGTCTCTGAAAAAATTTGAAATAAACCATCCATATTTAAAGACAAATGCGATAAAATAAAAAGGGTACTATTATCATATTAACCTACATTGAGGGCCCTGCAAAATGAACGATTTAGATTATCGAAACGATACCCGTAATAGGCCCTACGGGCCCCTCAAATTCTCTCTCATGTTAAGATCTCAACATGAGAAAAACCCAATCCTTTATTTAACTGAATCGAGTTACTATGCGATTTGAACATATCATGATGTTCAAATCATGGTACCTCTAATAGAAATAATATTAAAATGTAGGGTTAATTATACAAACACCCCTCCATTATAAAAAATTGTATTGGTTTAGAGGGGTGAAAATGACACATTAATATAATTGAGGGGTCAAAATGGTGGATTTATAGATGATGAGGTCAAAGTGATTCACTAATAGTTGAAAGGATCTTAGTGTAATTAATCTTAAAATATATAATTAATTTTCCATTAAACGGGTATGTGGGTCATAATCGTATTCATGTTGAAAAATAGTCAACTCAAATCAATAATTTTGTATGTGGTTCGAGTCATATAAAAATAATTCAACCTACATATTCATCATGTAAGCAATTTTAAGACTGAATTCTTATTTTATCCGTAATATATTGGATTAAAGAAATAAATCAACCCGATAAAAAGAGTCAACCTCTTCCCTTCTCTCCTTCCCCTCTCCATTTCCCACCTCCTAGTTTATCATGTAAGCAATTTTAAGACTGAATTCTTAGTTTGTGTTGTTCTTCCACACAAACAAAATTTCTTCTTTTCACCCACCCCTTCCTCACTGCTTGTCACTAGTTAAGTTCCAATGGTGCTGGCCGCCACCACCTCTTCTCGCTCCCATGAAAACATAAATTGAATTAATTATAATTAAAAAAAAAAGAAGAAAATAATATTTATGATTTTGATAAATATATTAATAACTATAATGATTAAAACCAATCCACTAAAACCATAGTCAAGTTAAGAGAATTTACTAGGCCTAACATAATTGGCCCATGACTCTCTTAATGACTTAGTTTCAAATGGAAAGTCACGGGAAGAATTTACTATGCCTAACACAATTGGCCCATGACTCTTAATGGCTTAATTTCAAAAGGAAAGTCACGGGTTCAACTCTCTGTAAGAGAGAATTGAATTAAGAGAACTTCTATGCAGATCCTAATAAAAATTGGCACAACAAAATGTCACTAATCGTCTTTTGCTAGAACCAACTTTCATGAAGAATTGATAGGATTTAATGAAAATTAAATCTAAATATTAGGACCTACTAGTAATTTATCCTAGAATTTTGAATTAATGGATAAATATTTGCAAGGATGGCGAGGCTAATTCCAATAAGTGCTAATCAAACGACTGACTTGCACCGATAAATAAATAAAAATAAAAATCAAGAAGCATCGAAAGGACGCGGTAAACTAACTCCTTCCTTAAACACAATGGTAAACCTCTGAATTCAACTGTTGTTTTCTCAAACCAAAACTTTGAGTTATTTAATAGGGGTGAGCATGGTCCGGATTGGAAAATTTGAATCAATCCAATCCGTTTAAATCATGGAACCAATCCGAACCAATCCATTTAAACACGGATTGGATCGATTTAAGACCATGGATTCACATAATTAAATAACAAAAAAATATATATATAACACTTTAATTTCATAAAAATATAAACATAACGTTATATTAGTTTCACAATAGTAACATGTCTTTCTATAATAACAACATACTATTCTAGAATTTAAACAACCATAAGAAAATTGATTTCATCGTAAGTATTTAGACCATTACAAATTAAAACTAAAAATTAACAAAAGTAATAAAAGAAGATATGATGCGGGTTTAGGTTTGAATTTAGGTTTTATATGGAATAAGAGAAGATACTATGGAGAGGATGTATAATAAAAATATAGACTATTTATATACGGTCCGAATCGATTCCAGTCCAGAACCGTGAAGTTCAATCCAGAACCAATCTGTAGACTATGGATTTTTAATTCTTCAATCCGGAACTGAACCATGGATTCAAAAAACCAATCCAAACCTATCAAATTAGACTGGACTGGATCGGATTACGAATTTCACGAATTCCTTACTCAGCTCTATTATTTAAGAGTTAAACATAGTCAAAACAGGGTTTAAATATTATATTTCGAATAATATTTGCAAATAGACAGTTCTATCTCAATTTTTATTTGGTTTACAGTAATTGATTCGCACGAAATTAAGATTGATTCATATCCATTAGTGCATGTGCTCATACCTAACGCAAGGAAATATCTAGGCACAACATGTCATATGCAAATTATAGTTTAAATTCGTGTTGATTACAAACTATTCTGATATATTAAATTAGTGATGTTACAAATCAATGCAACTATAGTTTTTTTTTTTTTTAAATCCAATGAAGGAAAAAAGTAAAGTACATAGGGTATGCACATTTTTTTGAATTATTTTTTTTAAATTGTTTCTTCTTTGCAACATTGTCATAGTTTGTTTTCTGCTTGATATATAAGCCCAGACAGAGAACAATTTATGTGGGGACAAAAAAGGGCAACAAAAAAAATAAATAAATAAACAAAATAAAAAATAAAAAATAAAAAAGGGCTGCCACCACCATAGAATCATCATCTAGACAGTTCATGATCTCACAGCCGTGGCAAGACAGACACCCAAGAAACTAAAATATATTCAGCAAACCTAGATCAGATGAGATGGCCATTCCACAGCAATCAGGAGTAATCAAGTAAAAATTATGCAAACAATATCATCACCATCTGGTAGCAAATAAAAGAAGACATCATCATAGCCCCCTCTTTAACAAAATCATAATACGTAACTTTATAAAACTCTATTGGATAATACTATACCTTTAACACAACATAACTATTCTCACTATATATAGATCAATGCCACCACAGCCAACAATTTATAGTTAATTGACAATTTTGCAATCAAAGTTCACTAATTCAGTGCCTAGGGGTAGTTTTGTTTTCAGCTGCTTGGCACGTTCTCTAGCAGCATCATTTCCCTCACCTATTGGGTCATTTAAATCCCACCTTCGCATGTAATATGGATGTCTAGAAACGACAGTAATCTTGTCGAGCAACACAGCATTCTCAAGCAAGTACACAGCAAGCTCAGTGTCACAACAATTTCTACCACTTTGAGGAATTCATGTAAGCCTCTTGTACCCTCCCTTGGCTTCCCTCCCAAACATGTAAATTCCACATTTAACTGCCATAAAGCAACAGAATTGAGTCAACTTTGTTTACAGACAAGGAAATCAATAGACAACATAAATCCTTTTAAGTTTTTATCATAACATACATGTTCTTGTATTCTTTCTAGACGACCACCATAGCATAACTGCCAAAAGGAAAGCAGTGGTCATGTCATTGAGAACTAAAATCATCAATTTAGCAAAAAAATCATCATTCTTAACAATTAATAATAGATGAATGGGACATGAATTATGCAAATTGTTTGTTTCTCATGAGTTACAACATTCAATAAATTTTTGCATTCATTAAAAATGAACTGCATTGTTGGTTTTTGTATCATATAGATTAAGTTATATGGTTAGGTCTTCTATGAAGTGTTCATTAGCTCCATAAAATTTCAACAGTCTCTTACTTTCTTATCTTGAGATCTTAAATTATCCTAAAAAAACTAGGACAAGCCAGCAACCTACATATAACTTCACAAGTATTTTTCTTACCCTTTTTTTTTTTTTTTTTTTTTGGGATCAACAAAAGTCAGTGATTAGTTGTTAGATTAGCATCTAAGATGAGTTGAACTCACACCTTATGCTTACAAGCACCCCAGTCTTGCCTCCTATTCCACTCCCAAGAGTGGAACCCAAGACCTCTCCTTAGGAGAGACTTGGTAGCCAAAGGGCTAGCCACACAGGCTACAACCCCTTGTTCAACTACGCATGTATCGTTCACTTCGATAGAGAATAATTTCCAAAAATCAATGAGAAGTACCGAAGCTAGAGGCTTAAAGCAACTACATCTTAGGACGTGGTTATCCTCAAGGAACTTTTGGTGTGATCGCCAAAAATTAGAGTGCCTCAAATTAGACTGCCTCTTCATTTTCTCCTTCTATATCAACAAGAAAACAATTGCCTTCATGAACTAACTCACAATTTTCATATCCCTATTTTATGACCGTTCAATTACCCCATCCATACACCTTCCCTTACCTATTGGATTTCCATTTAAACTCCAAAAACCATAAATAATTGTTCAAAACTTTCCATAAACTGAGTCTAAAAACAAGCAATTTATATATTCTTGAGCACAAAATTCCCATAAACCAAACCTAACCTAACCCGCCATATACCTCAGCCATTAGTCCCGACTTTCATACATTTCTTACATCACGTTTAGTATCAGAAACTTTGTATCAAAACATGCACACCAACATACTAGTCTTTCATCCATTTGAGTTTCAACCTAAAGGATCCTACTTTTTCTGTTTGATTGTCTAGGACAAATCCTGGTAAGCATCAGTAACAAAATCAAGTCCTTTGTGCAATAAGTGACTTGTATAGACGAAAATTTTCGCAACCAAAATTTCAGCAATTGATCCAAGAATGGGGTATTGAAATTGCTACATGTCAATTTTAAAAAATCCCTATTGATGCCTAGCTCTGTTGCTTTGCCAATATCAATGAAGTGATTATGGAAAGCAAAAGGATAGCTTTAACCTATATAATTCAAAATCAAGACGGTAAGCAGATGTTGAAAGTTTTCACCAGATGTTGTGATTGCTAATGAACATGGTAATTGAGATACTAACTTCAACAAAGTCTAAAGATTGAAAGTAAGAATGCAATGTTAGTTTACAACATCTCGAATCATATCCCTGATCTACAAATCACTCAGGCCACTGATTTTATTTCCAAACACTTAGGCCCTTAATACTGTCCTTATTGCTTCCTAGCAGAAGTTTCATGTCCCACAAAAAAAAAAAAAAAAAAAAAAAAAAAAAAAAAAAGAGTTTCAATCTTCCAAGAATACAAACCATGGTTCATTTTTATTTATTTTCTTTATTCCTAGAATACTACATTGAAGGCAAGCTTTCTCATAATGTGGCGGAGAATGAAGTCGGGCATGTTAACAATAAAATGGAAAATCTAAAATTTTGTATGCTAGTACTCGAAACTTCATTTAATAATTTCGATTCATTTGGGTTAGTGCCAGACCGAGAATGAAACAGGCCTCGTTGGTTATGGGAATTTTGGACACACCAGCAAACTGAAAAACTCAGGTTGCTTCATGTTGACCAACAGTTCTACTTTAATTAAATATTTAGTTGCCCACTAAAAAGTTTAGAAATCCCTAACCATAAAGTCCGCAAAATACATGGTCAAACTCTTTGAGAGACATCCAATAAATATATAGAAACAACATACTTGAGACTTCATCTAATAATTTCTAATTTGAATTTTAAGTCTCCACTTAAAAATTTTAGTAAGGGTGAGCATGTGTTGGTTGGGTTGGGTTCAGTTGGGTTAGTGCTAGACCCAAAACCAAATGAACCTAGTGAGTTATGGAAATTCCAAACCTAGAACCAAACCAATGAATGAATGGAATCCAACCAACCAAAACTGAAAATCTTCAGGCTCCCATAGTTCTACTTGCATTTTATAACACTTCAATTGTCCACTAAAATATTTGTAAATACTCAAACATAAAGTCAACAACACATGCTATGCAAATGATTTTTGTAAATGGTTAAAGCCAAGGTAATCAAGACAATTCAAGAATCTTTATATCTATAATAAATATTATATAATATATACATGGGGTTGGTTCTCAAAGTTGTTCCACATTACTTGAGCCCTAAACCAAGAACTGAAACGACCATGTCAATTATGGGATTTTTTGGATCCAAAACCAAATGGAGAATAGTCCCAAAACGATTGGTTCAGTTTGCAAGTTCATCTATTCATTTGCGCACCTGCACTTTTTGTAGCTCAATAGTCTATTGTACAATTTTATTTATCTTTTATTACCATTAAAAGGCTTTACTGAGGCCTGCCTCGATGCTGGCCTCGAGGCGAGGCTAAGGCAAAATGCCTCAAGGCTTTGATTTTTAGACTTTACTCCCCAAAGGCTTGCGCACACAATCTGAGACATGCGCTTTAGATGCGTCTTGTATGCCTTTTACGCATAAGCACGTGAAGAGTACGCATATGGAGAGTTTGTCTTAGGGTCTTGTTAAACTTACTCTAGTAGATGGTTTAAACATAAAAAATAAAAAAGAACCCTTTTTTACAACTATATTCTATAGGAAAAATTAAGTAAATGACTAATTAAGAAAAAACACAAAGTCAATGCTCAGTGAGAAGCTCAATCACCAAAACTAAGAATACCAATTTCACTTTCAATAAAACAAAGCTTCATTCTCTATAGTGAGCCTTGAGCATAAAAGTATTTACACCTTTATATTTAATTTTGATATATTTATTTATTGTTTTAAAATATTTACTAAATATAAAAATTTGAAATTTGAAATGCTTACGCCTCCATGCCTTAAGGCTTACGCCTCGACTCATGAGGGCGTTTACGCATTCGCCTTTAAAAACTTTTCCTTTCTTAGATTAAATGTTAGGGATCATTTGCTAATTTTTAAAATTCACTTGACGGGGGCTATGGTTTTGGTCCATGGGTTGTATTGTACGCTAAGTTATGGTTTAATGGAGAATTTATACGATCTAGATTTTTTCAACAAGTCAAAGGACCTTAGTTTCTATTTTGAATTTTTAGACCAAGTTGAATTAGAACCCAACAACCTACATATGGGACATGCATGTCGATAAGTCTAATCAATAGAATTGATTTCCAAATTTTTTAGAAAAATTTGAAACTTTGTATAATGTATGGCAACCTTGCTTCAGGTGCAGTTCTGAAGGAATGAACTCAGATAGAAACCAAAAATATTCTCCATCTTGTTCCTCTAAATCCTTCTCCTTGCTCATAAAAGCCAAGCTATTCTTTAGGAGTTAAATCATTAAAGTTTTCGAAAAGAGGCCCTATTAATGCTTAAAACACCAATAAAACAGAACTCTTTCCCCGGCCTTTTTGTAGATTTAGAGAAGAGAAAGAAATAGGGAATGAGTGAGACCTCATTCCCTTTTATATTAAGAATAAAACATAATTACAGGAGTGCCATAAGGCATGAGTTATGAGCCAGCTTATTACAGCCCATTACATCAAACCATAATAACATATGTGAATATAATTTCCTATTCTAACACTCTCCCTCAAGCTAGGGCGAAGATATTTCTCAAGCCGAGCTTGTTGAGAATGTTATAAAATGGTTTGCTTCCTATTGCTTTGGTGAGAATATTTGCTAGTTGGTCTCCAGTCTTCACAAATGAAGTACATATGGTGCCACTAGTGAGTTTTTCCTTGATGAAATGCTTATCAATCTCCACATGTTTGGTTCTGTCATGTTGAACTGGATTATGAGCTATACTGATCGCCGCCTTGTTGTCACAGTACAACCTCATGGAATCGGTCTGATGGATCCCCAAATGTCCCAACAATAGTCTGATCCATAGCAACTCACATATACCTTGAGCCATAGCCTGGAATTCTACCCCAGTACTAGATCTAGCAACCACATTTTGTTTCTTACTTTGCCATGTGACTAGGTTGCCGCCAACAAATGTGCAATATCCAGAGATTGACTGTTCTATTAGTGACTGATCTAGCCCAATCCGCATCAGTAAAGCCTTTCACACCAAGATGTCCATGTTTTGAGAAGTAGAGACCCTTTCCAAGGGAAGACTTCAGGTACTTCAGGATTTTCATAACTGCCTCTAGGTGGGAAGTTCTAGGAGCATGCATAAACTGCCTAACCATGCTTACTGCAATGGCAATGTCTGGACGTGAGTGGGATAAGTATATAAGCTTACCCACTAGTCTCTGGTATCTCCCCGTCCACTGGCTCACCCTCTTGATCCTCACCTAGTTTCTGACCCAGTTCTAGAAGTGTATCACATGGTCTACCTCCAAGCATCCCAATTTCCTTTAACAAGTCAAGTACATACTTTCTCTGACATATGAAGATACCGTCTTTGGACCTAGCTACTTCAATGCCTAAGAAATACTTCAAATTATCTAAGTCTTTGATTTCAAACTCCTTAGCTAAGTATTCCTTCAATTGAGGGATCTCATCAACGTCATCCCCTATCAGAACAATATCATCAACATAAACAATAAGAGCTGTGATCTTACCATGTGAGGAGTGTTTCACAAATAAGGTGTGGTCAGCTTGACTTTGCTTGAACCCATATTTCAACATAGCTTCAGCAAACCTTTCAAATCAAGCCCTAAGAGACTGCTTTGGCCCATAAAGCGACTTTCGGAGCTTGTATATTTTATCTTTGGACTTAGCATTTGCAAAACCAAGGATGTGAAGCCCCTAAAAAATGTATTTCTTTAAAAACCCTTACGTTTGAATTATTTCCTTAAAAGTCCCTCAGTTTCTTAAATTATTTCGAATCTTGCAGGTTAGCATTTTTAATTTTTATCGGAATAGAAATATCCTAGCCGAATTAGGTTCCTTAGCCTAATTTAATTCTACATAAATAAGGTTCCAATACATGAGTTTAATTCCAAACCCTCACTTCTTTTATTAATTTCAAGATTTTGCCCCAAACTAGTACATGTACTTTTTATACTATAGTACCACCAAATCAATTTGTAGATCTATATATACATTGAGAATATATCCATAGTACACATATATTGAATAGAACATTCTCCATTTCCCTTCCCCATGGCCGACCAACTTAGGAGAGTGTGAGGGATCAATTTTCAAGGCTTGTAATCATGGCATTCTAGAAACAAAAGTACCAAGTACCCCTAAAACAAGGGATTGTGTTCCCAACCTAGTTCCATTCCAACTAGAGGCTAACTAAATCTTGTCTAATCACATAATTAAGTCCCCTAATCACTCCCTATTCCTTTAGACTCCAAGTTACTTTGTCTCCAAGTTATTTTTCTTTTTCTCCAAGTACACCCCTTTCTTGCCCACCAAGTAGACTTTATTTTATTATTTTTCCTTTTCTTTTGTCCCAAGTATCCTTGCCTATAAATTGAGCTCACCTCTCAACCATTTCTATCATTCTTCTTCTTGGTCCATCCATATCTCTATCTCTCTCATATTGTTCTCTCTTAAATTATAGAAATTTTGAGTTTAGATTAAGAGTGTTTAGAGTGAGTGTAAGCGTTTTCGTAAAGGAGGAGAGTTGTAAATTTTGTGAAACCTTACATACCTTATGCCACTTTGGAGATTCATGGAGAAATATTGACATTCGAGTGTTGGCGACGGAGGAGATTGATTTGAGGTAATTCGGTGGTATACAATATGATTCCTTTAAATCTCTTTGCAAAGAGTTTATTTTAATTACTTCCAATTTGTAATCTTGATTATTGTGATCATTTGATAAATCTTGTGAAATCATTTTATTGACACGTTTGAGTACTCTGGTCATTTGATAAATTCTATGAAGTTGTTTTGTGTAGTAAGTGTTGATTTGTCTAGCTAAATGACATGGAAACGCTCCGTACATGGATCGAATAGACCTTGCCAATAGCTTGCACCAATAGCCCGGATAAGCGGTTGTGCTTCGGTGAGGTAGGTGAGGCCGGTCACTGGTCATGTACCGAGTAGGACCGGTAATTGGTTCTGGATAAATTATCATATGTCAAGTTGACTTGTTTGTGCAATTTGGTAAATTGTTTCATTATCGAATCTAATCGGTTGTGTAATTGTTGGATCTCTGTTGATTTATTTTCTGTTTGAGCCTTGTTATTCTTGTTGTATTGTATACTTCCCGAATTAATTTATTTTTCAGGTGTGGAGCAAAGTTAGTGGCGATTGAGGTTGAAGTATCTAAAAAGATTATTTGAGTTGGAGATTTTTTAGTCCACAACTATATATTATTTTTGAAAATTTGTATAATTTATGTTTTGGAGACATTTGGGTAATTATTTATGGAGACGATTTGCATATTTGAAATTATGAGTTATCCGCAATTATAAATTTAAGATTGATTTGATTTATTAGTGGCCCGGAAGTTGGGGCGTTACAAGAAAAATATCCATATAGACCTCCTCTGCTAGGTCTCCATGAAGGAAAGCATTCTTCACATCAAACTGATGAAGCAGCCAATCCAAATTTGCAGCAAGAAAGAGTAAGATTCTCACGGAATTCAACTTAGCAACCGATGCAAATGTCTCCTGGTAATTTACCCCATAAGTCTGATTAAAGCCCTTAGCAACCAGTCTTGCTTTGTACCGCTCTATGGAACCATCTGTTTTGTGTTTTACCGTATACACCCACTTATATCCAACTGGATTTTTGCCTCTAGGTAACTCCACGAACTCCCAAGTGCCACTCTTGCTGAGAGCTCTCATCTCTTCCATCATGGCATGTTTCCATTCAGGAATAGAGAGAGCATCCTGAAAATTGGTAGGTAAACTCACAGAAAACACTTTAGACAGAAAGGCTTTATATGAGGAAGACAGATTAGAATAAGAGATGTGATTAGTAATAGGATGCTGAGTACATGGCCTAACCCCCTTCCTATTAGCAATGGAAACATCAAGATCTGAAAACTCAGGAATAGGAGCACTAGAATCAGAATTACCTGGACTCTCAAGAGAGGGGGGTGACTCTAGACACTCATCCAGAGAAGAAGTTGGCAGTAGAGAAGGAAAAGTAGTAGTCTCTTGCATTGAAGGGACTTAATGTCTATCCTTGCCCCAAATATAAACTTTGCTTGCTTCCTTTTCCGCAACAACTGTTGGCTCATCATTCTCTATCGTTGCAACCACTGGTGAAAGTGGAATAGGAATCTCTTTACACCAAGGCTCCTCCTAAAGGGATGACGGTAATACCGGGGAGGCTGGAAAGTAAGGCAAAGACTCAAAGAAAGTGACATCCATAAAGACAAACCATTTGCGAGTGGAAGGATGATAACACTTGTAACCTTTTTGGGTGGCAAAATAACCCAGAAAAACACACTTAAGAGACTTAGGATCCAATTAACCACAAGGGAATGATTATGGACAAAGCAAACACAGCCAAAGGTCTTAGAAGGAATGGAGAACCCGGAAGAGGACTTGAAGAGGTGTGTGTTTTTAAAGGACTTGGGTAGGAAGCCGATTAATTAAATACGCGGCAATGAGAACCGCTTCCCCCCAATAGAAGCATAGAACTCGCATCTCAAATGATAGACAACGGCCACATCAAGGAGATGGCGATTTTTGCATTCGGCAACAAGATTTTGTTGAGGAGTATTAATGCAGGAAGTTTGGTGGATAATGCCATGAGTGGCGAAATAACTAGAAAGACCAGAGTCAATATATTCCCCCCCATTATCAAAACGTAGAATTTGGACAACTGCCCCAAACTGAGTACAAACCATTTTATAGAAATTTTGAAACACAGAAAGCACCGCACTCATATCTCTCATCAGATATACCCAAGTGACCCTGGAGCAATCATCAATGAAAGTAACAAATCATTTTTTACCTTTTATAGACACAAAACGGAATGAACCCATACATCAGAATGAATCAAAGAAAATAGGACTGAACTTTTATTAATAGACGGAGCAAAAGAGGCTCGATGTTGATTTCCAAGTTGACATGACTCACATCGAAAATGAGGCATTATTTTTCTCAAAAACAGAAAGAAATAAATGCTTAAGTAATAAAAAGGTGGGATGGCCTAAGCGATAATGCCACAGCCAAATGTCGTCCTTGGTGAATGGTGATTGGATAGATGAATGAGCCAGCTTGTTTGTCTGATCCACAATGTAGAGACCATGTTCTCTCTACCACTGCCAATCCTATTCCTCATGATAAGGTCTTGGAAAAAACAATGATCAGGAAAAACCATTACGCTACAATTTAAATCATGAGTAATCCGACTCAAAGATAAAAGATTAATACTAAAATTAGGAACATAAAGTACAGAGGACAAAGGAAGGGAAGAGGTGGCATGAATTAAACATTTCCCTAACACAGATGAAATAGTACCATCAGCAATACGTACTTTTTCTTGACCGGAGGTGGGGTTATACTCGGAGAATAAATTAGAGGAGCCAGACATATGGTCGGAAGCACCAAAATCAATAATCCAGGGTACAGTCATATAACATAGCAATGCACATGGGGAGGCAGCCAAGTTACCTGAATTGGCCAAGGAAGAAGAGGGTGCACCTATAGCAAAAGTGAAGGCTCGACGGTCTAGCAAGTGACGAAGAGAAATCTCAAAATCTGAGGCAGATAACCCCAAAACATCAGCAGCAAGGAAGATAGTGGCTCAACAGTGTTGGAAAGATGTGCCCGAACATTGGCCCCGCGGCCTCTAGACTGACCAGACCTACCCCCTCGAGTACCAAGACGGTCACCTCAACCACCAGAGGGAGTCCCATGCAGCTTCCAACAAGTCTCTCCTGTGTGTCGAGGTCTACGACAGTAATCATAGAAAAGATTATCCTTCTCAGAGGAAGGACGAGAACCACGAGTATCGTGAGGAGGTGCAGACACCAAGGCTGAACAATCAATAGTAACAGATGGAAGCATCGCAGAGCGGCGACTCTCCTCATTCTGCACAAAAGCAAAGGCTTCCTGGAAAGGATGAAGCACATCCATGCCAAGTACCGTACTCTGAACTGGATCATACTCTACCTTTAGGCCTTCCTAGTGATTGTGCAGCACCACTTTGTAGTGTGAGGTTTTGAATTCAAATCTTATGGAGAAGAGTTTGACTCTCTTTGTGGTTCCCCTTCCCTTAACAACTAACATCCAACCCCAGCTGATGTATAAAAAAATAAAAATAATAAATAAATAATTGGATTCTATGTGTTTTTTCAGCATCTTTATGATGGACATTCAGGAACCCTCCATGAGTCTTAGCCAGTGAGAACACCACGAGTGAAACAGTGTCTATTTGGTTCATCACATGAGTGAAACAATTGAACTTTGGGCCACATATTGCTTAAAACAAAAACAAGGTTGACCTTACAGCAGTAATACTTTTTATTTACTTAAATGTTTAAGACCAAGAACAAGAGAAAAAGTTTCTGTTATTTTGTTCACTAGGAATTTTTAATTAAACCACCCACTTGCAATTATAGTGTTCAACAGGCCAGCCACTAGAACAATTGTACCAAGGAATGGGAAAACAAATCTTGGCCAATGGGTCAGGCCACGAAAATGGATTGGATCCAAAAAAAGTTACTCATAAAATGGTCAGCTAAAAATGGTTCTTGGCAGAGATAAGTAATTAAACTGATCAAAATGGGTCCATGTGACCGACCTGTGTACAGCTAAATCTGTCCAACTATAACTTGTTTGCTAATTGGGCAGGTTCAGGGTTAATCCATTTAAACACAACACCCATCTTCACCTGCCCAACCCAACCCATCCATATGTCACCCTTTACTTAAAAGGCTTTGAGCAAGCATATACGTAATAATACAAAATTACTTTTTTCTTTCTTTCTCAAACTCGTCTAATGTACAGTAATAAAAGTGAAGTTCAACCCAAATCTTTTACTCTCAACTAATCGGCACTTACGTGCCACTCTAAATACTTACATTTTCAAAATGCCACATCATGGGAGTATACAAAGATTGGCCCCCTCTTTTTACAATTTTATGAGTAAATCAACTTTATTTATATCTTAAGAATTTTTATCTAGGAAGAACCATGTTTGTGTTAAATTACTATGTACTTATGTAACATTTTTATAACAAATATAAGATATCAATAAAAAGTGGCTCTAATTGTGTAAAATAAAATTTACAATCATTGAATTGTACATCTCCTACATGTACAATGACCATAAATATTATTCTCAGTTTTTAAAATTGGTAAAATAAATAAGGATTGGCATGTATTTTAAAATTTTAAATTAACATAACAGCACTTAACCTAACGATATTTAATTTAAACATTGTAAAATAAGAAATAACTCTTACTGGTGAAACAAATTAGGATAGACAAGAATTTTAAGAAATTATGTTAACTTACCACGACTTGACCTAATGAGGTTTAATATTGTTAATTTTTAAATAACAAAGGAATAAATAAACATAACAATCATGAGTATATAGTAATAATAAGCCTACATAACAAAAAAATGAAAGGTTTAACATCAAAGCTAATAAACCATCAAAATAATTTATACATATAAACATATATTTATGTCATGATTCATAATAATATTATCATAAATTTGTTAAAAATATTAATTTTATTACGTGCATCGCATAGATCAACCACTAGTTATAATATAATAACTGCGTGATTACATAGTCAAATTACAAGACTGATCTCATACAAATGAATGGGAGATAAAACATGTACAAGTACTCATATGAACACAACAAACATTGTAATTTGCATCATTTGACCAAATAAACAATAATCCAAGTGTTCTTAAATGAAAAGCCATTTAGATTAAGAAGATTCACCTTCACCACAAACTTATACAATGCATCTATCAAGGAAGTGAGGAATGGGATACTTTGGTCTTCATATGCAACAGCTTACAATTCCAACCGCTTAAGATTACAAAATTCTGGAATTAAAAAACAAAACTACCACGCAATGGTTATGCAAACTAACCAGAGAATCCAGGTCCAGTACAAGTGTCTCTAGCTAACAGAGTACACCAGAGAAATGGTAAAATGCTGAACAAACTAAATCCATGCAGTAACAACCCCCAATGGATACTTCAGAGAGCAGGGCAACATTCTTAAGAGGATTGTTGATTATCCATGGCCCACGGTATTTAAATGATATGAGATTTGTAGCCAAAATCTCAAGATTTCGTAAACTGAAACAGTAGCTAAGCACCAATTACTTCAACTTCAGAGGACCACCTATTTTTAGATTAACCAAAGATCATGAATGCATCAAAGATAACTCTTCAATCAACGGACAATTAGATAAGAATTGTGCAAGAACGTCTTCTGTCAAATCTACCGATTTCAAGCAGAGGGAAGTCAAGGTATTAAAGCTTAGAACACCAAATTGGCTTAACGGAAAAGGGCAAGAATCCTCAAACTGAGAATCGTCAAATTATCCTCTCAAGTCCAACTCAAGCTTTCAAACTCTTTTCTTTTGCAAAGTTAATTCATCTATCAACGACACATGCAAAATTCTAATCCAAATCAAAGCACACTCTAAATTCTTCTATATTTTGGCCCTGATGCAAATTGGAGACTTTGTTTACCCTACTTATATACTTAGTCCTTTCAGTTTCAATTGACATTGTTTCTATTTCTTGTTGCATGCGCGCCTTTGTATTGGAAGCATCAAAATTCAAACTACCCATGGAAACCTTCCACAAATTTTTCCATTCAAGGGAAAGCACACCAGTTCTTGCCGGTTCTTTCATTGTCAAGAGGGACAAGATGGCAATGATAATTTCATCTGGCAATGCACTTAGCTGATCCTCCATGTAATTGCTCTTCTTGCAACACTAATCATTGAAAACAAAAGCTAGTGACACACTTTCTTCCCACATATCAAACATTACTATGAAAAATAAAAATAACAAAATTCAAACCCATCATGCAACATAGAGAAACAAAAGAAATATAGCAGTGCAACCCTCAACCCCAACCAACATAAAACATCCAAGAAATAAAAGCATTTTAATAACAAGAAGAAAGTTTTTTGTCCACAAAGGCAAGGTTTCCAATTAGGAATGACAACAAGACAAGCAAGGTTTGAAGGGCCCCATCCCCACCCCGTTTCCTTGTTGGGGTGGGAAACATCGAAGCGGTGGCGAGGATGGGTCTGGAGCAAGGGGTTGGCAAGTAATTTGTCACCCTTCAGAGGAATTATACTAATGAGGGAGATGATGTAGTATAAGAGGGACAAAGATTGATGAGTAATAAGAGTTAAAAAGATTAAAGACAAGTGTTAAAAAGGTAAGAAAAAAAAACTGAGAAACACATGAGTGTTTTACTATTTTACTCTTACTAAATTTAACAAATCCGTTGTCTTGTTAGGGCTGTAAAAATGCTTGTGGGATAAGCTAAGAAGCACAAACAAACACTTCTAAGAAGCAGATAGTACTAAGAAGCACGAACGAACACTTTTAAGAAGCAGATGTGTCCATTTCGGACACCGACACTCTTAGACACGTGTTCAATATTATTTTTTACATGTCCTTGATTAAAATTAAAAATATTAATTTTGGACACATGTTTGACACTCATTTCATGACGTGTCGTCACTTATCGGTCATGTCTATCACTAAAAATATAAACATGAGACCAAAACTTTGACATTTGCTAATGTTTGATTTTCAAAGTTTGAGAATTTGACATAAATATCTTATATTCTTAAAAACAACATATAATTCTTAAGAATAATGTAATGTATGATTCTTTTTAAAAATATATATAAATAGATGTGATGCAGAATATAAGAAACTCAATGAAGAGTAAATTCAAAAAAGTGGCGATATTTGAAAATTGGCATGATTTCAAAGAAAAATGAAAAACCGATAGGAACCATTCATAATCATGTTTTTAGTATTATTATAGTCCTATTTTATTATTAGTTTATATTTTCTAGGACTTTTAGGTTAGGGGTATTTTGACAATTTTCATATTTGCTGACATGAGTTAATAGGGGTTGCCCATGAGTGGGTATTTTTTATGATTCTTATTTGGTCTTAAATTGATTTTGGAAGTAGATCATACTTGTACATATAACTAGACTAGTAGATATTTGTATAGATATTTCTAGAAGACATTCTAGAATGTTCTTGTAACTTGTAAGAAGGCTTCCATGGGAAGCTTCTACATGACACTTTCTTGTGTGTTCTAGAATGCTCTTAAGAAGCCTATAAATAGGAGAGGCGCTCATTTGTTCCAATCAATCCAAGAATTGTACCGCGTCCCTTTAAAGTGAATACAAAAACATTCTCTCAAACTCCTTTTGTCTTCTTACTTGCCTTTCTTGCAAATTTGTGAGTTAGGCTGACTTAGCATCACCAAGTAAGACTAGTGATTGTCTCCGAGCCACGCGGATAACTTGGAAATAACCAAGGCCGTGACATGTAGCTGGCAAAAAGAGAATGTCCAAGCTCCTACGGTTCCCTATAGCTATAACATATTTCATACAAAGAATAACTTATAAGTTAGTTTAAAATTTTTTATTTTTTATTTTTTTTGTTAACTCATTAATTCTTTTGTTTTGTTTTTTGTTTTTTTAATAGTCCACTTCATTTTTAATAGAGGCACAAGATAGCCTTGACGATGGTGCTTTAACTGTATTTGAGATCGATGGTGTTAGGAAGAGATATCGGCTCAATCATTTTCATATAGTGGTTGAAGTAGAAATACTGTACAATAAAATCATGGAGCATTCGAACAGTCATATATACTCCCCTCTTCCAATTTCCCAAGTCAAGGAGGACAGTGGCAACGAGTGTACGAAAGAATTGCATTTTGTTGCCATACCTCAAAGGGGAGTTACAATTCAAGATTTTTTGAAAATACCGTCAAATAGAGATTCACTCTTTGATTCCCTCCATTCGAATCAATATAAGAAACTAATGAAGGAGATTATCAAAATTGTTATTCATCTAAAGGGCATAAGTGATTTAACAATCAAATTAGATCTTCAAATTGTCACATTATTACATGAAAGACAATTTCCTCAACATTGTATTGCCAAATTTTTTTGTGGCAAAGTTTTCAGTAAGTTGAAATTCTGCTAGTAAAAATGATTTATTTATTTACTTATTTATTTATTCTTATGGATTTAATTTTTATCTTTATGTACTGTTATATAGGAAAACAAAATAAGGTATTAGGTTTTTGTAATTGGCAATCATGTTTAATAAAATTCTTTTGAGTTGTAATTTTATTCGATCTTTTATTTCAATGAGGCTATGAGTATTTAGATGCGAATCTAACCTGAATTGTGCCTATTTAGCAGAGTTTATGATCTTAATCCTATCATGTTTGTCACTTCGCTGACTATATCACGACCTTTCAGAAGTTTCACTTGCTTGCAAAAGTACTAGGAATTGTTTTTTTCTGCTCGAGCAGCCATTCTTGTGCTCGAGCGTAGACCCTGTTTAGTCTCACGCGTATTAGTCACTCTGCTCGAGCGACCATTCTTGCGCTCGAACAGAGATCGCGGATCTGTTTGTTATAAAAGCTGCGATTCAGTCAAGTTTTAGGGTACGGCTTCCAGATCTTCTTCTTAGGTATTAGGGTTTCCTTCTCGAGCTTTTTTGCTTGTTTCCTTTGATATTTGTAAGAGTTTAATCATGTATTGAGTGGATTATATCAAAGGGTTTGTTTAGTTTGTTTTATTCACTCAGCAGCATTGATATCAATCTTTGTCCTCGTATAGATCAATTTGATAAATGCCAACAACTTTAATATCGGCATTGGTGGGTTCCATGGAACATAAGCCTGAAGCTTTAGTGGATTCCGGAGTGGCTCATCGTCGCGAATTCGACATCGGCGTTGTGAATTCAACGTTGGGCAAGACAATTCCGAAGTGAAGACGGGGCTGGAAAAAGCACATAGGGGTCGGTTCAATTCGGGCGTGAATTCATTAGGAAATTGAGAGTACACTTGTGTAATTCAGTTGTGTCTTCTTAATGAATTATTTTGTGACCTTGGCCCCTGATTTTTTATCACAATTGGAGGCGCTCCAATTGTGATTTTTCCACGTAAAATTGTTGTGTCAATTTGTCTTTGATTGTTTGATTGAGATTGTTATTTACTGTTTAAAATTAGTACATAATCACAAATCAATATATCCGGGATTTTAGATTTTTCATAAGGTAATAACGCCCTCATCAAAGTTGTTAGCATTTATCAAATTGATCTATACGAGGACGAAGACTGATATCGATGCTGCTGAGTGAATAAAACAAACTAAACAAACCCTTTGATATAATCCACTCAATTCATGATTAAACTCTCACAGATATCAAAGGAAACAAGCAAAGAAGCTCTAGAAGAAAACCCTAATACCTAAGAAAAAGATCTGGAAGCCGTGCCCTAACACCTGACTAAACCACAGCTTTTATAGCAAACAGATCCGCGATCTCCGCTCGAGGGCAAGAATGGCCGCTTGAGCAGAGTGACTAAAACGCGTGAGACTAAACAGGGTCTAAGCTCGAACACAGGAATGGCTGCTCGAGCAGAAAAAAACAACTCCCAGTACTTTTGCAGGCGAGTGAAACTTCTGAAAGGTCGTGACATAGTCAGCGAAGTGGCAAACATGATAGGATTAAGATCACAAACTCCTCTGCATAAGCACAATTCAGGTTGGAATCGCATCTAAATACTCACAGCCTCACTCAAATAAAAGATCAAATAAAATTACAACTGAAAAGAATTTTATCAAACAGGATTGCCAATTACAAAAACCTAACACCTTATTTTGCTTTCCTATATAACAATACATAAAGATAAAAATTTCATAAGAATAAATAAATAAGTAAATAAATAAATCATTTTTACTAGCAGAATTTCAACTTACTGAAAATTTTGACACCAAAAAATTTGGCAATACAATGTTGAGAAAATTGTCTATCACGTAATAATGTGACAGTTTGAAGACTTAATTTGATTGTTAAATCACTTATGTCCATTAGATGAATAACAACTTTCATAATCTCTTTCATTAGTTTCTTATATTGATCCGAATGGAGAGAATCAAAGAGTGAATCTCTATTTGACGATGTTTTCAAAAAATCTTCAATTGTAACTCCCCTTTGAGGTATGGCAACAAAATGCAATTCTTCCGTACACTTGTGGTCGCTGTCCTCCTTGACTTGGAAAATTGGAAGAGGGGTGTATATATGACTGTTCGGATGTTTCATGATTTTATTGTATAGTATTTCTACTTCAACCACTATATGAAAACGATTGAGCCGATATCTCTTCCTAACACCATCGATCTCAAATATAGTTAAAAGCACCATCGTCAAAACTATCTTGTGCCTATATTAAAAATGAAGTGGACTATTAAAAAAAATAAAAAACAAAACAAAAGAAATAATGAGCTAACAAAAAAATAAAAAATAAAAAATTTTAAACTAACTTATAAGTTATTCTTTGTATGAAATATGTTATAGCTATAGGGAACCGTAGGAGCTTGGACATTCTCTTTTTGCCAGCTACATGTCACAGCCTTGGTTATTTCCAAGTTATCCGTGTGGCACTTAGACAATCACAAGTCTTGCTTGGTGATGCTAAGTCAGCCTAACTCAAAAATTTGCAAGAAAGACAAGTAAGAAGACAGAGGGTGTGTTTGGTTTGTTTTTGAGAGAGTGATTTTCAAAAAAAAAATTGGGGAGAGAGTTTAGAAATTTTTTTGGTTTGCTTGGTTGTA
Source organism: Camellia sinensis (assembly GCF_055761805.1). Taxonomy (NCBI): domain Eukaryota; kingdom Viridiplantae; phylum Streptophyta; class Magnoliopsida; order Ericales; family Theaceae; genus Camellia; species Camellia sinensis. The sequence continues at coordinate 121,275,303 of NC_138971.1, read as the reverse complement.
TTTTTTGAAAGTAATTTTGGAGTATGGGAGTTTGGGATGATTTGATATTTTTGTTGTAATTGGGTAGATGTGTGTGAGAAAAAAAGTGATTAAGAATGAGAGAGGAGAGAGAAAAAGTGATTGATTGATGTGTAAGAGAGAGGAAGTAATTTTGGAAATTTTTTGAGAAAAACAATAAACCAAACAAAATTTTGAAAAAAAAAATTCAAAAACAACTCTCCCAAAAACAAACCAAACAACCCCAGAGTTTTTAGGAGAATGTTTCTGTATTCACTTTAAAGGGACTTATACAACTCTTGGATTGATTGGAGCAAATGAGCCCCTTTCCTTTTTATAGGCTCTTTAGGAGCATTCTAGAACACACAAGAAAGTGTCATGTAGAAGCTTCCCATGAAAGCCTTCTTACAAGCTGCAAGAACATTCTACAATGTCTTCTAGAAATATCTATACAAATATCTACAAGTCTACTTATATGTACAAGTCTGATCTACAAATCACTCAAGCCACTGATTTTATTTCCAAACACTCGGGCCCTTAATACTGCTCTTATTGCTTCCTAGCAGAAGTTTCATGTCCCAAAAAAAAAAAACAAAAAAGGAATTTCAATCTTCCAAGAATACAAGCCATGGTTCATTTTTATTTATTTTCTTTACTCCTAGAATACTACATTGAAGGCAAGCTTTCCCATAATGTGGCGGAGAATAAAGTCGGGCATGTTAACAAAAAAATGGCAAACCTAAAATTTTGTATGCTAGTACTCGAAACTTCATTTAATAATTTCGATTCAGTTGGGTCAGTGTCAGACCGAGAATCAAACAGGCCTTGTTGGTTATGGGAATTTTGGACACACCACCAAACGGAACAATGAATGGAACTCATTCCACCCAAAAATGAAAAACTCAGGTTGCTTCATGTTGACCAACAGTTCTACTTGAATTAAATATTTAGTTGCCCACTAAAAAGTTTAGAAATCCCTAACCATAAAGTCCGCAAAATACATGGTCACACTCTTTGAAATTAAGTTTAAGAGACATCCAATGAATATATAGAAACAATATACTTGAGACTTCATCTAATAATTTCTAATTTGAATTTTAAGTCTCCACTTAAAAATTTTAGTAGGGGTGAGCATGGGTTGGTTGGGTTGGGTTCGGTTGGGTTAGTGCTAGACCCAAAACCAAATGAACCTAGTGAGTTATGGAAATTCCAAACCTAGAACCAAACCAATGAATGAACGGAATACAACTAACCAAAACTGAAAATCTTCCGGCTCCCATAGTTCTACTCGCATTTTATAACACTTCAATTGTCCACTAAATTTTTTGTAAATACTCAAACATAAAGTCAACAACACATGCTATGCAAATGATTTTTGCACATGTTAAAGCCAAGGTAATCAAGACAAATCAAGAATATTTATATCTATAATAAATATTATATAATATATACATGGGGTTAGTTCTCAAGTTGTTCCACATTACTTGAGCCCTAAACCAAGAACTGAAACGACCACGTCAATTATGGGATTTTTTGGATCCAAAACCAAATGGAGAATTGTCCCATAACGAACAGGCCCAACTATGAAGACCTGATTGGTTCAGTTTGCAAGTTCATCTATTCATTTCCGCACCTCTACTTAGTCTATTGTGCAATTTTATTTATCTTTTATTACCTTTAAAAGGCTTTACTGAGGCCTGCCTCGATGCTCGCCTCGAGGCGAGGCTAAGGAAAAACGCCTCAAGGCTTTGATTCTTAGGCTTTACTCCCCAAAGGCTTGTGCACATAGTCTGAGACATGCGTTTTAGGTGCGCCTATGCATATGAAGAGTTTGTCTTAGGGTCTTGTTAAACTTACTCTAGTAGATGGTTTAAATATAAAAAATAAAAAAGAACCATTTTAGAACTATATTTAATAGGAAAAATTAAGTATGACTAATCAAGAAAAAACACGAAGTTAATGCTCAGTGAGAAGCTCAATCACCAAAACTAAGAATACCAATTTCACTTTTAATAAAGCAAAGCTTCATTCTCTACAATGAGCCTTGAGCATAAAAGTATTTACACCTTTATATTTAATTTTGATGTATTTATTTTTTGTTTTAAAATATTTACTAAATATAAAAATTCAGAATTTGAAATGCTTACGCCTCAATACCTTAAGGCTTACGCCTCACCTCATGAGGGATAAAACGCCTCACATTACGCATTCACCTTTAAAAACTTTGCCTTTCTTAGATTAAATGTTAGGGATCATTTGCTAATTTTCAAAATTCACTTGACAGGGGCTATGGTTTTGGTCCATGGGTTGTATTGTATGCTAAGTTATGGTTTTATGGAGAATTTATATGATCTAGATTTTTTCAACAAGTCAAAGGACCTCAGTTTCTATTTCTGAAGTTTCAGACCAAGTTGAATTAGAACCCAACAACCTACATATGGGACATGCATGTCAATAAGTCTAATCAATAGAATTGATTTCCAAATTTTTTTTAGAAAATTTGGAACTTTGTATAATGTATGGCAACCTTGCTTCAGGTGCAGTTCTGAAGGAATAAACTCAGATAGAAACCTAAAATATTCTCCATCTTGTTCCTATGAATCCTTCTCCTTGCTCATGAAAGCCAGGCTATTTTTTAGGAGTTAAATCATCAAAGCTTTCAAAAAGGGCCCCTATTAAATGCTTAAAACACCAATAAAATAGAACTCTTTCCCCGACCTTTTGACATTTTGAACGCAACCCCAAACACGTAAAATAGTACAAAATCCAACAAGCTCACAGTTTGAAATCAAACCAATTGTAGCATTGATTTTAACTCAGTAAGCTACCTAACTTTTCATTACTTAATCAGCCATAAACCCCAGCTATGATGAGCATTTCTGTAAGTTTCCTAATCTTCCCTACATGAGTTTAGTACTAGGAAGCACGATTGCGGGTACGAGTACGGTACTGGTACGATTGCGGGTACGCCGATATGGAAAACCCCCCAAAAAATATGATACGGGCACGGCTGTGGTACGCCGATATTTTTTTTTATTTTTTTTATAATTATGGTTAAAGGATCCAACCTACAAATTAAAATTAAATATCGAAACTAAAGAGAAAAGAAGAATCGATCATATCCACCCACAACATCAAGCATTGCAAACAGATAACTTAACTTAACTCAAAACCAATGGTTATGCATCACAAATTAATGCTCTGTTTTTCAGTTACATAACCCCCATCCCTCCCCCTCAAAATAAACTGCTACGAAAGAGAATTTAAGGTGTCAAGGGATTTTAATTTGTCGTCAAGCTTTACAACCAATATCATATTGCATATATATATGACATATATCAGAAAAAAAAAATTTAAAAAATAAGGACAGATCTTAGTTCAACAAATCTGGACAGATTTTAGTTCAAATATCTAGACATATATCAGAAAAAATATATATATATATATAAGGACAGATCTTAGTTCAAGTTCAAAAATCTGGACATATATCAGAAGAAGAAAAAAAATAAGGACAAATCTTAGTTCAAAAATCTGGACAGATTTTAGTTCAAAAATCTGGACATATATCAGAAAAAAAAAAAAAAAAAAGAGTTCAAGAAAAATGAAGAAAAAGATGAAGGATCAAAGAAAGAGAAAGCCAAAGAGAAAAGAAGAATCGATCGTTTGCAGCGAAGAAACAGCACAAAAATTTGGGGAAAAAAAAAACGAAAGAAAGAGGATAAAGAATCGAAGAAGAAAAGGGGAAAGAATCGAAGATGAACTTACCTCTTCAATCGCACCTTCGAATGAGAGATCAATCAGCAGCACCTTCAATTAAACCTTTCAATCGCACCTTCGAAGTGTTCTTCAGACTCTCTTGGGAGTATTTCTGGAAGGAGATGATTGAATAGACATGGAACCCTAGCACCTTCGAAGTTCTTCAGCCTTGGAGTATTTCGAAATGAGATCTGGAAGGAGCTGAGATGATAGAATGATAGAGAGAATAAAGAACCCTAATTTTATATGGTTTCATGTTTTATTTATGTTTTATTTATTACAAAAGAACCCCAGATTTTTATAATTCTTTAAAATAGACATAAAAAATTGCTCCGGTACCCTTTAATTTATAAAAAAATCTCATATTTTACCCCCGAGTACCCAAAACGTACCAATGGCGTACCCGTGGTGTGCCCATGGCGTACCCATCAGTATACTAACTGTATAAAACATACCCGTTTTGCGTACCCAGTACGCGTGCAGCCTTACCGGTACGCGTACCCGCACCCGAGAAGTATCCGGTACTTGTACGGCAACATTTTTGGAGTACCCGTGCTTCATAGGTTTTACCTTAGATCTAGTATTATAGTGATTCCAAAGCATTTGGTCCTACATCAAAACCAAATTGTTTAACTTGAAATTACCAAAAAGAAGAAATCAATGCACTAAATTAGTTTCTAGTTAACAACGGCCTTGGCCTTGTGATTGTGCTGCACCACTTTGTAGTGTGAGGTTTTGAATTCAAAATCTTATAGGGAAGAGTTTGACACTCTTCGTGGTTCCCCCTTCCCTTAACAACTAGCATCCAACCCCAATTGATGTATAAAAAAATAAAAATAATAAATAAATAATTGGATTCTATTTGTTTATTCAGCATCTTTATGATGGACATTCAGGAACCCTCCATAAGACTTAGCCAGTGAGAACACCACATGTGTGAAACAGTGTCTATTTGGTTCATCACATGAGTGTAAAAATTGAACTTTGGGCCGCATATTGCTTAAAACAAAAACAAGGTTGACCTCACAGCAGTAATACTTTTTATTTACTTAAACGTTTAAGACCAAGAACAAGAGAAAAAGTTTCTGCTATTCTGTTCACTAGGAATTTTTAATTAAACCACCCACTTGTAATTATAGTGTTCAACAGGCTAGCCACAAGAACAATTGTACCAAGGAATGGGAAAACAAATCTTGGCCAATGGGTCGGGCCACGAAAATGGATTGGATCCAAAAAAAGATACTCATAAAATGGTCAGCTAAAAATGGTTCTTGGCAGAGATAAGTAATTAAACTGATCAAAATGGGTCCATGTGCCCGACCTGTGTACAGCTAAATCTGTCCAACTATAACTTGTTTGCTAATTGGGCAGGTTCAGGGTTAATCCATTTAACCACAAGACCCATCTTCACCTGACCCAACCCAACCCATCCATATGTCACCCTTTACCTAAAAGGCTTTGAGCAGACATATACGTAATAATACAAAATTACTTTGTCTTTCTTTCTTAACCCCGTCTAATGTACAGTAATAAAAGTAAAGTTTAACCCAAATCTTTTACTCTCAACTAATCGGTGCTTACATGCCACTCTAAATACTTACATTTTCAAAATGCCACATCATGAGAGTATACAAAGATTGGCCCCCTCTTTTCACAATTTTATGAGTAAATCAACTTTTTTTGTATCTTAAGAATTTTTATCTAGAAAGAACCATGTTTGTGTTAAATTACTATGTACTTCTGTAACATTTTTATAACAAATATAAGATATAAATAAAAAGTGGACTCTAATTGCGTAAAATAAAATTTACAATCATTGAATTGTTTATCTCCTACATGTACAATGACCATAAATATTATTCTCAGTTTTTAAAATTGGTAAAATAATAAGGATTGGCATGTATTTTAAAATAATAAATTAACATAACAGCACTTAACCTAACGATATTTAATTTAAACATTGTAAAATAAGAAAATAACTCTTACTGGTGAAACATATTAGGATAGACAAGAATTTTAAGAAATTATGTTAACTTACCATGACTTGACCTAATGAGGTTTAATATTGTTAATTTTAAAATAACAAAGGAATAAATAAACATAACAATCATGAGTATATAGTAATAATAAGCCTACATAACAAAAAAATGAAAGGTTTAACATCAAAGCTAATAAACCATCAAAATAATTTATGCATATAAACATATATTTATGTCATGATTCATAATAATATTATCATAAATTTGTTAAAAATATTAATTTTATTACGTGCATCGCATAGATCAACCACTAGTTATAATATAATAACTGCGTGATTACATAGTCAAATTACAAGACTGATCTCATACAAATGAATGGGAGATAAAACATGTACAAGTACTCATATGAACACAACAAACATTGTAATTTGCATCATTTGACCAAATAAACAATAATCCAAGTGTTCTTAAATGAAAAGCCATTTAGATTAAGAAGATTCACCTTCACCACAAACTTATACAATGCATCTATCAAGGAAGTGAGGAATGGGACACTTTGGTCTTCATATGCAACAGCTTACAATTCCAACCGCTTAAGATTACAAAATTCTGGAATTAAAAAACAAAACTACCACGCAATGGTTATGCAAACTAACCAGAGAATCCAGGTCCAGTACAAGTGTCTCTAGCTAACAGAGTACACCAGAGAAATGGTAAAATGCTGAACAAACTAAATCCATGCAGTAACAACCCCCAATGGATACTTCAGAGAGCAGGGCAACATTCTTAAGAGGATTGTTGATTATGCATGGCCCACGGTATTTAAATGATATGAGATTTGTAGCCAAAATATCAAGATTTCGTAAACTGAAACAGTAGCTAAGCACCAATTACTTCAACTTCAGAGGACCACCTATTTTTAGATTAACCAAAGATCATGAATGCATCAAAGATAACTCTTCAATCAACGGACAATTAGATAAGAATTGTGCAAGAACGTCTTCTGTCAAATCTACCGATTTCAAGCAGAGGGAAGTCAAGGTATTAAAGCTTAGAACACCAAATTGGCTTAACGGAAAAGGGCAAGAATCCTCAAACTGAGAATCGTCAAATTATCCTCTCAAGTCCAACTCAAGCTTTCAAACTCTTTTCTTTTGCAAAGTTAATTCATCTATCAACGACACATGCAAAATTCTAATCCAAATCAAAGCACACTCTAAATTCTTCTATATTTTGGCCCTGATGCAAATTGGAGACTTTGTTTACCCTACTTATATACTTAGTCCTTTCAGTTTCAATTGACATTGTTTCTATTTCTTGTTGCATGCGCGCCTTTGTATTGGAAGCATCAAAATTCAAACTACCCATGGAAAACTTCCACAAATTTTTCCATTCAAGGGAAAGCACACCAGTTCTTGCTGCTTCTTTCATTGTCAAGAGGGACAAGATGGCAATGATAATTTCATCTGGCAATGCACTTAGCTGATCCTCCATGTAATTGCTCTTCTTGCAACACTAATCATTGAAAACAAAAGCTAGTGACACACTTTGTTCCAACATATCAAACATTACTATGAAAAATAAAAATAACAAAATTCAAACCCATCATGCAACATAGAGAAACAAAAGAAAGTGTGTCACTAGCTTTTGTTTCTCTATGTTGCACGATGGGTTTGAATTTTGTTATTTTTATTTTTCATAGTAATGTTTGATATGTTGGAACAAAGTGTGTCACTAGCTTTTGTTTTCAATGATTAGCGTTGCAAGAAGAGCAATTACATGGAGGATCAGCTAAGTGCATTGCCAGATGAAATTATCATTGCCATCTTGTCCCATAGCAGCGCAACCCTCAACCCCAACCAACATAAAACATCCAAGAAATAAAAGCATTTTAATAACAAGAAGAAAGTTTTTTGTCTACAAAGGCAAGGTTTCCAATTAGGAATGACAACAAGACAGGCAAGGTTTGAAGGGCCCCATCCCCACCCCGTTCCTTGTTGGGGTGGGAAACATCGAAGCGGTGGCGAGGATGGGTCAGGAGCAAGGGGTTGGCAAGTAATTTGTCACCCTTCAGAGGAATTATACTAATGAGGGGGATGATGTAGTATAAGAGGGACAGAGATTGATGAGTAATAAGAGTTAAAAAGATTAAAGACAAGTGTTAAAAAGGTGAGAAAAGAAAAACTGAGAAACACATGAGTGTTTTACTATTTTACTCTTACTAAATTTAACAAATCAAATTCATATGTGGATGGATATACATACAAAGGTCATTTAATTAAATATAATTGGCACAGGGTGGGTTGAGATGGGGCGAGCGAAGCAAATTTAGTCTCCTCTCCGTTGTCTTGTTAGGGCTGTAAAAATGCTTGTGGGATAAGCTAAGAAGCACAAACAAACACTTCTAAGAAGCACGAACGAACACTTCTAAGAAGCAGATGTGTCCATTTCGGACACCGACACTCTTAGACACGTGTTCAATACTATTTTTTACATGTCCTTGATTAAAATTAAAAATATTAATTTTGGACACATGTTTGACACTCATTTCACGACGTGTCGTCACTTATCGGTCATGTCTATCACTAAAAATATAAACATGAGACCAAAACTTTGACATTTGCTAATGTTTGATTTTCAAAGTTTGAGAATTTGACATAAATATCTTATATTCTTAAAAACAACGTATAATTCTTAAGAATAATGTAATGTATAATTCTTTTTAAAAAATATATAAATAGATGTGATGCAGAATATAAGAAACTCAATAAAGAGTAAATTCAAAAAAGTGGCGATATTTGAAAATTGGCATGATTTCAAAGAAAAATGAAAAACCGATAGGAACCATTCATAATCATGTTTTAGAATTATTATAGTCCTATTTTATTATTAGTTTATATTTTCTAGGATTTTTAGGTTAGGGGTATTTTGACAATTTTCATATTTGCTGACATGAGTTAATAGGGGTTGCCCATGAGTGGGTATTTTTTATGATTCTTATTTGGTCTTAAATTGATTTTGGAAGTAGATCATACTTGTACATATAACTAGACTTGTAGATATTTGTATAGATATTTCTAGAAGACATTCTAGAATGTTCTTGTAGCTTGTAAGAAGGCTTCCATGGGAAGCTTCTACATGACACTTTCTTGTGTGTTCTAGAATGCTCTTAAGAAGCCTATAAATAGGAGAGGCGCTCATTTGTTCCAATCAATCCAAGAATTGTACCAAGTCCCTTTAAAGTGAATACAAAGACATTCTCTCAAACTCTTTTTGTCTTCTTTCTTGCCTTTCTTGCAAATTTGTGAGTTAGACCGACTTAGAATCACCAAGTAAGACTTGTGATTGTCTCGGAGCCACGCGCATAACTTGGAAATAACCAAGGCCGTGACATGTAGCTAGCAAAAAGAGAATGTCCAAGCTCCTACGGTTCCCTATAGCTATAACATATTTCATACAAAGAATAACTTATAAGTTAGTTTAAAATTTTTTATTTTTTATTTTTTTTGTTAACTCATTAATTCTTTTGTTTTGTTTTGTTTTTTGTTTTTTTAATAGTCCACTTCATTTTTAATAGAGGCACAAGATAGCCTTGACGATGGTGCTTTAACTGTATTTGAGATCGATGGTATTAGGAAGAGATATCGGCTCAATCATTTTCATATAGTGGTTGAAGTAGAAATACTGTACAATAAAATCATGGAACATCCGAACAGTCATATATACACCCCTCTTCCAATTTCCCAAGTCAAGGAGAACAGTGGCAACGAGTGTACAGAAGAATTGCATTTTGTTGCCATACTTCAAAGGGGAGTTACAATTGAAGATTTTTTGAAAACATCGTCAAATAGAGATTCACTCTTTGATTCCCTCCATTCGGATCAATATAAGAAACAAATGAAGGAGATTATCAAAATTGTTATTCATCTAAAGGGCATAAGTGATTTAGCAATCAAATTAGATCTTCAAACTGTCACATTATTACATGACAGACAATTTCCTCAACATTGTATTGCCAAATTTTTTTGTGGCAAAATTTTCAGTAAGTTGAAATTCTGCTAGTAAAAATGATTTATTTATTTACTTATTTATTTATTCTTGTGGATTTAATTTTTATCTTTATGTACTATTATATAGGAAAGCAAAATAAGTTATTAGATTTTTGTAATTGGCAATCTTGTTTGATAAAATTCTTTTCAGTTGTAATTTTAATTGATCTTTTATTTCAATGAGGCTATGAGTACTTAGATGCGAATCTAACTTGAATTGTGCCTATGTAGCGGAGTTTATGATCTTAATCCTATCATGTTTGCCACTTCGCTGACTATGTCACGACCTTTCAGAAGTTTCACTCGCTTGCAAAAGTACTGGGAGTTGTTTTTTTCTGCTCGAGCAGCCATTCTTGTGCTCGAGCGTAGACCCTGTTTAGTCTCACGCGTTTTAGTCACTCTGCTCGAGTAGCCATTCTTGCGCTCAAACAGAGATCGCGGATCTGTTTGCTATAAAAGCTGCGGTTCAGTCAGGTTTTAGGGTACAGCTTCCAGATCTTCTTCTTAGGTATTAGGGTTTTCTTTTGGAACTTTTTTGCTTGTTTCCTTTGATATTTGTAAGAGTTTAATCATGAATTCAGTGGATTATATCAAAGGGTTTGTTTAGTTTGTTTTATTCACTCAGCAGCATCGATATCAATCTTTGTCCCCGTATAGATCAATTTGATAAATGCCAACAAATTTAATATCGGCATTGGTGGGTTCCGTGGAACATAAGCCTGAAGCTTTAGTGGATTCCGGAGTGGCTCATCGTCGCGGATTCGACATCGGCGTTGTGGATTCAACGTTGGGCAAGACAATTCCAAGGTGAAGACGGGGCTGGAAGAGGCACACAGGGGTCGGTTCAATTCAAGCGTGAATTCATTAGAAAATTGAGAGTACACTTGTGTAATTCATTTGTGCCTTCTTAGTGAATTGTTTTGTGGCCTTAGCCCGTGATTTTTTATCACAATTGGAGGCGCTCCAATTGTGATTTTTTCACGTAAAATTGTTGTGTCAATTTGTCTTTGATTGTTTGATTGAGATTGTTATTTACTGTTTAAAATTAGTACATAATCACAAATCAATATATCCGGGATTTTAGATTTTTCATAAGGTAATAACTCCCTCATCAAAGTTGTTAGCATTTATCAAATTGATCTATACGAGGACGAAGACTGATATCGATGCTGCTGAGTGAATAAAACAAACTAAACAAACCCTTTGACATAATCCACTCAATTCATAATTAAACTCTCACAGATATCAAAGGAAACAAGCAAAGAAGCTCCAAAAGAAAACCCTAATACCTAAGAAGAAGATCTGGAAGTCGTACCCTAACACCTGACTAAACCACAGCTTTTATAGCAAACAGATCCGCGATCTCCGCTCGAGGGCAAGAATGGCCGCTTGAGCAGAGTGACTAAAACGCATGAGACTAAACAGGGTGTACGCTCGAACACAGGAATGGTTGCTCGAGCAGAAAAAAACAACTCCCAGCACTTTTGCAGGCGAGTGAAACTTCTGAAAGGTCGTGACATAGTCAGCGAAGTGGCAAACATGATAGGATTAAGATCACAAACTCCTCTGCATAAGCACAATTCAGGTTGGAATCGCATCTAAATACTCACAGCCTCACTCAAATAAAAGATCAAATAAAATTACAATTGAAAAGAATTTTATCAAACAGGATTGCCAATTACAAAAACCTAACACCTTATTTTGCTTTCCTATATTACAATACATAAAGATAAAAATTCCATAAGAATAAATAAATAAGTAAATAAATAAATCATTTTTACTAGCAAAATTTCAACTTACTGAAAATTTTGACACCAAAAAATTTGGCAATACAATGTTGAGAAAATTGTCTGTCATGTAATACTGTGACAGTTTGAAGACCTAATTTGATTGTTAAATCACTTATGTCCTTTAGATGAATAACAACTTTGATAATCTCTTTCATTAGTTTCTTATATTAATCCGAATGGAGAGAATCAAAGAGTGAATCTCTATTTGACGATGTTTTCAAAAAATCTTCAATTGTAACTCCCTTTTGAGGTATGGCAACAAAATGCAATTCTTCCGTACACTCGTTGCCACTGTCCTCCTTGACTTGGAAAATTGGAAGAGGGGTGTATATATGACTGTTCGGATGTTCCATGATTTTATTGTACAGTATTTCTACTTCAACCACTATATGAAAACGATTGAGCCGATATCTCTTCCTAACACCATCGATCTCAAATATAGTTAAAGCACCATCGTCAAGACTATCTTGTGCTTCTATTAAAAATGAAGTGGACTATTAAAAAAAATGAAAAACAAAACAAAAGAAGTAATGAGTTAACAAAAAAATAAAAAATAAAAAATTTTAAACTAACTTATAAGTTATTCTTTGTATGAAATATGTTATAGCTATAGGGAACCGTAGGAGCTTGGACATTCTCTTTTTGCCAGCTACATGTCACGGCCTTGTTTATTTCCAAGTTATCCGTGTGGCACTTACACAATCACAAGTCTTGCTTGGTGATGCTAAGTCAGCCTAACCCACAAATTTGCAAGAAAGACAAGTGAGAAGACAGAGAGTTTGGGAGAATGTCTCTGTATTCACTTTGAAGGGACTTATACAACTCTTGGATTGATTGGAGCAAATGAGCCCCTTTCCTTTTTATAGGCTCTTTAGAAGCATTCTATAACACACAAGAAAGTGTATGTAGAAGCTTCCCATGGAAGCCTTCTTACAAACTACAAGAACATTCTACAATGTCTTCTAGAAATATCTATACAAATATCTACAAGTCTGATCTACAAATCACTCAAGCCACTGATTTTATTTCCAAACACTCAGGCCCATAATACTATCCTTATTGCTTCCTAGCAGAAGTTTCATGTCCCAAAAAAAAACAAAAAAGGAATTTAAATCTTCCAAGAATACATGCCATGATTCCTTTTTATTTATTTTCTTTATTCCTAGAATACTACATTGAAGGCAAGCTTTCTCATAATGTGGTGGAGAATAAAGTCGGGCATGTTAACAAAAAAATGGCAATTCTAAAATTTTGTATGCTAGTACTCGAAACTTCATTTAATAATTTCGATTCAGTTGGGTCAGCGCCAGACCGAGAATCAAACAGGCCTTGTTGGTTATGGGAATTTTGGACACACCACCAAACGGAACAATGAATGGAACTCATTCCACCCAAAATGAAAAACTCAGGTTGCTTCATGTTGACCAACAATTCTACTTGAATTAAATATTTAGTTGCCCACTGAAAAGTTTAGAAATCCCTAACCATAAAGTCCGCAAAATACATGGTCAAACTCTTTGAAATTAAGTTTAAGAGACATCCAATAAATATATAGAAACAATATACTTGAGACTTCATCTAATAATTTATAATTTGAATTTTAAGTCTCCACTTAAAATTTTAGTAGGGGTGAGCATGGGTTGGTTGGGTTGGGTTCAGTTGGGTTAGTGCTAGACCCAAAACCAAATGAACCTAGCGAGTTATGGAAATTCCAAACCTAGAACCAAACCAATGAATGAACGGAATACAACTAACCAAAACTGAAAATCTTCAGGCTCCCATAGTTCTACTCGCATTTTATAACACTTCAATTGTCCACTAAAATTTTTGTAAATACTCAAACATAAAGTCAACAACACATGCTATGCAAATGATTTTTGTACATTGTTAAAGCCAAGGTAATCAAGACAAATCAAAAAAATTTATATCTATAATAAATATTATATTATATATACATGGGGTTAGTTCTCAAGTTGTTCCACATTACTTGAGCCCTAAACCAAGAACTGAAACGACAGCGTCAATCATGAGAATTTTTGGATCCAAAACCAAATGGAGAATTGTCCCATAACGAACAAGCACAACTATGAAGACCTGATTGGTTCAGTTTGCAAGTTCATCTATCCATTTGCGCACCTCTACTTTTTGTAGTAGCTCAATAGCCTATTGTGCAATTTTATTTATCTTTTATTACCTTTAAAAGGCTTTACTGAGGCCTGCCTCAATGCTCGCCTCGAGGCGAGGCTAACAAAAAACGCCTCAAGGCTTTGATTCTTAGGCTTTACTCCCCAAAGGCTTGTGCACATAGTCTGAGACATGTGTTTTAGGTGCGCCTTGTACGTCTTTTACGCATAAGCATGTGAGGAGTACACATATGAAGAGTTTGTCTTAGGGTCTTATTAAACTTACTCTAGTAGATGGTTTAAATACAAAAAATAAAAAAGAACCATTTTACAACTATATTTTATAGGAAAAATTAAGTATGACTAATCAAGAAAAAACACAAAGTTAATGCTCAGTGAGAAGCTCAATCACCAAAACTAAGAATACCGATTTCACTTTTAATAAAGCAAAGCTTCATTCTCTGCAATGAGCCTTGAGCATAAAAGTATTTACACCTTTATATTTAATTTTGATGTATTTATTTTTTGTTTTAAAATATTTACTAAATATAAAAATTCAGAATTTGAAATGCTTACGCCTCAATACCTTAAGGCTTACTCCTCACCTCATGAGGGATAAAACGCCTCACATTACGCATTCACCTTTAAAAACTTTGCCTTTCTTAGATTAAATGTTAGGGATCATTTGTTAATTTTCAAAATTCACTTGACAGGGGCTATGGTTTTGGTCCATGGGTTGTATTGTATGCTAAGTTATGGTTTTATGGAAAATTTATATGATCTAGATTTTTTCAACAAGTCAAAGGACCTCAGTTTCTGTTTCTGAAGTTTCAGACCAAGTTGAATTAGAACCCAACAACCTATATATGGGACATGCATGTCAATAAGTCTAATCAATAGAATTGATTTCCAAATTTTTTTGAGAAAATTTGGAACTTTGTATAATGTATGGCAACCTTGCTTCAGGTGCAGTTCTGAAGGAATAAACTCAGATAGAAACCTAAAATATTCTCCATCTTGTTCCTATGAATCCTTCTCCTTGCTCATGAAAGCCAGGCTATTTTTTAGGAGTTAAATCATCAAAGCTTTCAAAAAGGGCCCCTATTAAATGCTTAAAACACCAATAAAACAGAACTCTTTCCCCGACCTTTTGACATTTTGAACGCAACCCCAAACACGTAAAATAGTACAAAATCCAACAAGCTCACAGTTTGAAATCAAACCAATTGTAGCATTGATTTTAACTCGGTAAGCCACCTAACTTTTCATTACTTAATCAGCCATTAACCCCAGCTGCAATGAGCATTTCTGTAAGTTTCCTAATCTTCCCTACATGAGTTTAGTACTAGGAAGCACGGGTGCGGGTACGGGTGCGGGTGCGATTGCGGGTACGCCGATACGGAAAAACCTCAAAAAAATATGATACGGGTACGGCTGCGGTACGCCGATATTTTTTTTTATTTTTTTTATAATTATGGTTAAAGGATCCAACCTACAAATTAAAATTAAATATCAAAACTAAAGAGAAAAGAAGAATCGATCATATCCACCCACAACATCAAGCATTGCAAACAGATAACTTAACTTAACTCAAAACCAATGGTTATGCATCACAAATTAATGCTCTGTTTTTCAGTTACAAAACCCCCATCCCTCCCCCTCAAAATAAACGGCCACGAAAGAGAATTTAAGGTGTCAAGGGATTTTAATTTGTCGTCAAGCTTTACAACCAATATCATATTGCATATATATATGACATACATCAGAAAAAAAAAAAATTTAAAAAAAATAAGGACAGATCTTAATTCAACAAATCTGGACAGATTTTAGTTCAAATAACTGGACATATATCAGAAAAAAAAAATATATATATATATATATATAAGGACAGATCTTAGTTCAAGTTCAAAAAGCTGGACATATATCAAAAGAAAAACAAAATAAGGACAAATCTTAGTTCAAAAATCTGGACAGATTTTAGTTCAAAAATCTGGCATATATCAGAAAGAAAAAAAAAAAAGGTTCAAGAAAAATGATGAAGGAGATGAAGAAAATGAAGGATCAAAGAAAGAGAAAACCAAACAGAAAAGAAGAATCGATCGTTTGCAGCGAAGAAACAGCACAAAAATCTGGAAAAAAAAAATGAAAGAAAGAGGATAAAGAATCGAAGAAGAAAAGGGGAAAGAATCGAAGATGAACTTAGCTCTTCAATCGCACCTTCAAATGAGAGAATCAATCAGCAGCACCTTCGATTAAACCTTTCAATCGCACCTTCGAAGTGTTCTTCAAACTCTCTTGGGAGTATTTCTGGAAGGAGATGATCGAATAGACATGGAACCCTAGCACCTTCGAAGTTCTTCAGCCTTGGAGTATTTCGGAATGAGATCTGGAAGGAGCTGAGATGATTGAATGATAGAGCGAGTAAAGAACCCTAATTTTATTTGGTTTCATTTTTTATTTATGTTTTATTTATTACAAAAGAACCCCAGATTTTTATAATTCTTTAAAATAGACATAAAAGGCTGCTCCGGTACCCTTTAATTTATAAAAAAATCTCAATTTTTACCCCGGAGTACCCAAAACGTACCCTTGGCGTACCCATGGTGTACCCATGGCGTACCCATTAGTATACTAACCATATAAAACGTACCCGGTGCGTTTTTTGCGTACCCGGTACGCGTGCAGCCGTACCGGTACATGTACCCGCACTCGAGAAGTACCCGGTACTTGTACGGCAACATTTTTGAAGTACCCGTGCTTCATAGGTTTAGTATTAGATCTAGTATTATAGTGATTCCAAAGCACTTGGTCCTACGTCAAAACCAAATTGTTTAACTTGAAATTACCAAAAAGAAGAAATCAATGCACTAAATTAGTTTCTAGTTAACAACGGCCTTGGCCTTGTGATTGTGCGGCACCACTTCGTAGTGTGAGGTTTTGAATTCAAATCTTATGGGGAAGAGTTTGACACTCTTTGTGGTTCCCCTTCCCTTAACAACTAACATCCAACCCCAATTGATGTATAAAAAAATAAAAATAATAAATAAATAATTGGATTCTATTTGTTTTTTCAGCATCTTTATGATGGACATTCAGGAACCCTCCATGAGACTTAGCCAGTGAGAACACCACATGAGTGAAACAGTGTCAATTTGGCTCATCACATGAGTGTAACAATTGAACTTTGGGCCGCATATTGCTTAAAGCAAAAACAAGGTTGACCTTACAGCAGTAATACTTTTTATTTACTTAAACATTTAAGACCAAGAACAAGAGAAAAAGTTTCTGCTATTCTGTTCACTAGGAATTTTTAATTAAACCACCCACTTGTAATTATAGTGTTCAACAGGCTAGCCACTAGAACAATTGTACCAAGGAATGGGAAAACAAATCTTAGCCAATGGGTCGGGCCACGAAAATGGATTGGATCCAAAAAAAGATACTCATAAAATGGTCAGCTAAAAATGGTTCTTGGCAGAGATAAGTAATTAAACTGATCAAAATGGGTCCATGTGCCCAACCAGTGCACAGCTAAATCTGTCCAAGTATAACTTGTTTGCTAATTGGGCAGGTTCAGGGTTAATCCATTTAACCACAAGACCCATCTTCACCTGACCCAACCCAACCCATCCATATGTCACCCTTTACCTAAAAGGCTTTGAGCAGACATCTACGTAATAATACAAAATTACTTTGTCTTTCTTTCTTAACCTCGTCTAATGTACAGTAATAAAAGTAAAGTTTAACCCAAATCTTTTACTCTCAACTAATCGGTGCTTACGTGCCATTCTAAATACTTACATTTTCAAAATGCCACATCATGAGAGTATACAAAGATTGGCCCCCTCTTTTCACAGTTTTATGAGTAAATCAACTCTTTCTATATCTTAAGAATTTTTATCTAGAAAGAACCATGTTTGTGTTAAATTACTATGTACTTTTGTAACATTTTTATAACAAATATAAGATATCAATAAAAAGTGGACTCTAATTGCGTAAAATAAAATTTACAATCATTGAATTGTTTATCTCCTGCATGTACAATGACCATAAATATTATTGTCAGTTTTTAAAATTGGTAAAATAATAAGGATTGGCATGCATTTTAAAATTTTAAATTAACATAACAGCACTTAACCTAACGATATTTAATTTAAACATTGTAAAATAAGAAAATAACTCTTACTGGCGAAACAAATTAGGATAGACAACAATTTTAAGAAATTATGTTAACTTACCACGACTTAACCTAATGAGGTTTAATATTGTTAATTTTTAAATAAAAAAGGAATAAATAAACATAACGATCATGAGTACATAATAGTAATAAGCCTACATAACAAAGAATGAAAGGTTTAACATATGAACATCCACAGTGGGCTGCCAATGGAGCTGGCATTGCCAAATTTTGGCAACAATTGGCAAAAAGCTATATTGGCTGCCAAATTATGGCAATGCCAAAGTTTGTGCCAAATTTTAAGCAATTCTCCATCATCAGAGAGAAGATTTCAAAAAAATAAATACCTCGATTTGAAGATGCGTGATGGATTTCAGACGATTTCAGCAATCTCAAGCTTTTGTCTTGTTCATCTTCTTCATCTGCTTGCTTTGTCTTAGGGTTTGTTTGTACTTCGTCTTCATCTTCTCCATCTGAAAGACGATTTGAAGGAGTCGATTTCAATGGTTTCGGGTTTGTCAGATGGATCGAATATAGAGAGATCCAAAGGGTTTAGGGTTTAGAGAGAGATAAAACAGAGGGAAGAGAGAGGCAGGGAGGATCTGTGGAGATAGAGATGGAGGGATCTGCGCGAGAGATAGTGTGACGCATGGATGACCGGGTGGAGATAGAGATGGACAAAGCAAAGGTAAAGATAACAAAGAGAGAGGTCGAAAGAGAGAAGAGAGGAGAAGGATCTGCGGAGCAAAATTGGCTACATCATATCACATTGAAGAAGAGCAGCTTGCCTAAATTTTACCCAAAAATATTATTAAAAAATTTATTTCCTATTTTAAGAATTATTATTATTAAAAAAAATTTCCTATTTTAAGAATTATTATTATTAAAAAATTTATTTCTTATTTTAAAAATTATTTTTCCATCCAACTTCTTCAACAAATTCTCTATTCTTGTCCTATTCTATTAAAATAATCTTTTTAATTATTTTTAAATTTGAATAATAAATTTGAATATTTTTCAATAATAAAATAATAGGTGAATTACATTAATAGTCCTTATAGTTTGGGACTTGTGTTATTTTAGTCCTGACTTTTCAATTGTGATACATTTGATCTTGAATTTTGAATCTTGTTCCAAATAAAGACAATTGAAGATATCATTAGATTTTTCAAGGGTAAAATTGTCAATTTGATAAAATATAAACTAATTTGACAAAAATAAATGTCAAACAAATATTTTTGAATTTTTAAAAATTATTTATACCCACTAAAAATAAAATTATGTAAAATTGATAAATCTTTTAGACATTTTTTTTTTACCAAATTAATATTATGTGTTTGGATGATGATCATGTAAAATTAATTATGTAATTTTTATCAATTTTACATAATTTTTTCATTGGTGGATAAAAATAATTTTTAAAAAAATAAAAATATTTTTTTGACATTTATTTTTGTCAAATTAGTTTATATTTTATTAAATTAACTATTTTGCCCTTGAAATTAAACAATGTTACCTTCAATTGTCCTTATTTAAAACAAGATTGAAAATTCAATGTCAAATATGTTACAATTGAAAAGTCATGGACCAAAGTGACACGAGTCTCAAACTGAAGAGACTATTTGTGTAATTTGCCCTAAAATAATTAAACAATATCATTTGAAGTCAAAAATGGAGGCTTTATAGCACTGCCTTTAAAGTCAATCAATTACAGAAGAAAGCAACAAAAGCAAAGGCACGGGCCAGACGTCCGAGAGGCTGACCGGTCGGATGTTCGGGTGGACAACCGGTTACGTCATTTTTGAGCATTTTTCTTCCTTAGCTACAGGGCACTCACGAATATCCAGACGGATGTCCGAGGAGATGTCCGGAGAGACATCTAAGGGACTTCTCCTCAAGCCTTCAACGAAATAAAATAAGAATTTATCAGATATAAGGGAGCTACAATGACTCCTTACAAATAGGAAGTCACTGTAGCAATCCTACATATAAGGGATGGTATAAGGGATCTGTTGGAGAAGAATTTCTGAAGAATTAGCTATTATAAGGGAACTGATAGAGATGCTCTAACCCCCCAATCAAAATTCAATAATAGTTTTTGGAGGATTCATAAGTTTTTCTCTTTTTTTCTTTTTTTCTTTTTTTTTGGTACATCAGAAAATTTAAAACAGATGAAACATGCAAACAAAAAAACAAAAAAAAAGAAGAGAAACTAAGAACCATTAGGCCCCTTTCTAAGGTAGCTTTGTCCAATCAAATCAGCCATAACTTGGTTGCGGATCACATTTGGGGGTCTTCTATGACAATCAGGGATTTATCTTGATCTGTGCCCAGCTTAGCCAAACCATCGGCACTCATGTTGCCCTCTCTTAAGGCATGTTGAATTGTTTAGCCGCATCTTCAGATGAGGAACTTAGAGTCTTCCACCAAAATTCGAAGAGAAGAAATAACCTTAACTTTCTCCTTCTGCAAGTTAATGGCTTTCACAAAATCGGTCTCAATGATCATATTCTTGTAGCCCTTCTCAAAAGCAATTGTCAAACCTCGTTAAATAGCCTAGATTCTTGCCTCAATGCTTGAATAGTTGGTAAGTTTTCTGTTGAAGTCGCAAAGCCAAATTCCTTTCTCATCGCAGATCAGCCCTCAAATAGCCATCGTTTAGGTCACCTCCCGAGCTGCCATCCATGTTCATCTTCAATTTTCCTGCAAAGGGAGGAGTCCACACAACCAGCAAATTAGTTGAAGGATAAACAATAGAGCATTTAAAAACATCTTTTATTTCAGAACCAAATCTTTGGATGTTATAAATATTGTGTTATCAAGGAGTAAATTTGTTTTCAAAAATTAAAAGATTTCAGTTTTTCCAGATTTGCACAAAGTAGCAACAAAAAGGTAGGGCCAATAACCGGTGAAAACTTAGACTTCAAAATGGATTCTATGGAAGGTAGAAATTTTCTCCACAGAGAAAGTGAGATGAAGTGCTCCTTCCTTTACTCTGAAAACAGAAACCAACTTGTTAGTGATCACTCCCGACCAGGGATAGTAAGGAGGATCCTCCAACGGTCAAGTCAGAATGGTGACCAGTCATATTGTATTTTGTTGAGAAGAAAGACTTGTTTTTTTTACCCTCTTTGCTTTTCTTATTCCTCCTTTTATAGTGCTATCGTCTTGGGCTTCGGCCATTAGATGATCATCGTAATCCGAGGGCTCTACTTACAACCAGACTTTGGTCAGGCAAGTGGCCAGGTTGTTTTGATCCTTTATCGCTGGATCACCTTGAGGTAGGCGACTTAGATCAGTTTAGATGTCTATGGTCAACTTGCCAATTGTTCGCCTGTTAGATTTAGATCATCGATAGTTGTGTCGTTTGGGTAGGCTAAGCCTATGCCCCTAGCTCTGACAATTGTGGTCCACACCGTTGATTATAAATGGATCGAAGTGCGTCCCTGCATTCTGCAGATCTCCTTCTGAAAGACGATTTTACTTAAGCTTTGGTCACGTGACACTGTCTCTTTATTTTATGGACCTAGTGATGAATTGGGCTTTTCTCCTGATCTGTCCTACTTGGCTAGGCTTGGGTTTTGGGCCAATGTTTTTACCCCTGGGCTTTGGGTCAATGTTTTCACCTCTCAACAATTACCCCTTTTCGGGGATCCTTTGTAGCGGATTGCCAAAGACATCGTGGCCGATCTAGTCGGAATCCGGGTCGATACCCCTGCCTATGATATGCGTCTTTTTGAGTAGTTTTAAATTAAATGATGAAGCCCGTCACTTCGTCTTTCAATGTGCCATCTCGCTTCTGACATATTAATTAAGGGGTTGTCTCTTGCTCTTCACCTCCTTGTTCATCGTCTTCTCAAAACCCTATACGCATTCCTCTGTCCTTCGCCTGAAGTTTTAGTCTATAATCCTTGTAAGTTTTTTCTCTTGTTTGCTTATTGTGATTTTGAATTTCTTTTTGCTTTTTCTTCTGCTGGTTTCTTTTATTTTCACCATGAATTGCCTGAGATGTTTCTTTGAGTCCAAGGAAAGTATTACGGAGTTTAGAACTCTGTATAACTTTTTTGATGATGTTGTCGTCTGTCTCCTTATTCTGGTGATAGTATCTCGGAGGGATCTAAGGAACGAATTCCTCTCCCTTTGATAAACATAGTTGAGGGAGGAGTTCAATTCCCCCTACATCCTCTTCTCAGAGAGGTGTTTCATTTTTATGAGGTACGTCCTTCCTAACTTTTCCCCAACTTTTTTAGAATAGTTATGGGCGTGGTTGTCTTGAACGATATCTTAGGGATCAATCTATGCCTTTTGGAGATTAGATATTGTTATAATTTTGTCCTTACTTCCAAAGAAAAGTCGAAGTTTTACTTCAAGCCCAGATCAGCGAAGTGTCAACTTGTTCAGATGCTTCCTGACTCTAGCAAGGATGTCAACGATTTGTTTGTAATAATAGAGGGGAATATGGAATTCACTCCTAGTGCTAATCGAATTTGATATATTTTCAAGGTCATTGGTTGACCAGGTTATCCTCTATCTTTCTACTTGCCTGTGATGTCGTCCTTTCTGATTGCAGTTTGTTAATGCTTTCTTGTCATTTTTTGCAGCTCCTAAGGTCTTTTCTAATCCTAGCGAGTGGAAAGATCAAGTGAACCTCCCTCTTCTACAACAAGCTTGGTCTTACAAAGGGCCACCAGAACAGTAAGGCCAAGGTCAAGTTGCCTACGTGCTGCTTTCGTACATTCCTTACTATGGTACCATGATCGTGACTGACGGTATAAATCTTAGTGCTGACAGTGGCTTTGATTTTTATATTCTTCCTCATCTTCGGGAGAACATCGAGGAAGTAGCACCTGAAGAAGAACAACCTCAAGAAGAGTCATCTAGTTCGGAGGCTACTATTTCAAACATCATGCGATGCCACTAAAGAATTTTTTGGAGATTGTTGTCGCTAGAAAGCGTCAAAGGGCTGCTGAGTCACCCTCAGCCTCCCAGGCTATTTCTGATCCTGCTGTATCTGATCAGCCCTAATGATCACCGATTGTAGCAGTAGATGATTCATTTTCTTCTCCTATCATGGCAACTGTTGAGAACGTTGCCCCCAACCTTTGGCCAGAGATCGGGCAAGTGTCCTCATAACCAATCGGTAGAGGTCTGAAAAAAAAAGTCGATTAGATTCTTCCACTACTGCTGCATGGTCTCCAACCTCTGCCTTGAAGATAGCGGTCGTCGAATCCCCAATCATCTCCATGCCGGCCTTGAAGGATCGACAGATAACCAATGCTAATACGGCTATAGGCAGTGCTGAAGTGGCCCCTACAATTATCCGCAGCTCTGTCATTCCTGCAGATGTTACTAGGTTGGCTGAACAATCAGATGTAGCTGTCTTCTTGTAGGCCTTACACTTTTATTTAGTGGTAAGTGCTTATCACCCTGCAATTATAGTTGGGAAGTTATAGTTACTTCATGTGAATATCACTAAATATATTTTGGGATTAATCTTCTATGAACATGTTAAGTCAATCACAAGTTGTTAACATCTAAATGCAATGAAAATATAGTTCCAAAACTTTTGTTTAAATTGCTAACGAACTATGCATTTTTACAAACATCTTAAATGCAATCAAAATTCAAATGACATAATTGGCCCTATAATTTTAATGCCAAAATTTCTCATGAAATATATTGCAACAATTTAAGAACAAGTCATGGAAGCAACAACATGGTTACAAAATACTATATTAATTAATGTAAAAATGGATTATTTCATTAAGAATGTCAACCAAGATATATAAATAGCAAAATAGAACAAAATCCTACCCAACCTCATTTCAGTGCAAATTTCGAATTAGTGTGAGCCAAGAGAGACTAGAATAGAAATTCAGATAGAACACTAGAGACAGAAAATAGGGTAAAAATCAAAGAGTATAGTTTTTTTGGAAATTATGGTTTTTATAGTCTTATTTTGGGCCAACTTTAAGCCCAAATTTGAGTGGCGCCCACATGTCTTGGGGTGGATCCAAAGAGGTGACGTGTTTCTTATCGCATGGCAAGTCACGGTGAAGACGTCAAAACCATTTATGAGTGAATGAGAAGTTGACGTCGATTTCGAGTTTGTTCAAATGGGAAATTAAAGAGTCAAATATGGGTTATCTTAAAATGGTTGTCCCACATTAAAACTTTAATAGAGCTTATGTGAGTATATAAGCTCTAGGGGGACAAACTTGGGGACACTCCAAGTTTGTAGAAGGGAGGAGTTATGGACAAAGTGAGTTTTAGTTCAAACCACCACACACATGCGTCGCCGTCCGTCCGGCCGATCGAGCCAGGCCGGGTGCAGGTTGTGGATTGGCTTAAACCACCACACACGTGCGCCGTCGCAGTCGTCCGTCCGGCCGACCGAGCCGGGCTGGGTGCGGGTTGTGGATTGGGTCCTAGCATTAATTTTTTGACAAAGTTTTTTTGAATTTTTCCAAAAAAAATATTATTGTAGAAAAAAATTTGAATTTTGCACCAATTTGAATTCAAATTTTTTGCTCCCACCCAATGTGCCTTTTTGTAACAACCCTCATACTGTTTACCGATTAATGACTGATTAACCGCTAATTACTGTTAACCGAGACTGATTTTGACTGATAATTGAACTACCTAAGGTACTGAACTGACTGACTGAAAACTGGAATCGAATTGACTGAGTATGTGTGTGTTAAATTGTGTTCTATCTGTTTGACTGTTTGACTATCTGTTCCTGTTTGTATGTTTAAGCTGCTAATTGAAGGCCTTATCGGCGGCCGAATTAGAAATCGACTGATGTTCCGTGACCCTCATAATTAATGTGATTTTACGGTATATTTACCTGAAAACTGTTTAGGTATGATTAAATTAGATTAAAATAAGCTAATTGAAGAGTTGGACTTAATTACCGTTTTGCCATTGTTAGTGGGCCCTTATTATAACATGTTAGAGCCTTGGTATGCTTGAATCAAACATTTTTCTCAGCTCATTTCTTGCTTTTGCCGACCAAGAGAGGAGAGTTAGAGAGAGAGAGAATTGTTCTTGTTGATTTTGCTGGTAAATTGCTTGGTAATTGAAGAATTGTTGAAGTGATTGCATATTTGAGCTCCCTTCTTGAAATACAAGACTAAAGGTAGCTCCATTGTCTTCTTAGTCATGTTTTGGTTCATTCTGGTTGAATTGAAGCTTAATTGTTGCATGCATGTTGCCATTCTTGAAGTTTTGAGGTTGTAGTTCATAATACCTCACATGCATGTCCATCTTTTGGTCATACTCCATGAGTTCATCTTGTTTTTGAAGGTTTGAGCTCTTTTGAAACAGCATTGAAGCTTTAAAAATGATTTAAGGTCATGCATGTCATGTTTGAGGATTGTTCTTGGAAAATGGTTGGAAATTGGGTTTGAATTAAACACCCTTGGGCTTTGATTTCCTAAATTGAGTTTTGAAATATGTTATTCTATGTGTTTAAAAGAGTTTTCCAGAAAATTGGCCCAAGAGGATCGAATTTTATGCATCTAAGCTTGGTTTTGAACCTGGAGCTCGAATCTGGGATTTCCAGATTTCAGTCGTCCGCTCGAGCGGGGGTAGTGCCGCTCGAGCGGTAAAATCGAGCTTCCAGCATCTTGCACTGTAGAACAGTCCGCTCGAGCGGATTATTGGGCGCTCGAGCGGAGGACTGGATGACACGCTCGAGCGGGGACCTTTGTTTGCCTGTACGCTCGAGCGGGGAAACCTGCGCTCGAGCGGGACCCTGTTTCACTGAAATTTCTGAAAATGTTTTCTAAGCGTATTTTTGCATCCTCATCCCATCCTAGGCATTCTTAGGCCTAGTTTAAGACATCTTGATGAGGATATCGATGTAGAACACACCAAGGCAAATTAGGGATTAAGTTATGAGATTTCCCAACTGTGTAGCTTAGTGTGTTCAACCTGTGAACTGTGTAGGGTTGGCGACTGGGGAGACACGCTCTAGCATACCGTAGCCCAAACTCTGTGAGTAACAATTGTGTAAAGATATGTTCAACTGATTATCTTTTGAATACTGAACTGAACTGTTTACTGAACTGGTATTATTTACTGAATGAATGTATGTCCTTTATTTCTGAACTGTACTGTGGCATCCTTAGTACCTACGATTTACTGTTACTGTTACTGTTACTGTTACAGAGATCTCTGTCGGTTTCCTTGTGGAACCACTACTGTTTACTGACTGATGGCCATCATTACTGTTCGGTCTTTTAAGACCTACTGTTACTGTTATGCTAATGGATGTACCACATATGACTGTTTACTGTACTGAGCAACTGAAATACTGATTCAAATGAACTGTTTTCATTACTGTAAGGACATTCATTCTAAACCCCTTTACGCTTTATGTTATTCACTGGGCTTTAGCTCACTGCTCATATATATATGTAGGTGTTCAGGCACCAGACCACAGCTAGAGGCGTCAGGGTTACTCCAGTTTTGTCAAGCCAGCCTTTGTGCCTCACCGCGAGGTTCCGAGTCTACCTGCTAAGGCTTAGGGGTGTTTTAAGAATTCCCCCTTCTGTACTGTTTTACCGTTCTGTATAGACTGTATGTTACTGTACCGTTATATAGGGTCGAGTCCCTAATCTGAATGCTTGTAAATATCGTGCATACTGTTCTGTACTGTTATGTATAAATGTATGAAAAATCTTTTTGGCATACAGACTGTCACAGCTCAATGGACATTATTTATTTACTGTATTGGCTTCCGCCAGGCCCTGTACTCTGTTTTACTGTATTACTGTTAAGCAGGCCTTCGGTAATCTCGGATTACTGGCCGGTTACGGTGCTAAACCCATAGGGCCGGGTTTGGGTCGTGACAGAGTGGTATCAGAGCGATACTTAACCACGAGTTATACCGCACACACGTGTCCAAATGAGCTATAGGGTGTCCTAGAAAAGTGATTAGGGCATCGCATGAGCATGATAAGTGTGTGATTATGTTATGACTGAATACGTGCTAATGTGGTAAACTGTTAAACAAATGACTGCTTATGTTTAAAACTGTTATAACTGCTTATAGTGAAATGGACAATGCAAATGAACCTGAATCCTCGTCTACCGAGGCAAGAATGGAAAGAATGGAAAGAATGATAGAACTGATAACTGCTAGACTTGAACAACAACAGAACCAACCGCCCCCACCTCCTCCTCCTCCGGTACAGCCGGAACCTAATGTTAATGTGAATGATGGGGATATTATTGCTCTGACCCAGAAGTTCAGCAAAATGAAACCGCCATCCTTTCAGGGAGGCCTTGAACCGTTAAAAGCTGAAGCTTGGGTTCTGGAAACAGAGAAACTATTTGAAGTGTTTCCGTGCTCAGAAGCGAATAAAGTACTGTTAGCTACCTTCACCTTGCAAGAAGAAGCTAGAAGGTGGTGGATGTTGATCCGCGATACAACTACTGTTATGACTTGGGCTCAGTTCAAGGAGTCATTCTTTGAAAAGTACTTCCCGCAGTGTGTCAGGGATAGGAAAGTAACTGAGTTTGAACAACTGAAACAGGGCACCACGTCGGTTGCCGAATATGAAACAAAATTTACTGAACTTGCCCGTTATGCACCGCACATGGTGGATACTGAGTATAAGAAGGCCAGGAAATTTGAGGGCGGCCTTAATGTTGCAATTCTTGATCGAATAAACGTTTTGAAACTACCAACTTTTGTGGGTGTTCTCGACCGGGCATTGATGGCCGAGTCAAACATTGCAGCAGTGAAACAATCTGAGACACCAACAACTGAATGGCATGGTAAAAGGCAGGGTTTCAAATTCAAGAAAGGCAAGCACAACCCAGCCAACAAGAAACAGAATACGGGGTCGACAACTAGCCCCAGTCAAGGGAGTGGGTTCATACCACCCTGTTCTGAATGTGGCAAGAAGCACAAAGGGGTCTGTTACAAACTATCTGGAGCCTGTTACAGGTGTGGCAAGGTGGGCCACATGGTTAAAGATTGTCCTTCCGCTCCTCAGGGCAATAGCAAAGCTGCAGCCAGCGGCGCGGCATCAAATGCTCCACTAAAACCGAATCCTAAAGCTACCGGGAAAGAGCCTGTGAGGCAAGGCCGAGTGTTCGCACTAGTACCGGGAGATGTGCAGAATACCGAGACCGTTGTGTCAGGTATTCTCTCTATTTGTACACAAAATGCATATGTATTGATTGATTCGGGGTCTACACATTCTTATGTATCGCATGCTTTCTCACAGAAACTGAATAGACCCTTAGAACCTATGAACTATCTGCTAGCCGTATCATCACCTGTAGGGGGATCCATGACATGTGCTTATATGTACCCCGCATGTGAAATTATTGTTGGGGATATGCATCTGTTTATTGATTTACTGCCATTGAACATTGATCATTTTGACATAATATTGGGAATGGATTGGTTACAAAAATATCATGCCACTATTGACTGTGTGACCAAGCAAGTTGTTTTCCGTCCACCTGGTCTGCCTGAATTCGTGTTTAATGGGGTTGGAGTAGTACCTCCCCCGTATCTGATTTCATCTGTGAAAGCTGTAAAATTGATTAGAAAGGGCTGTAAGGGATATTTGTGTTCTGTACTGACTGTATCTACTGATGATAATGCTAATGTGAACTGTATTCCTATAGTCAGAGAATTCCCAGATGTTTTTCCAGACAATTTTCCAGGGGATTTGATTGACAGGGAGATTGAATTCACCGTGGACGTGATTCCCGGAACACAGCCAGTTTCTAAAGCTCCCTACCGAATGGCTCCAACTGAACTGAAAGAATTGAAGGCGCAATTGCAAGAACTGTTAGACAAGAAGTTTATTAGACCCAGTACCTCACCATGGGGTGCACCGGTTTTGTTTGTAAAGAAGAAAGACGGCTCACTGAGACTGTGCATTGACTACCGTGAATTGAACAAGGTAACTGTAAAGAATAAATACCCGTTACCGCGTATTGATGACCTGTTTGATCAGTTACAGGGTGCTAAAGTATTTTCCAAGATTGATCTTAGATCCGGATATCATCAACTGAAGGTTAAGCCGGAAGACATTGATAAAACTGCTTTTAGAACGAGGTATGGACATTACGAATTTTTAGTTATGCCTTTTGGAGTCACGAATGCACCAGCTGCATTTATGGACCTCATGAACAGAATCTTTAAACCATACCTTGACAACTTTATTGTTGTATTTATTGATGACATATTGATTTACTCCAAGAGTATAGAAGAACATGAACATCATCTGAGACTTGCCCTACAAACTTTAAGAGAACAGAAACTGTATGCTAAACTGTCTAAATGTGAATTTTGGCTTGACCATGTTATGTTTTTGGGGCATGTTGTTAGCAAAGATGGAATTTCTGTTGATCCGCAGAAAATTGAAGCTGTAGTGAACTGGCCTAGACCGACAAATGTGACTGAAGTCCGAAGCTTTTTGGGATTGGCTGGATATTACAGAAGATTTGTCAAAGATTTCTCCAAAATTGCTCTACCATTGACTCAGTTAACTCAGAAGGGGACATCATTTGACTGGACTGACCAAAGAGAATCTGCTTTCCAGGAGTTGAAAACTCGATTAGTGACTGCACCTGTTCTGACCTTACCTTCAGGTACGGATGGTTATACTGTGTTTAGTGATGCTTCTCATAAGGGTTTGGGATGTGTTTTAATGCAGAATGGGAGAGTTATTGCTTATGCTTCCCGACAACTGAGACCACATGAAAAGAACTACCCGACCCATGATCTGGAACTTGCTGCAGTAGTATTTGCACTGAAAATCTGGCGTCACTACCTATACGGGGTAACATGTGAAGTATATACCGACCACAAGAGTTTGAAATATTTCTTCACACAGAAAGAACTGAACATGAGACAGCGGAGATGGCTAGAACTGATTAAAGACTATGACCTACAGATATTGTACCATCCGGGAAAAGCCAATACCGTTGCCGATGCATTGAGCCGAAAATCGATTGGAAACTTAGCATGTTTGCTTACCGGACAGAAAGAGTTACTTTGTGACCTTGAAAAGTCTAAAATTGAAATTGTTTTGGGAGAACAAGGTGGAACCTTAGCTGCTATTTCTGCCCAACCAGCACTGATTGAAGAGATTAAAGAGAAACAACAACTGGATGACTTCTTGAAAAAGATCATCGAAGAAAGAGAATCCAAACCGAGACCCGGATTCAAATTTGAGAATAATGTACTGAAATTTCAAGAAAGACTGTGTGTACCAAATGACACTGAACTGAAAAGAAGAGTTCTGCAAGAAGGCCACAATTCGAAACTGTCTATCCATCCAGGGAACACGAAAATGTACCAAGATATGAAACAGAATTTCTGGTGGCCGGGGATGAAGAAGGAAATTGCCGACTTTGTGTCCAAATGTCTTCATTGTCAACAGGTCAAAGCTGAACATCAACGACCTGCCGGATTATTGCAACCCTTACCTATACCAGAGTGGAAATGGGAGCATATCACGATGGATTTCATTGTGGGATTACCTCGCTCCAGAAAAGGTATGGATTCAATTTGGGTTATTGTTGATAGACTAACCAAATCTGCTCACTTCTTACCTGTCAAGACAATCTATAATGCGGACAAATTGGCTGTTATCTATATTGATGAAATTGTAAGACTGCATGGAGTGCCTGTGTCTATTGTTTCTGACAGGGATTCGAAGTTTACATCGAGGTTTTGGCAAAGTCTACAGACTGCATTGGGTACTGAATTAAGGCTGAGTAGTGCCTATCATTCTCAGACAGATGGACAGTCAGAAAGGACCATCCAAACTCTGGAGGATTTACTGAGAATGTGTATCCTTGATTTTCAGGGAGACTGGGAAAGTCATCTGCCATTAGTTGAATTCGCCTACAATAACAGCTACCATTCGAGTATTGGTATGGCGCCTTTCGAGGCATTGTATGGCAGAAAATGTAGATCTCCGATTTGCTGGGCAGAAGTTGGAGATGGGCCGTTGCTTGGGCCCGAGATTGTGTATGAAACAACTGAAAAAGTGAAACTGATACAGCAAAGACTGAAAACTGCACAGAGTAGACAGAAAAGTTATGCAGATGTCAGAAGACGGGACAGAGAGTATGAAGTGGGTGATCACGTTTTTGTGAAAGTGACACCAATGAAAGGCCAGACTCGTTTTGGAGTCAAAGGCAAGTTAGCGCCGAGATATGTCGGACCGTATGAGATTATTGAGAAAATCAATCCGGTGGCGTATCAAGTTGCGCTCCCTCCTGAAATGGAGCATATGCATAACGTCTTCCACATTTCGATGTTGAGAGACTACCTCCGGGATCCCTTCCATGTAATTGAGCCTACTCGTATAGTGCTGAGTGATGACTACACTTACGAGGAACGTCCTATACAGATTGTTAACAGACGGATCAAGAAACTGAGAAACAAAGAGATCCCGCTAGTGAAAGTTGACTGGGAGAACCATGGTGGTATGTATGCCACTTGGGAAAGGGAAGATGACATGGCTAAAAGATATCCTGAACTATTCCCACTGAATCCTGTTTTCTTCCAGAATGAAGGTAACTCGAGTTTAGAGGACTAAACTCTTTATAAGGAGGGGAGACTGTAACAACCCTCATACTGTTTACCGATTAATGACTGATTAACCGCTAATTACTGTTAACCGAGACTGATTTTGACTGATAATTGAACTACCTAAGGTACTGAACTGACTGACTGAAAACTGGAATCGAATTGACTGAGTATGTGTGTGTTAAATTGTGTTCTATCTGTTTGACTGTTTGACTATCTGTTCCTGTTTGTATGTTTAAACTGCTAATTGAAGGCCTTATCGGCGGCCGAATTAGAAATCGACTGATGTTCCATGACCCTCATAATTAATGTGATTTTACGGTATATTTACCTGAAAACTGTTTAGGTATGATTAAATTAGATTAAAATAAGCTAATTGAAGAGTTGGACTTAATTACCGTTTTGCCATTGTTAGTGGGCCCTTGTTATAACATGTTAGAGCCTTGGTATGCTTGAATCAAACATTTTTCTCAGCTCATTTCTTGCTTTTGCCGACCAAGAGAGGAGAGTTAGAGAGAGAGAGAATTGTTCTTGTTGATTTTGCTGGTAAATTGCTTGGTAATTGAAGAATTGTTGAAGTGATTGCATATTTGAGCTCCCTTCTTGAAATACAAGACTAAAGGTAGCTCCATTGTCTTCTTAGTCATGTTTTGGTTCATTCTGGTTGAATTGAAGCTTAATTGTTGCATGCATGTTGCCATTCTTGAAGTTTTGAGGTTGTAGTTCATAATACCTCACATGCATGTCCATCTTTTGGTCATACTCCATGAGTTCATCTTGTTTTTGAAGGTTTGAGCTCTTTTGAAACAGCATTGAAGCTTTAAAAATGATTTAAGGTCATGCATGTCATGTTTGAGGATTGTTCTTGGAAAATGGTTGGAAATTGGGTTTGAATTAAACACCCTTGGGCTTTGATTTCCTAAATTGAGTTTTGAAATATGTTATTCTATGTGTTTAAAAGAGTTTTCCAGAAAATTGGCCCAAGAGGATCGAATTTTATGCATCTAAGCTTGGTTTTGAACCTGGAGCTCGAATCTGGGATTTCCAGATTTCAGTCGTCCGCTCGAGCGGGGGTAGTGCCGCTCGAGCGGTAAAATCGAGCTTCCAGCATCTTGCACTGTAGAACAGTCCGCTCGAGCGGATTATTGGGCGCTCGAGCGGAGGACTGGATGACACGCTCGAGCGGGGACCTTTGTTTGCCTGTACGCTCGAGCGGGGAAACCTGCGCTCGAGCGGGACCCTGTTTCACTGAAATTTCTGAAAATGTTTTCTAAGCGTATTTTTGCATCCTCATCCCATCCTAGGCATTCTTAGGCCTAGTTTAAGACATCTTGATGAGGATATCGATGTAGAACACACCAAGGCAAATTAGGGATTAAGTTATGAGATTTCCCAACTGTGTAGCTTAGTGTGTTCAACCTGTGAACTGTGTAGGGTTGGCGACTGGGGAGACACGCTCTAGCATACCGTAGCCCAAACTCTGTGAGTAACAATTGTGTAAAGATATGTTCAACTGATTATCTTTTGAATACTGAACTGAACTGTTTACTGAACTGGTATTATTTACTGAATGAATGTATGTCCTTTATTTCTGAACTGTACTGTGGCATCCTTAGTACCTACGATTTACTGTTACTGTTACTGTTACAGAGATCTCTGTCGGTTTCCTTGTGGAACCACTACTGTTTACTGACTGATGGCCATCATTACTGTTCGGTCTTTTAAGACCTACTGTTACTGTTATGCTAATGGATGTACCACATATGACTGTTTACTGTACTGAGCAACTGAAATACTGATTCAAATGAACTGTTTTCATTACTGTAAGGACATTCATTCTAAACCCCTTTACGCTTTATGTTATTCACTGGACTTTAGCTCACTGCTCATATATATATGTAGGTGTTCAGGCACCAGACCACAGCTAGAGGCGTCAGGGTTACTCCAGTTTTGTCAAGCCAGCCTTTGTGCCTCACCGCGAGGTTCCGAGTCTACCTGCTAAGGCTTAGGGGTGTTTTAAGAATTCCCCCTTCTGTACTGTTTTACCGTTCTGTATAGACTGTATGTTACTGTACCGTTATATAGGGTCGAGTCCCTAATCTGAATGCTTGTAAATATCGTGCATACTGTTCTGTACTGTTATGTATAAATGTATGAAAAATCTTTTTGGCATACAGACTGTCACAGCTCAATGGACATTATTTATTTACTGTATTGGCTTCCGCCAGGCCCTGTACTCTGTTTTACTGTATTACTGTTAAGCAGGCCTTCGGTAATCTCGGATTACTGGCCGGTTACGGTGCTAAACCCATAGGGCCGGGTTTGGGTCGTGACACTTTTCCAAACAAGTCCAAGCAGATTCAAACAGATTTTCAACATGTTTTAACAAATTGCACTGGACAAATTCAGTTTCTTTCCAGACAGATTCAAAACTGTTTCAACAGTTTGCATCTGTTCAATTTGAAATCAAACATGTTCGGCTCTTCCAACAATCACCAACTATGCCTATAAATACAAAATCATTTCAGCAAATTTGATCATCCAAATAAATTCAATTCTCTTCCCGTTTTTGCTCTCTCTTTGCACTATTTTTCATACTAGTTTTTAGAGAAATTTCTGAGAGTATAGAACACAGGTTCTAGTTTACCGGAACAGATTGTTTTTAGTGCTAATACAATCTGTGTAAGATCATTTTATCCCAGGAGATAGACGCTATAATTTCGTAAGCACCTGAGCGGGGCGAATCTGTCTTAAGGACAGAGTGTCACACACTTGACTTGATCATTATTGTTCATAAGTTGTTTAGGTAAAATACTGTAAGTAATTTATTTTGTTTATTTGATTTGGATTCAAGTTATTTGTTATACACAGAAGATTTTTCAAACAAGTTTTAGAAAAGGGATGATTTTAGAAATATCCACAGAGAGAAAAAAAATGGGGAAGAAGATAGTTTTAGAAGAGGGTTTAGGGTTTCAGAAATAATCAAAGGGAGGGATATCTTGTTGATTGCTCTTTAAAAAAAAAGTTTCCTTCGTTTTCTCGGCTTACTGGGTTAGATTAGGGTTTTAAACCGAACAACCACTTAAAACCTGTAGTCAGTCAAGCCAGAGGAAGAGAAACGAATGAGTGCTGTGAGAACCCGAATATAAAAATAAAGTAAAAAATTAAATGATAATAATTTTACAATCTCAAATATTTTGATGGTGAATTCTAAAGTACAAATTAAATATTGTTAGAGGGTATTTTAATTAATTTTAAACACACGATATGAAAAGGTTAATAATAATAAAACCCTAATCTCTCTTATTTGTTCTCCGCAAAATAGCTGCAGTCGTGAAAGAGAGAGAGAGAGAGAGAAGAGAGATTGGAGAGAAATTTTCAGCAATATTGGTGGGTTTCCTATTTTATTATATTTTTATATTGTGATGGTTTATGTGTGTAATCTGCTTGTTGTTGGGAAGGAATAGGAGAAATGGGTGTGTTGTTTGGGTGCCAAGGCAGTGGTTGGTGATGAGAAATAATGGGTGTAATTCGTAGTCCAAAGAAAGAAAAAAAAATTTTGCACACAAACACAAACATTAAAAATCAAGAAATCATATCAAACAAATGAATTTTGAACTGAAATTTTTACAGTAGCTTAATTAAATATTGAATTTCATGCCAGAATTATTTTATAATTTTTGGGAGTCAAAATCCATATAAACTGATGCATTCAAGTTTGTCTAGGAAACTAGTACAAAATAGTAAATTCGGAAGTGTCGTTTTCTTTGGGTATAAATTCAAAAATTATCAAATCAGTGTCATTAGAACCGGTTACAAGTCTAGTTTCTTAAAATTTTGGCCTTGCATCGATTTCTCAGGTATACTAACAGAAACATTAATTTCTTTAAAGTGTTGCAGGTATACTAACAGAAACCAATTGGATTTGAAACTTAGGATATATTAGTTGATATATGGAGGGTTTTGGAATTTTTTTAATAGCATGAAGTGGGTTTTTAATTTTCAAATTTAGCGAATAGATTGGGAAAACTTGTTTAAAATTCTGTTTTATCTTAAAGTTATTTTTAATTAAGTTTCGATCTGAACCCTTGTCTTGGGTAATTTAGACCTTGAAGAACATGAAATTAGGTATTATTTAATAGTATTGAATAGTAACGGTGAGTTGGGTTGAGCTGTGATAGTGTGATTTAGCTTGGGGTTACTTAGTTTCTTATTCTTTTAGTATTTTTGAGTTACTAGTGACATGTAGTTTTCGTACTTGTTTCAGGGTACTAGTTGGACTTTCCTATTCGGTTTGAGGATTATATTATACCATGTTTAGGTGAGTAGTTGCCTGCTACATATTTTTATAAATGTTCCCCTACCCTGAACTGTTGGAAAATTAAATTGTTGTTTTAGAACTAAACTGTTTTGATAAATTATTATATTATCAATGGAATTAAATTAACACTGAAATATGTGTAAACTTGGCATACTGTAAACTATTTTTTATGGTCTCATGTTTATAATGGTGAACTACCATGTTTTGCGAAACTGAATTGTATTGATTATTGGGATTATCTGTATATAAAAGTCCAAGGAAATCATTCCACTGTGACTCTAGCCACTAGGGAACAGATCTGGGTTGGCATGTGATGACCCTAGTGCTCAACGATTGTAAGGAAAAGACCTAGGCTAGGCTAGGTGTCACGACCCAAACCCGCCCCTATGGGTTTAGCACCGTAACCAGCCAGTAATCTGAGATTACCGAAGGCCTGCTTAATAGTAATACAGTAATACAGAGTACAGGGGCTGGCGGAAGCCAATACAGTAAATAAACAATGTCCAATGAGCTGTGACAGTCTGTATGCCAAAAAGACTTTTCATTCAAATATATACAGTCAGACAAAACAGTATGTACATATATACGATCATTCAGTTCAGGGACCTAATCCCTATCAAACTGTACAGTAACAGTCTATACAGTCGAACAGGACAGATACAGAGACAGACGGGGAATTTAAAAACACCCCTAAGCCGTAGCTTGACAAGCTTGGAACCTCGCAGTGAGGCACAACGGTTGGCTTGACAAAACTGGAGTTTACCCCGACGCTTCTAGCTGCGGTCTGGTGCCTGCACACCTGCATATATATATGAACAGTGAGCTAAAGCCCAGTGAATAACACAATGCGTAAAGAGGTTAAGAATAAATGTCCTTATAGTAATGAAAACAGTTCATTAAATCAGTATTTCAGTCGTTCAGTCGATACAGTCATATGTGGTACATCCATTAGCATAACAGTACAGTAAACAATAGGTCTTAAAAGATCGAGCAGTAAATGATGGCCATCAGTCAGTAACAGTAGTGGTTCCAACGAGGGAACCGACAGAGATCTTTGTAGCAGTAGCAGTAAACAGTAGTTGCTAAGGATGCCACAATACAGTTCAGAATATAGGACATACATTCATTCAATTAACAGTATCAGTTCAGAAAGCAGTACGGTTCAATTGTTCAGAAGATAATCATTTTGAACATATCTTTACACAGTTGTTACTCACAGAGTTCTGGGCTACAGTAAGCTAGAGCGCGTCCCCAGTCGCCAACCCTACACAGTTACAGATTGAACACACACTAAGCTACACAGTTGAGAAAGATAATAACTTAATCCCTAATTGCTTCAGTGTGTTCTACATCTATATCCTCATTAGGATGCCTTAAACTAGGCCTAAGAATGCCTAGGATGAGATGAGGATGCAAAAATGCACTTGAAAAAAGCATTTCCAGACTTTTCAGAAAATAGGGGTCACGCTCGAGCGTAGGTTAATCCGCTCGAGCGGACATGCAGACAAAGGTTTCCGCTCGAACGTAGACTTATCCGCTCGAGCGTTCTGCAAAACAGTCAAAAGTGCTGGATAGGCAAAAATCACGCTCGATTGGGCGCTCGACACCCGCTCGAGCGTCAATTATTCCGCTCGAGCGGAATTCAAAACAGAACAAAATGCTGGGAGCACGATTTCCACGCTCGAGCGCCAGTCACCCCGCTCGAGCGTGAGTCAAAATCCTGGAAATTCGCTCAAAACCAAGTTTTAAACCATAAATTTCGATCCTCTTGGGCCAATTTTCCAGAAAACACATCAAAACTCATACTTTAACATGATTCAAAACTCAATTTGTAAAATCAAAGCCCAA
Organism: Camellia sinensis; assembly: GCF_055761805.1. Classification (NCBI taxonomy): domain Eukaryota; kingdom Viridiplantae; phylum Streptophyta; class Magnoliopsida; order Ericales; family Theaceae; genus Camellia; species Camellia sinensis. Next base: position 121,237,687 of record NC_138971.1, on the reverse strand, counting down.
GGGTGTTTCAAATAAATCCAATTCAAACCAATTTCCATGAATATGAAGAACATGCAAACATGCATGAATTTAAACAATTTCAAGCTTCAATTTCATGCTCTAATGAGCCAATTCTTTCAAAGACAAGGTGAAAACATGGTCTATTGTAAAAATATGAGCATGCATGTACAATTTCATGAAGGACAACTTCAAAACTTCAAAGTAAAGGCATGCATGCATGAACTAGGCTCCAATTCAACATCATGAGACCAAAACTTGACTTAAATCACTAAAGGCTCAAGAACCACGCATGAACAAGCTTAAATACAACAAGGAGAGGTTGGAATTCCTTACCTAAGTCTTGAATTAGAGGTATGGAGGCTCAAGAAGGCAAATCTCTCACAATTTCTTCAAGATTCCAAGCAATTCAAGATGAATTCACTCTAACTCCCTATTCTCCCTCTCTAGTCGGCTATACACTCAAGAATAATGGCTGAGCAAATGTTTGTAATGCAAGACTAAGCCTTAGACAGGGTTTGGTGTAGTGGTCCACTCAAATGGCAAAGTTGTAGTTAAGTCAAACTATGTAACTTCTCAATAATTAACCTAATTTAATCATACTGAATCAGCTTTCAGATAAATATACCATAAAATCACATTAATTCTAAGGATCACAAATCATCAATCAATTTCGAATTCGGCCGCCGATAAGGCCTTCAATTTGCAATTTAAACATAAAAGCACGAACAGATAATCAAATAACCAAACAGATAGAATTACAATTAAACAGGTATACTCAGTCAATTCAGTTTCAATTTCAGTCGGTCAGTTCAGTAGTTTATTCAGTTCACTTATCAGTCATAATCAGTTCAGTTTAACGGTAATCAGTGGTTAATCAGTAAACAGTGACGAGGGTTGTTACAGTCTCCCCTCCTTAAAAAGAGTTTAGTCCTCTAAACTCGAGTTACCTTTATTCTGGAAGAAAACAGGGTTTAGTGGAAACAGTTCAGGATATCTTTTAGCCATGTCATCTTCCCTTTCCCAAGTGGCATACACGCCACCATGGTTTTTCCAGTCGACTTTCACTAGCGGGATCTCTTTATTTCTCAACTTCTTGATCCGTCTGTTTACAATCTGTATGGGCCGTTCCTCGTAAGTGTAGTCATCACCCAACACTACACGAGTAGGCTCTATCACATGAAAGGGATCCCGGAGGTAATCCCTCAACATAGATATGTGGAAGACGTTGTGCATATGCTCCATTTCAGGAGGAAGCGCAACTTGATACGCCACCGGATTGATTTTCTCGATAATCTCATACGGTCCAACATATCTTGGCGCTAACTTGCCTTTGACTCCAAAACGAGTCTGGCCTTTCATCGGTGTCACTTTCACAAAAACGTGATCACCCACTTCATACTCTTTGTCTCGTCTTCTAACATCAACATAACTCTTCTGTCTGCCTGCGCAGTTTTCAGTCTCTGTTGTACTAGTTTCACTTTCTCAGTTGTTTCATAAACAATCTCAGCCCAAGCAGAGGCCCATCTCTAACTTCTGCCCAGCAAATCGGAGATCTACATTTTCTGCCATACAACGCCTTGAAAGGCGCCATACCAATACTTGAATGGTAGCTGTTGTTATAGGCAAATTCAGCCAATGACAAATGGCTTTCCCAGTTTCCCTGAAAATCAAGGACACACATTCTCAGTAAATCCTCCAAAGTCTGGATGGTTCTTTCTGACTGGCCATCGGTCTGAGGATAATAAGCACTACTCAGTCTCAATTCAGTACCCAATGCAGTCTGTAAGCTTTGCCAAAATCTCGACGTAAACTTCGAATCCCTATCAGAAACAATGGACACAGGCACTCCATGTAGTCTAACAATTTCATCAATATAGAGTGTAGCCAATTTGTCCGCGTTATAAATTGTCTTAACAGGTAAGAAGTGAGCAGATTTAGTCAGTCTATCAACCATAACCCATATTGAGTCCATACCTTTACTAGAGCGAGGTAATCCAACGATAAAGTCCATGGTAATATGTTCCCATTTCCACTCCGGTATCGGTAAGGGCTGCAATAAGCCTGCGGGTCGTTGATGTTCGGCTTTGACTTGTTGGCAATGAAGATATTTTGATACAAAATCGGCAATTTCTTTCTTCATTCCCGGCCACCAGAAATTCAGTTTCAGATCTTGATACATTTTCGTATTCCTTGGATGGATAGAAAATTTTGAATTGTGGCCCTCTTGCAGAACTCTTCTTTTTAATTCAGAATCATTTGGTACGCACAGTCTTTCTTGAAATTTCAGTACATTACTTTCAAATTTGAAACCCGATCTTGATTTGGATTCCCTTTCTTCGATGATCTTCTTTAAGAAGTCATCCAATTGTTGTTTCTCTTTAATCTCTTCAATCAGTGCCGGTTGAGCAGAAATAGCAGCTAAGGTTCCACCTTGTTCTCGTACGACAATTTCAATTTCAGATGTTTCAAGGTCACAAAGCAACTCTTTCTGCCCGGTAAGCAAACAGGCTAAATTTCCAATCGATTTCTGACTCAGTGCATCGGCAACGGTGTTGGCTTTTCCTAGATGGTACAAAATCTGTAGGTCATAGTCTTTAATCAATTCTAGCCATCTCCGCTGTCTCATGTTCAGTTCTTTCTGTGTGAAGAAATATTTCAGACTCTTATGGTCGGTATATACTTTACACGTCGCCCCATAAAGGTAGTGACGCCAGATTTTTAGTGCAAATACTACTGCAGCAAGTTCCAGATCCTGGGTCGGGTAGTTCTTTTCATGCGGTCTCAGTTATCGGGAAGCATAGGCAATTACTCTCCCATTCTGCATTAAAACACACCCCAAACCCTTATGAGAAGCATCACTAAATATGGTATAACCGTCCGTACCTGAAGGTAAGGTAAGAACTGGTGCAGTCACGAGTCAAGTCTTTAACTCTTGGAAGGTTGATTCCCTTTGGTTAGTCCAATCAAATGACATCCCCTTCTATGTCAGTTGAGTTAATGGTAAGGAAATTTTGGAGAAGTCTTTGACAAATCTTCTGTAATACCCGGCTAGTCCCAAAAAGCTTCGAACTTCTGTCACATTTGTTGGTCTAGGCCAGTTCACTACAGCTTCAATTTTCTGCGGATCAACAGAAATTCCATCTTTGCTAACAACATGCCCCAAAAACATAACATGATCAAGCCAAAATTCACATTTAGACAATTTAGCATAAATTTTCTGTTCTCTTAGGGTCTGTAGGGCAAGTCTCAGATGATGTTCATGTTCTTCTATACTTTTGGAGCAAATCAGTATGTCATCAATGAATGCAACAATAAAGTCATCAAGGTACGGTTTAAAGATTCTGTTCATGAGGTCCATGAATGCAGCAGGTGCATTGGTAACTCCAAAAGGCATAACTAAAAATTCGTAATGTCCATACCTCGTTCGAAAAGCAGTTTTATCAATGTCTTCTGGTTTAACTTTCAACTGATGGTATTCGGATCTGAGATCGATCTTAGAAAACACTTGAGCACCGTGTAACTGATCAAATAAGTCATCAATACGTGGCAATGGGTATTTATTTTTCACAGTTACCTTGTTCAGTTCACGGTAATCAATGCACAGTCTCAGTGAGCCGTCTTTCTTCTTCACAAATAAAACAGGAGCACCCCAAGGCGAAGTGCTAGGTCTGATGAACTTCTTATCTAACAGTTCCTGCAATTGCACTTTCAATTCCTTCAGTTCAGTTGGAGCCATTCGGTAAGGAGCTTTAGATACTGGCTGCGTTCCCGGAATCACATCAACGGTGAATTCAATCTCTCTGTCAGTCAAATCCCCTGACAGATTATCTGGGAAAACATCTGGAAATTCTCTGACTATAGGAATACTGTTCACATTAGCATCATCATCAGTAGATACAGTCAATACAGAACACAGGTATCCCTTACACCCCTTTCTAATCAATTTAATAGCTTTCATAGATGAAATCAAATACGGAGGAGGTACTACTCCGACCCCATTAAACACAAATTCGGGTAAACCCGGTGGACGGAAAACTACTTGTTTCGTTACACAGTCTATGGTAGCATGGTATTTTGTTAACTAGTCCATTCCCAATATTACATCAAAATGATCAATGTTTAGAGGCAGTAAGTCAATAAACAAATGTGCATCACCAACAATAATTTCATAAGCAGGGTACATATATGCACAGGTCATAGATTCCCCAATGGGTGATGATACAACTAACAGATAATTCATGGGTTCTAATGGTCTATTCAGTTTTCGCGAAAAAGCATGCGACACATATGAATGCGTAGACCCCGAATCAATCAGTACATAAGCATTTTGGGTGCAAATAGAGAGAATACCTGACACAACGGTCTCGGTATTCTGCACGTCTCCCGATACTAGGGCAAACACTCGGCCCTGCCTCATGGGCTCTTTCCCGGTAGCTTTGGGGTTCGGTTTTGGTGCAACAGTTAAGGCTGCCACGCTTGGTGTAGCTTTACTACTGGCCTGTGGAGCAGAGGGGCAGTCTTTAACCATGTGGCCCACCTTGCCACACCTGTAACAAGCTCCAGATATTTTGTAACAGACCTCTTTGTGCTTCTTGCCACACTCAAAACAGGGTGGTATGAAACCACTTCCCTGGCTGGGGCTAGTTGTTGACCCCGTATTCTGTTTCTTGTTCACTGGGTTATGTTTGCCTTTCTTGAATTTGAAACCCTGCCTTTTCCCACGCCATTCAGACGCTAGTGTTTCAGTTTTTAGTGCCTCGATGTTCGATTCAGCCATCAAGGCTCGGTCAAGAACATTTACATAGTTTGGTAGCTTCAGAACATTAATTCTGTCGAGAATTGCAACATTAAGGCCACCTTCGAACTTCCTGGCCTTCTTGTACTCGGTGTCCACCATGTGTGGTGCATATCTAGCAAGTTCGGTAAATTTTATTTCATATTCAGCAACAGACATTGAGCCCTGTCTCAGCTGTTCAAACTCAGTTACTTTTCTATCCCTGACACACTGAGGGAAATACTTTTCGAAGAAGGCTCCTTTGAATTGAGCCCAAGTCATAACTGTATTTTCATTACGGATAAGCATCCACCACCTTCTAGCTTCTTCTTGCAGAGTAAAGGTGGCCAATAGCACTTTATGCGCTTCAGAGCACGAAAAAACCTCAAATAATTTTTCAGTCTCAAGAACCCATGCTTCAGCCTTTAACGGTTCAAAGCCTCCCTGAAAGGATGGCGGTTTCATTTTGCTGAACTTGTGGGTGAGAGTAATTATGTCCCCATCATTAACGTTAGTATTCTGTTCCGGTACAGCCGGAGGAGAAGGTGGGGGCTGTTGATTCTGTTGCTGGTCTAATCTTTCAGTTATCAGTTCCATCATCCGTTCCAGTCTGGCCATTCTGGCCTCAGGGGATGAGGATTCAGTTGCAGTGTTTGCATTATCCATTTCACTATAAGCAGTTGTAACAATTATCAATATAGGCAGTCATTGTTTACACAGGTTCATACTTTAGCATATACTCATTCAGTCATATCACACACTTATCATGCTCATGTAATGCCCTAATCACTTTTCTAGGACATCCTATAGCTCATTTGGACACGTGTGTGCGGTATAACTCGTGGTAAGTATCGCTCTGATACCACTCTGTCACGACCCCAACCCGCCCCTATGGGTTTAGCACTGTAACCGGCCAGTAATCCGAGATTACCGAAGGCCTGCTTAATAGTAATACAGTAATACAGAGTACAGGGGCTGGCGGAAGCCAATACAGTAAATAAACAATGTCCAATGAGCTGCGACAGTCTGTATGCCAAAAAGACTTTTCATTAAAATATATACAGTCAGACAAAACAGTATGTACATATATACAATCATTCAGTTCAGGGACCTAATCCCTATCAAACAGTACAGTAACAGTCTATATAGTCGAACAGGACAGATACAGAGACAGACGGGGAATTTAAAAACACCCTTAAGCCGTAGCTTGACAGGCTCGGAACCTCGCAGTCAGGCACAACGGTTGGCTTGACAAAACTGGAGTTTACCCCGACGCTTCTAGATGCGATCTGGTGCCTGCACACCTACATATATATATGAACAGTGAGCTAAAGCCCAGTGAATAACACAATGCGTAAAGAGGTTAAGAATGAATGTCCTTACAGTAATGAAAACAGTTCATTAAATCAGTATTTTAGTCGTTCAGTCGATACAGTCATATGTGGTACATCCATTAGCATAACAGTACAGTAAACAGTAGGTCTTAAAAAGACCGAGCAGTAAATGATGGCCATCAGTCAGTAACAGTAGTGGTTCCAACGAGGGAACCGACAGAGATCTCTGTAGCAGTAGCAGTAAACAGTAGTTGCTAAGGATGCCACAATACAGTTCATAATATAGGACATACATTCATTCAATTAATAGTATTAGTTCAAAAAGCAGTACGGTTCAATTGTTCAGAAGATAATCATTTTGAACATATCTTTACACAGTTGTTACTCACAGAGTTCTGGGCTACAGTAAGCTAGAGCGCGTCCCCAATCGCCAACCCTACACAGTTACAGATTGAACACACACTAAGCTACACAGTTGGGAAGGATAATAACTTAATCCCTAATTGCCTCAGTGTGTTCTACATCTATATCCTCATTAGGATGCCTTAAACTAGGCCTAAGAATGCCTAGGATGAGATGAGGATGCAAAGATGCACTTGAAAAAAGCATTTCCAGACTTTTCAGAAAATAGAGGTCACGCTCGAGCGTAGGTTAATCCGCTCGAGCGGACATGCAGACAAAGGTTTCCGCTCGAGCGTAGACTTACCCGCTCGAGCGTTCTGCAAAACAGTCAAAAGTGCTGGATAGGCGAAAATCACGCTCGATTGGGCGCTCGACACCCGCTCGAGCATAAGACACAATGCCCCGCTCGAGCGTCAATTATTCCACTCGAGCGGAATTCAAAACAGAACAAAATGCTGGGAGCACGATTTCCACGCTCGAGCGCCAGTCACCCCGCTCGAGCGTGAGTCAAAATCCTGGAAATTCCAGATTTGAACCTCAAGCTCAAAACCAAGTTTTAAACCATAAATTTCGATCCTCTTGGGCCAATTTTCCAGAAAACACATCAAAACTCATACTTTAACATAATTCAAAACTCAATTTGTAAAATCAAAGCCCAAGGGTGTTTCAAATAAATCCAATTCAAACCAATTTCCATGAATATGAAGAACAGGCAAACATGCATGAATTTAAACCATTTCAAGCTTCAATTTCATGCTCTAATGAGCCAATTCTTTCAAAGACAAGGTGAAAACATGGTCTATTGTAAAAATATGAGCATGCGTGTACAATTTCATGAAGGACAACATCAAAACTTCAAAGTAAAGGCATGCATGCATGAACTAGGCTCCAATTCAACATCATGAGACCAAAACTTGACTTAAATCACTAAAGGCTCAAGAACCACGCATGAACAAGCTTAAATACAACAAGGAGAGGTTGGAATTCCTTACCTAAGTCTTGAATTAGAGGTATGGAGGCTCAAGAAGGCAAATCTCTCACAATTTCTTCAAGATTCCAAGCAATTCAAGATGAATTCACTCTAACTCCCTATTCTCCCTCTCTAGTCGGCTATACACTCAAGAATAATGGCTGAGCAAATGTTTGTAATGCAAGACTAAGCCTTAGACAAGGTTTGGTGTAGTGGCCCCCTCAAATGGCAAAGTTGTAGTTAAGTCAAACTATGTAACTTCTCAATAATTAACCTAATTTAATCATACCGAATCAGCTTTCAGATAAATATACCATAAAATCACATTAATTCTAAGGATCACAAATTATCAATCAATTTCGGATTCGGCCGCCGATAAGGCCTTCAATTTACAATTTAAACATAAAAGCACGAACAGATAATCAAATAACCAAATAGATAGAATTACAATTAAACAGGTATACTCAGTCAATTCAGTTTCAATTTCAGTAGGTCAGTTCAGTAGTTTATTCAGTTCACTTATCAGTCATAATCAGTTCAGTTTAACGGTAATCAGTGGTTAATCAGTAAACAGTGACGAGGGTTGTTACACTAGGTGACCACCACGAGGATGACTCTTGGTTCAATATAGGATCCAACAGGCTTATTGCCTATAGAATTTTGTGGCGTGTTACTTGTTATTCTTCGAACCCAAAAAATTATTGATGATCATGTTGTAATCTGTTTTAAGTGGAGAATGTCATCTGTTATGTCCTTGAAAGACATGTGTATTTTAACTGTTCAACTGTAGAACCTTCTTTTTGAAGCAGATTGTCTTTATCAAAATTGTATGACAATCTAGTTTCTGTGATATATATATCTTATGTTGGGATTGAACCCTGTTTCAAAACTGTATTTACTACCTATGCTTCTACTCACTGAGCTATCAGCTGACTTAGTTGTTTATCAATTCTAGGTGATAGAAGGACTAAGAGTGGACTCATGGCATAGCGAGGACTCAATTGCATGAACCTCTAGGACATTTATATTACTTTTTTTTATGTTTATTTTTTAGATCATTATATTAAGTTTGTCCATATTATTTATTTATTTATTTATTTATTTATTAAGATTCTTTTAGGGTTATTCTATTATATGGGTTGTTTATATCCCATTGGTTTGGATGGTATTGATTAGGGTTAGTTTAGCTGTTTGTACTTGTGACTTGTAACTGGATTCGGTTTTGGTTTATTTATTTCTGGACTATCGTTACATTTATTTTTTTTGATATTGGGTTTGTGTTTAGGCTTACGTGTGCCTTGGGCTAAGTCCTTGTGGGCCACGACCGATCATGCTTGGATTTGGGGTGTGACAAATGTGGTATCAGAGCTGTAATTTATCAAGTTACATATCTTGTATTTCATCATTTAGACGAGGTTTGAGTCCCTAGAGTCCTTAGTAGTATATGGTTAAGTTAGTTTTGTTTAAGCTTGTGTTTAGCTTTTCTTGATTTTATTTTGAAGGGTAAGAGATGGCACATAGGAAGAGAAGTGTCACGACCCAAACCCGCGCCCTATAGGTTTGGCACCGTAATCGGCCAGTAATCCATAGATTACTGAAGACCTCTAATACATAAATCAAATTATTAGGGGCAAGCGGAAGCAAAATACAAATAAATAACATCCATTGAGCTGTGAAGACATATATGGGACAGAAAAATTTTAAACTTTATATACATATATTTACACATCACCAAATATATAGACTAGACAAAAAGAGGCTTAGCCCTAAATATAGAATGAACAAAAACTTAAACTTTATTCACATAGATTTGACCACTTGACATATCTGGAACCTGCACGGGGGACATATAGGTTGGCTAACAAGACAGAGTCCAGGCAGAAGCTCTAGGCCTGGTCACGCGCCTGATCACCTACATACATAAATAATATAGTGAGCTAGAGCCCAGTTAATAACAACAAGGTAAAAAGGTTTACAAATGATGTCCATCACAGATTCAGAAATCAGAGTTTATATCAGAAACAGATTTTTATATATATTTAGATTTCAAATCAGAAACAGATTCAGATTCATACTTATACAGATTTCATAAATAATTATACGTGGTACATCCATTAGCGCTAACAGAACAATTGACCCATTTATATGGGATGTAAACAGTTGACTCATGTGCACAGAGACGTTCATAAGGATCCATAACAGTTGACTCATGATCACATGGGATGTACAGTTGACTCATGATGAGACGTTCAGTTGACTCATGATTCCATGAGACGTATACAGAGCAAATAACAGATATCACATGATGTTAAGGATGCCATGAATACATTTAAGAAGAATGGACATTCATTCATAATTCATAAAATAACATTTTAGAAAACAGATCGTATCATTTCAGTCAGAAAATACTTATAATCAAACATAGCTTTATAGAGTTGTTACCCACAGATAGCTCCAGAAGCAAATCAGACAAATTAGATAGATTAGACAGATAAGGCAAGCGATAACGCGTGACCTACACAAATACATTACATATACACATTCAAACACAATATCACTTCTTGATCAAACTTGACTTCTCTTATCCTTTTTTATCTAAGTAATCTAAAGTTGTACTATGCTTATTCTTTCTTATTCAAATGAACCGGGTTCTTATTTCACATATTCTTTCATTACCAAATCCCTTTCTTCCAAATAGATTAATTTCTTACTTGGCTTCTTGGTCAATTATTACTAAATCAGTGATTTATTCCTTAACCAACTAATTTGTGTTAATTGTTAGTTTATTAATCTTGTTGAGTCATAATTCTTGCCTAAGAATGCTTAGAAAGAGATGAGATTAAAAATACAAACTAAATGCCATTTTTCCAAAATATGTTGAAAAAGAGTTGTTTGCTCGAGTGAACTTCTTGTCGCTCGAGCGATCTGTAAAGACTGCAAAAGTACTAGAAGCCTTCAATGTGCGCTCTGGCAGTAATTAGTCCACTTGAGCAGTCTGTAAAATTTCTCAGTTCCAAATTTCTCAAAAATGGCTTCCAAACGCATTTTCAATCTTTAAACCCATACATATCTTGATCCAAACTTGAAAATACTTTAGAAAACATAAACACTTATTTAGTTATAAATCATTTACTCAAAATCTTGAAGCATAATAATCAATTTATTTAAATCAAAACCTTACCGCATTTCAAAATCAAAACCCATGAACTCATGTTTTTTTCTAAAATTCTTTTTCAAAATTAAATGTACAATGAAATTACATGTAATTCATGAAGCTTAATTTAATTATAACTCTCAAAATCAAATCCAAAATAAGGAATTTCTAAATTAACTTTCATAAACTTGAATCTAATTCAATTTCTTCATCCTTTTACCAATTCCTTTCAATTTACATGAAATTGATTTCCAACTCTTTTCTATTTCCTTTAAATCATGAAATTGAAGTTACAAAACTCTTAGAAAAGTATTTTCATGTATGAAATTAAGACCAAAACTAATTAATTTTATATATTCAAATCATAATTTACTTCCTGAATTGCTCTAATTTAGTTTTTTTATTAATTTTCTTTATATCAAACCCAAATTCAAACTCATAAGTCTTTTAAACATGAATTAAAATCAAAAAACTTGAAATCCAAGATGCATGTAAGGATGAGTTTTAAATTTATGAAGAATAACAAAAATCAAACTCAAATTAACTAATTTCCAAATTTATTTCCATAATCTTAAATTTAACTCCATTTTCTTCATCTTCTTGCTAATTCCTTTTAATCATGTGATTTTGATTCCAATTTCATCTTTAATTTCAAGTATAATGTGAAGATTCTACACAAATTAAACATAAATTTCATACCTTAAGTTTTAATTTCAGAAAATTTAGTTGATTTCTTCCTTAATAAAATCTCAATTTTACTAATCTAAATCGAATTTTTAATTGAACTCCCATGTGGTCTGATATTCGAAATAAAAATAATTCAATTTGCCAATTATATTCTCTTGAGCCATTTAGGCTTTCAATTTCTAATTCCAAAATAAATCTTTAATAGAATCATATATGAATCAGTCTCCATAATTTCCATAAATCCTAAATTAAATCAGAATAATGGGCAATTAAAATTCAAATCTCCATAATTAATTAAATGCTAATCATTATATGTGATGGGGTCGTTACAAGAAGTGTGAATGCTCTTGGAACTGGTCAGTCAGCCGCTAATCGTAGAGTTCCCCATGCTCCTATTCCTTCTTCAGTAGCGCCAACTACTGCGTCAGTTGTGGGCACTATTCCCCCTACTACACCATATATTGCTTCAGTTGCCTCTAAAGCACCAGGAGTTGTTCCTGCTGCACCAGCCACACATGTTTTACAGTCTTGCTGGGATTACTGAACAATCATATAGCCCCATAACCAGTAGTTCCACCAGCCTTAAGTTTGGATAGAGGTTCCTTATTTGTGAGGTTTATGAAGGCAAAACCTCTAGAATTTCATGGAGCAATGGACCCTACAGAGGCAGAGGCATGGGTACTATAGATGGAGAAAATATTTGATGTTCTAGGTTGTTCAGCAGACCAAAAGGTGGCCATTGCAGCTTTTAGGTTCAAGGGTCAAACAGAGCATTGGTGGCGCATGGTGAAGAGTCAATATGAGGGTAAAGAAGCAAAGATAGTGTGGAACAAGTTTCTGGAACTGTTTAATGAGAAATACTTCCCTGAAGTAGTGTGGAGGTAGAAACAAGTGGAGTTTCTCAAGTTGAAGTAGAATAACATGATGGTGGCTCAATATGATGCCAAGTTTGCAGAATTGTCGAGGTATGCTCCACATCAGGTAGCTGCAGAAGAAGATAAAGTGATGCTGTTTGAGAATGGCTTTCAGTCAGAGATTCATGCAAAGGTAGCTATTTTAGAGATGAAGACATATTTTGTCACGCCTCAATTTTTAATTACTTGGAAACATTACCAAAGCTTGTAATTTAGGTCCATTTTTTTTTTAATAGATATATACAAATATCTATTACACTTGAGTACTAGAAATACAATAATACATGTTCTCTCTCTCTCTTAATGAATATTACTATGACAACAATACATGTCAATCTCCTACTGTACTACAAATAAATAAATACAAATACAAATACAAAATCCATTTCTTTTACATCTACTATGAAATTACATATATATATATATATATATAAAACATAGACTTCTTAACTCTTCAATCACAAAATCCATACCTTCTTCCTGTAAAAAGATAAAACAACAATGGCGTGAGCACTGATGCCCAATAGGAATTTCATAGTTCTCAATCAATAAGTAACACACAGATAGAAATGTAATTCTTGAAGGAATTGATTTAGAAGAAAGGCTTGGTGAAAATTGTCAAGTAGAAAGTTCCCCTGATCGACAATAACATTATTGAACTAGTAATTAGGGGGGGGGGGGAATTTCTAAATTGTGTTTTGTATGGTTTGATTCTCACTTGATGCCAAAATTTCAAATATTTTAATGCAACATTCTTTTGATTGTTTGGCAGGCATTGGGGAAGCATGGCATTTTATGCATAGAAGACATTGTATATGAGGTTACTTTTGGCATATCCATTAATTTTTTATTTTTGTTTTTAAATGACAAAAAAATGAGTAAGTTTATTCTTAGGCTTTTAGCTGTCTCTGAACTAATTTGTGTTCTTTTTATTTAGGTTAGAAATTGCTTGGAGAGATGCAAAATACGATCAAATAAGACAGAAATTTAAGAATTTTGAGTTTTCCTTTAGTTTTTTTTTATATTTTTAATTTTTTCATTAGATTTTTATTGTGTATACAGTGAAAAAACATTTTATTCCTTAACTTTTATTGTACATATTTTTTCAACATTCAACTTTCACTTATAAAATATATGAGGTTATTACTTATTTATATGTGGTTAGCGTTATGATTCAAAGGAAATTTCTGTACAAATAATATTGATTATATTTTAGATATTAGTACTGTTCAGATTTTAATCACAGTTTATATGCTGTGATTGATAGTCATATTTTGTGGTCGAACTTTTTTTTTATCACACGCACTAATCGTGATAAACAAATGCATATAACTGTGATCTTATGTCATTGTTAATCATAAATTATTTAAGTTCAATCTCAGGTTTTATTAGTTATTAATTACACTTAAAATCTATGACCTAAATGTTTTTTTTTATCATGGTCAAAATATGTGACAAAATTATCTTTTAATGACGGTCAAAAAGTGTGATCGAAAATGACCCTTAATCTTAAAGATCACACCTTGACAAATTAAAAAATTCGTGATTAAATAACATATATCACACTTAAAATCCATGATCTATTTATAATTTTGTAGTAGTATGTTACATAAATAAAATTTTGTTAGATCACTTACGTGAGTTTGTGAATTCTTATGCATTTTTGTGAAATTAGTCAATTTGTATGAGATAAGTTAAGCGAATTTTTTCTGGAATGACTTATGTGACTTTGTGAAAACTTACGCATTTCAGTAAACTAAAAATTTTCTCAAACAACTTACACAAAATTCAGTTCATTTATGCTTTTTTTTTAGATTGCTTACGAGTGTTTGTGAAAACTCACGCAATTTTGTGAAATTCAAAATTTTTATGGGTACAAACTTACACGAATTTTCTGTGAATCACTTGCATGAATTGTGAAAATTTACTCACTTTTGTGAAATCAAAGTTTTCTCCAATGACTTACTCGTAAAGGTGTTCACTTACGCATTTTTGTGTTCTTCAAAATTTTCAGGAACAAACTTACATGATTTTAGTGTTAACTTACGCATTTTTTATGAAATCACTTTTGTGAGTCGTGAAAACATACTCATTTTTGTGAAATCAAAGATATATCCAACGACTAGGATATATTTGTCTTCACTTACGTATTTATGTAAATTCACTTACGTCAGTTATGAAAACATACGCATTTTTGTGTTGTTGAAAATTTGTAGGAACAAACTTACGCTTCATTTTGTGTTAACTCCCCTGAGTTTTGTGACACACAACTTACGTGACTTTGTGAAAACTACTCTTGCAAGAAACCAAACACCATTAATAATGAGATTTGTAAGCACCATTAATAATTAGATTTGTTAATACTACAAACTATTTTGTAACCTATTTATTTTCTATGATCGAGTTATGCTGCTTGCTTACTTTTGTTAATACTTTGCCAACCTCTTACCTGTTTGCTCTATATTGTAGCAACTATTCAAGCTAGAAAGTGGGTTCTTTGCAAACCAAACCAAACTTAACCTTGTGTTTTGATCAAGTAAGATCGACTACATGGTCTATTTTTCCGTTTGAACTCAATGACTTGATGTTACAAACATTGAGTCGCATTTTTACCTTATAAGTGAACTTAAAGACCCATCCAATTGATGTTTTCCACACCAAATCATTTGCAACTACAACTCAGATAACTAGTGACTTGGCAGTGTCCTTGTACGCCACCATGTTTTAGATTATTTCTAAGTGGGAATATTCACACATATAACTTTCACATACTTGGACTGTGATAACCCTGCTCCGTATTATGCTAGTTAATCCTAATTGCATATGTAATTATGTGTTTGATATGATTTTGAGTGCCATTTATATGAATATATATGGTTTTGAATTTCTATCTGTTCACCGTAGGAATATCTATTCAACTTACTGTTATAAACTGAAAATTGAAGGCCTTATCGGCCACAGAAATCAAAATTAACTACGCCATTGTGATTAGCGTAATTTTTAGAGACTGCGGTGAAATTTAATTGAAAATTGAGTCGGATCAAATTAAATAGATTAAATTGGTGTTATAGTGCTCAATTATTTAATCTTAATCAATTGTGCTTATGAGAGCCCATATAAAGGGGGCATTATACACTTAATTCCACCTCTTTTAAGTCATTTTGGCTGAGATCAACTCTCTAGAGGAAGAGAGAACCGACTTTGAGAGAGAGGGAAGACATCATTGTGTAATTTGGCTCAAGGTTTGTGAGATTTGAAAGCTAGGCTCAAGGATTAACCTCAATTGTGAAGATTAAAACTCCAAGGTGAGTAAATTCATAGATTTTAGTTTGTAACTTTGTGAATTCAAAGTTGAATGGTGATCAAGAACATGAATTGAGTTAGTTTTGATGAATTGGGAGTCAATGAACACATGCATGTAGGAGATTGCCATGGATTGTATGTTTGAGCTTGAAATTTGCATGAGCTAGCATGAATAATGTTGAACATAGAGAACTGGGCATCAATCTTCACATGCATGCATAATTTTCATGGGTTCCACAATAATAAGTGTCATTTGCATGATTTGAAATAGAAATGAAGTCAAAAATTTGCATGCATGTTTGATTATGGAAGATATGAAGCCTATGTAAAGTTTGAATTCATGAGCCTTGATTATACTAAAGAAATGTTGATTAATTTTGAAGATTGGACCATGATTTTGAGCAATTGGCTTCATATTGTTTGTGTACTCATGATATATATTGTGTTTCCCTATTTTGGTACCTTAATTCGAGCTTTGGAACCTTTGAATGTCGAATTTGAGCTCAAGAACAAGTTCTGGAAAACCCAGAATTCTTGAAGTCCGCTCGAGCGGGGGAACCGCCACTCGAGCATAAAATACAAGCTCTCAGAATATTTTGCAAACATTGATGCCCGCTCGAGCGGGGAGATTCACGCTCGAGCAGGGAGCCATGTAGAGTGACTTTCAGCTCGAGCACCCGACTTCACGCTTGAGTGTAAAAATGAGGCAACCAATACTTTTGCAGACCTAATGGGTCCGCTCGAGTGGGAAAGTCCACGCTCGAGCGGGGACCCCTGTTTCAGAAATTTTGTAAAGATGTTCTATGTTTCGTTTTCCGTTCTCTTTCACTTCTGAGCACTCTTAGGCATGCATTGAGCATTATGAATGAATTAAAAGGGTAAGAAAGAAGCCTAAGAGGAATGTATGAATTAAGAACGGATTGAATTGCTTGTGACCCAAATGTGTTATGTAATGTGTAGGGTCGAGCTCAAGGGTGAATCCACCGGCAGAACACTATGATTAATATCTTAATAAAGATATCTGAAGTATGTTATTTGTCCAATTGCTTACTTCTATGTAAGTCTTATAAGTTCGTTAATTTTGATTGGTGGACGAATGTTTGCTATAAGAATGTTTGGGCCAAAGGCCAGTTTGACAGGATGAAAGAATGTTTGGGCCAAAGGCCAGTCTGACATGAATGGAGGAATTAATGGGCCAGAGGCCAGTCTGACATGAATGAAAGAATGAATAGGCCAAAGGCCAGTCTGACATGAATGAAAGAATGAGTGGGCCAGAGGCCAGTCTGACATGAATGAAAGAATGAATGGGCCAAAGGCCAGTCTGATATGAATAGAAGAATAAATGGGCCAAAGGCCGTTTGACATGAATGGATTGGGCCCGAGGCCATCTGATGTGTTTGGAACCGCAGTTAATTGATATATATATATATACTAGACAGAAAAGTGAATTGGGCCCAAGGCCGTTTGGTGCATGATTGTTCTAAATACTGTTCGTGTATTTTCCGTGTTTGATATTATTCACTGAGCTTTCGCTCATGCTCATTCATGTGTCTGTAGGTGAGCCAAGGGAGGTCCAAACCCAGCCTCTGTGAAGTTTGTGTGGAACAACCAAGGTTTTGAAGAGTCAGCCCATACGTCTCACGCACGAGACTTGTCTTCGCCCTTTTGCTATTTTGTTATATTTTGTCATGTTGGCGAGGACTTTGGATTACGTTTGTATATAAGTTTTGGTTAGGCTGACTAAGACTTGGATGATCCTGTGTGTACAGAACTTTATGTTATTGCATATTTTGATGTGAGTTATTAACATATGTGCGTGTGAATTGTTATGACGTGTGTAACAACCCTCATACTGTTTACCGATTAATGACTGATTATGACTGATAATTGGACTGATTAAAGTACTGAACTGAATGACTGGAATCTGGAATTAATTGACTGAGTCTATCTGTTTAATTGTGCATCTATCTGTTTGATTGATTATTTGATCTGTTCGTGTTTTACGTTTAAACTGCTAATTGAAGGCCTTGTCGGCGGCCGAACCGGGAATTGATTGATGTTTTAGGATCCTCATAATTAATGTGATTTTATGGTATAATTATCTGAAAACTGATTAGGTATGATTAAATTAGATTAATGGTGTTAAATTACATGAACTGGACTTATTACCAAATTGCCACCCTTAGTGGCCCACTCAATATAACACATTAGAGCCCTTGCATGCTTGAATCATGAATCAAAACATTTCATTAGTTCCTTCTCCTTGTTCAACCGGCCTTAGAGAGAGAGGAAGGGAGAGAGTTGAATTGTTCTAGTGAATTGGCTTGAATTGCTTGGAATTGAAGTGCAAATTGTCAAATTGGACACCTAAACCTTGAACACAGGACTAAGGTAGGACATTCATCTTCTTTTTGTTGTCATAGACTTGATTCTTGCATGATTCATGCTTCATTTGTAGAGTTAAGCCATGTTTTAGTTCATACATGTAAGATTAGAACATAATTCCCGTATGCCTGTTTGAATTGATGAGTTTTGAGTTGAATCCATGGTGAAATAGAACATGCATGTTCATAATTTTGTAATGGTCCATGTTTTCAACTTGTTTTTGGATCAATTGGCTCCTTAGAGCATCAGATTGGAACTTCCAAATGATTTGAATTCATGCATGTTTGCGTGTTCATATTGTTCATGAAATTGGTTTGAAATTGAGTTTGAATTAAACACCCTTGGGCCTTGATTTCTCAAAATTGAGCTTTGAACTAGGATATTCTATGTGTTTATAAATGTTTTCCAGAAAATGGGCCCAAGAGGATTGGTTTTGATGCATTTGAATGTGAGTTTGAGCTTGGAGGTGCAATCTGGAATTCCCAGATTCTGCACTTCCGCTCGAGCAGGGGAAGTGCCGCTTGAGCGTGGAATCCGAGCATCCAGTACCTCTGCACTGTTTTACAGTCCGCTCGAGCGGAGGATTGGGCGCTCGAGCGGAGTCATGTCTCAAGCTCGAGCGGGCGTCGAGCGGAGATTTCACCCATCCAGTACTTTTACAGTACGCTCGAGTGGGAAAGTTGACGCTCGAGCGTGTACCTTTGTTGCATGACCGCTCGAGCGGGGAAACTTGCGCTCGAGCGGGACTCTGTTTTTCTGAAAATCTTGAAACAGTCTTCTGATCACATATTTGCATCCTCATTCCATTCTAGGCATTCTTAGGCCTAGTTTAAGACATCTTGTTGAGGATAGATGTAGAACACACCGAGGCATTAGGGGTTAAATTATGTTATCTCCCAACTGTGTAGCTTAGTGTGTGTTCAATCTGTTAACTGTGTAGGGTTGGCGACTGGGGAGGCGCGCTCTAGCATACTGTAGCCCAAACTCTGTGAGTAACAATTGTGTAAAGATATGTTCAAAATGATTATCTTCAGAACAATTGAACTGTACTGTACTGCTTTCTGAACTGTTACTGTTAATTGAATGAATGTATGTCCTCTATTCTGAACTGTATTGTGGCATCCTTAGCAACTACTGTTACTGACTGTTACTGTTACAGAGATCTCTGTCGGTTCCCTCGTGGAACCACTACTGTTTACTGATTGATGGCCATCATTACTATTCGGTCTTTAAGACCTACTGTTTACTGCTATGCTAATGGATGTACCACATATGATTGAATAACTGTTCTGACTGAAAGACTGAAGTATTGTTTAATGAACTGATTTCATTACTGTAAGGACATTTCATTCTTAACCTCCTTACACATTATGTTAT
The DNA here is from genome assembly GCF_055761805.1 of Camellia sinensis. NCBI lineage: Eukaryota > Viridiplantae > Streptophyta > Magnoliopsida > Ericales > Theaceae > Camellia > Camellia sinensis. The sequence goes on along the minus strand of NC_138971.1, from coordinate 121,218,387 downwards.
TTACTGGGCTTTAGCTCACTGTTTATATATATATGTAGGTGCTCAGCCACCAGATCGGAGCTAGGACCGCGGGTTAGACTCCAGTTTTGTCAAGCCAGCCTTTGTGCCTCACTGCGAGGTTCCGAGTTGCCATGCTATGGCTTTGGGGTGTCTTGTTTTTCCCCCGTCTATCTCCGTACCGTTTGGTTTACTGTATAGACTGTCAGCTACTAACTGTACTGTTATCAAGGGATTTGGTCCCTATACTGTGTGACTGTAAATTTTGTATAGACTGTACTGTTTGTATATGTGAATGCTTGAAAAATCTTTTTGGCATACAGACTGTCACAGCTCAATGGACATTATTTATTTACTGTTTTGGCTTCCGCCAGGCCCTGTACTCTGTTTTACTATACTACTGTTCTGCAGGCCTTCGGTAATCTCGGATTACTGGCCAGTTATGGTGCTAAACCCATAGGGCCGGGTTTGGGTCGTGACAACGTGCCATGTAAGCATAGCTCTATGGACAAAAGTTTGAATTTGCTTCCGTTTGACCCCTTTACTCTGATGAGTTTTGCCTTAGATGGTTTGAGGCCGTAGGTAATCCCTTAATTACTGGCCAGTTATGTCCTTAACCCATAGGGGCGGGTTCGGGTCATGACATGGACTGTCTCCAATTCGAATCTAGATTGGACTATCTAGATTTTTAGGCCCCGTTTCAATGATCTGAACCATTCACATTTTAAAATTTGTCGAGTATATCATCTCTTCAAAAAATCAAGTCAATCGGATAACAGAAATCATGTGTTCGAATCAATTTTGTATAAACCGTTTATTTTCTCACAGTTTATTTTTTTTTATATACAAAACTTATCCGAACATGTGATTGTCTTTATCCGATCAACTTGATTTTTTTCAGGTGTGATGTTCTTGACGAACCCTAAAATGTGAACAATTTGGATCATCGAAATGGGGCCCAAAAGTGGGCCACAATAGGCCCAACAGTACCTCTTTAGTCCGATAATTAGACTGGAGAGAAACCAGTCCCAACTTTCACATTCTCTAAAAATTAAGGAGGGAATAAGAAAGGAAATAAAATCAATTAAGTGCAATGAAATGGACAAAGGAAATGAAAAGATTCCCGTAGGAGTAAAGCTCACACTACACTTCTTGGACAGAGCTCAATGGATAGGATGTAAATATCGTGTCTTCACAACTATTGAGTAAGAAGTCAATCAAAATAACAAGTATTAGCAAGAATAATGCATGGCATATGGAAAAATTAATGGAAGCACTAAGAAATTATGTTGGGCACAAAAAGTTGGAAACTATAATAGTTGAAAAAGGAATGTAAGCTGCTTTTACACTGGCAAAAGTTTCACGAGTGTGACAATGTGAAATAAGATTTGTCATGCACTAGTATAGCCCATCAATAAACAACACCAAAACCATAATGACCAAACACAAACATCAAACAAAAGACTGATTGAGGGTCGTGACAATTGATGGTCCTAAGAAAACTTTTGCAAACCATTTCCAAACTTGTAATCCTTAACTTTGACTTATCTAGTTCAACAACCACTCTTATAACTTTCAGAGTAGCATTGTGTTACACAAGAATGAAAAACACGAGCATTGATGACTATAATAGCTAACGCAGAAGCAGAACTAATAACTAGCGCAGATTCAACGAGTCCCAAAATAAGAACAATGAACCAACATTTGTTGATATCTTTCATTGAAGAATTAAAATTTTCTTTTTAAATGAATACAAATAAGAAAAATAAAAAAGCAACGCTAAAGAATATATTGGGAAGGGTAGCAAAGTAAAATCTAGCCTGAATTTCTACAGGTGCATATTGGGAATTTGTAATACTCTGAAGCCAAGCTATAATAAATTGTTTCAAAGTCCAGTGAAATACATTAACCAAGGGAAAAGAAGTTGAATGCTAATTAACAAAGAGGAAATTTCATTTTGTCCCCCAAACTATCACTTGAAAATCAATTCAACCCCTAAACCTTCAATTATGTCAAATTTACACCTAAACTATTTAATTTTAGATCAATTTCACCCCTGCCATCAACTGTAGCTAGCACTTGCTGCCGTCTTCATTTGAGATTTCATTTTACCCACCAAATTTTCTCAAAATTTTCATTTTACCCCCCCAACTCTTTCCAAAATATCAATTAGACCTTTAAACAATATGAAGTTTGGGGTTCTAATTGATATTTTTGAGATAGTTTGGGGGGCAAAATAAAATCTCATACGAAATTTCGGTGCCATGTCAGCAACTTCTGTTTGATTATAAACAGTAGCTAACGACAGAGGTAAAATAGATCCAAAATCCAATAACTTAGGTGTGAAATTAAAATTATTTGAAGTACAAGGGTTAAAATTGATCATCGAGATATAGTTTGAAGGATAAAATAAAATTTCCTCATTAACAAAACCCTCGTCAGCTTTATACATAAGATGGCAAGTGCTCCTTATTGATGAAACACTTGCAAGACTGCATAACCAAAAAATATGAAATAAATGTCACACACAAAATTGAATATAAGCCATCCACTTCACCAATTATGAACTTGAGCTCTCCACCTCTCCAATGCTTGTAAATTAGGAACAAAGCTCAGGTCCCATCATGAGCGAAGTGGAAAGCTTATTGGTTTAAAAAAATGAAGAACAAACTGAAGGTGGAGCTAATTTTGGTGGTGTTGTCGGTTATGGATTGGAAAGAGTCTAGCTGGTATACCATTGAAAGTCTCCTTGGTGATCTGAATATGAACTTTGAAATCCCCAACTAGCTCTGTGAGATCAGGCTCCTCATGCAGAGCAAAAACCATTATCCCTTTCTTTGCTGCACCAAAACAAAATCTCCATGCTGAGTAAATATGTATAGGTGAAACTGAACTTAATAGTCATAACTTGAAATAATAATTAAAGAAAAATATAATATACAGACAAACCAAAACTATATGTTTAACCAAACACAATATCTTAGTTCCAACTGAGGTAGGGAAATTGGTTGCAATAAACACTATGAGAAGTGAAACTTTATAAAATAAAGCTTCAATGATTTACAAAAATTTCATTGAAAATGTATGAATGAAAACACAGTGAAAAATGTTCACCGTCTACTGTTCTTAACATCACAATTTTGACTGATAAATCAACATACATATTAACCTCATAAAACCCAACCGCCTATTCAAATGACTCAAAATAACAGCCTGTCTCATGGCTTCCAAGCTCCAATCCAATCCCCCATTGAAATAGTAACAAAATATGACTAAAGCTATGGGTGTTGGTAAGTTAACCATGAGTTCAGATTTAAAGTATTAATTACACTTTCTTTTTTCTTTTCTTTTTTTGTAATATAAATAGTTTAAAACTATTGATCTATCTAACAATATCTATAATTTTAAATTTTAAAATATTTATATGAAAAGCAAGAGGGAGAAAAGAAAAAAAAAAGAAAAGAAAAGGTTTTAGTCATATCATTACACTATATCTAAGTTACATTTGCTTTGAAATTTAAAATCTTTATAGGAAAGTCCAAATTAAATTTTAGTCTACATGATTGGAAAATTTTGAAAGTATTTACTTCAAAGTATTAATTAAAATTTCATTTTTTATTTTTGAAAATTAAAAATTACATATAACATAAAATACACATGATATAAACCATTTTAATATCAAAATGAGTATTTATTTTATTATCTTATAATTTAATATATATCGTATAAAATTTTTATATGATAATTACACTTTTATAACACGATAGGACTAAAATGATCAAAACACACAAATAATTTAACTAAAATTATTATACATGAGTATTCAAATAATATTTTATAGAACGATAAGGTTAAGATTATCAAAATAAATAATTAGAATTACATTTTAATTTAAATTTAAATTAATAATATTTTTTTATGACACATGCATCGTAACATAAAATATCATTTAAAAACAAGAAAATCAGCCAGCATGGGTTAACCGCTAGTTATGAAATAAGATAAATTATAATTTTTTAACTTAAGTGAATTTATTTTTATGCTTTACCCATACAATTTAAATAATTTATTCTAAATTTGTTTAAATAGTCAAATCTTAATTTGCTCCAGTAGTGTTCAAAACAATATATTAGTTAGAAAACAGCATTAATCGCAACACATTCTATCATTTAAAAAGAAAATTCTAAAAATAGATCAAAAGTAAAATTCTCACTTGAGTACACTACAAATTTATTACATTCTAATCCGTTTTTGTTATATTAAAAATAAAAATAAAAACGTTCCTCACTCTATTTGTTTTCACTTTTCAAAATTCACTTTTCAGAAAATTCTACTTTTTTGTTTTTCATATTTTTTTATTTTTACTGATTTTTTTTAAAAATTTTAAGTAATTTTTTTTTTTAAATTTTTAGACACACCCAACATAAATATACTTACAAAGTATAATATTTGTGAAAGAAATCTTTAAAAAATTCACTAAATACCAAAAATACAACCAAAAAAAATGAAAATTAAGTATATTTTTCGTATTTTTATGTATTTATTAATTTTTTAAAATATCTTTTTACAAATATTTTACGATTTAGGTACATTTAAGTAAGATGCATCTAAAAAAGTAAAAAAAAAATGTTTAAATTTTTTAAAATATTCACTAAAAAAATACGAAAAATAAAAAAAAAAACTCAAATTTTAAAAAACTACATTTAGAAAACTGAAATCAAACATATTGATTAGTATTTAATTTGAATGAAGGCAGTGACACATTTCTAGAGTTAGCAAGTCTAGCCCCCATGAACCCGCCCATTTAAACCTATCTAAGACCCATTCAAACCCGTCCAATTAGAAAATGGGTTGTAATTGGGTTGGTTTCATTCTGCCACATAGAAAATGGGTTAAGCCGGGTTGGACGCAGGTGCCCAATGGGTCTTGCTGAAAGACCAAATATGATGGGGATCCAAATTAATCCACTTAAAAAATTTTAGGTGAATGATTGTATAGTATAAATTAAGAGCGTTGTTATTAGCACCTCATAAATTATTTTGAACCTCCCAATTTTTAACTTATTTTTTTATTACAATAATTACCTCAAATAAAATTACTAAAAAGAATATCATTAATTTTGGGACACCCCACTTACAATTAAACCTACACATCCACTACATCATGAATTAGGGTTTATGAGAGCACCCACTTCCATCACCACCCATCTATCTTTCCCAAATCCCACCATCAAAATCTACCCACCCTCAAAACTTTGAAAGCCTTTTGGCGACAATATTCTGGTGATAACAATGGCAACCATTTGACTATCTACACTTCTCTAGTAATAACAATGAATAGAAATTTTTCGGGTAACCACAACTCAATAAGACGAGAAGAATACAACAATAAAAGCTTAAAGGATATTCATAGCTTTGATGTTGTTCTTAACTCAGAGGAGATTGGCCTTGTAAAGGTAAGTTTCTTGAAAAAATGGCAAAAATAATAAAATATGTTTGTTATTTTTTCGGGACTGAACTCCCGAACATATAACTGAAATTCGAGAACACAAGCCCGAACATTGTTTATTTGTTCGAGAAGACATTCCCAAACAAATAAGTAATGTTCAGGAATGCAGATTTGAAAATGAAAATTTCTTAACACATTGAATAGTCAAAATTGTTAATGTTGGCAGAAGTTTTCATTTTTTCAAGTTCGGAAATACAGGCCCGAACATTACTTATTTGTTCGGGAAGGCATTCTTGAACAAATAAGTAATGTTCAGAAATGCAGGTCCGAACATGAAAATATATTAACACATTGAATGGTCAAAATTATTAATGCTTGCAGAATTTTTCATTTTTCAAGTTCGGGAAAACAGGAAATTTCTTAACACATTGAATGGTCAAAATTTTTAACGCTTGTAGAAGTTATCGGAAATAGTCCAAATCCATTATCAGGTTCAAAAGTTATTCCTTCATCATGTAATTTTGATAATATTGCTGCGTAGTTCTCTGCTGAACTCACAATTTTATAATATCTACCAACCAAACCAATTATTATAATTTTTTTTCCTGTAAGAGAAGAAATTATAAAGAGAAAACTAAAAAAATTATATGTGTATATATATATAGAGAGAGAGATAGAGAGAGAGAAGGGAGGGGAAAACATACCAACTGTGACAATGGTGGATGCGGCAGCAGAGACAATAATCACATTGACTCTTCTTCTTCTTGGTGGGTTTGTTAGAGTTTTTTGGAAGAGGGATTTTTTTGGGGTGTGGGGATGCGGGGGTGTGCATTCAATGGGTGAAATAATTTCACAAAGATAATTTTGGTATTATTTAGGGGGGAAGAAATTTTGAGGGGTTTCAAAATTTATAAATGGGAGCCCAAAAAAATGGAGGATCCAAAATAATTCATGGGGTTTATGTAGTGTGGAATTCATATATAAAATAAATCTAAATAAATTTTTACTCCTAAAAGATATCTTAGGAGTAATAAAGATTGATTCGTAATATTGCTCCTAAAAGATGGAACGCAGAGGCTTGCATTGGGACTTTATGCATGGTCACAATTTGTCCAACGGTTTGTTTGGTTACACAATCAATAATGAAATCTATACAAACAAATCAATAATAATAAATATTTACAATAATATATTTATGATCATAATTATTTTTAGATGGGTTCATGTCATATCAATTTTAAATTTATATCATTCAACTCATTTCAGAGTAAATTTTGAGATATCTTTTTCATGGTGCATATATAATAATAATAATTGATCTTTTACACTTTCTTCATTTTTTTATAAGAAAAAAATAAATTACAACTTAAAGATGTCAGCAATTATACAAACTTAAAAATATCACCACTTCCTTTAAATGAAAATCTTTTTTTTTTTCCCTAGTTGTTTGAATAGGCTTATTTTAATGGTAAAAAATTAGATTATTTAAAATTATCATATGTAACCAAGTATCAACTTTCTATTTAAAATGATTTAAGTTGAATTTACTGCTCCTTAAAGTCCAAAACGTGCAAATAATTTAAATCAATGGCTAATATTTATAGAGTAATACCAGAAGGATTGAATTTTTCTCAAGTTCACATCTCAATATAAGAGAACTTGGGAGTTTGTAGAGCCCACCACATATCCTGTTTCAATAATCCAAACAATTCATTTATTAAGACTTATTGAGTAGAATATTCATGCAAAAAATAAAATAATCGAATATCGGTAGCTATATGTTTGAATCAAATTTGTATTTAAAAAAAAAATGAATGGTTATTCTTGAAATTATATTTGTCGTCTATTTTTTTTAAACAAATATGATTCAAACATATAACTATCAAAATCCAATTATCTTCATTTTTTGCATAAATACGAGTCTAAAAGAGTGAACGGTTTGGATCACCGAAATTAGTTTCAAAATAGGTCTATCAAATCCAAACGGTCTCTTAAGTTGAGATGACAACTTGAGAGAAGCGAGACTCATACTAGAAACACTAATTAGTGTATCAACTAACACACTAATACACAAGGCATACATGTAGATTCCACCACTTAACATAGTCCTGCCTAATATTGTATCTAGTTTGTGTATTAGTTGGTACACTAATTAGTGTTCTAACACTTAACATGGTCGTACCTAATATTATATTTAGTTGGTGTGTTAGTTTATACTCTAATTAGTGTCTGTAGCGTTACTCATATTTAAAATATCTAGGTATTGATAAGTTGATTTTTTTTATAAAAAAATAGTTATTATTATTAATTAATAATATTTACCAATGGCCAATAGAAAGTTGATAATATGATAAACTGACTTGAGACAATAGTAATTATTGATAATATCAACTTTCTATTTAAAAATGTGTTAAGTATAATATGGGCTATTGAGTCTAACCCGTACCCATATAAACATGTTCAAATTTAATTCGGTTGATAATTGGGTAGGTTTGAACTTATCCAATTTAAGGTATAACCCTAATAGACCTAACCAAACCCATCCATTTGACATCCCTAAAATTTACACTGCACCCCTAACAGAGAGGTGAAGTTATTTGGTTGTCCTAGGGCACGACCACGTGATGATATGTTATAATTGGTGGAGAGAATAGGACCTGTGATTTTATGTTGGGTGATTGGAAAATAACAAGAGACATGATTTGTGATTGGTCAGGGGTACGGCTACGTTGTCACGTCTCGTTGAATTACCTGGACAAAATTGCCTACAAAGAGGAAGGCTCAAGAAAGGGCGACTAATGAAAGATTCCTGAAACTCCTAGAAGACTTTAAAGAATATGAGAATATTATACACAATTCTAAAATGTGCATACATAGTTCTAGTGTAGGAAATGTTCTTGTAATGTGGTAGAAGTCTCTACGAAGCTTCTACACACCCTAATTAATAAAGGCTCTATAATATTCCTAGGCATGCTAGGTTGCCTATATAAGGAGTGAAGGTTCATTTGCCTCATATTCATCCGAAGTGTAAGAGTTGTCTCCATAGTGAAATATACAAGCATTGTCTCCACTATCTGTGTGAAAAATGAGACCCATTTATGTGTGTTAAGTGTTTGTTAGTTTAGAAAGTAAATGTTTGCTCTAGTAGTTGAACTAAAATATTCTTCGTGTTAGGGTATGATCTCCAGTGGGGTAGTTAAAAAAACGTGTTAAAATGTTTGGAGAAGAGTTTAGGAGAGTTCATGAAAGAGAACAAACAATTGTTTTTTAGGGACCATTTGATTTATGAAATGTATCAACAGGTTTTAATGTAAGTTCTACAATTTTATATCTTCAATAATGATTATATTATTTTATATTTCATTTCTTTAATATATTTTTATTTTTTTACAAATGTAATGAACTGCTTCGACTTTTTCAACATTTGTTGAAGCTCAAAGTGAAGGGCAATCATAGCATACAAAATATTTTCATTTTGGGTTGGAGATTTTTATCATATTACAGTGATTGATTATAGTGTTAAAGGTGAATTACATTTTTAACCACTAATTAATTTGTAGTTATTTGTACTTTTTTTATAACTAAAATATTTTTTTGTAACAGTATCGCCAAGTGGCAACTCAAATTGATGAGAGTTAGAATTACTGGTGAGGGCTATGAATGTGGCTTGTAAATATCCTTACAAAATAGGGGATATGGAATCATTTTTGAATGGTCTTAGCAAGGGATACAAGAAGTGAGCAATTTAGTTTCATACGCCTATATCTTATTTGTATTTGTTTTTTCTTTTATCAGCAACAAATTAGGATATATATATATATATATATTGATTGAAAAAAAAAATACAAAAAGTGGGCAAGGAGTTATCTACAAGGAAAACAAACAAAATGCCCAAAAAGAAAAAGATAGAGAACTGGCCAACATTTTGTAATTGACTCTTCCAGATGAGAAAATTACTTGAATCGAGTTTTACGGTAACTAAAGAAGTGAAATTAGAGATAAGCAAGTTTAGATTTGCAAGTATGGAACTGGAAAGAGATGAAGAACTGGCTGCCATCAGAGGATCTTGCTCGGATGAGCTTGTAAGTTCTGATACCATGGTGAAATTCTCATTTGATATAAAAAAATGTAACTATTACAGATATATTTGTACTTCTACATACATCCCACTCTTAATCTATCTAACTCACTATACGAATACTCTCTAACAAATTCTCTAACAACATTCTAGCTAACTGCCATGCAGTTTATATAACCTCACTAACCTATGACATCTTTAACTGTCACTGAGCTGTGAGATTGCTTCAGTTCTTGATCTTCATTTGTACTCTTATCATTATCATGTTCTCTACAAAGATCTAAAATAAAGAGGGAAAAAAAACAACAGAGATAAGAAAAATGTAGCTAATATATTACATTAACCTTAAGGACATGATATACATGAGCTTAGATCTGAAAAATATAACTAAATAAAGAAGAGAAAATTGTAAAAATATACTATATCAAATTGAGTGCTTACCAATAGTCATCTTTTTTCTCCATGTAGTAGTCGAAAGAGATTTTCGGGGAACGATAATCTGAGGATGCCTTTCCATGAACTTCTTCCTTGACAATCTTCTTTGTACGCAAGTTGTGCATCAGTGCACAAGCCTCCAACTCATTTTCACATATTAGAATCGGTTTGTCCTAACCTGTCATTTGGTGAAGAATGGCCACAGCTTTGATTTCTTCTGAAGTAGTGCATTTGATTCCAATGTTGCATCAAAGAGCAAATTGTATGGCCTTTGGTTGAAGATCAAATGCAAGTTTTGCACACTTCTCAGTTTGTATGGACAGAAGTTGAGTGATCTCAGCTTTCATGTTTGCAATTTCATTCAAATCTGTGGCCCCTGCAGCAGCCAATTGTGTGTTGTAATTATCGAGTTGAGAACGGTAGCCGAAAAGCTTACACTCTTCTTCCACCATTAATAAGAGGGCTTCAAAGGTGTCGCTTCTGTCGCCGATAATCTCTGCTCTGCTCTCAACACTCACTATGCTCTTTCTACGTGATGAAATGACATTTGAAAATTAGACTCTGTATATATATACATTAGGAGAGGATGCGTACCGCCCACAACTTGGTTAGAGTAAATTACATGACTCCATGACCCCTTGATAATTGTCCAATTTACATGTGACCCTATTATTTTGACAAAATGACACAACATACACCCTCTCCTCTCCCCTCCTCTTGAAATGAGAAATTATTTGGTAACACCACTTATGCTATAACACTTGTCCTATTGTCTCCTAAAATTGATACAAAAATGGTGGATCACAAATGTTAGCCAATGAAATTCAAATTGGGATATTACCAGTATTTATCCCTATAATAAAATGTAATTCTTCCCTTGAGTCCTATTACAACCACACTTTTTATACAACATTTCTTGATGACGGCTGAGAGGGTGATTTATGATCTGGAGTTGGGCCGAGATATCGACCGAGCAGGTTGAAAGCCCAGCAGTGCATTGGGCCGAGATGACCGACTGTATGCCCAGAGAAGGGCTGCCAGAACTTGGGCCGGGCAGAGTTCGGGCTGTGTGTGCCACCCCGGACCGGACAGAAACTGCTCGGCAAGGCAGTGCTCGGTCGGGCCAGGATGCTCGGTCCGAAGATGGCCGAAGCCAGATAGGCCGAGCGACCGGCGCCCGGGAAGGCTCGGACATCCGAGGAAGTTGTCTGACCGGCAGAGAGGCCGACCCCAGGAGGCACCTCGGGCTAGGCTTTGCCGAGATGCCGCCTAGCCCGGTCCTCCTCAGCCTTGGCCAGTGAAGTGCTAGGGTATGGAGCACGGCATAGCACAACGGATAGGGCAGCTCGGCTGCCGAGCTCCAGCTGTGATGACAGGCAGTTGAGGTTAGGTGATGAATGACATGGTTTATGCTGACAGATGGGATAGCAGAGCCGCGTGTCAGGAGATGACAGGGAGTGGATATGGGGCTCAGAAGGTATATAAGCATGTCTGCGCCCCCCATACGCAGGACACACGAACATCTCTGTAAGGAATTCTTACACTCAAACACTCTCTCCCTTCTCTCTATCCATCCTTAGGTGTGTGCTAACTTGATCGTCGGAGGGTGTTTCCGACCACACACCGCCGGGTAGCTCACCATTACTTGCTCGCAGGTGATCGGACATCGACGGAGCTTGGAAGAAAGGAGTACGGGCTTGCCGGAATATTTGCTCCCCGTACAATTGGCGCCGTCTGTGGGAAGTTTTCAGACAAAACCTTGTCTTCCAGGCTCGTCTGATCGCCGTCCATGGCGAACAACGACGAGTTTCCGTTGTTCGCCATCAACGGAGCCACCCCGGAGTATACCCGAAGGAGAGAGGGACCTCCTGCCGTCCATCCAATGGCTGACTTGGGGACGCCCACTAGAGGACAGTCAGGAGACGCGCGGGACAAGCGCGGAAGGAGTCATTGTCATTCACGGAGTCCAGACGGTCACCGGCGGAGGAGAGACTCGCACGCCAGGCGACTGGAAAACAAGTTAAGGGACCAAGACGCTGTCATCAGGCGGATGGCGGCGGAGATGGAGGATCTTAAGCGGCATGTCAAAGGGAAAGGTGTAGCTGGAGTGGGAGACCACAGTGAGCGCACCCCATCCCGCCGGTCAGGCGATCAGGGTCAGCGACGTACTCAGTCCATTTCCATCACCAGGAGTTACCAGGTTGGTGATTCCAACGTGCATGCAGAAAAGTCTAGCGCGCAAGACAGCACCTACAAACCCTCACGTCCGGCGACGACGTCGAAGTACTCTTATTCTGCTCAGTCAGAGGACCTACGGGCAGTGTTAAGGGAGCGGGCTCGCCGGCGCGAAGCCCAGAGAATACCAGCTTTCCAGCGGCTCTCCTACGGGGTTCACGCCAGCGAGGAGGTCGAAATGCCTCCACCCCGCCAAGCAGTGCCAATATTTGAAGATATAGACCTGGCCAGGCTGAGTGCCACCCCTTTTTCCCTGGAAATAGAAACAACACCGCTTTCGGCAGGCTTCCACCAGCCTAAGTTCACGCTCTACGACGGCAAAACCGATCCTTATATGCATGTGAGCCACTTCCGACAGGTCATGGCCGGACATAGGCGAAATGACGGACTTATGTGCCTAATCTTCCCGTCCAGTTTAGGTGAGCTGGGCTTAAAGTGGTTTGAGAGGTTGCCGGAAGGGAGCATACAACGGTGGCATCAGTTGGCCGAAGCGTTTGTTACGCGCTTCAAAACCAACACAAAAACACCAAAGGAAGTCGATCACTTGCTGAGTGTCAAGATGGAACCGTGCGACACACTGAAGGCATACAATTCAAGGTATTGGGAAACCTTCAACGAGATCCTGGATTGCCCGGTCAACCTTGCAATCACGCAATATAAGCGTGGTCTCCCGGTCGGACATAGACTGCGGGACTCGCTTACCATGCACCAGCCGACCTCCATGGGCCAGCTCATGCAGCGCATCAATGAGCACATCCGAGTAGAGGATGATGCGTCAGCTTCCACCGTGAAGGCCACCCCGGTCGGAACAGACAAGAAGACAGCAGGCAAAGTGCACGCCGTTGGGCAAGAGTCCAGCCGCTCAAATGACCGAGCAGAGGAATCAGACCGAGGCTCAAATCGTAAAAACCGGGGTAAAGGACGTCGGAATGACCAGGATGATTACCCCCGGGATGACGTTGAGGACGCAAACAGAAGAATGAAGGCGAGGACAGGCATAACCACGGTCTTCAAGATTCCAATCTATCGCATACTTAGTGAAATCCGAGACAAGGAGTATGTCCGGTTTCCTGCTAAGTTGGGCGATGGACAAAGGGGCTACAATCCGCGGTATCGTTGTACGTTTCACCGGGAGAGGGGCCACCGGACTGAGGATTGTTTGCCTTTGCGACAACATTTGGAAGAATTGGTTGCGGCCGGGCATCTGGACCTTTACATTGATGGCGGCGTGAAACCGAATCAGGCTCCGGTCGATCCCAGGGGACAGGATGACCGAGATGCACCACCACAATGAGTTATTAATGTCATCCACGGCATCGTGGAACCGGAGCGTGTTTGCGAACTCCGGGGCATGATCAAGAAGGCAGAGCATATGAGGGAAGTTTTGTCAGTACAGCCTGCCATCAAAAGGGGGAAGACAGAGGAGAAAGATGTAATTAGTTTCACCTCAAGGGATTTAGAGCGTATCCAGACGCCGCACAACGATGCTCTTGTAGTAACACTACGCGTCAAAGAATTTGATGTTAGACGGATCTTGATCGATCAGGGAAGCTCGGTCGAGATCATGTATTATGATGCGTTCAAACAGCTCAAACTCCGTGAGACAGACTTGGCTCCGGCCACTTCGCCACTGGTTGGATTTAACTCGCAGTCGGAGTGGCCATTGGGAAAGATTATCCTGCCGGTCAAAGCGGAATCCGTGGTCAAGCAAGTGGAGTTTTGGGTGCTACAAGTGCCTTCAACGTACAACCTTATCCTTGGAAGAGGATGGCTTCACGCCATGCAAGCCGTAGCATCGACCTACCACCAGGTGATGAGATTTCCCTCGGCTATGGGGGCAATCGAGGAGATTTGGGGTGATCAGGTCATGTCCAAGCAATGCTTCGTGGCGGTCAACGGGAGCCGGGCTGCCAAAGGATTCGTTCAAATGATCGAGGGACCGGAGGACCGGAGTGTCTTGGATGATGTTGGCACCAAAGCCGAAGACAAGGCTGTTGAAGAATTGGTTGAGGTGCGGATTGATGCCGAGCAGCCGGACAGATTCTTCTTGCTCGGTTCAAGTCTCTCGGCCATGGAGAGAACCGAGATGATTGAGTTTTTGATGGCGAATATCGAAGTCTTTGCATGGTCGCCCTACGACATGCCTGGCGTTGACCAAAGCTTTATTTGCCATCACCTCAATGTCTTCCCTGGAGCAAAGCCAGTCATCCAGCGAACAAGGAGATCGGCGCTGCATCACGCCGAGGTAGTAGCAGAGGAGGTAAAGAACTTGCTTGAGGCACGAGCAATACAGGAAGTGCACTACCCTCGGTGGATTTCCAACACGGTAGTGGTGCCTAAGAAGAATGGAAAGTGGCGAGTCTGTGTCGACTACAAGACAGTCAACCGAGCTTGTCCAAAAGACAGCTTCCCTTTGCCGCGCATTGACCAGCTAGTGCATTTGACGGCTGGACACAATCGGCTCAGTTTCTTGGATGCGTACCGCAGCTATCACCAGATTGCCATGCATGGGCCTGACCAAGAGATCACCTCCTTCACGACTCCAAGGGGACTCTTCTGCTATCGAGTTATGCCCTTTGGTTTGAAAAACACCGGAGCAACCTTTCAGAGGATGGTGACCAAAATGTTTGCTCCTTTGCTCGTCCGGACAATGGAGGCTTACATCGATGATATGGTGGTAAAGAGCCGACATGAGGCAAACCATTTGTCCGACTTAGCCGAGATGTTTGCCATTCTGAAGAAGCACAAGCTGCGCTTGAACGCCTCGAAGTGTGCCTTCGGCGTGGGATCCGGGAAATTTTTGGGATTCTTAGTCACGAACCGAGGCATCGAAGCAGACCCTACTCAGATCAGAGCCGTGCAAGAGTTGAAGCAGCCCAGCTCGGCTAAGGACGTGCAGCATCTGGCCAGGATGGCCGCCGCGCTTAATCGATTTATAAGCCGGTCATCAGATCGCTGCCGCCCTTTCTTTCAAGCATTGAAGTCAAAGTTCTCATGGGATGACGAGTGTGACCGAGCTTTGGCCGAGCTCAAGGATTATTTGTCTTCTCCGCCGCTGTTGGTTACACTAGAGCCAGGTGAGGAACTCTACCTTTACCTTGCCGTCTCCCAGCACGCAGTAAGTGCGGTGTTAGTCCGGGCTGCAGGAATCAAGCACCTCCCAATTTTTTACGTAAGTAAGACCTTGCTGCCGGCTGAGACGAGGTACTTGCCGCTGGAAAAGCTTGCGTTGGCACTGATGATGGCTTCGAGGAAATTGGCACATTATTTTCATGCCCATACCATCGTCGTACTGACCGAGTTTCCCCTCAAGGCCTTGTTTGAACGCGCAGACTTTTCAGGCCGAATTTTAAAATGGGCGGTCGAGTTGGGACAGTTCGATGTGAAGTTCCAGCCGCGCACCGCAATCAAAGCCCAAACCTTGGCCGATTTTGTTGCCGAGTTCTCACCTGGCACTCATCCGGTATGCCCGGTCGACATTGCCGAGGCAGATGATGAGACGTACGCAATGCCAACCGAGGAACAACCAGTTGAAGAAGAAAGCGCCGTGGAGTTAGTGCGCACCATCGCAGTTCCCTCAGTTTGCATGGTCACACCACCCGGCGATGCGATGACGGAGTTGTGTATCACCAACCCATCCACTCTGTCCGGTACCGCATCACCAAGGGGGGAAGGAATGGTTCCACACAGCTCAGAACTTGATGATTCGCCTACGGACTTGGGCATTCTGAACCAACTTGTTGAGTCCGGTGCCGAATCATCCAGGAGGGAAGGAATGGTTCCAGTCAGCTCAGAACCTGCGGCCGGCTTCACACCGCAACCTGATGATTCGCCTACGGACTTGAGCATTACAGACCAACTTGCTGAGTCCGGTGTCGAATCACCAAGGGGCACTGAATTTGAACCGGTCAACACCAAACTTGACACCGCACAGCCAGGCAGTTGTGATCCCATTGCCCTTCGCAACTCTCAGGACCCATCTGACTGCTGGAACCTTTTTGTGGGGGACATGTGGAAGCTTTTTGTTGATGGATCGTCTAACCGCCATGGTGCCGGCCTAGGTATTGTTCTTATATCCCCGGACGGCCTAACCATTGAGCATTCTATCACACTTGGCTTCCCGGCGTCTAACAACGAGGCTGAGTACGAGGCGCTTCTCGCCGGGCTCAAGAGCGCAATTCAAATGAAGGCTGCCGAGCTCCTGGTATACAGTGATTCCCAGCTTGTGGTTAACCAAGTTTCAGGGATTTATGAAGCGAAGGACGATAGGATGGCGAAGTACCAAGCTCTGGTCAGGGACCATATCAAGCAGTTTGAGGCAATCAGAGTCCAACAGATTGGCCGGGAAGAAAACAGCCGAGCTGATGAACTCGCCGGCCTCGCTTCCATGGTAGATAGTACGTCTCCCAACCCCCTGTTAATTGACTTTCTTCCGCGGCCGAGCATTGAAAACGCCGGGCAGACGGATGTACTCTGCGCCGAGTTAGGTCCCTCATGGATGGACCCCTTGATCTTGTTCCTCAGAGACCGGATTCTTCCAACAGACAAGAAAGAAGCACACAAAATCCGGGTGAAGTCAGAGCGGTTTTGGCTCTCTCCATCTGGCGCGTTGTATAAGAAGTCCTTCACCGGTCCTTATCTCAAGGGCGTGCACCCGAATAGTGTGGCAGCCTTCTTGTTTGAAATTCATGAAGGCATTTGTGGCAGCCACATAGGGGGCAGGTCCTTGGCCTACCGAGCTATTTCGCAGGGATACTGGTGGCCGTGCATGCAGGCCGACGCGCAAAAATATGTCCGCAAGTGCGAAAAATGCCAGAAATTCGCCCATCAGATCCACCAGCCTGCCAGGGAACTTCTTCCCCTCACCAGTCCTTGGCCTTTCGCCATGTGGGGGCTAGATATAGTGGGACCACTGCCAACAGCACCGGGCAACCGGAAATTCTTCATCGCGGCCACAGATTACTTCACAAAGTGGGTTGAAGCTGAGCCCTTGGCAACCATCAAAGAGAAAGACGTGAAGCGATTTGTCTGGCAGAACGTGGTCACGCGGTTTGGCGTCCCCAAGATTTTGATCTCTGACAACGGCACCCAGTTTGACGGTCGCCTATTCAGAGGATTTTGTGAAGATTTGAAGATAGAATTCTACAACTCCACCCCGGCCTACCCGCAGTCCAATGGTCAAGCCGAAGCATCAAACAAGACTATACTAGATGGGTTGAAGAAACGGCTGGAAAAGGCTAAGGGAAAATGGGCTGAAGAATTACCTAGCGTCCTTTGGGCATACCGAACAACCCCGCGACGTTCGACCGGGGAAACTCCATTTGCTTTGGCTTATGGCATGGAGGCGGTCATACCTTTGGAAGTTGGAATGCCCACCCTTAGAAGCGAAAGTTTCGAGCCCGAGCTAAATGCCGAGGCTATTGCCTTGGAGCTCGACCTAGCGGAAGAGCGCCGGGAGAAAGCCCTCATCCATGTGGCCGCCTACCAACAAGAGCTCTCCAAGAAGTATAACAAGACAGTGCACCCCAGACCGTTCAAAGTTGGAGATTGGGTTTTGAGGAAGATTATGGGCAACACCCTGGTGCCAGGAGAA
Organism: Camellia sinensis; assembly: GCF_055761805.1. Classification (NCBI taxonomy): domain Eukaryota; kingdom Viridiplantae; phylum Streptophyta; class Magnoliopsida; order Ericales; family Theaceae; genus Camellia; species Camellia sinensis. The sequence goes on along the minus strand of NC_138971.1, from coordinate 121,200,601 downwards.
GGCAAACTAGGGGCAAATTGGGAAGGACCCTACAAGATCACTGGTCTGGCTGGCAAGGGGGCTTACCACTTGGAGGATCTAGAGGGAAGAGCCATACCCCGGCCATGGAATGCGGCCAACTTGAAATTGTATTATTTTTAAGCTTTTACTTTCCTCTTTTTGTAAAGAAATTTTTTGGCTTACAAAGCAGAATGTAATTCTTTTTGTCAAATTATAGAAGTAATTTTGCTTTAGCACTTGGATTATTGTTTTAATGTTACGGGCCGAGATGATGTACTCCGGTTGGAAGAGTTGGTGTCTTGCCCAACTTTGGATTCCCAACCGAGATGATGTACTCCGGTTGGAAGAGTTGGTGTCTTGCCCAACTTAGGATTCTCGATCGAGATGATGTACTCCGGTTGGAAGAGTTGGTGTCTTGCCCAACTTAGGATTCCCAACCGAGATGATGTACTCCGGTTGGAAGAGTTGGTGTCTTGTCCAACTTTGGATTCCCAACCGAGATGATGTACTCCGGTTGGAAGAGTTGGTGTCTTGTCCAACTTTGGATTCCCAACCGAGATGATGTACTCCGGTTGGAAGAGTTGATTTGTTCGACTTTGTTACAGCCGAAGTGGCTATTTCGGTTCATGAATTTGTCTTGTTCTGCTGAAGTGCTTAGACCGTGTTATGTATTCCGGTCGACAAAGTGTTCAAACGATGAGTTATGCCGAGATATTTTGCTAAAGACAGAACTGATTACAACCGTGCATACACTTGCAAAAATTTGAATTTTCATTGATAAGAAATTCAGTACAAAGGTGGGGACAGAGCCCGGTTACATCAAAAGTGTTGAAAGCAAAAATACAAAAAAAAGAACAAGAGAACTAAACTAGGGGGGAGAGATTGGTGAACTCGTCCTCGCCAGCATCCAGGTTGATGGTAGGACTGACGTCTTCGACACCGGGCTCAGCATTGCCGGGCTGCTCTTGCACCTCGGCCTCCTCTGCCTCCGAATCTATGTCACCCTCTCCGTCCTCAAGTCCTTCCTCGGCCTCCGCTTGCAAGGCGCTGAATACGTCGTTTGCGTAAGGCACAAGGTAGACCGGTAGCGAAGCTGGAGGAGGGTTGGCAAATACGTCGGTGTCGGAGCCTTGGCCGAGGTGTTCGCAGGCGGACTTCCAGCCGGCCTTGAAGTAGATGTCTTGAGTAGCGAAGACTTGCTTTTTATAGCTCTGCTCGGCCTCGTTAAAACCGGCGTTGTTCGCAGCCCGGCAAGCTTTCTTCTCTGACTTCTTGAGGGTGTCCACCTCGGTCTGGAGCTCACTTTGTTTCTTCTCGGCTGCATTCAGCTGACCGAGCAGCCTATTATTATCCGCATTGGCCATCTCGAGAGAAGCTTTAGCCCGGCCGAGCTCGGCTTGAAGGCTTTCAACCTGGCTGGCAGTGTCGTTGGCTTTCTGCCTAAGCCGGTAGATGCGCTCCAAAACCAAGTGTTGTTTTTGAATGGCCTGCACAAAGAAGCAAAGTTGATCAGAAAGAAGACCGAGCAGAAAGGAAACCGAACAAACACTTATGAAATTTTTCAAAGCAACATCCACTTACCCTGGCCATGGACTTCACCGACGATTTGACCAACCGGGTGTCGGGGACGTGGTCGCTGCCGACCACGTCGCTCGGTAGCAGCAGGGCCTTGGTCAGATCAAAGGCGAGCAAATGCTCTTTGTCAGCTTTGATAGAAGCCGTTGCCGGGATATCCTGACCCCGGTGCTTCAAATGTGGGCGCCAGGCCGGCACTGGGGCGGGGGTGTCAGTTGGGTGCTTGGTGGTAAGCTCGGTGACTAGCTCGGCGGACGGGTCTGCCCGAGCTCTTTTTCCGGCCCGACGTGCAGGGGCTTCTCGGCTGGATTACCCGGCGGATTGAGTGGCCAGGGCGACCACGGCGCCACTGGATTGACCGGCGGCTGGCGACCGAGTTACCACGCTCGGCACCTCGGCGGATGTGGCGGTGAGCAGGTTTTTGATTCGACTTCTTTTGGCCATCTCTTGCTCGTCTGTCAGCTGGATTAGCGGGACGTCGGGTAGGGTTGGATCTGGAGGTGGCGAAGGAGCTCTGAGGAAGTCGGTTACTCTACTCCGACGCGGGGCAGAATACCTATATGTCGGGGTATAGCCGAGTAAATCGTTGCAATCCCGGTGTCGGTACCTAAGCACGGTCCGAATTGCTTCGACGTTGGGGAATTGGTAGTTGGCTTGCAAGACTTGGATAGCTGCAAAAGAAACAGGGAAACCGATTAGTTAAAAACTAAAGAATTAAGTTCACCGAGCAAGTTTGAGTGGCTTACATGAAAAATCGAAGTCCTTGCTTATGAACCAGCCCGGCACCTCGGCGGTTTCATAATTGCCCGACACCCAGAAAAAATCATCGTCGTGAAGATCTTTATCCGGGGTGCCGGTCACAATTTTTTCCTTGCCCGGTCTAATCTTCAAGTAATACGCTAGGCCGTCGCCGGTGTGGCCCATTGTGTATTGCCGTAGTATCTCGGCTAGACCTAAGTGGGTGCCTAGCCGATTGTTCAGTTCGTGAACGCCGTTGATTATTCTATAGGTGTTGGTTGACACTTGGGTGGGCGCCAGCCCGGTACGGCGGAGGAACTCGGTTATGAGAGGGTTGAGCGGGAAACGAAGCCCCCCTTCAACGATTGAGAGCACGGTGAAGGGGCATTGGTCAACTCTTCCCCAAGGAGTGGTCTCCTCCTCAGCCAGTTCGAGATGAACATCGGCCGGAATGCTGTAATCCTCTCTGAAGGCTGCTAGCGCGGCCGGAGTTTCCACTAGGAAGCGAAATTTCCCCATTTGTGGCCGGCTTAGGGTATCCCGGCTGAGGGGTTTGGCGCTAGTTATTGGATGCAGCTCGGTCCTGAGAGCTTCAGGAATGACAGTGGTCCCCTCGGACTCTGCAGGAAAAGGATGGCAAGTGTTAGGTGTTAGCGCGGTCGCGCAAAAGGAGCTGGATTTTAGCTCGGTCATCAAGGCTGCCAGACCACCTCGGTCGTTGATTCTATCTAAGGAGCCCGGTCAGCCAAGCAGGCCAGATGTTAGCCCGGTTGAGCGACCAAGTCCTTTTGATTATCTCGATTTTGCTGGGTTTGAGACAAACATGTTATTTGCTCGGTCAGGTGGGTTTTTTGGATCAAAAGAAGATCAGGAGCCCGGTTCGCTCCAGTTCTTCAGTGTTCTTCAGGAAGAAGAAGAACAACAAGAACAGAGGGAGGCTTAGTACGGATTCTAAGGCCTATACCCTAAGAAGCTACGTTTTTGTACCCTAATGTGTGTAATATGAAATAAAATAGCAATTAGGGGGATCGAAGATCTTACCTGTGAAGAGCTCGAGCTGTCCTTCAAAGCACAAAGAATGGCAGTCGAGATAGAGGAGAGGGCTTGAGCTTTGGATCGTCAGATAGTAGAAAGGCAGTAGGAAGAAATGGCGTAAGGAGGTCGTGTGTATGTAAGAATGAAAGGCCGCCAAAATTCAAAACTCTGGCACGGACGGCGGGTTGGCTGCCCGATGACCAATGGCAGCCCGCCACGTGTCCCTATTTATGGCGACGTCAGGACTGAAGCGACGGGTTGAAGAGGCGAAGAGCCGGCCGAGCTACTTTTGGAGAAAAGATGTCAGCCGGGGAATATAACCGGGCAAGTTTGCAGACAATTATGCCAACTAGCCCGGACGAGGTTCGGCGTCTTGAAGACCGGAGAAATGTTATCTCGGTCGAAGTGAGTAATCCCAGTCACGCTTTCGCGGACGGAATTAAGGGGCAATTGAGAGGGTGATTTATGATCTGGAGTTGGGCCGAGATATCGACCCAGCAGGTTGAAAGCCCAGCAGTGCATTGGGCCGAGATGACCGACTGTATGCCCAGAGAAGGGCTGCCAGAACTTGGGCCGGGCAGAGTTCGGGCTGTGTGTGCCACCCCGGACCGGACAGAAACTGCTCGGCAAGGCAGTGCTCGGTCGGGCCAGGATGCTCGGTCCGAAGATGGCCGAAGCCAGATAGGCCGAGCGACCGGCGCCCGGGAAGGCGCGGACATCCGAGGAAGTTGTCTGACCGGCAGAGAGGCCGACCCCAGGAGGCACCTCGGGCTAGGCTTTGCCGAGATGCCGCCTAGCCCGGTCCTCCTCAGCCTTGGCCAGTGAAGTGCTAGGGTATGGAGCACGGCATAGCACAACGGATAGGGCAGCTCGGCTGCCGAGCTCCAGCTGTGATGACAGGCAGTTGAGATTAGGTGATGAATGGCATGGTTTATGCTGACAGATGGGATAGCAGAGCCGCGTGTCAGGAGATGACAGGGAGTGGATATGGGGCTCAGAAGGTATATAAGCATGTCTGCGCCCCCCATACGCAGGACACACGAACATCTCTATAAGGAATTCTTACACTCAAACACTCTCTCCCTTCTCTCTATCCATCCTTAGGTGTGTGCTAACTTGATCGTCGGAGGGTGTTTCCAGCCACACACTGCCGGGTAGCTCACCATTACTTGCTCGCAGGTGATCGGACATCGACGGAGCTTGGAAGAAAGGAGTACGGGCTTGCCGGAATATTTGCTCCCCGTACAACGGCTTACAATGGAAGTGGACCCTACATCATTACATAGTATAAGGCCCACTTCCATTATGAATAAGAGATAAATATATATATATATATATATAGCGTAAAAATTTAAGTGGCTATAATCTTAGGTTTTTACCGTTGATAGAAAACATATGATTAGGGATGTGTGTCATGTCATTCGTTAACATATGATTAGGATTGAATCAAAATTTTGTCAATACTAACTTAACCAATTTAATTTTTGATTTCATTGTTTTGTGTCATTTTGAATTCGTGTTTAATTTGTATCAAGTTAACATGTCATATCATTAAAAAAAAAATTCCTTCATAATACCAATTGCATGAAAAAACTATAAAAAAAGATATATAAAAATAAAAGTAAAACAAATCCCACGAGTTAAATTTAATGAAACAAAATTTCTCCTCTATGAAATTATAAGTTTCAATTCAATCTCATTTCTTCAATTTCGTAAAATGAAATCCTATTATTTATTTATTTGTTTGTTTGTTTTCTAGATAAATTCCAAAATAATAAGAGATTATTTCATTTAAACCTCTATACTTTTACACGATTTTCAATAACCTTCCCAAACTACTTTTATTTTCACGCGTACTCCCATACTATTTAAGTGACCATCAATTTTTCCCCTGCCGTCATATTTGAAACGGAAAAAGTTAAAAAAATTACATTTTGGCCCCAAATTTAAAAAGAAAGATGCAGGCCCACCCTTTCCTACCAACAAACCACCACCACTTCAAGCCCTTCTATCTCCTTCGTCATAAATCTGTTTCGCTTCATTTTTACGTCGTTGGATTCAACTCACGGTCTAAGTTTCGTATCACATCTCATACGTCTCGTTCTTACTCTTTTTGCATGCTATCGGAGCTCCAAAAGTTGATAAATAAAAAATAATAATAAGATTTTTCTTCTCGTTTTTGACTTTTCTTTGAGCCATCTTTCGAACTTCATATCTTTGTCGATTCTTGACGGTTCTATTTCATTCTTTCGCTATTCTCTTCACCTCACTTCCTGCTTCGCCCTACACTACCTTGCTTTCTCACTTCTTCATGTAATGAGTGGTTTTGGTATGCTGAAAGTTGTCTGAAAATTAATTTCAAAAATTTTAAAACATTCATATTTTGTTTCTTTCTTCTTCATCTTCCTCATTCTTCTTATTCTTCTTCACTAAAACATGATGTGAACATAGTTCTAGGTGGTAATGGAGCTGGTAATGGTGATGGTGGTGATGGTGGTAGTGGTGGTGGCAGCCCGACGATGGCAGTGGGTTTGGTGTTGTAAGGTGGCGGTGATGGTAGTGCTCATGGTGGCGGTAATGGAACTTGGTTGTGAAAAGGTGGGTTTGGTGTTGTAAGGTAGTGGTGATGACAGTGATCATGGTAGCAGTAATGGAATTCGGTGGCGGTGAAGTTGGTGGTTCGGGTGGTGATATTGGTGAAGTTGATGATGGTGATGAAATTGATGAAGAGATATATTTCATCTTTCTATATATATACACACATATCAATAATCTATCTCCATAACAACCCTGTTGAAATGGATAGCTCTATGATTTTCTTCTTCTTCTCTTATTTCCCAAGATTCTTCATCGTTATCAGGATCCAAGAAGACCCATCATCATCATGTAGCCTCCTCCGATTACGAACCAAGATAGATACAGCAGAAAACAAGTTGATCGTTTGATCACTTTCAAACCCATTTTCATTTTGTCTTGATTTCTTCACCTTCCCCTCATACTCCTCTGCAACCAACACAGCAATATCCGTCATCTCTCTCTCTCTCTCTCTAGATCTCTTTGTGGTGGAAAATATGATATTTTGATTATTGAATTGTGTTTTCTTTCTTCTTTCTCACTAAAATAAAGAAAAAGTTTAGATGGATAATTGAAGGAGAAGAAAAAGATCACTACCCGAACCACCAACTTCACCGCCACTGAACTACACCAGTTTTGTTCTTCTTCAAGCACCACCACCACTATCACCAGTTTTGTTACCACCTAGAACCATGATCCACATCATGTTATAAGTAAAGAAGAAGAAGAAGAATGAGGAAAATGGAGAAGAAAGAAACAAAAGATAAATGTTTTGAACTTTTCAAAATTAGTTTTCGAACAACTTTCGGCATACCAAAATTGCCCATTATACGATGAAGTGAGAAAGCAAGGTAGTGTAGGGAAAAATAGGAAATGAGGAGAAGAGAATGGCGAAAGAATGAAGTAGAACCGTCAAGAATCGAGAAAGATATGACGTCTGAAAGATGGCTCAAAGAAAAATCGAAAACGAAAAGAAACATCTTATTTTTTAATCAACTTTTGGAGCTCCGATAGCAAGCAAAAAAAGGAAGAACGAGACATGTGAGATCTGATATGAAAACTAGACCGTGAGTTGAATCCAACGATGTAAAAATGAGGCGAAACAGAGTTATAACGAATGAGATAGAAGGGCTTGAAGACGTGGTTGGTGGCGATGGATTGCTGGTAGGAAATGGTGGGTTTGCATCTTTCTTTTGAAATTTGGGTCCAAAATGTAATATTTTTAACTTTTTCCATTTCAAATGTGACGGCAAGGGAAAAATTAATAGTACCTTAAATAGCATGGGGGTATGCGGGAAAATAAGAGTAGTCTGAGGGGGTCATTGAAAATCGTGTAAAAGTATGGGGTATAAACGAAATAATCTCAAATAATGAATGAGAGATTACATATCTCAAAATGGTAACAAAAAAAGTGTATTGAACCCAAAAACTATATTTTATATATATTTTTATGAAAAATTTAGCTAAAGCCTCTTAGGCCTAATATGTTAGTGTGTAAAAAACAACCTAAAATATTTTACTTCCTAAACTTCCAAAGCAATAGGCGCGTTCTTCATGAAAGATAAACTAACATTTTTCCTCTTTTTTTGGACAATCTTGCCCTTGATATATATCTCAAAGATTTCAAATCTGTTACTACGATTGACATTGAAGCTTCATTCAATGATCATTGTTCATTGATTACAGAACAATGATCATTGTTCAACCATCTTCACTATTCTTCATTGTTCATTGTTCTTCAGTAATCAATGTTCATTATTCTTCAATCATCGTTCATTCTTCAATCATTGTAATCATGAACTAATCAGCAATCAGTATTCAATGATCATTGTTCTTCATTACATTACTGTTCGTGTTAGAGTTGAAGCTTCATTCAATCATTGTTTGATTATTGTTCGAGTTCGATCATGTATGTTAAATTTTTGATTAACTATTTGTTTTTTTAATTTGTTTTTGTTTTGTGTGATTCGTAATTAATGATATTTGTTTACTAGTTTGTAAATATGAAAATAAAATTTCTTCTCTACTTATTGTAATTGCTCATTGTAAGATGTACTATATTTTTTTTATACCCTGTTCATAGAATGATGGTAAAATTTTACTCTGATAGTGTGTCATTGTGTGATTCATTTTGTGAACTCGCAATAAAGCTATGTTTCCTAATTGATTGATAGTAAAATTTTACTATAAAACAAAGTAAAATTTTACTGTTTACATCAATTTCAACGGTATTTTTTTTTAAAAAAAGAAATTATAGTCAACATAGATCTTGTTTAATAGATTTTGATGAGATGATTCTAAAAATACTAATTTTTATTAAAAAAAACTATATCTAGAACAAAAGTTATAGCATTTTAAAATTTAAAATAAAAAATTAGTAGTTAAGGATATTTTAGTAATAGTGGTGTGTGTTGACTTCTTAAGAATAGGGTAAATTACAAATACACCCCCTGAGGTTTGCTTAAAATATTGATTGTCACTCGTGATTTGAAAAATTACAAATAGCCCCTTATTAGAATTTTTATTTAACAGAATTAACTAAAAAAATAAAATTCATAATTGCTCTCTTATACAGTAATAAAATTACCTAAAGTATTAATTGAAACATATTTTTAACATCATTAAAAATTGTTAATTGACTTGATGATTTATTAATCAAATGGGCGATTTGTTATGAAATTAGAAACCTTAGGAGGTGGAATGTAATTTTCAAAATCACAGAGGGGTGATTCATATTTTAATTAAATCTCAGGGAGTGTATTTGTAATTTACTCTTTTCATTTAGGGTTGGACTTCTCTCATGTTGAGATCTCAACATGAGAGAACTTGAGCGACCTATAAGGCCCATCACCGATTCCGTTTCGATGATCTGATCCATTCAATTTGTTGAGCTCTCAATGTATATTATCCATGAAGAAACTTAGTTTGGTCCAATAGTCACAAATTTTTCATTTTATAGCATTTGTCTCTGAAAAAAATTGAAATAAACCATCCATATTTTTAAAGACAAATGCGATAAAATAAAAAGGTTACTATTATCAAATTAACCTACATTGAGGGCCCTGCAAAATGAACGATTTAGATTATCGAAACGATACCCATAATAGGCCCTACGGGCCCCTCAAATTCTCTCTCATGTTAAGATTCCAACATGAGAAAAACCCAATCCTTTATTTAACTGAATCGAGTTACTATGCGATTTGAACATATCATGATGTTCAAATCGTGGTACCTCTAATAGAAATAATATTAAAATGTAGGGTTAATTATACAAACACCCCTCCATTATAAAAATTGTATTGGTTTAGAGGGGTGAAAATGACACATTAATATAATTGAGGGGTCAAAATGGTGGATTTATAGATGATGAGGTCAAAGTGATTCACTAATAGTGGAAAGGATCTTAGTGTAATTAATCTTAAAATATATAATTAATTTTCCATTAAACGGGTATGTGGGTCATAATCGTATTCATGTTGAAAAATAGTCAACTCAAATCAATAATTTTGTACGTGGTTCGAGTCATATAAAAATAATTCAACCTACATATTCATCATGTAAGCAATTTTAAGACTGAATTCTTATTTTATCCGTAATATATTGGATTAAAGAAATAAATCAACCCGATAAAAAGAGTCAACCTCTTCCCTTCTCTCCTTCCCCTCTCCATTTCCCACCTCCTAGTTTATCATGTAAGCAATTTTAAGACTGAATTCTTAGTTTGTGTTGTTCTTCCACACAAACAAAATTTCTTCTTTTCATCCACCCCTTCCTCACTGCTTGTCACTAGTTAAGTTCCAATGGTGCTGGCCGCCACCACCTCTTCTCGCTCCCATGAAAACATAAATTGAATTAATTATAATTAAAAAAAAAAAGAATAAAATAATATTTATGATTTTGATAAATATATTAATAACTATAATGATTAAAACCAATCCACTAAAACCATAGTCAAGTTAAGAGAATTTACTAGGCCTAACATAATTGGCCCATGACTCTTTTAATGGCTTAGTTTCAAATGGAAAGTCACGGGAAGAATTTACTAGGCCTAACATAATTGGCCCGTGACTCTTAATGGCTTAATTTCAAATGGAAAGTCACGGGTTCAACTCTTTGTAAGAGAGAATTGAATTAAGAGAACTTCTATGCAGATCCTAATAAAAATTGGCACAACAAAATGTCACTAATCGTCTTTTGCTAGAACCAACTTTCATGTGAAAATTAAATCTAAATATTAGGACCTACTAGTAATTTATCCTAGAATTTTGAATTAATGGATAAATACTTGTGCTTTGCAAGGATGGAGAGGCTAATTCCAATAAGTGCTAATCAAACGACTGACTTGCACCGATAAATAAATAAAAATAAAAATCAAGAAGCATCGAAAGGACGCGGTAAACTAACTCCTTCCTTAAACACAATGGTAAACCTCTGAATTCAACTGTTGTTTTCTCAAACCAAAACTTTGAGTTATTTAATAGGGGTGAGCATGGTCCGGATTAGAAAATTTGAATCAATCCAATCCGTTTAAATCATGGATCCAATCCGAACCAATCAATTTAAACACGGATTGGATCGATTTAAGACCATAGATTCACATAATTAAATAACAAAAAAATATATATATATAACACTTTAATTTCATAAAAATATAAACATAACGTTATATTAGTTTCACAATAGTAACATGTCTTTCTATAATAGCAACATACTATTCTAGAATTTAAACAACCATAAGAAAATTGATTTCATCGTAAATATTTAGACCATTACAAATTAAAACTAAAAATTAACAAAAGTAATAAAAGAAGATATGATGCGGGTTTAGGTTTGAATTTAGGTTTTATATGGAATAAGAGAAGATACTATGGAGAGGATGTATAATAAAAATATAGAATATTTATATACGGTCCGAATCGATTCCAGTCCAGAACCGTGAGGTTCAATCCAGAACCAATCTGTAGACTATGGATTTTTAATTCTTCAATCCGGAACCGAACCATGGATTCAAAAAACCAATCCAAACCTATCAAATTAGACTGGACTGAATCGGATTACAAATTTCACGAATTCCTTACTCAGCCCTATTATTTAAGAGTTAAACATAGTCAAAATAGGGTTTAAATATTATATTTCAAATAATATTTGCAAATAGACAATTCTATCTCAATTTTTATTTGGTTTACAGTAATTGATTCGCACTAAATTAAGATTGATTCATATCCATTAGTGCATGTGCTCATACCTAACGCAAGGAAATATCTAGGCACAACATGTCATATGCAAATTATAGTTTAAATTCGTGTTGATTACAAACTATTCTGATATATTAAATTAGTGATGTTACAAATCAATGCAACTATAGTTTTTTTTTTTTAAATCCAATGAAGGAAAAAAGTAAAGTACATAGGGTATGCACATTTTTTTGAATTATTTTTTTTAAATTGTTTCTTCTTTGCAACATTGTCATAGTTTGTTTTCTGCTTGATATATAAGCCCAGACAAAGAACAATTTATGTGGGGACAAAAAAGGGCAACAAAAAAAATAAATAAATAAACAAAATAAAAAATAAAAAAGGGCTGCCACCACCATAGAATCATCATCTAGACAGTTCATGATCTCACAGCCGTGGCAAGACAGACACCCAAGAAACTAAAATATATTCAGCAAACCTAGATCAGATGAGATGGCCATTCCACAGCAATCAGGAGTAATCAAGTAAAAATTATGCAAACAATATCATCACTATCTGGTAGCAAATAAAAGAAGACATCATCATAGCCCCCTCTTTAACAAAATCATAATACGTAACTTTATAAAACTCTATTGGATAATACTATACCTTTAACACAACACAACTATTCTCACAATATATAGATCAATGCCACCACAGCCAACAATTTATAGTTAATTGACAATTTTGCAATCAAAGTTCACTAATTCAGTGCCTAGGGGTAGTTTTGTTTTCAGCTGCTTGGCACGTTCTCTAGCAGCATCATTTCCCTCGCCTATTGGGTCATTTAAATCCCACCTTCACATGTAATATGGATGTCTAGAAACGACAGTTATCTTGTCGAGCAACACAGCATTCTCAAGCAAGTACACAGCAAGCTCAGTGTCACAACAATTTCTACCACTTTGAGGAATTCATGTAAGCCTCTTGTACCCTCCCTTGGCTTCCCTCCCAAACATGTAAATCCCACATTTAACTGCCATAAAGCAACAGAATTGAGTCAACTTTGTTTACAGACAAGGAAATCAATAGACAACATAAATCTTTTTAAGTTTTTATCATAACATACATGCTCTTGTATTCTTTCTAGATGACCACCATAGCGTAACTGCCAAAAGGAAAGCAGTGGTCATGTCATTGAGAACTAAAATCATCAATTTAGCAAAAAAATCATCATTCTTAACAATTAATAATAGATGAATGGGACACGAATTATGCAAATTGTTTGTTTCTCATGAGTTACAACATTCAATAAATTTTTGCATTCATTAAAAATGAACTCCATTGTTGGTTTTTGTATCATATAGATTAAGTTATATGGTTAGGTCTTCTATGAAGTGTTCATTAGCTCCATAAAATTTCAACAGTCTCTTACTTTCTTATCTTGAGATCTTAAATTATCCTAAAAAAACTAGGACAAGCCAGCAACCTACATACAACTTCACAAGTATTTTTCTTTCCTTTTTTTTTTTTTTTTTTTTGGATCAACAAAAGTCAGTGATTAGTTGTTAGATTAGCATCTAAGATGAGTTGAACTCACACCTTATGCTTACAAGCACCCCAGTCTTGCCTCCTATTCGACTCCCAAGAGTGGAACCCAAGACCTCTCCTTAGGGGAGACTTGGTAGCCAAAGGGCTAGCCACACAGGCTACAACCCCTTGTTCAACTACGCATGTATCGTTCACTTCGATAGATAATAATTTCCAAAAATCAATGAGAAGTACCGAAGCTAGAGGCTTAAAGCAACTACATCTTAGGACGTGGTTATCCTCAAGGAACTTTTGGTGTGATCGCCAAAAATTAGAGTGCCTCAAATTAGACTGCTTCTTCGTTTTCTCCTTCTATATCAACAAGAAAACAATTGCCTTCATGAACTAACTCACAATTTTCATATCCCTATTTTATGACCGTTCAATTACCCCATCCATACACCTTCCCTTACCTATTGGATTTCCATTTAAACTCCAAAAACCATAAATAATTGTTCAAAACTTTCCATAAACTGAGTCTAAAAACAAGCAATTTATATATTCTTGAGCACAAAATTCCCATAAACCAAACCTAACCTAACCCACCATATACCTCAGCCATTAGTCCCGACTTTCATACATTTCTTACATCACGTTTAGTATCAGAAACTTTGTATCAAAACATGCACACCAACATACTAGTCTTCATCCATTTGAGTTTCAACCTAAAGGATCCTACTTTTTCTGTTTGATTGTCTAGGACAAATCCTGGTAAGCATCAGTAACAAAATCAAGTCCTTTGTGCAATAAGTGACTTGTATAGACGAAAATTTTCGCAACCAAAATTTCAGTAATTGATCCAAGAATGCGGTATTAAAATTGCTACATGTCAATTTTAAAAAATCCCTATCGATGCCTAGCTCTGTTGCTTTGCCAATATCAATGAAGTGATTATGGAAAGCAAAAGGATAGCTTTAACCTATATAATTCAAAATCAAGACGGTAAGCAGATGTTGAAAGTTTTCACCAGATGTTGTGATTGCTAATGAACATGGTAATTGAGATACTAACTTCAACAAAGTCTAAAGATTGAAAGTAAGAATGCAATGTTAGTTTACAACATCTCGAATCATATCCCTGATCTACAAATCACTCAGGCCACTGATTTTATTTCCAAACACTTAGGCCCTTAATACTGTCCTTATTGCTTCCTAGCAGAAGTTTCATGTCCCACAAAAAGAAAAAAAAAAAAAAGAGTTTCAATCTTCCAAGAATACAAACCATGGTTCATTTTTATTTATTTTCTTTATTCCTAGAATACTACATTGAAGGCAAGCTTTCTCATAATGTGGCGGAGAATGAAGTCGGGCATGTTAACAATAAAATGGAAAATCTAAAATTTTTTATGCTAGTACTCGAAACTTCATTTAATAATTTCGATTCATTTGGGTTAGTGCCAGACCGAGAATGAAACAGGCCTCGTTGGTTATGGGAATTTTGGACACACCACCAAACTGAACAATGAATGGAACTCAGTCCACCCAAAATGAAAAACTCAGGTTGCTTCATGTTGACCAACAGTTCTACTTTAATTAAATATTTAGTTGCCCACTAAAAGTTTAGAAATCCCTAACCATAAAGTCCGCAAAATACATGGTCAAACTCTTTGAGAGACATCCAATAAATATATAGAAACAACATACTTGAGACTTCATCTAATAATTTCTAATTTGAATTTTAAGTCTCCACTTAAAAATTTTAGTAAGGGTGAGCATGTGTTGGTTGGGTTGGGTTCAGTTGGGTTAGTGCTAGACCCAAAACCAAATGAACCTAGTGAGTTATGGAAATTCCAAACCTAGAACCAAACCAATGAATGAACGGAATCCAACCAACCAAAACTGAAAATCTTCAGGCTCCCATAGTTCTACTTGCATTTTATAACACTTCAATTGTCCACTAAAATATTTGTAAATACTCAAACATAAAGTCAACAACACATGCTATGCAAATGATTTTTGTAAATGGTTAAAGCCAAGGTAATCAAGACAAATCAAGAATATTTATATCTATAATAAATATTATATAATATATACATGGGGTTGGTTCTCAAGTTGTTCCACATTACTTAAGCCCTAAACCAAGAACTGAAACGACCATGTCAATTATGGGATTTTTTGGATCCAGAACCAAATGGAGAATAGTCCCAAAACGATTGGTTCAGTTTGCAAGTTCATCTATTCATTTGCGCACCTGCACTTTTTGTAGCTCAATAGTCTATTGCACAATTTTATTTATCTTTTATTACCTTTAAAAGGCTTTACTGAGGCCTGCCTCGATGCTGGCCTCGAGGCGAGGCTAAGGCAAAATGCCTCAAGGCTTTGATTTTTAGACTTTACTCCCCAAAGGCTTGCGCACACAATCTGAGACATGCGCTTTAGATGCGTCTTGTATGCCTTTTACGCATAAGCACATGAAGAGTACGCATATGGAGAGTTTGTCTTAGGGTCTTGTTAAACTTACTCTAGTAGATGGTTTAAACATAAAAAATAAAAAAGAACCCTTTTTTACAACTATATTCTATAGGAAAAATTAAGTAAATGACTAATTAAGAAAAAACACAAAGTCAATGCTCAGTGAGAAGCTCAATCACCAAAACTAAGAATACCAATTTCACTTTCAATAAAACAAAGCTTCATTCTCTATAGTGAGCCTTGAGCATAAAAGTATTTACACCTTTATATTTAATTTTGATGTATTTATTTATTGTTTTAAAATATTTACTAAATATAAAAATTTGAAATTTGAAATGCTTACGCCTCAATGCCTTAAGGCTTACGCCTCAACTCATGAGGGCGTTTACGCATTCGCCTTTAAAAACTTTTCCTTTCTTAGATTAATGTTAGGGATTATTTGCTAATTTTTAAAATTCACTTGACGGGGGCTATGGTTTTGGTCCATGGGTTGTATTGTACGCCAAGTTATGGTTTTATGGAGAATTTATACGATCTAGATTTTTTCAACAAGTCAATGGACCTTAGTTTCTAATTTTGAATTTTTAGACCAAGTTGAATTAGAACCCAACAACCTACATATGGGACATGCATGTCGATAAGTCTAATCAATAGAATTGATTTCCAAATTTTTTAGAAAAATTTGAAACTTTGTATAATGTATGGCAACCTTGCTTCAGGTGCAGTTCTGAAGGAATGAACTCAGATAGAAACCAAAAATATTCTCCATTTTGTTCCTCTAAATCCTTCTCCTTGCTCATAAAAGCCAAGCTATTCTTTAGGAGTTAAATCATTAAAGTTTTCGAAAAGAGGCCCTATTAATGCTTAAAACACCAATAAAACAGAACTCTTTCCCCAACCTTTTTGTAGATTTAGAGAAGAGAAAGAAATAGGGAATGAGTGAGACCTCATTCCCTTTTATATTAAGAATAAAACATAATTACAGGAGTGCCATAAGGCATGAGTTATGAGCCAGCTCATTACAGCCCATTACATCAAACCACAATAACATATGTGAATATAATTTCCTATTCTAACACTCTCCCTCAAGCCAGGGCGAAGATATTTCTCAAGCCGAGCTTGTTGAGAATGTTATAAAATGGTTTGCTTCCTATTCCTTTGGTGAGAATATTTGCTAGTTGGTCTCCAGTCTTCACAAATGAAGTACATATGGTGCCACTAGTGAGTTTTTCCTTGATGAAATGCCTATCAATCTCCACATGTTTGGTTCTGTCATGTTGAACTGGATTATGAGCTATACTGGTCGCCGCCTTGTTGTCACAGTACAACCTCATGGAATCGGTCTGATGGATCCCCAAATGTCCCAACAATAGTCTGATCCATAGCAACTCACATACACCTTGAGCCATAGCCTGGAATTCTACCCCAGTACTAGATCTAGCAACCACATTTTGTTTCTTACTTTGCCATGTGACTAGGTTGCCGCCAACAAATGTGCAATATCCAGAGATTGACTGTTCTATTAGTGACTGATCTAGCCCAATCCGCATCAGTAAAGCCTTCCACACCAAGATGTCCATGTTTTGAGAAGTAGAGACCCTTTCCAAGGGAAGACTTCAGGATTTTTAAAACTGCCTCTAGGTGGGAAGTTCTAGGAGCATGCATAAACTGCCTAACCATGCTTACTGCAATGGCAATGTCTGGACGTGAGTGGGATAAGTGTATAAGCTTATCCACTAGTCTCTGATATCTCCCCGTCCACTGGCTCACCCTCTTGATCCTCACTTAGTTTCTGGCCCAGTTCTAGAAGTGTATCACATGGTCTACCTCCAAGCATCCCAATTTCCTTTAACAAGTCAAGTACATACTTTCTCTGACATATGAAGATACCATCTTTGGACCTAGCTACTTCAATGCCTAAGAAATACTTCAAATTATCCAAGTCTTTGATTTCAAACTCCTTAGCTAAGTATTCCTTCAATTGAGGGATCTCATCAACGTCATCCCCTATCAGAACAATATCATCAACATAAACAATAAGAGTTGTGATCTTACCATGTGGGAGTGTTTCACAAATAAGGTGTGGTCAACTTGACTTTGCTTGAACCCATATTTCAACATAGCTTGAGCAAACTTTTCAAATCAAGCCCTAAGAGACTGCTTTGGCCCATAAAGCGACTTTCGGAGCTTGTATATTTTATCTTTGGACTTAGCATTTGCAAAACCAGGGATGTGAAGCCCTTAAAAAATGTATTTCTTTAAAAACCCTTACGTCTAAATTATTTCCTTAAAAGTCCCTTAGTTTCTTAAATTATTTCGAATCTTGCAGGTTAACATTTTTAATTTTTATCGGAATAGGAATATCCTAGCCGAATTAGGTTCCTTAGCCTAATTTAATTTTACATAAATAAGGTTCCAATACATGAGTTTAATTCCAAGCCCTCACTTCTTTTATTAATTTCAAGATTTTGCCCCAAACTAGTACATGTACTTTTTATACTATAGTACCACCAAATCAATTTCTGGATCTATATGTACATTGAGAATATATCCATAGTACACATATATTGAATAGAACATTCTCCATTTCCCTTCCCCATGGCCAACCAACCTAGGAGAGTGTGAGGGATCAATTTTCAAGGCTTGTAATCATGGCATTCTAGAAGCAAAAGTACCAAGTACCCCTAAAACAAGGGATTGTGTTCCCAACCTAGTTCCATTCCAACTAGAGGCTAACTAAATCTTGTCTAATCACATAATTAAGTCCCCTAATCACTCCGTATTCCTTTAGACTCCAAGTTACTTTGTCTCCAAGGAAAGTTATTTTTCTTTTTCTCCAAGTACACCCCTTTCTTGCCCACCAAGTAGACTTTATTTTATTATTTTTCCTTTTCTTTTGTCCCAAGTATCCTTGCCTATAAATTGAGCTCACCTCTCAACCATTTCTATCATTCTTCTTCTTGGTCCATCCATATCTCTATCTCTCTCATATTGTTCTCTTTTAAATTATAGAAATTTTGAGTTTAGATTAAGAGTGTTTAGAGTGAGTGTAAGCATTTTCGTAAAGGAGGAGAGTTGTAAATTTTGTGAAACCTTACATACCTTATGCCACTTTGGAGATTCATGGAGAAATATTGACATTCGAGTGTTGGCGACGGAGGAGATTGATTTGAAGTAATTCGGTGGTATACAATATGATTCATTTAAATCTCTTTGCAAAGAGTTTATTTTAATTACTTCCAATTTGTAATCTTGATTATTGTGATCATTTGATAAATTTTGTAAAATCATTTTATTGACACGTTTGAGTACTCTGGTCATTTGATAAATTCTATGAAGTTTTGTGTAGTCAGTGTTGATTTGTCTAGTTAAATGACATGGAAACGCTCCATACATGGATCGAATAGACCTTGCTAATAGCTTGCACCAATAGCCCGGATAAGCGGTTGTGCTTCGGTGAGGTAGGTGAGGCCGGTCACTGGTCATGTACCAAGTAGGACCGGTATTTGGTTCTGGATAAATTATCATATGTCAAGTTGACTTGTTTGTGCAATTTGGTAAATTGTTTCATTATCGAATCTAATCGGTTGTGTAATTGTTGGATCTCTGTTGATTTATTTTCTGTCTGAGCCTTGTTATTCTTGTTGTATTGTATACTTCCCAAATTAATTTATTTTTCAGGTGTGGAGCAAATTTAGTGGCGATTGAGGTTGAAGTATCTAAAAAGATTATTTGAGTTGGAGATTTTTTAGTCCACAACTATATATTATTTTTGAAAATTTGTATAATTTATGTTTTGGAGACATTTGAGTAATTATTTATGGAGACGATTTGCATATTTGAAATTATAAGTTATCCGCAATTATAAATTTGAGGTTGATTTGATTTATTAGTGGCCCGGAAGTTGGGGCGTTACAAGGGAAATATCCATATAGACCTCCTCTGCTAGGTCTCCATGAAGGAAAGCATTCTTCACATCAAACTGATGAAGCGGCCAATCCAAATTTGCAGCAAGAGAGAGTAAGATTCTCACGGAATTCATCTTAGCAACCGATGCAAATTAGGACTGAGCAAGGAATCTGTGAAATCCGTAATCCAATCCAGTCCAGTCCAGTCCAGTCCAGTCCAATCCGATAGGTTTGGATTAGTTTTTTGAATCTGCGGTTCGGTTTCGGATTGAAGAATTAAAAATCCGTAGTATACGGATTGGTTACGGATTGAACCCCACGGTTTCAGATTGGAACCGATCCGGACCGTATACAAATAATCTATATTTTTATTATACATCCTCCCCCATAGTATCTTTTCTTATTCTATATAAAATCTAAACTCAAACCTAAAACCGTATAATATCTTCTTTTATTACTTTTGTTTGTTAGTTTTTAATTTTAATTTGTAATGGTCTAAATACTTATGGTGAAACTAATTTTCTTATGGTTTAAATTCTAGAACAGTATGTCGTTATTATAGAAAAACATGTTGCTATTGTGAAACTAATATAGCGCTATATTTATATTTTTATGAAATTAAAGTGTTATATATATATATTTTTGTTATTTAATTATATGAATCCGTGGCCCTAAACCGATCCAATCCGTATTTAAATGGATTGGTTCGGATTGGTTCCATATTTAAACGGATTGGATTGGTTCTAATTTTTCAGGAACCGTAGATAACGGATTGGTCCTGGTTTTACCCCAATCCAATACAATCCGGACCATGCTCACCCCTAATGCAAATGTCTCCTAGTAATTTACCCCAAAAGTCTGATTAAAGCCCTTAGCAACCAGTCTTGCTTTGTACCGCTCTCTGTTTTGTGTTTTACCGTATACACCCACTAATATCCAACTGGATTTTTGCCTCTAGGTAACTCCACGAACTCCCAAGTGCCACTCTTGCTGAGAGCTCTCATCTCTTCCATCATGGCATGTTTCCATTCAGGAATAGAGAGAGCATCCTGAAAATTGGTAGGTAAACTCACAAAAGACACTTTAGACAGAAAGGCTTTATATGAGGAAGAAAGATTAGAATAAGAGATGTGATTAGTAATAGGATACTGAGTACATGGCCTAACCCCCTTCCTATTAGCAATGGAAACATCAAGATCTGAAAACTCAGGAATAGGAGCACTAGAATCAGAATTACCTGGACTCTCAAGAGAGGGGGGTGACTCTGGACACTCATCCAGAGAAGAAGTTGGCAGTAGAGAAGGAAAAGTAGTAGTCTCTTGCATTGAAGGGACTTAATGTCTGTCCTTGTCCCAGATATAAACTTTGCTTGCTTCCTTTTCCGCAACAACTGTTGGCTCATCATTCTCTATCGTTGCAACCACTGGTGAAAGTGGAATAGGAATCTCTTCACACCAAGGCTCCTCCTAAAGGGATGACAGTAATACCGGGGAGGCTGGAAAGTAAGGCTGAGACTCAAAGAAAGTGACATCCATAAAGACAAACCATTTGCAAGTAAAAGGATGATAACACTTGTAACCTTTTTGGGTGGCAAAATAACCCAGAAAAACACACTTAAGAGACTTAGGATCCAATTTACCACAAGGGAATGATTATGGACAAAGCAAACACAGCCAAAGGTCTTAGAAGGAATGGAGAACCCAGAAGAGGACTTGAAGAGGTGTGTGTTTTTAAAGGACTTGGGTAGGAAGTCGATTAATTAAATACGCGGCAATGAGAACCGCTTCCCCCCAATAGAAGCATAGAACCCGCATCTCAAATGATAGACGACGGCCACATCAAGGAGATGGTGATTTTTGCATTCTGCAACAAGATTTTGTTGAGGAGTATTATTGCAAGAAATTTGGTGGATAATGCCATGAGTGGCGAAATAACTAGCAAGACCAGAGTCAATATATTCCCCCCCATTATCAAAACGTAGAATTTGGACAACTGCCCCAAACTGAATACAAACCATTTTATAGAAATTTTGAAACACAGAAAGCACCACACTCATATCTCTCATCAGATATACCCAAGTGGCCCTAGAGCAATCATCAATGAAAGTAACAAATCATTTCTTACCTTTTATAGACACAAAACGGAATGAACCCATACATCAAAATGAATCAAAGAAAATAGGACTGAACTTTTATTAATAGACGGAGCAAAAGAGGCTCGATGTTGATTTCCAAGTTGACATGACTCACATCGAAAATGAGACATTATTTTTCTCAAAAACAGAAAGAAATAAATGCTTAAGTAATAAAAAGGTGGGATGGCCTAAGCAATAATGCCACAGCCAAATGTCGTCCTTGGTGGATGGTGATTGGATAGATGAATGAGCCAGCTTGTTTGTCTGATCCACAATGTAGAGACCATGTTCTCTCTACCACTGCCAATCCTATTCCTCATGATAAGGTCTTGGGAAAAACAATGATCAGGAAAAACCATTACGTTACAATTTAAATCATGAGTAATCCGACTCAAAGATAAAAGATTAATACTAAAATTAGGAACATGAAGTACAGAGGACAAAGGAAGGGAAGAGGTGGCATGAATTAAACATTTCCCTAACACAGATGAAATAATACATACTTTTTCTTGACCGGAGGTGGGGTTATACTCGGAGAATAAATTAGAGGAGCCAGACATATGGTCAGAAGCACCAAAATCAATAATCCAGGGTACAGTCATATAAGATAGCAATGCACATGGGGCGGCAGCCAAGTTACCTGAATTGGCCAAGGAAGAAGAAGGTGCACCTGTAGCAAAAGTGAAGGCTCGACGGTCTAGCAAGTGACGAAGAGCAATCTCAAAATCCGAGGCAGATAACCCCGAAACATCAGCAGCAAGGAAGATAGTGGCTCAACAGTGTTGGAAAGATGTGCCCGAACATTGGCCCCGCGGCCTCTAGACTGACCAGACCTACCCCCTCGAGTACCAAGACGGTCGCCTCAACCACCAGAGGGAGTCCCATGCAGCTTCCAACAAGTCTCTCCTGTGTGTCGAGGTCTACGACAGCAATCATAGAAAAGATTATCCTTCTCAGAGGAAGGACGAGAACCACAAGTATCGTGAGGAGGTGCAGACACCAAGGCTGAACAATCAATAGTAACAGATGGAAGCATCGCAGAGCGGCGACTCTCCTCATTCTGCACAAAAGCAAAGGCTTCCTGGAAAGAATGAAGCACATCCATGCCAAGTACCGTACTCTGAACTGGATCATACTCCACCTTTAGGCCTTCCTAGTGATTGTGCAGCACCACTTTGTAGTGTGAGGTTTTGAATTCAAATCTTATGGAGAAGAGTTTGACACTCTTTGTGGTTCCCCCTTCCCTTAACAACTAACATCCAACCCCAGCTGATGTATAAAAAAATAAAAATAATAAATAAATAATTGGATTCTATGTGTTTTTTCAGCATCTTTATGATGGACATTCAGGAACCCTCCATGAGTCTTAGCCAGTGAGAACACCACGAGTGAAACAGTGTCTATTTGGTTCATCACATGAGTGAAACAATTGAACTTTGGGCCACATATTGCTTAAAACAAAAACAAGGTTGACCATACAGCAGTAATACTTTTTATTTACTTAAATGTTTAAGACCAAGAACAAGAGAAAAAGTTTCTGCTATTTTGTTCACTAGGAATTTTTAATTAAACCACCCACTTGCAATTATACTGTTCAACAGGCCAGCCACTAGAACAATTGTACCAAGGAATGGGAAAACAAATCTTGGCCAATGGGTCAGGCCACAAAAATGGATTGGATCCAAAAAAAGTTACTCATAAAATGGTCAGCTAAAAATGGTTCTTGGCAGAGATAAGTAATTAAACTGATCAAAATGGGTCCATGTGACCGACCTGTGTACAGCTAAATCTGTCCAAGTATAACTTGTTTGCTAATTGGGCAGGTTCAGGGTTAATCCATTTAAACACAACACCCATCTTCACCTGCCCAACCCAACCCATCCATATGTCACCCTTTACTTAAAAGGCTTTGAGCAAGCATATACGTAATAATACAAAATTACTTTTTTCCTTCTTTCTTAAACTCGTCTAATGTACAGTAATAAAAGTACAGTTCAACCCAAATCTTTTACTCTCAACTAATCGGCACTTACGTGCCACTCTAAATACTTACATTTTCAAAATGCCACATCATGGGAGTATACAAAGATTGGCCCCCTCTTTTTACAATTTTATGAGTAAATCAACTTTATTTATATCTTAAGAATTTTTATCTAGGAAGAACCATGTTTGTGTTAAATTACTATGTACTTCTGTAACATTTTTATAACAAATATAAGATATCAATAAAAAGTGGACTCTAATTGCGTAAAATAAAATTTACAATCATTGAATTGTTCATCTCCTACATGTACAATGACCATAAATATTATTGTCAGTTTTTAAAATTGGTAAAATAAATAAGGATTGGCATGTATTTTAAAATTTTAAATTAACATAACAGCACTTAACCTAACGATATTTAATTTAAACATTGTAAAATAAGAAAATAACTCTTACAGGTGAAACAAATTAGGATAGACAAGAATTTTAAGAAATTATGTTAACTTACCACGACTTGACCTAATGAGGTTTAATATTGTTAATTTTTAAATAACAAAGGAATAAATAAACATAACAATCATGAGTATATAGTAATAATAAGCCTACATAACAAAAAAATGAAAGGTTTAACATCAAAGCTAATAAACCATCAAAATAATTTATACATATAAACATATATTTATGTCATGGTTCATAATAATATTATCATAAATTTGTTAAAAATATTAATTTTATTACGTGCATCGCATAGATCAACCACTGGTTGTAATATAATAACTGCGTGATTACATAGTCAAATTACAAGACTGATCTCATACAAATGAATGGGAGCTAAAACATGTACAAGTACTCATATGAACACAACAAACATTGTAATTTGCATCATTTGACCAAATAAACAATAATCCAAGTGTTCTTAAATGAAAAGCCATTTAGATTAAGAAGATTCACCTTCACCACAAACTTATACAATGCATCTATCAAGGAAGTGAGGAATGGGATACTTTGGTCATCATATGCAACAGCTTACAATTCCAACCGCTTAAGATTACAAAATTCTGGAATTAAAAAACAAAACTACCACGCAATGGTTATGCCAACTAACCAGAGAATCCAGGTCCAGTACAAGTGTCTCTAGCTAACAGAGTACACCAGAGAAACGGTAAAATGCTGAACAAACTATATCCATGCAGTAACTAACAACCCCCAATGGATACTTCAGAGAACAGGGCAACATTCTTAAGAGGATTGTTGATTATGTATGGCCCACGGTATTTAAATGATATGAGATTTGTAGCCAAAATCTCAAGATTTCGTAAACTGAAACAGTAGCTAAGCACCAATTACTTCAACTTCAGAGGACCACCTATTTTTAGATTAACCAAAGATCATGAATGCATCAAAGATAACTCTTCAATCAACGGACAATTAGATAAGAATTGTGCAAGAACGTCTTCTGTCAAATCTACCGATTTCAAGCAGAGGGAAGTCAAGGTATTAAAGCTTAGAACACCAAATTGGCTTAACGGAAAAGGGCAAGAATCCTCAAACTGAGAATCGTCAAATTATCCTCAAGTCCAACTCAAGCTTTCAAACTCTTTTCTTTTGCAAAGTTAATTCATCTATCAATGACACATGCAAAATTCTAATCCAAATCAAAGCACACTCTAAATTCTTCTATATTTTGGCCCTGATGCAAATTGGAGACTTTGTTTACCCTACTTATATACTTAGTCCTTTCAGTTTCAATTGACATTGTTTCTATTTCTTGTTGCATGCGCGCCTTTGTATTGGAAGCATCAAAATTCAAACTACCCATGGAAAACTTCCACAAATTTTTCCATTCAAGGGAAAGCACACCAGTTCTTGCCGCTTCTTTCATTGTCAAGAGGGACAAGATGGCAATGCACTTAGCTGATCCTCCATGTAATTGCTCTTCTTGCAACACTAATCATTGAAAACAAAAGCTAGTGACACACTTTGTTCCAACATATCAAACATTACTATGAAAAATAAAAATAACAAAATTCAAACCCATCATGCAACATAGAGAAACAAAAGAAATGTAGCAGTGCAACCCTCAACCCCAACCAACATAAAACATCCAAGAAATAAAAGCATTTTAATAACAAGAAGAAAGTTTTTTGTCCACAAAGGCAAGGTTTCCAATTAGGAATGACAACAAGACAAGCAAGGTTTGAAGCGCCCCATCCCCACCCCGTTTCCTTGTTGGGGTGGGAAACATCGAAGCGGTGGCGAGGATGGGTCAGGAGCAAGGGGTTGGCAAGTAATTTGTCACCCTTCAGAGGAATTATACTAATGAGGGAGATGATGTAGTATAAGAGGGACAAAGATTGATGAGTAATAAGAGTTAAAAAGATTAAAGACAAGTGTTAAAAAGGTAAGAAAAGAAAAACTGAGAAACACATGAGTGTTTTACTATTTTACTCTTACTAAATTTAACAAATCAAATTCATATGTGGATGGATATACATACAAAGGTCATTTAATTAAATATAATTGGCACAGGGTGGGTTGAGATGGGGCGAGCGAAGCAAATTTAGTATCCTCTCCGTTGTCTTGTTAGGGCTGTAAAAATGCTTGTGGGATAAGCTAAGAAGCACGAACACACACTTCTAAGAAGCAGATAGTACTAATAAGCACGAACGAACACTTTTAAGAAGCAGATGTGTCCATTTCGGACACCGACACTCTTAGACACGTGTTCAATACTATTTTTTACATGTCCTTGATTAAAATTAAAAATATTAATTTTGGACACATGTTTGACACTCATTTCATGACGTGTCGTCACTTATCGGTCATGTCTATCACTAAAAATATAAACATGAGACCAAAACTTTGACATTTGCTAATGTTTGATTTTCAAAGTTTGAGAATTTGACATAAATATCTTATATTCTTAAAAACAACGTATAATTCTTAAGAATAATGTAATGTATGATTCTTTTTAAAAAATATATAAATAGATGTGATGCAGAATATAAGAAACTCAATGAAGAGTAAATTCAAAAGAGTGGCGATATTTGAAAATTGGCATGATTTCAAAGAAAAATGAAAAACCGATAGGAACCATTCATAATCATGTTTTTAGTATTATTATAGTCCTATTTTATTATTAGTTTATATTTTCTAGGATTTTTAGGTTAGGGGTATTTTGACAATTTTCATATTTGTTGATATGAGTTAATAGGGGTTGCCCATGAGTGGGTATTATTTATTATTCTTATTTGGTCTTAAATTGATTTTGGAAGTAGATCATACTTGTACATATAACTAGACTTGTAGATATTTGTATAGATATTTCTAAAAGACATTCTAGAATGTTCTTGTAGCTTGTAAGAAGGCTTCCATGGGAAGCTTCTACATGACACTTTCTTGTGTGTTCTAGAATGCTCTTAAGAAGCCTATAAATAGGAGAGGCTCTCATTTGTTCCAATCAATCCAAGAATTGTACCGCGTCCCTTTAAAGTGAATACAAAAACATTCTCTCAAACTCTTTTTGTCTTCTTACTTGCCTTTCTTGCAAATTTGTGAGTTAGGCTGACTTAGCATCACCAAGTAAGACTAGTGATTGTCTCAGAGCCACGCGGATAACTTGGAAATAACCAGGGCCGTGACATGTCGCTGGCAAAAAGAGAATGTCCAAGCTCCTACGGTTCCCTATAGCTATAACATATTTCATACAAAGAATAACTTATAAGTTAGTTTAAAATTTTTTATTTTTTATTTTTTTTGTTAACTCATTAATTCTTTTGTTTTGTTTTTTGTTTTTTTAATAGCCCACTTCATTTTTAATAGAGGCACAAGATAGCCTTGACGATGGTGCTTTAACTGTATTTGAGATCGATGGTGTTAGGAAGAGATATCGGCTCAATCATTTTCATATAGTGGTTGAAGTAGAAATACTGTACAATAAAATCATGGAGCATTCGAACAGTCATATATACTCCCCTCTTCCAATTTCCCAAGTCAAGGAGGACAGGGCCAACGAGTGTACGGAATAATTGCATTTTGTTGCCATACCTTAAAGGGGAGTTACAATTCAAGATTTTTTGAAAACATCGTCAAATAGAGATTCACTCTTTGATTCCCTCCATTCGAATCAATATAAGAAACTAATGAAGGAGATTATCAAAATTGTTATTCATCTAAAGGGCATAAGTGATTTAACAATCAAATTAGATCTTCAAACTGTCTCATTATTACATGAAAGACAATTTCCTCAACATTGTATTGCCAAATTTTTTTGTGGCAAAGTTTTCAGTAAGTTGAAATTCTGCTAATAAAAATGATTTATTTATTTACTTATTTATTTATTCTTATGGATTTAATTTTTATCTTTATGTACTGTTATATAGGAAAGCAAAATAAGGTATTAGGTTTTTGTAATTGACAATCATGTTTGATAAATTTTTTTGAGTTGTAATTTTATTCGATCTTTTATTTCAATGAGGCTATGAGTATTTAGATGCGAATCTAACCTGAATTGTGCCTATGTGGCGGAGTTTATGATCTTAATCCTATCATGTTTGTCAATTCGCTGACTATATCACGACCTTTCAGAAGTTTCACTTGCTTGCAAAATTACTAGGAATTGTTCTTTTCCGCTCGAGCAGCCATTCTTGTGCTCGAGCGTAGACCCTGTTTAGTCTCACGCGTTTTAGTCACTCTGCTCGAGCGGCCCTTCTTGCGCTCGAACAGAGATCGCGGATCTGTTTGCTATAAAAGCTGCGGTTTGGTCAGGTTTTAGGGTACGGCTTCCAGATCTTCTTCTTAGGTATTAGGGTTTCCTTCTCGAGTTTTTTTGCTTGTTTCCTTTGATATTTGTAAGAGTTTAATCATGTATTGAGTGGATTATATCAAAGGGTTTGTTTAGTTTGTTTTATTCACTCAGCAGCATCGATATCAATCTTTGTCCTTGTATAGATTAATTTGATAAATGCCAACAACTTTAATATCGGCATTGGTGGATTCCATGGAACATAAGCCTGAAGCTTTAGTGGATTCCGGAGTGGCTCATCGTCGTGGATTCGACATCGGCGTTGTGGATTCAACGTTGGGCAAGACAATTCCAAGGTGAAGACGGGGCTGGAAAAGGCACATAGGGGTCGGTTCAATTCGGGCGTGAATTCATTAGAAAATTGAGAGTACACTTGTGTAATTTAGTTGGGCCTTCTTAATGAATTGTTTTGTGGCCTTGGCCCATGATTTTTTATCACAATTGGAGGCGTTCCAATTGTGATTTTTCCACGTAAAATTGTTGTGTCAATTTGTCTTTGATTGTTTGATTGAGATTGTTATTTACTGTTTAAAATTGGTACATAATCACAAATCAATATATCCGGGATTTTAGATTTTTCGTAAGGTAATAACTCCCTCATCAAAGTTGTTAGCATTTATCAAATTGATCTATACAAGGACGAAGACTGATATCGATGCTGCTGAGTGAATAAAACAAACTAAACAAACCCTTTGATATAATCCACTCAATTCATGATTAAACTCTCACAGATATCAAAAGAAACAAGCAAAGAAGCTCTAGAAGAAAACCGTAATACCTAAGAAGAAGATCTGGAAGCCATACCCTAACACCTGACTAAACCACAGCTTTTATAGCAAACAGATCCGCGATCTCCGCTCGAGCAAAGTGACTAAAACGCATGAGACTAAACAGGGTCTACGCTCGAACACAGGAATGGCTGCTCAAGCAGAAAAAAACAACTCCCAGTACTTTTGCAGGCGAGTGAAACTTCTGAAAGGTCGTGACATAGTCAGCGAAGTGGCAAACATGATAAGATTAAGATCACAAACTCCTCTGCATAAGCACAATTCAGGTTGGAATCGCATCTAAATACTCACAGCCTCACTCAAATAAAAGATCAAATAAAATTACAACTGAAAAGAATTTTATCAAACGGGATTGCCAATTACAAAAACCTTACACCTTATTTTGCTTTCCTATATAACAATACAGAAAGATAAAAATTTCATAAGAATAAATAAATAAGTAAATAAATAAATCATTTTTACTAGCAGAATTTCAACTTACTGAAAATTTTGACACCAAAAAATTTGGTAATACAATGTTGAGAAAATTGTCTATCATGTAATAATGTGACAGTTTGAAGACCTAATTTTATTGTTAAATCACTTATGTCCATTAGATGAATAACAACTTTGATAATCTCTTTCATTAGTTTCTTATATTGATCCGAATGGAGAGAATCAAAGAGTGAATCTCTATTTGACGATGTTTTCAAAAAATCTTCAATTGTAACTCCCCTTTGAGGTATGGCAACAAAATGCAATTCTTCCGTACACTAGTTGCCGCTGTCCTCCTTGACTTGGAAAATTGGAAGAGGGGTGTATATATGACTGTTCAGATGCTCCATGATTTTATTGTATAGTATTTCTACTTCAACCACTATATGAAAACGATTGAGCCAATATCTCTTCCTAACACCATCGATCTCAAATATAGTTAAAGCACCATCGTCAAAACTATCTTGTGCCTATATTAAAAATGAAGTGGACTATTAAAAAAAATAAAAAACAAAACCAAAGAAATAATGAGCTAACAAAAAAATAAAAAATAAAAAATTTTAAACTAATAAGTTATTCTTTGTATGAAATATGTTATAGCTATAGGGAACCGTAGGAGCTTTGACATTCTCTTTTTGCCAGCTACATGTCACGGCCTTGGTTATTTTCAAGTTATCCGTGTGGCACTTAGACAATCACAAGTCTTGCTTGGTGATGCTAAGTCAGCCTAACTCACAAATTTACAAGAAAGACAAGTAAGAAGACAAAGGGTGTGTTTGGTTTGTTTTTGAGAGAGTGATTTTCAAAAAAAAAAATTGGGGAGAGAGTTTAGAAATTTTTTTGGTTTGCTTGATTGTATTTTTTGAAAGTAATTTTGGAATTTGGGAGTTTGTGATGATTTGATATTTTTGTTGTAATTGGGTAGATGTGTGTGAGAAAAAAAGTGATTAAGAATGAGAGAGGAGAGAGAAAAAGTGATTGCTTGATGTGTAAGAGAGAGGAAGTAATTTTGGAAATTTTTTGAGAAAAACAATAAACCAAACAAAATTTTGAAAAAAAATTTCAAAAACAACTCTCCCAAAAACAAACCAAACAAGCCCAGAGTGTTTGGGAGGATGTTTCTGTATTCACTTTAAAGGGACTTATACAACTCTTGGATTGATTGGAGCAAATGAGCCCCTTTCCATTTTATAGGCTCTTTAGGAGCATTCTAGAACACACAAGAAAGTGTCATGTAGAAGCTTCCCATGGAAGCCTTCTTACGAGCTGCAAGAACATTCTACAATGTCTTCTAGAAATATCTATACAAATATCTACAAGTCTACTTATATGTACAAGTCTGATCTACAAATCACTCAAGCCACTGATTTTATTTCCAAACACTCAGGCCCTTAATACCGCTCTTATTGCTTCCTAGCAGAAGTTTCATGTCCCAAAAAAAAAAACAAAAAAGGAATTTCAATCTTCCAAGAATACAAGCCATGGTTCATTTTTATTTATTTTCTTTACTCCTAGAACACTACATTGAAGGCAAGCTTTCTCATAATTTGGCGAAGAATGAAGTCGGGCATGTTAACAAAAAAATGGCAAACCTAAAATTTTGTATGCTAGTACTCGAAACTTCATTTAATAATTTCGATTCAGTTGGGTTAGTGCCAGACCGAGAATCAAACAGGCCTTGTTGGTTATGGGAATTTTGGACACACCACCAAACGGAACAATGAATGGAACTCATTCCAACCCAAAAATGAAAAACTCAGGTTGCTTCATGTTGACCAACAGTTCTACTTTAATTAAATATTTAGTTGCCCACTAAAAAGTTTAGAAATCCCTAACCATAAAGTCCGCAAAATACATGGTCAAACTCTTTGAAATTAAGTTTAAGAGACATCCAATGAATATATAGAAATAATATACTTGAGACTTCATCTAATAATTTCTAATTTGAATTTTAAGTCTCCACTTAAAATTTTAGTAGGGGTGAGCATGGGTTGGTTGGGTTGGGCTCGGTTGGGTTAGTTGAACCTAGTGAGTTATGGAAATTCCAAACCTAGAACCAAACCAAAGAATGAACGGAATACAACTAACCAAAACTGAAAATCTTCAGGCTCCCATAGTTCTACTCGCATTTTATAACACTTCAATTGTCCACTAAATTTTTTGTAAATACTCAAACATAAAGTCAACAACACATGCTATGCAAATGATTTTTGCACATGTTAAAGCCAAGGTAATCAAGACAAATCAAGAATATTTATATCTATAATAAATGTTAGAATTTACCTACACCTACCACCACCTACTACCACACCTACTACACCTACCACCAATTTACCCTCACCTACTCCTCACCTACTACCCAAACCCTCTCCTATATAATGAGCTACTCTGATTTGTAATATAACACATCAATATAACAATCATCAATCAATCAATAATACATAAATTATTACATGGTATCAGAGCGAGGTTAACAACTTAGTACTTCCGCTTCACCGGCGGGCGGCAGCCTCGCCTTGGCCGCCCGCTGGACCTCTACACATACCCAGACTGTAACTTCATCTTTCTCTCTCCCCAGTTTCTGCGTTTGGCTACCAAATTCATTTCCTCGTTTATAGCTTGAATCTGATATGTTGAGCTTGTAATCATGAGTTGCAATGGCTGTCGAGTTCTTCGAAAGGGTTGCAGTGAAAACTGTATCCTCCGACCATGCCTTCAGTGGATCGACTCCCCTGAATCTCAAGGCCACGCCACCGTCTTCGTCGCCAAGTTCTTCGGTCGCGCCGGCCTGACTCCGCCGGACCTCGACGAGGCTTCCGAGGCTGAAGCCACCTGTTCAGACATGTTTAAACTTTCTCACCATCAAGATCCAAACCCGAAATATGACTGCCTCCTCTTTGATGTCGATGATACTCTTTATCCCCTAAAATCTGGTCTGTCTGCAGAATGCACCAAGAACATCATAGAATATATGATTAACAAGCTCGGCATGGAGGATAAAGCCCCCCGAAATGTGCATTCAACTGTACAAAGATTCCATGTTTTCTCTCTCTCTCTCTCTTCCTTTAAACCCTCTCTTTTCCTTTCTTTTATTTTTTATTCATCATCATATCTTCCACCACCTCCCTTTCTTTTTTGTTTAAACAATATTTTTGCACCAACAAACCAGGTTTTACCCAAACCCGTGGGACTCATTATCACTTTCTTTTATTTTATTTTATTTTATTTTATTTTTTTTTATTTTTCTTAAAAAAAAAAAAAAAAAAAAAATAGTGGCTCTGGCACGTCCACTTCTGCACTCCACCCATGTCTTCCACCATCCTCTAAAATAACATTTCTTCACACCCTCCCACTTTGACCCATTCTTTGTATTATTATTATTATTATTATTATTATTATTATTATTATTATTATTATTATTATTATATATATCTTCCAAAAAAAAAAAAAAAAAAAAACAATTTACCAATTTACACAACAAACCATATTTTATTCCTCTCTGGGATCAACCCCGATCCCAATTTTACACAAAAAAAAAAACAAAAAAAAAAAAAAAAAACAAACAACAGCAACACATCCACAGGCGGGATTTTTTCTTCTCTATTCAGCCGCCGGTCTCTTCTTTTTGCCTCCGTCCTGGCCTGCCCTTGACGGTGTTGCCTCCGTGTTTCCCACGCCACCGAGCACATTTACTCCCTGCTCCTCCACTGCCGCATATGGCGGCCCTCCAAATCGGAACATCACGGTGGTCTTCCGCTTCAGGTCCTTGTTTTCTGCCCTTAGCACGCTTATCTCTGCTCGCGCATCCTTATACATGCGTTGGAGCAGAGCCAGTTGGGCGTTTAAATGCTGCACCTCATTTGTCCTACTCTGCAGCCGGTTCGACAAATTTGTGACCGCCGTCATGCTTTCCACACATGCCTTCAAAGTATACTGATTGGCCTCCACATCCGACAGCACTGCCATTCTTTGCTCCACAGACCGCATCGGAAAGTTCAACGGAGTATACTCCGGGGCGCTTGGTTGAGTTTCCAGTGCCACCGCACCAGTTCTCTCTCTCGTTGACTCATTGAGGGCGGGAAAGAGAGTGAGTAGACCTCGGGATGAGGATGCCGTATTCTGGGTAGCTGAACGGGAAGAAGAGGCCATTGTTCAGATGTTTCAGAGAAGGTTTGGATACAACGTCTTTACCGAGTGTTTCAGAATGACAATGTTCAGAGGTTTCTATCCGTTTTTCTGTCTCAGCTTCTGCCTCAGCCTCAGCCTCCGTCTTATAGCCGAGGCAGCCACGCGCATCGCGCGCCTCTTGCCACCAGCCGACAAACGGGCGCTCCAACCAAGGCACTCACGTGCCTCGCCATGATGAATCCGGCACGCCTTTTGATAAAATTGGGCACGCCTTTTGATGGCACGCTTTTTGAAAAATTGGGCACACCTTTTGAGGGTGCGACTTTTTAAGGGTCCGACAAGACTCTGTAAACTGTCCCGACATAGATTCCGGTTAGTTTCTACAAGGGTCCGACAAGACTATAAACTGTCCCGACATTGATTCCGGTTAGCTCCTTTAAGGGTCCGACAACACTCTGTAAACTGTCCCGACATTGATTCCGGTTAGTTTCTACAAGGGTCCAGCAAGACTCCGTAAACTGTCACAACAACTGTCACAACATTGTCTGCTACAACGGTCCGACATGACCCCATAAACTGTCTTCTACAACGGTCCGACATGACCCCATAAACTGTCTTCTACAACGGTCCGACATGACCCCATAAACTGTCTTCTACAACGGTCTGACACCGCCATCGAGTGTCCTCTACAACGTTATGACACCACCATTCAGTGTCTTCACCAATGGTCTGACACGACCATACAGTGTCTCATATCCTTTTTTATTTTTATGTATTTTCTTGTTTTGTTCCTCTCTTCAAACTCAAGTTGGTTAGTTTCTATCCTCCTTGAGTTTGCGGGGGGCTGTTAGAATTTACCTACACCTACCACCACCTACTACCACACCTACTACACCTACCACCAATTTACCCTCACCTACTCCTCACCTACTACCCAAACCCTCTCCTATATAATGAGCTACTCTGATTTGTAATATAACACATCAATATAACAATCATCAATCAATCAATAATACATAAATTATTACAATAAATATTATATAATATATACATGGGGTTAGTTCTCAAGTTGTTCCACATTACTTGAGCCCTAAACCAAGAACTGAAACGACCGCGTCAATTATGGGATTTTTTGGATCCAAAACCAAATGGAGAATTGTCCCATAACAAACAAGCCCAACTATGAAGACCTGATTGGTTCAGTTTGCAAGTTCATCTATTCATTTGCGCACCTCTACTTTTTGTAGTAGCTCAATAGTCTATTGTGCAATTTTATTTATCTTTTATTACCTTTAAAAGGCTTTACTGAGGCCTGCCTCAATGCTCGCCTCGAGGCGAGGCTAAGGAAAAACGCCTCAAGGCTTTGATTCTTTAGCTTTACACCCCAAAGGCTTGTGCACATAGTCTGAGACATGCGTTTTAGGTGCGCCTATGCATATGAAGAGTTTGTCTTAGGGTCTTGTTAAACTTACTCTAGTAGATGGTTTAAATATAAAAAATAAAAAAGAACCATTTTAGAACTATATTTAATAGGAAAAATTAAGTATGACTAATAAGAAAAAACACAAAGTTAATGCTCAGTGAGAAGCTCAATCACCAAAACTAAGAATACCAATTTCACTTTTAATAAAGCAAAGCTTCATTCTCTGCAATGAGCCTTGAGCATAAAAGTATTTACACCTTTATATTTAATTTTGATGTATTTATTTATTGTTTTAAAATATTTACTAAATATAAAAATTCAGAATTTGAAATGCTTACGCCTCAATACCTTAAGGCTTACGCCTCACCTCATGAGAGATAAAACGCCTCACATTACGCATTCACCTTTAAAAACATTGCCTTTCTTAGATTAAATGTTAGGGATCATTTGCTAATTTTCAAAATTCACTTGACAGGGGCTATGGTTTTGGTCCATGGGTTGTATTGTATGCTAAGTTATGGTTTTATGGAGAATTTATATGATCTAGATTTTTTCAACAAGTCAAAGGGCCTCAGTTTCTATTTCTTAAGTTTCAGACCAAGTTGAATTAGAACCCAACAACCTACATATGGTACATGCATGTCAATAAGTCTAATCAATAGAATTGATTTCCAAATTTTTTTGAGAAAATTTGGAACTCTGTATAATGTATGGCAACCTTGCTTCAGGTGCAGCTCTGAAGGAATAAACTCAGATAGAAACCTAAAATATTCTCCATCTTGTTCCTATGAATCCTTCTCCTTGCTCATGAAAGCCAGGCTATTTTTTAGGAGTTAAATCATCAAAGCTTTCAAAAAGGGCCCCTATTAAATGATTAAAACACCAACGAAACAGAACTCTTTCCCCGACCTTTTGACATTTTGAACGCAACCCCAAACACGTAAAATAGTACAAAATCCAACAAGCTCACAGTTTGAAATCAAACCAATTGTAGCATTGATTTTAACTCGGTAAGCTACCTAACTTTTCATTACTTAATCAGCCATAAACCCCAGCTGCGATGAGCATTTCTGTAAGTTTCCTAATCTTCCCTACATGAGTTTAGTACTAGGAAGCACGGGTGCGGGTGCGGGGACGGGTGGGGGTACGATTGCGGGTACGCCGATACGGAAAACCCCAAAAAAATATGATACGGGTACGGTTGCGGTACGCCGATATTTTTTTTTATTTTTTTTATAATTATGGTTAAAGGATCCAACCTACAAATTAAAATTAAATATCGAAACTAAAGAGAAAAGAAGAATCGATCATATCTACCCACAACATCAAGCATTGCAAACAGATAACTTAACTTAACTCAAAACCAATGGTTATGCATCACAAATTAATGCTCTGTTTTTCAGTTACATAACCCCCATCCCTCCCCCTCAAAATAAACTGCTACGAAAGAGAATTTAAGGTGTCAAGGGATTTTAATTTGTCGTCAAGCTTTACAACCAATATCATATTGCATATATATATGACATATATCAGAAAAAAAAAAATTTAAAATAAGGACAGATCTTAGTTCAACAAATCTGGACAGATTTTAGTTCAAATATCTAGACATATATCAGAAAAAAAAAAATATATATATATATAAGGACAGATCTTAGTTCAAGTTCAAAAATCTGGACATATATCAGAAGAAGAAAAAAAATAAGGACAAATCTTAGTTCAAAAATCTGGACAGATTTTAGTTCAAAAATCTGGACATATATCAGAAAAAAAAAAAAAAAAGGTTCAAGAAAAATGAAGAAGAAGATGAAGGATCAAAGAAAGAGAAAACCAAAGAGAAAAGAAGAATCGATGGTTTGCAGCGAAGAAACAGCACAAAAATCTGAAAAAAAAAATGAAAGAAAGAGGATAAAGAATCGAAGAAGAAAAGGGGAAAGAATCGAAGATGAACTTACCTCTTCAATCGCACCTTCGAATGAGAGAATCAATCGGCAGCACCTTCGATTAAACCTTTCAATCGCACCTTCGAAGTGTTCTTCAGACTCTCTTGGGAGTATTTCTGGAAGGAGATAATTGAATAGACATGGAACCCTAGCACCTTCGAAGTTCTTCAGCCTCGGAGTATTTCGAAATGAGATCTGGAAGGAGCTGAGATGATAGAATGATAGAGAGAATAAAGAACCCTAATTTTATATGGTTTCATGTTTTATTTATGTTTTATTTATTACAAAAGAACCCCAGATTTTTATAATTCTTTAAAATAGACATAAAAAATTGCTCCGGTACCCTTTAATTTATAAAAAAATCTCATTTTTTACCCCGGAGTACCCAAAACGTACCAATGGCGTACCCGTGGTGTGCCCATGGCGTACCCATCAGTATACTAACTGTATAAAACATACCTGTTTTGGCGTACCCAATACGCGTGCAGCCTTACCGGTACGCGTACCCGCACCAGAGAAGTATCTGGTACTTGTACGGCAACATTTTTGGAGTACCCGTGCTTCATAGGTTTTATATTAGATCTAGTATTATAGTGATTCCAAAGCACTTGGTCCTACATCAAAACCAAATTGTTTAACTTGAAATTACCAAAAAGAAGAAATCAATGCACTAAATTAGTTTCTAGTTAACAACGGCCTTGGCCTTGTGATTGTGCTGCACCACTTTGTAGTGTGAGGTTTTGAATTCAAAATCTTATGGGGAAGAGTTTGACACTCTTCGTGGTTCCCCCTTCCCTTAACAACTAGCATCCAACCCCAATTGATGTATAAAAAAATAAAAATAATAAATAAATAATTGGATTCTATTTGTTTATTCAGCATCTTTATGATGGACATTCAGGAACCCTCCATAAGACTTAGCCAGTGAGAACACCACATGTGTGAAACAGTGTCTATTTGGTTCATCACATGAGTGTAACAATTGAACTTTGGGCCGCATATTGCTTAAAACAAAAACAAGGTTGACCTCACAGCAGTAATACTTTTTATTTACTTAAACGTTTAAGACCAAGAACAAGAGAAAAAGTTTCTGCTATTCTGTTCACTAGAAATTTTTAATTAAACCACCCACTTGTAATTATAGTGTTCAACAGGCTAGCCACAACAACAATTGTACCAAGGAATGGGAAAACAAATCTTGGCCAATGGGTCGGGCCACGAAAATGGATTGGATCCAAAAAAAGATACTCATAAAATGATCAGCTAAAAATGGTTCTTGGCAGAGATAAGTAATTAAACTGATCAAAATGGGTCCATGTGCCCGACCTGTGTACAGCTAAATCTGTCCAAGTATAACTTGTTTGCTAATTGGGCAGGTTCAGGGTTAATCCATTTAACCACAAGACCCATCTTCACCTGACCCAACCCAACCCATCCATATGTCACCCTTTACCTAAAAGGCTTTGAGCAGACATATACGTAATAATACAAAATTACTTTGTCTTTCTTTCTTAACCCCGTCTAATGTACAGTAATAAAAGTAAAGTTTAACCCAAATCTTTTACTCTCAACTAATCGGTGCTTACATGCCACTCTAAATACTTACATTTTCAAAATGCCACATCATGAGAGTATACAAAGATTGGCCCCCTCTTTTCACAATTTTATGAGTAAATCAACTTTTGTGGGATTCATTAAATCTATATTTGGGTGTAATAAAATATAATGGGATTAGTAATTTCATGAGAATATTAATCCCCTCTTATGGTGGGATTAGCATTTTCAAAAAAGGGTTGGGATAGCTAGTCCCTTCACTTAAATTGATAGCTAAATTATCATTTTGCTCTCCACTTTACAAAAACAACAAAATTATAGATGAGGATTTTTAGGTATTTTATAAATTTAGTCCTAACTAATTAATACCACCCCACTAGTTACAAACAAATACACTTTATTTTATATCTCCAATCTAATATCACTACACTAATAATCTCCCCATTCAATCTTACCGTACTCATAATCTCATCTAACCTAATTCGCCAAACAAACAAGACCTAAAAGTGGTTTAGCCAAGCTAATAAACCAAATTACCAAAACTTAGCTTGCATTTATAACATATTTCAAATTGAAACGTTAATTTCAATCAATTTAAAACTAAAAGAATTTGATGTGGATTGTCCGATTAATTGATAACCATAACATAAAGACTTTTTTATGCCATTGAACCTAAAGTTAAGCTTTCAAAGTTTGCTATGAGCTGTCTTTTTAACCACTTACATTATCGCTAAACTTTATTATTATTATTATTATTATTGTGGGGATATATTTCTTGGGTACCAACACGTGGCATGGCGACGCCGACGTGTTTGGCCGAGGTGCCACATGTCGTGGAAATTACGCCGAGGTGATCTCGGAGTTGCCGAGGTTATCTCCGAAGATATCAGAATCCGAGATAAGCGGATAAGGGACAAGAGTCCTAAGACAAAGAGGAGACTTAGGCAAGATAAGGATAAAGCTCTTATGGAGTTTATCTTTATCTCTTGAAGAATCCAAAGTAAGTATTAAATTGGAGTCCATAGAAGTCGGGCTTCTAGTAGGACTTGGATTGAGTAAACTATAAAAGAGAGGCACCCCCATGGGTCTAAGGTACACAGTTTTATACTCAAGCTTGTGAGTTTAGCACTTGATTATCTTTGAGAGATATACTGACTTGATCGTCGGAGTGCCCCCGGGTGGAAGAGCCACCACCGGAGCCTTTTTCTTTCTGTTTCAGGTTACTAAAGCCATCTACTCTACCGGTGCTCTCCAGCTGATTACTAGGCGGGCAGTGTGGTAAGAAAATTACCCATACAATTTGGCGCCGTCTGTGGGAATCTTAGAAGAATAGATGGCCAGTAACGAACAGAGGGAAAACATTGGGGGCAACACTCCTGCTGGGAGTGGCAGACCAATCGACCTTGATGTAGAAGGAGACAGCCATAATGCAAGAATTCATGACCAAGGCCACGTCGAGAAAGACGTCGGCCAGGAAGGGAACACTTCAAAGAAAACAGACCAAGGCCAGTACTATAACGAAGATAATCTTCAGGTATGGAGGGATAGGTGCCTACGGAGGGATGAGGAAGTAAAAGAATTGGCAAACAAGTTGGCAGACCTACAGTCGGTCGTCAACTTCATGATGCAAAATAATGTAATGCAGCCACCATACCCGCTGCAAGATACGCCGATGCCAGCAATTAATACCCAGAAGGGAGAAAGAAGAGCAATTCTCGAAGCCCCTCAGCACACTAGGAGTGGAAGCCACTCTCACCGACCTTCCAGGGAAGGCGGACGAGAAGAGCCGAGACAAGAAGAGTCCCAAAGGACGTATCACGCGAAGGATCCAGAGCCCAAAGAACATCGCCATATTCAAAGGCAAG
The DNA here is from genome assembly GCF_055761805.1 of Camellia sinensis. Lineage (NCBI taxonomy): Eukaryota > Viridiplantae > Streptophyta > Magnoliopsida > Ericales > Theaceae > Camellia > Camellia sinensis. The sequence goes on along the minus strand of NC_138971.1, from coordinate 121,160,503 downwards.
CACTTTGCTTTGACACAACACATGGAGAGAGATCAAAACGACCCCACCACGAGGCCGAAAGCAGCGTGCCGAAGAAATTGAAATCAAAAGATAGCCGAGCTCCAGGAAGGAGTAAAGAGGACCTAAGAGATTACCTCAAGAGGAGGCAACAGAATGTTGAAGCCGAGGTAACTTCCCCAATTAAGCCGACGACACAATTCTCGGTGGAACTAGACAAATTTGAAGCACCAAAGAGATTCAGTATGCCGAGGTTCCAAATTTATGATGGTAAGTCAGACCCCAACTTCATTGTTGGACTATACCTGAACTCAATGGCGTTATACAGTGGGAACGAACCATTGCTCTGTAAAGTATTTCCCTCATTCTTTGGGGAAATAGCATCCGATTGGTTCCATAAGCTGCCAAAGGGAAGCGTAAAGACATGGGAAGGCCTGGCCGAGATGTTTGTAGCCAGGTTTGTAACAAACAAACTACAGCCCTTGAGGGTCGACGCCCTGATGGCTTTAAGAATCACCAAAGAAGAAGGCCTTAGGCCTACGCGAAGAGATACTACGAGGTGTTCAATCGAATACCCGAATGCAACCAAGAAGTGGCGGTCGTATCTTTCAAGAACGGCCTGAAAGATGACTGCCCACTACGGAAGTCTTTGGCAAAAACACTGCCAAAAAGCATGGAAGAGCTCATGGCAAGAATCGAGAAATACGCCAGAGCCGAGGAAGACACATCGGGAAACAAAGAGACAAAGCAGGAGAAAGCAAACGGCTCGCCGAAGCGAGGCCGAGGTAACAACGGACCACCCAAACAAGAAACAGAATTGAAGGGCAAACAGGCAGTGGCGACGGTGTTCCGAATCCCCATCCATAAAGTCCTGGATCAAATACGAAACCAACCCTATTTCAGACCTCCAGCAAGAGCACCAGGGGAATTCATGGGAAGAAACATGGGTAGGCGTTGTGGTCCGTTGCCAGAAACAAAATTGTTTCTCTATGTTGCATGATGGGTTTGAATTTTGTTATTTTTATTTTTCATAGTAATGTTTGATATGTTGGAACAAAGTGTGTCACTAGCTTTTGTTTTCAATGATTAGCGTTGCAAGAAGAGCAATTACATTGAGGATCAGCTAAGTGCATTCCCAGATGAAATTATCATTGCCATCTTGTCCCATAGCAGCGCAACCCTCAACCCCAACCAACATAAAACATCCAAGAAATAAAAGCATTTTAATAACAAGAAGAAAGTTTTTTGTCTACAAAGGCAAGGTTTCCAATTAGGAATGACAACAAGACAGGCAAGGTTTGAAGGGCCCCATCCCCACCCCGTTCCTTGTTGGGGTGGGAAACATCGAAGCAGTGGCGAGGATGGGTCAGGAGCAAGGGGTTGGCAAGTAATTTGTCACCCTTCAGAGGAATTATACTAATGAGGGAGATGATGTAGTATAAGAGGGACAAAGATTGATGAGTAATAAGAGTTAAAAAGATTAAAGACGAGTTAAAAAGGTGAGAAAAGAAAAACTGAGAAACACATGAGTGTTTTACTATTTTACTCTTACTAAATTTAACAAATCAAATTCATATGTGGATGGATATACATACAAAGGTCATGTAATTAAATATAATTGGCACAGGGTGGGTTGAGATGGGGCGAGCGAAGCAAATTTGGTCTCCTCTCCGTTGTCTTGTTAGGGCTGTAAAAATGCTTGTGGGATAAGCTAAGAAGCACAAACACACAGTTCTAAGAAGCACGAACGAACACTTCTAAGAAGCAGATGTGTCCATTTCGGACACCGACACTCTTAGACACGTGTTCAATACTATTTTTTACATGTCCTTGATTAAAATTAAAAATATTAATTTTGGACACATGTTTGACACTCATTTCACGACGTGTCGTCACTTATCGGTCATGTCTATCACTAAAAATATAAACATGAGACCAAAACTTTGACATTTGCTAATGTTTGATTTTCAAAGTTTGAGAATTTGACATAAATATCTTATATTCTTAAAAACAACGTATAATTCTTAAGAATAATGTAATGTATAATTCTTTTTAAAAAATATATAAAGAGATGTGATGCAGAATATAAGAAACTCAATAAAGAGTAAATTCAAAAAAGTGGCGATATTTGAAAATTGGCATGATTTCAAAGAAAAATGAAAAACCGATAGGAACCCTTCATAATCATGTTTTAGTATTATTATAGTCCTATTTTATTATTAGTTTATATTTTCTAGGATTTTTAGGTTAGGGGTATTTTGACAATTTTCATATTTGTTGATATGAGTTAATAGGGGTTGCCCATGAGTGGGTATTATTTATTATTCTTATTTGGTCTTAAATTGATTTTGGAAGTAGATCATACTTGTACATATAACTAGACTTGTAGATATTTATATAGATATTTCTAGAAGACATTCTAGAATGTTCTTGTAGCTAGTAAGAAGGCTTCCATGGGAAGCTTCTACATGACACTTTCTTGTGTGTTCTAGAATGCTCTTAAGAAGCCTATAAATAGGAGAGGCGCTCATTTGTTCCAATCAATCCAAGAATTGTACCGAGTCCCTTTAAAGTGAATACAAAGACATTCTCTCAAACTCTTTTTGTCTTCTTACATGCTTTTCTTGCAAATTTGTGAGTTAGACCGACTTAGCATCACCAAGTAAGACTTGTGATTGTCTCGGAGCCACGCGGATAACTTGGAAATAACCAAGGCCGTGACATGTAGCTGGCAAAAAGAGAATGTCCAAGCTCCTACGGTTCCCTATAGCTATAACATATTTCATACAAAGAATAACTTATAAGTTAGTTTAAAATTTTTTATTTTTTATTTTTTTGTTAACTCATTACTTCTTTTGTTTTGTTTTTTATTTTTTTTAATAGTCCACTTCATTTTTAATAGAGGCACAAGATAGTCTTGACGATGGTGCTTTAACTATATTTGAGATCGATGGTGTTAGGAAGAGATATCGGCTCAATCATTTTCATATAGTGGTTGAAGTAGAAATGCTGTACAATAAAATCATGGAACATCCGAACAGTCATATATACACCCCTCTTCCAATTTCCCAAGTCAAGGAGGACAGTGGCAACGAGTGTAAGGAAGAATTGCATTTTGTTGCCATACTTCAAAGGGGAGTTACAATTGAAGATTTTTTGAAAACATCGTCAAATAGAGATTCACTCTTTGATTCCCTCCATTCGGATCAATATAAGAAACTAATGAAGGAGATTATCAAAATTGTTATTCATCTAAAGGGCATAAGTGATTTAGCAATCAAATTAGATCTTCAAACTGTCACATTATTACATGACAGACAATTTCCTCAACATTGTATTGCCAAATTTTTTTGTGGCAAAATTTTCAGTAAGTTGAAATTCTGCTAGTAAAAATGATTTATTTATTTACTTATTTATTTATTCTTGTGGATTTAATTTTTATCTTTATGTACTATTATATAGGAAAGCAAAACAAGATATTAGATTTTTGTAATTGGCAATCTTGTTTGATAAAATTCTTTTCAGTTGTAATTTTAATTGATCTTTTATTTCAATGAGGCTATGAGTATTTAGATGCGAATCTAACCTGAATTGTGCCTATGTAGCAGAGTTTATGATCTTAATCCTATCATGTTTGCCACTTCGCTGACTATGTCACGACCTTTCAGAAGTTTCACTCGCTTGCAAAAGTACTGGGAGTTGTTTTTTTCCGCTCGAGCAGCCATTCTTGTGCTCGAGCGTAGACCCTGTTTAGTCTCACGCGTTTTAGTCACTCTGCTCGACCGGCCATTCTTGCGCTCGAACAGAGATCGCAGATCTGTTTGCTATAAAAGTTGCGGTTCAATCAGGTTTTAGGGTACAGCTTCCAGATCTTCTTCTTAGGTATTAGGGTTTTCTTCTGGAACTTTTTTGCTTGTTTCCTTTGATATTTGTGAGAGTTTAATCATGAATTAAGTGGATTATATCAAAGGGTTTGTTTAGTTTGTTTTATTCACTCAGCAGCATCGATATCAATCTTTGTCCCCGTATAGATCAATATGATAAATGCCAACAAATTTAATATCGGCATTGGTGGGTTCCGTGGAACATAAACCTGAAGCTTTAGTGGATTCCGGAGTGGCTCATCGTCGTGGATTCGACATCGGTGTTGTGGATTCAACGTTGGGCAAGACAATTCCGAGGTGAAGACGGGCTGGAAGAGGCACATAGGGGTCGGTTCAATTCAAGCGTGAATTCATTAGGAAATTGAGAGTACACTTGTGTAATTCATTTGTGCCTTCTTAGTGAATTGTTTTGTGGCCTTGGCCCGTGATTTTTTATCACAGTTGGAGGCGCTCCAATTGTGATTTTTTCACGTAAAATTGTTGTGTCAATTTGTCTTTGATTGTTTGATTGAGATTGTTATTTACTGTTTAAAATTAGTACATAATCACAAATCAATATATCCGGGATTTTAGATTTTTCATAAGGTAATAACTCCCTCATCAAAGTTGTTAGCATTTATCAAATTGATCTATACGAGGACGAAGACTGATATCGATGCTGCTGAGTGAATAAAACAAACTAAACAAACCCTTTGACATAATCCACTCAATTCATAATTAAACTCTCACAGATATCAAAGGAAACAAGCAAAGAAGCTCCAGAAGAAAACCCTAATACCTAAAAAGAAGATCTGGAAGCCGTACCCTAACATCTGACTAAACCACAGCTTTTATAGCAAACAGATCCGCGATCTCCGCTCGACGGCAAGAATGGCTGCTTGAGCAGAGTGCCTAAAACGCGTGAGACTAAACAGGGTTTATGCTCGAACACAGGAATGGTTGCTCGAGCAGAAAAAAACAACTTCCAGTACTTTTGCAGGCGAGTGAAACTTCTAAAAGGTCGTGACATAGTCAGCAAAGTGGCAAACATGATAGGATTAAGATTATAAACTCCTCTGCATAAGCACAATTCAGGTTGGAATCGCATCTAAATACTCACAGCCTCACTCAAATAAAAGATCAAATAAAATTACAACTGAAAAGAATTTTATCAAACAGGATTGCCAATTACAAAAACCTAACACCTTATTTTGCTCTCCTATATTACAATACATAAAGATAAAAATTCCATAAGAATAAATAAATAAGTAAATAAATAAATCATTTTTACTAGCAGCATTTCAACTTACTGAAAATTTTGACACCAAAAAATTTGGCAATACAATGTTGAGAAAATTGTCTGTCATGTAATACTGTGACAGTTTGAAGACCTAATTTGATTATTAAATCACTTATGTCCTTTAGATGAATAACAACTTTGATAATCTCTTTCATTAGTTTCTTATATTAATCTGAATGGAGAGAATCAAAGAGTGAATCTCTATTTGACGATGTTTTCAAAAAATCTTCAATTGTAACTCCCCTTCGAGGTATGGCAACAAAATGCAATTCTTCCGTACACTCGTTGCCACTGTCCTCCTTGACTTAGAAAATTGGAAGAGGAGTGTATATATGACTGTTCGGATGTTCCATCATTTTATTGTACAGTATTTCTACTTCAACCACTATATGAAAACAATTGAGCCGATATCTCTTCCTAACACCATCGATCTCAAATATAGTTAAAGCACCATCGTCAAGACTATCTTGTGCCTCTATTAAAAATGAAGTGGACTATTAAAAAAAATAAAAAACAAAACAAAAGAAGTAATGAGTTAACAAAAAAATAAAAAATAAAAAATTTTAAACTAACTTAAAAAAACCGAAAAAGGAATTTCAATCTTCCAAGAATAAAAGCCATGATTCCTTTTTATTTATTTTCTTTATTCCTAGAATACTACATTGAAGGCAAGCTTTCTCATAATTTGGCGGAGAATGAAGTCGGGCATGTTAACAAAAAAATGGCAATTCTAAAATTTTGTATGCAAGTACCCGAAACTTCATTTAATAATTTCGATTCAGTTGGGTCAATGCCAGACCGAGAATCAAACAGGCCTTGTTGGTTATGGGAATTTTGGACACACCACCAAACGGAACAATGAATGGAACTCATTCCACCCAAAATGAAAAACTCAGGTTGCTTCATGTTGACCAACAGTTCCACTTGAATTAAATATTTAGTTGCCCACTAAAAAGTTTAGAAATCCCTAACCATAAAGTCCGCAAAATACATGGTCAAACTCTTTGAAATTAAGTTTAAGAGACATCCAATAAATATATAGAAACAATATACTTGAGACTTCATCTAATAATTTCTAATTTGAATTTTAAGTCTCCACTTAAAATTTTAGTAGGGGTGAGCATGGGTTGGTTGGGTTGGGTTAAGTTGGGTTAGTTCTAGACCCAAAACCAAATGAACCTAGTGAGTTATGGAAATTCCAAACCTAGAACCAAACCAATGAATGAACGGAATACAACTAATCAAAACTGAAAATCTTCAGGCTCCCATAGTTCTACTCGCATTTTATAACACTTCAATTGTCCACTAAAATTTTTGTAAATACTCAAACATAAAGTCAACAACACATGCTATGCAAATGATTTTTGTACATTGTTAAAGCCAAGGTAATCAAGACAAATCAAGAAAATTTACATCTATAATAAATATTATATTATATATACATGGGGTTAGTTCTCAAGTTGTTCCACATTACTTGAGCCCTAAACCAAGAACTAAAACGACAGCGTCAATCATGGGAATTTTTGGATCCAAAACCAAATGGAGAATTGTCCCATAACGAACAAGCCCAACTATGAAGACCTGATTGGTTCAGTTTGCAAGTTCATCTATTCATTTGCGCACCTCTACTTTTTATAGTAGCTCAATAGCCTATTGTGCAATTTTATTTATCTTTTATTACCTTTAAAAGGCTTTACTGAAGCCTGCCTCAATGCTCGCCTCGAGGCGAGGCTAACGAAAAACGCCTCAAGGCTTTGATTCTTAGGCTTTACTCCCCAAAGGCTTGTGCACATAGTCTGAGACATGCGTTTTAGCTGCGCCTTATACGTCTTTTACGCATAAGCATGTGAGGAGTACACATATGAAGAGTTTGTCTTAGGGTCTTACTAAACTTACTCTAGTAGATGGTTTAAATACAAAAAATAAAAAAGAACCATTTTACAACTATATTTCATAGGAAAAATTAAGCATGACTAATCAAGAAAAAACACAAAGTTAATGCTCAGTGAGAAGCGCAATCACCAAAACTAAGAATACCAATTTCACTTTTAATAAAGCAAAGCTTCATTCTCTGCAATGAGCCTTGAGCATAAAAGTATTTACACCTTTATATTTAATTTTGATGTATTTATTTTTTGTTTTAAAATATTTACTAAATATAAAAATTCAGAATTTGAAATGCTTACGCCTCACCTCATGAGGGATAAAACGCCTCACATTACGCATTCACCTTTAAAAACTTTGCCTTTCTTAGATTTAAATGTTAGGGATCATTTGCTAATTTTCAAAATTCACTTGACAGGGGCTATGGTTTTGGTCCATGGGTTGTATTGTATGCTAAGTTATGGTTTTATGGAGAATTTATATGATCTAGATTTTTTCAACAAGTCAAAGGGCCTCAGTTTCTATTTCTTAAGTTTCAGACCAAGTTGAATTAGAACCCAACAACCTACATATGGTACATGCATGTCAATAAGTCTAATCAATAGAATTGATTTCCAAATTTTTTTGAGAAAATTTGGAACTCTGTATAATGTATGGCAACCTTGCTTCAGGTGCAGCTCTGAAGGAATAAACTCAGATAGAAACCTAAAATATTCTCCATCTTGTTCCTATGAATCCTTCTCCTTGCTCATGAAAGCCAGGCTATTTTTTAGGAGTTAAATCATCAAAGCTTTCAAAAAGGGCCCCTATTAAATGATTAAAACACCAACGAAACAGAACTCTTTCCCCGACCTTTTGACATTTTGAACGCAACCCCAAACACGTAAAATAGTACAAAATCCAACAAGCTCACAGTTTGAAATCAAACCAATTGTAGCATTGATTTTAACTCGGTAAGCTACCTAACTTTTCATTACTTAATCAGCCATAAACCCCAGCTGCGATGAGCATTTCTGTAAGTTTCCTAATCTTCCCTACATGAGTTTAGTACTAGGAAGCACGGGTGTGGGTGCGGGGACGGGTGGGGGTACGATTGCGGGTACGCCGATACGGAAAACCCCAAAAAAATATGATACGGGTACGGTTGCGGTACGCCGATATTTTTTTTTATTTTTTTTATAATTATGGTTAAAGGATCCAACCTACAAATTAAAATTAAATATCAAAACTAAAGAGAAAAGAAGAATCGATCATATCCACCCACAACATCAAGCATTGCAAACAGAAAAATTAACTTAACTCAAAACCAATGGTTATGCATCACAAATTAATGCTCTGTTTTTCAGTTACAAAACCCCCATCCCTCCCCCTCAAAATAAACGGCCACGAAAGAGAATTTAAGGTGTCAAGGGATTTTAATTTGTCGTCAAGCTTTACAACCAATATCATATTGCATATATATATGACATACATCAGGAAAAAAAAAATTAAAAAAATAAGGACAGATCTTAATTCAACAAATCTGGACAGATTTTAGTTCAAATAACTGGACATATATCAGAAAAAAAATATACATATATATATATAAGGACAGATCTTAGTTCAAGTTCAAAAAGCTGGACATATATCAAAAGAAAAACAAAATAAGGACAAATCTTAGTTCAAAAATCTGGACAGATTTTAGTTCAAAAATCTGGCATATATCAGAAAAAAAAAAAAAAAAAAAAAAAAAAAAAGTTCAAGAAAAATGATGAAGAAGATGAAGAAAATGAAGGATCAAAGAAAGAGAAAACCAAAGAGAAAAGAAGAATCGATCGTTTGCAACGAAGAAACAGCACAAAAATCTGGAAAAAAAAAATGAAAGAAAGAGGATAAAGAATCGAAGAAGAAAAGGGGAAAGAATCGAAGATGAACTTACCTCTTCAATTGCACCTTCGAATGAGAGAATCAATCAGCAGCACCTTCGATTAAACCTTTCAATCGCACCTTCGAAGTGTTCTTCAAACTCTCTTGGGAGTATTTCTGGAAGGAGATGATCGAATAGACATGGAACCCTAGCACCTTCGAAGTTCTTCAACCTTGGAGTATTTCGGAATGAGATCTAGAAGGAGCTGAGATGATTGAATGATAGAGTGAATAAAGAACCCTAATTTTATTTGGTTTCATTTTTTATTTATGTTTTATTTATTACAAAAGAACCCCAGATTTTTATAATTCTTTAAAATAGACATAAAAAACTGCTCCGGTACCCTTTAATTTATAAAAAAATCTCATTTTTTACACCGGAGTACCCAAAACATACCCATGGCATACCTGTGGTGTACCCATGGCGTACCCATTAGTATACTAACCATATAAAACGTACCCGGTGCGTTTTTTGCGTACCCGGTACGCGTGCAGCCGTACCGGTACATGTACCCCCACCCGAGAAGTACCCGGTACTTGTACGGCAACATTTTTAGAGTACCCGTGCTTCATAGGTTTAGTATTAGATCTAGTATTATAGTGATTCCAAAGCACTTGGTCCTACGTCAAAACCAAATTGTTTAACTTGAAATTACCAAAAAGAAGAAATCAATGCACTAAATTAGTTTCTAGTTAACAACAGCCTTGGCCTTGTGATTGTGCAACACCACTTTGTAGTGTGAGGTTTTGAATTCAAATCTTATGGGGAAGAGTTTGACACTCTTTGTGGTTCCCCTTCCCTTAACAACTAACATCCAACCCCAATTGATGTATAAAAAAATAAAAATAATAAATAAATAATTGGATTCTATTTGTTTATTCAGCATCTTTATGATGGACATTCAGGAACCCTCCATAAGACTTAGCCAGTGAGAACACCACATGTGTGAAACAGTGTCTATTTGGTTCATCACATGAGTGTAACAATTGAACTTTGGGCCGCATATTGCTTAAAACAAAAACAAGGTTGACCTCACAGCAGTAATACTTTTTATTTACTTAAACGTTTAAGACCAAGAACAAGAGAAAAAGTTTCTGCTTTTCTGTTCACTAGGAATTTTTAATTAAACCACCCACTTGTAATTATAGTGTTCAACAGGCTAGCCACTAGAACAATTGTACCAAGGAATGGGAAAACAAATCTTGGCCAATGGGTCGGGCCACGAAAATGGATTGGATCCAAAAAAAGATACTCATAAAATGGTCAGCTAAAAATGGTTCTTGGCAGAGATGAGTAATTAAACTGATCAAAATGGGTCCATGTGCACGACCTGTGTACAGCTAAATCTGTCCAAGTATAACTTGTTTGCTAATTAGGCAGGTTCAGGGTTAATCCATTTAAACACAACACCCATCTTCACCTGACCCAACCCAACCCATCCATATGTCACCCTTTACCTAAAAGGCTTTGAGCAGACATATACGTAATAATACAAAATTACTTTGTCTTTCTTTCTTAACCTCGTCTAATGTACAGTAATAAAAGTAAAGTTTAACCCAAATCTTTTACTCTCAACTAATCGGTGCTTACGTGCCACTCTAAATACTTACATTTTCAAAATGCCACATCATGAGAGTATACAAAGATTGGCCCCCTCTTTTCACAGTTTTATGAGTAAATCAACTCTTTTTATATCTTAAGAATTTTTATCTAGAAAGAACCATGTTTGTGTTAAATTACTATGTACTTTTGTAACATTTTTATAACAAATATAAGATATCAATAAAAAGTGGACTCTAATTGCGTAAAATAAAATTTACAATCATTGAATTGTTTGTCTCCTGCATGTACAATGACCATAAATATTATTGTCAGTTTTTAAAATTGGTAAAATAATAAGGATTGGCATGTATTTTAAAATTTTAAATTAACATAACAGCACTTAACCTAACGATATTTGATTTAAACATTGTAAAATAAGAAAATAACTCTTACTGGTGAAACAAATTAGGATAGACAAGAATTTTAAGAAATTATGTTAACTTACCACGACTTAACCTAATGACGTTTAATATTGTTAATTTTTAAATAAAAAAGGAATAAATAAACATAACGATCATGAGTACATAATAGTAATAAGCCTACATAACAAAGAATGAAAGGTTTAACATCAAAGGTAATAAGCCATCAAAATAATTTATACATATGAACATCCACAGTGGGCTGCCAATGGAGCTGGCATTGCCAAATTTTGGCAACAATTGGCAAAAAGCTATATTGGCTGCCAAATTATGGCAATGCCAAAGCTTGTGCCAAATTTTAAGCAATTCTCCATCATCAGAGAGAAGATTTCAAAAAAATAAATACCTCGATTTGAAGATGCGTGATGGATTTCAGACGATTTCAGCAATCTCAAGCTTTTGTCTTGTTCATCTTCTTCATCTGCTTGCTTTGTCTTAGGGTTTGTTTGTACTTCGTCTTCATCTTCTCCATCTGAAAGACGATTTGAAGGAGTCGATTTCAATGGTTTCGGGTTTGTCAGATGGATCGAATATAGAGAGATCCAAAGGGTTTAGGGTTTAGAGAGAGATAAAACAGAGGAAAGAGAGAGGCAGGGAGGATCTGTGGAGATAGAGATGGAGGGATCTGCGCGAGAGATAGTGTGACGCATGGATGACCGGGTGGAGATAGAGATGGACAAAGCAAAGGTAAAGATAACAAAGAGAGAGGTCGAAAGAGAGAAGAGAGGAGAAGGATCTGCGGAGCAAAATTGGCTACATCATATCACATTGAAGAAGAGCAGCTTGCCTAAATTTTACCCAAAAATATTATTAAAAAATTTATTTCCTATTTTAAGAATTATTATTATTAAAAAAAATTTCCTATTTTAAGAATTATTATTATTAAAAAATTTATTTCTTATTTTAAAAATTATTTTTCCATCCAACTTCTTCAACAAATTCTCTATTCTTGTCCTATTCTATTAAAATAATCTTTTTAATTATTTTTAAATTTGAATAATAAATTTGAATATTTTTCAATAATAAAATAATAGGTGAATTACATTAATAGTCCTTATAGTTTGGGACTTGTGTTATTTTAGTCCTGACTTTTCAATTGTGATACATTTGATCTTGAATTTTGAATCTTGTTCCAAATAAAGACAATTGAAGATATCATTAGATTTTTCAAGGGTAAAATTGTCAATTTGATAAAATATAAACTAATTTGACAAAAATAAATGTCAAACAAATATGTTTGAATTTTTAAAAATTATTTATACCCACTAAAAATAAAATTATGTAAAATTGATAAATCTTTTAGACATTTTTTTTTTACCAAATTAATATTATGTGTTTGGATGATGATCATGTAAAATTAATTATGTAATTTTTATCAATTTTACATAATTTTTTCATTGGTGGATAAAAATAATTTTTAAAAAAATAAAAATATTTTTTTGACATTTATTTTTGTCAAATTAGTTTATATTTTATTAAATTAACTATTTTGCCCTTGAAATTAAACAATGTTACCTTCAATTGTCCTTATTTAAAACAAGATTGAAAATTCAATGTCAAATATGTTACAATTGAAAAGTCATGGACCAAAGTGACACGAGTCTCAAACTGAAGAGACTATTTGTGTAATTTGCCCTAAAATAATTAAACAATATCATTTGAAGTCAAAAATGGAGGCTTTATAGCACTGCATTTAAAGTCAATCAATTACAGAAGAAAGCAACAAAAGCAAAGGCACGGGCCAGACGTCCGAGAGGCTGACCGGCCGGATGTTCGGGTGGACAACCGGTTACGTCATTTTTGAGCATTTTTCTTCCTTAGCTACAGGGCACTCACGAATATCCAGACGGATGTCCGAGGAGATGTCCGGAGAGACATCTAAGGGACTTCTCCTCAAGCCTTCAACGAAATAAAATAAGAATTTATCAGATATAAGGGAGCTACAATGACTCCTTACAAATAGGAAGTCACTGTAGCAATCCTACATATAAGGGATGGTATAAGGGATCTGTTGGAGAAGAATTTCTGAAGAATTAGCTATTATAAGGGAACTGATAGAGATGCTCTAACCCCCCAATCAAAATTCAATAATAGTTTTTCGAGGATTCATAAGTTTTTCTCTTTTTTTCTTTTTTTCTTTTTTTTTGGTACATCAGAAAATTTAAAACAGATGAAACATGCAAACAAAAAAACAAAAAAAAAGAAGAGAAACTAAGAACCATTAGGCCCCTTTCTAAGGTAGCTTTGTCCAATCAAATCAGCCATAACTTGGTTGCGGATCACATTTGGGGGTCTTCTATGACAATCAGGGATTTATCTTGATCTGTGCCCAGCTTAGCCAAACCATCGGCACTCATGTTGCCCTCTCTTAAGGCATGTTGAATTGTTTAGCCGCATCTTCAGATGAGGAACTTAGAGTCTTCCACCAAAATTCGAAGAGAAGAAATAACCTTAACTTTCTCCTTCTGCAAGTTAATGGCTTTCACAAAATCGGTCTCAATGATCATATTCTTGTAGCCCTTCTCAAAAGCAATTGTCAAACCTCGTTAAATAGCCTAGATTCTTGCCTCAATGCTTGAATAGTTGGTAAGTTTTCTGTTGAAGTCGCAAAGCCAAATTCCTTTCTCATCGCAGATCAGCCCTCAAATAGCCATCGTTTAGGTCACCTCCCGAGCTGCCATCCATGTTCATCTTCAATTTTCCTGCAAAGGGAGGAGTCCACACAACCAGCAAATTAGTTGAAGGATAAACAATAGAGCATTTAAAAACATCTTTTATTTCAGAACCAAATCTTTGGATGTTATAAATATTGTGTTATCAAGGAGTAAATTTGTTTTCAAAAATTAAAAGATTTCAGTTTTTCCAGATTTGCACAAAGTAGCAACAAAAGGGTAGGGCCAATAACCGGTGAAAACTTAGACTTCAAAATGGATTCTATGGAAGGTAGAAATTTTCTCCACAGAGAAAGTGAGATGAAGTGCTCCTTCCTTTACTCTGAAAACAGAAACCAACTTGTTAGTGATCACTCCCGACCAGGGATAGTAAGGAGGATCCTCCAACGGTCAAGTCAGAATGGTGACCAGTCATATTGTATTTTGTTGAGAAGAAAGACTTGTTTTTTTTACCCTCTTTGCTTTTCTTATTCCTCCTTTTATAGTGCTATCGTCTTGGGCTTCGGCCATTAGATGATCATCGTAATCCGAGGGCTCTACTTACAACCAGACTTTGGTCAGGCAAGTGGCCAGGTTGTTTTGATCCTTTATCGCTGGATCACCTTGAGGTAGGCGACTTAGATCAGTTTAGATGTCTATGGTCAACTTGCCAATTGTTCGCCTGTTAGATTTAGATCATCGATAGTTGTGTCGTTTGGGTAGGCTAAGCCTATGCCCCTAGCTCTGACAATTGTGGTCCACACCGTTGATTATAAATGGATCGAAGTGCATCCCTGCATTCTGCAGATCTCCTTCTGAAAGACGATTTTACTTAAGCTTTGGTCACGTGACACTGTCTCTTTATTTTATGGACCTAGTGATGAATTGGGTTTTTCTCCTGATCTGTCCTACTTGGCTAGGCTTGGGTTTTGGGCCAATGTTTTTACCCCTGGGCTTTGGGTCAATGTTTTCACCTCTCAACAATTACCCCTTTTCGGGGATCCTTTGTAGCGGATTGCCAAAGACATCGTGGCCGATCTAGTCGGAATCCGGGTCGATACCCCTGCCTATGATATGCGTCTTTTTGAGTAGTTTTAAATTAAATGATGAAGCCCGTCACTTCGTCTTTCAATATGCCATCTCGCTTCTGACATATTAATTAAGGGGTTGTCTCTTGCTCTTCACCTCCTTGTTCATCGTCTTCTCAAAACCCTATACGCATTCCTCTGTCCTTCGCCTGAAGTTTTAGTCTATAATCCTTGTAAGTTTTTTCTCTTGTTTGCTTATTGTGATTTTGAATTTCTTTTTGCTTTTTCTTCTGCTGGTTTCTTTTATTTTCACCATGAATTGCCTGAGATGTTTCTTTGAGTCCAAGGAAAGTATTACGGAGTTTAGAACTCTGTATAACTTTTTTGATGATGTTGTCGTCTGTCTCCTTATTCTGGTGATAGTATCTCGGAGGGATCTAAGGAACGAATTCCTCTCCCTTTGATAAACATAGTTGAGGGAGGAGTTCAATTCCCCCTACATCCTCTTCTCAGAGAGGTGTTTCATTTTTATGAGGTACATCCTTCCTAACTTTTCCCCAACTTTTTTAGAATAGTTATGGGCGTGGTTGTCTTGAACGATATCTTAGGGATCAATCTATGCCTTTTGGAGATTAGATATTGTTATAATTTTGTCCTTACTTCCAAAGAAAAGTCGAAGTTTTACTTCAAGCCCAGATCAGCGAAGTGTCAACTTGTTCAGATGCTTCCTGACTCTAGCAAGGATGTCAACGATTTGTTTGTAATAATAGAGGGGAATATGGAATTCACTCCTAGTGCTAATCGAATTTGATATATTTTCAAGGTCATTGGTTGACCAGGTTATCCTCTATCTTTCTACTTGCCTGTGATGTCGTCCTTTCTGATTGCAGTTTGTTAATGCTTTCTTGTCATTTTTTGCAGCTCCTAAGGTCTTTTCTAATCCTAGCGAGTGGAAAGATCAAGTGAACCTCCCTCTTCTACAACAAGCTTGGTCTTACAAAGGGCCACCAGAACAGTAAGGCCAAGGTCAAGTTGCCCACGTGCTGCTTTCGTACATTCCTTACTATGGTACCATGATCGTGACTGACGGTATAAATCTTAGTGCTGACAGTGGCTTTGATTTTTATATTCTTCCTCATCTTCGGGAGAACATCGAGGAAGTAGCACCTGAAGAAGAACAACCTCAAGAAGAGTCATCTAGTTCGGAGGCTACTATTTCAAACATCATGCGATGCCACTAAAGAATTTTTTGGAGATTGTTGTCGCTAGAAAGCGTCAAAAGGCTGCTGAGTCACCCTCAGCCTCCCAGGCTATTTCTGATCCTGCTGTATCTGATCAGCCCTAATGATCACCGATTGTAGCAGTAGATGATTCATTTTCTTCTCCTATCATGGCAACTGTTGAGAACGTTGCCCCCAACCTTTGGCCAGAGATCGGGCAAGTGTCCTCATAACCAATCGGTAGAGGTCTGAAAAAAAAGTCGATTAGATTCTTCCACTACTGCTGCATGGTCTCCAACCTCTGCCTTGAAGATAGCGGCCGTCGAATCCCCAATCATCTCCATGCCGGCCTTGAAGGATCGACAGATAACCAATGCTAATACGGCTATAGGCAGTGCTGAAGTGGCCCCTACAATTATCCGCAGCTCTGTCATTCCTGCAGATGTTGCTAGGTTGGCTGAACAATCAGATGTAGCTGTCTTCTTGTAGGCCTTACACTTTTCTTTAGTGGTAAGTGCTTATCACCCTGCAATTATAGTTGGGAAGTTATAGTTACTTCATGTGAATATCACTAAATATATTTTGGGATTAATCTTCTATGAACATGTTAAGTCAATCACAAGTTGTTAACATCTAAATGCAATGAAAATATAGTTCCAAAACTTTTGTTTAAATTGCTAACGAACTATGCATTTTTACAAACATCTTAAATGCAATCAAAATTCAAATGACATAATTGGCCCTATAATTTTAATGCCAAAATTTCTCATGAAATATATTGCAACAATTTAAGAACAAGTCATGGAAGCAACAACATGGTTACAAAATACTATATTAATTAATGTAAAAATGGATTATTTCATTAAGAATGTCAACCAAGATATATAAATAGCAAAATAGAACAAAATCCTACCCAACCTCATTTCAGTGCAAATTTCGAATTAGTGTGAGCCAAGAGAGACTAGAATAGAAATTCAGATAGAACACTAGAGACAGAAAATAGGGTAAAAATCAAAGAGTATAGTTTTTTTGGAAATTATGGTTTTTATAGTCTTATTTTGGGCCAACTTTAAGCCCAAATTTGAGTGGCGCCCACATGTCTTGGGGTGGATCCAAAGAGGTGACGTGTTTCTTATCGCATGGCAAGTCACGGTGAAGACGTCAAAACCATTTATGAGTGAATGAGAAGTTGACGTCGATTTCGAGTTTGTTCAAATGGGAAATTAAAGAGTCAAATATGGGTTATCTTAAAATGGTTGTCCCACATTAAAACTTTAATAGAGCTTATGTGAGTATATAAGCTCTAGGGGGACAAACTTGGGGACACTCCAAGTTTGTAGAAGGGAGGAGTTATGGACAAAGTGAGTTTTGGTTCAAACCACCACACACATGCGTCGCCGTCCGTCCGGCCGATCGAGCCAGGCCGGGTGCAGGTTGTGGATTGGCTTAAACCACCACACACGTGCGCCGTCGCAGTCGTCCGTCCGGCCGACCGAGCCGGGCTGGGTGCGGGTTGTGGATTGGGTCCTAGCATTAATTTTTTGACAAAGTTTTTTTGAATTTTTCCAAAAAAAATATTATTGTAGAAAAAAATTTGAATTTTGCACCAATTTGAATTCAAATTTTTTGCTCCCACCCAATGTGCCTTTTTGTAACAACCCTCATACTGTTTACCGATTAATGACTGATTAACCGCTAATTACTGTTAACCGAGACTGATTTTGACTGATAATTGAACTACCTAAGGTACTGAACTGACTGACTGAAAACTGGAATCGAATTGACTGAGTATGTGTGTGTTAAATTGTGTTCTATCTGTTTGACTGTTTGACTATCTGTTCCTGTTTGTATGTTTAAACTGCTAATTGAAGGCCTTATCGGCGGCCGAATTAGAAATCGACTGATGTTCCATGACCCTCATAATTAATGTGATTTTACGGTATATTTACCTGAAAACTGTTTAGGTATGATTAAATTAGATTAAAATAAGCTAATTGAAGAGTTGGACTTAATTACCGTTTTGCCATTGTTAGTGGGCCCTTATTATAACATGTTAGAGCCTTGGTATGCTTGAATCAAACATTTTTCTCAGCTCATTTCTTGCTTTTGCCGACCAAGAGAGGAGAGTTAGAGAGAGAGAGAATTGTTCTTGTTGATTTTGCTGGTAAATTGCTTGGTAATTGAAGAATTGTTGAAGTGATTGCATATTTGAGCTCCCTTCTTGAAATACAAGACTAAAGGTAGCTCCATTGTCTTCTTAGTCATGTTTTGGTTCATTCTGGTTGAATTGAAGCTTAATTGTTGCATGCATGTTGCCATTCTTGAAGTTTTGAGGTTGTAGTTCATAATACCTCACATGCATGTCCATCTTTTGGTCATACTCCATGAGTTCATCTTGTTTTTGAAGGTTTGAGCTCTTTTGAAACAGCATTGAAGCTTTAAAAATGATTTAAGGTCATGCATGTCATGTTTGAGGATTGTTCTTGGAAAATGGTTGGAAATTGGGTTTGAATTAAACACCCTTGGGCTTTGATTTCCTAAATTGAGTTTTGAAATATGTTATTCTATGTGTTTAAAAGAGTTTTCCAGAAAATTGGCCCAAGAGGATCGAATTTTATGCATCTAAGCTTGGTTTTGAACCTGGAGCTCGAATCTGGGATTTCCAGATTTCAGTCGTCCGCTCGAGCGGGGGTAGTGCCGCTCGAGCGGTAAAATCGAGCTTCCAGCATCTTGCACTGTAGAACAGTCCGCTCGAGCGGATTATTGGGCGCTCGAGCGGAGGACTGGATGACACGCTCGAGCGGGGACCTTTGTTTGCCTGTACGCTCGAGCGGGGAAACCTGCGCTCGAGCGGGACCCTGTTTCACTGAAATTTCTGAAAATGTTTTCTAAGCGTATTTTTGCATCCTCATCCCATCCTAGGCATTCTTAGGCCTAGTTTAAGACATCTTGATGAGGATATCGATGTAGAACACACCAAGGCAAATTAGGGATTAAGTTATGAGATTTCCCAACTGTGTAGCTTAGTGTGTTCAACCTGTGAACTGTGTAGGGTTGGCGACTGGGGAGACACGCTCTAGCATACCGTAGCCCAAACTCTGTGAGTAACAATTGTGTAAAGATATGTTCAACTGATTATCTTTTGAATACTGAACTGAACTGTTTACTGAACTGGTATTATTTACTGAATGAATGTATGTCCTTTATTTCTGAACTGTACTGTGGCATCCTTAGTACCTACGGTTTACTGTTACTGTTACTGTTACAGAGATCTCTGTCGGTTTCCTTGTGGAACCACTACTGTTTACTGACTGATGGCCATCATTACTGTTCGGTCTTTTAAGACCTACTGTTACTGTTATGCTAATGGATGTACCACATATGACTGTTTACTGTACTGAGCAACTGAAATACTGATTCAAATGAACTGTTTTCATTACTGTAAGGACATTCATTCTAAACCCCTTTACGCTTTATGTTATTCACTGGGCTTTAGCTCACTGCTCATATATATATGTAGGTGTTCAGGCACCAGACCACAGCTAGAGGCGTCAGGGTTACTCCAGTTTTGTCAAGCCAGCCTTTGTGCCTCACCGCGAGGTTCCGAGTCTACCTGCTAAGGCTTAGGGGTGTTTTAAGAATTCCCCCTTCTGTACTGTTTTACCGTTCTGTATAGACTGTATGTTACTGTACCGTTATATAGGGTCGAGTCCCTAATCTGAATGCTTGTAAATATCGTGCATACTGTTCTGTACTGTTATGTATAAATGTATGAAAAATCTTTTTGGCATACAGACTGTCACAGCTCAATGGACATTATTTATTTACTGTATTGGCTTCCGCCAGGCCCTGTACTCTGTTTTACTGTATTACTGTTAAGCAGGCCTTCGGTAATCTCGGATTACTGGCCGGTTACGGTGCTAAACCCATAGGGCCGGGTTTGGGTCGTGACAGAGTGGTATCAGAGCGATACTTAACCACGAGTTATACCGCACACACGTGTCCAAATGAGCTATAGGGTGTCCTAGAAAAGTGATTAGGGCATCGCATGAGCATGATAAGTGTGTGATTATGTTATGACTGAATACGTGCTAATGTGGTAAACTGTTAAACAAATGACTGCTTATGTTTAAAACTGTTATAACTGCTTATAGTGAAATGGACAATGCAAATGAACTTGAATCCTCGTCTACCGAGGCAAGAATGGAAAGAATGGAAAGAATGATAGAACTGATAACTGCTAGACTTGAACAACAACAGAACCAACCGCCCCCACCTCCTCCTCCTCCGGTACAGCCGGAACCTAATGTTAATGTGAATGATGGGGATATTATTGCTCTGACCCAGAAGTTCAGCAAAATGAAACCGCCATCCTTTCAGGGAGGCCTTGAACCGTTAAAAGCTGAAGCTTGGGTTCTGGAAACAGAGAAACTATTTGAAGTGTTTCCGTGCTCAGAAGCGAATAAAGTACTGTTAGCTACCTTCACCTTGCAAGAAGAAGCTAGAAGGTGGTGGATGTTGATCCGCGATACAACTACTGTTATGACTTGGGCTCAGTTCAAGGAGTCATTCTTTGAAAAGTACTTCCCGCAGTGTGTCAGGGATAGGAAAGTAACTGAGTTTGAACAACTGAAACAGGGCACCACGTCGGTTGCCGAATATGAAACAAAATTTACTGAACTTGCCCGTTATGCACCGCACATGGTGGATACTGAGTATAAGAAGGCCAGGAAATTTGAGGGCGGCCTTAATGTTGCAATTCTTGATCGAATAAACGTTTTGAAACTACCAACTTTTGTGGGTGTTCTCGACCAGGCATTGATGGCCGAGTCAAACTGTCACGACCCGAACCCGCCCCCGTGGGTTAAGGACGTAACCGGCCAGTAATCATGAGATTACCTACGGCCTCAAACTGTTCTAAACGTATTCTAACAGAGTTAATGGGGGCCAAACGGAAGCAAAATTAAAAACTTTGTCCATAGAGCCGTGCTTATATGCACATCAAACAAACCATACTCAGATACGTTAATAACTCACATCAAAAGTACAGTTTCACAAAATTCATTACAGACAGGATCGTCCAAAACGAGTCAACCTATAACGGACTATGTACAGACATGCACTAGGTCCTTGCCAACAGGACAAAACATAGGTACATAGTAAAAGGGCAAGGATGGTCTCATGCGCGAGGCACAAGGCTGACTCTCCCAAAACTCCTGTTGTTCCTAGCAGACTTCACTGGGGCTGGGTTTGGACTTCCCTTGGCTCACCTACAAATACATGAATGAGCGTGAGCGATAGCCCAGTGAATAATATCAAATATAACAGTTACATAACAATATGTAGAACAACATGCTCCAAACGGCCTTGGGCCCAATTCATACTTCTGTTTAACAGCAAAATATATATAACTATACGAAATGCAAGTCAAGTAACTGTAGTTCCAGACATTCTGGCCTTTGGCCCATCCGGGTTTCTATTCATGGCAAAACAGCCTTCGGCCCATTCATTCATGTCAAACGGCCTTTGGCCCATTCATTCATGTCAAACGGCCTTTGGCCCATTCATTCATGTCAAACGGCCTTTGGCCCATTCATTCATGTCAAACGGCCTTTGGCCCATTCATTCATGTCAAACGGCCTTTGGCCCATTCATTCATGTCAAACTTTTGTCCACAATCCCAATTAACAACTCATAATATTTATAGGGGAATAACAATTGGACATTGACAAGTTTTCAAATATTGATATTACTCACAGTGATCGGCTTGTGGATGCGCCCTGGAGCTTGACCCTACACATTTCATGAATACAAAAGGGTCACTAACAGTTCAATCCGTTCTTTAATTCACATATTCCTCTTTAGGCTTTGTTCTTATCTCATTAACTCATTTACAATGCTTAACACATGCCTAAGAGTGCTTACAAGTGAAAGAGAACGGAAAACGAATCACAGAATGCATGAACAAAATTCCAGAAAACAGGGTCCCCGCTCGAGCGTAAGCTTCTCCGCTCGAGCGGACCCTTAAGGCCTGCAAGGTACTGGTTGCACAAAAGATGCGCTCGAGCTGAAGGTCCGTCTACAAAGATCCACGCTCGAGCGTGAAATGTCCCGCTCGAGCGGGCATCCAACTCTGCAAAAATGCTGGGAGCACGATTTTCCCGCTCGAGCGGCCATTACCCCGCTCGAGCGGACCTCAAAAATCTGGGTTTCCCAGATCGTGTTCTTGAGCTCCAAATCAGTTTTCCATCTACATTTCTTGCATGCAATGGTTCAAATTACACATTTACACATGCTAACATGCTACTAATGCAGATTACAACATTAGGAAGCTCAATTACATGAATTATCTACATGCATGTCCCAAATTGTCTCAAACCCATCATCAACATGCTCAAATTCAAACATTCAAGACTTATACTCCCATGATTTGTACATGCATGTGGGAGATGCTCATCATTCTCAACTTAGATGGTACAAATGGTGACTACAACATGAGCTTTACCCAAAACTCCACATGAATCATGTGTTTCAAGCTCAAACATGCAAATTCAAAGTAATTTCTTACATGCATGAGTTCTAAGACTTCAATCTCAATCAAAATTGACTCATTACATGTTCTTGATCACAAACAACCCTTGAACTTACGAATTACAAGTAAGAGTTCAAGAAATCACTTACCTAAGAGCTTCAACACTCAAGCTCTAGCCAAATCTTGAGCTAGATCTTCAAATTCCCAAGTCTTGAGCCCAAATTACACAAATCTCTCCCTTTTTCTCTCCATGGCCGGCTTCTCTCTCCCTCTCAATTGTCTAACTCAGATTTTGAGTTTTAAGAGAGCTAAAGGGGAGTGCAATGCAAATATACAACAAGCCCCACTAACAAATATTTTAATATAAAATAATGGGGTACTTAATTTATCAATTTAATCAGTTTAAATTGACCAGAATCAAATTTCAATTAAATTTCACCGTAGGCCCTAAAAATTATGCCAACCACAATGGCGTAGTCAATTTCGGGTTCCGTGGCCGATAAGGCCCTCAATTAAATTTCCAAAACAGACTACTCAAACAGATATTCCTACGATGAACAGATAAAATTTCAAACCACATATTTTCACATAGTGGAACACAAAATCATATCAAAATACATAATCACATCATGTTAAGGACCAATTAACATACTACGGAACAGGGGTGTCACAGTCTTCCCCCCTTTAGGAAGTTTGGTCCTCCAAACTTAACTTACCTTCGTCGGGAAACAAATGTGGATAGCGTAGACGCATTTCCTCATCTTTTTCCCATGTAGCATCTGTCCCATAGTGTTCCTTCCATTCCACTTTCACCATTGGAATGGATTTGTTTCTCAATTCTTTCACTTGTCGGTCAACAATTCTTTCCGGCCATTCAGCATATTCCATATTTTCATCAATAGCAATCCGGTGATAATCAATCACATGCAACGGGTCTCGGAGGTAACCCCTCAACATTGACACATGAAACACATTGTGGATTTGCTCAAATCCCGGTGGCAAAGCAACTCTATAAGCAACTGGACCAAGTTTCTCCAAAATTTGAAACGGCCCAATATAACGGGGCGTCAACTTGCCCTTTTTCCCAAACCTGACTTGGCCTTTCATTGGAGAAACACGGATGAACACATGGTCGCCGACCTCATACTCAAGAGGTCTTCTCCGGACATCTGCATAACTCTTCTGTCGGTCTTGAGCTGTTTTGAGCCTTTGCCGAATAGTCTTGATCTTTTCAGAGGTGTCTTGTACAATTTCAGGCCCGAGCAAAGCTCTGTCCCCGACCTCTGTCCAACAAATAGGTGATCTACACCTCCTACCATACAAAGCCTCGTACGGTGCCATACCGATGCTGGAGTGGAAGCTATTATTATAGGCAAATTCTGCAAGTGGCAGGTAATCTTCCCAACTCCCCTGAAAATCCAAAGCACACATGCGAAGCATATCTTCCAAAGTCTGTATTGTTCGTTCTGACTGCCCATCTGTCTGTGGGTGGAATGCAGTACTGAACCTTAGTTCTGTTCCCATAGCTTCCTGCAAACTCTTCCACAATCTAGATACAAACTTCGGATCTCTATCCGACACAATGGTTACTGGAACTCCATGTAAGCGGACAATTTCATCAACATAAATAGTAGCCAACCTGTAAGCAGTAAATGTAGTTTTGACAGGCAGAAAATGTGCAGATTTAGTCAGTCTATCAACTACAACCCAAACAGAATCCATACCGCGGGAAGTCCGAGGTAGGCCAACAACGAAATCCATAGTCACATGTTCCCACTTCCACTCAGGAATGGGGAGAGGTTGAAGTAGACCGCCTGGTTTCTGATGTTCAGCCTTAACTTGCTGACACTGAAGGCACTTGGACACATGTTCTGCAATCTCTTTCTTCATTTTAGGCCACCAATAGGTTTGTTTCAAATCCCGATACATTTTATTGTTACCCGGATGCATAGCAAATACGGATCTGTGGGCTTCATCTAAGACCCTCTTCTTTAGCTCCGGAATAACTGGAACACATATTCGGTTTCGAAATTTCAACATTCCATTCTCGATGCTGAACTCTGCTTTTGGGCTGACTTCAAATTCATCAATTACCTTTCTGAGGAATTCATCCTCTTTCTGTTTTTGCTTGATTTCATCAACAATTGCCGGCTCGGCTGTAATAGCGGCTATCAATCCGCCCTGTTCACACACTACCACTTCAATTTCAGACTTCTCAAAGTCTTGCAAAATCTCCCTTTGTTCAGTAAGCAAACAAGCCATACTTCCCGTTGATTTCCTGCTCAAGGCATCAGCCACTGTATTAGCTTTTCCGGGGTGATACTGAATTTTTAGGTCGTAATCTTTTATCAATTCCAGCCATCTTCTCTGACGCATATTCAACTCTTTCTGCGTGAAGAAGTATTTTAGGCTTTTATGATCTGTGTAGACTTCACACTTTGCCCCATACAAATAATGCCGCCAGATTTTCAAAGCAAAAACAACTGCGGCCAATTCTAGGTCATGTGTTGGATAATTCTTCTCATGTGGCCTCAACTATCGGGAGGCGTAAGCAATAACCTTTCCGTTCTGCATTAACACACAACCCAAACCCTTATAAGATGCGTCACTGAAAATCACAAAATTTTCCGTACCTGAAGGTAGTGTCAAAATTGGCGCAGTGGTCAATCTTGTCTTCAATTCATGAAAGGCTGATTCTCTTTCACTATTCCACTCAAATGGTTGTCCTTTACGTGTCAATTGGGTAAGAGGCACAGCTAATTTCGAAAAGTCCTTTACAAATCTTCTGTAGTACCCAGCTAAGCCCATGAAACTGCGAACTTCTGTCACATTAGTTGGTGTAGGCCAATTCACAATTGCTTCTATTTTCTGCGGGTCCACTGAAATTCCTTCCTTGTTGACCACGTGCCCTAAGAAAATAACCTCATCTAACCAAAACTCACATTTCTTTAACTTAGCAAATAGTTTTCTTTCCCGAAGTATTTGTAAAACAATCCTCAAATGATGTTCATGTTCAAGTTTATCTTTAGAGTAAATCAAAATATCATCGATGAAGACTACAACAAACTCATCAAGGTAGGTTTTAAAAATTCTATTCATTAGGTCCATAAACGCTGCCGGAGCGTTAGTCACTCCAAATGGCATGACAAGGAATTCAAAATGACCATACCTCGTTCTGAATGCGGTTTTCTCAACATCTTCTGCCTTAACCTTCAGCTGATGATACCCAGATCTCAAATCAATCTTAGAAAACACCTGTGATCCCTGCAACTGGTCAAATAAGTCATCAATACGGGGTAAAGGATATTTATTCTTTATCGTTACCTTGTTCAATTCCCGGTAATCAATACATAGGCGTAAGGTACCATCCTTTTTCTTTACGAATAACACTGGTGCGCCCCAAGGCGAAGTACTGGGCCGGATAAACCCTTTATCAAGAAGGTCTTGCAACTGTTCTTTTAATTCTTTCATTTCGGCCGTAGCCATCCTGTAGGGAGTTTTAGAAATAGGTTGGGTGCCTGGCACAGTTTCAATAGTAAACTCTATCTCCCTGTCTACCAATTCCCCTGGTAATTCATTTGGAAACACATCTGGGAATTCTCTAACGATGGGAATATCATTCAATTCAACATTCACGGATTGTTCAGTCAATACATAACACAAATAACCCTGGCATCCCTTCCTGATCAATTTACATGCTTTCATTGCAGATATCAAATATGGTGGAGGTACTACCCCATTTCCCACAAACACAATTTCTTCCTGTTCTGGTGGTTTAAATACAACCCTCTTTGTCACACAATCTATAGTGGCACAGTATTTGGTCAACCAATCCATGCCCAAAATTACGTCAAAGTGTCTAAAGTTTAAGGGCAACAAATCTACATACAGGGTAGCATCCTCAATATGCATGTCACAAAACCGATATATATAGTCACATAACACAGATTCCCCCGATGGAGCAGACACACATAACAAATATGGCAACAATTCTAGGGGTCTTTTCAGTCTAGATGCAAATGCATATGTCACAAATGAATGCGTTGATCCAGAATCAATTAACACAAAAGCATCCTGATTACATATCGAGATAGTACCTGAGACAACGGCATTGGCATTCCGTGTATCACCCGGAACGAGTGCAAAGACTCTCCCTTGTCTCACTGTATCCCCAGTAGTAGCAGATCTCAAAGTGTTTCCCGGCTTCGGGATCGATGCAGTGGAGCTAGCAGCTATCTTCCCACTATTCTGATTACAATCTCGGGCTATATGCCCTTGTTTCCCACACTTAAAACAGGCTCCCGATGCACGGTAACAAACTCCACGGTGCCTTTTGCTACAAGTGTTGCACATGGGAGTCGTGTCTCGGGAAGAACTTGAGGTAGTTGAGGAGCCCGTGTTTTGCTTTTTCAGAAATTTCTTCTTCGAAAAGAAGCCTTGTCTTTTGTTGCCTCTCCATTCGGTTGTTGGCTTAGCTTGTCTAGCTATATTAGCCTCTGATATGATGGCCCGGTCAAGCACTCCAATGTAGGTCTCCAATTTCAGGACATTCACCCGCTCTAGGATGTCACTTCGGAGCCCACCTTCAAAATGCCTTGCCTTCTTATAATCAGTGTCAATTACGTGTGGTGCAAACCTGGCCAACTCAGTAAATTTGGCCTCATACTCAGCTACAGTCATACTGTCTTGTTTGAGTTCCATGAACTCTGCCACTTTCCTGTCCCGGACACACTGCGGGAAGTACTTGTCATAGAAGATTTCCAAAAATTTCGCCCAATCAATATCTCTGTGGCTTTCCCTCATCAACATCCACCATCTTCTCGCTTCATCTTCTAGCATAAAGGTGGCTAGAAGCACTTTCTGTGTATCCGAGCACGGAAACACCTCAAACAGTTTTTCAATCCCAAGTACCCAAGCTTCGGCTTTTAAGGGATCTAGTCCACCATGGAACTGTGGTGGTTTCATTTTCTTGAATTCCTTGGTGAGGGCGATTATCCGATCATCATTTTGATTATCTGGCACAGGTGGTGCCGGAGGTGGAGGTGGCGGATGTGGTTGCTGCCACTGTTGTTGCCACTCCTGTTGCTGTCTCAAAGCTTCTGCCATTTCCTGAATCAGTCTTTCCATTCTGTCCAGTCTGGCAGCAGAGGATTCCTCTAACTCATCACCTCTGGTTCTCACCATCTAATTAAACTTGCATTATATTCCATACCAAAGGTACACAAGTACACATACACTAAGGAGCACATATTTCCAGATAATTCGTAATGCAAGTAGTTCACAACTTACACATATAATTATTCATAACAAAACATTTAAGCATATAATCAATGCTTCCAAACTCGTATTTATCACATGAATGCATCCTAGATCTTATCTAGACGCTTATTGCTCTTTTTGGACAAGTGTGTGAGTTATTAACTCGTGCTCTGATACCACTCTGTCACGACCCGAACCCGCCCCCGTGGGTTAAGGACGTAACCGGCCAGTAATCATGAGATTACCTACGGCCTCAAACTGTTCTAAACGTATTCTAACAGAGTTAATGGGGGCCAAACGGAAGCAAAATTAAAAACTTTGTCCATAGAGCCGTGCTTATATGCACATCAAACAAACCATACTCAGATACGTTAATAACTCACATCAAAAGTACAGTTTCACAAAATTCATTACAGACAGGATCGTCCAAAACGAGTCAACCTATAACGGACTATGTACAGACATGCACTAGGTCCTTGCCAACAGGACAAAACATAGGTACATAGTAAAAGGGCAAGGATGGTCTCATGCGCGAGGCACAAGGCTGACTCTCCCAAAACTCCTGTTGTTCCTAGCAGACTTCACTGGGGCTGGGTTTGGACTTCCCTTGGCTCACCTACAAATACATGAATGAGCGTGAGCGATAGCCCAGTGAATAATATCAAATATAACAGTTACATAACAATATGTAGAACAACATGCTCCAAACGGCCTTGGGCCCAATTCATACTTCTGTTTAACAGCAAAATATATATAACTATACGAAATGCAAGTCAAGTAACTGTAGTTCCAGACATTCTGGCCTTTGGCCCATCCGGGTTTCTATTCATGGCAAAACAGCCTTCGGCCCATTCATTCATGTCAAACGGCCTTTGGCCCATTCATTCATGTCAAACGGCCTTTGGCCCATTCATTCATGTCAAACGGCCTTTGGCCCATTCATTCATGTCAAACGGCCTTTGGCCCATTCATTCATGTCAAACGGCCTTTGGCCCATTCATTCATGTCAAACGGCCTTTGGCCCATTCATTCATGTCAAACGGCCTTTGGCCCATTCATTCATGTCAAACGGCCTTTGGCCCATTCATTCATGTCAAACTTTTGTCCACAATCCCAATTAACAACTCATAATATTTATAGGGGAATAACAATTGGACATTGACAAGTTTTCAAATATTGATATTACTCACAGTGATCGGCTTGTGGATGCGCCCTGGAGCTTGACCCTACACATTTCATGAATACAAAAGGGTCACTAACAGTTCAATCCGTTCTTTAATTCACATATTCCTCTTTAGGCTTTGTTCTTATCTCATTAACTCATTTACAATGCTTAACACATGCCTAAGAGTGCTTACAAGTGAAAGAGAACGGAAAACGAATCACAGAATGCATGAACAAAATTCCAGAAAACAGGGTCCCCGCTCGAGCGTAAGCTTCTCCGCTCGAGCGGACCCTTAAGGCCTGCAAGGTACTGGTTGCACAAAAGATGCGCTCGAGCTGAAGGTCCGTCTACAAAGATCCACGCTCGAGCGTGAAATGTCCCGCTCGAGCGGGCATCCAACTCTGCAAAAATGCTGGGAGCACGATTTTCCCGCTCGAGCGGCCATTACCCCGCTCGAGCGGACCTCAAAAATCTGGGTTTCCCAGATCGTGTTCTTGAGCTCCAAATCAGTTTTCCATCTACATTTCTTGCATGCAATGGTTCAAATTACACATTTACACATGCTAACATGCTACTAATGCAGATTACAACATTAGGAAGCTCAATTACATGAATTATCTACATGCATGTCCCAAATTGTCTCAAACCCATCATCAACATGCTCAAATTCAAACATTCAAGACTTATACTCCCATGATTTGTACATGCATGTGGGAGATGCTCATCATTCTCAACTTAGATGGTACAAATGGTGACTACAACATGAGCTTTACCCAAAACTCCACATGAATCATGTGTTTCAAGCTCAAACATGCAAATTCAAAGTAATTTCTTACATGCATGAGTTCTAAGACTTCAATCTCAATCAAAATTGACTCATTACATGTTCTTGATCACAAACAACCCTTGAACTTACGAATTACAAGTAAGAGTTCAAGAAATCACTTACCTAAGAGCTTCAACACTCAAGCTCTAGCCAAATCTTGAGCTAGATCTTCAAATTCCCAAGTCTTGAGCCCAAATTACACAAATCTCTCCCTTTTTCTCTCCATGGCCGGCTTCTCTCTCCCTCTCAATTGTCTAACTCAGATTTTGAGTTTTAAGAGAGCTAAAGGGGAGTGCAATGCAAATATACAACAAGCCCCACTAACAAATATTTTAATATAAAATAATGGGGTACTTAATTTATCAATTTAATCAGTTTAAATTGACCAGAATCAAATTTCAATTAAATTTCATCGTAGGCCCTAAAAATTATGCCAACCACAATGGCGTAGTCAATTTCGGGTTCCGTGGCCGATAAGGCCCTCAATTAAATTTCCAAAACAGACTACTCAAACAGATATTCCTACGATGAACAGATAAAATTTCAAACCACATATTTTCACATAGTGGAACACAAAATCATATCAAAATACATAATCACATCATGTTAAGGACCAATTAACATACTACGGAACAGGGGTGTCACACAAACATTGCAGCAGTGAAACAAT
Organism: Camellia sinensis; assembly: GCF_055761805.1. Taxonomy (NCBI): domain Eukaryota; kingdom Viridiplantae; phylum Streptophyta; class Magnoliopsida; order Ericales; family Theaceae; genus Camellia; species Camellia sinensis. The sequence goes on along the minus strand of NC_138971.1, from coordinate 121,130,181 downwards.
CTGAGACACCAACAACTGAATGGCATGGTAAAAGGCAGGGTTTCAAATTCAAGAAAGGCAAGCACAACCCAGCCAACAAGAAACAGAATACGGGGTCGACAACTAGCCCCAGTCAAGGGAGTGGGTTCATACCACCCTGTTCTGAATGTGGCAAGAAGCACAAAGGGGTCTGTTACAAACTATCTGGAGCCTGTTACAGGTGTGGCAAGGTGGGCCACATGGTTAAAGATTGTCCTTCCGCTCCTCAGGGCAATAGCAAAGCTGCAGCCAGCGGCGCGGCATCAAATGCTCCACTAAAACCGAATCCTAAAGCTACCGGGAAAGAGCCTGTGAGGCAAGGCCGAGTGTTCGCACTAGTACCGGGAGATGTGCAGAATACCGAGACCGTTGTGTCAGGTATTCTCTCTATTTGTACACAAAATGCATATGTATTGATTGATTCGGGGTCTACACATTCTTATGTATCGCATGCTTTCTCACAGAAACTGAATAGACCCTTAGAACCTATGAACTATCTGCTAGCCGTATCATCACCTGTAGGGGGATCCATGACATGTGCTTATATGTACCCCGCATGTGAAATTATTGTTGGGGATATGCATCTGTTTATTGATTTACTGCCATTGAACATTGATCATTTTGACATAATATTGGGAATGGATTGGTTACAAAAATATCATGCCACTATTGACTGTGTGACCAAGCAAGTTGTTTTCCGTCCACCTGGTCTGCCTGAATTCGTGTTTAATGGGGTTGGAGTAGTACCTCCCCCGTATCTGATTTCATCTGTGAAAGCTGTAAAATTGATTAGAAAGGGCTGTAAGGGATATTTGTGTTCTGTACTGACTGTATCTACTGATGATAATGCTAATGTGAACTGTATTCCTATAGTCAGAGAATTCCCAGATGTTTTTCCAGACAATTTGCCAGGGGATTTGATTGACAGGGAGATTGAATTCACCGTGGACGTGATTCCCGGAACACAGCCAGTTTCTAAAGCTCCCTACCGAATGGCTCCAACTGAACTGAAAGAATTGAAGGCGCAATTGCAAGAACTGTTAGACAAGAAGTTTATTAGACCCAGTACCTCACCATGGGGTGCACCGGTTTTGTTTGTAAAGAAGAAAGACGGCTCACTGAGACTGTGCATTGACTACCGTGAATTGAACAAGGTAACTGTAAAAAATAAATACCCGTTACCGCGTATTGATGACCTGTTTGATCAGTTACAGGGTGCTAAAGTATTTTCCAAGATTGATCTTAGACCCGGATATCATCAACTGAAGGTTAAGCCGGAAGACATTGATAAAACTGCTTTTAGAACGAGGTATGGACATTACGAATTTTTAGTTATGCCTTTTGGAGTCACGAATGCACCAGCTGCATTTATGGACCTCATGAACAGAATCTTTAAACCATACCTTGACAACTTTATTGTTGTATTTATTGATGACATATTGATTTACTCCAAGAGTATAGAAGAACATGAACATCATCTGAGACTTGCCCTACAAACTTTAAGAGAACAGAAACTGTATGCTAAACTGTCTAAATGTGAATTTTGGCTTGACCATGTTATGTTTTTGGGGCATGTTGTTAGCAAAGATGGAATTTCTGTTGATCCGCAGAAAATTGAAGCTGTAGTGAACTGGCCTAGACCGACAAATGTGACTGAAGTCCGAAGCTTTTTGGGATTGGCTGGATATTACAGAAGATTTGTCAAAGATTTCTCCAAAATTGCTCTACCATTGACTCAGTTAACTCAGAAGGGGACATCATTTGACTGGACTGACCAAAGAGAATCTGCTTTCCAGGAGTTGAAAACTCGATTAGTGACTGCACCTGTTCTGACCTTACCTTCAGGTACGGATGGTTATACTGTGTTTAGTGATGCTTCTCATAAGGGTTTGGGATGTGTTTTAATGCAGAATGGGAGAGTTATTGCTTATGCTTCCCGACAACTGAGACCACATGAAAAGAACTACCCGACCCATGATCTGGAACTTGCTGCAGTAGTATTTGCACTGAAAATCTGGCGTCACTACCTATACGGGGTAACATGTGAAGTATATACCGACCACAAGAGTTTGAAATATTTCTTCACACAGAAAGAACTGAACATGAGACAGCGGAGATGGCTAGAACTGATTAAAGACTATGACCTACAGATATTGTACCATCCGGGAAAAGCCAATACCGTTGCCGATGCATTGAGCCGAAAATCGATTGGAAACTTAGCATGTTTGCTTACCGGACAGAAAGAGTTACTTTGTGACCTTGAAAAGTCTAAAATTGAAATTGTTTTGGGAGAACAAGGTGGAACCTTAGCTGCTATTTCTGCCCAACCAGCACTGATTGAAGAGATTAAAGAGAAACAACAACTGGATGACTTCTTGAAAAAGATCATCGAAGAAAGAGAATCCAAACCGAGACCCGGATTCAAATTTGAGAATAATGTACTGAAATTTCAAGAAAGACTGTGTGTACCAAATGACACTGAACTGAAAAGAAGAGTTCTGCAAGAAGGCCACAATTCGAAACTGTCTATCCATCCAGGGAACACGAAAATGTACCAAGATATGAAACAGAATTTCTGGTGGCCGGGGATGAAGAAGGAAATTGCCGACTTTGTGTTCAAATGTCTTCATTGTCAACAGGTCAAAGCTGAACATCAACGACCTGCCGGATTATTGCAACCCTTACCTATACCAGAGTGGAAATGGGAGCATATCACGATGGATTTCATTGTGGGATTACCTCGCTCCAGAAAAGGTATGGATTCAATTTGGGTTATTGTTGATAGACTAACCAAATCTGCTCACTTCTTACCTGTCAAGACAATCTATAATGCGGACAAATTGGCTGTTATCTATATTGATGAAATTGTAAGACTGCATGGAGTGCCTGTGTCTATTGTTTCTGACAGGGATTCGAAGTTTACATCGAGGTTTTGGCAAAGTCTACAGACTGCATTGGGTACTGAATTAAGGCTGAGTAGTGCCTATCATTCTCAGACAGATGGACAGTCAGAAAGGACCATCCAAACTCTGGAGGATTTACTGAGAATGTGTATCCTTGATTTTCAGGGAGACTGGGAAAGTCATCTGCCATTAGTTGAATTCGCCTACAATAACAGCTACCATTCGAGTATTGGTATGGCGCCTTTCGAGGCATTGTATGGCAGAAAATGTAGATCTCCGATTTGCTGGGCAGAAGTTGGAGATGGGCCGTTGCTTGGGCCCGAGATTGTGTATGAAACAACTGAAAAAGTGAAACTGATACAGCAAAGACTGAAAACTGCACAGAGTAGACAGAAAAGTTATGCAGATGTCAGAAGACGGGACAGAGAGTATGAAGTGGGTGATCACGTTTTTGTGAAAGTGACACCAATGAAAGGCCAGACTCGTTTTGGAGTCAAAGGCAAGTTAGCGCCGAGATATGTCGGACCGTATGAGATTATTGAGAAAATCAATCCGGTGGCGTATCAAGTTGCGCTCCCTCCTGAAATGGAGCATATGCATAACGTCTTCCACATTTCGATGTTGAGAGACTACCTCCGGGATCCCTTCCATGTAATTGAGCCTACTCGTATAGTGCTGAGTGATGACTACACTTACGAGGAACGTCCTATACAGATTGTTAACAGACGGATCAAGAAACTGAGAAACAAAGAGATCCCGCTAGTGAAAGTTGACTGGCAGAACCATGGTGGTATGTATGCCACTTGGGAAAGGGAAGATGACATGGCTAAAAGATATCCTGAACTATTCCCACTGAATCCTGTTTTCTTCCAGAATGAAGGTAACTCGAGTTTAGAGGACTAAACTCTTTATAAGGAGGGGAGACTGTAACAACCCTCATACTGTTTACCGATTAATGACTGATTAACCGCTAATTACTGTTAACCGAGACTGATTTTGACTGATAATTGAACTACCTAAGGTACTGAACTGACTGACTGAAAACTGGAATCGAATTGACTGAGTATGTGTGTGTTAAATTGTGTTCTATCTGTTTGACTGTTTGACTATCTGTTCCTGTTTGTATGTTTAAACTGCTAATTGAAGGCCTTATCGGCGGCCGAATTAGAAATCGACTGATGTTCCATGACCCTCATAATTAATGTGATTTTACGGTATATTTACCTGAAAACTGTTTAGGTATGATTAAATTAGATTAAAATAAGCTAATTGAAGAGTTGGACTTAATTACCGTTTTGCCATTGTTAGTGGGCCCTTATTATAACATGTTAGAGCCTTGGTATGCTTGAATCAAACATTTTTCTCAGCTCATTTCTTGCTTTTGCCGACCAAGAGAGGAGAGTTAGAGAGAGAGAGAATTGTTCTTGTTGATTTTGCTGGTAAATTGCTTGGTAATTGAAGAATTGTTGAAGTGATTGCATATTTGAGCTCCCTTCTTGAAATACAAGACTAAAGGTAGCTCCATTGTCTTCTTAGTCATGTTTTGGTTCATTCTGGTTGAATTGAAGCTTAATTGTTGCATGCATGTTGCCATTCTTGAAGTTTTGAGGTTGTAGTTCATAATACCTCACATGCATGTCCATCTTTTGGTCATACTCCATGAGTTCATCTTGTTTTTGAAGGTTTGAGCTCTTTTGAAACAGCATTGAAGCTTTAAAAATGATTTAAGGTCATGCATGTCATGTTTGAGGATTGTTCTTGGAAAATGGTTGGAAATTGGGTTTGAATTAAACACCCTTGGGCTTTGATTTCCTAAATTGAGTTTTGAAATATGTTATTCTATGTGTTTAAAAGAGTTTTCCAGAAAATTGGCCCAAGAGGATCGAATTTTATGCATCTAAGCTTGGTTTTGAACCTGGAGCTCGAATCTGGGATTTCCAGATTTCAGTCGTCCGCTCGAGCGGGGGTAGTGCCGCTCGAGCGGTAAAATCGAGCTTCCAGCATCTTGCACTGTAGAACAGTCCGCTCGAGCGGATTATTGGGCGCTCGAGCGGAGGACTGGATGACACGCTCGAGCGGGGACCTTTGTTTGCCTGTACGCTCGAGCGGGGAAACCTGCGCTCGAGCGGGACCCTGTTTCACTGAAATTTCTGAAAATGTTTTCTAAGCGTATTTTTGCATCCTCATCCCATCCTAGGCATTCTTAGGCCTAGTTTAAGACATCTTGATGAGGATATCGATGTAGAACACACCAAGGCAAATTAGGGATTAAGTTATGAGATTTCCCAACTGTGTAGCTTAGTGTGTTCAACCTGTGAACTGTGTAGGGTTGGCGACTGGGGAGACACGCTCTAGCATACCGTAGCCCAAACTCTGTGAGTAACAATTGTGTAAAGATATGTTCAACTGATTATCTTTTGAATACTGAACTGAACTGTTTACTGAACTGGTATTATTTACTGAATGAATGTATGTCCTTTATTTCTGAACTGTACTGTGGCATCCTTAGTACCTACGGTTTACTGTTACTGTTACTGTTACAGAGATCTCTGTCGGTTTCCTTGTGGAACCACTACTGTTTACTGACTGATGGCCATCATTACTGTTCGGTCTTTTAAGACCTACTGTTACTGTTATGCTAATGGATGTACCACATATGACTGTTTACTGTACTGAGCAACTGAAATACTGATTCAAATGAACTGTTTTCATTACTGTAAGGACATTCATTCTAAACCCCTTTACGCTTTATGTTATTCACTGGGCTTTAGCTCACTGCTCATATATATATGTAGGTGTTCAGGCACCAGACCACAGCTAGAGGCGTCAGGGTTACTCCAGTTTTGTCAAGCCAGCCTTTGTGCCTCACCGCGAGGTTCCGAGTCTACCTGCTAAGGCTTAGGGGTGTTTTAAGAATTCCCCCTTCTGTACTGTTTTACCGTTCTGTATAGACTGTATGTTACTGTACCGTTATATAGGGTCGAGTCCCTAATCTGAATGCTTGTAAATATCGTGCATACTGTTCTGTACTGTTATGTATAAATGTATGAAAAATCTTTTTGGCATACAGACTGTCACAGCTCAATGGACATTATTTATTTACTGTATTGGCTTCCGCCAGGCCCTGTACTCTGTTTTACTGTATTACTGTTAAGCAGGCCTTCGGTAATCTCGGATTACTGGCCGGTTACGGTGCTAAACCCATAGGGCCGGGTTTGGGTCGTGACACTTTTCCAAACAAGTCCAAGCAGATTCAAACAGATTTTCAACATGTTTTAACAAATTGCACTGGACAAATTCAGTTTCTTTCCAGACAGATTCAAAACTGTTTCAACAGTTTGCATCTGTTCAATTTGAAATCAAACCTGTTCAGTTTGAAATCATACATGTTCGGCTCTTCCAACAATCACCAACTATGCCTATAAATACAAAATCATTTCAGCAAATTTGATCATCCAAATAAATTCAATTCTCTTCCCGTTTTTGCTCTCTCTTTGCACTATTTTTCATACTAGTTTTTAGAGAAATTTCTGAGAGTATAGAACACAGGTTCTAGTTTACCGGAACAGATTGTTTTTAGTGCTAATACAATCTGTGTAAGATCATTTTATCCCAGGAGATAGACGCTATAATTTCGTAAGCACCTGAGCGGGGCGAATCTGTCTTAAGGACAGAGTGTCACACACTTGACTTGATCATTATTGTTCATAAGTTGTTTAGGTAAAATACTGTAAGTAATTTATTTTGTTTATTTGATTTGGATTCAAGTTATTTGTTATACACAGAAGATTTTTCAAACAAGTTTTAGAAAAGGGATGATTTTAGAAATATCCACAGAGAGAAAAAAAATGGGGAAGAAGATAGTTTTAGAAGAGGGTTTAGGGTTTCAGAAATAATCAAAGGGAGGGATATCTTGTTGATTGCTCTTTAAAAAAAAGTTTCCTTCGTTTTCTCGGCTTACTGGGTTAGATTAGGGTTTTAAACCGAACAACCACTTAAAACCTGTAGTCAGTCAAGCCAGAGGAAGAGAAACGAATGAGTGCTGTGAGAACCCGAATATAAAAATAAAGTAAAAAATTAAATGATAATAATTTTACAATCTCAAATATTTTGATGGTGAATTCTAAAGTACAAATTAAATATTGTTAGAGGGTATTTTAATTAATTTTAAACACACGATATGAAAAGGTTAATAATAATAAAACCCTAATCTCTCTTATTTGTTCTCCGCAAAATAGCTGCAGTCGTGAAAGAGAGAGAGAGAGAGAGAAGAGAGATTGGAGAGAAATTTTCAGCAATATTGGTGGGTTTCCTATTTTATTATATTTTTATATTGTGATGGTTTATGTGTGTAATCTGCTTGTTGTTGGGAAGGAATAGGAGAAATGGGTGTGTTGTTTGGGTGCCAAGGCAGTGGTTGGTGATGAGAAATAATGGGTGTAATTCGTAGTCCAAAGAAAGAAAAAAAAATTTTGCACACAAACACAAACATTAAAAATCAAGAAATCATATCAAACAAATGAATTTTGAACTGAAATTTTTACAGTAGCTTAATTAAATATTGAATTTCATGCCAGAATTATTTTATAATTTTTGGGAGTCAAAATCCATATAAACTGATGCATTCAAGTTTGTCTAGGAAACTAGTACAAAATAGTAAATTCGGAAGTGTCGTTTTCTTTGGGTATAAATTCAAAAATTATCAAATCAGTGTCATTAGAACCGGTTACAAGTCTAGTTTCTTAAAATTTTGGCCTTGCATCGATTTCTCAGGTATACTAACAGAAACATTAATTTCTTTAAAGTGTTGCAGGTATACTAACAGAAACCAATTGGATTTGAAACTTAGGATATATTAGTTGATATATGGAGGGTTTTGGAATTTTTCTAATAGCATGAAGTGGGTTTTTAATTTTCAAATTTAGCGAATAGATTGGGAAAACTTGTTTAAAATTCTGTTTTATCTTAAAGTTATTTTTAATTAAGTTTCGATCTGAACCCTTGTCTTGGGTAATTTAGACCTTGAAGAACATGAAATTAGGTATTATTTAATAGTATTGAATAGTAACGGTGAGTTGGGTTGAGCTGTGATAGTGTGATTTAGCTTGGGGTTACTTAGTTTCTTATTCTTTTAGTATTTTTGAGTTACTAGTGACATGTAGTTTTCGTACTTGTTTCAGGGTACTAGTTGGACTTTCCTATTCGGTTTGAGGATTATATTATACCATGTTTAGGTGAGTAGTTGCCTGCTACATATTTTTATAAATGTTCCCCTACCCTGAACTGTTGGAAAATTAAATTGTTGTTTTAGAACTAAACTGTTTTGATAAATTATTATATTATCAATGGAATTAAATTAACACTGAAATATGTGTAAACTTGGCATACTGTAAACTATTTTTTATGGTCTCATGTTTATAATGGTGAACTACCATGTTTTGCGAAACTGAATTGTATTGATTATTGGGATTATCTGTATATAAAAGTCCAAGGAAATCATTCCACTGTGACTCTAGCCACTAGGGAACAGATCTGGGTTGGCATGTGATGACCCTAGTGCTCAACGATTGTAAGGAAAAGACCTAGGCTAGGCTAGGTGTCACGACCCAAACCCGCCCCTATGGGTTTAGCACCGTAACCAGCCAGTAACCTGAGATTACCGAAGGCCTGCTTAATAGTAATACAGTAATACAGAGTACAGGGGCTGGCGGAAGCCAATACAGTAAATAAACAATGTCCAATGAGCTGTGACAGTCTGTATGCCAAAAAGACTTTTCATTCAAATATATACAGTCAGACAAAACAGTATGTACATATATACGATCATTCAGTTCAGGGACCTAATCCCTATCAAACTGTACAGTAACAGTCTATACAGTCGAACAGGACAGATACAGAGACAGACGGGGAATTTAAAAACACCCCTAAGCCGTAGCTTGACAAGCTTGGAACCTCGCAGTGAGGCACAACGGTTGGCTTGACAAAACTGGAGTTTACCCCTACGCTTCTAGCTGCGGTCTGGTGCCTGCACACCTGCATATATATATGAACAGTGAGCTAAAGCCCAGTGAATAACACAATGCGTAAAGAGGTTAAGAATAAATGTCCTTATAGTAATGAAAACAGTTCATTAAATCAGTATTTCAGTCGTTCAGTCGATACAGTCATATGTGGTACATCCATTAGCATAATAGTACAGTAAACAATAGGTCTTAAAAGATCGAGCAGTAAATGATGGCCATCAGTCAGTAACAGTAGTGGTTCCAACGAGGGAACCGACAGAGATCTTTGTAGCAGTAGCAGTAAACAGTAGTTGCTAAGGATGCCACAATACAGTTCAGAATATAGGACATACATTCATTCAATTAACAGTATCAGTTCAGAAAGCAGTACGGTTCAATTGTTCAGAAGATAATCATTTTGAACATATCTTTACACAGTTGTTACTCACAGAGTTCTGGGCTACAGTAAGCTAGAGCGCGTCCCCAGTCGCCAACCCTACACAGTTACAGATTGAACACACACTAAGCTACACAGTTGAGAAAGATAATAACTTAATCCCTAATTGCCTCAGTGTGTTCTACATCTATATCCTCATTAGGATGCCTTAAACTAGGCCTAAGAATGCCTAGGATGAGATGAGGATGCAAAAATGCACTTGAAAAAAGCATTTCCAGACTTTTCAGAAAATAGGGGTCACGCTCGAGCGTAGGTTAATCCGCTCGAGCGGACATGCAGACAAAGGTTTCCGCTCGAACGTAGACTTATCCGCTCGAGCGTTCTGCAAAACAGTCAAAAGTGCTGGATAGGCAAAAATCACGCTCGATTGGGCGCTCGACACCCGCTCGAGCGTCAATTATTCCGCTCGAGCGGAATTCAAAACAGAACAAAATGCTGGGAGCACGATTTCCACGCTCGAGCGCCAGTCACCCCGCTCGAGCGTGAGTCAAAATCCTGGAAATTCGCTCAAAACCAAGTTTTAAACCATAAATTTCGATCCTCTTGGGCCAATTTTCCAGAAAACACATCAAAACTCATACTTTAACATGATTCAAAACTCAATTTGTAAAATCAAAGCCCAAGGGTGTTTCAAATAAATCCAATTCAAACCAATTTCCATGAATATGAAGAACATGCAAACATGCATGAATTTAAACAATTTCAAGCTTCAATTTCATGCTCTAATGAGCCAATTCTTTCAAAGACAAGGTGAAAACATGGTCTATTGTAAAAATATGAGCATGCATGTACAATTTCATGAAGGACAACTTCAAAACTTCAAAGTAAAGGCATGCATGCATGAACTAGGCTCCAATTCAACATCATGAGACCAAAACTTGACTTAAATCACTAAAGGCTCAAGAACCACGCATGAACAAGCTTAAATACAACAAGGAGAGGTTGGAATTCCTTACCTAAGTCTTGAATTAGAGGTATGGAGGCTCAAGAAGGCAAATCTCTCACAATTTCTTCAAGATTCCAAGCAATTCAAGATGAATTCACTCTAACTCCCTATTCTCCCTCTCTAGTCGGCTATACACTCAAGAATAATGGCTGAGCAAATGTTTGTAATGCAAGACTAAGCCTTAGACAGGGTTTGGTGTAGTGGTCCACTCAAATGGCAAAGTTGTAGTTAAGTCAAACTATGTAACTTCTCAATAATTAACCTAATTTAATCATACTGAATCAGCTTTCAGATAAATATACCATAAAATCACATTAATTCTAAGGATCACAAATCATCAATCAATTTCGAATTCGGCCGCCGATAAGGCCTTCAATTTGCAATTTAAACATAAAAGCACGAACAGATAATCAAATAACCAAACAGATAGAATTACAATTAAACAGGTATACTCGGTCAATTCAGTTTCAATTTCAGTCGGTCAGTTCAGTAGTTTATTCAGTTCACTTATCAGTCATAATCAGTTCAGTTTAACGGTAATCAGTGGTTAATCAGTAAACAGTGACGAGGGTTGTTACAGTCTCCCCTCCTTAAAAAGAGTTTAGTCCTCTAAACTCGAGTTACCTTTATTCTGGAAGAAAACAGGGTTTAGTGGAAACAGTTCAGGATATCTTTTAGCCATGTCATCTTCCCTTTCCCAAGTGGCATACACGCCACCATGGTTTTTCCAGTCGACTTTCACTAGCGGGATCTCTTTATTTCTCAACTTCTTGATCCGTCTGTTTACAATCTGTATGGGCCGTTCCTCGTAAGTGTAGTCATCACCCAACACTACACGAGTAGGCTCTATCACATGAAAGGGATCCCAGAGGTAATCCCTCAACATAGATATGTGGAAGACGTTGTGCATATGCTCCATTTCAGGAGGAAGCGCAACTTGATACGCCACCGGATTGATTTTCTCGATAATCTCATACGGTCCAACATATCTTGGCGCTAACTTGCCTTTGACTCCAAAACGAGTCTGGCCTTTCATCGGTGTCACTTTCACAAAAACGTGATCACCCACTTCATACTCTTTGTCTCGTCTTCTAACATCAGCATAACTCTTCTGTCTGCTCTGCGCAGTTTTCAGTCTCTGTTGTACTAGTTTCACTTTCTCAGTTGTTTCATAAACAATCTCAGCCCAAGCAGAGGCCCATCTCTAACTTCTGCCCAGCAAATCGGAGATCTACATTTTCTGCCATACAACGCCTTGAAAGGCGCCATACCAATACTTGAATGGTAGCTGTTGTTATAGGCAAATTCAGCCAATGACAAATGGCTTTCCCAGTTTCCCTGAAAATCAAGGACACACATTCTCAGTAAATCCTCCAAAGTCTGGATGGTTCTTTCTGACTGGCCATCGGTCTGAGGATAATAAGCACTACTCAGTCTCAATTCAGTACCCAATGCAGTCTGTAAGCTTTGCCAAAATCTCGACGTAAACTTCGAATCCCTATCAGAAACAATGGACACAGGCACTCCATGTAGTCTAACAATTTCATCAATATAGAGTGTAGCCAATTTGTCCGCGTTATAAATTGTCTTAACAGGTAAGAAGTGAGCAGATTTAGTCAGTCTATCAACGATAACCCATATTGAGTCCATACCTTTACTAGAGCGAGGTAATCCAACGATAAAGTCCATGGTAATATGTTCCCATTTCCACTCCGGTATCGGTAAGGGCTGCAATAAGCCTGCGGGTCGTTGATGTTCGGCTTTGACTTGTTGGCAATGAAGATATTTTGATACAAAATCGGCAATTTCTTTCTTCATTCCCGGCCACCAGAAATTCAGTTTCAGATCTTGATACATTTTCGTATTCCTTGGATGGATAGAAAATTTTGAATTGTGGCCCTCTTGCAGAACTCTTCTTTTTAATTCAGAATCATTTGGTACGCACAGTCTTTCTTGAAATTTCAGTACATTACTTTCAAATTTGAAACCCGATCTTGATTTGGATTCCCTTTCTTCGATGATCTTCTTTAAGAAGTCATCCAATTGCTGTTTCTCTTTAATCTCTTCAATCAGTGCCGGTTGAGCAGAAATAGCAGCTAAGGTTCCACCTTGTTCTCGTACGACAATTTCAATTTCAGATGTTTCAAGGTCACAAAGCAACTCTTTCTGCCCGGTAAGCAAACAGGCTAAATTTCCAATCGATTTCTGACTCAGTGCATCGGCAACGGTGTTGGCTTTTCCTAGATGGTACAAAATCTGTAGGTCATAGTCTTTAATCAATTCTAGCCATCTCCGCTGTCTCATGTTCAGTTCTTTCTGTGTGAAGAAATATTTCAGACTCTTATGGTCGGTATATACTTTACACGTCGCCCCATAAAGGTAGTGACGCCAAATTTTTAGTGCAAATACTACTGCAGCAAGTTCCAGATCCTGGGTCGGGTAGTTCTTTTCATGCGGTCTCAGTTATCGGGAAGCATAGGCAATTACTCTCCCATTCTGCATTAAAACACACCCCAAACCCTTATGAGAAGCATCACTAAATATGGTATAACCGTCCGTACCTGAAGGTAAGGTAAGAACTGGTGCAGTCACGAGTCAAGTCTTTAACTCTTGGAAGGTTGATTCCCTTTGGTTAGTCCAATCAAATGACATCCCCTTCTGTGTCAGTTGAGTTAATGGTAAGGAAATTTTGGAGAAGTCTTTGACAAATCTTCTGTAATACCCGGCTAGTCCCAAAAAGCTTCGAACTTCTGTCACATTTGTTGGTCTAGGCCAGTTCACTACAGCTTCAATTTTCTGCGGATCAACAGAAATTCCATCTTTGCTAACAACATGCCCCAAAAACATAACATGATCAAGCCAAAATTCACATTTAGACAATTTAGCATAAATTTTCTGTTCTCTTAGGGTCTGTAGGGCAAGTCTCAGATGATGTTCATGTTCTTCTATACTTTTGGAGCAAATCAGTATGTCATCAATGAATGCAACAATAAAGTCATCAAGGTACGGTTTAAAGATTCTGTTCATGAGGTCCATGAATGCAGCAGGTGCATTGGTAACTCCAAAAGGCATAACTAAAAATTCGTAATGTCCATACCTCGTTCGAAAAGCAGTTTTATCAATGTCTTCTGGTTTAACTTTCAACTGATGGTATCCGGATCTGAGATCGATCTTAGAAAACACTTGAGCACCGTGTAACTGATCAAATAAGTCATCAATACGTGGCAATGGGTATTTATTTTTCACAGTTACCTTGTTCAGTTCACGGTAATCAATGCACAGTCTCAGTGAGCCGTCTTTCTTCTTCACAAATAAAACAGGAGCACCCCAAGGCGAAGTGCTAGGTCTGATGAACTTCTTATCTAACAGTTCCTGCAATTGCACTTTCAATTCCTTCAGTTCAGTTGGAGCCATTCGGTAAGGAGCTTTAGATACTGGCTGCGTTCCCGGAATCACATCAACGGTGAATTCAATCTCTCTGTCAGTCAAATCCCCTGACAGATTATCTGGGAAAACATCTGGAAATTCTCTGACTATAGGAATACTGTTCACATTAGCATCATCATCAATAGATACAGTCAATACAGAACACAGGTATCCCTTACACCCCTTTCTAATCAATTTAATAGCTTTCATAGATGAAATCAAATACGGAGGAGGTACTACTCCGACCCCATTAAACACAAATTCGGGTAAACCCGGTGCACGGAAAACTACTTGTTTCGTTACACAGTCTATGGTAGCATGGTATTTTGTTAACTAGTCCATTCCCAATATTACATCAAAATGATCAATGTTTAGAGGCAGTAAGTCAATAAACAAATGTGCATCACCAACAATAATTTCATAAGCAGGGTACATATATGCACAGGTCATAGATTCCCCAATGGGTGATGATACAGCTAACAGATAATTCATGGGTTCTAATGGTCTATTCAGTTTTCGCGAAAAAGCATGCGACACATATGAATGCGTAGACCCCGAATCAATCAGTACATAAGCATTTTGGGTGAAAATAGAGAGAATACCTGACACAACGGTCTCGGTATTCTGCACGTCTCCCGATACTAGGGCAAACACTCGGCCCTGCCTCATGGGCTCTTTCCCGGTAGCTTTGGGGTTCGGTTTTGGTGCAACAGTTAAGGCTGCCACGCTTGGTGTAGCTTTACTACTGGCCTGTGGAGCAGAGGGGCAGTCTTTAACCATGTGGCCCACCTTGCCACACCTGTAACAAGCTCCAGATATTTTGTAACAGACCTCTTTGTGCTTCTTGCCACACTCAAAACAGGGTGGTATGAAACCACTTCCCTGGCTGGGGCTAGTTGTTGACCCCGTATTCTGTTTCTTGTTCACTGGGTTATGTTTGCCTTTCTTGAATTTGAAACCCTGCCTTTTCCCACGCCATTCAGACGCTAGTGTTTCAGTTTTTAGTGCCTCGATGTTCGATTCAGCCATCAAGGCTCGGTCAAGAACATTTACATAGTTTGGTAGCTTCAGAACATTAATTCTGTCGAGAATTGCAACATTAAGGCCACCTTCGAACTTCCTGGCCTTCTTGTACTCGGTGTCCACCATGTGTGGTGCATATCTAGCAAGTTCGGTAAATTTTATTTCATATTCAGCAACAGACATTGAGCCCTGTCTCAGCTGTTCAAACTCAGTTACTTTTCTATCCCTGACACACTGAGGGAAATACTTTTCGAAGAAGGCTCCTTTGAATTGAGCCCAAGTCATAACTGTATTTTCATTACGGATAAGCATCCACCACCTTCTAGCTTCTTCTTGCAGAGTAAAGGTGGCCAATAGCACTTTATGCGCTTCAGAGCACGAAAAAACCTCAAATAATTTTTCAGTCTCAAGAACCCATGCTTCAGCCTTTAACGGTTCAAAGCCTCCCTGAAAGGATGGCGGTTTCATTTTGCTGAACTTGTGGGTGAGAGTAATTATGTCCCCATCATTAACGTTAGTATTCTGTTCCGGTACAGCCGGAGGAGAAGGTGGGGGCTGTTGATTCTGTTGCTGGTCTAATCTTTCAGTTATCAGTTCCATCATCCGTTCCAGTCTGGCCATTCTGGCCTCAGGGGATGAGGATTCAGTTGCAGTGTTTGCATTATCCATTTCACTATAAGCAGTTGTAACAATTATCAATATAGGCAGTCATTGTTTACACAGGTTCATACTTTAGCATATACTCATTCAGTCATATCACACACTTATCATGCTCATGTAATGCCCTAATCACTTTTCTAGGACATCCTATAGCTCATTTGGACACGTGTGTGCGGTATAACTCGTGGTAAGTATCGCTCTGATACCACTCTGTCACGACCCCAACCCGCCCCTATGGGTTTAGCACTGTAACCGGCCAGTAATCCGAGATTACCGAAGGCCTGCTTAATAGTAATACAGTAATACAGAGTACAGGGGCTGGCGGAAGCCAATACAGTAAATAAACAATGTCCAATGAGCTGCGACAGTCTGTATGCCAAAAAGACTTTTCATTAAAATATATACAGTCAGACAAAACAGTATGTACATATATACAATCATTCAGTTCAGGGACCTAATCCCTATCAAACAGTACAGTAACAGTCTATATAGTCGAACAGGACAGATACAGAGACAGACGGGGAATTTAAAAACACCCTTAAGCCGTAGCTTGACAGGCTCGGAACCTCGCAGTCAGGCACAACGGTTGGCTTGACAAAACTGGAGTTTACCCCGACGCTTCTAGATGCGATCTGGTGCCTGCACACCTACATATATATATGAACAGTGAGCTAAAGCCCAGTGAATAACACAATGCGTAAAGAGGTTAAGAATGAATGTCCTTACAGTAATGAAAACAGTTCATTAAATCAGTATTTTAGTCGTTCAGTCGATACAGTCATATGTGGTACATCCATTAGCATAACAGTACAGTAAACAGTAGGTCTTAAAAAGACCGAGCAGTAAATGATGGCCATCAGTCAGTAACAGTAGTGGTTCCAACGAGGGAACCGACAGAGATCTCTGTAGCAGTAGCAGTAAACAGTAGTTGCTAAGGATGCCACAATACAGTTCATAATATAGGACATACATTCATTCAATTAATAGTATTAGTTCAAAAAGCAGTACGGTTCAATTGTTCAGAAGATAATCATTTTGAACATATCTTTACACAGTTGTTACTCACAGAGTTCTGGGCTACAGTAAGCTAGAGCGCGTCCCCAATCGCCAACCCTACACAGTTACAGATTGAACACACACTAAGCTACACAGTTGGGAAGGATAATAACTTAATCCCTAATTGCCTCAGTGTGTTCTACATCTATATCCTCATTAGGATGCCTTAAACTAGGCCTAAGAATGCCTAGGATGAGATGAGGATGCAAAGATGCACTTGAAAAAAGCATTTCCAGACTTTTCAGAAAATAGAGGTCACGCTCGAGCGTAGGTTAATCCGCTCGAGCGGACATGCAGACAAAGGTTTCCGCTCGAGCGTAGACTTACCCGCTCGAGCGTTCTGCAAAACAGTCAAAAGTGCTGGATAGGCGAAAATCACGCTCGATTGGGCGCTCGACACCCGCTCGAGCATAAGACACAATGCCCCGCTCGAGCGTCAATTATTCCACTCGAGCGGAATTCAAAACAGAACAAAATGTTGGGAGCACGATTTCCACGCTCGAGCGCCAGTCACCCCGCTCGAGCGTGAGTCAAAATCCTGGAAATTCCAGATTTGAACCTCAAGCTCAAAACCAAGTTTTAAACCATAAATTTCGATCCTCTTGGGCCAATTTTCCAGAAAACACATCAAAACTCATACTTTAACATAATTCAAAACTCAATTTGTAAAATCAAAGCCCAAGGGTGTTTCAAATAAATCCAATTCAAACCAATTTCCATGAATATGAAGAACAGGCAAACATGCATGAATTTAAACCATTTCAAGCTTCAATTTCATGCTCTAATGAGCCAATTCTTTCAAAGACAAGGTGAAAACATGGTCTATTGTAAAAATATGAGCATGCATGTACAATTTCATGAAGGACAACATCAAAACTTCAAAGTAAAGGCATGCATGCATGAACTAGGCTCCAATTCAACATCATGAGACCAAAACTTGACTTAAATCACTAAAGGCTCAAGAACCACGCATGAACAAGCTTAAATACAACAAGGAGAGGTTGGAATTCCTTACCTAAGTCTTGAATTAGAGGTATGGAGGCTCAAGAAGGCAAATCTCTCACAATTTCTTCAAGATTCCAAGCAATTCAAGATGAATTCACTCTAACTCCCTATTCTCCCTCTCTAGTCGGCTATACACTCAAGAATAATGGCTGAGCAAATGTTTGTAATGCAAGACTAAGCCTTAGACAAGGTTTGGTGTAGTGGCCCCCTCAAATGGCAAAGTTGTAGTTAAGTCAAACTATGTAACTTCTCAATAATTAACCTAATTTAATCATACCGAATCAGCTTTCAGATAAATATACCATAAAATCACATTAATTCTAAGGATCACAAATTATCAATCAATTTCGGATTCGGCCGCCGATAAGGCCTTCAATTTACAATTTAAACATAAAAGCACGAACAGATAATCAAATAACCAAATAGATAGAATTACAATTAAACAGGTATACTCAGTCAATTCAGTTTCAATTTCAGTAGGTCAGTTCAGTAGTTTATTCAGTTCACTTATCAGTCATAATCAGTTCAGTTTAACGGTAATCAGTGGTTAATCAGTAAACAGTGACGAGGGTTGTTACACTAGGTGACCACCACGAGGATGACTCTTGGTTCAATATAGGATCCAACAGGCTTATTGCCTATAGAATTTTGTGGCGTGTTACTTGTTATTCTTCGAACCCAAAAAATTATTGATGATCATGTTGTAATCTGTTTTAAGTGGAGAATGTCATCTGTTATGTCCTTGAAAGACATGTGTATTTTAACTGTTCAACTGTAGAACCTTCTTTTTGAAGCAGATTGTCTTTATCAAAATTGTATGACAATCTAGTTTCTGTGATATATATATCTTATGTTGGGATTGAACCCTGTTTCAAAACTGTATTTACTACCTATGCTTCTACTCACTGAGCTATCAGCTGACTTAGTTGTTTATCAATTCTAGGTGATAGAAGGACTAAGAGTGGACTCATGGCATAGCGAGGACTCAATTGCATGAACCTCTAGGACATTTATATTACTTTTTTTTATGTTTATTTTTTAGATCATTATATTAAGTTTGTCCATATTATTTATTTATTTATTTATTTATTTATTAAGATTCATTTAGGGTTATTCTATTATATGGGTTGTTTATATCCCATTGGTTTGGATGGTATTGATTAGGGTTAGTTTAGCTGTTTGTACTTGTGACTTGTAACTGGATTCGGTTTTGGTTTATTTATTTCTGGACTATCGTTACATTTATTTTTTTTGATATTGGGTTTGTGTTTAGGCTTACGTGTGCCTTGGGCTAAGTCCTTGTGGGCCACGACCGATCATGCTTGGATTTGGGGTGTGACAAATGTGGTATCAGAGCTGTAATTTATCAAGTTACATATCTTGTATTTCATCATTTAGACGAGGTTTGAGTCCCTAGAGTCCTTAGTAGTATATGGTTAAGTTAGTTTTGTTTAAGCTTGTGTTTAGATTTTCTTGATTTTATTTTGAAGGGTAAGAGATGGCACATAGGAAGAGAAGTGTCACGACCCAAACCCGCGCCCTATAGGTTTGGCACCGTAATCGGCCAGTAATCCATAGATTACTGAAGACCTCTAATACATAAATCAAATTATTAGGGGCAAGCGGAAGCAAAATACAAATAAATAACATCCATTGAGCTGTGAAGACATATATGGGACAGAAAAATTTTAAACTTTATATACATATATTTACACATCACCAAATATATAGACTAGACAAAAAGAGGCTTAGCCCTAAATATAGAATGAACAAAAACTTAAACTTTATTCACATAGATTTGACCACTTGACATATCTGGAACCTGCACGGGGGACATATAGGTTGGCTAACAAGACAGAGTCCAGGCAGAAGCTCTAGGCCTGGTCACGCGCCTGATCACCTACATACATAAATAATATAGTGAGCTAGAGCCCAGTTAATAACAACAAGGTAAAAAGGTTTACAAATGATGTCCATCACAGATTCAGAAATCAGAGTTTATATCAGAAACAGATTTTTATATATATTTAGATTTCAAATCAGAAACAGATTCAGATTCATACTTATACAGATTTCATAAATAATTATACGTGGTACATCCATTAGCGCTAACAGAACAATTGACCCATTTATATGGGATGTAAACAGTTGACTCATGTGCACAGAGACGTTCATAAGGATCCATAACAGTTGACTCATGATCACATGGGATGTACAGTTGACTCATGATGAGACGTTCAGTTGACTCATGATTCCATGAGACGTATACAGAGCAAATAACAGATATCACATGATGTTAAGGATGCCATGAATACATTTAAGAAGAATGGACATTCATTCATAATTCATAAAATAACATTTTAGAAAACAGATCATATCATTTCAGTCAGAAAATACTTATAATCAAACATAGCTTTATAGAGTTGTTACCCACAGATAGCTCCAGAAGCAAATCAGACAAATTAGATAGATTAGACAGATAAGGCAAGCGATAACGCGTGACCTACACAAATACATTACATATACACATTCAAACACAATATCACTTCTTGATCAAACTTGACTTCTCTTATCCTTTTTTATCTAAGTAATCTAAAGTTGTACTATGCTTATTCTTTCTTATTCAAATGAACCGGGTTCTTATTTCACATATTCTTTCATTACCAAATCCCTTTCTTCCAAATAGATTAATTTCTTACTTGGCTTCTTGGTCAATTATTACTAAATCAGTGATTTATTCCTTAACCAACTAATTTGTGTTAATTGTTAGTTTATTAATCTTGTTGAGTCATAATTCTTGCCTAAGAATGCTTAGAAAGAGATGAGATTAAAAATACAAACTAAATGCCATTTTTCCAAAATATGTTGAAAAAGAGTTGTTTGCTCGAGTGAACTTCTTGTCGCTCGAGCGATCTGTAAAGACTGCAAAAGTACTAGAAGCCTTCAATGTGCGCTCTGGCAGTAATTAGTCCACTTGAGCAGTCTGTAAAATTTCTCAGTTCCAAATTTCTCAAAAATGGCTTCCAAACGCATTTTCAATCTTTAAACCCATACATATCTTGATCCAAACTTGAAAATACTTTAGAAAACATAAACACTTATTTAGTTATAAATCATTTACTCAAAATCTTGAAGCATAATAATCAATTTATTTAAATCAAAACCTTACCGCATTTCAAAATCAAAACCCATGAACTCATGTTTTTTCTAAAATTCTTTTTCAAAATTAAATGTACAATGAAATTACATGTAATTCATGAAGCTTAATTTAATTATAACTCTCAAAATCAAATCCAAAATAAGGAATTTCTAAATTAACTTTCATAAACTTGAATCTAATTCAATTTCTTCATCCTTTTACCAATTCCTTTCAATTTACATGAAATTGATTTCCAACTCTTTTCTATTTCCTTTAAATCATGAAATTGAAGTTACAAAACTCTTAGAAAAGTATTTTCATGTATGAAATTAAGACCAAAACTAATTAATTTTATATATTCAAATCATAATTTACTTCCTGAATTGCTCTAATTTAGTTTTTTTATTAATTTTCTTTATATCAAACCCAAATTCAAACTCATAAGTCTTTTAAACATGAATTAAAATCAAAAAACTTGAAATCCAAGATGCATGTAAGGATGAGTTTTAAATTTATGAAGAATAACAAAAATCAAACTCAAATTAACTAATTTCCAAATTTATTTCCATAATCTTAAATTTAACTCCATTTTCTTCATCTTCTTGCTAATTCCTTTTAATCATGTGATTTTGATTCCAATTTCATCTTTAATTTCAAGTATAATGTGAAGATTCTACACAAATTAAACATAAATTTCATACCTTAAGTTTTAATTTCAGAAAATTTAGTTGATTTCTTCCTTAATAAAATCTCAATTTTACTAATCTAAATCGAATTTTTAATTGAACTCCCATGTGGTCTGATATTCGAAATAAAAATAATTCAATTTGCCAATTATATTCTCTTGAGCCATTTAGGCTTTCAATTTCTAATTCCAAAATAAATCTTTAATAGAATCATATATGAATCAGCCTCCATAATTTCCATAAATCCTAAATTAAATCAGAATAATGGGCAATTAAAATTCAAATCTCCATAATTAATTAAATGCTAATCATTATATGTGATGGGGTCGTTACAAGAAGTGTGAATGCTCTTGGAACTGGTCAGTCAGCCGCTAATCGTAGAGTTCCCCATGCTCCTATTCCTTCTTCAGTAGCGCCAACTACTGCGTCAGTTGTGGGCACTATTCCCCCTACTACACCATATATTGCTTCAGTTGCCTCTAAAGCACCAGGAGTTGTTCCTGCTGCACCAGCCACACATGTTTTACAGTCTTGCTGGGATTACTGAACAATCATATAGCCCCATAACCAGTAGTTCCACCAGCCTTAAGTTTGGATAGAGGTTCCTTATTTGTGAGGTTTATGAAGGCAAAACCTCTAGAATTTCATGGAGCAATGGACCCTACAGAGGCAGAGGCATGGGTACTATAGATGGAGAAAATATTTGATGTTCTAGGTTGTTCAGCAGACCAAAAGGTGGCCATTGCAGCTTTTAGGTTCAAGGGTCAAACAGAGCATTGGTGGCGCATGGTGAAGAGTCAATATGAGGGTAAAGAAGCAAAGATAGTGTGGAACAAGTTTCTGGAACTGTTTAATGAGAAATACTTCCCTGAAGTAGTGTGGAGGTAGAAACAAGTGGAGTTTCTCAAGTTGAAGTAGAATAACATGATGGTGGCTCAATATGATGCCAAGTTTGCAGAATTGTCGAGGTATGCTCCACATCAGGTAGCTACAGAAGAAGATAAAGTGATGCTGTTTGAGAATGGCTTTCAGTCAGAGATTCATGCAAAGGTAGCTATTTTAGAGATGAAGACATATTTTGTCACGCCTCAATTTTTAATTACTTGGAAACATTACCAAAGCTTGTAATTTAGGTCCATTTTTTTTTTAATAGATATATACAAATATCTATTACACTTGAGTACTAGAAATACAATAATACATGTTCTCTCTCTCTCTTAATGAATATTACTATGACAACAATACATGTCAATCTCCTACTGTACTACAAATAAATAAATACAAATACAAATACAAAATCCATTTCTTTTACATCTACTATGAAATTACATATATATATATATATATATATAAAACATAGACTTCTTAACTCTTCAATCACAAAATCCATACCTTCTTCCTGTAAAAAGATAAAACAACAATGGCGTGAGCACTGATGCCCAATAGGAATTTCATAGTTCTCAATCAATAAGTAACACACAGATAGAAATGTAATTCTTGAAGGAATTGATTTAGAAGAAAGGCTTGGTGAAAATTGTCAAGTAGAAAGTTCCCCTGATCGACAATAACATTATTGAACTAGTAATTAGGGGGGGGGGGAATTTCTAAATTGTGTTTTGTATGGTTTGATTCTCACTTGATGCCAAAATTTCAAATATTTTAATGCAACATTCTTTTGATTGTTTGGCAGGCATTGGGGAAGCATGGCATTTTATGCATAGAAGACATTGTATATGAGGTTACTTTTGGCATATCCATTAATTTTTTATTTTTGTTTTTAAATGACAAAAAAATGAGTAAGTTTATTCTTAGGCTTTTAGCTGTCTCTGAACTAATTTGTGTTCTTTTTATTTAGGTTAGAAATTGCTTGGAGAGATGCAAAATACGATCAAATAAGACAGAAATTTAAGAATTTTGAGTTTTCCTTTAGTTTTTTTTTATATTTTTAATTTTTTCATTAGATTTTTATTGTGTATACAGTGAAAAAACATTTTATTCCTTAACTTTTATTGTACATATTTTTTCAACATTCAACTTTCACTTATAAAATATATGAGGTTATTACTTATTTATATGTGGTTAGCGTTATGATTCAAAGGAAATTTCTGTACAAATAATATTGATTATATTTTAGATATTAGTACTGTTCAGATTTTAATCACAGTTTATATGCTGTGATTGATAGTCATATTTTGTGGTCGAACTTTTTTTTTATCACACGCACTAATCGTGATAAACAAATGCATATAACTGTGATCTTATGTCATTGTTAATCATAAATTATTTAAGTTCAATCTCAGGTTTTATTAGTTATTAATTACACTTAAAATCTATGACCTAAATGTTTTTTTTTATCATGGTCAAAATATGTGACAAAATTATCTTTTAATGACGGTCAAAAAGTGTGATCGAAAATGACCCTTAATCTTAAAGATCACACCTTGACAAATTAAAAAATTCGTGATTAAATAACATATATCACACTTAAAATCCATGATCTATTTATAATTTTGTAGTAGTATGTTACATAAATAAAATTTTGTTAGATCACTTACGTGAGTTTGTGAATTCTTATGCATTTTTGTGAAATTAGTCAATTTGTATGAGATAAGTTAAGCGAATTTTTTCTGGAATGACTTATGTGACTTTGTGAAAACTTACGCATTTCAGTAAACTAAAAATTTTCTCAAACAACTTACACAAAATTCAGTTCATTTATGCTTTTTTTTTTAGATCGCTTACGAGTGTTTGTGAAAACTCACGCAATTTTGTGAAATTCAAAATTTTTATGGGTACAAACTTACACGAATTTTCTGTGAATCACTTGCATGAATTGTGAAAATTTACTCACTTTTGTGAAATCAAAGTTTTCTCCAATGACTTACTCGTAAAGGTGTTCACTTACGCATTTTTGTGTTCTTCAAAATTTTCAGGAACAAACTTACATGATTTTAGTGTTAACTTACGCATTTTTTATGAAATCACTTTTGTGAGTCGTGAAAACATACTCATTTTTGTGAAATCAAAGATATATCCAACGACTAGGATATATTTGTCTTCACTTACGTATTTATGTAAATTCACTTACGTCAGTTATGAAAACATACGCATTTTTGTGTTGTTGAAAATTTGTAGGAACAAACTTACGCTTCATTTTGTGTTAACTCCCCTGAGTTTTGTGACACACAACTTACGTGACTTTGTGAAAACTACTCTTGCAAGAAACCAAACACCATTAATAATGAGATTTGTAAGCACCATTAATAATTAGATTTGTTAATACTACAAACTATTTTGTAACCTATTTATTTTCTATGATCGAGTTATGCTGCTTGCTTACTTTTGTTAATACTTTGCCAACCTCTTACCTGTTTGCTCTATATTGTAGCAACTATTCAAGCTAGAAAGTGGGTTCTTTGCAAACCAAACCAAACTTAACCTTGTGTTTTGATCAAGTAAGATCGACTACATGGTCTATTTTTCCGTTTGAACTCAATGACTTGATGTTACAAACATTGAGTCGCATTTTTACCTTATAAGTGAACTTAAAGACCCATCCAATTGATGTTTTCCACACCAAATCATTTGCAACTACAACTCAGATAACTAGTGACTTGGCAGTGTCCTTGTACGCCACCATGTTTTAGATTATTTCTAAGTGGGAATATTCACACATATAACTTTCACATACTTGGACTGTGATAACCCTGCTCCGTATTATGCTAGTTAATCCTAATTGCATATGTGATTATGTGTTTGATATGATTTTGAGTGCCATTTATATGAATATATATGGTTTTGAATTTCTATCTGTTCACCGTAGGAATATCTATTCAACTTACTGTTATAAACTGAAAATTGAAGGCCTTATCGGCCACAGAAATCAAAATTAACT
The DNA here is from genome assembly GCF_055761805.1 of Camellia sinensis. NCBI lineage: Eukaryota > Viridiplantae > Streptophyta > Magnoliopsida > Ericales > Theaceae > Camellia > Camellia sinensis. Next base: position 121,104,965 of record NC_138971.1, on the reverse strand, counting down.
ACGCCATTGTGATTAGCGTAATTTTTAGAGACTGCGGTGAAATTTAATTGAAAATTGAGTCGGATCAAATTAAATAGATTAAATTGGTGTTATAGTGCTCAATTATTTAATCTTAATCAATTGTGCTTATGAGAGCCCATATAAAGGGGGCATTATACACTTAATTCCACCTCTTTTAAGTCATTTTGGCTGAGATCAACTCTCTAGAGGAAGAGAGAACCGACTTTGAGAGAGAGGGAAGACATCATTGTGTAATTTGGCTCAAGGTTTGTGAGATTTGAAAGCTAGGCTCAAGGATTAACCTCAATTGTGAAGATTAAAACTCCAAGGTGAGTAAATTCATAGATTTTAGTTTGTAACTTTGTGAATTCAAAGTTGAATGGTGATCAAGAACATGAATTGAGTTAGTTTTGATGAATTGGGAGTCAATGAACACATGCATGTAGGAGATTGCCATGGATTGTATGTTTGAGCTTGAAATTTGCATGAGCTAGCATGAATAATGTTGAACATAGAGAACTGGGCATCAATCTTCACATGCATGCATAATTTTCATGGGTTCCACAATAATAAGTGTCATTTGCATGATTTGAAATAGAAATGAAGTCAAAAATTTGCATGCATGTTTGATTATGGAAGATATGAAGCCTATGTAAAGTTTGAATTCATGAGCCTTGATTATACTAAAGAAATGTTGATTAATTTTGAAGATTGGACCATGATTTTGAGCAATTGGCTTCATATTGTTTGTGTACTCATGATATATATTGTGTTTCCCTATTTTGGTACCTTAATTCGAGCTTTGGAACCTTTGAATGTCGAATTTGAGCTCAAGAACAAGTTCTGGAAAACCCAGAATTCTTGAAGTCCGCTCGAGCGGGGGAACCGCCACTCGAGCATAAAATACAAGCTCTCAGAATATTTTGCAAACATTGATGCCCGCTCGAGCGGGGAGATTCACGCTCGAGCAGGGAGCCATGTAGAGTGACTTTCAGCTCGAGCACCCGACTTCACGCTTGAGTGTAAAAATGAGGCAACCAATACTTTTGCAGACCTAATGGGTCCGCTCGAGTGGGAAAGTCCACGCTCGAGCGGGGACCCCTGTTTCAGAAATTTTGTAAAGATGTTCTATGTTTCGTTTTCCGTTCTCTTTCACTTCTGAGCACTCTTAGGCATGCATTGAGCATTATGAATGAATTAAAAGGGTAAGAAAGAAGCCTAAGAGGAATGTATGAATTAAGAACGGATTGAATTGCTTGTGACCCAAATGTGTTATGTAATGTGTAGGGTCGAGCTCAAGGGTGAATCCACCGGCAGAACACTATGATTAATATCTTAATAAAGATATCTGAAGTATGTTATTTGTCCAATTTCTTACTTCTATGTAAGTCTTATAAGTTCGTTAATTTTGAATGGTGGATGAATGTTTGCTATAAGAATGTTTGGGCCAAAGGCTAGTTTGACAGGATGAAAGAATGTTTGGGCCAAAGGCCAGTCTGACATGAATGGAGGAATTAATGGGCCAGAGGCCAGTCTGACATGAATGAAAGAATGAATAGGCCAAAGGCCAGTCTGACATGAATGAAAGAATGAGTGGGCCAGAGGCCAGTCTGACATGAATGAAAGAATGAATGGGCCAAAGGCCAGTCTGATATGAATAGAAGAATAAATGGGCCAAAGGCCGTTTGACATGAATGGATTGGGCCCGAGGCCATCTGACGTGTTTGGAACCGCAGTTAATTGATATATATATATACTAGACAGAAAAGTGAATTGGGCCCAAGGCCGTTTGGTGCATGATTGTTCTAAATACTGTTCGTGTATTTTCCGTGTTTGATATTATTCACTGAGCTTTCGCTCATGCTCATTCATGTGTCTGTAGGTGAGCCAAGGGAGGTCCAAACCCAGCCTCTGTGAAGTTTGTGTGGAACAACCAAGGTTTTGAAGAGTCAGCCCATACGTCTCACGCACGAGACTTGTCTTCGCCCTTTTGCTATTTTGTTATATTTTGTCATGTTGGCGAGGACTTTGGATTACGTTTGTATATAAGTTTTGGTTAGGCTGACTAAGACTTGGATGATCCTGTGTGTACAGAACTTTATGTTATTGCATATTTTGATGTGAGTTATTAACATATGTGCGTGTGAATTGTTATGACGTGTGTAACAACCCTCATACTGTTTACCGATTAATGACTGATTATGACTGATAATTGGACTGATTAAAGTACTGAACTGAATGACTGGAATCTGGAATTAATTGACTGAGTCTATCTGTTTAATTGTGCATCTATCTGTTTGATTGATTATTTGATCTGTTCGTGTTTTACGTTTAAACTGCTAATTGAAGGCCTTGTCGGCGGCCGAACCGGGAATTGATTGATGTTTTAGGATCCTCATAATTAATGTGATTTTATGGTATAATTATCTGAAAACTGATTAGGTATGATTAAATTAGATTAATGGTGTTAAATTACATGAACTGGACTTATTACCAAATTGCCACCCTTAGTGGCCCACTCAATATAACACATTAGAGCCCTTGCATGCTTGAATCATGAATCAAAACATTTCATTAGTTCCTTCTCCTTGTTCAACCGGCCTTAGAGAGAGAGGAAGGGAGAGAGTTGAATTGTTCTAGTGAATTGGCTTGAATTGCTTGGAATTGAAGTGCAAATTGTCAAATTGGACACCTAAACCTTGAACACAGGACTAAGGTAGGACATTCATCTTCTTTTTGTTGTCATAGACTTGATTCTTGCATGATTCATGCTTCATTTGTAGAGTTAAGCCATGTTTTAGTTCATACATGTAAGATTAGAACATAATTCCCGTATGCCTGTTTGAATTGATGAGTTTTGAGTTGAATCCATGGTGAAATGGAACATGCATGTTCATAATTTTGTAATGGTCCATGTTTTCAACTTGTTTTTGGATCAATTGGCTCCTTAGAGCATCAGATTGGAACTTCCAAATGATTTGAATTCATGCATGTTTGCGTGTTCATATTGTTCATGAAATTGGTTTGAAATTGAGTTTGAATTAAACACCCTTGGGCCTTGATTTCTCAAAATTGAGCTTTGAACTAGGATATTCTATGTGTCTATAAATGTTTTCCAGAAAATGGGCCCAAGAGGATTGGTTTTGATGCATTTGAATGTGAGTTTGAGCTTGGAGGTGCAATCTGGAATTCCCAGATTCTGCACTTCCGCTCGAGCGGGGGAAGTGCCGCTTGAGCGTGGAATCCGAGCATCCAGTACCTCTGCACTGTTTTACAGTCCGCTCGAGCGGAGGATTGGGCGCTCGAGCGGAGTCATGTCTCAAGCTCGAGCGGGCGTCGAGCGGAGATTTCACCCATCCAGTACTTTTACAGTACGCTCGAGTGGGAAAGTTGACGCTCGAGCGTGTACCTTTGTTGCATGACCGCTCGAGCGGGGAAACTTGCGCTCGAGCGGGACTCTGTTTTTCTGAAAATCTTGAAACAGTCTTCTGATCACATATTTGCATCCTCATTCCATTCTAGGCATTCTTAGGCCTAGTTTAAGACATCTTGTTGAGGATAGATGTAGAACACACCGAGGCATTAGGGGTTAAATTATGTTATCTCCCAACTGTGTAGCTTAGTGTGTGTTCAATCTGTTAACTGTGTAGGGTTGGCGACTGGGGAGGCGCGCTCTAGCATACTGTAGCCCAAACTCTGTGAGTAACAATTGTGTAAAGATATGTTCAAAATGATTATCTTCAGAACAATTGAACTGTACTGTACTGCTTTCTGAACTGTTACTGTTAATTGAATGAATGTATGTCCTCTATTCTGAACTGTATTGTGGCATCCTTAGCAACTACTGTTACTGACTGTTACTGTTACAGAGATCTCTGTCGGTTCCCTCGTGGAACCACTACTGTTTACTGATTGATGGCCATCATTACTATTCGGTCTTTAAGACCTACTGTTTACTGCTATGCTAATGGATGTACCACATATGATTGAATAACTGTTCTGACTGAAAGACTGAAGTATTGTTTAATGAACTGATTTCATTACTGTAAGGACATTTCATTCTTAACCTCCTTACACATTATGTTATTTACTGGGCTTTAGCTCACTGTTTATATATATATGTAGGTGCTCAGCCACCAGATTGGAGCTAGGACCGCGGGTTAGACTCCAGTTTTGTCAAGCTAGCCTTTGTGCCTCACTGCGAGGTTCTGAGTTGCCATGCTATGGCTTTGGGGTGTCTTGTTTTTCCCCCGTCTATCTCCGTACCGTTTGGTTTACTGTATAGACTGTCAGCTACTAACTGTACTGTTATCAAGGGATTTGGTCCCTATACTGTGTGACTGTAAATTTTGTATAGACTGTACTGTTTGTATATGTGAATGCTTGAAAAATCTTTTTGGCATACAGACTGTCACAGCTCAATGGACATTATTTATTTACTGTTTTGGCTTCCGCCAGGCCCTGTACTCTGTTTTACTATACTACTGTTCTGCAGGCCTTCGGTAATCTCGGATTACTGGCCAGTTACGGTGCTAAACCCATAGGGCCGGGTTTGGGTCGTGACAACGTGCCATGTAAGCATAGCTCTATGGACAAAAGTTTGAATTTGCTTCCGTTTGACCCCTTTACTCTGATGAGTTTTGCCTTAGATGGTTTGAGGCCGTAGGTAATCCCTTAATTACTGGCCAGTTATGTCCTTAACCCATAGGGGCGGGTTCGGGTCATGACATGGACTGTCTCCAATTCGAATCTAGATTGGACTATCTAGATTTTTAGGCCCCGTTTCAATGATCTGAACCATTCACATTTTAAAATTTGTCGAGTATATCATCTCTTCAAAAAATCAAGTCAATCGGATAACAGAAATCATGTGTTCGAATCAATTTTGTATAAACCGTTTATTTTCTCACAGTTTATTTTTTTTTTATATACAAAACTTATCCGAACATGTGATTGTCTTTATCCGATCAACTTGATTTTTTTCAGGTGGGATGTTCTTGACGAACCCTAAAATGTGAACAATTTGGATCATCGAAATGGGGCCCAAAAGTGGGCCACAATAGGCCCAACAGTACCTCTTTAGTCCGATAATTAGACTGGAGAGAAACCAGTCCCAACTTTCACATTCTCTAAAAATTAAGGAGGGAATAAGAAAGGAAATAAAATCAATTAAGTGCAATGAAATGGACAAAGGAAATGAAAAGATTCCCGTAGGAGTGAAGCTCACACTACACTTCTTGGACAGAGCTCAATGGATAGGATGTAAATATCGTGTCTTCACAACTATTGAGTAAGAAGTCAATCAAAATAACAAGTATTAGCAAGAATAATGCATGGCATATGGAAAAATTAATGGAAGCACTAAGAAATTATGTTGGGCACAAAAAGTTGGAAACTATAATAGTTGAAAAAGGAATGTAAGCTGCTTTTACACTGGCAAAAGTTTCACGAGTGTGACAATGTGAAATAAGATTTGTCATGCACTAGTATAGCCCATCAATAAACAACACCAAAACCATAATGACCAAACACAAACATCAAACAAAAGACTGATTGAGGGTCGTGACAATTGATGGTCCTAAGAAAACTTTTGCAAACCATTTCCAAACTTGTAATCCTTAACTTTGACTTATCTAGTTCAACAACCACTCTTATAACTTTCAGAGTAGCATTGTGTTACACAAGAATGAAAAACACGAGCATTGATGACTATAATAGCTAACGCAGAAGCAGAACTAATAACTAGCGCAGATTCAACGAGTCCCAAAATAAGAACAATGAACCAACATTTGTTGATATCTTTCATTGAAGAATTAAAATTTTCTTTTTAAATGAATACAAATAAGAAAAATAAAAAAGCAACGCTAAAGAATATATTGGGAAGGGTAGCAAAGTAAAATCTAGCCTGAATTTCTACAGGTGCATATTGGGAATTTGTAATACTCTGAAGCCAAGCTATAATAAATTGTTTCAAAGTCCAGTGAAATACATTAACCAAGGGAAAAGAAGTTGAATGCTAATTAACAAAGAGGAAATTTCATTTTGTCCCCCAAACTATCACTTGAAAATCAATTCAACCCCTAAACCTTCAATTATGTCAAATTTACACCTAAACTATTTAATTTTAGATCAATTTCACCCCTGCCATCAACTGTAGCTAGCACTTGCTGCCGTCTTCATTTGAGATTTCATTTTACCCACCAAATTTTCTCAAAATTTTCATTTTACCCCCCCAACTCTTTCCAAAATATCAATTAGACCTTTAAACAATATGAAGTTTGGGGTTCTAATTGATATTTTTGAGATAGTTTGGGGGGCAAAATAAAATCTCATACGAAATTTCGGTGCCATGTCAGCAACTTCTGTTTGATTATAAACAGTAGCTAACGACAGAGGTAAAATAGATCCAAAATCCAATAACTTAGGTGTGAAATTAAAATTATTTGAAGTACAAGGGTTAAAATTGATCATCGAGATATAGTTTGAAGGATAAAATAAAATTTCCTCATTAACAAAACCCTCGTCAGCTTTATACATAAGATGGCAAGTGCTCCTTATTGATGAAACACTTGCAAGACTGCATAACCAAAAAATATGAAATAAATGGCACACACAAAATTGAATATAAGCCATCCACTTCACCAATTATGAACTTGAGCTCTCCACCTCTCCAATGCTTGTAAATTAGGAACAAAGCTCAGGTCCCATCATGAGCGAAGTGGAAAGCTTATTGGTTTAAAAAAATGAAGAACAAACTGAAGGTGGAGCTAATTTTGGTGGTGTTGTCGGTTATGGATTGGAAAGAGTCTAGCTGGTATACCATTGAAAGTCTCCTTGGTGATCTGAATATGAACTTTGAAATCCCCAACTAGCTCTGTGAGATCAGGCTCCTCATGCAGAGCAAAAACCATTATCCCTTTCTTTGCTGCACCAAAACAAAATCTCCATGCTGAGTAAATATGTATAGGTGAAACTGAACTTAATAGTCATAACTTGAAATAATAATTAAAGAAAAATATAATATACAGACAAACCAAAACTATATGTTTAACCAAACACAATATCTTAGTTCCAACTGAGGTAGGGAAATTGGTTGCAATAAACACTATGAGAAGTGAAACTTTATAAAATAAAGCTTCAATGATTTACAAAAATTTCATTGAAAATGTATGAATGAAAACACAGTGAAAAATGTTCACCGTCTACTGTTCTTAACATCACAATTTTGACTGATAAATCAACATACATATTAACCTCATAAAACCCAACCGCCTATTCAAATGACTCAAAATAACAGCCTGTCTCATGGCTTCCAAGCTCCAATCCAATCCCCCATTGAAATAGTAACAAAATATGACTAAAGCTATGGGTGTTGGTAAGTTAACCATGAGTTCAGATTTAAAGTATTAATTACACTTTCTTTTTTCTTTTCTTTTTTTGTAATATAAATAGTTTAAAACTATTGATCTATCTAACAATATCTATAATTTTAAATTTTAAAATATTTATATGAAAAGCAAGAGGGAGAAAAGAAAAAAAAAAGAAAAGAAAAGGTTTTAGTCATATCATTACACTATATCTAAGTTACATTTGCTTTGAAATTTAAAATCTTTATAGGAAAGTCCAAATTAAATTTTAGTCTACATGATTGGAAAATTTTGAAAGTATTTACTTCAAAGTATTAATTAAAGTTTCATTTTTTATTTTTGAAAATTAAAAATTACATATAACATAAAATACACATGATATAAACCATTTTAATATCAAAATGAGTATTTATTTTATTATCTTATAATTTAATATATATCGTATAAAATTTTTATATGATAATTACACTTTTATAACACGATAGGACTAAAATGATCAAAACACACAAATAATTTAACTAAAATTATTATACATGAGTATTCAAATAATATTTTATAGAACGATAAGGTTAAGATTATTAAAATAAATAATTAGAATTACATTTTAATTTAAATTTAAATTAATAATATTTTTTTATGACACATGCATCGTAACATAAAATATCATTTAAAAACAAGAAAATCAGCCAGCATGGGTTAACCGCTAGTTATGAAATAAGATAAATTATAATTTTTTAACTTAAGTGAATTTATTTTTATGCTTTACCCATACAATTTAAATAATTTATTCTAAATTTGTTTAAATAGTCAAATCTTAATTTGCTCCAGTAGTGTTCAAAACAATATATTAGTTAGAAAACAGCATTAATCGCAACACATTCTATCATTTAAAAAGAAAATTCTAAAAATAGATCAAAAGTAAAATTCTCACTTGAGTACACTACAAATTTATTACATTCTAATCCGTTTTTGTTATATTAAAAATAAAAATAAAAACGTTCCTCACTCTATTTGTTTTCACTTTTCAAAATTCACTTTTCAGAAAATTCTACTTTTTTGTTTTTCATATTTTTTTATTTTTACTGATTTTTTTTAAAAATTTTAAGTAATTTTTTTTTTTAAATTTTTAGACACACCCAACATAAATATACTTACAAAGTATAATATTTGTGAAAGAAATCTTTAAAAAATTCACTAAATACCAAAAATACAACCAAAAAAAATGAAAATTAAGTATATTTTTCGTATTTTTATGTATTTATTAATTTTTTAAAATATCTTTTTACAAATATTTTACGATTTAGGTACATTTAAGTAAGATGCATCTAAAAAAGTAAAAAAAAAATGTTTAAATTTTTTAAAATATTCACTAAAAAAATACGAAAAATAAAAAAAAAACTCAAATTTTAAAAAACTACATTTAGAAAACTGAAATCAAACATATTGATTAGTATTTAATTTGAATGAAGGCAGTGACACATTTCTAGAGTTAGCAAGTCTAGCCCCCATGAACCCGCCCATTTAAACCTATCTAAGACCCATTCAAACCCGTCCAATTAGAAAATGGGTTGTAATTGGGTTGGTTTCATTCTGCCACATAGAAAATGGGTTAAGCCGGGTTGGACGCAGGTGCCCAATGGGTCTTGCTGAAAGACCAAATATGATGGGGATCCAAATTAATCCACTTAAAAAATTTTAGGTGAATGATTGTATAGTATAAATTAAGAGCGTTGTTATTAGCACCTCATAAATTATTTTGAACCTCCCAATTTTTAACTTATTTTTTTATTACAATAATTACCTCAAATAAAATTACTAAAAAGAATATCATTAATTTTGGGACACCCCACTTACAATTAAACCTACACATCCACTACATCATGAATTAGGGTTTATGAGAGCACCCACTTCCATCACCACCCATCTATCTTTCCCAAATCCCACCATCAAAATCTACCCACCCTCAAAACTTTGAAAGCCCTTTGGCGACAATATTCTGGTGATAACAATGGCAACCATTTGACTATCTACACTTCTCTAGTAATAACAATGAATAGAAATTTTTCGGGTAACCACAACTCAATAAGACGAGAAGAATACAACAATAAAAGCTTAAAGGATATTCATAGCTTTGATGTTGTTCTTAACTCAGAGGAGATTGGCCTTGTAAAGGTAAGTTTCTTGAAAAAATGGCAAAAATAATAAAATATGTTTGTTATTTTTTCGGGACTGAACTCCCGAACATATAACTGAAATTCGAGAACACAAGCCCGAACATTGTTTATTTGTTCGAGAAGACATTCCCAAACAAATAAGTAATGTTCAGGAATGCAGATTTGAAAATGAAAATTTCTTAACACATTGAATAGTCAAAATTGTTAATGTTGGCAGAAGTTTTCATTTTTTCAAGTTCGGAAATACAGGCCCGAACATTACTTATTTGTTCGGGAAGGCATTCTTGAACAAATAAGTAATGTTCAGAAATGCAGGTCCGAACATGAAAATATATTAACACATTGAATGGTCAAAATTATTAATGCTTGCAGAATTTTTCATTTTTCAAGTTCGGGAAAACAGGAAATTTCTTAACACATTGAATGGTCAAAATTTTTAACGCTTGTAGAAGTTATCGGAAATAGTCCAAATCCATTATCAGGTTCAAAAGTTATTCCTTCATCATGTAATTTTGATAATATTGCTGCGTAGTTCTCTGCTGAACTCACAATTTTATAATATCTACCAACCAAACCAATTATTATAATTTTTTTTCCTGTAAGAGAAGAAATTATAAAGAGAAAACTAAAAAAATTATATGTGTATATATATATAGAGAGAGAGATAGAGAGAGAGAAGGGAGGGGAAAACATACCAACTGTGACAATGGTGGATGCGGCAGCAGAGACAATAATCACATTGACTCTTCTTCTTCTTGGTGGGTTTGTTAGAGTTTTTTGGAAGAGGGATTTTTTTGGGGTGTGGGGATGCGGGGGTGTGCATTCAATGGGTGAAATAATTTCACAAAGATAATTTTGGTATTATTTAGGGGGGAAGAAATTTTGAGGGGTTTCAAAATTTATAAATGGGAGTCCAAAAAAATGGAGGATCCAAAATAATTCATGGGGTTTATGTAGTGTGGAATTCATATATAAAATAAATCTAAATAAATTTTTACTCCTAAAAGATATCTTAGGAGTAATAAAGATTGATTCGTAATATTGCTCCTAAAAGATGGAACGCAGAGGCTTGCATTGGGACTTTATGCATGGTCACAATTTGTCCAACGGTTTGTTTGGTTACACAATCAATAATGAAATCTATACAAACAAATCAATAATAATAAATATTTACAATAATATATTTATGATCATAATTATTTTTAGATGGGTTCATGTCATATCAATTTTAAATTTATATCATTCAACTCATTTCAGAGTAAATTTTGAGATATCTTTTTCATGGTGCATATATAATAATAATAATTGATCTTTTACACTTTCTTCATTTTTTTATAAGAAAAAAATAAATTACAACTTAAAGATGTCAGCAATTATACAAACTTAAAAATATCACCACTTCCTTTAAATGAAAATCTTTTTTTTTTTCCCTAGTTGTTTGAATAGGCTTATTTTAATGGTAAAAAATTAGATTATTTAAAATTATCATATGTAACCAAGTATCAACTTTCTATTTAAAATGATTTAAGTTGAATTTACTGCTCCTTAAAGTCCAAAACGTGCAAATAATTTAAATCAATGGCTAATATTTATAGAGTAATACCAGAATGATTGAATTTTTCTCAAGTTCACATCTCAATATAAGAGAACTTGGGAGTTTGTAGAGCCCACCACATATCCTGTTTCAATAATCCAAACAATTCATTTATTAAGACTTATTGAGTAGAATATTCATGCAAAAAATAAAATAATCGAATATCGGTAGCTATATGTTTGAATCAAATTTGTATTTAAAAAAAAAATGAATGGTTATTCTTGAAATTATATTTGTCGTCTATTTTTTTTAAACAAATATGATTCAAACATATAACTATCAAAATCCAATTATCTTCATTTTTTGCATAAATACGAGTCTAAAAGAGTGAACGGTTTGGATCACCGAAATTAGTTTCAAAATAGGTCTATCAAATCCAAACGGTCTCTTAAGTTGAGATGACAACTTGAGAGAAGCGAGACTCATACTAGAAACACTAATTAGTGTATCAACTAACACACTAATACACAAGGCATACATGTAGATTCCACCACTTAACATAGTCCTGCCTAATATTGTATCTAGTTTGTGTATTAGTTGGTACACTAATTAGTGTTCTAACACTTAACATGGTCGTACCTAATATTATATTTAGTTGGTGTGTTAGTTTATACTCTAATTAGTGTCTGTAGCGTTACTCATATTTAAAATATCTAGGTATTGATAAGTTGATTTTTTTTATAAAAAAATAGTTATTATTATTAATTAATAATATTTACCAATGGCCAATAGAAAGTTGATAATATGATAAACTGACTTGAGACAATAGTAATTATTGATAATATCAACTTTCTATTTAAAAATGTGTTAAGTATAATATGGGCTATTGAGTCTAACCCGTACCCATATAAACATGTTCAAATTTAATTCGGTTGATAATTGGGTAGGTTTGAACTTATCCAATTTAAGGTATAACCCTAATAGACCTAACCAAACCCATCCATTTGACATCCCTAAAATTTACACTGCACCCCTAACAGAGAGGTGAAGTTATTTGGTTGTCCTAGGGCACGACCACGTGATGATATGTTATAATTGGTGGAGAGAATAGGACCTGTGATTTTATGTTGGGTGATTGGAAAATAACAAGAGACATGATTTGTGATTGGTCAGGGGTACGGCTACGTTGTCACGTCTCGTTGAATTACCTGGACAAAATTGCCTACAAAGAGGAAGGCTCAAGAAAGGGCGACTAATGAAAGATTCCTGAAACTCCTAGAAGACTTTAAAGAATATGAGAATATTATACACAATTCTAAAATGTGCATACATAGTTCTAGTGTAGGAAATGTTCTTGTAATGTGGTAGAAGTCTCTACGAAGCTTCTACACACCCTAATTAATAAAGGCTCTATAATATTCCTAGGCATGCTAGGTTGCCTATATAAGGAGTGAAGGTTCATTTGCCTCATATTCATCCGAAGTGTAAGAGTTGTCTCCATAGTGAAATATACAAGCATTGTCTCCACTATCTGTGTGAAAAATGAGACCCATTTATGTGTGTTAAGTGTTTGTTAGTTTAGAAAGTAAATGTTTGCTCTAGTAGTTGAACTAAAATATTCTTCGTGTTAGGGTATGATCTCCAGTGGGGTAGTTAAAAAAACGTGTTAAAATGTTTGGAGAAGAGTTTAGGAGAGTTCATGAAAGAGAACAAACAATTGTTTTTTAGGGACCATTTGATTTATGAAATGTATCAACAGGTTTTAATGTAAGTTCTACAATTTTATATCTTCAATAATGATTATATTATTTTATATTTCATTTCTTTAATATATTTTTATTTTTTTACAAATGTAATGAACTGCTTCGACTTTTTCAACATTTGTTGAAGCTCAAAGTGAAGGGCAATCATAGCATACAAAATATTTTCATTTTGGGTTGGAGATTTTTATCATATTACAGTGATTGATTATAGTGTTAAAGGTGAATTACATTTTTAACCACTAATTAATTTGTAGTTATTTGTACTTTTTTTATAACTAAAATATTTTTTTGTAACAGTATCGCCAAGTGGCAACTCAAATTGATGAGAGTTAGAATTACTGGTGAGGGCTATGAATGTGGCTTGTAAATATCCTTACAAAATAGGGGATATGGAATCATTTTTGAATGGTCTTAGCAAGGGATACAAGAAGTGAGCAATTTAGTTTCATACGCCTATATCTTATTTGTATTTGTTTTTTCTTTTATCAGCAACAAATTAGGATATATATATATATATATATATATTGATTGAAAAAAAAAATACAAAAAGTGGGCAAGGAGTTATCTACAAGGAAAACAAACAAAATGCCCAAAAAGAAAAAGATAGAGAACTGGCCAACATTTTGTAATTGACTCTTCCAGATGAGAAAATTACTTGAATCGAGTTTTACGGTAACTAAAGAAGTGAAATTAGAGATAAGCAAGTTTAGATTTGCAAGTATGGAACTGGAAAGAGATGAAGAACTGGCTGCCATCAGAGGATCTTGCTCGGATGAGCTTGTAAGTTCTGATACCATGGTGAAATTCTCATTTGATATAAAAAAATGTAACTATTACAGATATATTTGTACTTCTACATACATCCCACTCTTAATCTATCTAACTCACTATACGAATACTCTCTAACAAATTCTCTAACAACATTCTAGCTAACTGCCATGCAGTTTATATAACCTCACTAACCTATGACATCTTTAACTGTCACTGAGCTGTGAGATTGCTTCAGTTCTTGATCTTCATTTGTACTCTTATCATTATCATGTTCTCTATAAAGATCTAAAATAAAGAGGGAAAAAAAACAACAGAGATAAGAAAAATGTAGCTAATATATTACATTAACCTTAAGGACATGATATACATGAGCTTAGATCTGAAAAATATAACTAAATAAAGAAGAGAAAATTGTAAAAATATACTATATCAAATTGAGTGCTTACCAATAGTCATCTTTTTTCTCCATGTAGTAGTCGAAAGAGATTTTCGGGGAACGATAATCTGAGGATGCCTTTCCATGAACTTCTTCCTTGACAATCTTCTTTGTACGCAAGTTGTGCATCAGTGCACAAGCCTCCAACTCATTTTCACATATTAGAATCGGTTTGTCCTAACCTGTCATTTGGTGAAGAATGGCCACAGCTTTGATTTCTTCTGAAGTAGTGCATTTGATTCCAATGTTGCATCAAAGAGCAAATTGTATGGCCTTTGGTTGAAGATCAAATGCAAGTTTTGCACACTTCTCAGTTTGTATGGACAGAAGTTGAGTGATCTCAGCTTTCATGTTTGCAATTTCATTCAAATCTGTGGCCCCTGCAGCAGCCAATTGTGTGTTGTAATTATCGAGTTGAGAATGATAGCCGAAAAGCTTACACTCTTCTTCCACCATTAATAAGAGGGCTTCAAAGGTGTCGCTTCTGTCGCCGATAATCTCTGCTCTGCTCTCAACACTCACTATGCTCTTTCTACGTGATGAAATGACATTTGAAAATTAGACTCTGTATATATATACATTAGGAGAGGATGCGTACCGCCCACAACTTGGTTAGAGTAAATTACATGACTCCATGACCCCTTGATAATTGTCCAATTTACATGTGACCCTATTATTTTGACAAAATGACACAACATACACCCTCTCCTCTCCCCTCCTCTTGAAATGAGAAATTATTTGGTAACACCACTTATGCTATAACACTTGTCCTATTGTCTCCTAAAATTGATACAAAAATGGTGGATCACAAATGTTAGCCAATGAAATTCAAATTGGGATATTACCAGTATTTATCCCTATAATAAAATGTAATTCTTCCCTTGAGTCCTATTACAACCACACTTTTTATACAACATTTCTTGATGACGGCTGAGAGGGTGATTTATGATCTGGAGTTGGGCCGAGATATCGACCGAGCAGGTTGAAAGCCCAGCAGTGCATTGGGCCGAGATGACCGACTGTATGCCCAGAGAAGGGCTGCTAGAACTTGGGCCGGGCAGAGTTCGGGCTGTGTGTGCCACCCCGGACCGGACAGAAACTGCTCGGCAAGGCAGTGCTCGGTCGGGCCAGGATGCTCGGTCCGAAGATGGCCGAAGCCAGATAGGCCGAGCGACCGGCGCCCGGGAAGGCTCGGACATCCGAGGAAGTTGTCTGACCGGCAGAGAGGCCGACCCCAGGAGGCACCTCGGGCTAGGCTTTGCCGAGATGCCGCCTAGCCCGGTCCTCCTCAGCCTTGGCCAGTGAAGTGCTAGGGTATGGAGCACGGCATAGCACAACGGATAGGGCAGCTCGGCTGCCGAGCTCCAGTTGTGATGACAGGCAGTTGAGGTTAGGTGATGAATGACATGGTTTATGCTGACAGATGGGATAGCAGAGCCGCGTGTCAGGAGATGACAGGGAGTGGATATGGGGCTCAGAAGGTATATAAGCATGTCTGCGCCCCCCATACGCAGGACACACGAACATCTCTGTAAGGAATTCTTACACTCAAACACTCTCTCCCTTCTCTCTATCCATCCTTAGGTGTGTGCTAACTTGATCGTCGGAGGGTGTTTCCGACCACACACCGCCGGGTAGCTCACCATTACTTGCTCGCAGGTGATCGGACATCGACGGAGCTTGGAAGAAAGGAGTACGGGCTTGCCGGAATATTTGCTCCCCGTACAATTGGCGCCGTCTGTGGGAAGTTTTCAGACAAAACCTTGTCTTCCAGGCTCGTCTGATCGCCGTCCATGGCGAACAACGACGAGTTTCCGTTGTCCGCCATCGACGGAGCCACCCCGGAGTATACCCGAATGAGAGAGGGACCTCCTGCCGTCCATCCAATGGCTGACTTGGGGACGCCCACTAGAGGACAGTCAGGAGACGCGCGGGACAAGCGCGGAAGGAGTCATGGTCATTCACGGAGTCCAGACGGTCACCGGCGGAGGAGAGACTCGCACGCCAGGCGACTGGAAAACAAGTTAAGGGACCAAGACGCTGTCATCAGGCGGATGGCGGCGGAGATGGAGGATCTTAAGCGGCATGTCAAAGGGAAAGGTGTAGCTGGAGTGGGAGACCACAGTGAGCGCACCCCATCCCGCCGGTCAGGCGATCAGGGTCAGCGACGTACTCAGTCCATTTCCATCACCAGGAGTTACCAGGTTGGTGATTCCAACGTGCATGTAGAAAAGTCTAGCGCGCAAGACAGCACCTACAAACCCTCACGTCCGGCGACGACGTCGAAGTACTCTTATTCTGCTCAGTCAGAGGACCTACGGGCAGTGTTAAGGGAGCGGGCTCGCCGGCGCGAAGCCCAGAGAATACCAGCTTTCCAGCGGCTCTCCTACGGGGTTCACGCCAGCGAGGAGGTCGAAATGCCTCCACCCCGCCAAGCAGTGCCAATATTTGAAGATATAGACCTGGCCAGGCTGAGTGCCACCCCTTTTTCCCTGGAAATAGAAACAACACCGCTTTCGGCAGGCTTCCACCAGCCTAAGTTCACGCTCTACGACGGCAAAACCAATCCTTATATGCATGTGAGCCACTTCCGACAGGTCATGGCCGTACATAGGCGAAATGACGGACTTATGTGCCTAATCTTCCCGTCCAGTTTAGGTGAGCTGGGCTTAAAGTGGTTTGAGAGGTTGCCGGAAGGGAGCATACAACGGTGGCATCAGTTGGCCGAAGCGTTTGTTACGCGCTTCAAAACCAACACAAAAACACCAAAGGAAGTCGATCACTTGCTGAGTGTCAAGATGGAACCGTGCGACACACTGAAGGCATACAATTCAAGGTATTGGGAAACCTTCAACGAGATCCTGGATTACCCGGTCAACCTTGCAATCACGCAATATAAGCGTGGTCTCCCGGCCGGACATAGACTGCGGGACTCGCTTACCATGCACCAGCCGACCTCCATGGGCCAGCTCATGCAGCGCATCAATGAGTACATCCGAGTAGAGGATGATGCGTCAGCTTCCACCGTGAAGGCCACCCCGGTCGGAATAGACAAGAAGACAGCAGGCAAAGTGCACGCCGTTGGGCAAGAGTCCAGCCGCTCAAATGACCGAGCAGAGGAATCAGACCGAGGCTCAAATCGTAAAAACCGGGGTAAAGGACGTCGGAATGACCAGGATGATTACCCCCGGGATGACGTTGAGGACGCAAACAGAAGAATGAAGGCGAGGACAGGCATAACCACGGTCTTCAAGATTCCAATCTATCGCATACTTAGTGAAATCCGAGACAAGGAGTATGTCCGGTTTCCTGCTAAGTTGGGCGATGGACAAAGGGGCTACAATCCGCGGTATCGTTGTACGTTTCACCGGGAGAGGGGCCACCGGACTGAGGATTGTTTGCCTTTGCGACAACATTTGGAAGAATTGGTTGCGGCCGGGCATCTGGACCTTTACATTGATGGCGGCGTGAAACCGAATCAGGCTCCGGTCGATCCCAGGGGACAGGATGACCGAGATGCACCACCACAAGGAGTTATTAATGTCATCCACGGCATCGTGGAACCGGAGCGTGTTTGCGAACTCCGGGGCATGATCAAGAAGGCAGAGCATATGAGGGAAGTTTTGTCAGTACAGCCTGCCATCAAAAGGGGGAAGACAGAGGAGAAAGATGTAATTAGTTTCACCTCAAGGGATTTAGAGCGTATCCAGACGCCGCACAACGATGCTCTTGTAGTAACACTACGCGTCAAAGAATTTGATGTTAGACGGATCTTGATCGATCAGGGAAGCTCGGTCGAGATCATGTATTATGATGCGTTCAAACAGCTCAAACTCCGTGAGACAGACTTGGCTCCGGCCACTTCGCCACTGGTTGGATTTAACTCGCAGTCGGAGTGGCCATTGGGAAAGATTATCCTGCCGGTCAAAGCGAAATCCGTGGTCAAGCAAGTGGAGTTTTGGGTGCTACAAGTGCCTTCAACGTACAACCTTATCCTTGGAAGAGGATGGCTTCACGCCATGCAAGCCGTAGCATCGACCTACCACCAGGTGATGAGATTTCCCTCGGCTATGGGGGCAATCGAGGAGATTTGGGGTGATCAGGTCATGTCCAAGCAATGCTTCGTGGCGGTCAACGGGAGCCGGGCTGCCAAAGGATTCGTTCAAATGATCGAGGGACCGGAGGACCGGAGTGTCTTGGATGATGTTGGCACCAAAGCCGAAGACAAGGCTGTTGAAGAATTGGTTGAGGTGCGGATTGATGCCGAGCAGCCGGACAGATTCTTCTTGCTCGGTTCAAGTCTCTCGGCCATGGAGAGAACCGAGATGATTGAGTTTTTGATGGCGAATATCGAAGTCTTTGCATGGTCGCCCTACGACATGCCTGGCGTTGACCAAAGCTTTATTTGCCATCACCTCAATGTCTTCCCTGGAGCAAAGCCAGTCATCCAGCGAACAAGGAGATCGGCGCTGCATCACGCCGAGGTAGTAGCAGAGGAGGTAAAGAACTTGCTTGAGGCACGAGCAATACAGGAAGTGCACTACCCTCGGTGGATTTCCAACACGGTAGTGGTGCCTAAGAAGAATGGAAAGTGGCGAGTCTGTGTCGACTACAAGACAGTCAACCGAGCTTGTCCAAAAGACAGCTTCCCTTTGCCGCGCATTGACCAGCTAGTGCATTTGACGGCTGGACACAATCGACTCAGTTTCTTGGATGCGTACCGCAGCTATCACCAGATTGCCATGCATGGGCCTGACCAAGAGATCACCTCCTTCACGACTCCAAGGGGACTCTTCTGCTATCGAGTTATGCCCTTTGGTTTGAAAAACGCCGGAGCAACCTTTCAGAGGATGGTGACCAAAATGTTTGCTCCTTTGCTCGTCCGGACAATGGAGGCTTACATCGATGATATGGTGGTAAAGAGCCGACATGAGGCAAACCATTTGTCTGACTTAGCCGAGATGTTTGCCATTCTGAAGAAGCACAAGCTGCGCTTGAACGCCTCGAAGTGTGCCTTCGGCGTGGGATCCGGGAAATTTTTGGGATTCTTAGTCACGAACCGAGGCATCGAAGCAGACCCTACTCAGATCAGAGCCGTGCAAGAGTTGAAGCAGCCCAGCTCGGCTAAGGACGTGCAGCATCTGGCCGGGATGGCCGCCGCGCTTAATCGATTTATAAGCCGGTCATCAGATCGCTGCCGCCCTTTCTTTCAAGCATTGAAGTCAAAGTTCTCATGGGATGACGAGTGTGACCGAGCTTTGGCCGAGCTCAAGGATTATTTGTCTTCTCCGCCGCTGTTGGTTACACTAGAGCCAGGTGAGGAACTCTACCTTTACCTTGCCGTCTCCCAGCACGCAGTAAGTGCGGTGTTAGTCCGGGCTGCAGGAATCAAGCACCCCCCAATTTTTTACGTAAGTAAGACCTTGCTGCCGGCTGAGACGAGGTACTTGCCGCTGGAAAAGCTTGCGTTGGCACTGATGATGGCTTCGAGGAAATTGGCACATTATTTTCATGCCCATACCATCGTCGTACTGATCGAGTTTCCCCTCAAGGCCTTGTTTGAACGCGCAGACTTTTCAGGCCGAATTTTAAAATGGGCGGTCGAGTTGGGACAGTTCGATGTGAAGTTCCAGCCGCGCACCGCAATCAAAGCCCAAACCTTGGCCGATTTTGTTGCCGAGTTCTCACCTGGCACTCATCCGGTATGCCCGGTCGACATTGCCGAGGCAGATGATGAGACGTACGCAATGCCAACCGAGGAACAACCAGTTGAAGAAGAAAGCGCCGCGGAGTTAGTGCGCACCATCGCAGTTCCCTCAGTTTGCACGGTCATACCACCCGGCGATGCGATGACGGAGTTGTGTATCACCAACCCATCCACTCTGTCCGGTACCGCATCACCAAGGGGGGAAGGAATGGTTCCACACAGCTCAGAACTTGATGATTCGCCTACGGACTTGGGCATTCTGAACCAACTTGTTGAGTCCGGTGCCGAATCATCCAGGAGGGAAGGAATGGTTCCAGTCAGCTCAGAACCTGCGGCCGGCTTCACACCGCAACCTGATGATTCGCCTACGGACTTGAGCATTACAGACCAACTTGCTGAGTCCGGTGTCGAATCACCAAGGGGCACTGAATTTGAACCGGTCAACACCAAACTTGACACCGCACAGCCAGGCAGTTGTGATCCCATTGCCCTTCGCAACTCTCAGGACCCATCTGACTGCTGGAACCTTTTTGTGGGGGACATGTGGAAGCTTTTTGTTGATGGATCGTCTAACCGCCATGGTGCCGGCCTAGGTATTGTTCTTATATCCCCGGACGGCCTAACCATTGAGCATTCTATCACACTTGGCTTCCCGGCGTCTAACAACGAGGCTGAGTACGAGGCGCTTCTCGCCGGGCTCAAGAGCGCAATTCAAATGAAGGCTGCCGAGCTCCTGGTATACAGTGATTCCCAGCTTGTGGTTAACCAAGTTTCAGGGATTTATGAAGCGAAGGACGATAGGATGGCGAAGTACCAAGCTCTGGTCAGGGACCATATCAAGCAGTTTGAGGCAATCAGAGTCCAACAGATTGGCCGGGAAGAAAACAGCCGAGCTGATGAACTCGCCGGCCTCGCTTCCATGGTAGATAGTACGTCTCCCAACCCCCTGTTAATTGACTTTCTTCCGCGGCCGAGCATTGAAAACGCCGGGCAGACGGATGTACTCTGCGCCGAGTTAGGTCCCTCATGGATGGACCCCTTGATCTTGTTCCTCAGAGACCGGATTCTTCCAACAGACAAGAAAGAAGCACACAAAATCCGGGTGAAGTCAGAGCGGTTTTGGCTCTCTCCATCTGGCGCGTTGTATAAGAAGTCCTTCACCGGTCCTTATCTCAAGGGCGTGCACCCGAATAGTGTGGCAGCCTTCTTGTTTGAAATTCATGAAGGCATTTGTGGCAGCCACATAGGGGGCAGGTCCTTGGCCTACCGAGCTATTTCGCAGGGATACTGGTGGCCGTGCATGCAGGCCGACGCGCAAAAATATGTCCGCAAGTGCGAAAAATGCCAGAAATTCGCCCATCAGATCCACCAGCCTGCCAGGGAACTTCTTCCCCTCACCAGTCCTTGGCCTTTCGCCATGTGGGGGCTAGATATAGTGGGACCACTGCCAACAGCACCGGGCAACCGGAAATTCTTCATCGCGGCCACAGATTACTTCACAAAGTGGGTTGAAGCTGAGCCCTTGGCAACCATCTAAGAGAAAGACGTGAAGCGATTTGTCTGGCAGAACGTGGTCACGCGGTTTGGCGTCCCCAAGATTTTGATCTCTGACAACGGCACCCAGTTTGACGGTCGCCTATTCAGAGGATTTTGTGAAGATTTGAAGATAGAATTCTACAACTCCACCCCGGCCTACCCGCAGTCCAATGGTCAAGCCGAAGCATCAAACAAGACTATACTAGATGGGTTGAAGAAACGGCTGGAAAAGGCTAAGGGAAAATGGGCTGAAGAATTACCTAGCGTCCTTTGGGCATACCGAACAACCCCGCGACGTTCGACCGGGGAAACTCCATTTGCTTTGGCTTATGGCATGGAGGCGGTCATACCTTTGGAAGTTGGAATGCCCACCCTTAGAAGCGAAAGTTTCGAGCCCGAGCTAAATGCCGAGGCTATTGCCTTGGAGCTCGACCTAGCGGAAGAGCGCCGGGAGAAAGCCCTCATCCATGTGGCCGCCTACCAACAAGAGCTCTCCAAGAAGTATAACAAGACAGTGCACCCCAGACCGTTCAAAGTTGGAGATTGGGTTTTGAGGAAGATTATGGGCAACACCCTGGTGCCAGGAGAAGGCAAACTAGGGGCAAATTGGGAAGGACCCTACAAGATCACTGGTCTGGCTGGCAAGGGGGCTTACCACTTGGAGGATCTAGAGGGAAGAGCCATACCCCGGCCATGGAATGCGGCCAACTTGAAATTGTATTATTTTTAAGCTTTTACTTTCCTCTTTTTGTAAAGAAATTTTTTGGCTTACAAAGCAGAATGTAATTCTTTTTGTCAAATTATAGAAGTAATTTTGCTTTAGCACTTGGATTATTGTTTTAATGTTACGGGCCGAGATGATGTACTCCGGTTGGAAGAGTTGGTGTCTTGCCCAACTTTGGATTCCCAACCGAGATGATGTACTCCGGTTGGAAGAGTTGGTGTCTTGCCCAACTTAGGATTCCCGATCGAGATGATGTACTCCGGTTGGAAGAGTTGGTGTCTTGCCCAACTTAGGATTCCCAACCGAGATGATGTACTCCGGTTGGAAGAGTTGGTGTCTTGTCCAACTTTGGATTCCCAACCGAGATGATGTACTCCGGTTGGAAGAGTTGGTGTCTTGTCCAACTTTGGATTCCCAACCGAGATGATGTACTCCGGTTGGAAGAGTTGATTTGTTCGACTTTGTTACAGCCGAAGTGGCTATTTCGATTCATGAATTTGTCTTGTTCTGCTGAAGTGCTTAGACCGTGTTATGTATTCCGGTCGACAAAGTGTTCAAACGATGAGTTATGCCGAGATGTTTTGCTAAAGACAGAACTGATTACAACCGTGCATACACTTGCAAAAATTTGAATTTTCATTGATAAGAAATTCAGTACAAAGGTGGGGACAGAGCCCGGTTACATCAAAAGTGTTGAAAGCAAAAATACAAAAAAAAGAACAAGAGAACTAAACTACGGGGGAGAGATTGGTGAACTCGTCCTCGCCAGCATCCAGGTTGATGGTAGGACTGACGTCTTCGACACCGGGCTCAGCATTGCCGGGCTGCTCTTGCACCTCGGCCTCCTCTGCCTCCGAATCTATGTCACCCTCTCCGTCCTCAAGTCCTTCCTCGGCCTCCGCTTGCAAGGCGCTGAATACGTCGTTTGCGTAAGGCACAAGGTAGACCGGTAGCGAAGCTGGAGGAGGGTTGGCAAATACGTCGGTGTCGAAGCCTTGGCCGAGGTGTTCGCAGGCGGACTTCCAGCCGGCCTTGAAGTAGATGTCTTGAGTAGCGAAGACTTGCTTTTTATAGCTCTGCTCGGCCTCGTTAAAACCGGCGTTGTTCGCAGCCCGGCAAGCTTTCTTCTCTGACTTCTTGAGGGTGTCCACCTCGGTCTGGAGCTCACTTTGTTTCTTCTCGGCTGCATTCAGCTGACCGAGCAGCCTATTATTATCCGCATTGGCCATCTCGAGAGAAGCTTTAGCCCGGCCGAGCTCGGCTTGAAGGCTTTCAACCTGGCTGGCAGTGTCGTTGGCTTTCTGCCTAAGCCGGTAGATGCGCTCCAAAACCAAGTGTTGTTTTTGAATGGCCTGCACAAAGAAGCAAAGTTGATCAGAAAGAAGACCGAGCAGAAAGGAAACCGAACAAACACTTATGAAATTTTTCAAAGCAACATCCACTTACCCTGGCCATGGACTTCACCGACGATTTGACCAACCGGGTGTCTGGGACGTGGTCGCTGCCGACCACGTCGCTCGGTAGCAGCAGGGCCTTGGTCAGATCAAAGGCGAGCAAATGCTCTTTGTCAGCTTTGATAGAAGCCGTTGCCGGGATATCCTGACCCCGGTGCTTCAAATGTGGGCGCCAGGCCGGCACTGGGGCGGGGGTGTCAGTTGGGTGCTCGGTGGTAAGCTCGGTGACTAGCTCGGCGGACGGGTCTGCCCGAGCTCTTTTTCCGGCCCGACGTGCAGGGGCTTCTCGGCTGGATTACCCGGCGGATTGAGTGGCCAGGGCGACCACGGCGCCACTGGATTGACCGGCGGCTGGCGACCGAGTTACCACGCTCGGCACCTCGGCGGATGTGGCGGTGAGCAGGTTTTTGATTCGACTTCTTTTGGCCATCTCTTGCTCGTCTGTCAGCTGGATTAGCGGGACGTCGGGTAGGGTTGGATCTGGAGGTGGCGAAGGAGCTCTGAGGAAGTCGGTTACTCTACTCCGGCGCGGGGCAGAATACCTATATGTCGGGGTATAGCCGAGTAAATCGTTGCAATCCCGGTGTCGGTACCTAAGCACGGTCCGAATTGCTTCGACGTTGGGGAATTGGTAGTTGGCTTGCAAGACTTGGATAGCTGCAAAAGAAACAGGGAAACCGATTAGTTAAAAACTAAAGAATTAAGTTCACCGAGCAAGTTTGAGTGGCTTACATGAAAAACCGAAGTCCTTGCTTATGAACCAGCCCGGCACCTCGGCGGTTTCATAATTGCCCGACACCCAGAAAAAATCATCGTCGTGAAGATCTTTATCCGGGGTGCCGGTCACAATTTTTTCCTTGCCCGGTCTAATCTTCAAGTAATACGCTAGGCCGTCGCCGGTGTGGCCCATTGTGTATTGCCGTAGTATCTCGGCTAGACCTAAGTGGGTGCCTAGCCGATTGTTCAGTTCGTGAACGCCGTTGATTATTCTATAGGTGTTGGTTGACACTTGGGTGGGCGCCAGCCCGGTACGGCGGAGGAACTCGGTTATGAGAGGGTTGAGCGGGAAACGAAGCCCCCCTTCAACGATTGAGAGCACGGTGAAGGGGCATTGGTCAACTCTTCCCCAAGGAGTGGTCTCCTCCTCAGCCAGTTCGAGATGAACATCGGCCGGAATGCTGTAATCCTCTCTGAAGGCTGCTAGCGCGGCCGGAGTTTCCACTAGGAAGCGAAATTTCCCCATTTGTGGCCGGCTTAGGGTATCCCGGCTGAGGGGTTTGGCGCTAGTTATTGGATGCAGCTCGGTCCTGAGAGCTTCAGGAATGACAGTGGTCCCCTCGGACTCTGCAGGAAAAGGATGGCAAGTGTTAGGTGTTAGCGCGGTCGCGCAAAAGGAGCTGGATTTTAGCTCGGTCATCAAGGCTGCCAGACCACCTCGGTCGTTGATTCTATCTAAGGAGCCCGGTCAGCCAAGCAGGCCAGATGTTAGCCCGGTTGAGCGACCAAGTCCTTTTGATTATCTCGATTTTGCTGGGTTTGAGACAAACATGTTATTTGCTCGGTCAGGTGGGTTTTTTGGATCAAAAGAAGATCAGGAGCCCGGTTCGCTCCAGTTCTTCAGTGTTCTTCAGGAAGAAGAAGAACAACAAGAACAGAGGGAGGCTTAGTACGGATTCTAAGGCCTATACCCTAAGAAGCTACGTTTTTGTACCCTAATGTGTGTAATATGAAATAAAATAGCAACTAGGGGGATCGAAGATCTTACCTGTGAAGAGCTCGAGCTGTCCTTCAAAGCACAAAGAATGGCAGTCGAGATAGAGGAGAGGGCTTGAGCTTTGGATCGTCAGATAGTAGAAAGGCAGTAGGAAGAAATGGCGTAAGAAGGTCGTGTGTATGTAAGAATGAAAGGCCGCCAAAATTCAAAACTCTGGCACGGACGGCGGGTTGGCTGCCCGATGACCAATGGCAGCCCGCCACGTGTCCCTATTTATGGCGACGTCAGGACTGAAGCGACGGGTTGAAGAGGCGAAGAGCCGGCCGAGCTACTTTTGGAGAAAAGATGTCAGCCGGGGAATATAACCGGGCAAGTTTGCAGACAATTATGCCAACTAGCCCGGACGAGGTTCGGCGTCTTGAAGACCGGAGAAATGTTATCTCGGTCGAAGTGAGTAATCCCAGTCACGCTTTCGCGGACGGAATTAAGGGGCAATTGAGAGGGTGATTTATGATCTGGAGTTGGGTCGAGATATCGACCCAGCAGGTTGAAAGCCCAGCAGTGCATTGGGCCGAGATGACCGACTGTATGCCCAGAGAAGGGCTGCCAGAACTTGGGCCGGGCAGAGTTCGGGCTGTGTGTGCCACCCCGGACCGGACAGAAACTGCTCGGCAAGGCAGTGCTCGGTCGGGCCAGGATGCTCGGTCCGAAGATGGCCGAAGCCAGATAGGCCGAGCGACCGGCTCCCGGGAAGGCGCGAACATCCGAGGAAGTTGTCTGACCGGCAGAGAGGCCGACCCCAGGAGGCACCTCGGGCTAGGCTTTGCCGAGATGCCGCCTAGCCCGGTCCTCCTCAGCCTTGGCCAGTGAAGTGCTAGGGTATGGAGCACGGCATAGCACAACGGATAGGGCAGCTCGGCTGCCGAGCTCCAGCTGTGATGACAGGCAGTTGAGATTAGGTGATGAATGGCATGGTTTATGCTGACAGATGGGATAGCAGAGCCGCATGTCAGGAGATGACAGGGAGTGGATATGGGGCTCAGAAGGTATATAAGCATGTCTGCGCCCCCCATACGCAGGACACACGAACATCTCTATAAGGAATTCTTACACTCAAACACTCTCTCCCTTCTCTCTATCCATCCTTAGGTGTGTGCTAACTTGATCGTCGGAGGGTGTTTCCAGCCACACACCGCCGGGTAGCTCACCATTACTTGCTCGCAGGTGATCGGACATCGACGGAGCTTGGAAGAAAGGAGTACGGGCTTGCCGGAATATTTGCTCCCCGTACAACGGCTTACAATGGAAGTGGACCCTACATCATTACATAGTATAGGGCCCACTTCCATTATGAATAAGAGATAAATATATATATATATATAGCGTAAAAATTTAAGTGGCTATAATCTTAGGTTTTTACCGTTGATAGAAAACATATGATTAGGGATGTGTGTCATGTCATTCGTTAACATATGATTAGGATTGAATCAAAATTTTGTCAATACTAACTTAACCAATTTAATTTTTGATTTCATTGTTTTGTGTCATTTTGAATTCGTGTTTAATTTGTATCAAGTTAACATGTCATATCATTAAAAAAAAAATTCCTTCATAATACCAATTGCATGAAAAAACTATAAAAAAAGATATATAAAAATAAAAGTAAAACAAATCCCACGAGTTAAATTTAATGAAACAAAATTTCTCCTCTATGAAATTATAAGTTTCAATTCAATCTCATTTCTTCAATTTCGTAAAATGAAATCCTATTATTTATTTATTTGTTTGTTTGTTTTCTAGATAAATTCCAAAATAATAAGAGATTATTTCATTTAAACCTCTATACTTTTACACGATTTTCAATAACCTTCCCAAACTACTTTTATTTTCACGCGTACTCCCATACTATTTAAGTGACCATCAATTTTTCCCCTGCCGTCATATTTGAAACGGAAAAAGTTAAAAAAATTACATTTTGGCCCCAAATTTAAAAAGAAAGATGCAGCCCCACCCTTTCCTACCAACAAACCACCACCACTTCAAGCCCTTCTATCTCCTTCGTCATAAATCTGTTTCGCTTCATTTTTACGTCGTTGGATTCAACTCACGGTCTAAGTTTCGTATCACATCTCATACGTCTCGTTCTTACTCTTTTTGCATGCTATCGGAGCTCCAAAAGTTGATAAATAAAAAATAATAATAAGATTTTTCTTCTCGTTTTTGACTTTTCTTTGAGCCATCTTTCGAACTTCATATCTTTGTCGATTCTTGACGGTTCTATTTCATTCTTTCGCTATTCTCTTCACCTCACTTCCTGCTTCGCCCTACACTACCTTGCTTTCTCACTTCTTCATGTAATGAGTGGTTTTGGTATGCTGAAAGTTGTCTGAAAATTAATTTCAAAAATTTTAAAACATTCATATTTTGTTTCTTTCTTCTTCATCTTCCTCATTCTTCTTATTCTTCTTCACTAAAACATGATGTGAACATAGTTCTAGGTGGTAATGGAGCTGGTAATGGTGATGGTGGTGATGGTGGTAGTGGTGGTGGCAGTCCGACGATGGAAGTGGGTTTGGTGTTGTAAGGTGGCGGTGATGGTAGTGCTCATGGTGGCGGTAATGGAACTTGGTTGTGAAAAGGTGGGTTTGGTGTTGTAAGGTAGTGGTGATGACAGTGATCATGGTAGCAGTAATGGAATTCGGTGGCGGTGAAGTTGGTGGTTCGGGTGGTGATATTGGTGAAGTTGATGATGGTGATGAAATTGATGAAGAGATATATTTCATCTTTCTATATATATACACACATATCAATAATCTATCTCCATAACAACCCTGTTGAAATGGATAGCTCTATGATTTTCTTCTTCTTCTCTTATTTCCCAAGATTCTTCATCGTTATCAGGATCCAAGAAGACCCATCATCATCATGTAGCCTCCTCCGATTACGAACCAAGATAGATACAGCAGAAAACAAGTTGATCGTTTGATCACTTTCAAACCCATTTTCATTTTGTCTTGATTTCTTCACCTTCCCCTCATACTCCTCTGCAACCAACACAGCAATATCCGTCATCTCTCTCTCTCTCTCTCTAGATCTCTTTATGGTGGAAAATATGATATTTTGATTATTGAATTGTGTTTTCTTTCTTCTTTCTCACTAAAATAAAGAAAAAGTTTAGATGGATAATTGAAGGAGAAGAAAAAGATCACTACCCGAACCACCAACTTCACCGCCACTGAACTACACCAGTTTTGTTCTTCTTCAAGCACCACCACCACTATCACCAGTTTTGTTACCACCTAGAACCATGATCCACATCATGTTATAAGTAAAGAAGAAGAAGAAGAATGAGGAAAATGGAGAAGAAAGAAACAAAAGATAAATGTTTTGAACTTTTCAAAATTAGTTTTCGAACAACTTTCGGCATACCAAAATTGCCCATTATACGATGAAGTGAGAAAGCAAGGTAGTGTAGGGAAAAATAGGAAATGAGGAGAAGAGAATGGCGAAAGAATGAAGTAGAACCGTCAAGAATCGAGAAAGATATGACGTCTGAAAGATGGCTCAAAGAAAAATCGAAAACGAAAAGAAACATCTTATTTTTTAATCAACTTTTGGAGCTCCGATAGCAAGCAAAAAAAGGAAGAACGAGACATGTGAGATCTGATATGAAAACTAGACCGTGAGTTGAATCCAACGATGTAAAAATGAGGCGAAACAGAGTTATAACGAATGAGATAGAAGGGCTTGAAGACGTGGTTGGTGGCGATGGATTGCTGGTAGGAAATGGTGGGTTTGCATCTTTCTTTTGAAATTTGGGTCCAAAATGTAATATTTTTAACTTTTTCCATTTCAAATGTGACGGCAAGGGAAAAATTAATAGTACCTTAAATAGCATGGGGGTATGCGGGAAAATAAGAGTAGTCTGAGGGGGTCATTGAAAATCGTGTAAAAGTATGGGGTATAAACGAAATAATCTCAAATAATGAATGAGAGATTACATATCTCAAAATGGTAACAAAAAAAAGTGTATTGAACCCAAAAACTATATTTTATATATATTTTTATGAAAAATTTAGCTAAAGCCTCTTAGGCCTAATATGTTAGTGTGTAAAAAACAACCTAAAATATTTTACTTCCTAAACTTCCAAAGCAATAGGCGCGTTCTTCATGAAAGATAAACTAACATTTTTCCTCTTTTTTTGGACAATCTTGCCCTTGATATATATCTCAAAGATTTCAAATCTGTTACTACGATTGACATTGAAGCTTCATTCAATGATCATTGTTCATTGATTACAGAACAATGATCATTGTTCAACCATCTTCACTATTCTTCATTGTTCATTGTTCTTCAGTAATCAATGTTCATTATTCTTCAATCATCGTTCATTCTTCAATCATTGTAATCATGAACTAATCAGCAATCAGTATTCAATGATCATTGTTCTTCATTACATTACTGTTCGTGTTAGAGTTGAAGCTTCATTCAATCATTGTTTGATTATTGTTCGAGTTCGATCATGTATGTTAAATTTTTGATTAACTATTTGTTTTTTTAATTTGTTTTTGTTTTGTGTGATTCGTAATTAATGATATTTGTTTACTAGTTTGTAAATATGAAAATAAAATTTCTTCTCTACTTATTGTAATTGCTCATTGTAAGATGTACTATATTTTTTTTATACCCTGTTCATAGAATGATGGTAAAATTTTACTCTGATAGTGTGTCATTGTGTGATTCATTTTGTGAACTCGCAATAAAGCTATGTTTCCTAATTGATTGATAGTAAAATTTTACTATAAAACAAAGTAAAATTTTACTGTTTACATCAATTTCAACGGTATTTTTTTTTAAAAAAAGAAATTATAGTCAACATAGATCTTGTTTAATAGATTTTGATGAGATGATTCTAAAAATACTAATTTTTATTAAAAAAAACTATATCTAGAACAAAAGTTATAGCATTTTAAAATTTAAAATAAAAAATTAGTAGTTAAGGATATTTTAGTAATAGTGGTGTGTGTTGACTTCTTAAGAATAGGGTAAATTACAAATACACCCCCTGAGGTTTGCTTAAAATATTGATTGTCACTCGTGATTTGAAAAATTACAAATAGCCCCTTATTAGAATTTTTATTTAACAGAATTAACTAAAAAAATAAAATTCATAATTGCTCTCTTATACAGTAATAAAATTACCTAAAGTATTAATTGAAACATATTTTTAACATCATTAAAAATTGTTAATTGACTTGATGATTTATTAATCAAATGGGCGATTTGTTATGAAATTAGAAACCTTAGGAGGTGGAATGTAATTTTCAAAATCACAGAGGGGTGATTCATATTTTAATTAAATCTCAGGGAGTGTATTTGTAATTTACTCTTTTCATTTAGGGTTGGACTTCTCTCATGTTGAGATCTCAACATGAGAGAACTTGAGCGACCTATAAGGCCCATCACCGATTCCGTTTCGATGATCTGATCCATTCAATTTGTTGAGCTCTCAATGTATATTATCCATGAAGAAACTTAGTTTGGTCCAATAGTCACAAATTTTTCATTTTATAGCATTTGTCTCTGAAAAAAATTGAAATAAACCATCCATATTTTTAAAGACAAATGCGATAAAATAAAAAGGTTACTATTATCAAATTAACCTACATTGAGGGCCCTGCAAAATGAACGATTTAGATTATCGAAACGATACCCATAATAGGCCCTACGGGCCCCTCAAATTCTCTCTCATGTTAAGATTCCAACATGAGAAAAACCCAATCCTTTATTTAACTGAATCGAGTTACTATGCGATTTGAACATATCATGATGTTCAAATCGTGGTACCTCTAATAGAAATAATATTAAAATGTAGGGTTAATTATACAAACACCCCTCCATTATAAAAATTGTATTGGTTTAGAGGGGTGAAAATGACACATTAATATAATTGAGGGGTCAAAATGGTGGATTTATAGATGATGAGGTCAAAGTGATTCACTAATAGTGGAAAGGATCTTAGTGTAATTAATCTTAAAATATATAATTAATTTTCCATTAAACGGGTATGTGGGTCATAATCGTATTCATGTTGAAAAATAGTCAACTCAAATCAATAATTTTGTACGTGGTTCGAGTCATATAAAAATAATTCAACCTACATATTCATCATGTAAGCAATTTTAAGACTGAATTCTTATTTTATCCGTAATATATTGGATTAAAGAAATAAATCAACCCGATAAAAAGAGTCAACCTCTTCCCTTCTCTCCTTCCCCTCTCCATTTCCCACCTCCTAGTTTATCATGTAAGCAATTTTAAGACTGAATTCTTAGTTTGTGTTGTTCTTCCACACAAACAAAATTTCTTCTTTTCATCCACCCCTTCCTCACTGCTTGTCACTAGTTAAGTTCCAATGGTGTTGGCCGCCACCACCTCTTCTCGCTCCCATGAAAACATAAATTGAATTAATTATAATTAAAAAAAAAAGAATAAAATAATATTTATGATTTTGATAAATATATTAATAACTATAATGATTAAAACCAATCCACTAAAACCATAGTCAAGTTAAGAGAATTTACTAGGCCTAACATAATTGGCCCATGACTCTCTTAATGGCTTAGTTTCAAATGGAAAGTCACGGGAAGAATTTACTAGGCCTAACATAATTGGCCCGTGACTCTTAATGGCTTAATTTCAAATGGAAAGTCACGGGTTCAACTCTTTGTAAGAGAGAATTGAATTAAGAGAACTTCTATGCAGATCCTAATAAAAATTGGCACAACAAAATGTCACTAATCGTCTTTTGCTAGAACCAACTTTCATGTGAAAATTAAATCTAAATATTAGGACCTACTAGTAATTTATCCTAGAATTTTGAATTAATGGATAAATACTTGTGCTTTGCAAGGATGGCGAGGCTAATTCCAATAAGTGCTAATCAAACGACTGACTTGCACCGATAAATAAATAAAAATAAAAATCAAGAAGCATCGAAAGGACGCGGTAAACTAACTCCTTCCTTAAACACAATGGTAAACCTCTGAATTCAACTGTTGTTTTCTCAAACCAAAACTTTGAGTTATTTAATAGGGGTGAGCATGGTCCGGATTAGAAAATTTGAATCAATCCAATCCGTTTAAATCATGGAACCAATCCGAACCAATCAATTTAAACACGGATTGGATCGATTTAAGACCATAGATTCACATAATTAAATAACAAAAAAATATATATATATAACACTTTAATTTCATAAAAATATAAACATAACGTTATATTAGTTTCACAATAGTAACATGTCTTTCTATAATAGCAACATACTATTCTAGAATTTAAACAACCATAAGAAAATTGATTTCATCGTAAATATTTAGACCATTACAAATTAAAACTAAAAATTAACAAAAGTAATAAAAGAAGATATGATGCGGGTTTAGGTTTGAATTTAGGTTTTATATGGAATAAGAGAAGATACTATGGAGAGGATGTATAATAAAAATATAGACTATTTATATACGGTCCGAATCGATTCCAGTCCAGAACCGTGAGGTTCAATCCAGAACCAATCTGTAGACTATGGATTTTTAATTCTTCAATCCGGAACCGAACCATGGATTCAAAAAACCAATCCAAACCTATCAAATTAGACTGGACTGAATCGGATTACAAATTTCACGAATTCCTTACTCAGCCCTATTATTTAAGAGTTAAACATAGTCAAAATAGGGTTTAAATATTATATTTCAAATAATATTTGCAAATAGACAATTCTATCTCAATTTTTATTTGGTTTACAGTAATTGATTCGCACTAAATTAAGATTGATTCATATCCATTAGTGCATGTGCTCATACCTAACGCAAGGAAATATCTAGGCACAACATGTCATATGCAAATTATAGTTTAAATTCGTGTTGATTACAAACTATTCTGATATATTAAATTAGTGATGTTACAAATCAATGCAACTATAGTTTTTTTTTTTTTTTAAATCCAATGAAGGAAAAAAGTAAAGTACATAGGGTATGCACATTTTTTTGAATTATTTTTTTTAAATTGTTTCTTCTTTGCAACATTGTCATAGTTTGTTTTCTGCTTGATATATAAGCCCAGACAAAGAACAATTTATGTGGGGACAAAAAAGGGCAACAAAAAAAATAAATAAATAAACAAAATAAAAAATAAAAAAGGGCTGCCACCACCATAGAATCATCATCTAGACAGTTCATGATCTCACAGCCGTGGCAAGACAGACACCCAAGAAACTAAAATATATTCAGCAAACCTAGATCAGATGAGATGGCCATTCCACAGCAATCAGGAGTAATCAAGTAAAAATTATGCAAACAATATCATCACTATCTGGTAGCAAATAAAAGAAGACATCATCATAGCCCCCTCTTTAACAAAATCATAATACGTAACTTTATAAAACTCTATTGGATAATACTATACCTTTAACACAACACAACTATTCTCACAATAAATAGATCAATGCCACCACAGCCAACAATTTATAGTTAATTGACAATTTTGCAATCAAAGTTCACTAATTCAGTGCCTAGGGGTAGTTTTGTTTTCAGCTGCTTGGCACGTTCTCTAGCAGCATCATTTCCCTCGCCTATTGGGTCATTTAAATCCCACCTTCACATGTAATATGGATGTCTAGAAACGACAGTTATCTTGTCGAGCAACACAGCATTCTCAAGCAAGTACACAGCAAGCTCAGTGTCACAACAATTTCTACCACTTTGAGGAATTCATGTAAGCCTCTTGTACCCTCCCTTGGCTTCCCTCCCAAACATGTAAATCCCACATTTAACTGCCATAAAGCAACAGAATTGAGTCAACTTTGTTTACAGACAAGGAAATCAATAGACAACATAAATCTTTTTAAGTTTTTATCATAACATACATGCTCTTGTATTCTTTCTAGATGACCACCATAGCGTAACTGCCAAAAGGAAAGCAGTGGTCATGTCATTGAGAACTAAAATCATCAATTTAGCAAAAAAATCATCATTCTTAACAATTAATAATAGATGAATGGGACACGAATTATGCAAATTGTTTGTTTCTCATGAGTTACAACATTCAATAAATTTTTGCATTCATTAAAAATGAACTCCATTGTTGGTTTTTGTATCATATAGATTAAGTTATATGGTTAGGTCTTCTATGAAGTGTTCATTAGCTCCATAAAATTTCAACAGTCTCTTACTTTCTTATCTTGAGATCTTAAATTATCCTAAAAAAACTAGGACAAGCCAGCAACCTACATACAACTTCACAAGTATTTTTCTTTCCTTTTTTTTTTTTTTTTTTTTTTTGGATCAACAAAAGTCAGTGATTAGTTGTTAGATTAGCATCTAAGATGAGTTGAACTCACACCTTATGCTTACAAGCACCCCAGTCTTGCCTCCTATTCGACTCCCAAGAGTGGAACCCAAGACCTCTCCTTAGGGGAGACTTGGTAGCCAAAGGGCTAGCCACACAGGCTACAACCCCTTGTTCAACTACGCATGTATCGTTCACTTCGATAGATAATAATTTCCAAAAATCAATGAGAAGTACCGAAGCTAGAGGCTTAAAGCAACTACATCTTAGGACGTGGTTATCCTCAAGGAACTTTTGGTGTGATCGCCAAAAATTAGAGTGCCTCAAATTAGACTGCTTCTTCGTTTTCTCCTTCTATATCAACAAGAAAACAATTGCCTTCATGAACTAACTCACAATTTTCATATCCCTATTTTATGACCGTTCAATTACCCCATCCATACACCTTCCCTTACCTATTGGATTTCCATTTAAACTCCAAAAACCATAAATAATTGTTCAAAACTTTCCATAAACTGAGTCTAAAAACAAGCAATTTATATATTCTTGAGCACAAAATTCCCATAAACCAAACCTAACCTAACCCACCATATACCTCAGCCATTAGTCCCGACTTTCATACATTTCTTACATCACGTTTAGTATCAGAAACTTTGTATCAAAACATGCACACCAACATACTAGTCTTCATCCATTTGAGTTTCAACCTAAAGGATCCTACTTTTTCTGTTTGATTGTCTAGGACAAATCCTGGTAAGCATCAGTAACAAAATCAAGTCCTTTGTGCAATAAGTGACTTGTATAGACGAAAATTTTCGCAACCAAAATTTCAGTAATTGATCCAAGAATGCGGTATTAAAATTGCTACATGTCAATTTTAAAAAATCCCTATCGATGCCTAGCTCTGTTGCTTTGCCAATATCAATGAAGTGATTATGGAAAGCAAAAGGATAGCTTTAACCTATATAATTCAAAATCAAGACGGTAAGCAGATGTTGAAAGTTTTCACCAGATGTTGTGATTGCTAATGAACATGGTAATTGAGATACTAACTTCAACAAAGTCTAAAGATTGAAAGTAAGAATGCAATGTTAGTTTACAACATCTCGAATCATATCCCTGATCTACAAATCACTCAGGCCACTGATTTTATTTCCAAACACTTAGGCCCTTAATACTGTCCTTATTGCTTCCTAGCAGAAGTTTCATGTCCCACAAAAAGAAAAAAAAAAAAAAGAGTTTCAATCTTCCAAGAATACAAACCATGGTTCATTTTTATTTATTTTCTTTATTCCTAGAATACTACATTGAAGGCAAGCTTTCTCATAATGTGGCGGAGAATGAAGTCGGGCATGTTAACAATAAAATGGAAAATCTAAAATTTTTTATGCTAGTACTCGAAACTTCATTTAATAATTTCGATTCATTTGGGTTAGTGCCAGACCGAGAATGAAACAGGCCTCGTTGGTTATGGGAATTTTGGACACACCACCAAACTGAACAATGAATGGAACTCAGTCCACCCAAAATGAAAAACTCAGGTTGCTTCATGTTGACCAACAGTTCTACTTTAATTAAATATTTAGTTGCCCACTAAAAGTTTAGAAATCCCTAACCATAAAGTCCGCAAAATACATGGTCAAACTCTTTGAGAGACATCCAATAAATATATAGAAACAACATACTTGAGACTTCATCTAATAATTTCTAATTTGAATTTTAAGTCTCCACTTAAAAATTTTAGTAAGGGTGAGCATGTGTTGGTTGGGTTGGGTTCAGTTGGGTTAGTGCTAGACCCAAAACCAAATGAACCTAGTGAGTTATGGAAATTCCAAACCTAGAACCAAACCAATGAATGAACGGAATCCAACCAACCAAAACTGAAAATCTTCAGGCTCCCATAGTTCTACTTGCATTTTATAACACTTCAATTGTCCACTAAAATATTTGTAAATACTCAAACATAAAGTCAACAACACATGCTATGCAAATGATTTTTGTAAATGGTTAAAGCCAAGGTAATCAAGACAAATCAAGAATATTTATATCTATAATAAATATTATATAATATATACATGGGGTTGGTTCTCAAGTTGTTCCACATTACTTAAGCCCTAAACCAAGAACTGAAACGACCATGTCAATTATGGGATTTTTTGGATCCAGAACCAAATGGAGAATAGTCCCAAAACGATTGGTTCAGTTTGCAAGTTCATCTATTCATTTGCGCACCTGCACTTTTTGTAGCTCAATAGTCTATTGTACAATTTTATTTATCTTTTATTACCTTTAAAAGGCTTTACTGAGGCCTGCCTCGATGCTGGCCTCGAGGCGAGGCTAAGGCAAAATGCCTCAAGGCTTTGATTTTTAGACTTTACTCCCCAAAGGCTTGCGCACACAATCTGAGACATGCGCTTTAGATGCGTCTTGTATGCCTTTTACGCATAAGCACATGAAGAGTACGCATATGGAGAGTTTGTCTTAGGGTCTTGTTAAACTTACTCTAGTAGATGGTTTAAACATAAAAAATAAAAAAGAACCCTTTTTTACAACTATATTCTATAGGAAAAATTAAGTAAATGACTAATTAAGAAAAAACACAAAGTCAATGCTCAGTGAGAAGCTCAATCACCAAAACTAAGAATACCAATTTCACTTTCAATAAAACAAAGCTTCATTCTCTATAGTGAGCCTTGAGCATAAAAGTATTTACACCTTTATATTTAATTTTGATGTATTTATTTATTGTTTTAAAATATTTACTAAATATAAAAATTTGAAATTTGAAATGCTTACGCCTCAATGCCTTAAGGCTTACGCCTCAACTCATGAGGGCGTTTACGCATTCGCCTTTAAAAACTTTTCCTTTCTTAGATTAATGTTAGGGATTATTTGCTAATTTTTAAAATTCACTTGACGGGGGCTATGGTTTTGGTCCATGGGTTGTATTGTACGCCAAGTTATGGTTTTATGGAGAATTTATACGATCTAGATTTTTTCAACAAGTCAATGGACCTTAGTTTCTAATTTTGAATTTTTAGACCAAGTTGAATTAGAACCCAACAACCTACATATGGGACATGCATGTCGATAAGTCTAATCAATAGAATTGATTTCCAAATTTTTTAGAAAAATTTGAAACTTTGTATAATGTATGGCAACCTTGCTTCAGGTGCAGTTCTGAAGGAATGAACTCAGATAGAAACCAAAAATATTCTCCATTTTGTTCCTCTAAATCCTTCTCCTTGCTCATAAAAGCCAAGCTATTCTTTAGGAGTTAAATCATTAAAGTTTTCGAAAAGAGGCCCTATTAATGCTTAAAACACCAATAAAACAGAACTCTTTCCCCAACCTTTTTGTAGATTTAGAGAAGAGAAAGAAATAGGGAATGAGTGAGACCTCATTCCCTTTTATATTAAGAATAAAACATAATTACAGGAGTGCCATAAGGCATGAGTTATGAGCCAGCTCATTACAGCCCATTACATCAAACCACAATAACATATGTGAATATAATTTCCTATTCTAACACTCTCCCTCAAGCCAGGGCGAAGATATTTCTCAAGCCGAGCTTGTTGAGAATGTTATAAAATGGTTTGCTTCCTATTCCTTTGGTGAGAATATTTGCTAGTTGGTCTCCAGTCTTCACAAATGAAGTACATATGGTGCCACTAGTGAGTTTTTCCTTGATGAAATGCCTATCAATCTCCACATGTTTGGTTCTGTCATGTTGAACTGGATTATGAGCTATACTGGTCGCCGCCTTGTTGTCACAGTACAACCTCATGGAATCGGTCTGATGGATCCCCAAATGTCCCAACAATAGTCTGATCCATAGCAACTCACATACACCTTGAGCCATAGCCTGGAATTCTACCCCAGTACTAGATCTAGCAACCACATTTTGTTTCTTACTTTGCCATGTGACTAGGTTGCCGCCAACAAATGTGCAATATCCAGAGATTGACTGTTCTATTAGTGACTGATCTAGCCCAATCCGCATCAGTAAAGCCTTCCACACCAAGATGTCCATGTTTTGAGAAGTAGAGACCCTTTCCAAGGGAAGACTTCAGGATTTTTAAAACTGCCTCTAGGTGGGAAGTTCTAGGAGCATGCATAAACTGCCTAACCATGCTTACTGCAATGGCAATGTCTGGACGTGAGTGGGATAAGTGTATAAGCTTATCCACTAGTCTCTGATATCTCCCCGTCCACTGGCTCACCCTCTTGATCCTCACTTAGTTTCTGGCCCAGTTCTAGAAGTGTATCACATGGTCTACCTCCAAGCATCCCAATTTCCTTTAACAAGTCAAGTACATACTTTCTCTGACATATGAAGATACCATCTTTGGACCTAGCTACTTCAATGCCTAAGAAATACTTCAAATTATCCAAGTCTTTGATTTCAAACTCCTTAGCTAAGTATTCCTTCAATTGAGGGATCTCATCAACGTCATCCCCTATCAGAACAATATCATCAACATAAACAATAAGAGTTGTGATCTTACCATGTGGGAGTGTTTCACAAATAAGGTGTGGTCAACTTGACTTTGCTTGAACCCATATTTCAACATAGCTTGAGCAAACTTTTCAAATCAAGCCCTAAGCGACTGCTTTGGCCCATAAAGCGACTTTCGGAGCTTGTATATTTTATCTTTGGACTTAGCATTTGCAAAACCAGGGATGTGAAGCCCTTAAAAAATGTATTTCTTTAAAAACCCTTACGTCTAAATTATTTCCTTAAAAGTCCCTTAGTTTCTTAAATTATTTCGAATCTTGCAGGTTAACATTTTTAATTTTTATCGGAATAGGAATATCCTAGCCGAATTAGGTTCCTTAGCCTAATTTAATTTTACATAAATAAGGTTCCAATACATGAGTTTAATTCCAAGCCCTCACTTCTTTTATTAATTTCAAGATTTTGCCCCAAACTAGTACATGTACTTTTTATACTATAGTACCACCAAATCAATTTCTGGATCTATATGTACATTGAGAATATATCCATAGTACACATATATTGAATAGAACATTCTCCATTTCCCTTCCCCATGGCCAACCAACCTAGGAGAGTGTGAGGGATCAATTTTCAAGGCTTGTAATCATGGCATTCTAGAAGCAAAAGTACCAAGTACCCCTAAAACAAGGGATTGTGTTCCCAACCTAGTTCCATTCCAACTAGAGGCTAACTAAATCTTGTCTAATCACATAATTAAGTCCCCTAATCACTCCGTATTCCTTTAGACTCCAAGTTACTTTGTCTCCAAGGAAAGTTATTTTTCTTTTTCTCCAAGTACACCCCTTTCTTGCCCACCAAGTAGACTTTATTTTATTATTTTTCCTTTTCTTTTGTCCCAAGTATCCTTGCCTATAAATTGAGCTCACCTCTCAACCATTTCTATCATTCTTCTTCTTGGTCCATCCATATCTCTATCTCTCTCATATTGTTCTCTTTTAAATTATAGAAATTTTGAGTTTAGATTAAGAGTGTTTAGAGTGAGTGTAAGCATTTTCGTAAAGGAGGAGAGTTGTAAATTTTGTGAAACCTTACATACCTTATGCCACTTTGGAGATTCATGGAGAAATATTGACATTCGAGTGTTGGCGACGGAGGAGATTGATTTGAAGTAATTCGGTGGTATACAATATGATTCATTTAAATCTCTTTGCAAAGAGTTTATTTTAATTACTTCCAATTTGTAATCTTGATTATTGTGATCATTTGATAAATTTTGTAAAATCATTTTATTGACACGTTTGAGTACTCTGGTCATTTGATAAATTCTATGAAGTTTTGTGTAGTC
The DNA here is from genome assembly GCF_055761805.1 of Camellia sinensis. Taxonomy (NCBI): domain Eukaryota; kingdom Viridiplantae; phylum Streptophyta; class Magnoliopsida; order Ericales; family Theaceae; genus Camellia; species Camellia sinensis. The sequence continues at coordinate 121,064,638 of NC_138971.1, read as the reverse complement.
AGTGTTGATTTGTCTAGTTAAATGACATGGAAACGCTCCATACATGGATCGAATAGACCTTGCTAATAGCTTGCACCAATAGCCCGGATAAGCGGTTGTGCTTCGGTGAGGTAGGTGAGGCCGGTCACTGGTCATGTACCAAGTAGGACCGGTATTTGGTTCTGGATAAATTATCATATGTCAAGTTGACTTGTTTGTGCAATTTGGTAAATTGTTTCATTATCGAATCTAATCGGTTGTGTAATTGTTGGATCTCTGTTGATTTATTTTCTGTCTGAGCCTTGTTATTCTTGTTGTATTGTATACTTCCCAAATTAATTTATTTTTCAGGTGTGGAGCAAATTTAGTGGCGATTGAGGTTGAAGTATCTAAAAAGATTATTTGAGTTGGAGATTTTTTAGTCCACAACTATATATTATTTTTGAAAATTTGTATAATTTATGTTTTGGAGACATTTGAGTAATTATTTATGGAGACGATTTGCATATTTGAAATTATAAGTTATCCGCAATTATAAATTTGAGGTTGATTTGATTTATTAGTGGCCCGGAAGTTGGGGCGTTACAAGGGAAATATCCATATAGACCTCCTCTGCTAGGTCTCCATGAAGGAAAGCATTCTTCACATCAAACTGATGAAGCGGCCAATCCAAATTTGCAGCAAGAGAGAGTAAGATTCTCACGGAATTCATCTTAGCAACCGATGCAAATTAGGGCTGAGCAAGGAATCTGTGAAATCCGTAATCCAATCCAGTCCAGTCCAGTCCAATCCGATAGGTTTGGATTAGTTTTTTGAATCTGCGGTTCGGTTTCGGATTGAAGAATTAAAAATCCGTAGTATACGGATTGGTTACGGATTGAACCCCACGGTTTCAGATTGGAACCGATCCGGACCGTATACAAATAATCTATATTTTTATTATACATCCTCCCCCATAGTATCTTTTCTTATTCTATATAAAATCTAAACTCAAACCTAAAACCGTATAATATCTTCTTTTATTACTTTTGTTTGTTAGTTTTTAATTTTAATTTGTAATGGTCTAAATACTTATGGTGAAACTAATTTTCTTATGGTTTAAATTCTAGAACAGTATGTCGTTATTATAGAAAAACATGTTGCTATTGTGAAACTAATATAGCGCTATATTTATATTTTTATGAAATTAAAGTGTTATATATATATATATATATTTTTGTTATTTAATTATATGAATCCGTGGCCCTAAACCGATCCAATCCGTATTTAAATGGATTGGTTCGGATTGGTTCCATATTTAAACGGATTGGATTGGTTCTAATTTTTCAGGAACCGTAGATAACGGATTGGTCCTGGTTTTACCCCAATCCAATACAATCCGGACCATGCTCACCCCTAATGCAAATGTCTCCTAGTAATTTACCCCAAAAGTCTGATTAAAGCCCTTAGCAACCAGTCTTGCTTTGTACCGCTCTCTGTTTTGTGTTTTACCGTATACACCCACTAATATCCAACTGGATTTTTGCCTCTAGGTAACTCCACGAACTCCCAAGTGCCACTCTTGCTGAGAGCTCTCATCTCTTCCATCATGGCATGTTTCCATTCAGGAATAGAGAGAGCATCCTGAAAATTGGTAGGTAAACTCACAAAAGACACTTTAGACAGAAAGGCTTTATATGAGGAAGAAAGATTAGAATAAGAGATGTGATTAGTAATAGGATACTGAGTACATGGCCTAACCCCCTTCCTATTAGCAATGGAAACATCAAGATCTGAAAACTCAGGAATAGGAGCACTAGAATCAGAATTACCTGGACTCTCAAGAGAGGGGGGTGACTCTGGACACTCATCCAGAGAAGAAGTTGGCAGTAGAGAAGGAAAAGTAGTAGTCTCTTGCATTGAAGGGACTTAATGTCTGTCCTTGTCCCAGATATAAACTTTGCTTGCTTCCTTTTCCGCAACAACTGTTGGCTCATCATTCTCTATCGTTGCAACCACTGGTGAAAGTGGAATAGGAATCTCTTCACACCAAGGCTCCTCCTAAAGGGATGACAGTAATACCGGGGAGGCTGGAAAGTAAGGCTGAGACTCAAAGAAAGTGACATCCATAAAGACAAACCATTTGCAAGTAAAAGGATGATAACACTTGTAACCTTTTTGGGTGGCAAAATAACCCAGAAAAACACACTTAAGAGACTTAGGATCCAATTTACCACAAGGGAATGATTATGGACAAAGCAAACACAGCCAAAGGTCTTAGAAGGAATGGAGAACCCAGAAGAGGACTTGAAGAGGTGTGTGTTTTTAAAGGACTTGGGTAGGAAGTCGATTAATTAAATACGCGGCAATGAGAATCGCTTCCCCCCAATAGAAGCATAGAACCCGCATCTCAAATGATAGACGACGGCCACATCAAGGAGATGGTGATTTTTGCATTCTGCAACAAGATTTTGTTGAGGAGTATTATTGCAAGAAATTTGGTGGATAATGCCATGAGTGGCGAAATAACTAGCAAGACCAGAGTCAATATATTCCCCCCCATTATCAAAACGTAGAATTTGGACAACTGCCCCAAACTGAATACAAACCATTTTATAGAAATTTTGAAACACAGAAAGCACCACACTCATATCTCTCATCAGATATACCCAAGTGGCCCTAGAGCAATCATCAATGAAAGTAACAAATCATTTCTTACCTTTTATAGACACAAAACGGAATGAACCCATACATCAAAATGAATCAAAGAAAATAGGACTGAACTTTTATTAATAGACGGAGCAAAAGAGGCTCGATGTTGATTTCCAAGTTGACATGACTCACATCGAAAATGAGACATTATTTTTCTCAAAAACAGAAAGAAATAAATGCTTAAGTAATAAAAAGGTGGGATGGCCTAAGCAATAATGCCACAGCCAAATGTCGTCCTTGGTGGATGGTGATTGGATAGATGAATGAGCCAGCTTGTTTGTCTGATCCACAATGTAGAGACCATGTTCTCTCTACCACTGCCAATCCTATTCCTCATGATAAGGTCTTGGGAAAAACAATGATCAGGAAAAACCATTACGTTACAATTTAAATCATGAGTAATCCGACTCAAAGATAAAAGATTAATACTAAAATTAGGAACATGAAGTACAGAGGACAAAGGAAGGGAAGAGGTGGCATGAATTAAACATTTCCCTAACACAGATGAAATAATACGTACTTTTTCTTGACCGGAGGTGGGGTTATACTCGGAGAATAAATTAGAGGAGCCAGACATATGGTCAGAAGCACCAAAATCAATAATCCAGGGTACAGTCATATAAGATAGCAATGCACATGGGGCGGCAGCCAAGTTACCTGAATTGGCCAAGGAAGAAGAAGGTGCACCTGTAGCAAAAGTGAAGGCTCGACGGTCTAGCAAGTGACGAAGAGCAATCTCAAAATCCGAGGCAGATAACCCCGAAACATCAGCAGCAAGGAAGATAGTGGCTCAACAGTGTTGGAAAGATGTGCCCGAACATTGGCCCCGCGGCCTCTAGACTGACCAGACCTACCCCCTCGAGTACCAAGACGGTCGCCTCAACCACCAGAGGGAGTCCCATGCAGCTTCCAACAAGTCTCTCCTGTGTGTCGAGGTCTACGACAGCAATCATAGAAAAGATTATCCTTCTCAGAGGAAGGACGAGAACCACAAGTATCGTGAGGAGGTGCAGACACCAAGGCTGAACAATCAATAGTAACAGATGGAAGCATCGCAGAGCGGCGACTCTCCTCATTCTGCACAAAAGCAAAGGCTTCCTGAAAAGAATGAAGCACATCCATGCCAAGTACCGTACTCTGAACTGGATCATACTCCACCTTTATGCCTTCCTAGTGATTGTGCAGCACCACTTTGTAGTGTGAGGTTTTGAATTCAAATCTTATGGAGAAGAGTTTGACACTCTTTGTGGTTCCCCCTTCCCTTAACAACTAACATCCAACCCCAGCTGATGTATAAAAAAATAAAAATAATAAATAAATAATTGGATTCTATGTGTTTTTTCAGCATCTTTATGATGGACATTCAGGAACCCTCCATGAGTCTTAGCCAGTGAGAACACCACGAGTGAAACAGTGTCTATTTGGTTCATCACATGAGTGAAACAATTGAACTTTGGGCCACATATTGCTTAAAACAAAAACAAGGTTGACCATACAGCAGTAATACTTTTTATTTACTTAAATGTTTAAGACCAAGAACAAGAGAAAAAGTTTCTGCTATTTTGTTCACTAGGAATTTTTAATTAAACCACCCACTTGCAATTATACTGTTCAACAGGCCAGCCACTAGAACAATTGTACCAAGGAATGGGAAAACAAATCTTGGCCAATGGGTCAGGCCACGAAAATGGATTGGATCCAAAAAAAGTTACTCATAAAATGGTCAGCTAAAAATGGTTCTTGGCAGAGATAAGTAATTAAACTGATCAAAATGGGTCCATGTGACCGACCTGTGTACAGCTAAATCTGTCCAAGTATAACTTGTTTGCTAATTGGGCAGGTTCAGGGTTAATCCATTTAAACACAACACCCATCTTCACCTGCCCAACCCAACCCATCCATATGTCACCCTTTACTTAAAAGGCTTTGAGCAAGCATATACGTAATAATACAAAATTACTTTTTTCCTTCTTTCTTAAACTCGTCTAATGTACAGTAATAAAAGTACAGTTCAACCCAAATCTTTTACTCTCAACTAATCGGCACTTACGTGCCACTCTAAATACTTACATTTTCAAAATGCCACATCATGGGAGTATACAAAGATTGGCCCCCTCTTTTTACAATTTTATGAGTAAATCAACTTTATTTATATCTTAAGAATTTTTATCTAGGAAGAACCATGTTTGTGTTAAATTACTATGTACTTCTGTAACATTTTTATAACAAATATAAGATATCAATAAAAAGTGGACTCTAATTGCGTAAAATAAAATTTACAATCATTGAATTGTTCATCTCCTACATGTACAATGACCATAAATATTATTGTCAGTTTTTAAAATTGGTAAAATAAATAAGGATTGGCATGTATTTTAAAATTTTAAATTAACATAACAGCACTTAACCTAACGATATTTAATTTAAACATTGTAAAATAAGAAAATAACTCTTACAGGTGAAACAAATTAGGATAGACAAGAATTTTAAGAAATTATGTTAACTTACCACGACTTGACCTAATGAGGTTTAATATTGTTAATTTTTAAATAACAAAGGAATAAATAAACATAACAATCATGAGTATATAGTAATAATAAGCCTACATAACAAAAAAATGAAAGGTTTAACATCAAAGCTAATAAACCATCAAAATAATTTATACATATAAACATATATTTATGTCATGGTTCATAATAATATTATCATAAATTTGTTAAAAATATTAATTTTATTACGTGCATCGCATAGATCAACCACTGGTTATAATATAATAACTGCGTGATTACATAGTCAAATTACAAGACTGATCTCATACAAATGAATGGGAGCTAAAACATGTACAAGTACTCATATGAACACAACAAACATTGTAATTTGCATCATTTGACCAAATAAACAATAATCCAAGTGTTCTTAAATGAAAAGCCATTTAGATTAAGAAGATTCACCTTCACCACAAACTTATACAATGCATCTATCAAGGAAGTGAGGAATGGGATACTTTGGTCATCATATGCAACAGCTTACAATTCCAACCGCTTAAGATTACAAAATTCTGGAATTAAAAAACAAAACTACCACGCAATGGTTATGCCAACTAACCAGAGAATCCAGGTCCAGTACAAGTGTCTCTAGCTAACAGAGTACACCAGAGAAACGGTAAAATGCTGAACAAACTATATCCATGCAGTAACTAACAACCCCCAATGGATACTTCAGAGAACAGGACAACATTCTTAAGAGGATTGTTGATTATGTATGGCCCACGGTATTTAAATGATATGAGATTTGTAGCCAAAATCTCAAGATTTCGTAAACTGAAACAGTAGCTAAGCACCAATTACTTCAACTTCAGAGGACCACCTATTTTTAGATTAACCAAAGATCATGAATGCATCAAAGATAACTCTTCAATCAACGGACAATTAGATAAGAATTGTGCAAGAACGTCTTCTGTCAAATCTACCGATTTCAAGCAGAGGGAAGTCAAGGTATTAAAGCTTAGAACACCAAATTGGCTTAACGGAAAAGGGCAAGAATCCTCAAACTGAGAATCGTCAAATTATCCTCAAGTCCAACTCAAGCTTTCAAACTCTTTTCTTTTGCAAAGTTAATTCATCTATCAATGACACATGCAAAATTCTAATCCAAATCAAAGCACACTCTAAATTCTTCTATATTTTGGCCCTGATGCAAATTGGAGACTTTGTTTACCCTACTTATATACTTAGTCCTTTCAGTTTCAATTGACATTGTTTCTATTTCTTGTTGCATGCGCGCCTTTGTATTGGAAGCATCAAAATTCAAACTACCCATGGAAAACTTCCACAAATTTTTCCATTCAAGGGAAAGCACACCAGTTCTTGCCGCTTCTTTCATTGTCAAGAGGGACAAGATGGCAATGCACTTAGCTGATCCTCCATGTAATTGCTCTTCTTGCAACACTAATCATTGAAAACAAAAGCTAGTGACACACTTTGTTCCAACATATCAAACATTACTATGAAAAATAAAAATAACAAAATTCAAACCCATCATGCAACATAGAGAAACAAAAGAAATGTAGCAGTGCAACCCTCAACCCCAACCAACATAAAACATCCAAGAAATAAAAGCATTTTAATAACAAGAAGAAAGTTTTTTGTCCACAAAGGCAAGGTTTCCAATTAGGAATGACAACAAGACAAGCAAGGTTTGAAGCGCCCCATCCCCACCCCGTTTCCTTGTTGGGGTGGGAAACATCGAAGCGGTGGCGAGGATGGGTCAGGAGCAAGGGGTTGGCAAGTAATTTGTCACCCTTCAGAGGAATTATACTAATGAGGGAGATGATGTAGTATAAGAGGGACAAAGATTGATGAGTAATAAGAGTTAAAAAGATTAAAGACAAGTGTTAAAAAGGTAAGAAAAGAAAAACTGAGAAACACATGAGTGTTTTACTATTTTACTCTTACTAAATTTAACAAATCAAATTCATATGTGGATGGATATACATACAAAGGTCATTTAATTAAATATAATTGGCACAGGGTGGGTTGAGATGGGGCGAGCGAAGCAAATTTAGTATCCTCTCCGTTGTCTTGTTAGGGCTGTAAAAATGCTTGTGGGATAAGCTAAGAAGCACGAACACACACTTCTAAGAAGCAGATAGTACTAATAAGCACGAACGAACACTTTTAAGAAGCAGATGTGTCCATTTCGGACACCGACACTCTTAGACACGTGTTCAATACTATTTTTTACATGTCCTTGATTAAAATTAAAAATATTAATTTTGGACACATGTTTGACACTCATTTCATGACGTGTCGTCACTTATCGGTCATGTCTATCACTAAAAATATAAACATGAGACCAAAACTTTGACATTTGCTAATGTTTGATTTTCAAAGTTTGAGAATTTGACATAAATATCTTATATTCTTAAAAACAACGTATAATTCTTAAGAATAATGTAATGTATGATTCTTTTTAAAAAATATATAAATAGATGTGATGCAGAATATAAGAAACTCAATGAAGAGTAAATTCAAAAGAGTGGCGATATTTGAAAATTGGCATGATTTCAAAGAAAAATGAAAAACCGATAGGAACCATTCATAATCATGTTTTTAGTATTATTATAGTCCTATTTTATTATTAGTTTATATTTTCTAGGATTTTTAGGTTAGGGGTATTTTGACAATTTTCATATTTGTTGATATGAGTTAATAGGGGTTGCCCATGAGTGGGTATTATTTATTATTCTTATTTGGTCTTAAATTGATTTTGGAAGTAGATCATACTTGTACATATAACTAGACTTGTAGATATTTGTATAGATATTTCTAAAAGACATTCTAGAATGTTCTTGTAGCTTGTAAGAAGGCTTCCATGGGAAGCTTCTACATGACACTTTCTTGTGTGTTCTAGAATGCTCTTAAGAAGCCTATAAATAGGAGAGGCTCTCATTTGTTCCAATCAATCCAAGAATTGTACCGCGTCCCTTTAAAGTGAATACAAAAACATTCTCTCAAACTCTTTTTGTCTTCTTACTTGCCTTTCTTGCAAATTTGTGAGTTAGGCTGACTTAGCATCACCAAGTAAGACTAGTGATTGTCTCAGAGCCACGCGGATAACTTGGAAATAACCAGGGCCGTGACATGTCGCTGGCAAAAAGAGAATGTCCAAGCTCCTACGGTTCCCTATAGCTATAACATATTTCATACAAAGAATAACTTATAAGTTAGTTTAAAATTTTTTATTTTTTATTTTTTTTGTTAACTCATTAATTCTTTTGTTTTGTTTTTTGTTTTTTTAATAGCCCACTTCATTTTTAATAGAGGCACAAGATAGCCTTGACGATGGTGCTTTAACTGTATTTGAGATCGATGGTGTTAGGAAGAGATATCGGCTCAATCATTTTCATATAGTGGTTGAAGTAGAAATACTGTACAATAAAATCATGGAGCATTCGAACAGTCATATATACTCCCCTCTTCCAATTTCCCAAGTCAAGGAGGACAGGGCCAACGAGTGTACGGAATAATTGCATTTTGTTGCCATACCTTAAAGGGGAGTTACAATTCAAGATTTTTTGAAAACATCGTCAAATAGAGATTCACTCTTTGATTCCCTCCATTCGAATCAATATAAGAAACTAATGAAGGAGATTATCAAAATTGTTATTCATCTAAAGGGCATAAGTGATTTAACAATCAAATTAGATCTTCAAACTGTCTCATTATTACATGAAAGACAATTTCCTCAACATTGTATTGCCAAATTTTTTTGTGGCAAAGTTTTCAGTAAGTTGAAATTCTGCTAATAAAAATGATTTATTTATTTACTTATTTATTTATTCTTATGGATTTAATTTTTATCTTTATGTACTGTTATATAGGAAAGCAAAATAAGGTATTAGGTTTTTGTAATTGACAATCATGTTTGATAAATTTTTTTGAGTTGTAATTTTATTCGATCTTTTATTTCAATGAGGCTATGAGTATTTAGATGCGAATCTAACCTGAATTGTGCCTATGTGGCGGAGTTTATGATCTTAATCCTATCATGTTTGTCAATTCGCTGACTATATCACGACCTTTCAGAAGTTTCACTTGCTTGCAAAATTACTAGGAATTGTTCTTTTCCGCTCGAGCAGCCATTCTTGTGCTCGAGCGTAGACCCTGTTTAGTCTCACGCGTTTTAGTCACTCTGCTCGAGCGGCCCTTCTTGCGCTCGAACAGAGATCGCGGATCTGTTTGCTATAAAAGCTGCGGTTTGGTCAGGTTTTAGGGTACGGCTTCCAGATCTTCTTCTTAGGTATTAGGGTTTCCTTCTCGAGTTTTTTTGCTTGTTTCCTTTGATATTTGTAAGAGTTTAATCATGTATTGAGTGGATTATATCAAAGGGTTTGTTTAGTTTGTTTTATTCACTCAGCAGCATCGATATCAATCTTTGTCCTTGTATAGATTAATTTGATAAATGCCAACAACTTTAATATCGGCATTGGTGGATTCCATGGAACATAAGCCTGAAGCTTTAGTGGATTCCGGAGTGGCTCATCGTCGTGGATTCGACATCGGCGTTGTGGATTCAACGTTGGGCAAGACAATTCCAAGGTGAAGACGGGGCTGGAAAAGGCACATAGGGGTCGGTTCAATTCGGGCGTGAATTCATTAGAAAATTGAGAGTACACTTGTGTAATTTAGTTGTGCCTTCTTAATGAATTGTTTTGTGGCCTTGGCCCATGATTTTTTATCACAATTGGAGGCGTTCCAATTGTGATTTTTCCACGTAAAATTGTTGTGTCAATTTGTCTTTGATTGTTTGATTGAGATTGTTATTTACTGTTTAAAATTGGTACATAATCACAAATCAATATATCCGGGATTTTAGATTTTTCGTAAGGTAATAACTCCCTCATCAAAGTTGTTAGCATTTATCAAATTGATCTATACAAGGACGAAGACTGATATCGATGCTGCTGAGTGAATAAAACAAACTAAACAAACCCTTTGATATAATCCACTCAATTCATGATTAAACTCTCACAGATATCAAAAGAAACAAGCAAAGAAGCTCTAGAAGAAAACCGTAATACCTAAGAAGAAGATCTGGAAGCCATACCCTAACACCTGACTAAACCACAGCTTTTATAGCAAACAGATCCGCGATCTCCGCTCGAGCAAAGTGACTAAAACGCATGAGACTAAACAGGGTCTACGCTCGAACACAGGAATGGCTGCTCAAGCAGAAAAAAACAACTCCCAGTACTTTTGCAGGCGAGTGAAACTTCTGAAAGGTCGTGACATAGTCAGCGAAGTGGCAAACATGATAAGATTAAGATCACAAACTCCTCTGCATAAGCACAATTCAGGTTGGAATCGCATCTAAATACTCACAGCCTCACTCAAATAAAAGATCAAATAAAATTACAACTGAAAAGAATTTTATCAAACGGGATTGCCAATTACAAAAACCTTACACCTTATTTTGCTTTCCTATATAACAATACAGAAAGATAAAAATTTCATAAGAATAAATAAATAAGTAAATAAATAAATCATTTTTACTAGCAGAATTTCAACTTACTGAAAATTTTGACACCAAAAAATTTCGTAATACAATGTTGAGAAAATTGTCTATCATGTAATAATGTGACAGTTTGAAGACCTAATTTTATTGTTAAATCACTTATGTCCATTAGATGAATAACAACTTTGATAATCTCTTTCATTAGTTTCTTATATTGATCCGAATGGAGAGAATCAAAGAGTGAATCTCTATTTGACGATGTTTTCAAAAAATCTTCAATTGTAACTCCCCTTTGAGGTATGGCAACAAAATGCAATTCTTCCGTACACTAGTTGCCGCTGTCCTCCTTGACTTGGAAAATTGGAAGAGGGGTGTATATATGACTGTTCAGATGCTCCATGATTTTATTGTATAGTATTTCTACTTCAACCACTATATGAAAACGATTGAGCCAATATCTCTTCCTAACACCATCGATCTCAAATATAGTTAAAGCACCATCGTCAAAACTATCTTGTGCCTATATTAAAAATGAAGTGGACTATAAAAAAAAATAAAAAACAAAACCAAAGAAATAATGAGCTAACAAAAAAATAAAAAATAAAAAATTTTAAACTAATAAGTTATTCTTTGTATGAAATATGTTATAGCTATAGGGAACCGTAGGAGCTTTGACATTCTCTTTTTGCCAGCTACATGTCACGGCCTTGGTTATTTTCAAGTTATCCGTGTGGCACTTAGACAATCACAAGTCTTGCTTGGTGATGCTAAGTCAGCCTAACTCACAAATTTACAAGAAAGACAAGTAAGAAGACAAAGGGTGTGTTTGGTTTGTTTTTGAGAGAGTGATTTTAAAAAAAAAAAATTGGGGAGAGAGTTTAGAAATTTTTTTGGTTTGCTTGATTGTATTTTTTGAAAGTAATTTTGGAGTTTGGGAGTTTGTGATGATTTGATATTTTTGTTGTAATTGGGTAGATGTGTGTGAGAAAAAAAGTGATTAAGAATGAGAGAGGAGAGAGAAAAAGTGATTGCTTGATGTGTAAGAGAGAGGAAGTAATTTTGGAAATTTTTTGAGAAAAACAATAAACCAAACAAAATTTTGAAAAAAAATTTCAAAAACAACTCTCCCAAAAACAAACCAAACAAGCCCAGAGTGTTTGGGAGGATGTTTCTGTATTCACTTTAAAGGGACTTATACAACTCTTGGATTGATTGGAGCAAATGAGCCCCTTTCCTTTTTATAGGCTCTTTAGGAGCATTCTAGAACACACAAGAAAGTGTCATGTAGAAGCTTCCCATGGAAGCCTTCTTACGAGCTGCAAGAACATTCTACAATGTCTTCTAGAAATATCTATACAAATATCTACAAGTCTACTTATATGTACAAGTCTGATCTACAAATCACTCAAGCCACTGATTTTATTTCCAAACACTCAGGCCCTTAATACCGCTCTTATTGCTTCCTGGCAGAAGTTTCATGTCCCAAAAAAAAAAACAAAAAAGGAATTTCAATCTTCCAAGAATACAAGCCATGGTTCATTTTTATTTATTTTCTTTACTCCTAGAACACTACATTGAAGGCAAGCTTTCTCATAATTTGGCGAAGAATGAAGTCGGGCATGTTAACAAAAAAATGGCAAACCTAAAATTTTGTATGCTAGTACTCGAAACTTCATTTAATAATTTCGATTCAGTTGGGTTAGTGCCAGACCGAGAATCAAACAGGCCTTGTTGGTTATGGGAATTTTGGACACACCACCAAACGGAACAATGAATGGAACTCATTCCAACCCAAAAATGAAAAACTCAGGTTGCTTCATGTTGACCAACAGTTCTACTTTAATTAAATATTTAGTTGCCCACTAAAAAGTTTAGAAATCCCTAACCATAAAGTCCGCAAAATACATGGTCAAACTCTTTGAAATTAAGTTTAAGAGACATCCAATGAATATATAGAAATAATATACTTGAGACTTCATCTAATAATTTCTAATTTGAATTTTAAGTCTCCACTTAAAATTTTAGTAGGGGTGAGCATGGGTTGGTTGGGTTGGGCTCGGTTGGGTTAGTTGAACCTAGTGAGTTATGGAAATTCCAAACCTAGAACCAAACCAAAGAATGAACGGAATACAACTAACCAAAACTGAAAATCTTCAGGCTCCCATAGTTCTACTCGCATTTTATAACACTTCAATTGTCCACTAAATTTTTTGTAAATACTCAAACATAAAGTCAACAACACATGCTATGCAAATGATTTTTGCACATGTTAAAGCCAAGGTAATCAAGACAAATCAAGAATATTTATATCTATAATAAATATTATATAATATATACATGGGGTTAGTTCTCAAGTTGTTCCACATTACTTGAGCCCTAAACCAAGAACTGAAACGACCGCGTCAATTATGGGATTTTTTGGATCCAAAACCAAATGGAGAATTGTCCCATAACAAACAAGCCCAACTATGAAGACCTGATTGGTTCAGTTTGCAAGTTCATCTATTCATTTGCGCACCTCTACTTTTTGTAGTAGCTCAATAGTCTATTGTGCAATTTTATTTATCTTTTATTACCTTTAAAAGGCTTTACTGAGGCCTGCCTCAATGCTCGCCTCGAGGCGAGGCTAAGGAAAAACGCCTCAAGGCTTTGATTCTTTAGCTTTACACCCCAAAGGCTTGTGCACATAGTCTGAGACATGCGTTTTAGGTGCGCCTATGCATATGAAGAGTTTGTCTTAGGGTCTTGTTAAACTTACTCTAGTAGATGGTTTAAATATAAAAAATAAAAAAGAACCATTTTAGAACTATATTTAATAGGAAAAATTAAGTATGACTAATAAGAAAAAACACAAAGTTAATGCTCAGTGAGAAGCTCAATCACCAAAACTAAGAATACCAATTTCACTTTTAATAAAGCAAAGCTTCATTCTCTGCAATGAGCCTTGAGCATAAAAGTATTTACACCTTTATATTTAATTTTGATGTATTTATTTATTGTTTTAAAATATTTACTAAATATAAAAATTCAGAATTTGAAATGCTTACGCCTCAATACCTTAAGGCTTACGCCTCACCTCATGAGAGATAAAACGCCTCACATTACGCATTCACCTTTAAAAACATTGCCTTTCTTAGATTAAATGTTAGGGATCATTTGCTAATTTTCAAAATTCACTTGACAGGGGCTATGGTTTTGGTCCATGGGTTGTATTGTATGCTAAGTTATGGTTTTATGGAGAATTTATATGATCTAGATTTTTTCAACAAGTCAAAGGGCCTCAGTTTCTATTTCTTAAGTTTCAGACCAAGTTGAATTAGAACCCAACAACCTACATATGGTACATGCATGTCAATAAGTCTAATCAATAGAATTGATTTCCAAATTTTTTTGAGAAAATTTGGAACTCTGTATAATGTATGGCAACCTTGCTTCAGGTGCAGCTCTGAAGGAATAAACTCAGATAGAAACCTAAAATATTCTCCATCTTGTTCCTATGAATCCTTCTCCTTGCTCATGAAAGCCAGGCTATTTTTTAGGAGTTAAATCATCAAAGCTTTCAAAAAGGGCCCCTATTAAATGATTAAAACACCAACGAAACAGAACTCTTTCCCCGACCTTTTGACATTTTGAACGCAACCCCAAACACGTAAAATAGTACAAAATCCAACAAGCTCACAGTTTGAAATCAAACCAATTGTAGCATTGATTTTAACTCGGTAAGCTACCTAACTTTTCATTACTTAATCAGCCATAAACCCCAGCTGCGATGAGCATTTCTGTAAGTTTCCTAATCTTCCCTACATGAGTTTAGTACTAGGAAGCACGGGTGCGGGTGCGGGGACGGGTGGGGGTACGATTGCGGGTACGCCGATACGGAAAACCCCAAAAAAATATGATACGGGTACGGTTGCGGTACGCCGATATTTTTTTTTATTTTTTTTATAATTATGGTTAAAGGATCCAACCTACAAATTAAAATTAAATATCGAAACTAAAGTGAAAAGAAGAATCGATCATATCTACCCACAACATCAAGCATTGCAAACAGATAACTTAACTTAACTCAAAACCAATGGTTATGCATCACAAATTAATGCTCTGTTTTTCAGTTACATAACCCCCATCCCTCCCCTCAAAATAAACTGCTACGAAAGAGAATTTAAGGTGTCAAGGGATTTTAATTTGTCGTCAAGCTTTACAACCAATATCATATTGCATATATATATGACATATATCAGAAAAAAAAATTTTTAAAATAAGGACAGATCTTAGTTCAACAAATCTGGACAGATTTTAGTTCAAATATCTAGACATATATCAGAAAAAAAAAATATATATATATATAAGGACAGATCTTAGTTCAAGTTCAAAAATCTGGACATATATCAGAAGAAGAAAAAAAATAAGGACAAATCTTAGTTCAAAAATCTGGACAGATTTTAGTTCAAAAATCTGGACATATATCAGAAAAAAAAAAAAAAAAGGTTCAAGAAAAATGAAGAAGAAGATGAAGGATCAAAGAAAGAGAAAACCAAAGAGAAAAGAAGAATCGATGGTTTGCAGCGAAGAAACAGCACAAAAATCTAAAAAAAAAAATGAAAGAAAGAGGATAAAGAATCGAAGAAGAAAAGGGGAAAGAATCGAAGATGAACTTACCTCTTCAATCGCACCTTCGAATGAGAGAATCAATCGGCAGCACCTTCGATTAAACCTTTCAATCGCACCTTCGAAGTGTTCTTCAGACTCTCTTGGGAGTATTTCTGGAAGGAGATAATTGAATAGACATGGAACCCTAGCACCTTCGAAGTTCTTCAGCCTCGGAGTATTTCGAAATGAGATCTGGAAGGAGCTGAGATGATAGAATGATAGAGAGAATAAAGAACCCTAATTTTATATGGTTTCATGTTTTATTTATGTTTTATTTATTACAAAAGAACCCCAGATTTTTATAATTCTTTAAAATAGACATAAAAAATTGCTCCGGTACCCTTTAATTTATAAAAAAATCTCATTTTTTACCCCGGAGTACCCAAAAC
The DNA here is from genome assembly GCF_055761805.1 of Camellia sinensis. Lineage (NCBI taxonomy): Eukaryota > Viridiplantae > Streptophyta > Magnoliopsida > Ericales > Theaceae > Camellia > Camellia sinensis. The sequence goes on along the minus strand of NC_138971.1, from coordinate 121,048,913 downwards.
GTACCAATGGCGTACCCGTGGTGTGCCCATGGCGTACCCATCAGTATACTAACTGTATAAAACATACCTGTTTTGGCGTACCCAATACGCGTGCAGCCTTACCGGTACGCGTACCCGCACCAGAGAAGTATCTGGTACTTGTACGGCAACATTTTTGGAGTACCCGTGCTTCATAGGTTTTATATTAGATCTAGTATTATAGTGATTCCAAAGCACTTGGTCCTACATCAAAACCAAATTGTTTAACTTGAAATTACCAAAAAGAAGAAATCAATGCACTAAATTAGTTTCTAGTTAACAACGGCCTTGGCCTTGTGATTGTGCTGCACCACTTTGTAGTGTGAGGTTTTGAATTCAAAATCTTATGGGGAAGAGTTTGACACTCTTCGTGGTTCCCCCTTCCCTTAACAACTAGCATCCAACCCCAATTGATGTATAAAAAAATAAAAATAATAAATAAATAATTGGATTCTATTTGTTTATTCAGCATCTTTATGATGGACATTCAGGAACCCTCCATAAGACTTAGCCAGTGAGAACACCACATGTGTGAAACAGTGTCTATTTGGTTCATCACATGAGTGTAACAATTGAACTTTGGGCCGCATATTGCTTAAAACAAAAACAAGGTTGACCTCACAGCAGTAATACTTTTTATTTACTTAAACGTTTAAGACCAAGAACAAGAGAAAAAGTTTCTGCTATTCTGTTCACTAGAAATTTTTAATTAAACCACCCACTTGTAATTATAGTGTTCAACAGGCTAGCCACAACAACAATTGTACCAAGGAATGGGAAAACAAATCTTGGCCAATGGGTCGGGCCACGAAAATGGATTGGATCCAAAAAAAGATACTCATAAAATGATCAGCTAAAAATGGTTCTTGGCAGAGATAAGTAATTAAACTGATCAAAATGGGTCCATGTGCCCGACCTGTGTACAGCTAAATCTGTCCAAGTATAACTTGTTTGCTAATTGGGCAGGTTCAGGGTTAATCCATTTAACCACAAGACCCATCTTCACCTGACCCAACCCAACCCATCCATATGTCACCCTTTACCTAAAAGGCTTTGAGCAGACATATACGTAATAATACAAAATTACTTTGTCTTTCTTTCTTAACCCCGTCTAATGTACAGTAATAAAAGTAAAGTTTAACCCAAATCTTTTACTCTCAACTAATCGGTGCTTACATGCCACTCTAAATACTTACATTTTCAAAATGCCACATCATGAGAGTATACAAAGATTGGCCCCCTCTTTTCACAATTTTATGAGTAAATCAACTTTTGTGGGATTCATTAAATCTATATTTGGGTGTAATAAAATATAATGGGATTAGTAATTTCATGAGAATATTAATCCCCTCTTATGGTGGGATTAGCATTTTCAAAAAAGGGTTGGGATAGCTAGTCCCTTCACTTAAATTGATAGCTAAATTATCATTTTGCTCTCCACTTTACAAAAACAACAAAATTATAGATGAGGATTTTTAGGTATTTTATAAATTTAGTCCTAACTAATTAATACCACCCCACTAGTTACAAACAAATACACTTTATTTTATATCTCCAATCTAATATCACTACACTAATAATCTCCCCATTCAATCTTACCGTACTCATAATCTCATCTAACCTAATTCGCCAAACAAACAAGACCTAAAAGTGGTTTAGCCAAGCTAATAAACCAAATTACCAAAACTTAGCTTGCATTTATAACATATTTCAAATTGAAACGTTAATTTCAATCAATTTAAAACTAAAAGAATTTGATGTGGATTGTCCGATTAATTGATAACCATAACATAAAGACTTTTTTATGCCATTGAACCTAAAGTTAAGCTTTCAAAGTTTGCTATGAGCTGTCTTTTTAACCACTTACATTATCGCTAAACTTTATTATTATTATTATTATTATTGTGGGGATATATTTCTTGGGTACCAACACGTGGCATGGCGACGCCGACGTGTTTGGCCGAGGTGCCACATGTCGTGGAAATTACGCCGAGGTGATCTCGGAGTTGCCGAGGTTATCTCCGAAGATATCAGAATCCGAGATAAGCGGATAAGGGACAAGAGTCCTAAGACAAAGAGGAGACTTAGGCAAGATAAGGATAAAGCTCTTATGGAGTTTATCTTTATCTCTTGAAGAATCCAAAGTAAGTATTAAATTGGAGTCCATAGAAGTCGGGCTTCTAGTAGGACTTGGATTGAGTAAACTATAAAAGAGAGGCACCCCCATGGGTCTAAGGTACACAGTTTTATACTCAAGCTTGTGAGTTTAGCACTTGATTATCTTTGAGAGATATACTGACTTGATCGTCGGAGTGCCCCCGGGTGAAAGAGCCACCACCGGAGCCTTTTTCTTTCTGTTTCAGGTTACTAAAGCCATCTACTCTACCGGTGCTCTCCAGCTGATTACTAGGCGGGCAGTGTGGTAAGAAAATTACCCATACAATTTGGCGCCGTCTGTGGGAATCTTAGAAGAATAGATGGCCAGTAACGAACAGAGGGAAAACATTGGGGGCAACACTCCTGCTGGGAGTGGCAGACCAATCGACCTTGATGTAGAAGGAGACAGCCATAATGCAAGAATTCATGACCAAGGCCACGTCGAGAAAGACGTCGGCCAGGAAGGGAACACTTCAAAGAAAACAGACCAAGGCCAGTACTATAACGAAGATAATCTTCAGGTATGGAGGGATAGGTGCCTACGGAGGGATGAGGAAGTAAAAGAATTGGCAAACAAGTTGGCAGACCTACAGTCGGTCGTCAACTTCATGATGCAAAATAATGTAATGCAGCCACCATACCCGCTGCAAGATACGCCGATGCCAGCAATTAATACCCAGAAGGGAGAAAGAAGAGCAATTCTCGAAGCCCCTCAGCACACTAGGAGTGGAAGCCACTCTCACCGACCTTCCAGGGAAGGCGGACGAGAAGAGCCGAGACAAGAAGAGTCCCAAAGGACGTATCACGCGAAGGATCCAGAGCCCAAAGAACATCGCCATATTCAAAGGCAAGCACTTTGCTTTGACACAACACATGGAGAGAGATCAAAACGACCCCACCACGAGGCCGAAAGCAGCGTGCCGAAGAAATTGAAATCAAAAGATAGCCGAGCTCCAGGAAGGAGTAAAGAGGACCTAAGAGATTACCTCAAGAGGAGGCAACAGAATGTTGAAGCCGAGGTAACTTCCCCAATTAAGCCGACGACACAATTCTCGGTGGAACTAGACAAATTTGAAGCACCAAAGAGATTCAGTATGCCGAGGTTCCAAATTTATGATGGTAAGTCAGACCCCAACTTCATTGTTGGACTATACCTGAACTCAATGGCGTTATACAGTGGGAACGAACCATTGCTCTGTAAAGTATTTCCCTCATCCTTTGGGGAAATAGCATCCGATTGGTTCCATAAGCTGCCAAAGGGAAGCGTAAAGACATGGGAAGGCCTGGCTGAGATGTTTGTAGCCAGGTTTGTAACAAACAAACTACAGCCCTTGAGGGTCGACGCCCTGATGGCTTTAAGAATCACCAAAGAAGAAGGCCTTAGGCCTACGCGAAGAGATACTACGAGGTGTTCAATCGAATACCCGAATGCAACCAAGAAGTGGCGGTCGTATCTTTCAAGAACGGCCTGAAAGATGACTGCCCACTACGGAAGTCTTTGGCAAAAACACTGCCAAAAAGCATGGAAGAACTCATGGCAAGAATCGAGAAATACGCCAGAGCCGAGGAAGACACATCGGGAAACAAAGAGACAAAGCAGGAGAAAGCAAACGGCTCGCCGAAGCGAGGCCGAGGTAACAACGGACCACCCAAACAAGAAACAGAATTGAAGGGCAAACAGGCAGTGGCGACGGTGTTCCGAATCCCCATCCATAAAGTCCTGGATCAAATACGAAACCAACCCTATTTCAGACCTCCAGCAAGAGCACCAGGGGAATTCATGGGAAGAAACATGGGTAGGCGTTGTGGTCCGTTGCCAGAAACAAAATTGTTTCTCTATGTTGCATGATGGGTTTGAATTTTGTTATTTTTATTTTTCATAGTAATGTTTGATATGTTGGAACAAAGTGTGTCACTAGCTTTTGTTTTCAATGATTAGCGTTGCAAGAAGAGCAATTACATTGAGGATCAGCTAAGTGCATTCCCAGATGAAATTATCATTGCCATCTTGTCCCATAGCAGCGCAACCCTCAACCCCAACCAACATAAAACATCCAAGAAATAAAAGCATTTTAATAACAAGAAGAAAGTTTTTTGTCTACAAAGGCAAGGTTTCCAATTAGGAATGACAACAAGACAGGCAAGGTTTGAAGGGCCCCATCCCCACCCCGTTCCTTGTTGGGGTGGGAAACATCGAAGCGGTGGCGAGGATGGGTCAGGAGCAAGGGGTTGGCAAGTAATTTGTCACCCTTCAGAGGAATTATACTAATGAGGGAGATGATGTAGTATAAGAGGGACAAAGATTGATGAGTAATAAGAGTTAAAAAGATTAAAGACAAGAGTTAAAAAGGTGAGAAAAGAAAAACTGAGAAACACATGAGTGTTTTACTATTTTACTCTTACTAAATTTAACAAATCAAATTCATATGTGGATGGATATACATACAAAGGTCATGTAATTAAATATAATTGGCACAGGGTGGGTTGAGATGGGGCGAGCGAAGCAAATTTGGTCTCCTCTCCGTTGTCTTGTTAGGGCTGTAAAAATGCTTGTGGGATAAGCTAAGAAGCACAAACACACAGTTCTAAGAAGCACGAACGAACACTTCTAAGAAGCAGATGTGTCCATTTCGGACACCGACACTCTTAGACACGTGTTCAATACTATTTTTTACATGTCCTTGATTAAAATTAAAAATATTAATTTTGGACACATGTTTGACACTCATTTCACGACGTGTCGTCACTTATCGGTCATGTCTATCACTAAAAATATAAACATGAGACCAAAACTTTGACATTTGCTAATGTTTGATTTTCAAAGTTTGAGAATTTGACATAAATATCTTATATTCTTAAAAACAACGTATAATTCTTAAGAATAATGTAATGTATAATTCTTTTTAAAAAATATATAAATAGATGTGATGCAGAATATAAGAAACTCAATAAAGAGTAAATTCAAAAAAGTGGCGATATTTGAAAATTGGCATGATTTCAAAGAAAAATGAAAAACCGATAGGAACCCTTCATAATCATGTTTTAGTATTATTATAGTCCTATTTTATTATTAGTTTATATTTTCTAGGATTTTTAGGTTAGGGGTATTTTGACAATTTTCATATTTGTTGATATGAGTTAATAGGGGTTGCCCATGAGTGGGTATTATTTATTATTCTTATTTGGTCTTAAATTGATTTTGGAAGTAGATCATACTTGTACATATAACTAGACTTGTAGATATTTATATAGATATTTCTAGAAGACATTCTAGAATGTTCTTGTAGCTAGTAAGAAGGCTTCCATGGGAAGCTTCTACATGACACTTTCTTGTGTGTTCTAGAATGCTCTTAAGAAGCCTATAAATAGGAGAGGCGCTCATTTGTTCCAATCAATCCAAGAATTGTACCAAGTCCCTTTAAAGTGAATACAAAGACATTCTCTCAAACTCTTTTTGTCTTCTTACATGCTTTTCTTGCAAATTTGTGAGTTAGACCGACTTAGCATCACCAAGTAAGACTTGTGATTGTCTCGGAGCCACGCGGATAACTTGGAAATAACCAAGGCCGTGACATGTAGCTGGCAAAAAGAGAATGTCCAAGCTCCTACGGTTCCCTATAGCTATAACATATTTCATACAAAGAATAACTTATAAGTTAGTTTAAAATTTTTTATTTTTTATTTTTTTGTTAACTCATTACTTCTTTTGTTTTGTTTTTTATTTTTTTTAATAGTCCACTTCATTTTTAATAGAGGCACAAGATAGTCTTGACGATGGTGCTTTAACTATATTTGAGATCGATGGTGTTAGGAAGAGATATCGGCTCAATCATTTTCATATAGTGGTTGAAGTAGAAATGCTGTACAATAAAATCATGGAACATCCGAACAGTCAAATATACACCCCTCTTCCAATTTCCCAAGTCAAGGAGGACAGTGGCAACGAGTGTAAGGAAGAATTGCATTTTGTTGCCATACTTCAAAGGGGAGTTACAATTGAAGATTTTTTGAAAACATCGTCAAATAGAGATTCACTCTTTGATTCCCTCCATTCGGATCAATATAAGAAACTAATGAAGGAGATTATCAAAATTGTTATTCATCTAAAGGGCATAAGTGATTTAGCAATCAAATTAGATCTTCAAACTGTCACATTATTACATGACAGACAATTTCCTCAACATTGTATTGCCAAATTTTTTTGTGGCAAAATTTTCAGTAAGTTGAAATTCTGCTAGTAAAAATGATTTATTTATTTACTTATTTATTTATTCTTGTGGATTTAATTTTTATCTTTATGTACTATTATATAGGAAAGCAAAACAAGATATTAGATTTTTGTAATTGGCAATCTTGTTTGATAAAATTCTTTTCAGTTGTAATTTTAATTGATCTTTTATTTCAATGAGGCTATGAGTATTTAGATGCGAATCTAACCTGAATTGTGCCTATGTAGCAGAGTTTATGATCTTAATCCTATCATGTTTGCCACTTCGCTGACTATGTCACAACCTTTCAGAAGTTTCACTCGCTTGCAAAAGTACTGGGAGTTGTTTTTTTCCGCTCGAGCAGCCATTCTTGTGCTCGAGCGTAGACCCTGTTTAGTCTCACGCGTTTTAGTCACTCTGCTCGACCGGCCATTCTTGCGCTCGAACAGAGATCGCAGATCTGTTTGCTATAAAAGTTGCGGTTCAATCAGGTTTTAGGGTACAGCTTCCAGATCTTCTTCTTAGGTATTAGGGTTTTCTTCTGGAACTTTTTTGCTTGTTTCCTTTGATATTTGTGAGAGTTTAATCATGAATTAAGTGGATTATATCAAAGGGTTTGTTTAGTTTGTTTTATTCACTCAGCAGCATCGATATCAATCTTTGTCCCCGTATAGATCAATATGATAAATGCCAACAAATTTAATATCGGCATTGGTGGGTTCCGTGGAACATAAACCTGAAGCTTTAGTGGATTCCGGAGTGGCTCATCGTCGTGGATTCGACATCGGTGTTGTGGATTCAACGTTGGGCAAGACAATTCCGAGGTGAAGACGGGGCTGGAAGAGGCACATAGGGGTCGGTTCAATTCAAGCGTGAATTCATTAGGAAATTGAGAGTACACTTGTGTAATTCATTTGTGCCTTCTTAGTGAATTGTTTTGTGGCCTTGGCCCGTGATTTTTTATCACAGTTGGAGGCGCTCCAATTGTGATTTTTTCACGTAAAATTGTTGTGTCAATTTGTCTTTGATTGTTTGATTGAGATTGTTATTTACTGTTTAAAATTAGTACATAATCACAAATCAATATATCCGGGATTTTAGATTTTTCATAAGGTAATAACTCCCTCATCAAAGTTGTTAGCATTTATCAAATTGATCTATACGAGGACGAAGACTGATATCGATGCTGCTGAGTGAATAAAACAAACTAAACAAACCCTTTGACATAATCCACTCAATTCATAATTAAACTCTCACAGATATCAAAGGAAACAAGCAAAGAAGCTCCAGAAGAAAACCCTAATACCTAAAAAGAAGATCTGGAAGCCGTACCCTAACATCTGACTAAACCACAGCTTTTATAGCAAACAGATCCGCGATCTCCGCTCGACGGCAAGAATGGCTGCTTGAGCAGAGTGCCTAAAACGCGTGAGACTAAACAGGGTTTATGCTCGAACACAGGAATGGTTGCTCGAGCAGAAAAAAACAACTTCCAGTACTTTTGCAGGCGAGTGAAACTTCTAAAAGGTCGTGACATAGTCAGCAAAGTGGCAAACATGATAGGATTAAGATTATAAACTCCTCTGCATAAGCACAATTCAGGTTGGAATCGCATCTAAATACTCACAGCCTCACTCAAATAAAAGATCAAATAAAATTACAACTGAAAAGAATTTTATCAAACAGGATTGCCAATTACAAAAACCTAACACCTTATTTTGCTCTCCTATATTACAATACATAAAGATAAAAATTCCATAAGAATAAATAAATAAGTAAATAAATAAATCATTTTTACTAGCAGCATTTCAACTTACTGAAAATTTTGACACCAAAAAATTTGGCAATACAATGTTGAGAAAATTGTCTGTCATGTAATACTGTGACAGTTTGAAGACCTAATTTGATTATTAAATCACTTATGTCCTTTAGATGAATAACAACTTTGATAATCTCTTTCATTAGTTTCTTATATTAATCTGAATGGAGAGAATCAAAGAGTGAATCTCTATTTGACGATGTTTTCAAAAAATCTTCAATTGTAACTCCCCTTCGAGGTATGGCAACAAAATGCAATTCTTCCGTACACTCGTTGCCACTGTCCTCCTTGACTTAGAAAATTGGAAGAGGAGTGTATATATGACTGTTCGGATGTTCCATCATTTTATTGTACAGTATTTCTACTTCAACCACTATATGAAAACAATTGAGCCGATATCTCTTCCTAACACCATCGATCTCAAATATAGTTAAAGCACCATCGTCAAGACTATCTTGTGCCTCTATTAAAAATGAAGTGGACTATTAAAAAAAATAAAAAACAAAACAAAAGAAGTAATGAGTTAACAAAAAAATAAAAAATAAAAAATTTTAAACTAACTTAAAAAAACCGAAAAAGGAATTTCAATCTTCCAAGAATAAAAGCCATGATTCCTTTTTATTTATTTTCTTTATTCCTAGAATACTACATTGAAGGCAAGCTTTCTCATAATTTGGCGGAGAATGAAGTCGGGCATGTTAACAAAAAAATGGCAATTCTAAAATTTTGTATGCAAGTACCCGAAACTTCATTTAATAATTTCGATTCAGTTGGGTCAATGCCAGACCGAGAATCAAACAGGCCTTGTTGGTTATGGGAATTTTGGACACACCACCAAACGGAACAATGAATGGAACTCATTCCACCCAAAATGAAAAACTCAGGTTGCTTCATGTTGACCAACAGTTCTACTTGAATTAAATATTTAGTTGCCCACTAAAAAGTTTAGAAATCCCTAACCATAAAGTCCGCAAAATACATGGTCAAACTCTTTGAAATTAAGTTTAAGAGACATCCAATAAATATATAGAAACAATATACTTGAGACTTCATCTAATAATTTCTAATTTGAATTTTAAGTCTCCACTTAAAATTTTAGTAGGGGTGAGCATGGGTTGGTTGGGTTGGGTTAAGTTGGGTTAGTTCTAGACCCAAAACCAAATGAACCTAGTGAGTTATGGAAATTCCAAACCTAGAACCAAACCAATGAATGAACGGAATACAACTAATCAAAACTGAAAATCTTCAGGCTCCCATAGTTCTACTCGCATTTTATAACACTTCAATTGTCCACTAAAATTTTTGTAAATACTCAAACATAAAGTCAACAACACATGCTATGCAAATGATTTTTGTACATTGTTAAAGCCAAGGTAATCAAGACAAATCAAGAAAATTTACATCTATAATAAATATTATATTATATATACATGGGGTTAGTTCTCAAGTTGTTCCACATTACTTGAGCCCTAAACCAAGAACTAAAACGACAGCGTCAATCATGGGAATTTTTGGATCCAAAACCAAATGGAGAATTGTCCCATAACGAACAAGCCCAACTATGAAGACCTGATTGGTTCAGTTTGCAAGTTCATCTATTCATTTGCGCACCTCTACTTTTTATAGTAGCTCAATAGCCTATTGTGCAATTTTATTTATCTTTTATTACCTTTAAAAGGCTTTACTGAAGCCTGCCTCAATGCTCGCCTCGAGGCGAGGCTAACGAAAAACGCCTCAAGGCTTTGATTCTTAGGCTTTACTCCCCAAAGGCTTGTGCACATAGTCTGAGACATGCGTTTTAGCTGCGCCTTATACGTCTTTTACGCATAAGCATGTGAGGAGTACACATATGAAGAGTTTGTCTTAGGGTCTTACTAAACTTACTCTAGTAGATGGTTTAAATACAAAAAATAAAAAAGAACCATTTTACAACTATATTTCATAGGAAAAATTAAGTATGACTAATCAAGAAAAAACACAAAGTTAATGCTCAGTGAGAAGCTCAATCACCAAAACTAAGAATACCAATTTCACTTTTAATAAAGCAAAGCTTCATTCTCTGCAATGAGCCTTGAGCATAAAAGTATTTACACCTTTATATTTAATTTTGATGTATTTATTTTTTGTTTTAAAATATTTACTAAATATAAAAATTCAGAATTTGAAATGTTTACGCCTCACCTCATGAGGGATAAAACGCCTCACATTACGCATTCACCTTTAAAAACTTTGCCTTTCTTAGATTTAAATGTTAGGGATCATTTGCTAATTTTCAAAATTCACTTGACAGGGGCTATGGTTTTGGTCCATGGGTTGTATTGTATGCTAAGTTATGGTTTTATGGAGAATTTATATGATCTAGATTTTTTCAACAAGTCAAAGGGCCTCAGTTTCTATTTCTTAAGTTTCAGACCAAGTTGAATTAGAACCCAACAACCTACATATGGTACATGCATGTCAATAAGTCTAATCAATAGAATTGATTTCCAAATTTTTTTGAGAAAATTTGGAACTCTGTATAATGGCCCCGTTTGGTAGAGCTGTGGGAAAGTGCTTATAGCTTATGCCTAAACAGCTTATAGCTTATAACTTTCAGCTTAAGCTGATTTCCAGCTTATTCTTAAAGCATCTCCTGCCCCACTCAAAGAATAAGCTGTTTTCTGACTTCCACAAAGCTATAAGCTATAAGCTATAAGCTAAACCAAACACATCAAAATAGCTTAAATTAAGCTGAAAGCTGAAATAAGCTGAAATTAAGCTGTACCAAACAGGGCCAATGTATGGCAACCTTGCTTCAGGTGCAGCTCTGAAGGAATAAACTCAGATAGAAACCTAAAATATTCTCCATCTTGTTCCTATGAATCCTTCTCCTTGCTCATGAAAGCCAGGCTATTTTTTAGGAGTTAAATCATCAAAGCTTTCAAAAAGGGCCCCTATTAAATGATTAAAACACCAACGAAACAGAACTCTTTCCCCGACCTTTTGACATTTTGAACGCAACCCCAAACACGTAAAATAGTACAAAATCCAACAAGCTCACAGTTTGAAATCAAACCAATTGTAGCATTGATTTTAACTCGGTAAGCTACCTAACTTTTCATTACTTAATCAGCCATAAACCCCAGCTGCGATGAGCATTTCTGTAAGTTTCCTAATCTTCCCTACATGAGTTTAGTACTAGGAAGCACGGGTGCGGGTGCGGGTGCGGGGACGGGTGGGGGTACGATTGCGGGTACGCCGATACGGAAAACCCCAAAAAAATATGATACGGGTACGGTTGCGGTACGCCGATATTTTTTTTTATTTTTTTTATAATTATGGTTAAAGGATCCAACCTACAAATTAAAATTAAATATCAAAACTAAAGAGAAAAGAAGAATCGATCATATCCACCCACAACATCAAGCATTGCAAACAGAAAAATTAACTTAACTCAAAACCAATGGTTATGCATCACAAATTAATGCTCTGTTTTTCAGTTACAAAACCCCCATCCCTCCCCCTCAAAATAAACGGCCACGAAAGAGAATTTAAGGTGTCAAGGGATTTTAATTTGTCGTCAAGCTTTACAACCAATATCATATTGCATATATATATGACATACATCAGGAAAAAAAAAATTAAAAAAATAAGGACAGATCTTAATTCAACAAATCTGGACAGATTTTAGTTCAAATAACTGGACATATATCAGAAAAAAAATATACATATATATATAAGGACAGATCTTAGTTCAAGTTCAAAAAGCTGGACATATATCAAAAGAAAAACAAAATAAGGACAAATCTTAGTTCAAAAATCTGGACAGATTTTAGTTCAAAAATCTGGCATATATCAGAAAAAAAAAAAAAAAAAAAAAAAAAAAAAAAAAAAAAAAGTTCAAGAAAAATGATGAAGAAGATGAAGAAAATGAAGGATCAAAGAAAGAGAAAACCAAAGAGAAAAGAAGAATCGATCGTTTGCAGCGAAGAAACAGCACAAAAATCTGGAAAAAAAAAATGAAAGAAAGAGGATAAAGAATCGAAGAAGAAAAGGGGAAAGAATCGAAGATGAACTTACCTCTTCAATTGCACCTTCGAATGAGAGAATCAATCAGCAGCACCTTCGATTAAACCTTTCAATCGCACCTTCGAAGTGTTCTTCAAACTCTCTTGGGAGTATTTCTGGAAGGAGATGATCGAATAGACATGGAACCCTAGCACCTTCGAAGTTCTTCAACCTTGGAGTATTTCGGAATGAGATCTAGAAGGAGCTGAGATGATTGAATGATAGAGTGAATAAAGAACCCTAATTTTATTTGGTTTCATTTTTTATTTATGTTTTATTTCTTACAAAAGAACCCCAGATTTTTATAATTCTTTAAAATAGACATAAAAAACTGCTCCGGTACCCTTTAATTTATAAAAAAATCTCATTTTTTACACCGGAGTACCCAAAACATACCCATGGCATACCTGTGGTGTACCCATGGCGTACCCATTAGTATACTAACCATATAAAACGTACCCGGTGCGTTTTTTGCGTACCCGGTACGCGTGCAGCCGTACCGGTACATGTACCCCCACCCGAGAAGTACCCGGTACTTGTACGGCAACATTTTTAGAGTACCCGTGCTTCATAGGTTTAGTATTAGATCTAGTATTATAGTGATTCCAAAGCACTTGGTCCTACGTCAAAACCAAATTGTTTAACTTGAAATTACCAAAAAGAAGAAATCAATGCACTAAATTAGTTTCTAGTTAACAACAGCCTTGGCCTTGTGATTGTGCAACACCACTTTGTAGTGTGAGGTTTTGAATTCAAATCTTATGGGGAAGAGTTTGACACTCTTTGTGGTTCCCCTTCCCTTAACAACTAACATCCAACCCCAATTGATGTATAAAAAAATAAAAATAATAAATAAATAATTGGATTCTATTTGTTTATTCAGCATCTTTATGATGGACATTCAGGAACCCTCCATAAGACTTAGCCAGTGAGAACACCACATGTGTGAAACAGTGTCTATTTGGTTCATCACATGAGTGTAACAATTGAACTTTGGGCCGCATATTGCTTAAAACAAAAACAAGGTTGACCTCACAGCAGTAATACTTTTTATTTACTTAAACGTTTAAGACCAAGAACAAGAGAAAAAGTTTCTGCTTTTCTGTTCACTAGGAATTTTTAATTAAACCACCCACTTGTAATTATAGTGTTCAACAGGCTAGCCACTAGAACAATTGTACCAAGGAATGGGAAAACAAATCTTGGCCAATGGGTCGGGCCACGAAAATGGATTGGATCCAAAAAAAGATACTCATAAAATGGTCAGCTAAAAATGGTTCTTGGCAGAGATAAGTAATTAAACTGATCAAAATGGGTCCATGTGCACGACCTGTGTACAGCTAAATCTGTCCAAGTATAACTTGTTTGCTAATTGGGCAGGTTCAGGGTTAATCCATTTAAACACAACACCCATCTTCACCTGACCCAACCCAACCCATCCATATGTCACCCTTTACCTAAAAGGCTTTGAGCAGACATATACGTAATAATACAAAATTACTTTGTCTTTCTTTCTTAACCTCGTCTAATGTACAGTAATAAAAGTAAAGTTTAACCCAAATCTTTTACTCTCAACTAATCGGTGCTTACGTGCCACTCTAAATACTTACATTTTCAAAATGCCACATCATGAGAGTATACAAAGATTGGCCCCCTCTTTTCACAGTTTTATGAGTAAATCAACTCTTTTTATATCTTAAGAATTTTTATCTAGAAAGAACCATGTTTGTGTTAAATTACTATGTACTTTTGTAACATTTTTATAACAAATATAAGATATCAATAAAAAGTGGACTCTAATTGCGTAAAATAAAATTTACAATCATTGAATTGTTTGTCTCCTGCATGTACAATGACCATAAATATTATTGTCAGTTTTTAAAATTGGTAAAATAATAAGGATTGGCATGTATTTTAAAATTTTAAATTAACATAACAGCACTTAACCTAACGATATTTGATTTAAACATTGTAAAATAAGAAAATAACTCTTACTGGTGAAACAAATTAGGATAGACAAGAATTTTAAGAAATTATGTTAACTTACCACGACTTAACCTAATGACGTTTAATATTGTTAATTTTTAAATAAAAAAGGAATAAATAAACATAACGATCATGAGTACATAATAGTAATAAGCCTACATAACAAAGAATGAAAGGTTTAACATCAAAGGTAATAAGCCATCAAAATAATTTATACATATGAACATCCACAGTGGGCTGCCAATGGAGCTGGCATTGCCAAATTTTGGCAACAATTGGCAAAAAGCTATATTGGCTGCCAAATTATGGCAATGCCAAAGCTTGTGCCAAATTTTAAGCAATTCTCCATCATCAGAGAGAAGATTTCAAAAAAATAAATACCTCGATTTGAAGACGCGCGATGGATTTCAGACGATTTCAGCAATCTCAAGCTTTTGTCTTGTTCATCTTCTTCATCTGCTTGCTTTGTCTTAGGGTTTGTTTGTACTTCGTCTTCATCTTCTCCATCTGAAAGACGATTTGAAGGAGTCGATTTCAATGGTTTCGGGATTGTCAGATGGATCGAATATAGAGAGATCCAAAGGGTTTAGGGTTTAGAGAGAGATAAAACAGAGGGAAGAGAGAGGCAGGGAGGATCTGTGGAGATAGAGATGGAGGGATCTGCGCGAGAGATAGAGTGACGCATGGATGACCGGGTGGAGATAGAGATGGTCAAAGCAAAGGTGAAGATCACAAAGAGAGAGGTCGAAAGAGAGAACAGAGGAGAAGCATCTGAGGAGCAAAATTGGCTACGTCATATCACATTGAAGAAGAGCAGCTTGCCTAAATTTTACCCAAAAATATTATTAAAAAATTTATTTTCTATTTTAGGAATTATTATATTTAAAAATTTATTTTTTATTTTAAAAATTATTTTTTCGTCCAACTTCTTCAACAAATTCTCTATTCTTGTCCTCTTCTATTAAAATAATTTTTTTAATTATTTTTAAATTTGAATATTTTTCAGTAATAAAATTACACTAATAGTCCCTATAGTTTGGGACTTGTGTTATTTTGGTCCTGACTTTTCAATTGTGACACATTTGATCTTGAATTTTGAATTTGTTCCAAATAAGGACAATTGAAGATATCATTAGATTTTTCAAGGGTAAAATTGTCAATTTGATAAAATATAAACTAATTTGACAAAAATAAATGTCAAACAAATATTTTTGAATTTTTAAAAATTATTTATACCCACTAAAAATAAAATTATGTAAAATTGATAAATCTTTTAGACATTTATTTTTTTTTTTACCATATTATTTTTTATTATGTGTTTGGATGATGATCATGTAAAATTAATTTTAAAATTAATTATGTAATTTTTATCAATTTTACATAATTTTTTCGTTGGTAGATAAAAATAATTTTTAAAAAATTACAAATATTTTTTTGACATTTATTTTTGTCAAATTAGTTTATATTTTATTAAATTGACTATTTTGCCTTTGAAATTAAACAATATTATCTTCAATTGTCCTTATTTGAAACAAGATTGAAAATTCAAGGACAAATGTGTCACAATTGAAAAGTCAGGGACCAAAGTGACATGAGTCTCAAACTATAGGGACTATTTGTGTAATTTGCCCTAAAATAATTAAACAATATCATTTGAAGTCAAAAATGGAGGCTTTATAGCACTGCCTTTAAAGTCAATTAATTACAGAAGAAAACAGCAAAAGCAAAGGCGAGGGCCAGACGTCCGAGAGGTTGACCGGCCGGACGTTCGGGTGGACAACCGGTTAGGTCATTTTTTAGCATTTTTCTTCTTTAGCTACAAGGCACTCACGGATATCCGGACAGATGTCCGAGGAGACGTCCAGAGAGACATCTAAGGGACTTCTCCTCAAGCCTTCAACGAAATAAAATAAGAATTTATCAGATATAAGGGAACTACAGTGACTCCTTACAAATAGGAAGTCACTGTAGCAATCCTACATATAAGGGATGGTATAAGGGATCTGTTGGAGAAGAATTTCTAAAGAATTAGCTATTATAAGGGAACTGATAGAGATGTTCTAACCCCCAATCGAAATTCAATAATAGCTTTCGGAGGATTCATAAGTTTTTCTTTTTTTTTCTTTTTTTCTTGGTACATCAAAAAATTTAAAATAGACGAAACATGCAAACAAAAAAAATAAAAAAGAGAAACTAAAAGAACCACTAGCCCCTTTCTAAGGTAGCTTTGTCCAATCAAATCAGCCATAACTTGGTTGCGGATCCCATTTGGGGGTCTTCTATGACAATCAGCGATTTATCTTGATCTGCACCCAGCTTAGCCAAACCATCGGCACTCATGTTGCCCTTAAGGCATGTTGAATTGTGTAGCTGCATCTTCAGATGAGGAACTTAGAGTCTTCCACCAAACTTCGAAAAGAAGAAATAACCTTAACTTTCTCCTTCTGCAAGTCAATGGCTTCCACAAAATCGGTCTCAATGATCAGATTCTTGTAGCCCTTCTCAAAAGCAATTGTCAAACCTCGTTAAATGGCCTAGATTCTTGCCTCAATGCTTGAGTAGTTGGTAAGTTTTCTGTTGAAGCCGCAAAGCCAAATTCCTTTCTCATCGCATCACTTGGGTCACCTCCCGAGCTGTCATCCATGTTCATCTTCAATTTTCCTGCAAAGGGAGGAGTCCACACAACCAGCAAATTAGCTGAAGGATAAACAATAGAGCATTTAAAAACATCTTTTATTTCAGAAGCAAATCTTTGGATGTTACAAATATTATGTTATCAAGGAGTAAATTTGTTTTCAAAAATTAAAAGATTTCAGTTTTTCCAGATTTGCACAAAGTAGCAACAAAAAGGGTAGGACCAATAACCGGTGAAAACTTAGACTTCAAAATGGATTCTATGGAAGGTAGAAATTTTCTCCACAGAGAAAGTGAGATAAAGTGCTCCTTCCTATACTCTGAAAACAGAAACCAACCTGTTAGTGATCACTCCCGACCAGGGATAGTAAGGAGGACCCTCTAACGGTCAAGTTAGAATGGTGACCAGTCATATTGTATTTTGTTGAAAAGAAAGACTTGTTTTTTTTACCCTCTTTGCTTTTCTTATTCCTCTTTTTATAGTGCTATCGTCTTGGGCTTTGGCCATTGGATGATCATCGTAATCTGAGGGCTCTGCTTACTACCAGACATTGGTCAGGCAAGTGGCTAGGTTGTTTTGATCCTTTATCGCTGGATCACCTTGAGGTGGCGACTTAGATCAGTTTAGATGTCTGTGGTCAACTTGCCAATTGTTTGTCTGTTGGATTTAGATCATCGGACAGTTGTGTCGTTTGGGTAGGCTAAGCTTATGCCCTTAGCTCTGACAATTGTGGTCCTCACTGTTGATTATAAATGGATCGACGTGCATCCTTGCATTCTGCAGATCTCCTTTTAAAAGGCGATTTTACTTAAGCTTTAGTCACGTGACACTGTCTCTTCCTTTATGGACCTGGTGATGATTTGGGCTTTTCTCTTGATCTGTCCTACTTGGCTAGGCTTGGGTTTTGGGCGAATGTTTTTACCTCTAGGCTTTGGGTCAATGTTTTCACCTCTCAACAATTGCCCCTCTTCGGAGATCCTTTGTAGCGGATTGCCAAAGACATCATGGCCGATCTAGTCGGAATCCGGGTCGATACCCCTGCCTATGACACGCGTCTTTTTGAGTAGTTTTAAATTAAATGATGAAGCCCGTCACTTCGCCTTTTAGTGCGCCATCTCGCTTCTGACATATTAATTGAGGGGTTGTCTCTTGCTCTTCACCTCCTTGTTTATCGTCTTCTCAAAACCCTATACGTATTCCTCTGTCCTTCGCTTGAAGTTTTAATCTATAATCCTTGTAAGTTTTTTCTCTTGTTTGCTTATTGTGATTTTGAATTTCTTTTTGCTTTTTCTTTTGCTAGTTTCTTTTATTTTCACCACGAATTGCCTAAGATATTTCTTAGAGTCCGAGGAAAGTATTACAGAGTTTAGAACTCTGTATTACATTCTTGATGATGCTATCGTCCGTCTCCTTATTCTGGTGATAGTAACTCGGAGGGATCTAAGGAACAAATTCCTCTCCCTTTGATAAACATAGTCGAGGGAGGAGTTCAATTCCCCCTACATCCTCTTCTCAGAGAGGTGTTTCATTTTTATGAGGTACCTCCTTCCTAACTTTTCCCCAACTTTTTCAGAATAGTTATGGGCGTGGTTGCCTTGAACAATATCTTAGGGATCAATCTAGGCCTTTTGAAGATTAGATATTGTTATAATTTTGTCCTTACTTCCAAAGAAAGGTTGAAGTTTTACTTCAAGCCCAGATCAGCGAAGTGTCAACTTGTTCAGATGCTTCCTGACTCTAGCAAGGATGTCAACGATTTGTTTGTAATAATAGAGGGGAATTGGAAATTCACTCATAGTGAATTCGACATATTTTCAAGGTCATTGGCTAACCAGGTTATCCTCTATCTTTCTACTTGCCTGTGATGTCGTCCTTTATGATTGCAGTTTGTTAATGCTTTCTTGTCATTTTTTGCAGCTCCTAAGGTCTTTTCTAATCCTAGCGAGTGGAAAGATCAAGTGAACCTCCCTCTTCTACAACAAGCTTGGTCTTACAAAGGGCCACCAGAACAACAAGGCCAAGGTCAAGTTGCCCACGTGCTGCTTTCCTACATCCCTTACTATGGTACCATGATCGTGACTGACAGTATAGATCTTAGTGCTGACAGTGGCTTTGATTTTTATATTCTTCATTATCTTCGGGAGAACATCGAGGAAGTAGCACCTGAACAAGAACAACCTCAAGAAGAGTCATCTAGTTCGGAGGCTACTATTTCAGACATCATGCCATGCCACTAAAGAATTTTTTGGAGATTGTTGTCGCTAGAAAGCGTCAAAGGGCTGCTGAGTCACTCTCAGCCTCCCAGGCTATTTCTGATCCTGCTGCATCTGATCGGCCCTAATGATCACCAATTGTAGTGGTAGATGGTTCATTTTCTTCTCCTATCATGGCAACTGTTGAGAACGTTGCCCCCAACCTTTGGCTAGAGATCGGGTAAGCGCCCTCATAACCAATCAGTAGAGGTCTGAAAGAATTAGATTCTTCCACTACTACTGCGTCGTCTCCAACCTCTACCTTAAAGATAGCGGCCGTCGAATCCCCAATCATCTCCATGCCCGCCTTGAAGGATCGGCAGATAACCAATGCTAATACAGCTATAGGCAGTGCTGAAGTGGCCCCTACAATTATCCGCAGCTCTGTCATTCCTGTAGATGTTGCTGGATTGGCCGAACAATCAGATGTTGCTGTCTTCTTGCAGGCCTTCCACTTTTCTTTAGTGGTAAGTGCTTATCACCCTGCAATTATAGTTGGGAAGTTATAGTTACTTCATGTGAATATCACTAAATATATTTTGGGATTAATCTTCTATGAACATGTTAAGTCAATCACAAGTTGTCAACATCTAAATGCAATGAAAATATAGTTCCAAAAAACTTTTGTTTAAATTGCTAACGAACTGGGCATTTTTACAAACATCTTAAATGCAATCAAAATTCAAATGACATAATTGGCCCTATAATTTTAATGCCAAAATTTCTCATGAAATATATTGCAACAATTCAAGAACAAGTCATGGAAGCAACAACATGGATACAAAATAGTATATTAATTAATGTAAAAATGGATTATTTCATTAAGAATGTCAACCAAGATATATAAATAGCAAAATAGAACAAAATCCTACCCAACCTCGTTTCAATTTTCGAATTAGTGTGAGCCAAGAGAGACTAGAATAGAAATTCAGATAGAACACTAGAGACAGAAAATAGGGTAAAAATCAAAGAGTATAATTTTTTTAAAAATTATGGTTTTTATAGTCTTATTTTGGGCCAACTTTAAGCCCAAATTTGAGTGACGCCCACATGTCTTTTGGGGTGGGTTCAAAGAGGTGACGTGTTTCTTGTCGCATGGCAAGTCACACGGTGGAGACGTCAAAACCATTTATGAGTGAATGAGAAGTTGACGTCGATTTCGAGTTCGTTCAAATAGGAAATTAAAGAGTCAAATGTGGGTTATCTTAAAATGGTTGTCCCACATTGAAACTTTAATAGAGCTTATGTGAGTATATAAGCTCTAGGTGGACAAACTTGGGGGCACCCCAAGTTTGTAGGTTAGAGGAGTTATGGACAAAGTGGGTTTTGGTTCAAACTACCACACATGTGTGTCGCCGTCCGTCTGGCCGATCGAGCCAGGCCGGGTGCGGGTTGTGGATTGGCTTAAACCACCACACACGTGCACCGCCGCAGCCGGCCATCCGGCCGACTGAGCCGGGCTAGGTGCGGGTTGTGGATTGGGTCTTAGCATTAATTTTTTGGACAAAATTTATTTGAATTTTTCCAAAAAAATATTATTGTAGAAAAAAATTTGAATTTTGCACCAATTTGAATTCAAATTTTTTGCTTCCACCCAATATGTCTTTTCCAAACAAGTCCAAGCAGATTCAAACAGATTTTCAACCTGTTTTAACAAATTGCACTGGACAGATTCAGTTTCTTTCCAGATAGATTCAAAAATGTTTCAACAGTTTGCATCTGTTCAATTTGAAATCAAACCTGTTCAGTTTGAAATCATACATGTTCGGTTCTTCCAACAATCACCAACTATGCCTATAAATACAAAATCATTCCATCAAATTTGATCATCCAAATAAATTCAATTCTCTTCCCGTTTTTGCTCTCTTTTTGCATTTTTCTTCATACTAGTTTTTAGAGAAATTTCTGAGAGTATAGAACATAGGATCTAGTTTACCGGAACAGATTGTTTTTAGTGCTAATACAATCTGTGTAAGATCATTTTATCCCAAGAGATAGACGCCATAATTTCGTAAGTACCTAAGCGGGGCGAATCTGTCTTAAGGGCAGTGTATCACACACTTGACTTGATCATTATTGTTCATAAGTTGTTTAGGTAAAATATTGTAAGTAATTTATTTTGTTTATTTGATTTGGATTCAAGTTATTGGTTATACACAGAAGATTTTTCCAACAAGTTTTAGAAAAGGGATGATTTTAGAAATATCCACAGAGAGAAAAAAAAAATGGGGAAGAAGATAGTTTTAGAAGAGGGTTTAGGGTTTCAGAAATAATCAGAGGGAGGGATATCTTGTTGATTACTCTTTAAAAAAAAAGTTTCCTTTGTTTTCTCCGAAACCAAAATGAAGGCTCACTGGGTTAGATTAGGGTTTTAAACCGAACAACCACTTAAAACCTTTAGTCAGTCAAGCCAGAGGAAGACAAACGAATGAGTGCTGCGAGAACCCGAATATAAAAATAAAGTAAAAAATTAAATGATAATAATTTTACAATCTCAAATATTTTGATGGTGAATTCTAAAGTACAAATTAAATATTGTTAGAGGGTATTTCAATTAATTTTAAACACATGATATGAAAGGTTAATAATAATAAAACCCTAATCTCTCTTATTTGTTCTCCGCAAAACAGCTGCAGTCGTGAAAGAAAGAGAGAGAAAAGAGATTGGAGAGAAATTTTCAGCAATATTGGTGGGTTTCCTATTTTATTATATTTTTATATTGTGATGGTTCATGTGTGTAATCCACTTGTTGTTGGTAAGGAATAGGAGAAATGGGTGTATTGTTTGGGTGCCAAGGTAGTGGTTGGTGATGAGAAATAATGGGTGTAATTCGTAGTCTAAAGAAAGAAAACAAAATTTGCACACGAACACAAACATTAAAAATCAAGAAATCATATCAAACAAATGAATTTTGAACTGAAATTTTTACAGCAGCTTAATTAAATATTGAATTTCATGCCAGAATTATTTTATAATTTTTGGGAGTCAAAATCCATATAAACTGATGCGTTCAAGTTTGTCTAGGAAACTAGTACAAAATAGTATATTCGGAAGTGTCATTTTCTTTGGGTATAAATCCAAAAATTATCAAATCAGTGTCATTAGAACCGGTTACAAGTCTAGTTTCTTAAATTTTTGGCCTTGCATCGATTTCTCAGGTATACTAAGAGAAATATTAATTTCTTTAAAGTGCTGCAGAAAGCGACCTGTATGGATATAATTAATTGTAAATAATTATTTTGATAAGCAAATCAAGTAAAACCAATTGGGTTTGAAACTTAGGATATATTAGTTGATATATGGAGGGTTTTGAAATTTTTCTAATAGCATGAAGTGGGTTTTTAATTTTCAAATTTAGCGAATGGATTAAGAAAACTTGTTTAAAATTCTATTTTATCTTAAAGTTATTTTTAATTAAGTTTCGATCTTAACCCTTGTCTTGGGTAATTTTAGACCTTGAAGAACATGAAATTAGGTATTATTTAATAGTATTTAATAGTAACGGTGAGTTGGGTTGAGCTGTGATAGTGTGATTTAGCTTGGGGTTACTTAGTTTCTTATTCTTTTAGTATTTTTGAGTTACTAGTGACATGTAGTTTTCATACTTGGTTCAGGGTACTAGTTGGATTTTCCTATTCGGTGTAAGGATTATATTATACCATGTTTAGGTGAGTAGTTGCATGCTACATGTTTTTATAAATGTTCCCATACCCTGAACTGTTGGAAAATTAAATTGTTGTTTTAGGACTAAACTGTTTTGATAAATTATTATATTATCAATGGAATTAAATTAACACTGACATATGTGTAAACTTGGCATACTGTAACCTATTTTTTATGGTCTCATGCTTATAATGGTGAACTACCATGTTTTGCGAAACTGAATTGTATTGATTATTGGGATTATCTGTATATAAAAGTTCAAGGAAATCATTCCACTGTGACTCTAGCCACTAGAGAACAGATCTGGGTTGGCCTGTGATGACCCTAGTGCTCAATGATTGTAAGGAAAAGACCTAGGCTAGGCTAGGTGACCTTCAATCGAATCGTCTTAGAAAAAGGGCCTAGATTGCCACCACGAGGATGACTCTTGGTTCAATATAGGATCCAGCAGGCTTATTGCCTTGAGAATTTTGTGGCATGTTACTTGTTATTCTTTGAACCCAAAAAATTATTGATGATCATGTTGCAATTTGTTTTAAGTGGAGAATGTCATCTGTTATATTCTTGAAAGACATGTGTATTTTAACTGTTGAACTGTAGAACCTTCTTTTTGAAGCAGATTGTCTTTATCAAAATTGTATGACAATCTAGTTTCTGTGATATATATATATATATATATATCTTATGTTGGGATTGAACCCTGTTTTCAAAACTATATTTACTATTCATGCTTCTACTCACTGAGCTATCAGCTGACTTAGTTGTTTATCAATTCTAGGTGATAGAAGGACTTAGAGTGGACTCATGGCATAGCGGGGACTCAATTGCATGAACCTCTAGGACATTTATATTACTTTTTTTTATGTTTATTTTTTAGATCACTATATTAAGTTTGTCCATATTATTTATTTATTTATTAAGGCCTCGTTTGGGAACAGGTTTTTTTAATAACTTTTTGACTTTTTGGCTAAAATGTGATGTAAAAAAAATAGTATGTTTGGGATGACTTTTTGAATTTTTACGAAAAGATGTGCAAAAAGTAGAGAGAAAAGGGAATCTTCGACTTTTTGGTATGGGTTGTTGGCTTTTTGACTTTTTTAGTAACTTTTTGACTTTTGTGGATGGTTCCCAAACGAGGCCTAAGATTCATTTAGGATTATTCTATTATATGGGTTGTTTATATCCCATTGGTTTGGATGGTATTGATTAGGGTTGGTTTAGCCGTTTGTACTTGTGACTTGTAACTGGGTTCGGTTTTGATTTATTTATTTCTGGACTATCGTTACATTTATTTTTTGTGATATTGGGTTTGTGTTTAGGCTTACGTGTGCCTTGGGCTAAGTCCTTGTGGGCCACGACCGATCATGCTTGGATTTGGGGTGTGATAAATGTGGTATCAGAGCTGTAGTTTATCAAGTTACATATCTTGTATTTCATCATTTAGACGAGGTTTTAGTCCCTAGAGTTCTTAGTAGTATATGGTTAAGTTAGTTTTGTTTAAGCTTGTGTTTAGCTTTTCTTGATTTCATTTTAAAGGGTAAGAGATGGCACATAGGAAGAGAAGTATCACGATCCAAACCCGCGCCCTATAGGTTTGGCACCGTAATCGGCCAGTAATCCATAGATTACTGAAAACCTCTAATACATAAATCAAATTATTAGGGGCAAGCGGAAGCAAAATACAAATAAACAATATCTATTGAGCTGTGAAGACATATATGGGACAGAAAAATTTTAAACTTCATATACATATATTTACACATCACCAAATATATAGACTAGACAAAAAGGGACTTAGCCCTAAATATAGAATGAACAAAAACTTAAACTTTATTCACATAGATTTGACCACTTGACATATCTGGAACCCCCATGGGAGGCATATAGGTTGGCTAACAAGACAGAGTCCAGGCAGAAGCTCTAGGCCTGGTCACGCGCCTGATCACCTACATACATAAATAATATAGTGAGTTAGAGCCCAGTTAATAACAAGGTAAAAAGGTTTACAAATGATGTCCATCACAGATTCAGAAATCATAGTTTATATTAGAAACAGATTTTTATATATATTTAGATTTCAAATCAGAAACAGATTCAGATTCATACTTATGCAGATTTCATAAATAGTTATACGTGGTACATCCATTAGCGCTAATAGAACAGTTGACCAATTTATATGGGACGTAAACAGTTAACTCATGTGCACAGAGACGTTCATAAGGGTCCATAACAGTTGACCTATGATCACAAGGGATGTACAATTGACTCATGATTCCATGAGACGTATACAGAGCAGATAACAGATATCACATAATGCTAAGGATGCCATGAATACATTTAAGAAGAATGGGCATTCATTCATAATTCATAAAATAACATTTTAGAAAACAGATCATATCATTTCAGTCAGAAAATACTTATAATCAAACATAGCTTTATAGAGTTGTTACCCACAGATAGCTCCAAAAGCAAATCAGACAAATTAGATAGATCAGACAGATTAGGCAAACGATAACGCATGACCTACACAAACACATAACATATACACATTCAAACACAATATCACTTCTTGATCAAACTTGACTTCTCTTATCATTTTTTATCTAAGTAATCTGAAGTTGTACTATGCTTATTCTTTCTTATTCAAATGAACCAGGTTCTTATTTCACATATTCTTTCATTATCAAATCCCTTTCTTCCAAATAGATCAATTTCTTACTTGGCTTCTTAGTCAATTATTACTAAATCAGTGGTTTATTCCTTAACCAACTAATTTGTGTTAATTGTTAGTTTATTAATCTTGTTGAGTCATAATTCTTGCCTAAGAATGCTTAGAAAGAGATGAGATTAAAAATACAAACTAAATGCCATTTTTCCAAAATATGCTGAAAAAGAGTTGTTTGCTCGAGTGAACTTCTTGTCGCTCGAGCGATCTGTAAAGACTGCAAATGTACTAGAAGCCTTCAATGTGCGCTCTAGCAGTAATTAGTCCACTTGAGCAGTCTGTAAAATTTATGAGTTCCAAATTTCTCAAAAATGGCTTCCAAATGCATTTTCAATCTTTAAACCCATCCATATCTTGATCCAAACTTGAAAATACTTTAGAAAACATAAACATTTATTTAGTTATAAATCATTTACTCAGAATCTTAAAGCATAATAATCAATTTATTTAAATCAAAACCTTACCTCATTTCAAAATCAAAACCCATGAACTCATGTTTTTTTCTAAAATTCTTTTTCAAAATTAAATGTACAATGAAATTACATGTAATTCATGAAGCTTAATTTAATTATAACTCTCAAAATCAAATCCAAATCCAAAATAAGGAATTTCAAAATTAACTTTCATAAACTTGAATCTAATTCAATTTCTTCATCCTTTTACTAATTCCTTTCAATTTACATGAAATTGATTTCCAACTCTTTTCTATTTCCTTTAAATCATGAAATTGAAGTTACAAAACTCTTAGAAAAGTATTTGCATGTATGAAATTAAGATCAAAACTAATTAATTTTATATATTCAAATCATAATTTACTTCCTGAATTGCTCTAATTTAGTTTTTTTTATTAATTTTCTTTATATCAAACCCAAATTCAAACTCATAAGTCTTTTAAACATGAATTAAAATAAAAAACCTTGAAATCCAAGATGCATGTAAGGATGAGTTTTAAATTTATGAAGAATAACAAAAATCAAACTCAAATTAACTAATTTCCAAATTTATTTCCATAATCTTAATCTTAAACTTAACTCAATTTTCTTCATCTTCTTGCTAATTCCTTTTAATCATGTGATTTTGATTCCAATTTCATCTTTAATTTCAAGTGTAATGTGAAGATTCTACACAAATTAAACATAAATTTCATACCTTAAGTTTTAATTTCAGAAAATTTAGTTGATTTCTTCCTTAATAAAATCTCAATTTTACTAATCTAAATCGAATTTTTAATTGAACTCCCATGTGGTCTGATACTCGAAATAAAAATAATTCAATTCACCAAATTATATTCTCTTGAGCCATTTAGGCTTTAAATTTCTAATTCCAAAATAAATCCTTAATAGAATCATATATGAATCAACCTCCACAATTTCCATAAATCCTAAATTAAATCAGAATAATGAGCAGTTAAAATTCAAATCTCCATAATTAATTAAATACTAATCATTATATGTGATGGGGTCGTTACAAGAAGTGTGAATGCTCTTGGAACTGGTCAGTCAGCCGCTAATCGTAAAGTTCCCCATGCTCCTATTCCTTCTTCAGTAGCGCCAACTACTGCTCTAGTTGTGGGCACTATTCCCCCTACTACACCATATATTGCTTCAGTTGCCTCTAAAGCACCAGGAGTTGTTCCTGCTGCACCAGCCACACATGTTTTACAGTCTTGCTGGGATTACTGAACAATCATATAGCCCCATAACCAGCAGTTCCACCAGCCTTAAGTTTGGATAGAGGTTCCTTATTTGTGAGGTTTATGAAGCCAAAATCTCTAGAATTTCATGAAGCAATGGACCCTACAGAGGCAGAGGCATGGGTACTACAGATGGAGAAAATATTTGATGTTCTAGGTTGTTTAGCAGACCAAAAGGTGGCCATTGCAGCTTTTAGGTTGAAGGGTCAAACAGAGCATTGGTGGCCCATGGTGAAGAGTCAATATGAGGGTAGAGAAGCAGAGCTAGTGTGGAACAAGTTTCTGGAACTGTTTAATGAGAAATACTTCCTTGAAGTAGTGTGGAGGTAGAAACAAGTGGAGTTTCTCAAGTTGAAGTAGAATAACATGACGGTGGCTCAATATGAAGCCAAGTTTGCAGAATTGTCGAGGTATGCTCCACATCAGGTAGCTACAGAAGAAGATAAAGTGATGCTGTTTGAGAATGACTTGTAGTCAGAGATTCATGCAAAGGTAGCTATTTTAGAGATGAAGACATATTTTGTCACGCCTCAATTTTTAATTACTCAGAAACATTACCAAAGCCTGCAATTTAGGTCCATTTTTTTAATAGATATATACAAATATCTATTACACTTGAGTACTAGAAATACAATAATACATGTTCTCTCACTCTCTCAATGAATATTACTATGACAACAATACATGTCAATCTCCTACTGTACTACAAATAAATAAATACAAATACAAAATCCATTTCTTTTACATCTACTATGAAATTACATATAAAAAAAAAAAAAAACATAGACTTCTTAACTCTTCAATCACAAAATCCACACCTTCTTCCTATAAAAAGATAAAACAACAACGGCGTGAGCACTAATTCCCAGTAGGAATCTCATAGTTCTCAATCAATAACTAACACAGATAGAAATGTAATTCTTGAAGGATTTGATTTAGAAGAAAGGCTTCGTGAAAATTGTCAAGTAGAAAGTTCCCCTGATCGACAATAACATTATTGAACTAGTAATTAGGGGGAAAATTTTTTTCTAAATTGTGTTTTGTATGGTTTGATTCTCACTCGATGCCAAAATTTCAAATATTTTAATGCAACATTCTTTTGATTGTTTGGCAGGCATTGGAGAAGCATGGCATTTTATGCATAGAAGAGATTGTATATGAGGTTACTTTTGGCATATCCATTAATTTTTTATTTTTGTTTTTAAATGACAAAAAAATGAGTAAGTTTATTCTTAGGCTTTTAGCTGTCTTTGAACTAATTTGTGTTCTTTTTATTTAGGTCAGAAATTACTTGGAGAGATGCAAAATATGATCAAAGAAGACAGAAATTTAAGAATTTTGAGTTTTCCTTTATTTTTTTTATATTTTTAATTTTTTCATTAGATTTTTATTGTGTATATAGTGAAAAAACATTTTATTCCTTAACTTTTATTGTACATATTTTTTCAACATTCAACTTTCACTTATAAAATATATGAGGTTATTACTTATTCATATGTGGTTAGCGTTGTGATTCAAAGGAAATTTTTGTACAAATAATATTGATTATATTTTAGATATTAGTACTGTTCAGATTTTAATCACAGTTTATATGCTGTGATTGATAGTCATATTTTGTGGTCGAACTTTTTTTTTATCACATGCACTAATCGTGATAAACAAATGCATATAACTGTGATCTTATCTCATTGTTAATCATAAATTATTTAAGTTCAATCTCAGGTTTTATTAATTATTAATCACACTTAAAATCTATGATCTAAATGTTTTTTTTTTTTATCATGGTCAAAACATGTGACAAAATTATCTTTTAATGACGGTCAAAAAGTGTGATCGAAAATGATCCTTAATCTTAAAGATCACACCTTGACAAATTAAAAAATTCGTGATTAAATAACATATATCACACTTAAAATCCATGATCTATTTACAATTTTGTAGTAGTGTTTTATGTTACATAAATAAAATTTTGTTAGATCACTTACGTGAGTTTGTGAATTCTTATGCATTTTTGTGAAATTAGTCAATTTGTATGAGATAAGTTAAGCGAATTTTTTCTGGAATGACTTACGTGACTTTGTGAAAACTTATGCATTTAGTAAACTAAAATTTTTCTCAAACAACTTACACAAAATTCAGTTCATTTATACTTTTTTTTTAGATTGCTTACGAGTGTTTGTGAAAACTCACGCAATTTTGTGAAATTCAAAATTTTTATGGGTACAAATTTTCTATGAATCACTTGCATGAATTGTGAAAATTTACTCACTTTTGTGAAATTAAAGTTTTCTCCAATGACTTACTCGTAAAGGTGTTCACTTATGCATTTTTGTGTTCTTCAAAATTTTCAGGAACAAACTTACATGATTTTTTTGTTAACTTACGCATTTTTTATGAAATCACTTCTGTGAGTCGTGAAAACATACTCATTTTTGTGAAATCAAAGATTTATCTAACGACTAGGATATATTTGTCTTCACTTACGTATTTATGTAAAATCACATACGTCAGTTGTGAAAACAAACGCATTTTTGTGTTGTTGAAAATTTGTAGGAACAAACTTACGCTTCATTTTATGTTAACTCCCCTGAGTTTTGTGACACACAACTTACGTGACTTTGTGAAAACTTACGCAAATTTGTGAAATAAAAGTGTTCTTCAAGGACTTACTCATATTAGTGATCATTTACGCATTTTTGTGAAATCATTTACGTCAGTTATGAAAACTTATGCATTTTTGTATTGTTGAAAATTTTTAGGAATAAACTTACGTGAATTTTGTGTTAACTACCCTGAGTTTTGTAACACAACTTACGCGACTTTGTGAAAATTTACGCAAATTTGTGAAATAAAAGTGTTCTCAAAGGACTTACTCGTATTTGTAATCACTTACGCATTTTTTTGGGAAATCACTTACGTCAATTGTGAAAACTTACACATTTTTTTGAAACAAACTTACGCAGCATTTTGTGTTAACTATCCTAAGTTTTGTGACATAACTTACGTGATTTTGTGAAAACTTATGCAAATTTGTAAAATAAAAGTATTCTTCAAGGATTTACTCGTATTTGTAATTACTTACGCATTTTTGTGAAATCACTTACGTCTGAAAACTTATGCATTTTTGTTTTGTCACGCCCCACTTTTTATTACTCGAAATCATTACCAAATCCATTAATTCACTTCAAGTTCAGAGACAATATGTGGAAATAAACTCAAATATTCGACTAGTAGAATTAAATAGTAATTCTCTCATTCGAATGCAAATTACATACGACATGAGCATTCTAAATAAACTGCCCGTAGGCTTACAATCATTAAAGAATCAAAAGAAGGGTGTAACCCTTTTACAACAATGGCACTCCGCCAACATAAAAGAGGCCCCGTGGCCAACAAATAAGAAGATCCAAATCTCGTAGCACATCCTGACTATTACCTGAAAAAGATTCAACAACGTGGGATGAACATATAGTCCAGTAGGGATCTCAACATGATCCTCAACAATAACAACTTACAAATAGCTATGATTATGAATGCTCAATCTCATACTAGAATACTAATGTGGCAGTTTATACAAAAATATACATACTTTCCTTCACATTTTTCCAAAATTTCTAAATGACATTTTGGTTTGTTCCTAATACATTCATATCTATTCTTGCATGCCTTTAATAAAAGGGAGATAACCAATCATCAACATATATATATTCAACAAATGAGGCAACTCGGCCCTCCAAAACTGTAACCATCGCAATCCATGATATACTCAGATACACTGAGACAACAACAATAAAACTCTGTTCTACCGGCTAAGTCAGTTCTCCAGGCGCTAGCTGGAAGGTGGCGGTACCTCTGATTAAAAGCGCAGTCAGTTCTCCAGGCACTAGCTGGAAGGTAACGGTACCTCTGATTATAAGTGCAGTGTATAATACCAATAATCATAATACAATAGAGCATAACCAACAAGTGTAATGCACACACATAAACTATCAAGATACATAAGCAATGTGTTAAAGTATATGAACACATAGGTGTGTGGAGTACATCCCCTATCTCCTCCCACACACTGGAGTACATCACATATCTCCTCCCTAACAATTGTACATATATAATGTATCATAGCACTTCATTACGTACAATGTTCAATCAACACCAGTGTAATGCAAACACAACAATTCAATACAACAATGTCATCCTCCACTGATGACCATGGACAAAACCTCTAGATGCATGTATTCAATACACCTATTAGAAGACTCAACTATCATGAGATCTTAAACCCAACAACAACGCTAGTACGATAGGAAAAGGTAAAACCCCAAATGTGGGTATTCAACATTCAAGACATAATAGTTCAATTTCCATATTCATTCTCCGAGACTCACATAGAGTTAACATTTCATTTTCCATTTTCAAGGTCAACTTTCATAAACTTTCCAAGTCAACAAGTTACACCACTTATTCCCAAAAACACTTTTCCCATTCACAAAATCAATTCCATTCTTTTTATTTTATACAACCAATTCCACGGATAATAAAAGCCATAATCCAACTCGGTTCAATACATTCATTTCAAAACAACCCCAAAGCCATAGTTAATCCCTTAGGCATTAACACCTTCACCCAACTCATATTAACAATAGTAATTTACAATTATTGTTCAATCAACCTCCCTCTTTAATTTACCAAAACAAAATATAATTTAGGGTTTTTTCTTCTTTCCACAATAACATGCTAATTTACATTCCAATTAACCCAAAGGACTATCAATGATAAATTAATCATTCTCAAACAACCAACCTTAGGTTCCCTTACATGGTTTTCAAAGAAATTCAACATGATATGATTTTCATGCAATACAAAACTACCACATGTCTATCCATAGACGGAGTATTGAAAAAGAACAAGGAGAATCCCTACCTCAAATGGAGAACCCAAGGGGGGGAAGAGCCAAACTCGGAAGTGCTCAAATCCCAAAGTTTTTCGGATCAAAATGAAGCCCATGCAACCCTCTATCTTTCTTACAAAGAGATTAGGGTAGGAACACCCAAGAACTAGATCAATCCCTAGAGAGAAGGTGAGTGTAGA
The DNA here is from genome assembly GCF_055761805.1 of Camellia sinensis. Taxonomy (NCBI): domain Eukaryota; kingdom Viridiplantae; phylum Streptophyta; class Magnoliopsida; order Ericales; family Theaceae; genus Camellia; species Camellia sinensis. The sequence continues at coordinate 121,016,622 of NC_138971.1, read as the reverse complement.
GGGAGAGAGAGACGAATCTAGGGTTTTGAGACAAAAGGGAAATCAAAAAGTGAAGAAGAAGCTGCTGCTGCGAACTGATATATACGTTCCTCGCTCGAGCGACCAGACACAAAGAAATCTCGCTCGAGCGCACAAAGCCTCGCTCGAGCGAACAACACGAAGCTTCAGGTCTGCAACCCAGAAGCACGCTCGAGCGAAAAAACGCTCGCTCGAGTGAAGAAGCCCAAAACATACAGCTCGCTCGAGCCAAGGCTACGTCTGAACAAAACCTAAAGACACAAAAAGCTCGCTTGAGCGTACAAACCCTTGCTCGAGCGAATAAGCAACAACACAAGGCTCGCTCGAGCGACAAAGTCATGGCTCGAGTGAAGAGGCTAAAAACTAGACAGCAACCATATACTTCCAATCACAATCAACCTGAAACGAACCTGCCCAAAACATCCTTTAACTCAAATACAAAGTATTGAAGGACGGAAACAAGCTAAATACAATTACCCACATCTACGAAACCAAGTCCGGAATACAATACTCAATGGAGGGAAAACCGGGATCACTATATGTTTTGTTAAAAAATTTTAGGAATAAACTTACATGAATTTTATGTTAATTATGCTAAGTTTTGTGACACAACTTACGTGACTTTGTGAAAACTTAAGCAAATTTGTGAATTAAAAGTGTTCTCCAAGGACTTACTCGTATTTGTAATCACTTATGCATTTTTTGGGAAGTCACTTACGTCAGTTGTGAAAACTCATGCATATTTGTATTGTTGAAAATTTTAGGAACAAACTTACACATCATTTTGTACTAACTATTCTAAGTTTTGTGACACAACTTACGTGATTTTGTGAAAACTTACGCAAATTTATAAAATAAAAGTGTTCTCCAAGGACTTACTCATATTTGTGATCACTTACGCATTGTTTGAAATCATTTACGTCAGTTGTTAAAACTTATGCCTTTTTGTGTTGTTGAAAATTTGTAGGAACAAACTTATGCATCATTTTGTATTAACTCTCCTGAGTTTTGTGACACATAACTTACGTGACTTTGTGAAAACTTACGCAAATTTGTGAACTAAAAGTATTCTCCAAAGACTTACTCGTATTAGTGATCACTTATACATTTTTGTGAAATCACTTAAGTCAATTATGAAAACTTATGCATTTTTGTTTTGTTGAAATTTTTTGGAAGTAAACTAAAGCGAATTTTGTGTTAATTACCCTGTGTTTTGTGACACAACTTATGCAACTTTGTGAAAATTTACACAAATTTGTGAAATAAAATTATTCTCCAAAGACTTACTCATATTCGTGATCACTTGCGTATTTTTTGAGAAATCACTTACGTCAGTTACGCATTTTTATGTCGTTAAAAATTTTTTAGGAACAAACTTACGCATCATTTTGTGTTAACCATCCTGAGTTTTGTGACACGACTTACGTGATTTTGTGAAAACTTACGCAAATTTGTGAAATAAAAGTGTTCTCCAAGAACTTACTCGTATTTGTGATCACTTATGTATTTTTTTAGGAAATCACTTATGTCAGTTGTGAAAACTTATGCATTTTTGTGTTGTTGAAAATTTGTACGAATAAACTTATGTGAATTTTGTGTTAACTACCATGAGTTTTGTAACACAACTTACGTGATTTTGTGAAAATTTTCGCAAATTTGTGAAATAAAAGTGTTCTCTAAGGACTTCCTCGTATTTGTGATCACTTGCGCTTATTTTGGGAAATCACTTACGTCAGTTGTGAAAACTTACATATTTTTGTGTTGTTGAAAATTTTTAAGAACAAACTTACACATCATTTTGTATTAACTATCCTGAGTTTTGTGACACGACTTACGTGATTTTGTGAAAACTTACAAAAATTTGTGAAATAAAAGTGTTCTCCAAGGACTTGCTCGAATTTGAAATCATTTACACATTTTTTTAAAATCACTTACGTCAGTTACGAAAACTTACTTATTTTTGTGTTGTTGAAAATTTGTAGGAACAAACTTATTCTTCATTTTATGTTAACTACCTTGAGTTTTGTAATACAATTTATGTGACTTTGTGATTTTATGAAATAAAAGTGTTCTCCAAGGACTTACTCGTATTTGTGATTACTTACACATTTTTTTGGGAAATCACTTACGTCAGTTGTGAAAACTTAAGCAATTTTGTGAAATAAAAGTGTTCTCCAAGGACTTACTCGTATTTTTAATCAGTTACGCATTTTTTGGGAAATCACTTATGTCAGTTGTGAAAATTTATGCATTTTTGTGTTATTAAAATTTTTTAGGAACGAACTTGCTCAAATTTTGTGTTTACTTACACATTTTTGTGAAATCAAAGTTTTCTCCAACAACTTGCTCGTATTTGTGTTCACTTACGCATTCATGTGAGATCAATTAAGTGATTTTTGAAAACTTACACATTTTCTATTGTTCCAAATTTTGGGGAATAAGCTTATGTGAATTTTGTGTTAATTTATGTATTTTTGTAAAATCACTTACGTGAGTTATGAAAACTTACTCATTTTTGTGAAATCAAAGTTTTCTCCAACGACTTACTCGCATTTGTGTTCACTTTAAGCATTTTTATGAAATCACTTATGTGATTTGTGAAAACTTACGTATTTGTTTTGTTCTAAATTTTGGGGAACAAACGCAAGTTTTGTGTTAACTTACGCATTTTTGTAAAATCACTTATGCGAGTTGTGAAATCCAAGTTTTCTCCAAGGACTTACTCGTATTTGTATTCACTTACATGACTCGTGAAAACATACCATTTTTGTGTTATTCTAAATTTTTGGGAACAAACTTACTTATTTTTGTAAAAACTTACATATTTTTGTGAAATCATTTGTGTGAGTTGTGAAAACTTACGCATTTTGTGAAATTCAAGTTTTCTCCACGGACTTACTCATATTTGTGTTTACTTATGCATTTTTGTGAAATCATTTACGTGATTTGTGAAAACTTAGGTATTTTGTATTGTCAAAAAATTTTGGGAACTTGCACATTCTTGTGAAAGTTTACGCATTTTTATAAAATCACTTACGTGAGTTATGAAAACTTACATATTTTTGTGAAATTTAAGTTTTTTCCAATGACTTACTCGTATTTGTATGCATTTATGCATTTTTGTGTTGTTCTAAATTTTTAGGCACAAACTTATGCATTTTTGTGAAATCACTTACATGAGTTATGAAAACTTACTTATATTTGTGAAATCTAAGTTTTTTCCAGGGACTTACTCGTATTTGTCTTCGCTTGGGCATTTTTGTGTTGTTTTAAATTTTTGGTAATAAACTTACATATTTTTGTAAAAACTTATGCATTTTTGTGCTATCACTTATGTGATTTTTGAAAACTAATGCATTTTGTATTCTAAATTTTTTGAAATACACTTACGCATTTTTGTGAAATCACTTATGCAATTTGTGAAAACTTATGCATTTTTGTGTTGTTCTAAATTTTAGGGAACATACTTACGCATTATTGTGAAAATTTACGCATATTGTTGAAATCACTTACGTAAGTTGTGAAAACTTGCGTATTTTTGTGAAATCTAAGTTTTCTTCGCATTTGTGTTCACTTACACTTTTTTGTGAAAACACTTATATGATTTGTGAAAATTTGTACATTTTTGCGTTGTTCTAAATTTTTGGAAACATACTTACGCATTTTTGTGAAAACATACACATTTTTATGTTGTTTTAAATTTTTGGAAACACACTTACATATTTTTGTGAAATCAGTTACGTGAGTTATGAAAACTTACGCATTTTTGTGTTATTCTAAATTTTTTGGAACACACTTGCACATTTTTGTGAAATCACTTACATGAGTTGTGAAAACTTACGCATTTTTGTGAAATTTAAGTTTTCTCCAAGGACTTACTTGTGTTTGTATTCACTTGCGCATTTTTGTGAAATCACTTTTGTGATTTGTGAAAACTTATACATATTTGTATTGTTTTAAATTTTTGGGAACACATTTATGTTTTCTTTGTGAAAACTTATGCATTTACGTGAGTTGTAAAAACTTATGCATTTTTATGAAATCAAAGTTTTTTCCCGGGACTTCATCATATTTGTGTTGACTTACTCATTTTTGTGAAATCAATTACATGATTTGTGAAAACTTACGTATTTTTATGTTCTAAATTTTTGGAAACACATTTACGCATTTTTATAAAAATTTACGTATTTTTTATGAAATCACTTACGTGAGTTATGAAAACTTACACATTTTTGTGTTGTTATAAATTTTTAAAAACACACTATTTTTGTGATATCACTTATGTAATTTGTAAGAACTTACGCATTTTTGTGTTATTCTAAATTTTTGGAAATACAGTTACGCATTTTTGTAAAATTACTTATGTAAGTTGTGAAAACTTGCACATTTTTGTGAAATCCAAGTTTTCTCCCAGGACTTACTCGTATTTGTATTCACTTACACATTTTTGTGTTGTTCTAAATTTTTAGAAACAAACTTACGCATTTTTATGAAAATATTTACACATATATAATATAATCTATTATTTTAATAGTATTTACCTGTAAGTTGACTTGCTTAGAAGGTCAATAATGTTTAACTTATAACACAAACTTGTATAACTGCTAACACAAATTTATATAACCTACGCAAAGAAAATGTATAAGGAACCATGTATGCCTTGCTTATGGTATGCAAAGCATATCTAAGAATCCTTCTAATGGGGTAATAATAATAATAATTACAAATTTACCATCCATCAATTTTCAAGGGTAATCAAAAGAATAATTATGAGAACCCAAACTTATAGTCCCCAAATTTATTGAATGTTGATGTGTGATTGAGAATGAATTTGTGTAATGTAAGATCCATGTATAGAATAACTTTGAACGACTAGATGATAATTCTAGATAATTTCTGAATAGTTAAATTTGAATTAAGTATTATTGTATTCAAAATGATACATCTAACAATAATAAAAGTAAGAGACTTGCATATAATGTCTTAGAATATTAAGCCTAACCATCCATCCATGTTCTCAAGAGCATTCATAATTATGTATCTAACAATAATAAAAGTGAGAGACTTGCATATAATGTCTTAAGCCTGCCCACACAAGGAAAGGTGATATTGACTCTCCTCAAGAATTGGACTCAACCTCAAACCACCACACTTGAGAGCCTCGTGCAATTTTTCCATGACCACAAGGCCACAACATTTTCACTAGGGCCCCATTAAAACAATTTTCTGGTAAGAATTCTTTGAAAACAACAGAGTACTCCAAGCTTTTTGCATCACACTAGAGAACGGGAAGAATAAAAGAAACAAAAATGAGAAAATTAAGTTAGTTGTATAAATTTCTACATATAGATTATAACGATCCCGGTTATCCCTCTACTGTTCTGTTGTGTTCCGGACTCGATTCCGTGAAGTTGGTAGTGGTGTCCATCTTGTTGCCGTCCTTTAATTCCACTTGATTGAGTTTTAGGATGTTTTGAGCAGGGTTGTTACAGGTTGGTTAGGCCTTGGTTTCAATTCCTTGTTGTTCAGTTTTTAGGCGATCCGCTCGAGCGGGTCTTCTTGCGCTCGAGCGGGGATTGCACACCTCCAGTATTTCGTGTTTCTGCAAAACTTTTGCAGATGTGATTTTTACGCTGGAGCGGGTTTGTTTACGCTCGAGCGGTGGCGCTCGAGCGGGTAGTACCTTCTGGGTATAAGTTCTGGAAGGGGGAAATCTACGCTCGAGCGGACTGGTTTTCGCGCTCGAGCGGAAGTGCTTTATTCTTGTGTCTTGGCGCTCGAGCGGGCCTTATTGCGCTCGAGCGTGTCCAGATTTTTTTTTTTGGCGCTCGAGCGTTGTGTTATCCGCTCGAGCGGGTCATACGTATATGAGTTATCTGCTGGGTGATTTTAAATCACTTTTTGCTTTTCTTTCTCTCTCCTACTTTTTTTAAAAACCATTTTTGAGAGCCTCTCTCTCTAGAAGCTCCATTCTCTCTAGGGTTTGATCTAGTTAGAGTGTCCTCCTTCTCTTCGGCCTTTGTAATAGTTGTGTTGATCGTCAAGGGCGTCGTTTTGATCTGAAAATCTTGGTCTTTGGAGCACTTTGGTTTTGGTCTCTTCTCCATCCGAGCTCTAATTTCGAGGTAGGGATAACCTACTCCTTACTATGGACTTTGTCTTTAAATTTTAGTATTTTGAGATGTTGGGGTTGGTTTGGTAATTTTGTGATGGTTGGGGGCTTTTGTGTAAATTTACAAAAGTTGGGATTTTAGCTATATAAAACCTAGATGCATGTTTGGCATGGAAAAGTGAAATTAATGTTAAAACATTGTAATGTTAATTATGGAATATGCCCTAATTACATTGGTTAATTAATTTGCATAATTAATGATGAGGAATGAGAAATGGATTTGGAAATGTGTGGGATTAAAGGGTGTAGTCGGATTATTTATCGTTCACCTATTTGGAATGTTGATTATATATCCATTGTTGCATTTATTTTCTGTATAGAAATAACTGCTTTGGGCTATCGGTGGAGGATAGTCTTGATTGTTGTAGACAATGCATGATGATTAGGCAAACTAAAACTAAAACTAATCATTGGAATGTGTCATTGAGTATGACGGTTGAAAGAATACATTAAATTTATGTGTTGTGTGATGATGTGTATGATTATTGTTTATATGCATTGTGTCGTGTTGGAGGAGATAGGGGATGTACTCCACGGTTTAGGGGAAGATAGGTGATGGACCTCTAAACCGGATGTTGTTGGGAGGAGATAGGAGATGGACTCCATAGATAGAGCTCATATGCTTATCTATTAATGTGTTGACAGAGCTCATATTCTTGTCTTTGGAAGTGTGATAGTGCTCTTATGCATATCTATGGAAGTGATGATATAGCTTGTATGCTTATCTGTTGGTATGTGATATGGCTAGTATGCTTATCTATTATGAAATGGGAAAGTGATTAATATGAATTATTGCCTCATATGAGTTGTTTTGCCAGGTTCTGAGCCATGGTTATAATTTGAGAATTTAACAAGATTGGAAAATGGATTGTAACATGGACTTGTATGTCATGAAACTGTAAAGTGTGATAAGGGAAAGCACCAGTGTTGGCCATCTATCAATTGCTAATCTTTTAGTCATTGTTCATATTTGGTTTAGTGTATCTCTACTGGGCTGTGGTTCACCCTATATGAGAATATCATTTTCAGGTACAGGTAGCATGCCACCTCCAAGGACGTAGCTTAGGAGGCTAGAGGCGGGCAGACTTTTGTTGTTTAGTTTCTTTGATGTATTACATGTGTATTCAAGCCAAGGGCTTAATGTGTAACTGAGTTAGCACTCTTTTGTTGTAACCAAGTGTTAACTTGGAAAGCTGTAAGGCTTTAAGGCATTTGCTTTTGTCGTTAACATGTAATATTTTTTTGTAATGGAACTCTGATGAATAGAAGAAAGTGAAAATTTTTATATATCAATGCATGTCTATATGATGGGTTTATTGTCATTATTTCGAGGGCGTTACATAGATTGTATATTTAATATATAATAACTTGGTGTAATATAAACACACGAGGGTCAAAAAACAGAGGTAGTATTTTTATGTAATGGGTATACCATTATGGTGTATTCTTCTAAATCACAAGCATGTGAAACCCATCTCCATACGTTTGTGTGTGAGAGGTATACACTACTGTGATGTACCTATTATGTAAGATACTTTCACCAAAGAAGAAAAGAAGGTGTTGCTTCTCACAGTCCACAAGCTCAGGATCAAATGCATTATTGTCAAAGAATAGAGAACTGTCGTACTCCAGTTCCACCTTCGAGGAAATTTTTTTTTTTAAACATTACTATTAATTGCTAGGTAAATATATATATATATATATATAACACGTAACTAACCAAAACTTAAATGCCAGAGCGCATAAAAGCTCAAATAAGATTGTAAATACGAAAAGCCTAACTACATACGGTAACCAATAATAAATAAAGACAAACCCTGAAATTTAGTATTATAGGTGGCAATTAAACAGTAGCTGTTGAATTATGGCCCTCACCCTCTTAATAGGATTGTCCTCTTGCTTTCCAAAGAAGATTGCCAAAACCAAGTGCTCAAGTCCAACCTCCTTATCACCTGCAAAATTTGCTCAAGTTTAAAACAACACACGAATGTGTGCATAAACCTACTTCTTCCTGCCACCAGACTTGATCAAGTTTCTCCAACCCAATTCAAACATAATTATGACTCAACTACGTTTGTAACTGATCATGTTATTATTTTATTTTATGCCCTGAAAATTTATAGAACATATAATTATACAACCATTTAGAATAAAGCAGAGGATATTCTACAAGATTCATAACATTCACACATTTTAAAAGATACATAATATTCAATGGAGTATTGAGGTCATTACAAAGATAAAAGATTTTACCAAGTTTGTTGGCTGCTATGCGTGATAACTTGTAAATGCTAAACATATGTAATCCACCTCGAACATCTTGGCCTGTCATTGAGCATCCTCACATTGTCACCAACTCTTGAAAAAGAGAGGCCAAACAAAATGTGTTGTATGTTAATGAAACATTGACATTGCATTCTTCTCTCATTATCAGCAATGTTAATCACTCCATGAAGCTCGTCTGTACAAGGTCCGAAGCTCCCACGTGATATAGGAAATATGATAGCTTCCTGAAAATAGATCAATTGTAAAAAGGAAAACAAAAGCATTGGCATGTTGTCAGCATTCAAAGGAGTTATCAGGGCCTTGATCGAACCCTATGAAGCATGGCACATCGAAAAACAAGTTATACTAGTATGTTTTGGGCACTAGTACTTCTATCTTTTTATTTTTTATTTTTAACAATAACAAAACAATTTTGTTAAAATAAAAAGTGAAAACAAGGAGAGGACAAGAAGTCATCATACAAAGACAATAACTCAGCACTAGAATCCAAAGAAGTGCCAACTAAAACATAAAACAAATCACCACTAGGTATAACAAACAGTATACCAATCCCAGTAATCAAAAAAAGAGATATGTCCTTGAAAGGAGAAGACACACTAGCCCAAACTAATGTGAGATACCTCACCCTATCCCAAAAAACATCAACCTTTGACTCCTTTTCATTAAAAATTCTATCATTTCTTTCCAACGAAATGGTCCAAAAGATAGCAAAGATAATGCACGTCAATGTTTTGGCCTTCTATCACTAGTACTTCTATGTGTACCAAGTACACAAAACACGTACTCAAATTTTTTTTCTTAATTTTTGTCATACTCAAAAGTACCTAGCATATACCCAAGTTATATCTCAACTAGAATAGGGTTGCGAACGAACAGAGACAGACCGAGCTTTACTGGGCTCGAGTTTGGTTTGTTTGTTTATCGAGCTTGATTATCCAGCTCGAGCTCGGTTCGGCTTGTTAATATTAGTTGGGGTAAATTATACTTTGCATCAAATCTCAATTTGCACCAAATCTCACTTTGGCCCCTATACATGAAATCATGACAGTCAACCCCTTACACTTTTGGTTAATTCCACTTTGGTCCCTACACATGAAATTGTGAGAATCAACCCCTTGCACTTTTGCTCAAATCCCACCTTAGTCCCTACACAAGTGTCAACGTCTCTCTTTTGTCACTTCATTTTTAAATCTTTAACAAAATCCAATCATGAGACAAAAATGTGAATACAAAATGAAAGTAAGAGAGGAAAATCATCCATATTTCCTACCAATATACTTTGTCCTTAGAGATAAGCGAGTGAGAGTTATATAATACAATATGTATATATATATATATATATATTCATATGCTAAAAAATAGAGCTTTTAAAATAATAAAAAAATATGACGAATAAATCAAAGAGAAAGGAAGATGAATAGATAGAAGATTGTGTTACCATGAAAAATAGAGTTTTGAGATTCTAATTTATGCAAAACCCTAGCTCATCTTCTTAATCATTCACAATCTATATTTTGTTTTAGCCTAATATAGTCCTAATTTGATGTAAATTTTGGGACAAAGTGTGTATTGGTGGAAAATGTAGATGATTTTCCTCTTTTACCCTCATATCGTAGTCATATTCTTGTCACACGATTAGATTTTGTTAAAAATTTAAACAATTGAGCAATAGAAAAGGGGATATTGGTACTTGTCTAAGGATCAAAGTGAGATTTGACCAAAAATACAGAGGGTTGACTATCACAATTTCATGTGTAGAAACCAAAGTAAGATTTTGTCATAATTTCATGTGTAGGGCCAAATTGGGATTTGATGCAAAGTGCAGGGGTGTAAAGTGTAATTTACCTTATTAGTTGATTTCGAGCTCAACTTGAAGACTGATAATTAATTTTTTATTATTAAAAATTACATTATTTAAATATATAAATAATATATTTATATATTATTTAATAATAAATTTAAATACAAATATTATTTATATTATTTTAATATAAATAATGTATTAATGCTATTATTTATACATATTTTATACTATTTAATATATAAATAATATATTTCTTTTATAATTTAAATTTTAATTTAAATTTAAATAAATTTATAATTTTAATTTTAATTTTAATTTTAATTTAAATAAAAATAAAACAAGCCAAACTTATTCGATCTTGAGCTCAAAACGAGCCTAAAAGTCAAGCTCAAGCTCAAGCTTGTTTATTAACTTAACGAATTGAGCTGAGCCAAGCCCTTAACGAGTCGAGTCGAGCTGAGCCAAGCTCGCAAACAGCTTAGTTCGTTTGTAGCCCTAACTAGAATAGTATTTACTTTTGGACTAATTACATTTTTAGTTCACAAAGCATGAGCCTTGTGTCATTTTGATCCTCAATGTTTGATTTGTGCCAATATTGTCTCCAATGTATAAAACGTAAGGCAAATTACATTACTAGTCCCTATATTTTACCCCTTGTATCATTTTGGTCCCTACACTTTCAAATCACTCAATTTTGACCCTTAATTTTAGATTATGTGTCAATTTAGTCCTATTGACAATTCCGTTAGTGTTTTTGACGAAAAATTGATCACTGAATTGGTTGAGGTTAACTTATTGAGTTGAGCAAACTTATAATTTTGACGCTAAAATCATGATACATTCCACTTATGTGTGTATTTTCCACTAAAAAATGCTAACAGTTGCATTCAATTGACTAAGTTGAGACAGTTATAAATTCAAGGTTAAAATCGAGTCAATTGGAATTATAAGGACCAAAATGCAAGGACTATTGGTGTAATTTGACCTAAAAAGTATTTCAATTTAGTTTCCAAATGTTAAATTACATCTATTAATAGAGTTATATTGGGAGACTAAATTGAGACACTTTTTACACATTATAAACCAGATTGATACAACTTCAACATTGGGACCATATTGAAACACTTTATACATAGGGACTAAATTGACACAATTTAAACATTGAGGACCAAAATGACTCCTGCTTTGGGGACTAGAAATGTAATTAACCCTTTACTTTTAAATGAAGTTAGTTTTATTGGATTTTTTTTCTTAATTTTTGCCTCAAACAGAGGACCTAGTATATATCCAAGTCATACTTCAACTAGAGCAGTATTTACTTTTGGGTTGATTACATTTTTAGTCCCCAAAGGATAAGCCTTATGTCATTTTGGTCCCCATTGTTTAAATTGTGTTAATTTAGTTTCCAATGTATAAAATTGTTTCAATTTGCTCCCAATGTTCAAGTCGTATCAATCTGGTCCATAGTGTATAAAAAGTGTTTCAATTTATTCTCCCAATCTAACTCTGTTAGTAGATACAATTTAAACATTTGGGGTCTAAATTGAAACATTCTTTATACATTGGGGACTAGATTGACTCAAATTAAACATTGAGGACGGACATTGAAATATATTTATACATTAGGGACCAGATTGACATTATTTAAGCATTGCGGATCAAAAAATATAGTTATACTTTTTTTGTGACGGCACAATTTGCTGTCACAAAAAATAGAGTATTTGCGACGGCAGAAAATCCTGTTGCGAAAAAGGAGAGTATTTGCGACGGCAAAAATTATTGTCGCAAAAAAAAAAAAAGAGTATTTGCAACGGCAAAGATTGTTGTCGCAAAAAAAACAAAATAGAATTTTTGCGACGGCACCAGCTGCAGTCGCAAAAAAAAAAAAGTAAATATATATATATATATATGTATTGTGGCTTTGAGACGGCTTCATATATATATATAGTCACAAAATGGTTTAAATAAATGCAACGGTATTTTTCTGTCACAATTTTTTTTTTTTAAAAAACGACGTCTTCTTACTCTTTTGATATAACATTTCTCTTTTCACCCATTTTTTCATCTTCCTGTCTCTCTTCTCTTTTTCTCTCTCACTCTCTTCTCTGTCTGTTTGTCTCTCTCTTTTTCTCTGTGTCTCTGTCTTCCTTCTCTTTCTCTCTCTCACTCATCGCTCTTCTCTGTCTGTTTGTCTATCTCTTTCTCTCTGTCTCTGTCTCTCTTCTCTTTCTCTCTCTCACTCATCACTCATCTCTGTCTGTCTATCTGTCTCTCTCTCTTTCTCTCTGTGTCTCTCGTCCATCTCTCTTCTCTCTATCTCTCTTCTCTCTTTGTCTCTCTTCTCTCTCTCTCTTGTTTATCTCTTTTTGCTCTCTTTGTCTCTCTCTCTTCTCTCTCTCTCTCTCCCTGTCTCTCTCGCTTATCTCTCTTCTCTCTGTGTCTCTCTCTTTTTCTATGTCTCTCTCTCATTCATCTCTTTTTGCTCTCTTTCTCTCTCTTTGTCTATCTCTCGCTCATCTTTTGTTTCTTTCTCTTTTTTTGTCTCTCTCTCTATCTCTTTCTCTTTCACTCATCACTATTCTCTCTCTGTCTGCCTGTCTATTTTTCTGCCACTCTCTTTCTCTCTCCCATTTTGTTCACCTTGCTCACTTTTTCTCTTCTCTCTTCTCTATTTATCAAGCTCCCTTTTGATTTATCGATCCACTACAAGAAAATGCACTTTTAGCGACCACTTTGTCTCTTTCTCTCTCTCTATCTCTATTCTTTATCTGTCTCTCACTCATCTATCTCTCTCACTACTCATCTGCTCTACCACCTTCACCACTACTACAAATGTCACTCCACTACCACCACTGTTGCCACTCCACCTCTATGACTACCATTACTACCACCATCGCCACCATTCCATTACCACCATCACCACTACTACAACTATTACCTCTTCTCTACCATTGCCACTCCATCATCTCTACCACTACCACAACTTCACCACTAATCTTCTTCGCCATCACCACCACCATCACCTCTTATCCACCACTTTCGCCACTACTGCCGCTCCCTCTGAAACTTGATTCAAATTTATTTTTTAAAGACTAAAAATTAGTTTCATGAAAAAATTTAAAAAATCAAAACTACCATTCTCGTCAATTTTATATAATGTTTTGAAGGATATGATCAACTTGTTTGGTTTAGATTTTCAGTATTTATTTTTCAGGAAATTGAAATTTTTTATTATGTGTGTGTGTTTTTTTTATTTTTATTTTTTACGTTTTCACTATTTTTTTTTAATATTCTAAGCATTTTTTTTAATTTTTAAATACACCACACATAAATGCACTTTAAAAATATAATATTTATGAAAAAAAATATTTATAAAATTCACTAAATACTATAAATATATATATATATATATATATATATATGAAAATTTAGTACATTTTTCGTATTCTTGTGCATTTATTGATTTTTAAAATTTTTTTGACAAATATTTTATTTTTTAGATACATCTAAGTAAGGTACATCTAAAAATATAAAAAATAAAAATTACTTAAAATTTTAAAAATTCACTAAAAATAAAAAACTCAATTTTTAAAAAATTAAATCAAAAAAATCGAAATCAAATAATTTTAAAAAATTCAAAAATACATTTAAAAAAAAAAAAATCAACCAAACATGATCTCAATTTTTTACCTCCCTCCCAACGAATAATGTTTTAGAGCACTAAATTGGGAGCTCTAATAATGTTTTAGAGCACTAAATTGGAAGGTCTAGAGTATCACTAATGATGTGGCACAATGACCTCCACTAAAGTAATGTGATGTTTTAGCTTGAGTTTTTTTTTTTTTTTTAAAAGCTCATTAGAACTATTAGTGTTCTAGAGATTAGTGGGTGGTAAATCACCACTCAATTTCAAAATGTTCGAATTTCCCACAAAACCCTATCTCTGATTCGTTTTCCCTCTCCTTCTTTTCACGCTCAAACAGAAAATTCACCAAAAGAAAAGCCCTAATTTCCAAACCCCCCTAACGCTAATACGCAGTGTACTCTCCGCTCAACTCTTTCCTTATCTACACACACTCACACGCAGAAATGGCTTCCGCCAATGCTATCTCCACCACCTCGATCCTCACTTCTCCCAAATAGGTAATACTATCATCACAACTCTTTATCTGCTGCCGATACATGCATACGTATGTATGTATATATTGATTGATTGTGTTGTGTGGATTCAGGGGAATTTGACGAGTAGGAGAGTGAGTCAACTACTGCAAGGTCAGAAGATGAATTACAATGGGGCGTCCTCGAGTCGGCAGTTCGTAGTGAGAGCTATTGCGAAGGAGATCGCATTTGACCAGAGTTCGAGGTCTGCTCTTCAGGCAGGCATCGATAAGCTTGCTGATGCTGTTGGCCTCACTCTTGGTCCAAGAGGTATAATCTCTCTCTCTCTCTCTCTCTCTCTCACTTCTTTTTCTTCTATTTCCATTTCTTTGTAGAGTTAGATGTTTGTTATTTTACAATTGTGTTTGTTAATTTGTATAAAAAAAAAGAGTGATTGCATTAATATTAAAGCTTAAAGTTCGTTTGGATTGGGGAAAATAAAAGAAATGCATTTCTTTTTATTCATATCAACTATTTTGATTAATAAAGAGATACAGATGTGGTGAAATGGAAGGAAATGGAGAGACTTACTCTTAAAATTCCCATTTTGAATCTCTCTAAAAGTGAAGAGATTGAGAGAAAAATGTTACTAACAGATTACTATATTTTTTTCTATTTCATGATACTAAAATTGTCCCTTTAGATGTAGAAGAAATAAACATAAAATTGACTCTTTGGTAATATTACATGAGAGTTTTTTTTTTCTTTTTTCTTTTTTCTTTTTGCCTGTAGTTCAAATAAAGATAGGAGAGAAAATTATTCTCTTTTTTTATTTATTTATTTATCCAATCAAAAGAAACAGAAAACACAATATTTTCTCTTGTTTTCTTTTCTTCCCTAACCTAAGTAATCATTTTTAGTTCAGCAAAGAGATTGTTTTCAATGTTCACAAAAGATGGAAATGAAATATACTGAAGTTTTACTTTTGTAAAGTAGTTTGATTGTTCTGAAACATTGACACAATCGGCCATTATTTTTTTTTTGTTGGCACTCTTCCACTTGAAGATCATGATTCATATCCATACTCTTCACATTGGTGGAACATGAAAATTTGGCCCATTAGGAGAGATGAGCACATATTTTACTGCTATAGAGCTATTACTGTTCAACTGATTCCTCAGTTCAAACTACGCTACATACCATAATTGGAGCATCTTAGATTATTAGAACTTGAAGGAACTACTATAAATTGAGATTATTTCATTTGCTTTCAGTTTTATCCTTTTCCATTGTCCTAGAAAATCAGAGTCCTGTTATCTTTATTCCCTCTTATTTGTTCCCAGGAGCATTTTGCGGAGAATGCCAAATTATCTGCAAACTATTTTATTGCTAATTGTGAAGAAATGTTGGTATGTTTTATATATTTTTTCTTTCTTTGCTTCCTCATGAAGTTTTCTTTGTTTAACTAATGAGACAGTTTATCGTTTTAATGCGTTCTTTCTTCTTGTCACCTTTCTTTGTATTACATTTTGTTATTGACAGAAAGTTGCTGCTATAATTGATGAGTTGCTCCTCGGGTTGCATAATAAGTTCCTTTTTTGCATTAGGTAACATCTTTATTTCTCATTTGGGAGTTTCCTTCTTTATATTAACTTGGCATTGTTTTCATACTTTGAAAATCTTGCCGAGCACTTTTAGATTTTAGGGCTGAGCAAGAAATCCGTAAAATCCGTAATCCGATCCAGTCCAGTCCAATCCGATAGGTTTGGATTGGTTTTTCGAATCCGTGGTTCGGTTCCGGATTGAAGAATTAAAAATCCGTAGTCCACGGATTGGTTCCGGATTGAACCTCACGGTTCCGGATTGGAACCGATCCGGACCGTATACAAATAGTCTATATTTTTATTATACATCCTCCCCCATAGTATCTTCTCTTATTCTATATAAAATCTAAACTCAAACCTAAACCTCGTATAATATCTTCTTTTATTACTTTTGTTTTTTAGTTTTTAGTTTTAATTTGTAATGATCTAAATACTTATGATGAAACTAGTTTTTTTATGATTGTTTAAATTCTAGAACATTATGTCGCTATTATAAAAAAACATGTTGCTATTGTAGAACTAATATAGCGCTATGTTTATATTTTTATAAAATTAAAGTATTATATATATATATATATATTTTTGTTATTTAATTATGTGAATCCGTGGTCCTAAACCGATCCAATCCGTGTTGAAATGGATTGGTTCGGATTGGTTCCAAGATTTAAACGGATCGGATTGGTTCCGATTTTTCAGGAACCGTAGATAACGAATTGGTCTTGGTTTTATCCCAATCCGGTCCAATCCGGACCATGCTCACCCCTATTAGATTTTAGTGTGTAATTTTTTATCTCTGTATTTTTTTTTGGGCAGTCTTGTGTTTTGTATTCTCCCCTTTGATGGGGTTCTGACTTTTGCTCATAGGGGCCTGTCTCTATATAGCGATCCCGGGTTTACCCTTGTTGTACAGTGATCCGGACATGTGTCCGTGGATGTTGGTTGTTGTTTATTATCTTGTTTGCATCCTTTTTACTTTGTATATTGAGTTATAAGATGTGTTGGGCAGGTTTGTTACAGGTTGGTTGTGTTTGGGAGCCTAGTGTTGCTGCCCAGATTTTTGGACCTTCGCTCGAGCCAGGAGTTTGTCGCTCGAGCGAGAGTGAGGGTCGTGTCTGGTGGGTCGAGCCAGGATGGCTTCGCTCGAGCGAGTGTTGCGTCTGGTTCTGGACCTGAGAGTTGCCTTTCTTGGCTCGAGCGAGCTTCCTTCGCTCGAGCGGTCTGGGTTTTTCTTCGCTCGATCGAGAGTTCCTTGGCTCGAGCGAGAGTTTCTGTGTCTGGTCGCTCGAGCGACCAAGTCTTCGCTCGAGCGAGCGTGTTTTATATCAGCGGACAGTAGCGTTTTTGAACATCACTTTTTCACTCCCTTTTTCTTTCAAAACCTAGATCCGACACTCTCTCTCTAAACTTACATTCTCTCTAAGAATTGATCTCCCTAGAGTGTGAATCTAGCCTAGGGCCTTTGTTAAAAAGATAGAGGGCGTTGAGAGCTTTGTTTTAATCTGAAAAAGTTTGGATTTGGAGCAAGTTGATCTTCGAGTCTTCATCTCCTTTGTGGCTTAAACTTCGAGGTAGGGATACCCTACTCCTCTCTATGGATTTTGTCTTTAAATTTTGGTATTTTGAGATGTTGGGCTTGGTTTGGTAATTTTGTGAAAGTTTGGGGCTTTTGTGTAATTTTACAAAAGTTGGGGTTTTATTCATAATAAACTTAGATGCATGTTTGGCATAGAGAAATGGAATTGATGTTAAATCATTGATGAAAATGGGACCTAAGGGTTGAAATGGTAATTATGGAAAATGGCCTAATTACATTGTTTGATTAATTGGGATAATTAATGGTGAGAAATGAGGAAATGAAATGTTGATTGAATATCCATTGTGCATTTATTTTCTGTTTAGAAATAACTGCTTTGGGCTATCGGTGGAGGATAGTCGTGATTGTTGTAGACAATGCATGATGATTAGGCAAACTGAAACTAATCAATGAAATGTGTCATGGAACTTGACGGTTGATAGAATACATTAACTGTATGTATTGGGTGATTGTATATAGAACCAATGTGTTTATATACGTTATGTGTAGAGGAGGAGATGGGGGATGTACTCCGCGGTTTAGGGGAAGATAGGGGATGTACCTCTAAACCGGATAGTGTTGGGAGAAGATAGGGGATGAACTCCGTAGATACAGCTCATATGTTTGTCTAGAGAAGTGAAGATAGAGCTTATATGCTTATCTTGGTAAAGTGTGGATACAGCTTATATGCTTATCTGTGAATGTGGGATATTGTTGTTATACATATCTGTTGAGAATGTGGATATAGCTTATATGCTTATATGAATGTGGGATATAGTTTTTATACATATCTATGGAAATGATGATAGAGCTAGCATGCTTATCTGTTGAAAAAGGGAAAATGAAAGGTAACTTAGACTCGTAAGTTGTATGACATAAATGTGTAATTTATGTGAATGTATTTGTGTTAGCCATCTATCAATTGCTAATCTTTTAGTCATTGTTCATGGTTGGTTTAGTATATTTCTACTGGGCTGTGGCTCACCCTATATGGGAATATCATTTTCAGATGCAGGAAGCATGCCACCTCCAAGGACATAGCTGGGAGGCTAGAGGCGGACATACTTTTGTCGCTTAACTTTTAATGTATTACATGTAACTTCAAGCCAAGGGCTTAATGTGTAAACGAGTTAGTATTCTTTTGTTGTAACCAAGTGTTAACTTGGAAAGCTGTAAGCCCGTAGGGCATTTTGTTTTGATGTTAACATGTAATACTTATGTAATGGAACTCTAATGAATAATAAGAATGTGATTAGTTTATATGTAAATGCATGTCTTATCTGATGGGTTTAATGTTGTTATTTTGAGGGCGTTACACTCTATGTTGTCCCCCCCCCCAAAAAAAAAAAAAAAACCTTAGGGATCCCTCCTATTTTTTCCCCCTCCACATATTTCCTTCATAAATCCAAGATCCAAATACAACATAAGGAGAAAGAAAGTTAGGGGTTTCCATGTTAGATATAGGTGTTGCTTTATCAATTGCGATCCTCTTATAAGCATAAATTGGGGAATTCAGGTAATTATATGCTAAATCTTGGGGATTCTTGTGCATATAGTTGTCTTGTTTTGAGCTTGAATATTTAGTTGATTTTTCTTCCCGACTACTATCTGTGTAATAGCTCATTTAGCACAAGACATGCCAACAAGATCCGTTCTTTATCATACTAAATGAAATAAAGAATGGCTCAGTGGGACGCTACATATATGAATTAAATTAATATATTATTATAGTTTTTATTTATCCTTATTGTTACATTATTATTAATAAGCTTGTTACTTATTATAAGGTGATGTTATCATTGTTGTTCATAAGCCAATACCCCTCAGCACTACTGTTGATTGGTGTGGTTTGTTGTATCTTTCTGAAATTTTTGGTACTTGGCAGCATGAGGTAAGTTATGATACGTGAAAGTTATTGTCAAGATTGAGTGGAGGTGTTGACGTCCCAAAATCTCCAAACGGCGTTGGTTTAGCTCGAAACTTGGCACACACAATCGCCTAGGCACGAGAGACTTGTGGGAGAAGACGAGACTCCAATCGGGTTTCCGATTTGGGAGTTAGAGTCGGATTTCTGTCTAGCCAAAATTATTTACTTAATTATTTTTGTAATTATATAGTAGTTAATTTTTTATGTTTTTTTTGTAATTAAAATATTAATACATAATAATATTGTCATTAATTATTTTTATTTTTTGTTTTTAGATATTTCCCGGGTAGTAGTTTGCTTCTTGTGGAATGCAGGCGTGTGAAGATTGCGATTAACTTTTGTTTTTGTTACCCACGGAAGAATCATGAGGGAAATTTTTGTTTTTGATTTACGTTATTTTGAATTGTGAATAACATTATGTATTTAAACATTGTATATGTATTATGCAATATTATGTAGTGGGACAATTTTGTTAATGAGTTGTAATGAATGCAAGAATATTTTTATTATGGATGAATCGTTATTTTTATATTGGAATTTTTATATTATTATGTAATTATTGGTTTCTTTTTCAGTTATTTTTCATTTAATACAGGTAATTTTCATATTTTCATATTTTTAATAATTTTATAGCATTTTTTTTTTGAAACGACACCACATTGTCGTCACAAATGATATTGGCAGAGTTGAGACAACCTTTTGCGACAGTATTCTTTGTTGTCGCAAATAATCTTTAGCGACGGCATGTCGTGCTGTCTCAAAGAATTTTCAGGGACGGCAGGTATCTCGTCGCAATAAAAATACTTTTTCGACGGCATTTTTGCTGTCACAAATAACACCTTTAGCAAAGGCAACATAGTGCCGTCTCAAAAAATCTCAGATTTTTTTATATTAATGGCGACGACAGAATTTTATCGCAAAAAGGCAATTTTGTTGTTGCAAAAAAAAGGCGACGACATTGTGCCATCGCTAAAACCTTTTAGCAACGCCCTTTGTTGTGACCTCCCACTTGCCATTGCTAAAAGTCATCTGCCGTCACAAAACATTTTAAGTATTTGCGACGACATTTTGCCGTCGCAAAAAGTCAATTTTTTTGTAGTGCTGTTTATTATAATTAATTAATGATTTGTCTTCAAAAAATTAAGTACACCCAATTTTTGAGAAATTTCAAGGGGTGATTATGCCTATAATCAAATGTCAGGAGGTGCTTATAATTTATTATATATATAGAAAGGGTATAAATCACATAGGAAGGGTAACATGGGGATATAATATATTAGACATCATTTTGGTTGAGATCAGCAAAAATAGTATTGTTAGTAATGTCCATAAGGTTTTAGGAAGCATGGATACGGGTATGATACAATACGGATACAGCGATACAGCAAAATTTGAAAAACTAAGATACGGGTACGGCGGGGATACATTTGTAAAAAATATTATTTTTATATTTTTTAGTAATGTAGTATGTAATTTTTATAAAACAAAACATTAATGTAGTTATCTTTTGGCATGAACATAAAAAAAAAAAAAAAAAATAGCAATTCAATAAAATTTCAAAAATTCCAACAATATAGCATCACCCATAACAACCATAATGCAATTCAAATTAATTTACCCTTTCAATGATAAAAAAAAAAAAAAACCTCACAAGGCTCCTTGATGTTGTTGTCTTTTAAGGAAATAAAAAGTGGGTACTAGTAACTTAGCTTAGCTGCCCAAAAAAAAAAAAAAAAAAATGAAGAAGAAGAAGAAAGAAAAAAAGAAAAAGAAATTCAATGCAGTTAGTACAATGAGAGGAAGAGAGAGTGAGATTGAGTGAGACAGAGAGACAGAGGGTGAGTGAGATTGAGATCGAGCGAGAGACAGACAGTGAGAGGGAGAGGGAAGAGAGAGAGAGAGAGAGAGAGTGAAATCGAGCAAGAGAGAGGGACTAAGATCGAGTGACACAGACAGAAAAGTGAGAGAGTGAGAGCGAGCGAGCTAGAAAGAGAGAGAGAGAGTGAGAAAGAGTGAGAGTGAGAGTGAGAGTGAGAGTGAGAGCGAAAGAGGACAAACCTTGGTCAATGACGACGACTCAGAGTTGCTGTTGTTCGCAAATCGCAATAGAGACGACAACGTTGTTGCTGCTGTTCGAGTTGTTGCTAAGCTAGGGTTTGTTTGATTTTTTTGTTTGTTTGTTTTATTTTAGATTACTTTTGTTAATTTACACTTTGATCCCATTATAAGTTTTCAAAATTATTTTTTTTGCCCCGCCGTATCCCGAAAGTATCCCAAGCGTATTCTCGTGTATCCCAAACGTATCCAAAATTAAAAAAATTAAAAAAAATTGGGATACATCTCTGCCATATCTGATACGTATCCCGTCGTATCAGACGTGTATCCGTATCCGATATATATTCGATACGTGTACGAGGGCCATTTCAGAGTATCTGTGCTTCATAATACACCTTCAAACTGTGGGGGTCTTTGTGATATTTTTTAATGTTTGGGGGTGTTCATGTATTTTCATGAAAGATTAGGGGTGGGCACTTTTCACCAAATAATATATTGTTACATATATACCAAACCAAACAAAGCCTTTTAACTCCCATCATTTTCTATATATTGTTACACATATAGAAATAATAAAAATTTATTCATTTTCAATTTACAAATACATTAATATTTTATTATATCAAAATAATAAGAGACCATGTTTTACATTCAATTCAATATTTAAAAAAACTAGGCAAGTTACATTGACCTCCCTCGACATTTAAGAAAAATATGATAGGTCCCATAATTTAGCATAATTACCTTGGCCTCCAAACAGAGGTAACAAAATATAGATAAAATTAATATTTTCCCTTAACTTACTTCGTGTTTAAAAGACAAATTTATCTTCAATATGAAATGAAAAAATCACCTTATAGACTTGACTTAGAACCCTAACCTAGACACTTTACTGTCCTAACATTAACCTAACAGCGTGGATTTAAGTTTCATGAAAACACAAAACTTAGGGAGGTTAATCTAATTATGTTAAATTGTTTGGCTTGATGTATTTTTTTGAAATCTTAAGGGAGGCCAGTGTTGATTATTCCTAGGAAATAAGTGAGAACAAAAAATAAATCCCAAATTTCTAATTTAGAAAGATTTACTACAAAATAAATTAGAAACTTCAGGATTTAGAAATTCTAAAACTAAAAAGTCCAAAAATAAAGAATAGGTATGTCACGCCCCAATTTTTAATTACTCGGAAACATTAACAAAGCCTTTAAATTTAGGTCTATTTTTTTTTTTTTTTTTTTACAAACATCCATTACCCTTGAGTAATAAAAATACAATGATACATGTTCTCTCTCTCTCAATGAACATTACAATGATAACAATACATGCCAATCTCCTACTGAGAAACTACAAATGAATAAAATACAAATACATGATCCATCACATCTACAATGAAATTACACATAAAAGACACATTGACTTTTTAATTCTTTAATCAAAGAATCCAAACTTTCTTCCTGTAAAAAGGTAAAATAACAAGGGGTGAGCACTAATGCCCAGTAGGAATCTCATAGTTCTAAATCAATAACTAACAAACAGATAGAAATTATCATGCATGCAGGGTGATACCATATAGTAGAATGGCATTTTATAATTTCAAAATATCGTAAGTAAAGTACATTTTTCTCAAAATTATTTAAACACTTTTAAGAAAAACCTCCAGCCATTAAAAAGCATCCCTAAACTTTAGAAAACCATAGATCCTTATGAAACCAACATGTTTAAGAAACAACATCATTTAAAAATTATTAACCAATTCCCAAAATATTCCCCATTTCATTTCCATTTTTCTCTTATACTATTTCCAATCACTATAACTTCATAATGTCAAGATCCAATTTCCTTTATGTTCAAAAAGACAATCCTCATACACTCAACTCCAACTTGCCCAACAATTACCTCACAGTAACGTTTGCATTGCCAAATAGAATACAAGTATAACACAAGAATAACAGTCTTTTTTTAATTCAATTTCTCTATTATTTATAAAACAAAACTCATAATGTTCCATTATAATCACAAGCAATCCATTGAGTGTATCAACACCAATCCCTAATCCAATTACCATTTCATTTTCCAGTCTTTCAATCAATTTCATATAAAATACCGGATCCAATCACAAGTCATCTCCATGAGTCACACGCTTTACCGGTCACAAGCTGAAAGGAACGCGGAACCTCACGCTTTACCGGTCACAAGCCGGAAGGAACGTGGAACCTCATGCTTTACCGGTCACAAGCCGGAAGGAATGCGGAACCTCAACATACCGCACGCTTTACCGGGTGCTACTCCGGAAGGAAGGCAGAACCTATCTCAAGTGCCACGCTTTGCCGGCTCAAAACACGACGGGAAACGGACCCGAAGATAACATCACAATCCATCATCACAATTAGTGGACAATGCCAACACATCTTCCATTATTTTCGTAACACATTAATTCAATATATATCCATCATATATTAAAATTTCATTCACATAACAAGTACAAATATGTTCCACGACCTTCTTCATTATCCATTAAATCATTCATTGTTTTGTCACACAAAAATATAACAACACATCCATAGAGGCAAAGACTCATCTTTAAAGTGTTCACAATTCTTGGGTTCAAACTATTTCTTTACTTTTTCATATTATCATCAAATCTTCAAATTCAATTTTTTAAACACATTGATTATCAATTACTGCCCACGGTTATAAATTAAATCTCCAACATTTAATTTTCTTTGATACAACACTTTTATATAACATCGTCATATTTCACAATCTCCCATTTATCATTATTCACACTCATCTTAACCCAACATAGACTTAATTTCGTAAATTTAATGTTGATTGAAGTATAGCGATTCCGGTATTCCCTTTATTGTTCTGTTGCATTCCAGACTCGGTTCCGTGGAGTTGGTATTTGTGTCTATCTTGTTGTCGTCCTTTAATTCCATTTGTTTGAGTTTTAGGATGTGTTGGGCTTGGTTGTTGCAGGTTAGTAGAGCTTTGGCTCCCATTGCTGTTGCCCAAGTTTTTGAGTGGTCCGCTCGAGTGGGTCATTTTACGCTCGAGCGGGGTTTACACCCTTCCAGCATTTCGAGTCCCTGCAAAACTTCTGCAGGTGTGTTTTCTACGCTCGAGCGGGTTTCTTAGGCTCGAGCGAGTTGAGCTCAAGCGGCTAGTACCTTGTTGGTGAAAGTTCTGGGAGATGAAAATCTACGCTCGAGCGGACTGGTTTTCGTGCTCGAGCGGATATACTTTATCCTTGTGTCTTCGCGCTCGAGCGGGCCTTCTTGCGCTCGAGTGGACCTAGTTTTTTTGTTCTTGATGCTCAAGCGTTGTGTTTTCCGCTCGAGCGGGAATGTCGTATAACAGAGGGCAGCTGGGCATTTTTGAATCATTTTCTACACTTCCACTCTCTCTCTTACTTTCCCAAAAACGTTTTTGAGAGCCTCTCTCTCTAGAAACTCCCTTCTCTCTAGGGTTTGATCTAGTTAGAGTGCTTCCCTCCCCTTTGGTCTTTGTAAAAGTTGTGTTGATCGTCGAGGGCTACATTTTGATCCAAGAAACTTGTGATTTGGAGCAACTTCGTTTTCGTCATCTTCTTCTTTGGGTGTCATCGTTTGAGGTAGGGATTCCTACTCACTCTTATGGTCTTTGACATAGATTTTTGGTGGTTTTGATAAAGTGTTGAAGTTGGGTAATTTTGGGACTTAGGGTTTCAAAATGTTAAAAGAGGGTTTTGTTATTTTGATTCTAAAATATGTATTGTGGGTTTCAAAATAATGATATTGTTGTTGGTTGTTGATATATAGACCTTTGGGTCAATATTGGGAAATGGGGTAGAAAGCCCTAATTGGTTGTATAAATTAATTGGTATGATTAATTTGGGAAAATGGTGGTTATATGGAATTGAGTTGGAAATAATGAAATTGGCTCATTATATAGTAGAATAATGGAGTTGGATTTATTAATCGCTCACTTTTGAAAATATTGATATTTTATCTGTTGGAGCTTTTATTATCTGTTTAGAAATAATTGCTTGGGCTACCGGTGGAGGGTAGTTTTGATTGTTGTAGACAATGCATGATGATTAGGCAAACTAAAACTAATCAATTGGATATGTCATAGAGTATGACTGTTGATAGAATATATTGACGTTATGTATTGATTGATTGCGTATATGACCTATGTGTATATACGCTGTGTGTGGGGGGGAGGAGATAAGGGATGTACTCCACGGTTTAGGGGAAGATAGGGGATGGACCTCTAAACCGGATGTTGTTTGGGAGGAGATAGGGGATGGACTTCACTGATACAACTCATATGCTTGTCAGTTAACGTGTTGATACAGCTTGTATGCTTATCTATGGAAGTGTTGATACAGCTCATATGCTTATCTTTGGAAGTGTTGATATAGCTAATATGCATATCTGTTGAAATGTGGATACGGCTTGTATGCTTATCTGTTGAGATGTTGATGCAACTAGTATGTTTGTTTATTGTAAAATGGGAAACGTTTAATATGAGTCACTGTCTCATATAAGTGGTTGGCCAGGTTCTGAGCCGTTGATGTAGATTGTGAAATTGATAAGAAATGAAAACTGAATTGAAACATGAACATAGTGGTCATGAAATGGAAATGGGTTATGAATTGATTTATGAAAATTAAACATTTGTCAATTACTAATGTCTTAGTTATTGCTCATACCGTGTTTAGCATATCTCTACTGGGCGTTGGCTCACCTTTTATGGGACATTATTTTCAGGTACAGGTAGTATGCCACCTCCAAGGACATAGCTTGGATGATGATGAGAGTTGAAGACTCTTTTTGTTCATTTTGTTTGTATTACATGTATATCAAGCCAAGGCCTTATTTTGTATAGAGTTAGCACTCTTCTTTTGTGTAACCAGGTGTTGACTTGGAAAGCTGTAAGCCCATAGGGCATTTGCTTTTGTTGTTAACATGTAATACAGTTGTAAGAATTACTCTGATGAATAGAAATGGTTAGTTTCTTTTATATCAATGCGTATCTCTAGTGATGGGTTTTATGTTTTTTTTGAGGGCGTTACAACTTGGTATCAGAGCTATCGGGTTTGAATACTTTGGGTACGTGGGAAGTGATTAGTATCACAATGGGTTTGTCTCGCTTGATAGAGACTTAGATGTAGTGTCATATGCTATGTGTTTAATTGATAACATATTTATGTGACTACGTGGGTATGGAATGTAATTTCTAGGATGTTGATTGGATTCTTGGGTTTCTGGGAGTCTTGTTGGAAAAGCACTTGATCAATGCTGTTTTTAACCGGAACTCTAGTAACGCCTCGGGACTATCATTATCGGGAAATGAAATTCGTAATTGCTTATGTGATTATGTGCTTACGTGGAGTGAATTACAGTTGTCCATGCATTAGGACGTGAGTGTTATAGCTTCGGCACATTTGTGAATGTGCTAATGGTCTTGGTTACCTTTATTAGGATGTCAGGACGAGGACGTGGTAGGCATGGTAGGCAGGAGATGCCTTTACCGGATGATATTCCGGCACAGCAAGAGGGAGTTGGTCAGGCCAATATGGCCGAGCCAGCGGGTCAGCAGGCTATGAGTGCCTTGGCCTGAGAGATAGCAGGAGCTTTGGGTATTCTCAGAGTAGGGAATCAGGAACAGGCCCACGCAGCTGAGGCAGGGCCTTCCTTCTTGAAGAGGGAATTCTTTTGGTCCAATCTGGACGAGTTTGTTGGGGATCCGAAAGAGCCACTTAAGGCTGACGAGTGGTTGGAACAGATGGAGAAGACGTTCGAGATGCTTGGCATCGAGGACGAGGCTTTAAAGGTGACCTTGGCATCCTTCCAACTGAAAGGAGATGCGGGTCAATGGTGGAAGTACGAGAAGGGCAGTGTTGGTGGTGCATGGGAGGCGTTTGTGAATGCTTTCTAGGAGAAGTTTTTATCTTCAGTTGCTAGGGAGAAGCTGAGGGAGCAGTTTTCCCAGCTTAAACAGCAGGGCTTGTCAGTGGCCGAGTTTGAGGCTACTTTTACTAGTCTGTCCAGGTTTGCACCTGAACTTGTGGCGTCCGAGGAACGCCGTTGCTTTGAGTTTGAGCGGAAGTTGAGACGTGGACTCAAGCTGAGAGTTGGAGGGTCCTTTATCCGAGAGTACATACGTTTAGTTGATGCTGCAGCTCATATGGAGATTATGATGCAGGAGGAGGATAAAGGGCAGAGAGGCTCCAAGAGGAGCCAAGATGGTCAGGGTGACGGCAGGAGATAGAGGGGTTCTAACCCTCAGCAGTCTCAGGGTGGTTTGGCTAGATCGACCTTTCTAGTGCCGAGTGCGGGCTCTGAGAGAGGTAGTCAGGGAGGCTTGACTTGTTTTGTGTGTGGTCAGTTGGTTCACAAGTCTTCGGTTTGCCCGCAGAAGGGAGGGGGTCAGCGAGCTGCTTCTTCTTCAGCTAGACCTTAGGGCCAGAGTCAGGGCAGGGGCCAGCCTTTGTCTTGCTATCAGTGTGGTCAGCCTGGGCACCTGAAGAGGTATTGCCCACAGTTGAGTGCCACTTCAGGAGCGTCTGGTTCTAGGCAGACGCAGAGTTTTCAGCCAGCTCAGTCTGTGCAGGCCTCGAGGGCCAATCCGGGAGCTTCGTTATCCTAGTCAGTGCAACAGTCTTTTGCTCCTCGAGGTGAGCAGGTGGATAGGGGCCTACAGGGTGCGTGTATGTTGTTACCGCGCAGGACCTAGTACCGGCTCCATCAGTAGTGAGAGGTACCTTTCTATTTTGCAACTCAGTTGCTAGTGTATTGATTGATACGGGTGCATCTCATTCTTTTGTATCTGCTGCATTCGCATCTGTGTTGGAGTTGGAGTTGGCACAGTTAGCATCTCCTATTTGTGTTGTATCACCTGTTGGAGGTGAATTGATTTTGAAACACGGATGTAGAGGTTGTGATATAGAGGTCGCTGACTATAGGCTTTCTTTTCCTTTTGTGGTTATGCCCATGAAGGGTTTTGATGTTATTTTGGGTATGGACCGGCTATCGTCATACCGGGCTGTTATTGATTGCTACCGTCAAAGGGTCACAGTTTGTACCTTGAGCGGGGAGTGTTTCCATTTCTTGGGGGATCGGGTTGGTAGCGTGTTGCCACCGATGTATGATCCGCGAGGGCGGAATAAGCTTAGTGGTCTACTTGCTAGTTTTATGAGTGGTGAGTGTGATGAGACCCAGATTGTATTGCCAAGGGTGGTTTGTGAGTATTCAGATGTTTTTCCCGAGGACCTCATTAGTTTGCCACCTCACCGAGAGATAGAGTTCTCTATTGATTTAGTGCCCGGCACAATGCCGATTTCTATGGCACCTTATCGTTTTGCCCCAGCCGAGTTGAGTGAGTTGAAGATTCAGCTCCAGGAATTGTTAGATAAGGGCTTTGTTCGCCCTAGTGTTTCGCCGTGGGGAGCACCGGCCCTCTTTGTTAAAAAGAAAGATGGTGCCTTAAGATTGTGTATCGACTACCGAAAGTTGAATCGGGCTACAGTTAAGAATAAGTACCCTATGCCCCGTATAGATGATTTGTTTGACCAGTTGAAGGGTTCCCGTTGTTTCTCTAAGATAGACTTGAGATCGGGTTACCACCAGTTGAGGGTCAGGGAGGAGGATATTCCTAAGACGGCATTTTGTACGCGGTATGGCCATTATGAGTTTCTGGTAATGTCATTTGGGCTTACCAATGCACCAGCAGTCTTTATGGACTTGATGAACCTGATCTTCTGGGAATTCCTAGATCGCTTTGTAGTCGTTTTCGTGGACGACATTCTTATCTATTCGCCTTCTGAGGAGGAGCACGAGGAACACTTGAGAGTGGTGCTTGAATTGCTTAGAGCCCATAGGTTGTATGCCAAGTTTGGGAAGTGTGAGTTCTAGCTAGGAGAGGTCAAATTCTTAGGCCATGTGGTATCCAGGGAAGGGGTGTCTGTTGATACATCCAAGATAGAGGCAGTGCAAGATTGGGCAGAACCTAAGAGTGTGCTTGAGATCCGCAGTTTTCTGGGATTAGCTGGGTATTACCGCCGATTTGTGAAAGATTTCTCCAGGCTATCTTCGCTGTTGACTAGATTGACGCGGAAAGGGGTCAAGTTTGTGTGGAGTGAGACTTGCGAAAAGTCGTACCAGGAGTTGAAAGTTAGATTGACCACCGCTCCTTTTTTGATTATTCTGGATAGAGGGTTGGGTTATGCAGTTTATTGTGATGCCTCACGAGAGGGTTTGGGTTGTGTGTTGATGCAAGAGGGGAAAGTGGTAGCTTATGGCTCACATCAGTTGAAAATACATGAGAAGAATTACCCTACACACGACCTAGAGTTAGCAGCAGTGATCTTCGCCTTGAAGATTTGGAGGTACTACCTTTATGGTGAGAGGTTCGAGGTGTTCTCGGACCACAAGAGTTTGAAGTATCTGTTTACACAGAGAGACTTAAATTTGAGGCAGAGAAGGTGGATGGAGTTCATTGAAGGCTATGATTTTGAGTTGCACTATTACCCGAGAAAGGCCAATGTTGTGGCCGATGCCCTTAGTAGGAAACCTATTAGTGATGTAGCTTGTATAGCCATCCGGGGATGGGAGATGTTGGGTGCCCTTGGCGAGTTTGATTTGCTTCTGGGCGAATCTGTTGAGGCTGCGGCCTTGTTTTCTGTTGTTGCGCAGCCTACACTTGTGACCCGAGTGTTAGAGGCACAGAGAGGTGACCTTGAGGTAGAATCCCTCCGAGAGAAGATCTCCAGTGGGAAGGTTGAGAAGGGTTTGACGGTGTATCCCGACCAGAGTGTGAGATACCGAGACCGTTTGTTTGTGCCGGAGTCTTGCCGAGAAGAAGTACCCTGAGAGTTCCATCATTCACGCCTTGCGGTGCATCCGGGAGGCACCAAGATGTATCGGGATTTGGGTCGCCAGTTTTGATGGCGGGGTATGAAGAGAGATGTGGCTGTTTTCGTATCAAAGTGCCTTACTTGTCAACAAGTGAAGGCCGAGCATCAGAGGCCAGCGGGTTTGTTACAACCCTTGCCTATTGCCGAGTGGAAGTGGGAGCATGTCACTATGGACTTCGTTGTAGGTCTTTCGAGGACTCAGCGGGGTAGTGATGTTATTTGGGTGGTTATAGACCAGTTGACTAAGTCGGCGCACTTCATTCCTATACGCGTGAGAGATTCGGTAGATCATCTCGTCGACTTGTATATTCGGGACATAGTGAGATTGCACGGGATTCCAGTGATGATCATCTCAGATAGAGATCCTCATTTTACTGCTAGGTTGTAGCAGAGTTTGCAGAGTGCCTTGGGCATTAAGTTGACCTTTAGCACGGCTTATCACCCTCAGACTGATGGGCAGTCCGAGCGTACTATTCAGATCCTTGAGGATATGCTTCGAGGTTGTGTCCTTGACTTTAGTGGGACGTGGGAGAGGCACTTGTCCTTGGTGGAGTTTGCCTACAACAACAGTTTTCAGTCTAGCATCGGTATGGCACCGTTTGAGGCCTTGTATGGCCGATCGTGTAGGTCTCCAGTGTGTTGGGCTGAGGTGGGTGATGCACCTTTGTTGGGTCCGGAGTTGGTTACGGAGACGACGGAGAAAGTTGAGCTTATCCGTAGGAGGCTTGTTACAGCCCAGAGTCGCCAAAAGAGTTATGCCGACCGTAGGAAGAGGCCTTTGGCGTTTGAGGTAGGTGATCATGTCTTCTTGAAAATATCACCTAGGCGAGGTTTGATGAGGTTTGGGAAGAGTGGGAAGTTATTCCCTCGGTTTATCGATCCCTTCGAGGTCCTTGAGAGGATTGGGGAGGTTGCTTATCGTTTAGCTTTACCACCGCAGTTGTCTAGAGTGTATGACGTGTTTCATATGAGTATGCTTTGGAAGTATGAGCCGGATCCGTCCCATGTGTTAGATTGGACCGACTTAGAGGTAGACGAGGATGCCTCGTATGAGGAGAGACCAGTTCGGGTCTTGGATAGGTGGGATCAAGTCTTGCGAGGCAAGACCATTCCCTTGGTAAAGGTTTTGTGGAAACATCATGGAGTGGAGGAAGCCACTTGGGAACGTGAGTTGGAAGTCCGCGAGAAATATCCGAACTTGTTTGTTGATGTGTAATCATGCATTGGTAATTTTGTAATATCGTAGAACTTTAAGAGCATTATATATGTCTTAAGTTGTAAAACATTGTGAATGTTTTGGTAAATGGAAATTTGTTATAACATTGCATATGTTCAATGTATTGAGGAAATGCAAGCATGACGTTAATGTTGCATGTATTATGGAATTGTGGAAAATGAGCTGAAATTGGTAAATTTCAAAAGAATGCATGTTGATAATGCATGTTGTTATGTATAATGTGATATGCCTCTTGAAAAGAGATGGGATTGAGCGGTAACGGGTCGGATTGTTTAACATTATGTTGTAATATTGTTGGGAATGGAGAAAACTTGTTTTTGATAAACTTTTAATTTAATTTCGGGGACGAAATTCTTTAAGGGGGGAAGGTTATAGCGATTCCGGTATTCCCTTTACTGTTCTGTTGCATTCCGAACTCGGTTCCGTGGAGTTGGTAGTTGTGTCTATCTTGTTGTCGTCATTTAATTCCATTTGTTTGAGTTTTAGGATGTGTTGGGCTTGGTTGTTGCAGGTTAGTAGAGCTTTGGCACCCATTGCTGTTGCCCAGTTTTTGAGTGGTTCGCTCGAGCGGGTCATTTTACGCTCGAGCGGGGTTTACACCCTTCCAGCATTTCGAGTCCCTGCAAAACTTCTGCAGGTGTGTTTTCTACGCTCGAGCGGGTTTCTTGTGCTCGAGCGGGTTGAGCTCGAGCGGGCTTGTTGGTGCTCGAGCGGGTAGTACCTCGTTGGTGAAAGTTCTGGGAGATGAAAATCTACGCTCGAGCGGACTGGTTTTCGAGCTCGAGCGGATATACTTTATCTTTGTGTTTTCGCGCTCGAGCGGGCCTTCTTGCACTCGAGCGGACCTAGTTTTTTTTTTCTTGATGATCAAGCGTTGTGTTTTCCGCTCGAGTGGGAATGTCGTATAACAGAGGGCAGCTGGGCATTTTTGAATCATTTTCTACACTTCCACTCTCTCTCTTACTTTTCCAAAAGCGTTTTTGAGAGCCTCTCTCTCTAGAAACTCCCTTCTCTCTAGGGTTTGATCTAGTTAGAGTGCTTCCCTCCCCTTTGATCTTTGTAAAAGTTGTGTTGATCGTCGAGGGCTACATATTGATCCGAGAAACTTGTGATTTGGAGCAACTTCGTTTTCGTCATCTTCTTCTTTGGGTGTCATCGTTTGAGGTAGGGATTCCTACTCACTCTTATGGTCTTTGACATAGATTTTTGGTGGTTTTGATAAAGTGTTGAAGTTGGGTAATTTTGGAACTTAGGGTTTCAAAATGTTAAAAGACGGTTTTGTTATTTTGATTCTAAAGTGTGTATTGTGGGTTTCAAAATAATAATATTGTTGTTGGTTGTTGATATATAGACCTTTGAGTTAATATTGGGAAATGGGGTAGAAAACCCTAATTGGTTGTATAAATTAATTGGTATGATTAATTTGGGAAAATGGTGGTTATATGGAATTAAGTTGGAAATAATGAAATTGACTCATTATATAGTAGAATAGTGGAGCTGGATTTATTAATCGCTCACTTTTGAAAACATTGATATTTTATCTGTTGGAGCTTTTATTATCTGTTTAGAAATAATTGCTTGGGCTACCGGTGGAGGGTAGTTTTGATTGTTGTAGACAATGCATGATGATTAGGCAAACTAAAACTAATCAATTGGATATGTCATAGAGTATGACTGTTGATAGAATACATTGACGTTATGTATTGATTGATTATGTATATGACCTATGTGTATATACGCTGTGTGTGTGGGGGAGGAGATAAGGGATGTACTCTACGGTTTAGGAGAAGATAGGGGATGGACCTCTAAACCGGATGTTGTTTGGGAGGAGATAGGGGATGGACTCCACTGATACAGCTCATATGCTTGACAGTTAACGTATTGATACAGCTTGTATGGTTGTCTATGGAAGTGTTGATACAACTCATATGCTTATCTTTAGAAGTGTTGATATAGCTAACATGCATATCTGTTGAAATGTGGATACAGCTTGTATGCTTATCTATTGAGATGTTGACACAACTAGTATGTTTATCTATTGTAAAATGGGAAACGTTTAATATGAGTCACTGTCTCATATAAGTGGTTGGCCAAGTTCTGAGCCGTTGATGTAGATTGTGAAATTGATAAGAAATGAAAACTGAATTGAAACATGAACATAGTGGTCATAAAATGGAAATGGGTTATGAATTGATTTATGAAAATTGAACATTTGTCAATTGCTAATGTCTTAGTTATTGCTCATACTGTGTTTAGCATATTTGTACTGGGCATTGGCTCACCCTTTGTGGGACGTTATTTTCAGGTACAGGTAGTATGCCACCTCCAAGGACATAGCTTGGATGATGACGAGAGTTGGAGACTCTTTTTGTTCATTTTGTTTGTATTACATATATATCAAGCCAAGGGCTTATTTTGTATAGAGTTAGCACTCTTCTTTTGTGTAACCAGGTGCTGACTTGGAAAGCTGTAAGCCCATAAGGCATTTGCTTTTGTTGTTAACATGTAATACAGTTGTAAGAATTACTCTGATGAATAGAAATGGTTAGTTTCTTTTATATCAATGCATGTTTATAGTGATGGGTTTTATGTTTTTTTTGAGGGCGTTACATGAAGTATCCTCATTGTCCAAAATAAAACTTCATAACTAGAGTTAAATATAAAGTTGGGCTTTTAGTTTTGAGGTATAAAATCACTTTCTAATTACACAATAA
The DNA here is from genome assembly GCF_055761805.1 of Camellia sinensis. NCBI lineage: Eukaryota > Viridiplantae > Streptophyta > Magnoliopsida > Ericales > Theaceae > Camellia > Camellia sinensis. Next base: position 120,982,232 of record NC_138971.1, on the reverse strand, counting down.
AATTCTTAAATCTTCACTTCATCATCTTATCATGAATTTTGTATCGTCTTTTAACTTCCCCCCATAGGTACGAGCAAAATTGGTAGAAAATGTTGAGCTTCAAGCCTTCTTCACTTTATGGCAAGGGATCTTGGCCAAATCTTAGAGGAATGGAAGGTATTTGAGGTCAACAACCTAGGGTTTTCGGACCTACGGTGAGAGGAATGAAGAAGGAAAAGGAAAATGCAAAGAATGAGCTAAAAATAACGTTTTTAAGCTGCTGAATTCGCGTAGTCCGCTCGAGCACCGCTTTTCCCGATTGAGCGGACCTACTTCCAGCACAGATTTCAAAACTTCAAACGGGCATAACTTTTTCATCTGGACTCTGTTCTAGGTCATTCTTGTGTCCAAATCGAAGCCCCGAAAATAAGATTTCCAATGGTTCTAGCCTCACATCGAAATTCAAAGTGTGGAAAAGAAAAGGGCAAAAGAATGACGGCTATTCGTAGGAAAAGTTATCCAAATTAAATTCTCGGTTCACTCTTACTTTACCATCATGCTACCACTTCAATCAATACCCCAAAATAAAATAAGGAGGTTCTAAATACACTAATAAAAATGACAAGGGCAATCTCACTTTCCACGCTCGAGTGTTGCTTTCCACGCTCAAGCGCGTGGACCAACAAAGTTGTCTGCTCGAGCGACCACTCCTACGCTCGAGCGGGAATTCACAACTCTTAGAATTTCAGACTGTCTGCAAAAATATTGAGAACCTCTCAAGTCCGCTCGAGCGGAGGGAAAAATTCCGGATCGTTACAAGGTACACGTCTACATTATATTTATATTATCATTTGACCCTAAGTATTTTTTAAATTTTTTTTTGATAAATGATCGTAAGTTAATTTCTTTTAACTTAAAATATTTTTTTATGTTTGTCTAGGTGATGATACATGTGCCGTAAGGGTGTTAAACTTGTTAAGTTCTAAAAAACTTTAAAAAACAATAGGGTAAATTACACTAGCCACCCCTGATGTTTAGAAAAACACAATAAATCTCACAAGTTTGGTTTTAGTCAAACTAAAAGGACTGGAACTATGTACATGGTGTGAACAAATAGGAATAACCATGGTAAAATATACATTTCAATGTAAAAGTCTAAAAGATACAACAACATCATTTTAACAACATCATTTTCTATTCATACGATTAACCAATTATTGATAATAATGGGGCTAAGTGTTAAGTGAATTAAAACCTAAAAGATGCCAAATGTAATTAGGCCAAACTTGTGGGCTCTATGTATTTTTCCTAATCCTCAGGGAAGGTTAGTGTAATTTACCAAAATAGTAGACACATTAGGATACATGTTCGATACAAACACCTTCTTATAAATGTTTGTGCTTTTTAGGAAATAAAGAAAGGCCACTTCATCACTCGATAAATTAAGAGGAAAAGGGGAACAGAGAAAGAGATGGCAATACCGCATCTCCTTTGAAATCAGACAAGACATAGAGCCCGTCGATTATGCCATTAGCAAAATCATAGAGCATGGCTTTTGCATCCTTAGCTTTTAACTCATCAGATGATACGTCATCAACAAATCTATGTAACTCTTGAATCTTGACATCCTTTACAGCCTCTAAAGTCAAATTATCAAGAATATGATAACATTTCAGATAAGACAATTCCGAGGTAAGCTGCATTTTACAGTCTTCATGGTTTCCAACACAAAAATAGTAATGATGATGATGAAGATAAAACTAAATGATGTCACCTATTCAGAAAGAAAAACTTAGTCCAATATAAAATATATATGCATGGATAACATATCAGACCTTTGATTGAAATTGATCATTTACATTTCAAGTATTGATCATGAAGAAAGAAGGAGGGAAAAAACGAAAGAGAAAAAGAAAAAAAGGAAATACTATAGGATTAAAAAAATAAGATTTAAATGAAGAAACTAGAGTGCGATTGAAAAACTGCCTCAAATTGAAGCCTAAATGACTAAATTATGAATACTTTTGCAAATAAAAATGTGGGATGTGAATGAATGCTGATCATTCATCTACTTTTAACAAATGATTAGTGTTAAGAACATGATACATATCATGTTGAAGCTGCAACCCATGTTAGCATAAATAATCAGATTAGACAAGCACTAATAGCACATCAGATTAGGCCAACAAACCATGATTTTAGAGAACAAAACTTGAGAGATCATCCAGCTGTTACATTTAGTCTGAAGAACTAAGTTGAGGAGAATGACTTTAAAAGAAAACGCCATGCAGTAGTGATGAATAGTCAAAAAGACAAAAACATTTAGCTCTTACCTTTAAAGGCACATACTTCAAGACCTCCCTCATTGCACTTATTATGTCAGACTGGCTAATATCATTCCACTACATCCATAAAAATTATTAATCAACTCAGCATGATTCAGTAAACCATCATTGGTGAATGAGTTCTCAAAACAGTGCAAAATAGTAGTAACCATAATATTTGGACAATATTATGACACAAATTGAAGAAAGGAAATACCTTATCAGGGTCAAAAGAAAAGGCCCACGGATAAACCTACAACAAAAGGTATGAAGAAAAAATTAAACTTCCTCATAACAAAACTCAATCTAAAAATAAATAAATAAGGAAAGAAAGAAAAAATAAATAACGTTATATGGGCAATCATATGGACACTCGCCAATGGTAAGAGTAGCAATAAAGTCATTACGACAATGACAAAGCTGCCAAAACATCTCCGTCTACAAAGGGTGAAAATAATTCCCAACTGACCCAAAATTTTTAGGGCATTATGACACATTTATTTATTTTTATAAGCAAGAGCAACTTTATTAGAAAAGGAGCATCAAGACGATGCTAACAAATGCAACCCACACCACGAGCTAGGACACACATGCGATTGGGAAAACACACATTGTTATCATGCATGAGCTAGAAGACACAATTCTGAAATTTATGACATATAAAAGGCTCTCAAATGATACAAATATGTAGAGTCACACCACACTCAAATTGTAACAACCCTCATTTTGACTTAGTCATACTTGCATACATTTATGGATGATCTTGTTCTAATATGTGCATTTGCAAATCTTGTCTTGTTTTGCTTGAATGATTGCTTGTATGCTTTGTTCTCGTCTGGTGCGTTGCCGAGGTCACCTTAAGCCTAGACACCTTCGAGACCATTGTCACTTAGAACTATCTTGGAACCCTGTTGGTTGACCTCCATCTTCGCCCTGGCATATTGGCCGAGATGTCACCATTTAGGCCGAGGTTCGCGTCACCTAGGCCGAGATGTGCATCATCTGGGCCGAGATGTTGATATCTAGGCGTTCTAGATCCTTGATCCTTGCATGAGTGATTTTGTTCCTGGAATGGTATGACCTAGACCGAGGTGTGGCACATCTAGGCCAAGGTGTGGCACAGTTTAGTCGAGTGTTGTCCTTCCAAGCCGATGTCCTTGCCCCTTGATTTGCCGGAGTCTTGTTGTTAGCCGATGTCATTACTTGCCGGTGTGTTCTTGCCGCCTAGCTTGTTGAGTACACTTGTCTTGGTCTTGTCTTGTCGTGTCAGTCACCTGTTTGGTTAGAGCCTATCAGCCGATGCCACGTGTCCCGACAGAGGGATTAAGTCAGTGATTGTCGTGAGGAGCATATCTTTTTGTATCAATCTTGCCTTTTAGAGAGAGAAGCTCTAGGAAGAAGGAGGAGAAGTTTGAGCTAGAGAGAGTGACTTCCAAGCTTGATCGTTGGAGCTTGAACCGTTAGATTCAAGTTTTGAGGTTAGAATCTTAACCTACTCTTGTTGTTCTCATTGATCATCTAGCTGCATTGCACAATCAAACCTGTTCGGCACGTCATGCATTGATTTAAAGTTGGTTTTAGAAAGAGAAGATGGTTTTCATATGTTCTTAAAGAAAAGCCTCATTTGATCCGAAAGTTTGCACTAAGGCTCATGTGTTTGTGTTTGTTTTAATAAGATCCTCGCGTATGGGTACCCAGGTCCACGTTTTTGAATTCATAGCATGAAATCTTAGCTTTCGCTATAGCAAGTCTTGATCTTTGCATTCATTTTCCTCGTGTCCATGTCCTTCATGCTCTTCATGCTCAAGTTCTTCATGTTGCCAAGAGGGAAACCCAGCTGTTCCCGACTTCGCTTTTGAATGTGGCCATCGAGGCCACACCTCGGCAAGGAGGTGTGGGACCTCGGCCTAGACCTGGTAATTGCCCAGCGTGTTTTCCAGAATAAGAAACTGTGTTTTGATTCGATTTGACTTAGTTTTTGAAGAATGCCGAGGTCATTTGCATGTGTGCTAGATTTGTTTTGAGTAGTGCATTCAATAGACTTTGCCATGTGTTTGTAGGACTTGGACTTGCCCTGACCCCGACGTTTGAAGAACAATGTGAGTGGTATTTTTGATAAAGCTATGTTATCAATGTTTTGAAGAGCTTTGCTGTGCTTTGTTTTTGAAGGATATTTGTTAAGCATGAATGATTGTCCTTAGTTTTGTATCTCGTATTATACTTGTTTGAATGACCTTCTTGGAAAGTCCCTAGTGCTGGAGGACTCTAAACTTTCGCAGCACATCTCGTTCGAAAGTCCCTCGTGCTGGAGGACTCTAAACTTTCGCAGCACATCTCATTCGAAAGTCCCTCCTACTGGAGGACTCTAAACTTTTGCAGCACATCTCGTTTTGGAAGTCCCTTGTGCTGGAGGACTCTAAACTTTCGCATCACATCTTGTCTTGAAAGTCCCTCGTGCTGGAGGACTCTAAACTTTCGCAGCACTCTCGTGTTAAAAGGCTACGGGCCTTTGTAACATAAGTCCTTTGTGCTAGAGGACTCTAAACTTTTGTAGCACCCTTGTTGAGATGCCTCTCCTGCTTGGTCTTGATTTGCCACGGACGGTTTACCGCGTGGATATGTTTGCCGAATTGTTATTATTTGTAATATGTGGTGCTAGTAAGTATCCCTTGAAACTTTGAAGATTTGTTAGATGGACAAGGTCCATTCCTTGTTATATATATAGTTTTGTCTTGTATTGTTTTGAAAGGATTTCGGCTATGATTCATGCAAACCCTTTTATTATTTATACCATTCACTGAGTATCCAAGCTCACCCTCTCTCTATATATATGTAGGTGATGAACAAGAAGGCGGTGACGCCTAGATGTGATTCTGGAGCTTATTTTGGGTTTTTGATTATGTCGACTTAACCTGTATTAACGTCGGCAGACTTGAAAATTATGCTTCTCGATTTGTACTGCTTGCATGTTGCATACGTCGGCTTGAGAAGCCTTTTGATCAAGACGTGTGTTTTGTATGATTGATATGTCGGCAAGGAAGATGTCGGCAATCTGGCAGATTGTGTTCTTAGACCTGTAGTTCGTACAATTTGTTTATGTCTGCTTGTGGAGCCCTTTACTAATATGTAAAATGTAATTTGTACTTCGTCTTGTTTGTAATTAAGTTATAACCCATATGTAAATGGTTGCTATCTCATTTGACTTATGCACAGCTCTTATGGACTAATCTGTTTGTATAAATCGCTTCCGTTCTTGTGAGCCCCATATATTTATACTCTGTTGTGTGTGGATTTTGTAAGTTGGCCTTCGGTAATCTCGGATTACTGGCCATCACGGCACCAAATTACTAGGGGCGGTTTGGGGTCGTGACACAAATTGTGCAAACGACAAAATTTGTTTGTTTAAAAAATGAATGATAGAACTTGGAAGGTGAGCATTACCTCTTCTAGTCGTCCATTCAACTGCATTGTTAAGATCCCTTTTATGGGATACTTCAGAAATTCCTCAAATGGATTGTGACAATCAAGTAGAAATTATTGATCAAGGAGTTTACAAGTATGAGGAAAGTGATATTGTTTTGGTAGAAAATTCAAAAGTCCAAGAAGCCACTGAAGGGAAAAAAATTACGTGCGCGACATCATTTTATCAAAAGATCTTCATGAACATGAAAATGCATTATAATTGTTTGATTCTATTGACCAATGTTCTTAAACACAGAAATGGCCAAACTAGAATTAGGATCTAGTCAAGGATCACTGATTCAACTAAAATCAAGCCATGAAGTCATAATTATAATTTGTCATACAAATATGAAAAATTATACTTAACTAAAATATAAAGGTATTAAGATAGATTCATTTAAATTAATTTTTACATTTGAAGATACATATATTTACATGAATATGTTTATTGAATTATATTGATTATTTATAAAATAAGAAGCTAAAAAATATAATAAAAAATCAATTGTACTTGGTGTTTGATAGAAAATGCAATAAATAATATATAGTTTTCCTAATATCAACAAAGGGACATTGTGGTATATGTGAGAATGTGAGAATATTATGTATTATGAAAATATATCAATTAGGTTATTTGTGAATAGCCGATTGATTGTAGATTGATTGTATAGGGTTATTTCCTATTATAGATTAGGTTTAGGATTGCTATAAATATTGATTGTAATCTTTGTATTACAAACAATTGAATATCAATTAGGTTTGGAGCTTTGCGATTCCTGACTTCGTGGTGGCTAGGGTTACGCATGAACTGGAATACCTTGCTTGTGATTCATCTGATTGATCGAGCTCTCTTTTCTCGACTTATCTGATACACAAACGAACTACTTTGGTTTGATCTCTGGTGCTGGTTCATGCTCCCGAGGCCCTCTCTGGTACTAGTTCGTGACATCTCTTCTCTCTGATTTTGACTCGCGACTCTAGTTCGACACTAGTCTAGGTCTGATCGTGAGTGTTCTCGTTGACTTGTGAAGTTGGGTCATCACCATTCCTGTCTCGCACAACTGGTTTTCACTATACATCTGGTTCACTTCTCTCACCTTTGGTTCGTGATTTATCTGTTGCATGGTTGGTCAAAGCTTGTTGCCTTTCTTTGTCTCTCTCTGACACGTAGGTTTTTTTTAGCTTGAGGTTCTCTTTTTGAATTGGGTTTCTTGGTTTATCTTGTTTCATTGATATTTGTGGGTCTTAGAGGGATTTGATTATTATATTGACCCCAATTGGTTATTATACATCTACACCCAGCATTTGATTATTATACTATGGTTTTGGATTTAGGGTTTATTCCACTTAAACCCCTTATCTCTCTGATTATTATGATATTTCTAGCTTTTGATGAGTGTGCCTTCTGCTATCAACGAGGCCATTAGAAGTATCATTGTCCCAAGAAGGGATGTCTGTTTCTCTCATCTTTTCAACAGTCTCATATTCAATTCCACGCTCATTCTCAGAATACTTTTCAGACTCCCTTTAATTCTATTGCATCTGCTCCGGCTCCAGATCTTGACTTCACTTTCTTGACTACTTAGATTATGTGACGTCCCCAAAATAATACCATAAATATGATCCAAAGTTTAAATAACAATTACATAGATCAGAGTGTAAATAGTCCTTTCATTATTTGAAGTTGATAATACAAAAGAGTTTATCATAAACAAACTCCCTTCGGGGATATTACTTGGTTACAACAAAAGAGAGTCATAAGCTCAATACATGTAAAGCCCTTAGCTTAAATAAACATTTAAACATCTAAACAACAAATAACAAGATAGAGCTTCCAGCTCCTAAGTCCTCCCAAGCTACATCCTTGGAGGAGGCATGTCACCGGTACTTGAAAGTGGTTTCCCAAGTAAGGTGAGCCAAAGCCCAGTAGAGATATAGTAACACAATATATGAGGTTTAACTAAGATATGAGTGTCAGATAAATGTTCAACATTCATAACCAACTTACATACTTTCCATGACCATTCTGTATTGATACTCATATCTCAATCCAATTTCATCTATTCATTTCAAGTTAATTCATTTCCTTTCAAATCAATTCATGAGTCAAGTTCATTGCTATCTAAACAATCCAAATAAGACTACAACTCAGTGATTCACAATTTAATACAACCATTATTCAAACACTTCAATTTTTTCATTTTAAGGAATTTTCATCCGAGGGAATCATCACCCACATATATATATATATATATATATATAAGGTTTCGAGACTTTCACCCTGCATACTCTGACCAACTTAATATTAAATGGAGTCCATCCTGTATCTCCTCCCAAACAACAGAGTACATCCCCTATCTCCTCTCAAATATTGATATGTATACAATGTATTTAAAAGCACATAATCACTTATGGAGTACATCCCTTATCTCCTCCTAAACAATGATACATATACAATGTATTTAAAAGCATCGTCATATACAATGACTATCTATAACACAAACTCAATGACTTAATCATACCGTCATATTCAGTGACATAATTCAAATGATTAGTTTCAATTCCCCTGATCCACATGCAATTTCTATAACAATCATAGCTATCCTCCACCGATAGCCAAAAACAGATATACAATCTTTATAATAGATAATTTATCAAATCTCCGTAGGTGTGTGATTAAACAAATCCAACTACACCATTCATTCATTCTTTTCCCCAATTTCACGTTTCCCATGCCAATTTCATTATTTATTCAAAATAATTATTCAACACAAATTAGGGAAAATCTTTCCCTTTTCAAATATCAATCCAAAGGCTAAATTTCACCATTTTAACACGAGGGAACTTCATATTCAAAACCCCACACTCATTTAAGTAACCCAACATGAAAACCCCTCTCTTCCACTTTGAACCCAAACCCTAGTTTACCCAAAATCACTCCCAAATCTCATCATCTATACATAACAACATATATCTAAGTTAAAAACCATATTAAGGTGTAGAATATCCCTATCTCAAGAGTTAAAGATCAAAGGAGAAGATGGAGACACTTCAAAACAAGCTGAAACCACGATCTGTTCGGATCAACACGGAGCCCTCAAGGTGCTCTACCTTTTTAACAAAGGGAGTAGGGTAGAGAGATGCTTAGATCAAGGAGTATTTGTAGAGACAGAGGATTTTAGAGAGAGAGAATGCCGATTTAGGGATTTTAGAAGAAAGGAAATCAAAAAGTACTATAGAACTGCTCTGCTACGAACTGATATACACGAGGCTCGCTCGAGCGACCAGACACAATAAGTGGCCTCGCTCGAGCTCAAGAAGCGTCGCTCAAGCACAAAATACATACCTTTAGAGGTTTTTCAGACGCAGACCGTCAAGCATAGGAAGCCTCGCTCGAGCGAAGAACGATACCTTCCCAAAATTTCTGCAAACTTGGAAAAAATACTGAGAACTCTCAAAGCTCGCTCGAGCACAAGAAGACTCGCTCGAGCGAAGAAGCAAATCACTGAAGCTCGCTCGAGCGAAGAGGCAAATTGCTGGACAGCAACAACTTGAACAACTACCAACCAACCTGTCCCAAACAATGCCCAACACACTCCAAAACTCCAACTCCAAGACAAATGAGGGAAAAACAAGACATGGATATTAAACCACGAAACCCAAGTCCAGAATACATTAAGGGCGGGTTAAAACTGGAATCGCTATAGATTAGTTAACTTCAGCATACACTGATTAGTCAGCTTCAGCATATATTGTCTACGTCCCAGCCCTCCCCGTCTGCCTCTATTGTTTCATCTCTTTATTTAGGTTTGCTTGGGTCTTCTTCAGGTATTTCTTTGTCTGTCTGATTTTTGACTCTGGTGCCTCTCATCATATGACTCCCCATCTCTCCTTACTTCAAAATTATACTCATCCTCTCTTTCCTATTACTGTCAATGCTGCTAATGGGCCTGATTTGTCTGCTATATCTGTTGGATCTGTCCTACTGTCTGCTATGTCTGCTGTCTCTATTCCATCTATCCTTTATGTTCCTCAGTTATTTGTCAGTTTATTATCTGTCAATCAGCTTGATGCCCCTGGTTTTGATGTTATCTTTTCTTCTTCTATCTGTTCTATATAGGATCGGATGTCTAAGCAACAGATTGGGACCGGCCGTAGAGTTGGAGACCTTTATGTGGTGGAGAGCTTGCATCTGCCGATGGCACCCTCTCTAACTGTCTTTTCCTCTTTTCAGTTAGATTCTCTATCTAGTCCTTTCTACTTGTGACATTCTATATTAGGGCATTTGTCTGCTGATCGCTTATGGTCTTTAGTTCAGTCTGGCATATTGGGTAAAGTTTCTCCTAGTGAACTTACGGAATGTTGGAGGTGTAAACTTGCCAAAATGACAGCCTTACCTTTTCATAAAAGTACTTCTATATTTGATAAACCATTTTCTTTAGTTCATATTGATGTTTGGGGCCCTTCTCATGTTCTCACCAAAAGGGGTTCTGTACACTATGTGTCATTTGTTGATGATTGCACCTGTTACACTTGGGTTTACCTTATGACTCATAAGTCTAACTTCTACCAGATATACCATACTTTTCAGTTTATGGTCACTACACAATTTAGGTCTACTATTAAATTGTTGCAGTCTAACTTGGGCAGGGAATACTTTACAACTGAATTCTGTAAATATTTGGCCAAATTGGGTACCATTCACCAAACTTCTTATACTGATACACCTATCCAAAATGGTCAAGCTGAACGTAAACACCGTCATCTCCTTGAGACAGCTAGGTCTCTTCTTCTCTCCGCCTCCGTTCCGGCTCCATTTTGGAGCGAGTCAGTTCTTACTATTGCTTTTTTTCTTAATCATATGCCTACCCCCTTTCTTTCTGGTCGATCTCCTTATGAGGCTCTGTTTTCTCAACTTCCTAGTAACTCTCTCCTTCGTGTATTTAGGTCTGCTTGTTTTGTTCTTTTACCCTGTAAAGATAGGACCAAACTTAGTGTCTGGTCTGTCCTATGGGTCTTTTTGGTTTATAGTCTCACTCAGAAAGGTTATCCCTATTATGACCCTGTTTCCCATCGCCTTTATGTCTCCCGCAATGTTGCCTTTCTTGAATATCTACCTTACTTTCAGCTTCCTCCTCTCACTGCCCCAGTTTCCAAAGAGGGTTTGGTTCGTATTGATCCATTTCCTTCTAAGGTCTCGTCTGATGAGTATATCTCCATAGTTCCTCCTGAGCTTATTCCATCTTCTCCTCTTGCTTCACCTCTGGATGTTTCTCCTTCTTCGGTTTGTTCTCCTCTTCCATTGTTAGTTTATTCTCATCGCCAAGCTCCTTCTCCACTAGTTGTCTCTGCCCCTGCTGTTGGTCCTCTTGCATTTGACGACTCTGATCCTGCTGCACACCGATATTCCACTCGAGCACGTCATCCTTCAAACAGGTTGGGTTAGTCTAATACATGTTTTTCTGCTTCCTATCGTACTTTTTTGTCTGCTATTCACTCTTTTTCAAAACCTCAGTCTTATAAGGAGGCCTGTCAGGATCTTCATTGGGTTCAAGCTATAAAGGATAAGTTATCTGCTTTACAGAACACTAGTACTTGGGAGTTAGTTCTTTTACCTGCAGATAGGAATCTAGTTGGTTACAAATGGGTCTACAAAGTCAAGACTCATTTTGATGGTTCTTTCGAGTGCTATAAAATTCCTCTGGTTGCCAAAGGTTTCTCACAGGAGTATGGTGTTGATTATAAGGAGACCTTTGCTCCAGTTGCCAAGATGACTACTGTCCGTACTTTGATCTCTGTCGCTGTTGTTCATTCTTGCCCTCTTTATCAGATGGATGTTAAGAATGCTTTTCTTAACGGCCATCTCACTGAGAAGGTTTACATGAGTCCTCCCCCCGGCCTTCACCATTCCTCTGGACAGGTTTGTCAACTTCAGCATGCCCTGTATGGTCTGAAGCAGTCTCCTCGTGCTTGATATGATCGCTTTCAGATTGTTGTTACTGAACTTGGGTTTCATCCTTGTGCCTAGGGCTCTGCTTTATTTCTTCTTCATACCTCTGTTGGATTTGTTGCATTATTACTGTATGTGGATAATATGTTCATCACTGGTTCTGACTCTTCTGCTATATCTGAGGTCAAGCAGCATCTTTGCAGCATCTTTGCAGCATCTTTTCCGCATCTTTGAAATGAAGAATCTAGGTCCATTGCAGTATTTTCTTAGTATTGAGGTAGCTTCTTCTCCTGAGGGCTACTTTCTATCTCAGGCTAAGTATGCCAATGAGGTTATTCATCGTACCAGTCTTACTAATACTAAGATTTCTGCTACCCCTATTGAGCTTAATGTAAAGCTCACCACTACTAATGGTGTTCTTCTGGATGATTCTACTTTATATCGAGAGCTCATGGGTTGCTTAGTCTATCTAACGGTTACTCGCACTGATCTTGCACGTGTTGTTCATCTGGTTAGTCAGTTTGTTTCTGCTCCTCGTTCTACACATTGGGTTGTTTTGGTTCGGCTTCTTCGCTATCTCCGGGGTATTATATTTCAGGGTTTCCTGTTGTCTTCTATTTCCTCTTTGGACTTAGTCACTTATGTTGATTCTGATTGGGCTGGTGATGTCACTGATCGCAAGTCCACTTCTGGCTTCTGCATGTTTCTTGGTGGTTCCTTGATTTCTTGGATGAGTAAGAAACAGACTGTTATTGTGCGTTCCACTGCTGAGACTAAGTACCGTGCTATGACTCATGTCACTGTTAAGATTGTTTGGCTTGGTTGTCTCTTGACTGATTTAGGTGTCCCTCAGTCTTCTCCGGCCTCCCTTTACTGTGATAATCGCAGTGCTATTCAGATTGCACATAACACTGTCTTTCATGAGTGGATGAAGCACATTGAGATTGATTGTCATTCTGTACGTCAGCATCAGCAGTCTGGTTCCATCTCGCTTCCTTTCGTCTCTTTGGCTTTGCAACTTGCTGATTTCTTTACAAAGACTCATACCACTGCTCGATTTCAGTTTCTTCTCAGCAAACTCTCAGTGTTTTCTACTCAAACACCTTGAGTTTGAGCGGGGGTGTGAGAATGTGAGAATATTGCGTATTATGGAAATATATCAATTAGGTTATTTGTGAATAGTCGATTGATTGTAGATTGATTGTATAGGGTTATTTCCTATTATAGATTAGGTTTAGGATTACCATAAATATTGATTGTAATCTTTGTATTACGAACAATTGAATATACGGATTATTTAGAATTCTTACAATATATGGTTAAAAGTGAGACCACTATCCATGGGATTATGTGTTTGAGCCACCCTAAATGTTCACTTTTACGAAGTTTCGCTTGGCAGCTGGTAAGCCCATGTGTTAGGATCATTAGATTGCCTGTTTTCTTGACTTAGCTACTTGTTCGAACAGGTTACCAATTCAACCATAGTTCTTACTAGTTGTCAATGGATTGATTGCCATCAACGGGTGAATCGGTCGAATCAACCAATCTGGTCCTATTTTAATAAAACCACTGCTACTGACGTGGCTCCAACTAAAAGGATTGATTTTATTGGTATCTAAAATTGCCTTTGTGTATTAAATCCAAGTTTGGTGGACCTCGTAAACAACATAACCACAGTTTTCAATAAAATTTTCTAAAAACAGCCCGCTTTTTAGTAAACACCAAAATAATATTTTGAAATTTTCGAACACTGTTTGTATACAACAATGAAAACAAAGGAAGTTTTTTAATTTTTAATTGTTCAGAATACTTCCATGAATGATAAAGGTGTCCAGGGGAAAGACACAGCATTCGACAACAACTTTCCATTCTCAAAACCAAGTTTGTAAGAGCCTGTTTAAAAGCATAAGTTACAGGAGCTTTAATAAAAACCTTGAACATGATCCAACATCAAGTCCTACCTTGTGCTACATGAACTCTTCCACTTTGCTGAAATATATCCATGCCCACTAGATATGACTCAAGCACATAGAGGCAAAGCCTTGAATCTCAAATTCAAGAATACAGTAAAAATTGTCTTTGGGAATATGCACATATTTCAAAGACAAAAGAAAAACTCATCTGCTTAACAATATTCATGACTGTTATAAATAAAAGAAAAACTGAGAAAATAAATTTACCCAAAAGCCATTTTTGGCTGGCACATGAATTTGAGAAATTGAATACAGGTGGCATCCCCTACTAATCCCTTTTCTTAATGACTTCACATATTGAGAAGATAAATTATAGAGATTCTAAACTGTGTGGATAGCAACGATTCTCAATCCATCTCCAACAACATATTCTTTTTCTTTTTTATCAACAACAAAATGAACTTTTATTAAAAAGAGAAAAAAATAAAGAGGTTTACAAGAAGGACCTCAAAACATTGATTTCCAAAACAGAAATCTGTGAAGGAAAACAGTGATTTCCAATCACTAGAGATCAAGAAAAACGAAATCCCTTTAAACGGGGGAGCCACTGAAGCCAAAAAATATGCCAAATCTAACCATTTCCCACAAAGAGGTTAGAACAACACTTTCATCTTCAAAGATTCCCACATTACTTTTCAATTAGATAACCCAAAAAATTGCCAATACAGCATGCAAAGCCCCAACACCTTCGTCTTTTTATTGGTGCGCAAAACTCAAAAATCAATTAAGAGCATGGATTTGCTTGCTTCAAGAGCCACCCATGCAAGGTCACCCAAAGAAAAGAACTGCTGCTACATCTACCTTGCCACTGGACAGTGTAAAAATAAATGATTCAAAGTATCCCTATTGCCCTTACACCCATTGGACAGTGTAAAAATAGATGATTCAAAGTATCCCCATTGCCCTTACACATGATACACCATTGAGGACAAAGATAGCAATTAGGGTTCCTTTTAATATCATTCGTCAAAATGCTTACATGAACCAAAGACCACATAAAAAACCTAACTTTGAGAGGCGCAAAAAACTTCCAGATTCTTTAGTGAAAAGGAAAGAATTAAATAGTTGGGTTCTCAATAATCTTATCAAAAAAATATTTGCAAGAAAAGACACTTGAAGAATGAAAGAGTCACACCTGTTTATCACTTGCGTTACAGTCCAAAGGCATATGGTCAATAAGAAACAACAAAGAAGCTAAATCGCCAACCTCCATTTCAGTAAGATTTCTTGAGAAACTAAAGTTCCAAGCAATCAAAGCCAAATTAGAGCTTGCCAAAGCAGTGATGAAAGAATGATAAAGAGTTTGCTACCTATAAAGACGCAGGAAGTACACGTCAATAGAAGAGTTTTGAGTCGAAATATCCTCACATAAATGAATTTTTTCGCCATTTCCCACCATCAAAGAAAGAAATCTAGAAAGAGGGAAAACACGAGAGATTGATTTTCAATGGGATCAACAATTACCCCTAGTGACCACTCGAGAAAATCTACTATCATCTTAAACCTATACTGGCTTTTAATAATAGAATGCCATAATGAATCACTCTCTAATGGAAATTCCTCGTTGTAGTGTTGCCAAATTGCCAGACCCCCTTTTTCCTTAGACAATGAAACAATCTCCTAATTAACCAAGTGCATCTTCTTACTTTCATCCTTCATTCCCACAGGAAATCCTTCATCAAGTTTTCCATTCTTTTTGCAATCCTGATCGGAATCTTGAAAAGGGACAGAAAGTAGATATTCACCACTCAAAATGAAATGAATCAACATGTACCTCCAACCTTTTGAAAGCAAAGCTCTCTTCTAACCCTCCAATCTCTTACATATCTTTTCAACAACCGGAAGCCAAAATCCCCATTCCAAGGATTACCCCGTAAAGGTTCTCAATGGAACACCCTAGAATGCCTGCTAACCTCTAAACTTGACTTTGTCGCAAATTCATACCCACTACGCTGCTCTTGTTCAAATTGACCTTAAGACTCAATGACCTCAAAAACTCTTAAAAGAGATCAAAGCAACCCACCTTGCTCTCCTCCCCTAATGAAAAAAAATATGGTGTCATCCGCATACTAAAGACGAGACAAACTCTATCTCTCCCAAACCCCTTCACTAAATATAAATCTCTAGCGCCATCAACCAACACATTTACCACCAGAATAAAGAGGAAAGGAAATAAAGGATCACCCTGCCTTAAACCTCTGCTATCCCTAAAAGAATTCCCAAGTTCCCCATTAACAATAATTGACATGTTACAAGTTGACAGACACCCCCAAATCGATTTTCTCTATCTCTCTCCAAAATCCTTTCTATGCATTACAAAATCCCAAAAATGCCAATCCACATGGTCATATGCATTCTTAAAATCAACTTTGAAAATGATACCCTCCTTTCCTCATAGTTTGGTACTTCTCCACCACTTCATTTTCCACCAAGGTACCATCCAAAATCTGACACCCCTTAACAAAGTCTCCTTGAACCGAAGAAACAGTATCTCCAAAAGTCACTATTAGTCTTTCTAATAGTACTTTTACCAAAATCTTATAGAGAGATGAGACCAAACTTATAGGTCTAAAATCATTGATTTCATTGAATTCTCTTTTTTATGGATCAAGTATATGAATG
Organism: Camellia sinensis; assembly: GCF_055761805.1. Taxonomy (NCBI): domain Eukaryota; kingdom Viridiplantae; phylum Streptophyta; class Magnoliopsida; order Ericales; family Theaceae; genus Camellia; species Camellia sinensis. Next base: position 120,965,922 of record NC_138971.1, on the reverse strand, counting down.
ACGTAGTTGTACAAAAATTAACAATCCGCTTTTCATGAAATTCTACATAACTCTCACTAAATCTCTCCACCACCTTCCAACAATCTTGAAAAATTACCATGGAAAAACTTTCACATGCAAAAACTGCCTCTTTAATTTCCATTTCTCAAAAGGCCTTTCCAACCACCTTGTCTTTACCCTATCAATCGGCGACCATTCAAGACCTTTAATCTCAGGTCGTACTAACCCTCCCTCCCTCTCCAATTCAAATAAAGGTTTGAATAAAACCTAAAAATCTCGCTGATAATGTGATCCTCTTTATCAATCATAACCCATTTCCCAACCTCTAAACTTTTTATAAACATCCTTTTCCTTTTTCCATCCACAACCCTTTGAAAGAACTTGGAATTAAGATCTCCATCCTTGAGCCATTTTAGTTTTTCCTTTTAAGCCCAAGAAATTTGTTCCCTAAAAGTGACCTCCTCCATCCTTGATTTCAGCTCATTTCTCTCTCTTCTCAAAGCATTATCCAACCCTACACTAACATCGACAGTATCACCCTCTTCAATTCTACCTATGCTCCCCCTTTCAATAATTATTTCCAACAGCATAACTATTGCCTAGTATATTTTCCCCTCCAATTGGAAGGGGGAGCATAGGTAAAATTACGCTAAAAAATGTCTGCCTAAGCACATTGTGTCTAGTTTCAGTGACAATTGTGGAGCCAACCCTTCCTTTCAAGCTGACCCCAAATTCCCAATTTGTTAGTATTTAAAGGCCATCCAAACACCATTTGACAAAATTAAAATCAAGTCCAAAATGAATTATCAAGAAGATCATTCAAGATTGCAATTGTTTCATAACCTAGAAAACAAAGTTACAATAAAAATTACCTCAAAGCCCTTGTTTTCAGCACAACCCTGACAATGCTACATAAAGACAATTTAGTCACATGAGAAACACACAAAATAACTAGTATTAAGACCACAGCTAGCCTATCATTGAATGTTGCCTGTATTATGTCACAAATATCATGGTCCCTTAGTGTGGAAAAATTTTCAACTTTTACCTTTCCCTTAGCAACAGCTACATAAGGATCACAGTGAGCCTTCACATGGAAAAAGGAATTTAACAGTGAAAGAAAAGAACATGTGAACAACAAAAACAAAACAAAACACAAAAACAAAAGGCTTCATGTCATATCAATATCTTAAAAGCGAAAGTCATCTATATATACAAATCCTTACATGGCATAGGTTTGAATAGTATGTTGAATACTCATCCTTGACGATACTCAGTTTATATATTCTCTCAAAATCTTCCTGGAATAAGAAAACAAAATTGAAAATGAGGACAATTGAAGCATGTTAACAATTCACCTCATAAATGCTTGTGCAAAGTGAAACAAATTAGGAGAAACACCACAACTGCAGGTACAAAAATTAGGTTAATAAAAATATATTAGAAGATACGTATATGATGACAAAATACTTAAGTGATGCATGTAAAAGAGAATAATCACATACTAGTGAGTAAAGTAATGGAAAAATTATCCACCAGCAACTGGCAATGATTAGGTATGCAATTCAAGCAGTTGAACATGAGTTACCCCAACTCAGCCCATTATATTTTAGGGCATGGACTTTTTTTTTAGTCTTCAGGCAATGGATAGGGCAACATTAATTCAAGCCAAATTACTTTTCAATATAATGTTCTTACCCTTGCCCAATAAAATTTGACAAAAAATAATCTACATACAATATGCAAAATTGATTAGCCAAGAATACTATGGCTTGCCATACTAAATCACCCCTCCATCGTCAACCTATATAGCCCATTGTTTTCTAAAATCACTATTCCCATTCATTTACTATGATGAGAAATCGAAACACACCCTCAAACAACCCACCACCATTGCGACCACTCCTTTTCCTCTCAACCTTATTCCCATCATTACCAACACTGAGTCAAACCATTGATATTGCTCAACCATCAGAGATGCCACGTCATTGAACCCATCACCAAACAACAATGCTACATACCCAGAAAAACTATCCAGAATAATATAGCTATCGACCAAAATCATTGGAATTGTGGCCCACATCCCACTAATTTTAAATCTACACCATCCATTTCATTTTTAGGTTAAACTTTCATGGTCCCTAGCAATTTATACCATATCACAAAAGACAACCTCGTGCCATATTTTTTCTATGTTGATGATATGGATATCAACCTGGCTTTTGGTAACAACCAACCCACATGTAACGCCCTCAAAATAAATCCATAATATCATACATTCAAGATATAGGAAAGAGATATTATATTACAATCATCAGAGTATTCTTACAAAATGTATTACATATTGACAATAAAAGTAATCGCCCTATGGGCTTACAACTTCCCAAGACAACGCTTGGTTGCAAAAAGAGAGTGCAAACTCTATACAAAGAAAGCCCTTGGCTTGATATACATGTAATACAACAAAATAACAAAAGGTGGTCTAATAGCCTCAAGCCTTCCAAGCTACGTCCTTGGAGGTGGCATAACACCTGTACCTGAAAATGATGTCCTATATAGGGTGAGCCAACGTCCAGTAGAAATATGCTAAACATAGTATGAACAGTAATTAAAACGTTAGCAATTGATAAACGTTTAACTCTTACACAACAACTTATAACACATTACAATCCCATGACTAATATGACCATGTTCTATTCCAGTTTCCATTTCTTATCAAATTCTCAATTCATAACTATGACTCATAACTTGGCCAATCAATTTAAACGAGATCACATCTCATATCAACCGTATTTCTATTTCAGGCGAGATAATAACTCATTTTAAACATTTCATACTTCATAATAGATACACATTTTAGTACTGTATCAATCTCAGACAAAAACACTTCCATACTTCACAAATGATACACACTTTAGTGTTGTATCAATAACAAACAAAAACACTTCTATACTTCACAAATGATACACATTTTAGTGCTGTATCAATATCAAACAAAAATCTGGTTTAGAGGTCCATCCCCATCTTCCAATAAACCGTGGAGTACATCCCCCATCTCCTCCCACACAAAACAATGTATATAAGCGATTGTCATGTACAAATTCGATCAATCAATACAAAATTTTGACGTATTATACCAACCGCCATATTCAATAGCACACTCAACTTATTAGTTTTAGTTTGCCTAATCCCCATGCATTGTCTACAACCCTCAAGACTATCCTCCACCGATAGCCTAAAACAGTTATTTCTAAACGGAGGATAAATGCACCAAATGGATAAAATATCAACATTTTGTCTAGGTGAGCGATAAATTGATCCAACTACACCCTTTTAATCCCATACCTTTCTAATTTGAATATTTCCTATTCAATTTCTCATTTCCCTAAATTAATTATACAAATTAATTTATCATAACAATTAGGGCTTTTCCCCATATTCTCAACATCAACCCTAAGGCTCCAATATTACTAACAACATCAGCAATCTCTATTTTAGACCCAAAACACGTATGGATGAGTCAAATAAACAAAACCCCTCTTTTCAAAATAGCACATTTCAAAACCCTAACTTCCCAAATCAAACCATTTAAAAAAAAGCCCAACATCTAGGTTAAAGCTCATAAAGATGAGTAGAAATCCCTACCTCAAATGGAGAGACCAAATGTAGAAGATGAAGGATTTTGAAGGTGCTCCAAACCCAATAATTTTCGAATCAAAATGAAGAGCAAGCCATCCCTTCCTCTTCCTTTCAAGATATCTCTCTTGTTCTCCTTTCTCTCCTCCCTTATGAAAATGCTTACTCTCACTCTAACCACTCTTAATCTAAACTCAAAATCTGTATAACAAATGGAGAGAGATATGGGAAAAACCATAGAAAGAAGTTGAGAGGTGAGCTCAATTTATAGGCAACCTTGATGTAGTTGGTATTGAAAGGTTGTTATTAAAGCCCATTAATTGGAAAATGAAAGGACAAGTTAGAATTAAATGAACACTAATTGAAATATGAATGGACAAGTTTGAATATGAATGGACCACTAATAAGGGTAGTAACTGAACTACTAATAAGGATATTAAATAAACAAGTTTGTAACCACTAATAAGGATATTAAATGAACAAGTTTGTAACCACTAATAAGGATATTAAATAAACCATTATGAAAATTTAATGGACACTAACCCTTGGTTTCCAAATACAACCAACCTGTTTTAAACCTACCCAACACGACCCAAGACTCATATACAAAGAGTAAATGATGGAAACGGGAAAAACACAACAACACATCCACGGAACCGAGTCTGAAATACAATTAAACAATGAAGGGAAAACTGGGATCGCTATAACCTCCCCCCCTTAAAGAATTTCGTCCCCGAAATTTGGTAAATAAATTTCAACAATATGATTTCTCAATTCTCAACAATATTACAATTCAATATTCATCAACCTGACCCATTATCGGTTATTCCATCTCTATTCAAGAGGCAAATCACAACATATAACATAGTTCACAATTCCATAACATATTCAATGCCAATAATATATTTGTATTTCTATAACACATTTAACATATACAATGCTAAATTAAACTTCTATTTTCAAGGCATGACCAACCATTGCCATACTTCCAACAACCAAAACATACTTAATGTTTTTCAACTTAAGACATATTCAATGCGCTTAAAGTTTATCAGTACAACAAAATTCCCAATACATGGTTAAATATTAACAAACAAGTCCAGATACTTCTCACGGACATCCAACTCACGTTCCCAAGTGGCTTCCTCCACCCCGTTATGTTTCCACAACACCTTAACTAATGGAAAAGTCCTGCTTCGCAAGACTCGATAACAAAGATAACAGTATGACACAATCAACCACTACAGTGTTCTGAGACATCCACCACGTCTCGACTACTGACAATACTCAGACCAGTATCTAGTACTTAATACCTCAACATAGGAAACACGAAAACATTCGTACACCAGGCCTCCGGTCAACTTTCACAGAACGAGGACGTAAAACGAGACACGGGTACTGAACAACATACGAACCAAGCACTATCACGCATCGTAGGCAAAACCTCCTCACTTACTGCAAGTTATCTTATGCCCATAATGAATCCCTCATTCAGGGATTTCACTCGCCACCTCGACTGAACTTATAATAACAAAATTTGCATACTCATTCCCTCGTACCGAATTAGCTAACAAGGGTTTACCACGCCACGACACTTATCACTACCACGTAACTGTTCGTACCGAACACACACAAATAGAGTACCTACATCCCTTAATGACGTATAGGGTCTACTCTTTATTCCGCATCCTACTTGTCACTCGTTTTGAGAGTACAATCAAGACACTAAGCCTCCGTGCCAAATCATTTGCCACCATTACCACTGAACCACTGCTTAGAACCAAACCCTGGCGCAATCGCATGTCACCGACAAGGCATTCAAAGACGCACCATCCTAACTCTCCAGAAGAGTAAGAGTCCTCACCCTCATCGCTATCAACTCAAACCTTCATCTACAAACACCATACCATTGTGACTCTACTCACGGGTCACACCCTAACCACGGGTTATACACCCAACCAACCCTATCGACAACATCTCCTAACCTAACCAGTATTAAGGTACACACCTAATGCATTTAAACATAGCAAAAGAATCCTGAAACTTAAGAGAATATCCATTATACTACTACCTGGGACATAATACCAGTTGCTCACAACACGCCACTCCCCGATACCAACAACCACAATCTTAACAAGGGCTAACACTCCCTCAAATGAGACAACCATTCAGTACGTATGCAAATTTGGCAACGTCACCTACCATGAAGGTGTAAGTCTACTCCTAACGAAATTATGCGTTATGCCTCCGTAAAACATCATGTTAAATATACAAGACCTAGTAGTAATCGCACACTTCACATCCTCTCGAAGAGTTCTCACGACAGTTGGCCACAAACTCTACCACTCACATAAGATTAAATAGGTAACACCCTTGAAATTTCGTACACCCGGCAAGTATAACTGTTCTCGCCCCATAGTAGTCCTGACTAAGATACGCATCCCTCAATAATTCTTCCAAATTTCAAAACATGGCTCACCAGCCCTCATTCTCCCAAACCAAATCACACGCAAACCGATGCATTGTTGCAAAAATTTTACGGTTTCACAACAACTTGTCACATTAATAAAACTTTAGAGCCACAACATGTTCCAGTCCGCCTAACCCAAGGAAATTAATAAACACAGACATATATATATATATAAACAAGTAGTTTTGACGTTTCAACATTCCCAAAACACATTGGTTACACAACAGAACCCATGATTTCAAAACGATAATTCACCGATTACAAAACGGATTAGTCAAAACAAAACCATACTATTGGTACTACCACTGTTAGTGTCCCCCACTGGACTGCTAAAGTTGGTCATTCTCAAACTCAAGATATCTTACGAGTTTACAGGCCACGGACAAGAACTATTGGTATGCCCCAACTGGCCACACCTAGAACAACTGCATATTTCCCCAATTGGGGCTTGGGAACTCGACTCTCCTAAGGCCCTCGAAATCTGGCCTGATTGTCCTCCAAAACGATACTGTCCCTGCCCGGTTGAATAAAACTGAGCCCGACTAGGTTGCAAAACCCCCAAAGAAGCCCCTAGTTGAGTACAGAAACGTTGGATATGACCCGGCTGATTACACACCCAACAAGTAAGCGGCTCCCGAGCACGAGACTGGTTCAAAGTCTGAGCTGATGAAGACCCCAACGACTGCTTCCCCATTGAACATTCGATCGGCCCAAAACTTGGCTGGCTAGATAATTCTGGTGGGGCAACTACTGGTCGAACTGCCAACCCAGCCTTCTTCCTCTGTGGGGAAGTTGGGGACTTGTGGCCCAGCTGACCACATTTGAAACAAGTGACAACCTTTCGTTCATCCTTTCCCGCATCTAGACTCGGCACTGGAAAAGTAGAGCCAGGCTGAGCTCTCTGAAATTGTTGTGGATTAAAACCCTTCTGCCTCTTAAAAGGCCTACCAACACTTCAAATCACAAGAGTCGCCGAAATGGCCTCCTTTCTATTTTGGCCCATAGCTAGCACCGCTGCCTCCACATGAGTCGCAGCCCTAACAAGCACACTATAACTCCTATGCCAAGACCCTGCAATCCTTTCTCGGATGTCGTCACACAGCCTACTCTCAAACTCCGAACAACGCAGTTCCTCTGTCTCCACTAACTCTGGGGCAAACCTCGATAGGTTAGCAAACCATGCTTCAAACTGTACCAAAGGTGTAGTACTTTGGCGTAACTCCACAAACTATTTGTGCAACTCTTCCCGTGTGGAAGGAGGGAAATCACAACTTCCTCGTCTAGGCATCCTAGTAAAGGTAACAAAGATATTAGGACATTATCAAAGGTGCCGAAGCTATTTCACTCGCGTGCTAAATGATAGAAAACAGTAATTCACTCCACATGAGTACATAATCACATAAGCACCTACGAATTTCATTCCTGGATACTGACAGTCCCGAGGCGTTGCCAGAGTTTCGGTTGGAAACAGCATTGATCAAGTGCTTTTCCAACAAGACTCATAGAAACTCAAGGATCCAATCAACATCCTAGAAATTAAATCCCATACCCACATAGTCACATAATCATGTTATCAAATAAACACATACTATCATGCATAAGTCTCTAACAAGCAAGACAAACCCATTGTGATACTAATCACTTCCCACGTACCCAAAGTATTCAAACCCGGTATGCTCTGATACCAAGTTGTAACACCCTCAAAATAAACCCATAATATCATACATTCAAGATATAGGAAAGAGATATTATATTACAATCATCAGAGTATTCTTACAAAATGTATTACATATTGACAATAAAAGTAATCGCCCTATGGGCTTACAACTTCCCAAGACAACGCTTGGTTGCAAAAAGAGAGTGCAAACTCTATGCAAAGAAAGCCCTTGGCTTGATATACATGTAATACAACAAAACAACAAAAGGTGGTCTAATAGCCTCAAGCCTTCCAAGCTACGTCCTTAGAGGTGGCATAACACCTGTACCTAAAAATGATGTCCCATATAGGGTGAGCCAACGCCCAGTAGAGATATGCTAAACATAGTATGAACAGTAACTAAAACGTTAGCAATTGATAAACGTTTAACTCTTACACAACAACTTATAACACATTACAATCCCATGACTAATATGACCATGTTCTATTCCAGTTTCCATTTCTTATCAAATTCTCATTTCATAACTATGACTCATAACTTGGCCAATCAATTTAAACGAGATCACATCTCATATCAACCGTATTTCTATTTCAGGCGAGATAATAACTCATTTTGAATATTTCATACCTCATAATAGATACACATTTTAGTACTGTATCAATCTCAGACAAAAACACTTCCATACTTCACAAATGATACACATTTTAGTGTTGTATCAATAACAAACAAAAACACTTCTATACTTCACAAATGATACACATTTTAGTGCTGTATCAATATCAAATAAAAATCCGATTTAGAGGTCCATCCCCCATCTCCTCCCATACAAAACAATGCATATAAGCGATTATCATGTACAAATTCGATCAATCAATACAAAATTTTGATGTATTATACCAATCGCCATATTCAATAGCATACTCAACTGATTAGTTTTAGTTTGCCTAATCCCCATGCATTGTCTACAACCCTCAAGACTATCCTCCACCGATAGCCTAAAACAGTTATTTCTAAACGGAGGATAAATGCACCAAATGGATAAAATATCAACATTTTGTCTAGGTGAGCGATAAATTAATCCAACTACACCCTTTTAATCCCATACCTTTCTAATTTGAATATTTCCTATTCAATTTCTCATTTCCCTAAATTAATTATACAAATTAATTTATCATAACAATTAGGGCTTTTCCCCATATTCTCAACATCAACCCTAAGGCTCCAATATTACTAACAACATCAACAATCTCTATTTTAGACCCAAAACACGTATGGATGAGTCAAATAAACAAAACCCCTCTTTTCAAAATAGCACATTTCAAAACCCTAACTTCCCAAATCAAACCATTTAAACAAAAGCCCAACATCTAGGTTAAAGCTCATAAAGATGAGTAGAAATCCCTACCTCAAATGGAGAGACCAAATGGAGAAGATGAAGGATTTTGAAGGTGCTCCAAACCCAATAATTTTCGAATCAAAATGAAGAGCAAGCCATCCCTTCCTCTTCCTTTCAAGATATCTGTCTTGTTCTCCTTTCTCTCATCCCTTATGAAAATGCTTACTCTCACTCTAACCACTCTTAATCTAAACTCAAAATCTGTATAACAAATGGAGAGAGATATGGGAAAAACCATAGAAAGAAGTTGAGAGGTGAGCTCAATTTATAGGCAACCTTGATGTAGTTGGTATTGAAAGGTTGTTATTAAAGCCCATTAATTGGAAAATGAAAGGACAAGTTAGAATTAAATGAACACTAATTGAAATATGAATGGACAAGTTTGAATATGAATGGACCACTAATAAGGGTAGTAATTGAACTACTAATAAGGATATTAAATGAACAAGTTTGTAACCACTAATAAGGATATTAAATGAACCATTATGAAAATTTAATGGACACTAACCCTTGGTTTTCAAACACAACCAACCTATTTTAAATCTACCCAACACGACCTAAGACTCATATACAAAGAGTAAATGATGGAAACGGGAAAAAGACAGCAGCACATCCACGGAACTGAGTCTGAAATACAATTAAACAATGAAGGGAAAACTGGGATCGCTATACCACACATGCCTAATCTTAATATCACTGCTGCCATTTAACACTATCTGCCCATTAAAAGATGTGTAATTCTCTTAGGTTGAACAGATCTTTTTGCTAAATAAACTATGTTTCAATAGTTAATTGATCTCTCCATCAATCTTAAAGACACTTCATTATTTGATTCAATGCACATTAAGTCAAGAATGCCTTGTTGACTCTAAACACTAAAATCTTATCAATACGCATTCATAAAAAAGCTCATCCATATCCACACAGTGTAACGAATCACTATCAAATCCATAAGCTGTTCAACATAAAGATGAGACTGCAGTAAAGATTAAAACACAGAATATTAATGTAGAACTTTGATATTACTACTAAAATCAATAGCCACAAAGAATTGACCACGCGTACATGAAGAAAGAATTTACCATATCAAAAACACTTAACACAAATATGACAACAACATTATAATAACTTTCGCGAACAATATTGTAAGCACTCTCCAGGAGTAGTTTTTCCAAAGTACAGAAACCAACATAAGTCATCGCTTGTAAGGTTAATGCTGCAACAACCTTTGCAATCATGAACAACCAATTGAAATCTCCTCATTCCATTTCTGAGGATGGGAATTCCTAAAAAAAGAATTGATAAATTCAGAGACCGAAGAGCTAATGCACAGAAAACAAGCTGCCTCATAGCCAAAAAAAAATGTTTGTATCAACCACTATTATTATATGTATATATTGTTGTATAATTGCTAAAAAAATTAATAAAATGCCCCTTTGACATTATATATTACAACCAATTTATAAAATGCCCTATTGATGGGTCTGACCTAAGTCACCAAATTGCCATGCGGGAGCGAGAGCTGGAGCTGGAGCAAGATTGAGGGTGTTAGCATTGATGGAACTAAAAAATATAAGTTCTATCGTCAAATAAGGGAGTTTGATGTGGATTTTGCACTAAAGAATACAAAATCAAGAAAGGCATTAGGACTAGATTATATACCTATTGAGACTTGGAAATGTTAAGGAAGAAGGAGGTAGTTTTGTTAACCAAATTATTAACAAATATTTTAGAACCTATATATGAAAATAAAAGGTGTCTAAAATTGAAATAACCATAGAGGTATTAAGTTGATGAGTCATACAATGAAATTGTGAGAGTGATAAGCATCACCTAAGAGTTACAATAAAAGTGTCAAATTATTAAATTGGATTCATGCCTTATAGATCAACAACGAAAGCAACATATTTACTAAGAAATTTAATAGAGAAGAACACAGAGTAAGTTCTAGATAGATTTAGCAAAAGTTTATGAAACGGTCTTAGAGATATAATATGGCAGATGTTGAGAGAAAATGTGTTATCAAAGGGCATCGGCGGAGCCATGAGTTCAACATTGGAGGGACCAAAACCTACCAAAACCTACAGTATTGAATGCTATGCTAGGGTGAAGTGGGGTTTTAATTGGTTGTGTTGACTTTGCAATAAATTTTAATTTATTTAATAATAATTAACATTATTCTATGTGTTGTACTCAAGGTTGTTAAAATCGGGGATCCTAGTTAGGTTCGGTGAGAGGGTCTAGAAGATCGTAAGATCTTACTTTCTATTAAAATAAGGTAACAATACAAATTAGAATTATATATATTAAAAATAAGGTGAAAAATTACAAAATCAACGATCCTACCTACGATCTTGCACAATCCCATACAATCCTACTTGTGATCCTATTATAACACTGATACTACAACGATCTAGATCGTTTTAGCAATGTAGGATCGCAAGATCGTACAATCCAGATCGCGATTTTAACCACTATGGTTGTACTACACATTTAAGCACATGAATGCTAGTCCAATAAATAATATCAATATATCATATTTCATAATTTTTTTAAATGATTAAAAAAAATAAAACAATGGTGTTTCTTTAATTTTGTATATCCACTAACGAATTGAAGAAAACAATATATAGTGGGAAGCCAAGAAGCTCGGACACATGTAAAAGGGTGACATCTCAATGTAAGACACCAACACTCTCAAACAAGTGTCTAATACTCCTTTCTCCCAATCCTTAATTAAAAATACAAACCTAAATATTGGACGTGTCTAACACTCATTTTGTGGTGTGTTCGTCACTTTTTGGACATTTGCTAACATATAATTTTCAAAGTCATAAAATTTAACATAATTATCTTATATCCTTAAAACAAATTATAATTATCAAAGTACATAAAATAAATTACAAAACTCGAGGTGTTTGACCTCTCACAAGGCGAGGCAAAAGCCTTAAAGCATTGAGGCATAAGCATTTCGAATTTTAAATTTCAATATTTAGTAAATAAATGAAATATTTTAAAATAATAAATAAATAAATAAAAAGTAAATATAAGTGTAAATACTTTTCTCCTCATGTTATTGAACATTTCAATGCACAGAAGGAAGCTTGCTTTCACTGAAAGTGAATTTGACAGTTATAGCGATCTTGGTTTTCCCTCTCATGTTTACTGTATTCCGGACTCGGTTCCGTTGATAGTTGTTGTTGTATGTACTTCATTTTCGTCCTTTAACTCTTTGCATTTGAGTTTAGAATTGTCTTGGGTGGAGCTTTTGTCCCAACTCTTGTTGCCCAGATTTTTAGTGATCCGCTCGAGTGGGTATTATTGCGCTCGTGCAGAGTTTGCATACCTTCAGTAGTTTGTCCGTCAGCAAAAATACTGCAGATGTGTTTTTCACGCTCGAGCTGATTTCTTTACGCTCAAGCGGGTCGAGCTCAAGCGGGTATCCTTGCACTCGAGCGGGTGGTCGATGTCTATAAAAGTATCGGAAGAGTGTAATCTATGCTCGAGCGGGTTTTCCTTTGCGCTCGAGCTGGTGGAGTTTTGCAGTTGTGTCTTAGAGCTTGAGCAGGAGCGGGTCTAGTTTTTGTATTTGACGCTCGAGCGTCCTATTCTCCGCTCGAGCGGGTCATACGTATATCAGTTGGCAGCAGGGCCATTTTAGATCACTTTCTCAACTCTCACTCTCTTTTACTTTTCAAAAACCTATTTTGAGAGCTTCTCTCACTACATTTCACATTCTCTCTAAGGTTTGATCTAGTTCTAGTGTGTTTCTAGCCTTGTCCCTTTGTAAAAAGTGTAGAGCTTGGCTTGGGCTGTCTATCAATCCGAAAATCTTGGGGTTTTGAGCACTTTCGATTTTCTTCACCTCCTCCTTTGAGCTTCGAATTTGAGGTAGGGATAACTACTCATTTTTATGGTCTTTGATATCAACTTTTAGTCATCTTGATATGATATTGAAGTTGGGTAACTATGGGTGTTAGGGTTTCAATTGTTTAAAGAGGGGTTTTGTTCTTTGGGACATTACATGTGTATTTTGGGTCTCAAGTGAGGTCATTGTTGATATTCGAGCCTTTTGGTCAATGTTGAGAAAGACTGGAGAAAGCCCTAATTTTTGTTATGAATTAATTTATATAATTAATTTGGGAATGTTATGGAAATATGAAATTGAGTTGGGAATAATGAAATTGGCTCATTATGTAGTAGAATGGTGGAGTTGGACTTAATAATCACTCACCTTTAAGAATTATTGATAATTTATCTGTTGGTGCATTTATTATCTATTTAGAAATAACTGCTTTGGGCTATCGGTGGAGGATAATCTTGATTGTTGTAGACACTGCATGATGATTAGGTGAATTAAAACTAATCAATTTGAGTATGTCATTGAGTATGACGATTGGAATAATACAACGAATATGTGTATTGATTGGTCATTGTATATGATGAGTATTTGAATACATAGGTGCCGTATCCCGCGGATGAAATTTCCGTAAAATGGCAATTCGAAAATAATTATACATGGGTGCCGAATCCCATGGATGAAATTTCCGTAAAATGGCAATTCGAAAATATCTATACATGGGTGCCGAGTCCCGCGGACGAAATTTTCGTAAAATCGCCACAAGAAAATAATTACACAAGGGTGCTAAATCCCGTGGATGCAATTTCCGTAAAATGGCAGTTTGGAGTATTGTTGGCATGAGATGTAGTCTCATCTAAGTTGTTTGGCCAGGTTCTGGGCCGTGTTTATAAGTTGAGAATTGGATAAGTAAAGGATTATGGAATTGGATTGTATTGTATGTTGGTTTATATGAGTTAAACATTTATCAAGTGCTAATGTTTTAGTTATTGCTCATATTATGTTTAGCATATCTCTACTGGGCGTTGGCTCACCCTATTTGGGACATCATTTTCAGGTGCAGGTGACATGCCACCTCCAAGGACGTAGCTTGGGAGGCTTAGTGGCTGAGAGACCTTTTTGATTACTTTTTGTATTACATGTATATCAAGCTAAGGGCTTATTTTGTGTAGAGTTAGTACTCTCCTTTTTGTAACCAAGTATTGACTTGGAAAGTTGTAAGCCCGTAGGGCATTTACTTTTGTTGTCAACATGTAACACATTCAATAAGAATACTCTGATTTATGAAATGTGATATCTCTTTCTTGTATCATGGATGTCTGTTTTTGGGTTTATTTTGAGGGCGTTACAGTATTGACTCTGGTGATTGAACTTCTCACTTGAGCATTAACTTTGTATTTTTTTCTTAATCGATCATTTACTCTTACTATAGAAGACAGTTGCAAAAAGGAATATTTTTTTAATTTTTTCCTTTATATGCTTAAACCATCTAGTAGACTATGTTTAACAAGAGCCTAAGGCAACCTTTTCAAGCATGTAATCCTCATGTGCTTATGCACGTACACATGCCTCATACTATGATGTGAAAGACTTTGGGGAGTGTGGAGAAGTGGTTCTGGAAATACTATTCAGATCCTGAGAGACGCTAGTGATCCTCAGCTAGTCACCTGAAAAGACACAAACACTCCAGTCGGGGGTGCCGGAATTAGCACTCCGACGGACAAGTTAGTTCAGACACTTGGAATAGGTTGTCTACTAAGTTTTTGTGGAGTGATTCTTACATACCTTTCTAGATCCGTGGTTCTTGTATTTATACTTTCTTTTTGGGCCTTGGGGCCTGAGCCTACTTTTATCCCATTCCCCTTTTATTCATTCGGAGCCACTGACCTCCGTCTATTTGGCTTTCCTAACGTATTCGGCGTCCTAGTCACGCAACATGAGGCCAAATAGTATCTAATTTCTGGTCGGCTAGAAGTACCTTCTTTAGGACAAGCTCTCTTGGCGTGTATCGGCGCAACTGAACTCGCTGATTATACGATTTGGCGAGCTGCTGCTGATACCGTGCCATGGATGCTAGGGCGCAGTCTCTTCGTTCTTCGATCAGAATCAGATTTAGGGCGAGCATCATGTCGTCTCGGCCCATATCAAAAACTTGCAATTTCAGAGTTGGTAGGCCGATTTCAAGGGGTAAGATTGCCTGAGTTCCAAAGCATAGAGCAAATGGCGTTTCTCCAGTGGATCTCCTCGGCGTAGTACGATGAGCCCACAATACACTCGGCAATTCTTCGACCCATTGTAGACGCGCCCGCGTGGGGCCCCGTTACAGTTCGGACTCGATTTTGTGTCACGGTTCTTAATCTTGAACCAAAGAGTCCAAATCTGGCAAATCGTTTTGAGAAACAGATTTTTTGAAAAGAAGTGCCAAACATGGACTGCTTTGCCAGATACAGAGTCGCCACCTAAATATTTTAAAATGGGGAAATTTAGGAAACCCTGACTCGGTGCCGAAGTCCACATGTCCGTCATCACCGGAGTTGTCTCGGCTCGGGAGCTAGGGTACGATTGGGGAAGGTCAGCTATGAGCACCCCCTCTCGCCCGGTCCGAAGACCGGCCTCTACTAATCATGATATCCGTTTTTGAAAACTTTATGTGTTCTTATTCCGGTTATTAGCCTAGAATTACTATGTTATGCGCACAGCAAACAAGTATAGACTAGATTGCCTAATTTGGAAATAAACATTGCATATCCGTTTATCTTAAAAAAATGTTTTGGAATTTGCTACTCGCAAGTAGGCTAAAACACGGATTTCAATGAGTTTTCCAACTCAAACAGTCCAACCTTCACCCACGGGCATTCAAATAGTAATATCACGTAAGCATCTAGTCACATGGTAAACATACTGTCATGGTAGCATTCACACGCATGCGATATGCTAAAGCATTAAAATACTTACATAGTACTCCGTGCCAAAACAAAGAACTCGTTAGCAAACATGCATGATCCAAGTCCATGCTAAGTGCCTAATGCATCGCATATAAAATGTTGCTAGAGTAGGCTCGGCTAGTCTATGAATGACATATGAAAATGCACAACTAACATGTATTCAGTTTGGAATTTGAAATACAGATGCAGTTAGCATGATGTATCGAGCCCGGTGCATGCGAGACAAATATATGGATGCACGCATGCATAGCATAAGGTATGCTAATTTACACATGCCCTAATCTACCATCATAAGCAGGTAAATAAAAGGGAAGAAAGAAGTGGGGGTTGGAAGACATTCACACACTCACCCACACTTATTACAAATTTGCCCTCACTCGGAGGGATCGAATAAATATTACAAATTAATTAACTACGCAAGCTAATTAAATATTACAAATTGCCTAATCAACTAAGCAAATTGATTAATCTAGGAAAAGAAGTAAACCGCCTCGGGAGGAGAGCTCGATGCAGTGCATGCTCGGTCTTGCTCGGAAATGCACCGTCATGCATAGGCTGCCTCTGTTTTCCTTCCTTTACTCCTCTGGAGGCTGCCAAAATCTCAAAACTGGTTCCTTGGACACTGAGGAGTGCCACCGGCTGAATGGAACTGTCACCGGCAGTGTGTTATGGCCATCGGCACAAAATGAAGTTGTCGGCAGAGAAGGGATTGCCGGTCGGCACTTGACACTGCCGGTCGGCAAAGTGTTCCTGCAGAATCTGCAATTGACAGCAACAGAGGGCAAGGCAAAGCATGGCAGCACAATTCAAGGCATATATGCACCATCCATGTCCCTTATCATGTTTGTGACTCAAAGGGGCATGTGTCTCGATTCTCGGACCACCAATCACGCATTTCCATGCATGATGGCCCGAGTGACCAAGTGTGCAACTTTCATGTCAAATGAAATGCAAACCAAACACACAAATCAAGACCCAATTCCTATCACCAAGTCAAGGAACAAGGCATGCATGCAAGATGCAATGCAACCTAGGCATACAAGCTAAGGATGCAACATGGCATGGCAAGACACTTATGCAAGCATACAAGCATACATGTGGCAATACAAACCGATAAAAAGGTGAACTTAAACATGATTTGGGCAGCTCTAAATGGGCCCAAAACAGCGGCCAATGTGACCAAAATAAGGGACCAAATGCATATACACGCATGCACATGTTAAGGCCAACACTTAGGCACAAGTGAGGCAACTCTCAAACACATTTGAAAGAAGGATATCATGGACAATTAGCATGCAACATAAGCATTGTAAATCATGTTAAAACATGGAGCCAAATCAAGCAACAAATCAAGCCAAACATGCAACAAATGGCCAAAGTACTTGAAGCAAGTCAAAGGGACTTGAACCATGGCCAAGCCAACCAAGCCTCACAAGGCCAAGAGGGCTTAAGATAGGTTCAAGACAGACCTAGACCATGCAAAATGGACTCTTAGATGGCATCTAAGTGGCTCAAATTCAAAGGCATACACAATGGCCAAAACATGGAGCATGCAAGACAAGCTTTCAAAGCATTAAAGAGACAACTAAAGCAAGCATACAAGCATACTATAAGGTCTGAAATGACATGGTGGATGGTCCCAAATCACCAAATCAATGCAAAAATGTCATGCTATACATTCACATGCTTAAGGCCAACAAGCCGGAATGCAAAGGGGCTATACTAAGCATGCCAAATCCGACCCAAACAACCATGGACAGACCTAAAACATGGCAAAATATGCACAAAAGCTTCGCAAGACTAAGCCTAAAACATGCTCTAACAAGGGCTAACAACCTAAGGCACATTGAGGCAATATCATGGCATTACATGGTAGGTATGCTAAGCATGCATGGTGTACCAAAACCAAGTAAAAACAGAGGTATAATATGACATATTAAGCACAAAAAACAACTAAGGCATGGTCAACATGGAGCTTAGCTAGGTGCTCCCTCAAGAGGCAAAAAATGGTCCATTTTAAGGACAACAAGGAGAGGGGGTGGCCCTCTCCTTTTGGAGACTTCAAAACACCATCTCCACCACTGAAATCCCTCAAGATTTCAGTGGTGAAGAGGCCCAAACACCAAAGTCTCGAAACTAGCTCAAAATGGCTCAAAATGAGGCCTTTCAAGGCCTAAGAGGGGTCAAACACCCTCAAACCACAAAACACCCTTAATAAACAATCAAGAGGGTCTAAAAACAGAACTTTTTTGTATTATACACCAAGCTCAAAAACGAATTTAAGACAGGTAAAAATACAATGCAAGATTGGGGTAAAAAGGGGTAAGATTCTCACCCTTGAAGACCTCTTCAACAATGATGCTCCAATGGCCCTCCTTGGCTTGAATCCAACACCAAACACCAAAATCAGCCCCTTAGAACCTCAGGAGCCAAAGGAAGGTGAAACACTATGTGTTTGTGTGCAATAGTAAGACACAAACACACTTTAACACACACAAGAGGGAAAAAGAGAGAGATAATGTGTATCAAACCCTAACCCTAGAACTCAAACCCTAAAAATGGCTGTCTAAGCTCTCTAAAATATCTCAAGTGTCTCACCCTTGCAACAAGAGAGAGCCCCTCTCTTTTATAGAACTTCTTGTCTTGTAAAGCTTACAAGACAAGCTTCATAAGAGGGAGATCCCTCCATACACGTGTATGGAGGGGAGCCAAAAGCAAGACAGCTGTCTTAAAATATCTGCAAAAGCAGATGCACAGTAGTCAGCCAGCCAAAGATGCCATTTTGGCAAAAAAGAGTGCCGACCGGCACTAAATAGTGCTGACCGGTAACAAATAGTGCCGGCCGGCAATATACATTGCCGGTGGTAGCAAAAACCAGTCGGTGACCTCTAGCCAATGCCGGTGGTGTGTGGGGATGCCTCACAAGGCATTCCCTACCCTTCCAAGGCAAAATGCAAGTGTTTGGTGCAAAACCAGACACTAAATAGTCGAGTTTGGAGATCCTGAGGCAAGGCGCGCGAGCCGAGACCTCCGGGAACTCCAAACGAACACAAACATGGATAATCACCGAGTGTTCCAAGCAGTGACGTCCAAGTCTTGAGGACGGTCAAAAATGGGGTGTCTACAGTTGCCCCTCTTTGACAGAACTCGAAAGTCATAACAATGACGGGAGTGAATGTCAAAGCCCAGAGACGACCCATTTTTGACAAGGCCGAAGACTCAGACAAACATGCAAGACAAACAAGATATGCGCCCGAAGGCAGGGGCAAAATGCAAGACAATGCACAGAGCCGGACATAATTTATGATCATGCAAAGAAAACTGTAACGAAGCACACATGCAACAGTTTTAAGCTAGCATACACCAAACTACACTACAATGCAGAAAGGATGTAAGAGAATTATGTAATTCTCAATACGTCTCACTCGGAGGATACAATACCTGTGCGGCTCGTCTGGTTGCACCAGCCTCAAATGAACCGTACATACAATATCGTGCCTGCAAAGAAAACAAACTTAACAGGTACAATATTGTTAGCAGCATGCATGATAATGCAAGAATGGATGCAAAATGATATACAATATATACAAAACAATGTATAAACAGTGCAAATGAAGATGCAATGTAATTGAAACAATGCAAACTATATGCAAAGCAATTGAATCACGATCCAATTACGAGTGGTTCGAAACCACACCTATGTCAAATAGATTGATGGAGGTAACAAGTCTGTCTACCATAGAACGGTCAATTGAACTATGAGCATTGTAGACAGACACAAGAACAAGTATTGAGGGGGGGAATGACATAAGTGGGGAAACAACCCGCTGGAGAAAGGACAATGATCCTAATGCCGGATGCAAAAATTACACTACAATGTAATATATATATGGATAATGTTGGGGAGATGAAAATGGATATGGCACGCGGGCCAAACCAAATCTTGCCTAGGAAAGGCATGTACGCATACAAGCCACGTCTAACATAGAACGGTCTACTGAACTATGCTTCGACACGAGAAGTATGGGCACATACCAAACCAAGCTCAACATGGAAAGGCGCAAGCCATAGATGGAAGATGATGCAATGAATGCATGCGATCTATGATGCAATGGATATGGCACGCGGGCCAAACCGAATCTTGCCTAGAAAAGGCATGTACGCATACGAGCCATGTCTAACATAGAACGGTCTACTGAACTATGCTTCGACACAAGAAGTATGGGCACATACCAGACCAAGCTCAATCGTGGAAAGGCGCAAGCCATAGGTGGAAGGTGATGCAATGAATGCATGCGATCTAAAATGCAGTGGATATGGCACGCGGGCCAAACCAAATCTTGCCTAGGAAAGGCATGTACGCATACGAGCCATGTCTAACACAGAAAAGGTGCCGCAACCCTCAAACCAACATACCAGCGTGGAATAGGCGCGTACACATGCAGAACTGTGCTTTAACGTGAAAAGTAAGGGCACATACCAGACCAAGCTCAACATGGAAAGGCGCAAGCCATAGATGGAAGATGATGCAATGAATGCATGCAATCTATAATGCAATGGATATGGCACGCAGGCCAGACCGAATCTTGCCTAGGAAAGGCATGTACACATACAAGCCGTGTCTAACACAGAAAAGGTGCCACAACCCTCAAACCAACATACCAGCGTGGATTAGGCGCGTACACATGCAGAACTGTGCTTTAACGCGAAAAGTAAGGGCACATACCAGACCAAGCTCAATCATGGAAAGGTGCGAGCCATAGATGGATGTAATGCAATGAATGCATGCAAACTATAATGCAATATCTACAAATATGCAATGGAATGGATATTTACAAAATGCATGACAATGCAATATGATGCGATCTACTGGGGAAAATGCAATGAATGCATGCAAGCTACAATGGAAATGCATGACAATGCACTATGATGCAATGACTATGATTGCAACTTTCCCTATCTTACCAACAGGGCGATACACTAGGTTGGTTCAGTATCCAGAACTGAGGCGCCGACATGCCGCCTCAATCTATGGGGCTTCCATACAGATTTCAAGCCGAGGATACACCCCTGGGTATTTAAACCAGACTTTAGTCTTGGAACTCACGAACCTTTGCGTTCTAGGCATAAGCCGTTCGAACTCTAGTTTCCACCGTCCCAGTTGGTCTTCTAGGAACTCATCGCAAACATAGGCAGGTGGCTTTACCAGACCACCGAAAGTCGTTCGGGCACGACAAACACCGAAGGAATTGCACCTTCAGAGGATTTAAGGTCTCCTAGACCGGGATGCAAAATGTATGCATGACAATGCACCGAAGGTTTCGCACCTCCAAAGGATTTAAGGTCTCCTAGACCGTGCGTATTTAAGGTCTCGCCAGACCAGCGCGCGTGTTTAAGGTCTCGCCAGACCGACGCGCGTGTTTAAGGTCTCGCCAGACCGAGTAAACATGCATGACAATGCAAGAATGAGGCACGCATGCTAATGCTAATGACGACACACATACCAGCGAAAAAGTGACACGCATGCCGATGCAAATGAAGCATGGTGCAAGATGATACAAATGAGACACGCGTGCCTCATAATATGCAAAATGATACAAGTGTGACACGCATGCCACACGGAATGCAAAATGAAACAAATGAGACACGCGTGCCTCATAAGATGCAAAAATGATACAAGTGTGACACGCATGCCACACGGAATGCAAAATTTTGAAAATTGGACTTATACGCCATGCGAAGCCGGTTCTGTATTCAAAACAATGCAATGTACTAACAAGTACAAGTAATGTGCGCAAGATAGCGCGATAGGATACATGCAAGACGCAAGTAAGGTGCACAAAACAGTGCGATGCGGTGCGCAAAATAGCGCGAGTGATTTTGAAATGCACAAGACAGTGCGATGCGCTAAACAACGCGATTGATTTGCGATACACAAAACAGTGCGATGCGCTAAACAGCGCGAGTGATTTGAAATGCACAAAACAGTGCAATGCGCTAAACACCGCGATTGAAATGCAATGCACAAAACAGTGCGATGCGCTAAACAGCGCGAGTGACTTGAAATGCACAAAACAGTGCGATGTGCAAAACAACGCGAGAGATTTTGAAATGCACAAGACAGTGCGATGCGCTAAACAGCGCGATTGAAATGCAATGCACAAAACAGTGCCATGCGATGCAAAGTGTAAATGCACAAGATAGTGCGAGTGAATGCATGTTCTATGCAAACGAGGCGCACAGGCCGATGAAAATGACACAAAATGAAACACGCATGCCCCACAGGATGCCAAATGATATAAATGAGACACGCATGCCTCACAAGATGCAAAATGATGCTCAGTGCGACACGTATGCCACACGGAATGTAAAACGATGCTAAGTGTGACACGCATGCCACACGAAATGTAAAATGATGCCAAGTGTGACACGCGTGCCACGCGGAATGTAAATGGACTTAAATGCGTAACAACGCATGTGTTTCGGAATGCATGACAATGCATGAAATAAAAATGCAATGACAATGCATGAGAGATGTGCATGACAATGCAAGGGGTGCGTGTTACGACGCATGTAGTATGTGCATAACAATGCAACTGTGAGGCGCATGACAGCGCGATGTAATGCACCGAAATAGTGCAATGAACGCGTGTAACGCACATGGGGCAACTTTCGAATTTAAAAGGATACAAAAAGGATACACCTTGCACGAATTCGAGCGCCACGCGCAGAAGACACGACCCGAGGTCACAACGGAGGTCGGTTGAGCGTCGGAGATGCACTTTCTTGCACTTTCTTGAGCTATGAAGACCAGAAACTTCTCATATGGCCTAAACAAGGCTGTGGGAATACCACCGGCCGGGAGGGGAGGCCACCGGCTGGCCACCGGCTGCAAAATAACTCCATCGGCACAATATACTGCCGGTCGGCACAAAACATTGCCGACCGGCAAAAAGTTGCTGAGTCGGGGCAGATTCGACATTTCACTTTGGGTGTTTTAAAATAGGGTTTCAAACCCTATTTTCTCACTTTCTCTTCCGCCGAAAACTCTCACTCTCTCTCTCTAGAGCGTTTTCCTCTCCTCTTTCGCCCGTTTCTTCGCGTTCTACGCCCGTTTCGTCGTCAGATTCGCGATTTCCTTCGCGTTTCGGACATTTTCAACCGAACAAAACTTTGTTTCGGTGCTTCGTTTGGCGTTCACGCCTTTTTGGGGTTTGTTCCCCTTGCTTTTCTCTTGATTTTCGTACCATTTCACATCCCAACCTTTCCGGCCATTTTCGACCTTCTCGGGAGTTGACCTTTCGGTTGACTCTTCGTATTCTAGCCCGGTTTTCCTTCCTCCAGCTATTTTCTCATCATTCTCGACATGGCGGACGACATTCCACGCGACGGGACTCCCCCGGATCACGAGATGGATCCCGGGGTCGAGCTTCTACCTTTGCGCGAGCGCCCGTTCGACCCGGCGACCTACCGGCCGGCGATCCATGTTCTGCCCCCCGACGGACTCTGCCAGTTTCGGAGCTTCGAGAGGCACGTGCCACCCTAGCTATTGCTGCGCGAGCCTACCTCCCACCTGTCCTTCGGCACTTCCGAGGTAACTCTCTTTCCTCTACTTTACTTTCTGCAATGTAGGATACAAAACTGTCGTAGTTAGTTGTACTCTTTAACTACTTGAATCTGATATGCTATACTGCAGTTGACTGTAAACATACATACAACTGACATCTGCTTGAGACTGACACATGCACACACACTACACTGGCCCTGAATCACTCAAACAGATTGCACTCACTGTATTTCACTGCATACACACCGATACCCGATAGCTGTTCGAACCTGTCAAACTTGCACTCATGCTATATCTGTTCTGAACCACCCGAACACGCTGACGCATCACACGTTGTAGTTCACTGTAAGCACACCGGCACCCGGTATTTGTTTAAATCTGTTAAACCTGCACGCATGCTACATCTGTATGCTTCTTAAAACTGCATTTTGAATGTTGTCTTGCCATTGTTATTTTCTGTTTACAGGAGGATTCCCATACCATCCGCGGGTATGGGAACACTGGCGCTCGGGAGTGGTACGACGAGCTCCCTGACGCGGTCCGTCGCATAGTGGATCGGGCGGGCTTCGGCGCCTTCTGCCGAGGACTTTCCAGGCTTACCACATGTAGACCTCTCCTCGCCGCTCTGGCGGAGAGGTGGTGAGACACCACCGATTCATTTCACTTCTCCACAGCAGGGGACATGACGATGACCCCTTACGACTTCTTGATGCTCACAGGCATCGGGGTAGGGGGTGATCCGATCCCCTTTGATATTGATATGGACGAGTGGACCGCCGCTCAGGTCCATCTGCTGGGGGAGGCCCCGCCTCTCGCTCGCCCAGGTTTTGTCCGGTATTCCTGGTTTGAGGTGCAGTTTAGGGTCCAGCCCACTCTCGGTGATGCAGATCCGATAACTCCGGAGGCCGAGGAGAGGTACGCCCGCGGCTTCCTCATGTTCTTATTCAGGACGACCATCTTCGCCGACCGGGCGAACACCGTGCCTCTCTGCCTTCTCAGCACACTGGTGGACGTCCGGGACATTTTGCACTACGACTGGGGTGGCGCCGCTCTGGCCACCCTCTATGGATACATGAGCTCAGCTTCCCGCGGCAGCGGTTAGTTGCTCGGAGGCTATTGGCGGGCTTGGAAGGTACATTTCTTCTCCGCTTTTCATTTCTGCCCTATATTTTCTGTACTCTGTACACTGCACACACTGTAGTCTGCTTCATACTTGCTGTATACTGTACACACGGCACACACATACATTCTGCTTTACACTGACTGTACACTGCTCACACTGTACACTCTGCACAATACACTGCACAACACACAGCTCTGCCATTTCTGCTTTATTCTGTATTCTGCTTTATCTGGTAAATGCACTGGTATTTACCTTGCAGTTGTGGGTTTCCGCCTACTTTCCTAGGCTTGCTCCCGTACCAGTCACAGAGACTCCTCTGGTCGTCCCCTTTTCACGTCGCTTTGACGGGAGATGCACCCGGAGGCTACGAGAGACATTCGAATTTTTTCGCCGATACTTCGATACCATTACCCCCGCCGAGGTATGTTTTACTTGCAGTTTATTTAAGCTTCACCTTTCCACTGCATATTTCAAAGGCAGTAGATAACAAACTGTATTGCATTTTCAGATCACCTGGCAGCCTTGGGCTCCTTTGCCAGCTGTGACGCGGGATCGGTTCGCCGGTGCGGATGAGACCTCACGTTTCCGGATCTTGCTAGAGGGCCCGGTCTGTCGGGCTTGGTACCTGGGGGAGCGTTTCCTACGCCAGACCCTAGGGTTACCTGAGCAGTTAGTCTCGGTTCACCCTTCTGCGGATATGAGGGAGACCGAGGGGCTCACGACCGAGCAGATGGACGATTTCATTATTGGCTGGGAGGAGGCCCGCTTTAGAGGCACCGGCGACTACCGAGAGTACGTGCAGACGTACCTGATGCGACCTCTGAGCGGCGGCCGTCGAGCGGAGGGGGCCAGGCCTGTGGCGCTAGCGGCTGGGGCAGGAGTAGGAGCTGGAGCTGGAGCGGGAGCTCCGAGGAGGGCCCGAGTCCGTGGCAAGGGCGGAGCTCAGGGAGGACGGGGGGCTGGTTGGCCCGCCCTGCCTGCTGTACTGACTTTCCAGGGGCAGGGTGGGGCGACCTATCAGATCCCCTTCGCCCCTCCGCTAGCTGATCACGAGTTCGTCGGCGTCCCCGACTTGCCTCCGGTATGTATTACTGCATTTTTGTACAGTCATTTCATTTCAGTTTATTTGATATTCCACAGAATATTGATGCATCTGATACTTTTGCAGGCTTCTTCTGCATACACCCGGCAGTCATTGGAGATGAATGCCTCCATGATGGGGATGCTTCAGCGGACTTTTGATCTCCTGGCCCTCTACAGCATTCCGGTATGTTCTTCTGACACTGGCCTTAAACCATTCATACACTGCTTCACATAATCTGATGCTTGGCACAACACCTGATACACTGATCTCACAGCATCTGATACACTGCATACACTGCATTCTGTACTGTACTCTACACTGATAAACTGCTCACGGCATTCTCATACTGTACTCATATACTGCATTCTGCACTGATAGACTGCTCACGGCATTCTCATACTGTACTCATACACTGCATTCTGCACTGATAGACTGCTCACGGCATTCATACACTGTACTCTGCATTGCATTCTGCACTGATAAACTGTCTACAGTATACTGATGCATTTCTCTTTTATGTACTTTTTCAGCCTCCTTTCTAGATTCCCATGGCAGAAGGTGCTCCAGCTGGACCTTCCGTCCCTGCCCGAGGGAGAGATGAGGAGGGCCGAGTATTCCCCCGCTCCAAGGCGGGGTGCACTCATGTCGGGAGTAGCTCGCGAGCTCCAGTCCCGGACGATGATGATGACGAGGAGTTAGAGGCGGAGGTAGAGGCGGAGTCCGAGTCATCGGAGGAGGAGACCGGAGGCGGTTCTAGCTCGGGCTCTGACGACGATGCTGATGATGCTCCTGGACCCTCGTCCAGGAAGAGGACCAGGACAGACTGGTGGCCCTTGGAGTCGCTTGACATAGATTTTTGTTATTTTTCTTCTTTCTTGTACTTTTCTTTTTTGATAGTCAGGATACTTTGTACTGCCGCAGGCAGATTTTGTTTTTCTCAAAATTTTGTACTTTGAAAGAGATTATGAAATGAACAAATTTCTTGCTTAAAAAGTGTTACATTTACATATCTCATGCATTGCATCGCATTCCATCATGTTACACCTCAATGTAAATGAAATTGATTGGTTGTCTGAAAATTGAACACTTGCACTGTAATAATTAGATAACTAAACAGCCAACAGCAAAATAACCCAAGCAGCCCACTGCCTGATTCTGGACACACAGCCCTTACTCTGTTGGGGATTAATCTGCATACAGCCCATAACACGGCATTCGGTTCATTCTGCACACAGCAAACTTTAAACAAAATAGCCCAATCTGACAAGACGGAGCTCAAAGACGGAACCGGTTGGAGTTGAAGCATGCTCCAATGTAGAGAATGGCACAGCATTCTGAGCATAAACAATTCTGAAATTAAATGAGGGTTTTTCAAACCGGGGTATCGAGCCTACAACTGAACACAGCGGGGAGGACTCGAACAAAAAGGTACACGACCTAAACACAACGAGACACGCTCGAAAAAGACCTAAAACAAAGGTTGAGATAAACAAAACAAAAGACACAACATACAGACGCGTTAGCGAAGACGGGGGACCTCGGATCACGAGGAGCCAGTTTCTCTGGGTATTGTTTCCCACCCCCTTCTGATTTGTGATCCTCACATCACTCGACTCTCAAGCTCGGATTTTCTCTCAAAACCCTTTTCCTCGCTTTTCTCTCAACTCACACCTCTCTATTCTTCATTCTCTCATTTTTCGTCCCTCCCCGGGGTGATTGATGGATAAATAGAAAGGTGTGGGTTCATGCTCAACACTGTTAGCTCACGGCTATTTCTTCTGGCGGGCAGAGTGCTCTTCTGGCAAGTACGTTGACGACCGGGGGAGACAGAGCGCCTGACTCAACTGTGCCCCTAGTTCATCATTTTAACCATTCTTTGTTTTTGTTTTCTACTAAAAACGGTTTTGATCAAAATGAGAGTCGGATTAACATACTTGTTCGATTTTTGATTTGAAAAGCATGCAAGTCAGGCTGCAAGCACTAAAAATTTTCCTTTTTGGGTCCAAGACAATGGTCCAGTTTTGGAAAATGAAATAGTTTTCGAGAAAATAGTCAGCCTCAGTAAAAATTTTCAAAAACTATTTTTGCAAACAGTCAATGCTCAACGAGCATGGAACTTACTCTTTGAGATGCGCAACCTCGGATCGGAGGTAATGGAAAATTGCCCCTGGTTTAAAAGGGGGTGGATGGCAATGGAAAGTTGCCCCTGGTTTGAATGGCGGCTCACGGCGACTCGTGGCAACGGAAAGTTGCCCCTTGTTTGGATGGTGTCGCAACAGTCCGCAAGCAGTCTTCATTGGCGGTGGTCGAGCTCTTGGACACAGAGATGACGAAGACGGTCACAACAAATATATGGACACAGTCGCCTTGGAAGGTGTTGACGACTGGACTTTGAGATGAAATCGAAACCATTGCATGGACTGAGACGCTATGACAGCGTTGGGGGCTGGACTTCATGATGAAGTTGCCTACGTATCCCAAACATGGGAATCAAGCCTCACGTAGTTCCGATGAAGGTAAACTCGGGTATTAACTTTCACTTTTTCAGGCTCTAACTTTTGTCAAGGTGCCCGATGCGGGTTTTCGACCTTGCGAGCTTCTTTTTATTCATTTTCTTTTGTTCTTTTCTTTTTCTTTTCTTTTCTGCATTTTTCTTTTCTTTTCTTTTCTTTTTGTTTTTTTTTTGCATTTTTTGCTATCTTTTTGTATTTTTCTCTTGCTCTAACTTTTGCCTGGGTCGCCCTTCCGGGTTTTCGGCCCAGCGAGCCTCTCAAAGGGTAAAAGTGTAACAAGTCCATGCCAAATGGTTTTTGAAGTTGAAGCCTCTCTGTGTCTAGGAGAACGGCTGTTGCACTGATTTGCAGAAGAATCCATCATGGTTGCTCTACGAGCTTCTTCTGGTGAGATCTACTCTGTTTGACTCGCCTTCGGTGCCTCTTGCTCGAGGGCTGCTTCAAAACTGGCCGCACGGGCCTTACATGGCGTTTGACCGCTTGAACTTTCTGAACGGGTTCAAGGTTCGAAACGAATGGGTTGAATCCTGAGACTGAGAGCGATCCTAGGCTGCACAATCTCAAGAGCGATTCCACACAAGTCTTTGCAGGGCCGTGTAAAACATTTGTTTTTGAAAGTTTTTAAGAAAGCGACAAATCGCTCGCGCCGAAGATAGTGTGGAACCGATCTGGATTAAGCCAGGATCCTTCTCAGTACTCACGCCGACAAGCATGGTTTCATTCATTAAAAGGCTTAGCACTCCTCTTTTCTCTCTCAAAATGATCAAAATTTTGCAAATCCCGAGGAATTTCTTCCTCTTCGTTTTCATCACTGCGGTGTTCAAAAGGGTTTTTTTTTTTGAAAAACTTAGATTAATGCGATGAGTTTGGCGCGCAGGAGAGCAGGCGAGATGTACTGTCAGCCCAATCAAATTCTCTGGCACTTATGCTGAAAGCAAGCATGAAAGTGAGATAGCAACAGCTGTTTCATTCAGATTTGTTGGTGCGACTGGCCCCTCGGCAGAAACAGACTCAAAAACAAAAACAGGTAATTACAAGACAAAACGGTGTTCGGGACAACAACCCCAGAATCACCTGGTATTCTATACAAAGGGGACTGACTCGCTACAACAAGACAGACCCTTAAGCAAAAAGACTGACTCAAGACAAAGAGACAGACTCAAAACAAAAGACTGACTCGATACCCAAGCCAGGATTTACAAAGCTAGCGTTCACAGCCACTCAAAAATGCGTGCTAGACGCTACATTCAAAACACATCCAGATGCCGCCCGCAGGTGGTTCACCTTCTGATTACATACTTGCAGTATCCTCAAAGTCCAACAGCTCGGTGGTAACAGACTTCGCTGAGGTGGGTGGGAGGATAACTTCATTGTCAATCAAATCTTGCACCTCATGACGGAGGCGGAAGCAATTGTCGGTGGCATGGCCTGTCTGCTGGTGGTACGCGTAGTACTGAGCAGCATCATGCGTAGCGAGGAGATTCTTCGGGAGAGGCCGAGGCTCCAAGGGTTTAAGGTGCCCTCTCTCGGCAAGGATCTGAAGTGCCTTGGACAAAGGCATGTAGAGAGCATGAAAAGTCCTGCGCCCCCGAGGCAGGTACTTTGGAGTCTGAGCGCTCTTACTAGCCGCACAAGCGAAAGGGTCGGCAGGCGCCACTTTAGCTTTCTGATCTTTCCCGGGTGCAGGGGCGGGAATAGGAGGAACTGTCTTGGCATGATGGGGCCTATCCCGATTTTCTGACTGGCTTGAACTACCCTCAGGTGGAGTGGGGAAAGCATCCTCCACAGCCTTTGCCACAACTGCGGATATCTGTTGCTTGTTCATCCCCCCGGCTTTCAAAGCCTCGACTGCCCATAGCAGTTGTTCAATAGGATCGGCATCTGCCTTCATTTTGTCTTTTCCTCCGGCCTCAGCCTGATCGAGGGTTTGAGTTGATGTTGATACGTCATTGCCATAGTTGGAGGCCATCTCCGGTTGGCTAAGTTCAATCACAATTCGCCCCAACAGCGGGGGCTCCTGGGGTACAAAGCTCCCGGCATATGGTGCGGCTAGTGGTGAAGCTGACATTCCATAGGCGAGATCTGCCACAGACCTCTGGAGATCACCTATCATCCCCATTAGCTCAAATGTAGTAGGCTCGTGAGCCTGGTATAGCTGGGGGGCCCAAACCGGGTGCACAACAGGCGACCTGGGTGGATGTGACACATCAGTGTTGGCCTCACTTTGCAGAGTGATCCCCTGCTCCAATGCAGCCGTCATAACTACGATCTCTTCTGAATTCTGCGTCATCATAAGCCCTGCCTCGGCAAGGGAGAACACTGGCTATTCTGTATCAACTCTCTGACCTTCTGAACTGAAAGGAAAAACATACAGCATTTCAGCCCCAAACGGATCAAACACAGGTGTAGCCGAACAACTGTATTCCACTACTGATCACTGTTCCCCAGAAACCACTGTCCCCAAAACTAAACTGATACCCACAGATAACTGGTTCTCAATAGTACTGATACTGGTGTCCTCAGATCTGATACTCAAACTTGCAAACTGATATATACTTTCCCTGTAGAAATATATTCTAAAAGCACATAGCAAGTAAAGAGAGCCAAAACACCCCTATGTTGGGGTAGGGTTTCCCTGTCCTATTTTGTTAGGAACTAGGGTTCCACTATGCACGCAGCAGTTTTCAAACAACCTAACATCGGGTAAGCAACCTGTCTTAATTTGGAATGGTCACTACAGATCCGAACATGTACTAGGTCGAGTGGTCGAAAAGGGTGCCCCGGTAAAATCGGGGTTTGCATTCCCATGCTGTCAGAGCCCATAACCGGTTAGCCTTATGGTCATGCCTTGACAAGACAAGCCTCCGGCAAACCATTCAGGAATGGCAGATGGCAAACACTGTGTTCCTAGGCGCACCAATGCACATGCAATGCAAAGAGACACATAAATGAAATCAAAACAGGATATCACGAGTTCGAGTCAAGCTCTATAAAGTCCCCAGCAGAGTCGCCAGAAACTGTAGACGCGCCCGCGTGGGGCCCCGTTACAGTTCGGACTCGATTTTGTGTCACGGTTCTTAATCTTGAACCAAAGAGTCCAAATCTGGCAAATCGTTTTGAGAAACAGATTTTTTGAAAAGAAGTGCCAAACATGGACTGCTTTGCCAGATACAGAGTCGCCACCTAAATATTTTAAAATGGGAAAATTTAGGAAACCCTGACTCGGTGCCGAAGGCCACATGTCCGTCATCACCGGAGTTGTCTCGGCTCGGGAGCTAGGGTACGATTGGGGAAGGTCAGCTATGAGCACCCCCTCTCGCCCGGTCCGAAGACCGGCCTCTACTAATCATGATATCCATTTTTGAAAACTTTATGTGTTCTTATTCCGGTTATTAGCCTAGAATTACTATGTTATGCGCACAGCAAACAAGTATAGACTAGATTGCCTAATTTGGAAATAAACATTGCATATCCGTTTATCTTAAAAAAATGTTTTGGAATTTGCTACTCGCAAGTAGGCTAAAACACGGATTTCAATGAGTTTTCCAACTCAAACAGTCCAACCTTCACCCACGGGCATTCAAACAGTAATATCACGTAAGCATCTAGTCACATGGTAAACATACTGTCATGGTAGCATTCACACGCATGCGATATGCTAAAGCATTAAAATACTTACATAGTACTCCGTGCCAAAACAAAGAACTCGTTAGCAAACATGCATGATCCAAGTCCATGTTTAGTGCCTAATGCATCGCATACAAAATGTTGCTAGAGTAGGCTCGGCTAGTCTATGAATGACATATGAAAATGCACAACTAACATGTATTCAGTTTGGAATTTGAAATACAGATGCAGTTAGCGTGATGTACCGAGCCCGGTGCATGCGAGACAAATATATGGATGCACGCATGCATAGCATAAGGTATGCTAATTTACACATGCCCTAATCTACCATCATAAGCAGGTAAATAAAAAGGAAGAAAGAAGTGGGGGTTGGAAGACATTCACACACTCACCCACACTTATTACAAATTTGCCCTCACTCGGAGGGATCGAATAAATATTACAAATTAATTAACTACGCAAGCTAATTAAATATTACAAATTGCCTAATCAACTAAGCAAATTGATTAATCTAGGAAAAGAAGCAAACCGCCTCGGGAGGAGAGCTCGATGCAGTGCATGCTCGGTCTTGCTCAGAAATGCACCGTCATGCATAGGCTGCCTCTGTTTTCCTTCCTTTACTCCTCTGGAGGCTGCCAAAATCTCAAAACTGGTTCCTTGGACACTGAGGAGTGCCACCGGCTGAATGGAACTGTCACCGGCAGTGTGTTATGGCCATCGGCACAAAATGAAGTTGTTGGCAGAGAAGGGATTGTCGGTCGGCACTTGACA
Organism: Camellia sinensis; assembly: GCF_055761805.1. NCBI lineage: Eukaryota > Viridiplantae > Streptophyta > Magnoliopsida > Ericales > Theaceae > Camellia > Camellia sinensis. Next base: position 120,933,273 of record NC_138971.1, on the reverse strand, counting down.
CTGCCGGTCGGCAAAGTGTTCCTGCAGAATCTGCAATTGACAGCAACAGAGGGCAAGGCAAAGCATGGCAGCACAATTCAAGGCATATATGCACCATCCATGTCCCTTATCATGCTTGTGACTCAAAGGGGTATGTGTCTCGATTCTCGGACCACCAATCACGCATTTCCATGCATGATGGCCCGAGTGACCAAGTGTGCAACTTTCATGTCAAATGAAATGCAAACCAAACACACAAATCAAGACCCAATTCCTATCACCAAGTCAAGGAACAAGGCATGCATGCAAGATGCAATGCAACCTAGGCATACAAGCTAAGGATGCAACATGGCATGGCAAGACACTTATGCAAGCATACAAGCATACATGTGGCAATACAAACCGATAAAAAGGTGAACTTAAACATGATTTGGGCAGCTCTAAATGGGCCCAAAACAGCGGCCAATGTGACCAAAATAAGGGACCAAATGCATATACACGCATGCACATGTTAAGGCCAACACTTAGGCACAAGTGAGGCAACTCTCAAACACATTTGAAAGAAGGATATCATGGACAATTAGCATGCAACATAAGCATTGTAAATCATGTTAAAACATGGAGCCAAATCAAGCAACAAATCTAGCCAAACATGCAACAAATGGCCAAAGTACTTGAAGCAAGTCAAAGGGACTTGAACCATGGCCAAGCCAACCAAGCCTCACAAGGCCAAGAGAGCTTTAGATAGGTTCAAGACAGACCTAGACCATGCAAAATGGACTCTTAGATGGCATCTAAGTGGCTCAAATTCAAAGGCATACACAATGGCCAAAACATGGAGCATGCAAGACAAGCTTTCAAAGCATTAAAGAGACAACTAAAGCAAGCATACAAGCATACTATAAGGTCTGAAATGACATGGTGGATGGTCCCAAATCACCAAATCAATGCAAAAATGTCATGCTATACATTCACATGCTTAAGGCCAACAAGCCGGAATGCAAAGGGGCTATACTAAGCATGCCAAATCCAACCCAAAAAACCATGGACAGACCTAAAACATGGCAAAATATGCACAAAAGCTTCACAAGACTAAGCCTAAAACATGCTCTAACAAGGGCTAACAACCTAAGGCACATTGAGGCAATATCATGGCATTACATGGTAGGTATGCTAAGCATGCATGGTGTACCAAAACCAAGTAAAAATAGAGGTATAATATGACATATTAAGCACAAAAAATAACTAAGGCATGGTCAACATGGAGCTTAGCTAGGTGCTCCCTCAAGAGGCCAAAAATGGTCCATTTTAAGGACAACAAGGAGAGGGGGTGGCCCTCTCCTTTTGGAGACTTCAAATCACCATCTCCACCACTGAAATCCCTCAAGATTTCAGTGGTGAAGAGGCCCAAACACCAAAGTCTCGAAACTAGCTCAAAATGGCTCAAAATGAGGCCTTTCAAGGCCTAAGAGGGGTCAAACACCCTCAAACCACAAAACACCCTTAATAAACAATCAAGAGGGTCTAAAAACAGAACTTTTTTGTATTATACACCAAGCTCAAAAATGAATTTAAGACAGGTAAAAATACAATGCAAGATTGGGGTAAAAAGGGGTAAGATTCTCACCCTTGAAGACCTCTTCAACAATGATGCTCCAATGGCCCTCCTTGGCTTGAATCCAACACCAAACACCAAAATCAGCCCCTTAGAACCTCAGGAACCAAAGGAAGGTGAAACACTATGTGTTTGTGTGCAATAGTAAGACACAAACACACTTTAACACACACAAGAGGGAAAAAGAGAGAGATAATGTGTATCAAACCCTAACCCTAGAACTCAAACCCTAAAAATGGCTGTCTAAGCTCTCTAAAATATCTCAAGTGTCTCACCCTTGCAACAAGAGAGAGCCCCTCTCTTTTATAGAACTTCTTGTCTTGTAAAGCTTACAAGACAAGCTTCATAAGAGGGAGATCCCTCCATACACGTGTATGGAGGGGAGCCAAAAGCAAGACAGCTGTCTTAAAATATCTGCAAAAGCAGATGCACAGTAGTCGGCCGGCCAAAGATGCCATTTTGGCAAAAAAGAGTGCCGACCGGCACTAAATAGTGCTGACCGGTAACAAATAGTGCCGGCCGGCAATATACATTGCCGGTGGTAGCAAAAACCAGCCGGTGACCTCTAGCCACTGCCGGTGGTGTGTGGGGATGCCTCACAAGGCATTCCCTACCCTTCCAAGGCAAAATGCAAGTGTTTGGTGCAAAACCAGACACTAAACAGTCGAGTTTGGAGATCCTGAGGCAAGGCGCGCGAGCCGAGACCTCCGGGAACTCCAAACGAACACAAACATGGATAATCACCGAGTGTTCCAAGCGGTGACGTCCAAGTCTTGAGGACGGTCAAAAATGGGGTGTCTACACCCATTTGCCTTTAGCTTTTTCCAGTCTCTTTTTGATGCCGTCCAAGATGGATTTGTTAGAGGCTTCGGCTTGACAATTGCTTTGGGGGTAGGCCGGTGTCGACAAGTAAGGCCGAATGCCATATTTACTGCATAACTCTTGATATACGCCACAATCGAACTGAGTGCCATTGTCTGAGATAAGAGCTCTCGGAATGCCGAATCGTGTTATGATGTTTCTCGATACAAAGCGTTTAATGTCAGCATCTCGCATATGTGTTAAAGCCTCCGCTTCGACCCATTTTGTGAACTAGTCTGTCGCGACGATTAAGAATTGCTTGTTCCCTGGAGCCCTGGGCAACGGTCCTATGATATCAAGTCCCCACTGAGCAAACAGCCAGGGACTGATGATAGAGTTCAACTCTTCAGCAGGCAGATGGGTTAATGGGGAGAACTTTTGGCACTGTTCGCATTTTTTTACATAACTCTCCGCATCAGCTCTCATTGTTGGCCAATAGTATCCCTGTGTTATAGCTCGATGGGCCAGGGAGCGTCCGCCAGAATGGGCACCACAACTGCCTCATGTATCTCTGTCAGAAGCTCCTCCACTTTGTCGGGGTGCACGCATTCCAAATATGGACCAGAGAAGGACTTTTTGTAAAGCCCTTCTTGTGGATCCAGATAGTATCGCAGGGCTTTATTTCGCAGCTTGTGTGCTTCTTTTTTGTCCTCTGGGAGTTGTTCAGAAGAGAGGAATGCAACAATGGGGTCCATCCAGCTTGGTGCGGATTCTATAACGTTGACGTGGATTTCCTCTGAAGGGCCAATACTCGGCTCCGGGACGAAACCTACTTCGATGGTCCGTTTGATCTCAGAATTGATGGCGGAGGCTAGGCACGCCAAGGCATCCGCGTGTGTGTTCTGGTCGCATGTTATTTGGTTCAGTTCGTGATGGTCAAATTTTGCCAGCAAGAAATTGGCCGTTTTCATGTAGGCCACCATACGGTCGTTTCTTGCCGCGTACTCCCTCTTTAGCTGATTGATTACCAATTTTGAATCACAAAACACAAGCAGACGCCGAGCGCCGAGAAGGTGCGCATTCCTCAGACCGGCTAGAAGGGCTTCGTATACGGCTTCGTTATTTGATGCTTCGAAGCCAAGCTTGACGGCCTGCTCAATTATTGCGCCGTCTGGAGACATGATTACAACTCCGGCGCCACTGTCTCTTTGGTTAGATGATCCATCACAGTATAATTGCCAAATATCCCTGACATAAATTCTCCAGTTCGGCTTTGGTAGAACTTTAGCCTTTGGTCGAACTTCATCAGGTTTGAGGCTGGCAAGCTCGTCGGTGAATTTGGCAACAAAGTCGGCCAACACCTGCCCCTTGATTGCAGTTTTAGGTAAAAACTGAATGTCGTATTGGCCGAGTTCAAGAGCCCATTTTGAAACACGTCCTGATGCTTCTGCACTCCGTAGAACTGATCGGAGGGGATAATCTGTTAGCACCCCAATGCTATGTTCCTGGAAGTAATGCATCAGTTTTCTTGCCGCCATGACTAGGGCTAAGATGAGTTTTTCCAGCAGAAGGTAGCGTGTTTCGGCGTCAACCATTGCCTTGCTCACATAATACACTGGCCATTGCTCTCCCTCCTCCTCTTTTAACAGTACGTCGCTGACGGCCCTATCGAAAACTGCCAGATATAGGATGAGCGGGTCACCAGCGGCGGGTGTTGTCAAGAGAGGTACTGAGCGGAGGTAGGTCTTGAGTCTGTTAAAGGTTGATTCGCATTCGACGGACCATTCAAAAGCCTTACCCTGTCGTAGTGTCTAAAAGAATTGTCGGCAGCGATCTGTAGACCGGCTAATGAACCTGTTGAGTGCAGCGGCCATCCCCATCAACTTTTGGACTTCTTTTACTGAATGGGGGGAGCCGAGTTCCAAGATTGCTGTGACTTGCCTCGGGTTGGCTTCGATTCCTCGGTGATTGACGATGTAACCCAGGAATTTGCCAGAGCCGATTCTGAATGCACACTTGGAAGCGTTCAGTTTCATTCTGTATTTGCGTAAGATGCTAAATGTCTTTTATAGATCGGCTATATGACTCTGTTCTTCTTTGGACTTGACCACCATATCGTCGATGTATACTTCCATAGTGTGGCCGAGTTACTCTTTGAACATGGCGGTGACCAATCTTTGGTAGGTTGCCCCTGCATTCTTCAACCTAAAGGGCATAACTTTGTAGCAATAGGTTCCTCTTGGGGTGAGGAAGGCAGTTTTGTCCTGGTCATCTGGATGCATGGTGATTTGATGGTAGCCTCTGTAAGCATCGAGGAAGCTCATGCGTTGATGACGTGTCGTCGCATCGACGAGCTGGTCGATTCTAGGTAGAGGCAAACAGTCTTTGGAGCAAGCTTTGTTCAGATCCGTGAAGTCGACGCACACTCACCAAGTCCCATTTTTCTTTTTCACCACCACTGTATTGGAGGGCCATGTAGGGTAAGTGACTTCTCTAATTGCCCCAGCGTCAAGCAGTCTGTCTACCTCCTCAACAACGGCGGCAGTGTGCTCCGCGGCTGACCGTCGGCCTTTCTGAATGATCGGCTTACATTTCGGATCGACATTCAGATGGTGCTGTGAAACTGACAGGTCTATTCCCGACATTTCGTATGGAGTCCACGCAAAGACGTCAAGGTTGTTGAGCAAGAAAGAGATCAGCTGCTGTCTGTCGGCCTGATTCAAAGAGGCACCGATCATGAAGAACTTTTCTGGGCTGCCATCAATGTCAACTCGGTCTAAATCTTTCGTGGCCTTCTCATTTGGATACTGCCCAACATCGTCCAGGATCTCCCGATTCGGCACCTTAATGGAGTTTACTTGCAGTTCCTTTGGCGTTCTGGCGGCAAAGAGATAACATGCTTGTGCCGATTTTTGGGATCCGCGGATTTGCTCAATGTCGTGTTCTGTTGGGAAATGTAGCAGTTGATGATAGGTGCTTAGGACGGCCTGCAAGGTATGCAACCACGATCGCACCATGATGAGATTGTACGGCGATGGCAGCCTGACGACCAAGAATTCGACGTCCACCTTTCTGGAACCTGCTCAAACGGGTAAGCTGATCTTTCCTAATGGGTACCCTGGAGTGGCATTGAAGCCGAATAGTGGATAAGGAGACGGAGTCAGGTCTGACTCGCTGAATCTGAGTTTGGTGAAGGTTTTATAATACATAACCTCCGAGGTACTGCCCTGGTCGATAAGAACGTGTTCGACGGTGAACCGGTTTACGCGCAGTTCAACAACCAACGGATCGATGTGAGAGAGTGTTACACCGATCAAATCAGAATCGTCAAAGGTGATACTTGGCGTTTCTCGGGGCCGCTTTGCTGGCGTGAGTTGCTGTTGGGGGCCTAGATGTGATTGGATCGCATGCACGGCTGGGGCTGCTGGCAGGCTGTATATCATGTGGACGGTGTCAAGTGGAAATGCATCCTTCAGACGGACAGGTGTTTCGACCACACTCCTTCGGACGCATTTGTGGAGACGTTCGTCCTTTGCCAACTCCTCAAGATGATCTGTTGAAGCATGGCGACCGTCAGTTTCTTGCTGTCGGGTCCGAGATCGTCGATCATCTGCCCTTGGGGGTCGCTCAGAAGCCTGGCGCACCGTTTGTTTGGATTTTGCTATTTCCGAGGCCAGATCGCGACGAAGGCGTTCGTTCTCAACGATGATGTTGTCCAACTTCTGTTTGGTTTGCCTAGCTTGTGCCATGGTCACTTGTATTGTCTTTTGCATTGGGTTTGGAGATGAGCAGAGGTCCGAGGCAAGTCTTGCTACGATGGTTTTTGGTCCAAGCGAGTTCGCTGGAATGAGGTCACCTCTCTGTGCGCTCTCGTCAGTGGCTATCGAAGGATCTTCAGTCACGCTTGCCATGGATGCATTTGAGTATTCCCACAGACGGCGCCAATTGTGGAGAAGTGGTTCTGGAAATACTCTTCAGATCCTGGGAGACGCTAGTGATCCTCAGCTAGTCACCTGAAAAGACACAAACACTCCGGTCGGGGGTGTCGGAATTAGCACTCCGACGGACAAGTTAGTTCAGACACTCAGAATAGCTTGTCTACTAAGTTTTTGTGGAGTGATTCTTACATACCTTTCTAGATCTATGGTTCTTGTATTTATACTTGCTTTTTGGGCCTCGGGGCCTGAGCCTACTTTTATCCCATTCCCCTTTTATTCATTCAGAGCCACTGACCTTCGTCTATTCGGCTTTCCTAACGTATTCGGCATCCTAGTCACGCAACATGAAGCCGAATAGTATCTAATTTCTGGGGTACGCATATTCCAATTGTTCTACTTATTCGGCTCCCACAGGGAGTATAACCTAAAAATCAAAGCCTTGATGCATTTTATTTTACCTTAGCCTCTCAAGACGAGGAGAGGTGAGCATCGAGGCAAGCCTCAGTGAAGCCTTTTAAAACTTTGATAACTATTAAGAATAATCCTAAAAAACTTCCCAAAAAATAAATTGAAAAAGATACGTAAAAGTATTAGTTAGATGGCTAAGGCGGATAAGGCAAATGTCGTAATTATATATCATATATATGTTTGCTATCGTCCAAAAATTCATGCAAGAGAACTAGATACGTGATTATTTCTTATAAAATAATTATTTAACTTAATATATATTATGCACATTCATAGATAACTATATAATATATTCCTAGGCAATATAATATCAAGATATAATTATTTGTGGCGTGACCCAAACTAGCTTTACAATTTTTCTGTATCGATGTGTTTTTGTCATGTCGTATCCGTGTCTATGCAAAAATAGGTGAGGAGAAACAATGTAGAGAGAGAAAGTGGAGAGAGAGTATACCAAGTAAAAATGAAGAAGAAACTAGGTGAGTGAGTATTCTATTGGAGAGAATTAGCTAGTAGACCAAGCAAAGTACAAAAGCCAAGAGACTTTGAGTGTGAAAGAAGTTAAACAGTTTCTAACATGTGATTTGGAATTGCCTTGTTACAAAATTACCCTAATCGAAATGAAGTTAAAATTTTTTGTGATGTTATTTATCAAAACAATAATAATAATTTATTTATGATGTTATGTAATACTACGAGGCAATGAATATAGTTGTCAATAAACAAGTGAAGTTCAGAATCATGTAACATGTGACTAAAGAGACTAACCTTTTTAAAAATTTAAAATTCAAAATTTTAAGTGATGCTGTGACAACCAATTTCAGGTTGGGGGGCCAACTTTACTAGCCAACTAAACATCAATACAGTCCACGTATTTATGTAAATGATAAAAAGTTCACTGTCAAAGGGTATGTTATTGCAATAAAAGACATTGGGTTACAATTACAATTAGATCACCTGCCGGATAACAAGTGGATTCTAAAGCACTATAGGATTGCATTAAGGGTCAATTTGAGTCTTCATCTATTTGCCTAAATCATGGATGAATTTTTTAAACACATTAAAAATGATGTCCCATGGTGTACATTATTCCAGATGATATTTTTTTAGTGGATCAAACTCAAGGAAGGAATTAAACCTAAATAGAAATCTTGAGAGAAACACTCAAGTCAAAAGGTTGAAATTAATGCATCTAAAACCAAATATATGGAATGCAACTTTGATAACAATAGAAGTAAAATACAGGCAAAAAGAAAGAGTGAACATTTTCATAAGCTAGGATCAATTTATTAATAAAGACGGAATGGTTAGAGATTATTTAAACCAGAGAATCAAAGTACATTGGTTCGAGAGTGCTACCGACTTGTTATGTGATCAACAAATACCAACAAATTAAAAAGAAACTTTATAAAACATCTATAAGACAAGCGATGTTTCACGGAAAAAATTAAGAAACAACACATTCATAAAATGAGCGTAGATGAGGATGCTTAGATTGATGTGTGGTAAGGCTAGAAAAGATAGACTCAGAAATAATGTATTCGTGAAAAGCAAGAATAAGCACCAATTAAAGATAAGTTGAAAGAGAACAAATTAAGATAGTTTGGTTATGTATAACAAATATTTTTAAATGCAATGATAAGGAATATTAATAAGATCACCACAAATGAAAATGTATGAGGGAGAGGATGACCTCAACTGACATGAAACCAGGAAGTAAATAAGGGATGTGAATTTATTTAATTAATTGAGCATATACACCGTGATAAAGTGGGGAATGGCAAAAAAAGGGATTTGCATGGCCTGCTTCACATAATTGTGACACAAGGCTTAGTTAGGTTTGGTTTGATTATTTTTCGAAACGAAATAAGTTACCAGAAGTGATTATCAAATTACATCATGATCTAGAACTTCATAATGTCAAAACTAAAGAGAAAATGAAACAAAACCATAATATTCCCCTATAATCATAAATTAGAATTCAAAATAAATATAATATTTCCATCTTATAATCAAAACCAAAGTATATTGCATGTATAACAACTGTAATCAATCTACTCTTGCAATAGCTTGCTCGGGGGATGAAAGATTCTAATACCCCATAGGCTTCCCTTTCTCTGTCACAGTAATAATCCTTAAGGCTGCCCTTCCTAAAACTCTAAAATAGCAATAAAAGAAGTTAGAAGCACCTAATGAAAGTTAGGTTGCAGCGAAACTATTAATAAGAAACTAATGGAAAAATGAATAATTTACCAACCAAGTCAATCAAATGGATATCTTCTTCCGTTTTCCGATAAGGTTGCAACAACAAATAGACCTATCTAGTTATACTGTCTCTCCATTCAGTCTTTGATAGTTCACTGTCCTTTCACTTTTGAAGAAGGATCTCACATTCTTCAAGTGACATAACCTAAAAAAAGTCAAAGACACCAGGAGAGAAAAAGAGGGAGGGAGGGAGAGAAGACGAAATTCTCATACAGGGAATATATTAAACACTCTACAATGAACCAATACCCTTGCTATATCTTCTTTTTCTGGAACGTTTGTACCATAAATATCTCGATTAACTGCTTGGTGAGCCTTCTCTCGTTTAGACACAATTAGAGCAACATCCCTGTTTTAGGATTGAGTATATAAAAACAGTTGAACAAGAGTGAAACTTAATCCTTAAAACTTCACAATTATAAGCATTGTTTTAGGTGCAACATTACTAAAGGCTCTCAAGAGCTCAATTCATTTGTCTTGAATCATGACAACCCTTTTTTCTGACTTCAAGCTATATGTATTATGTACATTCCTTTATTGGCAAAACAAATAGATCAACCCAACTCATTCGTGAACAAGCAGAGATGACATTAACGTATGAGTTTAATGGGTAGTCATTTCTCCAAGAACTACTAACCCAATCAAAATAAGCAAATATGAAACCACTGAGCTAATAATTGAACATAAACTAAGATTCTATTAATGCCTAAAAAAAATTAAAAAAAGCACCATCCAAACTAATTGTCCCATTTCTTGTATAAACCAAACAATGAATATCATAATCACAAGAAATAATATGTAAACACATGTGGAGCAAATCACATTCCAATACCAAGTTTGGAATAACTTGTAATGGTATCACAAATTTAAAGATCACAACCATTCATGTTCTGTTTTGATTTTATAACTAGATTCAACAACATTCTCAATTGTTCCGTAATGTATCCTTGCAAACAAAATTATTATAAGAGTCCTCCTAGGAATCACACTCCCAAGGATAAAGCCTATCTTGATAACTCCTTACTCACTGCTTATTTAAGTGAGATAGTTGCAACTCTTACCTCGGCTGGCACAAGACATAACCGTGCTTACACAGCGCGGTGCTAATTAAGTCAATTCAATCAACCTGGTCTTTAAAGTGACACCCTGCCGAGCTATCCTTTAGCTCGGTCCAATTTCCACTGATACCTCGATCTATGACCGCTAGACCAGGCCACTGGTAGCCCACCTTTGATCGGACTTACGTGACCAAGGACCAAGGCTACAGAGATAATTACCTCGGCCCGTAGCTCAGCCCAAGACTATATCTATCTCGATCCATTCCAACAGACGTATTTAGCTTGGCCTAATTTATGCATAAATTACCCTCTCAAGGAAGTGGGAAACTTGCTGGAGGCAGGGGTAATCAGAGAAGTACACTATCCCAGGTGGATTTCCAACATTGTAGTGGTACCAAAAAAGAATGGCAAATGACGCATTTGCGTGGACTACAAAACAGTCAACAAAGCATGCCCAAAGGACAACTTCCTTCTACCACAAATAGACCAATTGGTGGACCTAATAGCAGGGCATAACCGACTTAGCTTTTTTGATGTGTATCCTGGTTACCATCAGATCGCTATGTATGAACCGGATCACGAGGTCATGTCATTTACAACACCTAGAGAACTATACTGCTACAAGGTCAAGCCCTTTGGCCTAAAGAACGCAGGGGCTACATTCCAATGGATGATCACCAAAATGTTTGAACCATTGTTAGACAGAACAATGGAGGCTTACATAGATGACATGGTGGTCAAAAGCAGAGATGAGAAGGACCATCTCAGGGACCTAGGTGAAATGTTTCAAATTTTGAAGTTCCACAAGTTACGTCTGAACGCATCTAAGTGCGCATTTGGCGTAGGGTCAATCAAATTCCTAGGTTTTCTAGTGACCAACCGGGGTATAGAAGCTGATCCCTCTCAAATTAAAGCCATCCAAGATCTCAAGAGGCCCAACACAGTCAAAGAGGTGCAGCATCTCACTAGCCCAGCAGCCGCGCTCAACTGGTTCATAAGTCGGTCATCAGACAGGTGTCGACCATTTTTCCAGGCGCTAAAGACCAAGTTTGAGTGGGATGATGAGAGCGACCGTGCCCTAGAAAGCTTGAAAGACTACATGACCTCTCTTCTGTTGTTAGTAACCCCAGTACCGGGAGAAGAGCTCTTTTTGTACTTAGCAGTTTCCCAGCATGCAGTTAGCGCAGTGTTGGTCAGAACAGAGGAAATACAACACCTGCCTATCTTTTATGTTAGAAAGACATTGTTGGGCGCTGAAACAAGGTACCTGCCGTTGATGGCTTCAAGAAAGTTGTCACATTATTTCCATGCCCACACCGTGATTGTCTTAACAGTTTTTCCCTTAAAAGCCTTGTTTGAGAGGGTGGATTTTTTTGGATGAATCTTGAAATGGGCAGTGGAATTGGGCAGTTCGACATTAAGTTTCAACCAAGAACCGCAATAAAGGCCCAAGCTTTGGCAAACTTTGTAGCCGAGTTCACGCCAGGAAGTCATCATGTTTGCCCGATCGACTTGACTGGGGCAACGGAAAGAAGGGGGAAAGTGCCGCAGGAATTGCGCAGCCCCCAAAGCAGGACGCCCAACGGCATAGCAAGCCATTCAGGCTTGAGGAGAGGGAAGAAGGAACAAACCACAACACTGCCAGCAAGGACTCACCCAAAAGTAGAGTCTTGAGACAGTCAGATAGTGAGGATCAAATTCCAACAACAAACATTAACCTAGATGAAGGCATTAGCAACACCCCTGATCCCAAGACATCATCAAACCCCTCCACTTGCTGGAAGCTATTCGTCGGAGAGATATGGAAACTCTTCGTGGATGGAGCATCAACAGGCACGGTGCAGGACTTGGCATAGTCTTCATCTCACCAGATGGCCTAACAATTGAACAAACAATCAACCTTGGTTTCCCAGCATCTAACAACGAGGTCGAGTATGAAGCATTGTTAGCAGGTTCAAAATCAGCACTTCGCATGAAGGCCATCGAGTTGATGGTATACAGTGACTCCCAGCTAGTAGTCAACCAGATTTCAGGCGACTACAAGGCAAAAGATAATAGGATGGCTAAGTACCAAGACTTGGTCAGAAAGGAGATCATGAAGTTTGAAATAGTCCAGATAGAGAAAATCGACCGAGAGGAAAATAGTAAAGCAGATAAGCTGGCCGGTTTTACGTGAATGGAAGATACATGTATCCCACACCCATTACTGATTGACATCCTACCCAAACCAAGTATTGAAGAACCCGAAGCAGCCGAAGCATGTTGTGCCGAGCTAGGCCCTTCCTGGATGGACCCCATCATAATATTTCTAAAAGATGGCATCTTACCTAAAGAAAAGAAAGAAGCTAACAAAATTCGAGCAAAGTCATAGCAATTTTGGCTCTCCCCATCACTAGTATTGTACAAAAAGTCCTTCACAGGACCTTACTTGAAATGTGTCCATCCCAGCAAGGTCGAGGCATTTTTGTTTGAAATACACGAAGGCGTTTGCAGAAACCACCAAGGGGGAAGGTCGCTGGTTTACTGAGCAATTTCACACGGGTATTGGTGGCCATACATGCAAGCAGATTCAGAGAAATATGTCAAGAAGTGCGAGAAATGTCAGAAGTTTGCACACCCAATACATCAACCAGCCAGAGAGCTTCTACCATTGACCAGCCCGTGGCCCTTGGCAATGTGGGGCCTGGATATAGTAAGACCACTCCCAACTGCACCCGACAACAGAAAGTTCTTTCTCGCAGCAACGAACTATTTCACAAAGTGGGTGGAGGTAGAAGCACTGGCATCCATAAAAGAAAAAGACGTCAAGAAATTCGTCTAGCAAAACATCATAACTTAGTTCGGCAAACCCAAGGGATTAATATCCGACAATAGTACTCAGTTTGATAGCAAAATCTTTAGGGGCTTTTACGAAGAATACAAGATAGAATTCTACAACTCTACATCGGCGTACCCCCAAGCTAATGGCCAGGTTGAGGCTTCCAACAAAATAGTCTTAGACGGTCTGAAGAAGAGGTTGGAAAGAGCAAAAGGCAAGTGGGCTGAGGAACTTCCCCATGTTTTACGAGTCTACCGTACCACACCTTGGTGATCAATTGGAGAAATACCTTTTTCATTGGCCTATGGCATGGAGGCAGTAATCCTACTGGAAGTGGGCCTCCCCACTATTAGAAGCGAGAATTTTGATCCAAACTTGAATGGTGAAGCCATAGCCCTCGAACTCAACCTTGCAGAAGAAAGAAGAGAAAAGGCATTGGTGCACATTGCCTCTTATCAACAAGAATTGTTCAGAAAATACAACAAAACAATGCACCCAAGACAATTTAAGATTGGAGATTGGGTACTGCATAAAGTAATGGGCAACACTTTGGTACCTAGAGATGGTAAGTTAGGACCCAATTGGGAAGGACCATACAAAGCGATTGGTTTAGTAGGAAAAGGGGCATATCACTTGGAAGATATGGACAACAAAGCTATTCCCAGGCCATGGAACACTGTCAATCTCAAACTATTTTATTTTTAGCTTTTTCTTAAAACAGACTTATAATTTTTCTTTTTCAAACTTTTTTCTAGCAAAATTCTTTTCTTTATTTGTAGAAATTGTTCATATTTATTGCTGACTGAAGACAATAAAGAAGGTTGACAGGTTTGACTAACACTTAGTTTTTTCTTTAGTTGAGATAAGGATTTAGGCTCAAGATGGTTGGCAGGTGTGACCAACATTTTTTCTTCTTTAGCTGAGATAAGGATCTAGGCCCAAGAAGGTTGGCAGGTTTGACCAATGCTTAGTTCTTTTCTTCAGCCGATATAAGGATCTAGGCTCAAGATGGTTGGCAGGTTTGACCAACACTTTTTCTTCTTCAGCCGAGATAAGGATCTAGGCTCGAGATGGTTGGCAAGTTTGACCAACACTTTTTCTTCGTCAGTCGAGATAAGGATCTAGGCTCAAGATGGTTGGCAGGTGTGACCAACACTTTTTCTTCTTTAGCCGAGATAAGGATCTAGGCCCAAGAAGGTTGACATGTTTGACCAACACTTAGTTCTCTTCTTCAGCCGAGATAAGGATCTAGGCCCAAGAAGGTTGGCAAGTTATGTTAGTTAGTTCTTCAGCCGAGGTAAGGGTCAAGACTCAAGTAAGATTGTAGCTTCAATAAAGGTATAACCAAGCTAACTACCCGAAATGAAGATCTAGGCACACATCTCGATAATAAAAGTTTTGTAGTCTCCCAAAATTGTGTTTTAGCTAGGATCAGTACCTTAGCCGAACAAGGTGGGCATGATAAAGGTATAACCGAGCTAACCAGGCCGGCTGGGCATACAACAAAACTGATGCACTACAAAGCAAGTAAACTGAACAAATAGATATGAAAAGAGAAAAGTTTTTTCATTCATTTGAAATTAAGTATAAAGGAAGGAGCTTGTAGCCCGGTTACATCATATCAAAACAAAAGGAAACACAAAAAAGAAAAACACAACAGGGAATGTCTTAAGCAAATAAGTCAGCAAGGTCAGCGTCCAGATCAACCCGGACATCACCAGAAGGAAGGCCAGTCTGGGCAACTGCCTCGTGGGATAGTTCGAACGACAGCTCCACGTTAACCGTGCTAGGCAGAGAAGACTGATGACTGAAGTTTGTGCCAGCAGGTGGAGCATCCACCAGATTAGGAGTCTCCTCTTCCTCCTCCCCCTCTTGCAGAAGCTTTTGTTGGACTGCATTTGCGTAGTCCACCAAGTAGCTCGGTATGTAGTATGGAGGGGATTCACAAAAATGTTCACGTCGAGTGCGTGGCCGAGCTTCTCTAGCGCGACTTTCCAACCACTTTTGAGAACATATCTTTCGTGGCCTCACATTGTTTGACATAGACTGCCTCACCCTCTTTGAAGTCGCGCTCTTTGGCATCTTCTATTTATTTTTGAAATGCCTTTATTTCGGCATCTTTTTTCTTCTCTAATTTAGCAAGCTCTGGAAGGTAGCGGTCCTTCTGCTCGGCTAGAGCTTTTTGCTTATCCTCTTTAGTAGTACTGACAAGCTTGGCCAAATGATCACGGTCAGCGATCAGTTCAAAAAATTTAGCTTAGAGCTCTTTCAACTCGGCTTCCTTGGCTTTGCCATCTACAATAGCTGTCTTTGTCATTTTTTGTAATTTTAGCACGCGTTGATGGGCAATTTGGAAGAACTGAGCGACAAGTTTGTGGCAAAATCAAAACTTAAGTAGAACTCAGCATTATCAGAATAAACGACTTGTTGGCAGACTGTATGGCCTTCAGCTCGGTTAGATGGGCATGGTGCTCCATGTTGGTTGGAAGACAGATACTTTTGCCAAGTTAAACGCCAAAAGATGGTCCTTTTCAGTGCAAACAAAATCGGACGTAGTCACGATGCAGCCCTTGAATGACATGACTGGTGCCCACGCTGGAGGAGGAGATGGGGTAGCTCGATGTCTACCTGTGGGTGTTTCAGGGAGCGCGGCCTTAGTTTGTTCGGTCTCCTCTTTATCAACCAAACACTGAGTTTGGTTGGTCAAGGTACGTTGTCTCTTACTAGGCCGAGATGACGAGGCTGTAGCAGTTGGTAGGGCGACCACGACCTCACGAGCATCGTCAGCTGGAGGTAGCTCGGTTTGGGCCTCGACTGAGAAAGGAGCAGTTTGCTCGTTAATAAGGTCACAGACAGCTCGCCTCTTTTCCATCTCTACTCTTCAGTTAGAGAAATGAGGTTGATTTGGGGTAGGCTTGGGTCTGGTTCAGGTGATGGTTCGAGAAGAAAGTCAGTAACCCTAGTCTTTCTCCTTCCATTGTACCGATAGGTCGGCTCGAAATTTAGTAGCTCAGCCCAATCGCGGCGGCGGTATCGAAGTGTGGCACGAAGGGCGTCTTGATTAGCATAAGTATAATATGATTTAAGTTGGTTTAAATCTGCAGAAAAAAAAGACAAGGAACGTAATGTGTTAGCATAGTGGTTAATTGGAACATCAAAGAAAAGTTGAACCGAAGTGTTCCTACCAGCAGTCCCTTTATTCCAATTTATATTATAGTCCGGTGTCTGGGCTTCCTAATCTTCAAAATTGTCGTAAACCCAGAAGAAATCGTCATTGTTTAAGTCTTTGTCCTATGTGTTTTTTATAATTTTTTCTCGGCCTCTTCTTACTCTGAGGTAGTACACTCAACCGTCATCATTTTGGCTGAGTGAATATTGATGAAATAGCTCGGCCAATCCAAGGTTGAGGCTGAGCCGACGGTTTGGCTCAGTGATGCCATTTATTATTCTATAAGTGTTTGTGGAGAGTTGGGTTGGTCACAATCTTGTTTTCTTGAGGAACTCGCATATGAGGGGCTATATAGGGAACGGAAGCTCGGCTTCTATAATCGATATCACTGTAAATGGGATAAAGCCCGGTTTGCCCCAGGGCATGGTGTCTAGCTCGGCTAAGGAGAGGTGGATGTCATCAGGGATATGGTAGTCTTTGCGGAATTCGGCCATGGCCCTAGGCGAGTTTACCAGGAATCGATATTTACCCATTAAACTTAAAGGTTGTTGTGTAAGAATGAGCACGGAAGCCTAGCTCGGCGCTGATATGACTTTGGATGGCTCGGTTGAGCAAAAAGGCCCAGGGGCAAAGTGCAAGGGTGCGCCTGGCCAACCTAGTCAAGTTTGCAAAGTGGAAATAAAAAGTGTTATGTCCAGCTGATTGGACCGGGCTAAGCAAAAAGGAAAAATAACATAACCCTAGATCGGCTACAACTGGGTTACAGACCATTCCTAGCTCGGCCGAGAAACAAAACTGGCTCAAGGTTTTTAGCTCGGTTCCTAGTTCGGGCAAGTGCAAGCCTAAAGGTAGCAAACAGGTTCCTAGTTCGGTCATAGCATGATTTTGGATCAAAACTTGTGTTCTAAGACTGATTCAAGATCTAACTAGTATGTTTTTAGGTTTGAGCATGCGGTTTTGGGTTTTTGGTATTTTCTCAAAATACCAGGTGGACATAACACGCATATATGGAGTTAAAGTACTGCATTTTAGGAAAAAGAATAAAAAGGAGAAAGAGGCATAAAGCAACTTACGGATTTAGAACAAGGAGTCAGAATCCAATGAACGAGCTACTGCGATTGGGGTGAGCAAACTAAGCGATTCAAGTACTAGGTTAGAGACTTGGCAGTAAAAAGTGAGGATTTGGGGTTAAAAATGCGAGAAGTTTTTTGGAGAGAAGATGAACAGTGACAATAGACCTTTGAAGATGGAAGGAATAAGTGTAAAGTGGAGGTAAAAGGGCGGGACTGTTCAAATTTGGGAGTTATGTTTGACGGTTGTCGCAGTGGTAGGGGCAATCAAGATACGCCACATGTCCCAGTAAGGACGTGGCGTCAGTAGCATGGGAAAGTGGGCTGTACTATATCAAGGATGTGGCAACCGAGTGGATTTTTTAACGTGGCTAGTCGAGGGACTACACCTCGGGCAATATTTTAGCGCGACTTGAAGATAGTAAATCCCAAGCATGCTACGCAGATGGAATTAAGGGACAATTGAGAGGGTAATTTATGCATAAATTAAGCCGAGCTAAATACGTCTGTTGGAATGAACCAAGATAGATATAGTCTGGGCCGAGCTATAGGCTGAGGTAATTATCTCTGTAGCCTTGGTCCTTAGTCGCGTCAGTCCGGTCAGAGGTGGGCTACCAGTGGCCTAGTCTAGTGGTCATAGACCGAGGCATCAGTGGAAATCAGACCAAGCTAAAGGATAGCTCGACAGGGTGTCACTTCAAAGACCAAGTTGACTAAATTGACATAATTAGCACCGAGCTGTGTAAGCACGGTTATGTCTTGTACCAGTTGAGGTAAGAGTTGCAACTATCTCACTTAGATAAGCAGTGAGTAAGGAATTATCAAGATAGGCTTTATCCTTGGGAGTGTGATTCATAGGAAAACTCTTATAAGGAGAGTTAGAGTCCTACTAGGATTGCACTGGGTGGAATCTATAAAAGCTCATAGCAGGACCTAAGTAGAGGTATCACAATTCTTACTCTAGAATACACAGAGTTTTTGTGTCTATTGTCTATTTGCTGACTTAGGTATCGAAGAGGTTCCCGACACACACCTGCCGGCAAGCTCACGTTTGTGTTTTCAAGTAGCAAAGCGACGTCGTTTGGAGGAGTGCAAACTTGATCAACAGGATTATATGAGAAGATTATTTCGTGTTCATACAGTATCACAAATTGTAAAGATCACGACACAACCATTCATGTTCTGTTTTGATTTTATAACTAGATTCAGCAACATTCTCAATTGTTCCATAATGTATCCTTGCAAACAAAATTAGAAACAACTATAGCCATTTCTATCTATTTAATATTTGTATGCCGCAACTTATGTAATAGCATTGCAGAGAATGACACTAGTCTTCTACAATTCTCAAATTCATGCTCTTACTATGGTACATCTCTATGTGTCATGTAAGAACCAAGGGCACTTCTAAGAAGGTAATGTGTCATGTCAATGTCCAATACAACATTACACTCATCAGAGACACATGAAACACAATACAAGTTTGAATAAAATAACTTGAAATTCAATAATATATTGAAAACAATTTAAATTTATGCCTATTTTTCGTAGTTGTCAAATTGGGATTTGTATCGTGAATCGAAATGATTTCGTACCGAATCACGAATCGAATCGAATCGTGAATCATAAAAATTCGGTCACTTTTTCTAAATTACTTAAAAACATATATCTACACATTTAAATGTTAAATATATCTTATGAATATAAAATATTTAGACTTAAATCAATGAAAATGTTATTTTGAAAGATAATCACGTAGTTTAATAGGTAAGAAATTAACAAAGATTCCTATGTAAGATCACCATCTTATCTTTTTTCTGTTTTAGATATTTGTTATCAACCGCTCTTAATAAGGATAATAATCAAATAGATAAACTATGAATTTCCAAAATGACAATAATTAACAACGATATTGATATTTGGACAATAAGCATACATAAGTAATAATGAGCAAATAATAAGAAATAATTATTTAGAATCTTTTATTTTAAATCCTAAAACATTTTAAAAGGTATAACTGTCCTGAAACATGTAATATTCAATTTAATAAAATAGCAACAGATAGTTCATAGTGTAACTTTAATCTTAAATATCTTTAGAAGAAAGGTTAAAAATATATTGGGGCTAATTAAATCTGATTGGATTCTATTAAAAACTCTATAATCACTAAAATAATAACATATCATGTATATATGTTGGTTATTTTGGTATTAAACACTATTGCAAGTTGTATTATGTCATTTTTACTAAAAAGATAGAGAAAAGAAGAGTCGGAAATATGTTGGACACGATAATTTCAACAATTGCATGAATCGTAAAAAGTGAATCGAATCGTGAATCGATTGTGAATCGTGTGATTCACTAGAGATTCACTTCCAAAATAAATTCACCCATAGATTCGTATCGATTTTACAAAAATGCTGAATCGAATTGTGAACCGAATCGCGAATCGTAAGATTCTAACAACAGAGCTATTTTTCACCTTTAGACTTTAAAAATTATTAGCTTTGACTTAAATTTATTTATCCTCATATATATGACACATATGACATACAATAAGTATATAAAATTCTATATGTTGCACATGTTGCGACCTACATTATTTTTAAATTTTTGTATCGGTGTCATGTCACAAACATTGTGTTTGTGTCTCTGCTTCTTAGATTATCCCAATATTTCATAATCCATAGTAGGCATTTGGATCGACTCAAATAAACTCTCCTACTCTTTCATATGGAATTTGAAGCAAAACTCCATTTACCACTCATTATTTCTATCTCATTGATCTTTTCATTTCAGTATTTCAATTTACACCTCTAACCTATTCTTTCTTTTTGTTTTTCTTTTTTTTATACCTTTTTCATTAACGAAATCCGCATATTTTCATATCTAGGATGTACATTGATGACTATTATTGAAAAAAATTCTTGTTGCAACTGAAACTAGAACAAAACGATAATGAAGATAAGATAACGGCTAAGGTTCGCCATCTATCCCAAACGTAATCGACCTTCCTGCCTCGAACGGGGAAATCCCCACAGACATCATCAATATCGTCATCAGAAAACTCCATACTATAGTGACGCTGCAAACGGATCTAGGGTTTCTCTTTCTTTTTTTTTTCTTTTTCACTAAACTCTCGAATTATTATATTGTATTAACAGATAGAAGAATGAGAAGATCAATCCGATGATCAGCCAAAAACGAGGGAACGATGCTCCGACTTGATAGAGACCTGCCCATTAGATTCGGTACCTAGCCTTATCACAGGTATTCCAAGTAACCATGCTTCCTCAAATTACTTTCAAAATTATTTTTATTAAATCAATTTTTTCTTAGGGTAAAAGTAGAAAATTTTGTTCATTTTTAATTTATATGTTTCTTAATATGAAATCATTTCAATAATTTGAAATTTATCTTTTTTAAGTTTTGTTTGGCTCATGAATTTAGAGAGAGATTTAGAAAGGAAAAAAATATGTATAAAATCTATTCAAATTTATTCTTAAATTGATGAACCAAATACAACCTTAATCAATTTATCCCTTTCACTCACTTTTTTTCTTTCTTTAACTTTTATTTTTGTTTTGTTTATTTATTATGGAGATATGAACCTGAAGCAGAGCAAATCTTAAAAATAAAAAGAAAAAGGAAAACTGAAGTAAAGCAACAAAACTTATGAATGGGTTAGGGATTTTAACAGCGGGGAAAATAGATCCCTATTAGGACGGGATGGTAGTATGAAAATGGTCTTCATTGGGGATGAGTATGGGGATGGAAAAAAAATTAAAAATCGAGATTGAGAATGGAGAGGGTAAAATTTACTCATTCTCGCCCCATTGTCATTGAGAAACCTAAGTGATTCGTGATTTAGACTTGATTAATTGCAACAATAACCAAACAATTTAAACAGACAATCTAAATCATCTGGCATATACAAAAGTGATTTAGATTGTTACTTCAAAATCAATAAATTAACACAATAAATTTTTACATGGAAAAACTACAATTGGAGCACCTTCAATTGTGATTAAAAAACCACAAGCTAAACGCCACTAATCAATCCACTATGAAAGAAAGAAAGAATACAAATCAATCAAACAAACTACCCAAACTCTGTCAATTTGTCTTCAACAATTTGAATCTCTTTTACTGCAACCTTTGTCTCGGAATTGATCAAACTGATGTTGAATCCACAACATCCGTGTTGAATCAATGACTGCGCACAGCTTCAAACTCCTTCAAATACTCCACGCTTGAATCTCTAGATTCCACCGAAGAAGAACACTCTTGAAATAGAACATTCAAACAATCAAACTCTTTGATGTATGCTTGTTAAACCATGTGAGTTTAATGCTCAATCAAGCATCAAAGAGAACTAGCAAAATAGTCCCAGAAGAAAACCCTAGAACCCTTAAAGAAAATCTAGAAGCCGTAATCCTAAAAACAAACTGAAACAGATATTTATAGAAAGAATATCTGGAAGCCGTAGGATCTCTCGCTCGAGCGACAACGCTGATACGCGTGTTTTTCCAAAGGGTCCTTCGCTCGAGCGCACAAAAAACCTTTATAGTATTTTTGCAGACAAAGAAACTATTGGAAACGAGACTCCTTCACTCGAGTGAGCAAGACAAAACAACCAGGAACACTTACAACTCGATACGATATGTTTGTTTGTGGAATTAGCAAGGCAAGGGACCTAACAATCTCCCCCTTTGTCAATTTCGAGACAAAACATTCTAATAAGGTTTCATAGAAAACACATGCACTAAAAAACAACCAAACACACTCAACTGATCTAAACCAACAGTCTTGATGAACTACCATGCAACAATACAAAAACCAAACCACTGGGAAAAGATTGAGTAATTAATCAAGAATCAAAACAAATATCATATCAAGACATAATGACACTATAGAGTAATTAATCTAATCCAAAATTCCAAACATTGATTAGGCCATTATCAATATCCAATCAGCATATAGTATGAACAACCAATCTCCTAATATATCATGAACTAATATATTCAAAACAATGTCCCAATATACCACTATGCAAAACAATATCCCAATAACTACTCTCCCTTTTTGATCGAGGAGAGACAAAGAAAACAAAAAAAAGTAGCAACCAAAAAACTGTCCAAGGACAAAACGGGCCAAAAAACTGTCCAGTAAAGAAGAAGAGAAAGCATCATTGTCAGGACGATGGAGGCAGCGGTTGTATCTGTAACAGAGAAAGGATCTATGCAAGCATAGAGGATTGCTGGGTGAGGCGGTCATCAAAGGTGTAACAACCCTCGTCACTGTTTACTGATTAACCACTGATTACCGTTAAACTGAACTGATTATGACTGATAAGTGAACTGAATAAACTACTGAACTGACCGAATGAAATTGAAACTGAATTGACTGAGTATACCTGTTTAATTATAATTCTATCTGTTTGGTTATTTGATTATCTGTTCGTGCTTTTATGTTTTAATTGCAAATTGAAGGCCTTATCGGCGGCCGAATCCGAAATTGATTGATGATTTGTGATCCTTAGAATTAATGTGATTTTATGGTATATTTATCTGAAAACTAATTTGGTATGATTAAATTAGGTTAGTTATTGAGAAGTTACATAGTTTGACTTAACTACAACTTTGCCATTTGAGTGGGCCACTACACCAAACCTTGTCTAAGGCTTAGTCTTGCATTACAAACATTTGCTCAGCCATTATTCTTGAGTGTTTAGCCGACTAGTGAGGGAGAATAGGGAGTTAGAGTGAATTCATCTTGAATTGCTTGGAATCTTGAAGAAATTGTGAGAGATTTGCCTTTTTGAGCCTCCATACCTCTAATTCAAGACTTAGGTAAGGAATTTCAACCTCTCCTTGTTGTATTTAAGCTTGTTCATGCGCGGTTCTTGAACCTTTAGTGATTTAAGTCAAGTTTTGGTCTCATGATGTTGAATTGGAGCCTAGTTCATGCATGCATGCCTTTACCTTGAAGTTTTGAAGTTGTCATTCATGAAATTGTACATGCATGCGCATATTTTTACAATAGACCATGTTTTCACCTTGTCTTTGAAAGAATTGGCTCATTAGAGCATGAAATTGAAGTTTGAAATGGTTTAAATTCATGCATGTTTGCATGTTCTTCATATTCATGGAAATTGGTTTGAATTGGATTTATTTGAAACACCCTTGGGCTTTGATTTTACAAATTGAGCTTTGAATCATGTTAAAGTATGAGTTTTGATGTGTTTTCTGGAAAATTGGCCCAAGAGGATTGAAATTTATGGTTTAAAACTTAGTTTTGAGCTTGAGGTTCAAATCTGGAATTTCCAGAATTTGGACTCACGCTCGAGCGGGGTGACTGGCGCTCGAGCGTGGAAATCGTGTTCCCAGCATTTCGTTCTATTTTGAAGTCTGCTCGAGCGAAATAATTAACGCTCGAGCGGAGCATTGTGTCTCATGCTCGAGCGGGTGTCGAGCGCCCAATCGAGCGTGATTTTCGCCTATCCAGCACTTTTGACTGTTTTACAGAACGCTCGAGCCGGTAAGTCTACGCTCGAGCTGAAACCTTTGTCTGGATGTCTGCTCGAGCGGATTAACCTACGCTCGAGCGTGACCCCTGTTTTCTGATAAGTCTGGAAATGCTTTTTCAAGTGCATCTTTGCATCCTCATCTTATCCTAGGCGTTCTGAGGCCTAGTTTAAGGCATCTTAATGAGGATATAGATGTAGAACACACCGAGGCAATTAGGGATTAAGTTATTATCCTTCCCAACTGTGTAGCTTAGTGTGTGTTCAATCTGTAACTGTGTAGGGTTGGCGACTGGGGGCACGCTCAAGCTTACTGTAGCCCAGAACTCTGTGAGTAACAACTGTGTAAAGATATGTTCAAAATGATTATCTTCTGAACAATTGAACCGTACTGCTTTCTGAACTGATACTGTTAATTGAATGAATGTATGTCCTATATTCTGAACTGTACTGTGGCATCCTTAGCAACTACTGTTTACTGTTACTGCTACAGAGATCTCTGTCGGTTCCCTCGTTGGAACCACTACTGTTACTAACTGATGGCCATCATTTACTGCTCGGTCTTTTTAAGACCTACTGTTTACTGTACTGTTATGCTAATGGATGTACCACATATGACTGTATCGACTGAACGACTGAAATACTGATTTAATGAACTGTTTTCATTACTGTAAGGACATTCATTCTTAACCTCTTTACACATTGTGTTATTCACTGGGCTTTAGCTCACTGTTCATATATATATGTAGGTGTGCAGGCACTAGACCGCAGCTAGAAACGTCGGGGTAAACTCCAGTTTTGTCAAGCCAACCGTTGTGCCTCACTGCGAGGTTCCGAGCCTGTCAAGCTACGGCTTAGGGGTGTTTTTAAATTCCCCCTCTGTCTCTGTATCTGTCCTATTCGACTATATAGACTGTTACTGTGCTGTTTGATAGGGATTAGGTCCCTGAACTGAATGATTGTATATATGAACATACTGTTTTGTCAGACTGTATATATTTGAATGAAAAGTCTTTTTGGCATACAGACTGTCACAGCTCATTGGACATTGTTTATTTACTGTATTGGCTTCCGCCAGCCCCTGTACTCTGTATTACTGTATTACTTTTAAGCAGGCCTTCGGTAATTTTGGATTACTGGCCGGTTACGGTGCTAAACCCATAGGGGCGGGTTTGGGTCGTGACAAAAGGCATCCAGCCTAGCATCCATCTGATCAAGGTGATGTGTGACAGACTGCTCAAACTACTGCAACTGGCCACAAAATGAATGAGGATGCATCTCGGGTGCACCAGCATCAGTTGCATCAAATGCGGCCTTCTCGGCAAGTGGATCATCACCTGCAACAAAAAATCCAACTCCTGATGAACCCCCCTTGACATGGGCTTGACTCTGTGAGACGGTCAGTTTGGTGACAAGTTTAATGAGAGAGGCAAACTTATCATCATCAAAGGTAGGGACACCAAGAGAGATAAGAAATTGGTTTAGTAAACACCCATAAGGGAGACCCAAAGACTTGCGACCCTCAAACACACCAATCATTTTGGACACGATCATTTCAGACAAGTCGAAGGGGAGGCGATGGTCAACGCAATACAACACATAATCCTGATCTTGGGTAACGTAAAAGGAATGCATGGTAACATGGATGTTAGCACAGACAATGAGATTGAGGAGGCAGAAACAGGAAAGAAGCTCATTTTACTGAATGAGCACCCCAGCGATCCAAGTCCGGGAAGTGCCACATAATTCAGTGGCAACCTAGTCAAAATCCGTGATGTTACGGGGTAGCAAGAAACGGGTAGTGACAATTCTGGACTTCCAGAAGATTAAGAAACCTCCTATTGACCTCGGCATCAATGACCAGGGCTTTGTTACGAACCCAAAGTGTGAAAAGATGGGGCTATCTCCTTGCTAATGGAGTTCATATTGCAGTAGAACTCCCGAACCCAACTGAGGTTTTGTGGACCAGAGAAAAGGAGAATCTGGTCACCCCCCAAAGCATCAAACAAGGAATAGATAGTGATGGACTCGAAAGTGCTAAGGTGGACATTCTGTTCTAAATGAATGTTCCGAGATACATAAAACTCACGATACAGGTTAGACTTCTCACGGGATTGGAATTTATCTTTATTGACAGTGGGGTGAGACACAGTGGTTTTACGGTATTTGGAAGACTCAGCCAGGATTGGCAGACACAAGGGAGTACCACCACTATAAAACCCCAAGACTAACCCACCAAGACAGACCCAAACCCCAAAAAAAAAATGAGGCAACCATAAAAACAAATCAGGAGAACAAAGAGGGTTAGTAACCAGTAACCATACGACAAGTAAATGTAGAAGTATAGCAGCATGGTGAGAAAGCAAAGATAAACCAGAAAGGCAGTAGAAGTTATCAATTCAACACCCAAAATAGCAAATGCAACAGTAAAGAATGCATAACTAATCAAAAACTACATAGCCCCAGCATGAAGACAGCAGACACAATGAAACAAAAAACAAAGCAAAAAACCTAACACAAATACAAGGACAAGATGTACGAACCCTAGAAATGATGAAAAAAATTCCTCATAAAATAAAAAAGACAAAACAAAAAAATGAAAAATAATAAAATAAAAACAAGAAATTACAAACTTAAAGGTCACAAACACCCAAAACAACATACGTATGGAGAGAAAACAAAACAGGGGAAACAAAATCGACATGAAGAGAGAGAAACTTACTAAAAAAACAGAGAATGAGAGGCTGGAGAGAAAACAGAGAATGAGAGGCTGGAGAGAAGAGAGAAAACGCCCAAAATCCAAAGCACGAGCAAGATAGATGTGTGCCCTAGGAGAGAGAGATAGAGCCTTCGAAGAAAAATAGGAGAAAAATGGAACTGAAGGGACAAAGTTCTAGTATTTAAACGAAGACAAGTCGCTCGAGTGAGAAGTTTGTCGCTCGTGCTAAGACACTTATGCGCATGGGGTCGCTTGAGCCGAAAACAAACACCCTCAGAATCTTGAGCCACCTACAAAAGTACTGGATTGAGGAAAATTTCGCTCAAGAGCAAACTCTCTCGCTCGAGTGACGGAGAGAAACCATCACACTCTGAAAAACACCATGTGAACAGAATAAAATCATGCACACTATCAAGTGAGACTTGAAACAAAAAGAGGTGAGCACAATAGTAAGAATGTGACACTAAGATGAGATAATCCACAAACCATGAAGCCCGCAAAACTTGTAATTTTGACAATATGAAGCACAACATCATGAGCAAAATAGGGAAACATCGATCAATAAGCATAAGCTACATGGGAATGCACAACTCAAAGACAAACCTGAGAGCTCACAAAATGAATGTATGTGTATGCAATCCTAGAGAGGCCACAGAGCTAGAGTTAATCCTGGTAGTGATCGGATGGCTGGACCTCCGGCAATAGTTACTAAATATCATTGAGAAAAGTCAAACCACTAGACTTCAAGGGGTATTTGTTGAGTAAAAACAGAGGCTCCCCCTTAAGCAATGAGTCCTTTTTTTTTATATTTGATTTTTGACTTTTCTTGCTTGTGAGCACTTACGGGTGGCATGCAAGCTCAAGAGTATGGAGACCAAACCAGTGAAGCATGAAAACAATAAGGATGGCCTAGTTGGTGCCTCTGAGGTAGCCTTTTCCTAATGCTCGAACACCAAAGAGGTGAAGGAGAAACCATAGAAATGAAATAGGATGGTGGATGGTTAAGTGACTCAACATCACCCATGATATGCCAGTATAGGTCAATTCCTTTAAAAATGTATAAGAGACACTATTTGAGGTCCATAGAGAATTTTGATCACTTATGCGAAAACCCCTGCAACAGTTTATCTCAAGGATGTGTGTAGAATGAGATCATGAAGTCAATGAGTATGAGCATTCAAAATGAACTATGAACGAAAAAGAATGAAATCTTGCAAGCAACATGAGAAGTGTTCATATGAGTCTTGAAGGCAGAGATGACAGGAATCAATGACAATGAGATTATAGCATCCAAGTGAACATAAAGCCAATCACTCTCACTCACTCAAGAAACGGGTCACACCCTAGTGATTGAGCACTACACCCAAGGTCTTTCTAAGGAACTCAAACCTAAGAAGATCAAGGGGTTTTGTAAAAATATCAGCCTTTTGATGCTCAGTGGGTACATGTTCAACAACAACAAGGCCCTCTTCCACTAACTCTCGAATGCAATGAGGATGAATGTCAATGTGTTTAGTACGAGAGTGTTGGATAGGATTGTTAGAAATGTTAATGGCACTTCTATTATCACAGAAAATGGTGAGAGTATTCTGGTCTATACCATAATCATGAAGCATTTGCTTCATCCACAACATTTGTGCACAATAACTCCCTGCTACAATGTACTCAGCCTCAATGGTCGAAAGAGAGATGGCTTTTTGTTTTTTGCTATGTCAGGCAACCAAATTATTTCCAAGGTAAAAACACCTTCCAGATGTGCTCTTACGATCATTAGCACACCCTGTCCAGTCGGCATTAGAAAAACCAGTGATTTCAGCGGTAGTGTCAGTTATGAACCAAATCCTATACCCCAATGTCCCATTTATATACTTAATGATGCGTCTAACCGCAAGCAGATAAGACCCTTTTGGACAAGCTTGGTAACGGGTACAAACACCTATACTAAATGCAATGTCAGGACGACTGGCTGTGAGGTACAAGAGACTCCCTATCATACTCCTATAAAGGGTAGGATCAACATCAATACCAGAGAAATCTTTAGAAAGGTGAAGACTGGTGCTCATAGGAATACAAGCATGTTTGGCCGACTCTAGACCAAACTTAGACACAAGGTTTTTGGCATACTTGGTCTGAGAGACAAACATACCCGAAGGAGACTGTTTAATTTGAAGATCCAAGAAGTAAGACAACTCCTCCATCATGCTCATTTCAAACTCATGTGTCATGCAATCCGAGAAATATTTCATAAAAACATCAGCAGTGGATTCAAACACAATATTATCAACATAAATTTGAGCAACAAATATATGATACTTAGTATGTTTTACAAAAAAAGTCTTGTCCACACTACCCCTTTGAAAATCATTATCAAGAAAAAAAGTAGTAAGTCTATCATACTAAGCCCGAGGGGCTTGTTTCAACCCATACAACGCATTGTCTAACTTGTAGACATGATGTGGGCATTTTGGGTCCTCAATCCCCTTTGGTTGCTCAACATAAGCCTCTTCTTTCAAGTACCCATTCATGAAGGCACTTTTCACATCCATTTGAAACAATTTGAACCCAAGAAAGCATACAACACCAAGTAAAATATGAATAGATTCGAGACGTGCAACAGGGGCAAACGTCTCATCATAATCAACACCCTCTACTGGAGTATACCCTTGAGTAACCAACCTCACTTTATTTCTAACCACTGTACCTTTCTCATCATAGTTATTTTTAAAGATCCACTTGGTACCTATCACATTCATGTCTCTAGGTCTTGTCCAAACTTTGTTATGTTCAAATTGACCTGATTCTTTATACATAACATTAACCCAATTATCATCTCGTAAGGCCTCTTTTATATTTTTAGGTTCAATTAATGACACATAGCACATATGAGATACCTTTTCCCGAATTTGTTTCCGGGTTTTCATTCTGTCTGAGACACTTCCAATCACCTGTTGAGCCAGATGATTCAGTTTTACCCTTGCTGATGGTCTTAGCTCTGAACTAGTAGTGATGGGAGCTTCAGAGGTGGTGTCTCTTTGTACACTCTTTGGACTCAGACTAACCATTGAAGTTGGTGTCGGCTCACCTTCTTGGGCTTGACCCTGTGCTTCTCCTTGTCTTTGTGGTTTAGTATCCAAGATTGGAGACTCACCATATTCTTCCTCATGTATTGCTGGCATAGAAGAACCTGTGTCATTTATAACCACATTCATTGATTCCATTAGAGATAAAGTACGCAGGTTATAGACACAAAAAGCTCTACTAGTGGTTGAATACCCTAGAAAAATACCTTCATTACTTTGAGAGTCAAATTTGCCCAACAGGTCTATAGCGATCCTGGGTTTACCCTTGTTGTACAGTGATCCGGACATGTGTCCGTGGATGTTGGTAGTTGTTTATTATCTTGTTGCATCCTTTTTACTTCGTATTTGAGTTATAGGATGTGTTGGGTAGGTTTGTTTCAGGTTGGTTGTGTTTGGGAGCCTAGTGTTGCTGCCCAGATTTTTGGACCTTCGCTCGAGCCAGGAGTTTGTCGCTCGAGCGAGAGTGAGGTTCGTGTCTGGTGGGTCGAGCCAGGGTGGCTTCGCTCGAGCGAGTGTTGCGTCTGGTTCTGGACCTGAGAGTTGCCTTTCTTGGCTCGAGCGAGCTTCCTTCGCTCGAGCGGTCTGGGTTTTTCTTCGCTCGATCGAGAGTTCCTTGGCTCGAGCGAGAGTTTCTGTGTCTGGTCGCTCGAGCGACCAAGTCTTCGCTCGAGCGAGCGTGTTTTATATCAGCGGACAGTAGCGTTTTTGAACATCACTTTTTCACTCCCTTTTTCTTTCAAAACCTAGATCTGACACTCTCTCTCTCTAAACTTACATTCTCTCTAAGAATTGATCTCCCTAGAGTGTGAATCTAGCCTAGGGCCTTTGTTAAAAAGATAGAGGGCGTTGAGAGCTTTGTTTTAATCTGAAAAAGTTTGGATTTGGAGCAAGTTGATCTTCGAGTCTTCATCTCCTTTGTGGCTTAAACTTCGAGGTAGGGATACCCTACTCCTCTCTATGGATTTTGTCTTTAAATTTTTGTATTTTGAGATGTTGGGCTTGGTTTGGTAATTTTGTGAAAGTTTGGGGCTTTTGTGTAATTTTACAAAAGTTGGGGTTTTATTCATAATAAACCTAGATGCATGTTTGGCATAGAGAAATGGAATTGATGTTAAATCATTGATGAAAATGGGACCTAAGGGTTGAAATGGTAATTATGGAAAATGGCCTAATTACATTGTTTGATTAATTGGGATAATTAATGGTGAGAAATGAGGAAATGAAATGTTGATTGAATATCCATTGTGCATTTATTTTCTGTTTAGAAATAACTGCTTTGGGCTATCGGTGGAGGATAGTCGTGATTGTTGTAGACAATGCATGATGATTAGGCAAACTGAAACTAATCAATGAAATGTGTCATGGAACTTGACGGTTGATAGAATACATTAACTGTATGTATTGGGTGATTGTATATAGAACCAATGTGTTTATATACGTTATGTGTAGAGGAGGAGATGGGGGATGTACTTCGCGGTTTAGGGGAAGATAGGGGATGTACCTCTAAACCGGATAGTGTTGGGAGAAGATAGGGGATGAACTCCGTAGATACAGCTCATATGCTTGTCTAGAGAAGTGAAGATAGAGCTTATATGCTTATCTTGGTAAAGTGTGGATACAGCTTATATGCTTATCTGTGAATGTGGGATATTGTTGTTATACATATCTGTTGAGAATGTGGATATAGCTTATATGCTTATCTGAATGTGGGATATAGTTTTTATACATATCTATGGAAATGATGATAGAGCTAGCATGCTTATCTGTTGAAAAAGGGAAAATGAAAGGTAACTTAGACTCGTAAGTTGTATGACATAAATGTGTAATTTATGTGAATGTATCTGTGTTAGCCATCTATCAATTGCTAATCTTTTAGTCATTGTTCATGGTTGGTTTAGTATATTTCTACTGGGCTGTGGCTCACCCTATATGGGAATATCATTTTCAGATGCAGGAAGCATGCCACCTCCAAGGACATAGCTGGGAGGCTAGAGGCGGACATACTTTTGTCGCTTAACTTTTGATGTATTACATGTAACTTCAAGCCAAGGGCTTAATGTGTAAACGGGTTAGTACTCTTTGTTGTAACCAAGTGTTAACTTGGAAAGCTGTAAGCCCGTAGGGCATTTTGTTTTGATGTTAACATGTAATACTTATGTAATGGAACTCTAATGAATAATAAGAATGTGATTAGTTTATATGTAAATGCATGTCTTATCTGATGGGTTTAATGTTGTTATTTTGAGGGCGTTACAAGGTCTCTATCTTTGAAAATGTAACATTTACTCCCAAAGTTTTGAAATATTTTGCATTAGGTTTCAACCCTTTCCACAATTCATATGGAGTTTGTAAAGTGTCGGGCCTTAAATACATACAATTCACAACATAAACAACGGTATTTAAGGCTTCAGCCCAGAACTTAGGAGGAACTTTCTTGCTAAGGAGTATGACCCTAGCCATCTCTTGAACAACCCTGTTCTTCCTTTGAACAACTCTATTTTGCTGTGGAGTAATCGGTACAGAAAACTCATGCTTAATTCCATGCATATCACAAAAATCTGAAAAAGAACTATTTTCATATTCACAACCATGATCAATTCGAATTCTTATGATACGCCTAATAGAAACACCCTGTTCATTTTGAATTTTAAGGACTAAGGCCTAGAAAGCATCAAATGTATCAGATTTTTCTCTTAAAAAATTAACCTATGAAAAACGAGTATAATCATCAACAGTTAAAAATATGTATCTTTTACCTCTAATGCTTTCAGTACAATTGGGTCCCACAAGATCCATATGAACTAGTTCAAGAGGACGTTTTGTTGTGAAGTTGTTCACCTTTTTATGAGGGGCACAAGTTTGCTTCCCAAGTTGACATGGTCCACACACATGGTTCACATTCTTACCCATTTTGGGTACTCCTCTCACAAGCTTTTTGTTGGCAATCTTAGTTAGGTCTTTGAAATTCATGTGACCTAATCTTTGATGCCATAAGTCAAGATTACTTATGATGGCTGAGTGGCAAGTGAGATCATTTGTGGTAGCAATCCCATAGCAATTATCAGATGTGCGAACCCCATGCATGACAATATTTCCCTTCTTATCCAAAATTTCACATTTATTTTTTGAAAATAATACTTCATGGTGAGAATCACACATTTGACTAATACTCAAAAGATTTGCTTTAAGGCTATCAACAAGTAAGGCATTTTCGAGCTTTGGAAGACCAGCCACATTTATAGAGCCCTTACCAATGACTCTAGAAGTGTCACCATCTCCAAAAGTAACAATTCCTCCTTCATATTTTTCAAGAGATGTGAAGTAGGATTTGTCACCTGACATATGACGAGAGCATCCATTATCTAGATACCACATATATGAGTCACATGCCTTTAGTGCAGTGTGAACAATAAAACAAGTCACTCTTTTTCACCCATCTCTTTTTGGTCTTAACAGATGCAGGACTGGCAGTCTTGGTAAATGTCTTAGCGCTGTGAATACCATCATGAATCTTAGTGCTCCACCTAGACATGTAAGGTTGTCTCCTAACCCATGAAGTATTTGCATTTCTAATTTTTTGAGACACCTTACCAAATAACTCATAACAATAAGGACAAATGTGGCCATACCTACCACAATGATGACAAACAAAAATAGGTTTTACCTCTTTTTGTCGATCTTACCCCCTTTTGGTTGATGAAGAGAGGAATCACCCTGTTGAACCTTCACTTTACCCTTTGCTTGAGTCTTCAGGTCATGTGATGTAGAGGTCTATCCCTTTTGAATTGTTGAATTACCATAGTCTATCTCACTTTTGTCGCAACTCATCTGTTAAGACCCGATAATGTCTTCTAGTGTCTTTGACCCTTTGTTCCACATAGCAATTGTGGCTCTAGCATCTTTAAGTTCTTCATCTTTTTGACCGACTATCTCTTCCAGTGCAACTTGTGACATCTCAAGGATTTTAATCTTCTCTTCATATGAAGTATAGATTTTTAGAAGTTCATTCCTTTTGGTCTCACAAGACAAAAGCTTTCTACATAGGTCTTACCTATCATTGGAGATCTTGATGACATCCTGTTTTGCTGTTGCAACCTCTCTCTTTAGCTTGACATTCTCGCTTTCACATGATTTGAGCTTGAAAATCAGTTTGTCATTGATCTTGGACATGTTCAGAGATTTATTGTAAAGCTTTTCATAAGCTTCTTGTAGGTCATCACCATCAATCTCATCATTGTCTTCCGAGGTTTCATCATCTTCTTTTTGCTCCTCTTTCTTTTTGATGTCATCCAGTCGAGCAACTAAAGCATGAAAGTTGATGGATGGTTGTGAAGATGACTCACCTCTTTCATAGACTTAACTAAGAATGTCCCATGCATCTTTGGCCTTAGTACAGTGAGCAATCCATTGTTGTTCTTCTTTAGAAATTGCTTCACGAATTGTGTTCAGAACTCTTTGATTGCTTAGATTGTCCGCATTTTCAGCACCCTCTTCAATTACTTGCCAACCTTCAGAGCCATAAGCTTTAAGATACATCATCATTCGTATCTTCCAAAATAAGTAATCGCTCACATCAAAGGTAGGAACATGGTGCAGACTCTGACCACAAGCAAACTCAACTGGTTTTGGAGACGGTTGAGTGACAATAGACCAAAATGCTATGTAGGTACTATCACCATCTTCACCAGATTCAGTTTCTTCGGGTTCTTGCTCTGATTCGCTTTCATCATCCCAAGTCACAGTATAGACTTTCTTGCAGTTCTTTGTTAATGGACATTCAAGAGCAATATGTCCAAACCCTTGACGTTCATAACACTTGACACCTTGCCCCTTCACAGTCTTCTTCGCAGTATTTGGAGCAACTTTTGGAGGAAAAGTTTTGAATTTTTCATTACCCTTATCTTTTGAACTAGAACCCTTGAAATTCGACTTCTTTTTTTAAAAATTTTTTTTAAACTATTTGGTAAACATTGTTGTCATTTCAAACTCTAGATCAAACTCAACCTCAGGGGTCTTAGTAGTCTCATGAGCACTGGTAAAAACAACACTATCTTTTTGTTTTTTCTTAGAAATCTAGTGGGCTTCATAAGTCTGCGAGTTTCCAACCAACTGATCAAGCTTAAGGTTCTCAATATCCTGAGCCTCCTCAATAGCTGTCACTTTTGATTGGAACCTCTCACATAAATACCTCAAAAATTTTCCAACAACCTTTGATTTAGGGATTTTTTCGCCAAGCGTGAAACAAGAATTCATGATGTCACTAAGTTTTGCATAAAAATCATCAAACGTCTCATCATCACGCATAAAAAGAGTTTCAAAAGAGGAGGTGAGACATTGAAGTTTTGATCTTTTAAAAACAGTAGTGCCCTCGTGAATAGTTTCAAGAATGTCTCAAGCCTCTTTTACTACCTCGCGTGCAAATATGACGAAACTCTTCTGGTGTGATAGAACAAAAGAGGAAATTGAGAGCTTTACTGTTCCAACTCGAGTTTTGATAATCGATTGTGTCCCATCTATTGAGTGGTTTGCGGATATCAACATCATCAATGGTGACAATAAGTTCACTCCACCCATAGAGCACACAGTGCTAAACTTTCTCATCGATAGATTTTAAAAAAGCCCTCATACAAGTTTTCCAATAAGAATAGTTTGTACCATCAAGTAACGGAGGTCTATGGGTCAAGTTACCTTCGCGAATTGAATCCATATCATAAATCACACAAAATCACACTCCCATAGTTTTGAGAAAAACAAAGAGTGATCTGCTCTGATACCAATTGAGAAACCTAAGTGATTCATGATTCAGACTAGATTAATTGCAACAATTCTAAATCATCTAGTACATACGAAAGTGATTTAGATTGTTGCTTCAAAATCAATAAATCAACACAATAGCTTTTTACGTGGAAAACCACAATTGGAGCACTTCCAATTGTGCTTAAAAAATCACGGGCTAAACGCCACTAATCAATCCACTATGAAAGAAAGAAAGAATGCAAATCAACCAAACAAATTACCCAAACTCTATCAATTTGTCTTCAACAATCTGTATCTCTTTCACCGTAACCTTTGTCTTGAAATTAATCCGATAGATGTTGAATCCACAACGTCCGTGTCGAATCAATGACTGCGCACAGCTACGAACTCCTTCGAATACTCCACTCTTGAATCTCCAAATTCCACCAAAGAAAAACACTCTTGAAGTAGAGCACTCAATTAATCAAACTCTTTGATGTATGCTTGTCAAACCATGTGAGTTTAATACTCAATCAAGTATCAAGAAAGCTAGCAAAATAGCCCCAGAAGAAAACCCTCAAAGAAGATCTAGAAGCCATAGCCCTAAAAACGGACTGAAATAAATATTTATAGGAAACAGGGGCCACGAAGGTCGCTCGAGCGCAAGATCTCTCGCTCGAGCGACAACACTGATATGCGTGTTTTTCCAAAGGTTCCTTCACTCAAGCGCACAAAAAACCTTTCTAGTATTTTTGCAAACAAAGAAACTACTGGGAGG
Organism: Camellia sinensis; assembly: GCF_055761805.1. Lineage (NCBI taxonomy): Eukaryota > Viridiplantae > Streptophyta > Magnoliopsida > Ericales > Theaceae > Camellia > Camellia sinensis. Next base: position 120,897,253 of record NC_138971.1, on the reverse strand, counting down.
GAGACTCCTTCACTCGAGCGAGCAAGACAAAACAACCAGGAACACTTACAACTCAATACAATATGTTTGTTCACGGAATTGGCACGACAAGGGACCTAACAGTCATCCCTATTACCTGCACTTCTCGTGTGACCACCTCTTCTATTTACCCAAGCCCAACCTAATTATCTCACCTTTTCCCTTCACCGCCTCATTAATTCACTAATACAGTAGCTACATGTTTATGATATTTTTATATTAGAGTAATTTTTTAAAACTATTAATGAAATGGTTTATATTAATTAATTTAATGGTTATGATTGTGTTATATGATGATACATAAATTATAATGATACAAAAACAATAATAGGCTTCGCTTAGCTTGAGCTATTTTAACTAAATTAATCAATAAATATAAAACATATTAATTTAACCAATATGATAAAATATCACATATAAACCATAAACATTTCACTTTTTCTTCCACAATTATCAAATCAATTAAAAAAAAAAAGTCAAAATTTATCTTAAGCATAATTTTTTTAGCGAGAATAAAATAACCAAAAAGCCAAGCTATTCATTCCAAACGAGAGCTAAATATTAGCAATTGACCCGCTAACCTTTTTTTTAATAATATTTTATTTTATGATGTGTGTTACAAAACAATAATATTAATTTTAATTTAAAAATAAAGTATGGTTATAATAATTTCTTTTCATAATCTTGATCATATTGTTTCATAAGAATGTGATTTAAATACTTATATATAATAATTTTAGTTAAATTTTTTTGTATATTTTGATAATTTTATGAAAATTCAATTATCATATAATAATTTTATATAACATATATTAAATTATAAGATAATTATCATCATACATATTGTATATAGATATATAAAATTTAAATTAAATATAAATATTTCATAATAAAGATTTTCATATTAAATAGAAAACTAAAGATCAAAATGGGCCATTTTGATAAATCCTCTGTCCAAGTGTTTTATTCCATCTAACGCATATTCTTTTTTAGTATTCCATTAAGTTCTGTTTAATATAATATGACCAAATCATCATTTCTAACTTTTTGTACATATTTTTCTTTTTGAAACTAATATATAAAAATAGTCCCTCAGTTCGTGGAAAAAATATTTCTCTCATTCTAAAGAGAAAATCTCTCCATTATTCTAAAGGAGAAAATATCTCCTGCATTCCATGAAGAAAATCTCAAATTATGAATTTTGAATCTTTTTATAATTTAAAAATTTTAAAAATAACGCAACAAAAAATTTGAATAAAAATTAAAATACAATGTGAATATTCGTAGTGAACAACAAATATACAATTAACTTTTGAAAAAACAAAACACATACTAAAGTACAATGTGAATGTTTACAATAAACAACAAACATGCAACTAACCTTCAAAAAAATAAAATTCATATCAAAATACAATGTGAATGTTCACAATTTATAATTAACATACAACTAGCCTTTAAAAAAAAAAAGTAAACATATACACTGCAATGTAAAAATATGAAACAAAAATGAAAATCGACTATTTCAATTGTTTTATGATAACAAAAATGATTGTTCAACTCACAAGCATAATAACAAAAATAACAAACATACAATTAACTTTTGAAAAAACAAAACATATATCAAAATACAATGTGAATGCTCACAATTTACATTTAATATACAACTAGCTTTAAAAAAATAAATAAATAAACTCATACCAATATGAACATTCACACTGTAATGTGAAAACATAAAATAAAATTGAAAAAAGTGAAAATCGACTATTTTGATTGTTCAATGATAACAAAAATGATTCTTCAAGCAACAAGTATAGTAAAAAAATAACAAAATACAACTAACTTATAACAACCCTCATATTTATGAGAATTTACATGATTTTGGTTTGTTAAGCTTGCATCCTGTGAACTTTAATATTCTGTCTAAGTATGGGAGTGTAGACTCGCCTTTTTTTGCACCCTGCCTTTCGAAAAGGATTTGAAAAGAAGGCCTCACAGTTCAAACTCCCGCGGTTCTGAATCTAGTCTCACAAGTGCAATGTGAAACTAATAAACACCAAAGAGTCCAAATCCGACAAACCTTTTTAGAAAATCGATTTTAAATCAAATAATGCCAAAATTGGACTACCTTGCCAGATACAGAGTCGCCACCTAAATATTTTATTTTGAAAAAATTTAGGAAATTCTGACTCATGCCGAAGGCCACGTGTCTGTCATCACCAAAGTTACCTCGACTTGAAAACTTAGGTACGAGAGGGGAAGGTCTTGAAATGAGCACCTCCGCTCACTCGATCAAAGATCGGCCTCTACTAATCATAATATGATGTTTTATAAACATTATGTCTTCTTATTCCAATTATTAAACTAGCTTTACTATGTGACGCTGCAATAACCCTCACACTATCCTAACCACACTCATATGCATTCATATGATTTTTGTCTTGTTAAGCTTGCATTTCAAGTCTTGTCCTTGTTCGCTTAAGTGTTACAGCATGCTTTGTACCTTGGTCGGTGTAGGTTTAGCCGAGGTCACCCTGAGCCTTGGTCAGTTTTGAACCTCTTATATCTAAGACCATTTTGGAATTTACTTTGGTTGACTCCCCCTTCGCTCTGACATGTTGGCCGAGATGTCACTATCTAGGCCAAGGTGTTCATCGCCGAGGACGAGATGTTACCCTTGAACCCAAGTAACCCTACTCCTGGATTGGTACGACCTAGGCCGAGGTGTGGCACATCTAGGCCAAGTGTTGTCCTTTCTAGCCGATGTCCTTGTCCCTTGCTTGCCGAAGTTTTGTTGTTAGCCGATGTCGTTACTTATCGGAGTGTTCTTGCCGCCTAGCTTGCTGAGTACACTTTGTCATAGTCTTGTCTTTTCACTCAGTCACTTTTGGAGTAGAACCAACCAGCCGCTGCCACGTACCCCTGCAGAGGGTTAAGTCAGCCGACAGACCCAGAAAATATACATTTTCGTGTTATATCCTTGCCTTGCAGAGGGAGAGAAGCTCTAGGAAGAAGAATAAGTTTTAGAGTGAGAGAGTAGGCTTTCGAGCTTGATTCCTAGAGATCAAACCGTTAGATTCGTGTATTGAGGTTAGATTCTTGATTCACTCTTGTTGTTCTTATTGATCATCTAGCTGCATTGCACGATCGAACCTGTTCTGCACGTCATGCATTGATTTAAAGTTGGTTTTAGAAAGAGAAAATAGTGTTCGTGTGTTTTTGAAGAAAAAGTCTTGTTTGATCCGAAAGTTTGCATTAAGATTCATGTTTTTGTGTTTGTCCTCACAAGATCCTTGAATATGGGTACCCAGGTCCATGTTTTTGAATTCATAGCATGAAATCTCAGATTTTGTAATAGCAAATTATGATCTTTGCATTCATCTTCCTCATGTCCATGTTCTTCATGTTCGTCATGTTCTTCAAGAGAGGGAAACCCAGATTTTCCCAGCTTCATTTCCTTGAATGTGGCCATCGAGGCCACACCTCGGCAAGGAGGTGTGGGACCTCGGCCTAGACCTGGTAGTTTCCCAGCATGTTTTCCTGAGATAAGAAACTGTGTTTTGTTTTGATTTGACTTAGTTTTTGAGGAATGCCGACATCATTTGCATGCATGTGAAACTTGTTTGAAAGTGCATTCAACAGACTTTGTCATGTGTTTGTAGGACTTAGACTTGCCTTGACCCCGACGTTTGAAGAATTAAGTGAGTGGTATTTTTAATAAAGCTATGTTATAATGCTTTGATAAAAGTCTTGTTTTGCTTTGTTTTGAAAAGTATTTGTAAGCATGAATGGTTATTCCTAGTTGGGAAATATGTACTATCTTGTTTTGATGACATTCTTGGAAAGTCCTTACGTGCTAGAGGACTCTAAACATTTGCAGCACAAAGTTTGGAAGTCCGTACGTGCTAAGGGACTCAAAGCATTTGTAGCACAAGTCCTTAGTGCCAGGGGACAATAATGTAACTACACCATTGAATTGAGATATCTCCCTTATCTTGCCTTGTTTGCCACTGACGGTTTACCGCGTGGGTTTGTTTGCCGGGATGTCATCACATGTATCATAATGATGCTAATAAGCATCCTTTGAAACTTGACAGATTTGCTAGATGGACTTGGTTCATCCCTTGATTTGCACTAATTATGTTATGTATCGTTTGATAAAGATCTTGAATACCAGTCATGCAAACCCCTTTATTATTTATACCATTCACTGAGTATTCAAGCTCACCCTCTCCATATATATGTAGGTGATGAGCAGGAAGGGGGTGACGCCTAGGTGTGATTCGCGAGCTTGTTTTGGGTTTTCGTTATGTCGGCTTGACTTGTATTCACGTCGGCAGTCTTGAAAATTATGCTTCTCAGCTTGTAATACTTGTAATTTGCACATGTCGGCTTGAGAAGCCTTTTGATCAAGATATAATATGTATTTTTGTACTTTGTTTTATTTGTATTCAAGTTGTAATGTTATGTAAAGTTGTATGCCATTCCATTTGACTTATGCACAGTTCTTATGGACCACTTGTATTGTAAATTATTGCTTCCGCGCTTGTGAGCCCCATATATTTATACTCTGATTGTGTGCGAATTTTGAAAGTTGGCCTCGGCAATCTCGGATTACTGGCCATCACGGCACCATTCTACTAGGGGCGGAATGGGGTCGCGACAGACGCACACAAGCAAGTATAGACTAGTCGCAAGACTTAGAACTATTCAACTCACGTTTGTTTGCGAAAATGGTTTGAATTTGCCACCTCAAGTGGGCTTAAAAATGTGGATTTGCCACCAAACATAATGGGCTTAAAACATGATTTGCCACAACAAAGTGGGCTTAAAACACACATTTGTTGAATTGTTCCAATTCAAACAACAAGCCTTTATCCACAGGCATTCAAGCAGTTTAGCATTTAAGCATATAGCCTCATGACAAGCATGTGAAACATGGCAACATGGCAATCACACTCATGCAAGTATGCTAAAGCACAAAAACTCACCGAGTACTCCAAGCCAAAACAGAAACTAGTTAGAAAGATGCATGATCCTAACTATACAAGATGCCTAATGCAACACGTGCAATAATGCAATTAATAGGCTCAGCTACTAATATGGCATATGGATCAATTTGAACAACATGCGATTTAAACACGTATTCAAAGATGTATTGAAATGACAATGCAGTTTGAATGATGCGCCGAGCCTCGGTGCATGCAAGACAAATGAATGGATGCAAACATGCAAGCATAAGGTATGCTAATTGAAAAATGTTCCTAATCTAACCATCAAAAGCGATTAAATAAAAGGGAGAAAGACGTGGAGTTCGAAGACATGCACATACGCACGCACACTTATTACAACATTATGCCTTCGCGAAGGAGGGTCTGAATGAATAAGCTACCAACTAGCTATGCTAATTATGCTAAGCTAATTATTACAACACAATATGAATTAACTAACTATTATAAGCTAATTAAATATTACAAACCAAATTAATTAACTAAACACTTAACTAACTAATTACAAAGCAATTAATCTAATTAATTACAACATGAATTAACTAGCTAATCTACTTGAATAATTACAACATTTGCATGAATTAGCTAGCACTAGCTAACTAAGCAAAGCAACTAAAAGGCCTCGGGAAGTGAGGGATGAATACATGTTCGATATTCCACCCGAATGGCCACTGTTTTGCTGCTGCAAGCCTCTGTTGCACAGAAGCACTTACACTTTCCTCTTCTCCAGATCACATATGTTTTGCCTCAGGAACAATCTATGAATTTCATTGGTGGCCGATAGGCCACTGCTGATGGTCGGTCGGCCAACAAAGATGGCCAGTAGGCTACTGATGGTGGCTGGTCGGCCACTGGTAGTGACTGTCGGCCACCACTGGTTTGGACTTCCCTGCTGTAATAGAGAGCACAATAGAGCAAAATAGTGTACTTTTGCAGGTTTGTTTGTACTATTTACACTCCTTATCATCACACGAGCTCAAATGAGAGAAACTCTTAGCTCTCAAACCATCAACCAAGCAATTTCCATGCATGATGGTCAAAGAACCAAGTTTGTACAAGTTCAATGAGTGCAAAACATGACTCAAAAAGACCACCACTTTATCATGTATGATCAAAGGTGATGGTGACTAAGGAAAGTGGCACATTTCATCACTTTTGAGTATGAAATGTCCCATTTTCCTTAGTGTTCGAATTAACGTTCGATTCGAACACATGCAATGCAACACAAAAGATGCTTATCTTGCTTCTTTTACTTGTTCATTTTGTTTACTCATTTTACATTACCGATTCATTCTTTAATCGATTAAGTCCAAAAGTAAGTGTCCTCTAATGGAAAGATGACTCAAACCACAAGTTACTTTGGGCATGAAAGAGGCATTATACTATTGGTAATGAACCCCCTAAGGGATTAAACCATTAGGTGCAACACCTCAATTTCACATTTAGGCAAACAAGTGGTTTGAAACCACTTTCAAAGCAAACAAAAGAGTAAAGAATTAAGGGAGATTGCAGAGATTAGAGTGATGAAATGGAGTGCAAAATAACACTGAAACATGCTTTCAACTCAAACCAATGGGGGCAAATGCCTTAAAACACTAAGCTAGTGAAGGTATTTACACTACAACTATGCAATACAATGCTCAAATGACCTAGATAGCCAAAAACAGAACTGAAACAGGTCAAAATAGAAGCAAAAACATGCTGGACTAAAGTTAAATTAAGTTAGAAAAACATGCTAACACATGAAGCTAACTAGGCATGCAAACAAGACACAAGGAGGGAAGGCTAACCCCTCTAATTTTGGACTTCAAAAGTTGATTTTTACCAATGAAAAACCTCTGAGATTTAGTGGTTAAAAAGCCCAAAAAAAGTTGGTTTGAAAGTGATGAAAAATGATACAAGAACTTAGCAAACAAAGGAGCAAGAAGGGTGGACCACCCCCTAACTCAAAAAGACCTCAAACCAACACTTTTAAGTCACAAAAACAGAGTTTTTGACAGTTCAAAATTAGCCCAAAAATAGTTTGAAAAGAGGACAAAACAAGTATTGAAAACAAGCTTGAATAATAAGTGTTACACCTCTTGAAGCTAAGGCAAAAAATAGGCAACAAACCAATTTCAAACCTCCTTCTAGAGCTCAAACAAGGCTCCAAGTAATCTCAGCTCAACGGTGAGAGTGTTTGGTTAAGGGTTGATATGCAAAAGCTAAGATAAACTAAACAAATGTGTGCAAAATAACAAGAGAGAAGGAGAATTCTAGAGAGAGATTTTTTGTTCAAAAATGCTAACCCTGAAAAATGGGGGAGGACACCCCCTATATATAGAAAAACAAGTCTTGAGCTTGTGAACATCTCACCATACACGTGTATGAAGATGCATCTCAGTGAGTAACAGTTGGCACAACTGTCAACAAATATTTGGAAAAAGAGACCAAAGGCCGCCGACCACCACTGGTAGCCGACAAGAACAAGCCCTCGCCGGCAGCCTAGGGGGTTGGCCGACAAGTCACCCACTCCTCCAAACTAGAGGCAACAAGCTCTTGGTCCAAAAACATGCACAAAACAGATAAGGTTTAGAGGTTCAAAGACAAGACGTTCCGCCGAGGACCTCGGGCGCTCAAAACGAACACAAACAAGGACAATTATTGAGTGCACAAATGATAACGTTCAAGTCTTGAGAACGGTCAAAAATGGTACGTCTACAGGGAGGATGTCTTGTCCTGGTGTGTGTGGACGCGCCTTGAACGCCCCGAGAGAATCCCGTTTCGTTCATGTGGGCTTACCACAGTTCGGACTCAAATGTCACGGTTCTGAATCTAATCTCACAATGTGCGATGTGAGACTGATAAATCACCAAAGAGTCTAAATCCGGCAAATTATTTTGGAAAATTGATTTTTATAAAGAAGTGCCAATCATGGACTACTTTGCCAGATACAGAGTCGCCACCTAAATATTTTATTTTGGGGAAATTTTGAAAACCCTGACTCGTGCCTAAGGCCACGTGTCCGTCATCACCAAAGTTACCTCGGCTCGGGAACTTAGGTAGGATTGGGGAAGGTCATTTAATGAGCACCCCCACTCGCCCGATCAAAGATCGGCCTGTACTAAGCATGATATCTTGTTTTTAAAAACACATGCGCTCTTATTCCGATTAATTAGCTAGTCTTACTACGTGATGCGCACAGCAAACAAGTATAGACTAGATCACCTAATTTGGAATGAAGCATCGCATATCCGTTTGTTTGGAAAATGGTCTGAAGTTTGCTACACGTAAGTAGGCTAAAATGCAGATTTCAATGAACTGCTCCAATTCAAATAATCAAACCTTCACCTACAGGCATTCAGGCAGTTAATCACATAAGCAATTAGCCTCATGGTAAGCATGCTTTCATGGCAACATTAGCACACATGCAGTATGCTAAAGCGTAAACACTCACAGTGTACTCTAAGCCAAAACAAAGAACTAGTTAGAAATCATGCATGATCCTAGTTCATGTTAAGATGGCTAATGCAACACATGCGAGAATGCAATTAAAATAGGCTCGGCTATTCTAATCATGTCATGTGAAATGCAACTCGGTACATGTATTCAAATTGGAATTGAAATACAATGCAGTTAGCATGATGCGCCGAGCCCGGTGCATGCAATACAGATGAATGGATGCAAACATGCAAGCATAAGGTATGCTAAATAAAACGTGCCCTAAAACTAACCATCGTAAGTGGTTAAGTAAAAGGGAGAAAGAAATGGGGATTGGAAGACATGCATCACACGCACGCACGCTTATTACAACAATTGGCTCTCTCGAGGGAGAGACCTAATAAAGAGCTAACTAGCTAACCTAAGCTAATTAAACTAATTATTATACAACAAATTAATTAACTAATCCTAGTTAACTAATTATTACAAAACGAGTTGAATAGCTAACGCATTAACTAATTAAAGTACAAACCAAAGCATAAACTAGCTATCTAAGCATGGCAGCTAAGGAAAGCAGTAAATCAGGAGGTTCTCGGAGGGAGAAGACTGGATGCATGCTCGATCGCCTCGTTCGGAAATCCAATGCGAAGCCCCGATTTGTCTCTGTTTTCATTTGTTCTCAGAAACTTGCACCAAGCTCCAGAAAGCTGAAACTTCACCTTGGGAGTCTTGTGAGAGGGTGGCCGACCACTTTTGGTCTCTCTAGACACCTACCGACCACTTTTGGTTGTTAAAAAACCAGAAAAGTGGTCGGCCTGCTAGTTTTTCTGGCTGGCCGGCCAGTTTTTGCTGCTGAACTGCAATTTGCTGTAACAGAGAGCAAGAAAGGGCATGGCAATGTATTTGCAAAATATGTGTGCACAACCACCCTCCCTATCATGTCATGAGCTCAAGGAGGTGTGGTTCTCAACCCTCGGGCCACCAATCGTGCATTTTTATGCATGATGGCCGAGGGGCGAAGTTGCACAATTCAATATGAAAATGAATGCACAAGTAAACACAAAAAGCCTAAAATTCTATCATGGAAGATCAAGAGCGTCGGCGACCGGGAATTAAGGTACGTTTCATCACTTTAAGTATGAAACGTCCCTCGTTTCCCGTGTTTGGACTACACCTATTCCAAACACAATGCTAGCAAGCATGGCATACACAATGCGAATGAACTGCATGGCATACTCAATGCAACTAGCAACCTAGCATACACAATGCAAGGTATAACATGGCATATACAATGCTAAATGCTAAGAACTAGATGGCATACTCAATGCAAGACAATCATGAGGGTTCTTAACACAATGTAATGCGTGCATGCACAATGCAATGCAACAAGGGCAACAATGTGTAATGCACCAAACATGCAACAACATGCAAACCACATACTCAATGGACTTAAACTGAAATGGACAGACCTCAATCATGCCAAGATAGTGGCCATAATGCTAAAATGAAGGCACCGAAGACACATACAAACATGCATGCCAATTGGCTCACCAACTAAGGCACTAAGGTGAAACTCTCAAGAACACTTAAAGTGTGAAAAGCATGGAAGTGTAGCAACACTAAGTGTACTGAAATTAGACAAGGAATGATGCCAAATCATTCAAACAACACAAGTATGGCATGCAATGGTCCCTAAAGCTTAAGACAAGCAAAGAGGACTACAAAGGGAGCATGCAATACATGGCAAATATGCATGAACCAACCATGGACAGAGCTCAAGGAGGTCAAAACAAAGACCTAAACATGCTGAGATGGGGACTCAAAGACCTAGGCATGCAAGCAAACAAGCTAAGCCATAAACTAGGCAACAATGCACAACACTCAAAGACACTTAAAGAGTGAATGAAGTGGGAACATAAGCATGCTATAAGCTCTGAAATGTCATGTTAGATGATGCCAAATCATGTACACAATACAAATGAAGCATGCAATGGTGCTCAAAGCTTGAAGCAAGCAAGAGCACTTGTACTACAAGTATACAAAACATGAAGCATATGACCAAGGCAACCCAAAATAGTCCTAGTACATGTTAGAATGAGTCTAAAACATGCATGGAAGGAAGCCAAAACATGCTAGTATGAAGGGCATAAGGCACGATTCATACAAGGCAAATAAGGCGGATTACACTACGCCTATTAGGACCAAGCATGAGATGACTTAAGCAATAAAAATCAGAGTTATATCATGGCAAAATAACCCCAAATGAACACCAAAATGGTAGCTCGCAATCAAAGGCATGAAGGCATACGCAATGGTTCATGTTAAGACAAAAATAGGGAAACCCTCCAATGCATTGAATGAGTGATAAATGCAAGTGCATGGCCATGAAACATGGACTGAAATCACATAACAAGTGATGCCAAATCATCCAAATAAGCCAAGTAGAGCATGCTAGTGGACTTGGTGTACAAAGCTAACAAGCTAGATTGAACTATAGCTATACAAAGCAAGTCATGCATGGCCAAAACAACCAAAATCAGAGCTAAAGCATGTTAAAACATGGACAAAAGCTTCATGAAGTTAAGCCAAAAGCATGCTAGAATGACATGTCACAACATGATGCATGTTAGGCCATTTCACGGAAATGCACTACAAGTGCATGGAGCATGCAAAGGCTAACCAAACCAAACCTGAGCAGAGGTATGACATGATAAAACAAGCCCAAAAACATGCTGAAATGGAAAGAAAGCAAGCTAGAATGACATGCTATTTCATGAAGCACAAAAAGCTAGTTTGTGTGATTTACACTACAAGTGTATTGACCATGCATGGAGTGACCAAAGCAAGTAAAAATAGTGTTATGCCTCCGCAAAATAACCACAAATACAAGCTAAGACATGGTCAACATACACTTAACAAAGATGCTCAAACATGAGGCATATTAAGGCATGTAAAGAAGACACAAGGAGAGGGGATGGCCCTCCCCTTTTTAGGACCTTAAAACACCATCCCCACCACTATTTCAGTGGTGAGAAGGCCAATATAAGGTGGTCCCGAAGCTCACAAAAGAGACTCAAAAATAAGGCCAAACAAGGCCTGAGAGGGGGTAAACAACCCCAAACACAAAAGTGGTCTTAAACAAAGATCAAAAGCATGCAAAAACAGAACTTTTATCAGTTATAAGTTAAGCTTAAAACAGCATGCAAGATAGGCTAAAAGCTTAAGCAAGAAAGGGGGATTTAAAGGTCAAAAGCTCACCCTTGTAGACCTTCTTTATAACTGCAACTCCAGCAGGTTTTTCAAGCTCAAGGCAACCCAAGAACACCAAAATCAACCCCTAAGCACCTCAATAGCAAAAGGATGGTGTTTGAGTGTGTGTTTTTGTGTTAAAGTAAGACAAATCTACACTTGAAGGCACAAAAATGAAGCAAACAAGGCAATATAGATACAACACTATTTCATGAAGCACAAAAAGCTAGTTTGTGTGATTTACACTACAAGTGTATTGACCATGCATGGAGTGACCAAAGCAAGTAAAAATAGTGTTATGCCTCCGCAAAATAACCACAAATACAAGCTAAGACATGGTCAACATACACTTAACAAAGATGCTCAAACATGAGGCATATTAAGGCATGTAAAGAAGACACAAGGAGAGGGGATGGCCCTCCCCTTTTTAGGACCTTAAAACACCATCCCCACCACTATTTCAGTGGTGAGAAGGCCAATATAAGGTGGTCCTGAAGCTCACAAAAGAGACTCAAAAATAAGGCCAAACAAGGCCTGAGAGGGGGTAAACAACCCCAAACACAAAAGTGGTCTTAAACAAAGATCAAAAGCATGCAAAAACAGAACTTTTATCAGTTATAAGTTAAGCTTAAAACAGCATGCAAGATAGGCTAAAAGCTTAAGCAAGAAAGGGGGATTTAAAGGTCAAAAGCTCACCCTTGTAGACCTTCTTTATAACTGCAACTCCAGCAGGTTTTTCAAGCTCAAGGCAACCCAAGAACACCAAAATCAACCCCTAAGCACCTCAATAGCAAAAGGATAGTGTTTGAGTGTGTGTTTTTGTGTTAAAGTAAGACAAATCTACACTTGAAGGCACAAAAATGAAGCAAACAAGGCAATATAGATACAACACTATTTCATGAAGCACAAAAAGCTAGTTTGTGTGATTTACACTACAAGTGTATTGACCATGCATGGAGTGACCAAAGCAAGTAAAAATAGTGTTATGCCTCCGCAAAATAACCACAAATACAAGCTAAGACATGGTCAACATACACTTAACAAAGATGCTCAAACATGAGGCATATTAAGGCATGTAAAGAAGACACAAGGAGAGGGGATGGCCCTCCCCTTTTTAGGACCTTAAAACACCATCCCCACCACTATTTCAGTGGTGAGAAGGCCAATATAAGGTGGTCCCGAAGCTCACAAAAGAGACTCAAAAATAAGGCCAAACAAGGCCTGAGAGGGGGTAAACAACCCCAAACACAAAAGTGGTCTTAAACAAAGATCAAAAGCATGCAAAAACAGAACTTTTATCAGTTATAAGTTAAGCTTAAAACAGCATGCAAGATAGGCTAAAAGCTTAAGCAAGAAAGGGGGATTTAAAGGTCAAAAGCTCACCCTTGTAGACCTTCTTTATAACTGCAACTCCAGCAGGTTTTTCAAGCTCAAGGCAACCCAAGAACACCAAAATCAACCCCTAAGCACCTCAATAGCAAAAGGATGGTGTTTGAGTGTGTGTTTTTGTGTTAAAGTAAGACAAATCTACACTTGAAGGCACAAAAATGAAGCAAACAAGGCAATATAGATACAACACTATTTCATGAAGCACAAAAAGCTAGTTTGTGTGATTTACACTACAAGTGTATTGACCATGCATGGAGTGACCAAAGCAAGTAAAAATAGTGTTATGCCTCCGCAAAATAACCACAAATACAAGCTAAGACATGGTCAACATACACTTAACAAAGATGCTCAAACATGAGGCATATTAAGGCATGTAAAGAAGACACAAGGAGAGGGGATGGCCCTCCCCTTTTTAGGACCTTAAAACACCATCCCCACCACTATTTCAGTGGTGAGAAGGCCAATATAAGGTGGTCCCGAAGCTCACAAAAGAGACTCAAAAATAAGGCCAAACAAGGCCTGAGAGGGGGTAAACAACCCCAAACACAAAAGTGGTCTTAAACAAAGATCAAAAGCATGCAAAAACAGAACTTTTATCAGTTATAAGTTAAGCTTAAAACAGCATGCAAGATAGGCTAAAAGCTTAAGCAAGAAAGGGGGATTTAAAGGTCAAAAGCTCACCCTTGTAGACCTTCTTTATAACTGCAACTCCAGCAGGTTTTTCAAGCTCAAGGCAACCCAAGAACACCAAAATCAACCCCTAAGCACCTCAATAGCAAAAGGATGGTGTTTGAGTGTGTGTTTTTGTGTTAAAGTAAGACAAATCTACACTTGAAGGCACAAAAATGAAGCAAACAAGGCAATATAGATACAACACTATTTCATGAAGCACAAAAAGCTAGTTTGTGTGATTTACACTACAAGTGTATTGACCATGCATGGAGTGACCAAAGCAAGTAAAAATAGTGTTATGCCTCCGCAAAATAACCACAAATACAAGCTAAGACATGGTCAACATACACTTAACAAAGATGCTCAAACATGAGGCATATTAAGGCATGTAAAGAAGACACAAGGAGAGGGGATGGCCCTCCCCTTTTTAGGACCTTAAAACACCATCCCCACCACTATTTCAGTGGTGAGAAGGCCAATATAAGGTGGTCCCGAAGCTCACAAAAGAGACTCAAAAATAAGGCCAAACAAGGCCTGAGAGGGGGTAAACAACCCCAAACACAAAAGTGGTCTTAAACAAAGATCAAAAGCATGCAAAAACAGAACTTTTATCAGTTATAAGTTAAGCTTAAAACAGCATGCAAGATAGGCTAAAAGCTTAAGCAAGAAAGGGGGATTTAAAGGTCAAAAGCTCACCCTTGTAGACCTTCTTTATAACTGCAACTCCAGCAGGTTTTTCAAGCTCAAGGCAACCCAAGAACACCAAAATCAACCCCTAAGCACCTCAATAGCAAAAGGATGGTGTTTGAGTGTGTGTTTTTGTGTTAAAGTAAGACAAATCTACACTTGAAGGCACAAAAATGAAGCAAACAAGGCAATATAGATACAACACTATATTTATCCTCTTCCCTCAGATTTTCTGAACCTAGAGGAGGGAAGAGGAGCTTCCCTCTTATAGAAGAGGAAAGGCAAAGCTTCTAGGAGAAGCTAAGCACCAAAGCAATCCCTCCATACACGTGTATGGAGGATGGCCCTAATGTCCTCCAACTATATCAGCTAGAGGAAAATATCTCCAAAAAAGTGCCAAAAAGCAGCCAACCACTCGAAGTGGTCGGCCTTCTAGTTTAAGTGGTCAGCCGACTGCTTTAGGTGGTCAACCAGGGCAGAAACTGGTCGGCCATAGGTGAGAGAGGTAAACACACTAAATGCAAGGTGGTGGTGTGGTGACCGACCAGAAAAGATGGTCCAAAGACCAAGAAAGCCAGTTATCTAACAAGAAAACTAGCTAGAAAAAGGAAAAGTGGTCTCTAAGGAGAAATATTGGTCTCCCACCCTTGTACCACCTTCCAAACAAGGAAAACATGGTTTGTACCAAAAACAAACCAAAGCAGATACAAGACGAGAAATCGGGAGGCAAAACACGCGGCCAAAAGCCCCGAAAACTAGCTGACGAGCATCAAAAGTGGCATGCAACCACAAAAGTGGTCTCCCAAACCACAGTGTTCCTCTAGGCAAAGGCAACAAGGTGTGGTTCGAAAACGACGCCAAACGGAGAATGTTAAGCGATCCCGAGACAAGGCACGCGACCAAAGGCTCCAAAAACCAGAAACTAGTCTCCAAACGGGAAAAGTGGCCTACGACCACAAAAAGTAGTCTACGACCACAGAGAGATGGTCTACAAGACCACTCCCTCCCTCCGGAGAAGAGAAACAAAGTTCGGTCCACAAACCGAGCTGAAACACAAAAAAGTTCAGAGGCCCGGAGGCAAGGCTCTCAGCCAAAACTCCGAAACCTCTAAATGAGCACAACATGGACCATCACCAAGAACTCAATCGATGACGTCTAAGTCTTAAGGTCGGTCAAAAATGGAGTGTCTACAGTTGCCCCTCTTTGACAGAACTCAAAAGTCATAAGTGACGGGAGTGAGTGTCAAAGCCCAGAGACGACCCATTTTTGACAAGGCCGAAGTTTTAGACAAACAGGCAAGATAACAAAGAAATGTGCCCGCAGGCAGGGGCAAAACGCAAGTGACATGCACAAAGCCGAACATAACTTATGATCATGCAAAGGGAGCAGTAACGAAGCATATTATGCAAAATAAATGCAACAATTTTAAGCAGGGGAATACAAAACAAACTATATTACATGCAGAAAGGATGTAAGAGAATTATATAATTCTCATTATGTCTCACGCGAAGTACATACAATGCCTGTCTGGTTCGTCTAGTCGCGCCAGCTTCAAATGAACCGTACATACAATATCGTGCCTACAAAAGAGAGAAACTCAACAGGAACAATATTGTTAGAAACATACATAGCAATACAAGTAAAAAGTGCGTAATAACGCAAGTCGAGGGATGCATGACAATGCAACCTAAGTGTGACGCATAACGCAATGCACTAACAAGTGCAGATAAGGTGTGCGCAAGATAGCACGAATGATGCTATGTAATGCACAAAACAGTGCGATGCGCAAGACAGCGCGATACGCAAAATAGCGCGAATGATATGCAATGCACAAGACAGTGCGATGCGCAAAATAGCACGAATGATATGTAATGCACAAGACAGTGCGATGCGCAAAATAGCGCGAATGATATGTAATGCAGAAGACAGCGCGATGCGCAAGATAGCGCGAATGATATGTAATGCACAAGACAGTGCGATTGAAGTGAGCAAGATAGCGCGAAAGATGCAATGCACAATGCAAGTAACAGACACGGCACAAAATAGCGCGATGCGCAAAATAGCGCGATAAAATGCATGCACAATGCAAGTAATGGACACAGCGCAAAATAGCGCGATGTGCAAAATAGTGCGATAAAATGCATGCACAATGCAAGTATAGGTGCACAAAATAGTGCGATGTAAAGGATGACATATTCCAACCATGCTGGAATGATGAGAGAAGAAAAGCAAAACAACCACCCAGGTGTGTTCAAAACACAACCTGAGATAAAACACGCCCAGGCCCGCTGTAGACACCCCATTTTTGACTGTCCTCAAGACTTGGACGTCATCGTTTGAACACTCGGTGATCATCCATGTTCGTGTTCGTCTTGAGTTCTCGGAGGTCTCGGCCACGCGCCTTGCCTCAAGACCTCTCGACTTGCCTGTTTTGTGTTTGCGTTTGCACCAAACACTTGTGTTTTGCTTTTGAGGAGCAGGGAATGGCTTGTTGGCCATCCCCACATCTCACCGGCCATGGCTTGATGCCACCGACCATTATTTTGTTTCCATCGACCAAATGTTTGGTCGGTCGGCACTCTGTTTGGTCGGTCGACCATTTATTTGGTCAATTTGGCATTTTTGGCTGGCCGACCACTGTGCATCTGCTTTTGGAAGATATTTTGTGCCAGCTGTGCTAGCTGGCACCCACTTTGCACCCCCTCCATACACGTGTATGGAGGGATTTTACTCTTGCTTAGTTTGTTTTGTAAGCTTTGTAAGAGTGATCCTCTATAAAGGGAGGCCTTCTCCTCCCTCCTTGGGGGTTACAAAAAAGAGTTCCAGAGGTCTGAATTAGGGTTAGGTCTTGTGTATCTATCTATCTCTATATCTCCCTCTCTTTTGCTCTTTGTATGTATTAAGGTGTTTTGTTCATAGTTTTGCACACAAACACCTAGAGTTACACTTTCCTTTAGCTACTGAGGTATTAAGGAGTGATTTTCAGAGTTCTTGAGTTGATCTAAGCTTGGAGAAGGGGCTGGAGTGGTCCTTGTGAAGAAGGTCTTCAAGGGTAAGAACTTTACCCCTTTATTCCCCATTTTTGCATAGGCTTTTAGCCATCCTTGCATCTGTTTTTAAGCTTAACTTATAACATATAAAAGTTCTGATTTTAAGTGCTTAAAATAGTTGTTTAAGGTTGTTTTGGTATTTAGGGTTTTTTGACCCCTCTTAGGCCTTCTTTGGCCCCCATTTTGTGCTATTTTGGTGAGCTCCGGGACCACCTTGTTTGGGCCTCCTCACCACTAAAATCCAGAGGGATTTCAGTGGTGGGAATGGTTCTTTGAGGTCCTAAGAAGGGGAGGGCCATCCCCTCTCCTTGTTGCCTTCAAAAGTTATCATTTTAGCCTCATGTGTGAGCACCATTGTTGAGTCCATGTTGGCCATGTCTTAGCTAGTATTTGTGCTTATTTTACCATGATATAGCACTGCTTTAAGTTAGTTTAGACACACCATGCTTGCTTTGCATACTTGTCTTGTAATGCCATGAATTGCCTTAACATGCTTTGTGCTTTGAGCCTTGTTTCTAGCATGTTTTTGGCCTAGTTTTGTGAAGCTTTTATGCACGTCTTAGTATGCTTAAGGTCTGTTTGGAGTTGTTTTGGCCATCCATGACATGCTTTGCATAGCCACCTTGCATTTTGGCTTGTTAGCCTTGGGTGTGTGAGCGTTGAGCATGCATTACTTGGCTTGTTTCAGTGGTTTGGCACCATTTATATCATCATTTCAGTCCTTGTGGTATGCTTGTATGCTTGTATTTGATGCTCCTTTAATGCTTCAAGAGGTTGGTATCTTATGCTTCATGCCTGAACCCTTTTGCATGCCTTTAGACTTAGGCCATTTAGATGCCATCTAGGTGTGCCTTTGACCTTGTTTTGATCTGCCTTGGGGTGGTTTTGAGTCCCCATAGCCCTTTGGGACTTACTTCATATAGCTATGGTTTAAGCCCCTTGGCTTACCTTGAGTTTTGGACATAGTTGCATGCCTTGCTTGCATTGATAGGTTGAT
Organism: Camellia sinensis; assembly: GCF_055761805.1. Taxonomy (NCBI): domain Eukaryota; kingdom Viridiplantae; phylum Streptophyta; class Magnoliopsida; order Ericales; family Theaceae; genus Camellia; species Camellia sinensis. Next base: position 120,878,765 of record NC_138971.1, on the reverse strand, counting down.
TTGGCATCATTCCTCGTGTATTTTCAGAGCCTGCTATGCTTGCCATTAGTCCATGTTTATCCTCTTTTAAGTACGCTTAAAAGTTACTTCTTTATGCTTAAGAGTTGGGGCATGTGTGCATGCATGTTTGTATGTGTTTTGGCCTTCATTTCCTTAGCATTCGGCCACTGTTTTAGGCCTAGTAGATAGCTGTCCATCTTGGTGTAAGTCCATCATTCGCATGTTGTTGCATGCTCGCCTTGTGTGTTGTTGCATACTTGGCCTATCGCATGTGTTGCATGCTTGAATCACATTGCATTTAGTATGTTTTCTTCATTTTGTCTTGGTTGCTTAACATGTTACATGTTTGCATGTTCGCATTGCATATTGCATGCTTGTTAGCTTGCACATGTTGTTACATGCCTTGCATGTTTGTTTGTTTAGGTTGTGTGCTTAGTACACATTACTTGCTTTCATGCTCATAATTGCATACTTAGCTCACATGTCTAGGTTGTATTGCATTGAGCATGCATGCCTTGTCTCTTGATAAAGTGATAGAGGTTAGGCCTTATGTGTTTATTTGGTTTGCATTTCATTTGACATCAAAATGCATAACTTGGCCTCTTTGGCCATCACGCATTGAAATGCGCGATTGGTGGCCCGAGGGTCGAGGACCATCCTCATTTGAGTCATGAACATGATAAGGAGGGTGTTTGTGCAAACATTTGCTTAAAATGCATTGCCATGCCATGTTTGCCCTCTGTTACTGTCAAAACAGGATTCTGCAGATAAATATGGCTGGTCGACTGCATAAAGTGCCGATCGACCAATGATGGATGGCCGAGAGCTGAATATTTGGTCGATGACCCTTCTACCATGGTCGGTGATGTTTTCCCTTGGTCGGTGATGCTCCACAGTGTTCAGGGAGTGTTCCTTGGGACTTGTGCAATTTTCAGAAGAGCAGATCAGGGTAAACAGGAGCAGCCTGTGTATGGTGACGGATTTCCGAGCAAACCCGAGCACGCATGCATTGGACCCTCTTCCCGAGGCTGTTTTATTGCTTTCTTAGCTTAGTTAATTTGCTTAACTAGTTAAGTGGTCTGTAATAATTAATTTGCTTGTAGGTTAATTAATTATATTATTCTTTTAGTCCCTCCGAGCGAGGGCGAATGTGTAATAAGTGTGGGTGTGTGTGTGCATGTCTTCCAACCCCCATTTCTTTCTCCCTTTTACTTACCTGCTTTTGATGGTTAGTACTAGGGCATATTTAACTTAGCATATCTTATGCTATGCATGCGTGCATTCATTCATCAGTATTGCATGCACCGGGCTTGGCGTATCATGCTAACTGCATAATATTTCAAATCTAACTTGAATACATGTTACTTGTTACATTTCACATGCCATCCTAGGATTAGCCGAGCCTATTCTAGATTGCATTTTGCCTATGATGCATTAGCCCTTTAACATGGACTTGGATCATACGTTTGATTGCCAACATGTTCTTTGTTTTGGCTCAGAGTACGCTGTAAGTATTTATGCTTTAGCATCTCGCATGAGTGTGAATGTTAACATGGCAGCATGCTTATCATATGGCTATGTGCTTATGTGATATTACTGCCTGAATGCCTGTTGGTGAAGGTTGGATTGCTTGAGTTGGAACAACTCGTTGAAATCCGTATTTTACCCTACTTGCGAGTAGCAAATTTCAAACCATTTTCCGAACAAACGGATATGCAATGCTTTGTTCCAAATTAGGCGATCTAGTCTATACTTTTGTGTTGTGCGCATCACATAGTAAGATTAGCTAATTAATCGAAATAAGAACACATGACGTTTTCAAAACTAGATATCATGGTTGGTAGAGGCCGATCTTCGGATCGGGTGAGCGGGGGTGCTCATAGCTGACCTTCCCCAATTGTACCCAAGTTCCCGAGCCGAGGCAACTTTGGTGATGACGGACACATGGCCTTAGGCAAACGAGTCAGGGTTTCCTAAATTCCCCCATAAAAAATATTTAGGTAGCGACTCTATATCTAGCAAAGCAGCCCATGTTTGGCACTACTTTCTAAAAATCTGTTTTCTCAAAATGATTTGCTGGATTTGGACTCTTTGGTGATTTATCAATCTCACATTGCACATTGTGAGATCAGATTAAGAACCGTGACAATTTGAGTCCGAACTGTAGTAAACCTACAAACGAACAGAAACGGGATTCATTCCTCCCGGGACATTCGGGGACATCTACACCCAGGCATCACGCGTCCTAAGATAAATTCCAAGCACGCTGAAATTGTGTGAGGAACGGGACACTCAACCCACGCTAAAATCGTGAAAGGAGGTCCGAAAACAACCCGCCCAGGTGTGTTCAAAACACAACCTGAGATAAAACATGCCCAGGCCCGCGCACACGCGTCCTGAGACAAATTCCAAACATGATGAAATCGTGTGAGGAACGGGACACTCAAACCACGCTGAAATCATGAGAGGAGGTCCGAAAACAACCCGCCCAGGTGTGTTCAAAACACAACCTGAGGTAAAACACGCCTAGGCCCGCTCACACGCGTCCTAAGACAAATTCCAAACACGCTGAAATCGCGTAAGGAATGGGACACTTAAACCACGCTAAAATCGTGAGAGAAGATCCAGAACAACCCGCCCAGGTGTTTTCAAAACACAACCTGAGATAAAACACGCCCAGGCCCGCGCACACGCGTCCTTAGATAAATTCCAAACACGCTGAAATCGCGTAAGGAACGGGACACTCAAACCATGCTGAAATCGTGAGAGGAGGTCCAGAACAACCCGCCCAGGTGTGTTCAAAACATAACCTGAGATAAAACACACCCAGGCCCGCGCACACGCGTCCTTAGATAAATTCCAAACACGCTGAAATCGTGTGAGGAACGGGACACTCAAACCACGCTGAAATCATGAGAGGAGGTCGAGAACAACCCGCCCAAGTGTGTTCAAAACACAACCTGAGATAAAACACGCCCAGGCCTGTGCACACGCGTCCTGAGATAAATTTCAAACACGCTGAAATCGTGTAAGGAAAGGGGACAGGGAGAAACATAGGGAGACATATCCTCGTTGTTTCGGAAAAAGAAGGAAAGATAGGGACATCCCCGTGTTTAGAAAATGGTACGAGCATTGGAACGTATTCCAAATGCTCTAAACCAAAGAGGGAGAAACATAGGGACGTATCCCCGTGTTTCAAAATGGCACGAGCATTGGAACGTATTCCAAATGCTCTAAACCAAAGAAGGAGAAACATAGGGACGTATCCCCGTGTTTCGAAATGGTACGAGCATTGGAACGTATTCCAAATGCTCTAAACCAAAGAGGGAGAAACATAGGGACGTATCCTCGTGTTTCAAAATGGTACGAGCATTGGAACGTATTCCAAATAATCTAAACCAAAGAAGGAGAAACATAGGGACGTATCCCCGTGTTTCGAAATGGTACGAGCATTGGAACGTATTCCAAATGCTCTAAACCAAAGAAGGAGAAACACAAGGATATATCCCCGTGTTTCGAAATGGTACGAGCATTGGAACATATTCCAAATGCTCTTTCCAATGCTCTAAACCAAAGAAGAAGAAATATAGGGGCGTATCCCCGTGTTTCGAAATGGTACGAGCATTGGAACGTATTCCAAATGCTTTAAACCAAAGAAGGAGAAACATAAGGACGTATCCCTGTGTTTCGAAATGGTACGAGCATTGGAACGTATTCCAAATGCTCTAAACCAAAGAAGGAGAAACATAGGGACGTATCCCCGTGTTTCGAAAGAAGGAAAGTGTGCATAATAATGCAACAAGAGGAAAGGCACACCTCTCAGCGTATCACACGCAAGAGGAGAAAGGAAAAATCTCTCAGCGTAGCACATACAAGAGAGGAAAGGGAAAACCTCTTAGCGTAGCACACGCTAGAGAGGAAAGAGAAACTTCTCAACGTATCACACGCAAGAGAGGAAAAGAAAATCTCTCAGCGTATCACATGCAAGAGAGGAAAGAATATCCAAACGCGCGCCAAACGCGAAAGGAGAAAGGTATCAGTCAAACTGAACCGGAATTCCTTTGAATGAAAAGTACATACAATACTGTGCATGATTGAGAAAGGATCTAGATAGGCAAAATGAAAAACAATGCATGATGTTTAAGGAATGCAATAAACAAACAAAGCGGCGCTTTACAAAGCACCTCATGAGGTGAGTGGCGGTGAACCGCTCTACTCCGATGGGGATCCCCTCCTGTGTTCCTCGAACACTAACCTTCAACTCGCAGTACAAGGGTTCTGAAATGCTAATAAGGAGCAACATCTGCTGGGGAAACCACGGATGCCGCTTTTCTTCCTGATCATACTCACAACTTTCTCTATTCTTCAACGGGGTGACAGACTAGGTTGGATCAGTATCCAGAATTGAAGTGCATACATGTCGCTTCAACCTATGGGGCTTCCATACAGATTTCAAGCCGGGGATACACCCCTGGGTATTCAAACCAGACTTTAGTCTCAAAAATTCCAAACCTTTGTGTTCTAGGCGACAACCATTCGAACTCTAGTTTCCACCATCGTAATTGATCTCCTAGGAGCTCATCACAAACACAACCAAGACGCTTCTGGTAGGGATTGGTACTCCGGGAGAGCACTTATGATTGCCATTCTGACACAAAAATAGTCGACATAGTATTCTATTGACCTTGAACACACAGTTCGTATTGCGCACTGCTTATTCTGAACACACAGCTCATAACACAGCACTCTGTTTCTCTAAACACACAGCCCATTCTGAACACTGCTCACTCTGAACACACAGCCCATAACACGGTACTCGATTTATTCTGCTCACAGATTATTCTGAACATACAGCCCATTCTGAACACTGCTCACTCTGAACACACAGCTCATAACACAGTATTCTGTTCATTTTGAACACACGGGATGTAAAGAGGGAACTTGCAGAAGTCGAAACACACTCAGATGCTCTGAATTTTCCTTATTTTCCTTTGCTTCGCAATCCGGAACCCATAGCTTCAGATAGGTCCTAGTTTCACTGTTCTAACATGACCTGGGTTGGACCCTGCGGTTTATGAAAGAATGAATTCTTGTTTTGCACAAATGTGGAGAATGGCACAACACTCTGAGCACAAAACGATTTATTTTTGATATTGAAATAAGAAAGGGGTTCTCAACCGGGTATGAGCCTACAATTGACCGCAATCAAAATGACTCAACAAAGAAAAACAAAAGGTAAACAACCTAAACACATCGAGTAACACTCGAAACGACTCAAAACAAGAATCGAGAAAAACAACACAACCAACACGACACTCAGACGTATTACAAAGACGAGAGACCTCTCAGATCATGAGGAGCCAGTTTCTCTAGGTATTGTTTCCCACCCTTTCTTATTTGCGATTCTCATATCACTTGACCCGCAGGCTTAGTTTTTCTCTCAAAACCCTTTTCTCACTTCTTCTCTCAACGCATATCTCTCTATTCTTCAATCTCTCTGATTTGTTTATCCCTCCTCTGGGTGGTTGATGGATAAACAGGAAGGTTGTGGGTTCATGCCCAGCATATTCAGCTCGCGACTATTTCCTTCGGTGACGTCTAGTCGATGCCTCGGACGAAGGAGTGGAGTAGCTTGATCCATTCTGGTTCGTGCTTCGCACTTGGCTTGATACCTCGTTGCTCGGAGGATGAAAGAGCTTTTAGCCCTTCGTTGTTATCCTCAGCTGTCCCTTTTTCTGGCAGGTAGAGTGCCCTTCTGGCAAGTATGTTGGCAATGGGAAAAAGATAGAACACCTAACTCAACTGTGCCCCCAGTTCATCATTTTGACCATTTTTTGTTTTTGTTGTCTACTAAAACAATTTTGACCAATATGAGAGTTAGATTAACACACTTGTTCGATTTTCTGATTTAAAATCATTCAAGTTAGGTTATGAGCACTGAAAATTTTCCTTTTTGGGTCCAAGATATGGTCCAGTTTTGGAAAAAGTAGAATAGTTTTCGGGAAAATTAGTCAACCTCAATAAAAATTCTCAAAAACTGTTTTTACAAATGGCCACTGCTCAACGAGCATGGAACCTACCCTTGAGATGCACGACCTCAAATCCATAACAATGGAAAATTGCCCCTTGTCTGAACGGCACTCTATGGCAATGGAAAATTGCCCCTTGTTTGAATAGCACCGCAGCACACTGTATGGCAACGGAAAGTTACCCCTTGTTTGGATAGCGCCACAGCAGACTGTAACCAGTCCTCAAAGTGACGATCACAACCGAATTCTCGGATACAGCGAAGACAAAGATGACCAAAACCATCACATAGACACAATCGATTTGGAAGTGTTTGTGGCTGGACTTCAGAATAAAGTTGCCTACGTATCCCAAACATGGGAATCAAGCGTTACGTAGTTCAGGTTAAGGTACACTCGGGTATTAACCTCTTCTTTTACGCTCTAACTTTTGCCAAGGCTGCCCTTCCGGGTTTTCAACCTTGCGAACTTTGTTCTTCTTTTCTTTTCATTTCTTTTGATGTCTTTTCTTCTTTTTTCATCCTTTTTTCTTTTTTTTTTTCTTTTTCATTTTCTTCATTTTTTATTTTTGTTCTTTTCTTTGCTCTAACTTTTGTCTGGGTCGCCCTTCCGGGTTTTCAGCCCAACGAGCCTCTCAAGGGTAAAAGTGTAGCTTGGTCCATGCCAAATGGTTTTAGGATCTTGAAGCCATCTGAATCTAGGAGAATGGCTGTTGTTTGCTGATGATGTAGAAGTCCATCCAATGGGGGGCTGAATTTGCCCCTAGTGGTGTAGATAGGAACTCAATTGTTCTTTAGCAATACTTTCTTCTTTCCTCCCTTCTGGGATTTGGCATTCTTGCTGATCTTCATTAGCTTTGAGAAGCATCCTAATTTTTGGCTCTTCGAGCGCATCTGGCATTTTTGGTTCCCCTAATTCGAGGGGTGCTACTGGTCTAGCTTCGCAAGCTTCCTTTGATCACATCTGATCTTCTTAATCTGACTTTCTTTGCCGCTGATTCACGGGCTACTTCAAATCTGGCCACGCAAGTCTCACATTGTGGTTGACCATTAAACATTCTGAATTAAGGTTCAAGGTTTGAGAGCAAAGGGGAGCGAGTCTCAAGGCTGAAAGCGATCCTAAGCTGCACAATCTCAAGAGCGATCCCACACAGGTCTTCGCAGGACTGCGCAAAACATTTTTTGAAAGCTTTTAAGAAAGCGACTAGTCGCTCGCGCTGAAGACAATGTAGAACCAATCTGGATCAAGGCAGGATCCTTCTCAGTACTCATATTAACAAGCATGATCTCAATCATTAAGGGCTTAGTATGCCTCTCTTTCTCTCAATTGATAAAATTTTGCAAAACCCGAGGAATTCCTTCCTCTTTGTTTTCATCACAATGTTCAAAAAGTTTTGAAAAACTTAGGTCAATGCAATGATTTCAAGGCACAGAAAAAGCAGATGGAATGTACTGTCGTTTCATTCTAAACTTGTGGGCACAACAGGCTCAAAAGCAGAAACAAACACAGAAACATGAAAACCACAGCTATTTCATTCAGATCTTCTGGTGTAACTAGCTCCACAACAGAAACAGACCCAAAAGAAAGCAAAAAGACAAACACAAAACAAAATAGTGATGCCCGAGGTAACATCCCCGGAATCACTCGACTCTTATATAACAGGACTGACTCGATACAACAAGACAGACCCCAAACAAAAGACTGACTTAAAGCAGAAAGACAGACTCAAAACAACACAACAGAACTGACTCAATTCCCAAGCCAGAACGTAAAATAAACAGCATTCACAAATGCTCAAAACAGTGCGTGCCATACGCAACATCTGGAGTAAACTGAACGCTGCCCGCAGGTGGTTCGTTCCCCGATCACATACTCGTACTATCCCCCAAGTCCACTAATCCAGTGACGATAGACTTTGCTGAGCTTGGTGGGATGATAACCTCATCATCGATCAACGAAGGCAATTGTCGGTGCTGTGACCTGTTTGTTGATGGTATGCACAGTACTGGGTACCATCATGCTTAGCTGGAAGGGGATTCGGGAGGGGGCGAGGCTCAAGAGGTTTGAGATGGCCTTTCTCAACAAGGATTTGAAGAGCCTTGGACAAAGGCATGTAGAGGGCATGGAAGACCCTGCGACCCCGGGGTTGGTACTTCAAGGTTTGCGGATTTTTGTTGGGCGCACTAGCAAAAGGGTCGGCAGGCACTGGCTTGGTCTGCTGATTTTTCCCGGATGCAGAATTAGGGTTGGAAGAAGCAGTTCTGGTACGATGGTCCTTCTCCCGATTTTTCCCTTGGCTTGAACTGCCCTCGGTCTGAGTAGGGAAGGTGTCATCCATAGTTTTTATAGCAACTGCGAGTACCTGTCGCTTATTCAGTCCCCCGGCTTTCAAAGCCTCAACAGCCTGCAGAAGTTGTTCATAGGGATCAGTGTCTACCCTCATCTTGTTCTTTCCACTAGCCTCAGCTTGGTCGAAGGTTTGGGTTGCTATATCAGTGCGAAGTCCTGTTGTTGTTGACATGTCATTGCCCAAGTTTGGGATGGCTTCGGGTTGACTGAGTTCAATTATAATTCACCCCAGTAACGGGGGCTCTTCTGGCATGAAATTCCCAACATGTGACATGGTCGACGGTAGAGCTGACATTCCGAAGGCTAGGTTAGCTACAGATCTCTGAAGATCGCCGATCATTCCCATAAGCTCGAAAGTGGTGGGCTCACGGGTTTGAAATGGTTGGGGTTCCCAGATCGGGTGTGCGGTAGTTAACCTGGGCGGATGTTCCATTTCAACATCGGTCTCACCCTGCATGGCGATTCCTTGGTTTAATGTTGCTACCATGACCACAATTTCTTCTAAATTCTGTGTCATCACGAGTCTGCTTAACTGAACAGAAGGGATATGACTGGTGACTGACGGATCAGATGAACCGGTGAGCCTTGACTGGCCTTTCTCTGCCTTGCCTCAGTGAAGGAGAACACTGGATACTCTGAACTGAATCTCCTGAACCCCCCCTTGAAAGAGAAAACATGCAGCATCTCAGCCCAATTTCATCAGAACAGATATAAGCATAACTGAATAACTGTATTCAATCACTGATCACTGTTCCCCAAATTATTGCCTCAAAACTGAATCTGATACCCGTAGATATAACGGATTCTCAAAATACTGATGCCCGCAAGCTTGATACCCAAACTTGCAAACTGATACGTGCAACCTGTAGAGACACACTCTGACAGCACATAGTAAGCAAATGAGAGCCAAAACACCCCTATGTTGGGATAAGGTTTCCCTGTCCTATTTTGTCAGGAGCTAGGGTTTCACTACGCACAGAGCGGTTTCAAACAACCTACAATCGGGTAAGTAACCTGTCCTAGTTTGGAATAGTCACTATGGATTTCGATATGCACTAGGTCGAATGGTCAAAAAGGGGTGCCTCAGTAAAAACTGAGGTTTGTGTTCCTGTCGTGGCAGAGCCCGCAACCAGTCAGCCTTTTGGCACGCTTCTCAAAGCAAGCCTCCGGCAAACCGTTCAGGAATAACATACGGCAAATACGGTGTCCTAGGCGCACCAATGCAAATGCAATGCAAAGAAACACATAAGTGTAAACAAAACAAGATATCATGAGTTCGAGTCAAGTTCTCTAAACTCCCCAACAGAGTCGCCAGAAACTGTGGACGTGCCCCGAATGCCTCGGGAGAATCCCGTTTCGTTCATGTGGGCTTACCACAGTTCGGACTCAAATGTCACGGTTCTGAATCTAATCTCACAATGTGCGATGTGAGACCGATAAATCACCAAAGAGTCCAAATTCGGCAAATCGTTTTGGAAAACTGATTTTTATAAAGAAGTGCCAATCATGGACTGCTTTGCCAGATACAGAGTCGCCACCTAAATATTTTATTTTAGGAGAATTTAGGAAACCCGGACTCGTGCCTAAGGCCACGTATCCGTCATCACCAAAGTTGCTTCGGCTCGGGAACTTGGGTAGGATTAGGGAAGGTCATTTAATGAGCACCCCCGCTCGGCCGATCAAAGATCGGCCTGTACTAAGCATGATATCTTGTTTTTTAAAATACATGCGCTTTTATTCCGATTAATTAGCTAGTCTTACTACGTGATGCGCACAGCAAACAAGTATAGACTAGATCGCCTAATTTGGAACGAAGCATCGCATATCCATTTATTTGGAAAATGGTTTGAAGTTTGCTACTCGTAAGTAGGCTAAAATGTGAATTTCAAGGAACTGCTCCAATTCAAATAATTCAACCTTCACCCACAGGCATTCAGGCAGTTAATCACATAAGCAATTAGCCTCATGGTAAGCATGCTTTCATGGCAACATTAGCACACATGCAGTATGCTAAAGCGTAAACACTCACAGTGTACTCTAAGCCAAAACAAAGAACTAGTTAGAAATCATGCATGATCCTAGTTCATGTTAAGATAGCTAATGCAACACATGCGAGAATGCAATTAAAATAGGCTCGGCTATTCTAATCATGTCATGTGAAATGCAACTTGGTACATGTATTCAAATTGGAATTGAAATACAATGCAGTTAGCATGATGCGCCGAGCCCGGTGCATGCAATACAGATGAATGGATGCAAACATGCAAGCATAAGGTATGCTAAATGAAACGTGCCAATTGTTGTAATAAGCGGTTAAGTAAAAGGGAGAAAGAAATGGGGATTGGAAGACATGCATCACACGCACGCACGCTTATTACAACAATTGGCTCTCTCGAGGGAGAGACCTAATAAAGAGCTAACTAGCTAACCTAAGCTAATTAAACTAATTATTACACAACAAATTAATTAACTAATCCTAGTTAACTAATTATTACAAAACGAATTGAATAGCTAACGCATTAACTAATTAAAGTACAAACCAAAGCATAAACTAGCTATCTAAGCATGGCAGCTAAGGAAAGCAGTAAATCAGGAGGTTCTCGGAGGGAGAAGACTGGATGCATGCTCGATCACCTCGTTTAGAAATCCAATGCGATGCCCTGATTTGTCTCTATTTTCATTTGTTCTCAGAAACTTGCACCAAGCTCCAGAAAGCTGAAACTTCACCTTGGGAGTCTTGTGAGAGGGTGGCTGACCACTTTTGGTCTCTCCAGACACCTGCCAACCACTTTTGGTTGTTAAAAAACCAGAAAAGTGGTCAGCCAGCTAGTTTTTCTAGCTGGCTGGCCAGTTGTTGCTGCTGAACTGCAATTTACTGCAATAGAGAGCAAAAAAGGGCATGGCAATGTATTTGCATGATATGTGTGCACAACCACCCTCCCTATCATGTCATGAGCTCAAGGAGGTGTGGTTCTCAACCCTCGGGCCACCAATCGTGCATTTTCATGCATGATGGCCGAGGGGCGAAGTTGCACAATTCAATATGAAAATGAATGCACAAGTAAACACATAAAGCCTAAAACTCTATCATGAATGATCAAGAGCATCGGCGACCGGGAATTAAGGTACGTTTCATCACTTTAAGTATGAAACATCCCTCGTTTCCCGTGTTTGGACTACACCTATTCCAAACACAATGCAAGTAAGCATGGCATACACAATGCGAATGAACTACATGGCATACTCAATGCAACTAGCAACCTAGCATACACAATGCAAGGCATAACATGGCATATACAATGCTAAATGCTAAGAACTAGATGGCATACTCAATGCAAGACAATCATGAGGGTTCTTAACACAATGTAATGCGTGCATGCACAATGCAATGCAACAAGGGCAACAATGTTTAATGCACCAAACATGCAACAACATGCAAACCACATACTCAATGGACTTAAACTGAAATAGACAGACCTCAATCATGCCAAGACAGTGGCCATAATGCTAAAATGAAGGCACCGAAGACACATACAAACATGCATGCCAATTGGCTCACCAACTAAGGCACTAAGGTGAAACTCTCAAGAACACTTAAAGTGTGAAAAGCATGGAAGTGTAGCAACACTAAGTGTACTGAAATTAGACAAGGAAAGATGCCAAATCATTCAAACAACACAAGTATGGCATGCAATGGTCCCTAAAGCTTAAGACAAGCAAAGAGGACTACAAAGGGAGCATGCAATACATGGCAAATATGCATGAACCAACCATGGACAGAGCTCAAGGAGGTCAAAACAAAGACCTAAACATGCTGAGATGGGGACTCAATGACCTAGGCAGGCTATAGCGATCCCGGATTTACCCTTGTTGTACAGTGATCCGGACATGTGTCCGTAGATGTTGGTAGTTGATTATTATCTTGCTTACATCCTTTTTTACTTCGTATTTTAGTTATAGGATGTGTTGGGCAGGTTTGTTACAGGTTGGTTGAGTTTAGAAACCAAAACTAGCTGCCCAGATTTTGACCTGTCCGCTCGAGCGGGAATTGCACCCATCCAGTATTTCCTGTGCAGGGTTGGACGCTTGAGCGTGGAGTTGGCCGCTCGAGCGGGGTTGTGTGAGTGCTGCTCGAGCGGGGAGTTGGAAGCTCGAGCGGAGACCTGGTTCTGTAAAAGTTCTGGGAGTGTGTATCCGCCGCTCGAGCGGGATTGTTGACGCTCGAGCGGGAGTCTGTGAGTGACGCTCGAGCGGGGTGTTTGACGCTCGAGCGGGGCGACTGGGTTTAAGTTTCGTGTTTTGACTTTTCAAATCACTTTTTCATTTTCTCTTCTCTCTCCTACTTTTCCAAAAACACCATTGTTGAGCCTCTCACTCTAGAACTCTACCTTCTCTCTAGGTTTTGATCTAGTATGAGTGATTTGCTCATCTTTGGCCTTTACAAAAAAGTTGTTAATCGTCGAGGGCTACATTTTAATCTGAAAATTTCGGGATTTGGAGCACGTTGGGTTTTGTCATCTTCTCTCTTGGGGCTCCGAATTTGAGGTAGGGATATCCTACTCCTCTCTATGGATTTTGTCTTTAAATTTTGGTATTTTGAGATGTTGGGGTTGGTTTGGTAATTTTGTGAAAGTTTGGGGCTTTTGTGTTATTTTACAAAAGTTGGGGTTTTATTTATAATAAACCTAGATGCATGTTTGGTATAGAGGAATGGAATAAATGTTGAATCATTGATGAAAATGGGACCTAAGGGTTGTAATGTTAATTATGGAAAATGACCTAATTACATTGATTGATTAATTGGGGTAATTAATTGTGAGAAATGAGGAAATGAAATGGAATTGTTGAGATTGGAAGTGCATGGGGTTAATGGGTGTAGTTGAATCGTTTATCACACACCGAATTGAAATGTTGATTGAATATCCATTTGTGCATTTATTTTCTGTTTAGAAATAACTGCTTTGGGCTATCGGTGGAGGATAGTCGTGATTGTTGTAGACAATGCATGATGATTAGGCAAACGAAAACTAATCAATAGAATGTGTCATGGAATTTGACGGTTGATAGAATACATTAACTGTATGTATTGGGTGATTGTATATAGAACCAATGTGTTTGTATACGTTATGTGTAGAGGAGGAGATGGGGGATGTACTCCGCGGTTTAGGGGAAGATGGGGGATGTACCTCTAAACTGGATAGTATTGGGAGAAGATAGGGGATGAACTCTGTAGATACAGCTCATATGCTTGTCTAGAGAAGTGAAGATAGAGCTAATATGCTTATCTTTGTGAAGTGTGGATACAGCTTATATGCTTATCTGTGAATTTGGGATATTGTTGTTATACATATTTGTTGGGAATGTGGATATAGCTTATATGCTTATCTGTGAATGTGGGATATAGTTTTTATACATATCTGTTGAGATGATGATAGAGCTAATATGCTCATCTGTTGAAAAAGGGAAAATGAAAAGTAACTTGGACTCATAAGTCGGATGACATAAAATGTGATTTATGTGGATGTATCAGTGTTGGCCATCTATTAATTGCTAATCTTTTAGTCATTGTTCATGGTTGGTTTAGTGTATTTCTACTGGGCTGTGGCTCACCCTATATGGGAATATCATTTTCAGGTACAGGTAGCATGCCACCTCCAAGGTCATAGCTTGGGAGGCTAGAGGCGAGCAGATTGTTGTGGTTTTAGTTCCTTTTTGATGTATTACATGTATATTCAAGCCGAGGGCTTAATGTGTAGATGAGTTAGCACTCTTTTGTTGTAACCAAGTGTTAACTTGGAAAGCTGTAAGCCCGTAGGGCATTTTTGCTTTTGTTGTTAACATGTAATACTTTTGTAATGAAACTCTGATGAATAGAAGAATGTGGTTATTTCATTTGTCAATGAATGTCTTATTTGATGGGTTTAATGTTATTTTTTTGAGGGCGTTACACATGCAAGCAAACAAGCTAAGCCATAAACTAGGGAACAATGCACAACACTTAAAGACACTTAAAGAGTGAATGAAGTGGGAACATAAGCATGCTATAAGCTCTGAAATGTCATGTTAAATGATGCCAAATCATGTACACAATACAAATGAAGCATGCAATGGTGCTCAAAGCTTGAAGCAAGCAAGAGCACTTGTACTACAAGTATACAAAACATGAAGCATATGACCAAGGCAACCCAAAACAGTCCTAGTACATGTTAGAATGAGTCTAAAACATGCATGGAAGGAAGCCAAAACATGCTAGCATGAAGGGCATGAGGCATGATTCATACAAGGCAAATAAGACGGATTACACTACGCCTATTAAGACCAAGCATGGGATGACTGAAGCAATAAAAATCAGAGTTATATCATGGCAAAATAACCCCAAATAAACACTAAAATGGTGGCTCGCAAGCAAAGGCATGAAGGCATACGCAATGGTTCATGTTAAGACAAAAATGGGAAAACCCTCCAACGCATTGAATGAGTGATAAATACAAGTGCATGGCCATGAAACATGGACTGAAATCACATAACAAGTTATGCCAAATCATTCAAATAAGCCAAGTAGAGCATGCTAGTGGACTTGGTGTACAAAGCTAACAAGCTAGATTGAACTATAGAAATACAAAGCAAGTCATGCATGGCCAAAACAACCAAAATCAAAGTTAAAGCATGTTAAAACATGGACAAAAGCTTCATGAAGTTAAGACAAAAGCATGCTAGAATGACATGTCACAACATGATGCATGTTAGGCCATTTCACGGAAATGCACTACAAGTGCATGGAGCATGCAAAGGCTAACCAAACCAAACCTGAGCAGAGGTATGGCATGATAAAATCAGCCCAAAAACATGCTGAAATGGAAAGAAAACAAGCTAGAATGACATGCTATTTCATGAAGCACATAAAGCTAGTTTGTGTGATTTACACTACAAGTGTATTGACCATGCATGAAGTGACCAGAGCAAGTAAAAACAGTGTTATGCCTCAGCAAAATAACCATAAATACAAGTTAAGACATGGTCAACATACACTTAACAAAGGTGCTCAAACATGAGGCATATTAAGGCATGTAAAGAAGACACAAGGAGAGATGATGGCCCTCCCCTTTTTAGAACCTTAAAACACCATCCCCACCACTATTTCAGTGGTGAGAAAGCCAATATAAGGTGGTCCCAAAGCTCACAAAAGAGACTCAAAAATAAGGCCAAACAAGGCCTGAGAGGGGGTAAACAACCCCAAACACAAAAGTGGTCTTAAACAAAGATCAAAAGCATGCAAAAACAGAACTTTTATCAGTTATAAGTTAAGCTTAAAACAGCATGCAAGATAGGCTAAAAGCTTAAGCAAGAAAGGGGGATTTAAAGGTTAAAAGCTCACCCTTGAAGACCTTCTTTATAACTGCAACTCCAGCAGGTTTTTCAAGCTCAAGGCAACCCAAGAACACCAAAATCAGCCCCTAAGCACCTCAGTAGCAAAAGGATGGTGTTTGAGTGTGTGTTTGTGTGTTAAAGTACGACAAATCTACACTTGAAGGCACAAAAATGAAGCAAACAAGGCAATATAGATACAACACTATATCTATCCTCTTCCCTCAGATTTTCTGAACCTAGAGGAAGGAAGAGGAGCTTCCCTCTTATAGAAGAGGAAAGGCAAAGCTTCTAGGAGAAGCTAAGCACCAAAGCAATCCCTCCATACACGTGTATGGAGGATGGCCCTAATGTCCTCCAACTGTGTCAGCTAGAGGAAAATATCTCCAAAAAGGTGCCAAAAAGCAGCCGACCACTTGAAGTGGTCAGCCTGCTAGTTTAAGTGGTCAGCCGACCACTTTGGGTGGTCAACCAGAGCAAAAACTGGTCGGCCATAGGTGAGAGAGGTCAACACACTAAATGCAAGGTAGTGGTGCGGTGACCGACCAGAAAAGATGGTCCAAAGACCAAGAAAGCCAGTTATCTGACAAGAAAACTAGCTGGAAAAAGGAAAAGTGGTCTCCAAGGAGAAATATTGGTCTCCCATCCTTGTACCACCTTCCAAACAAGGAAAACAAGGTTTTTACAAAAACAAACCAAAGCGGATGCAAGACGAGAAATCGGGAGGCGAAACATGTGGCCAAAAGCCCCGAAAACTAGCTGACGAGCATCAAAAGTGGTATGCAACCACAAAAGTGGTCTCCCGGACCACAGTGTTCCTCTAGGCAGAGGCAACAAGGTGTGGTTCAAAAATCATGCCAAACGGAAAATGTTAAGCGGTCCCGAGACAAGGTGCGCGGCCAAAGGCTCCAAAAATCAGAAACTAGTCTCCAAACGGGAAAAGTGGCCTACGACCACGAAAAGTAGTCTACGACCACAAAGAGATGGTCTACAAGACCACTCCCTCCCTCCGGGGAAGAGAAACAAAGTTCGGTCCACAAACCGAGCCGAAGCACAAAAGAGTTCAGAGGCCCGGAGGCAAGGCTCTCAGCCAAAACTCTGAAACCTCTAAACAAGCACAACATGGACCATTACCGAGCACTCAATCGATGACGTCTGAGTCTTAAGGTCGGTCAAAAATAGGGTGTCTACAGTGTGTTTTGTCCAAGTATAAGATTCATGCTTTGTTCCTTGCTTTGTGTGCTAAACCTAGGCCACACATCTTTGCTAGCTCACACCTATGTCACACCTTTGAACCTCTTACACCTGGGCCGTTGAGCATCAACACCTAGGATCATCTTGGAATCATCTTGATTGACCTTTACCTTCACCCTTGCACCTTGGTTGAGGTGTGCATCATCTAGACCGAGATGAGCATCTGAGATGTACATCACCTAGGCATCTGAAATCTTTGATCCTTGAACCTTACAGCTTTGTTATACACCTTAGCTAATACCTAGCAATCTTGTTCCTTGACTTGTACAACCTAGGCCGAGGTGTGTCACACATAGGCCAAGTGTTACCCCTCCTAGCCGAGATCAAGAAGACCTCACTTATTTTTCACTTGTCCGAAGCCCATATTTTGATCCAGGATCCATTCATTGTTAGAGTGTCCATGCTACCTTACTTGTTATACACGCTTTGACCTACTCTTGTCTTTTTCATTCTGGTACCTTTTTTAGCTGACTTGACTAGATGATGCCATGTGTCCTAGTCGTGGGTTTAAGTCAATTAACAGTTGGGAAACCCAAATCATTTGCTATATATTTGTCTTGAAGAGAGAGAAGCTATATGAAGAAGAAGAAGAAGAAAAATAAGTTCTAAGAGTGAGAGAACTAGATTTCCAAGCTTGATTTGAAGACCATGAACCATTTGATTTGTATTTTGAGGTTAAATTCTTGATCTACTTTTGTTGTTCTTTATATTAATCTAATCACATTGCATGATCTAGCATGATTCATGAGTCATGCATTGATTTAAAGTTTTGTTTTAGAGAGAGAAAGTGATGCTCTTGTGTTCTTGAAGGGGGAAAAAAAAAACCATGTTTGATACAAAAGTTTATACCAAGTTCTATGTTTTTGTGTTTGTTCTCATGAAATCTTCAAGTATAGGTACCCATGTCCATGTTTTCGAACTCATATTATGAAATCTCAGATTTTGAATAAGAAATTATGATTTTAGCATTCTTGTTCTTCATGTTCATGTTTTTCACGTTCTTCATGTTCTTCAAGAGGAAACCTAGATTTCTAGACTTCACTTCCCTAAGTGTGGTCACCAAGAACCACTCTTGTCCAGCTTCCAAAACCTAGGCCAAGCATTGCATCTCACCTTGGCCTACCTTGCATGATCACTTGCACTTTAGTATACCTTGCATGCATACCTAGCCCGACCACTGTACACCTTTGTCGACACCTTGTAACATCCCAGGCGGGCAGCCCACATCTCAGCCAAGGAGACCACACCTCAGCCAAGACCTCTTGAGTTCACCCAGCTAGGCCATTTCGGCTCAGCTCATCTCTGTGCATCAATTCTGAGACCTGGTTTTTTCCTAGACTTTTCCAAGAAGAAAAACATTGATTTAACTCCCAGCACATGTTTTGCTTTGTCTTGACTTGGTTTTATAAAGAAATGTCGAGATCTATTTCACTCATTTGAAGCTTGTTTTGAGAATGCATTGCATAACTATCTTTAAGCATCTCTTCTTATCTTCTTAAAGTGCATTCACTGGAATTACTATGTGCTTGTAGGTCTTGAATCCTTACCTTAATTTCCTTGATCAAAGAGCTATTGTGAGTGGTATTTTTAATAAAGCTATGTTATGATGTATTGATAAAAGCTTTGCTTTATTTTGGAAAAGTATTTGATCAAGTATGAATGATTATTCCTTAGTTTTTGTATTAAGTATTATGTTTATTTTGATGACATACACAATTTTAAACTCACAAATACATCCACAATGATGTGTTAAGGGAGTTGAGCCCTATATATTGAGTGTGTGACAAATCAAAAGTTAACACCTATCATGCCATATCATTGTTGATCAATTAAGAAAGTTGTGCTCATATAGTTATTTGCGACACATGGCATTCCTATTTTTTTGCACTTTTTTTTTTATTTATAAAATGTCAAAAAATCACTAAATAAGCAAGAAAAATTATTATTTGCCCAAGGCACCACTTGACTATGCCTTTTGACCGATCACAAACCAACATGCCCCAACACATAACACAAAATCATAAACTTAACTTCCTTCACTAGTCAGAATGCACATAAAATACTCCATGACATTATCCCCGACCAGCCAATAATTTCTCCATAAGCAAATCTCAAACCACTCATGCTATCTAATTAAGTAAGGAAGTGGACTTCTTAAATGAAAAAGAGAGATAAGAGTGGAGGATCACCACCACACCATGTGAAACACCAGGTTATTTTATTCTCTCCACTTCACCTTCCCTCTCCCTTCTGTTAAATAGATAAATTAATATTATGTTTGGATGGAAGAGTTTAGGAAAAAAAGAAAATAAATGGCAAGGATTAGAAATTCTTCACTTGTTTAGATAGTTAAGATGAAAAATAATGAGAAATGATTTTTATCAAATTTACATTTCATTTCTCACAAAAAAAAAAAATATGAGATTTGGTAAGAAAATAAAAATTAAATTTAATAAAATTTATTTATAATATCAAAACTACTCTTATAAAAAATATCATTTATTAATACAAAAAATTATTTTAATAAAATAAAATAAAATATATATATATATATATATATATATAAGATTATTTAAGATGATCTAAATAAATATATTTTTTAACTTTTTACTAAAAGATGATAAAAATAAATAAAAACATGATATAACCTAAATAAATATATTTATTTAACTAAGGGTTGGTTTGGGATGTTCTAAAAAAGTACACTTTTTGACTTATTGACTTATATGGGTTGGGTTTGATGTGATGTGTTAGAGAGGTGATATAATTTAAATAAGATGATGTGACTTAAATAGGATAGTGACTTTTTGACTTTTTGTATTTTTTAACTTATGCCAAACCAACCCTAAGTACACTTATATCCACCATATCAAACTTGATAAGTGTTGGCTTTTTGGCTTTTCGAAGGGTATTTTTGTGAATGTGAGCGTGCCAGCAAGGATCAATCAATCCTTACAGAAATTGTGATTGCCAACCAATTATCAGACGATTGTGTTTTAGTTCTTTTCAGCCTCAATGAAGAGGACTTTTACTGGTGGCTTGACTTGGGAGAAGTTAATAGAAATAACAGTAATATGAAGAACAATTGAAGTATTTCATAAAAATGAACACTTACAATGGTCCGAACTCAGCCTCAGAGAGGTTTACAACAGCAATCTACTTGAATCTACTTGAAGCTACTCCTATGAATCGAAGTGCAGTGCGGGTATTTAAAGTGCAGGTATTTAAAGAACAGGTATTTAAAGACTGGAAATGTAAAAGACTGGAAAAGAAAATATATGAAGTAAATGACTGATTTGTATGATTTGAGTCCGTCCTCTTTTTCTGGGGGCTGCCCTGCTATTTATACTCGTCAGTGATGACCTTCGAACTACACTTCGAACCGTCGAACTGCTCCTCCATGATCGCTGATCATGCTTCCTTACAAGTAGCTCCATTACGCCATTACTGGCAGTTGAGCTTCCCTCTTGTACTTGAATTTGAATATGAGTAACCGTTGAAAATATGTCATCTTGCATCCCGTTATTGATCTAGTGTTACTCAGATCATGTGAGGACCAATATTTATTGCCACGTGTACGATCAGGATTAAAGGCTTGAATAACCTTCCTTTATTACCCTTACTCTGCCACGTGTCGAGCTGTAACTGGCTTTTACAAAATATGTAGCCAACATTACCCCCCGCACTAATATACCCAATACTTGGTGATATTAGTGGATTACAGTTTTCCCGCGCCTCTAGATCGTGTATGGAGTCCAAATTCTGGAAATACAACCGTCATCCATTTGGTGATCATTTGCATTAACTCGTTGAACATCCCAATACCTTAGTATTCGAACAGGCTATGGCTGCATCAACTTCCCTTACTACTGATCAAGCATATGAAGAGCCTTTGAGTGATGTTATTCCTCCTCGAAAGAATCTCCACGCATTCATTAGCCACCTTTACCCGCCCTTCTCTATTCAGGTAATAGAGGCTTTTGCAGATTACAAACCTTTGGACTACGAACACATTGCCTTTAATCCCTTGGTTTACAAACTTACAGACACAAAGAGTTCTTCCCCTAAGCTCCCTTTGTATTTTGACCAAACTACTCTCAAGCCTTTGCTTCGACAAGTTGCAAATATGGACTTAGGAAACTCTTCTTCACAGACCTCTGCATGGGATGAAACTGTAACCTCTTCACCCTCTGAGGCTTCTGGCTGGACAAGCTGGTCAACTCCTGAGACTTATGATTTAAGGGAGCGAATCAATCACCAATTTGTTGAGTTCACTGACCCCTTGGAGTTTCCCTCCTACGCTCGAAGCTCAGTGGTCTACCCTTACGTGCCCATTGACCTTTGACGTAGCTTGGAAGAGACTCTACTTGTGGCTTGGTATGCTTCTTCCATGCCTACAAAGATAATGCACCCTGCCCGGCGTCCAGAAGAAGCACAAGGGTATACCCCTTCATTCTTAGCCAAGAAGGCGAAGATTTGTTCTTCTGATTGGCTTGATTACATTAATGCCTTTGTTCCTTCTGCTCCCGTGCCATCTCCCATAATAGAGGCATCCACACCCTCTTCTGCATCTTCTGAGATAGAAACATCTACTCCTTCCCCTTTGTCTTCTGAAGCAGAACCATCTACTCTCTTCCCATCTTCCGAAGCGGGATCATCTTCTCCTTCTCCTTCTCCCATTCTTTCTTGGACAGAGAAACTAAGACTTGCCCTTCCAATGGACAAAGTTTTTCCACCTTACCAACCTCCGTCACCCCCTTCTCCAGCCGAGCGAAAGCAAGCTCAACTTTTGCTCGCGGCTTTCTCCCACCTGCCCTTCAATGTTCTTGAGGATGACATTCCTTTTAAGAACTTTCAATGGGCTTGTGATGTTCTGACTAGGGGTCATGTCCTCAACCCTCTTGCCCAAGCAGAGCTTCATTTGTTTTTGGACCAACTCCCAGTGCTCCTCTACTGGCATCGGAATTCTAAGATCACCACCCAAAATCTGGATCAACTTTTATCTCTCCGAATTCATGCCCAGTATGAAGCAGAAAATTTCATCGAAGAGTTCGATGACTTCAAGAATAAAGATTCTGCGTACTGGGACGATTTGGTTATAGATGAATCGGAACAAAAATCAAGGGAAGAGGCTTTTGAAACCAAGGTTGAAGAACTCTATTATGAAGTGAGAGCTCATCAGCTTATGCAGCCAACTTTAGAAGAGATAGAAGAAATAATAAAGAAAGAACAGAAATTTATTGACCATTGCTGGACAAAATTTCATGACCTCGTTTATTTATTCTATTCCTTATTTTTATGAACTTGAATTTGTACCCAGATAGGGTCACTTAATGTAATCGTCTTGGCTTTAATATAAACAAAGTCTTTCTGTACTTAACACTGTTTGACTCTGTTTCCTTTTATCTTTAACAGCTAACTCGTAACTTCGAATTTGAACAATCTCATCCTTCGAATCAATTGTTTAATGAAGTACTAAAAGAACCAATCATGTCTTTTTCCAATTCATGGAGTAAAATTGACAATTCTGGCAGATATTATTTTAGTACTTCGATTTCAATGACTTTACTCTTCAACACTAACTGTAACCAATATATGGTCATGGTTGATAAAGCCAATCAATTTTAAACTGATCTCTTTTGGCTTCGAAGGGCAACCTATGGCAATTCCTTCTTGCTCATATAGAAACCAATGATTGGTCTTGGATGTTTCGAACAGTGCCCCTCTTCCTTAAAGAGTCCTAAGGTTTGTTTCGAATGTTGTCATTTTGACTGATAACCTTCAAACAGGTCTTTAGATTTTTTGAAGTAGACCAATACTTTGAGCATTCAAGCATTTTTAAGCATGTAGTATGCTCCGAACAGCGTTTCTCATACTCAGAGAATACTAGGTTTTGCTCCGAAGGTCGTTACTTTGATTTATAACCCCTAAACAGACCCATAATCAAGCAATTTAGCACCTTTAAGCATATACTAGGCTTCAAAGCCGACTTATGTATTTCGAAGCCGTTGTTATTTGATTTTTTGACGCCAAGATCTTGTTTTCGAAGCCAAATATTTCATTTCGAAGCTGGCCCCAATCCCCGGAATAAGCTTTTCCCTCCAAAACTATCAATATTGGAAGAAATTCCTCGCATTCGTACTTTTAGTACTTAACGACTTACGGGGTATAATTTCGGACACAAAGGTTTTAAAACCCTCTCGTTTCGTGTTCCGAAATCTCTTGCCTTTTACAAACCCTTCTCTCTACTGGTTCTTCTGATCTTCTTTGCTCTTCTTTTGCTTACTACCAATGGATCCCTCCTCTCTAAAAGTACTTGCTGGCGACCATATCAGTCCTACCATGGCTTTGAAATATTGTATCGATGAAGAAATCAGCAAGCTGACATCTGGTGAGTCAAGTAACATCGATGGTCGTCTTTTCGTTCCTCGCCACAGCAACAAACAGGAGTACGTCCTAGGTCCTATCTTCCGGGAGGTTCCTGCTCAACTCCCAGCTCTGTACCCTCGTTTGGAGGACCATTTCCTTCTCTACGAAGGAAGGCTTGATGGGGAACTTGGAGGGTAAACCGTCCTCATCGTTGCTGGCCGACATTGAGGACTGAATGGGAGGAATGGTATGACAGAGTGGTGCCTGCGAGAGAAGATGACCTGCAAGAGCTTTATATCCTCGATGCCCTTCGACTTTCCAGGTTCATTATTCCTGAAGACCCCTTTTTGATTCCTGCTGCCTTATGTTTTTGGAATATGGCTTTCAATTTCTTCCAGTTTCGGTGCGGTATGATGGCCCCCACCGTTCTTGATATTTGCCATCTCCTAGGGCTTTCACCCCATGGTTCTCCTTTTACTCCCAACTATCCAGACCTTCCTGTCAAATTTTCTCTCCCAGCCCTAAACTCCTCTTATAGTGACTTCGTAAAGGCTGAAAATAAGAGCGAAGGTCCTGTGCGGGACAGAGAATTCTTCTCCTTCATATTATACTGGTTATGCAAATTCCTCTTTTGCACCTCATCTCAGAGGATTATGCCTGAGTTTGCTCCACTTGCGAAGGCACTCATTTTGAAGAAACATATCGCTCTTGCTCCTTATCTTCTAGGTCATGTCTACAGAACCTGCTCCCAATTTTGCGAAAAACCCCTCGATGCTAACCAAGGAGGTCCCCTCTGGGTGCTCCAACTCTGGCTCTTTGCTTATTTCACTGACCTACATCCCAAGTGTTTAGGATTCCTTGTTCAGGATCCTAGTACTTACGGGGAAAAATATGCCAGGATTGCCCTTTATCCTGCTTCCTTTGCTTATTACTTTACCTTCTTTTATCAACTTCCTATCTCTCCATCTGCTTCCTTCTTTTGTCCTTTCGAAGCCAATAGAGGGCCAACCTGGCTACAATCTTTTCTGGCTGATAAGGAATGTTCCACTTCTCCCCACAAAGATATGTGGGCCTCTATATTATTACCAAGGGAGCTGTTCATTGGCACTCTGAGCCCTCGAGCCTATAAATGCATATCTGAGGTATACTGCCCTTCTCAATTTGCAAGGCAATTTGGGCTCTCTCAAGGGATACCTGTTCCTCTTTGCAGTCTTTCAAATGTCCATCCCACTGCCAGGGATTTGAGAATACCCAAATCCAAGCCAGAGGCAGCAGTACTCAGACTGCTGAAGGAATTGAGTGAATTCCAATTTATCCCCTTTCGCCCCTTTGGCTCAGTTTTAAAAAGGTTTAAGAACTGGTGGACAGCCAATATGGAAGTGCGCCTCTCTGCACACCCTCATGACTTGTTGGTGGGGTTGGGATTGCCTTCGAAGGATAAGTCAACAACAGCCCAGAACACTTCTCCCCCTCCTGAAGTTGTCACCACCACTCCTGCCACTTTACCCCTTCCAGCCAGGGTTACTAGAGCTGCTTCGAAGAAGGGTGAGCATCTTCAAGTTCTTCTCCTCCCCTTTTATTTCTGAATCTTTTGTTGGTTTCCTTATACTCACGCTTTTGGTGTAGGGTCTCCACAAGAAGAGTCTCCCAAGAGAGCCGAGACTTTAGCTATTCTCAAGAAGAAACAACAACAAAAAACAAAAAAGAGACTAGTCCTTCCTCCTGAAGCACCTGAATCTTTTGAAGAAGAAAGAGAGGTTGAACCAGAGAAGGAAGTGCCCTTACAAAGAACAAAGAGACAAAAGGTAGCTGTATCTTCATCTGATGCCATTGAAAATCCTGTTAGCGAGGCAACCACCATAATAGCGGAGAAAGAACTTATCTCTGGAGAGTCTGAACCCCGATCTGAAAAAGGGGAGGTTGGAAAAGAATTGGTTGTATCTCTGCCAAGGGAGAAAAGAAAGAAAATGACTGTTCCTGTCACTGACCATGTTGAGGACTCTACTCATAAAGCAGCCGCCAAGGCAGTCGAACAAGAACATTCCAAGGCAATCGTTGTATTTGAGAGGGCCAAGAAAAGATGGCAAGAGCAAAGAGAGGAAGCTACTACTGCCGATGCAACACAAGGGGAAATGGTAAGAAGGCAGCAGACTGCTGGACATTACTCTCTCCACAGTTCTCCCATCAGTACTAGCGCTTCTGGAACAAGTAATTTCTTTCATACCTCTGCTGATTTTTACTTTGTCAGCTTGTGGTATTGAAATTTAACATTGTTCTGCATTTCTTCCTTTTGCAGCGACAACTACTGCACTCACCTTTCCAATGAGACCTTCCTCAATTTCGGTTGAGGTTGACCAAATGCAGAATGTCAGGGTTGTTCGAGTCGTACTTCCACTTCCAAAGCCTAGATTTGTCGTACCTTCTTTAAATTCCAGTATTCCTGCATCTCTTTTTCTTGGATTAAAGCCATACCTCCTTTTTTTGGCTCGTGACCTACCTCAGTCTACTTTTCCTTCGAGCCCTGCTCTTTCTCCGTCCTTTATAGAAACTCCAACTGCTACTCCATTCCCAATGGCAGTTGATTCTTCCACAGAAGACACTGGTAGCCCTTCAATTCATGGTTCATCACCAATGCCCACTTCCGGCCCCTCTTCTCTTGATTTGCTGGTGGCCAAGACCATAGAGGCTGCCAAAGATGCTCCATCCGTTTCTCCCATCCCTATGCAGCCCTTTGCGTCTTCCACCACAACACTCTCTATGCCCTTCATGTCAAGGGATGAGGTAGACATTTTTGAAGGAAGACTAGCTAGTCTCTTTGACATACCTTCTACCTCTCCCACCTCTACTGCCGAAGCTGAGCCATTAGCCTTGGCTGACTCCCTATTGGAAATCTTCGAGAGTGCTCCTTCCTCCAGCAACAAGCCTTTTGTACCTTCAGTAGATTTGGACACATGCTTGCAACTGTTGACTTCCTTTTCAAGGATCCCCTTTGAGGCTCTACAAAGGCCTATCATCAGGAATGGGTTCCTTCAATGCTGTAACATTGCTGAGCAGTCTGCCATGAGTGTCTCAAGTCATCTATCTCAGGCTGCAGCTACTATTGATTTTCATCTCAACATTTGCCATGCTGCTAAGGCTGCGGATGATAAGCTGGCTAAGGACCAGAGTTTTGTTTCTCAAGTGCATACTGAAATATCAACTCTGAAAGAACAACACTCTTCTGCCTCCCACTTTCGAGTCCAACTTCTGGAGAAGAAAGCTCAACTCGAAGAGGAGTTAGCCGCAGTAAACCAAGCCTTGGTTCGAACTGATAAGAAACTGCACATCACCAATCAAGGGCTGGCTGATCGAAAAGAAGACATGGCTGTAGCTATTCAATTATTTCCTTCCCTTAGCAATAGGAAAGCTATTGTACAAAAACAATTAAAGCATTGTAATGATTTTTGGGCCAATTTGTGGCATAATGTACTTAATTCTTTATGAAAGCACAATATTTTGAATATCATTTGAATAAGCTTGTGTTTTTGCATATGGTGTTCACTCTATCCCTTGTGTTTCCCAAATGGTTGGAAAATAAGGTTTTAAATATCTTCCAATAATCTTTTTGGGATGTACATAACCATTCAAATTTCTTAAATGGTATGCCCCAAAAGGCAGAACCCTATGAATTTGATATGGTCCTTCCCAGTTAGGTGACCATTTGCCAAACTTATGGCTTTTAATCCCAATTGGGAGTATTGTCTTCCATACCAAATCACCTTCATCAAAGCCAATGTGTTTGACTTTCTTATTATAATTCTTGGCTGCTTTCTTCTTTTGGAAAAGAATACTATTTAATGCCAAAATTCTGGCTTCATCTATGCCTTCTAATTCTAAGCACATACTTTGATGGTATTGTTCAGGATTCAATTGATCTTGACATCTTACTCTCAAAGATTTAACATTAATCTCTACTGGTAAGACTGCATCATGTCCATACACCAAGGCATAGGGAGTGACTCCTGTGCTTGACCTCGGTGAGGTTCTATATGCCCACAGAACATCCAATAATAGGTTATGCCAATCCCTAGGATTGTCATCCACAACTTTTTGTATTCCTTTTTTCAAGGACTTATTGGATGACTCAGCTTGACCATTAGCTTGTGCATAATAGGGTGTGGAATTAACAAGACTAATTCCAAATTCTGCCACAAAAGACTTCACCATCTTCCCATCAAACACAGTTCCATTATCAACTGTTATGGTTTGCGGGATGCCAAATCTATGGATCAAATCTTTAATAAAACCAATAACCTCTGTTTGGTCTACAGCCTTGTATGGCTTAGCTTCGACCCATTTAGTGAAGTAGTCAGTAGCCACTAGAATGAAACAATGATGTTTCGAAGAAGGTGGGTGTATTTTTCCCATCATATCCATGGCCCACCCTCTAAATGGCCAAGGCTTCACTACTGCATGTAGGTCAGTTATGGGCACGTGCCTTATTGTGCCATGCTTTTGACATGCCTGACACCCCTTTGCATATTCTATGCAGTCTTTAAGGATGGTTGGCCAATAATAGGAATGCCTTCGAAGCAACCACCTCATTTTTACACCAGGTTGGTGAGCACCACAGATACCTTCATGGACCTCAGCCATGGCTGTTAGCGCTTCTTTCGGGCCTAGACATTCTAACAATAAGCCATCTCCCCCCCTTTTGTAGAGAGCATTACCATATATTATATATTACATAGACTGCAATTTGACTTTTCTACTGGCCTTCAAAGATGGACCAGCCAAGTACTGCATTATTGGATGCCTCCAATCTTGTTCTTGTAAGTCATTATGATTGACTTCCAAGATCACATTCCTTTTATTCAAAGGTTGTATTAATCTCTGATATGTTGTTTGGCTTATGTCCCTTTGTGTATTATCCCTTCTCTTGAAGTTCGAAGCTTCCTGAGCCACATCATTGGCTCTATTGTTCAAGAATCTTGGAACATGGGTTACATTTGCTATTTGAAACTGAGAAAGCAAATGTAATGCAACAACATAATATGGCAGGATACTTATGCTTTGATACTTGAAAATTCCTTTCACTTGGTTAACCACCAATTGAGAATCTCCAAATATGTCAACTGCATGTACTTGTAATCCAATAAGAATCTCTAGTCCCACAATTAAGGCTTCATATTCAGCCTGGTTATTGGAACAGGTAGCTTCATCCACTCTAAAACCATGGGTAGTTTCTGTCCCCTGTGGAGACTTGATTACAATACCAATTCCAATTAACCCATTTGCTTTCGACCCATCGAACCACATTTGCCATGGCTCAACACTGGCCATACCAAGTTCCATTTTCTCCTGGCTCTCTGTTTGAGATGGATGATCTGCCAAGAAATTGGCTAAAACCTGCCCTTTTACTGCCCTTTGAGGGACATATTCTAGATGAAATTTTGATAAGGCAAGCATCCATTTGCCAATTCTTCCCCTCAACATTGGTCTAGATAACATATATTTAACCAAATCTGTGGTTGCAATTACCAAGACAGTTGTAGGCAAAAGATAATATCTTAATTTTATTGCAGCAAAATACAAAGCAAGACACAGCTTTTCAACAGCTGAATATTTACATTCACAAGAATTTAAAAACCTACTAAGGTAATAAATAGCTTGCTCCTTGCCTCCTTCATTGTCTTGGGCTAAGAAAGCTCCCAATGAATCCTCTGCTGCGGCTATGTACAACTTCAAGGGCTTGTTCCCCTTTGGTGGCATCAGCACTGGAGGGTTAGCCAAGTAGGCCTTGATACCTTCGAAAGCAATTTGATGCTCTACTGTCCACACAAATTCCTCTTCATCTTTCAGCCTTAACAAGGAAGAAAATACTTTAGTTTTCCCTGCAGTGTTAGAAATGAACCTTCGAAGAAAGTTAACCTGTCCAAGGAACCTTTGTAATTCTTTCTTACTTGATGGGGGTTTGGCTTCAATGATTGCTTTAGCTTTATTCTGATCAATCTGTATTCCTTTCTTGTGAACAACATAGCCCAAGAAATTTCCAGATGATACACCAAAAGCACATTTAAGAGGATTGAGCTTTAACTTGAACTTCCTCATCCTTTCAAAAGCTGCTTCTAAGTGAAACAGGTGCTCTTCCATGGATTGGGACTTAACCACAATGTCGTCAATATAACATTCCAAATATCCTCCAATAAGATCATGAAAGATAGTGTTCATGGCTCTTTGATATGTAGCTCTAGCATTCTTTAGACCAAATGGCATTTTAACCCATTCAAAGGTGCCAATATTCCCAGGACATCTGAATGCTGTCTTGTGGATATCTTCCTTTGCAATGCAGATTTGGTTATAGCCGGAATGCCCATCCATCATTGACAAGACTTGGTGACCTGCTGAACTGTCCACCAGCAAGTCCACTATAGGCATAGGGTACTCATCTTTGGGAGTTGCCAGATTTAAATTTCTGAAATCGATACATACCCTCATTTTGCCATTCTTCTTGACTACAGGCACAATATTAGATAGCCACTCGACATACCTGGCTGTTCTAATAAAACCTGCCTTGAGGAGTCTAAGGATCTCTTCCTTAACCTTCTGAATTACTTCTGGACTCATCCTCCTTGGTTTCTGCTTGTAAGGCTTGAAATTAGGCTTCATGGGGAGCCTATGTTCCACTAATGACCTATCCAATCCTGGTAGTTCATTATAAGACCATGCAAAGCAATCTTTGTATTTCTTCAGAACAACCAATAGCTGGTTTCTGTCCAGAGCATTCAAACAAGCACTTATATAAGTGGGCTGTTGTACAGAACCTTCCCCTAGATTTACTTCTTCTAAAGGGTCTTGTGCATGAGAACTCCCTCTGGTTTCTTCTACCTTTGAAGTGATCTTCAAGCTTGATTCTGCCCCCAGGTTCTTCAATTCAATATCTCTGCCCTCCTCTTCATAGACAAAATCTGTCCACAAGGCTTCCTCTTCCTGTATCTCCTGGACTTTTGTTTCAATGTCCAAGGCACAGTACTTACCAAGAGTCAAGACTCTAGCCTGTTGCTTCTGCTGTTTGCAGCCAATTATCATGGCCTCTCTCTCTTGCTCCTGAACTTTCTGGACTATTGCTTTTATGTCCAATGCTGAAAATTTAATCAAAGCCAAGGACTTGGCTTCTTGTGGTTCCTCTCTTTGCCTATAACCAGGCATCATTGTCATCTCCAAGGACAACCTCTTCATCAGCACTTTTTTGGACTAAGTGCTTCAGGTGTGTCACCTCCTCATCAGCCGTCACTTCGGCTGAGCTGTCATCTTTCATCAGTATACTGAGAGGTGTCACTCCCTCAATATACAATTTAGCCTCCGCAAAGTCTGCACAGGCTATGAAGGGTTGAGGATCTGCATCGATTTCCTCTGTCTCTCCATTGCCTAAAGCCATCATGATTTTCTGATGTAAAGAAGAAGGCACACATTTGTTAGTGTGGATCCAATCCCTTCCAAGCAAAGCATTGTATTTAGCATTACTGTCGATTACGAAGAATGCTGTCATACAATCCCTGGTTCCCACACTTAAATTAATGGGTAGAATCCCCTGAGCCATTTGCTTATCTCCAGCAAAACCAGCAATGGTTGTGCTGGTTGGTATCAACCTGGGATTCTTTTTTCCTAGTTTCTTCAAAGAAGATTTCGGGAGTAGGTTTACTGCTGCCCCATTGTCTATCAGGACTCGGTTCAGCTGTATCCCATCAAAGAAAGCCTTGATGTACAAAGGCCTGACGTGCTGCGTCATCGAATCTGAGGGGTACTCGAATGGATACGATAGATTGATGCTTACCACTTCCTCACTTTCATATTCATCTTCCATCGGGGTAACCATTTCGAAGTTATCTTACACCATGCTTGCTTGCGAGTCTTCACTAGAGATCTGAACTGGATCAGCTTCCTGCCCTTCCTGATTTTCATCTCCAGCTTGGAATTCCTGTGGTAGTATGTGTACCATGTTCACTGATACTGGGGGAAACGAGCCAAACTGGATGGCTGGCTGTACTTGTTCCCCCTCTTGGTTACTTTGGTTGACCCCCTCAGAAACATCCTGCATGATGCATTCTGGTGTTTCATTGCTAACTGATCCCTTCGAAGGATCTTTCTCAACTGGCTCTTCAGTCAGAAACGTTTGCTCAGCCATGAAGGCTTCGAACATCTCTTCCTCCACGACCTCTTTCTTCTGGCTTATGCTAATCTCTTCTTCGGTCTCGCTATCTGTCTCCATCAGAGCTTTCTCCAACCCTACCAAACTAGCCTTCTCTCTGGTTTTCAGTTCAGAATGAACCTTGGCCATCTGTTCTCGGCTGCAGACCACTTTGCTCTGTGGAACTGGCTTTGGAGCATAGTCTGACTTTGGGTTCTTCCTTCCTTCCGTTTTGACTGGTGAAGAATTTTCTCCACTTTCCTTCAGATCTTTCTGATACTGGGTGTACCTGCGCTGAATTTTTCTTCTCTGTGATCTTGAGATGACTGGGACCATGTCTGGTTCCCTTGTCTTTGGGTGTTTAAGCAGCACCCAGTTATTTGGAGCCACCATAGGAGGCCTGATCATCCTGCCTTGGTTTACAACATCTCCTCGAACAGGCAATTCTCTAGGTTTGTTTTGCATTACAAACCAGTCTGGGACTCCAGGTACCCATGAACTTGCTGATTCAGACGCTGAACTGCCCTTTTCCACCTTCGAAGCCATCTTCAAAACTGGCCGTGAAGGTAAGTGCTTGGTTTTGTCCTCATGTTTTGAATCTGATTCAGACCTTCGATAAGGGTGACCATTTTCTGTCCTGCGTGAAACTGGTCTAGAGGGCCAATCTCTGGCTTTGATTCCATGAACTGAACCCCTCTCCAGTTTTCTTTCAGAATGGCTACTCTCCATTCTATAATAGTTATGTGGCCTGGATTCATGCAAGAGCTTCTTGCCTTTGTCATGCATTCTGTTCACCACAGGCTCAACCACTGGTGGTCTCTGCCTATCACTAGCCGGATACGGCCTTTTGTTGTAAGCATTGGTTGACTTAGGACGTCTCTGAACATCCCTGTAGTATTGCTTCCCATCAGTTGGAAGCCCCTTCAACCACTTGTAACTGAGTCTGCACCTGGGGCACATTCTCTGCATCACCGCTGCTTCCAAGGAGTTGTCATCTAGTGTTTCTTCGTCAGATTGCTCCTCCTGATGTGAGAAACCTTGTCCAATAGCTGGTAGGTTTCTAGTCTCCTTCTTAGCAGTTATCTGGTTGGCAGTATGCATTTGCACGTTGACCTCTTCCAACTCTTGCAGAGATAGATTCTGGAAGTTTGGTACAACCACATTAGCTGTGCCTTCTCCAACTTCTGGAAACGGATCACTGTCAATTCCCATGGCTTTTTCTGTTTTAGCTGGGAACTTCAAACTTCCTTTCCGAATCTGTTCTTGGATCCTGTCTCGAAAAACAATGCAGTTTTTAGTCGAGTGAGATCAAGAATTATGCCATTTACAGTATACTTTTCCTTTCAGTTCATCTGGAGATGGTAGTTTTACTCATTTTGGTAACTTAAGGAAATTAGCCGCGAGCAAATAATCAAAGATGTCATCTGCTTTTGTTAAATCGAAAGAGTATTTTCTGTGAAAGTCTTTCTTTTTAAACTGCTGGTCTATAGTTGTATCCTTATGAATTAATGCTTCACAAATTACAGGTTCTTTGCCTACAATCTCTGCTGCATCTATTTCATAATTAGGATCTCTATAATATGTCTTATATGATGCATTATTTCGATCTTGTTCCTCTTCTAATAATGCTTCATATCGAGACACCTTATAGGTCAATTCGACCAAATCTCTGAATTCAGTTGAATCAAACTTCTTTCGAAGCCTGAATTCTAAACCATTTTGAGCCAATCTGACGAATTCTGGCTCTGGCAGGATGACTCTACATTTATTTCGAGCCCTTTTAAATCTGGCAATAAACTGAGTAGCCTTTTCTTCAGGCCTTTGACTCAATCTAGCCAAATCTGCCATAGATACTTCTGGCTCTGATTGGAAGAATTGGGCATGAAATGCCTCTTCCATTTGTTGCCAATTTTGAATGGAGCCAGGTGTAAGGTTGATGTACCATACAAATGCTCCCCCCGTTAGGGAATTTGGAAATAATCTCAGTTTCATATAGTCATGGTTAGTAAATTCACCGCATTGAGCAGCAAACCTAGCAATATGTTCTATCGTTGATTGATTTCCAGTCCCATAAAAAAGGGTAAAATCTGGTATCCTGAATCCCCTTGGGTATTCATGCACCCTATCCACCCATTCTGGGTATGGTTTTCTGTATATAGGAGTCTGGACCCCCCGAGCCATTGGTCCACATATCTCCCTAACAATATCAGCAATCTGGTCTCTAGGGACCATATTTTGTGCCTGCTGAACCACTACTGGAGGGGCAAACACAGGATTTGGTGGACAAACTTGTGCTTGTGGTCCTCTTGGTCCATAAGGTGGTAAATTTGGGGCTGGTTGTCCTTGCGGTGCAGGTTGCTGTTGGGGGTGTGGGTAACCCCTTTGAGCCTGACCTGCGAAAGGACCTGCAAAAGGTGCTGGAACAGGTGTTGTGTCTCTGCCATTTGTAGGAAAACCCTCCAACCCCCCGGGTGTAAATTCGAATAAGGGATTAGTGTACCCCCTTGTGCCAGGCATGGCTTCGAACATGGGATTTGTAACCATTCTTATGCCAGTTTCTTGTACTTGGCCAGATCCACCAACCTGTGTGGCTTCATTATTAAGTACTGAGGCATTTTGGCCTGCTATAGGCCTTGAAATGGGTTCATACCAAGACTGAGGTGATGGTCTTTTAAAGTTTTGGGTACTAGTTTGACCATTAGAATGTCCATTAACTTGCATAGGCTGTTTTTCTCTAGCCAATCTTTGTTGGGGGACATTTACAACTTCCTCCGTGTGTCTTGTGTTTGTTGGTTGGTGGTTATTCATTCGATCCAAAAAGGATGTTGCCCACCTTTCCATTGTGTTCATTAATTGTTGTCCCATGGCATTTACTAAACCATCCCATGGATTTGTTGGTTGAATAAATGGCACAGTGGACGGTCCAATTCCTTGGTTTTGTCCAATAATATGAACATATGGTTCTTGTCCAGAAGTACTGGTCTGTTCGACCATAGGTTCTGACAATATAGGAGTTTCCACAGGATGTGTTACCACATTATCCTCTGGATTTGGTATTTCTACCTCTCCTTCCACGCCTTCTTCCAAGCGTTCATTTTCTCCTTGTCGTCTTCTTCTAGCCATTTTTAATTAAGTCCCACCAGGCGTGCCAAAAATATATGTTGGCTTTTTTGGCTTTTCGAAGGGTATTTTTGTGAATGTGAGCGTGCCAGCAAGGATCAATCAGTCCTTACAGAAATTGTGATTGCCAACCAATTATCAGACGATTGTGTTTTAGTTCTTTTCAGCCTCAATGAAGAGGACTTTTACTGGTGGCTTGACTTGGGAGAAATTAATAGAAATAACAGTAATATGAAGAACAATTGAAGTATTTCATAAAAATGAACACTTACAATGGTCCGAACTCAGCCTCAGAGAGGTTTACAACAGCAATCTACTTGAATCTACTTGAAGCTACTCCTATGAATCGAAGTGCAGTGCGGGTATTTAAAGTGCAGGTATTTAAAGAACATGTATTTAAAGACTGGAAATGTAAAAGACTGGAAAAGAAAATATATGAAGTAAATGACTGATTTGTATGATTTGAGTCCGTCCTCTTTTTCTGGGGGCTGCCCTGCTATTTATACTCGTCAGTGATGACCTTCGAACTGCACTTCGAACCGTCGAACTGCTCCTCCATGATCGCTGATCATGCTTCCTTACAAGTAGCTCCATTACGCCATTACTGGCAGTTGAGCTTCCCTCTTCTACTTGAATTTGAATATGAGTAACCGTTGAAAATATGTCATCTTGCATCCCGTTATTGATCTAGTGTTACTCAGATCATGTGAGGACCAATATTTATTGCCACGTGTACGATCAGGATTAAAGGCTTGAATAACCTTCCTTTATTACCCTTACTCTGCCACGTGTCGAGCTGTAACTGGCTTTTACAAAATATGTAGCCAACAATAAGATAACTTATTCTATATATATATATATATATATATATTCTCTTTCATTTATTTAAATATATTTATTATATATTAAGAAATTGTTTAAAAAGTGTTAAATTGATATATTTTTTGATTTTTTTACAAAAAAAAATATATAAAATACAAATTGTATTTAGAATGATCTAATAAAAAAATAATATAATCCAAATAAAATAATTATGACTTAAATAAAATAGCATGTTAAGCACGTACCAAATAATGACTAATGTTGTATTTGGTTAAGGGATTTGAAAAGATATTTGAAAAAGAAAAATAAAAAAGATAGGTGAAATATGAATAAAGCATACCTATATTTCACTTATTTTCACACATATTTTTCATTTTCCTTTCTAAGGATTGGTTTGACATGTTTGAAAAAAGTCAAAAAGTCACTATCTTATTTAAGTCATATCATCCCATTTAAAGGGTTGTTTGGAATGACCTAAATAAATACACTTTTGTCTTTTTACGAAAACATGTGCAGAAAAGTAGAGAGATAATGAGATGAAAAAAAGATAAAAAGATGAATTATTTAGAACTTTCCAAACTTGACCTAAGTCACATCATCTCTCCAACATATCACTTCAAACCTAACTCTAACTCAACTCATATTTTATAAAAAAATCAAAAAATATACTTATTTAAATCATCCTAAACAAGTCCTAAATTCCTCCTCAAATTCTTGACCAAACCAAACACGACGTACGTGTCAAATCACAAGCATTTCTTTTTATCTTTCCAGCGTGAAATTCCCCAAACAAGTTCGAAAAGGCTAGGGTCCTCCCCTGTCACCACGGCTGCTCCGCCACCGCCTCTCTCTCTCTCCTCTCCTCTCCTCTCCTCTCCTCCCCGCGTCCTTCCTCTTCTTCCTCTCTCAAAATTTCAGACAGTACCCTAGGTTTCAATTCCATCTGGATACCAAAAAACTTGGAATTTCACCTATATAATTCTCTTTCATTCCTATATTGAGAGACAGAGAGAGAGAGAGAAGGAAGAGAGGAGGGAGGAGAGATGGCGATTCTGTATGCATTGGTGGCAAGGGGATCGGTGGTGTTGGCAGAGTTCAGCGCAACGTCAACGAACGCAAGCACGATCGCGAGGCAGATCTTGGAGAAGATTCCGGGGAACAACGACTCGAATTTGTCGTATTCTCAAGATCGCTACATCTTTCACGTCAAGCGCACCGATGGCCTTACCGTTCTCTGCATGGCCGACGATACCGCCGGAAGTAAGCCTCATTATTGCTTTTCTTAATTTATTTATTTATTTGGCTTTTTGTATTAGTTTTACTGTTGGTTTGGATGTTCTTAAAAAAAGTGTATTTTTGATTTATTGGCTTATATGGCTTGGGTTTGGGTTTGATATGATTTGTTAGAGAGGTGATGTGATTTAAATAAGATGATGTGATTTAAATAGGATACTGACTTTTTGACTTTTTGTATTATTTAGTAGATGCCAAACTTGACTCTTCGAATCCCTAAGCTTGATTTATGATCAATTGAATTTTTTGCTCAATTGGAGTCCAGAATGAAATGCTGCTCACATTTTTGACTAACGTGTTTGGATCACTTTAGCCTGTCTTCATAAAAAGTCTGATTGGATTCAAAGGTATATGTATAAGCAAAAGGAAATTAATAGTGCTATACAATCTAAAAAATATATACAGAATTTTGATTTGAATGATGTGGCAATGGGAAATTCTATTAAGTTGTGTTTGATTTGGGGATTTGGAAGGGAAAATGGAAAATGTGTATGAAATCATATAAAATATAGGTATATTTTATTTATATTTTACTATCTGTTTCTTTTTCCTTTTCAAATCACTTCTCAAATTCTCCAACCAAATACAACATTAAATTCGTGCACTTGAGAAAATCTTAGTACACAATTTATCTTGTTTGGATATAAACTTTCGAAAGAAAGTCAAATGTTTAGATATGAACTTATGAACAAAAATATATTGTACATATATACATTTTGTTCAACTTTTTATGTTGAACAACGGTCTTTTGTTCAAAAGTTTATATTTGAGCATTTGACTTTTCTTTTCTCCCGAGGTGATCGCCGAAGGCCAGAGGTGGTTGTTGGCAAGGGAGGAGGGAATCACAATAGTGTTGATAATGAAAGATGTGAAGGAAGGATATTTTAGAGATATAGGACTTATAAGTAAATAAGTCTGGGCAATTCGACTGGCCCGTATGTGGCCCCCCAAACAAAGGTTTCAAAAATTTCAAATACGTGTAAGATTTATCTCTCTCAATGATAAATACAAAAGATACAGCCACCATTTTACAAGAATGTTAGACAATAAATCCAACAATAACTCTCTTCAAGAGTGGATGAATCAATGATGTACAAAGACAAATGTTTTTGAAAGTTGGGACTTAAACTTGAATCATTAGATGAATTTTCCCATTTAATGCTCAATCTTTTGTTTGCTAGTGAGTTAAGAACTCCTTTTGTACCCCTCCATTCAAATCTAACCATTGGAGGGAGGTGGGGATCATTTAATGTAAAAAGTAGCCATTTGAAAAAGTGATTTTGTGTTGTTAGTTTCAAAACAACCCCGCTAGGTAGCTCGAAAAATTAGAGGCTCTAGTGGCCCTAAATCCCAAAACGACGTCATTTTGGTTTTTTTTTTTTTCTTTTCTTTTTTTTCCCTCTTCTTCCTTTCCATAACACTTCCAAAAGAAGAAGAAGAAGAAGAAAAAGAAGAAGAGAAGAGGAGAGGAGAGGAGAGGAGAGGAAAGAGATGAAGCATCAACAAAACAGTTAACAACAATGAAGAATCATTGTGAGATTCTAAGTTTCAACAACAATGAACAATCAACCCAAAAAAAAAAAAAAAAGAAAAGAAAATACAAAGCAACATCATCAACAACAATGAATCAACAGAGCAACAGCATCAACAACAATGAATCAACCCAAAAAGAAGAAAAGAAAAGAAAATAAAAAAAGAAAAGAAAAAACAAAGCATCAATACAGATATGTGTATACACACAGAGGATGGCGGGCGCCGGTGATTCTTCCCTCTTCCTCTCTGTTCCCCCTTCCTTCTCTCTTCCGTCTCTCTCACTGTCTTCCTCCCTCCCTCTATTTCCACAATAAAAGAGCCACGGAAATTTCGAGCTCTGAAGCATTTTTCATTTCAAAATATCTTTGGTGTCGACACCGACTCAAATTGAGTTGACAACACCAAACTCCTTCGAGGCGACACCTTCTGGGAGAAAAGGCCGGCACTAAGTCAACACCAATTGATTCTGGTGTCGACACATTCCAGCAGATGGTGTACCAAAGTGGACACCACCAAATTTTGGTGTCGACACCTTCCGGGTAGAAGCAATAAATCCTTCTGTATCTTTCATAGTATCGACACCATTCAATATGGGTAGCTGTAGCAACCACCTCAATAAAAGCTTGACAGAAGGCATTCCAAGATGTTCGAAACTTGATCCAACACAAGTTCAACAATAATAGAATATCTTTAAACATAGGATAATTAGTTTCATAGGATCAAATACTTGGATATTTTTAAATGGCAACATAAGATATCAAAGATTTAAGTACCATAACAAACATTATGAATTAAGAAGCTTGAGATCTATGAAAAAATAATTTATGTACCCCATTTAACTCATTTTGTTATCATCAAAATCATTTTATGAAACCTTGGGGCTAACAGTTCTGATTCTTTCACACTCTACAAGCTATTGTGAAATGTGTTTAATTATTATCATGATTATGACAAGGATCAAAAACATCTTTTCTATGTGTCTTGATTGAGACTATTCTTTTTCTTTTTTCTTTTTTCTTTTTTCTTTTTTCTTTTTTTAACTGCTTCTAGCTAAGGATATCTGTTTTGTATTTTGCTAAATTCTGAATTCTTTCTGAAGGGAGAATTCCTTTTACATTTCTCGAAGACATCCATCAGAGATTTGTGAGGACTTATGGTCGGGTAGTTCTTTCAGCCCATGCTTATGCCATGAATGATGAATTTTCAAGGGTTTTGAGCCAACAAATGGAATATTACTCAAATGATCCAAATGCAGATAGGATAAACCGGTTAAAAGGTGAAATGAGTCAGGTACGTTTTGAATTCTAATTTATTTTAATTTTTTTTTTGGGTGTGTGTATTGCACATATATAAAAACTGTTAATATCAGTCTTATCTATCCAAACATCCATTGTTTATCCCTTTTTTTCTCTTCCATGGTTTGTGGCTTTTGAGCACTGTCCTCTGTGGTTGTTTAGTGGTTTCAATTTGACCAGCCCATTTATAATTGCTTGTGTTTGACCAAAGAGGATGAGATTTCTTGCTTGAATGGAAAAACGATGCATTAGGCCATTTTGTAAATATAATCTGTAGTCTTGACTTTTGTCAACAACGTTAACAAATTTGTAGTATGTCAAAACTCATTTTCCCTTCAACTATGTTCCTCTGTACAAAATATACAAAAATTTACAGCACATCTGATTCTGCTTGGATCATTACTTTTTTGTGACAATTAACTTTCAAATGTGATTGTTTCATCTGACAGGTGCGCAATGTCATGATAGAGAACATTGATAAAGTTTTAGAGAGAGGTGACCGCTTGGAGTTGTTGGTTGATAAAACATCCAATATGCAAGGAAATACCTTCCGTTTTAGAAAGCAGGCTCGCCGTTTCAGAAACACCGTATGGTGGAGAAATGTCAAGCTCACGTACGTTTTCTGAGCTAAGACCTCTTTCAGTATATAAGCATTCATGATGAATATGTTTTGATGCATCTTTATCTTCTTGAAGTTTT
This sequence comes from Camellia sinensis, assembly GCF_055761805.1. NCBI lineage: Eukaryota > Viridiplantae > Streptophyta > Magnoliopsida > Ericales > Theaceae > Camellia > Camellia sinensis. The sequence goes on along the minus strand of NC_138971.1, from coordinate 120,838,473 downwards.
ATTTGGAAGGTGGTAGTTCTAATCCACTACTAGATGAATATTACTTATCAGTGGAGACTATTGTTGTTTTGTTGGAATATATGTTAATCAGAACAAGGAAAATCCATCTATTGCCATGGCAAATAAAATAAGGATTTCTTGTTTGGGGGGATGGTGAGGACAATTTGAAGTTGAGCCTAAGAAAATAAGTGGATAAATAAAGAAAATTAAGAACATGATTAGCAACACAAATACAAATGCAGTTGGATTTAAAACAGCTAGCGAATCATAGGGTTGCCTAAGCAACTTGAATAACAACCTAATGATTTATGTTCCTTTGTCTTAATAGTTAATAGAGACAGGTGACCTTTTTAATTATCCTGATATTTGAAGTGATGGCAGGTTGATGCTTGGGCATCTGTATACATAATGAGCTTTTAAATCAAAATTTGTAATTAGTTCTAGGCTTGGTTCCTACATTCAATCAATCTAGGTTAATCTAATTGTTAGTTAAATTATTCTATTCTGTTATCTTCAAGAATCATAAACTTTCATATTTTGGGTAAGTTTTTTGTTCTTTATTCTTCTGAATGGTAAAAAAGTTCCTTCAATTTAAATGAGGTTGATCCCATATTTACCTAAAACCACCTCACTAGCCTTTTATCTACTTCAATAACTGTATTTTTTTTAATGGAAAAAAAGAAAAAGAAATAGGAGAAATGTTATTCTGGTTCAGTTGATGGCTTGGTTTACATTGGCATCCACAACTAATGAGTTCCTTATTGTTAACAAATGACATAATTAATTTGCTTGGCTGCCATTATGGTCTCCCATCATGTATGGAAAACAATCTTTGTGGCACAGATAGGGGATCTCAGAAGAAATTTATTTTTCAGAGCTTCAAACTTTTTCAGTAAAATGGACATATGGTGAATCTCAGGTTTTGTGTATGGTTGTTCTATTTGAAATCCTCCAGCATAAGACACAATCATAATCGAGAATTTAGCCTACTAGTTGTGTCTGGTTCTCTGTTTTTTCAATTACAAAATATTCTAGTCATTATTACTATTGTTTTGGGTTGATCTTTGTCTGGGTTTCTTTGTTCTGAAGCATTGCTATATAGATGTGCTAATGTAACACAGAGGCAGTGAGAATTGCTTTGAGCTATCTTTCAGCCTGATGCCGCCATTACTTGGTGCTTCTTCGCATGCCATTCCTGTCAACCATCCTGCACCCTTTTCTACTCAGCTTCTTTGAGTCATGACCTAGGATCGTGTTTTGCAAACTAATTTTTACTTATTCTCAATGGTGTTATCCATCTGTACATTACACAGAGTTTCTGAATTTTGTGTACAAGTAAAATTTGGTCATTATAAAAGTGGAATCAGGTCAATATTTTCAATGTAGACTGTTTAGTGCATAATTATAGATTATGTTGTTGACGTTGAGTAAACTTGAGTTGCAAAGTGTAATTAACTAGTTGAAACAATTTTTTATATGTATTAGCTATACAATTTTACTGTCATTGATTACAATAATGGATGCAAGAATGTGGTTGACTATGCTTTATGCTGCTGAACATGTTATCAATATACATTCCGCAGCACAACTGTTTTGTGGATTAGATGTCAATCCAGTCGGGGATTATATTACCAACCCAACTCAACATTAAAACCATTGGTTCTGAAAGACTCTGGTGGACGATCTTTACAAAGTATATGTATCAGTGATGCGCCGATAAGCATTAATTGGTATACAGTGGGATAAAAGGCACTGATTTATATGTGTCAGTGATGCACCGATAAGCGTTAATTGGTATACAGTGGATTAAAAGGCACTGATTCATTCATTATTGAGCTAATAGGTTAGATGTGAATGCGAACCTTACTCCAAGGTAAAAATGGTGTGCATAGCTTCATGTAATTATATTTCAATGCAGCCATTATAGATTGAGCTTGAAATAAATCATAATATAAGGTTATATACCATTTATTTTTGCATGCTTTTATGTTTGTGAGTAGTTCTCCAGGAACATCAAATTAACATATTTGCCTTTTTTGTTCAGTAAGATTGGCTCTTTCAACTCATAAATTTATTCTTGAATCTTTTATGAAATCATTTTCTAGATACGCCTTGTTTAGAATAGTCGCTGATATAATGTGCTGCGTCTTTGCAGGATCGCACTGATAATCCTTCTGTTAGTGATTGCTTATGTTGTTGTGGCTTTTGTTTGCCATGGGCCATTGCTTCCTTCTTGTCTGAAGTGAGAGAATTGGTGTTGAGCAATGTCCGATTGTTTGCCTCCCTCTCCCAATGTATGTGATTTTTTTTTTCTATATTATCTGTCTCATATTCTTGTGCCAAAACAACTTGTGTGCCTACTTGTAGCATCTGTTGCGCAAACTTGAAGCTGTTCCTTGACTCGAACATGTGGTATTTATGGAATAATTGAATTTTGGGGAAATATCTAGCCCTGCCTAATGTATTTTCGGCCAATGCATGGGCTGCAAGAACAATCTGTCTGTAGTTTTTAAGAACTGTTTGGTTTGGTCATTATTGAGGGAAAGTTTAGCACCGAACCAAACTTTTCGATTTTGATGGTTAAGGAACTGACATAGACCATATGTTACTGACAAATTTGGTGTAAAAAAGAGTGATTTACCTGAAGTTTTAAAGGTTATTGTAAAAAATTATAGAATTTCACATTGAGAAAAGATGAAAAAAGTATGAAAGTTGCTTTAAAAATGTCTCTCCCTTGTTTTTGTCACAAAAGGTGTATTATATTGATCACTTGTCTTCCAATGTTCTAAGAATTAAAATATAAAATATTTAAATATTATATTTTGGTTGGCTCAATTTGTCTTGGTGTAAATATTTTTAAAATCGAAACAGACTGTACGACATAAAAATCAGCTGGAAATTGATGTTTTAGTCAATTTTGAATGGCAGGTTTGTTCCATTGGTTTTTCTTACCTGTAATTTTAAAAATAACAAATTCAGCAAATATTTCACAAGCCAGCCTAATGTACTCTTCCATAGACAAGAAACATTACGATCCGTTGAGCCTTTTGAACTGATATAAAAATGATGACCAAACAAACTTTTATAAAAACAAATATTCATACAACAATTTATATAACTTGTCTAAAAAAATATAAATATGAATGAACTCGGTTCGATTTTGAAAACCCAAACCAACTGGGTCCCATGGGCAGTAGGGTCCATGCCTGCTTGTATATGGCTGGAGCCCATTTTGTTAGGTCCACCCTTTTCCATTAGGATTCAAACCCGTGTCCAAGGAAGGAGTTTATAAACACCACAGTGGTTTCACAAATAATCAATGTGGAACAAAACTTAGATTTAATTTTTCAACCAATATACAATAGATGATGTTTAGAGTCAATTTCTTATTTACTTGTTAATGGTTATGGTTTTAAGCAAACAAACATAGGTTATTTATCTATATATAAAGGTAAAAAACGTTATAAGGAGGATTCACTTCAAAGGACGTATAAAATCCACTTTAATTTTAGCTCAAAGATTATTTAAACCCGTGTAATCAAAATCATTTTTTTAAACAAAAATTACTTTTTGTACTTGTATCTAAATTACTTGTTTTACTTGCATTTATATTTTGGTTCAAAATTTATGGGTTAGACAACTGGGTAATCCTCTCCTTAATAATTAAGATTACCCAATTGGAATGAAGGCTAGTTTTCTCCTTACTCTTGCCCTCTTCCAATTCAGATGAAGGTGGATTATGACTGTTGAGTCTTTGATAGACTTGTTTTTTTTTTTGAATATTACTTTTGGTATAAGTCAAGTCTTTTGGTAGGATTGCTAGTGATTTTTAATTACACCCAATTCGAATGAAGGTGGGATTCGACTAGTTTTCTACCTAGGCATGCCCTTTCCAAAGTCAGATCAAGGAAGACTGACTTTTTATGATTTTTTTTTAAGTATTTGGTGAAGTCGTTGGTTGGATTGCAAAGTGACTTTAATCACCTCACCCAATTAGAATGATGGTAAAAATAGTTTTTGGTTCGGTTTAGAAATTGTAGGAGAGGGTTCAAGAAAGGAGTTGAAAAATTAAAAATGTAGGAGAGGGTTCAAGAAAGGAGTTGGAAAATTCGAAGATCTTCAAAGGTCCTTGAAGAACAACTTCGAATTCTCTAGAATATGATGAGAGGCTTAGATTCTTCAATAATCTCAACTTAGGAACACAACAACAAAGGAGATGATGGAGATAAGAGATTGGGTGAAGAAGAAGGCAAAATGGCTAGAGAATAGAATAATGGCAAGGCTCTCCCATTGATCTCCCACTTTCACTCTCAAGGTTGATAATGGAGAAGGGAAATTAGTTCTTTCCCAAGAGTTAAAATCTCCAAAATCCATCCCTTGTAAAGCTATGGGTGGGTGCTATTTATAGGCACCTCATGATGTAGGATGGAGCCCATGTGCAAGGCACATGGGGGATATTTTCTCTAACCACCTTGTCCGAGGGGGTGACCTCTCCGAGGAGGTGACTTCTCCGAGGAGGTGACTTCTCCGAGGAGGTGACCTCTCCGAGGAGGTGACTTCTCCGAGGAGGTGACCTCTCCGAGGAGGTGACTTCTCCGAGGATGAGAAAACCCCGAAGAGGAGATCAATCCCTCGGCGAACCCTTCTTCTTAGCCACACCTAACCAATGATCCCCAATCATCCCAAAGGGTCAGGGGTAGTCCCAGAGGACGTCCTGCCGCAAAATATTGCCGAGTCTCATGGACCCCCCGGGGTCGTGCCACCTCGACCCGGGTATAGGCTAGTTTAACCGAAGAGTGAATTTGTCTCCACTCACCGTCCTCGGGATCGGGTCCTTTGTTCGAACTCCATTACGCCCATGGTTCTGGTGCGTAGATCCCGGAAAGCTCCGAGCCCGCAAGTGTTCTGGGACTCATTAACGGAGCGACTTCTAGATTGCGTCTGAATCCGTTCGAAGCCAAGTATTTCGGACCTCTAGGCTCGTGGATTCGAACCCTTTCGAGTCCGAGTGCCTCGGATCTCTAGGCTTGCCTAATACCCTTTCGAGTCCGGGCCTGAGTAAGTCTCTAGGTTCGTGGATCCGAACCCTTTCGAGGCTTAGAGCCATTTAGCCCGTTTGATGGTGATAAATCTGGTCCCGCCAGTCTTGGACTTGCGATAAATTTGGGCCCACTAATCTTGAGCTATTGGGCCTAAATAATTTAGTGGGCTCAAATTAGCCCCTCTTACAGAAATAAACTAGGTATGAAATTGTTCCCCTAAATTTTTACCAAAGAGTAGCTTCTCTACTTTGATCCTTAGGATCCCTACAATTTTACCAAAATCTCAGTTTAGTTCTTTCGTAAGTTTTTGAAACGTCATTATAAGATTGGGCCTAATTATTACTTGACTTAAAGTTTAGTAGATTGATTACGATAATGAAAAGATCAAGAACAAAGTAAAATTAGATGTAAATTATAGGGTTATAAAGTGTAATTTACCTATTTTTAAATACTAACTATTTTAATCAAACATTAATTTTTTAAAGGTAAATTATAAATATATCCCTTGACATTTATTTAAAATATGAATTTCCTTCTATTGTTTTGAAAATCACGAATACCTTCATTTTCAAAAAAATTTATTTAACATAATTAATAGAAAAATATGAAATTCTTAACTGTTCTCCAATACAATAATAAAATTATCTAAATTATTAATTAAAAAGTATTTATGATAATATTAAAAATTATTAATTGATTTGATAATTTTTTAATAAAAATAATCTTTTATTATGTAATTAAAAACTTAAAAGAGTATAATGTAATTTTTAAAATTATAAAAGACAATTCATATTTTAAATAAATTTTAAGAATGTATTTATGATTTATTATTTTTTTAAATATAAATACAGATGACATCAAGGCCAGGGTGGACGGTGCAATTACAGTAATGAAAGTGTCCTTCGTGGGTCCAAGCACGTGTACTCATTTCATAGAAAATAAATAATTAAAGAAATAATAAAAATAAAAAGCATACGTCACCAACATTATCAGTCAACCAAACCAACGGCCAGATTTACGTACACGCATACCTGCGTCGAGTACTTGTATTCACACATCAGTATGTGCTATTTATGTTGTTTAAATATAAATTTTTAAATAAAAATTAAATATTTAAACATAAATTTCTGAATAAAAAATGATTGTTCAAACTCAGATATAACTTTTGAATAATTCATTCTTGTTTAAAAATTTACATCTAAATATTTAATTTTTGTTTGAAAATTTATGTCTAAATAATACGAATGATGTATACTAAGATTGACACTTTAACCCTTTAGTATCAATAATATCACACTTTGCCCCTTGTAAAATTAAAATTGTAATTTGCACGATATGCTTTTGTAAAAGCTGCACTTTGAAGTTTATTATCTAAAATGTTATACTTTGCATATTATAATTTTGTTAAAATAACACTTTATACCCTTAGTTTTCATTACATTCCTTCTTAATTTTTAAAAGGGTAAATTACAATAAATCCCCTTAAATTATTATTCATCTACACTTTGCCACTTAAGCTTCAAAATTCAATAGTTAACCATCTCAAAATATTATATTATTACACTTAATCCTTTCTGTTAGTATTATGTTAGGGATTTATATAAAATCAAATCATGTGTGAAACACATAATACTTGATGAATTTTTAGAACAATAATGTTATCTGATGATCTTATTTGTATTTTGCCACTAAAATATGGTGTTATTATTCTAAAAAGTCAATAAGTGTGTATTATTGTCATAAAAAGTCAACAAGTGTGTTATGTGATCTACACATAACCTAATTCCGTTTCCCTAATAGAATTCTAACCAAATGTGTTAAGTATAATCAGATAATACTTTCAGGTGATTTAATTGTTGAGTTTTAAAGTTTAAAGGGATAAAATCTAAATGAGTCATAATTTCAAGGGATTTACTATAGTTAACCCTTTGTAAAAAATTAAGGATGAAACATAACAAAACGATAGAGTGCATAGTGCAACCTTTTATTTTAGGGCAAATTACCGATATGTCTTATTTTTTAAATTTATTACCCATTAAGTTCTATTGATAAATTTATCAATCTTTCTTATTTTTATGAATAAAGTTACAGTGATAAATTTATCAGTCAGGACCAATAGGTGAATAAATCTAATTAATAGGACTAATTGATAAAGTGCCCCTTTATTTTACAAGTGTCAAAGTGCAATTTTCAGAAAACTATAAGGTACAAAGTGCCATTTTTAATTTTACAAGAAGCAAAGTGCGACTCTAAGAAAATTAATATACCATTAATCCTAGAATGAAAATTATCTTATCGGATCAATTTCACCAATCACCACCCTTAAAAGCAATATTATTTATGAGTTAATAATAGTTTAGTTACTTAATTATGGGATAAGCTCCCCTCCATGTCTCATCTCTCTATACATTTCCACACTCTTCTTGTAAGTTGCAATCTGGATCCGCATCGATGATCCAAACCGTCTATCTCGTAAGCCTTACAATAAAGGTCATTGACAAGTGCTTGAATACTTGTTAATCTTTGAATTCTAATTACTTAATATGTTCTAATGCATTTTTATTATTTGTAGGTATTTAAGCTCATGATGGTAAATGACTAGCAATTTGGAGCTTTTGAGAGTTTGAAGAAATATGCATTGAAGTCCAAATCAAGTTAAAGAAATGAAGTGTTGAAAGTTGAAAAAGAGCAAATAAGTTTTTCTTTTTGTTCTTGAGCACAAAGTCTAAGTGCTTGAGCACTTAAGTTGCTAAAGAGAAGAATATTGTGTACTTGTGTGCTCAAGCACCAACACGATATGCTCGAGCATAGAACATTTTGAAATTTACCTATTCTTAGGGTAATGTTCAAGACAAAAGAGGGGATGGTTTCTTTTGAATGAGGACTTTTGGAAGCTTGGTTTTGAGAGAAAGACAATAAGAGAGAAAAGGATTCAAGAGTGAAATCAAAAGCGGAGCAAAGATTGGAAGATGAAATCATCACTCAATATGAAGATTTCTTCTACAATCATAATCGGCTAAACTCTCTATCTTTGGGTTTGATAAAACCCCAATCAAGTAACTAGGGTTTTATATTTCTTCTTGAGATTGATGTAATATGATGATGATTGTATAATTTTTTCAAAGTTTATAGGTAAACATATTCTTTATTCAACTTTATATGTATTTAATTGGGAAAATTACGTTGATAGTCCTTATATTTTATTGTCATTTTAGTCCCTATAATTTAAATTACCTCAATTTTACCCTTGAATTTTTTATGTTGTACAATTTGGTCCAATAAATAACAAAAGTTATTTTTTTTTATAGAAAATAACCATGTGCCTTTCATATGTCATACATCAAGGGGCAAAATAATAAATTCAATACAACCACCCATCTTCCCATTTACAATGACAAGTTGCCTATCACCACTACCAAAACATCCCATCTGCAACCAATTTGCATGAATGCCACCACATTTCCCCAATCTCCAACTGGAATGGACAAACGTTAGGCCGAACTAGGTTAACACTACATAATAAGGGATTTTGTGTCTGTCCAAGCCCGGCCCTGCCTTAACATCAGGCCTCTATCCCTGCCCAAGCCCGGTCCAAAAAATAATTATGAAATCCCAACCCTACCCATCGGGCTATATGTTAATTTTTTTTTTAAATCATTCAATAATTAAATTAAATCACACAATATATTTTTTAAATAAATATATTAACATCATTATAAATTGAAAGATTTTGTATATAAATTGAAGAATTTATTAAATAAATTCAATCATACATCAACACAAAAGTGAGTATTAATAAAATTAACAAATATAAGGTTTAGATCCGAAAAAAAAAATATATTTTAATATATTATAAATAAATAAATAATTTAATAGCAAGCCCGGCCAAACTAAGCTGGATTGAAAGTACAAATTCCAAACTCAGTTCATTAATATTTTCGGGCTGAAAATGTTGGTCCAGCCCAACTCTATGGACTAAAACAACATTCCCAAGTAGGGCTGTAAATGAATCAAGCTGTTTATGAACAAACTCGGCTTAGCTCGGTTCGTTTGGTAAACGAGCCGACCTCGAGCTCACATAAGTTCGGCTCGTTTATTTTATTTAAATTATATTATTTATATATTAAATAATATATAAATATATGTAAAGAATATTTTTATTTAAATAATATAAATAATATTAAAAAAAATTATCGAGCCGAGCCATACCGAACTCGAGTTTTATTAATATTAATAAACCGAGCAGAGCTTGAGCCTAGTTTTTTATTGAACTGAGCTCGAGCTCAATAAACAAACTCGAAGCTGAGCTTAAGCTTAGCAAAGCTCGGTTCGGCTCGGTTCATTTGTCGCCTTATTCCCAAGTCTTAAAAAAATAGGATTGAACCGAGCAAACTGGGTAAGCCAACAGACTGATGGTCACCCCTATGTAGACACCCCATTTTTGATCGTTCTCAAGACTTGGACGTCATCGTTTGAACACTCGATGATCATCCATGTTCGTGTTCGTCTTGAGTTCTCGGAGGTTTCGGTCGCGCGCCTTGCCTCAAGACCTCTCAACTTGTTTGTTTTGTGCTTGGTTGTGCACCAAACACTTGTGTTTTGCTTCTGAGGGCAGGGAATGGCTTGTTAGTCATCCCCACACCTCACCGGCCTTGGCTTGAGGCCACCGGCCCTATTTTCTTGCTACCGGCCAAAGATTTTGGTCTGTCGGCAATGTTTTTGGTCGGCTGGCCATTTTTGTTAGTCAATCGGCCATATTTTCCAGCCGACCCCTTTTCATCTGCGTTTGGCAGATATTACACTCCCTCCATACACGTGTATGGAGGGATTTGCCTTTTGTTTAGCTCCTCTTGGAAGCTTGAGGATTTGAGCCTCTATAAAGAGGGAGCTCCTCCTCTCTCCTCCAAGGTTCAAAAAAATTAGGGTTAGAGAGGATAGATATAGTGTTGTATCTATTTTTCTTGGTTTGGTCTTATTTTGTGCCCTAAGGGGGTTTTTATTCTTAGTTTTGCACTAAGACACTTAGTGTTACACTATACTTTGGTTGCTGAGGTTTTAAGGGGTTGATTTCAAAGTTTTGAGTTGGTTTTTGATCAAAAAGAGGTGCTGGAGTTGGTGTTCTTTAAGTGTTCTTCAAGGGTAAGAACTTACCTTTTTATTCCTCATTTTTGCTTAAGGTTTTAGACCTATTTTCATATTGTTTTGAGCTTAGTGTATAACTGATAAAAGTTCTGTATTTTCATACTTGTTATAGTTGCTTAAGGTCATTTTGGTGTTGGGGGTTGTTTACCCCCTCTTAAGCCTTGTTTGACCCCTTTTGTGCCTTCCTCTTTGGGCTTTAGAACCCTTCATGTATTGACCTTCTCACCACTAAAATCCAAAGGATTTTCAATGGTGGAGAAGTGGTTTTGAGGTCTTGTACGGGGGAGGGACACCCCTCTCCCCTTGTGACTCATTTGCTTGCATTTAGGGCTCATAAAGGTAGCATGTTTGCATAGCTTTATTTGACTCTATTTCAGAGGGTATTTGGTGTTAGTCTATCATGTTAGACCTTGTTTCATGTTGGTTCAATGGCCTATTGTTTGCATCATGCACTTGCTTTGTAATCCCCTCTATTGTCATAACATGTATCATGCATTTAGACTATCATACTTGCATGTTTTAGCTTGACTTCATGAAGCTCTTATCCATGTTTTGACATGTTTAAGCTCTGTTTTGTGTTGATTTGGTCATGTTTGCCATGTTTCGTATAGCCACCATGTATCCTAACTTGTTAGCTTTGAGTGTATGAGTCATGAGCATGCTTTATTTGGGTTATTTTAGTGATTTGGAATCATTTATCATGCTATTTCAGTCCATGCTCCATGCTTGTATACTTGCATTTACCATCCTTTCAAAGCTTTGAAGGGTTGTTCTTTTGTGCCTTAAAATAGGTCATTGTGCATGCCTCTTTGTTTAAGTCCTTGGGCCACCATATCAATGGGTTTTGGGACTCATTTTGGCATATTATAGCTCTGTTTTTCTTTGAATAATCCATGCCATGTGTGGTTAAGGTAGTTGTAGTGGAGTGCTCTCTTTGTGGCTTTGAATGCCCCTCATTTTTGCGCCCATTTCCTAGCATGTTTTGGCCTCATCCCATGCATGTTCTAGCATTATTTTGACCTGCCATGGGACTGTTTTGGGTCACCTTGGTCCTTTGGGGCTTAGTTGATATGGCCATGGTTCAAGTCCTTTGGCTAGCTTTGAGCTTTAAGTCCATTAGCATGCCATGCTTGTCTTGTTTAGTTGATTTGACATCACTCTTAACATGATTTCAGAGCCTATTGTATTGTCATATTCTCATGTTTATCACATCTCACTCATATTTGAGGATTGTGCATTGTTGCATAGTTTATGGATCAATGTGTGAACATGCGTGTTTTGCCCTTTCGGCGCTTTAATTCATCACTTTGGCTATTGTTTTAGACGTGGCTGAGGTCTTCCCACTATGGTCTAAGTCCATCTTTGTATATAGCCACATGCTTAACATGGTACATCTTGTTGCATACTTGCTAGTTTACCTTTTGTCATATACTCGTGTAGATTGCTTTGCATTTGGCATGCTCGCTACTTTAGCCTTTGTGCGCATGCTTGAGCCATGTTGCACTTGGCATATTCATGTTACATTGCATTACTTTGAGTCGGCATGTTCATGTTGTATTGTTTGCATGCATTGCACTATATTTGGCATACTTGCATGCATTGCATTGTTGTTTGGTTTGAGGTGTCAAACCAAACATAAGGATCAAGGAACGTTTCGTACTTAAAGTGACGAAGCGTGCCTCAATCCTCGGTCGCCGACACTCTTGACCCAACATGATAGAGTGTGTAGCATTCATCTGTTTGTTGCATTCATTCCATATTGATATGCACCTTTGACACCTTTGGCCATCATGCATCGATGCGTGATTGGTGGCCCGAGGGTCGAGAGCCATATTCCCTTGAGTTCATAGCATGACAGGGAGGGTTGTTGTGCATACATTTGGCTTGCAAATTCCATGCCATGCACTGTCTGTCCTCTGTTGCAGCAAAAATAGTGTTCTACAGGAAGAAATGGCCGGTCGGCAATTTTCAGTGCCGGCCGACTACCAATATCCAGCCGATGGTCCCATCTTTGGTCGATGACTATCCTTTCATTACCGGTAGTCCTGTCTCTTGGCCAGTGACCTCCCACAGTGTTCAGGGAGTGGTTTAGAAGCAGCCTTGGGACTTGTACAGCTTTTAGAGGCATGAAACAGTGCAAACAGAGGCAACAGTTGGCATGGCAACGGGTTTCCAAGCGAGGCGAATCGAGCATACATCATCCAATCATTTCGAGGCGGAGCTGCGGCGGCCTCTTTTATTTCATACTTAGATTGTTTTGTAATTAATTTGTTAATTAATTAAGGGTTTTGTAATATTTAATTAGTTAGGGTAGTTGATTACTTATTCGGTCTGTATTATTTATTCAGACCCTCCGCAAGAGGGCGAACTTTGTAATAAGTGTGCGTGTGTGTGATGCATGTCTTTCAACCCCACGTCTTTCTCCCTTTTATTTACCAGCTTATGATGGTTAGTTTTAGGGCATGTTTCAATTAGTATCTATATATTCGCATGTTTGCATTCATCCGTATTGCACGCACCGGGCTCGGCGCATCATACTAATTGCATAGCATTTCAATTCCAACTTGAACACGTGTATCGAGTTGCCGCATTTCACATGCCATTCTTACAATAGCCGAGCCTATTTTAGTTGCATTTTGCATGTGTTGCATTAGCCATCTTAACGTGAACTAGGATCATGCATGATTCCTAACTAATTTCTTGTTTTGGCTCGGAATACTAGGTAAGCTTTTATGCTTTAGCATCTTACATGAGTGTGAGTGTTGCCATGATAGCATGCTTACCATGAGGCTATGTGCTTATGTGATGTAACTGCATGAATGCCTGTGGGTGAAGGTTGGGTTGCTTGAATTGGAATAATTCGTTGAAATTCGTGTTTTAGCCTACTTGCAAGCAGCAAAACTCAAACCATTTTCCAAACAAATGGATATGTGGTGCTTTGTTCCAAATTAGGCAATCTAGTCTATACTTGTGTGTTGTGCGCATCACATAGTAATTCTAGGTTAATAACCGAAATAAGAGCACTTGTGTTTTCAAAAAACTCGATATCATGTTTAGTAGTGGCCGATCTTTGATCGGGTGAGCGGGGGTGCTCATTGCATGACCTTCCCCCAATCGTACCCAAGTTCTCGAGCCGAGACAACTTTGGTGATGACAGACACGTGGCCTTAGGCAACGAGTCAGGGTTTCCTGAATTCTCCCAAAAATAAATATTTAGGTGGTGACTCTGTATCTGGCAAAGCAGTCCATGTTTGACACTTCTTTCTAAAAATCAGTTTTTTTAAAACGATTTGCCGGATTTGGACTCTTTGATGATTCATCAGTTTTGCATTGTACTCTGCGAGATTAGATACAGGACCGTGACATTGAGTCCTAAACTGTAGTAAGCCCAAATGAACAAAACGAGATTCCATCCCTTGACGTTCGAGGACGTCTACACCCTATCTCCAACCCTCAACCCCACTAACAATCAATAACATGAAAAACCTTCACTATCTCTCTTTGTTCAACCCTTAAATCCCACTACCATTACACAAGCAACATTTTGTTGCAAAATAATAATAATAATAATAATAATAATTCACCATCAAATTTGTAAGAAAGAAAGAGATCTCCCATTGTCACTTTAAAACAAACCCATCATCGCCAAAACCTAGTATAGGGTCTGTTTGGGAAGATCACTTGGGCTAAAATAGCTCTATAAAACAAAATATGTTATTTTAGTCAAATAAGACAAAATGTCACATCTAACCCATAATCATTTTATTTTTCTCTTACAAAAGTCAAAAAGGTCAAAAAGTCTATCCCAAATGATATTTTTTAGCCTTAGGATAAAATAGCCAAAAAATCAAAAAGTTAACTAATATCCCAAACGAAGGCTTAATGAGAGAGAGAGACATTCCACTCCTGTTGATTTCGCTCTTTTCCTAGATCCACTCCAGTCAGCTTCCTCATCTTTTCTAGTCTCATTCCCGTTGGCTCCTAAAGATTCATGTGTTCAAGTTGATAATCTCCTAGCTTAAACACCACTGTTATCCTCATCGCATCGCCCATGTCAATTAAATCCACCACAAGACCAACATTTCCCTTCAAAACCCACCTCAATCCCTTTAATCATACATCCAAAGAGACCAATCACTAGTTATCGTCGCCTCTTGGCCTTTTCCAACCCTACGACCGTTAGTTCCTTCCCTTCCCTAGCCTACTATTGTCGATTCATTCGCTCATCACCGTCGTAACTCCTTCCTCCAGTTCTGCTTTTGATTCCCCTTTTGCTCAACCCCACGGGTCAACTTGCTTTGATCCCTATTTCTTATCTATATTTTATATACAGAAATCGGTGGAGTTAGCTCAATATGAGTTTAACTGATGGAGTTTTTTTGTTTTATTTTTTGTTTATTTAGGTTGAATTGGCATTTTTACCCCAAAAATCTATCATATGAAATGCACATGTTTAATTTCTATTAAAAAAATTAACTTTTATTATTCATTGAACTAGAGTGACACAAAAGTAAAGTACATAGATTATCAGTGTAATTTGTTCAAAAAAATTAAAATCTATGTGTAATTTGAACAACTTGAGTTTAACTTAGATTGGATTTAGACAAAAAAAATCTCAAGTTACAATTCACGCTTAAATAAGTCTCAATACAACTTAAATTATACTTAAACAACCTTTCAATCCATTCAAATCGGTCTGAGTTGCATCTCCATAAATCATCAATTCCTAATTTTTCCTTAGAAAAATATGAAATTTAGGAGTTGTTTGGGATGTTCTAAATAAGTGTATTTTTTGACTTTTTATGAAATATGAATTGGGTATAGGTTGAGTTTAAAGTGATGTGGTAGAGAGGTGATACGACTTAAATAAGATGATGTGACTTAAATAAAATTGTGATTTTTTGACTTTTTTAAAGGATGACAAACAAGGCCTTAATTTTAAAAATAATATTAGATATCATGAAAAAATATCATATAATACTTCATAAAATTTTTTTATCTCTTAATTAATACGTGATATTTTATTATATATATAATCTCAGAATGAAGAATTTTTAGGATATTTTCACAATACGTAACATTAATTTAATTTTAAGGAGAAAGAGGAAAACACAACATACGGAAATGCTACAGACCCCCACCATTTTGGCACCCCCAGTGCCACATGAGGGGCTGCCAATGGCCAAACACAAAGAAAAAAAAAAAAAAAAAAAAAAAAAGTTTTTTCAACCAATCACAATGGACCCCCAGCACCCCACTGGGGTCCCAAGCTTTATTCACACAACATATATAAGCTTGAGAAAGGAGGTGCGCAGCTTAACTATCGTACGCCGGACTTTTGTCCAAATCCATCGTGTTGCGCTCTCAGGCTCTCACCACATAATTTTCCCCTTCCCTTCCCCTTCCCATCTCTCTCTCTCTCTCTCTCTCTCTCTGCGTGTTCATCAAAATTAAAACCAGACCAACATATACATACACCTACACATACATAGATTATATAGATATATAGAGAGAGAGAGAGAGAGATAGAGAGAGAGATTACGTAAAAACGGAACAATGAAGCATCCGAACTTACCCTCACCATCATCATCTGAGGCCGTCTCATCGTCATCGGACCAATCACAGCCGTCCGTACACATGACGTCATCGCCGTCCTCGTCGTCGTCGTCGACGACTCAATCGGAGAAACCCTCGGCGGTGGTGTCAGCGCCGGCGGCGGAGGATCCGGCGGTGTCTCGAGATGCAACCGGAGGCCAAGAGTCGGTGACGGTAGAGCGGCACGGCGAGTTTGCGGCGGTGTGTAAATGGAGCATCTTCAATTTCCCCAAAGTTAAAGCTAGGGCACTGTGGAGCAAGTACTTCGAAGTCGGAGGCTACGATTGTCGCCTCTTGGTTTACCCTAAAGGCGACTCTCAAGCTCTTCCTGGTTACATCTCAATCTACCTCCAAATCATGGACCCTAGAGGCACCTCTTCTTCCAAATGGGACTGCTTCGCTAGCTATCGTCTCGCCGTTGTCAATCCCCTCGACAAATCCAAATCGATTCATAGGGATTCTTGGCACCGCTTCTCTAGCAAGAAGAAGTCTCATGGTTGGTGTGATTTCACTCCCTCTGCCTCGATTCTTGACCCTAAATCTGGTTTTTTGTTGAATAATGATTCAATTCTTATTACTGCTGATATACTCGTATTGAATGAATCGGTAAACTTTTCCCGTGATAACATTGAAATACAATCCAATTCGATGACCTCGTCGTCGGTTGTGAGTGGACCGGTTGGTGATGTTTTGAGTGGAAAATTCACTTGGAAGGTTCATAATTTTAGTTTATTTAAGGAGATGATTAAGACCCAGAAGATAATGAGCCCGGCATTCCCGGCTGGAGAGTGTAATTTACGGATTAGTGTTTACCAGAGTTCAGTTAATGGGGTTGATTACTTGTCTATGTGTTTGGAGAGTAAGGATACTGAGAAGACTCTGGTTTCGGATCGCAGTTGTTGGTGTTTGTTTCGAATGTCAGCATTGAATCAAAAGCCAGGGTTGAATCACATGCACAGGGACTCTTACGGGCGGTTTGCAGCGGATAATAAAAGTGGTGACAATACGAGTTTGGGGTGGAATGATTACATGAAGATGTCAGATTTTATTGGGCCAGAGTCGGGGTTTTTGGTGGACGATATGGCAGTGTTCAGTACGTCATTCCATGTGATTAAGGAGCTTAGTAGCTTTTCAAAAAATGGGGGGTTGATTGGGTTTAGGAGTGGAAGTGGCCTGAAGAAGTCTGATGGGCACATGGGAAAATTCACTTGGAGAATTGAGAATTTCACACGGTTGAAGGACCTTCTGAAGAAGAGGAAGATTACTGGTCTTTGCATCAAGAGCAGGAGGTTTCAAATAGGGAATCGAGATTGTCGCCTTATTGTTTACCCCAGAGGTATGCAAGATTGTTGCACTAGGTTCTTTGTTCTTCAAATTTTTATAGTTGATAGTTCTAAATTTCCAATTATTGATTATGCAATTAGACAATGTTGTTATGTTATTCTTCTCTTCTATGGATTACTGAGGAAGTCAGTTACCACATCTTTCAAATTGAGGATGGATACGGCTCATTATTTTCACACTGATACTTGCACTAGGAATTATTTGAGCTAGATATGAGTTGCTTAGCCTGTGCATGTATGGATTGTTGAGCTATTATTCCTACCATGTTAGAAATAATTAGGGATTGACTTATCAATTGTATACTGATCTTTTGCACATGGTTTTATATGAACTAAACTTACTGTCGCTTGGGTTGTGCATATGAAATTGAACTGATGAATTACATGGATTAGTAAGGACCATTGGCTCCTATATAATTTTAATGGAGAAAGGGACATAACGTGTAATTTTATTCTGAACCATGCAATTGAACTTTATTAGCTAGGTAGATAGTTGCTTAGGTCATGCTTAGGAAACTGAACTGACTTTGCTTGGTGGTATCAGGGCAGTCTCAACCACCATGCCACCTTTCGGTATTTCTTGAAGTCACGGATTCACGAAATACTTCCAGTGATTGGAGTTGTTTTGTGAGCCATCGACTGTCGGTAGTGAACCAAAGGATGGAGGAAAAGTCTGTTACAAAGGAGTCTCAGAACCGTTACTCTAAAGCTGCAAAAGATTGGGGTTGGCGTGAATTTGTGACACTGACTAGCCTCTTCGATCAAGATTCTGGATTTCTCGTTCAGGATACAGTTATATTCTCTGCGGAAGTTCTCATTTTGAAAGAGACATCCATAATGCAGGATTTCACTGATCAGGATACTGAGTCGTGCAGTGCTGGTTCCCAGGTTGCTGGGAAAAGGAGTTCATTTACATGGAAAGTGGAGAACTTCCTCTCCTTTAAAGAAATAATGGAGACCCGAAAAATCTTTAGCAAATTCTTCCAAGCTGGTGGATGTGAGCTTCGGATTGGTGGGTGAATTTTTCTTTTTCATCAACCCCTTTCTCCACTGAAAATGTGATTGCAGTCGTTCACCTCCTTAATTATTTTGTTTTTTGTTTTTGTTTTTGTGATGCAGGTGTGTATGAGTCCTTTGACACTATATGTATATATCTAGAGAGTGATCAATCAGTTGGCACTGATCCGGATAAAAACTTTTGGGTCAGATACCGGATGGCTGTAATGAATCAAAAAAATCCTGCCAAGACTGTATGGAAAGAGTCTTCTATTTGTACAAAAACATGGAATAATTCTGTGCTTCAATTCATGAAGGTGTCGGATATGCTTGAAGCAGACGCAGGTTTCCTTTTACGTGACTCAGTTGTCTTTGTTTGTGAAATCTTGGACTGCTGCCCATGGTTTGAGTTTTCAGATCTAGAGGTTAGTTTATACTTAGCCTATTCACTACCTATGCATTCCTGTCGTTAATGATGATTTGGAACCCATTTCTCTTCCAAATTTGTTCACCAGAGTCCTGACCATTCCAAAAGTGTCACTGATGGAGGTTTTCTATATCTTGATTTTTGAGATTAAACTAGCGGCTTTACGTTCAAGGCACTTTCGTGTGGCTTTTAATTTTCCTTCTAATTAAATTAGCTGCCTAACTTGGCTGGCTTTAGATGCTTTTTAAAAGGTCTAGATGACAATGCTGGGATGAAACTAAAGGTATTTTGCATAATCTTATGGTTTCAACTGGGTTTCTGCAACCATGAAACCATTATGCAATCCTGAAAGAAGGAAGTGACTGTTAGATGCTACTTTGACCAATGGCTTCCTCAAATGCTTCTGCGCCTTTTTTTTTTTTTTGAAAATGTTACCGTATTTGTTTGGATAATTAAGTAAATCAAGTGAGTAGAGTGTGGGAAGCCCATGTACACAGTTAGTATACAAGAACTAATAAAACAATGCACCCCACCACCAAAGTTTCAGTTCATATGAAATTAAAAAATAGAACTAGATCAACATTACTTTCTTCAAAGAATGAACTTGAATCTCGATGTCATAAATGTTATGCTTATTTTTCTTCTGCCAAATGCTCCACATATATCGATGAGCAACCAACTAACATTGCTTGATCTACTGGCACAACCATGGTAGCAATGCACTATTAACTCACCTAGGAAGGCATGACCCCACTGGACTTTGGGGTGAGAAGCATATTCCACAACCCACTAGCCACCTCACGACACAAAAGAAGATAATTCATTGTTACCTTTTTGTTTGGCAAATGCATCATCAATTACGAATTCAATGCAAAATAGCTTCCAGAGCTACCTTTAAACAATAAGGAGACATTTGAAGACACCTATTGGCGGTTCTTGATGAGTGGATTGATTATGGGCTCACTACTAGTAATTATGGTAGGAACCGAAATGGCGCAGGATGACCTGAGGTAGAGAGGGAGAGAGTTGAGGCATCCATTGAGGGGAGAGAGAGTGACAGTGAGGGAAAAACATCGAGCTAACTAGAGATGGAGATATTGAATGATGGTGATAGTTTGGTTCACTATGAGGGATGAATTTCCTTTTTATAGTAAGCCCAGAAATAGGATAATATGGGGTCATATGCATGTTTACGATAAATGGAATTTGGAATATTGATAAAGATGTTGAGCATGTTAGGCGTGCTTGTTAAGCACGAGAAACTACACACCATCATGAAGTTGATCCCATGTGGAGGTCTCTCTTTCGTCTTAAAAAAAAAAAAATTTGGTTAAAGTGGAGCCTACCCTACGCTTACCCTGAGGGAGAGTGAGGTGAGCCACTTTAATGAGCTCTCAGCTTTAGTCAGTCAGCAATTGACTAGTCCTTGTTGATCTCATGAGTGGGTCATGGGCTCTCGAGCAACCCCATGGTATGCACCAACCCTTGAGGCGAGGGTTCACTAGGACAATGCTCTTGGCTTAGCCAGATACTTCAGGATCAGGGTGTGATTTGGAGAGTCAAAGTATTAGGTGATGATTGGCTTAGGAGTGGAGAATTTCACTCGTCCAAATTGAGGGAGGAGGTCATGCCAAGTGTGACAGGAAGATGGTGTGCTTGGCTAGACAATGAGGGGTCCCTTGGCAATAAGCTAAAATAGCAAAAAAGGCAAAAAGTCACTAAAAAAACCAAAACTCCATACAAAAAAGTCACAGATTTATTTCCTTTCTCTCTACTTTTTGCACGTTTTTTCATAAAAAGTCAAAAATTCGTTCCCAAATACCTCAGTTTTTTTCACTTCATATTTTAGCTAAAAGGCACTAAAAATCTAATTTCCAAACAAACCTTGAGCATGCTTGATACTTTGGAGAGGGATTGAGGCATAAGGGGGACACACCCTAATAGATAATCATTCAATTGAGCTAATAGGGTATTAAGCAAATTGCCACAATTGGGAGTGGAGAATTATTGAGTAAGCTAAGGGCTACTGCTAGCTCTATGACTTAATCATCAGCCCAATTGTGGTTTCGTCCTTGGTGCCATGGTTCAGGAAAGGCACCGTGTGCATTAGTTGGCTAGGTTTCAAGTGTGGTTGGTCTAAGTGTCGTTGGCTCAAACACATGACCCTAATTCATGTTGTAGAGATGATATATATATTTGGATAGGCAAATGTGTATATTAATCTTGGTTATCAGAATCTCGATTTGGATCATACGATCCTACGATCCATTTGGGCGCAATCGATCCGGATCGTACAAAATATTTCCTTCAATTAGGGTCTATCTATCCTGGTAATTGGATCTTATAAAATCTTGGAATCTTGATTTGGTTCTGATCCTTCCGATTCAATTTGTAAGCATTGTTGTATTATATGAGCTAATTTATTGTAAATTTAATGTTACCTAAATGCCAATTTTTATGTGGTCCAAGTAAATACAAAAATAAGCCATATTGATTCAAATGGACTAAAATAACAAACTAGGAAACACATTCAAATATTTGAGTAATTTAAGAAAACTATAGTTGAAAAAAACAAACTTAGTTATAGTGGGGTTTGTTTTGAGGAGGCTATTTTCGTGACTTAAACCTGCACCACCGAGTATTTTAATGACAAGCCTTATCATTCGGCCATGTCGTTCCTTTTGAGTTTTTAATCTATTTTCAAATCCAACTTTATTAAACATTTTTGCTTTACTTTTTATGCATTATTGTAGAATGCAAAGTGTTCTGTTATTATACTCTTCTTCTTTACCTTAAATTTTTTCTATCAAGTTTTCTATTGTATTATATTATATTTATATATATTTTTCCACAATATTTTACTTTTTTTTGAAGTATAATTTAGACTTAATTTTTCTGTATACTTTTTAAGAATTGTTTATTTAAATTAAATTATTATGTAAATTTTTTTTGGTAGGATCTTATGATCCGTGATCCAATCTTGTAAACTCCTCTAATGATCCCATGTAGGATCCCGATTTTAATAACCTTGATATTAATAAAAAAAAAAAGGGCATCAAAATGTGTTCCTATGTACAAAGTAAAAAAGGGTCAATGCAAAAATTGGGCTCGATTGAAAAATCTATAAAAGAAAGGAGGATTCTTAGAAAATCATTTCCTTCAAAAATGATTTTTGGCGAGCATCTTTTTACTATTGAATGATCTTGTGAACCTGAGTTTATCTTGGGCATTTATGTGGCTATCATCGATGAAGGTTGAGAGTGGTCTCATCTTTTTGGCCATTGTTTTAAAAACCAGACTAGACCTGCTAGTTGAACTGGTTAACCCGACAATTGGTCATAGTTTCGGTTTGGACATAAAACCAAAACCGCTTCAACTTAAAAACCGGCGTATTTGGCAAGAATCGGATAATACCGTGGTTTAACTGGCAAATTGTGAAATCTAGTTCCGGTTCATTAGAACCACTTGGACAAGTGCAACATGTGCGTTAAGCTATGACAGCTTTATAGAACCAAAATGGGTTCGTCACTTCCACATACAAGCGATGTGGGAATTCGGCATTTGGAGCCAAAAGGTTTAAAAGCGGTTGGATGCCTCATAGAATGTGCTTCTTCGATGTGGGACTAATGAACTTTGTAAAGAGCCTATTTAATGAAGCCTTTTCTTTGAGAATCTATTTCAAGAAAATATTAAACAATTTAAGAAATATTATTTAAGAAAATTTTAGTTTGGTATTTTTTTTTTTGTAATTTTAATACCTATAATTTTTTTATATTTAATTTTAAATATGTATAAGGTTATTATGACATCACGGTTCGACCTCGGTTCACCCAACGATTGAACTAGTGACCCGTGGCTCGGTCTCTTTTCTGGTTTGCTCATCGGTCCAGGTTTTAAAACATTACTTTTGGCAAGCTTTTTCCTTTCTCTTATGCTCAACTATACACGTGAGTGTTGTACCGCACACATGCAATTTCAATCAATGTTGTCAATCTTGTACTGGTCAATGCACCATTTTTTCATTGATATGGTATGTCCTGGTATCGTTGCGTTTTGGAGTATTGTTTCTGATTTATTGCCATAATATAATACATTAATAAAAAATATTTATATGTATGTACATATATCATTTTGGTAATATGTTTGAATATATTGAGGTCTTCAAACAAAATAACCCACAATCAAAACCAAATCTATAAAGTTCCCAAATAAAGAGCCATGCCCATTCTCTAATTTGAAGGGCCTCTGCCCTCTCTCTTTGGTTCAAAGCTCTAGCCACATTGTCTCTATCCTGATCTATATTTTTTTTTATTATTTTTTTATCGACAACGAAATAAATTTTATTGATAAAGAAACAAAAACAAACTACAAAGAGAAGGCAAGGAGCCCACTCCAAAAACCAACAACTATTACGTCAAAAAAAATAAATAAAAAAGGGTAAATTATGCAAATTGTCCTTGTAATTTACACGATGTGTCAATTTAGTTCTTGTAATTTGCTCGATTTTGCTCCTTAATTTAACAGATTGTATCATATTGGTCTAATAAATAACGGTTGTTAGGTTTGGTAAACGGAAACTCAAACAATGTGTTAATTTGGTCCATGTAGTTTACGTGATGTGCCAATTTGGTCCCTGTCAAAATCGATCAAATTAAAACAGTAAGGACCAAATTGACATATCGTGTAAACTAAAAGGACCTAATTGACATATCATTTGCGCACAAGACAACTTTCCGTCCACCAAACCTAACGATCGTTATTTATTGAACTAATATGATACAATTCATTAAATTAAGTGGGCAAAATTGAGTAAATTAAAATAATAGGAATCAAATTGACACATCGTGTAAACTATAGGAATCATTTGCATAATTTACCCAATAAAAAATAACCACACAAAACCTTATACATGACATACAACTTTTCAATCTCTAGAAATGTAAAAGAAAGGGATCCTCTTAAAATGAGGCGAAGAAGATGCCTAAATCAACGCCCAATGACATATTTTGTCCCATCACACCTCAACCTCCTCAATTTTGTCCTAAAAAAAATTGCATTTCTATCGAACTAAATACCCAAAAGATAACCTTGGAACTCAATTAAGAACAAATTAGCACATTCCCCTTGGGCCACCCAATGAGAATCTGTCAACCCAACGAGCCAATTCCAAAGATTTGATGCAACTAGATGATTCACTGAATCCCCACTCTTTCTACACATAATTCACCACTGAGGACAAAGATAACGATAAGGCCTTCTTGATTGAAAATGGTAATTCATCAATACACATCCATGAATCAAGGATCATATAAAGATATTCACCTTCAGAGGCACACATGCTTTCCAAATTATTTTGTGAAACAAGAAAGAAAGAACATTAGGCTCATTAATAATAGTATCAAAGAATGATTTACTTGAAAAAATGCTTGTGGCATGACCCTGCCAAACTTGCTTATCACATGAATTCGGAGATGGGGAAATTCCATCAATTTCAAGAAATCGAAGCGACACTAGAAGAAACTGAAGAAGCAACGGACACAAAATGTAACCGATCAACCATATAAAGATGTGGAAATGACATGTTAAAGGAAGAATCCGCCGCACAAGTGTCCTCCCAAAACCGTGAATTCTCTCCATCACCCACTTACAAAGTAAAAAAATCTGGATATTCGTAGGAGGATCTTAGAAATGGATTTCCATGGAGCACAATTGGTACCCCTGCTAACCACATGTGAGTCTCTCCCATTAGATTGAAGCCCATACTTTTAATGATGGCAAACCATAATGAATTTATTTCCAAATGGAATATTTATAACCACTTACCAAGTAGGTTGTGTTCCTAGCCACGACATTTCCTATCTAGCTAGTCCTGCTTTCTCCTTAGGAAGAGAAATAATGCTCCAATTCACTATATGATCTCTTTTTTTCTTCCCAAAGAAAATCCCTCATCGAATTTTCAATCTTCCTTGCAGTCCTACGGGATCTTGAAAATAGTACTTAACACAGAGTGCATGAGAGTGTACCTACCCCCCCTAGACAACACCTCTAATCTTTTGCCAATCTTTTCTAACACCGGAGACCAAAAAGATTCAAATATAGGATTATCTCCTAGTGACTCCTCTCTCTCTAGAGTACACATTCTCTCTCTCCATGGGTTAGATCTTTCCTTTCTATACATATGTTCTCTCTCTCTCTCTCTATATATATATATATATGCTCCAGATGTTAGATCTGTGTTTTGTATACGTAAATCCATTTTCTTTATATACATATACGCCATATATGTTCTTTAAAATGTGACGTTTGACAAAAGAGAAGGCCGAGTGCAAATACTGGACGGAACACCGGTATGCTCAAAACCCAACCAAATTTCATGAAACAACCGAAATGGACTGGATCAGAGCAAAAAGAAAGACAAAACGGTATTGGCCCTCTTTAGTTCTGTTTTGTTTGAAAGAGTATGAACCGGCTGGAACGGAATGGGAATGATAACAATAATTTCAATATTTCTTTCCCTGTGGTTTGTTGGCTTCTTCAAAGAAAGCTGCTTTGAGTAGGAAACATGTTGCTTCATTTGCATTGTTGGGCCACATGCTTTTTTTTTTGATGGGTTGTGCTTTTGTGAACTATTTGAATGTACTCACCTTGCCCTCTGTGTTTTGCCTAGCCTTTTGCTGTTCGTGTGCCCTGGTGGTTACCCATATTGAGTTTCAATGTACTATTATATTTTTGGTAATAAAATAGCTTACGCTTAACCAAAAACAAATATCAATAAAAAAGTATGTGACAGGATCATCTTAAGCTTTTAAAGTCCCACCTCTGAGTTTGGTTCATCAGAAGTTTCTGTTCCTCTCCCTCCATAAGCACCACATGATACATGGCGGTGCCACCATCCAAGTTTTCTGCTTACTCTTTCTCCTGTAACCATGACCCCAACTCTTCAAGACCTCCTTAACTGAACCTGACATCACCCAATGAATCCTAAAGATGAAAAGAATTAAATCCCCAACTGAACCTGACATCACCCAATGAATACCAAAGGTGAAAATAATTAAATCTCACAAAATTGTAGCCACATGACAATGCAGTAGAAGATGGTCCACTGTCTCTTCTGCTTCACAGCACATGCAGCATCTACTTGCCATCCTATAGCCTCTTTTCATCAAATTGTCAACACTAAGGATGGATCCCAAAACTGCCATGGAGCTTTTGTACCCTAGATGCTCTTACGAGGCAAAGCTATGTCATTTTCCTCATACATGTAATAAGAACTCACCCTAAATTTTCCAATCCTATCTCCCTTACAAGCCATGGTATTTTCTCTATCTCCACAAAAGGATGCACTGAACATTCTCTTAGAGAACTCATTGCCTCTTTTAGCTCATAAATTGAAATCCAATAACCTACAAAATTTCCCAATGATAACACCATACAAAGCCTGGAAGTACTCTTGTAGGAAGTATCTCCACATCACACTCTGTTCAAAAGCTGAATCATCTTGCTGTGAATAAGAGGAATGAACAACATGAAGACCATGAAAGTATAGTCTAGAAAAAGTTAGAAGCTTGCCCTGATACCATGTTAAAACTTATGTAATATTGATTGATTGATTACAAGATTGTTATATATTCTGTATATTACAATTCCTATATATAGAGGAGAAGATGGTAGTGGAGTGTGTGATAGTGGAGGTGGTAGGTGTGGAGAAAGATAGTGGAGGTAGTAGGTGAGTGGTTATATATTCTGTATATTACAATTCCTATATATAGAGGAGAAGATGGTAGTGGAGTGTGTGATAGTGGAGGTGGATGGTAGTGGAGTGTGTGATAGTGGAGGTGGTAGGTGTGGAGAAAGATAGTGGAGGTAGTAGGTGAGTGGTAAATTCTAACAGCCCCCCGCAAACTCAAGGAGGAGAGAAACTAACCAACTTGAGTTTGGAGAGAGTAACAAAACAAGAAAATACATAAAAATAAAAAAGGATAGGAGACACTGTATGGTCGTGTCAGACCGTTGGTGAAGACACTGTATGGGGTGTCATAACGTTGTAGAGGACACTGTATGGTGGTGTCGGACCGTTGTAGAAGACAGTTTATGGGGTCATGTCGGACCGTTGTAGAAGACAGTTTATGGGGTCATGTCGGACCGTTGTAGTAGACAGTTTACGGAGTCTTGTCGGACCCTTGTAGAAACTAACCGGAATCTATGTCGGGACAGTTTACAGAGTCTTGTCGGACCCATAAAGGAGCTAACCGGAATCAATGTCGGGACAGTTTATAGAGTCTTGTCGGACCCTTGTAGAAACTAACCGGAATCTATGTCGGGACAGTTTACAGAGTCTTGTCGGACCCATAAAGGAGCTAACCGTTGTAGAAGGTGCACCCTCAAAAGGTGTGCCCAATTTTATCAAAAGGCGTGCCATCAAAAGACGTGCCATCAAAAGGCGTGCCCACTTTATCAAAAGATGTGCCATGAAAAGGCGTGCCAGTTTGTCGGGCGGCAAGAGGCGCGCGATGCGCGTGGCTGGCCCTGGCTATTTAAAACAAGGTTGAGGCGAAGGCTGTGCATACGAGTCTGAAACCTCTGAACGCTCGGAGAGCTTGTCTCTGCAAATCTTGAAACACCCGGAAACCAACCCTTCTCTGAAACACTTAGCAACTCAAAAACATGGCCTCTTCTTCCCGTCCAGTTACCCAGAACCTGCTCACGCTCTTTCCAAAACTGAACGAGCCCACAAGAGAAATAACTGGGGCGGTGGCCAGTGAACCGCAACCAAACACCGCTGGTTTTGCTCCATTGAACTTTCCGATGCGGTCGGTGGAGCAAAAAATGGCGATGCAAACTGATATTGAGGCTAATCAGTATACTCTGAAGTCATGCGTGGAAACCATGACGGCGGTCACAAATTTGTCGAACCGGCTGCAGAGTAGGACAAATGAGGTGCAGCATTTAAACTCCCAGCTGGCTCTGCTCCAACGCATGTATAAGGATGCGCGAGCAGAGATAAGCGTGCTAAGGGCAGAAAACAAGGAGCTGAAGCGGAAGGCCACCGTGATGTTCCGATTTGGAGGGCCGCCATATGCGGCAGTGGAGGAGTATGGGGGAGTGAACGTACGTGGTGGACAAGGAAGTTCCGAGGCAGCACCGTCAAGGACCGCCCAGGACGGAAGCAAAAAAAAGAGACCTGCAGCAGAGTAAAGAAGAAAAAGCCCACTGTGGGTGTGGGTGTTTTGTTTTGGTTTGTGTTTTTTTGTTTTTGTTTTGTTTTTTTTTTTTTTTTTGTGTTGTTGTAAAATGGTGATCGGGGTGAGCCCCAACAGGAATAAAATGAGTGTGGTAGCAGTTCTTCTTCTGCTGTTTCTGTTTATGGTTTTTTTATTTTTGATTTTTTTTTTTTTTTTTTTTTTTTTTTTTTATGTGTTTGTTTTTTTATGTTTTTTTAATAATAAAAAAAAAATAATAATACAATAAAATAGAGAAAGAAAACAGAGAAAAAGATGATGATGGGTGTGCACCTCGTGTATGGGTGCCCAGCTGCCCCCCCTGCAAAATGCAACCTGAGAGAGAGAGCTTTTTTTTTTTTTTTTTTTTTTTTTTTAATAAAAGAAATAAATAAAGAAATAAAATAAAAGAAAAGAAAAAAAGTGGAGCAACGTGGGGAGGTGCAAAAGTGAGGAAAAATGTTTGGTGAGTGGAGAATAAAGAAAAGAAAAGAAAAGAAAAGAAAGGGGTTGTGTGGTGTGGGTGGTGGAAAAAGTAAAGTGGGAGAAACATGATGGCCTGAACCAACTCCTGGCTCAGGATTGAACTCTGAGACCTTAGATACATGATCATCAGAGGAACGTGAATCGTGATGTGACACATTGGATCGAGGTGCCTGAACATGGTGGTGATTGACACCATACTGCGATGAGTTTGTTGTGCTGGAAGTCTTGCCATGCATTCTACCCATCTTAACAATGTCAGCCATTGATACTTGACCAGGGACTCCCGACCATAGAGGTTGGTATCCTTATTCTCTTTTTTCTTTTCTCGCTTGCTCTTCACCTCGTGAAAAGGATCTTGAGAGAGAAAGAGAGGGTTTTCGGAGCACACAGAGAAAGAGGGAGGGAGAGGAGCTTAGATACTACTATCTATCTTCTTCGCGGCGGATTTCGAAGCAGAGCCGAGCAAGCGAGAGAGAGAGAGAGAGAGAAGCCAGTGAATCGCGATAGATCTGAGATAGTAGGGATCGATCTCGGTACTACGAACTCGGCTGTGGCGGCGATGGAGGGAGGCAAGCCTGTAATCGTCACAAACTCCGAGGGGCAGCGAACGACGCCGTCTGTGGTGGCGTATACAAAGGTTGGGGATTTGCTTGTAGGTCAGATTGCTAAGAGGCAAGCTGTGGTCAACTCTGAGAACACTTTCTTCTCTGTCTTTCTACACACACATAAAAGGAAATGATGCAGCCACTAGAGCCACAATAAGAGATCCAATCGAAACGGCAAGTGCAGCAGAACCAGAAACCCCTGCAACCGGTGCCGGAGCAAGCTCATTTGTGCCTGCAGATGGGCTCAGACTTTGTTACAGCTAGTGATGGCAGGTATATGTAAAAAATAAGCGGAATAAGTTGAGGTCCGGCGGGCGGCCAAGGCGAGGTTGCCGCCCGCCGGTGAAGCGAAAAAAGACTAAGTGCTTAACCTTGCCCTGATACCATGTTAAAACTTATGTAATATTGATTGATTGATTACAAGATTGTTATATATTCTGTATATTACAATTCCTATATATAGAGGAGAAGATGGTAGTGGAGTGTGTGATAGTGGAGGTGGTAGGTGTGGAGAAAGATAGTGGAGGTAGTAGGTGAGTGGTTATATATTCTGTATATTACAATTCCTATATATAGAGGAGAAGATGGTAGTGGAGTGTGTGATAGTGGAGGTGGATGGTAGTGGAGTGTGTGATAGTGGAGGTGGTAGGTGTGGAGAAAGATAGTGGAGGTAGTAGGTGAGTGGTTATATATTCTGTATATTACAATTCCTATATATAGAGGAGAAGATGGTAGTGGAGTGTGTGATAGTGGAGGTGGATGGTAGTGGAGTGTGTGATAGTGGAGGTGGTAGGTGTGGAGAAAGATAGTGGAGGTAGTAGGTGAGTGGTAAATTCTAACAGCCTGGAAGTACTCTTGTAGGAAGTATCTCCACATCACACTCTGTTCAAAAGCTGAATCATCTTGCTGTGAATAAGAGGAATGAACAACATGAAGACCATGAAAGTATAGTCTAGAAAAAGTTAGAAGCTAAGTAGGCTGCAGCATAATGACTTGTGAACTCTCTTTAACCTCTTAAACTGAAATAGAAATTTCCTTTTACTTCACTCATTGCAGTGTCATACAATGTAGACCAGTTAGGTAGTAGATGATTATTCTAAAGTGATTTGAAGTTTGAAAACAACATTATTGATTCTAGAACATGCTCATGATGGAGGTTTTACCATAATGTCTACTAGAAAGTCAAAGTGAGTTTCCTGAATAAGGGCAAGTAGTTTTTCAACTTTCTCTCTAACATTTTGGTGCTTTCCTAGGCCCACATGCAGGCTGGCACTGGGGAGCTCCATTGTGGTTTGAGCTTTGCCTCCCCTGTATCAATTTCTTTTGGAGTCCAATTCCAAGAAGAAAAAAAACTAAAGTTTAAATGCCTGTTCATATCTCAAACATGAGCACATATAATGCTGACTTAATTTCGTTGATTTTTACTAAATGAATTTACTCTATATCTTTTAATCTTGTACATGATTGAGGCATAATTTTATTCATGCAGCGACTTATTTTAGATTCTTTTTATTTTATTTTATTTGTGTTGAATAGATATGCCTTATTCAAACTTGGTCTTCATTTTGTCAGGTTTTGGCTTCTGAGGATGATCAGGATGCACTGACAACTGACCCTGATGAACTCATTGATTCTGAGGATAGTGAAGGGATAAGCGGAGATGAAGAAGACATCTTTAGAAATCTTCTTTCTAGAGCAGGGTTTCACCTCACATATGGAGACAATCCTTCACAGCCACAGGTCACTTTAAGAGAAAAGCTTCTCATGGATGCTGGTGCAATAGCTGGTTTTCTGACTGGACTTCGTGTTTATCTTGATGACCCTGCTAAAGTAAAGCGCTTGCTTCTTCCAACCAAACTTTCTGGTGGTAATGATGGCAAGAAGGTCACCAAGAACGATGAATCTTCCCCCAGCCTGATGAATTTGTTGATGGGAGTCAAAGTGCTGCAGCAGGCAATCATTGATCTACTCTTAGACATAATGGTTGAATGTTGCCAACCTTCAGAAGAAAGTTCTAATGATGATTCCTCAGATGCAAACTTCAAGCCTTCTCCAGATGGCAGTGGAACTATCAGTCCACTGGAATCTGACAGGGAAAATGGAGCAATAGAATCTTCATCTCTCCACATACATGATAGATTGGATTCTGGGATAGATAAAGGCACAAATACATCTGCTGTACAAAGTTCTGACATGAATGGGATGGTTATGCCTGATAAAACTGTTCCTGGACTACCTATTTGTCCACCCGAGACATCTGCTGGTTCTTCAGAAAATGCTTCCTTCCGGTCTAAGGTACAGTGAATTGTCTCAAGTGTTAAAACTTACTCTCTTGAATTTTATGGCGTTGACTAATTGATGGAAATGTTATCTCAGACCAAATGGCCAGAGCAGTCTGAGGAGCTCCTGGGGTTGATTGTGAACTCACTAAGGGCACTAGATGGAGCTGTTCCACAAGGTTGTCCTGAGCCAAGAAGGCGGCCCCAATCTGCACAAAAGATTTCTCTTGTATTGGATAAAGCTCCTAAGCATCTGCAGCCGGACTTGGTTGCGTTGGTACCCAAATTAGTTGACCATTCAGAGCATCCACTTGCTGCTCGTGCACTTCTAGATCGAGTTCAAAGGCCTGATGCAGAACCTGCACTACGAGTACCTGTAAGACAATTTGAAAGGGGTTTCTTTATTTCCTTCCTGTTGTCTTATTGGGATGTGCTTTAATATTGTGAGCACATTTGCTGTGTTAAATTTTCCACGGAACACTTGTATCAATTCTGAATGTAGTTTATTCTGAATTTTGCAGAAAATTTGTTGAGTTAATTTGTTGCTATTTGTTTTGTAATCATCAATCTTTGTTCCTCAGGTTTTTGGTGCTCTTAGCCAGTTGGAATGTAGCGCTGACGTGTGGGTACGCGTTCTTTTTCAATCTTTTGAACTTTTGGCTGATTCAAACGATGAACCTCTAGCAGCAACTGTGGATTTTATTTTTAAGGCCGCATTACAATGCCAACATCTTCCACAAGCGGTATGCTTCAAATTTTTTTGGTACTTAAATGGGACCCTTTTATGTTCAATTATTAGTCATGCTTTCTTTTGATGGTATCTAACTTCTTTTTCTTACCCCCTGTAGGTTAGATCTGTTCGTGTTAGGCTAAAAGATTTGGGTGCTCAGGTGTCCCCCTGTGTTCTTGATTATTTAAGTAGAATGGTAAATAGTTGTGCAGATGTTGCTGAAGCTATTTTAAGAGACATTGATTGTGACGATGACTTAGGTGACAATGGTCCTGCAATTCCCAGCGGGCTCTTCATATTTGGTGAAAATGGGCCTACTTCTGAAAGATTGCATGCAGTGGATGAGCATGCTTATTGTGCTAGTAGTTATTTTTCTGATATATATATTTTGATTGAAATGTTATCTATTCCCTGCGTTGCTGTTGAAGCTTCCCAAACTTTTGAGAGGGCTGTAGCTCGAGGGGCAATAATGGCACAATCAGTAGCCATGGTCTTAGAAAGACGCCTTGCTCGGAGATTAAATTTTACTTCGCAATTTGTTGCTGACAATTTTCAGCATGCAGATGTTGTTATAGAGGGAGAAACCATCGAGCAGTTGAGAGCTCAGAGAGATGACTTCACTTCTGTTCTTGGTCTTGCTGAGACATTGGTCCTTTCTAGAGACCCCCATGTGAGAAGCTTTGTGAAGATGCTTTATACAATATTGTTTAAATGGTATGCTGACGAGTCTTATCGACTGAGGATGCTGAAGAGACTTGTTGACCGCGCCACCAGCACGACAGATAGTAGCCATGAGGTAGATTTAGATTTAGAAATTCTGGTAATTTTGATATGCGAGGAGCAAGACATTGTTAGACCAGTTCTGACCATGATGAGGGAGGTTGCTGAACTTGCCAATGTTGATCGGGCAGCTCTTTGGCATCAGTTATGTGCCAGTGAAGACGAGATTATCCGTTTTCGTGAAGAAAGAAAAGCTGAGATCTCCAGTATGGCTAAAGAAAAGGCTACCATATCACAGAGGCTGAGTGAATCTGAGGCTACTACCAACCGTCTTAAGGTACCTGTCTGTTCTAATTGATGATGCAGTTCCAGTTAATCTTTATGGGATTCTTAGAATTGACACCTTCATGTAATGACAGTCTGAAATGAAGGCTGAGATGGATCGTTCTAGTCGGGAAAGAAGGGAGCTTTCTGAGCAGATAGAAGAAATTGAGAGTCAACTTGAATGGCTTCGCTCAGAACGGGATGATGAAATTGGAAAGCTCACTGCTGAGAAGAAAGTTCTTCAGGATCGTCTACATGATGCAGAGACACAACTTTCTCAACTGAAGTCCCGAAAACGCGATGAATTGAAGGTAGCAAATTTGTACCGCTATGCATTTTTGTATTTTTTTTCTTCCCTCCCTTAGTTAATGGAAATGGTCACTAGTTTACTTACCCAAAAAATAAAGGAAATGGTCACTAGTCACTTTTGGTGTTTCCAACAAGCTTGCCTGGGCATTTATTTTCTTTGTTTTATTGTTTTTTAGTTTTTTTTTTTCATGTCAACAATTGAAAGTCAATCTCATACTTTAGGGGGCTTTCCCAGCATGTTGTGGACACTTGCAAAATCTGACCATGTAGCATGGATGCTTCATAATAGGGTCCATGCACAAATTTGAATAAAATACCAAAAAGTGTTTTCATTTTTTATCCTCCTAGAAAATTTGACACTTTATGCATGGACGTCATGCATCCTTGGTACTCTTTTCAGCATGGGATATAATTATAATAATATTATTGTAGTGTACATAATAGGATTATGCATTTGATAGATCGGATAATCATTGTTGTATTTCATTTTCTACATTATGCATTTCTTAGTATAGTAGTTTTGATTATTCATCAAATATACACGTGTCTTACGCATCATATGATGTAAATGTACAACCCAGTGCAATGCATGGGAGTCAACAGCATTTTTTATTTCATGCATGTAAATTTTAAAGAAAGAGATGCTTTTGTTGTCAAAGGGGTAAGGCACTTACAACACGTTTGTTTGGAGGGATAGAGGCATGGAATAGGACTCCATGTCCGGTGGATGGAATAGTCCATTGTTTGGTTCATAAATTTTGTACCGGACTGTTAGTCCCAAATACGTTGAACTGTTCTGTCCCAGGGGTGTGTGTGGGGGACAGAAAACCCAGGATAGCTCGTCCATGGGACATAAGACCATTCAAACATTATACATATTATTTGTCAAAAAGTGCATGATAATGTAAGCAACACGAATAGAAAAAGGTAGCAGATGAAGCAAGAAATCTTGCAATAATCATATCCAGCAGTCAGGCCCCATTTGGTATCACTTGTAAGTTAGGTTTTTATATTATTAGTTTAAAAAAATTAAAATAAGTTGTAAATCTATTTGGTGCAGCTTTTGATATTCTGTGAAAAAAGTTGAACTTGTTTGGTTAAATAAGCTATCACATTGCTCTTTATTATGCAAATATCCTGAATATTCTCAAAAGTTACAATTAAGATAAAAGAGATGGGGCTTTTTGTTTAATTTTATTAAAGGATTTCAAATAAGCTAAAAAAGGCTACAAATTATTATAGCTTAAAAAAATCTCACTTTATGTTGGCCAAATAAGCTAAAAAATAATTTAAAATTTCAACAAAAAATCATTAGTTAACTATTTTTAAGCAAATAAGCTGAATAAATTGACTTATAAGTGTTACCAAATGGGGCCTTCATCCAGCTACAAAGAAACTGGCCCTTCACAGATTTTACAAACACAAGTTATTTTTTGTTATTCTGAATATATCTACTTTAATGAAAAGTTGGCATTAATTTTAACAATCATTATGTACCGGTGAAAAATTACCGGAAAATTGCTTTATATGATATGAAGAAGCTATATGGTGTAGGATGAAGCCCAACGAAACATACCATACAATCGTATTAGGTGGGCTAGAGTTTTAATGTTAGGAAATTTTGGTTCATTAGGTAAGATTGAAGTTTAAGATGAGCTTAGTCTTGATTTTGGTATGGTATTGAACGATAATGCTTGCTAAAAATTCTGGACATGAGGAAAACTTGAACGGTTTTAGACTAGAACCTAGAAGAAATCGATGAAGTCCTACTGCTGAAAAGAGCCAAATCTGTAGGTCACCATGCTTGGTTATCATTTTTCAAAAACACTTTTCAGAAAATTTTACTTTTTTATTTTCCGTGTTTTTTTGTTTTTACTGATTTTTTTTAATATTTTGAGCAATTTTTTTAATTTTTAGACATACCTAACATAAATATACCTAAAAAGTAAAAAAAAATTTGAAAAAAACCGTTTAAAAATTCACTAAATACCAAAAATACAAAAAAAATAATAGAATTTAGTACATTTTTTTTGTATTTTTATGTATTTATTAATTTTTAAAAAATTTTTTTCAAATTTTTTTTACTTTTTAGATACATCTAAGTAAGGTGCATTTAAAACGTAAAAAAAATGTTTAAAATTTTAAAAATATTCACTAAAAACAAAAAAAGACGAAAACCAAAAAACTCAATTTTCAAAAAACTTAATTCAGAAAACTCAAACCAAACACACTATCCTTGTGAGTTATAACCAGTAGCTTCCCTACTAGGAAAAATATTTCCTAATTCCAACTAAACCAAGATTTTCTAAACTACTTAAGACTCATCCAAACCTAGAGTTTGGGGAAGGGGGCTATGGGGGAGGCGGTGGGGCGTTGCAGAGGGCTGATGGGGAGGGGACGGGATGGTGGGGAAAAGTGGCTGTGTAAGGGAGGAGAGAGGTGGGCATTGGCAGTGTGATGGGGACAGGGTGGCACCAGCAAAGATGGGCGGCAGTGGCTGTCTAGAAATGGGGTGAGAAGAGAAACAAGGGTTTCAAAACTTTAGGATTTGTGGACTTTAATGTAATTTTACGTAACGATAAAAAAAATTGAAAATGAAGGGTGTGATGAGATAAAATGGTGGTGTAAATAGAATCACCCCTATAATTCTAAACCCTAAATCCTAATCCCTAAATTACCATGATATATTAATACGTAGGCTAAAAGTTATTAAGTACATTTCTGCTAAGCCAAAGCTTAGTTATATACACGGTTCCAATATTTGGTGTTTATTTAGTTTTGTTTCTTTTTTTTTTTTTTTTTTTGGCTTGATCTTCTTATGATTTGTATAATCTTTACTCTTCTATGTAAAGACATCAGTTTTCTCTATTGGAGAATTCTAGTAAATATTATTATTACTACATCAAGTCCTGAAGAATGCTTTTGAGATTTCGTTTACATTGTATTTGTTAAATTTCTTGAGCAACTCTTTTGATACAATGATGTCTGTGTCTAATCTTAATAGAGTTTTCCCTTATTTTGTTTATGAGGACACTTTTTTCATTTGAATTGGTGAAACTGTTCTACCAACAATATCTTGTTTCCTTAGGTCCAAAATTCTAGAAGTCCATTTCTGTAGCGTTGCTTTATTGGAAGAACAATATAATTGCTAAATATTGGAAGTTTTATTTATTCTAAAATCAACACAAAAATTGGAAGTGCCTGATGATGATTTGCATTCTTGGCACATGCAGAAGCAAATTTTTGAGTCCCAAATTTATTTGATGAGCGTGTTTTTGTTTTGAATGCTCGATCTATCTTGCCTTCCTCACAGAGGTTGAGACATTGAGTATTCAGTTGTTTTCCTTGTACCTTTCCTGACAATATTTTCTTTTAATGTCACAGAAAATAGTGAAGGAGAAGAATGCTCTTGCTGAACGGTTGAAGAGTGCTGAGGCTGCACGGAAAAGGTTTGATGAAGAACTGAAGCGCTATGCAACAGAAAATGTGACCCGAGAGGAAATTAGGCAGTCCCTTGAGGATGAAGTTCGACGGTTGACACATACAGTTGGCCAAACTGAAGGGGAAAAACGTGAGAAGGAAGAACAGGTTGCTCGCTGCGAAGCATACATTGATGGGATGGAAGCCAAGTTGCAGGCTTGCCAGGTTTTACCTCTTAACATAGCATCATATTTTTGGTGTTTTCATGATCTAATTCTGGTTTTCTTTGTGTGGATAACATTTGAGTGTACCTTGATTTGATCAATTACTCTCTCTCTCTCTCTCCTATTTCTCTTGGGCCCATTGATTTATACTAAAAATGTACCGTGTAAGTTGTACTTTTTTTGGTGATCTCCTGAATGGACCTAATTTTGAACTCGGACCTGTTTTTAGCCTGCTGTATAGAATCTGTGGCTGATATCACCCATCCAGTGTATTGCCTTAATGTTTAATTGGTTGGAACCTATGAAGCATGGACACTCCAAAATTGGTGCTGTGGGGGTATCCGACACGCGGACACACCGGGGACATGCTAGATGGCGTGTCCCTTTAATTTAATGATTTTTTTTGCAGTGGATATGGTAGGGACATGAGTGTCCATATCGGGACACAGCATGGGACACAGCGGGGCTCACTTTATATATATATATATATATATTTTCTTTTGCCTCTCTTATTTAATGCTTTTGTGAAGAATATTGTTGGATGTTGAATGTTTTTCCCTTCTCGTCTTAGTTCTTGTTATTATTTATTATGATTTTTTTGTAAATAGATGATCTATTAATTTGTTTAAATGTAATTGTTATATTTATTGAATTAATGTTACTATGTTAGTGTTTGTTAATTTTGATTTAAGATGAATGTAATATGAATGTACATAACACATAAAAATATATAAAAATAAAAAATAAAAAATCGCCGTGTCCGTGTTCGTGTCCATGTACGTGCTTCATTGGTTGGAACCCTTGGGTGACCTTGAATAGAACTGTTTGGTGCAGCTTATAGCTTATTTTATTTTGGGAATCTATGCCAAGGTGTTTGGTACAACTTATGCTTATAGATTATGGGACAAAAATAACTAAAATTGGCTAAAAAAAAGGTTTATTATCTGGAAGTTGGGGAAGGGATGCTTTTAACTTTTGCTTTTTGGTTATCAACTTTCAGCTTGAAAAAAAGTTGCACCAAACAGGCTTAATGGGCAGTAGTTGATAGGAGCCACTAGACTTAATTACTTGTCCAGTAAATAGACTTAGACTGGCGGGGCACTAACGTTTCTATCATGGAGAATCCTTAAGTGAAAATGGCTAATTTACCTCGTCTCCTTGCAGCAATACATTCATAGCCTGGAGGCTTCACTACAGGAAGAAATGTCACGACATGCCCCTCTATATGGTGCCGGCTTGGAAGCTCTATCCATGAAGGAGTTGGAGACGTTGTCACGTATCCACGAAGAAGGGCTGAGGCAGATCCATGCCCTCCAACAGCGTAAAGGGAGTCCAGCTGGAAGTCCTCTTATGAGCCCCCACACCACCCTCCCACATTCTCATGGGTTGTATGCTGCTGTTACGCCACCACCTCCAATGGCCGTTGGATTGCCCCCTTCTCTCATCCCAAATGGAGGTGGGGTCCACAGCAATGGGCACGTGAATGGTGGTGCTGCAGTTGGCCCCTGGTTCAACAACCATACTTGAAACCCCCACAAGGCTGGATGTTCACTTTTGTCGAGGTAGGTGACATCGCTCTCATTTTCTCACTGGTCTCCTCCTTTCGCCTATTGGGGAGCTCTCGGTGTTGTCTCAATATAAAAGGTTTTTTTTTTAAATATTATTTTTGAGTTTTTTTTTTTGGTGGCATTTTGGCTGGTAGGGCTGTTGGAACAAATGGTGGGAAAAAGAAATAATGTAGAGTTTGATAGATGGAATGAATGGGAATGAGTAAGTGAGTCCAATAGAATTAACAGTTGTAAATGCCATACTTATATCAATTTTTCCCCTTAATATTAATTCAAGGCATTGAGAAAATTGTCTACTTTTGTGTGCCTTTTTTTTTTTGTTTTGTAGGTAACATGGAAATTGACACACCCACACCCACACCCACACCCACACCCACACCCACACCCACAACCCTGTTAAACAAGGATAGAACAGTAATTTTATTATTTATTTAAGCGGTAATTATAAACACTTCCCTTGAGATTTTTGACAATTATAGAAATCTTTTTTGTAGTTTTTAAAATTATATTACTCTCTTGCTTTTATTGTTAATCTCAGTTAATTGACGTTTCTGGTGGAGAAGGCATTGTAATTTCAAAAACTACAAAAGAGGTTTGTATGTGTCAAAAATCACAAAGGAGGTTTGTGTAGTCGGCCCTTTATTTAATAAATTGACATGAGAGGTCAGTGATATTTCAAAAAATAGGAAGAGCGACGCCATGATTTTTAAAAAAAATTAAGTGATATTAGTGTATCTACACCTAAATTTCAAAGAAAAACAAAAAATGTACAAAATAAAAAGATAAACCTCTTATATGTTCGGAGTAAATATAAGTACTTATGGGTGTAAATTTGGCTCGGCTTGACCTAACCCACTCAGGTCTAGGCTTGGGCATGCTCATGTGAGGCCTCGCAGGTGTTTGCCAAAATTCAGGCTAGGGCACCGGCCATAAAATTAGGCCTAGGCCCATGGGTTATTCAGGCCTTGGGCGAACTGGTGGGCCTGGGCTTGGGTTCGGGCATGGGTAAGGTTTGAATATTTTTTAAAATTTTTTTTCTATTTTTTTCACCAAAAATGACATTGGGCCTCGGGCAGGGCATTGAGCGGGCTGATGGGTCGAGCTATATGCTGGCTAGGGGTGTGCATAATACCGTCGAAATTGCCGAAACTACCAAAATCGTACCGAACCGCACCGCAAGGCAAATTCGTTATTATTTGCCAATCGAACCGCCGATTTTTGGTAAGAAAAATGGCAAATTCTAGTGATACTTTTATCAATCCGCTGGTTTCTATTTTTTTTCTAAATCGCACCGACCCGCACCGTTATTAAATCATGTTTAATAAGATTCTAAAAATTATTTTTTACTTAAGTTTGCTTGTTGTTCTATACCTTAGAATATAGTATTACATTACTGCTCGAGGGGAATTCAAGATGTCAGTAATCCAAAATAAAGTTGGATTCCAATTCACTTTTCAATCTTTTTTTTTTCTGGCCATGTTGCAAATTTGCATCAGCTCACTTTTCAATCTAAATATTTTTCAACAGTAAACATTTTCAATATATTGTAAATCCTGAATGATATTAATTTTATGTATTGTATTTGATCATTGTAACTTCCACAGATGTTTGTAATGAATTGATGGCATAGTCGTTGATATTATCATGTTGTTGCTACACTTGCTGCATCAGAAGAAAGCTTCGCAAGATGCTTAATATCACGGTATCTCTCGTCTTTTTTTTACTCTTTGATTTAAGTTTTGTAATTTGAATAATATTTTTTATAAACTGCCAATTCACCCGAACCGCCAAGGCAAATTCGCCATTATTTGCCAATCAAACCGCCGATTTTTGATAAGGAAAATGACAATTCTAGTGACACTTTTATCAATCCGCCACCCGCCATACAGTTTCTATTTTTCTCTCAAACCGTATCGACCCGCACTGCACACACCCCTAATGCTGGCCCAGATGGGTCCAACTTCAAAATGATGGCTCAAGCCTAAGGTTCTGGACTAAGCTCGGGCCCGGGCTGCAAGCTGGTTTTGGGCCATTCACGGGCTGCAGGCCATTTTTACACTCCTAACAAGTAGTCTTACAGTTTTAACATAATTATACTGATATAATATATACATTCTAAAAGAGATGATAACACAAGAATAAATAAGAAAAAAAATATATTGTAAAAGAAATGATAATATTATTTTTCATCCATACTATTAATGAATTATTAATTAAAAATGGACGAAGGCATATTTGGTTTTTTTTTTGGAAAAAAAATCCAAAAACTTTTTTAAAAAATGGAAACTAATTTGATAAAAATAAAAATTAATTTTTTTTTTCATATTTTTAAAAATTATTTTTGACCTCTCAAAAAATAAAATTTATAAAAATCACAAGTGTTTTATTTTATTTTTCCAATTTCTTTCACTAAATTAATTTTTTGTTTTTTAGAATTTTTTTAAACAAATTACTAAAAAACAAATCAAACATGGTCTAAATTTTTGTGAATTAAAACTTTAAAAGAATAAAAAATAATTATGTCAAAATAATTGAATATTTACCAGTATATTTTTTCAAATTTTAGAGAAAATCAATATAATTGAAAAAAAAAAAAAAAACAAACAAACAATCCTCAAAACGTTGTGATTTAAGTTAGCTTTCTCGTCCTGCATGCATGAGAGACAGAGAGAGTGAGCTGGTGAGTCAACAGGTTGATTAGGATAAGGACAAAGGATAAATAACTGCACGATGGGACAGTAAAAAAAACAGTAATGCTGACGTTTGATAGCACTTAAGTTTTTTATTTTTTATTTATATTTATAAAAATTTTAAAAATTTAAATAAAAATTTGTTTGATAAAATTTTTGATTTATAACGGTCTCAATTTATAAATTTAGCCAAAAAATGAAAATATAAAAAATGTGTTTTTATTTTGAGTTTTCGGTTTTTTTTTTTTTACCACCCAACACTAGCCACCACCCGCCACCATTTTCCACCACCGTCTTCCGCCACTACCACCCACCACCTACCCCCACCACTACTCACCACCCACCCACCTGCCACCACCACCCGCCACCACCCACCTGCCACCCACTCGCCACCACCACCCACTCCTCGCCACCACCGCCACCACCACCGCCATCACCCACCACCCACCCGCCATCCACCTGCCACCCGCCACTACCATCCATCGCCCACTACTACCACCCGCCACCTTCTTGCCACCACCACTCACCACACACTGCCGCCACCAGCCACTCACCACCACCACCAGCCACCTACTACTTACCCGTCGCCACCACCACCAGCCACCACCAACCCGCCACCCACTTGTCACAACCACCCACCACCTACTCGCTACTACCTACCAGCCGCCACCGTCACCCACCCACTCACCACCACCACCCGCCACCCGCCACCTACCTACCACCACCCGCCACCCACCTGCCACCACCACCCACCACCCACTCGCTACCACCTACCACCCGCCACCGTCACCCACCCACCCACCACTACTACCACCACCCACTCGCTACCACTTGTCACCGTCACCCACCCACTCACCACTACTACTACCACCACCCACCACCATCCGCCATCCGCCGCCACCACCACCACCACCACCCACTCGCTACCACCCACCACTCGCCACCGTCACCCACCCACCCATTATCACCACCTACCTAGCACCACCCAGCACCACGTGCCACCACCACCCACCGCCCGCCACCGTCACCCACCACCACCCACCTACCACCACCACCCACCACCGTCACCGTCACCGTCACCGTCACCGTCACCCACCCACCCACCACCACCACCACTCGCCATCCGCCACCCACCTACTACCACCACCACCACCACCCACCACTCGCTACCACTTTCCACTACCGTCTTCCGCCGCCACTTGCTACCACTTGTCATTTCTCATTCTTTTTTATATTTTTAAATTTTTTTAAACATTTTGTCAATTACCAAACACGTTTGTAGCTTATGTTTTTCTAAAACTAAACAAAAATCAGTTTATAAATTTTTTGTAAATATAAACTGAAAACGTAAACGTTACCAAACACACGCAAGTATCATGAAAAACTTTTCATGAAAACAATCATGAAAGTTTTGTGACCCTTGGATTATATTTAGAATAAAGCACCACACACTAATTAAGGTAATTCAAGTATCATAAATCTTTCATGATCATTTTCATGAAAAAATTTTCATGATCCCTAACTTTTCTAAAAAAAAAATCACTACTGATTCAGTGCTCTAAATTTGTACTATTAATGTCCATTCTAATGAGCTGACAGAGTAAGAAAAAAAAAAAAAAAAGTCAAACTATCACATCAGTGATGGATCCACGTTAGCGCCACGTCATTAGTGGTCTGAAACATTTTTTTAAAAAAATTAACTATAATGAAGTATAATATTTTAATTATTCAAATGTATAATTTTTTTTATTAATTTATAATTTTTTTTTTCCTGCTCAACTGCTCTATTATTTTCCCTATGGACAATCACTTGATCAGGATCATCAAAACCAAATCCATATATATTCTTAGTTTGAGATCATGTTATTGTAATAATTTTTTTATAA
Organism: Camellia sinensis; assembly: GCF_055761805.1. Classification (NCBI taxonomy): domain Eukaryota; kingdom Viridiplantae; phylum Streptophyta; class Magnoliopsida; order Ericales; family Theaceae; genus Camellia; species Camellia sinensis. The sequence continues at coordinate 120,795,469 of NC_138971.1, read as the reverse complement.
AAAGATATATAAAATAATAAAAAGGGTGATATGATAATTTATACTGATATTTTAACCAAAAAAAAAAAAAAAAAAAATTCGTTACAAACGAGGATTAGATGGGCACGAAATTTTGAAGACGTGTTATAGTAATAATTTTCAAACCAAAAAACGAGATCAAACCAATCACTAAACACTATCCGTTAAAAGAGATGAGATATGTATTTGGTTTGATTTGGCGTTGTCTACACCACATCATCATATGATCTTTGTTTGTAGAGTCTATGATGGAAACTTCGATGTTATCTACTGCCAGTCATGTTACTCACGAAAATTGTTTTGTTCACACACAAAACACTTTATAATTGGTTTAAATTAAATAGTGTAAGGAAAACGATAGATTTATATATATATATATATATATATATAATTTGGAATAAGAAAATAATATATCAACAATGCTAGGTAGCTCAAAATTTTGTGGCTCAAATGGCTCGAATCACTTAAAATGACGTAATTTTGACAGATTTTAAGTGTAAAACGATATCGTTTTGACAGATTTGAGCCATTTGAGTCACAAAATTTTGAGCTACCAAACATTTTTCATAATATGTAAGTCTATTTTATAAATTTATTTTCTAAATTTAGTAATGTGCTAATAAGATGATTAGTTGATCATTAAATAATAAATGAGAAAGAGAGTTGATTTACATATTTTAATAGGCTGCCATATCATTAAGCCTAAAAAGTGAGTCTAATTTTTAAATTTAAATAATAATTACTGTGTTTTGTTTTAATTTTTTGGAAATTAAATTTTTTATTTTTAGTGAATATTTTTAAAATTTTAAGCAATTTTTTTTTTTACTTTTTTAAATGCACCTTACTTAGATGTATCTAACAAGTAAAATATTTTAAAAAATCAATAAATGCACAAGAATACGAAAAATGTACCGAATTTTTTATATTATTATTATTTTTTTTTTGTATTTTTGATACTTAGTGAATTTTTTAAAGATTTTTTTCACAAGTATTATACTCTTTAAGTGTATTTATGTTAGGTATAGGTAAAAATTTAAAAAAAAAAATTATTAAAATATTAAAAAAATTCAGTGAAAATAAAAAAAAAAATACAAAAAACAAAAATTTTAATTTTTTGAAAATTAAATTTAAAAAACTCAAACCAAATAAGCTGAATGTTCTTTAAAATAATAAGCGACTTGTGATTTGTATTTAATTCTGTTATCGAATTATGAGTTGGCTGAATCTAGCCGTTCACTTAGGTCATTTATATGGGGGAGTAGTGGTCCATGTATGTCTTATTGATGGTGGCAACATTTGGTGGGTAGGAATGGATCTCATATCTGTCTCTCAATTCAAAGGGAGGAGGAAGATCAAGCATTCAACAATGGTTGCTTTCATTAGATTGTAACATAGTTCAAGTGTGGGGATACTATTGTCACATCACATGTTGCTAACTTTTGCTCTCTTTTGTTGTTTTCCCCTCGTTGGCTTTTGCACATTTTGTTTCTCCTACACGTTCTTTGAAAATTATTCAGTAATTTGAGAGTAATATTTTATTTTATTTATTAATTCATATTTTCCACTTTGTTCATAAAATTCCAATACAAGAATAGTAGGTTTAATAATTTTAACTTATAATTATTAATTTAGAACATTCCTGAAACTTGTTTAAAAAGTATTTGAATAATTTTTTAATTCACAACAGAACTAGGATCAAAGCATCTTTAATGGTTGATGTCCAAATGGCAAGTTGAAAATTAACATTTTACAATGTGAAAAAAAAAATGCTTTGATCCCATCGTCTATTACTCAATTAAAATTTCGTATGAATTGGCTTTAAGAAATTATTTACGCTTAGGAAGTTTTGAATTTGAGACCTTAGAGGGAACACACCCCATGAACACCCTTGATATTTGAAGAGACGTATAAAGGTGATACTTGATAAAGTTGAAAACTGAAAATTGAAGACCGAAAATTAAGTATTAAAAACTGAATACTAAATTTTTAAAGCTGAAAATATGTTTGATAAAAATTTAAGTGCTGAACTAAAAATAAACTGTTTGATATGTATAAAAATAAATTTAAAATTTATTATTTTCAAATTATATATTTTAATTTTTATATTGTGATGGTCGTAGTGATGGTGTGATGGTGATGGTGACGATGGCTCTGGTGGTGGTGTGGTGGCGGTGGTAATGGTGAAGGTGGCATGGTAGTAGCAGCGGTGGCGGGGGCAGCGACAGTAGCGATAGCAGTGGTAGTAAAATGATAGTAGTACTTATGACAATAATGACAATAATGATGAAGATAATGGTAGTAGCGGCGTATGTGGTGGTGATGGTCGTGTTGGCGGTGACATGGTGGTGGTGGTGGTGGTGATGGTTGTGGTGGTGGTGGCATGATGGCGGGGGTTGTGGTGATGGTGGTAGCGGTAGCGGTGGTGGTAGTGAATTTATAAGTGTTATCAATACTTATATTTAATTTTTATAAATTCAGTCAGAATTAAGTAAGTTTCATATGATTTATTTATTTATTTTTTTAAGTTTTGGCTTCCATTTTAAAAGGTATTTAAATTTTTAAGTGATATTAGTTGTTATTATTAAATAAACTTAATTGATTATTACTTAATACATTTAGTTTTAAGTGCTGAATCATATTATTAAATACCCTCTAAAAAACACAAGAATAAAAGAAATTCATTACAACGATAATACTATATCATCATTGACATGTGTTATCATTGAATTGTGATATCTCATATCAATAATGATATGTTATCATCGTTACACTGAAATTTTACTCTCAAAAAGAAAAGAGCTAAATGGGGATAAAAGTTATGTGAGTGTTGTCATTGTAGAGGGAGAGAAAGAGAGGTGGTTGTGATATGTTGCTTACCACTGTCTCAAATAAGAGAGGGAGGTTAGTTGGTTAGGATTAGAGGTGTAAAAATGACCTGAGGCTTGTGGGTGGCCCGAAACTTGCTTGCGGCTCAAAGTGGGCTCGGCTTCGAGCCCAGCCTAGAACACTGGACTCGAGCCGTCATTTTGAAACCCAGCCCAAATTTTTTTTGCACCTTGCGGGCGGCCTGGCCAGGCCTAATTGCCCACCTGCCTCCCTCTCTCTCTCTACTAGATTACCAACTGTCAAAATTCAAAATAATAATAAAAAAAAATATGCTGCAACTTGCAACGGTAAAAATAAATAGTCATTTCATTGCGCAGACTGATGCGTTATGCTGCCCCATGCCAACGGAAAAAAAAATAAAAATAAATATCTGTTACTGTAGACTAACAGTAAAAGTAAAATAAAACAAATTCAAACAGTCACATGACTGTTTAACACAACGGTCCAATTTATTTATTTATTCATTTACAAATTCATCACATCCTCCCAAACTCTTATAAATATCCCCCCTCTTCCAAAATAAATCTCACAAATTCTCTCTTTCATACTCTCAACTCACAACTCACTCAATTAATTTTAAAATTTTATTCCTAAGTGGCAATATCAATTGTGTAAGAAGAAACTTTTATCATAAGAAGTTAATTTTTATATCGCATTTGTCAGTCGGTAGTATTAATTAGTTTAATTAAATTTATTAGTTACTCATTTTTTTACATTAATTATTTCTTAACATATATTAGTTGTTATTGTTTACTCATTATTGTTACTTATTATTTAAATTAATTGTTAGTTTTTATATATTATTTTACTTGCATTACTATGAATTTTAATATCCTTAATATTTATGTTGATATTAACGCATATACTACACAACATGAATCTGTTGATTCTCCTTTTATTGTACCAAATATTTTTCTTCTAATAGCTGGATCATTATCTAGGGGCATAACTAGTGTGTTTGGGACATTTCAAAAAAATATCTATAAATAATTCCGATGGTACAATTACGTTTAAAGCAAAATATAAATTTTGTGTACATTACTCAGTACTGCATCTGCAAGGGGTACTAGTCATTTAAAAATGCATGTTAACTAACATTTACAAAGTCAATAACCTGATATAAGAAGTCAAATAAAATTAGGGGATTCATCAACTGGTTATTTGCAAATATTTTCCTATGATCCTATACATGCACAAAATTTTTTAGTTGATTATATTATTAAAAAAAAAAAAAAAAACCTTTTACTTCTAGTGAATGTCTCGATTTTGCCCAAATGTTTCACGAAAGTTTTGCACAGTATTATCAAAATTTTTCAAGAAATATTACTAGAAACAGGATTTTAAAAAAATTGAGGATATTAAAAATAAATTATTCGACTTCTTTAAAAAATTGAATGAAAGTGTTTGTTTAACAGCTGATTTGTGATCAAATAATGATTTAGAATATCAATGTATCACTGCACATTTTATTGATAACGATCAGAAATTAAATAAAAAAATTATTTCATTTAGATTAGTTAAACTTCCATACATTGGTCATTCGCTTGGTGTAGAAATAAGAAATGTATTATATGAGTGGACTTTGCAAAATAAAATATTTACCATTAGTTTAGATAATGCAACATATTACAATCAGACTATAACTCATTTGAAATCAACTTTAGAATTATTTGTTGGTAGTGATTTATTTTATGTTCATTGTTGTACCCATATTTTAAACTTGATTGTTAAACAAACTCTGCATGTATACGAGACTTCTGTACTGGTAATAAAAAATACAATTGTTACTATTATGTCTTTTGCTAATCGAATTTCTGAATACAAAAAAATTTGTCAACGAGAAGGTATGACATTTAAAAAATTAATTTTAGATATAGACAGTAGGTGAAATTTAAGGTATAATATGTTAAAAAGAGTTTATAAACAAAGAAAAGTAATAGATTTATTTTTTGCAACAACATCAATAGGAGGAGTACTGACTCCCACAGAACTTAATTGACGCCAAGTAGCTTTGTATAAAAATTTATTAAAAGTTTTTGATACTGCAACAATATTATTTTCTTATATATATTCTTACTTCACCATTTGTTTTACATATATTAGCAGAAATAACTAAAGTTTTTGTAAGATATATGGGTAATGAATATTATGTAACTATTATTACTTCAATGATAGAAAATTTTGATAAATATTTTGATTCATTGCCTAATCATTCAGGTTTAACCATAATAATTGATCCTAAGTGTAAAGAAATTAGTTTACAAAAATTTTTAGAACGTATTTTCGTCGATCAAAAATAATTTGCCCTTATGCAAACATGCAAAACATTATTTGAAGAATATAGGACAATTGCTGCTGTAGCTGCAAATACACCTACAAACACTATACCAGTAGCCTCATCTAGAGGCGAGAAATTAAGTATTTTTTTAACAATAAAAAGTCGAATAAAATATCCTAACATACAAGTGTAAGTAGTTCTAAACTACAACGTTATTTGGAAAACCCATTAGTGGATGATTTCGATGATTTTGACATTTTGGATTGGTGAAAATAAAATGAGACTGTGGCCTGTGGTTTCACAGATGGCCCATGATATACTAACCGTTACTATTTCTACAGTTGCTTCGGAAACAACATTTAATATAGGTGGACGGGTGCTGAGCAATTACCGCAGCAGGCTTTCGCGCCAAAGGATTGAGTCATTAATGATATCTAGAAATCATATGCATACGGTTACGAGAAGATAAAATTATAGTGAAAATGAAATAATTGAAAATGATTTGGATGACATATCCTCAGGAACGCGAGTGAATTGTCTGCTTCCTCCAATGATTAATCAACAATTTGTTTTTTAATATTTCATTTCGTTATTTTTTTTATTAGATTATTAAGATAGAGGATAATGCAAATGATTGATAGGCTAGTAAGTGTCAACCTAGTTAGGATGTACTAGACCTATAGTAATGTAATTGTTCTACCATCATCAATAATCTATATCTATTTTATTTAATGATACAACTTTTTGTAATATTTTTTTTCTTTTTAAAATAAAAATTATCCATTCAATAAATGTTATATATTTAATTTAATAATTGTTATATTGAAAGTTTCATTTTGATATATATAAAATTATTCATTTTAAAAGAAGAAAATTATATAATTTCATACTTTTTTAATCATAAGTTCATAACCTAATGATTTTTCACTTTTTTGAATAAAAAAAAAGGTTTATAACCAAAAAAACATAAGTCATACATGATAAAATTTAAATACCACCGTACATAAAACATAACCAAACATCTCATTAATTTTAACTAAAATACTTTAATACAATTTTTCTTTTATTGTTTTTATCCCTCATAAGTAATTTATAGACATAATATATTTGTCATTTATTTTTCAAAACCAAAAGGCCCTCCAAGCTCGGCTCGCGGCTCGGGTTCGAGCTCAGGCCCTATTCTGAGAGCCTGGACTTGGACCCCACTTTTTGCTCCCTAACCTGGCTCGCCAAAGAGGTGGGAGCCCGCGAGACCCACCACAGGCCGACTCGATCCCAAGTCGGACCATAATTACACCCCTAGTTAGGGTCTTGAAGGAGAAATGCATTGATTTCTTGATTAAGACACTTTAAGAGTGGCCACGTGAGCATCACATAATTTATTGTCAAAACTTTTCACAACCGTTTTCAGTCAGCGATATTGTCAATTTAAATCTAATTATTTAAAATTATCATTTTATAATTTAAATTTATTTTTTGTATGAATCTCACACTATACAAATTTAATTCCAATCACACATCATCATTCCGAATAGATAAGGTGGGTTCATAAACTTATTCATTTTCAATTAGACTAATTAAATATAAATTATAAAATTTAGGGAATAAATTTTTTCTAATTGAAATTACAGGGAGTTAATTGACAGAAAGGTAAACTAAATTTGGTCATTTTTTCTATTTTGTCCATGCAGAATAGGCAAGGAGCCCATGCTACTTTCCGTCAAATATTTAACGACGCTATCAATTAATCCAATTGGACACAAATTCAAAATTAAAGAGTAAAGTTTTATAATTAAAATTATAAAAATTAAATTGATACAATAGATAAACTACAATAGTAGTCGATGAAAGCACCTCGTAAATATAGAATTATAACATGGGCTGAATTTCTGCCAACTTTGCATGGTTAATGGAAAATTGTGCTGAATCTCATAATTTTAATATAATTATACTAATTTTCTTTTCAGTAGCAGTGTTATAATATCTAAGAGAGAGAGAAACAAAAATTTGTATAATAATGTATACAAGACTCCTTTATATTGAAAGTCAAAAGCAGGTTAGCCGGGTGGAAGAGAATATGGCTATCATTTGCAGGCAGGCTTGCTCTAATTAAAGCTGTAACTTCCTCTTTGCCTGAGTATTATTTATCTCTCTTTAAGATGTCAGTAAGGGTAGTTACAGAGTTTGAGAAACTTTAAGCTAGATTTCTTTGTGGTGGGTCTAAACTGAAGAGAAAACTCCATATGGTGAAGTGAGAGGATATTACAAAAAGTGTGGAGCAAGGTGGGCTTGGCATCTAGAGAATGAAAGTGGTTAATGACTGCTTATTAGTTAAGTGATGGTGGAGATTTGGGCTTAAAAAAGACGCTTTGTGAAGGAAAGTCATTTATAGCAAATACAACTTGGATTTGGGAAGCTAAATTCCATCATTTAGTCCAATCAATAGACATTCTTGGGTGTGGAAAGGAATCTTATCAACTGTAGAACTTAGAAGCAGTCTATTGGAATTTTTTTGGATCAATCTCAATATAAAGGTTGGGGATGGATCTAGAGTCAACTTTTAGAAAGACAAATGGTGTTCAAATGTGTGTTTGAAAGATGATTTTTGTAGTCTCTTTAGATTGTTAGTTGACAAAGATGAATCATTGAGATCAATGTATGAGAAAAAAAAAAAAGGATCAGACAATTAGATCGTCAACTTTAGAAGAAGGTTGTATGATTAGGAGTTTAGGGAGGTTTCTAGGCTCAGTAATTTTCTTGTGGTTGCTTCTACCATCAATGCTGATCAATTTGATAGACTATCTTAGGTAGCTTCAAACTCAGGTGTGTTTTCAGTATCTTTTGCTTACAAATGTATTGAAGACTCTTTTAGTCCAACTCTTTTAACCAGTAAGCTAGTGTGGATTAATTATTTTCCTCCCAAAGTCCAATTCTCCTGCTGGTTATCTTGGAAAAATAAAGTCAAGACTTCTGTCTTTCTCCAAAGGATTGGTGTCCTACCTGGTAATTTATCAACTATTTGTATTTTCTGTAAGTATGAGAATGAATCAGTGAACCATTTATTGTGGTTTTTCCCTTTTGCTTGGAGATTGTGGTTTGCTATGTTGAGTTGGTGGGACTTTCAGGGGGCTTTTCCAAGTTCAATTAATAGTGTGAGTGTTGATTTCCGACCTCATAACTAAATAGGGAATTTAGCTGGAGAGCATGCAGCATAATAGATTCAATCAAGCACCTGCCAATAAGAAGACAAGAATACCATGGTGGCTCGTCTACCCGGGAACACTCTGACGATTAAGTCAGTTAATCTTATCTCTCAAAGATATCAAACAAGTACTCAATGCACAAGTAAAAGCATACCTTAGACCAACATGGGTGCCTCACTTTTATAGCCAGCAGTGTTTTAGTCCACTAGAAATCTCACTTCATAGGACTCAAACACAATACTTATCTCTAACTCTTAGCTAGATAGGGATAAATTTCTCGAGAGCCTTATCCTTATCCTTATCCTTATCCAAACTAAGTAGGTGTTTGGCATGCACTAAAAAAATGTATTTTTTTTTGTGTGCATACATTCACTTATTTGGATCACATCAATCAACATCTCCTTTCTATTTTTCTACCTACTTTCTCTACTTTTCTACATATTTTTTTTTATAAAAGCCAAAAAGTGTACTTATTTAGAACATCCCAAACCACCCTTAATTGTCCTCTTTTATCTAGTACTCCTGTCTCCTATCCAAATATCTTGAATTTCGACTTTACCGCATTGAACCTTGGCAACACCACAATCACCTCGGCAAACATGACCCGCGCCCACGCGGTACCTCGGCCGACATCTCGAAGTCACCTTGGCCACGTGGTGTCATTCTCAAAATACTTCCCCACAGATAGCTTACTTCTTTGGTGAGATGGCGCTAGGCTCAACATTAGGGAGAAGAAGATTTGGAGAGCTATTTCACTCGTTGTTCTGTGGTCCTTATGGAAACATAGAAATGATTGTGTGTTCAATGTTTATTCACCTAATTTGCCTAAGTTGTGCGAGCTAGTCAAGATTAGAGTTGCACTTTGGATGTTACCAGTCCTTAAGGAGTATCATCTAACTGTTCAGGACTTCTTATTTAATTTAAGAAATATCAGATTCTGTTTAGGGAATCAAAGTCTTGGTGGTTTTCAGATTTCTGGGCATTAATCTGTTGTTTTTGTGTGTGTGTGTGTGTGTGTGTGTGTGTGTGTGTTGGTTTCTCACTAACTTTGTTTGGTCCTTGCTGTTTGTGCAAGCTCACCATTGCCTTTTGTCCTTTATTGTTTGATGTCGTTGTATTTGTTACTTGATTATCATCAATAAATCTATTTTTGCTATTCCCAAAAAAAAAAAAAAAAGAAAGAAAGAAAGAAAGAAGACTCCTTTATATGGAAAGAGAAAAAGTATGGCAATAAATATAATATGGTATATATAATAGACAGAATATATAGTTACTATATTTAACACCTCCCTCAAACTCAAGTAGGGATACCAACTTGAGTTTAGAGAGAAAAACTAAAATATGAAATAAAACTAAAACTAAAATAAAATATGAATAGATCTGAAGCAAATAGATTGCAAAGTCCAAATAGGAGCATATGGGCGCTTGAGATAAATTAGAGATCGAAGCTAATATCGGGACAGTTTAAGGTCGTGCCAGACCATTGTAGAAACTGGCCGGAACTCATATCAGGGACAGTTTAAGGTTGTACCGGACTGTTGAAGAAGAACTAGAGATGTTGAACCAGTAAATGTGGCACACACGTAACTTATGATGTAGTGCTAAATGATGATGGTAACAGATGACATTGTGCGTGAGAGGGTAATTTATGATCTGGGGTTGGGCCGAGATATTGACCAATCAGGTTGAGAGCCCAGCAGTGCATTGGGCCGAGATGATCCACTGTTCGCCCAAAGAAGGGGAGCCAAAACTTGGGCCGGGCAGAGTTTGGACCGAGTGTGTGCCACCCCGGACTGTACAGAAATTGCTCGGCCGGGAAGCGACCGGTCAGACCAGGATGTTCGGTCCGAGGATGGTCGAAGCCAGGCATGCTGAGAGACCGGCGCCCGGAAAGGCGCGGTCAGCCGAGGTAGTTGATTGACCGGCAGGAAGGCCAACCAAAGGAGGTGCCCGGGCTAGGCTTTGCCGAGACGCCGCCTAGCCCGGTCATCCACGTGTTTGTCCGGCTGGGCGCATGAGTATGAAGCATGACATGGCCGAGGAAGAGCAGCTCGGCTGCCGAGCTCCAGCTGCGAAGTCAGGCAGTTGAGGTTAGGTGGTGAATGGCATGGTTTATACTGACAGATGGGATAGTAGAGCCACGTGTCAGGAGATGACTGGGAGTGGATATGGGGCTCAGAAGGTATATAAGCATGTCTGCGCCCCCCATACGCGACACACGAACATCTCTGTAAGAAAATCCTTACACTCAAACACTCTCTCCCTTCTCTCTATTCCCTCTAAGGTGTGTGCTAATTTGACCGTCGGAGGGTGTTTCCGGCCTCACACCGCCGGGTAGCTCACCGTTATTTGCTCGCAGGTGATCGGATATCGACGGAACTCGGAAGAAAGGAATACGGGTACGCCGGAATATTTGCTCCCCGTACAATTGGCGCCGTCTGTGGGAAAATTGACAGACAAAACCTTGTCTTCCAGGTTCATCTGATCGCCGTCCATGGCGAACAACGACGAGTTCCCGTTGTCCGCCATCGACGGAGCCACCCCGGAGTATACCCGAAGGAGAGAGGGACCACCTGCCGTCCATCCAATGGCTGACTTGGGGACGCCCACTGGAGGACAGTCAGGAGACGCGCGGGATAAGCGCGGAAGGAGTCATGGGCATTCACGGAGTCCAGACGGTCACCGGCGGAGAGACTCACACGCCAGGCGACTGGTAAGCAAGTTAAGGGACCAAGACGCCGTCATCAGGCGGATGGCGGCGGAGATGGAGGATCTTAAGCGACATGTCAAAGGGAAAGGTGTAGCTGGAGTGGGAGACCACAGTGAGCGCACCCCATCCCGCCGGTCAGGCGATCAGAGTCAGCGACGTACTCAGTCCATTTCCATCACCAGGAGTTACCAGGTTGGTGATTCCGACATGCGTGCAGAAAAGTCTAGCGCGCAAGACAGCACTTACAAACCCTCACGTCCGGCGACGACGTCGAGGTACTCTTTTTCTGCTCGGTCAGAGGACCTACGGGCAGTGTTAAGGGAGCGGGCTCGCCGGCGCGAAGCTCAGAGAATACCAGCTCTCCAGCGACTCTCCTACGGGGTTCACGGCAGCGAGGAGGTTGGAATGCCTCCACCCCGCCAAGCAATGCCAATATATGAAGATACAGACTTGGCAAGGCTGAGTGCCACTCCTTTTTCCCTAGAAATAGAAACAACACCGCTTCCGGCAGGCTTCCACCAGCCTAAGTTCACACTTTACGACGGAAAAACCGATCCGTACATGCATGTGAGCCACTTCCGACAGGTTATGGCCGGACATCGCCGCAATGACGGACTTATGTGCCTAATCTTCCCGTCAAGTTTAGGCGAGCTGGGCCTAAAGTGGTTCGAGAGGTTACCGGAAGGGAGCATACAGAGGTGGCATCAGTTGGCCGAGGCGTTTGTTACGCGCTTCAAAACCAACACAAAAACACCAAAGGAAGTCGATCACTTGCTAAGTGTCAAGATGGAACCGTGCGACACACTGAAGGCATACAATTCAAGGTATTGGGAAACCTTCAACGAGATCTTAGACTGCCCGGTCAACCTTGCTATCTCGCAATATAAGCGCGGTCTCCCGGTCGGACATAGACTGCGGGACTCGCTTACCATGCACCAACCGACCTCCATGGGCCAGCTCATGCAGCGCATCAATGAGCATATCCGAGTAGAGGATGATGCGTCGGCTTCCACCGTGAAGGCCACTCCGGTCGGAACAAACAAGAAGACAGCAGGCAAGGTGCACGCAGTTGGGCAAGAGTCCAACCGCTCAAATGACCGAGCAGAGGAATCAGACCGAGGTTCAAATCGTAAAAATCGGGGTAGAGGACGTCGGAATGACCGGGATGACTACCCCCGAGATGACGTTGAGGACGCAAATAGGAGAATGAAGGCAAGGACTGGCATAACCACGGTCTTCAAGATTCCAATCTATCGCATACTTAGTGAAATCCGAGACGAGGAGTATGTCCGGTTTCCTGCTAAGTTGGGCGATGGACAAAAGGGCTACAATCCGCGGTATCGTTGTACGTTTCACCGGGAGAGGGGCCACCGGACTGAGGATTGTTTGCCTCTGCGACAACACTTGGAAGAACTGGTTGCGGCCGGGCATCTGGACCTTTACATTGATGGCGGAGTGAAACCGAATCAGGCTCCGGTCGATCCCAGGGGACAGGACGACCGAGATGCACCACCGCAGGGAGTTATTAATGTCATCCACGGAATAGTGGAACCGGAACGTGTTTGCGAACTCCGGGGCATGATCAAGAAGGCAGAGCATATAAGGGAAGTTTTGTCAGTACAGCCTGCCATCAAAAGGGGGAAGACAGAAGAGAAAGACGTGATTAGCTTCACCTCAAGGGATTTAGAGCGTATCCAGACGCCGCACAACGATGCTCTTGTAGTAACACTACGCGTCAAAGAATTTGATGTTAGACGGATCTTGATCGACCAGGGAAGCTCGGTCGAGATCATGTATTATGATGCGTTCAAACAGCTCAAACTCCGTGAGACGGACTTGGCTCCGGCCACTTCGCCACTGGTTGGATTTAACTCGCAGCCGGAGTGGCCATTGGGAAAGATTATCTTGCCGGTCAAAGCAGGATCTGTGGTCAAGCAAGTGGAGTTTTGGGTGCTACAAGTGCCTTCAACGTACAACCTTATCCTAGGAAGAGGATGGCTTCACGCCATGCAAGCCGTAGCGTCGACTTACCACCAGGTGATGAGATTCCCCTCGGCTATGGGGGCAATCGAGGAGATTTGGGGTGATCAGGTCATGTCCAAGCAATGTTTCGTGGCGGTCAACGGGAGCCGGGCTGCCAAGGGATTCGTTCAAATGATCGAGGGACCGGAGGACCGGAGTGTCTTGGATGATGTTGGCACCAAAGCTGAAGACAAGGCTGTTGAAGAATTGGTTGAGGTGCGGATTGATGCCGAGCAGCCGGACAGATTCTTCTTGCTCGGTTCCAGTCTCTCGGCCATGGAGAGAACCGAGATGATTGAGTTTTTGATGGCGAATATTGAAGTCTTTGCATGGTCGCCCTACGACATGCCTGGCCTTGACCCAAGCTTTATCTGCCATCACCTCAATGTCTTCCCTGGAGCAAAGCCAGTCATCCAGCGAACAAGGAGATCGGCGCTGCATCACGCCGAGGTAGTAGCAGAGGAGGTAAAGAACTTGCTTGAGGCACGAGCAATACAGGAAGTGCACTACCCTCGGTGGATTTCCAACACGGTAGTGGTGCCTAAGAAGAATGGAAAGTGGAGAGTCTGTGTCGACTACAAGACGGTCAACCGAGCTTGTCCAAAAGACAGCTTCCCTTTGCCGCGCATTGACCAGCTAGTGGATTTGACGGCTGGACACAATCGGCTCAGTTTCTTGGATGCGTACCGCGGCTATCACCAGATTGCCATGCATGGGCCTGACCAAGAGATCACCTCTTTCACGACTCCAAGGGGACTCTTCTGCTATCGAGTTATGCCCTTTGGTTTGAAAAACGCCGGGGCAACCTTCCAGAGGATGGTGACAAAAATGTTTGCTCCTTTGCTCGGCCGGACGATGGAGGCTTACATCGATGATATGGTGGTAAAGAGCCGACATGAGGCAAACCATTTGTCCGACCTAACCGAGATGTTCGCCATTCTAAAGAAGCACAAGCTGCGCTTGAACGCCTCGAAGTGTGCCTTTGGCGTGGGGTCCGGGAAATTTTTGGGATTCTTAGTCACAAACCGAGGCATCGAAGCAGACCCTACTCAGATCAGAGCCGTGCAAGAATTGAAGCAGCCCAGCTCGGCTAAGGACGTGCAGCATCTGGCCGGGATGGCCGCCGCGCTTAATCGATTTATAAGCCGGTCATCAGATCGCTGCCGCCCTTTCTTTCAAGCATTGAAGTCAAAGTTCTCATGGGATGACGAGTGTGACAGAGCTTTGGCCGAGCTCAAGAATTATTTGTCTTCTCCGCCGCTGTTGGTTACACCAGAGCCCGGTGAGGAACTCTACCTTTACCTTGCCGTCTCCCAACACGCAGTAAGTGCGGTGTTAGTCCGGGCTGAAGGAATCAAGCACCTCCCAATTTTTTACGTAAGTAAGACCTTGCTGCCAGCTGAGACGAGGTACTTGCCGCTGGAAAAGCTTGCGTTGGCACTAATGATGGCTTCGAGGAAATTGGCACATTACTTTCACGCCCATACCATCGTCGTACTGACCGAGTTTCCCCTCAAGGCCTTGGTTGAGCGCGCAGACTTTTCAGGCCAAATTTTAAAATGGGCGGTCGAGTTGGGACAGTTCGATGTGAAGTTCCAGCCGCGCACCGCAATCAAAGCCCAAACCTTGGCCGATTTTGTTGGCGAGTTCTCACCTGGCACTCATCCGGTATGCCCGGTCGACATTGCCGAGGCAGATGATGAGACGCACACAATGCCAACCGAGGAACAACCAGCCGCAGAAGGTCGCGCCGCGGAGATTGCGCGCACCATCGAAGTTCCCTCTGTTTGCACGGTAATACCTCTCGGTGCTGCGACGACGGAGTTGTGTATCACCAACCCATCCACTCTGTCCGGTACCGCATCACCACGGGGGGAAGGAATGGTTCCACACAGCTCAGAACTTGATGATTCGCCTACGGACTTGGGCATTCTGAACCAACTTACTGAGTCCGGTGCCGAATCATCAAGGGGGGGAGGCATGGTTCCAGACAGCTCAGAACCTGCGGCCGGCTTCACACCGCAACCTGGTGATTCGCCTACGGACTTGAGTATTACGGACCAACTTGCTGAGTCCGGTGTCGAATCACCAAGGGGCACTGAATTTGAACCGGTCAACAAGAAACTTGACACCGCACAGCCGAGCAGTTGTGACCCCATTGCCCTTCGCAACTCTCAGGACCCATCTGACTGCTGGAAGCTTTTTGTGGGGGACATGTGGAAGCTTTTTGTTGATGGAGCGTCCAACCGTCATGGTGCCGGCCTAGGTATTGTTCTTATATCCCCGGACGGCCTAACTATTGAGCATTCTATCACACTCGGCTTCCCGGCGTCTAACAACGAGGCTGAGTACGAGGCGCTTCTAGCTGGGCTCAAGAGCGCAATTCAAATGAAGGCTGCCGAGCTTCTGGTATATAGTGATTCCCAGCTTGTGGTTAACCAAGTTTCAGGGATTTATGAAGCGAAGAACGACAGGATGGCGAAGTACCAAGCTCTGGTCAGGGACCATATCAAGCAGTTTGAGGCAATCAGAGTCCAACGGATTGGCCGGGAAGAAAACAGCCGGGCTGATGAACTCGCCGGCCTCGCTTCCATGGTAGATAGTACGTCTCCAAACCCCCTGTTGATTGACTTTCTTCCGCGGCCGAGCATTGAAAACGCCGGGCAGACGGATGTACTCTGCGCCGAGCTAGGTCCTTCATGGATGGACCCCTTGATCTTGTTCCTTAGAGACCGGACTCTTCCAGCAGACAAGAAAGAAGCACACAAAATCCGGGTGAAGTTAGAGCGGTTTTGGCTCTCTCCATCAGGCGCGTTGTATAAGAAGTCCTTCACCGGTCCTTATCTCAAGTGCGTGCACCCGAACAGTGTGGAGGCCTTCTTGTTTGAAATTCATGAAGGCATTTGTGGCAGCCACATCGGGGGCCGGTCCTTGGCCTACCGAGCTATTTCGCAGGGATACTGGTGGCCGTGCATGCAGGCCGACGCGCAAAAATATGTCCGCAAGTGCGAGAAATGCCAGAAATTCGCCCATCAGATCCACCAGCCTGCCAGGGAACTTCTTCCCCTCACCAGTCCTTGGCCTTTCGCCATGTGAGGGCTAGATATAGTGGGACCGTTGCCAACAGCACCGGGCAACCGGAAATTCTTCATCGCGGCCACAGATTACTTCACAAAGTGGGTTGAAGCTGAGCCCTTGGCAACCATCAAAGAGAAAGACGTGAAGCGATTTGTCTGGCAGAACGTTGTCACGCGGTTTGGTGTCCCCAAGATTTTGATCTCTGACAACGGCACCCAGTTTGACGGTCGCCTTTTCAGAGGATTTTGTAAAGATCTGAAGATAGAATTCTACAACTCCACCCCGGCCTACCCGCAGTCCAATGGTCAAGCCGAAGCATCAAACAAGACTATACTGGATGGGTTGAAGAAACGGTTGGAAAAGGCTAAGGGCAAGTGGGCTGAAGAATTACCGAGCGTCCTTTGGGCATACCGAACAACCCCGCGACGTTCGACCGGGGAAACTCCATTTGCTTTGGCTTATGGCATGGAGGCGGTCATACCATTGGAAGTTGAAATGCCCACCCTCAGAACTGAGAGTTTTGAGCCCGAGCTAAATGCCGAGGCTATTGCCTTAGAGTTGGACCTAGCGGAAGAGCGCCGGGAGAAAGCCCTCATCCATGTGGCCGCCTACCAACAAGAGCTCTCCAAGAAGTATAACAAGACAGTGCACCCCAGACCGTTCAAAGTTGGGGATTGGGTTTTGAGGAAGATTATGGGCAACACCCTGGTGCCAGGAGAAGGCAAACTAGGGGCAAATTGGGAAGGACCCTACAAGATCACTGGTCTGGCTGGCAAGGGGGCTTACCACTTGGAGGATCTAGAGGGAAGAGCCATACGCCGGCCATGGAATGCGGCCAACTTGAAATTGTATTATTTTTAAGCTTTTTACTTTCCTCTTTTTGTAAAGCAATTTTTTGGCTTGCAAAGCAGAATGTAATTCTTTTTGTCAAATTATAGAAGTCATTTTGCATTAGCACTTGGATTATTGTTTTAATGTTACGGACCGAGATGATGTACTCCGGTTGGAAGAGTTGGTGTTTTGTCCAACTTTGGATTCCCAACCGAGATGATGTACTCCGGTTGGAAGAGTTGGTGTCTTGTCCAACTTAGAATTCCCAACCGAGATGATGTACTCCGGTTGGAAGAGTTGGTGTTTTGTCCAACTTTGGATTCCCAACCGAGGTGATGTACTCCGGTTGGAAGAGTTGGTGTCTTGTCCAACTTAGAATTCCCAACCGAGATGATGTACTCCGGTTGGAAGAGTTGGTGTTTTGTCCAACTTTGGATTCCCAACTGAGATGATGTACTCCGGTTGGAAGAGTTGGTGTTTTGTCCAACTTTGGATCCCCAACCGAGATGTTGTACTCCGGTTGGAAGAGTTGGTGTCTTGTCCAACTTAGGATTCCCAACCGAGATGGTGTATTCCGGTTGGAAGTGTTGATTTGTTCAACTTTGTTACAGCCGAGATGGCTATTTCGGTTCATGAATTGGTCTTGTTCTGCTGAAGTACTTAGACCATGTTATGTATTCCGGTTCGATGAGTTATACCGAGATGTTTTGCTGAAGACAGAACTGATTACAACCGTGCATACACTTGCAAAAATTTGAATTTTCATTGATAAGAAATTCATTACAAAAAGTGGGGACCAAGCCCGGTTACATCAGCAGTGTTGAAAGCAAAAATACAAAAGAGAAGAAAATTAAACTAGAGGGGATAGATGAGTGAATTCGTCCTCGCCGGCTTCAAGGTCAACGGTTGGACCGGTATCTTGTTCACCGGGCTCCTCATTGCCGGGCTGCTCTTGCACTTCGGCCTCTTCTTCCTCAGAATCTGTCTCCCCGTTCCCATCTTCAAGTCCCTCCTCGGCCTCAGTCTGTAAAGCGTTGAAAACATCGTTGGCATATGGCACGAGGTAGACCGGTAGTGAAGCTTTGGGAGGATTGGCAAAAACGTCGGTGTCAGAGCCCTGGCCGAGCTGTTCGCAAGCGGATTTCCAGCCAGCCTTGAAATATATGTCTTGTGTTGCAAAGACTTGCTTCTGGTAATTCTTCTCGGCCTCGTTGAAACCCGCGTTGTTGGCAGCCCGGCAAGCCTTCCTCTTCTCCTTCTTCAGAGTGTCAACCTCGGCCTGGAGCTCGCTTTGTTTTTTCTCGGCTGCATTCAGTTGACCGAGCAGCCTGTTATTATCATTGTTGGCCATCTCGAGAGAAGCTTTAGCCCGGCCGAGCTCGGCTTGAAGGCTCTCTACCTGGCTGGCTGTATCGTTTGCCTTTTGCCTAAGCCGGTGGATGCGCTCCAAGACAAGATGTTGTTTTTGAATGGCCTGCACAAAAGCGAAGTAGATTAGAAAGGAGACCGAGAAGAAAAATTACCGGGCAAACACTTTGTGAAATTTTCAAAAGAACGCCGACTTACCCTGGCCATGGACTTCACGGATGATTTGACCAACCGAGTGTCAGGGACGTGGTCACTGCCGACCACGTCGCTCGGTAGTAGGAATGCTTTGGACAGATCAAAGGCGAGCAGATGCTCTTTGTCAGCCTTGATCGAAGCAGTTGCCGGGATGTCCTGACCCCGGTGTTTCAACTGTGGACGCCAGGCCGGTACTGGGGCGGGGGCGTCAGTCGGATGCTCGGTAGTTAGCTCGGCGACTAACTCGGCAGATGGGTCTGCCCGAGCCCTTTTCCCGGCCCGCCGTGCAGAAGGTTCTCGGCTGGATTGGCCGGTCGGTTGAGAGGCAAGGGCGACCACAGCGCCACTGGATTGACCGGCGATGGGTGAGCGAGTTGAAACGCTCGGCAGCTCGGCGGACGTGGCGGTGAGCAAGTTCTTGATTCTGCTGCGCTTGGCCATCTCTTGTTCTTCGGTCAGGCGAACGAGGGGCACGTCTGGCAGAGTAGGATCCGGTGGAGGAGTTGGAGCTCGGAGGAAGTCGGTGACCTTACTCCGGCGGGGAGCAGAGTATCTATATGTGGGACTGTAGCCGAGGAGTTGGTTACAATCTCGGTCGCGGTAGCGAAGCGCGGCCCTGATCGCCTCGACGTTGGGGAAGTTGTAGTTGGCTTGCAAGGCTTGGATGGCTGCAAAAGAAACAAGAGAATCATTAGTCTACAGAAACGTCAAGTGTAAAAACCGAGATAATTTGCACGGCTTACATGTGCTCCCAAAATTTTTGCTAATCATCCAGCCCGGTACCTCGGCTGTCTCGTAGTTACCAGACACCCAGAAGAAGTCATCGTCATGGAGATCCTTGTCTGGTGTGCCGGTCACGATTTTCTCTCTGCCCGGTCTAATCTTGAGGTAATAGGCAAGACCATCGCCGGTGTGGCCCATCGTGTATTGCCTCAGTATCTCGGCTAGACCTAAGTTGATGCCTAGCCGATTGTTTAATTCGTGAACGCCGTTGATTATTCTATAAGTGTTGGTGGACACCTGTGTGGGTGCCAGCCCGGTGCGACGGAGGAACTCGGTTATAAGAGGGTTGAGCGGGAAACGAAGACCCCCTTCAACGATGGATAGCACGGTGAAGGGGCACCCATCCCTACCCCAAGGTGTGGTCTCCTCTTCTGCGAGCTGCAGGTGGACATCGGCCGGGACGCCGTACTCCTCCCTGAATGTAGCCAGCGCAGCCGGAGTATCCACTAGGAAGCGGAATTTCCCCATTTTTGGTCGGCCTAGTGTATCCCGCCTGAGGGGTTTGGCTCTGGGTATTGGATGCTGCCCGGTCCTGCGAGCCTCAGGAATGACAGTGGTCCCTTTGGACTCTGCAGGAAAAGGATGGCAAGTGTTAAGTGTTAGCGCGGTCGCGCGAAAGGAGCTGGATTTTAGCTCGGTCATTAAGGGTGCCAAACTACCTCGGTTGTCTATCCTATCTAAGGAGCCCGGTCGCCCAAGCGGACCAGATGTTAGCCCGGTTGAACGGCCAAGCCCTTTTGTTATCTCGGTTTTCGCTGGGGCTGAAACAAACATGCTGTTTGCCCGGTTTGGTTAGTTTTTTGGATCAAAAGAAGGCCCATAGCCCGGTTCGCCCCAGTTCTCCAATGTTCTTCAGGAAGACGAAGAACACCAAGAACAGTGGGAGGTTTGGGACGGATTCTATGGCCTTTACCCTAAATGCTACGTTTTTTGTACCCTAATGTGTGCAAAATAGGAGAAAATAGCAACGTAAGAGGGATTGAGTATCTTACCTGTGAAGGGCTGAAGGTGTTCTTCCTAAACACGAAGAATGGCAGAATGGCAGTCGAGCTTGAGCTTCAGAATCGTCAGAGATGGAGGCAGCAGTAGGAAAAAATGGAACGATGGAGGGCGAGTTTGTATAGGCGAAAGAGACCGCCCAAATTCAAAATCTGACAAGAACGGCGGGTTGGCTTCTCGATGACCAATGGGAGCTCGCCACGTGTCCCCATTTATGGCTACGTCAGGATTGAAGCGACGGGATGAAGAGACGAAGAGCCAGCCGAGCTACTTTCGACGAAAAGGCTGTAAGCCGAGGAACATGACCGGGGAAGGATAGCAGATTAGCTCGGTGAAGGCTTGGCGTCTTGACGACCGGAGAGATGTTATCTCGGTCGAAGTGAATAATCCCAATCACGCTTCCACGGACGGAATTAAGGGGCAATTGAGAGGGTAATTTATGATCTGGGGTTGGGCCGAGATATTGACCGATCAGGTTGAGAGCCCAGCAGTGCATTGGGCCGAGATGATCCACTGTTCGCCCAGATAAGGGGAACCAAAACTTGGGCCGGGCAGAGTTTGGACCGAGTGTGTGCCACCCCGGACCGTACAGAAATTGCTCGGCCGGGAAGCGACCGGTCAGACCAGGATGTTCGGTCCGAGGATGGTCGAAGCCAGGCATGCTGAGAGACCGGCGCCCGGAAAGGCGCGGTCAGCCGAGGTAGTTGATTGACCGGCAGGAAGGCCAACCAAAGGAGGTGCCCGGGCTAGGCTTTGCCAAGACGCCGCCTAGCCCGGTCATCCACGTGTTTGTCCGGCTGGGCGCATGAGTATGAAGCATGACATGGCCGAGGAAGAGCAGCTCGGCTGCCGAGCTCCAGCTGCGAAGTCAGGCAGTTGAGGTTAGGTGGTGAATGGCATGGTTTATGCTGACAGATGGGATAGTAGAGCCACGTGTCAAGAGATGACTGGGAGTGGATATGGGGCTCAGAAGGTATATAAGCATGTCTGCGCCCCCCATACGCGACACACGAACATCTCTGTAAGAAAATCCTTACACTCAAACACTCTCTCCCTTCTCTCTATTCCCTCTAAGATGTGTGCTAATTTGACCGTCGGAGGGTGTTTCCGGCCTCACACCGCCGGGTAGCTCACCGTTATTTGCTCGCAGGTGATCGGATATCGACGGAACTCGGAAGAAAGGAATACGGGTACGCCGGAATATTTGCTCCCCGTACAGTGCGCTAAAGGGCAACTTATGAGAAAATGCGTTAGGAGATGGCTTGGGTTATGAGCCAAAGGGAGCGGCTTGGATTATGAGCCATAGGGGGCGGCTTGGGTTGTGCGCTAGGGGATGACTTGGGTGGTGCACGAAAGAGAGACTTTGGTCGTGCACCAGAGGGGATAGCTTAGGTGGTTTACATTGTATATCACCATGATCACCATGATATAGGTATAATACCCTCCTCAAACTCAAATAGGGTTGAAGATAGAAACCTATTTGAAGTTGAAATAGAGGAAAAGACAGAGTGGAGCAGAAGCACACAAAAAAAAAAGAAGAAGAAAAAGGATTGTGAGTAAAAAAAAATATGATAAAGATATTTGGGGTAGGAATAAATCAGCGGATAGAGGAAGAGATCGCCACGAAGCGATACTGAAAGGAAAATATGGCAACGGAATTGGTTGAGGTCTGGTAGGCAACCAAGGCAAGGCTGCCGCCCGCCGGTGAAGCGAAATTACTTAGTAGTTAACCTAACTCTGATACTATACTAGAATATCTAAGAGAGAGAGAAAGAGAAATTTGTATTATATTAAATGTTGTAATAATGTATACAAGATTGCTTTATATAAAAGGAGATAAATCTAAGTATGATAATGAATATAATATTGTATGTATAATAGATAAAATATATAGTTACTATATTTAACAAGTAGAAATATTGACAATGTTAACTTTGATAAGTAAATTACTCTATTGCCCTTCATGATGTAAAATGAATTACTTAAATACCCTTGCCCTGTCTTTTCCTTGACAGCAATACAGCCACCATAGGCTCCTTAGGGTAATTGATCTCAGAGCACTACAAGAAAAAGCACCTTTTGCGACTAAAAAAGTCTGTTTTTAGTCGCCTGTTTTGTCGCGTATATATGGTCGCCGAAGGTATTGGCGACTAAAATTTTTTTTAGTCGGCAAAAAATAGCTCTTTAGCGACCAACGATTTAGTCGCCAATAGTGATTTACACTTTTTAAAATCACACATTTAGCGACTAATCTTTTAGTCGCCAATAGTCTATGAATCGCCGACTAAACCGTTTAGTCGCCTAAAATAAACACTTTTGGCGACTAAAATTTTAGTCGCCAAAGGTGCTTCCGTGAAAAAAAAAAAACCAACCTTTTTTCTTTTTCTGATATTTGAACCGTTAACCTCTCCCACATTCTAAACCTTTAGCAACACACTCTCTCCACTATGCCACTACAACACCACATGAATATATATGCAGCATATATTATTTATATACTATATTGACCCGTATTAATATCTAGCTATATATATAAAAATAATTATTTTTATTCAATATAATTTATGTAAAAAATAAATTATTTACTAAAAAAAATTAGATCACTTTTGGCGACTAAATCTATTTTTTAGTCGCCAATTGTATAGTTTTGGCTACTAATTATATTTTATTCGCTAAAAAAATTCATTCCCACCGAAAAATCTCCACTTTTGGCGACTAAACTGAAATTTAGTCGCCAAAACCTCTACTTTGGGCGACTAAACTGCATTTTAATAGGCAATTCTTGACTTTTAGCTACTAAATTTTTTTTAGTAGCCAAAAAGCTTCACTTTTGGCTACAAAATTGATTTTTGTCGGTAAAACACGTATAATCGGCGACCAAACTATTTTTTAGTCACTAAAACCTATACTTTTGGCTACTAAATGTTTTTAGTCACCAAAAACCTTCTCTTTTGGCTACTAAAATTTTTTTAGTCGGTAAAACCCCTATATTCGGCGACTAAACTGAGTTTTAGTCGCTAAAACCCCTACATTTGGCTACTAAATTGTTTAGTCACCAAAAGTGCGACTAATTCCCTTTTAGTCGCCAATTCTGCTACTTTCAGCGACGAAAAATTCATTTTTAGTCACGAAATCTGCTTTTTCTTGTTGTGGAGGTATTGATGCAGGGAAGGTAATGAGATGAACATTTGAACACAAACAACAACTACAAATTTGATAAAAAGATATTCTCTTTGGTAATAATACTAATTCTCCAAAATAAATTGATTTTTTTTTTCTAAAGTTTACAACAGTTATTTATAATAGAACGAGATTCTAATTAAACTAAAAGATAAATTGAAAAAAACAATATGTGCTGATCAATCTTAAATCAAAAGAATTATCAAAATTATCAAAAATGAAAAAAAATTGAGTTAAGCTCAAATCTAAAAATTACAATGAAAGATACATATTATGAAAAAAAAAAAAATCTAGTCTCAATTGGATTCGTCTAAATTGAGTTATATGCGAATCAATTATTTTCAAAACTAGCAAGACATAAACATTAAAAATTGTTTCAAATTCATCGTATGCCATGACGAAGCAATGAATATTGGTGGCCACGTCATTTTTCATATTTTGATCAAATTTCACATGATTCTAAAGATATGCCGTCTTACGTCTATTAATGTTTTAACATTTATCTTATTTTTCCGAAATTGCAAAAATTCTATAGCAAGCATGTATCTCGATATACATCAAATTCTCAAGTTAATAATTGTATTTGCCGCGTATATCAAGTGATGAGAGAGAGAGACGTGTGATATATGTAAGTTCTAGAGAGAGAGCAAGAGATTGGAAACATATTTGCATGGGAGTGTTTCTTACCATATCCGGGAAGTTGGGCAGAAACATAGGAGAAATTTTTGTGTAATGATAGGGTAGGGATGCATGTGTGACTAGCTAAGAAACAAAAAAAGAGTTGAATGAATCAATATAAAACGTGGCCAATAATACTCTTTTGACTATTTTGTATCTATCTACATCTTTATAGGTTTGCATGTGCACTTGTCCCTCTTCAACACCCCTACCTCTTTTCTATAAAAACCAATCTCTACCATCCATTTCTTTCCCTTCTTCTATCATCCTAATCTACCTCACTTTCCTTTCACATGGATTCTCTCTCTCTCTCTCTAATTATATGTTTGTATGTGCACTTGTCCCTCTTTGACACCCTAACCTGACTTTTCAACTAGAACAAATCATTACCAATCATTCCTTTCCATTCTATTTAAGCTAATCCACCACACTCTCATTGACAATCCCCAACTTAGCAATTCTCTCTCTCTCTCTCTCTCTCTCTCTCTCTCATATTAATTAGAAAAACTGTCATTTGTTGTTGATTACCTTGAGCTTTGTTCTAAAAGAGAGAGAGAACTGAAGAATCATCTTTGCACTTCTCTCTCCTCGGTTGGTTATGAGCTTATCTTTGCTTGGCTTCTCACACCAATTTGTATCTGTGAGAGAGCTTTCTCTTTCTTTTGGTTTCTCTTTTGCAGCTCTTCTTCTTGATACATTTATATAACTACATTTGCACATGTAAGCTCTCTCTCTTTCTTTTCCTTGCATCTCTATTTCAATCACATTCTCTATGATAAATCTCAAGACATACTTCATTTTGAAGGTGGTTGTTAGGTCTTCAATATGATATTGGTTTGTTATCAAGAAGAAATGGTTGGAATCATCATGCTATTCATCTAAATATAGGCATTTGATTGATTTATTCATCATTACAGCTCCTAATATTAACTAAGTTTTCCTCAATCTTAGAAAATTCTTTAAAATATTATGGAAACTATTTTCATATATATGATCACATGTATATTAACCTATCAAATCAATTTGAAAAATGATTCACAAACATCATTTTTATAACACCCACCCACCCCGCGCAAAAAAAAATAAAAATAAATAAGAAAGAGAACGTGCATCTCTATACAAAATCTTTTATATATTGGATTTTCTATGTAAATTTATTTAATTATTTTGCACGTAATATTATTGATTTCTGCAATGTAAAGAACTTATGGCTTCAACAGCTGGCTAAAGAATAGAACTTTTCTAAGCAATTGACGTGTTGATTAGAAACCAACTTCCAATATTTATTGACTTTTATATGAAGAACTTATGGCTTCAACAGCTGGTTAAAGAATATAGAACTTTTCTAAGCAATTGATGCGTTGATTAGAAACAAACTTCCAATGTTTATTGACTTTTATATGTCTTGTTGCCTATGCAGCATGAAGAAAGTTTGTTGGCCTTACTTTGATCCCGAGTTTGATAGTCTCTCAGAAAGGATATACGGTCCAACGTAAGTGACGTTTCAAACCCTCAATCCTTCTCACCATCCTTTGGTTTCTAATGCTACGTACCCCCAGAAAAAATATTTAGAAATAATCCAAAATTTGAAATGTATTGATGAGATTCATTCTCTATGTGTCCCACGCACGTCTCATCAAGTTTGAATTTGCTCCATACATTCAAATTCTTAACAGTTTTATAGGTTTTTTTTTTTTTTTTCGGTAGATAGCATTTGTGGGCTTCTATAGCTCATAGAAGTTTCTTAACTTGGTGGTTAAGTCATCCTCTTCCTTTTGTTTTTCCTTTCAGTTGCAGAGTTTGCATCGATAACGAAAGCTTAGAAGACTGCACCGTAGTGAAGGTAAGTGTGTGAATGAGATATCGATCGATCTAGAGAGAGAGCTAAGAAGATATATAATGAATATGTTGGCTGATTGATTGCAGGTTGATAGTTTAAATAAGCAAGGTCTCCTTCTGGAAGTGGTGCAAGTGCTAACAGATATGAATCTCATCATCTCAAAAGGCTACATATCCTCTGACGCCGGATGGTTCATGGATGGTATAGTCTTTATCTTACTTAGTATTATCAAATGTTAGATGACTGTTTACATTTTTAATATGAAATGATGAGGCACCATAAACAAGAGTCAAGCTTCTTGACAAGCTAAACTGTGCATATGGCAGTTTTTCACGTCAAAGATGCAGATGGGAACAAGCTTGCCGACCAAAGAGTGATAAACTATATACAGCAGGTAATGCAATTGAGTTATATTAGGAATACCAAAAATTTTATATTTGACCAAATGTCTCACATGGGTGTGTCACATGTGCGTGAGATCCATACCAATGGGAGATATTTGGTCAAATATTTGATAAAATTTTTAGCACCTTTAACATTTTTTAATGCAATTTGATTCCTCATAGACTCAAACAGAGAAAAAGATATGCATACTTTTAAATATTTTATACAAAATTTTCTTACAGGATGAAGAGGGTCCTAAAACACTAGAACGCACACCATTGTATCTAATTAAGAAATACCACAAGCACATTATTATTGATTTGATATATAGTGATATAAAAATTATCACCATTTTCTATTAGGAATTTGACCAGAAATCTGATAAGAAATTTGTGTGTGAGTAATATTACTATTGATATTATTCTTTGTATACATTAATTTTTTAAGGATAATTGTACTAATCTCTTTTGAAATTTAGAAAAAATCCAAACAGTCTCACAATTGTAGAATAATTACACTATTCTCCTTTTTTAATAAGGCTAAAGAGTCCATAACTAACACAAATGATTTGACATATAATGATAAATAATAATAAAATATATGTATTATTAGAATATTATTGAAGTCTACTATAATTATATCAAAATTATAGCACTCTTCTATTGTTTCTAAACTTTAAAGAAATCAGTGTAATTTATCTATGTTTTAACTATGGTATAAATGTACCTCTAACGTGAAACGCCATGCAGGCTATAGGAACAACAAGAGACCCTCCAAAACCAAAGGCCTACACCACCGGCAAGCCCCTCGAACCCGAACCACATAGCGAACGCACCACCATAGAAATGACAGGAACAGACCGACCGGGTCTCTTCTCAGAGATCTCAGCAGCCCTAGCCGACCTCCACTGCAACGTGGTCGAAGCCCACGCCTGGAGCCACAACGCCCGCCTAGCTTGCGTGGCCTACATCTCCGACCAATCCACAGACACCCCAATCGAAGACCACCACCGCCTGGCTGCCATCGAAGACCGCCTCACCACAGTCCTCCGAGCCACCACCAGCAGCGCCACCGCAGGAGGCAACTGCACGAACCAACAACAACGAGAAGCGAAGAGTGGAGGAGGAGGAGGGACGATGACGAATGTGGAGAGGAGGTTGCATCAGCTGATGCTATCGGTTCGGGACTTTGATAGGCCGTTGGCGATGATGGAGGTGGCATCAGAGGAGGGGGGAAAGGCGAGTGTGTTGATAGAGAGTTGTAGGGAGAAAGGGTACTCCATTGTGACGGTGCAGTGTAGGGATAGGCCCAGACTCATGTTTGATACAGTTTGTACGCTTACGGATATGCAGTATGTCATTTTTCATGCTTCTGTGGATTCTCATGATGGTTATGCCTTTCAGGTACGTCTAAGCTATTATTATTAGATCAATTTATTTCTTTTTTGTGAATGATTTTCACATTATAATTTAAAAAATGAAGAGATCGGATTATCAATAATAAATTTGATGAGTCCAGTTCTTTCCTCAATTAGAGAGGCTGAACCCTTCAATTGAATATAGCCAATATAGATGATAAATGTTTTGAAAATAGCTTGTGCGTTTCCCATTTATAATACGTATCAATTCACAACCACTTCATAAGTTCAAATTTTCTTTTTTGGATCGGTAAGGAAAATTTTATTGATGAAACACGTATAAAGTATAATGGAAAAAACCAGTAAAAAGGAGTTTCATAAGTTCAATTTGACATTTTAGATCCTGTGAAACTCTTTTTTTGACGGCTAATTATTTTTAAAAATTCACCACTTTATGGACATTTATTGCTCAGTTCTCCACATACTACCACCACTATACTACAATAAAATAAAAATTCATAACCCAACACCGTTATTTAATTCATTCATGGGATTCAAGAATTTTGCATAAAGAAACTGTTTTGTATCTCTAAGATATTAGTAGATTAATGTGTTTTTATGGAATGAATATTGTGTTACAGGAGTACTTCATAAGGCACGTAGATGGGTGCGCATTGAACACAGAAGGTGAGAAGGAAAGAGTTGTTAAATGCTTAGAGGCCGCCATTGAACGCCGGGTTTGTGAGGTAACCCCCTATCCCTAAGTCTAACGCTGTTATTTATTTATTTTTTAATCAATAGCAATTAGGATAAAATATACTGATAGTCCTTATACTTTGACTTTTACATCATTTTGGTTCTTATAATTTTAATTGACTTAATTTTTATCATGAATATATGATTTTTTTTTAATCAATAGCAATTAGGATAAAATATATTGATAGTCCTTGTACTTTGACTTTTGCGTCATTTTAGTTCTTTTAATTTTAATTGACTTAATTTTTATCATGAATTTATGATTTTTTTTAATTTAATCTAATTGATTACAATCATTTGTGTCTTTGATAGAAAACGCGAACAACACATTCATAAACTTGCACAGCTTTAGTACCCTTTCTTTTTTTTAATCAAAATTCTTAATTGACATTATCAGTTAGATCGAATAGAATATAATTTAAATTAAATGTCAAAATCAAATTAATTGAAAGGGTTTGAACCAAAATAACACAATAGGCAAACTGGATGAACTATTAGTGTTATTTTCACTAGTAATTAGAACCAATGTTCTAAAACACCAGTCATTATGCATTGTACGGTATGAATTTTGAAATAACCAAGTTGAATACACTGATATTGCGGTGCGAAAATACACTGATATTGCGGTGTGATCGAATTTCGCAGCTGTAACCGTCTATTCCTGTTATGTATCAATCTATAATCACAACATTAGACCATGACAGGCCGGGCTGCACTGGCATAGAAAGGCCTATTATAAAATAGTGTAGGAAAATTGGTTTAAAATTTTATGACCTCAACAATCAATTTTTGACACGAACCGGCCAATATTATTGATATCGTTATGATTTAAAACCACTATTAGGACTTGAACAAAATACTAAACAAGTTTTCACTTTTATTTTTTTTTTTATTCACAGGGGGTTCGATTAGAGTTATCTGCAAAACAAAGGGTAGGGTTGCTCTCCGATATAACTAGGGTTCTTCGTGAGAATGGCCTTGCAGTCGTCCGAGCAGACGTAGCAACCCATGGAGGGAAAGCAGTGAATGCATTCTACGTCAGAGACATCTCAGGCAACGATGTAGACATGGAGTTTGTCGAGTCGATGAGGAGAGAGATGGGACCGATCGATCTAGCGGTCAGGAATGAGAAGTCTCTGATGCCGCCGAACACAGCTGATCATCAAAGGCCTCGTTTCTCCATCAGTGATATATTGAAATCCAAGATTGAACGATTCTCTCACAACTTTGTTGCAATCAAGTGATGTGATTATCGTCATGTAAATATGTCAGGTAGTTAAGAGAATGGAGTTTTTGTAAATGAATAATAATCACACACACACACATGTTGTACTTGTACATTAGTTTTGTTGTGTTCCATTAATTAATTGTTTTGTAAATAAAGAAGTTCAATGTCCATATGAATTTGAATTCTTCAATGTTTCTAAAATATTGTAAACTAGGCTAAATTTATGATCGGAGTATTTAATGATCCATATTGTACTCGAAAAAGACCATTAGAAAAAATAGCTCAAAAAATATTGGAAAATAAAATGTGTGGTGCATATTAAATTAGACAAATTATGATCGTTGTCTTTATATTTTTGTACTTGTATCATTTTAGTTTTTATAATTTCAATTGACTCAATTTCAATTTAATTTATTATTTTATTTTAATTTGGTCAAATTGATTTTAATTTAACTATTATCTTTTTTTTAGGACGAATTACACTAACAGTCCCTATAATTTAGAATTCGTATAACTTTGATCTCTGACTTTTCAATTATAATATATTTGATTATGAATTTTGAATCTTATTCTAAATAAGGACAATTAAAGATATAATTGCTCAATTTCAAGGATAAAGTCGTCAATTTCATAAAATATAAACTAATTTGACAAAAATAAATGTCAAAATTTTTTTTGTGAATTTTAAAAAATAATTTCCACCCACCAAGGATAAAACTATGTAAAATTGATAAATCTTTTAGACATTATTTATTTATTTATTTTACCAAATTAATTTTTATTATGTGTTTGGATGATAATCATGTAATGGGTGATTGTTAGGCTTTTAATCTATAATCGATATATTTAAATATGAAATGTTTTTAGTTTTGGATTTTTTGATTTAATGGATTGGTTTAATAATAATATCAGAGTTGTCGCCATATTTAACTTTTGAAAAAATAGAAACCGATTTAATGAAAATAAAAATAATCACCCATTACATGATCATCATCCAAACACAGAATAAAAATTAATTTGGTAATATATATATATATATATATATATAAGACTTATCAATTTTATATAATTTTATCTTTAGTGGGTAGAAATAATTTTTAAAAATTTTAAAATATTTTTTTGACATTTATTTTTATCAAATTAGTTTATATTTTATCAAATTGACGACTTTGTCCTTGAAATTAAATAATAATATCTTCAATTATCCTTATTTGGAACAAGATTTAAAATTTATGGTCAAATGTGTCACAATTGAAAAGTCAAAGACCAAAGTGGCACAAGTCCTAAACTATAGAGATCGTTAGTGTAATTCGTCATTTTTTAATGATAAATATGCACATAAACTGTATGAGTTATGCTTTTAGAAATAAATTGTAATTTCAGGCAATGATGATTTTTGGTCAAAAGTGTAATCAATTGAACCAAAAAAATCTAAAATTAATAATCAAAATTAAGTTAATTGAAAGTGCAATAATCAAAATGAGCAAAATACAATAAGTACCTATGTAATTTACACATTAAAATTTAGAATAATGTTATTTTTGGCCAAAAGTTAGATGTATTTTTCAAATTTAATGTTGTAACAATCTATTAAAATAATTATCCAAGACAACTCTCACATCTTTTCTATTCATCTATCAATTATCTCTTTTATACATCAATCTTAAAAATGAATCTCAAAAATTAACTTCCATATATAATTTTTCTAAAATTTAAGATGATGTCAGGTCATAGCTACCACGGATATGGTTTAATCAAGAATAATGCTATATATATTAACTAATGTATTAATTAACATATTAATTGATGATGTGACATAATTTAAGATATGTTTAGTATTTGTAATATTATTAATGAGTGGGGTCAATAATAATATCATAACAAAAATGAGTGAGACTACTAGAAAGAAAAACACTAATAGCTCTAAAGTGGTGTGGGTCCCACATGATGAGATGCTTTGCTCTTGTGTTTTTTTTTTTTTTTTTGAATTTTCACCTCATTTGTGGGTCATTAGTGCTCCCAAATTAATGGGATGAATCATTATTGATATCATAACTACTATTAGTATACTAATTGGTATATGTACCACCACCATTAAATCAAACCCTTCAAAAAAAAAAAATTTAAGCTATGTAATCACTGTTTTTACAGTGCATATCTATCTATCTATACAAGTCTTAAATTGATTCTCCTAAGCCATACAGAATGCAATATCATATGAAACACATCAAACCTCTCAGCTGGCTGGTTCCACACAAAATGCCTCCTCACAGCTCTCACACCTTCTTTCAACCTCATGTACTTTTCTTCCGAAATACCCATCAAAACCTCCTTCAACTGCGGAATTTTCTCGGTCTCAACCTGCACCGAAAACCCCTCCCATCGCAACACATCGCTGAAAGGCAACACATAGTGATCTGACAAGATCACAGGGACGCATTCAGCGTAAATGGCCTCCACAATTCTAGGGCTAGCCACTTCATGACCACTTGGACATAGACAGTATTTGGATTGAAGCATGAAAGAGTAGTAATCTAGGCCTTTGGGGAGGTACTCGTAGATTGGGAGGTCGGTGTCGCGGTTTTTCCAGTGGTTGAGGAGGATGGGGCGGATGGGGCCGTGGAGGCCGCCTGCGAAGAAGGCAAGGTAGGGCCGGGGAGTGTTTGGTGGCCGAGGCGAGAGGAGTTTGGGGGAGATGTCGCCGGTGTAGAGATGGATTTCAGGGAGGCTGACATCTTTTTGTGGGTTGAAACCTTCGGAGGAGTTGGCATTGCATAAGATCCGGATTGATGTGTTGTAGAGGACTGGGTCACCTTGTGAGGCATGAGGCCCCTGCAATGGTTGGTAATAACAAAGTGTTTATGAGAGGATATAAAGAAAAGAAAAATCATATTTGTCACATTTTTTTTTTCATGTTTTAAAATGTTAGTTGTACGTATAAAACTTATCACATCCAGAAATTAGTGGCATCAACTGTGAATAAATTTAATAAAATTCTTTCAAGTTAATCTAGAAAGTACAGATACGGATACGAGGTACAGATACGATACGATACGATACGGATACGGCGATACAACAAAACTTAAAAAAATAAGATACGGATACCGCTAAGTTTGGAAAAAATAAAAAATAAATAAATTATTAGTAGTGAGTTACACATAAGCTCAAAAAAGTTGAAAAACCACAGTAACTTTATGATGCAAAATACTAATCTTTAAGAATTAAGTATTAATTTAAGGCTGTAGGTAGTTTAGTTTTTAAATTTTCAATAGGTCTTGCAAATATTTCATCTCAATATCAAGTCTACTATGTTGATATTATAATATCAAAACAATCCACAACTTGACCCTATGCTTTTTCTTTTTGCACTAGTCAAAAATATTCTATGCAAGTTTATTTGCTTATTTATTTATTAATATTTAATTTTACGATTGTTATATTATCTTATTAATCCTTACTTCTATGTAGTTATAGGGGACATGCATGATACACTGAAGATATGTCAATTTAATGAATTCAATTACTTTAGCTTACTATGTTATTTTTATGAAAAGAACTAAGTAAAGTATTGTAAAAATATTTTATTTATCCTCACAATTATATTATATTATGATGTCATAGAAGAAATGATACAATTCTAATTTCGTAAAAAGAGTAATATGTGACTTGAAGCATTTGATATTTCAAAATTAATTAAGATGTGTCCGATAATATGTGACTTAGAGCATTCGATACTTCAAAACTAAGTACCCGATACTTTAAAATTAATAAAAAATTAATTAAGAAATATCCGATACTTTTAATAAGTATCTGATACGTATCCGTAAATATTCAAGAAGTATCGATATCAAATACGGATACGTCTTCCTATTTGAATATGTGCTTCATAGAAGCTAATGTGTTGCAAACTGTTCTAATTACACAAATTACAGAGCATGCGCAATATCACAATTTTGGTTATTTCAAGAACCAAAATGGTATACAAAAACACAACATAACTTGTAAAGTCACTTGATGATTTTTCTTTTCATTTCCTTCACAGAAAATAATATACAAACTCATTTTTTAGACCCAATAATATTTAAGTGAAATGATTAATTGATAATTAAAGAAAATATGGGTGAGAGAATTGTTTTTTTGCCATGTTATTGAATTAAAAATTGAGTTTAGTTTTTAAATTAGAATAGCACTGTCCTTCTTTCATTATTTTTTAAAATTTTCTTTCTTTCTTTCCGATGTACAAATGCACATTTTAACATTTCCCTCCTTATATTGATGTATTCTTAATGAAATTACCACAAAATCAACAATTCACCATTCAAATCAATTGCAACTAACTCTGAATTTCATAAAATTTCAAAATTAAAAAAGTGAAAAGTGAAAGACTTACCCAATCATGACAAGAAAGCATGAAGTGGTCAGCCCCATGAGTCCTGTTCCAAAAAGGGTGCTTGGTGGAGATGACCCTCACATAATCAGAGACAAAGTTTTTGAGTGGAGTGAGGTTGTAAGAGAGAGGCTTGTAGAGGTACTTCACCATCCAGGTGACACTGAAGGGCATGAAATAAACGTGAGCACGGTTTGCATCCCTCGTCCTGAACCTCCCTCCTCCGTGCTCCATCTCGTGTATGAATCTCCCTTCCGTCGTGTATATGTTCTTGCACGGCCCATCATGGACTAAGGGTAGCTCGCCTTCTTCGTACACGTACACCTTGAATCTTTTCTCCATTTCGGTGTAACTCCTATAAATTTGTACATAAGCTGAGGATAAATAAGGTTTTTTGGCAGTTTAAATGATCTACATTGCAGCATATTGTCTTCGTTAATATAAGATGACGCTCCAAATTAATAACTATTGGTCTAAACTGACACTCCAAATTAATAACAATTGGTCTAAACTATAAGCTGATTATATCACTTTACGTTTGTGTTAATTTAGAGTTTTACATTGACTTACTTTGGGAGCAATGACTATCCTTATTATATTGAGTCTTATCCAATCTAAGAGGAAACCGTATTGGATTGGGTTTTTTTCTCAAGTAAAAAACTATGTTACAGTTACACATTATTTTTTTTGATCGGCAAAGAAAATCTTTATTGAAAAAACATTCAAGGAATGAAGTTTACATCAATAAAGAGGAGCTTGGGCCTGAAAAGCCCCAAGCGCCAGTTGGTGAGAAACCAACAACGAGAAAAGGAGAGGAAAAAACAACAAGCATAACCAAAAACTCCCAGAGGTTGTAACACTGCAGCAAAAATCAGCCAAAACAGAGGCATTCTCACACAGTGGAGGGAGCATTTTATAGCAGAATTCTCACACAGCAACAGATAGAACCTAATTCAATCCTTCAGAGTGTTAAAAAAAAAATTTGTAGCAACAATTAGATTTTTTTTTAGACAACAAATAATTGTCCATTTCGAGCAAGTTTGAATAGTTAACTAACCATGTAGCATAGCAATTTCAGAACCAAAGAAAAAAAAATAGCCTAACCCAACCCAATTAATAACTAACCGAAAGAATTTGCCCTTCACATTATAATTGGAGATCCCACTTATTATATTCATACAATGTGCAACTATTAGTAACGGAGTTAACTTTTCTGTGAGCCACAATCTATGTACAATCTTATACTTGATTAAAAACAGAAAACGAAAAATGCAATATAAAAAAAACTAATTAACAAAATGTGAGACTAAATGAGACTAGGTTCGTTGTCGTCATATCTCTAACCACATTTCTATAACATGATGAGATTCAGAGAAGCTCATGTGTGGACATAGATAGTTTGAGACAGGAGAATGTGTTTGAGAATCTTATGTGGTACTAAATGATGAGCATATTTACAATGGAGAAACAATTTATTCTACTCTCATATCATAACTCCTATAAATTTGCAGGGTGTGAAAATCAAGTTTCAATAGTTAATCAGGGTGTTTTTGTCTTTCTACATAAAAGGTTCCCAACACATTAAAGGGAGGGTTATCTATGTTGCCTGAGAAATCGATGCCTTCTATTATTATGAGCAACATGGCGGATTTCATACCGAAGCTATTTAGTGCTCATAGAAGGAATGGAATTGAGTAGCCGTGAGTGTGGCGCACTTAGCACGCCTTATACGTCAACTACAAGAATAGCCTTTTGAACGACACAAAAGGGTGAAAAAGAAAAATAGTGGTGTGGTCCGTGTGGAATGGGTAAAAAAATGGTCCAATGTGTTGATGTGTTGATTTAAGGGTGAGAATTTTTTACACAATAATATAATTTGAATTGTATATTTAGTTATTGTGTTAGGATTGATTATTTTTCAACACAAATATAAATGATACAAGTTAATAACATAACTATTAAATAATTTAAATTAGTATTAAACCTGCATAATACAAAATTTAAATGGTAATTCATTTAATAAATAATTAATTACGCTGTTTAATTTTTTTTAAATAAGCAGTGCCATCATATTTTAAATTTCTTATATAATTCCACCCAACAAATAAATAAATAAAAAGTATGAAAACAATACATAATAATAGGGTATAACTTTTAAAAATTAGAAAAATAAAATTGAGTTGAAATCAAATATTTTTATCAATAATTTCATTCTAGTTAAGATTAGTTTTATGCAATTTAATTTGTGAAAAAAAATCACTGTATACATGGTATTTTTAAGTGAAAATGATTTTTTTTTTCCCATGACACTAAAATAATATAATACGAATTAGACATGGACACAAAATTACACGGCATGATAACACCCAAAAAAAAAAGAAAAAAAGAATTAATATTAAAGTAATTCTAATAAGAATTCAAAATCAAATATTATATGGCACGACACCCACCCGACCCCCATAAGTGAAGTTTTGGTTCTATTAAAAAGAGTTTGCAGTGCTATTTTATTTTGGTCAAAAAAATTTGTAATTAAGGTTTAACTAGATAGATTAGAGAAATTTGATTGGTAGAAATTTCGCCTTTTGATTTCTCCACTATTTTTTTGGGAACACTTTTAAAAATAATCTCATCATCAAATCTTTATAAACGAAGTTAGATTGTTAAAATTGTCACATAATATTAATTGAATTCAGATAGTTTTTTTATTAAATTATAAAGTTAGGGATTGTTTGGCATCAAGTTTAACAAGTCATTTTTTTCCCCATTTTTTGTTTTTGTTTTAGTGATTTTTTATTAATTTGTGTCAAATTTTTTTACTTTTCAAATCCTTCTAGAGTAGAAGAATCTAAAATGGAAAAAAACAAAATAAAAAATCTCAAAAAATAATTTAAAAAAAAAGTCAAAACAATTAACTATTTTTATCTTCTTTTTTTTTTTTCTTTAGTAAGCTTTGTATTTGTTCTTTTACTTTTTTTGTTCGTCTAATCGAGTAGAATCTAAAAACTTAAAATCTAAATTTTTTATTTTTTAATGTTCACTAAAAATAAAAAAATCAACAAAAAAAAAAAATCACTAAAAAAATCAATCCCAAGCATTAATTGTGTAAACCCATATGTATTTTAACTAATTTTAAAACAAAAATAAGATAACAATAATGCATTTCACTACAAGAATCTTATGTAAATAAAACAATTTCCTGTAAAAATTTACCACATTAATTGTATGAGATAAACAATGGAATATCTCACATGACATATGGAAACAAAATAACTTCACAATTCACAGTCCAGATTCGTATTTTGAGTCCAACTTAAATCCAATTGTGAGCCAAACCGTTACTTACACAGCATAGTGGGTCCCACGGGCCACAGCTGGATGTCCACCCTGTGCATTAATTTTTTTAGAATAATATTACGTCATATGCACCTATTGTCCTATTGGTGTACCGATCATAATTTTAGAAGTTTTAAATTTTTATAATTTATATAATAGATAGCGTCATAATTTTAAAATAATAATACCATAACATATGTTAGAATATTAATGAGCATATCAATTGATATATATAGCACTAATATTTTATTTTAAGAGCAAAGATATGATCGGTATCTTCACACTCCTCAAATAAATGATTTACTATTTACAAAAATATTAAACTACATGGTTAGAAATACTGATGACATAAATAAATCAAGGGTTAAAATAGATACAATTCTCCAAGTATATATTCCGTGCCATTTTTATATTTTAAATTTATTAATTTAATTCTCGATTTATTAATTTTGTCACTAAATAATCTTTATTTCAGTTTTTATTTACAATTGATAATTGAGGTAGTCATTTTTGTTGAACGACCCATCACATTAAAGACTTTGAAGATTAAGAACTTGTTTGGAACTTGACTAAAAAAATTGGATATATTTCAAGCATTACTTATTTTTTATTTTATTTTTTTTTTTTTGACAACCAAGCCATTACAGAATGATTCAATATGCAGGAAAGTTTTTCGTGGGGACCAAAGTCTTTGTCCGTGTAATACGATTCTATTCTACGTAGGAGATGCATGACACTCTGATTTTGACTTAGGGATTGTTTGGGATGACTTAAATAAGTGTATTTTTTGTTTTTTTACGAAAAAATGTGCAGAAAAATAGAGAGGTGATGTAATAAAAAAAAGATAAAAAGATGAATTATTTGGGACTTCCCAAACTTGGCCTTAGAAGGAAAGTAGTGAAGGACTTATTTGTTATAATTTAAAAAATTAAAAAGTTAAACACATTACTTCAAATTCAATTCATATCCAACTCATATTTCATAAAAAATAAAAAAGTGCACTTATTTAGATCATTTCAAATCAACCCTAAATTCAAAGCTAAGAGGTTGTTTGAGATGTTCTAAATAAGTGCACTTTTTGACTTTTTATGAAATATGGGTTGGGTTTGAAGTGATGTGGTAGAGAGGTGATGTGATCTAAATAAGAAGATGTGACTTAAATAAAATAGTGATTTTTTTGACTTTTTAACTTTTATTAAAGATGCCAAACTTGGCCTAAACTAAAGTTTTTCCAATTCTATATATACATATATAATTGGCTTGGTTGGTTTGTATCAAGATATAATTTTTGAAAAAAAAAATTTAATTTTGTTTGGTTCAATTTTTTTGAAATTTTTTTTTCAAAATTAACTTCTCTCTTATACATCAATCAATCACTTCTTCTCTCTCCCCTCTATCCTCTCTCCTCTCTCATTCTCAAATACATTTACTCAACTACAATAAAATATCAAATCATTCCAAAATTTCAAACTCTAAAACTATTTTCAAAATATACCATCAAACAAATCAAAAAAATTTCTAAACTTTTCAAAAAAAATTTAAAAATTTATCTCAAAATATAAACCAAACACAGCCAATATATTCTTATTAATTTCTAAAATTAATATTGATCGAAGAAAGCTTACTGGTAAAATTCGCCGTAATTTCGATAAATGTCACCGGTGTGTACGTCACCATCACCGTCGGGGAGGGTCAATGACATGTTTGGACTCAGAGCGGCCGCCGTCCGAATCAAAGCTCTTGCTCGTGCTAGTCCGCGCTCCAGTCCTCCGTTTTTCTCTCTCTGCAATTTCACATCAATTCATCAAAAATTGCTGTAACACACACACAGAACCGTATATATATTATAATTATATATGCATGTACTTTTAAATTTCAATGAAAAATCATGAATACAAATCGGCGCATATAAAGGTGCACATGAATGTATTTCTATATATGTATGTATTTGATTCTGAGAGCGAGAATTTGACTACTACAATGACATGCCGCTTTATGTAGGTCTCTGCGTAACCTCAAACTGATCGGAAACTGATAGACAGAGAGAGAGAGAGAGAGATTGTAAAAAAAAAAGCTTTCAGTTTCTCAATTGAGCCATTAATTACTCACTCCGCAATCGCACATCAGATTAACAAAAATAGATTTACATTAATTGAGTACCTCCATAAACGTACGTAATATCAGATGAATCCGGAGAGAGAAAGAGAGACAGAGAGAGAGAATGAATGCTTACAATAACAGTCCGATTTCTGAATGAATTAGTGGTGGTGGATCGAACTTGGAACTCATCGGAAGTGCTGGTAAGCTTGGTCTGCAACTCCACAATCGGAACTTTGAATTCGGATTTCGAACCAGTGAAGAACTTGAAAGAACTAAAATTACCTGAAACAAAAAATACCAAAGCGATTGAGAGAACAAAAAACGATGCAATCACGCAAGCAGAGACTCCATAGGTCGCCTCCTTCATCTCAAAAAATCCTCTCTCTCTCTAAATGTGAATTAGAATGTGGAGATGAAAAAAAGGTTTGAAAATAGTTGATAGAGAGATGGAAAGACGGGGTATAGATTGAGAGAGTGCGTCTCTCTAATTTATGGCGGAGAAAAGGTTGCATGCCTAAACTATGAAACAAGGGTAAATTACGAAATTGGCCCTATGAATAGATTTATTAAATGAAAACCACGTGTAACAATTTGCCAGATGACCCCTTTTTTTTTGTTTTTGTTTTTTAGGTTGAAAATCAAAACAAACAAAAAAAAAAATAAAACTTCAAATGACCAACTGTCAATAAAAAGTTAAAAACTCAAAATAATCAAAACAAAAAATATTTATTATCAACTAAAAAAATTAAAAAAACAATTATCTACTTGCACAAAAAAAAAAAAATACTAACTTTTCAAGCATATTATTGTTTTTTCAACTTTTAGAAAAATCAAAAAGTTACTAAAAATTTAATACCAAACAAATCTTTCCCATATAGAACTTCACAAATAAAAACACCTATAAATAATAAAAAAGGAAAAAAAAAAACTCAATATGTTAAAATAATTGATAAAGGAAAATACATTAACTAATTATCTTTATTGGAATTTTATATACAAAATGGATTTTGTACTTAATTTTTTGTTATCACATATTAATAAATAAACTTTTTATTTGATTCTGTTATTACTCGACACAAAGAGGATATGACTCACAATAATAAATATATCGTGAAAAAAAATAAAAATTGTGTAATATGAACCCATTAATGACTATATGAAAAATCTATTATTTTGTATAAAAAAGGGCAACAAAATTATATTTAGAGGAGTGATGGAGACCCCCTCCAATCACCACCCCAGCACCCCCCCACACACATGTGGCAGGTGGTGATTGGAGGACAAAGGAAACCAAAAAAAAAAAAGAAAAAGAAAATCCAACCAATGAGAGAGAGAGGGGGTCAAAAGGGGTGGGGAAAAAAGGGAGTCTTAGACATTTTTGTTATATTTATTCATACCATTTTTTCCATCTCTTGATGACAAGATGATATTTTGAAAATATAAGATTATGGGTATGGTATTAAAAGAGAGAATGTCTATAACATCTAGCTGGAAATATGTGTCAATGATGAATCATCTCCCCATCCATCTCTTATCATTTTATTTTGAAACATTGTATGGTAACATCTATTGATTAATTCGCATAAAAAATACAAAAATAAAAGAGTTAATTATATTTTTAGTCTTTAAAGTATGAATTTTGTATTATTTTAGTTTTCAATGTTTAAATTGTGTCGAATTGGTCTCTAATGTATACAAGTGGTTTAATTTGGTCTCCAATATTTCAATTGTCTCAATCTGATCTCCAAAATATAAAAAAGTGTTTCAATTTAGTCTTCCAATCTAACTCTATTAATTTGCTCTTCAGGAACTAAATTAAAATACATTAGAGACTAGATTGACATAATTTAAACATTAGAAATTAAATTAAACACTGTTATATATTGTGAATCAAATTAACATAATTTAAATATTGAAAATCAAAATGATAAAAACTTATACTATAGTGACCAAAAATTTAGTTAATCCAAAATAAAAATAATGAATACGGTGCATTATAATAGAAGAGCCAAATCTTAAATAATTTGATCTCTCTTTAAATCTTAAATAAATAAATATTGCTTTTAGAAAGGAAAAATATTTGAAATTCAAATTAGATCTTTTTCTTTTTTTCCTTTTTTTGGTTGATAACGAAAATGTTTTATATATGTTAACTTTTTTTATTGAACAAAACATTAGAAAGTGAAAATTCACGTTTGTTTAAAAAAAAAATGTTTGTTGTGGAGACATTAGTTCAAATTAATAATCTGTAGAGTTAATGACAGTTATTGTTAACACAACTAGACAAATAGAAAAGTATATTGAATAATATTATGCATATGTCATACAATACAATGAAGGCCCATATATATAGGCAAAGAAGGAGAAAGAGAATCCTAATCCTACTATATAATGTAATCATAATCCTATTATATAATGTAATCCTAATCCAATATATATTACTAACAGTCTCCCTCAAACTCAAAATGGTTTCAACGAGACCAATTGGAGTTTGGAAAGTAACTCATGAAAACGACCAGGAAGATGAGTTTTAGTAAACAGATCAGCAACTTGAGCAGCGGAAGAAACAGACTGGAGTTGGATAATGCCACTATTGACATGCTGACAAATAAAATGACAATCAATCTCGATGTGTTTGGTGCGATCATGAAAAACATCATTATAAGCAATCTGAATAGCACTACGATTATCACAATGAAGAGTAGTAGCAGTGGGATGAAGTACACCCATGTCCTTAAGTAACCAACGAGGCCATAAAAGTTCCTGAGTGATGTCAGCAAGAGCACGATATTCCGCCTCAATACTGGACCTAGAGACAACAGTTTGCTTCTTACTCTGCCAAGAAATCAACGAACTTCCAAGAAAGAAACAATAACTGGTAGTACAGCGACGATCAATGGGATCACCGGCCCAGTCAGCATCAAAATATGCACATAACTCTAGCGGAGTGTGAGCAGAGTAATGAAGTCCATGAAACAAAGTTCCCTTCACATAGCGGAGAATACGAAGAACAACAGCATAATGAGTAGATCGTGGAGCAGACAAAAACTGACTGACAATGTGAACTGCATGAGAGATATCAGGTCGAATAAAAGACAAATAGACCAGACTACA
Source organism: Camellia sinensis (assembly GCF_055761805.1). Lineage (NCBI taxonomy): Eukaryota > Viridiplantae > Streptophyta > Magnoliopsida > Ericales > Theaceae > Camellia > Camellia sinensis. Next base: position 120,752,741 of record NC_138971.1, on the reverse strand, counting down.
GACTAATTGTCGATATACAGTGGCATCAGAAAGGAGAGTGCCCTCTAAAGAGGTAAGACGAGCATTGTACTCAAGTGGGGTAGGCGCAGTCTTACTATCCGTGAGACCAGCATGAGATAAAAGATCAGATGTATATTTGACTTGAGTGAGATACAAGCCGCTTGGAGCAGAAGAAATCTCAAGACCAAGAAAATAACTAAGAGAACCCAGATCTTTCATCTCAAAATGAGAGCTGAGAAAATGTTTCAGCTCATGAATGTCATCAAGATCATCACCAGTAATAATCATATCATCAACATAAAGCAATAGAAGAGTAATGCCACGAGGCGTCTTGCGAATAAAAAGAGCAGAATCATAGGAACTTGAAAAGAACCCAAACTGAGTAATGGTAGTACTGAACTTGGAAAACCAAGCACAAGGAGCCTGCTTGAGGCCATAGAGAGCACGACGAAGGCAACAAACAGTATCTAGGGGATGCTCATAGCCTGGAGCGTCACTGTCCTCAGAAACAATCTCGAAATAACCTCTCTTCTGGGAACTCAAGAGGGGGTCACTATAAACAAGGGTCTCGGTATAAGCCTACCTCTCGATCTACTACTACTGCTGCTGCTGTTGCTGAGGATTCCACTCCTCCTATAGATCCATCTGCTCCATATTATTCTCAGAATGATATGGAGGCCATGTTTCAACAAGCACATCCTGGTACCTCTCATAACACTGCCTTATCCGTCACCCCAGGTAGCTCTTCTTGGTTCTTTGATTCTACATGTTGTAATCATATGACATCAGATTCCACTGTTTTTTCCTCTTTTACTTCTTCTAGTACCTTACCTATTATTCATACTGCTGATGGCACTCACATGTCTGTTAGTCATATTGGTAGTGTCTCTACCTCCACTGTGTCTCTCTCTGATGCTTATCATATTCCTGCCCTCACCCTAAATCTTATTTTTGTTGGTCAACTTTGTGAACTTGGTTTAATTGTTCGCTTTTCCTCCTCTGGTTGTCACGTTCAGGATCTGCGGAAAGGACAGACTATTGGGATAGGGCGTAAAACTGGACGTCTGTTTGAGCTCATCAATCTTCATCTACCATTTTCTACACCTACTCCTTAGCATGTTGCATCCACTCCCTCTCTTGATCTTTGGCATTCTAGATTAGGGCATGTTTCTTTTGGTCGGCTATATACTTTAGTATCTAGTGGCAATTTAGGTTCTGTTTCTTCTAATTATCATAATGATTGTCAATCTTGTCAACTTGCTAAACAGCCAGCTGTAGACACCCCATTTTTGACCAACCTTAAGACTCAGACGTCACCGATTAAGCGCTCGGTGATGTTGCATATTGTGCTCGTTCAGAAGTTTCAGAGTCTCGGCTGCGAGCCTTGCCTCCAGACTTCCGGATTCTTTTGTACCTTGCCTCGGTTGGCGAACCAGACTCGGTTTTCTCTGTTTCTTTTCCTGAGGGGAGGGAGAGGTCCCGTAGACCATCTCTCAGTGGCCGTGGGCTACATTTCGTGGTCGTAGGCCATTTTGCCCGTTTCGGAGCCCGGTTTCTGGTTTTCGGAGCCGTCAGGCCGTGTGCCTCGGTTCGGGACCGCCTAACCACTTCCATTTGCTCTGATTTTTGGCATGCATATTATTTGCTCCCTTTTGAGAGACACTGTGGTCCGAGAGACCAACTTCGTGGTCGGACACCACTTCCGGTGCCTAACAGCCCACTTTCGGGGCCCCGAACTGCGTGTTTTGGCTCCCGAACCTTCATTTTGCATTTTTGGGCTTTGATCCGAACTTGAGATAGTCATATTTTGAGCTCCTTTTCATGTTTGATTAAGGACCTCTTGATGTTTGACATCTCCATCTATCACTTGCTTCTTTAACGCTCTTTTAGGCCTATTTTTGCGCGGTATTTTAAGCTTAATTGTGAGCTATTTCGGACTTGGTCATAAACTACAAAGTGTCTTTTTTTGAGCCCCTCTTCAACTTTGTTGAAGGGCTCTCGGTCATTTGAGTCCAGCAGCTACCACTTGCTTTTATATCTCACTTTTTGGCCTTTTTGGAGGGAAACTTGGATTGTTTTCCCTCCATTTTTTCCCTCCATTTCCCCCCCCCCTCCCCTTTTTCCACCCCTTTTGCCTATATATACAGCACCCCAGGTCTGTATTAAGGGTTAGAAATTTTTGTTTAGAGCTCCTATATTATATATATCTCTCTCTCTATATTCCAACCATCAAAACTCCAAGTCCCCTACACCATTTCTTCACCATTCCTTCACCACCACCTAGCACCACCACCACCACTCTATACCAGCAGTTTGGAGGTCATTTTCAGAGGCAAGGAGCATCTTTTTCTCAAGCCAAGAGGTTGCTAAAGACTAGTCTTCAAGGGTGAGTCTCGTTTTTCCCTTTTTTGCTCTTTTCTTGGTCTATATCTTAGCCCTTCTTGCTTATACATTTTAGCTCCGACCAAAACTGAAAGTGGCCATATTTTGAGCTTATTTTCATCTTTCATTAAGGGTCTTACCCTATTTGGGACCTCCATGTATCACTTACCATTATACCCCTCTTTGGTCCTCATTTTTGCATGTTTTTTTAGCTTATCTTGCTTCTGTTTTTCGGCCATGATCAGAACTGAAAGTGGCCATATTTTGACCCTCTTGTCATGTTTCATTAAGGGTCCTTGGCTGTTTGATGAATATTTTGCATACTTCATGTTATACCCCTTTGTTGGCCTATATCTTGCGTTGCATTTTGAGCATGTTTGTATATTGATTTGGGGCTTGCCATCTACTGTAAATGTTCATATTTTTAGCCCCTTTTTAGTGTTGTAGAAGAGTTTTTTTTTGTTTGGGCTTTGCATCTACCACTTGCTTCTTTGTCCATTTTTCGGTCCAATTCTTGCATAAGAGCTTAGCCATAGCTATGTTTGTTTTGGGGGTTTTTACAGTTCTGTAAAACATCATATTTTTTGCCCCTCTTCAATATTGTAGAAGGCCCCTAATCTGTTTGGGGTCAGCAGCTGTGAGTTTCTTCTTTGTCTCATATTTAGGGCCATTTTTGCATGCTAGTTTTGCCCTATTTATGTTTGCTGTTTGGCCATGCTTTGAACTGTAAAAATGCTTATCTTGGGGCTGCCTTGCTTTTTTCTTTTCATTCCATGTACCAATTATGCATGCTTTGTATAGCTGTAGTTCATTCTATGTGCCTAATTTTGCATTTCGGGAGAGATTCCATGCATCGGGTGTACTTTCGCCTCATTTCGGGGCTGTTTTCCCCCACATTTCAGTGCTGAAATTCCATTAGCATGTTTGCATATCATTTTCCATGCTATTGCATTGCATATGCCATTGCCTCGATTTGCGTGCCCGTGTGCACGCATTTCGAGGCACTTCATTTTCATTCATCGGCCTCTTATGTGAGTTTGGCTGAGGCTCTCTCATGTTAGTGTAAGTCCATGTTGCATTCTATATGCCATTTTAGCCATATTGCATTGCGTATGCCATTGCCTCGGTTTGCGTGCTCGTGTGCACGCATTTCGAGGCACTTCATTTTCATCCATCGGCCTCTCATGTGAGTGTGGCTGAGGCTCTCTCATGTTGGTATAAGTCCATGTTGCATTCTATATGCCATTTTAGCCATATTGCATTGCGTATGCCATTGCCTCGGTTTACGTGCCCGTGTGCACGCATTTCGAGGCACTTCATTTTCATCCATCGGCCTCTTATGTGAGTGTGGCTGAGGCTCTCTCATGTTAGTGTAAGTCCATGTTGCATTCTATATGCCATTTTAGCCATATTGCATTGCGTATGCCATTGCCTCGGTTTGCGTGCCCGTGTGCACATATTTCGAAGCACTTCATTTTTATCCATCGGCCTCTTATGTGAGTGTGGCTGAGGCTCTCTCATGTTAGTGTAAGTCCATGTTGCATTCTATATGCCATTTTTGCCATATTGCATTGCGTATGCCATTACCTCGGTTTACATGCCCGTGTGCACGCATTTCGAGGCACTTCATTTTCATCTATCGGCCTCTTATGTGAGTGTGGCTGAGGCTCTCTCATGTTGGTATAAGCCCATGTCATATTTCCATGTCATATTGTATTGCATATGCCATTGCCTCGGTTTGCGTGCCCGTGTGCACGTATTTCGAGGCGTCTCATTTTCATAGCATTGTGCATGCTAGGTTGTATCTTAGTTGCATTCATGCACGTCATGCATATTGCATCGTGTTCGGGATAAGAGTTACCCCGGGCACGGGAAACGAGGTGCATTTCATACTCCGAGTGACGGAACGTGCCTCAATTCCCCAGTCACCGACACTCCGGATCATCCATGATGGAGTTAGGTCTTGTTGTGTTTTCATGTGCATTCATCCCATATTAAATTGTGCAATTCGACTCCTCGACCATCATGCCTCGATATGCGTGATTGGTGGCACGAGGATCGAGGCATGCATATATTTGTGAAAATACATTGCTATGCCCCTTTCCTGCTCTCTGTTGCAGCAAAATGAAGAATCAGTAACTTTTCGGAGTTTAGCGCGCTTTTCAAGAATAACTGCTAAACAGAGGCTAATTGGGGCATCCTGATGGATTTCCTCGCAAGGCAGCCCAGACATGCATCATTCATCAGAAGCAAGGCAGTCCCTGGCTTGCATGCCAGTTTTACAGTTTTCTTAGTTAATTTGTTAATTAATTAGGAATTTGTATATTATTCGGACTGTAATATTTGGACTGTAATATTCTTTTATTCGGGACTGTATATTTATTCGGACCCTCTGCGCAATGGCACAACTGTAATAAGTGTGCGTGAGTGTGATGTATGTCTTCCAACCCCACGTCTTTCTTCCCTTTTATTTACCTGCTTATGATGGTTAGATTAGGGCATACTTCAATTAGCATACAGTATGATAGCATGTTTGCATTCATTCATTCGTTTTTGCATGCACCGGGCTCGGCGCATCATACTAACTGCATTGTACTTTCAATTCCAAATTGAATACATGTTAGCTGTAGCATTTCATATGTCATGTTTAGAATAGCCGAGCCTGCTATAGTTGCATTTTTGCATGTGTTGCATTAGGCATTTCTGTATACTTAGGATCATGCATGATTTCTAATGTAGTTTCTATTTTGACTTGGAGTACTCGGTAAGTTTTATGCTTTAGCATCCTTGCATGCGTGTGAGTGACTGCCATGAATAGCATGCTTACCATGAGGCTAATTGCTTATGTGATATAACTGCCTGAATGCCTGTGGGTGAAGGTTGGGTTATTTGGATTGGAACAATTCATCAAATGTTCGTTTTAAGCCCACTAGATAGTGGCAAAACCATCTTTTCTAAAGCCCATCCGAGGGTGGCAAAATCTGCATTTTAAGCCTACTTGCGAGTAGCAAACCATCTTTCAAAAACAAACATGAAATGTTTTGTTCCAATTCAGAAGATCCAGTCTATACTTGTATGTTGTGCGCATCACATAGTAACCTAGGCTAATAACCGGAGTAAGAACATACAATGTTTTCAAAAATAGATATCATGGTTAGTAGAGGCCGGTCTCTGACCGGGCGAGCGGGGGTGCTCACAAAGTGACCTTCCCCAATCGTACCCAAGTTCCCGAGCCGAGGCAACTTTGGTGATGACGGACACGTGGCCTTTGGCACCGAGTCAGGGTTTCCTAAATTTCCCCAAAAAATAAAATATTTAGGTGGCGACTCTGTATCTGGCAAAGCAGTCCATGTTTGGCACTTCTTTCAAAAATCTGTTTTCTCAAAACGATTTGCCGGATTTGGACTCTTTGGTTCAGACTTAGAACCGTGACAATTGAGAGTCCTAAGCTGTAGTGACCCCAAATGAACAGAACGGGACTCACCCTCCCGGGACGTTCGGGGACATCTACACCAGCTTTGTCTTTTAATATAAGTGATTCAGTTTCAAACTCTTCATTTGATTTAGTTCATTCTGATGTTTGGGGACCTTCTCCCAATACCACAATGGGAGGCTCTAGATACTTTGTCATTTTTGTGGATGATTATTCTCGATTCACTTGGATTTATATTTTAAAACAACGTTCAGAGTTACCTCAAACTTATTGTGATTTTGTTAAAATGATTCAAACTCAATTTGGTTATTTTATCAAAGTTTTCCGATCTGACAATGCTCTGATACCATGTTAACACAACTAGACAAATAGAAAATTATATTGAATAATATTATGTGTATGTCATACAATACAATGAAGGCCCATATATATAGGTAAAGAAGGAGAAAGAGAATCCTAATCCTACTATATAATGTAATCCTAATTCTATTATATAATGTAATCCTAATCCAATATATATTACTAACAGTTATTATCTTTGCACTTTACTATTTAGTCCTTCCATTCAATTGTAAAAGTCAATTTCTTACATATTAAGTCTAGTTATATTATTATTCTTTTATTTATCTGCCATTAATAAAATTGAGGAAAATTGTGTGTAAAATGAGACCTTTTTTTAAGGATAATTAAAAATAAAGAGACTACAGTGGAATTTTAGTGGAAGAGTAGATGACCAAAATAAATTTTGATAAAAATGGAGGAAGGGGTGTTAGAGAAGTAAGAAAAATGTCATATGCGGTTCACATACCAATTCTCGTAGTATCATTAACACCAGATATATGAAAGTGTGACATTGAAATTGGATTCAAAGTATAAGTGATTAATTATCAAAATTAAAAATGAATGGAAATAACGTGATATTTTGAAAAAATAGGACACTAAAAGTTTGTTTGGAAATTAATTTTATCAATATATTTTAAACTTTTTACGAACAAACTAAAAGATGTGTAAAATAATAAAAAGAATTTGTTGACTTTTTGGAAAAAATCTCATCATTCCAAACTAGACCTAAATCTAATTAATCCTAATTTCTATATAGAAATCCTAATTTCTATATATAGAAAATTGTACCAACTGGAACCAACCTAAGACAATTGTAATTAATCCTAATTCTATTGTCGAGTTGTCCGATTCCACCTAATTTAATCCTTTCAAAATTTTGGAGATGAATTCTCCCTAACTGGCCATCTAACTAGAGAAAAAACAATTGGGCACGGTGAGCACGCTAGTTGAACTGAATTATTTATTTTTTAAGATTTGTTGAGAGAGTGTTTAGGTTTGGTAGGCTTATTTTGAGACTAATTTCGACAATTTAAACCGTTCATATTTTAAGATTCATTAAATAGAATATTCATGCAAAAAATCTAAATGATTAGATATCAGTAGTTATATGTTTGAATCATATTTATTTTTTTTAAAAATGAACAACAAATATAATTTCAAGAATGCATTTTTTGTAATACAAATTTTATTCAAGTATACAAGTACCGATGTCCAATCATCTTAATTTTTTGTATGAATATTCTACTCAACACATCCTAAAAAGTAAATGGTTTAAATTATCGAAATTGATTCCAAAATAAGTTTACCAAACCCAAAGGTTTTCTCAAGTTGAGATGGCCAACTTAAGAGAAACCAAACTTAAAAAATAAATATGACTAGACAAAAATAACTATTTATTTGGATTACATTTAAGATCTAATTATGTTTTTTTTTTTTTTTTTTTTATCGGCAAAACGAAAGACTTTATTGATGCTAAAACCAACAAAATGAAAGATACATCAATGAGCTTGGAGCTAATCAAAGCTCCAACCTCCTAGTTGGTGAGAAACCAACAGAGAAAACAAAAGATTACAACAGAGCAATAAAGTCCAGTTAGCAACAGCCAGAACAGAACACATTTGCAGCAAGAAGAGAAGCTCTAACAAAGCAATCAGCAGCAAAACCCCATTAGCAGCAAGAGAACATGCTCCAACCTCAGCAGATCTGCAACCCCAACAGAGCATTATACCAAAACAGAAAAACCAGATCAGCAACCCCAGCTGATCTGCAGGTAGACAAATAAACTAGATAGACAAACAGACCAGCCAGATGCAAATCAGCCACTGATGTCAATCCACAAGACAAACCAGATACAAATCCAAATTGAACCAGAACAAAACAGATGCAAATCCAGGACAAATTAGCAGTTCAAACCAGAACAAAACCCTCTGCTATTCCAACCCAGAACAGATTAGCAGTCCAAATTGCAATTGAAAGATGATAAAGCTCTGGAGACAACCAGCCAGCCCATCTAATGATTTGTAAACCCAGCTTTGATTTGTCTCCAATTGAAGGTTAAGTCATCAACTGAGAAATGAAGGTCCTTAATGGTTGTTTTCAGCCATAGTGCAGCTCTGATTTTGATAGATTCACTCATATCTGAAAATTTTGGTTGAGCCTCTTCGAAAATACATTCGTTCCTACATTTCCACAGCGACCAAAGAACAATGAGTGGGATAGCTCTCCAAATTAATCTATCAAAGTGCTTGAAGTTTAAACTCATCCACCATTGGAGAAGGCCATCAACTGAATCTTGAATGCACCAAGAAAGCCCCCATTCGTGAATAATAGAAGACCAGATCAGCCAAGAAAAGGGGCAGCGAAGCAAGACATGGGAAGCAGATTCACAGTCATAGCCACAGAAGGTGCAACTGATGGAGACAGAAGGGTCTAAAATACCAATTCTGTGCATAAATTCTGCTGACTTAATTTTGTTCTTCCAAGCCAACCAATAGAAAAAAGAAACCTTAGGGGGGACAGCTCTATTCCAAATATGATTACAGATTGGAAGATGAGGACCAATGATGGAATTACTGAAAGAGTATATTGAAGAAATAGAAAACTCACCAGTGCTTGCAGTAGCACAAGCCCAAAAATAACAGTCAGCTTTGTGAGGAGACAGAGAAGGGGCTGAAAGATCTAATTATGTGATTTATGATATCTGATAATCTTAATATTTTACTATAAAAATTATACGCAATAAATCTTAAAAAAGAAACAATTTAAATTACAAAACTGAGCTCCAAAATCGGGCTACAAAACCCAACTATTTTTCTTGAAGTGGATGAGAAATCTAACCTCTCACGAGTGCATAAAATTGTGAATTGTAGCATTGATTTACTTGGTTATAGGTCTTAAAATTTGAAAAACAAACTAAGTCAGTTTGATTTTCAAGTTTGTGTTTAGGTAATTAAAATCAATCCTAAAATGGATTGTATTTGATGGATTGTCTCTAGTTAGCTTTGTTAATTGCATCAATTTGTTGGGTCAAGATGGACCTATCGTAGGTCACCCTAATGATCTAAATTATCTATCCTAATATAAAGGGCTTCTCCCTTTTTTCTTTTTTCTTTTTTCTTTCTTTTTTTTTTTTTTTTGGTGTATTGATAAAAAAGAATTTACTAACACATTAATCATCACTTTCAGGAAAGAAGAAAAAATAAAATAAAATTAGGACAAATATTTAAAAAGTATTTTTTCTTTGAAAAAATTAGTGAAACATCACTCTCCAACTGCCCCGTTTGGTGTAACTGTTAAAACAGCTTATAGATTATAGCTTAGCAGATTATAGATTATGACTTTAATCAGAAGTTGTTAATCTGTTTAGTGTAGCTGTTGAATTATAGATTTAAGTTGCTGAGTAGTGTTTGTTAAATAAGCTGTGAAATAACTTTTTCAATTAATTTTTATTTTTTGTTTGTCTACATTTCTCATAAAAAATAATAATAATAATCTATAGTCCATTTGAGTCTTTTTCTATTTTTAAAAAAATAAAAAATAAAAAAAATTTAAGAGTATAACCATAAATTAACATATCCACAGCAGAAGCTGATAATCAGAAGCAAGGGGTGAGCAGTTTCTCAGAATCAGTTTTTTTGAATTAAAATAAGCTGTTAGAATCAGAAGCTGTTTGAAATAAGTTTAACCAAACAGTCCAAAATAACTTTTTCAAAGCTAAAAGTCATAAGTTGGCTCTCAAAAGCTGAAACAAACACCCCCTTTGTGTAGTATGAGAGATCCAAGATATTTTTTTTTTATTAGCTAAGGTCTCTCGATAAAATTTCTCTGTGAATATACTAGAGGAATTTCGAAATTTATCTGTGAAAATCGAAATTTCTCTGTGTCAGGGCCAAAATTTCTTTGAGTTTGACGAAATTTCTTTAAGTTGGATGAAATTTGTTTGAATCGAATTTTCTCTGTGAAAATATTGAATGACCTTAAGTATTATGAAAATATTATATGTTATCTATCATATATCCGGGATTGTAAAAAAAAGTTCTCCTTTTTTGTCTAGGTTTTGAGAAACCAAGAAATTATCAGCACACTTGCTTCGGTTACAATAAGGATTACTTAGTTGATATAATTATAGCTTAAGATTGTACCAGCTGATCAATTGGGTGGAATGCCTTTTTCAATCTAAAGAGTAATGACAACTATGAATTTATTTATTTATATTTTGGTGAGAACAAATGATAACTACGAAATTATGCTTCTTAGGTAGGAAGAAAAATAAATGGTAAATGATGCGAAAACATTATTGGTTAGGAAAATAATATAACTTTTTTGACAAATTAGATAATTTTTAGGAAAAATTAGTAGTAAATCCACTTCCTAACCCGATTCAACGTCAAGAAATCCACTTTCACTACCATATAGTATTCATCTCTCCTTAAGAAAGTATTTGTTTCTTGATCTCTAAGATATTTCATCCGAGCATCCGTCAATTTGGTAAGGCAAATGTATCAATCCAATCCATACGATTTATTCATTAAGAAATTAATGGGTGTGAAGACCGAGCAAGGTTGTGCTATCTCTTTTGGATCCCATTCCAACCTCGATATATGCAATCGTCTTACGTCATATGTACAAAGATTGTTCGAGAGACATGGTCAAAGCCCGGTGAAGAAATGCAAATTTTAGAGATTCTGCTCATGAGCATAATGCTTTGTGTTCTGAGTTAGCATCCCATCATTCTTGACTTTAGGAAGGAATGGTGTACAGGAGTACCTTATTATAACTATGATTTCTCATCCTTCAATTCGTGCTAAGGAATAGGGTAAGGATGCCCTTATTGATTGGTCTGGTCTAGGGGTGTTCTTCACGGTAGGCGACACTAAATAATAAGAGATTTTGAGTTTGTCCAAAACCACCTAACCCTAACATTGGGTCTCTACATTTACCCAAGTCCGGCCCAAAAATAATTATAAATTCTAACCCCACCAATCGGGCTATATGTTAAAAAAAATTAGAACATTCTATAACTAAATTCAATTACACATTATATTTATTAAATAAATATACTGACATTATTATAAATTGAAATATTTTGAATATAAATTGAAAGATTTCTTAAATAAATTCATTCACACATCACCACAAATGTAAATTTGAATAAAATCAACAAAGATAGATCCAAACAAAAAATATATATTTTAATTTATATATAATATTAATTTAATAACGGATCGGGCCGGATTGGGTTGAAAGTATAAATTCTAAACCTGACCCATTAATATATCGGACTGAAAATATTAGTCCAACCTGGCCCTATGGGCTAAAGCAACCTTCCCAAACCCTAAAAAAATAGGATTGAACTAGACAGACTGGGCGGGCCAACGGGCGGATGTCCACTCCTTAGTTTTGTCCCTCCATGAGGAAAGGGCTCACAATGGCTTGATTCTTTTAGTGGAAACACGAGTCAAGGCTCTACTCTCTTCTGGGTCTAGGTATGTGTTAAAAACATGATTAATGAAATATATTGATGAAAAATACAAATTATTGTTTTAAAGAATTTTTTTTCCATTTTTAGCCTTGTATTTTTTCTATCCCTACTTTGTTTCTATTCTCACAAATTATTATCAATTGCCGACCGTCGTCGTCGTCGTCGACTCGTCAGAAAATTCATTATCGTTGGAAAGTCATTGAAAATTTCGTTAGAGTCGGAACCAAAGTCATCACCTGAAATGTCACCAACAACTTGCGACATAAATAGGTGGACACGTGAATAGATAAGCAAATAAATAAATGTCTAAGAAGTAATATAGTCTTTTAATTTGTTGTTGTCCTTATGGACAAAAAAGAATAGAATATGAGGTGATTACCTCAAATGTTTCAAATTTATTGGCTAGAGTGACCTAATTTCTGTTTCTGGTGGCCATTAATTAGAATTTGATGAACAAATATAACATATCGATGAGGCTTATCTTCAATCTTATAGTTGGGTCTACACTATTTTAATGATTTAAACCGTTTATCTTATGAATTATAAAATTACAAACAAATGTATAGTCACACAATTTCATCATATTTTTTTTTAAAAAAAATAATTAGTTTATTTCAAAATCATATTTATAATTTATTTATTAGAAGATAAATATGAAAAAATTAAGACTATGATTGTAGGATCAGTTTAGTTAAATTTTTTTATAAATGATATGTATGCATCTCTGATCATTAAGATATGGATAAATAGGTAAATTAATGTCTTAATTTACTAAATAATAAATTACGAATGGAACTAAATGCAATACAACTTCTAGTAATAGAATTTAAAGTTAGGATATTATAGAGAATTTTAAGCTTAAATTTCCAATTTGATGGAAGTGTCTTTATATTTATAAATCTTTTATGATTGATTAAAAAACAACAGAAAAAATTAAAAACGCACATAAGTAACTTACACCACACTTCTAACTCTTTATCTTTATATTTTTACTATTACCAAAAAGACCTATCATCACCAAACTTCTAAATTTTTCATTACATCCTCATTCCATCACAACCACCTCTATTGGCATACCATGTTCATCACCTCTCTGCCACTACTCTTCTCCTCCACCTAGCTCCTTTTTTGTCTCACCCCTCTTCTTCGTCGTCACCCTTCTTTCTATTCAGCCTCTCACTACCAATTGCCACTACCTAATTCCTTACTATCAACTGTCACCATCCAGTGGTTCACCCCGCTAAAGTTTGACACTTCAAATGTTTGTCCCTCGACAAAGTCTTAGTCAACATATCCGAAATATTATCATCTGTGTGAACCTTTTCGAGTTGCAACAATTTCGAATCTAGCACATCACGAATCCAATGGTGTCTCACATCAATGTGTTTCGATCTCGAATGAAAGTAGAATTTTTACTCAAGTGAATAACACTTTGACTATCACAATAAAGCACATACTTTTCTTGCTTCAAACCCAACTCTTGTAAAAATTTCTTCAACCATAACTCTTAATGGCAATAAATTCAGTTTCGGTAATTGAGAGAGCAACACATTTTTGTAATTTAGATTGCCATGCCACAACTCCCCCTGCAAAAGTCATCAAATACCCCGAAGTAGATTTCCTAGAATCAACATCACCGGCCATGTCAGAATCCGTGAACCCATCAAGCATCGGCTTACCATCCCCAAAACAAAAACACACCTTCGAAGTCCCTCGAAGATATCTTAGAATCCATTTTACCACTGCCCAATGTTCTTTACCCGGATTAGAGAGAAAACGACTCACCACACCAACGACGTGAGCTATATCCGGCTTTGTACAAACCATGGCGTACATTAAAGAACCAACTACTGAAGCATAAGGAATTTTCAACATCTCTTCTTTGTCTTTCTCACTTGTAGGACATTGATTCAAACTAAGCTTGAAGTGACCCGCAAGTGGACAACCAACCGGCTTTGCTTTATTCATGTTGAACCTCTCAAGAACTTTCTTAATGTAGCTTTCTTAAGACAACCAAATCAGCCCCTCTTTGTGATCACGAACAATTTTCATACCAAGAATTTGCTTTGCCAGTCCCAAATCTTTCATAGCAAAAGATTTTCTCAATTCCAATTTCAACTTGTTAATCATGGTAGAATCTTAACCCACAATTAACATGTCATCAACATAAAGCAAAAGAATAATAAATGTACCATCCGGGAAATTTTTCACAAACACACAATGGTCTGAAGTGGTTTTAGAAAAACCATTATTCATCATGAAAGAATCAAATTTTTTGTACCATTGCCGCGGAGCTTGCTTGAGACCATACAAACTTTTCTTCAATTTGCAAACAAATTTTTCTTTCCCTTTCTTTACAAAACCTTCTGGTTGCTCCATGTAAATTTCTTCTTCAAGGTCACCATGAAGAAATGCAGTCTTCACATCAAGTTGTTCAACTTCATGGTTCATACTTGCAGCCATGCCAAGTACAACCCGAATAGAAGACATCTTCACAACGGGCGAGAAAATCTCATCAAAGTCAATGCTTTTCTTTTGCCCAAAGCCTTTTACAACAAGACGTGCTTTGTACCTCAGATTCTTACTATCATTCTTCAATTTGAAAACCCACTTATTTTTTAAAATTTTTCTCTCCTTAGGCAACTTCACTAAATCATAGGTGTGATTTTCAAGTAAGGAATTCATCTCCTCTTCTATGGCCTTTTTCCAATCACCTTTGTATGCTCAATTGCTTCTTGGTAGCTCTCGGGCTCCCCTTGATCAGAAATCAACACAAACTCATTGGGAGGATACTTTCTCGAAGGTTGTCGGTCCCTTATAGATTTTCTCAACTCAAGTTGTGGTGGCGGTTCTTGAGGTGGATGCTCTTCCTCAATTTATGGCTCAACTTCATTAGGATTAGCATCATCCTCCACATCTTCAATAGGTGGCTGCACATCTCCCTCATTTTCATCATCAACTAAAGATGAAGGAGATGGATCCATGTCAATGAGATCATTAGTTTTTGGCTCCGGTTGATCACCTTTGCCAAAGTCTTCAATTGTTTGGTCTTCAAGAAACACAATATCACGGCTTCGAATGACTTTCTTGTCGACCGGATCCCACAATCTAACCCAAATTCATCACGCCCATAGCCAAGAAAAATACATTGTCTTGACTTATTATCAAGCTTAGACCTCTTATCCTTTGGAATGTGAACAAAAACTCGACAACCAAACACTCTCAAGTGCTCACAAGACACATCTTTGTCGGTCCAAACTCTTTCTGAAATATCACCATTCAAAGGATAGGAATGAGACAAATTGATCACATCAACCGTTATCTTCATTGCCTCACCCCAAAAGGATCTTAGCAATTTATCTTGTGAGAGCAAACACCTTGTTCTTTCCACAATGGTGCGGTTCATCCTCTCGGCAACGCCATTTTGTTGAGGAGTCTTCTTAACTGTCTTTTGGTGCCGAATACCTTGGCTGCGACAATACTCATCAAATGGCCCAATGTATTCACCACCATTATATGATCGGATGCACTTTAATTTTTGCCCTATTTCTCTTTCAACCATGGCTTGAAAATGCTTAAATACTTCTAGAACTTGATCTTTAGTTTTTAGTAGAAAATCCCAAACTTTCCTTGAATAATTATCAATGAAAGTAACAAAATAAAGTGCACCACTATGTGTTCTAACTTTCAAAGGACCACAAACATCCGAATGAATCAACTCCAAAACATTTTCTTTTCTAGAAGTAAAATTTTTATGAAAAGAAACCCTATATTGTTTACTCGCCAAACAATGAACACAAGTTTTAAAATGTGTACCTTTCAAATCGGGTAGAAGCTCTTTTTTTAACAAAACTTGTAGCCCCTTTTCACTCATGTGGCCAAGCCGCTTGTGCCACAATTCAATAGAAGTATCATCTTCAAGTGCATTGACAACACCTTTACAAATTTTTCCTTGCATCGAATAAAGTGTATGAGTCTTCTTGCACTTAGCCACCACCAAAAACCCTTTGTGAGCTTTCATATTCCATCACCAAATTTGTGATAACCCTGTTCCGTACTATGCTAATTGGTCCTTATCATGAATATGATTATGTGTTTGATATGTTTATGTGTACTATTTATGTGAAAATGTGTGGTTTTGAATTTCTATTTGTTCACCGTAGGAATATCTGTTTGATTATCTACTTTGGAAATTAAATTGAAGGCCTTATCGACCACGAAACCCGAAATTGACTACGCCATTGTGATTAGCGTAATTTTTAGAGCCTACGGTGAAATTTAATTGGAAATTGATTCGGATCATAATAATTAGATCCAAAACAATTAATTAAGTGCCCAATTATTTAATATTGATATTTTTGATTAGTGGGACTTACCTTATGGGCACTATACACTCAACATCTCTCTTTTATTTCATTTGACTGATTTTGGGCTCCTTAGAGAGTGAGAGAACCGAATTAGAGAGAGAGAGTGTAGGAGATTGAAGATTTCTCAAGAAGCTTGAAGATTTTGGAGTGTAACTCAAGAATTAAGCATAAGTTTGGAAGATTAAAGCTCCTAGGTGAGTAATCAACCCTTGATTCATGAGTTTAATGTTGTTATTTTGTGAATTCAAGTTGGTTGGTGATCAAGAAATGGAATTGTGTTGTATTTGATGAATTTGAAGTCCATGTGTGCATGCATGTAGGGAATTGCTATGAAATTGCATAATCTAGCATGTAATATGTGAATCGTGAAGAATTGAGCATTGGAGCATACATGCAAGCATGGTTTTGTTAATTTTCTTGTTTATGAGCATCATTGGTGCTATTTGAAATGGAAATAAGGTCAAAAATGGACATGCATGTTGATTTATGGAAGATATGAAGCCTATGTAAAGTTTGAATGTATAAACCTTGAGTTTACAAAGAAAAGTTGATTAATTTGGAAGAATTGGGCCATGATTTTCAGCAATTGACCTCACCTTGCTTATATACTCATGTTATATAATGTGTTTGCATGCTTTGGAACCAACTTTATGGGTTTTGAACCTTGGAAGGTCGAAATTGAGCTCAAGAACAATTCTGGATTTTTCCAGAAATTATGATGTCCGCTTGAGCGTGGGAATCGCCGCTCGAGCGGGGAATACGTGCTCCCTAAACTTTTTGCAGACATGGCGTCCGCTCGAGCGGGGAAGTTCACGCTCGAGCGGGGAGCTATGTATGATGACCGTCCGCTCGAGCGTCCGAGTTCGCGCTCAAGCGTAGAATTGATGTAACCAGAACTTTTGCAGACCTATTGGGTCTGCTCGAGCGGGGACCTTGTTTTCTGAAATCTTGAAAATGCATTCTGTGTTCCGTTTTTCGTTCTCTTTCGCTTGCAAACACTCTTAGGCATACATTGAGCATTATAAATGAGTTAAAAAGATAAGAATGAAGCCTAAAGAGGAATATGTGAATTTAAGAACGGATTGAATTGTTCGTGACCCTTTTGTGTTCATGGAATGTGTAGGGTCAAGCTCCAGAGCAAATCAATCAGTCGATCACTGTGAGTAATATCTTAACAAAGATATCTGAAATATGTTGTTGTCCAAATTACTTACTTCTATATAAGTTTTATAAGTTCGTTGATTCGATTGGTGGACAATGTTGTTATGCCAAATGAAAAGGCCGTTTTGACACGAATGATTGAACGGGCCAAAGGCCATTTTGACACGAATGAATGAATAGGCCAGAGGCTGTTTTGACAAGAATGAATGAATGGGCCAAAGGCCGTTTTGACATGAATGAATGGGCCAGAGGCCATTTTGACAAAAATGAATGGATGGGCCAGAGGCCGTTTTGACATGAATGAATGGGCCAGAGGCTGTTTTGACAAGAATGAATGGATGGGCCAGAGGCCGTTTTGACATGAATGAATGGGCCAGAGGCCGTTTCGACATGAATAAATGAATGGGCCAAAGGCCAGTTTGACACGAATAATAGTTTGACACGAATAATAGTTTGTCATTTGAATGGGCTAGAGGCCAGTTTGATATGAAGGAAAGGATGGGCCGAAGGTCAGTTTGTCATTTGAATGGGCCAAAGGCCAGTTCGACGAGAACGAAAGTACGAATGGGCCAAAGGCCATTTTGACCTGAATGATACTAATGAATTGGGCCCGAGGCCATATGTTGTGTTTGGAACCACAGTTACTTAACTTACATATGTCTATGTATGTATGTATTAGTAGAAATATAAATTGGGCCCAAGGCCGTTTGATGTATATCGTTCCAATGTATATTGTTCCAATGTATATTCTTTACTTGATATTATTCACTGGGCTTTCGCTCACGCTCATTCATGTGTTTGTAGGTGAGCCAAGAGAGGTCCAGACCTAGCCTCAGTGAAGTCTGTGTGGAACAACCAAAGTTTTGAAGAGTCAGCTCTTGCGTCTCATGCCCTTTTGCCTTTTTGTGTGTTTTGTCATGTTGGCGAGGACTTTGATATACGTCTGTGTATAGTTTTGTTTGGCTGACCTAGATTTGAATAATCCTGTCTATACAGAACCTTATGCTACTATACTTTCTATTGTGAGTTATTAACATATGTAAAATGTGAAATGTCATAACGTGCATATAAGCACGGCTCTATGGACAAAGTTTTAAATTTGCTTCTGTTTGGCCCCTTTACTCTGATGAGTTTTGTCTTATTTGGTTTGAGGCCGTAGGTAATCTCGTGATTACTGACCGGTTATGGCCTTAACCCATAGGGGCGGGTTCGGGTCGTGACAAAATTTGTTGTTGAAACCTTCATCATCTAGCTTCCCGGTAGATATCAAATTGAGACGAATGTCGGGAACATGCCTCACATCTTTAAGCAACAACTTGAAGCCCAAATTTGTTTCCAAGCAAATATCACCCATGCCAATAATCTTGGACAAACCTTCATTACCCATTCGAACAGAACCATAATCTCTTTCTGTATATGTAGTGAAGAAATCAACTCGAGAAGTCACATGAAAAGAAGCACCAGAATCAATCATCCAATTGTTCTCTTAGCCCACAAATTGATACAATCATCTTCACAAACGACCATGAGATCACTATTGGTAGTAACTGCTATTGTGTCTTCTTGCTTCTTATCCACACTTTTGTCACGCCTTTTCTCCTTGTTCTTGAGCTTTCAGTATTCTCGCTTCATGTGCCCTTTCTCATGGCAATAATAGCACTCAATGTCTTTCTTTGAAAGAGAACCATCTTTTGATTTGTCACGACTTTGATCACGACCATGAGGAGTCTTACTCCTCCCCCTTATTTTGCTTCGGCCTCTTACAACAAATGCTTCCGAATGAGAGGAACCCCCTAATTTTCTTCTAGTTTCTTCATTCAACAGGCTACTAGTGACTTGGCTCATTGTGACAACTCCATCAGGTGCCGAATTACTAACCGTTACAACCAAAGTCTCCTAACTTTCGGGCAAGGAACTAAGTAGCATCAAAGCCTGCAACTCATCATCAAAAACAATTTTCATAGAAGCAAGTTGGTTAACAATACTCTTTATTTCATTCAGATGTTCTAAAATAAGGCTGCCCTCTTTTTATTTTAAATTAACTAACTTACGAAACAGAAAAGTTTTATTTGTAGCTGATTTCCTATCATAAAGGCCTTCTAATTTTTTCCATAAATCATGTGCCGAAGTTTCAGTAGCAACATGATGAAACACACTGTCATCCAATCCATTGACGGATAATACCAACGGATTTTCGATTACGCCTCTTTCATTCATCATCTTTCATATCATCAGGTTTACCACTGTCACCCTCAATAGGCTCATACAAATTTTTACAAAATAATAGGTCCTCCATTTTAGTTTTCCAAGTTACCCAATTATTTTCATTGAAGCTAGACATACAACCCACATTCCCTTCCATTGATTTACACAAATAAATAAACCCAAATTAATCGTAAGCTCTGATACCAGTTGTTAGGGAAAATATGTGATTCCCCACAAGTAAATCAATCAATGGGAATAAAAACTAATGCGAAAAAATTAAATCAAAAGCAACACAAGAATTTTACGTGGTTCTCTCAATATGAGGTACGTCCACGGGATCAAAATCTGATTCCACTATCAATCAAATAAGTTTCCAAACGATTACAAACGAGACACGGATGGTTTCACAAACCACCCTTAGGTGAATTCCAAATAATCACAAATAAACAAGAGGAAAGACCTCACCAAATAGATGAACAAAAATCTTCGAAACCAGAGTTATAGAAGACCCAAAATAATTAACCCAAATCAAACGCACAATGGCTGCCGAAACCAATCTAGAGTTGAATTCAATCAAGCACTGCCACTCCAAAAAAAATCACCAAAGATGAATCAATGAGCACAAACCCTGAAAAAAAAAAAAGGATGTTATAGCAGCGGCACATTTTTTTTTCTTACAAAAACTAAAACAATATTTATATGTTGTTAAATCTTGGATTTGTTTTATCAAAACCCTAGTTATTATCAAATTGGATTGGGTCTCCACAAATTAGATATAATATATAAAAATATATTATAACTAATACTAAACTAAATTAAAACTCTTTTAATAAACCAATTGGTTCCCGCACTCCAATAAGGAGGTATATTTAACAACCCTAACCCAAAACGTCGTTTTATCGCCCCACATCTCTTCCCGCCGCCTCCCTTCTCTTTCTTCTTATTCTCCCTTCTCCTTCTTCTTATTATCTTCTTCTTTCAGATATGAAAACCCTAGGTTTCTCTCTCTCTCTCTCTCTCTCTCTTGGTGGATGGGGCGGGAAGTTGAGTCATGATGGCGGTGGGGCAATGGTTGGGAACATAGATGGAGTGGTAGTGGCTTTGGTGATAATCACGGCGATGAAATAACAAAGGGAATAATGGTTGCAGCGGTAAGGAGTTGCGAAAATGGTAGTCATAACAGTAGTGATGGTTGCGGTGTTAAGGCAACAGAAAGAGTGGCGACTACGGTGGAATGGTAGTCGAAGGTGATGGGGGGAAGGAGTTAGGGTTTTTTAGATTTTGGGTAAGGAGTGGATTGGATGGTAAAGATGAGGATAGGAATGGAATTATTGAAATTGTAAAAAAAAATTAAAAATTAAATTTTTGAAGATGTAAGGAGTTAGTTTTGTGGTGTAAACAGAATTATCCCAACTCCATTTAATCCCATAATTTTCAAAATGATTATTTTTTTAATGTATCTCTAAATTTGGCAATGGAATCTTAATTCAACATGTAGCTTGATTGTACGAGAATTTCTTTAAATTATCTAATTTTTACTTAACTTGTACAATATGATTTATTTTTTTATTATATATATCAAAATCTATATTTTTGGTGGAAAAAAAATCACCATAGTTAGATAGTAATGTGAATCTTTTTAGTGTGAATTTTTGAAAAATACATTATAATTATAAATGTGAATATTCATACTTTTAATAAACAAAATATTATGAATTTTTTTAAAAATATAAAAATTAGTGTGAATATTTACACTTTTCAAAAAAATATTCATATTTTTCAAATATTCACATTTTCTCTTTTTCATTGAAAATGTGAATGTTTGAACTTCAAAAAATTCACATTTTTTTTATGCATACTAGGTGTCAACATTCACATAATTTAAGGATTTTTTAGATTTATGAAATATCTTTAGAATTTAATATGGAACTGTGAGATTTATTTTAATTTTTACATTTTAAATATATGAAATTTCACACTATTAGAAACTTAAATTTAAAAAAAAAAAAAAATATCGATTCATAAACCATGAGAAATTTTGAAAGCATTTTTATAAATGATCGTGTAGTACTTTTAATCAAAAGTTGACACATAAGTAAATAGATGATCCAACTGTCTGAAATATACTTTTAAACTTTAATATATCTCTTGCTTTTCTCTCTAAATTTTCTTGCAAGGAGAAAGGGAGACAGAGGTGGTTCACTCACCTTTCCGATCTCCTCTCCCTCCCTTCGATCCTTCTTCTCTTAACCTAAATTTGATATTTGCCTCACCAGTTTATCCATTATTGCCTTACCTTCTCCACCATCGAGTTCAAAACTTTAAGATTTGGGTTTAGATGTTCTCACAGTTCAAAGGTCGATGTTAGATAACGCTTCATGCTAGGTGACTACCTCAATCCCAATGCTCTATCTTGACTAGCGGAGGTAGAATCTTCAGATTCTAAGTTGAACACTATAAAACAATGAAATTTTGGATAAGTTCAGTGGCAACATAGATTTGGGGTTTTTTTTTTTTTTCTAAACTTAATTTTTAGTTTGTTGATATAATAATAATCCTTCCTGTGTTGAGGTTTGTTTTATCTCTTGTGAAGGCCTTTTCTTCTCCTCTATGAAAGCTTGGATCCTTACTTCTATGAAGATTATTTATCTTTATTTAAAATTGAAAATGGCTGGTAGCTCGAAAGTGAAGAGTCGAATGGGTCGAAAATATTCTCTTACCGGTAAGAGAATACAAAAAAAGCCTAAAACGACGTCGTTTTGGGATTTCGAGCCATTCGACCCTCTGATATTTCGAGCTACCAAACGGAGTTGATTTAAAATTTTGTGATACTGCTGTATTAAATTGATCCAATTTTTTATCGATTTTATAATAAAGATTTTCTTCCCTGATCTAAAAAAAACTTTACCACCTCAAAATGATGTGGTTTGATAAAGAAAATTTGAAAAAATAAATAAAAAACAAAAATTCATAATAATAGCATATCTCAAACAAACCATGTGTATTAAAAAGAATTTGTGTATATGATTACGTTTTAAAGTTTCTATCATAATTAAATGCTCAGTTTGATATTTATAAATTAAAAAGGAGAAAAGAAAGAGAAAATGTATATATATATATTAAGATTTGACGTTTATAATAAAATAATTTTTATATTTTTTATTTAATTAATTTAAACTCTAATGTTTTTATTTATTTTTAATTAAATCATTCGCATATTTATGTCAAGTAAAACCGACATAAAATGAATATTTTAGTCATTAAACTTAAAGATTGTTTAGAGACGTATTTTTGACTAAAATAGCCAAAACGTCAAACCAATTTGTCATTTGACTTACTTTTTTACATGTATTTTCGTAAAAAGTTAAAAAATTAATCAAATTGTCAATTTCTAAAAATGCACACAATGTAGTCATACATAAAATATTTAAAATATTTTTTTGATACTTTTTTTTTTCGTTCGCTTTAACTAACGAAAATAGGTAAATAATTTAAATTGAAAACAAATCATAAGATTATAATTTAAATTAACAAATTAAAATTTCAAACTTTATTTTGTTACAAGGGTTAAACTTTAGAATTTTATTTTATAATTTTTCCTAAATTAAAAAACTGAACAAATAAAATTCACATATACACAATAAAATGGCTACTTCTTCTTCTTCAAACCCTAAAAAGTGAGAAATATGAAATTGAATTGATGATGGTACTCGAATCACCATGCCGAGGTGCTTCATCCCATGCAAACATGATAACTGGGGGAGTGTTAATTCTTCTTCTTGACTTTGAGTCCATCATCTGTTTAATGCCTTGTATGCTTCATCACAATTTCCACCTCTCCATGTGCAAATGTACTTTTACGAGTATTCATTATTGGAACATTTGATAAAAAAAATTTAGTAAAATTTAGAAATCTCTGACATTACTCATTCATTATTTCATAAAAATTAAAAAATTAGTTGGATCTATGAGAAGTCTGTATAACTCATTATAGATTCCATTTCAATAATTTAAACCGTTCATTTTATAAAACTTTCAGTATATATTCATTAAAAAATTAGTTTGATCCGATAATCTAAACATTTTCATTCTATCACATTTGTTTATGAAAAAGTAGACAAAAAGTATATTTTTAAAAATAGACTTTATTTTTTGGAGACACGATAAAATGAAAGAGGTTGCGATTCTTAGATCGATATAATTTTTTGATAGATGATATAATTGAGGACTCCACAAAATGAACTGTTCGGATTATAAAAATAAGACTCGTGATGAATCCACGAACCCCTCAAGTCCTCTTATGCTGAGATATGAATATGAAAAAAACTTGACTTTTTTTCCAAATAAGTTAAACTACCCATGGCCCTTCAAGTCCTCTTATGTTGATATGTAAACATAAAATAAATTCAACTCTTTTTCTAAATAAGTAGAACTAAAGTGTAAGAGATTTAAACCAATGATTTATGCTTACAGTTGCAAATGAACCAACTTGTTCACCAAGACTTGGCTTGGCTTAACTTGGTAGGGCTCTACTTGACTCCCTTTGTTATATATATAAATGAGTTCAAACTAAATTTTTAAACTCATCAAATAAACCAATTGAACTCGAGTTAGAATAAGCTCTACTCTTGTATTAGGCATTTAAATAATAGCATCTAGACATTATTTATAGTAAAAATTGCAATTGGGTGCAAGTTTTCAAAAAAATTACTAATTAGAGAAAAGTTTATTAATTTTAATAATTAAAGTTATAATTTTTTTTATAAATCTATAAATATTTTGTAAAAATATCACTAATTTGTAATTTTCCCTTATTTATATGTGTAATATGTTGTGTGTGCATATTGTAATACAAAATAATATTTAACCAATCAACCGAGATTGATTATGGACCCAAACTTTTTCTTTGTTATCAGATTTTCAAGCTAAGCTTGAGAATAATTAATATCAACGAGTCAAGCTGAACTCGAGATAAATTAATTTTCGAGCCAAGTTCGAGTTTGATTTTCGAGCTTGATAAACAAATGAACCTAACTCAAACATTACAAAGTTCGACTTTATCTGATTACAACTCTACTTATACTGCAAAAAACAAAAAGTAATAAAAAAATAAAAATAAAAATAAAAATATCGATGACTAAAAAGGTTGGTTCGATGATAATACTTTCTTAACCTAATTTAAAGTTGGGTTTTAATTTGATGTTCTAAATTTCATCATATTAGTTTGGTAGTAAATTACACTTGTATAGAGAAAATATTTTCTGTACATCGGTTGTTAAACTACTAGATTCTTCCCATTTTGTCCAAATTACAACGCTAAACTTTTGTGACAAAAAAGCCAATATTTTTGTTAAAGACTAAAAGTGAAAAATGACTTATATTTTAAGGTCCCATTTGATTGTGTAAATTGGATATAAAAGTTTCAGGAGAATATGTAATGCCTAAGAACAAGGATAGAATATAATGCTATAAAATATGAGATAGATTATATATATTCACTTATAATATGTTTGTGTTAAGATAGGATATAAGATGAGAACAATTATATTTTATCTTTAAATGAAAGATGAGCTATATATACAATACCATGGGAAATGGTATTGCATATCTCTCCTTTTGCATCATATATTACTAGCATATCACCCGTGCTATGCACGGATTGTGTTTACAATTATCTATATATGTGAATTGTGATTTTTAAATTTTTTTTTTTTTTTAAATGTCTTCTTTTTTTCATTTTTTATATTATATTAAAGTTTAATATTTTGATAATAATAATATGTGTTGGAATTTTCAAGAAATTAAATGTCTTTTTTTTTATTATATTATATTAAAGTTTAATATTTTGATAATAATCATATGTATTGGACTTTTCAAGAAATTTTTTTTATACTTGTTCTTAATGCATTAAAGTGTTATTATGAGGGTAAGACTTGAGAGTTGGGAGAAGTTAATAAATGTTAAGATTTTTTTTTTAAATTAAAAAACCAGGAAATTTAGATTGGGAGATTGGAGCTCCCACAAGGCTTGGGGTTAAAAATCCCTTTTTGCTTAATATATAGTATAGATAGATGTGTTGAACTTTTTAAAGAATTAAATGTTTTTTTTTATTATATTATATTAAAGTTTAATATTTTGATAATAATCATATGTGTTGGACCTTTCAAGAAATTTTTTTTATACTTGTTCTTAATGCATTAAAATGTTATTATGAGGGATAATAATCATATGTGTTGAGACTTTTCAAGGAATTCATATGTATTGGATTTCAAAAAAAAAAAATTATACTTGTTCTTAATACATTAAAGTGTTATTATGAGGGTAAGACTTGGGAGTTGGGAGAAATTAATAAATGATAAGATTTTTTTTTTTAATTGGGAGATTGAAACTCCCACAAGGCTGGTTAAAAACCTTATTTTGCTTAATATATAGCATACATAAATGTGTTGGGACTTTTTAAGGAATTCATATGTGTTTGATTTCAAAGAATTTTTTTTATGCTTGTTCTTAATGCATTAAAGTGTTATTATGATGATAAGACTTTGGAGTTGGGAGAAGTTGATAAGTACTAAAAAAATTTTTTTTTTTTAAATCAAAAAATCAGAAAATTTAGATTCGAAGATTGGAGCTCCCACAAAGCTTGAGATTAAAATCCCCATTTTCCTTAATATATAACATAGATCAGGACTCTCTATATCCGGAGCAACCAAACACGGGATATATAAGGAGATCAAGAAAAAAACAAATGTAAAACTCACCTTATATTATATATGGTCTCACTCCTGTATCCAACCTTTATCTTCGGTAAGGGACTTAAGGGTGAGAGAATAATTTATTTTATGATTCTTAATGATGTTGAAGTTGTGTAGTCACGAATCATGATAGAGCAAGTCCAATAAGCAAGTCTTCTCTAAGTAGTTAGAATGTATTCAAATTATATTTGAAAATGTTTTGATATGAAGGTTTATATTTTTAAAAATAATTTATTAAATTTTATTTTGTTATACTAATATATATATACATATATATATATATATACACATATATAAGACAATATATGATGAAATATTTTTATGGCAGACTATAGTGAATTTAAATAATTCATGCTAAAATTCAACATATTTTGGTCATCATAGTCAAATTTGATGCCATAGAGATTTGACAGATAGCATTGTGTTGTCGAAGTTGATATTTTGGTAACCATTGTAAAAAAATTTAGCATTAGCACAATTGATAAGAAATTGATGGAATTGCACTGAAACCATAGATTCTTCTTGCAAAAACAATGTAATAACATAATAGAATCATCCAACTCACTGTGCTCATATACCATTCAACAAAGAAAAAATATCCAACTACGCATCTGGAAGAAAAAAAAAAAAAAAAAAAAGAGAGAAATGGATACAGAATAACACTAGAGCTATAAAAGAAAAGAACTACCACAAAATTATTCATGAACCGGGAGACCTAAAACATAACAAGGATGATTTGTGTAAGTTTTCATTCGGCAAGAACCAGCGGGCTTTTGATTTAACAGTAATTGGAATTCTATGTAGTTACTAGAATCAGAAGCCAAAAGCAACTAGCGGGAATAGTGATATGGGACGCTCTCATAAATATAAGGAAAGCATAAACTAGTTAATTTCTATCCGTTTAGAACACCTAGCTTTTGCAGAGATGCTTTGACATTGCAGCTGTTGCACCCTTCAGACTCAACAAGATTGGGGTTGTCAAATGGCTTAACATATTCGAGAGGATAGTTTCTGTTACTATGCAATTTGTGTGCACCGCTGCAAGCTCCCTTCAATATCACAGTTTTGTGTATTCCACCAATTAATCCTTCATAATCTGTGTCCCCGCTTTCTCCCACAAAGACCACTATAGTTGACAATTCTACCTCCCATCAGACATACACGTACCTGCAAGGAAAGTACAATTATTATGGAAGACGGTCTCCTAAAATTATTGAATAATACTATATGCACCAATCGGTATACCAATTAGTGTATAAACAGATGATGTGACATAATTTTAGAGGTTGAGTATTTATAATTTGTATAATGGGTAGAGTCATAATTTTGAAATGATAATTTCATAGTATATGTTGTACACACTAATTAGTATACCAATTGGTGCATGTAGCACCACCGAAAATTATTTCATAAAAAGAAAACAAAAATGTTGAAACCCCAATCAAAATGCAGGAGAGATGTTTTCACAAAAAGAATAAACAAAAATGAAAAGTTCACCCGGATGCATAGGGATGTGAAATTGCCTTGGCATTGTGTACACAAATCTTTTTAGTTTTCACAACTTTTACTCATAATAGTCTTGAATTTCGATAACTAGTTGCAATTGTACAGCAAATTCAGAGCTGCATGTACTGCAGATGAACTTTAAAACAAGCTACTGTTTTAGTCTCAATACCGTTGAAAGCATAAAAATGAGATATTTCCAAACAGGCATACTGAGTTCAGTCATAAGTAATGCAAAAAGATAATTGACGAACCTTACAAAACCTTCTCGTGATTCAAAATTCACGTATCATTCCAATCACCCAAAGCACTTAACTAAGTGAATCTGTGTAACTGGAACATAAGATGCATACCAAAATTTGAACATTATCTGGTTAACTTCTCATTTTAATTTAACCAAACCAGGGGCAGGAAACACTACTTCGAACATCCTTACATGACCAAAACATATCAACAGATGAGTGATATATCAAACAAATCGATTCAGACCTAAAAAGCACGAACACTTCCATGGAGGAAGTGTGTCATGTCAGACACCAACACTCTTTGAACACTTATAAAGCATGTCCAACACTTCTTCAATGTCTTATTTAAAAAATCATATTCATAACATTGGACTCCTTATCCACATTTCAAGGACATTTTAGTGATACTTCTTGAATCCTATAAACACATCACACGCGATGAATAATAACAATGTTTTGCATTCTTCATAACACAACGTATGCACACTACAAATATTTTTGAAATATTTAAAACATGAATTGCAATGTTCTATAATTGTTTTGCATTCTTTAGGATGTTATTGTTATATGAATGATATCTAAATGTTTAAGTTATGACATGTGTGATTTTTTTATATGTAATTAGTGTTATGTTACATATTTTTCAACATACTTAGATATTTTAAATATAAAAAAATAAAAATAAAAAATTTAAGGTGTCCCAACCATGCCGTATCTAGTATTTTTTTTAACATCGTTGTGTTGCATTGTGTGTAGTATCTATGCTACATAGATTATGAGAATCACAAAAACACCACGGATTATCAATAAACTTGACTCTACCTAGCACAATATGGGTTCCTACAAAATTATGTGTATATAAAGATATTCTATTACGTGGACTCTTCTATTTCCTCACAGTACCCATGGACACGGGATATAACATGGGTAAGGGTGTGGATGTGTCTTGCACCCATACTCAATTTAGACACTCATCCTATATGATGTTTGAAAAAAAAAACAAAAAAAACAAAAAAAAGAAGAAGAAGAAGAAGAAAAAAGAGTAGCTCACATTTTTCAGTAAAAGAAATATTTCTTACCTCTAACATGAATGGAAAAGAGAAATTCTATATTTCTAGCAAATCTTATTTAATTTCAAGTATTCTAAATAATTTACATTATCTTATATAAGAATATTATATAATATATACACTATAAGTGTGCAGGATATTTCCCCGTACTTAATTTTAGATACATATCCCAATATCTAATATTTAAGTTTAGGAAAGTCCGACATTTGGACACGCATCCGCACCCGATACTCACCCGAATCCATGTAACATAGGTAAGATAAGAGCATGTGAGTGTATCCAAAATGATTATAAGTCTAACCAGACAAACATGTCGAGCACAGTGATATAGTTGTAGAAAATTTCTGTACCCGATTGATACCATGCTGCAAAGTAAAACCACAATCACTTGATAGCGCGCTAAGAGTATGCTACTATCAATAAGAATAACAAAGACCTTGCAAGACTGGTTGAAAGATTGTCTACTTAAAAAAAAAAAAGTGACCACATTAATGCTCTTTGTGCTGCTTTCCATTTGTGTGTTTATGTTTATGGATGATGTGTATGGGTACGTGAGCTGACCTATATTGTAATCTCTTTATTTTTGTAACAAAATGCTACCCAAGAAAAAAAAACAAAAACAACAAAACATAAAAAAGAACGATATTGAACGGGGAAAAGATGACAACCACAACACACCTGAGGGCCTGGGATCGAGAAGCCAGCACAGGGATCACATTCATCTTTGTACCATTCTGACAATAGATAACATGACTTCCTAGAGCCTGAATTCGCATCGATTTCCGTAGTTCCTTAACAGGAGGAACCTACAAAGACAAATTAAGTACTAAAATTACAAGTGCATGGCAACCAATATGTCAATTGATTTAGGAAGTGACAGTTTAAAATAAGCATTCAAATTGACTAGTGGACTGGGGAAGCTTTCCACAAACAAATTGCAGATACAATTTACCAATGCTGGGTCTTTCACTTTGAATGAATAGCAATGTTTAGCCGATCCTGATTCATCTTCAGCAACCACTGGTCCTCCTTCTACTCCCTTTTCGTCATTGACTGACGCAGCCCAACCAACCAATGTTTTCCTCAAACCTTCTCCACCCCAACGGTAATCAATGTGCGAGTAGTAGTCTAAATCTGTTTTGATAGGAAGCCCAAAAGGGCCATTTTCAGAAGTTGAGGATGGATAGTAGAGTTCACTACCACTGTTGCATATAAAAGCATCAAAGTCCATCGGACTCAAGCCTCCTGACTTCAGAAGAGAGAATATCTCAGTTATGCACGAGGCCATTGACAATACGAAGCCTATAGAGCCCACACTCTTGCCCGGACCAGCAGCCTCAACAATCACTTTGATGATATCAAGAAAATCAGAAGTCATATCACAATCCACTGCAATGACAAAGGCTGACTTCCTCCGTCTTAATATTAGAGACTTGCTCATATTATGGTCTATTTTTTCCATGTAGCCAGCCTTTTGTCGGTTTTCTTCCGTACCCTTTGACAATGTCAAACTTGAATTCTCTACTCTGCTCTTTCCATCAGTAGCATGATCTTCAAAATCTAAAGCATTATCAAATGTTCCACTTCCCTCAATTGACATCTTTAAGTTCAAAGATAGATCCTTGATATCCCTAAAGGAATCACTGGGTGAATCTGAATCTGAATTTTCAAATCCATCATCACTTTTTTGCCATTGAGGCTGCCTTGGTTTGCAGATGGCAATTCAAGATAAGTATGTCTTACAATGCTCCGGCCATGAGAAAAATTGAATATTTTTCAGTCCATTCTGTCTACATCTTGCCCAAAGTTGCTTATCTGCAACAAGTTTCAGAAGAGAATCAGCAATAGAATGCGGAATTAAGCCATGGTCAGTACTGAAAAACTAGGATGACAGTTCATCTTGCTACAACTCCAAATATCAAATCAAAAAATCCTTTTAGGCCATGTTTGAATCATGGATTTGTGTAGGGATTTGGGAAGGGAGAGGAAAAAAGTGACGGATAAAGCTAAATTTTTTCTCCATTTCCCTAACCTTTTTCCTTTCCCTTTCCAAATCCATCATCCAAACACAGCCTTAAGCAATAAGGTTCCAACAATGGACACACCCGATGAATATCAACTGGACCTCCATTTTTTGTGGCAACCATAGACACACCACGAGCTGCTGCCTGTTCAGTAAAAAGAGCTAACCTTGGATTAGCTCATGAATGAAGAAGTGAAACATAAAGCTTTGCAATCAATAAAGTAATGGCAAGCACCTCAATAAGAGTGAGCCCAAATGGCTCAATGAAAGCTGGATTGATGAAGACACCCTAAAAAAATGTTCGTTAGAATGAGAAGTCAAACTAGAAAAATAATAGAGTAATATCATCACAAATGATACTGCGCATAGAAAAATAAAATAAAAAGAAAAACATAATCAGATAATTACAACTACTTATTTACCCCAGTCATATTCTTTTACTTACATATATCTATAACCAAAGTGAAAAATAAAAATGATATTTAACAACAATAACAATAACAAGATGCCCCTCCATTTCATCATATACGGCATTAAGCAGCGCATCAAGATGCAAAGTGAGTTATCTTCGATCTATATTCCCCTACTTCCCTATCGTTCTCTACAATGAATAATTCATTTGGTCATGTATATCTGGCACAGGATCACAATATTTGGCATTTACAGTTACGGCTTGAAGATGCGGGCAGTGCTCTGTCAATAACAGCCCCTTCCTCTCTGGCATCCCAATTCAAACGTAGGAGCTATTCCTCATTATTGAGGGTGGTTAGAAATCCCTCTGGAGCTGAAACCTATTTCACATTTCAAGAGTATTCTTACAATGTATATGGAATCACCCCCAACTATTTCACATATTACGTATATTCTATTGGTTTGGTTTTACACAATATGTAAATGTCATTTGTTGTTCACAAAGGATTCTTTTTTTTTTTAATTTTTAATTGTGTACATTATATGAACCAATTAATTTAAATAACTATTAGGAAACAACTGATATTGACCAATTACCTCTTATTACTATTTCTTTCATAATTATTATGTAAGAAATTTCTTCTATCAAAAGCTAACTTTTTTTTTTGGCTACACTTACCTTGATAAACAAAATTGCTGACTCCGTCCCTGATCACATGGATGACATCATACAACAATAGAAGTTGCTTAACCATTTGATACCTATATGATGATCTTTCATGTCAATGATATAACTCACTACCGAACAAATACTATATGTTAAGAGCATGGTGACCAATGTCAAATTCTTTCTCCAATCCTTTTTTTATGGATGCTATACAAAGCAAACAAAGCACTGAGGAAAAAAGGGAAAAAAGAAGGAAATTTAGAGGGCATTAAAATATGACACTTCAAAAAACCATATGTGCAAATGTATTGACAGAATAACTGTAGCATGATTTATTCAACCATTCTTAATCATTTTGCTTCATGGAAGTGCAAAAGATAACCCTTCTCGTATCACAATTCAATTTATGATTTGCAAAAAGATACCTTTGTTTTTGCTGCCAGATGATATATGTCAGGAACATCAGGCTGCTTGTGGTGTTTAGGATATGCCACATGACCATACAGATCATATTTGTCAATAAGTTTTAATATTGAAAGAAGAACAGTTGCATTTGTGTTAGACATTTCATCAATAGCATCACGGTTGCCCATTGTTAATGTCTGCAACAACAGAAATGCAAAGGTGTAGTCACAGAACTGAAAAAGATACTTCAGTTGACTAAGCCTTTTCAACAGCTCACAAAATCATATAGATGTATTAATCATCAAAGGCAACTCAAAGTTTGAACATAAAAGGTTAGCAAGTTCCCTCAATGGCTTGCATTCTCCAAAAGCTTTGACTAATGTAGTAATATTCTTTTTCGGGTCTGGCCTGGCAAGTGCAAGCATCATAGGTTTGCAAGCATTGGAAAAGAAACGCATTATCTGCAAAACAAAAATTACCATGATCAGAAATATGTTTATTGGCTGATTTTCTGCAGCAGAAAGTAACTTGGACAATCAAGTCAACAACATAAATGATTGTCTCTGTCACAAAGGAAGAGATTTAGAGAACAAAGAATTGTTCAAACCTCAGACCAAATAGGTGGACTATCTTCATTTCCTTCAGTTTGCCCAACCATATCAGCATCTTGTGGAACAATGTGATTAAATTCCATTCCATGACGCATCACCTAATACCAATATGACAATTTTGAATATGCATGTACAAGCAGCAAATAGTGTGAAATGACCAAACCAACCAAATAGAGAACCAACAATAATCAAATAGTGTCTGATTTAGCTACTGAATGGAGCCACATTGGTTTAACAAGAAGACAATCTTGGTACTTACAACCATGTGAGGCATGGACCTGCCATAACAGTTCACATTGCCCTTAATCCTTGCTCTTAGTTTGCGCTCTAATATTGGATCAAATTCATCATACAACCTCCATTGCTCTTCTATTTCCTGTCTAGCGCTGGTGATGACTACTTCAGAGGCATCAAGGGATAATTCCTCAGCCTCTATACGTCACATTATTTTGTATGCAGCATTTATTTCGTCCCTTGACTGTCGTCCTTGTTTCAAAAGTTGTTCAAGCTTGTCTCGTCCAAGTGAGTGGCCAGTAAAGAACATTGGTACATTTAGAGCTCCTGACAGAAGAGCAGCAGAGTCACCTGCATCTGCATAATGTCCATGGATGGCAACGGGCCAGACTGGTTCCATACCACCAATTTGCTCACCACGAACTCTGGACATCTGTATGATGTGGCAAAGTGCACCATCCACAAATACAGAAACATGAGGCCAAAGGAGCTCTTTGGGAATATATTTATCTTTTGGGCCAAATGGTATACGAATTATATAAGCACCACTGCTCTCACCAGTTTCATGGATGTCATTTTCCAGGTTCCTTGAGTTTAGCATCTCTGTTGGTTCACCATAACTCCAATCTACATCTGGTGCTGATACTTGCCTTGTCAACAAATCGATCCAATAAACTCCAGGCATTTCGCCTAGGGCCCTGGCAAGTTCTACAACATACTTAACCTGACTACCAAAGAAAATAAGCAAGAACTCCCCATGAGATACATTTTTCAGATCTTGATAATGTAGGTGTCACACAAAACCATGTCAACAAGAATTTGTAGAAAGAAAATCATGGCCAGAAGCTACCTGACCGCCTGTATCAGAATCCCGTCCAAGCTCCATGTTTTCACCACGTATCAATCCATGGAGGCTGCAGGAAGACTGGTGATTAAAAGGAAATAAATTCCACCACATATGTCTAAATTATTTTTGAAGTTTTCCACTCATCATCAGTATAAAAAATTAAATAAATAAAAAAAAAGGAGAACAAAATACACAAAATATATATATATATAGATATATTAAAATAGCTGTCACAAGTAATCTTAATTAGAGGTTAAGTGTTTGAAAGAAATTAAAATATACAAATATAAAAAAAGAAAG
Organism: Camellia sinensis; assembly: GCF_055761805.1. NCBI lineage: Eukaryota > Viridiplantae > Streptophyta > Magnoliopsida > Ericales > Theaceae > Camellia > Camellia sinensis. Next base: position 120,718,301 of record NC_138971.1, on the reverse strand, counting down.
CAAGAAAGTAATTAATACATGCCTTATTAACACAATGTAAAGTTTCTTTTCCTTGTGTTGATTAGCCCAGTTCTCCATAGCATCAACAGAACTGATCCTTGGCATTCTTCCTCGAGTGCTGCCACCATGAGCTGACATATCACCAACCACCTCTCCTTTCTCTCCTGCTGATAAGTGTTCTGACACATCAGCAGTTGCTCTCTACGAGCTTTTTCACATTCAAGTCACTTTTTAGCTGAGTGCTGGGCTTCTTCACCTTCAAGCTACATCAGGAAGCCAAGTTTACGGAATAAGAAGGTAAATAACACAGTCCTTCAAGAACATAGTCATCAGAAACAAGGGGGGAGATTTGAATATTTCTATAGAAAAAAAAAATTGCAGAAAGGAAAAGAAAAAATTTTCAATAAGGAAAAAAAAATTTCTAAAATAGGAATAGCTATGCATACAATTTAAAACTACTTCCAACATAGTTCATAACATGATGCTTGAATCAGATAAAAGTTACAACACAGCTGCCTCATAAGAAATGTACATGAACCTTCTAATAAATCAAAATGATAATTTCTGTTAAATCCAGTGGTGGACCCAAGAATCATGGTTAGTACCGAACAGAAAAGCAAACCTATCCCTAACATTCCATTCCATTTGGCAAACTGTGTGAAAGAAATGAAATGATTACTTAAGTATGCAGAGAAAACAAAGAAAATTAAAAGTGTAATTCTCTGATAGCTCAAATTGCATCCTCCACCATCTCAATCCGTTTGAATTGAACTCCACCAGGTCTAGCTTACCCATCCCACCTTGAGATCCCCCACCAAATGCTTACATAAACACTATGTATTCTCTTGCCTTCTTTTTCTTTCTTCTCACTCTTCAATGCGTTTTCTCTCTCCAGAAAGATATGAGGTACTCCCTGTGGAGGCCAACCTTAATAACTGTCACGCCCCAAAAATATAGACACAGAACTACCCATTATATTCCTCAACAAACATGCAGAAGCTTAATAAATCTCAATGATTATGATACTAGAAACATCTCCAAAACTATACTCCATTCATAAATGTCCTTTGAGTTTTACAAAATAACATCACACGCATTAATACATTCATCGATCCTGAAACATGAATCTATAGCATGTGATCTATAAGGACAATAGTACATAAATGCAAGTTCATGCCCTATAGGCTACAAGTCTCCAAGACTTAGCTTGGTCACTGTTAGAATACTTATTTTTGTTCTCTTCTTAATATTTACGTAAGTTGAGGGTACAATGGTCATATTGCTTTGTTAGGGTTTGAATATATATTTTGCTGATGTAGAGTTGAGAAAAGATGATTATTCAACATATATAAAATTTCTCTCTTATTCTCTTCTTAAATCTCAACTCTAAATTCCTTCATTTCACATTGTAACTTGGTATCAGAGCAATCTATTCTTCATTAGAAAGGTTTCTACAGACGCTGGAGATCGATTAGAGATGACCAAGACATGCTGATGTTATCAGTCATACGATGATGTTGGCATTGTACAAACAGATCCTTCACACCTAGATTCGAAATTTCCTCCTCAGATTTATGGTGATTTTTGTGAAATTTTTTGACCATCCCTGGTGTGAGTTTTCTATTTTCGAATGCTTTTCGATTTTTTTGGTATCAAAGCTTGGTTAGGCCTGTGATTGGTGTGCTGTTTGTCCAGCTACTGTATGTTGTGGTCCAGGAGGGTGTGCTGAAATGTATCCCAGGCTAGTTATAAGCCTCCAGTTTCCCTCTTCTTAATTTTTTTGGTGTCAATCTTCAAATCTAAATTTGGGACTGGTTTTTGTTGAATCTACCTGCTGAAATCCTATCTCTAGGAGTCGAAATACACTCCCCGAGTGTTATTTGCTATTATTTTGTTGATTTACTATTGTTGGGTTGATATTTGATTCGATTTTGGCCTCTTTCTGGACTGTACATGTTCGGCAGTGTTATTTTCCAATTTCTACCTACTGAAACTTATTGTATAGGGGCCAAAAATTATCTAGCAAGGACTGTTTGATCTTAAAGTGTTGATTTGTGTTGGTGGATTGGGGTTTTTTGGGTTGAGTTTGGGTCCAAATTTGTTTCGTCGATTGAACAGGTCTAGTGTTTATTCTCATTGTTGTAAGTGCTAATTGGTGTGAGTAATTCCTATTTGTAGGGATTCTGCTACATTCGTACTCTTGTGTTGAGTATTGTGTGTGATTGATTGTCATGGCTGAAACATAGACTAAGGCTTTGGCTGTGGGTAAAGATGATGACATGCCCAAATCTATTACTACCAAGAAATTGAATGGTGCCAATTATTTGGCTTGGGCCCATGCTGCAAAAATTTTATTATGTGATAAGAAGAAATCCCATCTCATTAGCGAACTCCCTCCAGCCACTGATGACAAAGCTTATGATGATTGGGGTAGTAAGGTTTCCTGTGTTATAGGTTGGATCTGGCATAGCTTGGAACCATATGTTGCTACTACCGTGGAATTTTGTGATACCTCTAAGGAAATTTGGGACTACTTTGTTGAATCCTTTTTGAATAAGTGTAATGTCTCTCAGGTATATGAGCTATATGGGCAAATTTTTGCTATGAACCAATCTGGCTGGTCCCTTCCCGATTATTATAGTAGTCTCAAGATCTTGTGGGATCAATTATTGCAGCATTGACCCTTCACTACTAATGTGAACAAACAGAAGGAACATTGAGAGGAGTTTATGATGGCTTCTTTACTCTCCAGCTTAGATCCTGAATTGTGGGGGTTCAAGGATCAGAATCTTGCCAGTAAGACTTTACCTTCTGCTGCTAATGCCTATTCTCGACTATTACGTTCTTCTTTAGAACAGGCACAACCTACCTCTAGGTCCTCTACCTTGTCATCTTTTGTATTAGTCTCGAGTAGTGTGGATCTACTCGAGGGGTTTTTTTGGCCATCTGCTCAACGAGGCTCTTATTCTGGTTCACGGGGCTCTCATGTGGCTAGTTCGCATGGTGGTGGTTCTCGTGGTAGTTTCAAGGGTGGATGTAGTAGTGGACCTAGTTCTCGCACACGTGGTGATCACAAGTGTACTCATTGTGGTTCCCAACGTCATACTGAACCTTGGTGTTGGCAGAAGTGGTAAACCTGACCATGTCCATTAGGTTATGGATGCCCCATCCTTACAGTCCTCCTTGCTTTCCATCGGTTCTATTGCTTCTCTGATTGATTCTCATTAGACACTCACTACTTAGATTAGTGAGCTTACTGCTCTTGCCCAATCTCTCCGGCCTAGTTTACCTTCATCGTCTACTGCTACTATGGCTAGTTCAAGTAATATAGCACGTGTGGTTAAGTCCACCCAGCCTTGGCTCCTAGACTCTGGTGCTAGTTCCCATATCTCTGGTAATTCCTCACGTTTTGATACTCTTACATGTTGACCATTCTATTATACTCGCTGATGGATCTTCTCAACTAGTCAATGGTCAAGGTCCTCTTCACCCCACTCCGTCTCTTTTGTTACCTTCGGGTCTTTATGTTCCTAAGTTTCCATTTAATTTATTGTCTATTAGCCAATTGATTCAATCTCTCCACTGTTCAATAACCATTTCTCCTACTTCATGTGTTTTGCAAGACCTCTAAACCAAGAGGATGATTGGTTGGGGACATGAGAAGGATGGCTTATACTTTTTGGACACGGAACCCTCTCCTAACCCTCCGTCTGTTGTGTTGAGTGCAACTGTATCTCCTCTTCAGTGGCATTTTCGCTGGGTCATCCCTCCTTGGCCAAGCTCAAGTTAGTTGTTCCTGCTTTGAGTCATGCTTCTCAACTTGAGTGTGAAGCTTGTCAATTTGGAAAGCATCACCGTAGTTCTTTTCCTAATCGTAGTGGTAGTCGTGTGTTTTAAGTCGTTTGCTCTTGTCCATACAGATATCTGGGGTCCTTGTAGAACTTTCATTATTTTGTTATTTTTGTGGAGGATTACTCTCGGATGACTTGATTGTTTTTAATGAAACAGATATCTAATTTCTCTTTTATCATTGCTAAGTTTTATAATGCAATCTTTACTCAATTTGGAAAACGTATTAAAATATTTCAGTCTGATAATGCCTTAGAATATGTCCAGTCTATTGTGACTACCTTTTGTGATGCTTGTGGTATTATTCATCAAACTAGTTGTTCTCATACATCTCCTCAAAATGGTATTGCAAAGCGGAAACACCGCCATTTGTTAGATGTTGCTCGCACATTGATGTTTAATATGCATGTTCCCAAAAAGTTTTGGGGCGACGCAGTTCTTACTGCTTGTTTTCTTATTAACCTCATGCCTTCTAGTGTTGTACACACATCTCCCTATTCTCTGTTATATCCCACATTGTCTCTGTTTCCCTTGTCACCTCACGTTTTTGGTTGTGGGATTTGTCCATGTTCTTAACCCCGGTTTGGATAAGTTATCTCCTCGTGCCTACAAATGTGTGTTCTTAGGCTATTCTCGTACTCAAAAAGGGTACCGGTGTTATCATCCTAAGTCATGTCAGTATTTTGTCAGTATTGATGTTACTTTTTTTGAGTTTACTACTTTTTTTTCTTCCTCTGGGCAACAATTATCTACTGATCTTCTCTCTTGTCGTGAGGGAAGTCAACCTCTCTCACTCCTACTTTTCCCTCGTGTGTTCTTTCCTACTCCACTCCTATATCCTCTCCCTCTCCTCTCGCTTCTAACCCTCCTTTTCAGGTTTATCAGCGCTCTCAAGCTTGTCACATTGTGTCTTATGGCCTGACCAGTTCATCTCCTTCGTCTGAGGTCCCTGTTCCACCTGCCGATATGCCCTCTGATGACCTTCCAATTGCACTCTGCAAAGGTAAACGAACTTGCACTCAACGTCCTATTGCTAATTTCATTTCTTATGATTGCCTCTCTTATGGTCTTCACTCTTTCGCTTGTAGCTTGTCTAGTATTTCCATTCCCCACTCCTATTAGGAGGCTGTCTATCTATGGTTGGAAGCATGCAATAGATGAGGAAATACATGCTCTTCATCAGAATCAGACGTGGGAACTTACCCTTCTGCTGTCTGGCTAATCTATTATGGGTTGTCGTTAGATTTATACTGTAAAGTATCTTCCTGATGGAACTGTTGAGCAACTTAAGGCTCGCCTGGTAGCTAAAGGCTACACACAAACCTATAATATTGATTACTTGAAGACTTTCTCACCTGTCTGTTTGGATTCTTCTCTCTGTTGCAATTAATAAGTCTTGGCCTTTATATCAACTTGAAATCAAGAATGCCTTTCTTCATGGTGATCTCCAAGAGGAAGTCTATATGGATCAGCCCCCTAGCTATGTTGTTCCCGGCCAAGAGCATCTTGTTTGTCGATGGCGGAAGGCCTTGTATGGTCTTCAGCAATCCCCTCGTGCTTGGTTTGATTGTTTCAGTGCTATTGTGCTTGGCTATGGATTTCACTGTTCCACTTTTGATCATTATGTTTTTGTTCGCCACTCACCTCCTTGCAGTAATGTTCTCATTGTCTATGTGAATGATATCATCATTTCAAAGAGTTACTCCATTGGTATTGCTGATATGAAGCAGTATTTGGTCCAACAATTTCACACCAAAGACTTGGGCCATCTTTGGTATTTTCTTGGGAATGAAGTTACCCGTTCTTCTCAGAGCTTGTTTCTCTCTCAACAGAATTATGTTCTTGATCTTCTTACTAAGACTGACCTGTTAGGCACTCGCCCTAGTGATACTCCCATGGATTCTAATGTCAAGCTTGATGGTGAAGCTGGGGACTTATTTCCCAATATTGATTGTTATCATCGGTTGGTTGGAAAGTTAATCTATCTAACTATCACTCGCCACGATATTATATATGCCATGAGTGTGGTCAGTCAGTTTATGCATTCTCTCACCAACCCCATTTTGTGGTTGTGTGTCGTTCTTGCAATACTTGAAGAGTGCTCCAGGTCGGGGTTTGCTCTATCGCCCATCTTCCTTCTTGTCTATCATTGGCTTCAGTGATGCTGATTAGGCTGGTACTAAGACTAACCAACGTTCCACCTCAGCCTATTATACCGTTGTTGGTAGTAATCTTGTTACTTGGCATGGCAAGAAACAGACTGTTGTTGCTCGTTCTAGTGCCAAGGCTAAGTACCGTGCCATGGCTCATACAGCTTCTGAGATGCTATGGGTTCAATCTCTTCTCCGGGATTTTGGAGTTTCTGCTCCCACTCCTATTAACATGTCTTGTGACAATCATGCTGCTATCTTCATTGCCAATAATCCCAAGTTTCATGAACGCACCAAACATATCGAAGTTAATTACCGTTGTATTCGTGATCTCTTACTTTGTAAGCAACTTGTGACTCATGTTCGTTCTAAAAATCAATTGGGTAATATTCTAACCACGCCTTTGGCTTAGCATTCGTTTCATCATTTATCCGTCAAGCTAGGCACGTTTGATCTCTATGCTTCAACTTGAGGGGGAGTGTTAGAATACTTATTTTTGTTCTCTTGTTAATATTTACGTAAGTTGAGGGTACAATAATCATATTGCTATGTTAGGGTTTGTATATATATTTTGCTGACATAGAGTTAAGAAAAGATGATTATTCAACATATATAAAATTTCTCTCTTCTTCATCTTCCTAAATCCCAACCTTAAATTCCTTCATTTTTATATTCTAACTATTACAACAAAAGTGGGTCAAGGCCCAATACAAGAAAGCCCATGACTATACAAAAGAAAGTAAAACAAAACGAACCTTAAGCTCCAAGATCCTCCCAAGCTCTCATCTTGGCGGAGGTACGCCATCAACACCTAAAAGTTGTTTCCACATAAGGTGAGCATAAAGCCCAGTAGAGATAACTTAATGACATGTATGACAGTTAACAATGTCACACGGTGGATGCATATGAAAAGCTATGCCCAGAAATATGAGGTTTTATCCTTTTTGAAACAATGCCACGCAAGAGTTCCAAAACCACATCCCAAACACTTCCTTTGAAACAAAAAAACAGGACAATAAATACAATGCCGTAAATTCTCAAGGCTAGTGTCTGCAAATAGGTTCTCAAGCACTACCAAAAGCCACTTTACGGGCTCCTAACTGGAAGGAAGGCACTTAAAGGCGCAGGTAATTAACCACAACCACACCCCCTATATAGATTTACCATCTTATTTACCCCTTTCTCAAAACGAAATCATTTCCAAAACATTACGTATGTAGTTCACAATTTCATGATATGATTCCATGAGATACATGATTTATAAACAGTTTAATCGCCTAAACCACATGCAATTTCTAACACACGGCCGCCACCTTTAAAAGATGAATAAGCTAAAAAAATGGTTGAAATTGTGTTTCATTGATCTAACAATTTTGAAATAATAAAATGGTGAGGAAGCTTAAATGATTCTTGAAAAATAATGATTATAGTACTTCCTTTTTCATAATACACTTGACAAATATATATATATATAGAAAATTAAAATTACATTTTGTTGACTGCACAAGAGTACACTGGCAAGGGGCCTTCATTTTGTTCTTTTATTTTAATTGGATGTTCATGGTGCAGGGATGGGAAGTCGCGGCCAATGAAAAGTCCCTTCAATACCCACCGGCACTGGACCATTTCTTTACGCTATACAACCAATTTAAGCAACATGCGAACAATACTAAATTAATGAGGTCAGAACATAGAATTATCTATTATACTTTATTTTCATTTGTTTAGTGATTTATTATTAATATAATTATAATTTTTTTTACAGGAAACATGTTATTTTTCTTTATTGGGTTCCCTTGTTTTTCAACTGAAAAGATAGGGGTAAAGTCGTTCAATCTTGTAGAAAAATTCTCAAAGCAAAACTTTCAATATTTTGAAGCCACGTTAATATATAATGGAGGGAGGGAAGTATAGCAAAAGAAAGTAGGACAAAAGAGGAGAAGGAAGCTTGAATGGGAAAAAGTATATTCCATGCCTAAAATGCTAGGCTGAGATGATAAGGTAAAATCCCTAGATAAAAAAGATCATGTTAGACTTCTTTTTGTGCACATGGGGATGTCAGAGCTATGGTGAATCGGATTTGTAGAAATGCCTTGCACCATTACGGTCAATATGTAATGCCATAGTATTTTATATTTTTATTTATATATTATTTTTTATTATTTATGTAGCATGTTAAATTCGTCTAATAGGTTTTTTGGAATAATTCTTTTCGGTCAATATGTAATGCCATAGTATTTTATATTTTTATTTATATATTATTTTTTATTATTTATGTAGCATGTTAAATTCGTCTAATAGGTTTTTTGGAATAATTCTTTTAATAGGTTGAACCAAGTGAAAAGGAGGCCGATCAAGTAGCTATGGAAGATTTTTTGCGTTTATTCTCGGAAGCTATACCATGTATATTTGACAGGCTAATAAAAGTCTTTCATTTCAGGAATCTAATTTTCGTGAATGTTACTAATGTTGTATTCACAGAAAAATTAGATTCGTGGGATGAAATACTTTTATTAGGCTGTCAAATATGCAGGGTATAGTTTCCGGAAATAATGCAGAAAATCCTCCATAGCTACTTGATCTGTCTCCTTTTCACCTAATTCAACCTATTAAAAGAATTATTCCAAAAAACCTATTAAAAGAATTTAACATGCTACATAAATAATAAAAAATAATATATAAATAAAAACAAAAATATAAATTACTATAGCATTACATATTGACCGTAATGGTGTAAGGCATTTCTACAAATCCGATAAATGCCTTCCGATTCACCATAGTTCTAACATCCCCATGTGCACAAAAAGAAGTCTAACACGATTTTTTTTTTTTATCTAAGACTTTTAACTTATCATCTCAACCTAACATTTTAGGTATGGAATATACTTTTTCCTAATCAGGCTTCCATCTCCTCTTTTGCCCTACTTTCTTTTGCTATACTTTTCTCCTCTTTTGCCCTACTTTCTTTTGCTATGCTTCCCTCCTTCTATCGTATATTAACGTGGTTTCAAAATATTGAATGTTTTGCTTTGAGAATTTTTCTACAAGATTAACCCACTTTACCCTATCTTTCCAATTGAAAAACAAGGGAACCTAATAAAAAAAAAATGTCTCCTGTAAAAAAAATTATAATTATATTAATAAAAAATAATAAATCACTAAACAAATAAAAATAAAATGTAATAGATAATATTATATTCTGACCTCATTAATTTAACATTGTTCGCATATTGCTTAAATTGGTTGTATAGTGTATAGAAATGGTCCAGTGTCGGTGGGTATTGAAGGGTCGCGCCTTCCCATCCTTACACCATGAACATCCAATTAAAATAAAAAAACAAAATGAAGGCCCCTTACTAGTGTACTCTTGTGCAGTCAACAAAATGTAATTTTAATTTCCTATATATATATTTGTCAAGTATATTATGAAAAAGTAAGTACTATAATCATTATTTTTCAAGAATCATTTAAGCTTCCTCACCATTTTATTATTTCAAAACTGTTAGATCAATGAAACACAATTTCAACCATTTTTTTACCTCTTTCATCTCTTTTAAATGTGGTGGCCGCACTACTACAAAATCATAAATAGATCACTTTTTTTGTGTGATGCATGTTATTTAATCACACTTTTTAAGTTTTGTCAAAGTGTGATATTTGGGAGTGCGATTAAAAAATGATCATTTTTAATCACATGGTCATTTTTAATCACACGTTTTAAGTGTGATTAATAACATTTAGATCACATCTTTTAAGTGTGATTAATAATAACTAATAAAACATGTGATAATAAACGTTTAGATCACATCTTTTAAGTGTGATTAATAACTAATAAAACCTGTGATAATAAACATTTAGATCACAGATTTTAAGTGTGATTAATATCTAATAAAACTTGTGATTAATAATAAGATAAGATCACACGTTACATGCATTTCTGATCACAATTAATGCATATGATAAAAAAAGGGTTCAACATATTTGAAGAATAATCAATATTATTTTTGTACACGCATTTGAAGAATGTAATACACACTATATACTATACTTTGAATCACAACCACATATTGAATGGAATAACGTCACATATTTCATAAATGAAAGTTAAATATGTTCAAAAGTATATACAAAGGAATTAAATAAAACAAATTTAACTGTGCTTACATAAGTTAAAAAATGAAAAAACTTGAAAAACTATGTTTTGAATTCTGACCAAATTTTGCATCTCTCCAAGAAATTTCTAACTTGAAAAATGAAAACACAAATTAATTTAAAAACCGCTAGAAAGCATATGAATAAACTAACTATTTGTAAAGATTATTCTAGTCTTACAAAAGATAAAGGAAAATGCATGAGACCCCCAGTGGGGGTACTGGGGGTCTCTTCCTATTGGCCCAAAAACTATTTTTTTTTTTTTTTTTTTTTTTTTTTGATTTCAGCCATTACCAGCCCCCCACGTGGAGGTGGGGGTTGCTGGGGGTCTCCCCTGCTGGGGGTCTCCAGCAGGGCTCAAAGATAAAATCGGATCTTTTCTCATCACACTGACTCTTTATCAAAAATAATTCCAACCTTCAAGTAACTTTCTTTGATTTACCCAAAAAAAAATAATAATAAAAATAAAATAATAATAAGAGGCAACAAAAAAAGTTAAAATAACAATATAAAGAAAGCGTAGTTTCAACTCTAAGGTTATCAAAAAAACCAACTGAACTGGCAGCCAGGGAAGTCACCAACAATACTATAGTAATCCAAAGACTACAAACAGCAATAGGCTAATGACAAGTGCATAGATGCCATATACCAACCAATAGCATCAGTCAGTAGATTATGTAGCTGAAGTGCATATACAGGATAAGATTTGAACTCAGACATAAGTCAAAAGAATAGCAAAGATGAAAAAAATTTATTGATACTAAGCATTTATACATGTGATCTAGTAAATGCACCCTTTCCAGCTTGCACTAAAACACAAGTAACATTTCAAAACAAAAAAATGACAAGATAAAAAACTAAAAATTGTCAAGAATTTCCTAATGTAAATCACAATAAATTTCCCTGAAATAAAAATATTTACACAAAAAAAAAAGTGAAAGAAATTCAAGGTTACCTCCAAGGGATCTGAGGCTATAGGAATTTCATTGGGAACCTCTTCCACATCATTGGATGCAACAATACTAGGGTAAGGATGGGGAGTCTGGTCATGGTTCCTCCTCTCATTAGCACCAAAAACATCACTATTATTACTATCTCAGAAAAGTTGTGTAGTTGTTTCCCGAGCAAATGCGGTCACAAGAGAGAATTTCTCCAATAGTTGAATTGAAATATCTTGAGCAGGATCCTGAAACTTTTGCCTCAGCCTACCATTGTGCTGAATAAGACTGGCACTTCCATCAAAAGTATCTACTTCAGTCCTCTCTTGATTTTCATATGAAGGGGGCCCACCATCTGAGATAGGTGAAGATGGCCCAGTTGCAACAGCAACAGCCCTAGGCAACTCCAAAGAGGACAAAGTTCTCTGTCCAAGAAAATAAAACAAAACAAAACTACATAGTTCAAACAGTCAAGAGAAGGATTTAAATATCAGGATAAATGAATTTATTACTAATGCTCAAGGCAATGAAAAAACATCAAACAACAGTTCAAACAGAGAAACATGCAGTATACAACTTCACCCGATCTCCTACTAGAATAAATGACAAAGAAAAGACTGTTTTTGTAACTTTAACAGAAGCAAGAAATGCTGAAAGCAAGACAACTCAATATTTGCATGTAAACAGGAAAAATGAACTTCAATCCACAAAGAAAAAAGGCACTATTTGGTCTAGATAAGCTGACCATGTGACAGGAATGACCCTTTGGTAATTATAATATATTTACAGATTTGGGTTAGTCAAAATAAATTTTAGTTTTCAATAAGTGATCCCCAGTTCATCCACAGCCCCAATCCCATAGAGTGACCCTGAAAAATGTTCTAAAACCCAAACCGTTGGTTAAACCAAAAAAAGGACCTCGTCAAGGGTCCCTGGTTCCACACCGTCGGGTTCCACCAGAATTGAACCGTGCATCATAATTACCCTACAAATATATTAAAAATTACTTAAATAATAATATAAGTATAAAGATACATTCTTTTTTTTTTCTTTTATATTGATATTTTGTTTTTTAAAAAGTTAACTATACTTGTGTTTGAAAGAAAATGCAATGGATATAATAAATAATATATGTTAACCATGGTGGTTTAGTGGTAAAGTGAACAAGTAATCATAAATGAGGTGCTGTGTTCGAGACCCATAACAATGATTTTTGCAATGCCTGAACCAAGTACATTGGAAACTCTCAGGTTCGGTCGGTTTACTGAAACCGACACCAATTCATGCGGTTATCCAATTTAACTATAGGTTTTGCCGGTTGAATAAAAAGAAGCCAGTTTTCAAATTAAAACGGGTTAGGGTTTATCCAGATCATAACCTAGACCGGTCAACAGGTCAACCGATCGACCCAGCCAATCCAGTTCGGTTTTAAAAGAATTTGCCTTGTAATATACCCTTCCTTATACTTGGTCTAGAATCGATTATGACAGCACCCAACTCCAATATAACCTCAACTTGGACAAATTGAAGAATCCGGATGATGGGTCCTTGGTTATGCTACAGATTGTACAATAATTGATTTGTCATCAGCTTATCATGTCAATTGCATAAAGAAGCAAAAGACAAGAAAAATGATTTAGGCAATTCAGTTCACAACAAGAGTTCCATATTGTGTAGTAAAATGATTCACACTCCCTTTTTTTGTCTTTTAGCCTCTCACAAGGATAGTGTGAGGCAGAACAAGTATATTAAAGATTATTTATCCTTAAAAATTGCTGAACAAAGCAAGGGACATTGCCCACACATAGGATAGATCTTTCTTTACCACAATAAATTCAAGTTTAAATCACAAATAAACTTCGTAATTTCTGGACAATTAACAAACCAGTATGAACACTCAAAGAATTTGAAATCTCATAACTCAAAAATCAACATACAGATAAAAGAAATGCCACCCAAAGCTTTACCAGTTACTTTGGATGTGTTTCCATTATCAAAATTTTGTGAACTGAAATTAAAATGTCTCCATCTAAAATTTCACAGCTAAATTTAGCTAAGTTTGGGCAGTTGTATTAACCTCATGCTCTTATTTTTTCTTGATGGTTTCTCATTTATTTAAAACTAAAAACAATGTGATGGCTGCCTTTGCAAAGAGAGCAAAAGTAAAGACCTTTCACCCCTAAATATCAAGCTCCTAACCAAATAAGCTTGAGCTCAACGCTTTAGCCCTGCCCCCATTCTCCTGCCTCTATTGCCGAGAATTCAAATTGATGATTTTGAGAAGTCTTAAAAGTAAAGGAATATATTCATATTAGTACAGGAATAGCATGTTGTTTGGACGGGACATTTTCCTTGAACCCATGGTTGTAGATTAAATCAAAGATTCCCCATTGTGCTAATATCCAATCTAAACAGAAAATCTTATTTTAAAAAGCACCCAAACCTTATACTCATTCTTCTTCTTGTTCTTCCAAAAATTTTCATCCTCTTATTTTATATTCAAACCTTATTCTCATTCTTCTTAGAGTTTTAAGGAAGCTCTACTGAATTTAATTTAACACATCATCAATTTGAAAAACTTGCCAGTTCAAAATCAAAACTCTAAGAAATAACGAGTACCCACTTGACAACTCTTGTGAATTTCAACAAAAAAGAATTGACTGACTCACCTGAGAGACATCATCGGCAATGTTGAGGCCTTCAATGTCAGTTTGGGGCTTCACAAACACAGCTTTGCAGACTATCGAAGAAGAGACCTTCAATGTCAGTTTGGGGCTTCACAGACACAATTAACTAATGAACATTAAAGAACAAAAAATCTTCAGTAGAATTTGAAATCAACAGGAAGGAAAAAAATTAAACCTCGATTTGAGATAAGAGAGGCGTTTATTGATTCAATCTTTTGGTTTCTGAGGGGAAAAAATGGAAAATATAAACAAAACAAAGAAATCTGAATCTTGAATTCATTGAGAGGAAAGTGAAGAAAAGAAAGAAAGTGAAAAACAGAGGCAGAGAATGAGAGGAGAGTGGGGTGTACCACAAGGTTGAACCTGGAGCCGGACTGAACCGGCAAATCTGGTGCAGAGTTCTGACCAGAGAAGATTGAGGGTTCGATTGAACAAAAATGGAGAGAAAAATTATGACAAAGATGAACTGTCCATCTTCGGATTTCGTTTCCAACGCATTAATGTGCCTTGCCGCCTGATCTTTCTCATCACAATCAACCCGTTCGAGATCACCGTTCTGACGAGTCCGGCTGTAGTCCTTTGTAGACAAAGGTTCTGAAACAGTTGAGGGGAGTGCAGGGTCTGGATTCAAACATGTGGCTTGTGGAGGGATTGGAGAAAATCGAAGGTAGGGTTAGGGTTTTGGAACCGACAAGGAGAGTGGAGACGACCGGTGAAGATCGGTGAAGAGAATAGAGAAGAGAGAGAGGGCAGCAAGAGAGGAGGAGGTGGTGGCGACGGTGGCAGTGGTGGTCACCGGTGGCGCCACCAGAGGCGACAACCTAAGAGGCGGAAGAGATAGAAGAGAGGAGAGTGAGAGTGAGAGTGAGAGGGCCTGTTAAGTTAGGGTTTAGACTCTGTATAGATATATATATAATATATATAATCATAATTATTTAAAATATGTGATTAAAAAAAATATTATCTCATTTATTAAATGTGTGATTAAAAAAAAAAATAATTTTTTTAATCACACTTTCAATAAAAATGATATATTTTATATCCTTCTTATGTGATCTTTAAACACATGTTAATTAGAAGATATGATTAAAAATATATATATAATCACACTAATTGAAAAGTGACATAAAAAATAAATATTATCACACTTAATCAAATTAAGTATGATTAAAATATCAATCTAATTTTTTTTATCACACTTCGAATAAAAATTAGACATTTTCATTTGACAAAGTATGATCTTTAACTGTTTTTGTAATAGTGAAATTAAATTAAGCAAATTATAATCATAGTCTTTATATTTTTGTACTTGTGTCATTTTAGTTATTATAATCTCAATTTTAATTTAATTTATGATTTTATTTTAATTTGGTCAAATTAATTTTAATTTAACCATTAACTTTTTTTATGATAAATATGCACATAAACGTCATGAGTTATGCTTTTAAAAATAAAATTATAGGGCTCGTTTGGTTTGATTTTCTGAAAAAATTTTGGGAAATTTTCTCTATAAATAAGTTTTCAAAAATAATCAAACCAAACAAATTTTCCCAAAAAAATTTCTCAAAACTTGTAAACCAAACAAGTTTTCCAAACAAATCTCTCTCTCACACATATCAAATCAATCACTTTTTCCAAAACTCTATCTCAAAATAATTTTCCAAAACATCTTTTAAAAAAAACCAAACCAAACATGTTTTCGTACTTTTTATCTCTAAAACACATCTCTCAAACACAAACCAAACATACCCATAATTTTACTCAATGACTATTTTTGGTCAAAAGTATAATCAATTAAACCAAAAAAATCCAAAATTAATAATCAAAATCAAGTTAATTGAAAGTGCAGCAAAATACAATAAGTACCTATATAATTTACTAATTAAAATTTAGAATAATGTTTTTTAGGCCAAAAGTTGAATATATTTTTCAAATTTAATGACATGACAATCTATTAAAATTATCAACAATGATTCATCCCACTAAAAATACTACCACTAATAGCACTAATGCATTAAAAAAATAAAAAAAATAAAAAAAAAATACAACTCTAAGACCAAAACATCACATCATTAATGACGGGACCCACTGCCACCTAATTAGTGGGAGCACTAATTAGTGCTCCCAAGCATTTTTCTAAAACTATCTAGGACAACTCTATCTCTCATATCTTTTCTATTCATCTATCAATTATCTCTTTTATACATCGGTCTTAAAAATGAATCTAAAAAATGAACTTCTATATATCATTTTTTTTAAGGAAAATGCTTTGTAGCACTAAAAAAAAAGTCCCCCTAATCCCCCTAATTTCCTTTTTGAGAAACTATTTTTTCTTTTTCTTTTTTCTGTCTTTTTTTTTTTTTTTTTTTACTAAAAAGGGAAATTGTGGGGATTCGGGGGACCCCCATTCGGGGACCAAGCACTGCCCTTTTTTTAAATTTAAGATGATGTCAGGTCATAGCTACCACGGATATGGTTTAAATCAAACACTTCAAATTTTTTTAAGCTATGTAATCACTGTTTATTACAGTGCATATCTATCTATCTATCTATACAAGTCTTAAAGCCTCGTTTGGGAACAGGCTAATTTAGTAACTTTTTGACTATTTAGTTAAAATATGAGCTAAAAAAAATTAGTATGTTTTAGGATGACTTTTTGACTTTTTACGCAAAGATGTGCAAAAAATAGAGAGAAAAGAAAATCTTTGATTTTTTGATATAAATTATTGACTTTTTGACTAATTTAATAACATTTTGACTTTTTGACTAACAGTGAATGTTCTCAAACGAGGCCTTGATTCTCCTAAGCCATACAGAATGCACTATCATATGAAACATACCAAACCTCTCAGCTGGATGGTTCCACACAAAATGCCTCATCACAGCTCTCACACCTTCTTTCAACCTCATATACTTTTCTTCCAAAATACCCATCAAAACCTCCTTCAACTGCGGAATTTTCTCAGTCTCAACCTGCACGGAAAACCCCTTCCATCGCAACACATCGCTAAAAGGCAACACATAGTGATCTGACAAGATCACAGGGACACATTCAACGTAAATGGCCTCCACAATTCTAGGGCTAGCCACTTCATGACCACTCAGACATAGACAGTAATTGGATTGAAGCATGAAAGAGTAGTAATCTATGCTTTTGGGGAGGTACTCGTAGATTGGGAGGTCGGTGTCACGGTTTTCCAGTGGTTGAGGAAGATGGAGCGGATGGGGCCGTGGAGGCCACCTGCGAAGAAGGCAAGGTAGGGCCGGGAAGTGTTTGGTGACCGAGGGGAGAGAAGTTTGGGGGAGATGTCGCCTGTGTAGAGATGGCTTTCAGGCGAGGTAGGGCCGGGAAGTATTTTCACACTCCTCAAATAAATGATTTACTATTTACAAAAATATTAAACTACATGGTTAAAAATATTGACGACATATATAAATCAAGGGTTAAAATAGACATAATTCTCAAAGTATACATTCTGAGTCATTTTAATTTTTAATATTTTAAATTGGGCCTATTTGGTAACGTTTACGTTTTCAGTTTATATTTATAAAAATTTTATAAACTGGTTTTTGTTTATTTTTTGTTTATTTTTAGAAAAACATAAACTACAAACGCGTTTGATTTAGACAAAATGTTTTAAAAAAATAAAAAATATAAAAAAGAGTGAGAAATGGCAAGTGGTGACAGGTGATGGGTGGAGACGAGTGGTGGCGGCGGAAGACGGTGGTGGAAAATGATGGCAGGTGGTGGTGGCAGAAGACGCTGGCAAAAAATGGTGGCAGGTGGTGGGTGATGATGGCAGAAGACGGTGGTGGAAAGTGGTGGCAAGTGGCGGGTGGTGGTAGCGGAAGACGGTGGTGGAAAGTGGTGATGGTAGGTGGCGGGTGACGGTGGCGGGTGGTGAGTGTTAACGAGTAGGTGGTGGCGGTGGTGAGTGGTGGTGGCAGGTGGGTGGCTGATGACGAATGGTGGTGGGTGGTGATGGGCGGGTAGTGGGTGGGTGGGTGGGTGGGTGGGTGACGGTGGCGAGTGGCAGGTGGTAGCCAATGGGTGGTGGTGGGTGGTGGTGGCAGGTGGGTGGTGGTGGTGGTGGATGGGTGGGTGACGGTGGCGGGTGGTAGCGAGTGGGTGGTGGTGGCAAGTGGGTGGTGGATGGTAGTGGCAGGTGGGTGGCGAGTGGTGGTGGCGGGCGGTGGATGGTAGTGGCGGGTGGGTGGTGGGTGGTGGTGGCGGTGGTGGTGGCGAGGGGTGGGTGGCAGGTGGGTGGTGAGTGGTGGTGGTGGTGGGTGGGTGGTGAGTGATGGTGGCAGGTGGTGGTGGTAGGTGGTGGTGGCGGAAGACGATGGTGGAAAATGGTGGCGGGTGGTGGCTAGTGTTGGGTGTTAAAAAAAAAAAAACTCAAAACTCAAAACGTGAACTCATTTTTTGTGTTTTCATTTTCTGGCCAAATTTATAAACTGAGACCATTGATTTATAAATTAAAAATTTATCAAACAAGTTTTTATTTGAGTTTTTAAAATTTTTGTAAATATAAACAAAAAACTGAAAACGTAAGTGTTACCAAACGGCACCATTGTTTATTTAATTCTCAATTTATTAATATTGTCACTGGTGTGTTTGGTAACGTTTACGTTTTCAGTTTATATTTACAAAAATTTTATAAAATGATTTTTGTTTATTTTTCGTTTATTTTTAGAAAAACATAAACTACAAACAAGTTTGGTAATTGAGAAAATGTTTAAAAAAATTTAAAAATATAAAAAAGAGTGAGAAATGACAAGTGGTGGCAAGTGGCGGCAAGTGGCGGCAGAAGACGGTGGTGGAAAGTGATGACGGTGGGTGGTGGGTAGCTGGTGGCGGGTGGGTGGGTGACGGTGGTGGGTGGTAACGAGTGGGTGGTGGTGGCGGGTGGTGGGTGGTGGTGACAGGTAGGTGGCGGATAACGGGTGGTGGTGGTGGTGGGTGGGTGGGTGACGGTGGCGAGTGGTAGCGAGTGAGTGGTGGTGGTGATGGTGGCGAGTGGTGGGTGGTGGTGGCAGGTGGGCGGTGGGTGGCGGGTGGGTGGCGGTGGCGGGTGATGGGTGGTAGCGAGTGGGTGGTGGTGGTGGTGGCGGGTAATGGGTGGTGGTGGCGGGTGGTGGGCGGTGGTAGCAGGTAGGTGGCGGATGACGGGTGGTGGTGGGTGGTGATGGTGGGTGGGTGGGTGACGGTGGCGGGTGGTGGGTGGTAGCGAGTGAGTGGTGGTGGTGGTGGTGGGTGGCGGGTGGGTAGCGGATGGTGGTGGGTGGTGGCGGTTAGGTGCAGTGGGTGGGTGGGTGGGTGACGGTAGCGGGTGGTAGGTGGTAGCAAGTGGGTGGTGGTGGTGGTGGTGGGAGGTAGGTGGTGGGTGATGGTGGTGGTGGTGGTGGTGGTGGCAACGATAGGTGGGTAGTGGTGGCGAGTGGGTGGCAGGTGGGTGGTGGGTAGTGGTGGTGGGTGGTTAGTGGTGGTGGCAGGTGTATGGTGAGTGGTGAGTGGTGGTGACAGGTGGTGATAGGGGGTAGGTGGTGGTGGCGGAAGACGGTGGTGGAAAATGGTGGCGGGTGGTGGCTAGTGTTGGGTGGTAAAAAAAAAAAACTCAAAACTCAAAACTCAAACACATTTTTTGTGTTTTCATTTTTTAGCCAAATTTATAAACTGAGACCACTGATTTATAAATCAAAAATTTTACCAAACAAGTTTTTATTTGAGTTTTTAAAATTTTTGTAAATATAAATAGAAAACTGAAAACGTGTGTTACCAAACGGTACCAAATAATCTCTATTTCAGTTTTTATCTACAATTGATAATTGAGGCAAAGTCATTTTTGTCGAACAACCCATCACGTTAAAGGCCTTGTTTGGTAGAACTGTGGAAAAGTGCTTATAGCTTATGCCTTAACAGCTTATAGCTTATAACTATAAACATAAACTGATTTCTGACTTATAAATTAAGCATCTCTTGCCCCACTCAAAGAATAAGCTGATTTCTGACTTACAAAAAGCTATAAGCTGCATTGTTAAGCTAAATCAAATACATCAAAATAACTTAAATTAAACTGAAAGCTAAAATAAGCAGCTTTTAAGCTGCACCAAACAGGCACAAAGACTTCGAAGATTGAGAACTCGTTTGGAACTTGACTAAAAAATTGGATAGATTTCAAGCATTATTCATTGAATGATTCAATATGCAAGAAAGTTTTTCGTGGAGAATGGGACCAAAGCCTTTGCCCATGTAATACGATTCTATTCTACGTAGGAGATGCATGACACTCTGATTGTGACTTAGAAGGAAAGTAGTTAAATTCAAAGCTAAACAAAAGCTTTTCCAATTCTATATATATATATATATATAGATATAATGGACTTGTTTGGTTTGTATCTCAAGATATAATTTGAGAAAATTTTTTAAAATTTTATTTGATTTAAATTTTTTTAATTTTTTTTTCCAAATCAGTTTCTCTCCCATACATCAATCAATCAATTTTTCTCTATTCTCTCTCATTCTTAATCACTTTTTTTCTCAAACACATCCACTCAATTATAATATCAAATCATTCCAAATTCCCAAACTCTAAGACTATTTTCAAAATCAAAAATGCCGAAGACTCCCTTTTTTTCCCACCCCTTTGACCCTCTCTCTCTCATTGGTTGGATTTTCTTTCTTTTTCTTTTTTGTTTCTCTTGTCCTCCAATCACCACCTGTCACATGTGTATGGGGTGGTGATTGGAGGGGTCTCCATCACTCCTCTTTCAAAATTCACAGCTAAACAAACTAATATCTTTATTGGAATGCACATTCTTATTAATTTCTAAAATTAATATCGATCAAAGAAAGCTTACTGACAAAATTTGCCGTAATTACGATAGATGTCACTGGTGAGTACATCACCATCACTGTCGGGGAGGGTCAATGACATGTTTGGACTCAAAGCGGCCGCCGTCCGAATCAAAGCTCTTGCTCGTGCTAGTCCGTGCTCGTGTCCCCCGTTTTTCTCTCTCTGCAATTTCACATCAATTCATAAAAAATTGCTGTAACACAGAGCCGTATATATATTAAAATTATATATGCACGTACTTTTAAATTTCAATTAAAAATCATGAATACAAATCGGTGCATATAAAGGTGCACATGAGTGGATTTCTATATATGTATGTATTTGATTCTGAGAGCATGGTTTGAATTTGACTACAACAATGGCATGCCGCTTTATGTAGGTATCTACGTAACCTCAAACTGATCAGATACTGATACACACACACACAGATTGTAAAAAAAAAAAGCTTTCAGTTTCTCAATTGAGCCATTAATTACTCACTCTGCAATTTCACATCAGATTAACAAAAATAGATTTACATTAGTTGAGTACCTCCATAAACGTACGTAATATCTGATGAATCTGAAGAGAGAGAGAGAGAGTGCATGCTTACAATGACAATCCGATTTCTAAATGAATTAGTAGTGGTGGATCGAGCTTGGAACTCATCGGAAGCGCTGGTAAGCTTGGTCTGCAACTCCACAATCGGAACTTTGAATTCGGATTTCGAACCAATGAAGAACTTGAACGAACTGAAATTGCCTGAAACAAAAAATACCAAAGCGATTGAGAGAACAAAAAACGATGCAATCACGCGAGCAGAGACTCCATATCCATAAGTCGCCTCATTCATCTCAAAAAATCCTATCTCTCTCTCTAGTTTCTCTCTCTAAAAGAGTTGATAGAGAGATGGAAAGACGGGGGATAGATTAGTGCGTCTCTCTCTCTCTGATTATTGAAATTTACGGCGGAGAAAAGGCTGGGAAGCTTCTATTTACACACACCAAATCCCCTCTTTGCACATTCTTCTCACTACACACATCAAAAAAATTAATTCTTAATTCTTTTACTCACTGCACACACACATTTAATTCCACATCTACCCCCTCTCTCTCACACACACACACACCAGATCCTCAAACCCAACTCTCCCAACGGTACACACCCATTGAAGCTGCATCTCTCACATTGCTCTCCCAACGGTGGAAATAAATCCATTAAAGTTGCGCTGCATTTCTCACATTGCTCTCCCAACGGTGCAAATAGCTCCCTGCCTCACACAGTTGGGGTAACTTTTTTCACCAATCTTTAATTTTTTTCATTTGCCAAATAGCTCCCAACGGCTAGCACACCCCATGTCCTGTTGAAATTAATGATTATTTTTTCATTTGTAATGTAGAGTTTTGTATTAAACCATTTTCAAAACGAACAAGTCATTCGGAACTAGTTTTCCGAAAGATAACAATTTGTTCGGACGTAGAAATCCGAAAATATTCATTCATTTCAACAGTAGATTTCCGAAAATTTTTCATTGTTTCGATAGTCAACTTCCGAAAATTTTGAATTTGGACAACACTCAACTTTCGAAAATTAAGTTTGTGTTTCAGTTTTCAACTTCCAAACAGAATATGTAGTTTCAGTTGTGAACTTCCGAACAGGTTTTTTTTTTTTTTTTCCTTCTTTTATATATTATTGTTTGAAGGGAGCTTCTACTTCCACATCCCCATTTTTTGTGGTCTTTACACAAATTTAATAAAAACTATTTTTATTATAATTTTATTTTCAAGTGAAATTACTATTATAGACATTACATAAACACATTCGGAAGTTGAATGTCAAAAAAATAAAAAAAAAATCTAAACTCTACTTCTGAACAAGTTGTTTATTTTCGAAATGCTACTTCCGAACCAATTATTTATTGAAAAAGATGTGTAAAGAGAGGAATGGGTGTGTACAAATAGAAGCTCCCTTGTTTCAATTGTATAGTCATTAAACAATTATTTTTTGCAGATAATATGGATTCTGAATGTCAACGTGTCCCACCTACTGCTTCAAATAGACGACGTCGTGAATTGGATGTAGACCATGAACGAGGACGAGGGCGTGGGCGAGGATGAGGTCAAGGTCGTGGTCGAGGTCGTGATCCCATTTCGGTAGAATATGATATCCCCAGTGCCAGTCAAAGTCGGAGCCAAAGCCAAAGCCAAAGCTAAAGACGAGTTCAAGGTTATGATATGCCTGACATTGCTGTGGAGGATGCCTCTTTACTTGATTCTCCTCCTTTCCAGGAAGAGGACCTTACTCATGCTTTCACAGGTGGACCAACTGATCCATCAATACTGCGGAGTTTCAATAGTCATGTCGTTGCAACTGTTTGGCACGGGGAGGTAAACATTCCTGAGTAAAAGTGAAATTCATTTGTATATGAAGTTTTTTTTTTTCTTCTGTGTGTGTTGTATGGTAGTTTCTAATGAGATATTATTTGTGTTACAGGAACGAGGGCCCCTAAAGTGTCATAATCACTCTTCGAAGATCCTTGCATGGCCATGGTGGTCAGTAGAGAACAACACTAGAATCAAAGCCATTATTGAGCAATCTGGGCTGTCACAGTTAGCTCGTTACACTTATCGGTTCGTCAACAAGCTTCTAATCTCCAGTTTTGTTGAGAGATGGCAACCTGAGACGAACACATTTCACATGACAGTTGGTGAGATGACCTTGACCCTGGATGATGTTGGCACTATTCTTGGCCTTCCCATTGTAGGCAAATCAGTCAGCGTACCAGATGTGACAGATCATCATGGAGTTACACTACTGGTTTATGGCTTGGGGATTACTGAATGTGCAGCACATGAAGAGGTTTCTACTGCTGGTGGCAATTCAGTTAGGCTTGAGTGGTTGTGAAGTCAGTTTGCTGGTGTCACAGATTCAGACCCCGAGGAGGCTATACAGTGCACTGCTAGAGCTTATTTGTTGTTTCTATTGGGATATACACTCTTCAGTGACAAGAGTGGCGGCAGGGTTCCTGTTGTTTACCTTGGCTTATTGATGGATTTGGGATCCATTCATACTTACGCCTGGGGTGCTGCTGCATTGGCATTTTTATACAAACAGTTGGGGTATGCTAGCCGGTCCGGGGTTAAGGAGATGGGTGGTTATATGACTCTTTTGGAGGAGTGGATTTATGAGCACTTCCGAGCATTCCGACCTCACTAGAACATGGGCTACAATGAAGACATGCCACACGTGTACCATTGGGCATCTAGGAGAGAGGCGGGTTCCTCCATTGATCATTTGAAATCTTTTCGAGCTGAGCTTGACAGTTTGGTAGCTACTGATGTAAGTTTACTCGTCCTGAGATAATTTTAACACTTTCCATTTATCTTACCCTTTATATACTTTAATTCAAAAACACTTTACGTTTATAGGTTATTTGGGATCTATACCATAGCTGCAGAGACCGGCATCCATGTAACCCGGTTACGTTCCACCATGGATGCTTAAAGTGCTTAGACGTTGTCGAACCCTATCATCCAGATAGAGTTCTGAGGCAGTTTGGCAGGGTTCAAACCATCCCAGATGCACCTCTAGCTCCCAGTCGTGGTGCTCGAGGCAACATATCTGCACGATATAGAGTCATGCATAGATACTTGGATAGGATCTGGGAGGCTTAGGATAACCACGTGTTATCTGAGCAACGGAGGAGCACACTAGTTCGTCTGCCTTGGGAATGTGTACTAGGTTACATGGATTGGTATAAGAATATCACGCACCTATATGTTGAGCACACTGATGAACCGCGTGTCCATGACCATCAGGATTTCAGCCAGCATGCCGATGTAATATATCATCCTCTTTTATGCATTTGTAACTTACTTTTTATTTTCTAATATGTTCCCTAAAATGTGATATTCTTTTCAAAT
Organism: Camellia sinensis; assembly: GCF_055761805.1. Taxonomy (NCBI): domain Eukaryota; kingdom Viridiplantae; phylum Streptophyta; class Magnoliopsida; order Ericales; family Theaceae; genus Camellia; species Camellia sinensis. Next base: position 120,693,766 of record NC_138971.1, on the reverse strand, counting down.
GCAACGTATTGCACATGCACTGCAGATTTCACATCCTATTATTGACGCTGGTTATGAGGAGGGAATTCGACATCCTCATCGACTTTACCAAGCTATCGAGAGTATGACGCATGTCCTTCAAGGTCAGCACATTGACGAAGCTGGACCTAGTTATACTGGAGGTCGCTTTCCATCTTCGACATTGATATACAGTCGTAGGCCTAGGTGTAGGCATACAGCTGATTCGTGACATGTTATTTGTTAGTTGATGAATTTTTTGTGGTGTTTTTGGTAAGATGATATTATTGTAATGGTAACAGTGGTTAATATTTTCTTATTAGAATGAAATGGCAACAATGGTTAATACCATTGAAAATGACATTTTATTATTAGAATGGAATGATAACAATGGTCGTTGATTTTGTAAATGATATTTTCTTATTACAATGGAATGGTATCAATGGTCGATAACATTCAATCCATGCCACATAACACATCAACATAAAAAATACATCCATTAATTTCTTCCATAATTATAACATTGTCAAATGCATACATGTGTCATGTGACATTAACAACATCAAATGTCTCTCGAGTAGCTACATTATCATAAATAATGTCCTTGAAATGTTGAATGCAACGCACATATGCATCATCCCAGTTGACAGTGCAAGGGTGACAGTATTTTCGCCAATTAGTGGCTATAGGAAGAACTGGATGGCCTGGCTGCAACAAAACCTGCACCAAATATCAATTGAGTTAGTGGTCATACCTCATAACTTCTTGTACATGCACAAATTTATAAGTTTCTGTTATACCCAGACGAAATGATTTCCGTTGACAAACCCAATGGCAATCTCACGTCTATCAAGTTGAGGTATTGGCACTGTTTTAAGAGGTAAAAAGGTGAGACATTGCTGTAATGACAAGTGGTATAACACAAGATTGTAGCACGATGCAACAAGATGCCCCATGTCTGGCATAGTCATCCAATGTGAGTATCCAGGACTATCTTCAAAGTATGACAATATGCTTGTCAATTCTTCAAACCTTTCGTAAGACCCATAAAGTGTAATGTATTCCTCTTTGTGTGTGTGCAACTTACCCAACAGATCACGCCTAACCTGTGCCCAATCATCTTCTGTATGACCAATTGAAGCAGCTATAGCCTTGAAACCACAATTCCCATCTGTAGCTACATCCTTGACAAACTTAATATATGGTTTCAACCCAAAAGGGAAAGCATCAACATATGCACCAGGTTCCACTGTTCTAGTAATGTATACCTTCCCTTTCGCATTCTCCTTCTCCTTTCTCTTAACATGTCGTTTTTTCTTGGTTTCCAGAGTAGAAGCTAATGTAGTGATTTGCGTGTCCCTAGGTGAGAATGAATCATGTCCAGATTGCACCAACTCAAATGCACACGGGTCACGACGGGTAGAAACATTGATCTTTGTAGACACCCCATTTTTGACCGACCTTAAGACTCAGATGTCACCAACTGAGCGCTCGGTGATGTTGCATATTGTGCTCGTTCTGAGGTTTCAGAGTCTCGGCTGCGAGTCTTGCCTCTGGACTTCGGAGCTCTTTTGTGCTTTGCCTCGGTTTACGAACCAGGTCCTGTTTTCTTTGTTTTCTCTTCCCGAAGGGAAGTAGAGGTCTCGTAGACCACCTCTTAGTGGCCGTAGGCTACGTTTCGTGGTCGTAGGCCATTTTTCCCGTTTGGAGCCCAGTTTCCGATTTTCGGAGCCGTCGGTCGTGTGCCTCGGTTCGGGACTGCTTAACTACCTCCGTTTGCTCCAGTTTTTGGCACACACCTTGTTTCCTCCCTTTAGAGAAACACTGTGGCCCGAGAGACCACCTTCGTGGTCATACGCCACTTCCGGTGCCTAACAGCCTGTTTTCGGGGCCTCGAATCACGCGTTTTGGCCTCTGAACCTTCGTTTTGCATCCGTCTTGGTCCATTTTTGGTAGAGACCCTATTTTCATTGTTAGGGAGGTGGTAGGATGGTGGGAGGCCACCTTTTCCCTTGAAAAACCAGTTTTCTCATTTTCTCTCTCCAAAAGCCGATTTTTCTGACAAAAAGCTGGTTTTTCTCACTTTTGAGCCACATTTTCTGGCTTTTCATACCACCATTGTGTTGTGCTCATCTGGGAGGCCACCAATATGGGTAGGCCGACCAATAATTCATATTTGACCCTGTTGAACCTTGCTTAAAAGCTAGCTTTTCTCTCTCCTGGGTCACTTTTTCTGGTTTTTCACTACACAGCTGTGTTGCACTCATCTGGGAGGCCACCTTTTTGGGGTGGCCAGCCATAAATTTTTGTTGACCTTTTTGACCCCTGGTCGACCGACCAGGGGGAGTGGCCAGCCGGCCACTTGAATTGGCCGCCCTGCTTCTTGCCTTTTGCTCTCTTTGAGTGTAATCCAACTGTACCAGTTTGAGACCATTTGGTGCATCCTCCATACACGTGTATGGAGGATACTTAGGGTCCCTTTGGGATATTTTGAAGCCTCTCCTCTATAAGGAGAGGCTTGGCTTCATATCTGAGGGTTGAACAATTTTGGTGAAGGCATATACCCTCCATCCTCCATATTCACTCTTCCAAGCTCCAAAACCCTAGTTTTCTTGACCTTTTTGCACTACAACCCTTAGCACCACACCTCCATCATCCATTCCAGCACTTTGGGACTGACTTTCAAGGGTTGAAGGGTCACTAACTTGGTCCAAAAGCTCCAGCTTGGCTGCTCTTCAAGGGTAAGTGCGTATTTCCCTTAAACTTGCATTTTTTTGCTCCATTGATTAGCCTTACTTGCAAGTATTTATGGACTTTTTCATAAACTATAAAGTGTCATATTTTGAGCTCTTCTTGAATATTGATTAAGGACACTTTTCTGTTTGAGGCCTCCTACACCCTTGTGTGTTTTACCCCTCTTTGAAGGCCTATTTTGCTTCATTGCTTAGCCCTATTTGAAAGCATTTCTGGACTTTGACCTAAACTGTGAAGTATCTTATTTTGAGCCCCTCTTCAAATTGTTTTAAGGGAACTTTGCTTTTTGAGGTTATCTACTTCCTTGTTTGCCCAATCTCTCTTTTAGGGCTATTTTCGCATCCTATTTTAGCCTTACTTGTGAACATTTTCGAGATTTGTTATAAACTGGAAAAAGTCTTGTTTTGACCTCCTCTTTACGTTTGTTTAGGTCACTTTTCTGTTTGGAGTCATCTCCTTCCTTGCATGTTTCATTTCCACATGCTTTGAGCCATGCATTTGAATATTTGCATTAGCCTTGTTTTGGCCTCTTAGCCACTGAAATACAGTGGATTTTCAGTGGCTTTGATGAAGTTTTAAGCTTTGAAATCATAGAGAGTGACCCTCTCACCCCTCATTCTCTTTACTAGCATGATTGGCCTTCCAAAGGGACTCTATTTGTCATGCATTGAAGTCATGTTTTAGGCCTCATTTTGTGGGTTTTAAGGTCTTCTTAAGCTCTGTCAAGAGCCCATTTTGCCATATTTTATGTCCCTTATGCATGTGCAGAGCAATCCCATTCAAAGCCTTTCAAAGAGGCCTTTCTTTGCATGATTCCTAGACCCATTTCAGGGCCAATTTGGTGAGTTTTAGGGCTGTCATAATCCATTTCCAGAAGTGGTTTCGCTATGCTACATGTCTATCTTGTATGTGCTTAACAACCCCTTTCATGGCCCTCCAAAGAAGTCCCTCATCTTTACATGCATGGGCTGCATTTCAGTGATTATTTGGGCATATTTTGGCATGTTTTATTCACTATTTTTGGCTGGTTTGGTGAGTTCTCATATGCTTCATATACATGCCATGTAAACTATGCTTGCTAGCCAATATTGCATGCTATTTTAGTCCATCATGTTAGCATCTTTTGGCCATGCTTTAAACTAGAAATGTGCATGTTTTGGGACTGCCTTGGCTCTGTCTTTAGACTTCATGATCAAATAATGCTTACTTTGTATACTTGTGGTTCAATACATGTGTTTAGTTTTGAGTTTCGGGGTTTATTCCTTGTATTGTGCACCATGTTTGCATGTTTCGGGACCATTTTGTATCATGTTTCAGTGCTGGAAATTACATGTTTGTATGCCATCTTTCATGCCTTGCCATGCCTTGTTAGAGTTGCATGTTGTGCCATAGGTTCGGTCCTCGGTTTGCGTGTATGTGTGCACGCATTTCGGTTGTCTCATTTTCATGTAATGGCTACTGATGTGAGTGTGGCTGAGGTCCACTCGTGTTGGTGTAAGTCCATTATGCATTGTGTATTTTATTTCATAGCATTGCGTATGCTAGGTTGTATGTTAGAGCATTGTGTATGTCATGTTGCATCGTGCATTGTGTATGCCATTTCATAGCATTGCGTATGCTAGGTTGTATGTTAGTCGCATTGTGTATGCCATCTCATTTACATTGTGTTTGGGGTAGGAGTTAGCCCAAACACGAGAAACGAGGCGCGTTTCGTACTCAAAGTGACGAAACGTGTCTCAATTCCCAGTTGCCGACACTCTGGATTACCCATGATGGAGTTTAGGTCTTATTGTGTTCTCATGTGCATTCATTTCATATTGAGTCGTGCAATTCGATTCCTCGGCCATCATGCATCGATATGCGTGATTAGTGGCACGAGGATCGAGGACTACACTCCCTGAAGACTAGTCATGCATACATATGTGAAAATACTTTGACATGCCCTTTTGTTGCTCTCTGTTGAAGCAAATCAAAAATCAGCAGCCTTCTGGAGCTTTGCACAATATTCCGAGAACAATTTCAAACAGAGGCAAACTGGGGCATCGCAATGGATTTCCGCGCAAGGCAACTCAAGCATGCATCATTCATCATTCGGAACAGAGCTGAGGCGGTCCATGGATTTACGTGCTAATTTACCTGCTTTTCTAGATTAATTTGTTAATTAATTAGGATTTTCTATTTATTCGGACTGTACTATTTATCCGGATTGTATATTATTTATTCGGACCCTCCGAGCGAGGGCACAACTATAATAAGTGTGCGTGTGTGTGATGTATGTCTTCCAACCCCACGTCTTTCTCCCTTTTATTTACCAGCTTATGATGGTTAGTTTAGGGCATGTTTCAATTAGCATACAGTATGATAACATGTTTGCATTCATTCATCTGTCTTGCATGCACCGGGCTCGGCGCATCATACTAACTGCATTGTATTTCAATTCCAAGTTGAATACTTGTTAGCTGTAGCATTTCACATGTCATTTTAGAATAGCCGAGCCTATTGTAGTTGCATTTTTGCATGTGTTGCATTAGGTATTTCAGCATAGTTAGGATCATGCGTGAATCTCTAACATAGCTTCTGTTTTGTCTTGGAGTACTCGATAAGTGTTTATGCTTTAGCATCCTTGCATGTGTGTGAGTGACTGCCATGATAGCATACTTACCATGAGGCTATGTGCTTATATGATACAACTGTCTGAATGCCTGTGGGTGAATGTTGGATTATCTGAATTGGAACAATTCATCAATTGTGAGTTTTAAGCCCACTAGATAGTGGCAAAACCATATTTTCTAAGCCCACCCGAGGGTAGCAAAATCTGCATTTTAAGCCTACTTGCGAGTAGCAAACCACTTTCAAAAACAAACATGAAATGTTTTGTTCCAATTCAGGCGATTCAGTCTATACTTGTATGCTGTACGCATCACATAGTAAATCTAGGCTAATAACCGGAATAAGAATGCATAATGTTTTCAAAACTAGATATCATGGTTAGTAGAGGCTGATCTTTGATCGGGCGAGCGGGGGTGCTCACGAAGTGACCTTCCCCAATCGTACCCAAGTTCCCGAGCCGAGGCAACTTTGGTGATGACGGACACATGGCCTTAGGCAACGAGTCAGGGTTTCCTAAATTCCCCCAAAATAAATATTTAGGTGGCGACTCTGTATCTGGCAAAGCAGTCCATGTTTGGCACTTCTTTCAAAAAATCTGTTTTCAAAAAAGATTTGCCGGATTTGGACTCTTTGATGATTCATCGGTCTTGTATTACACTCTGCGAGATTAGATACAGGACTGTAACACAAATTGAGTCCGAACTGCAGTGAGGCCCGAGGGCGCGTCTACAATCTTCTTATGATCCCGAGGACGTGTTTTGGGCTTCACCTCTGGCTCAACAAGAAAAGTGCTTCCCGGATATACAATCTCTTTCAATTTCTTCAAAAGCTCCAACTGCATGGTTCTATCACTTTCATTAAACTTGTTCACAAACAACTCTACTTCTGCATGACAACTCACCTCTGTTTCCTCTTTTTTCTTGCATATGGAGATATGAAGTTGCCTCCACTGTGAGTGTATGGTAGCAAGTGGTATAGGACAATCTTGTCTGATGTAGTCAGCAATCTTATGGGCACAAGGTAAACCATGAGTGTAGCGAAGGACGCATCCACAAGCTTCAACATCAATACCAATGGAATTGGCTCTCTTACTCTCTACAAGCAAATACTCCAATGCAGAGATAGACACATTACCCTGTAGCTCCCTGAACTGAGAAGGTTTAAATTGATATTGCACAACAGTAAATGAAGCCTTGATATCAGTGTGTTGCAACTCAAGCAGACTGTGTATTTTCTCAAATGATGCCTGAAATGAGACTTGACATGAACCCAATTGTCTTTTAAGTTTTGCATGTACACTCTCAGCCCTGTTCAATTCAATGTAAGTCAAATTAAAATCAAGTACATGGCACTTATTAATAACATATTGAACAAAAGTAATCTTACCGGTTTGTTGTAACATTGCCATAATGCATACACGTGTCTGTCCATGGCACCACAAATTTCTCCTTGTAAGGAACCAACCAAGTATCCATAACGTATATGACTGCATCAAGATAACTACTGAATTCCTTAAGTAATGATATAAGACGCTCATCGTATTGAATTTCAGAAGATGAACATACTAAAGAGTTCCACTCATGGTTGAACTTCTCCCATTTCTGCTGTGTCTCAAACATTTTCTTGCATTTGGTCAATACATTCTTACTGATATGCCAATGACATAATAAATGTCTGCCACTAGGGAATATCTTATGTATGGCATTCATCAAGGCTAGCTCTCTGTCAGTAACAATAATTGTTGGCACAACAAAACCATCCATGACATCACGCAATGTAGCTAACACCCACGCATAGTTATCGACCTTCTCATACTATAAGTATGCGAAAGCTACAGAGAAAGTCATTTCAGTTGATATCATTCCCACAATTTCAAGAAGAGGAAGACGATATCTGTTGGTTTTATATGTGCAATCCATAATTAATATACGTGGGAAAGACCGAAATAAGTCCAAACTGGTAGGATGTGCCCAAAACAAGTCTGTCACAGTCATCGTGGACTCTTCAGACCGATGGCGCTCAATGTAATTATACTTGGCCAATTCACCCAATAAGTGTTGTATCTGTGATCTTCCAGCTCTTTGTACCATCCTGTTTCAATAGCGTACATTGTAAATGGTTTTAAGTGTGCTTATATTGAGGGCATCTCGTTGTTTCAAGGTTACTTGGATTTCTTTTGGCCGAACCATGCTCTTTGACATATCCATTAACAATTCTTTCTTATCCTTTGATAGCCTCCCCGCATATGAATGTCCCTCAAGATGCTCCGCAGGTGGATGGTTATGCAATCCGCATACTACGGTCAATGCCCATTCATCATGTGTGGTAAACCTGTGAGCCCTTATATCAAAAGGACAACCACACTTCTTCGTACCGGTTATTCTTGATGTATTGTTGCCATCATGTTTTAACTTTTTTGTCGCTCTATATTGGCCACTCCTCTCACAAGCAAGATACATCCTGGGTCTTTTTTTCCCTCCACCATAGTCTGATGTTTTGATTACAATGACCAAACCATTTCTCTTTCCAACTTCACGTACCCAGTTGAGCAATTCATCCTTACTTTTGAATGCCTACAAAGTCAAATAAATATTATCAAACATTTACATTTGTTGAGTAATTCGAAACATAATCATTATAATTTCGTAGAGTGAACCTGTTCAGTTGTGAATTGAGTAGTGTAATCCAACACAAAATCCGCGCAAACCTGACTTCTTTGAGTTGACACATATTCCTACATGTTTTGTATAACATTACAAATTTTTAATGGCATTATAAAGAAATTAAATACTTTTTTCGAACAACAACTTCCGAAATTAAATACTTTTTTCAGACAACAACTTCCGAAATTAAATACTTTTTTCAGACAACAACTTTCGAAAATAAATACTTATTTCGGTAGTAGATTTCCAAACAAAATAATATTATTCGACTTTGGTTATCCGAACGACGCTGGAAAAAAGAAGAAGAAGAGAAACTCACATTTCCTTCGCTATGTTTCTCATGAACATTTATTTGCTGATTTTCAGAAGATAAATCCTCCATAACAATGATGAATGAGGAAGAAGCTACGAATGAGGAAGGTTGATGCTTTCCCTTCTAGCTTAATGTATGATGAATGAGTGTATTGAGAAGTTACGAACTTGGAGCTTAATGGAAAAAGCTACGAACTTGGAAGAAGCTACGAATGAGTGAATGAGTGCTTTCACTTCTAGCTCAATGGAAGAAGTTGAACTTGGAGCTTCAACGTGAAGTCTGGATGGATGTGTGCATTAAGACGTTTTGAATTAGGTAGATGTCTAAAATAGTAATTACACTTAAGGATAAAATTGTAATTAAAATAAATATCATTAAGTGTGTGTATAGAAGGGATTTGGTGTGTGTAGATAAAAGCTCCCAAAAGGTTGCGAGCCTTAAACTACGAAACAAGGTTAAATTATGAAATTGGCCCTATGAATAGATTTACATAAATGAAAACCGTGTGTAACAATTTGCCAAATGACTCTCTTTTTTTTTTTTCTTTTTTTTTTTAAAGTTGAAAATCAAAACCAAAAAAAAAAAAAAAAAAAAGATAAAACTTCCAATGACCAACTCTCAATAAAAAGTTAAAAACTCAACCAAAAAAAATAAATAAATTATTATTATCAACTAAAAAAATAAAAAACAATTATCTACTCGCACCAAAAAAAATAAAAATAAAAAAACATTTTATGAAATATGAGTTGAGTATGGGTTGAGTTTGAAGTAATGTGATAAAAAGATGATGTGACTTAAATAAGATGATGTGACATAAATAAGATAGTGACTTTTTAACTTTTTAACTTTTTTACGTTATGACAAACAAGATAACTTCTCAAGCATATTAATGTTTTTTTAGCTTTTAGAAAAATCAAAAAGCTACTAAAAATTTAATACCAAAAAAATCTTTCCCATATGGAGCTTCACAAATAAAAATATGTATAAATAATAAAAAAAGGAAAAAAAAAAAAAGTCAATATGTTAAAATAATTGATAAGGGAAAATAGATTAACTAATTATCTTTATTGGAATGCTAAATACAAAATGGATTTTGTACTTAATTTTTTGTTATCACATATTAAAAAACAAACTTTTTACTTGATTTTTTTATTACTCGATATAAAGAGGATATGAGTTGCAATAATGAATATATCATGCAAAAAAATAAAAATTGTGTAATATGACCCATTAATGACTATATGAGGAATCTATTATTTTGTATAAAAAGGATAATAAAATTATACCATTTTTTCCACCTCTTGATGACAAGATGATATTTTGAAAATATAAGATTATGGGTATGGTATTAAAGGAGAGAAGGTCTGTGTAATATCTAGCAGGAAATATGTGTCAATGATGAACCATCTCTCCATCCATCTCTTATCATTTTATTTTTTGATTAATTCGCGTAAAGAAAAAATAATAATAAAAGGGTTAATTATATTTTTAGCCTTTAAAGTATGAATTTTGTATCATTTTAGTTTTTAATGTTTAAACTATGTTGATTTGGTTTCTAATATATAGAAAGTGTTTCAATTTAGTCCTCCAATCTAACTCTGTTAATTTACGCTTGAGGAACTAAATTAAAATACATTAGGGACTAGATTAACATAATTTAAACTTTATAAATTAAATTAAAACACGGTTATATATTGTGAATCAAAATGACAAAAACTTATACTATAGTGACCAAAATTTTAGTTAATCCAAAATAAAAATAATGAATACATTATAATAGAAGAGCCAAATTTTAAATAATTTGATCTCTCTTTAAATCTTAAGTAAATAAATATAGCTTTTAGAAAGGAAAAATATTTGAAATTCAAATCAGATCTTTTTCTTTTTTTTCCTTTTTTGGTTGATAATTATATGGGAGCTTTTTTGATAAATCCATTTTCTAAGAGTTTTATTCCATCCAACCCATATTCTTTTTGACTATTCCATTAGGTCCAATTTGAGATGAGAAGACCAAAATACCCTTTTCATCTACTTATATTCTATTTAGTTCACATTATTTTCTTATGTTTCAATAAGTCTTATGGGTGACATAATTACCAAAATACCCTTAATGTGAATGTTCACACCGTCAATATAAATGTTTATGTCGTCAATGTGTAGGGGCTCGGCTCATGTCGATCCTCGTGGGTGCCCGGAAAAATTCGAGTCGGGTCGGGCCGGCCCACAAGCCAAAAAAATAGGTCCGACCCGGCCCGTTGATAATATAAATATTCACATTGACAAGTTAACATTCACATTGATAGGAGTGTAAAATTGGTCTGTGGCCCGTGGGCGGCCCGAAACCAGCCCGTCACCCGGGGCCAGCCCGGACCGGCCCGTTCACAATATGAATATTCACATTGACATATTAACATTAACATTAACATTGACAAGAGTGTAAAATTGGCCCATGACCCGTTGGCAGCCCGAAGCTTGGGCCCGGGCCCGGCTCGGCCCGTTGACAATGTGAATATTCACATTGACATGTTAACATTCACATTGATAGGAGTGTAAAATTAGCCCGCGGCCTGTGGCCGGCCCGAAACCCGCCTGCGGCTCGTGGGCTGCCATAGGTGGGCCCGGCCCGACTCGTTGATAATGCAAATATTCACATTGACATGTTAACATTCATATTGATAAAAGTATAAAATTAGCCCGCGCCCCGTGGCTGCCCAAAACTAGCCCACGGCCCGTGGGCAGCCCGTGGCGGGCCCGACCCGGCCTGTTGACAATGTGAATATTCACATTGACATATTAACATTCACATTGATAAGAGTGTAAAATTGACTCGCATCCCATGGGTGGCCCGGGGCGAGCCCGGTCCGGCCTGTTGACATATTAACATTCACATTGATAAGAGTGTAAAATTGACTCGCGTCCCATGGGCGGCCCGGGGCGAGCCCGGTCCGGCCTGTTGACAATGTGAATATTCACATTGACATTGTGAATATTCACATTGACATATTAACATTCACATTGATAGGAGTGTAAAATTGGCCCGTGGCTCGTGGGCGGCCCGAAGCCAGCCCGCTGCCCAGGGTGGGCCCGGCCCGGCTCGTTGACAATGTGAATATTCACATTGACATATTAACATTAACATTAATAAGAGTGTAAAATTAGCCTGTGACCCGTGGGCAGCCCGAAGCCCGGCCCCGGGCCAACGCGGGCTCGGCCTGTTGATAACGTGAATATTTACATTAACATGTTAAAATTCACATTGATAAGAGTGTAACATTAGCCCGTGCCCCGTGGCTGCCCGAAATACGCCCACGGCCCGTGGGCGGCCCGAGGCGGGCCCGGCCCGGCCTGTTGACAATGTGAATATTCACATTGACATGTTAACATTCACATTGATAAGAGTGTAAAATTGACTCGCGTTCCATGGGCGGCCCGAAGCCCGTGGGCGGCCCGGGGTGGCTCGGGTTTGGGTCCGGGCCTACCCCGGGCCGCGGGCGAGCTTCGGACAGTAGACAAGTTTTACACTCCTATCAATGTTAATGTTAACATGTCAATGTGAATATTCACATTGTCACGGGTCGGGGCCAAGCCCGCCTCGGGCTGCGATCGGGCTTCGGGCCGCCCACGGGCTGCGGGTCAATTTTACACTCCTAGCAATGTGAATGTTAACATGTCAATGTGAATATTCACATTGCCAACAGGCCGGGCTCGCCCTGGCCCGAGGTCGGGCTTCGGGCTGCCCACGGGTCACGGGCCAATTGTACACTCTTATCAATGTGAATGTTAACATGTCAATGTGAATATTTACATTGTCAACAGGCTGGGCCGGGCCCGCCCCGGGCCGCCCACGGGTTTCGGGCAGCCACGGGGCGCGGGCTAATTTTACACTCCTATCAATGTACATGTTAACATGTCAATGTGAATATTCACATTGTCACGGGTCGGGCCACGCCCGCCTCAGGCTGCGGTCGGGCTTTGGGCCGCCCACGGGCTGCTGGCCAATTTTACACTCTTATCAATGTGAATGTTAATATGTCAATGTGAATATTCACATTGTCAACGGGCCGCCCCTGGCCGCGGGCGGACTTTTGGCCGTCCATGGGCCGCGGGCCAATTTTATACTCTTATTAATGTGAATGTTAATATGTCAATGTGAATATTCACATTGTCAACGGGCCGGACCCGGCCCGCCCAGGGCCGTCCATGGGCTGCGGGCGAGTTTCGCGCCGCCACGGGACGGGGGCCAATTTTACACTCCTATTAATGTGTATGTTAACATGTCAATGTGAATATTCACATTGTCAACGGGCCGGGCCGAACCGGGCCGGGCCGAGTCGGGCCCACCCTGGGTTGCTGTCTAGTTTTATACTCTTATCAATGTGAATGTTAACATGTCAATGTGAACATTCACATTGTCAACAGGCCGGGCCGGGCCTGCCCACGGGCCGTGGGCGGGTTTTTGGCAGCTATGAGGCGCGGGCTAATTTTACACTCCTATCAATGTGAATGTTAACATGTCAATGTGAATATTCACATTGTCAATGGCCCGGGCCGGGCCCGCTCTGGGCTGCGGGCGGGCTTTTGGCCGCCCATGGACCGCGGCCCAATTTTATACTCTTATCAATGTGAATGTTAACATGTCAATGTGAATATTCACATTGTCAACGGGCCGGACAGGGCCCGCCCCGGGTTGCCCATGGGCCGCGGGCGGGTTTCGCGCCGCCACGGGACGGGGGCCAATTTTACACTCCTATTAATGTGAATTTTAACATGTCAATGTGAATATTCACATTGTCAACGGGCCGGGCCCGCCATGGCTCGCAGGCGGGTTTCGGGCCGCCCACGGGCCAATTTACATTCCTACAAATGTGAATTTTAAAATATGAATGTTCACATCATTAAATTGTTAATCGTTGAAAAAATATTTATAAGGGTATCAAAATTAAATATAAGGGCATAAGTGTCCAAGAAAATAGTGTAAATCAAGAAAATGGACTTTATGGAATAAAACTATACATACATGGGACTAAATGGATTAAAAAATTCCTCCATGGACTTCTTGGGTTAAAATACTTCTAAATTGGACTTATCAATAAAAATCCCTAATTATATATGTTAACTTTTTTTATTGAACAACACATTAGAATATGTGAAAAATCACATTTGTTTTTAAAAAAAATGTTTGTAGTGGAACATTAGTTCAAATTAATAATCTGTAGAGTTAATGACAGTTATTATCTTTGCACTTTACTATTTAGTCCTTCATTCAATTGTAATGGTCAATTTCTTGCATATTAAGTTAAGTTATATTATTATTCTTCTATTTATCTGCTATTAATAAAATCAAAAATGCTTGAGACCCCCAAAGTTGGGGATCTCCATGACTCCCAAAATGATGTGGACCAATTATGTATTTTTATTTTTTTGTTTTGTTTTTTTTCTTTCCTTCTTGGACCAATCGTAGGTAAGTGGGGGTTGTGTTTTTTAGAGATCTGTAGCGTTATTATAATAAAATTGAGTATGTAAAATGTGACATTTTTTTAAGAACAATTAAAAAAAAAGAGACTACAGTAAAATTTTAGTGGAAGTGTAGATGACCTAAATAAATTTTGATAAAAGTGTAGGAAGGGGTGTTAGAGAAGTACAAAAAATGTCATACGCCATTCACATATCAATTCTCGTAGAATTATTAACACCAGATATATGAAAGTTTGACATTGAAAATGGATTCAAAGTATAAGTGATTAATTATCAAAATTAAAAATGAATGGAAATAATGTGATATTTTAAAAAGGTAAAAGGATACTAAAAGTTTGTTTGGGAATTGATTTTGTCAATATATTTTTAATTTTTTAACTTTTTACGACAATATAAAAAGATGTGTAAAATAATAAAGAAAATTTATTGACTTTTTGGCAAAAATCTCAACTTTCCAAACTAGACAAAATGTAATTAATCCTAATTTCTATATAGGAAATTGTACCAACTGGAACCAACCTAAGACAATTGTAATTAATCCTAATTCTATCATCGAGTTGTCCGGTTCCACCTAATTTGATCCTTTCAAAATTTTGGAGATGAATTCTCCCTAACTGGCCAGCTAATTAGAGAAAAACAATTGGGCTTGGTGAGCCCGATGAACTGAATTGTTTATTTTTTAAGATTTGTTGAGAGAGCGTTTAGGTTTAGTAGGTCTATTTTGAGGCCAATTTTGATTATTTGAACCGTTTACTTTTTAAGATTTATTAAGTAGAATATTTATATAAAAAATCAAAATGATTAGATATCAGTAGTTATATATTTGAATCATATTTATTTTAAAAAAATGAACAACAAATATAATTTCAAGAATACATTTTTTTGTAATATTAATTTGATTCAAGTATATAGGTACCGATGTCCGATCATCTTAATTTTTTGTATGAATATTCTATTCAACGCGTTATAAAAAGTAAACAATTTAGATCATCGAAATTGGTTCCAAATGGATCTACCAAATCCAAACGTTTTTTCAAGTTGAAATGACCAACTTAAGAGAAGCCAACTTTAAAAAATAAATATGACTAGACATAAGTAACTACTTATTTGGATTACATTTAAGATCTAATTATGTGATTAATGATATCCGATAATCTTAATATTTTACTATAAAAATTAGGAAAAATTATTTATAAGTCCTATTAGGGAGACTTATGCTACATATGGTCCTACTAAAAAACTTATGTTCCCATAAGTCCTGTGGGAAGTTTGTTGACACATTTACCCTCAATATTAGTTGTTAATATCATAAATAATAGCAAAACCATATATAGGAAATTGAATGTTACCATAGATCATATCTACATAAACGTAACATAACGTGGCACCTACATAAACGTAACGTGACACCTATGATCTATGGTAACATGCAATTTCCTATATAGGAAATTGAATGTTACCATAGATCATATCTACATAAACGTAACGTAACGTGACACCTACATAAACGTAACGTGACACCTATGATCTATGGCAACATTCAATTTCCTATATAGGAAATTGAATGCTACCATAGATCATATTTATATGAAACGTAACGTGACACCAACATAAACCAGCAACATTTTCACATTCAATTTAAAAAAATAAAAATTCATTAAGTTTGTGAAACGTAACGTGACACGTTACGTTACGTTACGTTTATGTAGGTGTCACGTTACGTTACGTTTATATAGGTGTCACGTTACGTTACGTTTATGTAAGTGTCACGTCACGTTACATTTATGTAAGTGTCACGTCACGTTACGTTTATGTAGGATCTTGTAGAATACATTCCTATATAAACAAGACTTGAGACTCTATAAGAAATTACACAGGACTTAGCCTACCATAAGTGTCTGAAAAAGGACTTATAAATAAGTCTCCCTAAAAATTATATTCAATAAATCCTAAAAAATAAACAATTCAAATTACCAAACTGAGCTCCAAAATCGGGCTTCAAAACCCAAATGAGAAATCTAAACTCTCACGAGTGCATAAAATTAGGCCCACGCCCAGGCCCAAGAGATATTTGGGCCTTGGGCGGGCCGAGCCTTGGGCCAGTCCGGTGGGTATGGGCTTGGGCTCGAGCTCGGGCAGGGCTTGAACATTTTTTTTTTGTTTTTTTCTACTTTTTTCATCAATTTTTTTTTCCCACCAAAAACGGCACTAGACATTGGACTGGGCTTTGAGTGGGCGTTGAGCGGGCCGATGGCCCAGGCTGCGGGCCAGGCCCACGGGCTTCAAAATGATAGCCGAGGCCCAGGCCCAGGATCCCGAGTTGGGCCTGGGCCTGGGCCTAACTAGGTTTACCTTGGGTCACGGGTCATTTTTTATACTCCTACGTAGAGGTCACCCTAATGATCTAAATTATTTATCCTATTATAAAGGGCTTCTCTCTTTTTTCTTTTTCTTTTTTAGTACTGATAAAAATATTTTTACTAACACATTAATCATCTCTTTTCAAGAAAGAAAAAAATTAAAATTAGGACAAATATTTAAAATGTTTTTTTTTTTAATAAAAAAATTAGTGAAACATCCCTCTCCAACTATGTGTAGTAGGAGAGGTCCAAGTTGTTTTTTTTATTAGCTAAGGTCTCTCGATAAAATTTCTCTGTGAACATATCAGAGAAATTTCTCTGTGAAAATTAAAATTTCTGTATTAGGACCGAAATTTCTCTGAGTTTGACAAAATTTCTCTGAGTCAGGTGAAATTTCTCTTAGTTGAATTTTCTCTATAAAAATGTTGAGTGACCTTAACTATTATGAAAATATTATATGTTATCTATCATATAAAATCTTAATATCTTGTAAATTATTATTATTATTTTTTTCTCTAGGTATTAAGAAACCAAGAAATTGTCAGCACACTTGCTTTAGTTACAATAAGGCCTATTTTGGGAAGTAGATTAAAAGCCATTTCCTAGCTTTTAACTCACTTCCCTCTCTTACAAAAAAGTCAAAAAAAAAAAAAAAAAACTAAAAAACAGCTTTTAACCATCTTTCTAAAACACCCCTAAGGATTACTTGGTTGATATAATTATAGCTTAGGATTGTACCAGATGATCAATTGGGTGGAATGCCTTTTTCAATCTAAAGAGTAATGACAACTATGAATTTATTTATTTATATTTTGGTGAGAACAAATGATAACTATGAAAGTATGCTTCTTAGGTTGGAAGAAAAATAAATGGTAAATGATGCGAGAACATTATTGGTTGGGAAAATATTATAATTTTTTTGACAAATTAGATAATTTCTAGGAAACATTAGCAGTAAGTCCACTTCCTAACCCGATTCAACGTCAAGAAATTCCCTTTCACTACCATGTAGTATTCATCTCTCCTGAAGAAAGTATTTGTTTCTTGATCTCTAAGATATTTCATCCGAGCATCTGTCGAATTGGTAAGGCAAATGTATCAATTCAATCTATACGATTTATTCATTACGAAATTGACAGGTGTGAAGACCGGGCAAGGTTATGCTATCTCTACCGGATCACATTCCGACCTTAATATGTGCAATCATCTTATGCTATATGTACAACGATTGTTCAAGAGACATGGTCAAAGCCTGGTGAAGAAATGCAAATTTTAGTGATTCTGCTTGTGAGCATAATGCTTTGAGTTTTGAGTTAGCATCCCATCATTCTTGACTTTAGGAAGGAATAGCGTAAAGGAGTACCTTATTATAGCTATGATTTCTCATCCTTCAATTCATGCTAAGGAATAGGGTAAGGATGCCCTCATTGGTTGGCCTGGTTTAATGGTGAGCGTTCGTCAGGCTAGGCCGACACTAGATAATAAGAGATTTTGAGTCTGTCTAAACCCGCCCAATTTTAACATTGGGCCTTTACATTTACCCAAGTCTAGCCCAAAAAATAATTATAAATCCCAAGTCCACCAATCGGGCTATATGTTAAAAAAAATTAAAACATTCTATAATTAAATTCAATCACACATTATATTTATTAAAAAAAAACTGACATTATTATAAATTGAGATATTTTGAATATAAATTGAAAGGTTTCTTAAATAAATTCAATCACACATCACTACAAATGTGACTTCACAAAAACTTGGATTTCTTTCACATCCTCCACTGAGGTTCACTAAGGTTGGGTTTGGACATTTATTTGCTCACCTATATACATATAGATAAGAGTGAGCCAAAGTCTAGTGAATAATACCAAGGTAAAGAGGTTATATGAATGAAATTCTCTAATAAGTAATATTCTTGTTAAACACATCAAACTGCCATAGGCCCATTCATACTCTTATCAAATATGTCAAACGGCCTCAGGCCTAAACATATCAAACGGTCTCTGGCCCATCATATCAAACAGCCTCTGGCCCAATTCATTCATGTCAAATGGCCTCTGGCCCAATTCATTTATGTCAAATGACCTCTTGCCCAATTTATTCATGTTAAATGGCCTCGGACCCAATTCATTGATATCAAACGGCCTCTGCAATTCATTCATGTCAAACGGCCTTTGGCCCAATCATATCGAACGGACTCGGGCACATTAATACACATTTCATATTTGCAATCATAATCATATTCGTATTCAAACGGCCTTAGGCCCAATGCATTTGTATTCAAACGTATCAAATGGCCTCAGGCCCAATTCAACACATATCAAACGCCTTGGGCCCAAATCATGTTCTTCACAGAGCCTTATACAAAATTTAGGCATATAGAATTCTCATTCATACTGCAAGTCAACAGATCCATGAAGCTTATCACAGAAGTAGCATTTGAAAAGTAACATACTTGAAAATATCTTTACTAAGATATTACTCACAGTGTTCTTCCGATGGATTTGCCCTTGCGCTTGACCTTACACATTTCATAACATATTGGGTTACAAGCGATTCAATCCGTTCTTAATTTGTTTTATTTCTCTTAGACCTCTTTCTTACCCCTTTAGTTCATTTACAATGTTCAATGCATGCCTAAGAGTGCTTAGAAATGAAAGAGAACATAAAATGAAACATAAAACAACTTTTCAAAATTTCTGAAACAAGGCTCTCCGCTCGAGCGCAGCTTTGGTCGCTTGAGCGGCCTGCAAAACTCTGTAAAAGTACTAGTTGCATACATTTTAGGCTCGAGCGACACTTCTGACGCTCAAGCAAGGAGCGTTGCAAAACAGGGTTCGCTCTAGTGCATACTTGTTCACTCGAGCTATAGAACAAATCTCTGCAAAACTTCTGGGAGCTTGGTTTTCACGCTCGAGCGACACTTTCCGCGCTCCAGCAGATAGGTCGAGTTCTGGGTTTTCCAGCAAGTTGTTTGAAGTTCAAATCACAATTCCAAAGGTCCAATTCATGTATAAAACACTCAAATATGCAAGTACACTCCCAAAAACACATATTTGAAGATAACTCACAACTATAGTTCAAAATTCCATGGCTTTAACAAATTTCAAACCATAAACTTTATGTATTCAGAATTCATGTTTTGTATCTTGCATGGACAAGCTCCTAGGCTTGAAATTAAGCTTCAATATATGAAAATTCTTACATACATGTGCCAAACAACCCTCAATACAACATGATCAACATGTTTCACATTCCAACATGCAAATTTATGGCTAATCCTCACATGCATGTACATATTAACTTCAAATTCATTATAATCAACTCAATTCTTGTTCTTAATTACATATCTTGCTTGAATTCACTTAATTATAAACTTAAACTCATGAATTTGAGTTCAATTACTCATCTAGGAGCTCCAATCTTCCAAATTCTAATTAGTTCTTGAGTTAACCTTCTCAAATTTCAAGCTTCTTGCTTAATTCCACAATTTTTTGCCTTCATCCTCTCTCTAGAACTGTTCCTCTCTCTCTAGAGTGTAATCTCAGCCAAGTAAAGAGAAATGAGCTCAAAAGATTGAGCATAAGTGTAAATAGGTCACTTATATATGCTTGCCTAATCAATTTTGATTAAGGCTAATTGATTGAGCTTAAATTAATCAATTTAATCTAATTAATTCGGTCCAAATCAATTTTTAATTAAATTTCACCATAGACTCTAAAAATCACGCTAATCATAATGGTGCAGACAATTTTAGTTTCTATAACCTCTACGGTCTTCAGACTTTAAATTATAGCAGTAAGTTCGACAAATTTTTCTACGGTGAATAGATATAGTTTCAGAAGCATAAATAATCACACAATTATCGCCGAAATCATATTAAGCATATAATCACAATCATAATCAAGGTTAATTAACATAACACAAAACAGGGTTATCACAATAAAAGGTAATATAGTCTTTCAATTTGTTGTTGTCCTTATGGACAAAAAAGAATAGAATATGAGGTGATTTCCTCAAATGTTTCAAATTTATTGGCCGGAGTGACCTAATTTCTGTTTCTGGTGCCCATTAGAATTTGATGAACAGATATAACATATCGATGAGGCTTATCTTCAATCCTATAGTTGGGTCTACATTATTTTAGTGATTTGAATCGTTTATCTTATGAATTATAAAATAAAATAAAAAAATGTATAGTCACACAATTTCATCATATATATATATATATATATTTTTTTTATAAAAAAATTTAGTTTATTTTGAAAATCATATTTATAATTTATTTATTAAAAGATAAATCTGAAAAAAATTAAGACTATGATTGTAGGATCAATTTGATTAATTTTTTTTATAAATGATATGTATACATCTTTGATCATTAAGATATGGATAAATAGGTAAATTAATCTCTTAATTTACTAAATTATAATTTATGAATAGAACTAAATGCGATACAACTTCTAGTAATAGAATTTAAAGTTAGCATATTATAGAGAATTTTAAGCTTAAATTTCCAATTTGATGGAAGTGTCTTTATATTTATAAATCTTTTATGATTGATTGAAAAACAAAAGAAAATAATAAAAACACACGTAAGTAACTTACACCACATTTCTAACTCTTTATCTTTGTATTTTTATTATTACCAAAAAGACCTATCATCACTAAACTTCTAAATTTTTCATTACATCCTCATTCCATCACCACCACCTCTATCGACATACCATGTTCGTCACTTCTCCGCCACCACTCTTCCCTTCCACCCAGCTCCTTTCTGTCTCACCCCTCTCCCTCGGCGTTAACCTTCTTTCTATCCAGCCTCTCACTACCAATTGTCGCTACCTAATTCCTTACCATCAACTGCCATCATCTAGCCCCTCTTTGTTTCACTCCGCCAACCCTAACCCTTCTCATGTAGCCCCTAACCCAAAACGTCGTTTTGTTGCCCCCATCTCTTCCCGCTGCTTCACTTCCCCTTCTTCTTATTCTCTTATTCTTTCAGATATGAAAACCCTAGGTTTTCATCTCTCTCTCTCTCGGGCAATAGTTGGGAACGTAGATGGAGTGGTTGCGGCTTTGGTAATGGTCCCGGCAGTGAAGCAACAAAGGGAATGATGGTTGCAACGGTAAGGAGCTGCGAAGATGGTAGTTGTAACAGTAGTGATGGTTACAGTGGTGAGGCGACAGAGAAAGTGGCGATTATAGCAGAATGGTAGTCGAAGGTGATGGTCGAAGGAGTTAGGGTTTTTTAGATTTTGGGTAAGGAGAAGAGTGAATGGTAAAGATGAGGATAGGAATGGAATTATAGAAATTGTGAAAAAAAAATTAAAAATTAAAATTTTAAGGATGTAAGGAGTTAGTTTTGTGGTGTAACAGAATTACCTCAACTCCATTTAATACCATAATTTTCAAAATGACCATTTTTTAATGCATCTCTATATTTGGCAATGGAATCTCAATTCAACATGTAGTTTGATTATAGGAGAATTTCTTTAAATTATCTAATTTTTACTTATCTTGTACAATATGATTTATTTTTTTATTATATATATCAAAATCTATATTTTTTTGCTGGAAAAAAATCACCATAGTTAGATAATAATGTTAATCTTTTTAGTGTGAATTTTTGAAAAATATATTATAATTATAAATGTGAATATTCATACTTTTAATAAACAAAATATTATGAATTTTTTTAAAAAATATAAAAATCAGTGTGAATATTTACACTTTTCAAAAAAATATTCATATTTTTCAAATATTCACATTTTCTCTTTTTCATTGAAAATGTGAATATTTGCACTTCAAAAAATTCACATTTTTTTATTCATAATAAGTGTCAACATTCACATAATTTAAGGATTTTTTTAGATTTATAAAATATCCTTAGGATTTAATATGGAACTGTGAGATTTATTTTAATTTTTTACGTTTTAAATATATGAAATTTCACACTATTAGAAATTTAAATTTTAAAAAAAAAAATTCAATTCATAAACCATGTGAAATTTTAAAAGCATTTTTATAAATGATCTTGTAGTACTTTTAATCAAAAGTTAACACATAAGCAAATAGATGATCCATCTCTCTGAAATATACTTTTAAACTTTAATATATCTCTTACTTTTCTATTTAAATTTTCTTGCAAGGAGAAAAGGAAACGGCGGTGGTTCACTCACCTTTTCAATCTCTTCTCCCTCCCTTCTATCCTTTTTTTCTTAACTTAGATTTGATGTTTGCCTCACCAGTCTATCCATTACTGCCTTACCTTCTCTACCATCGAGTTCAAAACTTTAAGATCTGAGTTTAGATCTTCTCACAGTCCAAAGGTCGACGCTAGATAACGCTTCACGCTAGGTGACTACCTTAATCTCAATGTTCTATATTGACCAGCGGAGGTAGGATCTTCAGATTCTAAGTTGAACACTGTAAAACAGTGAAATTTTGGATAAGTTCAATGGCAACTTAGATTTGGGGTTTTTTCCCCTCTTAATTTTTAGTTTGTTGATACAATAATAATTCTTCCTGTGTTGAGGTTTGTTTTCTCCCTTGCGAAAGCCTTTTCTTCTCCTCTACGGAGGCTTGGATCCTTACTCCTATAAAGATGATTTATCTTTTTTTAAAATCTTGTGATACCGCTGTATCAGATTGATCCAATTTTTTATCAATTTTATAATAAAGATTTTCTTCCCGATCTAAAAAAAAAAAAAAAAACTTTAGCACCTCAAAATGATGTCGTTTGTTAAAGAAAATTTGAAAAAATAAATACAAAATAAAAATTCACAATAATAGCATATCTCAAACAAACCATGTGTATTAAAAAGAATTTGTGTATATGATTAGGTTTTAAAGTTTCTATCTGTTGGCACCATAAATCTGCCATTTTTATTATTATTTATTATTTATATAATTGCAGGACATGTGGCATCCTCTTACTCATTTGGAGGTTATGAGAAGTTATGAAATGTGAAAAGATGATGGAGAATAAAGTAGAGAACATAGAGCATGAATTGGAGGTTAAAGGAAGTTATGAAGACATGAGGGATATGTGGCATTATGGGAATGAAGATGGAAGAGTGGATAGTTTTAAGTGGTTATTGGGTAGTTATTGCTGGAAGTTTTTTCCTACAAATATTTGCTTATAAATAGCCATTCATGGCTACATTGTAAAAGATCCAGAATTCATAATCAAAGACAATTGATTTCAATATTTCTTGTCATTTTCCTTATCTTAGGAGTAGTTTAATATAGATTTATATTTCGAAGTATTTATTTTTAGTATTTCCTTTTCAAAGCATTTTATACACTTCATTTTCGAAGCAAAGAAGTAGAGGTAAATAATTATTACTTTGATTGTTCACTCAATCGTTTTTCTCCATCTCCCTCTTTTTTCTTTTAATTTTTCTTTTCTCTACACTTGGCAATTTTGAAGTCCTTTTCATTGAGGCAAAAGAACCGTCAACGCAATTGTTTGATAATTGGCTTGAATTTAATTTGTAAGGATTTTTCAATCATTACTGGCACGCTCGCATTTATAATATTTTTCTTCGTAGGAAAAATAAGCCAACACTATCATAATCAAATGCTTAGTTTGATATTTATAAATTAAAGAGGAGAAGAGAAAGAAAGAAAAAATATTAAGATTTGACGTTTATAATAAAATATTTTTTTTGTTTTTTGTTTTATTAATTTAAATTCTAATGTTTTTATTTATTTTTAATTAAATCATTCGTATATTTATGTCAAGTAAAACCGACAAAAATGAGTATTTTAATTATTAAACTCAAAGATTGTTTAGAGAGTGATTTTTTTGATTAAAATAGTCAAAAAGTCAAACTAAATAATCATTTGACTTAGTTTTTTACATGTATTTTCCGTAGAAAGTTAAAAAGTCAATCAAATTGTTAATTTCTAAAGAGCTCACAATGTAGTCATACAAAAAATATTTAAAATATTTATTTTGATACTATTTTTTTCGTTTGCTTTACCTAACGAAAATAGGTAAGTAATTTAAATTGAAAATAAATCACAAGGTTATAATTTAAATTAAAAAATTAAAATTTCATATTTTATTTTGTTACGAGGTCAAACTTTAGAATTTTATTTTATATTTTTCCTAAATTAAAAACTGAACAAATAAAATTCAAACCCTACAAAGTGAGAAATGTGAAATTGAATTGATGATGGTACTCGAATCACCATGCCGAGGTGCTTCATCCCATGCAAACATGATAACTGGGGAAGTATTAATTCTTCTTCTTGACTTTGAGTCCATCATCTGATTAATGCCTTGTGTGCCATGTGCAATTGTACTTTTACGAGTATTCATCATTGAGACATTCGATAGAAAATTTAGTAAAATTTTTAAAATTTCTAACATTACTTATTCATTATTTCATAAAAATTAAAAAATTAGTTGGATCTATTTAAGAAGTCTGTAGAACTCATCATAGATTCCATTTCAATATTTCGAACCATTCATTTTATAAAACTTTCTATATATATTCATTAAAAAATTAGTTTGATCCAATAATCTAAACATTTTCATTCTATCACATTTGTTTACGAAAAAGTAGACAAAAAATATACTTTTAAAAATAGATTTTATTTTTTGGAGACACGATAAAATGAAAGAGGTTACAATTCTTAGATCAATATAATTTTTTGATAGATGATGTAATTGAGGACTCCACAAAATGAGTTGTTTGGATTATGAAAATAAGACTCGTGATGAGTCCACGAACCCCTCAAGTCCTCTTATGTTGAGATATGAACATGAAAAAAACTCAGTTTTTTTTTTCAAATAAGTTGAATTACTCATGGGCCTCTCAAGTCCTCTTATGTTGAGATGTAAATATAAAATAAATTCAACCATTTCTCTATATAAGTAGAACTAAAGTGTAAGAGATTTAAACCGACAATTTATGCCTACAGTTGCAAATGAACCAACTTGTTCACCGTGACTTGGTTTGGCTTAACGTGGTACGGCTCTACTTGACTCAGTTTGTAGTATATATAAATGAGTTCAAACTAAAATTTTAAACTCATTAAATAAACCAATTTAACTCGAGTTAGAATAAGCTCTACTCTTGTATTAGGTATTTAAATAATAGAATCTATCATTATTTATAGGAAAAATTGCAATTGGGTGCAAGGTTTCAAAAAAATTATAAATTAGTGAAAAGTTTATTAATTTTAATAATTAAAGTTATAATTTTTTTTATAAATCTATAAATATTTTGTATATCACTAATTTGTGATTTTCCCTTATATGTGCATATTGTAATACAAAATAATATTTAACCAATCAACCGAGATTGATTATGGATCCAAACTTTTTCTTTGTTATCAGATTTTCAAGCTAAGCTTGAGAATAATTAGTATCAACAAGTCAAGGCGAACTCGAGATAAATTAATTTACGAGCCAAGTTTGAGTTTGATTTTCTAGCTTGATAAACAAAAGAGCCTAACTCAAACATTACAAAGTTCGATTTAATTTGTTTACAACTTGACTTATACTTCATATTAGTTTGGTAGTAAATTATATTTATATAGAGAAAATATTTTCTATACTTTGGTTATTAAACTATTAGATTCTTCCCATTTTGTCCAAATTACAACACTAAACTTTTGTGACAGAAAATGCCAACATTTTTGTTAAAGACTAAAAGTGAAAAATGACTTATATTTTAAAGTCCCGTTTGTTTGTCCGAATTAGATATAAGAGTTTGAGAAGAATATATAATACCTAAGAATAAAAATGAAATATAATATAAGATGGATTATATATACTCACTTATATTATATTTGGTTAAAATAGGATATAAGATGGAAGCAATTATTTTTGACCTTTGAATGAAAGATATGGTGGAGAATATACAATACCATGGGAGATGGCATTGCATATCTCCCATTTTGCATCATATAATATCCATATCCGGAGCAACCAAACATAGGATATAGGATACGTAGGGAGATTAAAAAAAACAAAACATGTGAGATCTACCTTGTATTATATATGATCCCACACCTATATCCGACCTTTATATCCAATAAACAAACAGGGACTTAAGGGCGAAAGAATAATTTATTTTATGATTCTTAATGATGTTGAAGTTGTGTAGTCACGAATACTGATAGAGCAAGTTCCATGAGTGAGTCTTGTCTAAGTATTTAGAATGCATTCAAATTATATTTGAAAATATTTTGTTATGAAGGTTTATGTTTTTAAAAATAATTTATTAAATTTTATTTTGTGATACTAATATATATACATATATAAGACAATATATGACGCAATATTTTTATGGTAGACTATATAAAATTTAAATAATTCATGCTAAAATTCAACATATTTTGGTCATCATAGTCAAATTAGATGCCATAGAGATTTGACAGATAGCATTGTGTCGTTGAAGTTGATAGTTTGGTAACCATTGTAAAAAAATTTAGCATTAGCACAATTGATAAGAAATTGATGGACTTGCTCTGAAACCATAGATTCTTATTGCAAAAACAATGTAATGACAAAATAGAATCATCCAAGTTATTGTGCTCATATACCATCCAACTATGCATATCTGGGAAAAAAAAAAATAGAGAGAGAAATGAATACAGAACACTAGAGCTATAAAAGAAAAGTAAGAACTACAACGAAATTATTCATGGACTGGGAGACCTAAAACATGACAAGGATGATTCGTGCAAGTTTTCATTTGGCAAGAACCAGCGGGCTTTTGATTTAACAGTAATCGGAATTCTATATAGTTATTAGAATCAGAAGCCGAAAGCAACTAGCGGGAATAGTGATATGGGACGCTCTCATAAATATAAGGAAAAGCATAAACTAGTAAATTTCTATCCGTTTAGAACACCTAGCTTTTGCAGAGATGCTTTGACATTGCTGCTGTTGCACCCTTCAGACTCGACAAGATTGGGGTTGTCATATGGCATAACATATTCGAGAGGATAGTTTCTGTTACTATGCAATTTGTGTGCACCGCTGCAAACTCCCTTCAATATCACAGTTTTGTGTATTCCACCAATTAATCCTTCATAATCCGTGTCCCCGCTTTCTCCCACAAAGACCACTATATTTGACAATTCTACCCCCCATCGGACATACAAGTACCTGCAAAGAAAGTACAATTATTATGGAAGACGGTCTCCTAAAATTACTAAATAATGCTCTATGCACCAATTGGTATATCAATTAGTGTATAAACGGATGATGTAACACGATTTTAGAGGTTTTGAGTATTTATAATTTATATAATGGGTAGAGTCGTAATTTTAAAATGGTAATATCATAACATATGTTGGTACACATTAATTAGTATACCAATTGATACATGTAGCACCACCAAAAATTATTTCATAAAAAGAAAACAGAAATGTTGAAACCCCAATCAAAATGCAGGAGAGATGTTTTCACAAAAAGAATAAACAAAAATGGAAAGTTCACCCGGATGCATAGGGATGTGAATTGCCTTAGCATTGTGTACACAAATCTCTTTAGTTTTCACGACTTTTTCACTCATAATAGTCATGAATTTCGATAACTAGTTGCAATTGTACAGCAAAATTCAGGGCTGCATGTACTGCAGATGAACTTTAAAACAAGCTACGTTTTAGTCTCAATACCACTGAAAGCATAAAAATGAGATATTTCCAAAAAGGCATAATGAGTTCTGTCATAAGTAATGCAAAAAGATAATTGACGAACCTTACAAAACCTTCTCATGATTCAAAATTCACATATCACTCCAATCGTCAAAAGCACTAAACTAATGCGTGAATCTGTGTAACTGGAACATAAGATGCATACCAAAATTCTGAACATTATCTGGTTAACTTCTCATTTTAATTTAACCAAACCAGTGGCAGGAAACACTACTTCAAACATTGTTTCATGACCAAAACATATCAACAGATGAGTGATATATCAAACAAATCGATTCAGACCTAAAAGGCACGAACACTTCTGTGGAGGAAGTGTGTCATGTCAGACATCAACACTCTTTGAACACTTCTAAAAGCATGTCCAACACTTCTTCAATACGTCTTATTTAAAAAATCATATTCATAACATTGGACACTTTATCCACATTTCGAGGACATTTTGGTGATTACTTCTTGAATCCTATAGACACATCACATGTGATGAATAATAACAATGTTTTGCATTCTTCATAACACAACGTATGCACTCTACAAATATTTTTGAAATACTTGGAACATGAATTGCAATGTTCTATAATGGTTTTGCATTCTTTAGGATGTTATTGTTATATGAATGATATCTAGATGTTTAATGTGATTTTTTATATGTAATTAGTGTTATGTTACATATTTTTCAACACACTATGATATTTTAAAATATAAAAAAAAAAAAGAAAAAAGAAAAAATTTAACGTGACCCAACCATGTCGTATCTTGTATTTTTTTAACATCATTGTGTCATATTGCGTGCAGTATCCATGCTACTTAGATTAAGACAATCACAAAAACACCACGGATTATCAATGAATTTAACTCTACCTACCACAATATGGGTTCCTACAAAATTATTTGTATATAAAGATATTCT
The DNA here is from genome assembly GCF_055761805.1 of Camellia sinensis. Lineage (NCBI taxonomy): Eukaryota > Viridiplantae > Streptophyta > Magnoliopsida > Ericales > Theaceae > Camellia > Camellia sinensis. The sequence continues at coordinate 120,665,002 of NC_138971.1, read as the reverse complement.
GTTACGTGGACTCTTCTATTTCGTCACAGTACCCGTGGACACATGATATAACATGGGTAAGGGTGTGGATGTGTCTTGCACCCATACTCATTAGACACTCATCCGATACGATGTTTGGAAAGAAAAAAAAAAGTAGCTCACAATTTTTAGTAAAAGAAATATTTCTTACCGCTAACATGAATGGAAAAGAGAAATTCTACATTTCTAGCAAATCTTATTTAATTTCACGTGTTTTAAATAATTTACATTATCTTATATAAGAATATTATATAATATATACCCTATAAGTGTGCAGGATATGTGTACTTAATTTTAGATACATATCCCAATATCTAATATTTAAGTTTAGGAAAGTCCGACATTTGGACACGCATCCGCACCCGATACTCACACCCGAATCCATGTAACATAGGTAAGATAAGAGCATGTGAGTGTATCCAAAATGATTATAAGTCTAACCAGACAAACATGTCGAGCACAGTGATAGTCATAGAAAATTTACAGATTATGTTCTCGATTGATACCATGCTGCAAAGTAAAACCACAATCACTTGATAGCTCCAAGAGTGTGCTACTATCAATAAGAACAACGAAGACCTTGCAAGACTGTTTGAAAGATTGTCTACTTAAAAATAAAAATAAAAATAAAGTGAGCAGCATAATGCTCTTTGCTGAACACTTGCTGCTTTCCATTTGTGTGTTTATGTTTAGGCTGCCATGGTGTTTCATATGCCCATTATGGATAATGTGTATGGGTACGTGAGCTGAGCTATATTGTACTCTCTTTCTTTTTGTAACAAAATGCTACCCAAGAAAAAAAAACAAAAAAAACATAACATAAAAAGGGGAAAAGATGACAACCACAACACACCTGAGGGCCTGGGATCGAGAAGCCAGCACAGGGATCACATTCATCTTTGTACCATTCTGACAATAAATAACGTGACTTCTTAGAGCCTGAATTCGCATCGATTTCCGAAGTTCCTTAACAGGAGGAACCTACAAAGACAAAGTAAGTATTAAAATTACAAGTGCATGGCGACCAATATGTCAATTGATTTAGGAAGTGACAGTTTAAAATAAGCATTCAAATTGACTAGTGGACTGGGGAAGCTTTCCGCAAACAAATTGCAGATACAATTTACCAATGCTGGGTCTTTCACTTTGAATGAATAGCAATGTTTAGCCGATCCTGATTCATCTTCAGCAACCACTGGTCCTCCTTCTACTCCCTTTTTGTCATTGATAGAAGCAGCCCAACTAACCAATGTTTTCCTCAAACCTTCTCCACCCCAACGGTAATCAATGTGCGAGTAATAGTCTAAATCTGCTATGATAGGAAGCCCAAAAGGACCATTTTCAGAAGTTGAGGATGGATAGTAGAGTTCACTACCACTGTTGCATATAAAAGCATCAAAGTCCATTGGACTCAAGCCTCCTGACTTCAGAAGAGAGAATATCTCAGTTATGCACGAGGCCGCTGACAATACGAAGCCTATAGAGCCCACACTCTTGCCCGGACCAGCAGCCTCAACAATCACTTTGATGATATCAAGAAAATCAGAAGTCATATCACAATCCACAGCAATGACAAAGACTGACTTCCTCCGTCTTAATATTAGAGACTTGCTCATATTATGTTCTATTTTTTCCATGTAACCAGATTTTTGTCGGTTTTCTTCCGTACCCTTTGACAATGTCAAACTTGAATTCTCTACTCTGCTCTTTCCATCAGTAGCATGATCTTCAAAATCTAAAGCATTATCAAATGTTCCACTTCCCTCAATTGACATCTTTAAGTTCAAAGATAGATCCTTGATATCCCTCAAGGAATCACTGGGTGAATCTGAATCTGAATTTTCAAATCCATCGTCACTTTTTTGCCATTGCGGCTGCCTTGATTTGCAGATGGCAATTCGAGATAAGTATGTCTTACAATGCTCCGGCCATGAGAAAGAGTGAATATTTTCCAGTCCATTCTGTCTACATCTTGCCCAAAGTTGCTTGTCTGCAACAAGCTTGAGAAGAGCATCAGCAATAGAATGCTGATCATGGGGGTCAACTAGCAGGCCATTATCAAGAACCTGAACTAAGCCATGGTCAGTATTGAAAAACTAGGATGACAGTTCATCTTGCTACAACTCCAAATATCAAATCAGAAAAATCTTTTAGGCTGTGTTTGGATCATGGATTTGTGTAGGGATATGGGAAGGGAGAGGAAAAAAGTGAGCGATTAAGCTAAATTTTTTCTCCATTTCCCTAAACTTTTTCCTTTCCCTTTCCAAATCCATCATCCAAACACAGCCTTAAGCAATAAGGTTCCAACAATGGACACACCCGATGAATATCAACTGGACCTCCATTTTTTGTGGCAACCATAGGCAAACCACGAGCTGCTGCCTGTTCAGTGAAAAGAGCTAACCTTGGATTAGCTCATGAATGAAGAAGTGAAACATAAAGCTCTGCAATTAATAAAGTAATGGCAAGCACCTCAATAAGAGTGAGCCCAAATGGCTCAATGAAAGCTGGATTGATGAAGACACCCTAAAAAATGTTCGTTAGAATGAGAAAGTCAAACTAGAAAAATAATAGAGTAATATCATCACAAATGATACTGCACATAGAAAAATAAAATAAAAAGAAAAACATAATCAGGTAATTACAACTACTCATTTACCCCAGTCATATTCTTTTACTTACATATATCTATAACCAAAGTGAATAATAAAAATGATATTTAACAACAATAACAATAACAAGATGCCCTCTATTTCATCATATAGGGCCATTAAGCAGGGCATCAAGATGCAAAGTGAGTTATCTTCGATCTATATTCCCCTACTTCCCTATCTTACTCTACAATGAATAATTCATTTCCTCATGCATGTCTGGCTATAGGATCACAATCTTTGGCATTTACAGTTACAGCTTGAAGATAAGGGCAGTGCTCTGTCAATAACTGCCCCTACCTCTCTGGCATCCCAATTCAAACGTAGGAGCTATTCCTCATTATTGAGGGTGCTTAGAAATCCCTCTGGAGCTGAAACCTATTTCACATTTCAAGAGTATGCTTACAATGTATATGGAATCACCCCCAACTATTTCACATATTACGTAAATTCTATTGTTTTGGTTTTACACAACATGTAAATGTCATTTGTTGTTCACAAAGGCTTCTTTTTTTTTTTAAATTTTTTTTAATTATGTACATTATATGAACCAATAAAATGCCTTAAAATGATAGTCTAATCTAAGATGCTAATTATATAGCTCAAAAAATTATATGAAATAATTTAAACAACTATTAGGAAACAACTGATATTGACCAATTCCCTCTTATTATTATTTCTTTTATAATTATTATGTAAGAAATTTCTTCTATCAAAAGCTAACTTCTTTTTTTTTTTGGCTACACTTACCTTGATAAACAAAATTCCTGACTCCGTCCCTGATCACATGGATGACATCATACAACAATAGAAGTTGCTTAACCATTAGATACCTACATGATGATCTTTCATGTCAATGATATAACTCACTACCAAACAATGGTGACCAATGTCAAATTCTTTCTCCAATCCATAAAGGATTGGAGAAAGGGAAAAGGGAAAAAAAGAAGGAAATTTAGAGGACATTAAAATATGACACTTGAAAAAACCATATGTGCAAATGTATTGACAGAATAACTGTAGCACGATCTATTCAACCATGCTTAATCATTTTGCTTCATGGAAGTGCAAAAGATAACCCTTCTCGTATCACAATTCAATTTATGATTTGCAAAAAGATACCTTTGTTGTTGCTGCCAGATGATATATGTCAGGAACATCAGACTGCTTGTGGTGTTTAGGATATGCCACATGACCATACAGATCATATTTGTCAATAAGTTTTAATATTGAAAGAAGAACAGTTGCATTTGTGTTAGACATTTCATCGATAGCATCACGGTTGCCCATTATTAATGTCTGCAACAACAGAAATGCAAAGGTGTAGTCACAGAACTGAAAAAGATACCTCAGTTGACTAAGACTTTTCAACAGCTCACAAAATCATATAGATGTATTAATAATCAAATGCAACTCAAAGTTTGAACATACAAGGTTAGCAAGTTCCCTCAATGGCTTGCATTCTCCAAAAGCTTTGACTAAAGTAGTTATATTCTTTTTTGGGTCTGGCCTGGCAAGTGCAAGTATCATAGGTTTGCGAGCATTGGAAAAGAAACGCATTATCTGCAAAACAGAAGATTACCATGATCAGAAATATGTTTATTGGCTGATTTTCTGCAGCAGAAAGTAACTTGGACAATCAAGTCAACAACATAAATGATTGTCTCTGTCACAAATGAACAGATTTAGAGAACAAAAAATTGTTCAAACCTCAGACCAAATAGGTGGATTATCTTCATTTCCTTCAGTTTCCCCATCCATATCAGCATCTTGTGGAACAATGTGATTAAATTCCATTCCAGGAGGCATCACCTAATACCAATATGACAATTTTGAACATGCATGTACAAGCAGCAAATAGTGTGAAATGACCTAACCAACCAAATAGAGAACCAACAATAATCAAATAGTGTCTGATTTAGCTACTGAGTGGAGCCTCATTGGTTTAACAAGAAGACAATCTTGGTACTTACAACCATGCGAGGCATAGACCTGCCATAACAGCTCACATTGCGCTTAATCCTTGCTCTTAGTTTGCGCTCTAATATTGGATCAAATCCATCATACAACCTCCATTGCTCTTCTATTTCCTGTCTAGTGCTAGTGATGACTACTTCAGAGGCATCAAGAGATAATTCCTCAGCCTCTATACGTCGCATTATTTTGTATGCGGCATTTATTTCGTCCCTTGACTGTCGTCCTTGTTTCAAAAGTTGTTCAAGCTTGTCTCGTCCAAGTGAGTGACCAGTAAAGAGCATTGGTACATTTAGAGCTCCTGACAGAAGAGCAGCAGAGTCACCTGCATCTGCATAATGTCCATGGATGGCAACAGGCCAGACTGGTTCCATACCACCAATTTGCTCACCAAGAACTCTGGACATCTGTATGATGTGGCAAAGTGCACCATCCACAAATTCAGAAATATGAGGCCAAAGGAGCTCTTTGGGAATATATTTATCTTTTGGGCCAAATGGTATACGAATTATATAAGCACCACTGCTCTCCCCAGTTTCATGAATGTCATTTTCTGAGTTCCTTGAGTTTAGCATCTCTGTTGGTTCACCATAACTCCAATCTACATCTGGTGATGATACTTGCCTCGTCAACAAATCGACCCGATAAACTCCAGGCATTTCGCCTAGGGCCCTGGCAAGTTCCACAACATACTTAACCTGAGTACCAAAGAAAATAAGCAAGAACTTCCCATGAGATACACTTTTCAGATCTTGATAATGTAGGTGTCACACAAAACCATGTCAACAAGAATTTGTAGAAAGAAAATCATGGCCAGAAGCTACCTGGCCGCCTGTATCAGAATCCCGTCCAAGCTCCATGTTTTCACCACGTATCAATCCATGGAGGCTGCAGGAAGACTGGTGATTAAAAGGAAATAAATTCCACCACAAATGTCTAAATTATTTTGGAATTTTTCCACTCATCATCAGTATAAAAAATTAAATAAATAAAAAAGAGGAGAACAAAATACACAAATATATATATATATATATATATTTTTAATCAGCATATATATATATTTTAAAATAGCTGTCACAAGTAATCTTAATTAGAGGTTAAGTGTTTGAAAGAAATTAAAATATACAAATATAAAAAAAGAAAGCAAGAAAGTAATTAATCCATGCCTTATTAACACAATGTAAAGTTTCTTTTCCTTGTGTTGATTAGCCCAGTTCTCCATAGCATCAACAGAACTGATCCTTGGCATTCTTCCTCTAGTGCTGCCACCATGAGCTGACATATCACCAACCACGTCTCCTTTCTCTCCTTCTGATAAGTCTTCTGACATATCAGCAGTTGCCTCTCTACGAGCTTTTTCACGTTCAAGTCGCTTTTTAGCTGAGTGCTGAGCTTCTTCACCTTCAAGCTACATCAGGAAGCCAAGTTTACTGAATAAGAAGGTAAACAACACAGTACTTCAAGGACATAGTCATCAGAAACAAGGGGGGAGATTTGAATATAACTATAGAAAAAAAAATTGCAAAAAGGAAAAGAAAAAATTTTCAATAAGGAAATTTTTTTTCTAAAATAGGAATAGCTATGCATACAATTTGAAACTACTTCCAACATAGTTCAGAACATGATGCTTGAATCAGATAAAAGTTACAACACAGCTGCCTCATAAGAAATGTAAATGAACCTTCTAATAAATCAAAATGATGATTTCTGCTAAATCCAGTGGTGGACCCAAGAATCATGGTTAGTAACGAACACAAAAGCAAACCTATCCCTAACATTCCATTCCATTTAGGAAACTGTGAGAAAGAAATGAAATGATTACTTAAGTATGTAGAGAAAACAAAGAAAATTAAAAGTGTAATTCTCCGATAGCCCAAATTGCATCCTCCACCATCTCAATCTGTTTGAACTCCACCAGGTCTAGCTTACCCATCCCACCTTGAAATCCCCCCCACCAAAGGCTTACATAAACACTGATGTATTCTCTTGCCTTCTTTTTCTTTCTTCTCACTCTTCAATTTGTTTTCTCTCTCCAGAAGGATATGAGGTACTCCCTGTGGAGGCCAACCTTAATAACTGTCACGCCCCAAAAATATAGATACCGAACAACCCATTATATTCCTCAACATATATGCGGAAGCTTAATAAATCTCAATCATTATGATACTAGAAACATCTCCAAAACTATACTCCATTCATAAATGTCCTTTGAGTTTTACAAAATAACATCACATGCATTAATAAATTCATCGATCCTGAAACATGAATCTATAGCATGTGATCTATAAGGACAATAGTAAATAAATGCAAGTCTCCAAGACTTAGCTTGGTTACTGTTAGAATACTTATTTTTGTTCTCTTGTTAACATTTACGTAAGTTGAGGGTACAATGGTCATATTGCTATGTTAGGATTTGTATATATATTTTGCTGATGTAGAGTTGAGAAAAGATGATTATTCAACATATATAAAATTTCTCTGTTCTTCTTCTTCTTCCTAAATCCCAACTCTAAATTCCTTCATTTTACATTCTAACTAGGGTTTCTTCAAAAAACAAGGGGGCTGGGTCAACTATTCAATCAAATGATATTGATCATGTTTCCCATCTCTTCTCGAGAAACAAGTGGACTATTTCTTTACAAAATTGTGCTCAATTTCATATGTGGCAATTCCGCCAAGATCTCTTTGGTAGTTAGGGGAAGAATCCGCACGAATCGGGTATCAGAGCAATCTATTCTTCATTAGAAAGTTTCTACAGACTCTGCAAATCGATTAGAGGCGATCGAGACATGTTGATGTCATCGGCCATACGATGACGTCAGCATGATGTAAGCACTGTACAAACGGATCCTTCACCCCTAAATTCGAAATTTCCTCTTCAGACTTATGGTGATTTTTGCGAAATTTTTTATCATCCTCGAAGTGAGTTTTCTATTTATGAATGTTTTTCGATTTTTTTGATATCAAAGCTTGGTTAGGCCTGTGATTGGTGTGCTGTTTGTCTAGCCACTATATGTTGTGGTCCAAGAGGGTGTGTTAGAATGTGTCCCAGGCTAGTTATAAGGCTCTAGTTTCCTTCTTCTTAATACCTAAGTTTTTTTGGTGTCAATCTTCAAATTTGGATTTGGGACTAGTTTTTGTTGAATTTGCCTGCTGAAATCCTATCTCTAGGAGCCGAAATACACACCCTGAGTGTTATTTGCTATTATTTTGTTGATTTACTGCTGTTGGGTTGATATTTGATTCAATTCGATTCGATTTTGGCCTCTTTCTGAACTGTACACGTTCGGCAGTGTTATTTTCCAGTTTCTACCTACTGAAACTTACTGTATAGGGACCGAAAATTATCTAGCAATGACTGTTTGATCTTAAAGTGTTGATTTGTGTTGGTGGGTTGGTGTTTTTTCTGTTGAATTTAGGTCTAAATCTGTTTGGTCGATTGAACTAGTTTCGCATCTATACTCATTGTTGTAAGTGCTGATTAGTGTGGGTAATTCCTTTTTGCAAGGTTTCTGCTACATTCATACTCTTGTGTTGAGTATTGTGTGTGATTTATTGTCATGGCTGAAACTGAGACTAAGGCTATGGTTGTGGGTAAAGATGATGACATGCCCAAATCTATTACTACCAAGAAATTGAATGGTGCCAATTATTTGACTTGGGCCCGTGCTGTAAAAATTTTCTTACGTGATAAGAAGAAATCCTGCTTCATTAGCGAACTCCCTTCTGTCACTGACAACAAAGCTTATGAAGATTGGTGTAGTGAGGATTCCTGTGTTATGGGTAGGATCTGGCATAGCTTGGAACCACATGTTGCTACTACTGTGGAATTTTGTGATACCTCTAAGGAAATTTGGGACTCCCTTGTTGAATCATTTTCGAATCAGAGTAATGTCTCTCGGGTATATGAGCAGATTTTTGCTATGCGCCAATCTGACCGGGTCCCTTTCTGATTATTATAGTAGTCTCAAGACCTTGTGGGATCAATTATTTCAGCATCGACCCTTCACTACTGATATGAACAAACAGAAGGAACATTGGAAGAAGTTTATGTTGGCTTCTTTACTCTCCGACTTAGATCCTGAATTGCAGGGGTTCAAGGATCAGATTCCTGCCAGTGAGACTTTACCTTCTGCTGCTAATGCCTATTCTCAGCTGTCACGTTCTTCTTTGGGATAGGCACAACCCACCTCTGTGTCCTCTACCTTATCATCTTCTGCATTAGTCTCGAATAGTGGTGATCATGGGTCTACTCGAGGGTTTTTTTTGGCCATCTGCTCAACAGGGCTCTTATTCTGGTTCATGGGGCTTTCGTGGGGCTGGTTCCGTGGTGGTTTCAAGGGTGGATATAGTAGTGGACCTGGTTGTCGCACACGTGGTGATCGTAAGTGTACTTATTGTGGTTCCCAAGGTTATACAGAACCTTGGTTTTGGTAAAAGTATGGTAAACCGGACCATGTCTATCAAGTTATGGATGCCCCATCCTCACAATCCTCCTTGCTTTCCACTGGTTCTGTTGCTTCTCCGGTTGAGTCTCATGAGACACTCACTACTCAGATTAGTGAGCTTAACGCTCTTGTCCAGTCCCACCAGCCTAGTCTACCTTTATCGTCTACCGCTACTATGGCTAGTTCAAGTAATATTGCATGTATAGTTAAGTCCACCTAGCCTTGGCTCCTAGATTCTGGTGCTAGTTCCCATATCTCTGGTAATTCCCCACTTTTTGATACTCTAAGACATGTTGATCATTCTATTATACTTGCTGATGGATCTCCTCGACCTGTCAGTGGTCAAGGTCCTCTTCACCCCACGTCATCTTTTTCGTTACCTTCGGGTCTTTATGTTCCTAAGTTTCCATTTAATTTACTGTCTGTTAGCCAATTGACAAAATCTCTCCACTGTTCGATAACCAAGAGGATGATTGGTTCGAGGTATGAGAAGAATGGCTTATATTTTTGGACACGAAGCACTCTCCTAACCCTCCATCTGCTGTGTTGAGTGCAACTGTATCTCTTCTTCAGTGGCATTTACGCTTGGGTCATCCCTTCTTGGCTACGCTCAAGTTAGTTGTTCCTGCTTTGAGTCATGCTTCTCAACTTGAGTGTGAAGCTTGTCAATTTGGGAAGCATCACCGTAGTTCTTTTCCTAGTCGTAGTGGTATGCATGTGTTTGAGCCGTTTGCTCTTGTCCATACAGATATTTGGGGTCCTTCTAGACCACTTTCAATGTTAATGGTTTTTTTTTTATTTTGTTATTTTTGTGCATCTTGTTTGTCGATTGCGGAAGGCCTTGTATGGTCTTCAGCAATCCCCTCGTGCCTGGTTTGATCGTTTTAGTGCTATTGTGCTTGGCTATGGATTTCACCGTTCCACCTTTGATCACTCTGTTTTTGTGCGCCACTCATCTCCTAGGAGTATTGTTCTTAGTCTACGTAGATGATATCATCATTTCAAGGAGTGACTCCACTGGTATTGCTGATTTGAAGCAGTATTTGGGCCAACAATTTCACACCAAAGACTTAGGCCATTTTTGGTATTTTCTTGGGATTGAAGTTTTCCGCTCTGCTGGGTTGGTTTCTTTCTCAACGGAAGTATGTTCTTGATCTTCTTACTAAGACTGGCCTATTAAGCACTCGCCCTAGTGATACTCCCATGGATTCTAGTGTCAAGTTTGATGATGATCTAATATTTGTTTTAAGCTATACTCCACTACACCGGCTTCTACCAGAACACGCCTTCGAGCGGAGAACAGGGCACGCTAGCGAACTCCGGCTCCACGAAAGAAGTAACAGAAGCCTGAATCATCGGACAGTGAACGAGGAATAGAACCGCTAACCACCAAGTAAGCAAGAAACTGAGGAATGATAAAGTGACAATTGACTACAAACTGGGGACTTATTTCCCGATATTAGTTGTTATCGTCGGTTGGTTGGGAAGTTAATCTATCTAGCTGTCACTCGTCCCGATATTACATATGTCGTGGGTGTGGTCAATCAGTTTATGCATGCTCTCCACGAACCCCATTTTGTGGCTGTGTGTCGTATCTTGCTATACTTGAAGAGTGCTCCAGGTCGGGGTTTGCTCTATCACCCATCTTCCTTCTTGTTTGTCACTGGCTTCAATGAAGCTAATTGGGCTGGTAATAGGATTGACCGACGTTCCACCTCGGCCTATTGTACCTTTGTTGGTAGTAATCATGTTACTTGGCGTAGCAAGAAACAGACTGTTGTTGCTCGTTCTAGTGCCGAGGCTAAGTACCGTGCCATGGCTCATATTGCTTCTGAGATGCTCTAGGTTCAACCTTTTCTCTGGGATTTGGCGTTTCTGTTCCCACTCCTATGAACATGTCTTGTGACAATCAGGCTGTTATCTTTATTGCCAATAATCCTATGTTTCATGAACACACCAAACATATCGAAGTTGATTGGCATTTTATTCGTGATCTTTTATTTCGTAAGCAACTTGTGACTCCTTATGTCCTTTCTGAAGATCGATTGGGTGATATTCTAACCAAGCCCTTGGCTCGGCATTCGTTTCATCATTTATCCATCAAGCTGGGCATGTTTGATCTCTATGCTCCAGGCTTGAGAGGGAGTGTTAGAATACTTATATTTGTTCTCTTGTTAATATTTACGTAAGTTGAGGGTACAATGGTCATATATTATTGCTATGTTAGGGTTTGTATATATATATTTTGCTGATGTAGAGTTGAGAAAAGATGATTATTCAACATATATAAAATTTCTCTCATCTTCTTCTTCTTCTTCTTCCTAAATCCCAACCCTAAATTCCTTCATTTTACATTCTAACTGTTACAACAAAAGTGGGTCAAGGCTCAATACGAGAAAGCCCATGGCTATACAAAAGAAAGTAACAAAACGAGCCTTAAGCTCCAAGATCCTCCGAAGCTCTCATTTTGGCGGAGGTATGCCGTCAACAACTGAAAGTTGTTTCCATGTAGGCTGAGCATAAAGTCCAGTAGAGATAACTTAATGACATGTATGATAGTTAACAATGCCATACGGTGGATGCTTATGGAATTCTATGCCCAAAAAATATGAGGTTTTATCCTTTCGAAACAATGCCATGCAAGAGCTCCAAAACCACATCTCAAACACTTCCTTTGAAACAGAGAAACAGGATAATAAATACAATGCCGTAACTCCCCAAGGTTAGTGTCTGCAAATAGTTTCTCAAGCACTATCAAAAGCCACTTTATCGCCTCCTAACTGGAAGGAAGGCACTTACCGTGCAGGTAATTAACCACAAACACACCCCCTATATAGATTTACCATCTTATTTATCCCTTTCTCAAAATGAAATCATTTCCAAAACATAACGCATTTAGTTCACAATTTCATGATATGATTCCATGAGATATATGATTTATAAACAGTTTAATCGCCTAAACCACATGCAATTTCTAACACACGGCAATGATATCTTTCACCGATAGCTAAAACAGTCATCTGTAAATTTCAAAATTTAAAGCATAACAACAATGATTTAATCCAACATGATATCAAAATCCGAAATCTCCTTGATTTTCCCAAAATCTCAATGGTTCCCAATAAACAACATTCATACTTATTAAGAGTCTCATAAATCTCAACATTTCAAAACCAATTTCCAAAAAAAGAAATTAATTTAATTTTTCCAACAAACTCAATATTTCAAAAAGAGTAATTAATACCCATCATTTCCAAAGTTTCACAAATCTTTCTAATTAAACCTTTTCCCAAAAGCTTCAAAATCAAACTAGGTTTTTATAGAAAAATTGGAGTTTCTTTCTCGAAATATCATTTTCTTCCAAAACCAAGTCACAAGTTAACTGAAAGAACATTTATTAAGCAAAACCCAAGAAACCCCCCCCCCCCCCCCTTTATGAAGTAATAAATAACTTAAATCAAACCCTAGCTTTCCAAAATCATTTACTTTATAAAATAACACCTATCAAAGTTAAAGAGCATAGAAGACATCAAGAAAATCCCTACCTCAAAGCAAGAAGGAAGAAAAACCTCCAAAAGTTCATGGTAGTGAAACGAAGATCTACACTTAATCTCAAATGAGCAAGGTAAGAAGATGCCTCTAAGTGAATAAATCTTAAGCTTGAAGTGAAAAAGTTAAAGTTTAGAGAGATATGGTGGGTTTCACAGTGGAGAGAAGAAAAAGGAGAGAGAAAGAGAAAGTAAAGTGAGGAAAGAGAGTGGGTTTGGGTCTATTTATAGTCTAGGTCAAAGATAGAATGTTTTTGCCCAAAACCAAAGAATATAAGTCAAAAATTCCTAAAAAGTAGGACCAAGCGTAGCAAACAAAAATCTGAATTTTCCGCAAGTGTCAACACCCAGAGGAGGGGTGTTAACCCCAAGAAGCAATGGTGAAACACTAATGTTTGAAGCAGACAGGGTGTCAGCACCTGAAGGCCCTGGTATCGACACAAGAAACCAATAGCAATAAAAAACAACGCCCAATTAGTACACATTAATGTATGTTTAGCAGGGGAAAGATTGAGTACACACCTAACCTTTGGCATAATGCATAAAGTGGTTGTTGTTCTAACCCCATGCATGCATGCACAGTCAAGGAGGATGGCGTAGGAAGACCTCCACTGGAAGTGAAAGTCTATGCTGGGCATATCTACAAGCTTCTCCCTTCTCTTCACGTTGTTGGCATTGTTGACACTCACCCTCACCATTAAAGAATGTAGAAAATTATGTGGGTTTGTCTCCTCTCTCTCTCACTCTCTTTGTGTATAAATAGAGACGAGAGGGAGAGGGTGATTTGTATAAGATAATAGAGAGAGAGAGAGCTGTGAGTTGATTCTGAATTTTTATCTCCTCCTCTGTATTTGTATTTTGCTCCATTTTAGTGAAATTCTCTTTTTTGCTCCGTGGATGTAGGCATTGGGCCGAACCACGTAAATATTGTGTTCTATGTGTGTGTGAGATAATTTTCTGGGTGTGTTTGATCCTAACAAAGTGGTATCAGAGCCTGGTGTGTGTTTTTCGAAAAAAACAGAGTGTATTTTCAAAAATTGCTCAGAAATCAAAAGTGGTCAAAATCCACTTTTTATTATACCAGGTTGAAGCTCTCGACGAGACAAGCACAGAGGTGAAAATTGCGTAAAAAATTGAGGTCGGATAAGGCCGCACGCGCACTTGACGCCGTTCTCTCGCGTCGGTGATTGGCCGCACGCGCTTCAAGCGCGAACCCAGGGAAGAAACGACTCTTCTGGGTGTTGCTACGGGAAGTTAGGAGTTCAAAACTCCTTGGAGACAAAATAATTTTTTTTTTAAAATCCACTTGAGCTGAGTCGCCCAATACGGAACCGTTGACCGAGCCGAGTTGACCAAGCCGAGCTGCTGACGACACGCTGGCGTCAACCTATCTGGAGGAATTATCCGATGCTTCTCAGCTGCACCAAATTCTGCCGATCTGAACCATTCAACCTGTTTTGGCTTGATCTGAGCCATTCTGAATCCGTTTTTGGTGATCCAATAGTGCTTTCCAACTATTTGGAATATTCTAGACACATCCGTACGGTTGGATTTTGCAAATCAGCTTTCAAAAAATTGTAGTCTTCTTTTGGCAATCCGAAGTGCTTTTCAGCCTAATTTGATCAATCCGGACTCAACGGCAAAGTCTGATGGAGGAATCAACGTTGACTTCGGGATCTATGACAAAGCAGAATGCTTCCAATTATGCCATTTGGAAGCCCAGAATGGAGGATGTCCTATACTGCCGAGATTTGTTTGACCCCATTGAGCTTAATGGAGTTAAACCAACAACAAAAAAAGACGAAGATTGGAAGCGGAAGAACCGAAAGACCATTGGCCAGATCAGACAATGGATCGATCACAGTGTCTTCCACCATGTCGCCCAAGAGACTGATGCCTGCTCTTTGGACGAAGTTAGAAGGCATGTACCAGTTGAAGACTGCTCGGAACAAAGCCCTCCTGATGAGAAGACTAGTGAATTTGAAATTGAAAGGCGGTATCTCTGTTGTTGAACACACCAGTAAGTTTTAAAATCTGGTGAACCAACTGGCAACTGTCAAAATGGAGTTAGATGATGAGATGCAGGCCTTATTGCTGCTCAGTTCTTTGCCAGACAGTTGGGAGACGTTGGTGGTGTCCCTCAACAACTGTGTCCCAGAAGGGAAACTGACCATGAGCATGGTTATAGATGCTCTATTTAGTGAAGAGGCAAGAAAGAAAGACATGGGTGGAGATTAGTCCCATGCCCTCGTCACAGAAAATAGAGGTAGAGGTAGAGGCTGAGGTAGGGGAAGAAGCAAAAGTAGAGGATTGTTAGAATTTCCCATCTTTACCTTCACCTACTCCACTACACACTCCACTTCACCTACCTCCACTTCACCACACACTCCACTTCACCTAACCCACTATCACCTCCACTACACCTACTACCACATTTTCTTCTATATATAGATTGTATAGGAATTGTAATTAATCAATCTTGTAATACATCAAAATATCAATCAATAATATACATCAATTTATTTAACATGGTATCAGAGCAAGGTTAAGAACCTATTCATTCTGCTTCACCGGCGGGCGGCAGCTTCGCCTTGGCTGCCCGCCGGACCTCTACACATACCCAGACTGTAACTTCTCTTACCTCTCTCTTACCTCTCTGTTCTGTCCATTCAAAGCTCAGAAGCGCCGGAAAACCCCTCCGGAATACCACCGCAGCCCCTTCCACGACCAGTAGGTGATCTTTCTTCTTCATAATCAAATTCAGTCCATGCCTTGACCTGGTCAGCTGGTAGAGGCGGCTGGTACCCGACAGAAGATGTATCCAACAATCCTCCTCTTGATTAACTCCACAATAGTTACAGTTTTGTTGATAGCTCTACCCATCGCCTTGAATACAATCTCGGTTGAACTTTTTTCCTGAAGCAGACTCATAGCATAAGTGATATAGCTTCTCATCCTCCCCTGGCTCGTAATACATACGTGTGTGTTTTGAATATTTTGATCGCATATACCTTCATCATCCTCTTCATTTTTGATCCATCTTTCTTGGGTGATTTTTTTAATCATCATCATCAGTAGTTGGGTTGGGTTGTGTCCGTCAAAGAAAGCTCTACTTCAATGAATTCAAATGCCCCGTCTTCAAGCTCCGGAGGAGGCGCTGCTGCTGCTGCTGCTGGATCAACTGATTCTTCAGCACCCAGACGAAATTCCAAGCGACCCAAATATTCGAAGTTTACTCAACAGGAACTTCCTGCTTGCAAACCAATTCTTACACCAAGATGGGTGATTTCAGCATTCATGCTTAAGCCATTGCCCCACATGGGCATGCCTCTCACCGCCCACTTTCTGAATATAATATCACCCACTCTCTTTATTTCGGGTGACACACACAGATGTCTCAAACAACCCCTTTCTTTTCTTTTCTTTTCTTTATTCTCCACTCACAAAACATTATCATCACCCACGTTACTCCACTTTCCTTTTTCTTCTTTTATTTTTTTTATTTATTTATTTATTTTTATTAAAAAAAAAAAAAAAAAAAAAAAAAACCAAGAGGAAGAAGACGAACTGCACACCAAACTCATTTTATTCATATCAGGGGCTCAACCCCGATCACAATTTTACACCAAAAAAAAAAAAAAAAAAAAAAAAAAAAAAAAAAAAAACCACATCCACCGGCAGGATTTTCTTCTCTACTCTGCCGCCGGTCTTTTCTTCTTGCCTCCGTCTTGGCCAGCCCTTGCCGGTGTTGCCTCCGGATTTCCCACGCCACCGAGCACATTTACTCCCTGCTCCTCCACTGCCGCATATGGCGGCCCTCCAAATCGGAACATCACGGTGGCCTTCCGCTTCAGCTCCTTATTTTCTGCTTTCAGCACACTGATCTCTGCTCGCGCATCCTTATACATGCGTTGGAGCAGAGCCAGCTGGGAATTTAAATGCTGCACCTCATTTGTCCTACTCTGCAGCCGGTTCGACAAATTTGTGACCGCCGTCATGCTTTCCACACATGTCTTTAAAGTATACTGGTTGGCCTCCACATCCGACTGCACTGCCATTCTTTGCTCCACAGACCGCATCGGAAAGTTCAACGGAGTAAACTCCGGGGCGCTTGGTTGAGGTTCCAGCGCCACCGCACCAGTTGTCTCTCTTGTTGACTCGTTGAGGTCGGGAAAGAGGGTGAGCAGCCTGCGGGAAGACGATGAAGCCATTTTCTAGGCAACAGAGTGTTACAGACTCTCTCTCTCAGAGTGTTACAGACTCTCTCTCTTAGCACAACGAAGAGTTTTTCAGACTCTCTCTCTCAGCACAACGAAGTTTTTTTCAGAGGGTTTTCGCAGTTTTTCTCTGCCTCAGCCTCAGCATCAACCTTGGTTAAATAGCCAAGGTAGCCACGCGCATCGCGCGCCTCTTGCCACCAGCCGACAAACGGGCACGCAAGCCAAGGCGCCCACGTGCCTCGCCATCATGTCCGGCACACCTTTTGATGAATTGGGCACGCCTTTTTGATGGCACGCCTTTTTATGGATTGGGCACGCCTTTTGATGGCACGCCTTTTGAAAAATTGAGCGCACCTTTTGAGGATGCGATTTTTTATGGGTCCGACAAGACTCTGTAAACTGTCCCGACATTGATTCCGGTTAGCTCCTTTATGGGTCCGACAAGACTCTGTAAACTGTCCCGACATTGATTCCGGTTAGTTTCTACAAGGGTCCAGCAAGACTCCGTAAACTGTCACAACATTGTCTTCTACAACGGTCCGACATAACCCCATAAACTGTCTTCTACAACGGTCCGACATGACCCCATAAACTGTCTTCTACAACGGTCCGACATGACCCCATAAACTGTCTTCTACAACGGTCCGACATGACCCATAAACTGTCTTCTACATCGGTCTGACACCGCCATCCAGTGTCCTCTACACCGTTATGACATCACCATACAATGTCCTCTACAACGTTATGACACCCCCCTACAGTGTCCTCTACAAAGTTATGACACCCCCATACAGTGTCCTCTACAACGTTATGACACCACATTTCAGTGTCTTCACCAACGGTCTGACACGACCATACAGTGTCTCCTATCCTTTTTTATTTTTTTTGTATTTTCTTGTTTTGTTACTCTCTCCAAACTCAAATTGGTTAGTTTCTCTCCTCCTTGAGTTTGCGGGGGGCTGTTAGAATTTCCCATCTTTACCTTCACCTACTCCACTACACACTCCACTTCACCTACCTCCACTTCACCACACACTCCACTTCACCTAACCCACTATCACCTCCACTACACCTACTACCACATTTTCTTCTATATATAGATTGTATAGGAATTGTAATTAATCAATCTTGTAATACATCAAAATATCAATCAATAATATACATCAATTTATTTAACAAGGATGTAGCAGAGGAAGATCTCAAGACAGAGGGAAATCCAGAGAACGTACAAGCCAGCCAAGGTTCAAGTGTTACCATCGTGGCCAAGAGGGTCACATAAAGAAATATTGCTATGCCTTGAAGGGAGAACAAAAACAAGGCAATAAACAGTCAAAGACCGAAGATGGGAACA
Organism: Camellia sinensis; assembly: GCF_055761805.1. Classification (NCBI taxonomy): domain Eukaryota; kingdom Viridiplantae; phylum Streptophyta; class Magnoliopsida; order Ericales; family Theaceae; genus Camellia; species Camellia sinensis. Next base: position 120,646,792 of record NC_138971.1, on the reverse strand, counting down.
CTACAGTTACTGTCTCAGAGGATATTGCATTATTCTCTGTAGAAAAAGAAGAATGCCTCCATATGTCAGACAACGACACCGAGTGGGTGGTAGATAAAACAGTATCCTACCATGCTACATCCCAGAAGAAGTTCTTCAGTACGTACCAAGCTGGAGATTTTGGTACAGTGAATATGGGTAACTCCAGTTTTTCGAAGATTGTGGGAATTGGTGATGTTCGCATCCAAACCAAAGTTAGGTGCATGATGGTGTTGAAAGATGTCAGGCATGTTCCCGATTTACGCCTGAATCTTATCACAGGGATAGCCTTAGATCGACAAGGCTATGAGAACTACTTCGGCAAAGGCATATGGAAGTTGAAAAAGGGATCCCTGGTGGTAGCCAAAGGACAGGCAATTGGCACACTATACAAGACTCATGTGGAGGTGAATTTAGACAGCTTCAATGCAACAGAAGATGAGACGTCACCAAATTTGTGACACAAAAGGCTGGGTCACATGAGTGAGAAAGGGTTGCAGATTCTGGCAAAAAAGTCTTTTATTCCCTTTGCCAAAGATGCGAAATTGAATCCTTGTGACAACTGCTTGTTTGGGAAGTATCATAGAGTCGCTTTCCATTCATCATCCAGAAGACAATCAGAGTTGTTGAGCAGAGTATACTCTGATGTTTGCAGAGTCCCATAGAAGTGGAATCTTTGGGTGGTAGAAAATACTCCCTAACGTTTATTGATGACGCATCACGGAAGGTATGGGTTTATGTCCTAAAGACCAAAGCTGAGGTGTTCCAACATTTTTAGACATTCCATGCCATGGTGGAAAAAGAGACCGGAAAGAAGTTGAAATGTCTCCTAACAGACAATGGAGGCAAGTACACGTCAGAGGAATTTGAAGCCTACTATGCTACTCACGGCATCCGGCATGAGAAGATTGTTCCTGGAACCTTACAACACAATGGTGTAGCCGAGAGAATAAACCAGACCATTGTGGATAGGGTCACATAAAGAAATATTGCTATGCCTTGAAGGGAGAACAAAAACAAGGCAATAAACAGTCAAAGACCGAAGATGGGAACACTACAGTTACTGTCTCAGAGGATATTGCATTATTCTCTGTAGAAAAAGAAGAATGCCTCCATATGTCAGACAACGACACCGAGTGGGTGGTAGATAAAACAGTATCCTACCATGCTACATCCCAGAAGAAGTTCTTCAGTACGTACCAAGCTGGAGATTTTGGTACAGTGAATATGGGTAACTCCAGTTTTTCGAAGATTGTGGGAATTGGTGATGTTCGCATCCAAACCAAAGTTAGGTGCATGATGGTGTTGAAAGATGTCAGGCATGTTCCCGATTTACGCCTGAATCTTATCACAGGGATAGCCTTAGATCGACAAGGCTATGAGAACTACTTCGGCAAAGGCATGTTGAAAAAGGGATCCCTGGTGGTAGCCAAAGGACAGGCAATTGGCACACTATACAAGACTCATGTGGAGGTGAATTTAGACAGCTTCAATGCAACAGAAGATGAGACGTCACCAAATTTGTGACACAAAAGGCTGGGTCACATGAGTGAGAAAGGGTTGCAGATTCTGGCAAAAAAGTCTTTTATTCCCTTTGCCAAAGATGCGAAATTGAATCCTTGTGACAACTGCTTGTTTGGGAAGTATCATAGAGTCGCTTTCCATTCATCATCCAGAAGACAATCAGAGTTGTTGAGCAGAGTATACTCTGATGTTTGCAGAGTCCCATAGAAGTGGAATCTTTGGGTGGTAGAAAATACTCCCTAACGTTTATTGATGACGCATCACGGAAGGTATGGGTTTATGTCCTAAAGACCAAAGCTGAGGTGTTCCAACATTTTTAGACATTCCATGCCATGGTGGAAAAAGAGACCGGAAAGAAGTTGAAATGTCTCCTAACAGACAATGGAGGCAAGTACACGTCAGAGGAATTTGAAGCCTACTATGCTACTCACGGCATCCGGCATGAGAAGATTGTTCCTGGAACCTTACAACACAATGGTGTAGCCGAGAGAATAAACCAGACCATTGTGGATAAGGTCAGACGTATGCTCAAAATGGCAAAGCTGCCAAAGCCATTTAGGGAGAAGCTGTTCGTATTGCTTGCTATTTGATCAACAAATCGCCATCAGTTCCACTGAATTTTCAGATTCCAGAAGAAGTATGGTCTGGAAGGGAGATCTCTTACTCTCACTTGAGAGTGTTTGGGTGCAAAGCATTTGCACATGTATCCAAGGAGCACAGGCAGAAGCTGGATAATAAAGCCACTCCATGCATCTTTATTGGCTATGGAGATAAAGAATTTGGATACAGATTGTGGGATCCGAAAAACAAGAAGGTCATTCAAAGCCGAGATGTGGTGTTTCAAGAAGGCCAGACGTTAGAAGACTTTAGGTAACCAGCCAAACCCAAAGTTGATGATATTTCAGAAATTATTCCAAACCCTGCACCATCACAGCATGCCACTGATGAAGAAGAGTTACTGCAGCATGCAGCCAATGATGTAGAGTTGCAGGATGAATTTCTAGAAGAAGAAGATCCAGAAGCAGAGGGTGTTGAGCAGGGGGAGCCACAACCCCTTCCGCCAGAGACTGTTGGTCTACAGTTATGAAGATCAACAAGAGAGCCTAAGCCGTCGTCAAAATACCCTGCTTCTGAGTATATTTTGCTTATTGATGAGAGGGAGCCAGAAAGTTTTCAAGAAGCTCAGAATCATAAGGAGAAGAGTAGCTGGCAGCAAGCTATGCAAGAAGAGATGCAATCCGTGCAGAAGAATCAGACTTATGATTTGGTGAAACTTTCCCAGGGTCAAAAAGCATTGCAGAACAAATGGGTGTTCAAGTTGAAGAAAGATAGCAGCGGAAAGCTAGTCAAGTATAAGGCTCGATTGGTTGTCAAAGGTTTTGGGCAGAAGAAAGGTATTGATTTTGATGAAATCTTCTCACCAGTTGTGAAAATGACATCCATTCGAGTAGTTTTGGGACTAGCCACCAGTTTGAATTTGGAACTTGAACAGATGGATGTGAAGACGACATTTCTCCATGGTGATCTGAAGAAAGAAATTTACATGGAGCAGCCAGAAGGTTTTGAAGTCAAAGGGAAAGAAAACTTAGTCTGTAGATTGAAGAAGAGTCTCTACGGCCTCAAACAAGCGCTGAGACAGTGGTACAAGAAGTTTGACTCATTCATGGTAGGTCATGAGTACAAGAGAATTGCTGCAGACCAATGTGTTTATGTCAGGAAATTTCCCGGTGGAAACTGAAGCTTGAGTAACCAGCTTAGGGTTTGATAGGATATCATCCCCTATTTATAAATGAAGATTAGGGTTTACAAGATGAGACAATTACAAGATGAGCCCTGAGGGCATAGAACAATAACAAACCAATAACTCAGATAATAATATAATATGCTATGCTAACACTCCCCCTCAAGCTGGTGCGAAGATATCTCTCATGCCCAGCTTGCCTAATATGTCATGAAATGGTTTATTCCCAACCCCCTTGGTGAGAATGTCAGCAACTTGTTCATCCGACTGGACAAACGGAGTACAAATGGTACCACTAGTGAGTTTCTCCTTAACGAAGTGGCGATCAATCTCAATATGTTTTGTCCTGTCATGTTGAACTGGATTGTGAGCGATGTTGATGGCGGCCTTATTATCACAGTATAACCGCATGGAGTTCGTCTGATCAATACCTAGATAACTCAACAATAACTTGATCCATAAAAGTTCACACACACCTTGTGCCATAGCTCTAAACTCAGCTTCTGCACTTGACCTGGCAACCACATTCTGTTTCTTACTCCTCCAAGTAACTAGGTTGCCTCCAACAAAGGTGCAATACCCTGAAGTCGCTCTCCTATCAATTACTGACCCAGCCTAATCAGCATCTGTATAGGCTTCCACATGAAGATGATCATACTTTGAAAAATAAAGACCCTTACCAGGAGTAAACTTCAAGTACCTTAAGATTCTCATGACAGCCTCAAAGTGAATCTGATGAGGAGCATGTATAAACTGACTAACCACACTGACAGCAACAACAATATCAGGACAGGAGTGAGATAGGTAAATGAGCTTACCCACTAATAGCTGATAGCACCCCCTATCAACAGCTTCTACTCCTTCATCATCCCCCAATTTCTAATTGGGTTCCAGTGGAGTGGTACATGCCTTGCAGCCAAGCATCCCAGTTTCCTTTAACAGGTCAAGCACACATTTTCTCTGTGAGATAAATATCCCATTTTTAGAGCGAGCAACTTCAATTCCCAGAAAATACTTCAAGCTTCCCAAGTCTTTGATTTCAAACTCACTAGCTAAATATTTCTTCAATAGAGGTATTTTCCCACTATCATTGCCCGTAAAAACTATGTCATCTACATAAACAATAAGTGTTGTAGTCGTACCACGTAAGGAATGTTTCACAAACAAGGTGTGATCTGCCTGACTCTGTTTGAAGTCATATTTAAACATAGCTTGAGTGAATCTCTCAAACCAAGCCCTTGAAGACTGTTTGAGACCATATAATGACTTCCGAAACTTGCATACTTTGCCTTCTGTCTGATGATCCTCAAAACTAGGAGGAATGTCCATATATACCTTTTCTTCGAGGTCACCATGGAGAAAGGCATTCTTGACATCAAACTGATAAAGCGGCCAATCTAGATTAGCTGCTAGAGAGAGAAGTACTCTGACTGAATTCATCTTAGCCACGGGTGCGAAGGTCTCCTGATAATCAATGCCATATGTCTGAGTAAACCCTTTTGCCACAAGTCTTGCCTTGTAACGCTCAATAGACCCATCTGCTTTGTGTTTCATAGTATATACCCATTTACATCCCACAGATCGTTTGCCTGTAGGTAACTCAGTCAATTCCCAAGTGCCATTCTTCCTAAGTGCTTTCATTTCCTCAATCATGGCTAGTTTCCACTCAGAGGTAGCAAAAGCATCCTGAAAATGGTTAGGAATGCTAACAGAGGAAATATTGGACACAAACCCTCTATATGAGGATGACAAATGAGAGTAGGACACAAAATGTAAGATAGGATGTTGAGTACAAGGTCTCACACCCTTCCTCTTGGCAATAGGAACATCAAGATCAATGGACTCAAGAGATTCAAAGTTACCTAGACTCTCATCAGAAGCAGGAGATGCCAGTGGAGGAGCAGAAGTGGTCCCTTGTATCTAGTCAACTTGTTGTCTGTCTATGTCCCGGACATAAACATGCCCGTCCTTATCCTTGGTGACATTAGGTTCTATAGTCCCAGTAGAAGAGGGTGGTGCAAGAACTGGTTCTACCATAGGAAGCACAGTATAAGAGGGTGGTGCAAAAACAACTGGGTCCACCATAGGAAGCACAGGACTCAGCACAGGACTCACTTCACACCAAGGCTCCCCCGGAAATGAGGACGGTGACACCGGAGAGGACAAGAAATAGGACTGGGACTCAAAGAAAGTAACATCCATGGACGCAAACCACTTATGAGAAGGAGGGTGGTAACATTTATACCCCTTTTAAGTAGGAGAGTAACCAAGGAAAACACACTTGAGGGAGCGAGGGTCCAACTTACCACGAGAAGGAGAGTGATTATGAACAAAACAGACACAACCAAATATTTTGGGAGGAATAGAAAACAAGGACTGAGAACCTAGAAGGACGTGAAGAGGAGCTTGTTTTTGCAAGACCTGGATAGGGAGACGACTAATAAGATGGGCAGCGGTGAGAACAGCGTCGCCCCAATAGGGCCAACGCACACTCATAGAAAAACACATGCACCGAGCCATGTCAAGAAGATGCTGATTCTTACGTTCCGCCACCCCATTTTGTTGAGGGGTATTGGTGCAAGAGGTCTGATGGATAATGCCATGAGTAGAGAAATATTGTTCTAACCCAGAATCTATGTATTTCACGCCATTATCAGAACAAAATAGTTTGACAGTGGCCCCAAACTGAGTACAAATCATCTGATGAAAATTGCGAAACACAGAGAAAACCTCACTCTTATCTTTCATGAGATACACCCAAGTAGTACGAGAAAAATCATCAATAAATGTAACAAACCATCGATGACCTTTCACAGACATAACACGAGAGGGACCCCAAACATCAGAAGGTATTAATGAAAAAGGAACTAAACTTTTATTCAAACTGGGAGCAAAAGAAGCTCTGTGTTGTTTTCCAAGTTGACAAGACTCACAAAGAAAGTCAGACACATGATGATTTGCAAAACCAGATGGAAATAAATGCTTAAGTAAATAAAATGAAAGATGCCCAAGACGCTGATGCCACAGCCATAAATCAACAGGGGTAGTAGAAGATGTGGTGGAAGAATAAGCAAGTTTGTCTGGTTGATCCAGGAAGTAGAGACCATTTTCTGCACTACCACTGCCAATCGTCCTCTTCGTGACAAGGCCCTGAAAAAGACAATGATCAGGAAAAAACGTCACACTACAATTCAAATCCTGGGTAAGACGACTCAAGGATAACAGATTAACAGAAAAATTGGAAACATGGAGAACAGAAGATAGATGTATGGTAGGAGTGACTTGGACTAAACCTTTTCCAGAAATGGAAGAAACAGTACCATCTACAATCCTAACTTTGTCCTAACCTGAAGAGGGCTTATAGACAGAGAAAAGATCAGAGGAGCCAGACATATGATCTGAGGCACCGGAATCAATAATCCAAGGCAAAGACTTATGACACAGGAAAACACAAGGAGAAGAGGCTAAGTTACCTAAGCGGGCAAAGGACGAGGAAGCTGTACTGAGAGCATTAGAAGACCGACGGTCCAACAATTGGCGCAAAGCATCCTCCAGCTCAGCATCAAAAGCTTGGCCAACAGAGGCAGAATTAGAATCAAGTGTATCAACGGCACTAGACTAATGAGCTCGGGAATAGGAACCACGTCCTCTAGACTGGCCGAACCGACCTCCTTGAGAACCAGACCGATCACCTAGACCCCCGGATGGAGTCCCATGAAGCTTCCAACACGTCTCATGAGTATGCCGCTGCTTCTTGCAATAATCACAGAATACAGACTCCTTAGCAGCAGACGAAGGGACGGGAGTTAGGCTGAGGCCATCCCGAGGAGTAGACAGTAATGCTGAGCGATCAGTAGAGACAGGGGACATCATAGCAGACCGGCGACTCTCCTCATTCTGTACATAGGCAAATGCCTCCTGAAGTGAAGGAAGAGTGTCCATACCTAGAACTCGACCCCTAACTGGATCATACTCCACATTTAGGTCTGCTAGAAATTTAAATACCCATTCCTGTGCGATGAACTTCTTGTACCCGACAGAATCAGCAGGGCAAACATGCTTATAGTCTTGCAGGTGGTCAAGGCGTTTCCAACCGATAGTGAGGAAAGTGAAGTACTGAAGAACAGTCTGCTCCCCCTGAAGTGAGCTCTCAATAGAGCGGTGCAACTCAAATGCCTGTGAGAAATTCCCTTTGTGGGAATAGGTGGCAGCCATAGCATCCTAAACATCTTGGGCAGTCTCCATGGACAAGTAACCCTCACCAAGTTTTGGAACCATCGAATGGATAAGTCAACCCATAATCAAAGAGTTGGTAATCTCCCATTGGTCATAACCCGAGTCAGTGGTACTAGGTGCCTGTATCCTGCCATCAACATACCCCATCTTCCCTCTACTCTTCAAAAACATAGTCAAACTTTGAGACCATGCTAGGTAGTTTTGACCATTAAATAGAGAGATAGTGATTTTCAGACTAGGGTTGGGGTTCTCAGTCATGGTAGTAGGTATAATAGGATTCTCACTCCTCGGTGTTTGAGAAGAAGGGGACACACTGGTGGAATCTGTCATAGATACTATACTACCGAACCCGCAACAAAACTAGTGGCAATCACAAACCCGGAAGGTGGTGGTGAAAGAACAGGCACAGCGACCACTATAAAGGCATAACAAAATTAAGAAACCATTTTCATTTTTTTTTTTTGTTTTTTGTTTTTTTGTTTTTTTGTTTGTTTGTTTGTTTTTATATATATAGATTTATTTATTTATTTATATATGTATTGGTACGGTTTTATACACGACATAGGTTATATCATACCAACAGGGATGAGAGTATGAGAGTATACCAGTGAGAGTATGAGAGTATACCAGTGAGATCGACGATCGACGAAGGCGACAGAGGAGAAGACGAGCGACGAAGACAAGTGACGAGCTGACGAGAGTGATGAAGACGAGCGACAAACTGACGAGCAGAGAAGGAGATTGATGAACTGCTGGAGGAGATCGACGAGCTGAGAAGATTGACGAGCTGAGGACGGCTGAGTGACGAAGGTGACAGGAAGGCGGCTGAGTGACGATCGACTGAGAGACGGCTGAGTGACGACGGCGACTGAGGATGAAGACGAAGCAGAGATCGACGAGCTGAATATCGACCCAGTAGATGATCCACCTAGGTAAGTTTCAAACCCTAGAGTGAGGGTGTGCCGAAACCCTAGAGGTTCTACTTTGATACCATGAAGCTTGAGTAACCAGCTTAGGGTTTGATAGGATATCATCCCCTATTTATAAATGAAGATTAGGGTTTACAAGATGAGACAATTACAAGATAAGCCCTGAGGGCATAGTACAATAACAAACAAATAACTCAGATAATAATATAATATGCTATGCTAACAGAAACTTCATCATACTCCTGCTCTATGTTGATGACATGTTGATCGTTGGACAGGATCCCACAGCAATCAGATCACTGAAGAAGGAGTTATCACAGTCCTTTGACGCGAAGGACCTAGGCCCTGCACAGCAAATTTTGGGCATGACAATTGTGCATGACAAGAAAGCCAAGAAGTTGTGGCTGTCACAGGAGAAGTACGTTCAACGGGTGATTGAGAAGTTCAACATGAAAGATGCCAAGCCAGTTAGTACTCCGCTAGCTAATCATTTCAAGCTGAGCAAGAGTTCTTGTCCCTCCTCTACAAAAGAAAGAGAAGAGATGGAGGTTATTCCCTACTCATCCGCCGTAGGGAGTTTGATGTATGCAATGGTGTCCACCTGACCAGATATTGCTCATGCTGTTGGAGTAGTAAGCAGATTCCTTTCCAATCCAGGAAAAGAGCATTGGGAAGCAGTTAAGTGGATTCTGAGGTACCTTAAGGGTACATCTAAAATGTGTTTGTGCTTTGGAGGAGCTAAACCAGTCTTGGAAGGCTATACTAATTCAGATATAGCGGGAGATCTTGATGGTAGAAAATTTACATCAGGATTTCTGTTCACTCTCGCAGGGGGAGCTGTGTCTTGGTAGTCCAAGCTACAGAAATGTGTTGCTTTATCCACAACCGAAGCAAAGTATATTGCCGTAGCGGAAACTGGAAAAGAGATGTTGTGGTTGAAGCGATTTCTCCAAGAGTTGAGACTAAAGCAAGAAAAGTTCACAGTACATTGTGATAGCTAGAGTGCCATAGACCTGAGCAAGAATTCAATGTATCATTCTCGCATGAAGCACATTGATGTTCGGTATCATTGGATACGCGAAGTGATGGAAAAATAGTTATTGGAACTGATCAAGATCCACACAGATAAGAATCCAGCTGACATGCTTACAAAGGTGGTTTCGAAAGATAAACTCGAAATTTGCAGAGACATTGCAGGGATGGACTTCAAGTGGGAAATCAGTCATGCATGTGGGTATGGAGGGGGAGAATTGTTGTTCCAACCCCATGCATGCATGCATGCACAGTCAAGGCGAATGGCGTAGGAAGACCTCCACTGGAAGTGAAAGTCTATGCTGGGCATATCTGCAAGCTTCTCCCTTCTCTTCACGTTGTTGGCATTGTTGACACTCACCCCCACCATTAAAGAATGTAGAAAATTGTGTGGATTTGTCTCCTCTCTCTCTCTCACTCTCACTCTCTGTGTATAAATAGAGACGGGAGGGAGAGGGCGATTTGTATCAAAAAATAGAGAGAGAGAGAGAGAGCTGTGAATTGAGTGAGAATTTTTATCTCCTCGTCTGTATTTGTATTTTGCTCCATTTTAGTGAAATTCTCTTTTCTGCTCCGTGGATGTAGGCATTGGGCCGAACCACGTAAATATTGTTTCTATGTGTGTGTGAGATAATTTTCTGGGTGTATTTGATCCTACCAGTGGTGGCCCCAAGACTTGAATCCATAGCCTCAAGGTTATTAGGCCAAGTCTTAACCATTGAACCAATACCAGAAACCAGTAGCAATACCAAGAATAAATAAGCAGGCAGTGTCGACACCCTGAAAGGGTGATATTGACACCAGAAAGCATAACCAACAAGAAAGATAGGGCAAACAGCTGTTGTCGACCCTCCAGGAGCGCAGTGTCAACACCAAAACAGAAATTCTAACGCAAGCGAACAATCCTAACAAGTCTAAATCAAATTTTGACTCCACCAAAACAATGAGACAACAACCCAAAGATCTAAATGATAAAAGAAAAGGAAATTAAATACACTCTCCAATGACTTAAAGAACACAAGTGCTACAATAACACTTAATAATTTAAGGAAATAAGATTAAAAAATTACAAAGTTATTGTTGGATTATGGCCCCTCTGCCCTCCATTGGGTAAATCTACAAACTAAAACTAAAACTAAAACTAAAGAAGGATAAGAACATGTACAGAAAAGGAACAGAAAAGAAACATTAACCACCTCCCTTAATGAATATTCTATTTTTACTGTTCAAGCAATCCCATTACTGAATTTGGATAAAAATCTCACAATTAACATCAAACGTAAGTTATAAATTTTATAGAAGAATAACAATGGTATGTCAACATTACAAAGACTACATTAAATTCCTAATCATAAATTACTTTAGCTTGATTAGCATTTGGACATTTAAGAAAATTGGATGAGAACATACTGTACCAGCTGTGAAATTGCATTAAAAAAACCTTTTACTTGAAACATTGCTGAAATTGTTAACGCAAGAGCATTCAAAGGCTTAGCAAGTCCACCAATAGCTTGGCTCGGGCAACAAGTTTGATCAATTTAATATGATTTTACTACCTGCATATTCCTTTCTTGTATTTATTGAGGTCCTAGCTTTTCCACTAGTCCTGTAATCATAGTATTTTTTTTTTCTTGGTAAACCTATAATGCAATCTGATACAAATATTGAAGTACTACCAAGCCGTTCAATCATAAAATGGGTGTTTTGCAAATATACATAAATTTGACTGCCCTAGTAACAATAATTTATTGGCAAAAAGTGCACAAGATGAGTTCGCAAGTGGACAACCACAATATAAACAGAATATTTGAATAATGCCACCGTATCAATATTAAAAAGAAATCTAATTACTGGCCTTAATCCTTAACTTTTTTCCATTGTAATATTTTACAAGTTTCATTTTCTTGTTGTTCTGATAATAAGAAAAAACCAAGGAAAATGACTGCCACTCATTGATCTAATCGAGTCAAGTGATAGATAAAACTGGGGGTGACGGTGATGAAGGCATGCAAACAATTAACTCAGTAAATATTAGTTAAACAAAGAATAATGGAGGCTAAGACAGAAGCATCAGCAACAACAAAATCTAGATTATTCCTAGTTTAGAATTTACAAATGAAAATCAACCCGAGCAGAGAAGTTGTTCATGATTAATCTAATCTCTAGACATAAATCTCCATACAACAAACACAACTTGTAATCCATCAATATATAGAACATGACTCTCCAATTTTAGTCTCCAATTACACGTAACGCAAGTTTACTGAAATTATCACAAACAACAAACTAATTTCACAAAATTTAAGAGCAAAACCTGTTTCTTCTTGCGAGCCAAATTCCAAATCCTCCAACACATATTTTCCAATCTTGTGTTCCTCTCCTCCGAATTCCTAATAGCCGAAGCCTGCAAGTATATCCAATATGAAAAATTCTAAAGATACATAAAATTCATACAAAAAACTTGACAAAAATGATGTGGCAATGCCATCTTTTGTTTTGAAGTGAAAAGCCACAATGAGCCACATCATAAATTTTTTTTTTACAAGAATGATATGGCAATATCATTATTATAATTAAATTTATCTTCAATAGTATTTCGTTTTGAAGTGGTATTTATTTTAAAGTGAAAGGTCTACAAGGAACCACGTCATGAAAAAAAACTTGACAAAAATGATGTGAGAATCCCATTATTATAAATAATTTATCTTCATTGATAAAAATGACGTGACAATACTATTCACTGTGTTTGGTTTGAGTTTTTTGAGTTAAGTTTTTTGAAAATTGAGTTTTTTGGTTTTTGTGTTTTTTTTGTTTTTAGTGAAGATTTTTAAAATTTTAAATATTTTTTTTTACTTTTTTAAATGCACCTCACTTAGATGTATCTAAAAAGTAAAAAATTTGTGAAAAAATAATTTTAAAAATTAATAAATACATAAAAATACAAAAAATGTACTGAATTCTCATATTTTTTTTTGTATTTTTGGTATTTAGTGAATATTTAAAAGGTTTTTTTCAATTTTTTTTTTTTACTTTTTAAGTATATTTATGTTAGATATGTCTAAAAATTAAAAAAATTGCTCAAAATATTAAAAAAATTCAATAAAAACAAAAAAATACGGAAAATAAGAAAGTAGAATTTTCTGAAAAGTGTTTTTGAAAACTGGTAACCAAGCATAGTGATTTATTGTAAATAAATTTATTCTCATTTGGAAGTAAAAGGTCACAATGAGCCACATCATAAAAAACTTTTTTTTGACAAGAATGATATGATAAATACTATTATTATAAATAGGGTTTTGACAGAGACCGCCTCCAATCACCACTCCACCACCCCACACACATGTGACGAGTGGTGATTGCGGGAGAAGGAAAAAACAAAAAAAGAAAAGAAAATCTGTCCAATCAGATCAAGAGGGAGGGGGGTGGAAGGTATATAATGCGCCACATCATAATTATGTATGATTTTTTTTTTTTTTGTGTGGGTAGAATTACTCATCGAGACGTGTACTGATTGAGCTTTGTTTTTCATTAAATTACTGATCGAAAATATACGTCAAAGTACCATTCATAATGAAATCAAAACATTTTTTTAGATCTTTTTTCACTCATTGAAATTGCTTTCAAGTTGAAAAACGATCAATCAGAAATCAGAACATCACATCAAAGTCAAACTTTTCTGGAATATATAAGCGAAAATGAGGGGGAAAAATCATACGCATAAGCAAAAATTTGAAGCGTGAGATTGAAATACGTACTCGAACCCAAGAGCGATGAAGATCGGTCTCATCGAAACCAGTGATGACTTCTTCAACGAAGTAGCGAGTGGGACTGAAACGGCCTCGCTCTCTCAACAACAAGGACGATTTCGGATCGTCCAGTGGTGGACCTACGTCCAAGATCGCTTCTAGGTAACTGTTTATCCAATCGTTTCCCGCCATTGCCGACTTTCACCGAGCTCTGAGTTTTTCAGAGACAGAGAGAGTAATAGTGATTCATCTATTACTTGTATGTAAATGTGCGAGATCAAAGATAGTGCATATATGTATCTGCATATATATATATAGAGAGAGAGAGAGAAAGAGAGAGAGAGAGATCTCGACAGGTGCCGAATGCAGAGATGGTTAGAGAGAGAGAGAAGAGAATGTGTCAGTTATGCGCGCCCAGTCTCCGGTAATTGCCTTTTGGTTTAACAATAACAAGAAGAAACGTGTCAAAGAGGAAATAAAGATGATGATTGAGAGAGAGAGAGAGAGAGAGAGAGAGGGAGGGAGGGATTTGGGGGCACCGCTTCAGTTTTGTTTTGATGTTTTGAGGGGGCTGTTTAAATAAGTTTATTTTTAAACTTTTTATAAAATATGGGTTGAGTTTGTATAAATAAATAAGGGAGCTTTTTTGATAAATCCATTTTCTAAGAGCTTTATTCCATCAAACCCATATTCTTTTTGACTATTCCATTAGGTCCAATTTGAGATAAGAAGACCAAAATACCCTTTTCATCTACTTATGTTCCATTTAATTCACATTATTTTCTTATATTTCAATAAGTCCTATGGGTGACATAATTACCAAAATACCCTTAATGTGAATGTTCACACCGTCAATGTAAATGTTCATATCGTCAATGTGTAGGGGCCCGGCCATGTCGATCCTCGTGGGTGCCCGGAAAAATTCGAGTCGGGCCGGGCCGGCCCATAGGCCAAAAAAATAGGCCCGGCTCGGCCTGTTGATAATATGAATATTCACATTGACAAGTTAACATTTACATTGATAGGAGTGTAAAATTGGCCTGCGGCCCGTGGGCGGCCTGAAACCAGCCCGCCGCCCGGGGCGGGCCCGGACCGGCCCATTCACAATGTGAATATTCACATTGACATATTAACATTAACAATAACATTGACAAGAGTGTAAAATTGGCCCATGACCCGTGGGCAGCCCGGGCCCGGGTCGGGGCGGGCCCGGCCCGTTGACAATGTGAATATTCACATTGATATGTTAACATTCACATTGATAGGAGCGTAAAATTAGCCCGCGGCCTGTGGCCGGCCCGAAACCCGCCCGCGACTCGTGGGCTGCCCTGGGCGGGCCTGGCCCGACCCGTTGATAATGTGAATATTCACATTGACATGTTAACACTCACATTGATAAGAGTATAAAATTAGCCCGCGCCCCGTGGCTGCTCGAAACTAGCCTACGGCCCGTGGGCGGCCCGGGGTGAGCCCGGCCCGGCCTGTTGACAATGTGAATATTCACATTGACATGTTAACATTCACATTGATAAGAGTGTAAAATTGACTCGCGTCCCATGGGCGGCACGAAGCCCGTGGGCGGCGCGGGGTGAGCCTGGTTTGGCCCGTTGACAATGTGAATATTCACATTGACATATTAACATTCACATTGATAGGAGTGTAAAATTGGCCCGTGGCCCTTGGGCGGCCCGAAACCCGCCCGCTGCCCAGGGCGGGCCCGGCCCGGCTCGTTGACAATGTGAATATTCACATTGACATATTAACATTAACATTGATAAGAGTGTAAAATTGGCTCGTGACCTGTGAGCAGCCCGAAGCCCGGCCCCGGGCCAGGGCGGGCCCGGCCCGTTGACAACGTGAATATTCACATTGACATATTAACATTCACATTGATAAGAGTGTAACATTAGCCTGTGCCCCATGGCTGCCCGAAATATGCCCACGGCCCGTGGGCGGCCCGAGGCGGGCCCGGCCCGGCCTGTTGACAATGTGAATATTCACATTGACATGTTAACATTCACATTGATAAGAGTGTAAAATTGACTCGCGTCCCACGGGCGGCCTGAAGCCCGTGGGTGGCCCGGGTTTGGGTCCGGGCCTACCCCGGGCCGCGGGCGAGCTTCGGGCAGCGGACAAATTTTACACTTCTATCAATGTTAATGTTAACATGTCAATGTGAATATTCAAATTGTCACGGATCGGGCCAAGCCCGCCTCGGGCTGCGATCAGGCTTCGAGCCGCCCACGGGCTGCGGGCCAATTTTACACTCCTATCAATATGAATGTTAACATGTCAATGTGAATATTCACATTGCTAACGAGCCGGGCTCGCCCCAGCCTGAGGTCAGGCTTCGGGCTGCACACGGGTCATGGGCCAATTGTACACACTTATCAATGTGAATGTTAACATGTCAATGTGAATATTCACATTGTCAACAGGCTGGGCCGGGCCCGCCCCGGGCCACCCACGGGCCGTAGACGGGTTTCGAGCAGCCACGGGGCGCGGGCTAATTTTACACTCCTATCAATGTGCATGTTAACATGTCAATATGAATATTCACATTGTCACGAGTTGGGCCAAGCCCGCCTCGGGCTGCGGTCGGGCTTCGGGTCGCCCACGGGCTGCGGGCCAATTTTACACTCTTATCAATGTGAATGTTAACATGTCAATGTGAATATTCACATTGTCAACAGGCCGGCCCGGGCCCGCTCCGGGCAGCGGGCGGGCTTTTGGCCGTCCATGGGCCGCGGGCCAATTTTATACTCTTATCAATGTGAATGTTAACATGTCAATGTGAATATTCACATTGTCAATGGGCCGGACCGGGCCCGCCCCGGGCCTCGGGCGGGTTTCACGCCACCACGGGACGGGGGCCAATTTTACACTCCTATTAATGTGAATGTTAACATGTCAATGTGAATATTCACATTATCAACGGGCCGGGCCGGGTCGGCTCGCCCTGGATTGCTGTCCAGTTTTATACTCTTATCAATGTGAATATTAATATGTCAATGTGAGCATTCACATTGTCAACAGGCAGGGCCGGGCCCGCCCACGGCCCGTGGGCGGGTTTCGGGCAGCCATGAGGTGCGGGCTAATTTTACACTCCTATCAATGTGAATGTTAACATGTCAATGTGAATATTCACATTGTCAACGGGCCAGATCGGGCCCGCCCCGGGCCGCGGACGGGTTTTTGGCCGCCCATGGGCCGCGGCCCAATTTTATACTCCTATCAATGTGAATGTTAACATGTCAATGCGAATATTCACATTGTCAATGGGCCGGACCGGGCCCGCCCCGGGCTACCCATGGGCCGCGGGCGAGTTTCGCGCTGTCCCGGGACGGGGGCCAATTTTACACTCCTATTAATGTGAATGTTAACATGTCAATGTGAATATTCACATTGTCAACGGGCTGGGCCGGGCCGGGTCGGGCCCGCCCTGGGCTGCTATCTAGTTTTATACACTTATCAATGTGAATGTTAACATGTCAATGTGAACATTCACATTGTCAACAGGCCGGGCCGGGCCCGCCCACGGGCCGTGGGCAGGTTTTGGTTAGCCACGAGGCACGGGCTAATTTTATACTCCTATCAATGTGAATGTTAACATGTCAATGTGAATATTCACATTGTCAACGGGCCGGGCCGGGCCCGCCCCGGGCCTCGGGCAGGCTTTTGGCCGCCCATGGGCCGCGGCCCAATTTTATGCTCTTATCAATGTGAATGTTAACATGTCAATGTGAATATTCACATTGTCGACGGGTCGGACCGGGACCGCCCCGGGCCGGCCATGGGTCGCGGGCGGGTTTCGCGTCGCCACGGGACGGGGGTCAATTTTACACTTCTATTAATGTGAATGTTAATATGTCAATGTGAATATTCACATTGTCAACGGGCCGGGCCCGTCCTAGCTCGCGGCCGGGTTTCGGGCCGCCCACGGGCCAATTTTACATTCCTACCAATGTGAATTTTAAAATATGAATGTTCACATCATTAAATTGCTAATCGTTCAAAAAATATTTATAAGGGTATCAAAATTAAATATAAGGGCATAAGTGTCCAAGAAAATAGTGTAAATCAAGAAAATGGACTTTATGGAATAAAACTATACATACATGGGACTAAATGGGTTAAAAAATTTCTTCATGGACTTCTTGGGTTAAAACACTTCTAAATTGGACTTATCAATAAAAATCCCAATAAATAAAAATAAAATAAAATATTTATAATTTAATGTATACTCGACATATGTATAATTTAAATAAATAAATAAAAATAAAATAAAATACTTATAATTTATTGTTTGTTAATTAAGTGATAAGATTTTTTTTTTTATTTGAAATAAATTCGATGTTCCAGTCATTCCTCTTATCTATTTAATTCTTTTTTATTTTAAATAAAAAAATTAGACACCTTACAACATAAGAAATTAAAGTTTCAAAATAGATAAAGGGTGTTCACCTTATATGTAATACAAAAATGTTAAAGATCTTAAAAATTTAATCAAAAATTTCACCACCTATCTCACACAGGTATGAGACTCATATTGTGTGCTAGGAGTGAGCATGCACCGGATTGGGGCAAAATTAGGACCAATCCGTTATTTACGATTCCTGAAAAATTAGAACCAATTCAATCCGTTTAAATCATAGAACCAATCCATTTAAATATAGATTGAATCGGTTTAGGACCACAGATTCACATAATTAAATAATTAATATATATATATATATAACACTTTAATTTCATAAAAATATAAACATAGCGCTATATTAGTTCTATAATAGCAACATGTCTTTTTATAATTGCGACATATTGTTCTAGAATTTAAACAACTATAAGAAAACTGATTTCACCATAAGTATTTAGACTATTACAAATTAAAACTAAAAACTAACAAACAAAAGTAATAAAAGAAGATATTACGCGGCTTTAGGTTTGAGTTTAGATTTTATATGGAATAAGAGAAGATATTATAGGGGAGGATGTCTAATAAAAATATATACTATTTGTATACGGTCCGGATCGGTTCCAATTCGGAATCGAGGGGTTCAATCCGGAACCAATCCGTGGACTACAGATTTTTAATTCTTTAATCCGGAACCGAATCACAGATTCAAAAAACCAATCCAAACCTATCGGATTGAACTGGACTGGATCGGATTACGGATTTCACGGATTCCTTGCTCAGCTCTATTGTGTGGGTCTCACACTCATGTGAGACGTTTGGTAAAAAATTTGATAAAAGTTTTGCGATCTCTAACATTATTCCATCTAATATAGATAGATAGATAATTTATATAAAAATTCAAGTTGATTAATTGTAGCTGTTGTTTGAAAATAGATTGTTTTAGTTGATTTTTTAATTTTTCTTATTATTTTAGCCTAATTAAAAATGTTATATTTTGGATGATAATTGTTTTTTTTTAATAGTTGATTTAATGGTTGTGAAAGAAAAAAATGAAATGATTATAATTTAAATGTAACATTTTACCTTATTAATTATTTTAATCTATTTTATCATCATTGGTTATTTTAGCCCAAATCATACTTCTCAAACAAGGTTGTAATATTTGTATTTATTGCAGATGTTTATCAAATAATATATTATAAATATATGGACAAATTATACTAATGGTCCCTATAGTTTGGGACCTATGTTACTTTGGTCCTTAACTTTTCAATTGTGATACATTTGATCCTGAATTTTGATTCTTGTTCCAAATAAGAATAATTGAAAATACCATTACTCAATTTCAAGAGCAAAGTCATCAATTTGATAAAAACAAATGTCAAAAAAATATTTTTGAATTTTTAAAAATTATTTCTAACTACCAAAGATAAAATGTAAAATTGATAAATCTTTAACACATTTATTTATTTATTTTACAAAATTAATTTTTATTATGTGTTTGGATGATGATCATGTAATGGATAGTTGTTTTTATTTTCATTAAATTAGTTTCTATTTTTTCAAAAGTTGAATATGAAGACACTATGATATTAATATTAAACCAATTTATAAAATCAAAAATTTAAAACTAAAAACATTTCATATATTAAATATATCGATTACACATTAAAAGTCTAATAATCACCCATTACATGATCATCATTCAAACATATAAAAATAAATAAATAAATAAATAAATGCATAAAAGATTTTATCAATTTTATATAATTTTATGGTTAGTGGATAGAAATAATTTTTAAAGATTCAAAAATATTTTTTTGACATTTATTTTTGTCAAATTAATTTATATTTTATCAAATTGACGACTTTGCCTTTAAAATTGAGCAATGATATCTTCAATTGTCCTTATTTGGAACAAAATTCAAAATTCAGGGTCATATGTGTCACAATTGAAAAGTTAAGAATTAAAATGACACAAGTCTCAAACTATAGGAATAATTAGTGTAATTCACCCTAAATATATTTATCCCTCACTTATATAAATTGTTATTAATGTGACCGTGATTTAAAAGAAGAGAGGTAGGTAAATCTATGATTTAAAATCAGAGGTGAAATGAATGTTTTGAGAAGATGGTTAAAAATTAATTTCTTTAAAAAAAATATAAAAAATATAAGAGATAATAAGATACAAAATAGATTAAAAATTAAAAAGTGACTATTAACTCACTTTTTAAAAAAAAGTCAAAATTTTGTAAATGTTTCCATTTAAATGTGACGGCAGAGCACATTGATTACAATTTAAATAAGTGAAGAAGAAAAAAATAATATCAAAAGATCAAGTGTGAAAATTATTTTTAAAGTGTAGTTTGGAAGAAATGCAATTTCCTCATTTTCTTGGTGCAAACACGAAAAAATCAAATAGATAAAGAATGAATATGAGAAAAAGTATAATAAATAACTCGAGAGAATGTGGGCGAAAATAAGAGTTATGCTCAAATGGATTATTAAATTTTTTACCAAATTTCTTATATATGTAGGATTCATACAAATCACATATATGTGGGTCCCACACTCATATAAGAGATTTAAGAAAAAATTTGATAATTCATTTAGGTCATGTTTGATTCACAAGATTAATAGTGAAATATTAATAATCCTATTAAATTAGCGTGTTATTCACTATCCAATTGGATTAATAATACCACCTCTACCCTATTACTAATAATCTTACAAATTTGTTGGATTAATTATCCATTAAATTAATAATCTTAAACCAAAGTGTTAAAATAAACATAGAATAATTGGGTCCACAGATTAATAATTCCAATCTAATACTCTAATCCCGCCAATCAAACATGGCCTTAATGTCCAACATTTTCCAGAAAATAATTTACATCTTAGTTTTGCGAGTTCCCTTGGATTTATGCTGAGTAAGGCTTTTTTGAAAAGATTATAATAAGTCAAAAGTGAGCTTTTTAATTTATTTTGAACTAGCCTATAAATTTGTACGATGCATGCGTTAAATAAATAATTAAAAATAATTTTAAAATTAAATAATAATATAAAATTTATTTAAAAAGTATAGAAAAATAATTTAGAATGAATTAAATTTTAATCATTTTATTAGAATATATATATATATATATATATATATATTACAGTTATTACGTTATTAATTATATATTTTAAGTTCACAATAAGAAATAGATGCCATAAAATAAAAATAATTAGTAAAGATGAAAAAAATAGAATAAATTACAAAAAAAAAATTATATTAATGATAAAATAAAAAAAAATTCATGTTATAAATTTTTTAGTTTTAGTTTATTCTGTATTAAAATTTGTCATAAAACTTAAACATATGTTTTAGAAATAAAACAATATACATATATATATATATATATATATTGATAATTGATAAAATCGTTTAAATCGATCAAAAGTCTAACCGACTTACACAAATATTAATTAATTAAATTTTTTAAATTTTATTTTATTTTAAAATTTCAATTGTTTTCAATTGGAACATGCATAACACTATTATATTAAATGAGAGCATATGTTTACTTTATATAACTGATGAAACAACTCATTTTTTTTCATTTTTTCTCAATGCGTGATTGTGTAAAATAAAACTTAACAATTGTTTGGGCAAGAAGTTTATTTCGAATCAAACAATATCAGTCATTTAATCTTTAATTAGGTCAATCTTTAATTTATTTTGAATCAAACAAATTTAACTAATATATTTTAATAAAACTGCTAAAATTGCGGTTAAACTAACAAATCAATCAAATTAAAAGTGATTTAGCCTAATCGGTTAGGTCAAAATACCAACCAACTTACACAAAAATTAATTAATTAACAATTTTAAATTTTATTTTAAAATTTAAATTGTCTTAAATTGAAACATGTACAATACTACAATATTAAATAAGAGTATAAGATTCACTTTATATAAGTGAAACAATTTACTTTTTTTTTCTTTTTATGATATGTGATTATAAAATAAATCATTTCATAGACTAACTAGAGTTTTTATTTTAAAATTTAAACTGTGTTGACCTGAATTATGCACAACACTACAATATTAAATATGAGTATAAGATTTATTCTATATAAGTGAAATAACTTAATTTTTCTCTTCTTCTCCCGATGTGGGATTATAAAATAAATTATAAACTAATTAGAATTTTGTTTTTATATGGTTAAATAAAAGTTAGCCAATGAAAAAAAATTTAATTGTTTGAAATTAAAAAAAAAATCAGTGGGAAAAATTGCGGTTAAATCAGCTAATTAATCAAACTAAAAGCGGTTCAGCCAAATCGGTTAGGTCAAATGACCAACTAACTTATACAAAAATTAATTAATTTAAACTTTTAAATGATATTTTGATTTTAAAATTTAAACTGGCTTGAATTAAAGTATGCACAACACTACAATATTAAGGTTCACTTTATATAAGTAAAACAACCTACTTTTTCCTTCTTTTTTCGATGTAGGATTACAAAATAACAGTTTACAATTATTTAGACAAAAAATTTATTTCTAATTAAGCAATCTCAATCGTTCAATCTTTAATCAAATCATTATTTAGTTTATTTTGAATCAAACAAATCTAATAAATATATTTTAATAAATCTGCTAAAATATTTTGAATCAAACAAATCTAATCAATATATTTTAATAAATATGCTAAAATAAAACTGTTAAAATCGTGGTTAAACCAATGAATCAATCAAATTAATTAGGTTAAAAGACCAACCAACTTACATAAAAATTAATTAATTAATTAAAACTTTTAAATTTTATTTAATTTTAAACTTTAAATTATGTTAAATTGAAAAATGTACAATACTACAATATTAAATAAGGGTATAATATTTACTTTATAAGAGTAAAACAATTCATTTTTTCCTTCTTTTCCCGATGTGGGATTATGAAATAAATCATAGACTAATGAGCTAGCTTAATGGAGATTTTCTTAATTGTTTAAAATTAAGAAAATTAGTATGAGATATTGAAACTCTCACAATGCTCCTTACTGAAAACGGTTCAGCCTAATTAGTTAGGTCAAATAACCAACCAACTTATGTAACGCCTCAAAAATATTTCGACATGAACTACCTGCATTCATAGACATTCGCTAAATAATAACAATAATCCTTCCATCTTTCCATATTTGATTAAGAGAGTTTAATGCAAAATCCCCATATGCGGTATACATTCAATGAGATAAAAGAACACCTGAATCTATAGCATGTGAAACATCTAGTTGCAAACAAGATAAATAGAGTGCCCTTACGGACTACAACTTCCAAGGCTTAAGCCTGATTACACAAAAGTGGTCTCTTGGACCCAAACCAAAAATAGCCCTCGGCTTACAATTAATCACAACAAAATAAGAGTACGCTACTCTTCTCAAAATACTTCCACGCATTCAATTCGGCGGGATCACCACATCTTTACCTGCATCAAAACCCATAGGCGTGAGCACATAGCCCAGTAGAGAATCCTTAACAAAGTATGTACATTTATGCAAGATTCACAATATTTTATGTAAAGGCATATGTTATGCCATGCCACTTGAAGGAAATCTCATATACTGCTTTTCATGAAAATCACCATGCTTTCAGTCAACATTTATGCAACCTCATTAATTTCCACACTTCCAATTTTAAATCATAAGGGGGGCGGTAAATACATCACCGATAATCCCTAGGCTAGTGTCTGCAAGTAGACTCTACGAGTGCTACCAAACTGTCATTTTTACCAGTATTAACCGGAAGGCTTGGCACCTATCCGCGCAGTTTTCTAGTCTTTCACCAAGGACACTCAGGCCATCTTATCAAATACAACTACACCCCCTATCCGGACTTACCACGTATTTACCCCTTTTTCATTCTTATAGTTCTCATTATCATATAATCTTTCTCAATGCAAATGTTTTTGCAAAACTCATGTCAAGATATATAAGGATGACAAAATTTACATGAGGAGATGATGCAATAAATGATATACCATAACTCTTCTTTCATTCCCTTTCTTCCAATGCCAATCACACACAATATTTACATGCACTACCAAAACTATCAATATGGCAATAACTTCTCATCATATGTAATTCTTGACATTCAACTCATATCAAGACTATAAGAAAATTTTCAATATCAACTTTCATGATTTCAATCCTCCAATCCATGATACTCAACAATTATCATATCACAAAAAAATGTATTCTTATGCTCTTAATAATAGTTTTGAAAATAAGTCTTCTACTCTCTACATCAAGAGGATTATCAACTCCCTTTTTTCCTACTACATTGTGAAACCCACACTCACACACCCATTTAAACACGAAAAAAAAGAAAGATATTTACTCCATGGATTTCCATGTTTTCACAAAAAGCCCCAATTTCTAGGTTTTCACAAAATCTAAACATTTTTCATCTTCTTTAAGAAGAAATCCCACAACACACTTCAATCTCAACACTTATGACCTAACATTTCACAAATCCTTTTTAAAAGAAGTAAGGTGAGTTCTTCTTCAATAAAATCACCAATCTCTTGAGCCCAAACCCTCATTTTCGAAATACATTGAGAAGCTCACCAAAAACCAACCAAACTTGCATAAACACACATATAACTTAAAGGAAAACCCTACCTCAAGCTCAATGGAGAAGATGAAATGAAACCCTAGCCCTTGAAAAGAAGAGAGAGCCTTGGATTTGCTTCTACCAAATGAAACCCTAGCTTTGATTCTTCAAGATCTTGAAGGAGATGGTGATGTTCTTGACCCAAGATGGGCAAAATCAAAGAGGTGTAGATGTTTGAGGGGTTTTTTAGAGAGAATGAGGAGAAATATATGCTTTAGAGTGAGAGGGAGATGAGTATAATGAGAGATACATTCGGTTCAAAATGATACAAGAAACAGAGTTTCGGACTAACCAGTTGGCCGCTCGTGCGGCCCATTTTCTCCGCTTGTGCGCTCTAGACAGTAGCCAATTTTCTGGGTGTCAAGCTTGGCCGCTCGTGCGGCCCCTCCCACCGCTCGAGTGGCCCACTTCCGCACGTGCGGCCTAAGGCCTCGCACATGTGGCCCTGACCCAGTAGCTCAAAGTTTCAACTTCATCCCCGGCACCCCGAACTCACCATAAGAAATTTCGTCCCCGAAATTTGAATAAACCCATTAAACAAGAGTGTTCTATCAATAATAGTCAATTCAACAACATTAACAAATTACAACATTCATGTTTCACTAACATCTGGCATTTTCCTCATCATTTTCTCATCAAAATGCAATTGCTCAAGCTAGAATGAAATGAAACATCCATAATAAGGTATCATACTCTTTATCCTCATTCTCCAACATAATAATTTCTCATATTAAATGTTTGGAATAAAACATTCATGGCAAAATGTCTTTCTTTCACAACATCAAGGTTAGATCAACAACATATACAACAACCCACAATTAACAATCTAACTCCTCTCCCTTCATTACAAGGAAACATTACGAGTTAGGGTAAACAACTAAACATTTTTAAACAAATCTGGATATTTGTAGCGGACTTCTGCCTCCCTCTCCCAAGTCGCTTCTTCAATTCCATGGTGTCTCCACAACACCTTTACTAACGGTATGGTCTTGCCTCGTAACACTTATTCTCGGGTATCTAAAATTTGAACTAGTCTCTCCTCGTAGGAGGCATCCTCATCTACCTCCAAATCAACCCAATCTAACACGTGAGAAGGGTCGGGTTCGTACTTCCTAAGCATCGACACATGAAACACATTGTGAACCGCCAAAAGTTGTGGCGGTAAAGCTAACTGATATGCTACTTCCCCGATTCTCTCCAATATCTCGAAATGCCCAATGAACCTCGGAGACAATTTCCTGCTCTTGCCAAATCTCATTAAACCCCGTCTAGGTAAGATCTTAAGGAAAACATGGTCACCTATTTCAAAGGATAGAGGTCGTCTCCTTTTATCGGCGTAACTTTTCTGTCGGCTTTGAGCTGTAGCCAACCTCTTACGAATGAGAGCAACCTTCTCGGTTGTCTCCTTCACAATCTCTGGACCTAACAACGGTGTATCCCTTACCTCGGCCCAACAAACCGGTGACCTACAAGGTCGGCCATACAAGGCCTCAAACGGTGCCATCTCGATGCTAGCCTGATAACTATTGTTGTAGGCGAACTCAATCAAGGGTAAGTGCCTCTCCCAAGACCCCTTGAAATCTAGGACACAAGCTCTAAGCATATCCTCCAAAATTTGAATGGTACGCTCCGACTGCCAATCGGTTTGAGGTTGATAAGCGGTGCTAAAAGTTAACTTAGTCCTCAGTGCTTCTTGAAGGCTTTGCCACAACCGGGTGGTAAAATGAGGATCCCTATCTAACACAATGGTTACAAGTACCCCATGAAGCCGAACTATCTCTCTAACATACAATTCCGCCAATGTTTAACTGAGTTGCTAATACGCATTGGAATGAAATGTGTGGACTTAGTCAACCTATCAACAATTACCCAAATGGCATCATTGCCCCGCTGCGTTCTAGGAAGCCCAACTATGAAGTCCATGGTCACGTATTCGCACTTCCACTCGGCTATAGGTAAGGGTTGTAACAAACTCGCTGGTCTCTGATGTTCGGCCTTCACTTGCTGACAAGTAAGGCACTTGGACACAAAGGATGCGATATCCCGCTTTATACCCCTCTACCAAAACTGATGGCTAAGGTCACGATACATTTTGGTGCCTTCCGGGTGTACCGCAAGGCGTGAATGATGGAATTCCCGAAGCACCTCCTCTCTACAAGATTGAAGCACAAATAAACGATCTAGGTAACGTATACTCTGATCTAAGCGAATGTTCAAACCCTTCTCTTCCTTCCCATTGGTGATTCTATCCCGAATTAACTCTACTTCCCGATCCCCTTGTTGTGATTCTATAACTTTGCTAATCAAAATAGGTTGAGCACTCAAACTAAACAATGTTGCACCCCCTTCGGACTCATTCAATTGCAATTCAAACTTGCCGACTTCACCCAACATACCCCACTCCCGAATAGCCACACTTGCCAAACTACTCACAGTTTTTCGACTTAAAGCGTCGGCCACTACATTGCCCTTCCCCGGGTGGTAGTGTAATTCAAAATCGTAATCTTCTAGAAATTCCATCCACATTCGTTGTCTTAGATTCAAATCTTTCTGGGAAAACAAATATTTCAAGCTCTTATGGTCGGAGAAAACCTCAAATTTCTTACCGTACAAGTAATGCCTCCAAATCTTCAAGGTAAAAACTACCGCTGCTAGGTCTAAGTTGTGGGTTGGGTAATTTTTCTCTTGAATTTTCAACTGACGAGAACCATACGCTACAACCTTTCCCTCTTGCATCAGAACACAACCAAGTCCATCTCGAGACGCATCACAATAGACGGTGTAACCCAAACCCCTCTTCGGAATGATCAACACCGGTGTCGTGGTCAATCTAGTTTTAAGCTCTTGGAAGGATCTTTCACACGTCTCATTCTACACAAATTTAACCCCCTTTCTAGTCAACCTAGTCAAAGGTGCGGCTAGTCTAGAAAAGTCTTTTACAAAACGCCAGTAGCACCCCGCCAATCCCAAGAAACTCCAGATCTTAAAGACGTTCTTAGATTGCTCCCAATCTTGTACAGAATCTATCTTCGAAGAATCTACGGTTACCCCTTCACTTGATACCACATGACCCAAAAACGTCACCTCGGTGAGCCAAAACTCACACTTCTCAATTTTGGCATATAACTGGTGCCCCCTAAGCAAGTCAAGCACTATCCTCAACTGAGCCTCGTGTTCCTCCTCGGAGGTCGAATAGATAAGGATGTCGTCCACGAAGACGACCACAAAATGGTCCAAATACTCCCTAAAAATTCGGTTCATTAAGTCCATGAAAGAAGTCGGTGCGTTAGTCAACCCAAAGGGCATTACAAGGAACTCATAGTGGCCGTAATGCGTACGAAAGGCCGTTTTTTGGATATCTTCCTCCTGGACTCTCAACTGATGGTACCCGGACCTTAAGTCTATCTTCGAAAAACAACAAGACCCTCTAAGTTAATCGAACAAGTCATCTATTCTGGGTAAAGGGTATTTGTTCATGACAGTAACTCGATTCAATTTGCAATAGTCAATACACAATCGCAACGACCAATCATTTTTCTTCGCAAAGAGAGCCGACGCTCCCCAAGGTGACGTACTAGGGCGAATGAAGCCCTTGTCTAAAAGCTTTTGGAGTTGAATCTTCAACTCATGCAACTTCGCGGGTGCAAATCTATACGGTGCCATAGAAATTGGTGCCGTTCCAGGTACTAAGTCGATTGTGGACTCAATCTCCCGGTGGGGTGGCAAACTGGTAAGGTCCTCGGGAAACACATCCAGGTATTCACGCACTACCCTCGGCAACTCAACTCGAGTCCCGTCACTCTCACTATCCAGGAGAGTAGCTAGAAGGCCGCTAAGCTTATTCCTGCTACGAGGATTAAATACTGGCGATAAGACCCGATCAACCTTGTCTCCCAGAAAATAAAAACAATCCCCACCCGTGGTGTATACTGTGACCCTCCGACGAAAACAATCTATCACTGCCCGATATGAAGACAACCAATCTATGCCCAAGATGACGTCAAAACTCGACATGTCTAACAACACAAAAGCAAACAGGAGTCTACGCCCAGCGACCTCTATCTCACAGTCATGACACCCCCGGACTAAGTCAACTGTACCATCGACTGGTGACTCAACTCTGAGTGGAAACGCTAATTGTACTATCTCTAACCCCAATGCAGATGCGAATGCAGCAGATATGAATGAATAAGACGCACCCGTATCTATCAACACACTGGCCAAAGAATTACACACAATGCAAATACCTCTCACTACCGAGGATCCTGGCAACTGCTCTAGCGCGGTAATTGCATACACGCGCCCCTGTGGCCTCTGCTCAACCTGCTCATCCCTTGGAGCGTAGGCCTGCTGTACTGACTGAGCCGAAGCGGCTTCCTGATGAACTCGTGAAGGTTGAGCTGAGTGAGCCTGCTGGTGGCTCTGTGTCTGCCTAGACCGTGAAGCGCCAGACGCGTTTCCCAACTGAGGGCAAGCTCTCTTCATATGCCCTGACTGACCGCACTGAAAGTAAGTAGGCCCCTGACCCCTACTTTGAGTCTGGCTATGAGATTGGTTAGGTGGTGGTAGTGGCAACGTCTGCTGTCTTCCACCCTTCTGTGGACATGCAAAGGCCTTGTGACTCAGCTGGCCACACTTGAAACAAGAAAACCCACTAGGTGCACCCTTCCCCGAACCTGCACTGGGCAAGGGAAATGTAAATCTACACTGCTGTGGCTGGGACTGAGATGAAAAAGTCCTGTTACTCTTCTTGTTGGGCCTATAGTCCCCCTGAGGCCCTTGGCCCCTAGACCTCGAGTTTTGTTGCCTCTTCTCCTCGGCCTCTACAATAATCTCTACATGTGCACCCGCCTCCACAAGGCGATCATATTTATGGACCATGTTCCCGGCTACCTTGTACAAGATCTTGGTTCTCAACCTTTGCTCAAACTCAAAGTAACGGCGCTCCTCCGTCGCTACCAATTCCAGTGCAAACCGGAACAAACTAGAAAAGACCGCCTCAAACTCGGCCACTGACATGTTCAGTTGCTTAAGGTCCTGGAACTCCTACCTTAACCTTTCCCGAGCCGTGGGAGGTAGGTACTTGTCTTGGAAAGCCCCTACAAATGCCTCCCATGTTGGTGCTATCCGGCCCTTGGCATATTTCCACCATTGGCCCGCATCACCCTTCAGATAGTAACTTGCAAGGGTCACCCTCAACTCGCTATCCTCTATGTGGAGCATCTCAAAAGTCTTTACCGTTTGTTCTAGAGCCTTCTTCGGATCGGGGCCACCATGGAACTCATTCGGTTTGGCCCGTAGGAACTCCCTCGTAAGGAAGCTCGCCCTTGTCTCTACCGCGTCCTCCCTAGTTTGGGTTTCCGCCCTAAGGATATTCATGGACTCTCTCAATGCCCCCACCATTTCCCGGGCTAGAGCCCCCATTGCGGCTTGGCCGGCTTCCCCCGGTACCTCCGCTTGCCCCACTTGTTTGGCCATGTTAGCTTGGCCTACACCTTCTCCTTGCACCGGTGCCTCGTGGACCGGCACTCCATGTACACCCCGGCGTCCCCTACCACGCCTTCCACCCCTACCACCTCGTGTTTGGATCCTTTCAGACTTCCTAATTAAGAAACAACATAAACAAACTTAGTACATAATTTCAAATGTGCTCGCAACTTGCCTCACACGTTAAACTATAACAATCATACATATTTTATCACACAAATAATTTTAATTCAATCCACATAAGTACTTAGTCACACAAACACATATGAATCATCCTTTAGTGATGAGATTCGTCTCGCGAGAAACCAAGAATTCTTAGTAGAATGAGTATTGATCAAGTACCCTTCTAATAAGACCTTAAGGAATCTAATAGACGCGAATAACATCCCAAAAGTCTAATCTCATACCCATGTAGTCACATAAGCATGCTATCACATAATCACAAACAAGCAAAGCATTTCCTAATCATGCGAAATGAACCCACTGTGGTATGACAACCACTTCCCACGAGCCCCAAGTATTCAAACCTGGTAGCTCTGATACCAAGTTGTAACGCCCCAAAAATATTTCGACATGAACTACCCACATTCATGGACATTCGCTAAATAATAACAATAATTCGTCCATCTTTTCATATTTGATTAAGAGAGTTTAATACAAAAGCCCCACATGCGGTATACATTCAACGAGATAAAAGAACACCTGAATCTATAGCATGTGAAACATCTAGTTATAAACAAGATAAATAGAGTGCCCTTACGGGCTACAACTTCCAAGGCTTAAGCCTGGTTACACAAAAGTGGTCTCTCGGATCCAAACCAAAAATAGCCCTCAGCTTACAATTAATCACAACAAAATAAGAGTACACTACTCTTCTCAAAATACTTTCACGCCCTCAATTCGGCGGGATCACCACATCTTTACCTGCACTAAAACCCATAGGGGTGAGCACATAGCCCAATAAAGAATCCTTAACAAAGTATGTACATTTATGCAAATGCATATGTTATGCCATGCCATTTGAAGGAAATCTCATATACTGCTTTTCATGAAAATCACCATGCTTTCAGTCAACATTTATGCAAATTAATTTCCACACTTCCAATTTTAAATCATAAGGGGGGGCGGTAAATACATCACTGGTAATCCCTAGGCTGGTGTCTGCAAGTAGACTCTACGAGTGCTACCAAACTGTCATTTTTACTGGTATTAACCAGAAGGCTCGACACCTATCTGCGCGGTTTTCTGGTCTTTCACCAAGGACACTCAGGCCATCTTATCAAATACAACTACACCCCCTATCCGGACTTACCACGTATTTACCCTTTTTCATTCTTATAGTTCTCATTACCATATAATCTTTCTCAATGCAAATGTTTTTCCAAAACTCATGTCAAGATGTATAAGGATGACAAAATTTACATGAGGAGATGATGCAATAAATGATATACCATAACTCTTCTTTCATTCCCTTTCTTCCAATGCCAATCACACACAATATTCACATGCACTACCAAAACTATCAATATGGCAATAACTTCTCATCATATGTAATTCTTAACATTCAACTCATATCAAGACTATAAGAAAATTTTCAATATCAACTTTCAAGATTTCAATCCTCCAATCCATGATACTCAACAATTATCATATCACAAAAAAATGTATTCTTATGCTCTTAATAATAGTTTTGAAAATAAGTCTTCTACTCTCTACATCAAGAGGATTATCAACTCCCCTTTTTCCTACTACATTGTGAAACCCACACTCACACACCCATTTAAACACAAAAAAAAAAGAAAAGAAAAAGATGTTTACTCCATGGATTTCCATGTTTTCACAAAAAGCCCCAATTTCTAGGTTTTCACAAAATCTAAACATTTTTCATCTTTTTTAAGAAGAAATCCCACAACACACTTCAATCTCAACACTTATGACCTAACATTTCACAAATCCTTTTTAAAAGAAGTAAGGTGAGTTCTTCTTCAACAAAATCACCAATCTCTTGCGCCCAAACCCTCATTTTCGAAATACATTGAGAAGCTCACCAAAAACCAACCAAACTTGCATAAACACACATATAACTCAAAGGAAAACCCTACCTCAAGCTCAATGGAGAAGATGAAATGAAACCCTAGCCCTTGAAAAGAAGAGAGAGCCTTGGATTTGCTTCCACCAAATGAAACCCTATCTTTGATTCTTCAAGATCTTGAAGGAAATGGTGATGTTCTTGACCTAAGATGGGCAAAATCAAAGAGGTGCAGATGTTTGAGGGGTTTTCTAGAGAGAATAAGGAGAAATATATGCTTTAGAGTGAGAGGGAGATGAGTATAATAAGAGATACATTCGGTTCAAAATGATACAAAAAACAGAGTTTCGGACTGCCCAGTTGGCCGCTCGTGCGACCCATTTTCTCCGCTCGTGCGCTCTAGACAGTAGCCAATTTTTTGGGTGTCAAGCTTGGCCGCTCGTGCGGCCCCTCCCACCGCTCGAGCGGCCCACTTCCGCACGTGCGGCCTAAGGCCCTGCACGTGCGGCCCTGGCCCAGCAACTCAAAGTTTCAACTTCATCCCCGGCACCCCGAACTCACCCGTGCACCCTCCGGGACAAACAAAATTCAACACCAGAAGAAAAAGAATTTGGAAACCATTCCCGGACACTCCAATTCAACTAGAATAAAAAGAGAACGAAGCGAAGGAATGAGAGAATAAAGAAAAAAAAAGAAGGCCGATCGTCACAACTTATATAAAAATTAATTAATTAAAACTTTTAAATGATATTTAAATTTTAAAATTTAAATTGGTTTGAATTGAAGCATGAATAACACTACAATATTAAGGTTCATTTTATATAAGTAAAACAACTTTTTTTTTCTTTTTTTTTTTGTCGATATGAGATTATAAAATAAAAGTTAACAATCATTTGGATGAGAAATTTATTTTTAATCAAGCAATTTCAGTCGTTCAATCTTTAACCATATCAATGTTTAATTTATTTCGAATCAAACAAATCTAATCAATATATTTTGATAAAACTGTTAAAACTGTGGTTAAACTAACAAATCAGTCAAATCAAAAATGGTTTAGCCTAGTCAGCTAGGTCAAAAGACCAACCAACTCACATAAAAGTTAATTAATTAAAACTTTTAAATTTTATTTTAAAATTTAAATTATATTAAATCGAAATATATACAACACTATAATATTAATTGTGAGTATAAGATTGACTTTATATGAGTAAAATAATTCACTTTTTTCTTCTCCTTCCAATGTGGGATTATCAAATAAATCATAGACTAATTAGCTAGTTAATGGAGTTTTTTTTTAATTGTTTAAAATTAAGAAAATCATAAGTAAAATAATTCATTTTTTCCTTCTCCTTCCCATGTGGAATTATCAAATAAAACATAGACTAATTAGTTAGTTAATGGAGATTTTTTTAATTGTTTAAAATTAAAAAATTAAGAAAATTAGTATGAGATATTAAAACTCTCACAATGTTCCTCATTAAAAATCCCATTTTCTGTATATAATATATACACAGATAGATAAATAGATCACATCATTCTCTTTATTTTTTTACATATATTTTTTAAAAAATTAAAAATTTACTTTTAACTAATTTCTCAAAACAATCCCAAATTGTCACATGTATTCAAGAAAAATTGTCACGTGCAATCACTCCTCACCGAGTGTTAAAACTTGGACCAACAACAATTTTTCCTAAATTGTCACATGTATTCAAGAAAAATTGTCACTTGCAATCACTTCTCACCGAGTGTTAAACCTATAGACCAACACCAATTTTTCAACTGACAGTTGAGAATTGAACCAAATTAAAAACAATTAGATATTTAAGAATTAAATTAACTAAAAATAGTTACATGAATCTGAATCAGTTAATCAAAACTCATAAATTACTATCATTCTTTTATATTCGAATAAAATTGGGAGCAAAAATTCTGAACTAATAGTTTTAGAGTTGAGTTTCTCTCAACTTGAAATTTGAAGGCTCTATCGTAAATCTCGTTTTGATAATTTAAACCATTTATTTTGTAAGACGTGTATATTATTCTTAAAAAAATTAAGTTAATCTATAATTATAATTATAATTTTATTATTTTTATCTCTAAGAAAATATATGATAAGTATATTTTTTAAAATAAATCATTTATTTATATAAAGACCATATTACAAAATAAAAGCATTACAATCATCGAATCATCGAATCGATCTAAGTTTCATAAATTACATATACATATATATAAAGTCTTACAAATGGAATCTATGGTAAATTTCACGAGACCTTTGATTTTTTTTTTAAATTTAAACTTAATCTTGAGAAATATTACCCTGTTTGTTTTTGAGTTTTCAATTCATATTTTTGTATTTTTAATAATTTTTTTAAATTTTTTAATCAATTTTTTTAAAAAAATTTCTAGATCCACTTAATCTTAATATATTTTTTAAAAATGTATAAAAATCTTTTAAAAATTTATTAAATACAACAAAATATGAAAATGTATTTAATTTTTATATTTTTTGAATTTAGTGAATCTTTTAAAGTTTTTTTTTTCATAAATATTATAATTTTTAAGCGTATTTAGATTAGGTCTATCTAAAAAATTAAAAAAATTTATGTAAAATATTAAAAATATTCAATTTTTTGAAATATGCATTCAATTTTATAGAACCAAACAGTAGTCTGAGAGTATAGCCATGTGGTGTTTTATGGTAGTAGAATTGATGAAGAAGATAGAGTATTAACTATTTGTGTTGATTAATTGAGAAATATGAAAAGACATAATAAATAATGATTTGTTAGAAAGTATGGTCATGTGGTATAATTTTCTGAAAGTAATAGTTTTTTTATGATTCTAAGAAGTTTGGCCTAAAGGAGTAGAGGCAAAAAAGATTTAGGGTGAATTATAAACACATTTCTTGAGATTTATTTAAATTACAAATTATTTTTTATAGTTCTAAAAATTACATTATGCCCCTAAGGTTCTAACTTCATAACAAATAGGTCATTTTATTAATAAATTATCAAGTTAATTAATAATTTTTAATAATGTTAAAATTTTATTTCAATTAATAATTCAGATAATTTTATTATTGTATAGATGAACAGTTAGAAATTTCACTTTTTCAATTAATTCTATTAAATAAAAAATTCTGACAGGGAGATATTTATAATTTTTCAAATCATAGGGGGTAATTTATATTTTAAGAAAACTTCAAGGAATGTATTTGTAATTTACCCAAAGATTTATCACTGAAAAATGTTAGAACGTGGAATCCCATGACATGTTAACGTTGGAATATTTATTTTGAAATATTGGTTAAAAGTTGATTTTTTAAATTTTTTAACCTTTTAAAAAAAACATGTAACAAAGTAAAAAAATAGTATGACTTAAAATAAATTAAAAATCAAAAATTAACTTTTAACCAAATCCTCCCCATCTTTTATTTTACTTTTAACGATGGAACACTTAAATCAAGTGCCCTTGGCATGCCCTCGCATGCCATCTACTTTCTTTAAAAACGAAATACTAGTACTCCAGTATCAAAATGGGAAAAATTTAATGTACACCCTTTTTAAAAAAATATATATTATATATATTTTTAGTTATATTATTTTTTTAGTTATGATTAACTTTTTTCTTTAATTGTAAAATTATTTTAATTATAATTTATGAATTGTTTTGTAATGTCTCATGTTGTGTTTATCTATGACATTTTTCCCTTTTTTTTGTTATAATTGAAAAAATTAAAATTATATATATATTTTTAGTTATAAAGTGTATATATCAAAAGGGCATACAAATCTTATCAACTATTATTTATTAATATATAATTTATTTATTTATTTGGTATAATATTCCTATTTGGGAAGATGATTTTGGACTAAAATAGTCGATAAAAACAAAATAAATTAAAATATTTAATAAGATAAAATGTCATATTTAAATTATAAGTGTTTCACTTTTTCTATTATAACCGTAAAATTAATTATAAAAAAAAAAATTTAATCAATTCCTCAAAACATTACTTTTTAAACGAACCCAATAGCTTTAGACTAGAGGTGGCAATTGCTTTAATGTTGCCTTTGCACGTTCACTTGCTTTGATTGTTTCAAGGAAAAAACAAAGGTGAATATCCTTCAACGAGTAGTATTATATGTAATTTATAATTAAAAAATAACAGAATTTTAATTTTTTAGTCATAATTAAAAAAAATATATCATAACTAAACACAATATGAGTCACAACTAAAGAATTCATGAGTCATAATTAAAATAATATCATAATTAAATAAAAAAATTAATTATAACTAAAAAAAGAAGATATAATTATAGATGCATATAGTACATCATTTTTAAAAGAATATATATTAGAATTTCCTTTTAAGGAATCCTGAAAATCGAATCTAACCGACTCTTTTTTTTTAAGCACTTAATTATCTTTTTGTTTGGAAATAATTTTTTTAGCCTAATTTTTTTATTATTTATAACTTAGCTAAAAAAATTTTGTTTCGAATAAATTTTTGACTTTTTATTTATTTATTTATTTTTATAGTTTTGTGATAAAAAAATAAAATAATTATAATTTAAATGTAATATTTTATCTTATTAACTTTTTAATATATTTTATCTTATAGTGAATTAATTTAATCCCAACCATATTGTGAAACGAAACCTATATTAATTGGACCTCTACGTTCTTGCAGTTACAATGCTGATTTAAAAATTATGTATACACAATATGAGTTCTTTTTATTTGTTTTTTTAATTTTTTTTCTTTTACTAACAAAATATTTATTAATAAAATGAGTACAAACTGAGAAGAGGCATGAATCAAATTACACATCTCCAATACAAAACAACCACATAATTGTAAAACACTAAAATATCAAAACATTACATATCATTGCATACTTGTTGGCAAGATATTTAGGTAGAGTTTGAAACATTTACGTTTTTCGTTTATATTTATTAAAAAAAAAGATAAATTACAAACACATCCCTTAAAGTTTACTTAATTTATAAATTATCTTTTATGATTTTAGAAATTACATTATACCTCTTAAAGTTTCTAATTTCATAACAAATAGGTCATTTTATTAACAAATCATCAAGTTAATTAACAATTTTCAATAATGTTAATATTTTATTTCAATTAATAATTCATATAATTTTATTATTGTATAGGTGAGCAGTGAGAAATTTCACATTTTCAATTAATTCTGTTAAATAACAAATTATGACAAAGAGATATTTGTAATTTTTCAAACCACAGGGGACAATTCGTATTTTAAATAAATCTCAGTGGGTGTATTTGTAATTTACCCTAAAAATGGGTCTGGTTTGTCTCCAGTCCAAAATTAGACTGGGGCGTGCTGTGGGGCCATGGGGTCCACCATGAGTCGTATTTCTATAATTCGAATTGTTCAATATATAGAGTTTGTCGAGTACTTTATCACTATAAAAAATAACGTTGATCGGATACCGATAGCTACTTGAGTGGATCAAATTTCTGTCAACGATAACTATAATTTTCAAAATAAATTGTTGACAAAAAATCTAATCCGATCAACTAGCTATCGATATCCAATCAACATAATTTTTTACAGAGATAAAGTAGTCAATGATCTCTACATATTGAAACAGTTTGGATTATCAAAATCGAACTCGTGATAGGTCCCACGGGTCCAACGACACCGTCATATCCACAAAGTGGACTACAGGCAAGGCAGGCCCAAAAAAAATTATAAATTAGTTTTTGTTTAAATAAATAATTAAAAATTAATTTTGAAATTAAATAATAACATAAAATTTGTTTGACATATATAAGAAAAATAATTTAAAATAAATTAAATTTTAATTATTTTCATTGGAGGTTTTTTTATTTATTTATGGCATTAATGGTATGTTCTAAGTTTTTAATATAAAAAAAAAAATAAATGCCCTAGTTTAATTGATAGAAATAAAAAAAAATAGAATAAATTATAAAAATTACATTTATGATAAATTAATGGGGCATTTACATACTAGCCATAATTTATGAACTTATACTCCATTAAGTCCTAACTAAGATTTTTTGGACCTTCTACTGCCGTTAAATTTTTAATTGTCGGAATTGTTCTTCAAACAATAATTGTTCATCATTTATGATTATCTATAAAAGAATATGATGATTTGACATTTATTTTGATTTTCAAAACTTTAAAACATCAACTTTCAAATTGAAAAAACTAAAAACAAAAAAATAAAAAAACTGAATTATTTTTTTGTACAAAACTGAAAATTTTGTTTCTATAAAGGAGTATGATGATGGAACATTGGTGTGTAAAACTGAAAAAAAAAACTTTAAAAATGAAAAATTGATAATAGTTTTAGTTTTAAAATTAAAAAAAAAATGACAATATTCTTGATTTTATTAGATAGTTGAATCAAACCAATAAGTAAAAGGGTAAAATGTTTAATCTTATGCTTTGTGTTTTTTATCAGTTAGTGAAACAATTTTCTGAAACATTACTATGCAAAATTGATAATATTCATAGTTTTAAAAATTGAGAAAACTGATAATATTATCAGTTTTACTAAATAGGACTTATTGGTTTAAAAAATCTTAAATAAGACTTGAGCTATTGTAACATTTGTAAATAAGACTTTTAGGTAATTAACTCTAAAATAAAAATACATTATACTCTATAAGCTTTTCAATTTTAGTTTATCCTATATCAAAGTTTGCCCAATGATATATTAATCATATTGCATAAAAGTATAATTTTCCTTACAAATAGTTGAATTTTGGAATTAGAGTTGAGTTATACATAATATAAAATCCAGTCAAACTAATTAACTTATTATTAGTAAGACACATGAATATTTATTATTTTTTTAAATTGAAAAATTGATTTTAGCAATGATCTTAGGAGATGAGTTAGAAGAGATTTTATTTATTTAATTAGAAATTATTAAAGTGTAATTATGATGAAGATGATTAAAGTTTAATTGATTGTAAATTATTTTTCATATATATTTTAGATAAATTTTATGTTATTATTTAATTTAAAAAATTAAATTTTAATTATTTATAATTTGTTTATGGAAAATATGTGCACAACTTTATGTTATGTTTGATTCATGAATTTTGGTGGGAATTTGGAATGAGAAAGAAAAAAGATAAGCAAAATGTAAATGAAATATAATTACATTTTACTTAATTTCACACCTTTTCATATTTCTTTTCAAAATTTCTACCCAAAATCATAAACCAAACAAACCATCAATGTTTGAAAGGAGTTTTGGATTTTTTATTGTATTGATATACACTATCTAAAGAAAACATATTGGAAGATTTATTTATAAATC
The DNA here is from genome assembly GCF_055761805.1 of Camellia sinensis. NCBI lineage: Eukaryota > Viridiplantae > Streptophyta > Magnoliopsida > Ericales > Theaceae > Camellia > Camellia sinensis. The sequence continues at coordinate 120,607,631 of NC_138971.1, read as the reverse complement.
TTGTTTAGTGGATTTATAACTCAATAAGTTCATAAAATTTTCTAGTGTTCTATCAAATCACATATATTTAGACTTATATTTCAATAAGTCATTTTTCTCATATTAGAATTATTATGTGGACTATTTTACCTTTATAGACTTTTATTATAATATATATGTATATATTATACTATATATATAGGAGAGGGAATATCAATTATTAAATATATTTCATTTATGGTATATATTGTATATAAAATATGGAAGATTATTATTCTTACTTTTTCTTTGCCTCAATGTGAGAAATTGATCAAGGATTTTCCTGCACCATTTTTGCATTAAGGTCCTATCATGGAAAAACATTTGGAAAAGAATGTTATTTGTAGACTGATGATAGAAATGATGATGGACTCGCAATAGAGATAATGATAAATCAGCGATGAACAATTATTTTTTTGTCACTGTTGTACATAAACCGTAATCTCTTTGTCAGTTTATGTAATCACCGATATTCTATAGTGTATTCACCGATATTATACTGAAATTGATTATATACAGATTTTTCTAAAAAAGTGCGTCAATATATAAGAACTATTTAATGATTTTTTATATATTATTTGATGATTTATTGCATATTGTTTGTTAATATATTTGTTGGTCAAACAATTATTTTTGTTACCATTGAACAATCAGAATAATTGATTTTCACTTTTTTCAATTTTGTTTCATATTTTCATGTTGCAGTTGAATGTTCACATTGATGTGAATATAATTTTTTTTAAGGCTAGTTGTAAATTAATTATAAACTATGAACATCATATTGTATTTTAGTATGAGTTTTGTTTTTTGAAATGTTAATTTTATGTTTATTAGTTTTGTTACTATACTTGTTAATTGAACAATCAAACATTGAACAATTGAAATAGTTGATTTTCATTTTTTTCAATTTTGTCTCATGTCTTCTCGTTGCAATGTGAATGTTCAAATTGTAATGTGTTGCATTTGGTGTTGTGATTAGCACATCATTAATCAATGTTAATATTCACATTCAAGAATAGCCATACAAGCTTAAAAATAACATTTGGTTTACTTTTCAAAACTCAATTCGGTTTTTAAATCATGATTTGAATCAAAATTCATAACTAAATAAAATTTTAAAATATAATTCAAAATTACTTTCAAAACTTCTCTCTTCTCTTTCTTTTTTTTTATTATTATAAATCAATCAATCAATCACTTTTATCTTTCATCTCTCATTTCTCCTCTCTCCTCTCACATTCTATACATCAATCAATCAAAAAAAAAAAAAATTACTAATCATCCCAAAACTATTTTCAAAACTTATAATCAAATAAATTTTCTTTTTTCAAATCATGATTCAAAAACTCAAAACTCAAACCACAACTTCACACTCAAATCATAATTCTAAAACTAAACTAAACGGCACGTTCAAAAATAGTCATACTAGTATAAACAACAATGTGTTATTTTGGTCACAAACATAATGCATATACATAGAGATGTGAGTTCAAATTATTTTTGTAATACAAATAGGTAGTTGCACTTAATGTTAATGTTTACATACTCATGTAACATTGAGTGTATGTATAGTTCCATGAGGCCATACTATTTACCAGAATGCATTTGTAATGTGAACGTTTACATTAACATTTAGTAAGAGATTTTCAGAAAATAGACGATTTAGGATTTGGAAATGTGAGAGATTTTCTCCATGAAATAAGGGAGATATTTTCTCTATAAAATGAGATAGAGATTTTCTCCTTAAAATGAGGGAGATATTTTCTCTAATGATGGACTATTGTTATTGGGGTAATGCTAGGAATACCAAATTTTTTACTAAACAAATGACCAAATGTCTCACATGGGTGTGGGGTCCGCAATTTTGTGGCCCCCACACCCATGTGAGACATTTGGTCGTTTGCTTGATAAAAAATTTGGGATCTATAGCATTTTCCTTGTCATTGTTAGCCCCAAGGTTATTCAAATTTAAATTCTTATCGATTTTGATTATTGACAAATATTTTGAACTTATTTTATTCAAAGTTTTCAAAATTATATTATACAATTGTGTTTCAACGTTTCTAAAAGATATATACTTCTATAGTGTTGTTTTCCAATGGTTTTTAGCCCCCCAAAACATGAAATTAGCACATGTATGCAAAACACTATTTATGCTTAAAACGGGTCCAAGGGTTGACACCAAAATAGTAAGGGTCGACACCAGAGTGAAGCTCAAAATACCCAAGTGTTTAAGTTGCAAGGGTTGACACCAAGACAGTAAGGGTCGACACTAAATTTCAGAATACAATCTAGCAGCAAGGGTCAACACCAAAGACAACAAGGGTCGACACTAAATTTCAAAACACAATCCAACTGCAATGGTTGACTCCAAGAACAACAAGGGTTGATACTAAATTTCAGAACACAATCCAGCAGCAAGGGTCGATACCAAGAATAATAAGGGTTGACACTAGGAATACCTGAAACTCAACTCAGAGAAGAAAAGAAAGCAAAGGGTCGACACCCGTAAAATCTAGGTTTCAAAAATCCAGTTGCCAAATCAGAACTAAACTGACACAACTCTTTTCTCAGCCATTTTTTCTGATCTATGTGCAAAATATGTCATCATTTCTGATCTCTGAGCAGATCTTCTGACATTATATCTTCTACCAAGAGTTGACTTATAAGGTTTAGCATTTAATGAAAGCTTGTGCATTTAATGATCCTTCTTTTCCCAAGACTTGTCCACAGTCTGTATGCACCTTGCTCTGATCAACACAGCTGGAAGATATCCTCCAATGGCTAGAAAATTTGTCTCTGCTTCTCTCTAACAGCTAAAAGCCATTAATGCTATAAAGAAGAAGCTCTCCATGTTTGAATACACACTTCTTCAATACAAGAAACCTAGAGCATTTAAGAGCTTTTAATATACTTCATTGTACTTCTATTTCATATCTGAGTGAATCTTAAATTACCTCTGTGCTTACATTTTCATATCCATCTTTTGAGAGAAAAAATCTATAAAAGAGGACAATTGTACACCTTATTCCTATTCCTATTTTTTGAGTGAAACACTTATAAAGTGAGGCATTTTAGTTGAGAGGTCTTCAACAGATTGAAGTAAAGTTGAGAGAAAAGTTCTATAAAAGAGGACAATTGCACCCCTTATTCTTATTCCTATTTTCTGAGTGAAACACTTATAAAGTGAGGCATTTTAGTTGAGAGGTCCTCAATAGATTGAAGTAAGTCCTTTGTAAAAATCAACAAGCTAGGTGAAGCTTGGTGGTGCATTGATTTATAATGAAGAAATTCTCAATGAGGTATCTTGAGGAGTGGACGTAGGCCAATGAGCCGAACCACTATAAATCCGTGTGTTTGAGCTCCTTTTATCTTTTTATTTTTTATTTTTTTATTTTCTGTATATTTACTGATTGCCTGTTCCATTTCCTCACCTAGTCATTTGAAATTTATTTTCTGGTTAATTACCTAATTCACTCCCCTCTTGGGTTGCCTTCCTGTGTAATAATTGGTATCAGAGTCCCTTCTCTTGTATTGTGACTTAACCATCTTTGAGTGATCCATGCAAGCCCTATCTCGTCTCTTCCTGAAGGTTAAGCATCAAATAGATCACCCTTCTTCAATGACATAAATTTCAACTATTGAAAAACCCGTATGATTATGCATGTCTAATCTATCGACTATGAGGTTTGGAAAAACATCTGTGATGGTCCCAAAGTTCCCACCAAAATCATAGATGGTCTGATAGTTCCCAAACTTGAGAGTGAATGGACTAGTGCTGATTATAAAGATATTTGAGCCAATGCCAAAGCTATTAACATGTTGTATTGTGCACTCGATGCTGCCGAGTTCAGCAGAATATGCACTTGCACAACGGTGAAAGAAATTTGGGATAAACTTATTGTAACTCATGAGGGAACTACTCAAGTCAAAGAGTCTAGAGTTTGTTTGCTTGTTCATAACTATGAGCTCTTCGAAATGAAACCTGATGAAAACATATCCCAAATGTTCACCCGCTTTACAGATATTATAAACAATCTAAAATCTCTTGGGAAGACTTATACTAATGTAGAAATTGTCAGAAAAGTCCTCAGATCATTGCCAAAAAGTTGGGAGAACAAAGTCATCGCAGTGATAGAAGTAAGGGACTTATCAACATTAAGCCTTGATGAGTTAATGGGATCCCTCTTAACCCATGAGCTCATTATGCAAGAAGGAAAATACAAAGAAGACAAGAACAAGAAGAAAGGGATAGCCTTCAAGTCTACCTCAAAATTTCAAGAGGAAGAAGAAGATGCTTCTGAGGAATATGAGGAAATAACATTCATTACCAAGAGGTTCAAAAGGTTTGCGAAGAAAAAAATAAGGTGTAAGGAAGTTCTTCAGAAAAGATTTCAACAAAGATTTTCAAAAAGGTGAAAATCACAAAAAATCTAAAGTTACTTGCTATGAATGTAACAAATCGGGACACTATAGAATTTCCGAAGCTCAAGAAACAATTTAAGAAGGACAAGAAGAAAGCCATAATTACATCATGGGGAGAAGACATTGATGATTGCAACTCAGAGATTGATATTTGCAAAAATGAAGTCGCAAATCTATGTTTGATGGCACTTGAGGATGAAAATGAGATAAATGATAAATCTTTTACTTTTGATAAATTAAAAACTTCCTTTGATGAATTGCATACTGAATTTAAAAAATTAAGGCGCTGTTTGGCAACCTGAGATTCAGGCTATTATAGCCTAAAACTAAAAATCAGCCCAAAAGCCTAACTGTAGCAAACTTTTTCTTGATTTAAAAAAAAAAAAAAAAAAAAACTGACTGTTGGTCGGCTGCTGCAGCAGTGCAGCCTACACTGCCACCAACAGTGTAGGCTGCAGGTTTGCTAAATTACATTATTACCCCTATTCCTCAAATTTTTGAAAAAATAAAGTGAAGGGTAAATTTGTAATTTCAATTTAAACATCATTTCAAACACATTTTTCAATACAACAATCAACCTAAAAATTTAACTCAACTTCCCAAACACAAAACTAAAATAACCTACTAAAATAGCCAAAAAGCCAAATAGCCTACTAAAATAGCCACTTCCCAAACGAGGCCTAAGTATGAAAAATAGTTGTCAAAAGAAAATGATTTCGAGTTTATCATAAGAAACGGAATCCTTAACTTCTAAGATCGATACTCTAGAAAATGAAGTCTTGAAAATAGAAAGAAAAAAAAAAAGGAAAAAAAAAACAAGAATTTTCATCTGAAAAAGAATCTTCTATTTTTGAAAAGAAAGTATATTTGCAAAAAGAAAATGAAATTCTGAAAAAGGAGAAAATTGCGTTAAATGATAACATAGAAGATTTAAAAAATGTTCTTTCAAAATTTACTCAAGGTAGAGATACCTTAGATAAAATTCTCAAAAGTCAAACTTAAACCTATGGAAGAATGAGAGTTGGATATAAACCTTTTTCAAAAGCAAAAAATTCCAAAAAGATCATTGTTCATGCATCATCTAATCATTGTCATCTCACACGTCATTATTGTGAAAGAAAAGGTTACATCTTTCCTTCATGTCCTATTAAGAGAAACTCATTTGTTAGAATGAAAAAGGAGTGGGTTCTCAAAAACACTTCAAATCCTAACTCTCATGGACCCAAGAAAGAATGGGTACCAAAAAGCCAACAAAAATCCAATTTTTGTAGGTGTGCTTTAGGTCAAAAACCAGCAACAGCCGGTGGTACCTCGATAGTGCGTGCTCAAGGCACATGACCGGCGATAGAGTAACGTTTTGAACCCTTAAATCCAAAAAAAGAGATCACATAACCTTTAGAGACAATAGTAAAGGAAAGATCATTGGCGAAGGTAGTATCGGTAAATCTTTTTCACCCATTATCGAGAATGTGTTGCTTGTTGAAGGATTGAAACACAACTTGCTTCGTGTTAGTCAAATGTGTGATAAAGGCAATCATGTCAGTTTTGAAAAATCTCATTGCACTATTAAAAATTCTGTTGATAACAAAGTGTTTTTTTATTGGTTATAGGCATGAAAATGTGTATATATTTGACTTGCACAACTTATCTCCTAATCTTGATGTTAAGTGTTATTTGCTATAAGTGAATCTGGTTGGTTATTGCATAGAAGGCTAGGACATGCTCATATGGACTTACTTTCAAAACTTTCAAAATTTGATTTGGTTATCGATTTACCAAAAATTGATTTTGAAATAGATAGACTTTATGATGCTTGTCAACAAGGGAAACATACAAGAGTGTCTTTCAAAACCAAAAACATTATTTCCACATCTAAACCTCTTCAATTGTTGCATATTGACTTGTTTGGACCATCTTGATCATTAAGTCTTGGTGGCAAATCTTATTATCGTGTTTGTGTGAATGATTATAGTAGATTTACTTGGGTGATTTTCTTGGCACACAAAAGCGATACTTTCTTTGCATTTTTAGCTCTATTTAAACGTATTCAAAATATGATTAGTCTTGCTATTTGTAGCATTAGAAGTGTTCATGGTAAATAATTTGATAATGATGAGTTTATTCTATTTTGTAATGAGCATGGCATTGATCATAATTTCTCTGCTCATCGAACTCCTCAACAAAATGGTGTGGTAGAAAGGAAAAACAGAGTTCTTGAGGAAATAGCTCGTACTATGCTTGTAACAACCCTGACCTATGATTAATCGTTAAACCATGATTAAGAATGCTTAATGAGTAATTACGATGAAATTCTAAATTGATTGCATGTGTGTTGCATTATTTGTGTTTCTATCTGTCTATCGTAGAAAGATCTGTTTGTATTTTTGTTTTGTTCTGCGAATTGAAGGCCTTATCGACATCTGAACACGAAATTGACTTGAGTTATGTAATATTTGGAATTCTTAGAATTTTATGGTAGGTTGAATTGAAATTCGATTAGGAACGATTAAATTAGAATGATTAATGTTCATTTGATTAGCCTTAACCAATCACCATTAATCAAGCCTATATAAGGCTCCTTTGTGCCACCATTAATCTCTTTTCATCATCACATCCTTGAACCTACACAAACAAAATGTTGAGAGAAAGAGAGAGAGAGAGAGAGAGAGAGAGAGAGAAGGAGATTGAGTTCACTTAGGAGGATTGCTAGAGAATTTGAGGGTCTTGGCTTGGAACTTCACACAACTATTTAGAGCATAATTTACCATCTAAGGTCACGCGCCGTAAGCTATCTGATTTGTCTGCTTTTGGAGCCATCTGTGAGTAATAACTCTGTAAAGCTATGTTTGAATATGTGTATTTTCTGACTAAATGATACGATCTATTTTTTGAAATGCTATTTTATGAATCATGAATGAATGTCTATTTTTTTTAAATGTATTTACGGCATCCTTAGTTTACGTGGCCCTCGCCCGGGGGTAACAATACCGTAGCCAATATGCATATGGCCTTCACCTAGGGGTAATAATACTATGGCTTATATTCATGTGACCCTTGCCCGGGGGTAACAATACCGAGGCTTATGTTTACATGGCCCTTGCCTGGGGGTAACAGTACCATGGCTACTTGTGCACAAGATGTGGACCTATGTGGTCGACGACTATGCAAAATTGGTATAATATGCTAGCTAAATAGATGTACCACATATAACTACTATAATTTCTGGTTAAGTATGCGAATCTGAAGTCGTGTCTAATTTGAAATCTGCTATGGGACATAATTCATTAAATTCTTTACTCTCTTATTATTTATTGAGCTTCTGCTTACTATTTATATTATGTATGTAGGTGATCAGACGCGTGACCAAGCTTAATGATGACCGCCTGGAGATTGTTTTATCGGCCATCCCTTGTGCCTCCCGAGAAGGTTCTGAAAGTCATGTGGTCATATTTTGTGAATGTATAAGACTTGTTCCCTTTTAGTATATGAACAAGTTTTCTGTTTATCTATACATTGGGCTAAGTCCCTTTTTGATTTTATGACTTTATTTTTGTAAATGGGTGATGTAAGGCTACCGTAATTATGACGTCATGTGTATATATATATATATAAGTTTTCAAAAATTCTGTCCCATGTTCGTCAGCACAACTCAATGGACTACGTATATTTTCTATATTTGCTTTCATAACCCCTTACTATGTCATGATCTGTTTAGAGACCTTTGGTAATCTAAGGATTACTGGCCGGTTATGACGTTAAACCTATAAGGGCGGGTTTGGCTCTTGACAGAGTGGTATCAGAGAATGTGTCATACCGCACACACAAGTCCATATGAGCTATAGGATGTCCTAAAAAAGAATTAGGGACATTTCATTTGTATGTGTGAGTGTGTGTGTTAATTTCTGTAAATGCGAAAACTGAATCTAATCATGCACATATGAAATTGAAAGGAATGAATTGGGAGTGAATGTTTCGAACATTGTGAAAAGAATTGTTTGCCTATATTTATCAGTGCTCTGTTTACCTATAGTAATGGAAAATACAAGAAGTGACGGAATAGCTGAATCTTCAGAGGCTCGAATGAGCCGAATGGAACTGATGCTCGCAGTCCTAACTGAAACAATGATACAACAGCAAAGCCAACGACTTCTGCCTCTACCGCTGTCACGACCCAAACCCGCCCCTATAAGTTTAGCATCGTAACCGGCCAGTAATCTTGGGATTACCGAAGGCCTCTGAGACAAATTAACATAATATTAAGGGCTAGCGGAAGCAAATAATAAATATACATCGTCCATTGAACTGTGCAGACTTATGTGAGACAGAAAAATATTAAATTCTTAATATACACATCATCATATATATACATATATGAGCTAGACAAAAGGGACTTAGCCTTATTCACACAATACACAAGGACTTGTCTAGCTGGACAGGAAAATAAAACCTCAACTTATGCACTAGCCATAACCACTAGTCATGTCCGGAACCTCCACGGGAGGCACATAAGTTGGCTGTCAAGAACTGATTCCAGGCAGACGCCTCTAAGCTTGGTCATGTGCCTAATCACCTACATACATATGTATAAACAACGAGCTGGGGCCCAGTGAATAATAACAGAGTAAAGGATTTAATGAATGATGTCTATCACAGAGTTAGAAATCGAATTCATATCAAAACAGATTCATATACTTGTTCATAATCATTTCCATATTCAGGTTTTTCACATAATCATACGTGGTACATCCAATAGCGTTAACATATCTGATGACCCATAAATGAACCTAATGACCCACGAAGGGACCTGATGACCCATAAGGGACAGCCCTGAAGGCATTCTGATGACTTATGTGCACAGAGACATTCTGATGACCCATAAAGGGACGCATATCATGTGATGCTAAGGATGCCACGGTTAACTTTCAGAATCTTGGACAATCATTCATTCGTTTCAAACATATCATAGCATTTCCAAGAATCAATCATTTCGTATCATAATATTTCGAAAATACATAACATTGAACATAACTTTACAAAGTTACTACTCACAGATAGCTGCAGAAGCAAATCAGACGGACTGGACATATCAGATAAACCTGGCAGACAATGGCGCGTGACCTACACAAGCACATAACATATACACATTGAAATAAAATGTTATTCCCTTGATCAAACTTGACTTTTCTAGTCTTTTTCCGTTTAAATAGTCCGAAGTTCTACTACGCTTATCCTTTCTCATTCAAATAAATCGAGTTCTTATTTCACATATTCTTTTATTACTAAGCCCTTCTTTTCCAAATAGATTGATCTTTTACTTGGCTTCTCAAACAATTACCACTAGATCAATGATTCATTCCTTGACTAACTAATCTATGTTGATTGGTAGCTTATTAATCCTTATTGAATCACAAATCATGTCTAGAGTGCTTTGGAAAGAGATGAGGAATAAAATATGAACTAAATGCAACTTTCCAAAATATGCTAAAAATGGGTCTCCGCTCGAGCGCCACTTTGGTCGCTCGAGCGGACTGTAAAATTTGAAAACTTCTGGGAGCTCAATTTCCACGCTCGAGCGAGACTTCCCTCGCTCGAGCGGACAGTGTAAATTCTGAAATTTTCAGAATTGTAATTGAAGTTCAAATTTGATATTCAAAGCCCCAAAACATGTAATTGTGGTGCACAAAATGGAGAACCATTGTGTGATTTAGTAAACACTTTTATTTAGAAAACATTCATTCAAAATCATGTTCCAATTGCCCAAATTTAGTTTTAAATCATCTTATTAATATCAACCCACAATTCTAAAATATAAATTAAACTTCCCAACCTCTTGAAATTCCATGATGTATGCAATACAAATAGATCCAATTTTTATTATTGATAACAAAAGCAACTTAACTATGAATTACACAAATCAATTTCTTAGAAATTCAACTTAACTCAATTTCTAACCAAAACTTAATTTATAATCATGGGTGTTCTAAAATGCATCTAAATTGGATAAAATTCTTAAATTACATCACATGCATGGATTAAATAAAAATCCAATTATAAAATCAAAACTTTAGGATTAGTTCCAAATTTCCATAAACTTGATTTTAGCTCCAAAATCATCATGTCCTTATCAATTTCTTTCTAATCCCATAAAATTGATTTCTAACTCTTTTCTATCCCCTTAAATTATGAAATTGAAATTATAAAACTCTTAGAAAGTATTTGCATGTGTGAAATTATAATCAAAATCAAACCACCTACATCAAATCCCTTTAATTCAAAATTAAGCTCAAATGTTCATGAATTTATAATTTACCACAACTTGTTCTTCTTTTATCCAAACATGAAATTAATTCGTCAAATCTCCTAAAATTTCATTGATGCATGCAAAGATGAAGCCCAAATTTATGAGGACAACACAAATTAAACTTAAAACAATTAATTTCTAATTTATTTTCCATAATCATCCACATGCATGCAAGGATGGGTTTCAATTTGTGAAGAATAATAGAAATCAAACTCTAACTAATTAATTTCTAAATATATATCCATGATCTTAACACATAACTCAAAATTTCTTCATCTTCTTATTAATTCCTATTAATTACATAATTTAGAGTCCAATTCCATCTTTAATTTCAAGTGTGATATAAGAATTCTACAACAATCAAGGTTAAAATCCTTACCTTTAACTTCCCATGGCTGAATTTCTTTTTAGTTCTTTGAGTCCTCTCCTTTATCTTCACTTAGATCTCATAAATTCATTTCCCCAAAGTTCCTTCCAGCATAAAAGTTGGATTCCTGTCTCTCACTCTCTCTCTCTCGGCTCCTCTCTCTCTCTGCCGTGCGTTTTCCAGCCAGCACACTTACATTCCCCCCCCCCCCCCCCCCCCCCTTTTTTTTTTTTTTTGATTTCATTTCTACCTTTTTCTTTTATATAACAAGATTCCAGAACACTTCATCCTTTCTATTTTTTTTTATATTTAATTGGATATAATTAAATTAATTGCTAATGACTCATAATTAGACTTAACTAATTATACTTAGTCTCAAATCAAATTACTTTAAATACATTGATTTCACTTAGTCCTAATTAATTATGATTACCACACAACTTAATTAACCCACTAAACTTCATCATTCCAAATCTCACGAATCTGAATCAGATGTTTTAATCAAACTCTCAAAAGGCTCTAAATATTAAATTAAACTTATTTCCAACTTAAATTTTGGTTTCTTAAATCATTTAGGTCTTCAATTTCTGATCAGACTCCAAGTTTCCGTCAATTAAATTACATATTCAAATAGGACACTCCATAAATAAATTTAATTCGCAATAATCACAATTCTCAATCTTCATAATTTAATTATCTTAATTGACTCCAATTAGGACATAATTAGTCGAATCTCGATTTTTACTAAACTGAATCGAATATCTAATTAAACTCCCAAATGGGTCCGCAATTAAGATTAAATGGATTCAACTTCTTAACTTCACTTCCTTAAGCCATTTGGACCCTTAATTTCTAATTCCAAAATAAGTCTTCAATAGAATCATATACGAGTCAAATTCCACAATTCTCATAAATCCCAAGTTAAATCTTAACACTCGGCAATTAATTTCAAATCCTCGTAATTAATCAAGTACTAATCATTGCACGAGATGGGGTCGCTACAACCGCCCCCTCCGGTCCAAGCTGAACCGGATAACAATGACATCATGAACCTAACTCAGAAGTTCATGAAAATGAAACTGCTAACTTTCTTAGGTGGTATTGAACCATTGAAGGCAGAGACATGGTTACTCGAGATGGAAAAATTATTTGAAGTATTTCCCTACTCTGAGATTCAAAAGGTTCTCTTGGCCACCTACACCTTGAAAGATGATACCCGAAGATGGTGGTTACTAATCCGAAATAGCAATGGGATCATGACATGGGCACAATTCAACGAGATTGTCTACAATAAATACTTTCCTCAATGTTTTCAGGATCGAAAGGTTTCTGAATTCCAAGAACTTAAGCAAGGGAAGATGTCTGTAGCCGAGTGCAAAGCGAAGTTCACAGAGTTAGCATGATGTGCTCCTCATATGGTCGACACAGATTATAAGAAGGCTCGAAAATTTGAAAGGGGATTAGACTTGGATGTGTTTAACTGAGTAGGCGTACTGAAATTACCTACATATGTAGAAGTACTTGATAGGGCATTGATGGTGGAGGCCATTCTGGCGGCAAAGAAACAAGCTACAACTCCAACAACTGAATGGAGAGGTAAAAGAGTTGTATTCAACTTCAAAAAAGGCTGGTCATTCTCAAAAAAGAAAAACACGGGATCCTCTAGTAGCTCTAGTCAGAGTAGTGGATCTATTCCAAACTGCCTCGACTATGGAAGAAAGCATAAAGGCACATGTTACCATGCATCAGGTGCTTGTTTTCAGTGTGGCAAGATTGACCACATGGTTAGAGATTATCCGCTGAGATCCGACGATGTTAACCATTCTGTAGCAAGTTCGATCGGGTCTGCTTTTGTAGCAAGAACAAATGCAAGAGCTAATGCCAAAGGAAACACAGGGAATAAGACGCTAAGACAGGGGAGAGTATTCACACTAGTACCCGGGGATGTACAGAACACTGAGTCAGTGGTGTCAGGTATAATTTCCATCTGTAACCAAAATGCATATGTCTTGATAGATTTTGGTTCTACACACTTATTTGTGTCGCATGCCTTTTCTCTTAAATTGACTAGACCTTTAGAACCCATGAATTATTTACTGTCAATATCTACACCTTCTGGGGGTTCTATGGTATGTACTTATGTTTATCCGGTATATGAAATAGTAATTGGTGATGTGACACTGTATGTTGATTTATTGCCATTGGGTATTGATTATTTTGATTGTAGACTGGATATGGATTGGTTGACAAAGTATTATGCTACTATTGATTGTGTGAATAAATCTGTTATGTTTTGACCTCCAAGGTTACCTGAATTTGTGTTTGTTAGGAATGGGGTGGTTCCTCCACCGTATCTGATCTCTATCATGAAAGCCAATAAATTGTTGCGACAAGGGTGTCGAGGTTACCTATGTTGTGTTTTGATTATGAATGCAGATAATGCTAATATTGAGAACATCCTTGTAGTTAACGAGTTTCCTGATGTATTCCCAAATGATTTGCCCGGAGACATAATCGATAGGGAAATTGAGTTTACTATTGATGTTGTACTTGGAACACAATCGATTTCTAAGACCCCTTACCAAATGTCAACCTCTGAATTGAAAGAATTAAAAGTTCAACTCCAAGGCTTGCTAGACAAGAAATTTATCCGACCGAACACTTCACCTTGGGGTGCTCTAGTTTTGTTTGTTAAAACGAAAGATGGGTCCTTGAGGCTATGTATAGATTACTGGGAATTGAATCAAGTGACTATCAAAAATAAATGTCCATTGCCCTAAATAGATGATTTGTTTGAGCAACTCCAGGGAGCCCAAGTCTTTTAAAAAATTGACCATAGATCTGGATACCACCAATTGAAAGTTGAAGCCGAAGACATAGAGAAAACCACCTTCCGAACTAGATATGGGCACTATGAGTTTCTGGTAATGCCGTTTGGGGTAACTAATGCACATGCAGCTTTTATGGACCTAATGAATAGGGTGTTCAAACAATTTCTTGATGGGTTTGTTGTTGTGCTTATTGATGATATTTTGATTTACTCCAAAAGCAGGGAAAAATATGAAAATCATCTAAGAACTGCTTTACAAACTTTGAGAGAAAAGAAGTTGTATGCAAAACTGTCCAAATGTGAATTCTGGCTTGACAGTGTAGCATTTCTGGGACATGTAATCAACAAAGATGGTATACTAGTAGACCCACAAAAGATTGAAGCCATTGTGGACTGGCCAAGACCAACCAATGTGTCAGAAGCTAGATGTTATTTTATTCAAAGTTTTGAATAAAATATTTTGAACTGGCCAAGACGGCATACTAGTTGTTGATTTTGATTATTGACAAATATTTTGAACTTATTTTATTCAAAGTTTTCAAAATTATATTATGAAATTGTGCTTCAATGTTTCTAAAAGATATATACTTCTATAGTGTTGTTTTCCAATGGTTTTTAGCTCCTCAAAACATGAAATTAGCACATGTATACAAAACACCATTTATGCTTAAAACAAGTCCAATGGTCGATACCAAAATAGCAAAGGTCGACACCAGAGTGAAGCTCAAAATGCCTAAGTGTTCCAGTTGCAAGGGTCAACACCAAGATAGTAAGGGTTGACACTAAATTTCATAACACAATCCAGCAGCAATGATCGACACTAAAGACAGCAAGGGTTGACACCAATTGACACTTAATTTCATAACACAATCCAACAGCAAGGGTTGACACCAAGAATAATAAGGGTCAACACCAGAAATACCTGAAAATCAACTCAGAGAAGAAAAGAGAACAAAGGGTTGACACCCAATCTGCAGGGGTCGACACCCGTAAAATTTGGGTTTCAAAAATCTAGCTGCCAAATCAGATCTGGATTGACACAACTCTTTTCTCAGCCATTTTTTCTAATCTATGTACAGAATATATCATCATTTCTGATCTCTGAGCAGATCTTCTGACATTATATCTTCTACCAAGAGTTGACTTATAAGGTTTAGCATTTAATGAAAGGTTGTGCATTTAATGATCTTTCTCTTCCCAAGACTTGTCTACAGTCTGTATGCACCATGCTCTGATCAACACAGCTGGAAGATATCCTCCATGATTTGCTCCAACGGCTAGAAAATTTGTCTTTGCCTCTCTCCAACAGTTAGAAGCCATTAATACTATAAAGAAGAAGATCTCCATGTTTGAATACACACTTCTTCAATACAAGAAACCCAGAGCATTGAAGAGCTTTTAATATACTTCATTGTACTTCCATTTTTATGTTTGAGTGAGTCTTAAATTACCTTTGTGCTTACATTTTCTTATCCATCTTTTGAGAGAAAAAAATCTGTAAAAGAGGATAGTTGTACCCCTTATTCCTATTCATATTTTCTAAGTGAAACACTTGTAAAGTGAGGCATTTTAGTTGAGAGGTCCTCAACAGATTGAAGTAAGTCCTTTATAAAAATTAACACGCTAGATGAAGCTTGGTGGTGCATTGATTCATAGTGAAAAAATTCTCAAGGAGGTATCTTAAGGAGTGGACGTAGGCCGGTGAGCTAAATTGCTATAAATCCTTGTGTTTGAGCTCTTCTTACCTTTTCTTTTATTTTTTGTGTATTTACTTATTGTTTGTTGCATTTACTCACCTAGTCATTTGAAATTTATTTTTTGGTCATATTTTTTAATTACCCAATTCACCTCCTTCTTGGGTTGCCTTTATGCGTACCAATGTTATTTTTTTTTAGAGTATTGGATTCAAAATGGAAACATGCACAAAAAGTTAGAAGGGTGATTTGGTCATATTATATTAAACATGGCATAATGGAATACTCAAAAAGAAGATGGGTTAGATGGAATAAAACACTTAGAAATAGAATTTATCCAAACCTATATAATATTTTATGGAAGATCAAGTTCTTAAAATGAATCATCAATCACATTCTAAGAGAATAAAAGCTAGACAGTGATTTTTTTTAATTGTTTAAAAAATTAAACATCAAGAGAAATAAATTATGAAAGATGTGAATTGATTCCTATATTTTAGTGGTACAAAAATCTAAATTTTAAAACTAATCCTTTTTAAATTTCTAAATGGATTTATTAATTTTTCTTTTAGAAATGTGTAAATCAAGGTATAATAAGATTTTTATTAAATAATTGAATAAAAACTACTATAAGATTTTTTTTTTTAAATTTTAAAACTAATTGGTTAACTTTCCTTTTTAAATTTTTAAATTTAAATTAAAGAAACGGAATAATTAACTTTCCTTTTGAAATGTGTAATTTAAGATAAAATAAAAAAAAAATTCTGAAATGATTCAATAAAAGTAAGAATATTTTTTAAATTTTTAAAAATTAATTAGTTAACTTTCCTTTTTAAATTTCTAAATTTAAATTTATAAATAAATTAATTCTTTTCTTTTAAAATGTGTAAATCAATGTATAATAAGATTTTTTTTAAATAATTTAATAAAAGTTAGCCAATAGAAGATTTTTTATTATTTAAAAAAATAAGAATTTAAAAAAAATAGTACGAGGATTTTGAGTTTCACAAAACTCTTCTTATTAGAAACCCCATTTATTTAATATATAGTATAAATTTACAAATTTATATGACAATTTTTAAAATTTTTATAAACATAAACATAAACATAAAATTGAAAACAAAAACTTTATCAAAATGGCCCTTAGATACCAACATACAGAACAAAGGCTAACAAAAGACAAACACGATTCAATAAATCATAAGATGAAACTGCACTCATATCACTTTTGAAATCATCTCTTCCTTGCTTTGATCTATCTAATACCTTCACGGCATGTTTGATTGGACGAATTAAAGTATGAGATTAGAATTATTAATCCGTGGGTCTAATTATTCTATGTTTATTTTAACATTTTAGTTTAGGATTATTAATCAAATAGATAATTAATCCAACAAATTTGTAGGATTATTAGTAATGGGTAGGGGTGGGATTATTAATCCAATGGATATTAATCCAATTGGATAGTGAATGCCACACTAATTTAATAGGATTATTAATACTTCACTATTAATTTTGTGAATCAAACATGACCTCAATGTACCAAAGTCATAAATCATCGAAGGAATAATGCTATATGCATCAATTAGTGTACTAACTAGTGTATCAATTGATGACGTGACATAATTTAAGAAGTTTTTGGTGTTTGTAATGTGATTAATGAGTAGAGTCAATAATAATGTCATAACTAGTGTTGGTACACTAATTAGTACACTAATTAGTGCATGTAACACCACCTTTATCGAATACCCAAAGTACTTTAATCCAATAAGTCATTATTTTAATGGATTTATTACATTTTATACTTTTAAATTATTATCAAATTATCTACTTTAGTCTCTGAATTGTTAATTGAGTCTACTAAGTTCCTAAAGTATATATAAATTAAAGTTTGTTGAGTTTGTAAACTATTGATTAAATCTATTAAGTCTTAAAGTATTTAATTCAAATATATTTAGTCCATAAAAGAATTATAAAAATAAAATATAAACCCATAAATATTATGAATTAGTAAAAAAATCTATCTAGTCAAAATTTTATTTTAAAGATTTTAAAAATTTTATTTTGTCTTTGACTCAAATATATAACTATTGATATCCGATCATCTTAATTTTTGTATAAATATTTTCCTTAACAAGTCTTAAAAAATTAACGACTTGAATCACCAATAGTCTCAAAATATACCTACTAAACGCAAATGCTCTCAAAATGTACCTACTAAATCCAAATGTTCTGTTAAGTTGAGATGACTACCGTAAGAGAAGTCTAATCCATCTAAAAAAAACTTATTTCTTTTTTGATTTTCTCTTAATTTTCTAATTCCGTGAGTTTTTCCAGTGAAATGTTAGGTTTCATAAAAAAAAATATATATATTAATCTATTTTTAAATTAATTTATACTATTTTATTATATATCATACAATCATCTTTAAATTAATTTTATAAAACTTTTTTTAATATTTCTTTCGTAGCATTACTCGTTTCTCTATCATTCACAATGAAACTGCAATCACAACTTTCAGGAAGATTCACGACGTTCTCTATTCACAGACCAAAGTTCACTCTTTTTACTTATACAACTCTTTATTTCTTTCTCTGACTTTTGTCGGTCTTCCTTATTCATATTTAAGGAAGGGTTTGGTTATGGTGTGCAACTTACACCTTACACCTTATACCTTACACTTACACTTTACATTTACACCTTTTGTAAAAAATTAAACCTTACACTTACACCTTTTTTGAGGTTGCACACCATGTGCAACCCACTTACACCTTACACCTTACACTTACACCTTATACTTATACTTACACCTTATACTTACACTTTTTGTGTAAGTGGCACATGGTGTACACTTGCACACTTAAGAAAACTCCTTTAAGGAAATAGTATTATCTCCGTCTCAAAATATTAATTTTTTATTATATCAAAAATATTAATTTTTTTTTTCAAAAATTAAAGATTAAAATAACATAAATTTCTTATTTTTCTTTTTTTAAATGCACAAAAAATTATAATTATGACAATTTTGAAAAAAGTTTTGAGCTACATTTTAAGTTTTGAATTTTTGAATTTTGAGTTGTATTTTGAAATTTTTTAGATTTATTTTTTTAAAACATTTAAAAATCTTTAAATTTTTTTTATTTTAAATATATAATTTTTATTTAAATATTTTTTAACTTAAAAAATTTATTTTATTTCATAAATATTTTAATTTTTTAAGTATTTTTAGCTCAAAACACTACTCCACACTAAAATCGTAACTAAACACATAACTCAAAACTTAATTCAAAAACTATTTTCAAAAGTCATAACCAAACAGATAACTCAAAACTCATAACCAACTCTTTTCAAAACTTTTTCAAAATTCTATTAAAAAAAAAATTCAAAAAAATACTTTTAATTTTGTCCTTTAAAATTATTTTTTATTTTATATTTTTTTGAATTTTTTTATTTTTATATTTGAAAAAAAATATTTTTTATTTTTTATTTTTTTAAAAAATAATTTTTTCTTATTTTTTTAAGTATTGGCCAAATAAATTGTTGATTTAGATATGTATGGCGATCCAATTTTTTTTTTTTAAATCTAAAGAAATTAAATATTTAAAAAACATAAAAAATATTTAAAAAATAAAATAAAATATTTAAAATAAAAAATATTTAAAATACTTTTAAAAAAATATAACACAAATGTATGAAATACAGTTTACATTGAAATAAATGAACAAATATTTAAAATATAAAATATTTACCCTAAAGAAATAAAATTAAACAAATTTTTAAATATTTTAAAAAATAAATCTAAAAAATTTCAAAATACAATTCAAAACTCTTTTCAAAACTCATAACCAAACAAATTTTCTATTTTCAAAACTAAACTCAAAACACGACTTCACACTCAAATCATGATTTTAAAAATTATTTTTTTAAAAAAATAAAAAAATATTTTTTTGAATTTTTTTTTAAATAGAGTTTCAAAAGGAATTTGATTTTGAGTTTTGAATTGAGTTTTGAGTCATGTGTTTGATTATGAGTTTTGAAAATAATGTTTAAATTGGGTTTTGAGTAGTTTTGAGTTGTGTGTTGGGTTATAAATTTTGAAAAGGGTTTTGAAATTTTTTGATTGGAATCACAATTCCAAAAGAGAACCAAACGGAGGAGAAAAATTGTTTGGTTATGAGTTTTGAAAATAATTTTAAGATGATTTGTATATTTTTTTTTTATAATTGAATAGATGTGTATAAGAAAAAATTTGATTGATTGATTAATGTGTAGAATGTGAGAGAATGAGAAAGGAGAAAGAAGAGAAGAAAAAGTGATTAATTGATTTATTAATATATATATAAAAAAAAAGAGAAGGAGAGATGAGAGGGAAAAAATAATTTTGAAAATTAGTAAATCAAGCATGTTTTTTGATTTTTTGATCGAAATGTTAATTTAAAAACTAAACCAAATGGATGGATCAACCGATTTGAATGCACTCTAATGAGGGTGACTGGAATTGGATATGGAAGCTTAAAATCCCACAGAAACTCAAAAGCTTCTTGTGGCTTATGGGTCTGGGAAATCTGTTGACTAATGATCTGAGGAAAATTAGGGGTCTTACTGAGGACCCAAAATGCCCTCATTGTAGTGAAGTGGAAAACCTTTATCATCTCCTCTGTAATTGTGTTAAAGCAAAACATGTTGCAACAATCTTCTGTGTAAAAAAAAAAAAAAAAAATTGAAACTAAACCAAATAAAATAAAATAAATAACTTACAGAATTTATTTTACCGAACCGAATGAATAATAAAAGATCAAGTTGAGTGTGTGACACTCTATCTTTAAGACAGATTCGCCCCACTATGGTGCTTACAGTTAAGTGGCGTCTATCTCCCAAGATACAATGATCTTCACAAATTGTAGTAGCACTCCAAACAATTTGTACGGCGAACTAGAGCATATGTTCTATACTCTCTAAATTTTTTTCTAAAATGATATGAAGAATATATGTAACAGAGCAAAGATTAGACAGCAAAAAGGAATTTTTTCAGACTGTTTCTGGATGTCTAGACTGCTAGAACAATGCTAGTATTTATAGGCAAAACGATCTGCCCGAACAGGTTCAATTTTGAACCGAACATGTGCAAATTTTGAATGAACAGATGCAATCCAAAATTCAACAGATCTGCTGGATAGATTGATCTGTTTGAACTGTGCAGTTTGTATCTGTGTAACAGCAGTAGTTTCTAGCAATTTAATAACTGTAAAAAATAGTTTAAATCTGTTCAAAAATAAATTTGTTATGGAATCAAATGAACAGGTGCAATTCAAACTCAGATCTGTTGAAACCTAATTTAAATATGTTCAAATCGATCTGGGCAGATTTAAATTTGTTTGGGAAAAACAGATCTGTCCGGGTGCAACATATACTGTTTTGACAGTTAATCTGTTTGAAAAATTGGACTAAAGAAGTAACAAATGGACAAAAAAAATTAAATTAAAAAATGAATTAATTTCGATAAGAATTTTGGAAAAAAATCAAATGAATTTTCTTCAAAAAATTAATATAAGAACCGACCTGACCCACAACCCACACCCGTGCCCAGCACGGTTTGGCTTAGCCAATCGGACGGACGGCGGCGTGCGCACGCGTGTGTGGTGGTTTGGGCTAAGGTTTCATTTGTCCATAACTCCTCACTTCTACAAACTTGAGGTACCTCTTAGGACCCAACCCAAATGTTGTAATCTAGAGTTTATATATATACAAAAAGTTCTCTTAAAGTTTCAATGTGGGACAACCAATTTCAATGAAACCCACATTTAAATCTTTAAATGTCCAATTCCACGAACTCGAAAACGACGTCAAGTTCCCATTCACTCATAAATGGTTTTGACGAACCGTCTTCACCGTGTGACTTGCCATGCGGCAAGGAACACGTCACCTCTTCGGATCCACCCCAAAAGACGTTTGTGGCCCACTCAATTTTGGGCTCAAAGTTGGCCCAAAATAAGCCTTATAAAACCAAAATTTCCAACAATTTCCCACATGAATGGAATTTGACGGAGAGAAAATACAACAACATGATCTAATTACAGAGATTATAGAAATTGGAAATATTTTGCAAATGATAGGTAGCTTTTGGCTTTGAACCTTCCTTTATGAGACACTATCGGATTAACTAGCTAACTAGTGAACATGATGTCTTAAACTGTTTAGCCGTTTGTGTAAACCAAGACAATAGAACTCACACAGCATATTACCAGACACAGTTTAGTTCTCACTATTGTGTTCATTTTGGTCCTGAATAACCTGGTCTTTCATGAGTGCTTTAGAGAATTGTAGCCCTTCACAGATCTCATAGAATCGGCCCAGTTCACACTCATATAGGTGATTCTTATGAAGAGTATCCTGCCATACTCCACTAGGTATACCTAGATATAAGAATCATTAAAAGTATTACTTAACCTAAAACGCTGCAGACATCACTATTTCATCATAGAAATGGGTAGGAGTTTGACTCCCTAGTGATCCTTCTGAGTCATACATAACTCGGTTGTCCCTTTGAGCCTAGATCTTGGGATCTCCTGTCAATTAGGTTGGGTTGCCGTTGTGGTAACTCTTATTTAATAGACTTAAGTCCCATGCCCCTCGATGAATTTTCAACTAGCTCTCTTGCTAACCCTTTGGTTAGTGGATCCGCTATGTTGTCTTTAGACTTCACATATTCAATGGAAATAATTTCATTAGAGAGTAGTTGTCTCACGGTGTTATGTCGACGACGAATGTGTCGTGACTTATCGTTATACATATGACTCTGTGCTCTACCTATTGCTGATTGACTATCACAATGTATGCATATAGCAGGCACTGGTTTTGGCCACATTGAAATATCTTCAAGGAAGTGGCGAAGCCATTCTGCTTCTTCCCCAGCTTTATCTAAAGCTATGAATTCTGATTCCATAGTAGACTTAGCTATGCAAGTCTGTTTGGAAGATTTTCAAGATACAGCCGCACCACCAAGAGTAAAAACATATCCACTGGTGGATTTTAAGTCTCTAATATCCGATATCCAATTTGCATCACAGTAACCTTCACGTACTACTGGATATCTAGTATAATTTAGCCCAATGTTACGAGTAAATCGGAGATATCTTAAAACCTTTATAATTGCTTTCCAGTATTCTACTCCTGGCTTACTCGTATATCTACTTAATTTACTTACTGTATAAGCTATATCTGTGCGAGTGCAGTTCATCAAGTACATTAAGCTTCCAATAATTTGGACATACTCTAATTGAGAAATACTTTCTTGTACATTCTTAGAAAGAAACAAATTAACGTCCACAGGTGTTCTAGCAAGATGATCATCATCTTTTCTAAATTTTTCAAGTATTTTCTCAATGTAATGAGATTATGACAAAGCATAACCTTCTGATGTTTTGGTAATTTTCATATCAAGAATTACATTAGCAATGCCCATGTCCTTCATGTCAAAATGTTTATTCAACATTTTTTTGGTAGTTTTAATCATGTCATTATTACTACTTATGATGAGCATATCATCCATATAAAGACATACAATGACATTAACCTTTGTCTGTGTTTTTAATAGAAACACATTTGTCACACTCATTAATTTTGAATCCATTTGACATCATTGCTTTGTCAAATTTTTCATACCATTGCTTTGGCGCTTGTTTTAAACCATATAGTGATTTAACCAATTTACACACTTTCTTTTCTTTTCCTAGAACAGAAAAACCTTCTGGTTGTTCTGTGTAAATTTCTTTATCTAACTCACCATTTAAGAAAGCGGTTTTCACATCCATTTGATGAATTTCTAGATTGTACAAAGATGCAATAGCAATTAGCATTCTAATGGATGTTATTTTAGTAACCGGTGAGTATGTGCCAAAGTAATCTGGACCTTCTTTTTGTCTATACCCTTTGACCACAAGTCTTGCCTTGTATTTGTCAATCGATCCATCCGCTTGCATTTTTCTTTTGAAAATCCACTTATATCCAAGAGGTTTACAACTTGGTGGCAAATCCACCAATTTCCAAGTGTGATTTTATAGGATGGATTCAACTTTGCTGTTTACAACTTCTTTCCATAAAGGAGCCTTGGGACTGGGCATAGCCTCTTTAAAAGTTAAAGGCTCATTTTCTAACAAAAATGTTAGAAAATCTGGAACAAAAGATTTTGAGCTTCTAACACGTTTACTACGCCTAGGTTCATTTTCATCAATTTGATCTTGCTCTTGATCTTGATCTTGTTCTTGATCATTACTAGTAATAGCATCAAAAGATCTTTTATTATTACTAGTCACTTGTCCAATCTTATTAGAAAACACATGTTTAAAGAAAGATGCATTCCGAGATTCAATAATAGTATTTACATGCATTTCAGAATGTTTTGATTTATGAATCAAAAACCAATATACACTACTATTCTTAGCATAACCAATGAAAATGCAATCAATGGTTTTAGGACCTATCTTAGTCTTTTTAGGATTAGGAATAGCCACTTTAGCCAAACACCCTCTACACTTTTAAGTATTTGTAGGATGGTACTCTCCCATGTCACATTTCATAAGGTGTTTGTTTCACTTTCTTTCGGGGTACTTTATTAAGTATATAATTAACAGAAGGTATTGTTTCCCCCAACAAGTTCTGAGGTAATCCATAGCTTATTAACATGGCATTCATCATTTCTTTTAAAGTGTTATTTTTCCTTTCAGCAATTTCATTTTGCTGAGGTGAGTAAGGAGCGGTGGTTTGATGAATTATTTTGTGTTCTTTACAAAACTCACCAAAAGGTGATTCATATTCACTGCCTCTATCACTTCTAAGTTTCTTAATTTTCTTACCAAGTTGATTTTCAACTTCATTCTTGTATTGAATGACAGTTTCCAAAGTTTCATCATTGGTTCGAATTAAATAAATATAACTATATCTAGTATAGTCATCTATAAAAGTGATAAAATACTTTTTCCGACCTCTAGTTTGAATTGATATAAAATCACAAATGTCACTATGAATTAATTCAAGTGGTTCCGTACTTCTTTCAATTGAATGAAAAGGAGTTTTGGATAATTTTGCCTCAATGCAAATTTCACATTTATGATTTGAATCAATGTCAAATTTAGGCAAACATTTCATATTAATTAATCTACACAAAGATCCATAATTAACATGTCCAAGTCTACGATGCCATAAATTTGAAGACTCAAGTAAGTAAGAAGAAGATGCATTCTTATTAATAAAAGAGGATACAACAGTCATTACATTTATTTGGAAAAGGCCATTAGACATGTAACCTTTTCCTACATACATCCCGTTTTTGGTAAATACAAACTTGTCACTTTCAAAAACTAGCCTAAACTCATTTTTACTCAACAAAGATCCGGAAACAAGATTCTTGCGAATGTTCGGTACATGCAGCATATTGTTGAGAGTGAGTTCATTTCCAGATGTCATCTTCAAAATAATCTTTCCTTGTCCTTTAACGTTAGAAGTCGAAGAGTTGTCCACAAAAAATTGTTCACTGTTGTCCACCACTGAATAAGATGTGAACATCCTTTTGTCGGCACAGATGTGGCGAGTACCACCAATGTCCACCCACCATACTTTAGGATTTCCGACAAGGTTTGTCTCGGAAACAACTGCAGAAAGATTTATGTTATCAACATCATTGGAAATATTGTCCATTTCGGTCTTATGGGCTTGAGCAGGCTTCTTGCTTGTTCTTCTTTTGCTTTTGCCTTTGTTATGGCAATCTTTGGCCCAATGTCCCTCTTTGTCACAGATGTAACACTTGCCATTAAACTTGTTCTTTTTAATTTCCTCTCCTTTAGAGCCTTGTGATAAACTTTCTCCAGAAAACTTCCGTTTCTATGCTTTTGGAGCATGTTCCACCACATTTGCCTTAGACTCCATTGGATGCTTACCAGCCCGCTTATCTGAATTGCGGTTGTCCTCCTCAATCCTCAAACACAATTAATTCCTCTAAAGACATTTCTTTGCGCTTGTATTTGAGGTAGTTCTTGAATTCCTTTCAGCCTTGTGGTAATTTCTCAATTAAGGTTGCAACTTGGAAGGATTCATTGAGAGACATGCCTTCTGCGTGAATGTCATGCAGAATGAGTTAAAGATCTTGAACTTGGCTGATCACAGTCTTAGAATCAACCATCATAAAGTCTAGGAATTAGCTAATCACAAATTTCTTTAAGCCGACAACTTCTGTTTTGTACTTTTTTTCCAAAGACTCCCAAAGTTCCTTTGCCGTTTTGATAGGACTGTAGACGTTGTATAATGTGTTGTCAAGTCCGTTCAAGATGTAGTTTCAGCAAAGGAAATTAGCATGTTTCCAGGCATCGACCGCAACAACCACTTGGCGGTCGGTTTCATCCTTGTTTAGAGTAGGAGCATTCTCACGGAGAAAACGAGCCAGGTTCAGAGTTGTAAGATAGAACAACATTTTCTGTTGCCATCTTTTAAAATCAGTTTCTGAGAACTTCTCTGGCTTCTCACCGTGATTGACTGACACAGTCACAACATGAGGGGTTGGAGCAATTGCAGCTACCACACTAGTACTTGTTTGGGCATTAGTTTGACCAGTTTCAGTAGCCATGAATTCTAAATTATATAAAAAAAAATTATAACTATAATTTTATACTACACAAAAAACTTAAACAAAAATCACAGAATTAAATTCTGTAAAAATAAAAGAAACAAGAAATGTAACTTTTATTTTTTTTTATTAATTTGAAAATAAAACAAAATTTTATTTAACCAAATTAACTCCACACAGAAAATTAAATTTCTGTAACACTTCAATAATTAAAATACTGAAACAAAATTTTAATTAATGAACACTCAAAAATAATTTTTGAAAATCAAAATTAATTTATGACAAAATTTCACAAATAAATATTCTGAATTGTTAATGAAACCAGTATATTACTATTAGTTGTCAAAGAAAATAGACAATATATTACTACTATCTGTTAAACAGTATATTACTACTATTTGTTTTCCAACCAGAAAATTATTTTGTAAAATCACAGAAAATAATTTCTGTAAGAAGAAGAAAAAGAAAAGGAAACAAACGAAAAATTCTATAAATAGAATAATTCGAGTCTGTCTTAAGATTGTTGGAACAATCTTCTGTGTAAAAAAAAAAAAAATTGAAACTAAATCAAACAAAATAAAATAAATAACTTACATAATTTATTTTACCGAACCGAATGAATAATAAAAGATCAAGTTGAGTGTGTGACACTCTGTCCTTAAGACAAATTCGCCCCGCTACGGTGTTTATAGTTAAGTGGCATTTATCTCCCATGATACAATAATCTTCACAAATTGTAGTAGCACTCCAAACAATTTGTATGGCGAACTAGAACCTGTGTTCTATACTCTCTAAATTTTTTCTTAAAATGATATGAAGAATATATGTAACAGAGCAAAGATTGGACAGTAAAAAGGAATTTTTTCAGACTGTTTCTGGATGTCTAGACTGCTGGAACAATGCTGGTATTTATAGGCAAAATGATTTTCCCGAACAGGTTCGATTTTAAACTGAACAGGTACAAATTTTGAATGAATAGATGTAGTCCAAAATTCAACAGGTCTCCTAGATAGATTGATCTATTTGAACTGTGCAGTTTGTATCTATGTAACTGCAGCAGTCTCTGGCAGTTTAATAACTATAAAAAACAATTTAAATCTGTTCAAAAATAAATCTGTTGTGGTATCAAATGAACAGGTGCAATTCAAACTCAGATCTGTTGAAACCTAATTTAAATATGTTCAAATCTGCCTGGGCAGATTTAAATTTGTTTGGGAAAAACAGATCTGTCCGGGTGCAACAGATATTGTTTTGACAGTTAATCTTTTTGAAAAATTAGGCTGAAGAAGTAACAAATGTATAGAAAAAATTAAATTAAAAAATGAATTAATTTCGATAAGAATTTTGGAAAAAATTCAAATAAATTTTCTCAAAAATATTAATATAAGAACCGACCCAACCCACAACCCACACCCGCACTCAGCTGGCCAGTCGGACGAACGGCGGCGGTGGCGCGCGCTTGTGTGGTGGTTTGGGCTAAGGTTTCATTTGTCCATAACTCCTCCCTTCTACAAACTTGGGATATCCCTTGGGGTCCAACCCAAGTGTTATAATCTAGAGCTTATATACATACAAAAAGCTCTCTTAAAGTTTCATTGTGGGACAACCCATTTCAAGAAAACCCACATTTAAATCTTTAAATGTTTAATTCCACAACCCGAAAACGACATCAAGTTCCCATTCACTCATAAATGGTTTTTACGAACCGTCTTCACCGTGTGACTTGCCATGCAGCAAGGAACACGTCACCTCTTCGGACTTACTCCAAAAGACGTTCAGGGCCCGCTCAATTTTGGGCTCAAAGTTGGCCCAAAATAAGCCTTATAAAACTAAAATTTCCAACAAAACCTATTTGGATTTCTATCTTTAATATGGAGTGCTACTTGTCCATGCTTGGGAATCTAGTTAATGACTGGATTCGATTTAATGCCAAAAAGAAAAACAGAGACTCTCCTTTATTTATAATTACTCTATGGACCATTTGGAAAAACCGAAACAAAAAGATTTTTGAAAGGAAAAACCTAATGATCAAGAGAGTGAAAATCATTCTTGAATATTCTAAAGAAATTTTCCAAACTTTTTCCATGGACATTACCAGCCCTCTCCTATCTAAAAGTCTAACAACTTGGTCTCGTCCTAATGCAAGAAGGATTAAACTAAATGCAGATGGATGCGTTAGAATAACATCAGGTTTTGGAGGCTTTGGAGGACTATTTCAAGATGAGAAATGAGCATGGATATTCGGTTATTATGGCAGACTGGAGAGATACACAAACGTAGCGGCAGAGCTGTGGATAGTGTATAAAGGATTGACAATTCTTCTTCAAAGAGGAATTAACAAAGTCGTAGTTGAATCAGATGTGGAGCAAGTCGTGGCTTTACTCAATGATAGGTCGGCCGAATGACAAATGCCCTTTCAAAGGACTTGTACACGACTCAAGAATCATTTTGAGAGGATTTGAATGCACCATCCAACATGTTCGAAGAGAAGGAAACATATGTGCGAGCCAAATTTAGAGCTAACCAACGGAGGACCTACTGGTTGTCAATGACTTGCCGACTGAAATTCATAGGCTGCTTGTGGCAGACATTATGTATCTGTCTGGAGAAGGGGCCTAGTCTTTTTATTTCCGATGTACCAAAAAAAAATTATATTACCAAAAAAAATTTTAATTTCCTAAAAACAACTAATATTTTGGAAGGGAAGGCGTACTTTAATTATTCAACATACATAATAGAAAATCATTTTTTTTTAGAACTTGGTTAAAAGTCACTTTTTAATTTTTAACCTATTTTGGGTCATATTGGCCTTGTTTGGTTTGGCTGTGGAAAAAACATTTTGGAGAAATTTTTGGAAATTTTGTTTGGTTTGTAATTTTTCTCAAAAAATTTTTAAAATTACTTTCTCTCTCCTACATATCAATCAGTAACTTTTTCTCTCTTCTCCCTCATTTTTAATCGCTTTTTCTCTCTTCTCCCTCATTTTTAATCGCTTTTTCTCTCTATACTTGTTTACACATTTAAAAAAAAAAAAAAATCAAAACAATTAACTTTAACTTACTCCCCAAATTTCTGGAGCTACACTATGCAATTTGGGAGGACAACACACAAAGAAAAAATATATATTAATTTATCATTCTTATAAAATATTTAAAATATTCCGCAATTCTAAAATAATAATTCTTTTCGGGAATTAAACTTTTTTAAATAATTAATTTATTACATTTTAAAAATAATAAATTTTAAAATTATTCTTTGATAGTATTTTTTTAAAGTATATCAATTATTATAATTATAATTTTTATGTTATTAATGAATTTAAAATAAGAGTAAAATAATAAATTTATATTATTTTATTCCTCAATTTTTTAAAATGAATTAATATTTTAAAATAATAAAAAATAAAATAAGAAATTAGAGTATTTAATTTCTCACCTTTAAAAAATTTAAAATTGGGTGCATCGCTCATTCTTCTTTAGTTCAGCTTTCATTGCCACATTCCTCTTCAATTCCTCCAATGCCGCCACATACTGCTCCAGCTTCTCTAACCCTAGTTCATCAATCGCCTCATTCCACCAAAATTAGTTGCCGACGATGCCGTCCTCAATCGCCGTGCTCCGCCTCTTCTCCTCCTTCAATTCCTTCGAAACTTGGGCGTATCGCTCGTTGAAATCGCGCACCCAAGGGCGGTTGTTCTAATCTTTAGTTCAGCGGCGGTGGTTCCGGTGAGGTATCGATCGATGACGGCGTCGACGCTCGGGTATGCGAAATTGAAAGTGCATTTTCTGGGAGATTTGACGACAATGGCGATCTCAGCGCCGCTGAGGATGCAGAGCTCGCTGGCCTTCTTGAAGAGGCCGACGCGGCGTTTGGAGAAGGTGACTTGGCGACTGCTTACACTCTCAATCTTCTTGATTTCGATCTTTTGACGGCCTTGGGTGGTTTTCTTGGTGCTGATGTTCATGGTGACCATGCAAAGAGAGAGAGAGAGAGAGGGGGAGAGAATTTTTTAACCAGAAAAAAAAGATGTTTTGAGAGGTCATCACGGCATTTGTAAGTCACGTCTCGGAATAGTCAGTTGTCAGTCTAATTTAATCTAATCTATAGGAAGGTATCCATCACTGAGTCATCAATAGAGCTCATTGACCACCTTCAACCGGCTAAGTTTTGATCGAAGTACAGTGCGGGATCTTCGCAGAAAACCACTGAAATTTTATCTGCATAAAGAGGGTTGTTTGCTTGTATTTATGGAAAGTAAAGAGTATCCAATGTGGGCTGCCAAATGAGTTGTTTTATTGCCAAATTTTGGAAAGAGTTGGCAATGATTAGGGGTGTAAATCTGGCCCGGCCTAGCCCGGTTTGGCCCATGTCAAGTCTCGCGGGCTCCCGTCAAAATTCGGGTCAGGTCGAACCAGGCCGGGCCAGCCCACAAGCCAAAAAATTAATCCCAAGCCCAAGTATAGGGATATTCGGGCCTTGGGCGAGCCTAACTATTTTTTTTTGTTTTTTTAATTTTTTTATACCAAAATTTTATTATTTTTCATTAAAAAATACACTAGGTCTTGGGCGGGCCAAGCTTCGGGCCGGGCCCTGAGTGGGTCTTAAGCGGGTTGATGGGCTAGGCCATGGGTTGGGCTGAGCTTTAAAATGATGGCCTAGGCCCTAGTCCAGGGACTCGGGCTGGGCTCGAGCCTGGGTCCAAGCGGGCCTAAACGGGCTGGGCCCATCTCAGGTAGCGGGCGGGCGGGCTTCAGGTTGCCCACAGGCCGTGGGTTATTTTTACACCCTTAGCAATTACTCACCTTATAAACTTAAATTCTATAAATTTTAAAAATATTTTTTTAAAAAATTAAATAACATTTATTTTGTTTGGTTTTGAATTTAAAAAAAAAAATTGAATATTTTTTGTCTTTTGTATTTTGTTATTTTTAGTGATTTTTTTTTACATACACTTAAAACATAAAATATTTATGAAAAATTTATTAGATTTTTGTATTTTTTTGAATTTATTAATTTTTTTTAAAAATCTCAAATATTTTACTTTTTAAGTGTATAAAAATTAAGTAAATTCAAAAAATTTAAAATTTTTTTAAAACATTTTAAAATTTTACTAACGATAAGGAATACGAAAAACAAAAAAAATTCAAAAATTACTTTTGAAAACTATTTATCAAATAAAGTGATTTCAACTTTCCAAATAAACAGGATGATTTAAACTTCTCAAACAGTAGATCTCTAATGAGTGTGTACCCTCATTTGATCAGTAAAAATTGACTGCCACAATGATATCATGTTACCATTGACACGTGAGACCTGTTGGAAAATTTGAATTAAAATTTATTTCATTGGTTGTGTCTTTTGAGTTGCAAAGCTGTGTCTTTTTGAAGGATCACAACATTTCCAAAGAGTCTTATAGAAATCTATAAATTCTATCTCCCTCACTTCAATTAAATGAAGAATTAATCATTTTCTTCTTTATCTTTGCATTGATTCTTCATATTTTCTTGAGTCTAATTTTTCTATAAAGAGAGCATATGCACAACACAGTTCGCTAGACTTGTAATAGTAGTGCTGCTAGTGCAAGACATTGATCGTTGTATCTTGGGAGATAGACGTCCATTGAATCCTAAGCACCGACAGGAGGACGAATCTGTCTTAAGGAAAGAGTGTCACACACTCGGCTCGATCCGGTTTTATCTTTTTATGTACTGTCAGTTTTGTTACGTTTTATGTCAATTTATTTGAGTTTTGGTTTTGCCGAAAGACCGTTTACATATTTTTTAAATTATATTTATCCATATAGTTTGGTATTATTTTTCTAACAATCTTAAGATAGAATCAGATCTTATTTATGGTTTTTGGGAAAACATAATTATTTGTTTTTGTAAATTGTTCATGAAGGCCAGGATTGTGCACATGGATGTATAAGTGCAATTAACTATGCTGGTGAACTTCCGTTGAAATTGGATGTTCTCTTGTGTGTGGTTATTCTAGTACCAATAAATATGATTCTTAATTTAATCTTCGGACACCAAAGAATTCTTTGGGATTTTGAATTGATTACACTAATTGAAGCTTTATATTGAGAGATACCTGTATGCATGAGAATATCAGTATTTATATATGATCAAGATCATATGGTGATACATTGGATTATAACTCTTTAAGTGGTTATTACTAATAGTTGCTGGCAGTTACTAATAGAAATTCAATTTATAAAGGCACCATTTCAAGTTGAAAGACATGTTTTCAGAATTTTCAAATTTTGAAAATTTAGGCTAAGGGGCTGTAATATTTTTGGGCTATGTTGTTTCTGCAAATCTTCACTCTCATCTTCCCCAGATAAAAACCTTTCTCTAACCCTAACCCACTAGCTTTCTTTTTCTTCGCCGTTTAGGCTTTGGTTTCAAAAGCCTCTGAGCGTGCTTAATAAGGCTTCTAATGATTGTGCGGTTTCGACTTCGTCTTCATCTTCTTCTCCGCCGGTGCTATTGAAGAGGAAGAGGCCGGCAAGGCTAGATATTCTGAATTCGGAAATGGGTTTTGGTGGTGGTTGTGTGGGGACGCTGGCAGTGGAGTTACTACTAAAAAAATCACTTTTTGCGACCGCTATAAACCGTCGCAAATAATAAAAAAATAGTCGCAAAAAACCTTTTGCGACGGCCCATGCGACGACAAATGGGGGTCGCGAATGTGGGGGTGGCAAATACTTTTTGCGACGGCAAAGCAACGGTCGCCAATTATTCGCGACCGCCTAAACTACTTATGGCGACCACTATTTTTCCGTCGCAAAAAACAAAGAAAAACACTAACATGATTTTTGGCGACCATCTTGTTACCGTCGCAAAAAAAAAAAAAAGAAAAAAAAAGAAAAAAAAAAGAAGTTAAGCAGTCTAAGAGTAGTAATGACAAGAATTTAGACGGTATATCGTTGTAGTTTAATCAAGCATTCCATTTGAATCTCAAAATTGGAGTCATATGTGAGTTATTACAACTAAAAACTTGGGAAAAGTTCTTTTATGAAAAAAATACAATCCATTGGAAAACAGCTCTTTGTTGATGTTAGGGTGCGTCTTGAAGAGGACACCTGGATTGCCTCCAGTCTCAACCTGAAAGTAAGGCAAGATGTTAAAGCATGCCATTAGATAAAGCATCAGAATTTAAATCTACAAACTCAACTCATGGAGAAAAAAGTATGCACTTCTAAAGATACCACAAAAATTAGCTTTAAAAGGTCATTAATCTTTTAACAGCAGAAATAAACTTAAGGCAACATTATAGTCTCTAAATATGGTGAAGAACTAAGCTCCTGTTTGAATTTCCAACTGAAATTGAATGGGGCCATTCCTTTCTCACAAAGCTACATGCAATTGAAACATTTCATTGGTTGATGCATCAAATGTTTGTTCACCTTCATCCCATAATTCCTTCAACTCCTCAATCAATGGTTGCAAATACACATCGATCTTATCGCCAGGTCCTTTTGGCCCATCAATCAGCACAGACAAAATCAGATTTGGTTGTTTCATGCACATCCATGGTGGTAAATTATACGGAATCAACACAATTGGCCAAGTGCTATGAACTATGTTCATTGATCTAAATGGGTTGAATCCATCTGTAGCTAACCCAAGACGTACATTACGACTATTACTAGCAAACCAAGTGTTTCGCCGATCAAAGTCCTTCCATGCGAGGGAGTCAGCAGGATGCCTTAACACACCATCATCAACTCGTTCTTCCGCATGCCATCTCATGAACTTTGCCGTTTTCGATGACATAAACAATCTTTGCAACCTTGGCTTCAAAGGGAAATACCTCATCTGTTTTGCTGCTACCTGTTTACCAGATTCCCTTTTATCATTTCCAACACCACCATTTTGTTTCCATCTAGAACTACTACATATAACACATTTATCAAGCTTTGTATCCTCTTTTCTGAACAACATACAACTATTGGGGCAAGCATCAAAAGTTTCATATGTGAAACCCAAATCTGTAGTAACCTTCTGAGCTTGATAATATGAACTTGGAAGTTTTGTGCCCGTAGGAAAAGCCTCATTCAAAAGTTCAAGTAACATGTCAACGGACTTGTCGATCCATTGATTGAGCACCTTCATATGCAAAATTCGAACAATGAATGATAATGAAGTAAATTTGTGACACCCCGGGTACAGATCAGTTTGTGCATCTTCCAAAAGTTTAAAATATTTCAAAGTTTCGTCATTTGCCCCTATCCGAATCGGATCATCTTCCTCTACATGGCTTGGATCACTTGCCCCTGCTTGGGCTGGATCACTTGCCCCTGCTTGGTCTGGATCACTTGCAGTTGGTTCATCATTCTCAACACCCATATGTGGAATTCCCAGGGCCTCTTGTACCATCCCAACCACATCATCTCTAGTCACTGAATCCGCCATTAATGTTTGGTTTTCTTGGTTACCATGTAATTGGACATAGGATTCCCCATGATGAATCCAATTTTTGTACTTTTTTACGAACCCATTGGAAATAAGATGCTCCCTTACAACCTCCTATGAAAAATTGTATCGATTACTACAAAATCGACATGGACAACTAATCGATAAACTTTCATCTCTATTGTTGTATGCAAATCTCAAGAAATTATCAATCCCATTCACGTAATCAATTGACATCCGATTTGGCAAATCAATCCAATTCTTGTCCATCTTTCTATTTCTTTAACTGTTTTTGTACACATCCACAAAAAGAATGAGTTTGCAAAGTATCACAATAACAATTGCTTATTATAGTTCAAAAAGTACACCAAATAAAACCAATGGCCCATGCACACTTTTAGTTCAATAATTTAGCCAACAACAAAAAACTACAAGTAGATCACACATTTTTCAACAACAAAAACCTACTGATAATAATTCGGATTTGAGTTACAGGAAAATTCAATGATAAATTACTGCACAGCCAATATTTTAAGTTTGATTTCAGCTTTTGATCCATAAGGCTTGTTACTTTTTATGCCAATATTTTAAGTTTGATTTCAGAAAAAATAAGTAGAAACATGCCGTATGGCATAGTTTAACAAAATAAATGATGGTTTAGACTTCTAGTCTGTGATGAAGGATGGATACTGATAAGGAAACAGATGAAGGATACAACACAATCCAAATACTAAAATAAGACAAAACCTAAAATAAAAATAAAAAATAATAATATATATATAGGAACAACCAATTAATGTTAAAGAGAAAAAAAAAACCACAAATTTTTAGTATTATAATATAATATTATATTGTACATTAGCTAAAAGAATAATGACAAACTATTATTTACAAATTACCGATAAAATTGGGAAACCAAATTACCCTTTTCAGTAGATCCTACAAAAATTTCATTTCAATATATAGTCTCACAGAGAAACTGAGACAAGAGAGAGAGAGAGAGAGAGAGAGAGAGAGCAATTCAGAGCACACTTGATTTCTTGGATCATTGCAAAGAAAGTTGAATCGATGAAGATGTGTTTAGGCTTACCGATTATGACATCTTCAACAATTGCGGACTTGAGAAAGTTGAATCGATCGGCAGATTCGAGCGAGAGATTCGAGCGAGAGACAGATTTTGAGAGGAAGAGAAAGAGAGAGCTCAGATTTGGGAAATAAGGGAAAAAAAGGGGGGGGGATTGAGAGGGACAGAAAGAGAGTTGAGTTTTACCGATTTTTATTTGTTTTTTATTTTTTGAAGAACACGATTGGGTCAAGAAAATGAGATGATAAAATAAGATTTTGATGTCTAGAAATGATTTTTTGCGACGGTTAAATAATCAGTCGATGAACAAGAGGCTCCTTCAAATTAAACCACAGAAGGAGACATATTTCAGCCCATTGTCTATATTACTGCTTTAAACACACACCTAAGGCTAACTTAAGATATATAATGTAAGTATCCACCTGGAAGGATCTACCAAAATGCAGCCAAAAATATTAGACACATAATCACATTGGTATTGAGGCACCCCTGACTGGGAATGCTCCAAAAGCACCATGTATACCCTTTATGCATATGCATGTTACTTGCTTTCTAGGTAAATGATGAATCCTATCTTAGCTTGAGTGGTATCTCCTGTCACCTCCAAAGCAAGATGGACAGGGTTCAAGTTCCGATAGGACACATGTCTTACTCATTTACTAGATAAATCAATATATAATCATGCATACCCTTTATACATATCACTTTGTTCAGATCTTGCCATATCTATTTCTATCCAAAGACTCCTACTGCAATTACTTGCATATTACTGACTTTCACAATAACAATATCCTGAAAAGTAACCCACAGAACCATGACATGGAGAATATGTGAATGCTAGGATAATCAACCAATCTAAGTAACACTAGCAATCAATCCCTTGCTTGAATTCGGATGTTCCAACAAACATGCACATATTAACACAATAACATGTTCAAAGAGGTGAAAAAAAAAATTACTTCAAGTGAAATGAAAAAAAAATGCTAGAATATGTTTCTTTTTTAGAAATGAAATATGTGGAAGTGCATATTATGTGGCACTAGAAGTCCTCCACAGATCTTATAGACTATAGGAGCATACTGTAAAATATATTAAGAACAGAGCATGTTATACAAGTGAGACAGATAGATATGTAAGGAGAAAAATGTTCAAACAAGGTTGCAACAATTTTACTTAGACTAACAAACTTTGCTTGAAAAATACTGTAAAATATAGTTGAGAAAAGCGAGATATTCTTTGATGCAAGTGCTACACGCTAACCTGTTGATGAATTCGCTTCTTCAGCTGAATAATTTCTGGATTAATAGCATCATCCTCTCTGAGATATAACAAACCAAAGATAATGTGAATGCTCTCTGATATTCATTTGTTGATTCATTTCTCTCAAATTAATAGCAGATGAGGAAGGATTTATTCAAACCAAAGCTTGTTTCCAGAATAAGCCTACCTGGTGAAAAAATCAATACGAATGAATGATTCGAATTACAGTGAGTTCAGATGAAGAAGTTGAATACGGATTACAGTGAGTTCAGTGAGTTCAAGTGATCGAAGTAGAGAGATGAATAAGTTGAAATACGAATGAATGATTCGAAGAGACTCACTGAGACGAGAGAGAGAGAGAGAGAGAGAGAGAGAGAGAGAGAGAGAGAGAGAGAGAGATACTGTTGGAGATCTCTTCTTTAGACAACCATGGTGATCTACAGTGCGAAATCGAGAGAGGAATCTTGATCTAACAATGAACCTGGTTACTCAGACACGGTCGAGTGATTTGGGGAAAATGAGAGTCTAGGGCAGGATATAAATCAAAGATCGAGTGATTTGGGAAAAATGAGAGCCTAGGGCAAGATAGAAATCAAAGATCGAGCAATTTGGAAAATATAAATTGGGTTGAGTCCCAATGGTGGGCTCGCAAGTTTTTGTTTGAAAATATAAGTCCCAATAGTTGCTTCGCCTGGTTTGCCGTTGTAAATAATATTTTTTGCGACGGTCAAATAATCAGTCGCAAAAAACAGACGCAAAAAGTTGTTTTTCTAGTAGTGAGTGGAGATGATGGAGGTTATGGAGGCTGAGAGTGATGGGTATTCGGTGTTTGGTAAGAGAGGAAGAAGGGAAGCCATGGAAGATAGGTACTCGGCCCTCCTCAATCTTCAAGAAGTTTCCAAACAGTGATGTGTTACCATTCAGTATATTCAGGTCTTCGATTTGTGTCCAATAGTAATGTCAAATATTGGGTTGACCATTAATGGGTAATGATTTAAAATTTTATGAAGTGGCTCATAGTTTTTTTTTGGGTCAGTGTTATGATTCTATTTATACCTGCTTTCCTAGTATGTTGAATCGATGCACCATCTATAATAAACCTGTGAAAGAGTGGGCATGGGTCGCATAGTGCACTGTTAGAAATAAAATATGACTTCAATGATACATTATCATTAGCAGTAGTTATATGTGGTTGCTTCAAGTTGGTAATTTGTTTGCTGCATTTCCATTTTAAATAATTAATTGCACATACAGCCTAGGTTGGGTCCTCCACTAGGTGTTCAAAGAGAGCTTTGTTACGGTGAAGCTAAATACCCCAAAGAATTTTGATTGGGTATGACCATGATTAATTTTTATTTGAGAAATACTATGTATTTAAATTTTTATAATTGTTAGAATTTCAATTATGTATATTTGTATATAAGTTAGTATCTCAAGTTCCTTTTAAGGAAAGACACAAATATTTGACAAATATTTTGTGGAAGTTTTCAAGAATGTGTTTTTAAAATCAAGATATGATTTTAATTACTAAAATCTGGTATGATTTTAATTACTAAAATCTGGTATGATTTTTGATTTGTGAATTCTTGAAACTTGAGAAAATATAGAGTATATGCTATATACTTGGGAAAATTTTTTAGAATGTAATTTGATGTCATTAATTGATATATTTGATATATCGATTTGATATGTGGTATATTATTAATGGATGCCAATTATTTATCAAAGTGTTGATAAAAATATAAACTTATGTATTTTGACATAAGAGGAATTCTAACATTCTTTGAACTAATGACTGTGAAATTGGTGTGGTGACCGATAACTCCGTAATGAAATATTATATGAGTTAAAATATTTTATGGGTGAAAGACGCTTTGATAATTGTCGACGTAGTCACTAATACTGGATAAGACAAATAAGATGTAAATGTAATTATACAGTGATATTTATATTCCATGTTAAGATTGGAATTAAGGGTTGCTGTAAGCAAAAAGAAATTAATCATGGCTAAAGAAATGTTATTTGACAAAGTGTTGTGGCCACAACCGATTTTAGTCATTTCTTCTTTGTATTGCAAAAGCAAGTTATGAAGTCTAATTGTTTTTAGACAAATTAGTATTGTGATTATATTCACAAAACAGGTTACATCTTGTTATTTAGTTCAAGCACGTCAATTAATGATATATTCTGATTTATCTCAGAATTGTGGAGGTGTATTAATATTTTTGTGTTATTAAACATCAGTAAGAGAAATTAAGTTTCTTTGGAATGCTTAAAATGTGGGGGTGCTTGGAGGATTTTACCAAAGTAACGGTTCCGATTGTAGGTCCACAAAGAATCTCAATTCTTTTTATAGGACAAAGTTAGAGTAGAAGCAAATATGGTTTCATTAACTCCTAAGGAACAACTCTATGCTTATTGTTTAAATTTGAAAATAGGAGTGACATTGAGTAACGGTAAGTCTCGATGTAATCAAAGACTTAATACCGTAGGACATTTGCTTTCAGTTGTGAATATTGTCTAAGGATAATATAATGGATCCACTAACTACTCAATGATATATATAATTAAGAAGGTCAAACGAAAAATAGTGGCTGTTAAACAAAAAGTTTGACCAGAGAGCAAATGAGGGAAAGTTCATGGAGGGGAATGTGATTAAAGCCTATTACATCAGAGTCATCATAATGGTAACCCTACTTAGATGACTGGAGATCCCAAGAACTAAGTTCAAAGGGACAACTAAGTTATGTGTGGCTTGTCAGAAATCACTAAAGGAGTCTATCTCCTAGCCATTCCTATGATGAGAGTGATATTTGCACCATTTGTTGTATGTAGAGGACTTAGGGTAAGTTATGCTTTTAATGATCACTTATATCTTGAAAACCCTAGAGGGGTATCTTTCAAGAGGAGTATTTAAGAGACTCAAAATAAAGATCACCAATATGAGTGTGAAGGGGCCGCTTCTATGAGAATTGATAAGGCTAAATTTTCTAAAGCACTCATGAAGCACCAGGACTTGCCCAAGGTCAAAACGGGCACAACCGTGAGAATTAAACTGTGTCTGGAGATATTCTATGTGAATTCTATTGTCTTGGCTTACACAAATGGCTGAACAGTTCAAGGCATCACGTCCACTGATTAGCTAGTAAGTCCGATAGGCTTTCACTAGGAAAGGTTCAAAGCCAAAAGCTACCTATCCCGGTGCAGGGTATTTCCTTAATATACTCTCTCTTTGTCTGCATGTTGTTGCATGTTCTTTACGTAAATTTCATTTATGTGGGGCATTGTTGGAAAATTTGAATTAAAATTTACTCCATTGGTTGTGTCTTTTGAGTTGGAAAGGTGTGTCCTTTTGAAGGGTTACAACCTTTCCAAAGAGTCTCATAGAAATTTATAAATTCCATCTCCCTCACTTTAATTAAAGGAAGAATTAATCATTTTCTTCTTTATCTTTGCATTGATTTTTTATATTTTCTTGAGTCTAATTTTTCTATAAAGAGAGTATATGCACAACAAAATACGCTAGGCTTGCAATAGTAGTGCTGCTAGTGCAAGACATTGATTGTTGTATCCTGGGAGATAGACATCCATTGAATCTAAGCACTGGTGGGAGGACGAATCTGCCTTAAGGAAAGAGTGTCACACACTCGACTCGATCAGGTTTTATCTTTTTATGTACTGTAAGTTTTGTTACATTTTATGTCAATTTATTTGAGTTTTGGTTTTGCCGAAAGACCGTTTACATATTTTTTAAATTATATTTTTCCATAAAATTTGGTATTATTTTTCTAACAAGACCTCTCAACAATAAACTTACATGTGGAGAGTGATCCTCATTCGTACAATATAATGATAAATGGAGGAACATTGTCAATCTAAAAGTTGAGATATACGCCAAACTGTTGGAACTTATCATATTGAGGGACATAAATATGGATGGAATTGACTCGGGACGGTTGGTATTTAAGTAAAATTTTACACCAAATCAATAATGTTTCGTCTATTATATTGAGAACCAATACACAACGAATTTTTCATTAAACTCTACAAATTCAAATAGTTAGGCTCGATGCGATTTTTGGCTTACGACCTTTCAAATTTGAGTTAATTCTTAAATTTGTAATATAGTAAATAATTTATATAAAAATACTGAATTAGATATTTGTATATTACTTCAATATCCAATCTAACCATTCATAAAAACACAAACAAAAGAATTAATAAATACTAAGTCTTTAACCATTTAATGAAGTAGAATTAGAAATAAAATATAATATGAAAAAACAAAGTCTTAACACCAAAGTAAAACCAAAGTTTAAAACTATCATCCCATAAATCACAAGTCTATCAAGTAGAGTTAAAATAAAAAAAAATTAAAAAAGACATAAACATCTGATATAGCTATATAGACATAGTAATAGCAAAACTTCACTCACACACATATGAGTGGCAAACTAACAACTTATCACATTGCCAATGTCTATTGTCAAACTTGGAATATTTAAGAAAAAATAAACAATTAAGTAAATCAACTAAACTTTATACTCAACCAACTTCATTATATATTTAATATATATTATGTTTAATTTGTGAAACTTTCGGTTGGTTTCGGTTTAATTTAGTACACAAGATACTTAAATCGGTACAAAATCAAAAATCGAAAAAAATTAATTTTAAAAATGCACAGACCGATTCATATTAAAAAATTGACCAAATATAACCGATTTGGTTCTATTCAACCAATTTAATCATTCTTTTTTCAATTTTTCTTATATCTCTAGAGACAAGTGAGCATCGTACAGGCTTAACAACTTCATACATGATTACAAGTATTTCATGCAGTGCCTTGCGGGTGAGAATAATTAATCACATCTTTTCAAGAACAAATATCTATGCGGACATTCTTATGAATCAAGAAAACAACATTACAAAAGAACTTTTATTTATCCATCCTCTTCTTCTTATAAATCAGTATAATTATTTGATCCTATTACCCTAAAATAATGTACAAACTTTTATCTCACTACTAGAAAATTGACTTTTTACGTCTATTTTTTTGCGACCGTCTATTTAACCATAGCAAAAAATATACCATTTTCCAAGTCGAGCTTATGTATGTGCTTTATTTCACTTATTTTCATTTATTTATATTTGCCCTAGTCAATCTTGCTCAAACTCTCGACATCGCTCTCTTTCTCTCGCTTGCCCAAACACAGGTATGAATCACCCTGCCTCTCTTGATCTCTCAATATCTCTCGATCTCTTAATTCCTCTCACTCTCTCGATCTCTATCGCCTCTGTGTGTGTGTGTGTGTATATTTGCTAGGGTTTAGATCGATACATTCATCTGTCCTTCGCGATTTCTATCCTTTAATTTATGTTCTTTGCGATTTCTTCTTATGATCGATGCCTTCAATATCATTTGGAATTTTGTTCTTCGCGATTTCTTCAAAGGTACGTGATTTCTGTTTTTCACTATTTCATTTCATGTAGTTTCAATTTCCAACAGATAATCGCTCTGTTCACACTCTCTTCTTCTCTTCGATCATTGTGTTTCCTCTTTCTATCTACTTTTTATATTTCAATTGTTGTTCATTGAGGCCATATTTATATTTCAATTCTTGATAATTTTTATTGTGATTTCTGAGCATCAATAATTTTTTCAAAGTTCCCTGTATGTTTCATAATCTTTGTGATGTTAATTGAATGTGATTTGAATTGTAAGGTTAGCCTTTGGAGAAGCAACAAGAGCAGATCCAGAATATTGATGAATTTGATATTGACAACTCTGATGGTTGTGCTATGCTTTATTCAAAGTTTTGCTCTAAAGCACTTTGAACTACTACTATTAACAATCTAGTCTCTAAAAGTTATTAATAAATTTGCTATAGATACACTTGGATATGGTCAAACTACCTATGTATCATTATATCTTCCTCTTCTCATCACATCATTCTTATTCATGTCATTGCTCTTGATGATCGGATGTGTAACTATAGAAGGAAATATAGAGAGTATGCTTTAGTTGAAATGGGCTTGAAGGAGCTTGTTTCATGTGGATTTTCATTTCATGTTTTTAGGCTATTCATTTCATGTTTTTAGGTTACTCTTTATAGAAACACCAACCTGAGCCGTCAATATTGTTTTTGAACTTTCAACCAAATGATCATGGGCTTGTTGAAGCAGTTCTTGTCTTCTAAGAAGCTCCTCTTGTTCGTTCAAAAAAAAAGAAGAAGAAGCTCCTCTTGTTGTCTATTCCCAAGTTCAGCAAATTCTTGCATAGTACCCTTGCAAACACCGAAAAGAAAAGAAAAGAAAATATTCATAGGGAGGACCATGATGGAACTTTTTTGAATTTGATGTTCTTTTTTTCTTTTTTTTACCTGTTCTCTTCTAGAGCCTGCAACTGAAATTTAGTTAGTGACTGAAGACCCTCAAAAGCCAATGATTGCCCATCCAGAACTTGCTTTTGCTTCTCTAACGAAATCCCTGCCATATTACCAATATCATCGGCTCTTTGTTAGAGAGTGTTCATTTTTGAAGACATTGCATTTCCAACTTTACTGATCTCCTCCTCAATTTCAATAGCTTGATTCTTCAAGTTACTTATTTCTTCGCCAACTTTATTGGAAGATTCATGCAGCTTTGCCATTGATTCTTCTAACTTGTCTTTCATCGTTGCTTGTTTTTCTTGTAGTTCTGACTGAGAAGCTATAATTCCCTTGGATTGCTCATAAACTGCTTCTGTATTCCTTAACACGAGGTTAACTTGCATTTCAACA
The DNA here is from genome assembly GCF_055761805.1 of Camellia sinensis. Classification (NCBI taxonomy): domain Eukaryota; kingdom Viridiplantae; phylum Streptophyta; class Magnoliopsida; order Ericales; family Theaceae; genus Camellia; species Camellia sinensis. The sequence continues at coordinate 120,563,835 of NC_138971.1, read as the reverse complement.
TTCTGCGTTAGTTTTGCCACTTGTTGGGTTTGAACATTAATCGAAGCCAAAGAATCATGTATAAGGTGCGAATTTTGTAACAGACCCTCTACTTTCTTTTCTATGGTCTCTAATTTGTTTTCTGCAAATTGGGTTGAATTTTTTAGTTCATTCACCAATCTCTCTGTTTGACGCTTGAATGCATCAGTCCTTCAATACCATGAAATCAAAATTCTAGCCAGTGACTGTACTAAAACCAATGAACTTGGATATACATAAATTATACGTATATGCTTTACTGTAATTGATGGCAGATGGAGTTGGTTTCAAGATAAAACTCGAGATAGATCTTCCGCGCATCCTCGTCCAATTTTGTGAGGCATTTCAACATGCTAGATTTTGCGTCGCAATGAGGTAAAGGAGGCCTGCCAGAGTCTTTCTAGAAGCAATCGCCGAGATGCCAAGCTAGTCTAGACCGTTTCTCTTCACCGGCTAGGATCTCTGAACATCCAGGAAAAAGATTTTGGTAAGCATTTTGCCAACACGAATTTGATGCAACCATCTTTTTTTCTAGCATTCTTAACTAGTTGGATCCCCTTTCAGTTGTTCGGACTTTCCATGGAGAATTCGCCCACTACGTCATTGAAAATTGCTCTATTCTCTGAAGGGTTCTCGGTAAGAGTCTCTTTGGAGGAAGAGAACCAACTCCATAAATGAGAATGAAAGTTCTATGAAAAAAAGAAAAAAAGAAGCAAGAACAGAGGATAATAGTGATTTTGATGACCCATCTGTGTTTCTTAACTGATTGATTGTCTGCTATCTGAATCTATTTCCAATATGATATCAAACCTGCTTTAAAGGCCAAAATCAACCAATATTAGTACGTGACAATTGCTTTTCAGAAGTGAGATGATTCTATGTATGATGAACATAACAAATTAGGGCAAAAACATTGTTCCATGGAAAGGAAAAACATCTCTCTCTCTCTCTCTCTCTCTCTCTCTCTCTCTCTCTCTCTCTTTCTCAAGATGTTAGATTGAAGGAATCAACAATTCTATAGAAGTCTGATTTCACCTCTGGCCATATTGACTCTGGTGCCTGTGCATTCAGAGTGAACAACCTTCCACCTTGAGCACAACACACAGCCTAAGTTCATAATACTTGTTAGATAACACTCAAAACAGCAACACTTAAAACAGTGCTTAAACTAAACACAAAACACTTACACTTTTTCAGCAGCTGTTGCTAGCTTAGCCTTTTCAGCACTCATGGACTTTATTTCCTCCGTTAGCTAAGTAATCTGTTAGTTTAGTTTTTAACTAGAAAGTTTACTACTTATTACTTAACCTAGAACACCTTAACAAAATATAGAAAGAGCCAGTGGGGATTGGGACAAATTAGTTAAGTTGGGTTCATACACCTTTGCTAGAGAGAGAGTTCTACGCAATGAAATTATGGATTTTTTTTTTGGTTTCTGTTTATTTTCTTACATGATCAATAGGTCAATGTTGCTTTGCTGTTAATCAATTCTTTTTCCCAGAAGAACAAATAAAATTAAAAAAAAAACCATCCACCAAGTATTTATGAATTTAGTCAAATTGATGGGCTGTTCCATATGTATTTGGATCTTGAAAGCTTAGTTTAATTAAATGGTAGAAATTTATGATGAACAGGCTTTGCTATTGATAGTTGAATTGTTGTTGAATATTTACTTCAAAGTTGCAAGCCTTTGAAAAATACCAGTGGATGATGGCTTTGAATTCTCTCTAACACACATGGTTGAAATTGTCACTATTCGCTTCAGATGAAGTGAGTTGGAAAGAAGCATGTTAGTGGTGATAATTGATGCATGACAACATAAACACAATGATAATTTGATGGTAACATTCATGGACTATTGGTGAATTCATGTTTCCCAACATGCATATAATGATAGCCTGAGATTTCTATGAACATCCATTGGATATGGAACAAAATGTAGCATGCATTTCTAGTTATAGCAAACTGGATGAACAATTTTGGAAAATCTTGAGAAAAGGCTTTTTAGGTTTTGTGAATTTTCATTATAGTATGCGTCGGTAAATCCCTTTAATTACATGGTGTAGTTTGGCTGGCATCTGATCAATGACACGAATTTTGACAGCTTTACTATTGGCATGGTTTTACTCCTCCAAGGGGTTGATGGGAATCAATACTGTTCTTGGTGTCATTATTTGAGCCGTGTACCTACCTCTTTATGGAAATGCAAACCAGACAGAAGTCTATTGTGAGGTAACTCATTCTGCCAATTTTATTGTCTTTTTTTTGGTGCTTACTTTTCCATTAATTCTCATTCCTTGCCCTCTCTCTCTCACACGCGCGCCCGCGCCCATACACAATATTCAAATCTAATATACAATGAAACAAAGAGATGTTTGCATCATGTTGTCATGGGCACTCTCAAACAAATCTAGTGGGATTACTCTTTCACAGCACCTCTTTGTTTTTGATAAACGGTTTCCAAAATTCTTCATTGCAAATTCTTGAATTACATAGTGAAGTCAGAAACTTGATGTGAACTTCTAAATAGTGAAGTCAAATTTCTTGTTGTTGTTTCCTTTTGGTATTAATCTATGCTAGGACAAAGATTATGTTAATTATGTTCATTTTTCAAATTCTTTGGTTTATTCATTAATTTGATTGGATTGGGTGACCATTTTCTTGTCTATTTATTTGTGCAAATTATGAATTGGCATGTATATTTTTGTAATTTACTCCAAGCAAAAGAATTTAGAGAATGAATCTTTTTATTTTTCTCTTGACAATTTCTTTTGAAATAGTTTTATTTTTATTATTTCAAGTTAAACTGCATTAAATTTTCAAGTCACGTGTATATGTTTTTGCAGGTTTTGTTGAGGGAGTAGTTGATATAATCGAGCGGGTGATGTTTGGGAGCCAAATTGAGATTATGGTGTTCTTTTTTTTTTTTTTTTTTTTTTGAGGACTTGAATCTTTTAGTACAATATATTTTAAGGATGGTTGATGGATATTTATTTTTGCATGTATGAAAGTTTATATTTTGTTTGCACATTTATATGTGAATAGGTTAGTATTTCTATTATGAATTTAAATTAATTTGTTAATTTTGTTATTTTTTATTAAAAAAAATTGTTAGGTGCTTGCAATTGATTTTTTTATTGTAGCAAACGTATATGATTTTATTATAAAAATAATTATTTGTGACAGTAAAAAAATAGTCGCTAAAAGTGTTTTTTTTTTTTTGCGACGACAAAATAACAGTTGCAAAAAGTAGGCTAGGCAGTCGCAAATAGTTTGCGACTGTTATTTTGCGGTCGCAAAAAGTATTTGCCACCCCCACATTCGCGACCCTCATTTGCCGTCGCATGAGCCGTCACAAAAAGTCTTTTGCGACTGTTTTTTTATTATTTGCGACGGCTTGTAGCGGTCGCAAAAAGTACTTTTTTTAGTAGTGTCTTATTAATATATTTGTTCTTTTTTTACTAAAAAAATAGAGTAAGCACTGTACACAATACTATTAAAATTTAAACAGTAACCAATGTGACTCCCCAAATAATGACTAGTTTTGAAAAATAAAAAATTCAAAAACTAGTTCTAAAAACTCAAAATCAAATAAGTTTTGAATTTTTAAAAATTATTTTCAAAATATATAACCAAACAAATTTTCAAATTTTACAACTCTTTTCAAAAAGTTATCTTTTAAAATTGATTATGAAAACCAAACCAAACGGACCTTTTCTTTTTGGTATGAATTAATTTTTTTAATTTAATTGTATAAAATTAAGGGTGAAGTACCAATAAATCTCAAATAGTACTTTTGTGAACTATTTGGTCATCTCTTTTTTTTTTTTATAGACCCAAAGGTCCTATTCTAATGTGAATTATATAAAGAGCCAAGTATAAACGCGCGTGTTATATGTTGAGCAACAAATGTGGGTTTTCATATAATGTTGAAATTACTAAACATAACATTTAAAAAAAAAAAAAAAATTTAGTATATTTTTTCCAAATATAACATTCCAATATAACACTTCAAAAACATAACACTCCAATGTAACATACTAAAAAATTCCTTAGTGTACTTTTCTGAAACATAACAACGTAACATTCCAAAAAAAACTCGTTAACGTATTTTTCTCAAACGTAACACTCCAACCAATGTAACACACAAAAACTCTTTAGTATACTTTTCCCAAACGTAACACTCCCGTCACGCCCTCAAAATAATACCACGGATCCAACTCATAAGAGAAGTAATAACAGAACGATATGTTTTCATTCATCAGAATTCGTAGCACAAAAGATAATACATGCAATATACATTCATAAATATACATCCTGAATCTATAACATGTAATACCAATAAACGATCAACAAAATAAAATGTCTTGCGGGCTTACATCTTTCCAAGTCATTTCTTGGTTACAACAAAAGAGAGTCATAAGCTCTGTACATATAAAGCCTTTGACTTGAATAAACATTTAAGCTCAAAACAACAAAATAGAGCATCCAGCTCCTAGGTCCTCCCAAGCTACGTCCTTGGAGGAAGCATGTCACCGGTACTTGAAAATGGTTTTCCAAGTAGGGTAAGCCAAAACTTAGTAGAAACAATCTAACACAGTACATAAGAATTAACAAGATATAAGTATGATGCACATTTCATTGTCCTACAACACAATCTTTATAACTTTCTCCAAACTATGGTATGCCAAACTTACATTCCATTCCATTCATTTTGGTTCAATAGATACAACCACTGCATTTAATCCACCCAACAGAGGATACACCTCACATGTTTCCAACAAATCAAAATCATCACAAAATACCTTCACTTCTATTTGTCATTTTATGGAAATTTCATCCGCAGAAATCGGCATCCATGTATACAAATGGTTTTCGAGACTTTCACCCTAGACACACAGGCCAACTTAGTTCAACAGAGTCCATCCCATTTCTTCTCCTCAAAACATGGAGTACATCTCCTTTCTCCTCTCAAATATCATACATATACAATGTATTTCATTAATAATCACATTCAATGATATTGGTTAAAGGGTTAGTTTCAATTCACCTATTCCACATGCAAGGTCTACAACAATCATGACTATTCTCCACCGATAGTCCAAAGCAGTTATCTCTAGACAGATATAGAATCTCTATAACAAATAAATTCTTAAATTTCCATAGGTAAATGATTAAGAAAATTCAACACCTTTCATGTATACAACCTCCCAATTTCACATTTTTCACACCAATTTCATAATTTATACAAAACAATTATTCAAGATATTTTAGAGCAAACTCCCCATTTTCCCAATACTAACCCAAAGGCCAAAATCATCTATTTTGACACAAAATAACTCTACATCTAAACCCCATAGTTATTTATATAACACTCACATAGAAACCTTTCTTTCAAACTTGAACCCAAACCCTAGGTTTGCTCCAAACAACCCCAAATCTCACCTTTTTAATATAATAACCCATAATCAAGTTAAAACCCATATTAAGGTATAGAGAGTCCCTACCTCAAGTTTAGAAGACCAATGGAGCAAGCACAAAACTCCAACGATGCCAAAAGCAAATTCCATTCGGATCAAAATGAAGCTCTCAAAATGCTCTACTCTTTTTCCAAAGACACTAGGGTGGAGAGATCAACGGATCTAGTAGAAAATGTAGAGAGAGAGAGTGTGTGTTTTAGAGAGAGGGAGAGAGTCTCACTTTAGGATTTTTGGGAGAAAAGTTCTGAAAAAGTGATGTAAAAATTCATTTTCGCGATCTGATATACACATAGTTCACTCGAGCGGAGGAGTTTACCCTCATGCGTCACACACAATAAGTTGTTCCGCTCGAGCGCAAGAAGTCCTGCTCGAGCGTAGAATACACACTTCCAGTACTTTTGCAGACAGTAGACAAATCGTTCGAGTACAAGAAAGGCCGCTTGAGCGCCAACCCACTAGAGCGTAGGAAATGCCGCTTGAGCGTGGAAAACATCCCTTTAGTATTTTTCAGATTGCAAAGTACTGAGAGTTTGCAAATCCCGCTCGAGTGCAAAATATGCTGATCGAGTGGAGGACCAAAATTCTGGGCAACACAAGGTTTGAAAACCAAGCAACCAACCTGTTCCAAACACGCTCAACACATTCAAATAACCAAATTTAAGAAGAAATAAAATGGAATGACAATGAACAACATTCAGAAACCGTAAACCTGAGTCCGGACTACAAGTGTCGGGTCAAAGTCGGAATCGCTATAACTCCAATGTAACATACTAAAAAAAATCCTTAGTGTACTTTTCTTAAATATAACAATGTAACATTCCAAAAAATACACTTTAGTTTTTGTTTTTTTTTTCAAACGTAACACTCCAATCAATGTAACACACAAAAACAACTCCTTAGTGTACTTTTTCCTAACATAACACTCTAATATAACACATTAAAAAAACTTTTTAGTGTATTTTTTTAAAATATAACAATGTAACATTTCAAACAAAAAAAGTCGCTAGTGTATTTTTTTTTCCAAATGTAACATTCTGTAACACACAAAAACTCCGTAGTTTACTTTTTCCAAATGTAATACTCTAAAACTACATTAAGAGAAATATAGATTTCAATGCTCAACTACCAATGCTTTAGCCACCAATTCCTCCGAAAAGAATTTTTTACGCCTCACGTTTCCATTCTCATTCAAAAAATGAATCAGAAAATTAGAAAAATAAATCACAAAAGGACATTCACTTAAACTCAAATGGTACAAAATAAAATAAATACAACTTTTCAAAACAAAAATGACTAATTGTTTGATAAAACAACTCTTAAGACTAAATGGATCAATATTCTCTTATTTGGGATTTATGGGTAAATTTTTCTAAATTTTAATTATAACTAATTTAATACAATAACACTAATGCATAATATTTTATCTTATGTCTTCAACTTAATATTACTATTGTATGGCCCATGGGGTCCATTTCGATGATTAGAAACGTATACTTTTTATGGTACATCACATAGAACATATTTGTAAAAATCAAATTAATAAAACTTTAATAATGTTTTTATCAAATTGTATTTGTATTCAGTTTTATACTTCAAATTACATTTCTTCTTCTTATTATTATATTTAGATGCAAATGCAATTCAATGATATTTGCTACGTGCACACATTAGGAAACTGACAAGTGTCCCAAAATCATTAACTTTAACCTCTAACTTGAACAGAAGGATCAAACTGAAACCAAATTTAAAGTGTAGGAACAAAACTGTTCAATTTGAAACTATAGGGCCCAAAGTGAAATTTGAGTCAAATTATAAATGTGAAAACTGTAATTCACCTTTTTTTTTTGTGTGTGAAAAATAACAAATCAGCGATACTTTTAAAAAATAATTACAATTTCATGATAAATTTTATAAACTTTAACAATTAAAATCATAAATTTTTTCAAGAATCTGTAGTTGTTTTGAAAAAGGCCCACTGTCTTGTAATTTCTCTCTCTCTCTCTCTCTCTCTCTCTCTCTCTCTCACACACACACACACACACACACACACACACACATATTTCTTACTCACTATTTTCTCACAACTAGTAACACTATTTTATTAAACCATTGCACCACCCTCTCTTATGCTCGATCACCATCATCGTCGTTATTATTTTCTGTAACGCCCAAAAAAATAAAATAATATAAACACATCCATAAACATATATAAATAATAGCATAAATCAAAGTCTTAGTCTTTTCATTGCATAAGGTTAATGAATACCAAGAGTTTAACGTAAATGAATGCCTTATTGGCTTACACCTTTCCAAGCCTTAACTTGGTTACAGCAAAAGTGAGCTTCGCTCATTTTATATTTAGCCCTAGGCTATATAGAAATAAAACAAAACATGAAGCTCTTGCTTCCAAAAGATCCCTCCCATGCTATTGCCTTGGAGGAGGCATGCCATCATTACCTGAAAATGTTATTCCCAAATAAGGTGAGCCACAGCCTAGTAGAAATCATCTAAAACTTAGCAAAGGTATAAGTACAAGTGCATAAACAATGCAATGTGGTAAAACGCTTCACAACTTTATATACTCGTGAGATATCAATTTCAAGTCTTAATCCATTTCCCTTCAATTCATATTCCGTTCACTTATCTGTCCCCATTCATGAATCAATTTCATTATTTCTTAACAACCGAATTGAGGCAACAACTCAAAAAATTTTCAAATCATACAACACATATGCATAAACACTTGAAACTTCTATTTCGCGGAAATTTCATCCGCGGGCGGCCGTTAAACGGGACCCATGTAAACGTAGGCTATACAAGTGCTACAATTGCCATTTTACGGATATTTCATCCGTAGGCTAGGCACCCATGTATAATTTTGAGACTTTCACCCAAGACACTCTGACTAACTTAATTATAATGGAGTCCATCATCTTTCTCCTCCCAAACAAATATCCATACATATGCAATGTATTTAAGCAGACAATCAAACATGAAGCACATCTCCTTTCTACTTCCAAACAAACATACATATACAATGTATATAAACATGGTCATGTACGATAACAACCATCAAAGATTAGTTTAAATTCACCTAATCCACATGCAATTCCTACAATAATCAAAGCTATCCTCCATTGATAGCCTAATACAGTTATTTCTAGACAAATACTCAATCTCAAATAGATAGTTTATTCAAAACTTCTAAAAGACTGAGCTAATATAACCAATCCCACCATTCATATCAATACCCTCTTAATTCCACATTTTCAATGCCAATTCCAATTATTTGTACAAAATAATAATTGATCTAATTAGGGCAATTCCCCATTTTCCCCAAATGTTAGTCAAGTGCCAAAATCATCAAATTAGGCATCACACAGCATCATTTTTAAACCCCAGAAGCATCTATTTCACCTTCACCCAAAAACCCTCTTTTAATTTTATGCCCAAACCCTAGGCTTGTTTAAAACATCCCCAAATCACACCATTGTTACACAAGAGACAAATAACTATGCTAAATATCATATGAAAGTGTAGAAAGATCCCTACCTCAAAACAGAAGACGAGCCAACCAAGAGTGAAACCCCAAGAACGCCGAAACCCACTTCTATTCGGTTCAAAATGAAGATCTTGACGAGCTCTACCTTTTTCTCAAATGCACTAGTGTGGAAATCCCAATGGATCTAGATGAAATCTAAGAGAGAAGGTGAATTGTAGAGAGAGAAGCTCAAGAACAAGATTTTTGGAAAGTTTAGAGAGAGAGAGAGAGAGAGAAAAGAAACAATGATTTAAAATGTCATTTTCTTGGACTGAAATACACGCAGTCTGCTCGAGTGTAGAAAGCCTCGCTCAAGAGTCAGACACAAGGTTCCACTCGAGCGTGGAATGCACAATTCCAAAAGTTTTATAGATGAAGGTCCCTGCTCGAGCGTGAGACTGGACGCTCGAGTGTCCGATGCACTATCCTAATATTTTCAAAACTGCAAAATATATTGAAAGTTGACGAATCCCGCTCGAGCGCGAGAATGGCCGCTTGAGCGAAGGAGCAAATATCTGGGCAACAAAGGCTTGGAAAAACAAGCAACCAATTTGCCCCAAACACACAACTACAACTCGATAACCAAACAAAGGGAAAGACAAGGGACAAAGATAAGAATAACTATTCAAAACCATATCAACCCGAGTCCAAAATGCAATAGGTAACGGGTCAAAACCAAAATCGCTATATTTTCAAATATTTAATATGTCGCAAATGAGGGTTGAATAGTATTGTGGTGGTGTAGAGAGAAAGAGAGATTTGGTGATAGGTGGATAAAAATGAGAATAGTATAATGTATTTGGATAATTTTATTTTATTTTTTGTTAAGTTAGTTGTAGTAAAAATTATGACAAAAAAAATATTTGTGTAATTTCTACAATGAAATGATAGAATAGTTATTATTATTATTATTTTTTTTATAAAATACCAACATGTGTATTTATAATTTACCCAAAAAAAGGGTCTACCATAGGTCCTAGGCTCCTTTAAAATCATGGGGGAATTACACATTAATGGAGACCAGATAAAATATTTATTAAAAAAAAATAAACATTATAAATATTAATAATTATAATTATAATTTTTTTAAAATATTTTTTTTGACCTGACCGATATGTAAATCTCCTTAAAATCAACATACAATGTTATTTATTTTTAGGACAAATTAGTTTAAGGTCTCTCTCCCATTTTTACTAATGGAAGAGATTTACAATATTATTGTATGATGTCTAAAGTCCCTCAACCCCACACCCATATATCACAGAGAAATTTTGTTACGGGCAGAGTCTCGAAGGCGAAAACGATTTGTGTAGCTTCGCAGCAGTTGATGACGAAGGTTTCAAAGCATTCTTCTTGCTCAAGTTGGACACCAATGGGAAGTCCATCACCGTCAACTTGTTTTGCTTCGATCAATGAAAAATTGTATCTTTTTCCTTTGTAGGTCCAGAGCTTTCAGACTTGAATTGATACGAACCAACACTGAGAACCTTCACAATTGTAGAGAGAGAGAGTGTGTGTGTGTGCAAACATTAAATTAGTGAAACGACGAGAGAGCAGACATCAAATTAGTGAAACGTATGCACATCAAATTCTTCTGTTTTTTGTTGTCATTTTTTGTTTTTTATGTTTTTGAAAAAAATAATAATGAACAAAAATTGAGAACAAACAATTGTTTGATTTGATTTTCTAAATTTTTTAATCTCTTCTGCTCACCTTGGTTCTTGCTTTTCTTCTACAACCATACATCGAAAGACAAAAATAATAGAGAGAGAGAGAGAGAGAGAGAGAGTTCAGGCCAAGCTGAGAGTTGAACTTACTTTGCCCAGAGAAATTTGGAGAGAATTTCTCTGGAGAGTGGGAAGTCCAGAGAAATTTGGAGAGAAATCCAAAGAAATTTGGAGAGAATTTTTCTGGATCAATTTGTAAAGGACCTTAGATATTATGAAAATATTGGATATATTTTATGCTATAAACTCTTAATACCAAGGATCCTAAAAAAAAATCTCCTTATTTTTAATTGTTCCACTCAAGTATGAGCTTGGTCTCTTAAAGTTTTTTTTTATATATATATATATTTTAAAAAGTTAAACTATTTGTGAAAATAATGAATTTTTTAATCTATTTATCAAATCAACTGACTGTAGACACCCCATTTTTGACCAACCTTAAGACTTAGACGTCATCATTTGTGCACGCGATGATTGCTCATGTTTGTGCTTGTTTCGAGCGCCCGAAGGTCTTGGTTGAGTGCCTTGTCTTTGAGCCTCTTAACACTTTGTGTTTTGGCCTTGTTTTTTGTGCTAACCCTTTTTGCTTCTTGCCTTGGGGAGAGGATGGCCTTGCCGGCCACTTGTGGCACTTGCCGGCCACTTTTCTCCCTTGTAGGCCACTTTAAGTGGCTGGCCTGCCAACTGGCTGGCAACCACTTTTTCTCCTTTTTAGATATTTGTAGATCTTTTGAGCCAGCTGTGGCTCACTGAATTCATCCTCCATACACGTGTATGGAGGGGTTGAGCAAGCCTTTTGGATTGCTTGGCCCATATAAGGGGAGCTTCCTCCCCCCTTGAGAGGGGTTCAGCATTTCCAGAGCAAAAATATCCGCCTCTCTCTAGAGTTCTCACTCTCTCTCTATATTTTGTGCTTAGAAGTGTTATTTCTTCACACTTTTGCACACAAACACCTAGTCAAACACCATAACTTTGGAGCTGAGGTACCTTGGAGCTTATTTTGAGGTCTTAGCATTAGTTTTGGTCCAGAATTGTTGCTGAAGTTGCTGCCTTCTTGCGGTGCTACAAGGGTAAGCTTCTTCTCCTCTTAAGCTTGTTTGTTGTATACTAGTTTAAGCCACCTTTGCATGCTTATTTTGGCCTAGTTTTCAACTACACAAAACTCTGTTTTTAAGTGTTTAAGATGGTTGTTTAAGGCTTTGTGGGAGTTGGGGGTGTTTCACCCCTTGTATGCCTTATTTGCTAAGCTTTTGAGCCATTCTCTCTAGTCTTTTGATTCTTCCCTTGCATGGCCTTTCTACCACTAAAACTTAGAGGAATTTCAGTGGTGAAAAGTTGCTCTTGTGGTCCAAAATAGGAGGGGGTGATCCCCCTCCCCTTTTGTCTTGCTTGTATGCATTGTTGGCCTCATACTTGAGCATGCTCTTCTACTCTTTTGTGACTTAGCTCAAGCTTGTTTTTGTGACTTGTTGGATCTACCTTAGCTTTGTTTTTGGTTGGTTTGGTCATTGGTTGCTTGCTTCTTACACTTGTAGTGTAATTCTTGCAAATTAGCCTTGTATGCTTAATGCTTTGGTCCACTATTCTAGCATGTATTGGCTCATCTCCAACATGTTTTTGGTGTTATTTTGACATGCCTTAACTTTGATTTTGGTTGGTGGGGTCACCTCTTGCTTGGTTATTGCACTTGTAGTGTAATCCTCTTTGTTGGCCTAGCATGTATCATGCTTCATGCCTATAATCCTAGCTTGTATTAGCTTTATTTCAGCATGCTTTTACCATTATTTTAGCATGCCTTAGCTCTATTTTGGGTGGTCGTGGCCATGTGAGACTTGTTATGCATGGTTGTAGTTTAAGTGGCCTCCACTAGCTTTGAGTTTAAAAAAGCCTCCTGTACGCTTTACTTGTGGTGATTGCATGCCTTAGCCTCATTTCTCACATGATTTCAGTGTGTATAGCATAGTCACACTCTCACATATTCCACTCTTTAATAGCTCTTATGAGTTGTGCCCTATGCCTTGTTTATGAGCCAATACGTATGCATGCCTGCCTAGGCTTCTGGGTTGCCATCTCAACATGTTTTGGTCTTTGTTTTGGCCTAATTGAGCTTTGTCCATAGCTGGTTTAATCATTTGTGCCATGTATTGCATGCCTTTTGTGTAGTGCCCCTTACTAGCCTTGTGCCTTAGGCTTCCTAGCATGCCTTATTTGTGATGTTTATGTGATATGGCATCATTAAAAACATAATTTCAGAGCATGTATCTTTGTTAAACTCTCATGTTTATCACTCTTTAATTGTGTTTAAGAGTTGTGCCCTTATGCCTTGTTGATGAGTCATTGCATGAACATTATTTGTTTGCCTTTCATGCTATCATTTCAGAGCATTTTGGCCATTTTCTTGGCATGTATGAGGTCTGTTTAGGGCTGGTTTAGTCTATTGAGTATTGTATTGTATAGCCCTAGTGTTGTGTACTTCACTAGCTTTAATGCTTAAGGACCCTAGCATGCTGTACCTGTGTCGTTTGCATGATATGTTACCATTTGGCATATGATTTCAGTTCTTGAACCTCTGTCATGCTCTCATATGTGTCACTCTTTCAATGTGTTTGAAAATTAAGCTTTGTGCCTTGCTTGTGAGCAAACGAATTAGCATGCGTTCCTTGCTTTTTGTGCCTAAATCTTAGTGTGTATTGGCCACTGTTTTGGAGCATCTTAGGTCTGTCCATATGTGGTTTGATCACTTGAGCATTGTAGTGCATGCCTCAAGTGTAATGTACTTCATTAGCTTTGATGCCTTAGCTTCTAAACACGTCTTGCATGCATTGCTTGCATGATAGAATCTTGTGCATGCCACTTTAGTATTGATAGATAGGCATGTTGTATGCATCGCATTGTGTTTGGATTGGATGTTAATCCAAACACAAGGAATGTGGCACATTTCATACTCAAAGTGATGAAACGTGTTGCGTTTCTTGGTCGCCAACCCTCTTGATCATGCATGATAGAGACGGAGGCTCTTATGTGTTGTTTGTGCATTCACTAATATTGTGCGCGCTTGGATCTTTGGCCATCATGCATTGAGACGCGTGATTGGTGGCTTGAGAGTCAAGTACTACGCTCCTTTGAGCTTGAGAAATGATAAGGAAAGTGGTTGCACACACATTTCCTTGTAAATGCATTATTGTGCCTTTGTTGATCTCTGTTGCAGCAAAATTGAGGTTTTGGAAAAGGAAGTGGCTGGCCAGCCACTTGTACTAGCTTGTCGGCCAGTTGCAGTAGCTTGCCGACCCGTTGAAGTGGCCGGCCAGCCACTTGTAGCAAATTTTTCCAAAATGCTCCTGTTTTGAGGCAGATGCAACCTGAAAGTGTGTTCAATGCTCCGAGGTCACCGCGAGTGCAAACAGAGACAACTTATGGCAAGGCGATGCATTTCTGGGTGAAGTAAACCGAGCATGCATATCTCCCTCCCCTCGAGGCCATTTTAATTGCTTTATTTAGCTAGTTAGTTTGTCGTTTTTGTAATTAATTAGTTAATGTATTTAGCTTATTTAATTCATTATAGTAATATTCTAATTAGCTTAGCATAGCTAGTTTCAATTTGGTTTGTAATTAATTAGCTTAGCATAGCCAATTAATTGATCTGTAATAAGTAGCTTAGCTTAGCTCTTATTTATTTGGACTGTCCGTCGAGAGGGCAAATGTTGTAATAAGTGTGCGTGTGTGTGTGAATGTCTTCCAACCCCACGTCTTTCTCCCTTTTATTTGCCAGTTTTTGATGGTTAGTTTTAGGGCATGTTTCAATTAGCATACTGATGCTTTGCATGCGTGCATCATTCATTCGTATTGTATGCACCGGGCTCGGCGCATCATTCAAACTGCATTGAATTTCAATACTTACTTGAATATGTGTTTCAAAGCATGTTATCGAGTGTTGCATTCATACGCCATCTTAGATAGCCGAGCTTACTTAGTCGCATTATTGCATGTGTTGCATTAGGCATTGTTGATATAGCTAAGATCATGCATTGATTACTAACTAGCTTCTATTTTGGTTTGGAGTACACTGTAAGTGTTTATGCTTTAGCCATGCATGGGTGTGAGTGATTGCCATGTTTAGCATGCTTGCCATGAGGCTATGTGTTTAAGTGATTAACTGCATGAATGCTTGTGGATGAAGGCTTCATTGCTTGAATTGAGACAATTCATCGATTGTGAGTTTTAAGCCCACTTTGCGGAGTGGCAAATCACGTTTTCTTAAGCCCACTTGAGGGTGACAAATCCTCATTTTAGCCTACTTGCGAGTAGTACTTTCAAACCATTTTCGAAAAACAAACATGAGATGTTTTGTTCCAAATTGAGTGATTTAGTCTATACTTGTATGCTATGCGCATCACGTAGTAATTCTAGATTAATAACCGGAATAAGAACACATGTGTTTTCAAAAGCAACATATCATGAGTAGTAGAGGCCGATCCTTTGATCGAGCGAGCGAGGGTGCTCATTTCAGGACCTTCCCCTGTCGTACCCAAGTTCTCGAGCCGAGGCAACTTTGGTGATGACGGACACGTGGCCTTAGGCACGAGTCGGGGTTTTCTAAATTTTCCAAAACAAAATATTTAGGTGGCGACTCTGAAATCTGGCAAAGCAGTCCATGTTTGGCGCTTTTTGATTAAAATCAATTTTCCAAAACGATTTACCGAATTTGTACTCTTTGGTGATTTATCAGTCTTACATTGCACTTTGTGAGATTAGATTCAGAACCGTGACAGGAGTCCGAACTGTAGTAGCTAGAACCCAAATCCGTGCCCTCTCCAAAAGGGGGGGCGCATAGAGCTAGAGTTCGGGTGGTCTACAATTTCTACCAACTCTACTGGGGAATTAGAGAACTTGACTCGAACATCATGATATGTTGTTTTATCTACACTTATGTGTTTCTTTGCATTGCATTTGCATTGGTGCGCCTAAGACACCGTGTTTGTCGTCTGCTATTCCTAAACGGTTTGCCGGAGGCTCGCTTGGAAAAGCGTGCCATAAGGCTGACTGGTTACGGGCTTTGCTACGATGGGAACACAAACCTTGGTTTTTATCGAGGCACCCTTTTTGACCATTCGACCTAGTGCATATCGGAAGCCATAAAGACCATTCCAAACTAGGACAGGTTGCTTACCCGATTGTAGATTGTTTGAAAACCGCTGCGTGCGTAGTCAAACCCTAGCTTCTGAAAAAATAGGATAGGGAAACCCTACCCCACCATAGGGGTGTTTTGGCTCTCACTTGCTTGCTATGTGCTTTTAGAGTGTGTCTCTACATGAATGCATGTATCAGTTTGCAAGTTTGGGTATTAGTCTGCAGACATCAGTATTTGGGGGTATCAGATTTGAGGCAGTGATTTAGAGGCAACGAGCAGTGTTTAAGAACAGTTCTTTCAGCTTGTGATTATCAACTGTGTGTTATGTTTTATAAAGCTGAAATGTTGTCCATTTTTTCTGCTTTTTGTTTCCTTATTATGCTGTATTTATCTTTTTGCAAGGTAGTATTGCATCATTGCTTCCAAGGAGGCAGATCCCCCCTGAGCACTCTGGACCCGGATTAAGAGAGTTCATCGATCTGAGGATCTAGTTGATGGACAACCAGTGTTTGTTTCGTTGCCACCGGTTACTAGACAGAGGTCATCCAGGCATAGGTCATTAGTATAGAGGCCACCAGATCAGCGGTCATTATCAACTTCACCTGTGCACAGTTGGGTTGAGATATCTGCTTCTACCTCAGAGAGGGGACATACACCTGTTGTTCAGTCAGATCAACGCCTTATGGCAGTATGGAGGACATGATGCGTCAGCTCCAAGAGACCATGCAAGCCATGCAGCGGGATGTTGCCCGCCAGGCTGAGGTTGCCGCACGTCAAGCAGAGGTTGTAGCTCAACAGACAGAGCTGATTGCCAGGCTTCAGCAACAGCAGCAACCACAACAAGCTGGAGCATCTGCTTCGCATCCACCCCGACCTCCACCCCCACCTAGAGTTCCAACACTCGGGGAAACTGCAAACGTCTAGGAGAATACGGACGTTCCAACGGGGCCAGTCCTACCCCCAATCCTACCTCAGCTGTCTAAAGCACTGGCTCATCCAGTAGACACACCGTTTGAATTTGAAGTGGATCCAACTACTCTGAAAGTGAGTAAACTTGAAAAGTTGTTCAAAAGGGCACAAGGTGTGAACTCCATTCCAGACATTGAGGATGGTTATACTGACTCAGCGGTGACATTGCTAGACAGGTTCAAGATCCCACACATCGACCGCTTTGACAGTTCTAGCGATTCTATGGTTCATCTAAGGCTGTTCTCGGATATTTTGCGCCCGATGGGCTTAACGAGACTCCAGAAACTTTCACTCTTTGGCCGGACCCTGTCGGGTATTGTGGCCATTTGGTACGCCAAGCTGGAGGACTCAGTAAAAAGGAACTGGGAGGAGATGGCTGAGGCCTTCGTTGCCCAGTATTCATACAACACCCAAATTGAGGTCACAACTTGTGATCTTGAAGCGACTAGGCAAGAGCCGAAGGAAGGCTTTTTTGATTTTGTCACTCGATGGAGGGCTAAGGCCTCCATGATGACAACTCGGCCAATGGAGAAGGATCAGATAAGGATGGTTGTGCGCAACCTCCAACCTAAGTTGATACAAAAAATGATCATCTTATCCCTCCCCACCTTTGCGGACTTACACGAAATTGGGGTACAGATTGAGGACGCTATGAAGCAGGGTCTGATAGACTAAGACAGGGAACAACTCAAGAGAGCATTTACACGTAGTTCGAATGCAGGCATGAGTAGTGCTGCAGCTGCCAGAACTTCTGATGTGGGTATGGTCACCACCACCACTCCAAAAACACCTACAGCTACACCCTTCACTGGTGTGTCTGAAACCAGCTCACAAACAGCCAGGTATCCACCCCAAGGCCAGAGAACCTTTACTCCACTATACATGCCTCTCTCTAAAGCCCTGGGGGTTTTAATCAGAAAGGGGCATTTGAAACCCTTGGAGCTGCGGCCATTACCAGACAAACTTCCTTCCTCCCATAACCCGGCCAAATACTGTGCCTTTCACCAACAACACGGTCATGACACCGACCAGTGCTATAGACTGCGTCATGAGATCCAAGATCTTATTGACAACAAGGTGTTTGCGCCTCCAGAGAAGCTGAATGTCACCACCAATCCTCTCCTATCACATAACAAAGCTCCACCACCCAAACACATTAACCTGATCCAAACCACGACTATTTCATATGACCCAACCATATACGTCACACCCTCCCACCTACCCAAGCCTGACGTGTTCATCCCAGATAACACAGACTTGTGCATGTTGAACACCTCCCTAACCTAACCCGAACCGGTGGTGGTGACTGTTGAAGACAGAACTGGGATGACTTTGGAGGCAAATGGGAGTTTTGATTCAGACCCTGAGGGATCTGGGAGCTTTACCGAGGGAGCATACAACCTGAGTGGTTATATCGTATCGTCGGATCAGGTCAAGCTGAGGGTAGAGTTGCCAGCTGGGGCAGAAATCAGTGTGGTCCGGGAGGATGGACCTGGTCAGGGGCTAGATGACCTAGCAGAGCTGGAAGAGGACATTGTAAATCTGCAGTTCTTTGAAGAGCAGGACTCAGGGGATGTGAACATCAACTAGTTCAACTTGGATGGATCAGCAGAGAACACGAGGTGGCTCAGTGACCAGCCATATGTTGTTAAAGAATCTCAGCCAGAACAGGGATCGTCAGAAACGGGAACATCAGCAGTGGCCGGAATGGTCGAGAATCAGGAGGAATCGCCGGAGAGCACTGGTACGAAGAATTTTGCTCGGGACTTGGGCAAATTGTGTACAGTAGACACTGAACAACAGGTTGCATTGAAGCGGCTTGAGCAAGAGAAAATCAAGAATGATGAAAGGGCTAGAAAAGCCAAGGCCCCTGTAGGGACGGAATGTGCTGTGAGCACAGAAACAGTTGCAACGGAACTGGACGGCTGTTTATCGGTTGCCGATGGCATGTGGTGGGAAGATGACGACTTGCGTCTTGCCCATATTGACGAAGATTGGGGGTAGAACCAACCGGATGACACTTGGTACATTGAGGAGGTTGACCATATGACCAGGAGTGGGCGGTATTTCAAGCCCCCACACTTGGACCAGCCGGAGGCATCCGGGAAAGACAAAGAATCGGAGAGGCAGAAGAAAAAATTGCTGGAGGAGGAGGCTGTACTGAAACAGCTTAAGAAAATCCAAGCAGACATCTCAATCTGGGGACTGCTTATGGCCTCGAGGGTTCATAGACAGGCTGTCCTTACGGCCATGGATAGGGCCATGGATAGGGCCAAGCTTTCAAGTGATACAACTCCTGAGCAGTTGGTAGGGCTAGTTTTCCTGGGAGGAGCTTCCCCGACCTTGACCTTCACCGATAAAGAACTACTGCCCGAGGGCTCAGATCATAACAAACCACTCTACATCTCTGTGGAGTGTAGAGAGAAATGGATACCGGTGGTCTTGGTTGACACGGGGTCCACAATCAATGTATGTCCGTCGAGAACGGCGTATGCTATCGGGTTGAAGCCCGCGGATTTCGTGCCTACGGCCCAAGTGATTCGAGCCTATGATAATACCAGCCGAGAGGTGATGGGGACCGTACGGATTAAGACTCAGGTTGGTCCGGGGTAGCAGGACGTTGAGTTTCATGTCTTGGATGTTCCAACAACCTTCAATCTTCTCCTTGGGTGGCCGTGGCCACACCAGGTGAAAGTCGTCTTTTCCACCTTACACCAAATGCTGAAGTACCCCCATGGAAAGGGGGTGGCAATCATTTTTGGAAATTCTTCGATACATCCACCGCCAGAGGTTTCTACACCAGTTCTGGAGATTGAGCATGGCGCGGAGGATGTATTTTTGTCAGGATTCACCCTAGCTGAGGCCCGGGTTGTACAGGATATGCTAGCTATTGATACGGGGCTATACGTCAGTGCACAATCTGTCTACCTTATGAACAAGCTTCAGCACATGCCCGAGATGGGATTGGGGCGAAGTGGCCGGAAGGGCGTTACAGCATCGGCCGAAGTGCTGCATAACCCATATACCTTTGGCTTAGGTTATTTGCCTACCAAAGAGGATTGGGCGAGGAAAGGAAGAGAGATAGCCATAAGAGCCCGAGCCAAACAAGCTGGGAAGCATTACGAGTTGATGCATAGACCTATCCAGGGAACCCTAAATGGACGCTTTGTCTAGGAAGGGGAAGATTTCCCGTTCTGCGACTTTCCGGAGCCATGGCTAAACGCAGAGAGGCTGCGCTTGCCCGGCTTTGAAATCTTTTTTGATCCTCAGTTGTTCGGGGATGAAGTTGCCAAAGAGCAGACAGACCCACTAGCTGAGGCTGAGCAGTGCAAAGAGGAGGATTCCGAGAGCACAAAAATTGAGATGGGGGTAGCGCTGGCTTGTCTCCTCTCAGATCCTCAATCGTACTGGAGTGCTTGGGGGATAACTTCTCAGTTTCCATGATCGGGGATGAAGCGGCTGTGGGCCCATCTTAAGGCATTCTCAATACATACATTGCACCCTCCTTTATCTGGCAGTACGAGGAGGGCTTTTTATCGAGCAGTTCCGGGTTAGGTAGTGAGCCGGAATCTGATTCTACTGAGTTTGTGGAGTCAGAATCAGATTCTAGCTCTTCTGAGTCTGAGTCTGAGTCTGGTAATCTTGGGAGTGATAACTCGGATGCCACTGTCCTGTCCAGGTCGTCTTTTTCTTTTTCCTTTGAGTCAGTTGTAATAGAGAAATTAGGCAGACTGGATGTTATTAATGAGAATGATACAGCTGTGGCTTCTGAGTACTTTTCTGTGCCTTTAATTTATTGCATTAATCGAGACTTTCAAAATTTTGATGAAAACGACGAGGAAGAAATTCCTCCAGTTTTGAAATATTTGCTTGGTCAAGAGCATGAGAGGTTTGTAAAGCCTTTGGTTAATGAAATCACCACAATTAATGTTGGTACTGAGAAGGACCCGCGGCTGGTCCAGATCGGGTCCACGCTGTCTTCTGAGGAACGCGAGCGCTTAGTCGTTTTATTAAAAGATTTCAAAGATGTTTTCGCGTGGTCCTACGAAGACATGCCTGGAATCGATCTTGAGATTGTACAGCACTGGATCCCTCTTGACCCAGAGGCCTGACCTGTTAAGCAAAAGCTCCGAAGGATTCGCCCGGACTGGGCTTTGAAAATCAAAGAAGAGGTCACCAAGCAGATTGACGTAGGGTTCCTGTTAGTATCTGAGTACCCAACTTGGTTGGCCAATATAGTTCCGGTGCCGAAAAAAGTCAGCAGAATTCGGGTATGTGTGGACTTCAGGGATTTGAACAAAGCCAGTCCGAAGGACGACTTTCCTCTGCCGCATATCGATCAATTAGTGGACTTCACTGCTGGGCATGCGCTGCTCTCGTTCATGGATGGGTTTTCAGGCTACAATCAGATTTTGATGGCACCCGAAGATAGGGAGAAAACAACTTTCACTACCCCGTGGGGAACTTATTGTTATAGGGTGATGCCGTTTGGACTGAAGAATGCTGGGGCTACATATCAACGGGTTGCGACCACGATTTTGCACGATATGATCCATAAAGAGGTTGAGGTGTACGTGGACGACATGATTGTCCAGTCCAAGGAAAGAGAAGGCCATTACACTGCCTTGCAAAAATTCTTCCAACGGATCAGAGAGTATCAGTTGTGGCTCAATCCTCAGAAATGTACATTTGGTGTTACAGCAGGGAAAATGCTGGGGTTCTTGATCACACAAAGGGGTATCGAGGTCGATCCTTCTAAAATCAAGGCCATCTTAGAAATGCAACCACCAAGGACTGAAAAGGAGGTACGAGACTTTCTGGGTAAAGTGCAATTCATAAGACAGTTTATTGTGAAATTAACCTTGACTTGTTAACCACTGTTTGGTCCCCTGAAGAAAGGAAAGAAGTTCCAATGGGACGACCAATGCCAAGTTATTTTCGAGCAGATCAAGCAATATCTACAGAACCCACTTGTGTTGTCACCGCTTGAGCTGGGAAAACCTTTGATTCTATACCTGTCAGTGACTGAAATGACAATGGGCTGCATGCTTGCACAAGAGTTTGAGGGCAAAGTGGAGAAGGCTATCTACTACCTGAGCAAGAAAATGATGGATTACGAGACCTGCTACACGCTGCTGGAAAAGGCTTGTCCGGCCTTGGTATGGGCTACCAGGAAGCTGAGGCACTACCTGTTAGCTCACTTTGTAATACTGGTTTCGAGATTAGATCCCATCAAATATCTCTTCGAGAAACTGGCACTTACAGGTAGGCTAGTTTGTTGGTTGCTTCTGCTTTCTGAATTTGATCTGAAGTATGTGACGCGCAAGTTAGTAAAAGGGAGAACGGTGGCGGAGTTCCTAGCTGACCACCCAGTTAAAGGGGATGAAGCAGTTGAATATCTATTCCCAGATGAGGCCATTCTGCATGTCGAAGAGGAGACTTGGACGATGTACTTTGACGGAGCGTCAAACCAGTACGGGTATGGGATAGGGGTGTTACTGATAGCACCCGACAATTCCCGTATACCCTTAGCATTCAAACTCCGGTTCAAAGTATCGAACAATGAGGCAGAGTATGAGGAATGTATTGCTGGGCTGGAAGCCGCCCTGGAACTAGGGGCAAACGGTTAGATGTTATCGGGGACTCGAACCTTGTTGTATCTCAAGCTAAAGGAGATTGGAAAGTTAAAGAAGAAAAGATGAGAATTTATCACCAGACCTTGGACGTTCTGATTCCTCGGTTTGAGAAACTGAATTTCACCCATCTTTTAAGAGAGAACAACGGGTATGCCGATTCATTAGCAACTCTATCTTCTATGATGGACATTTCTTTTGGAGTCCGGATGCGTCCGATCATAATTGAACAGAAATTCGTGCCGGCCTATGAGCTGATTGCTGCCATAGATGAAGTACAAGATCAAAACCCCTGGTATTACGATATTTGGAACTTCTTGGAAAAGGAGGCCTATCCACCAGGGGCAAATGCCAAAGATAAGAGGGCAATTCAAAGAATGGCTGCTCAGTTCATCGTCTGCGGGGGTAAACTATACAAGAGGGGTCATCTGGGGATGCACAAATTGTGTGTTACTGCTGAAGAGTCCAAGCGCCTGATGGAGGCCATCCATGGAGGAGAGTGTGGAGCGCACATGAGCTGGGTGATACTAGCCCGGAAAATCCTTAGACAGGGTTATTACTGGTCAACCATGGAGGAGGATTGTATTGGCTTTGTCCGGCGATGCCACAAATGCCAGATCCATGCAAACCGCATGAACATTCCGCCATCAAAGCTGTACAACATGACTTCACCGTGGTCGTTTTCAGTTTGGGGGATTGATGTAATTGGGTCTGTCACTCCGAAGGGGTCCAACGGGCATGAGTATATTCTGGTAGCGATAAACTACTTTATGAAGTGGGTTCAGGCCCAATCTTACGCGGTGATGAAAGCGTCACATGTTGCTAAGTTCATCAGGAACAACATTATCTGTCGTTATGGGGTCCCGAATGAGATTATTTCGGATAATGGTTTCCACTTCAAGAAGAAGGTGATCGACTTGTTGGAGAAATACAACGTGGCTTTCCATAAGTTATCTACATATCAACCGCAAACCAACGGAGCTGTTGAGGCCGCCAACAAGAACATCAAGCACATTCTGCAGAAGATGGTGGAAACCTACAGGAACTGGCCAGATAAGATGCCATTTTCTCTTTGGGGCTATCGGACTTCAATTCAAACTTTTACTGGGGCAACTCCGCATTCCTTAGTCTATGGGATGGAGGCTGTTCTGCCTACTGAAGTTGAGGTTCCGTCATTACGGAGAACTCATGCTGTTTGATGAAAGAAGGCTGAAAGCACTGTATCATATCCAGGGTTATCAACGAAGAATTTCCAAGGCTTTCAACAAGAAGGTTAAGTCCAGGAATTTGAAAGAGGGGGATTTGGTGCTTAAAGACAACCGAGCTCCCATCCACGACCCTAGGGGCAAGTTTAGACCCAATTGGACTGGCCCTTACATCATCAACTCTATCTGGTTGGGTGGAGCTGTCATTCCGATGGATTTAGATGGCCTTGAGTTCTCCCAACCGATCAACATGGACAAGTTGAAGAAATACTATCCCTGAGTGGCACGCTAGGCAAAAAACCCGAAAGGGTGACCTAGGCAAAAATTAGAGCATGAAAAATTTGAAATAATAAAAACTGAGCTTGCAAGGTTGAAAACCCAGAAAGGACGGCCTTGGCAAAAGTTAGAGCGCAAAAGGAGAGGGTTAATACACGAGTGAACCTGAACCGAACTACGTAAGGCTTGATTCCCATCTTAGGATACGTAGGCAACTTCATTCTGAAGTCCAGCCATAAACACTTCCAAATCAACTCTGTCCATGTGATTGTTTTGGGTCATCTTTGTCTATTCTGTGTTCAAGAGCTCAGTTGTGATCTCTAGTGCAATGCTGTTCAGACTAGGGGCAACTTTCCAGTTGTTTTGGATCAAGGGTTGTATATCTCAGTGATAGATCTCAGGCGTGTCCAGTTTTGATCCATATCGAAAATGGTTTTGAAAAGTTTTAATAAAAGTTGATTTTGCTCAAATTAATCTTTTTACGACTTAGACCATTTTTGGACCAAACGAAAATTTTTCAGTACCCACAACCTTCAATTACACTGATTTCAGTACAGAGTTCTCCTACTCTTGAATACAAATTGAAGTTGCTTTTTATTACATTCATAAAGAAAACTTGAAAGTACTAATTAAAGCAAATAAATTTGGGGCATAGTCAGGTGTTCCTGTGTCCCCTCCCAAAGCTTGTGGAAGCCTCTGATGCCAAAGTAGGCCCAACCTGTGCCTTTTTATCAAGCCAAGCTATGCACTCATCAGAAAGGATGCAACTGAAAGTGGGAGCGGGGGCCAGAAGCTCTCTCATCCTCCATGCTGTGGCATACCGAGCTAGTTGTGTGCCTCGGACTGGAAATGCAGTAGGGTACTCTATCCTCTCTTCCGAGCAAGTCTGATCATTCCCAAATTAGCACCAGAATCGAAATGGGAAGTAAAAGACACAGTGAGTCAGGCCGATTAGCTGAATGCCCTGTTGCCTAGACATGCTATAACTCATCGCCAGCAGATTGAGCCGGGGGCAGTGCCAAGCAATGTTGATAGCAGATAGATTGCACATCCATTCGCACCACCATCCCTCATCTGGGGCATCGACTAGACGTTGCCGGAAGAAATAGCCGCGAGCTGAATATGCTGGGCATGAGTCCACCACTCTCAACTTGTCCATCAACGATATCTGGAGATGGATGAAAAATGAGAGATTAAAGAATAGAGAGGTGTACATGGAGAGCAAAGAGAGAAAAGGGTTTTGAGAAAAAAATAGAGCCTGAGAGCCGAGTGATATGAGAAATATATGTGAGATAGGGTGGGAAACATTACCTGTAGTAGTAGTGGACTTCCTGCGAATCTAGTTGTCTCCCGGCGATGGAAGGCATCCAAACCCATCAGTGTCTCAGTTAGCGTCATGGCAATATAGCTCTTGCCCTCTTTTAAACCTTGGGCAAACTCAATCAAATGGACGCTAGACCCTCCGGAGCCTGGGGCCAGCAAGAAATGGGACAACATGCACAAGTAGAGTGCATGTCGCCGAAAACCTTGCCAATAATGATCGCCGCAGTCACCGGCGCCAGAAAATCGATGAATCAAGCTGGGGATGTCCAACTCCCCGTCAGAAATCAAAGATCGAGTGTCATGCGAAGTAAGCCCACACATCCGTCCTACAGCTTGGACGTGGCCAAAACGGAATTGGGTCAAGATCTCTTTCTTATTCTCGGACTCCATCAAAGCTTGGAAATCTTCGAAAGTGGGACACATCTCTTGTCCGCCAAAGCTAAAAACATGAGTTACCGGATTTCAATACCTTGCCGCGGCATGGAGAGATGGAAAACGCAGCGGGGTGCGGCTCAGCGTGAATAGTGCATTTATTTCGAAACCCCGAAAGTTTAACTTTTCCGAGCTATCCAAGTTTGCAATCCAATTCGTGAGGTTTTGGACAAGAAATGCTTCCATTTGGAGGAGAAATGGAGTTCAAATGAGGGAACCACGAAGCTGGAACCTTTATAGAAGATAGAGCATTGAGTGGAGGACAGATGGCAGAAATCTAGAGATTCCCAGAAAAACTGGCTAGCCGGCCAGTTCAAGCAGCCGACCGACCACCTTAACTGGCCGGCCGGCCACTTGAGTGGTTCACAGGAGCAAAAAGTGGTCGGCAATGGCTATAAGTGGCTGGCAGCCACTGTTTGTCCCCAGCAGATTTGTCTTAGTTTGTCCATGTGCTGGGAGTGCTAAAAACTCTGTGTTTTGTTCCACTCTAGACTCGTTCTGCTATGGTTTTGGCGACTTGTCCTTAAGTTTGTCACTTTTGTTTATCGAGTTGTTTATCTTGGTTTATTGAGTTGTTTATCTTGGTTTATCGAGTTGTTATCAAGCTATTGAGTTTTGTTTATCGAGTTGTTAAGTTTTGCTTATAGAGTTTTTGAGCTTTGCTTATTGAGTTGTTGTAATTTGTTTATCAAATCGTTGTCTTGCTTATCGAGTTATTCTTTAAGTTGTTTTGTTTTGCTTCTTGTGTCGGTTCACTACCTGACTTTGCAATAAACAAATGTTCAATTTTCATCAATCTCATTTTTGCACAAAATGGTGCGATGCGAATGCTTAGAATACAAATGCAACACTTTTTGAACAAAAAAGCTATTTTCATTCTATCATGGTTTCTCTTTACAAAAGTACAAAGTTTTAAAGAAAATAAAACTAGCTAAGGCTGTACAATGTGCTAATACTAAAGTGAAAAGAGAAATAAAGCAAAAAGCAAGAGTGTCTGAATCAGTGCCATCCAACTCAAGACTGAGAGGCCCTCTTCACCCTTTTCCTCGCATGAGAGGACTCTGGAGCATCGTCACCATTAGCACCGCTGTCTGAGCCAGAGCCATCTCCACTCTCGTCCTCGGAGCCCTCCTCGGTTGACTTTAGCTAAGGACTCACTGCCTCCTCGTCCTCAATGGACTCGTCATCATCACCACGTCTGGTAGGCCTTCGGCGTCTCCCTCGGCTGTGTGTTGCTTGAGGTGGTATTGAAGGTCCTGCCGCCACTCCTACTGGGGCACCTGATGGAGCTGATGTCTTGAAAGGGACTTGAAAAGAAGAAAGAGTTTGTTAGAAGGTATTAATTGCAATATATGGCAGATGTTGTATATTAGATGCAAGAGTTGATGTGATGTAAGCAGTAAATGATTGCAGTATGTGTAAGCTGTGAGCAGTGTATGGGAACAGCGTATTAATGCAGTGTTTTAGTGCAAAGTATTAGATCAGTGTAGTACGGAACTGTGTAAATGCTAATGCATTAGCAGAGAGTTTCAGGGCATGAAATGCAAATTGAAGAAAGATTACCGGGATCCCGTAAAGGCTGAGTAGATCTAGGCTCCTCTGCGTCATCTCTGTCAATGAAGCTACTAACTCAAGAGCCTGTCCTGTGTACTCAATCGGTGCCTGCAAGTGCATTGAAGAGATTAGTGTTCTACAAGGCATAATTGAAATGAAGTAAATATGCAGAATGTAAAGTTTGGTACATACCAGGGTCCGACCCTGAACTCCAGCAAGTGCATGACCGGCCAGTGCAGGCTCGATGGGGATCTGGCAAGTCTCCCCAGAACGTCTCCGGTAACTCAGTGATGTAGGCAAGTCTGGCCACCCGGCCCTCTGTCTAGTGGTGGGCATCTCCCTAGTTTTGCCTCTCTGTGCTCGAGACCTGCTTGTTGAGGGGGTACCTGCCGCTCTAGCCCTGCTCGATGAAGTAGTAGCAACTGTCCTCCATGTGGGAGCACAAGTACCTGCTAACGGAGGCATGAGGTATGCCTCGATGTAGGCTATGTAGTCCCTCTCCTCAATGAATCGATCTGCATTCATGCCCTGTATAACATCAGTGAGCTCCTGGGGGGGAGATACTCTCTGTGCTCCACATGGATGGTGGAGGTGGCAAAGGGATCGACTGAAACTCCAAGCCCAATGTCTGGTGCCTGAAGCGCTCTTCAAGAAACCAAGCTTGGCCCACCAGTCCCTCGAACAAGTTCTGAAATTAGCAGGCGCCCCGGGCTCCAACGAAATGGAATCGGGTGAACTTTGGCATTACCTCCCAGGGCTGCCATGTAATCTATAGACAACAAGTGAATTAGTTGCCAGTAGATATACAAAATGAAGTAAAGCTAAAAGCGAAGAGAAAACTATGAGTTTTGAATTACCTCAGCTGGACTCACTGTGTCAAAAAACTGGCACAGATAGGGAAGAGTCTCTCGGGCCCTCGGCTGGCACCGTCCGTCGTAGCGACATGAGTAAGGTACATCTAGAGGTGTCTCGACCTCTAGCTCAGGTGCAAGCAATAGGAAGTAGGCGTATACCCACAACTGTGAAAAATAGAAGGGTGGTAGTGAAAATACAACATACAGATAATACAGAAAGTAGAGTATGGTACAGTGTACAGAAAAGAAATGAGACTGTGTGTGCAGTGTGCAGTGTGTGCAGAAAGTGCAAAGCAGAAAGCACATCAGGAATGTAAAGTTAAAAAAATTAAAGCATACCTCCCAGGCTCTCCAGTAGCTGCCTACTCTGTTCCCGCTCCTGCAGGAGACCAAGCTCATATAGCAATAAAGAGTGGTGAGGGTGGTGCCTCCCCAATCGTAATGACGCACCTGGGACAGGTCCACTAAGGCACTCAGCAAATACAGCCCCACAGTGCTCGAGCTGTCGGCGAACAGAGTCGTGCCAAAAAGGAACATGAGAAAACCACGAGCGTACTGCTCCGTCTCTGCGATCGTCGTGGGCTCTCTCCCTCTGAAGTGGTCGACAAACCAAGTATATCGGACAGAGCCTGATGCGTGATAAATGAGTGGATGTACTCCCAATAAGTAGGTCCAAACTGCATCCCACTCACCCATATTGGCGTTATATGGGATCTGCTAGCCTCCCACCTCAAGGCCTGTCAACATCGCAAAGTAGAACGGGGTCATAGTCATATCCCCCGTGGTAGAGAAATGGAAGGAGTTGGTGGTGTCCCACCATCTCTCTACCAATGCACCCAAGATGGTCCTACACCCAAAGAGATGCGAGAGTCCAGTTCAGAACAGGCCGAACCCTACTCGTCTATGATCTGCTGGACACCGCCAGGGAGCTCCAGGTACCACTCCCTCGCCGTGGTGGTCCCGTACCCGCGGGTGAAGCAGGAGTTAACCTGCACGGATGAGCAGAAATACGGTATGTACAAATGTTCAGAATGAGCAGAAGTATAGTGTGAAAATGTTCAGAATGAGAAAAAATACAGTGTGTGAAAGTGTTTAGAATGCGCAAGATTACAATATGTTCATGTGTTCAGAATGAGCAGATCAAGTACAGTGCAAAAGTGCGAACTATGCAAGAAATGTAAAGTATGTCGCAGAAAATGTAAAAGTGCAGTGTGTACCTCGGGCGTGTAGTGAGACAGATGAGACTCCGGCTCCCGTAGCAAGAGATCTGCGGGCGCACGCCGCGCAAATCCGGTAAAGTGACGCACCGTGCTCGGTGGTGGCACGTGTACCTCAGGGTGGTAGGCCGCTGGATCAAATGGCCGAACTCGGGATGACAACGAGACATGCTCTGTCTCCCCCCTCCATTCTCGGAGGACCCCCGTCGTGGGGCGTGTCATCTACTATCTGCAAAGAGGGTGAAAGATAGGCAAAAATGGGCAAAAATGAGCAAAATGCAAAAAGTCAACCAAAAGTCAACTGTTGGGAAAAGAAAAAGTCAATAAGTCAAAGCCCGGGAAAAGGGCACCAAACTCAAGTCAAAGTTGAGAGAAATATACCTCGAATGGTGAAAATGAAGAAAAAGGCTCCGAAAACAACTTTTCTTCGGTTCAAAACGAAGAGAATCGAAAGTTTTTCGTGAATTAACTTCACGGGGGTGCTGGAATATGTGTATAAAGTGTGGATCTGAGAGAGAAAAAGTACCTAGGAGCAAGTAAAAAGGTTTTTCGGCAACGGATGTGTGAACAAAAGTGATTTGGTGTTGTGTTTTTAAAGACCTGTGCGTTGAAAGACCAAACTGCCCCAATTTTTCCTAAACTAGCCGGCCGGCCAGTTTTTGTGGTCGGCTGTCCACTAAAGTAGCCGACAGTTGAGAAAAATGGTTGGCAAGGTTGAAAAGTGGCCGGCAGGTGTCCAGTGTTCTCTCTGATTGTTTTCAGACTATTTTGAGTCCCTGGTTCCCAAGAAAGTACAAGAAGAGCCCACTTTTTCAGCTCAAAATGTTTCTGCGGAAGTTTCAACTCATGTTTGCAATGCGTAGCTCATCATCAGCTGGCACACACGAGGTGTATCCTTTTAGAGTACATTGTAACCCCTCCGAGAGGTAAATTGGAGGTCACGACTGAGTCGGTCTTGTTAAGACGTGCATTTCTTCGTTGAGCATATTGCATCGAATATGCATTGATTGGTATGCACCATTTCACTTGCATTGGTATGCATCGTCCATTGCATTGTTATGTACCGCTTCTACTTGCATTGTTATGCATCGTTCGTTGCATTGTTATGCACCATTGAATGCATTGTTATGCACCATTTCACTTGCATTGTTATGCACGTCTCCCTTGCGTTATTATACACTCGCATTGTTATGCACCACTTCTACTTGCATTGTTATGCACTTTCCACTTGCATTGTTATGCACCGTTTCACTTGCACATTGCATATGCACGTGTTTATGGAGATTATATCTTGATGTAAGGTGAAACATGTGTTTCTATTATATTGTACCTGTCAAAGTTTCTCTTTTGTGCAGGCACGATATTGTATATACGGTTCATTTGAAGTTGGTGAAACCAGATGATATTGTATGTATGGTTCATTCAGAGAAGTTCCAGTTCAGTTTGACTGCTATCTATCACACATGTTCACATTTGATACGCGTTCGGTTACCTTTCTCCACTCGCGTTTGACATGCGTTTGGACGTATCCTTCTCCTTTCACATTTGACATACGTTTGGACTTACCTTTATCCTTTTGCATTTGACATGTGTTTGGACGTACCCTTCTCTACTCGCGTTTGACGCGCGTTTGGACGTACCCTTCTCCACTCGTGTTTGACACGCATTTGGATGTACCTTTCTCCACTCGCGTTTGACGCGCATTTGGACGTACCTTTCTCCTTTCGCCTTTCGCGTTTGACACGCGTTTGGATGACTGCACTTTCTTGCATAGTCCTTCTCCTTTCACGTTTGATATGCTAGGAGATGTCTCGTTTAGGACTTTGGGTGTTCCCTTCAATCGCTTTGAACCTTCCCCGTGTGAGGCACGGTGAAGATTGGTTAATTTTCTTATATCCTTTTTGCATGAAGTGTAGTTCGGTCTGTAATTCCCGCGCGTGGCATGTTTACTTACTTTCTTATGTACGAGTTTACTGTAGCATTTCTTTGCATAACGTTTGCATCTAGATGTTTCTTTACAACCCTCTTTGAATAATCATAAGTTATGTTCTGCATTGTGCATGTCATTTGCATTTTGCCCCTTCCTACGGGCACATCTATTTTGTTATCTTGCCTGTTTGTCTAAGTCTTCGTCCTTGTCAAAAAATGGGTTGTCTGTGGGCTTTAACATTCACTCCCGTCATTTCATGACTTCCAAGTTCTGTTAAAGAGGGGCAACTGTAGACACCCCATTTTTGACCAACCTTAAGACTCAGACGTCATCGTTTGTGTATGCGATGATTGCGCATGTTTGTGCTTGTTTCGAGCGCCCGAAGGCCTCAGCTGAGTGCCTTGTTGTTAAGCCTCTTAACACTTTGTGTTTTGGCCTTGTTTTTTGTGCCAACCCTTGTTGCCTCTTGCCTTGGGGAGATGAGGGCCTTGCCGGCCACTTTTCTCCCTTGTAGGCCACTTTAAGTGGTCGGCCGGCCAACTGGCCGACAACCACTTTTTCTCCTTTTTAGATATTTGTAGATCTTCTGAGCTAGCTGTAGCTCACTGAATTCATCCTCCATACACGTGTATAGAGGGATTGAGCAAGCCTTTTGGCTTGCTTGGCCTATATAAGGGGAGCTTCCTCCCTGCTTGAGAGGGGTTCAGCATTTCCAGAGCAAAAATATCCCCCTCTCTCTAGAGTTCTCACACTCTCTCTATATTTTGTGCTTAGAAGTGTTATTTCTTCACACTTTTGCACACAAACACCTAGTCAAACACCATAACTTTGGAGCTGAGGTACCTTGGAGCTTATTTTGAGGTCTTAGCATTGGTTTTGGTCCAAAATTGTTGCTGAAGTTGCTACCTTCTTGCTGTGCTACAAGGGTAAGCTCCTTTTCATCTTAAGCTTGTTTGTTGTATAATAGTTTAAGCCACCTTTGCATACTTATTTTGGTCTAGTTTTCAACTACAAAAAAACTCTGTTTTTAAGTGTTTAAGATGGTTGTTTAAGGCTTTGTGGGAGTTGAGGGTGTTTCACCCCCTTGTATGCCTTATTTGCTAAGCTTTTGAGCCATTCTCTCTAAGCTGTTGATTCTTCCCTTGCATGGCCTTTCTGCCACTGAAACTCAGAGGAATTTCAGTGGTAAAAAGTTTCTCTTGTGGTCCAAAATAAGAGGGGGTGATCCCCCTCCCCTTTTGTCTTGCTTGTATGCATTGTTGGCCTCATACTTGAGCATGCTCTTTTACTCTTTTGTGACTTAGCTCAAGCTTGTTTTTGTGACTTGTTGGACCTTCCTTAGCTCTGTTTTTGGTTGTTTTGGTCATTGGTTACTTGCTTCTTACACTTGTAGTGTAATTCTTACAAATTAGCCTTGTATGCTTAATGCTTTGGTCCATTATTCTAGCATGTATTGGCTCATCTCCAACATTTTTTTGGTGTTATTTTGACATGCCTTAACTCTGATTTTGGTTGGTGGAGTCACCTCTTGCTTGGTTTTTGCACTTGTAGTGTAATCCTCTTTGTTGGCCTAGCATGCATCATGCTTCATGCCTCTAATCCTAGCTTGTATTAGCTCTATTTCAGCATGCTTTTACCATTATTTTAGCATGCCTTAACTCTGTTTTGGGTGGTCTTGGCCATGTGAGACTTGTTGTGCATGGTTGTAGTTTAAGTGGCCTTCATTAGCTTTGAGTTTAGAAAAGCCTCTTGTATGCTTTACTTGTGGTGATTGCTTGCCTTAGCCTTATTTCTCACATGATTTTAGTGTGTATAGCATAGTCACACTCTCACATATTCCACTCTTTAATAGCTCTTATGAGTTGTGCCCTATGCCTCGTTTATGAGCCAATACGTATGCATGCTTGCCTAGGCTTCTGGGCTGCCATCTCAACATGTTTTGGTCTTTGTTTTGGCCTAATTGAGCTCTGTCCAAAGCTGGTTTAATTATTTGTGCCATGTATTGCATGCCTCTTGTGTAGTGCCCCTTACTAGCCTTGTGTCTTAGGCTTCCTAGCATGCCTTATTTGTGATGTTTATGTGACATGGCATCATTAAAAACATAATTTCAGAGCATATAGCCTTGTTAAACTCTCATGTTTATCACTCTTTAATTGTGTTTAAGAGTTATGCCCTTATGCCTTGTTGATGAGTCATTGCATGAACATCATTTGCTCGCCTTTCATGCTATCATTTCAGAGCATTTTGGCCATTGTCTTGGCATGCATGAGGTCTGTTTAGGGCTGGTTTATTCCATTGAGCATTGTATTGTATAGCCCTAGTGTTGTGTACTTCACTAGCTTTAATGCTTAAGGACCCTAACATGCTATACCTGTGTCATTTGCATGATATGTCATCATTTGGCATATGATTTCAGTGCTTGTACCTTTGTCATGCTCTCATATATGTCACTCTTTCAATGTGTTTGAAAATTAAGCTTTGTACCTTGCTGGCGAGCAAACGAATGAGCATGCGTTCCTTGCTTTTTGTGCCTAAATCTTTGTGTGTATTGGCCACTGTTTTGGAGCATCTTAGGTCTATCCATATGTGGTTTGATCACTTGAGCATTGTAGCGCATGCCTCATGTGTAATGTACTTCATTAGCGTTGATGCCTTAGCTTCTAAACACGTCTTGCATGCATTGCTTGCATGATAGAATCTTGTGCATGCCACTTTAGTATTGATAGATAGGCATGTTGTATGCATCGCATTGTGTTTGGATTGGATGTTAATCCAAACACAAGGAATGTGGCACGTTTCATACTCAAAGTGATGAAACGTGTTGCGTTTCTTGGTCGCCAACCCTCTTGATCATGCATGATAGAGACGGAGGCTCTTATGTGTTGTTTGTGCATTCACTAATATTGTACGAGCTTGGATCTTTGGCCATCATGCATTGAGACGCGTGATTGATGGCTTGAGAGTCGAGTACTACGCTCCTTTGAGCTTGAGAAATGATAAGGAAAGTGGTTGCACACACATTTCCTTTGTAAATGCATTGTTGTGCCTTTGTTGATCTTTGTTGCAGCAAAATTGAGGTTCTGGAAAAGGAAGTGGCCGGCCGGCCACTTGCACTAGCCTGTCGGCCAGTTGTAGTAGTCTGCCGACCAGTTAAAGTGGCAGGCTGGTCACTTGTAGCAAATTTTTCCAAAATGCTCCTGTTTTGAGGCAGATGCAACCTGAAAGTGTGTTCAATGCTCCGAGATCACCGCGAGTGCAAACAGAGACAACTTATGGCAAGGCGATACATTTCCGGGCGAAGTAAACTGAGCATGCATATCTCTCTCCCCCAGAGGCCATTTTAACTGCTTTATTTAGCTAGTTAGTTTGTCATTTTTGTAATTAATTAGTTAATGTATTTAGCTAATTTAATTCATTATTGTAATATTCTAATTAGCTTAGCATAACTAGTTTCAATTTGGTTTGTAATTAATTAGCTTAGCATAGTTAATTAATTGATCTGTAATAAGTAGCTTAGCTTAGCTTTTATTTATTCGGACCCTCCGTTGAGAGGGCAAATGTTGTAATAAGTGTGCTTGTGTGTGTGAATGTCTTCCAACCCCATGTCTTTCTCCCTTTTATTTACCAGCTTTTGATGGTTAGTTTTAGGGCATGTTTCAATTAGCATACTTATGCTTTGCATGCGTGCATCATTCATTCGTATTGCATGCATCGAGCTCGGCACATCATTCAAACTGCATTGAATTTCAATACTTACTTGAATACGTGTTTCAGAGCATGTTATCGAGTGTTGCATTCATATGCCATCTTAGATAGCCGAGCTTACTTAGTCGCATTATTGCATGTGTTTCATTAGGCATTGTTGATATAGCTAGGATCATGCATTGATTACTAACTAGCTTCTGTTTTGGTTCGGAGTACACTGTAAGTGTTTATGCTTTAGCCATACATGGGTGTGAGTGATTGCCATGTTTAGCATGCTTGCCATGAGGCTATGTGTTTAAGTGATTAACTGCATGAATGTCTGTGGATGAAGGCTTCATTGCTTGAATTGGGACAATTCATTGATTGTGAGTTTTAAGCCCACTTTGCAGAGTGGCAAATCACGTTTTCTTAAGCCCACTTGAGGGTGGCAAATCCTCGTTTTAGCCTACTTGCGAGTAATACTTTCAAACCATTTTTGAAAAACAAACATGAGATGTTTTGTTCCAAATTGAGTGATTTAGTCTATACTTGTATGCTGTGCGCATCACGTAGTAATTCTAGATTAATAACCGGAATAGATTAATAACCGGAATAAGAACACATGTGTTTTCAAAAGCAACATATCATGAGTAGTAGAGGCCGATCCTTTGATCGGGTGAGCGGGGGTGCTCATTTCAGGACCTTCCCCTCTCGTACCCAAGTTCCCGAGCTGAGGCAACTTTAGTGATGACGGACACGTGGCCTTAGGCACGAGTCGGGATTTCCTAAATTTTCCAAAACAAAATATTTAGGTGGCAACTCTGAAATCTGGCAAAGCAGTCCATGTTTGGCGCTTTTTGATTAAAATCGATTTTCCAAAACGATTTGCCGGATTTGGACTCTATGGTGATTTATCAGTTTTACATTGCACTTTGTGAGATTAGATTCAGAACCATGATAGGAGTCCGAACTATAGTATCTAGAACCCAAATCTGCGCCCTCTCCGAAAGGGGGGGGCGCGCGGAGTGAAAGTTTGGGCGGTCTACACTGAATTTTTAAAATTGTAGGTTCAAAATTCAATTTCATCACATCTTGAAGGTACAATTTCATATTGATATAGTCTACGTCTACAATATCAGTGTTTATGTTAATATGAAATTGCATTTTCAACTTACATTTTATAAAAAGTCGGCTAGTTTGCTAAATAATTTGAAAACTAGGTTACTTGGACAAATAGTTTGATTACATATATTTCACATAAATTATGATTTTAAAAATAAATCATCGACACAAATGTAAGTTGATCAAGTGACTATTGATATTAGATTAGCATAATTTTTTACAGAAATAATGTAATCGATGAGTTCTACACATTAAACAGTTTGAATCATCGAGACGTACAGTCCTAGCAGCTTCAATTTTCGCTCAAGTCGTTCATCTTTTTCAGTTCCAACATTGAGCAAGTCCAAATGGAAAAAATGAGGCTCATCAAATGGGCGAAAACCGTTAATCCTCCAGATGGAATCACAAAACGATTTGGACGTGAATTGTTTTTTTTTTTTTTCTTGTAGTTGTGTGTCCCGTATTTCAACTTTCAATGCGGCAGAAGCTAACATTCAAGTCAATGATAATTGACAAATGCAAACTAAGTTACAGACCGCAGTGTCCATTTAATTCAACCGGTCGTGTGGAAGTTGAAATACGGGAAACACAACTACGAGAAAAACAAACGATTCACGTCCAAATTGTTTTGTGATTCCATCTGAAGGATTGATGATTTTCGCCCGTTTGATGAGACTCATTTTTTCCATTTTGACTTGCCTGTTGTTGGAACTGAAAAAGATGAACGACTTGGGTGAAAATTGAAGCTGCTAGGACTGTACATACATGGTGTAGTTTTACGCCAAACTGGTGGTCTCTTTGACGTTGCCGCTGATACACTTGGGCTGGAAAGCGACATGCGTGATGCTCCTACTCAAACTGTGGACTTCGATACATCCGGTATATTTGACAACGGACAATGTGAATTTGTCATTGTGTTGAACCGCTTTCCCAATCCTGGCTATACGCCTAAGTTTTAAGATGTTTTCCAGTGGTCCAGTGGTGACCCACGAACTAGTTGTATGGTCAGGGGCACGAAAATAGATCATTTTGTTGTATTGCGGCGTGTCCCCATTTTAATGCCGCCGCAATCTAATGAATATACAGTCGTTAGCCATCAAGGTGTTAAAACATTTATCAACATCGAAAAGAATGTTGTATCCGACTTGTGAGATAGTGGTGGTATGCTGACTGGCGCGTATAATAATATTGTAAAAAACACAATTATTTGTTATTTTGTGTGGGAATGTCGCACAAAATCGTTTGTAAGGGCGCATTTGAATTGTAGATTGAAATATTGTTATTAATAAAATAATTACAAATAGAAATATTGTTATTAATAAAATAATTGATTACAACTTATTTTACATCGGCCTCCGTTGTACATTTGTTTTCTAGGCTGATGTGGAACCTTCCACTGCGGCCTTTACAGCTTCTGCTACTAATTTGGACACCTAATCCGTAGTGAGTCTTGATGATTCGGAGTTATTGGATCCTGCTTTGCTTACTGATGGGCCTATGTCTAATGGGCCGCTAGGTTGATCTACTGGGCCGCGTGTCTGCATATTTTGGTCGCGTCTATTGAATAAGTCTGGCCCAGTCCACTTACGGATGGCCTTGTGGACAATAACCTTTGGGCCGAAGAGCCGTATTGGCCCATTGGTACGGATAATGTCATTGTGGACCTAAAGCGTGATTTGGACTAACAGCATGTTGGCTTTGCTTCAATGACGCTGCGTTGCACGTGCCAAATATCCACATGCGTGTTTGTGAATATTTTGGACAAAACAGTTATCAATGGCGGTCTATAAGCAATTTCGTCTGGGAACAACGATGTTTGAAACGCCAATGTGGTTTTCATTTTGCAATATCTCACATCGTCGTTGATATTGGTTTTCAACAATTTGTACGGCGCTGTCCATGGGCATCCTTTCTTGTCTGCGGCAGCATACGCATTTCCAAAATATGTGATGTCCACTGGGCATGTAATTGAGAAGGTAAAACGGCCCTATAATTGATCATCTGCTCATAGTCGTGTGTCCCGTATTTCAACTTCCACACGGCCGGTTGAATTAAATGGACACTGTGGTCTGTAACTTAGTTTGCATTTGTCAATTATCATTGACTTGAATGTTAGCTTCTGCCACATTGCGTCTATTATTTTGCGATTGGTTATGGATATGTTCGACATCGGTATGTTCGATGTCGCGTCTACGATGTCGGTTTCCAATTCACCTTCTTCATTCTCATGAAGAGCATCTGTAAGGCCGACTGGGTTGATCTCCACTGACATTATGATTTTAGAATGGTGTTAGCGCAACAGCCTCTCCGAATTGTCAAACACACAATTTGTTTATGAATTCGGAATGTATAATTCATATTCTTATATAAAGGTTAACTGCATAGCGTTGGGAGAATAATTATATGTAAAATGACGTAGCATTGAGGCCATAACTCACTCTTAATGACGTCATTTA
Source organism: Camellia sinensis (assembly GCF_055761805.1). Lineage (NCBI taxonomy): Eukaryota > Viridiplantae > Streptophyta > Magnoliopsida > Ericales > Theaceae > Camellia > Camellia sinensis. The sequence continues at coordinate 120,525,286 of NC_138971.1, read as the reverse complement.
CTCCCTCTGATGACGCAAGTCACTCTCCAAAAACTTTACTGATGTTAGAGAGTTAGGGAGTGAGTTATATATGGTTCTCGGAGCGTCCCACTAATATTTCCTGGGACGCTCCCCCCCCCCGCGCCACATGTCGTCCCCGGATTGGTGCTCCCTTCTGCATTTGGTGCCGTGTTGTCGGCTACAGGGGCTCCGCTCCGCTCCCAGATCTGCGGTCTAGATTGAAAGAGTGAACATGGAAAGCGCAGCATAAATACTATTGTTAAAGGCAAAATAATGTGCGGATTTGTCTTATTTAGCAATGGACCCCGGAGATCTTGGACAATTTCAGTGGTTGGTTTTAAATTACGAGCCGGATGTTCTATTGTTGCACTGGTCCTTGATGGTTGTCGGCGAAGACAATGCCGAAATATTAATCCGGCACATCAACGCCTTACAGCGGCAAGTAGATGCAGTATTCGCCGGGCTGAAAGCAGGATACGAGTTAGATGAGGAGGACACCCATGCACAGACACCGCATCAGTGTGCAGAAACACATCTTGTCGTTGAGGAATGTGCGACGACATTCAATGCCACTGACTGTTCTGGTTGCTGTGGCATTAGACATAGGCGAAAGCCAGGTTAAAATAATTACATCTCGTCAGAATTGTATGGCATTCTCTAATTCTGAAAAAATAAATTTGTTGTATTTCACGTGTCTGTACGTGTCTATGTTCACTGGCCATACATTGTATATATGGGCCTAGTTGTTTTTATGCACAACATTTGATGGGCCTCGTCGCTACTGTAATTGGGCCTTATTACTGTAATGTTTCAAGTGACTATCGATATCAGATTAGCATAATTTTTTACAGAAATAATGTAATCGACAAGTTCTACACATTAAACAGTTTGAATCATCGAGATGTATCCAGAGTTGATCCCACCGTGGCCTATCAATACCATCCAATCTGTTTCCAAACTGAAGAAGAGCTAGACCCTTACACCAACACCAAAATTTCAACCGATGTTAGAGAATTTGACCAAATTAAAAACAATTAGATATTTAAGAATTAAATTAGTCAAAAATAATTACAAGAATGTGACTCCATTAATTAATAATATTATAAACTCATAAAATTTATTTAAAATATTTAATATATGATTGAGATTTTTCATATGCAAGGATCTCACAAAGTATCAATTGAATTACAACTATTTTTTTTATTCCATTAAAATTCATGGCAAGAGATAATAATTTTAGAGTTGAGTTTTTCTCAAATTTAAATTTAAATTTTAAAAAATTGGAGGAGCCCATCATACGTTTTGTTTCGATAATGTAAATAGTTTATTTTGTAGGACATTTATATCCTTCTTAAAAGAAATTATGCTAACATATAGTCATAATTTTTTTTTCATTTTATTGTTTTTCTCTAAAAATATAAACGATAAGTATAATTTTTAAAATCAATTATTTTTGTAAAGATAAATATTATAAAATAAAAATATTACAATTATCTAATTAATCTATTTTTTTCATAGATTATATATGTGAATTTTTTATAAAATAAATAATTTAAATAATCAAAATAAAATTCGTGATAAATTTCACAAATCTTCAAAATTTAAATTTAATTTTGAATTATAATCGAAAGAGGAGTATCAACGGAAACGTTTATCACCTGAGAGACCGTAAAATCAAATCACAAAAACTAAACATTCCAAATCTTAAAACCACTATAAATTTGCGAGGTAGAACCACTAGAAGTTTGCAAAGGAGGTGTTTGGTAATATAATTCAGCTGTTAAAATTGAATTGATTAAGTAATAATTAAATAAGTCAGTTTGATAATCGTAATTGATATTGTTTAAAAATTAAACATAGACTAAAATTTAAAAAAATTTTAAGTAATATAAAATTTACTTAATTCTGACGAAATTTATAAATATTAAATATAATATCAATAAATATTATTATAAACTCATCACCACTATCACCACAACCACCACCACTACCATCACAACCACCACCATTATGTCACTGTCACTATTACCACTACCACCACCACTATCAGGTCACTGTCACTATTACTACCATCACCACTATTATCACAACCACTGTTACCATGCTGCCGCTGCCACCACCACTATTACCATTACTATAACCACCACCACAATCATGTCACCGTCACTGCTATCATCGCCATCAATACCGTTACCACCACCACTACCGTTCTCATTAATATCATAAACAAAACAATCATTTGCTATCAATACCATCATTACTACCACTACTATCACCACTATGTCACTGCCACCATTACCGCCACTACCATCAAAATATAAATATTAAAATATGTAATTCAAAAATAATAAATTTTAAATTTAATTTTATACATATCAAATAATTTATTTTTAATTCAGTACTTAAATTTTTATCAAATAATTTTTTAATTTAAAAAATTTAATATTTAATATTATCGAACAGTACCGTACAGTCGTCCGATTGTTAATTTGAGGAGGCTGAAATTTAAAACAATATATTATCTTATTTTATTTTTTTTAAGCTGGAAGTTCAAACCATACTCTATCGAACAGTTAAATCAAGGACACTTGGCATGCCATTCTAGTTTCTTTATTGACGAAATACTATCAAAAGGGCATGCTAATCTTATCAACTATTATTTATTATAATATATATATATATATATATATATATATATTGCGTATAAATATAATAGTTAGACTTATCAAAAATACTAGAAATCTTAAAAATTTTATCAATATTTTTATCACATGAGATCCACATGTTTGAATCTCACACCCATATAAAATATTTGATAAAAAATTTAATAAAATATTTGATAAAAAATTTAATAAAATTTTTAAAAAATCTAACATTATTCTGGACTTATAGCTGGCAATTGCTTTAACGTTGCCTTTGCGCGTGTCATTTGCTTTGGTTATTTTAAGCAATCCTAAAAGTCAAATCTAAAACGGAATCCTTTTGTATGCACTTTGGGAAATTTTACACCATATACATCATTTGTTATGATTTTTATTATCTTTAATTATGATATATTGTTATGTAAATTTGAACTTTTTGTGGTCTTTGATTATAAAGTATTAGCTATGATTAATTAGTTATTGTAATGTTTGATTATAATTTTTTTTTTTATTATGACTCTCGTAAGATTAAGTTATAATATATGCAATAATAACTTACAAATATTATAACTTACATATGATACACACCTTTTGAGATATTAGATTCAAGTCTCACCTTTTGAGGTCTAAAACCTTTGTTATATTTATGGTACTAGTCTTACGTTCAAGTCTCATTATATTTCTTATTTAACTTTTTGTTTTAAACAAAAAAAAAAAAGAAGAAAATTCAACAGTTTGATAATTTGGACTATTTATTTTAGAAAACTCATCATGAAGATATTTCACATAAAAAAATAAGTTGATCGGATATCGATAATTATATATTCAGATTATATTTATCTTATAAAATTGAAAAGTAAATATACTATTGAAAATAGACTATTTATTTTTTTTAATAAAATAAATGTATTTTATTCATCTGACTATCGATATTTAATTAATTTAATTTTATACATAGATACTCTTTTAATGAATCTTAAAAATAAACTTTTTAAATTATTCAAAATGGATCTCAAAATGGGCCTACTAAACCCAACAACACCTCTTCAACTGAGTTGGATCACCAACTAGAGATAGAGGATCACATAACCTTTTTCTTTTTTGGGATTTTTGGTGAAACCCAACTTAACTAATTTAGTTTCAAAAAGTCCCTAACAAAAAGAGGCATGTAACTTAGCAAGGATACACCATAATTTTTCATTTTTTGTTGACAATATTGCCCTTATATGCATATATATATATATATATATATATATATATCATATATTTGAAAATCTGATTGATGTATACACTGATCTCATATATTTAAAAATCTAATATGTGAAGATGATCTGAAATCAATGAAGACGATCTCGAAATCTGATGATTTCGCCGCCGACGATCTCGCCGTCTGCCAACAATGGACGATTTGTCGTCGATGATCTCACCAAATTTGCTTCAATCATGTGTTCTTCGACAATCTCAAAATCTGTATCAACGAAAGCTTATATTTCAAATCTGTGTCAAATTTTGAGAGTTTCATCAAGATTGAAAGTGTTGATTGAGTTTTAGAGGTTTTGCTTCGATCACATGTTTGATTATTGTTCGAGTTTGATAAGGTATATTGATCTGTTGATTAGTTTATTTATTTATTTGTTATTTATTTTTATTGTGTATAATCTAATTTTGTTTGATTGAATGAGAGCAAAATTTTACTCAGGTATTATGTGCACTGTTTTTGTTTGATAGAGAGAGAGTAAAATTTTACTCTGGTACTATATGCTCTGTTTTTGTTTAGAAGTAAAATTTTACTCTGGTTTTATGTGCTCTGTTTTTGTTTGATAAAATGAGAGTAAAATTTTACTCTAGTATTATGTGTTCTGTTTTTGTTTGATAGGATAACAGTAAAATTTTACTCTGATACTGTGTGCTTCTGTGATTTGTTTTGGTACTCGTAGTGACAGTAAAATTTTACCTTGATTGACAATAAATTTTTACTGTCAACTGATTGCAGATTTGAAAAATGGTTCCACCTCTTATGTTGTTATGCAAGTATGGTGATAATACCATTATTTTGAAGGTTGTGTCAAACTACACATTGAAGGATTTAACCGATTTCTATTGTTTATGGATAGTACTTTCTTGAATGGCAAATATAAAGGCATATTGTTATCAACTACAACGAATGATGGGGATCAAGATAGATACTACAGTCAGTGTCTTACAAAGTAAAATTTTACTTTAATTAAGAGTAATATTTTACTTATTTTCAGACTAAACTTTTACTTTTAATTATAGTAACATTTTTTTGTTTTACTTTTTTGGCCTTTTGTGTATTATACTTACTAATTGTAAAATGTTTTCTCTTTCATATTTTTTTCCTCTTGCAATTATTATGGTCGATATAGAGACCATAAATAGTTTTGGATGATCTTGTTGTCTTTCATCAAATTTGTAAGAAGCTACCTCGATAGGCCAAGAAAGAATATGATTCCATTTAGGGGTGAAAACATTAGACGAGTATAGTGTGGTAGATGCAAGACGAACTGTCATAACAGGAAGACTTGTAAGGAGACATTGTTATGAAAAATATTATTATTTTATAATAAAAGTATGAAAATAATGTAGTACTTTTGCAATAACAATCCATTTTTGTTGTGTTGTTGAATGGTTGTCTATCCAATTCACTGAGTTGCTTTGTAATTTAATTTGACACTTTAATATATTTTTTTAATGTTCTTGTTTAGTTTCATGTAAAAGAAATTTGTAATGGAGCTTGTTCAGTAGAAGTAAAGGTTTTGAGTAAAATTTTACTCTGAAAAACAATAAAATGTTTTTGTCAGAAGCAATATAGGTTTAGTATGAGTTCTAGTGTAAAACATATCCAACTTGTACCAACATATGTGCCTTTTTTTATTTTTAAACTTTAAAATGACACTACGCCAAAACAGGGCATTAACGGCGATTTTTTTAACGGCGGTTTTTGTTACCGCCGTTAAAGATACTATTAACGGCGATAACGAAACCGCCGTTAATACCACCGTTAATGTATCTTTAACAGCGGTTTCATTACCGCTGTTTAAAAAATCGCCGCTAAAGTATCTTTAACGGCGGTAATGAAACCGTCGTTAAAAAAACTGCCACTAAAGCCCTCTTTTAATGGCGGTAACGAAACCGCCGCTAAAGCCCTCTCATTACCACCATTAATGACGGCGGTCTTTGCCGGCGGAGCTCCGGTGGAACTCCGGCGAGTGGTGACCACGCGCGGCCAGAGGTTGAACATGACCATCTACAATAAAGCAAAAGCAATGTTTAAATATTTATTTAGGGAATATATTTCATATAGAGTGGCTGTGGTGGAGTGGTTGGTGTGCGTGGCTTAGAGGTCAAGGGTTCGAGACCTAGGGGGTGCAAGAAGAGAGAATTATTTTTTAAAAAATTTGAACCTATTTATGGCGATAAAGAACAGTTGTTTTTGGTCTTATATTACTGCCGTTTTTGGTCGACTTTTAATAACGGTAATTTACCCTTTTACAACGGTTGTACATTTTCCGACACGAGTATAAACGACGGTCCTAAATCACCGCCGTTAAAGGCTTTAACAGCGGTTTTACATCCTTTAACGGCGGTAAAAAACTGCCACTAAAGCCCAATTTTGGCGTAGTGTGATATAACTTTTGATCTAGATGCCAGTTTTTAATAAATTTAGTATTTTTAGAATCCTCTCATCAAGATCTATCAAATACGATCTAGGTTAATATGAAATTCTTTTTAAAAAAAAAATATCGTCGAAATTGACATAGAGAGTAAAAGTAAGGCAAAATCATTGCGTCATTCAGAGTAAAATTTACAATGATTCAAAGTAAAATTTTACTATCGCTAAGCAAATCAGTAATCAAAATTTATTTTCGTTAACTAGAGTAAAATTTTACTATTAGAAAAATAGAGTACATACTAGATAAATGAATTATAGTCGAATTTTACTTTAGATTTATGAACAAACAAACAAACAAAAAACTCTCGATTTTTCATTGTAATTGTCACGACCTAAACCCACCTCTATAGGCTTAGCATCGCAACCGGCCAGTAATCTTGGGATTACCGAAGGTCTTTAAAACATATTAACATAATATTAGGAGCTAGTGGAAGCAAATAACAAATATACAACATCCATTGAGCTGTACAGACTTATATGAGACAGAAAAATTTTAAAATTTTTATATATATATTTACACATCATCCTTACGTCATCATATATATACAGATTAGACAAAAAGGGACTCAGCCCTATTTCCAAAATAAATAAAGACTTGTTTAACCAAACAAGAAAACAAAACTTGAACTTTATGCACTTAGCCTTAACCATTAAACATATTCGGAACGTCCACAGGAGACACATAGGTTGGCTGACAAAATAGAGTCCAGGCAGCAGTTCTAAGCCTGGTCACGTGCTTGATCACCTACATACATAAATAATATAGTGAGCTGGAGCCTAGTGAATAATAACAGAGTAAAGATTTTAATGAATGATGTCCATAACAGATTCAGAAATCCAATTTCAGCTTCAAATAAAAAAACATAGTCATGTTCATATTCATATTAGAAATAGAGTCATATTCATGTTCAAATCATGCGTGGTACATTTATTAGTATTAACATATCACGTTGGTCAAGCATATCAAGTTCCATAATGGAATCTTTGGTACTAGGTAACATATCTCATATGTGGGCCATGGTATTGTTTCCTCTAGGCGAAGGCTTGTGCCGCGGTATTATCTCTCCCGGACGAGGGCCTCATGACCATAAGCCATAGTATTATGTCCCCTGGGTGAGGGCCTCTGCTAAGGATATCGCAATTACGTTTCAAAGAAAATTGGACAATCATTCATTCATACAAAACATAGCATTTTAGAAAACTGATCATTTCATATCATCATAAAATAATTAAAGTCAAACATAACTTTACAGAGTTATTACTCACAGATAGTTGCAGAAGCAGATCAAACAAATCAGGCAGACAATAGCGCTTGACCTACACAAACACATAACATATACACATTAAAACACAATATTACTTCCTTGATCAAACTTGACTTTTCTTGTCTTTTTTTGTTTAAGTAATCCAAAGTTCTACTACACTTAATCTTTCTTATTCAAATGATCCGGGTTCTTATTTCACATATTCTTTCATTACTAAGTTCTTTTCCAAATACACCGGTTTCTTACTTGGCATCTTAATCAATTATTATTAAATCAATGACTTATTTCTTAACCAACTAAGTTATGTTGATTGATGGCTTATTAATCTTTATTGAGTCATAAATCAAGTCTAGAATGCTTTGGGAGGAGATGAGATAAAAATATAAACAAAGTGTGAATTTTCAAAACATGTTGAAAATAGCTTGGCCACTCGAGCCACCACCTGGTTGCTCGAGCAGACTGTACTGTTTGTAAAAATACTGGAAGCTCGCAATGTTCGCTCGAGCCACCACTTGGTCGCTTGAGCGGTCTATAAATTTCTGAGTTCCAAAACTGAAGATTTAGCTTCCAACTTTCATTTCAAAATTTAGATTCATGCATATTTAAACATGTAATGTCATTAATAAATATGAATACAAAACTAATTTCCAAATCTTAATGCAAGCACCTCCTTAATTTGTCAAGATTAAAACTATAACTTCATGAATATAATGATTCAAAACTTTTCTTCCTTTTTCTTAGAAAAATATGAAATTAAAACCATAAGGCTTTTAGAAAAATATTTACATATATGAAATTCAAATTAAGATCAAAATACTTCTTGATTGTCAGATTCAAATTATAATTTATTTTTTAATTTGTTCAAATTTAGATTTAATTCATTTTCTTCATATCAAACCCAATTTCAAACTCATAAATTCTAAAACATAAACTAAGCTTTTAAAACCCAATTTCATGTTCAAAACTCATGCAAATTTCATCAAAACATGAAAATAATTATGAGCCATGATCAATCTTCAATAAATCCTAGTTGCATGTTATTTATAGAACTCAAACTTAACAAATTTAAAGAATCATAACTCATATTCTTTAACCTAACTTGATTTAACATGCAAAATCCAATTCCTATCAATTTATATGATTAATTCTCAAGTCTTTAATGCATGTACAATTAGTGTACCAAAATTTGTAGAATTTGTTCATGTATGTAAGAATTAGGCTCAAACCCATGTAAGATGTTCCAAAATTGTAATAACCCCGACCCATGATTAACGTTAATCCATGCTTAATTATGCCTGATAAGTAAATAAGATAAAAACCTGAGTTAATTACATGTGCATTGCATTATTTGAGTTTATATTTGTTTGTGGTAGGAATATCTATTTGTGTTTAAGTTTCATTCTGCAAATTGAAGGCCTTATCGGCATCCGAACACGAAATTAACTTGATTTATGTGTTACTTGGACTTTTTAGAACCTTATGGTCAGTTTAATTAAAATTCAATTCAAAACACATTAAATTAGAATAATTAGTGTCAATTGCTTAGCTTAAGTTAAGATTAATTAAATGTCCTAAGCAAGCCTATATAAGGCCTATACACACCACTTGAGTCACCTTTTTTCTCATCATCTTTGAGCCTTCAAGAGACAAATGTGAGAGAGGAAGAGAGAGACCAAGGGGGTTGAGATCAACACTAGAGCTTGGAAGGAATTGCTAAAGAATTCAAGGAAATTGGCTTGGAACCTTAGAGAATTCACCAACTAGAGCTCTATTGAGAAGTTAAGGTAGGAATTTCACCCTTGAATTGTATACTTATGATGTCTAAACCACAAATTCAAGAGAAATTAGTTGACTAATGCAAGGGTTGAACTAGGATCGGTGAACTGGAGCCATATCATGCATGCATGCATATTTTCTTACATTTTGAATTAAATTTCAAGTAATTCTCACATGCATGTGCTAAGTCTACCTTTGTTTTGAGAGGTCATCTTGTGTTATATCATTTTATACCAATTGATCATGTTTTGGGTGCTTTGAAGTCAAGATAAAACATGCATGTTATGTTTTTTAAAGAATTGAGCTTAGTTTTGAGCATTTGGCATGTTTTTGGGCCTTGATTTCACGAAATGATCTTGAATTCACAATATTTTTCAAGTTTAAATGTGTTTCCTCAAGTGTTTGGCCCAAAAGGATGAGTTTTGTACCTTTGAAGTTGAGTTTGGAAGCTTAGAGGAGAATTTGGAAATCCCAGAATTCGACCTCTCCGCTTGAGCGACAGATCCTGCGCTTGAGCGGCCACCTTTGTTTTTGCATCTCTGCTCGAACGACCACAAGTCCACTTGAGCATGAAATGCAAGCTCCCAGAAATTTCCATGCTTTGCCGACCGCTCGAACGACAAGAGTTATGCTCGAGCGAGGACTTGAGTCTCACGCTCGAGCGCCCGTCGAGCGGACATTGAGCGGGAAAATCAAGCAACCAATACTTTTGCAGAGTTTACAGACTACTCGAGCAACAGTGGTTGTGCTCGAGCGACCACTCACATTTTTGCATGTCCGCTCGAGCAAAGGAAGTTGCGCTCGAGCGGGGCCCCTTTTTTCGGCAAGTTTTGTTAAGAGTTCCAAAGTGCATTTTAACATCCTCATTGCATCTTAGATATTCCTAGGCCATAATTAAGACCTAATAATAAGGATAAGAAGTAGAAACACACCAAGATAAGAAAGGATTAAGTTAATGATTACGGGTGTGTAATTTAGTACATGTTCGTTTTATAATTGTGTAGGTCATACACAATAAGACATCTAATTTGTCTACTCTGTCTGTTTGCTTTGGAACCAACTGTGAGTAATAACTTGGTAAAGCTACGTTCAACTTTATTTATTTTCTGTATATGGAATAAGACATATTTTATGAAATGTTATGTTCTGTACAATGAATGATTGTCCAGTTTCTGACAAGTACTCGTGGCAACAATTCTGTGGTTCAAGTATGTTGTCTATTCCTAGTACTGGAGATTCCTTTATGGAACTGACAAGTTATTCATTCCCAGTACTGGATCTTCCTTTATGGAATTGACAAGTTATTCGTTCCTAGTACTGGAGGTTCCTTATGAAACTGACAAGTTATTCGTTCCTAGTACTGGAGGAAGTTATTCGTTCCCAGTGCTCGAGGTTCCTTTATGGAACTGACAAGTTATCTGTTCCCAGAACCTTAGGTTCCTTATGAAACTGACAAGTATGACCCGTAATGCTTTGTATACGATCTGTTAGCACTATTGAATGTACCAAGTTTACTCAAGCATAAAGAATGTGAATATGAATCTGTATTTGATCTAATTTCTGTTGTGCTTTGAACGAGAATATACATATGAATCTGTTTTTTGAATCTAGTAGGGTATGTCATTCATTTAAACCTTTTACTCTGTTATTATTCACTGGGCTTTCGTTCACTATTTATGTTATGTATGTAGGTGAGCAAGCGCGTGACCAGGCCTAAGCTGCTGCCTAGTGAGTTTTGGGTTAGCCAACCACCGTGCCTCTCGGGGAGGTTCCCTTTGAGATGTCATATTTGTGCACTTCGCTAAAGATGTTTTTTTTATTTGTTTACCTGTATAGTGGGCTAAGTTTCCTTTTGTTCTATATGTAGTATATATATGACATGAGCTACTGTAGTTATGGCATCACACCTATGATATATAGTTCGAAATTTCTGTCCCATATATGTCAACACAGCTCTATGGACTATATATGTATATTTGCTTCCGCAACCCCTAATTATATGTTATTATGTTAAGAGGCCTTTGGTAATCCAAGGATTACTGGCCGGTTATGACGCTAAACCTACAGGGGCGGGTTTAGGTCGTGACAAAAATCAAACCCAAAATTGATGAAATTACAAATTATATTCCATGAATATGCATGTAGCTCAATTCCCTACTCAAAACCCAATTTCTTACAAATTCCATAAAGTTAATTTCAAATATAAGATAAAGATTCTATATAAATTGAGCATTAATTTTCTTACCTTAAGTTTTAATTTCAGAATTTATAGTTGAATCCCTTCCAATTCTTTTTATTCTTCCTCAAAAACTTGAGCTCCCTTTCAATTCTTTTCTTTTCTTCAAATCATGGATTTCTCACTCTTAAAGTTGAGTTCTCATTCAAAAAGTTAAGCCCATATCTAGAACCCTCTCTCTCTTTTGGTACTCTCTCTTTTCCTTCTCTGTCTCTCTCCCCTTGGGTGCTCTCTCTCTCTCTACACTCTTGAATTCACTCTCTTTCTTTTGAAATGCTCTCAGTAGAGCACCAAATAGGTCTTATACAAACCCTTTAACATATACACGCATGCACACCTCTTCTTGTTGACAACACATAGCACATGTGCACACACTCAGATTTCTCTGCACACACACATACTTCAGTGCACACACACCCACATATATTTTCACACTCTAAATCATCCTACAATTTAATTTATGATTAAGATTAATTTAATTAAATAACTCTTATTCTTAATAAATCTTGATTAACACATAATTAAATTAATCAGAACTAATCATAAATCTCACATAATTTAATTTATCTAATTTGACTTCCGTTAGAGTCCAATTAATTATATTTAGATTTATCATTCTGAATCAGATTTTTAATCAAACTCCAAAAGGCACCAAATATTAAATTAAACTTATTTCCATCCTCAATTTTGGTTTCTTAAATTATTAAGGTCTTCAATTTCATATTAAACTTTAAAATCTTCACCAATAAATTACATACTCAATTGAATACCTCACAAATAAATTTAATTTATAGCAACCTTAATTCCCAATTCTCAGAACTTAATTAACTCTAATTCGGACCCAGTTAATCAAATCTCAATTTTACAAATTTGAATTGAATATTTAATTAAACTCTCATACGGTCCGATACTCGAAATTAAAATAATTCAATTCACCAATTATACTCTCTTGAGCCATTTAAGCTTTCAATTTCAAAATTCCAAAATAAATCCTCAATAGAATCATATACGAATCAATCTCCATAATTTTCCTAAATCCCAAATTAAATCAACATAATGAGCAATTAAAATTCAAATCTCCTTAATTAGTTAAATACTAATTATTATACGTGATAGGGTCGTCACAATAATATATTTTTTTTGGACAAATATGAGGTCATTTTATTTCAGATATGAAGTTATTGATCTCAAACATGAGTTCATAGGAATCAAATCTGATATGGTGATGGTTGATGGTAAAAATGGTGGTCACCGGCCAACAATGAGGATGAGTGATGCTGTTCAATGATGGATATGGTAGAGGCGATGAACAACCATCGATGGTGGAGTTGGTGGGGAGAGAGAGAGAGAGCTATAAAAGAAAGAGAGCTTCTCTGACTTGTGATTGTTGATTTGAAAGTAACGACCAGTAAAAGATGATGAAATCGTTCAATAATTTCAAAACATTTGACAATGGCACTTGAAAATCTCTCATTATGCTTCAATTTTTGCTTCAATTGACAGTTTTTGAAGGAGGGTATTCAAATCAAGGGTTTTTGAACTTTGACAGTTTTCAAACGAAGAAAAAGAACAAGAGAGACAAACAACTCAACTGCTTACTATTGCCTATATATATGCAAGTGTGTTCCTGTCCTTTCATCTTATTTTTTTTTTAATTCTGAGGGATTTTGACAACATTAATTTATTCCATGTCCTTTACACAAAAAAATGCCTAATAGGAGGGGATTCTCACTAAAAAAAAAAAACCCTTATTTTAATACCTTTTTAACATTTGGATCTTCTACATGTCTTATAGATTTGATAGTTTGGAGATGTAGAATCTTAACATTTTCTCATACTTTTATTAATTTAATTTGCATAAAATTATGGTGTAAATACAAAGAATAATATGATTAAATTATTGAGAAAATTTCATATTTTTTATAACAAGTTTATCTCGCAATAATCACACTTCAGATCAATGTCAAAGATTTGATTATTTTTATACATTTAGAAAGCACAAAACTGATTTAAAATGAAAATTTAATTGAGTTTATCAAGTTGAAATAAATGAGTAAAAAGATTATTTGAAGAAGTTCTTTTTTAAAAAAACTGTGGCTAAAATGTGATGTTTTAATGTGTAATTCAATTTTCACACACTAATTCTATTTTGTTCACAAATTTAATAAAAAATTTCTTTAATACAATTTGAAAAACCTAAGTGATTCGTGATTAGATCAAGATTTATTGTACCAATCCCCAAACGATTTAAAACTAACAATTTGAATCATTTAGCACATACGAAAGTGATTTAAATTGTCAGTTCTAAAATAATAAATCGACACAAACGATTTTTACATGGAAAAAATCACAATTGGAGCACCTCCAATTGTGATTAAAAAAATCACGGGCGAAACGCTACTAATCAATCCACTATGAAAGAAAGAAATAATACAAATTTTACCAAAACAAATTACCCAAACTCAATCAATTTGTCTTCAACAATCTGTATTTCTTTCACAGTAGCCTTCGTCTCGGAATTGATCACTTTGACATTGAATCCACAACATCCATGTCGAATCAATGACTGCGTACAACATCAAACTCCTTCGAATACTCCACGCTTGAATCTCCAGATTCCACTGAAGAAGAACACTCTTGTTGTTGAATAACCAAACAATCCTTTGATGTACGATTGTCAAATCATGAGTTTAATACTCAATCAAACACCAAAGAAAACTAGCAAAATATCCCTAAAAGAAAACCCTAGATCCCTCAAAGAAACTCGGGAAGTCATGCCCTAGATTTGAAGCAAACTGCAGTTTTATAGCTGCTGAAACCGTGATGTTCGCTCGAGCGCAGGAATAGACAGTCGAGCAGGGACGCTAAAACAAGTGTTCCAAACCAAGGTTCACGCTCGAGCACAGGAACATACCCTTGAGCGTAAAATCACAACGCATAGTATTTTTGTAGACAAGCCAAAGTACTACGAATATGGAAACTCCGCTCAAGCGCGACTTTCCCCACTTGAGCGGGAAGACCAAAAACAGAAGGAAAATTACAACATGATTAACTCAAGCTTGTTCGCGGAATCGGCAATAAGTAGGGACCTAACAATCTCCCCTTTTGTCAATTCCTAGACAAAATTTTCTAACAATTTTTTCGAACAAAACACATGAACTAGACACACTTAACTACAGCACTCAAAAAACTAGGAAACTGCCTAACCACTAAAATCGATTAGATTGAGAAATACTTATAAACATTTTGGACAATCCACTTGTGAAAAATACCATACAAACCAAAACTGTGGAACCAAATAAGATGAACATATAAAGATAAGAAAAATGAATATGAGAGAGAAACAGAGATATATAACCAAATCGATCTATGCCAAAAGTCCAACAAATTCGTCCCAATAAGCATGTAAAGTCCCACAAATCCCAAATATCTACAAAGCCAATAATATCAAATCCCTCCCACTTTTTGTCTATGAGACAAGAACAAAAAGAAAAGAAAAAAAAACAGAAGTGAAACAAGGGAATAAAAAGTACAAAGAAATATACTGGTCAAAAAACTTAAAACAAGCATCATTGAGTTGGCGGAGGTAGAGGCTACTGCATCTGAAGCAAGTATACAAGCTGAGCAAGATGCTGAGAAGACTGAGCAACAGACTGAGCAACAGACTGAGCAACAGACTGTTCAATGCGACTAGAAGAGGCCTCCAAGGTAGTGAGTCAGACATCGATGGAAGTCTCAAGATCAGTAAGTCGAGCATCAAAGATATCCATCTGGCCCTCCAAGCAATCAAAACGAGAAACCATGGCCTGCTCAAAATGACGCAGTTGGCCTTTGATAGAACGAACCGGAGAAAGTTACTTCCCCTCACCTGTAACATCACCTGTAGCCACAGCGTCATACTCGGTCTCCTCGGCCAGAGGATCATCACTTGGACTAGAAACACCCACCCCAGAAGGACCCCCCTTGACATGTGATTGACTCTGGGAGACGATCTTTTTGGTGAATGGTCGGGTAGGAAAGGCAAACTCATTCTCGTCAAAAGTAGGAACCACAACTTTGGTGAGAAGACGGTTAATAAGACAACTGTAAGGAAGACCTAAGTTGTTACGCTCAAAAGTGGCGACCATTTTTTGAATAATTAGGATGGCAAGATCGATAGAACGATGGTGATCAATGTAAAAGAGAACAAAGCCTTGTTCGTGATTGATTTTGGAGCTATGAGTGGTGACAATAATGTTGGCACATACAATGAGATTTAGCGAACAGAACTGGGAAAGAAGCTCATGTTGTTTGATCAAGGCGCCCTTGATCCAAGAACAGGGCGTACCAGACAATACAGTGGCCACCTTGTTAAAATCATAGGTAGGTCGGACAGGGAAAGGATAGTGACACGGAAAGACTTGGCCAATGCCTAATAGCTCACGAATAACATCAGGGGCAATGGTGATGGACTTAGACCTAACCCAGGTTTTGAAAGTAGGGCTAATATCATCAATCCCCTCAATATTTCAATAAAATTCCCGGACCCAATCAAGGTTTTAACGGCCGAAGAAAGAAAGGACCAAGTCTCCCCCCAAAGGATCAAATAAAGGTCGAATGGGTATTGACTCAAAGGTGTTTGGCTGGACATTACACTCTAAGTGGACAGTCCTAGAGATGTACGATTCCCAAAATGACTTGGTTTTTTTGGCAGATGGAAACTAGTCAGTGTTATAAGAGGGGCGAGTGGCAGTAGACTTCTTGTGTTTAGAGGTAGACATAACTGACCCTAGAGAAACCAATGAAGACAAACACAAACCCCCCCAACCCAAAGCAAGAACCAAAACCATAAACACAAACAAACCATTAGTAGCAAAGTCCAAATAGATAGGATTCAAAGAGCCAAGAGAAATAATCAAACCAGTAGGATCAAACCGTAAATATAACACAATATAGCATGATCCAGTAGAAAATCAAACAATTATGGAGATCATAGTCCACAGTAAGATCATAAGAAAATGCAACCCAAAAAGCTATGAAGTACCAACATCTTAAAAGAGCATGAGAGATAGGACCAGAGACAGAACACAATAAAACCAGCATGCAATCCAAATAAGACCCAAGCAGAACCAAAAGGAACACGAAAAAACTATTCAGGCCTACGGTGGAAGTTTGTGACCAATGGACAACCAAAAATAAACATAACCCAAGCTACCTTTCCCAAGTCATAAGACAAAGAAGAATAGAGAGCGACAGAGAGAAAAAAAAAAACACAAACCAAAAATAATAAAAAAAAAATGAAAGCATACCTTAGGCTAATTGGACGACTGGGGGAAGAGAAGAGCACTAACTAAACAAAGAGACCAAGAGGAGATCGCGAAGGATGAGAGTGCACGAGAAGCCCTAGGAGAGACATCTCAATTTGGGGAAAATGAATTAAAAGGTCAATGGCTGGGATTTAAAACATTGCAGTTCACTCGAGCGAGGGTTTTGACGCTCGAGCATGAGAACTTGCGCACATGGCTTCGCTCGAGCCAAGAATCTGGCGCTCGAGTGCAAAAAACAACCCCTTAGAAGTTTTGGGGCCTCTGCAAAAGTGCTAAAAGGGAGAAAAATACGCTCGAGTGCAAAAGTTGCTGCTCGAGCGGGGAAAAAAACAACAAAGGCAAAACTACACCTCTTCTGAGCTGTTAAAATCAACTCGCACTAGCAAGTGGGACCTGAAACAAGAAGAAGTGAGCACAATAGTAAGAATGTGACACTAAGATGGGATAATCCACAAACCATAAAGCCCACAAACTCGCAATTTTGACAATATGAAGCACAATATCATGAGCAAATTAGATAAATATTGATCAAAGAGCATAGGCTACATGGGAATACGTAACTCAAAGACAAACATGAGAGCTCACATAAAAAAGGTGTGTGTGTGCAATCCTTGAGAGGCCATAGAGCTAGAGTTAATCCTTGTAGTGATCGGATGGCTGACCTCCGGCAAGAGTAACTAAACACCACTGAGAAAAGTCAAACCATTAGTAATCATGGGGTATTTGTTGAGTAAAGACAGAGGCTCCCCCTCAATCAATGAGTCTCTCTTTTTTTCTTTTTTCTTTTTTAAATTCGACTTTTCTTACTTGTGAGCACTCACTGGTGGCATGCACGCTCAAGAGTATGGAGACCAAACCAGAGAAGCATGAAATCAATAAGGTTGCCCTGGTTGGTGCCTCTGAGGTAGCCTTTTCCTAATGCCTGGACTTCAATGAACTGAGGGAGGATCCGTGAAAGTGAAAAACGATAGTAGATGGTTAAGAAACTCAACATCACCCATGATATGCCAGTATAGGTCAATTCCTCTAAAAATGTATAAAAGACGCTGTTAGTGGTCTATAAAGAACTTTGATCAATTGTGCCGAAACTCCTGCAATAGTTTATCTCAAGGATGTGTACAAAATGAGATCATGAAGTCAATGAGCATGGGCATTCAAAATGAGCTATGAACAAAGAAGAATGAAATCTTGCAAGTAACATGAGAAGTGTTTATATGAGTCTAAATGCTAAGATGACAGGAATCAATGACAATGAGATTATAACATCCAAGTACATATAAAGCCAATCACGCTCACCCACTCAAGCAATAAGTCACACCCTAGTGACTGAGCACTACACCCAAGGTCTTTCTAAGGAACTCAAACCAAAGAAGATCAAGGGGTTTTATAAAAATATCAGCCTTTTGATGCTTAGTGGGTACATGTTCAAGAACAACAAGGCCCTCTTCCATTAACTCTCGAATGAAATGATGATGAATGTCAATGTGTTTTGTATGAGAGTGTTGGACAGGACTTTTAGAAATATTAATGGCACTTGTATTATCACAGAAAAGGGTGAGAGTGTTCTGGTCTATACCTTAATCATGAAGCATTTGCTTCATCCACAATATTTGGGCACAACAACTTCCTGTAGCAATGTACTCAGCCTCAGCGGTCGAAAGAGAGATGTCGTTTTGCTTTTTTCTATGCCAGGCAACCAAATTATTCCCAAGGTAAAAACACCCTCCAGATGTGCTTTTACGATCATCAGCACACCCTGCCCAGTCGACATCAGAAAAACTAGTGATTTCAGATGTAGTGTCGGTCGAGAACCAAATCCCATAACCCAATGTCCCATTAACATACTTAATGATGAGTTTGTTTGCAAGAAGATGAGACTCTTTAGGATAGGCTTGGTAACGAGCACAAACACCTACACTAAATGCAATGTCAGGACGATTGGTTACGAGGTACAAGAGACTCCCTATCATACTCCTGTAAAGGGTAAGATCAACATCAGTACCAGAGGAATCTTTGGAAAGGTGAAGACTAGTGCTCATGGGAGTGCGTGCATGTTTGGCCGACTTGAGACCAAACTTAGACACAAGATTTTTGGCATACTTGGTCTGAGACACAAACATACCCGAAGGAGACTGTTTAATTTGAAGATCTAAGAAATAAGACAACTCTCCCATCATGCTCATCTCAAACTCATGTGTCATGCAATCCGAGAAATATTTCACAAGATGATCAGCAGTAGATTCAAACACAATATCATCAACATAAATCTGATCAACAAGTATATGAGACTTAGTATGTTTCACAAATAAAGTCTTGTCCACACTACCCCTTTGAAAATCATTATCAAGCAAAAAGGTAGTAAGTTTATCATACCAAGCCCCATGGGGCTTGTTTCAACACATATAATGCCTTGTCTAACTTGTAGACATGGTGTGGACATTTTGGGTCCTCAAATCCTTTTGGTTGCTCAACATAAGCCTCTTCTTTCAAGTACCCATTCAACAAGGCACTTTTCACATCCATTTGGAACAATTTGAACCCTAGAAAGCATGCAACACCAAGTAAAATATGAATAGATTCGAGATGTGTAACAGGGGCAAACGTCTCATCATAGTCAACACTCTTTACTTGAGTATAGCCTTGAGCAACCAACCTAGCTTTATTTCTAACCACAGTACCATTCTCATCATATTTATTTTTAAAGATCCACTTGGTACCTATCACGTTCATGTCTCTAGGTCTGGGAACAAGAGTCCAAACATTGTTACGTTCAAATTGACCTAACTTTTCATGCATAGCATTGACCCAACTATCATCTAGTAAGGCCTCTTTTCATATTCTTAGGTTCAATTAACGAGACATAGCACATGTGAGTTACCTCTTTCCGAACTTCTCTTTGGGTTTTCATTCTATCTAAAACACTGCCGATTACCTGTTGAACTAGATGGTTCAATTTTGCTCTTGCAGATGGTTTGAACTCTGGACTAGTAGTGATAAGAACATCAGAGGTGGAGTCTCTTTGTGCACCCTTTGGACTCGGACTTACCATTGAAGATGGTGCTGGCTCTCCTTCTTGAGCATGACCCTCTATTTCTCCTTGACTTTGTGGTTCAGTATCCAAGCTTAGAGACTCACCATTATCTTCCTCATGTATCACTGGAGTAGGAGAGCTTGTGTCATCTATAACCACATTGATCGATTCCATTAAGGATAAAGTACGCAAGTTATAGACACGAAAAGCTCTACTAGAGGTAGAATACACTAGAAAAATACCTTCATTGCCTCGGAGTCAAATTTGCCCAAAGGCTCTCTATCTTTGAAAATGTAACATGCTCCCAAAAGTTTTGAAGTATTTTACATTAGGTTTCAACCCTTTCCACAATTCATATGGAGTTTGTAAAGTGCTGGGCCTTAAATACACACAATTTACAACATAAACAACAGTATTTAAGGCTTCAACCCAGAACTTAGGAGGAACTTTCTTACTAAGGAGCATGACTCTAGCCATCTCTTGAACAACCATGTTCTTCCTTTCAACAATTCCATTTTGTTGTGGAGTAATCGGTGCAGAAAACTCATGCTTAATACCATGCCTTTCACAAAAATCCAAAAACGAACTATTTTCAAACTCACGACCATGATCAGTTTAGATTCTTATGATACGCTCAATAGAAACACCCTATTCATTTTGGATTTTAAGAATTAAGGCTTGGAAAGCATCAAACGTATCAGATTTTTCTTTTAAAAAATTAACCCATGAAAAATGAGTATAATCATCAATAGTTAAAAAAATGTATCTTTTACCTCCAATTCTTTCAGTGCAAGTGGGTCCCATAAGATCCATATGAACTAGTTCTAGAGGACGTTTGGTTGTGAAGCTGTTCACCTTTTTATGAGGGGCATGGGTTTGCTTCCCAGGTTGACATGGTCCACACACACGGTTCACATTCTTACCCATTTTGGTTACACCTCTCACAAGCTCTTTGTTGGCTATCTTGGTTAGGTCTTTAAAATTTATTTGACCTAATCTTTGATGCCACAAGTCAAGGTTACTTATGACGGTCGAGTGGCAAGTGAGATCATTAGTGGTAACAATCCCATAGCAATTATCAGATGTGCGAACCCCATGCATGACAATATTTCCCTTTTCATCTAAAATTTCGCATTTATTTTTTGAAAATAATACTTCATGATGGGAATCACACATTTGACTAATGCTCAAAAAATTAGCTTTAAGGCCATCCACAAGTAAGGCATTTTCGAGCTTAGGAAGACTGGCCACACTTATAAAGCCCTTACCAATGACTTTAGAAGTGCCACCATCTCCAAAGGTAACAATTCCTCCTTCATATTTTCCAAGAGAAGTGAAGTAGGATTTGTCACCAAACATGTGACGAGAGCACCCACTATCGAGATACCACATGTGTAATGCACGTGCTTTCAGTGCAATGTGAACAACAAAACAAGTTAAGTCACTCTTTCTAACCCATATCTTTTTGGTCTTGACAGAAGCAGGACTAGCAGCCTTGGTAAACGTCTTAGCGTTGCGAACACTCTAATGAATCTTGGTGTTTTTCCTAGACATGTAAGGTTGTCTCCTAATCCAAAAAGTATTAGAACTTCTACCCTTTTGAGACACCTTACCAAACAACTCATAACAGTAAGGACGGATGTGGCCATACCTACCATAATGATGACAAACATAATTAGGTTTTACCTCCCTTTGGTTGCTCTTACCCCTTTTAAGTTGATGAAGAGATGGATCATCTGGTCGAACCTTCAGCTTTCCCTTTGTTTGAGTCTTGATGTTATGCGATGTAGATGTCTGTCCCTTGTGGATTGTTGCATTACTATAGCCTAGCCCACTTTTGTCACAACTCATTTATTGAGACCCGAGGATGTCTTCCAATGTCTTTGATCCTTTGTTCCACATAACAATTGTGGCTCTAGCATCTCTGAGTTCTTCATCTTTCTCACAAACCATCTCTTCCAGTGTAGCTTGTGGCATCTCAAGGATTTCAATCTTCTCTTCATATGTGGCATATATTTTCAAAAGTTCATTCCTTTCGGTCCCACAAGCTAAAAGTTTTCCACATAGGTGTTGCCTGTCATTAGAAATCTTGATGACATCCTGCTTTGCTATTGCAATCTCTCCTTTTAACTTGACATTCTCGCTTTCACATGCCTTGAGCTTGAAAGTCAATTTGTTATTGATCTTGGATAAGTTTAGAGACTCATTGTAAAGTTTTTCAAAAGCTTGTTGTAGATCATCATCATCGATCTCATCATTATCTTCCGAGGTTTCATCATCTTCATCTTCTTTTTGCTCCTCTTTCTCCTTGACCTTATCCAGTCGAGCAACCAAGGCATGAAAGTTGGTGGATGGTGGTGACGATAACTCTTTTCTTTCATGGAATTGACTTAAACTGTCCTATGCATCTTTGGCCTTTGTGCAGTGAGGAATCCGTTGTTCTTCTTCAAAAATTGCTCCACGGATGGTAGTCAAAACTCTTTGATTGATTGGATTATCAGCACTTTCAACACCCTCTTCAATGGCTTGCCAACCTTCAAGGTCATGAGCTCTAAGAAACATTCTCATTCGGATCTTCCAAAATAAGTAGTTACTCTCATCAAAGGTAGGAGCACGGTGCAAATTTTGACCACGAGAAAACTCCACTGGCTTTGGAGGAGGTTGAGTGACGGTAGACCCGAATGCCATATAAGTGCTATCTTCGTCTTCATCAGATTCAGTTTCTTCGGGTTCTTGCTCTGACTCGCTTTAATCATTCCAAGTCACTGTATGGACTTTCTTCCGATTCTTTTTCGATGGACATTCAAGAGCAATATGTCCAAACCCTTAACATTTGTAACACTTGACACCTTGCCCATTCACAATTTTCTTTTCAGTTTTTGGAGCAATTTTTGGTGGAAAAGTTTTGGATTTTTCATTACTCTTATCTTTTGAAATAGGGTTCTTGAAATTAGGCTTCTTTTTCTTTAATTTTTTTTTGAACTGTTTAATAAACATAGCTGTCATTTCGAACTCTAGATCAAACTCAATCTCAGGGGTCTTAGCAGTCTCATTAGCATTAGTAAAAGCCACACTATTTTTTTGTTTTTTCTTAGAAATTTGGTGGGCTTCATAAGTCTGCAAGTTTCCAACCAACTAATCAAGCTTGAGGGTATTAACATTCTGAGCCTCCTCAATAGCTGTAACTTTTGATTGGAACCTCTTGGGTAAAGACCTCAAAATTTTTCCAACAACCTTAACTTCAGGGATTTTTTCACCGAGTGTGAAATAGGAATTCACAATGTCACTAAGTTTAGCATAAAAATCATCAAACGTCTCATCATCAGGCATAAAAAGAGTTTTAAAAGAAGATGTGAGACGTTGAAGTTTTGACCTTTTAACAGAAGTAGTACCCTTATGAATAGTTTCAAGAATGTCCCAAGCCTCTTTTGCTATCTCTCACATACAAATACAACGAAACTCTTCAAGTGTGACGCAGCAAAAGAGGGAATTGAGAGCCTTATTGTTCCAACTCGAGTTTTGATAGTCGAATGCGTCCCATTTATCAAGAGGTTTGGGCATATCAACACCATCAATGGTGACAACAGGTGCATTCCACCCATAGATCACACAGTACCAAACTTTCTTATCGATAGATTTTAAAAATGCTCTCATACGAGCTTTCCAATAAGAATAGTTTGTACCACCAAGTAACAGAGGTCTATGGGTTGAGTTACCTTCGCAAATTGAATCCATATCACCAATCACACGAAATCACACTCCTATAGTTTTGATAAAAACAAAGAGTGATACCAATTGAAAAACCTAAGTGATTCGTGATTAGATCAAGATTAATTGTACCAATTCCCAAATGATTTAAAACTAACAATTTAAATCATCTAGCACATACGAAAGTGATTTAGATTGTTGCTTCTAAAATAATAAATCGACACAAACGATTTTTATGTGAAAAAACAACAATTGGAGCACCTCCAATTGTGATTAAAAAAACCAAGGGCGAAACGCCACTAATTAATCCACTATGAAACAAAAAAAGAAAGAATACAAATTTTACCAAAACAAATTATCCAAACTCAATCAATTTGTCTTCAACATTCTGTATTTCTTTCACAACAACATTCGTCTCGGAATTGATCACTTTGATGTTGAATCCATAACATCTATGTCGAATCAACGACTGCGCACAACATCAAACTCCTTCGAATACTCCACGCTTGAATCTCCAGATTCCACAGGAAGAAGAACACCCTTGTTGTTGAATAACCAAACAATCCTTTGGTGTATGCTTGTCAAATCATGAGTTTAATACTCAATCAAACACCAAAGAAAATTAGCAAAATAGCCCCAAAAGAAAACCCTAGATCCCTCAAAGAAACACTGGAAGTCGTGCCCTAGATTTGAAGTAAACTGCAATTTTATAACTGTTGAAACCACGATACCCGCTCGAGCGCAAGAATGGACACTTGAGCATGGACGCTAAAACGTGCGTTCCAAACCAAGGTTCATGCTCGAGCGCAGAAACATACGCTCGAGCTTAAAATCACACAGCATAGTATTTTTTGCAGACAAGGCAAAGTATTGTGAAGGTGGAAACTTCGCTCGAGCGTGACTTTCCCCACTCGAGCGGGAAGACCAAAAACAGAAGGAAAATTACAACATGATTAACTCAAGCTTGTTCGCGGAATTGGCAATAAGTATGGACCTAACACAATTTTTGTCTTAAAAAAAAACCATATTATTTTTATTTTCTTCCCTCCAAACTGTAATTCTAAAACATCACAACCATCTTCCATTGCCAGCATCACCTCTCTCCTTTGCTATTTCTTTTTGTTTCATCAGATGTTTCCATCTTTATTTGCAACCATCTTCCGTCATGAACCATGCACTCCCACAAACTCCCTACCACGAATCACCCACTTTCAAAGTTGATTGTGGAGGTTTAGAATAGAAGTGGATGAATTGAAAGTGGTGGTAGCAATGATAATGGAGGGCTGAGAGTGATAACAGTGACAACAAATAAGGGGAGAGAGTGGGTAGATGAATGAAAAATTAGAGTTATTGAAACAAGAGAGATTTTTTTTCTTCATATGTTTGTACTGTGAATGTGCTCATTAAATGTGTGCACTAGAGAGAATTGATATATGAAAACAGAAGTACTGGAAAAAAAAAAGAGTATGTTTTGAGATCAATAAAAAATAAGAGTAAATTATTTTTTGAAATTTATTAAAAATACAGATTCTTGTCTCATGTTCAGAAAATTAGATTCCATCTCTTAAGATTTTCGATCATATAACAAATGACCTCCTCCGTTAATCAACCGTTAAGTCAAACTAACTGAGTATATGACTTAAGCAATTTTTTTTTTTATTATATATAGAATAACCTATATTAACCTGTTGGACAATCTTCACTGTATTTAAAAAAAAAAATTAAACTCTGTTGTGTACTAAACAACAACCAGAATATAAAGAAATAAAGGAAAGGAGAGAATTTGTTTGATTACAAAAATCAAACTCGAAATAAAAATAAATAGATAAATAAATAAAAACAGATTTTATTTTGTTACAAAAAACAAAATTAAAATCTAATTTAAATAAATAATAATAACACTGAAAATAAATTAAATAACTTACTTGATTTAATTTCTTCGAATTATAATATGATCAAGTCCAGTGTTTGACACTGTGTCCTTAAGACAGATTCGTCCTCTCCACTGTGCTTTCAGAATTTGGACGTCTATCTCCCAAGATGAAATGATCTACTACAAATAATAGCAGCACTACAAATTGTTTGCCTTATGAACACACTAAGTGTTTACACTCTTTCTTTCAGAAATTAAATGCAGCAAAATGCAGAGATTTATAGCAGAGGATGGAGTACGAAAATTTTAGTAAAATCCAAATGGGAGGCTAGTCTATTTATAGATGTAAAGGTGGCTGCTGGTTTTGAATTGAACAGGTATGAAACCTGTTGATTTTGAATCTGTTGGGTTCATAATTTAAACAGATACAAAAACGGGAAGGGCCCTGTTTGGATGTACGTTAAAAACCAGACTAGTTTATTTCGGGAAGGGCCCTGTTTGGATGTACAATAAAACCAAACCAGTTTATTTCTGGTTTAATTTGAATTATGGATTTTATTTTATACAAAATAAAATTAAATTCAAATGTTTTTGGCCCAAAAAGATTAGTATTGGGCCGAACAAGCCCAACCCAACCTCACACCACGCACCCGCGCCCAAGCCCGGACGAACGGCGGCGACGGCGCGCGTGTAGACGCGCCCGCGTGGGGGGCCTCGCTACAGTTCGGACTCGATTTGTGTCACGGTTCTTAATCTTGAACCAAAGAGTCCAAATCCGACAAATCGTTTTGAGAAACATATTTTTTGAAAAGAAGTGCCAAACATGGACTGCTTCGCCAGATACAGAGTCGCCACCTAAATATTTTTTATAGGGGAATTTAGGAAACCCTGACTCGGTGCCAAAGGCCACATGTTCGTCATCACCAGAGTTGCCTCGGCTCGGGAGCTAGGGTACGATTGGGGAAGGTCAGCTATGAGCACCCCCTCTCGCCCGATCCGAAGATCGGCCTCTACTAACCGTGATATCCGATTTTAAAAATGTTATGTGTTCTTATTCCGGTTATTAGCCTAGAATTACTATGTCATGCGCACAGCAAACAAGTATAGACTAGATTGCCTAATTTGGAAACAAGCATTGCATATCCGTTTGTTTTGAAAAGCGCTTTGGAATTTGCTACTCGCAAGTAGGCTAAAACACGGATTTCAATGAGTTTTTCCAACTCAAACAATCCAACCTTCACCTACAGGCATTCAAACAGTTTATCTCATATAAGCACTTAGCCATATGGTAAGCATACTATCATGGCCACATTCACACGCATGCAATATGCTAAAGCAAAAATACTTACATCGTACTCCGTGCCAAAACAATAAACTAGTTAGCAAACATGCATGTCCTAATTCATGTTAAAATGACTAATGCAACACAAGCAAAATGTGTTTAGGATAGGCTCGGCTAATCTACAATGACATGTGAAATGCTACAACTAACATGTATTCAATTTGGAAATTGAAATACAGATGCAGTTAGAATGATGCGCCGAGCCCGGTGCATGTAAGACAAATGAATGAATGCACGCATGCATTGCATGAGGTATGCTAATTTAAACGTGCCCGAATACTAACCATCAAAGCAGGTAAATAAAAGGGAAGAAATAAGTGGGGATTGGAAGACATACACACCACTCACACACACTTATTACAGATTTGCCCTCGCCTGGAGGGACCAAATAAATAATACAAATTAATTAACTACGCAAGCTAATTAAATATTACAAATTACCTAATCAGCTAACAAACTAACTAAACTAGGAAAAGCAGTAAACCGCCTCGGGAGGAGAGCCAGATGCAGCGCATGCTCGGGTCCTGCTCGGAAGTGCACGGCCATGCATAGTCTGCCTCTATTTTCCCTGCTCTGCCTCTCTAAAGACTGCCAAAGTCTCAAGGATGCCTCTCTGGATATTGGGAATCACCACCGGCTGAGTAGAATTACCACCGGCAGTGAATTGTGGTCACCAGCACAAAAAGAATCCATCGGCTGGTAATTTACTGCCGGTCGGCAATTCATACTGCCGGTCGGCAAAGAATGCCTGCAGAACCTGCAACTCACAACAGCAAAGGACAGAACTTGCATGGCAATACAATTCAAGCAATGTATGCACCAATCATGTCCCCTATCATGTTTGTGACTCAAAGGGACATGCTCCTTGGTTTTCGGACCATCAATCGCGCATTTCGATGCGTGATGGCCCAAGGGACCAAGTATGTACACTTTGATGTCAAATGACATGCAATGTAAACCAACAAACAAATGGGGACTTAGCCTCTATCATGGATAGTGAAGAGGCCAAGCATGCATGCCAATGCAATGCAACCTAAGCATGTTAACTAGGCATGCAAACGAAACCAAAAACCCAAGGCAAGCCAAGAGGCTTAAACCAAGATCAAATCAACCAAGCCTTACAAGGCTAAGAGGACTTAAAATAGGTCTAGTGCAGACCTAAACAACACCCAAGGGACACCTAGATGGTATCTAAATGGCTCAAAATCAAAAGCATGCACAAAGACCAAAACAAGGGGCATGCAAGTCAAGCTTCCAAAGCTTCAAAGAGGTGTCCAAAGCAAGCATACAAGCATGTCAAAGGGACTGAAATTATGCTATAAATGATGCCAAATCATTAGAATAAAGCAAGTAGTGCATGCTACATACTCACACACTTGAGGCCAACAAGCCAAAATGCAAAGGGGGCATACAATGCATGCCATGGCCGACCCAAACAACTATGGACAGACCTCTAGCATGGCAAAATAAGCACACAAGCTTCACAAAACTAGACCTAAAACATGCTCGAACAACGGTTTACAACCTAAGGCATGTTAAGGCCTAAACATGGCATTACAAGGTAGATATGCTAAGCATGCATGGTGTACCAAAACCAAGGAAAAACAGAGGCATATTATGATATAATAGGCCCAAAAAACAGCCAAGGCATGGTCAATACACACTCTAACATGATGCTCCCTCAAGAGGCCAAAAAGGGTCCCTTTCAAGGACAACAAGGAGAGGGGGTGGCCCTCCCCTTTTGGAGACTTCAAGGCACCATCTCCGCCACTGAAATCCCTCAAGATTTCAGTGGTGAAGAGGCCCAAACACCAAATTCTCGAAACTCACTCAAAATAGCACAAAATGGGGGCCTTTCAAGGCCTAAGAGGGGTCAAACACCTCCAAACCACAAAACACTCTAAACAAACTATTTAGAGGGCCTAAAAACAGAACTTTTTTGTATTATACACTAAGCACAAAAATAGTTCTAAGATAGGTAAAAAAACAATGCGAAAATGGGGAATATAAAGTCAAGTTTCTTACCCTTGAAGACTTTCTTCACAAATGGTGGACCAGCTGGTTCTTCAAGCTCAAAACCACTCAAGAACCCCAAGAACAACCTCTTAGAACCTCAGTAGCTAAAGGAAGGTGAAACACTATGTGTTTGTGTGCAATAGTAAGACACAAACACACTTTAACACACACAAAGGTAAAAAGAGAGAGGTATAGAGATAGAATGTGTATGGATTCTAACCCTAGAACTCAAAACCCTAATATGGCTGTCTAAACTCTCCAAAGTGTCTAACCCCTAAGGCCAAGAGAGAAGGGCTCCTCTTATAGAGCTTCTTGCCTTGTAAAGCTTACAAGACAAGCTTCTAAAGAGGGAGCCAAATGCAAGACAGCTGTAATAAAATATCTGCAAAAGCAGATGAACAGTAGTCGGCTACTCAAAAATGCCATTTTGGCTGGTGGTGTGTGGGGATGCCTCACAAGGCATTCTCTGCCCCTCCAAGGCAAAATGCAATTGTTTGGTGCAAAACCAGACACTGAACAGTCAAGTTCGGAGATCCTGAGGCAAGGCGCGTAGCCGAGACCTCCGGGAACTCCAAACGAACAAAAACATGGATGATCACCGGGTGTTCAAACGGTGACGTCCAAGTCTTGAGGACGGTCAAAAATGGGGTGTCTAAAGTGCGTGTGTGGTGATTTTTGGGTCCAATGAGTCTAGTCCATTTTGCCCATAACCTCTCCCTCTAAAACACTTGGGTACCCCTTGGGGCACACCCCAAGTACCAAACCCAAGCCTTATAAGTCCATTCAAAACTTGCCACCAAATCAATGTGGGGCAAGCCATTTTACAACCTTAAGGAATTTCCACCAAAACTCTATTTCCATGGAGCGCACTTTGGCTTCAATTTCCCATTCACTCGGTAATGGTTTTGAGCAACCAAATATACCACGTGAATCACAACGCGGCATAAAACGCATTACCACTTTGACTAGTGAAAATCGACGCACGGGGCCCACCTAAAAAATGGACCAAACTTAGGAAAAAAATTCTGGTTTTATCCAGAATTTTATAACCATTTCCAACAATCCCCCACATGAATGGAATTTGATGACAATGGAAATGCAACAATATGCAGACTTTATCGAAAGAGTGTAAGTCAAAAATATCTTGCATCAGGATAGGTAGCTTTCGGCCTTGAACCTTTCCTAGTGATAACCTATCGGACTTACTGGCTAACCAATGGACACGATGCCTTGAATTGTTCAGTCGTTTGTGTAAGCCAAGACAATAGATTTCACACAAAATATCTTCTAACACATCGTGATTCTCACTATTGTGTTCATTTTGGCCTTGAACGCTCCTGGTTTTCATAAGTGTTTCTAGAGAATTTAGCCTCTTCATTCTCATAGAACCGGCCCCAGTTCAACACTCATATAGGTGATTCTTATTGTGAGTATCTCCTTATACTCGTCTTGATTTATGTCTCAATCAAGATATAAGTAATCATTAAAAGCAAAGCTTATCCTTATATCACTGCATACAACATATGCTGCAAATATCACTCTCACCATAGGAATGGGAAGGGAATTTTTAATCCCTTGGTGATTTCTGGCGAGCCATACATAACTTAGTTGTCCCTTTGAACTTAGTTCTTGGGATCTCCAGTCATATAAGTAGGGTTACCATTATGACGACTCTTATGTAATAGGCTTTAATCCCATCCCCTTCAATGAACTATACACTAGCTCTTTTGGCAAACCTTTTGTTAACGAATCTGCAATATTCTCTTTAGATTTTATATAGTCTATTGAGATTATTCCATTTGAGAACAACTGCCTAACGGTATTATGTCGACGACGAATATGTCGTGACTTATCGTTATACATATGATTATGTGTCCTGCCTATTGCAGATTGACTATCACAATGAATACAAATAGCTGGCACAGGTTTTGGCCACATTGGAATGTCTTCTAAAAAGTGACGAAGCCATTCTGCTTCTTCTCCTGCTTTGTCCAAAGCAATGAACTCGGATTCCATTGTGGATCGTGCGATGCATGTTTGTTTCGTGGATTTCCAAGAAACAGCAGCGCCTCCTAGAGTAAAGACATATTCACTTGTGGATTTTGAATCTTTAGTATCCGATATCCAATTTATATCACAATAACCTTCAAGTACTGCTGGATATCGAGTAAAGTTCAAACCATGATCACGGGTGAATCTTAGATATCTAAGAACCCGAATGATCGCTCTCCAATGGTCTTCTCCGGGGTTACTAGTGTACCTACTCAATTTACTGATAGCATAAGCTATATCAGGACGAGTACAATTCATTAGGTACATTAGGCTTCCAATGATTTGGGAGTATTTTAACTGAGACACTGCATCACCTTTATTTTTCGATAAATAAAGATTGACGTCTACAGGTGTTCTAGCTAAATTCATATCATCCTTGATAAATTTACCAAGAATTTTCTCAATATAATGTGATTGAGATAATGCATATCTGTCAGATGTTTTGGTAAATTTCATTCCTAATATAACATCTGCGACCCCCATATCTTTCATATCAAATCTTTTGTTAAGCATTTGCTTAGTTGATTTAATCATGTTTTGACTGCTTCCAATGATAAGCATGTCATCTACATAAAGACCAACTATGACAGTGTTTTTAACGTAGACGCATTTGTCACATTCGTTTATTAAACCCATTAGTAAGCATTGCATGATCAAATTTTTCATGCCATTGCTTAGGTGCTTGTTTCAATCCATAAAGGGATTTTACAAGTCGACAAACTTTCTTTTCTTGCCTTGATACTACAAACCCCTTGGGTTGCTCCATATAGATCTCTTCATTTAGATCATCGTTTAAGAAAGCTGTCTTAACATCCATTTGATGTATTTCTAAATTAAACAACGCTTCTATAGAAATAAGCATGCGAATGTATGTTATTCTTGTCACAGGAGAATATGTGTCAAAATAGTCCAGACCTTCCTTTTGTCTGTAACCTTTAACTACAAGTCTTGCTTTATACTTGTCAATTGAACCATCTGCTTTCATTTTTCTCTTGAATATCCATTTATATCCAAGGGGTTTAGAACCTGGTGGAAGATCCACCAATTCCCAAGTATGATTTTGCATAATGGATTCAATTTCATTATTAACAGCCTCTTTCCACAAAGGTGCTTCAGGACCTGTCATTGCTGCCTTAAAGCTTTGAGGTTCATTTTCTAACAGGTATGTCAGAAAATCTAGACCAAAGGATTTTGATGTTCTTGCTCTCTTACTTTATTTTGGTTCATTATCAGTTAAATCCTGTTAGTCGAGACTATTACTAGTCTCTTGTGTTTGATTGTCATTAGTCTCTTGACTTTGTGTACAATCATAAGTTCTTTTTCTGTGAACTTAATTCCTGTCCTTTCTTGTAAGGAAAGACATGTTCAAAAAACACAGCATTTCTTGACTCTATAATAGTGTTCACATTTATATCAGGTATTTCTGATTTATAAGTCAGAAACCGATATGCACTACTATTCTGAGCATAACCAATAAACACACAGTCTACTGTTTTTGGTCCAATCTTAGTCTTTTTAGGAACAGGAACTTCAACTTTTGCCAAACACCCCTACACTTTTAAGTATTTGTAGGAAGGTGGTCGACCTTTCCACAATTCATAAGGAATGCTTTTGGTTTTCTTGTGGGGTATTCTATTAAGAACATAATTAGCAGACAATATTGCTTCCCCCCACAAGTTTTGTGGTAAGCCTGAACTTGGTAACATGGCATTTATCATTTCTTTTAGGGTTCTATTCTTCCTTTCAGCAATTCCATTTTGCTGTGGAGAATAAGGTGTTGTAGTTTGGTGAATAATGCCATGTTGTGCACAAAATTCATTTAATGGTGCATCATATTCACCACCCCCATCACTTCTAACCATTTTAATGGTTTTACCAAGTTGATTTTCAACTTCTATTTTGTAGAGTTTAAACATTTTTAAGGCTTCATCTTTACTTCTAAGTAAATAAACATAACAATATCTTGTGCAATCATCGATAAAAGTTATGAAATACTTTTTGCCTCCTCTAGTTTGAATAAATTTTAAATCACATACATCAGTATGAATTAATTCTAGAGGTTTGGTTTTCCTTTCAACCAATTTAAATGGAGTCTTAGTTAGTTTCGCTTCTACACAAACTTCACATTTATGATTAGGAGTAATTTCAAACTTTGGTATATAATCCAAACCAATTAATCTATGCAAAGCATCATAATTTACATGTCTTAATCTACCATGCCATAAATTCAACTCAAGAATATAAGCAAAAGATGTGTTATTCTTATTCATAGTAACTTTCGGTACAACTGTCATTACATTCAACTTAAAGTGACCATCACTCATGTATCCCTTACCAACATACATACCACTCTTTGTTAATACAAATTTATCAGACTCAAATACAAGCCTAAAATCATTTTTACTTAACAATGAACCAGAAACTAAATTCTTCCGGATGTCAGGTACATGCAGTACGTTGTTAAGGGTCAGTTCTTTCCCTGATGTCATCTTCAAGATTACTTTTCCTTGTCCAGCCACAGTAGAAGTAGAAGAATTTCCCATGAAAAGTTGTTCACCATTTGCAGCCTCATTGTAGGTAGTGAACATCTTCTTGTCCGCACATATGTGACGAGTTGCTCCAGTGTCAACCCACCACTCTTTGGGATTTCCAACCAAGTTAGCCTCAGACACCACAACAGAGAGGTTGATGTCATTCACCCCGTTAGAGATGTAATCTAATTTTATTTTAATATTAGATTGTTTTTTTTTTTTTTTTTAAGCTTCGATGTAGAAAAAATTTCAATAAGAAAATATTTGTAATTTTTAAAATGTGAAGATGGAATTGACATTTTTTTTTTATAAATCTCAAAAAGTGAATCTGTAATTTACCACAAAAAAAGGGTCTATCATAGCAAAAAATGTTAGAAATCTCAAATAAATTATTAAATATTTTACACTATTCAAATAGATGTAGATACCACACCACATAAAACCCGCATAAATCACACACTTATATAAATATTATATAAAATATTTGGTTATTCATTTAAAATTGCTCATATGAGCTTGATCTCTCACAAACCATAAAAAGCAATCGAAGGTTTTCTATGCATTTCATGCAATTTTATATATATGGTATTACTCAACTAGGTGTTATTAATTAATTTTATAAGTAAGATATTGTCACGATCCAACCCTGATTGCTTAAGGCTGGAATTGTAACTTGTTAATTAATTCTAGTTTTAACAAATTAAGTGGCGTAGGTGGAGGCAGAATGAAAGCAAGAAAATTAACTTCATTACTTATTTTACTACTTTAATAAAAGGAAATACATCCATCGGGCTTTTCTTATTTTACTATTCGGTGACAGACAATTATAAAAAAGAGAAAAAAAAAATATCGGCATCAAATTCTGTGCTAGTCCCATTACACATCCTTCTTTATATTTCATCACCTGAAAGGGGTAACAGCTATAAGCACACAACAGAGTGAACGATATTATACCAAGAGCGTAGAGCTCAAAATCACCATGGATAGTTATTTAAGCTAAAACATTATTGTAGACACCCCATTCTTGACAGCCCTTAAGACTTGGACGCCTCAGGTTGATCACTCGATGATGAAAGTTACGCTGTACAAACGTTCGATTTCTTCAACAAGAAGACCTTCTAAATCCCAACCTTATGCCCCATTTTTTACCAAAACAATTTTAGACCTTAAAACCCTCTTTTTTTTCAAAATATTTTTTCAAATGTTTCTATGATGTTCTGAGGCTTGCATTTCGTTTAAAAGTTACACTTTTCGGTCAATCGAGCAAGGACAAAGTGGAAATAAATGGAAGAGAGGTGAACTCTTTCTTTAAAACCTATTATTTATAGGTTTGGAGTTAAATAAAATTGGAGGAGAGCGAAGAAAACTAGCTAGGGAAATGGTTAAGCATGAAACCGTTAAAAAAAAACTGAGCAGCCTTCACTAAATTAGGCCTATCTCTTTGTACACTTAGACTTTAGTTGTGAGGCCACCACCATTGGAAATTGGACTTCTGGGGATTCAATTTAACTTAAGAATCTCCTAAAGCCAAGTCCGGATGAGGAAGGTATGGTAGTTTGAAGTTAGGCATCAATCCGATTAAGAGAAAAATGAGCAACCTTCACTAAAATAGAAATATCTCTTTCCACACTTAGAATTTAGATATGAGGTTGCTATCATTGGAAAGTAGACTTTCGGGGCTTCAATTTAGACTCAAGAATGACCTAAACCGAGTCCGAATGAAGGAGATATACCCATTTGAAGTTTGGCAAGGAAGCAAATTTCCTGTGACAGAAAGGCCACCATTTGTGACCGGCAATTCACTTTTGGCTTTCCAGCCACTGATGAAAAATCCAAATATTTTTGGCCAGCTATCCCCCAAAAGCTCTAGCTATTCCAGGCATGATATTTTCAACCTGAGGGGATGTTTTTCTATATATACCAGGCATTCCCTTGTGGTTTAAGGTTAGAAAAAATTCCAAAACCTCAAATTCTTTAAATTCACTCTCTATCTCTATCTTGCAACCTATACACCCTCTCTCTACACTTCCTAAACCAATATTGGAGCTCTCCTTGTTGAGATTATTGAGTCCAAATTTCAGCCCTTGAGTTTGAGAACTTGTTGGTTTGTGAACAAAAGTGTTGTTTCTCTTCAAGAGGTATAATTTTGAGCATCTTTTCACTACTTCTTTTCTATCTTTTCTTGCTGATTTTGAAGTGTTTAAGGCTATTAAAGGTAGAGGGGTTAACCACCCTTCTTTGAAACTTGTTCTCTAAGCTTTTACAATTGTGTTTCCCATCTCTTCCTCAACTTTTTTCCAAATTGTTACCACTGAATTTCAAAGTTTTTCAGAGGCTAAAAATTACATTTTGAAGTTCCAAAAATGGAGGGGTTACCATCCCTCTTTTGGCTTGTTTACTAACTTAAATTGCTCCATGTTTTAGCTTATTATTTTAGCTACTTTTGTCTTCATTCTAGCACTTTTTTGTACTATTTTTGGACTGTATAAACTCTGTATTTTTGGGCTGAAACTTGGATTTTAAGGCCAATAAAGGTTGAGGGTTGGTTCACCCTTCTTTACACCTTGCTCTCAAGGCCTTTACCATTGTGTTTCCCACATTTGCACTATCTTTTTTTCAGCTTTCAAACAATTTTTAGAGTTATTTCAATGGCTAAAATGTTGTTTTGAAGTCCAAAATTGGAGGGGTTAGCGCCACTCCTTGTGTCTTGCTTGCTAGTCTAGCATGTTCTATGTTTTAGCTTATTATTCTAGCTATCTTTGTCTTAATTCCAGTATGTTTTAGGACTACTTTAGCACTGTTTTAGGACTATTTTTACGTGTTAGCTTCATTTGGGCTTTGTATTGCATGCTTGTAGTGTAATTGTCCTCATAGGCTTGGTGGTTTAGGCCTTAACCACCATCCTATTTGAGTTGATAGCATTTGTTTATGGCTTTCCATACTTGTTTTCACCCTTAATCACTTTTGCAACCTCCCTCATTTCTTGGCTTTTGCTTTGTTTTGAAAGTTGGTTCAAACTAGTTGCTTGTTTAAAGCATGAGATTGAGGTCTTGTGCTTAATGGTTTAATCCCTTTTGGGGTTCATTACCATCTACATGATACTTCTCTCATGTCTAAAACAACTCTTGGTTTGATGCTTCTTTCCATTAGAGGACTTGAAACTCACCTTTGGACTTAATGAATTAAAGAATGGAAAGGTAACTAAAATGGATTAATAAAATTGAGGATTAAAAATGATGCAAGATAATAACTTGGTTAGGGTTCAATCGGACGTTAATTGAACCCTTAAGTCTTGAATCGTTTCATACTCATTAGTGATGAAAACGGTTCAAGATTCATTGTCAACTATTTCTCTTAATCTTTCATAATAGGGAGGTGGTTTTGAGAGTCTTGTTTTACACTTTGGTTCATAGGCCATCATGCAATGAAATTGCATAGATTGATGGTTTGTGAATCAAGTTTTACTACTCCTTTTAGCTATTCAAATGATAAGGAGAGGTAAATGTGGAAACAAACCTTTGAGAATACCCTGTCCCTGCTCTGTTTGCTCTCGGTTTCAGCAAGAAAATCCAGTCATCAGTGGCTGGCAAGCCATCTGTCGACCACCAGTGCAAAATCCAGTATTATTTTTTTGAACCAGAACAGAATTGGTCTTGAGGTGGAAACAAGTGTAAGTGTTCAACTGTGCAACAGAGGCATTTGGCAGAAGAAACAGTGGCCTTTTCAGGTGGAAAATCCGTGCATACATGAGCATTCCTCGTTTCCCGAGGTAGAATAATTAGAATAGCAAGCTTAGCACTTCTTTCATGTTATATTCATTAGTTCGTTTGATTTGTAATTGTAATTAATTAATTAGTTAGTTCAATTAGTTAGTTAATTTGTTGTAATAATTAGTTAGCTAGAATAGTTAATTATTTTGTTGTTGTAATAATGAGTTATGTAGTTTAGCTAAATTATTCATTTGAGTTTGTAATGGTTAATTAATTAGCTTAATTAGTTAGGTAGTTAGTTCATTTGGACCCTCTTGTGTGAGGGCGCAATGTTATAATAATGTGTATGTCTTCCAACCCCACGTCTTTCTCCTTTTTATTTAACTGCTTACGATGGTTAGATTAGAACATCATTTTTTATTAGCATTCTCAATGTTTGCACCCACTTGTTTTGCATACACTGAGTCTCGGTTCATCATTCTAACTTGTATTGTTAATTTAAATACTTCTTTGAATATGTGCT
Source organism: Camellia sinensis (assembly GCF_055761805.1). Classification (NCBI taxonomy): domain Eukaryota; kingdom Viridiplantae; phylum Streptophyta; class Magnoliopsida; order Ericales; family Theaceae; genus Camellia; species Camellia sinensis. The sequence continues at coordinate 120,487,581 of NC_138971.1, read as the reverse complement.
TAGACCACATGCTATCAAATTGATTCATATGCCATATTAGTAGCCAAGCCTAGTAATTGCATATCGCATGTGTTGCATTAGTCATATTGCATAAGTTAGGATCATGTATTTTTCTAACTTATTTCTCTTTTGGCTTGGAGTACTTGGTGAGCCTCTACTCGCTTTAGCATATTGCATGTTGGTGTTGCCATATCTAGCATGCTTTCCATGAGGCTAAGTGCTTAATTGATAAATTGTTTGAATGCCTGTGGATGAAGGCTAGTTGCTTAAATTGGAACAATTTGAGTAATGTTCATATGCGATCACTTTTTCAAGTGATACATATTCGAAACAATTTTCAAAACAAAACATGAATCAAGTGTTCCAATTCTTGCAAATTAGTCTATACTATTGTGTGTGTGCATCATATCGTAATGCTAGCCTAATAATTGGAACAAGAGCATATAATGTAGATAAGATTCATATCATGATTAATAGAGGCCGATCTTTGACAGGGCGAGCGGAGGTGCTCAATTCATGACCTTCCCCTCTCGTACCTAAGTTCCCGAACTGAGACAATCTTGGTGATGACAGACACGTGGCCTTTGGCACGAGTCATGGGTTTCCTAAATTTTTTCAAAAAAAAAATATTTAGGTGGCGACTCTGTATCTGGTAAAGCAGTCCATTTTTGGCATTTTGATTCAAAATCGATTTTCCAAAAGATTTTCCGGATTTGGACTCTTTGGTGTTTACCTATTTCACATTGCATTTGTGGAATCAGATTCAGAACCGCGGGAGTCCGATACTGTGGGGCTTGTTCGTCTTCTGAAAGAGGGCATGAAAAGTTGAGCTACAGTTTCTGGCGACTCCACTGGGGAATTTAGAGAACTTGACTCAAACTTCATAATGTGAAATTTTATCTACACTTCTATGTTCTTTGCATTTGCATTTGCATTGGTGCACTTAAGTCACTATGTTTTCCATTTGCTATTCCTGGACGGTTTGCCGAAGGCTTGCCCAAAAGCTTGCCAAAAGGCTGACCGGTTGCGGGCTCTGCCATGATGTGAACACAACCCTTGGATCTGGACTACCGCTATACTATTTGATCCTTCTTTCACTTCTCGATGCTAGGTGTGAGAGGTATATTAGGTAGTCTTGCTGAGGTACCCTTTTGACCATTCAGCCTAGTTGCATATTGAAAAGCCATAGAGACTGTTCCAAACTAGGACAGGATGCTTACCCGAATACAGGATTGCATGAAACCACTTTGCTTGAGTAGTGAACCCTAGTTCCTGATGAAACTAGGACAGGGTAACCCTACCCCCTCATAGGGGTGTTTTGGCTCTCTTTAACTGGTATGTGTTTTACAGTAAAACTGTATAGGAATGTGCATATCAGTTGCAAAGTTGGTATCTATTTTGGGGTAAAATGTAGCGGGGAGTACAGTAACTCAGCTGTGATCATATCTGTTCTAGTGAAATTAGGCTGAGGTGTTGTATGTTTTCTCTTTTGCAAGGTAGGCCTGAAACCATAGCTTTAGAAGGCTCCGATATTCCCCAGGTACTTTGGACTCGTGTCGATAGACTTTGTCAGGTCAGAAATTTAGTTCAGAGGCAGCCAGTGTTTGCTTCACTTTCACCGATGGCGAGACGAAGAAGGGCCAGACAAGGTTCAATAGTTCCACTGTTCCGACATTCACCAGTTAGATTACCTTTGTTCAGTTCATCCCAGGCATCTATCCCTATCATGGCTCAGCCTCCGACAAATTTGGAGGAATTATTACTCCATCTACAACAAACAGTTAACTCCCTCCAGCATGACACGACCCATCAGGCCGAGGTTATAACTAGCCTACAGCAACAGCAACCGCAACAGCAGACAAGGGATGTCATCAGACAAGGAATCATTGTGGAGGATAATGAGCCTTTGAAAAAGAATGTTGTTCACAATTCTAATGCTACTACCAATGGTAGCACAACTGCGAAATGCTCAGAAGTAAACACCATCACCACTCTTATCAATAGCCAAAAACCAACCACTTCAACTTAGCCTCAAGCCCAAAATTCCCATCCTCTTTACACGAGTCTCTCTCAAGTCTTCAAAACATTGCTAGAAAAAAGGTACCTAGAGCTGTTAGAACCCCGACCCCTCCCAAATCCTCTTCCACCAAGATATGACCCAGCTAAATATTGTGCCTATCATCAGCACGGTCATGATACAAACTGTTGCATCCGACTCCGTCATAAGATTCAAGATCTTATTGACAAAGAGATCATAGCTCCACCAAAAGGATCTCAGGCCACCCCTAACCCATTATCTCCACACCTCAACCTAATCCATACACTACTGTCCACCTACAACCCCAATATAAACATCACTCCAGCCCATTAGCCTGAGGTGTTCATTCCAAAAAGCTTAGACTTGTGTAAGATGGATGCACTTGAACCCCAATCATCTCAAACCCATGAACCCACTACTTCTAAGCTAATGGGCATGATTGAAGATTTGCAGAGAACTGTGACAGATTTAGCCTTTGGGATCTTGGCTCCCTTATCAACCACATCACATGCTAGAAATTTTACGCCAAAAGGCTCCCCAATCTTGGGGTGAGCTGCAATTGAAAATGGCCAACCAGAAGCTATCTCAAGTCTGGGTGATGACATGTCGACAACAACTAGGTTCTACTCCAATATAGTGACCCAATCCCTTGGCAAAGTTGAAGAAAGTTGCAAGAATAAGGCCGGGGCAAGTGTTGATCCTTATGAACAGCTTCAGTCGGCTATTAAGGCATTGAAGGTCAAAGGACTGAACAAACATCAAATGCTTGCAGTTGTTGCAAAGATTGTGGATGACACTTTTGTCGCTCAGGTCAGGGGCACTTTGAATCTAGGGATAAGCCATGAAAAGGGATGCCTAACCAGAAACACCCATTTTAACTCCAATCCTACACCCGTCAGAGATCTCCATAGCCAAGCAACACCTGCCAAGCCCTCCGTCAATCCAGTTAGGATTGGTAACCGCACCTTCAATCCTTTTTACATGACCTTATCCAAAGCTCTCCAAATCCTCATAGGACAAGGCCATCTCAAACCCCTTGACCCTTGGCCTCTCCCTAATCCCCTTCCATCCAGGTATAATGTTGCCAAGTACTATGCCATTCATCAACAAATCGGCCATGACACTGACGGTTGCTTTCGTCTTCGCCATGAAGTTCAAGATCTGATTGACAATAAGGACATCACTCCACCGGATCCTACAAAGTCTATCGGTGCTGGATCAATGAACTTGGGGGATAATGTGACTATGTGATCGAGGATGAACCACCTGCTGATGGCGCTCATTTTACTCCAGATATAGTAGATGGCACGCATTGTTTTAGCACTTTGAAAATGTTGTTTATTGTACTTTCGGATTTGGGTATTGAGTCAGTCTTGTTGTATTTAGTCAGTCTTGTTGTGTTAGGGTTAGGTGATTCCGGGGGTGTTAACTCGGGCATCACTTTCCTATTTGCTTTTGTTTGTCTTTTCACTCTTTCTTTTGAGTCTGTTTCTATCATGGAACCAGTTGAGCCAGAAGTTCTAAATGAAATGGCAGTTGTTTTCACTTTCTTCTCTGTGCCTTTAAATCATGCATTGACCAAAGTTTTTTCAAAACTTTTCTAACACTGTGATAAAAACAAAGAGGGAGGAATTCCTCAGGATTTGCAAAATTTGATCGACTAAGAGGAAGAAAGGCCTGCTAAGCCCTTAATGAATGAGATCATGTTTGTTAATGTGAGTACTGAGAAGGATCTTGGCTTAGTCTAGATTGGTTCTGCATTGTCTTCAGAAAAGCATGAGTGACTTGTCACTTTATTAAACGATTTCAAAAAATGTTTTGCGTGGTCCTACGAAGACATGCCTTGAATTGATCTTGAGATTGTACAGCATAGGATCACTTTCGGCCTCAAGACTTGACCCCTTTGCTTTCAAACTTTGATTCAGAATGCTCAAACAATCAACCACAATATGAGGCTTGCATAGCCGGATTCGAAGTAGCCCTTGAACTAAGGGCAATAAGGTCAGATGTGATCAGAAAAAGCTTGCATAGCTGGATAAGAAGCAGCTCTTGAACTAGGGGCAAAAAGGTCAAAGGTGATCAAAGATTCAAAACTGGGTCATTTCTCAAACCAATGAAGACTGGCAAGAAAGCCAAATCGCATAATTTGAGAGAAGAAAATTTATTACTGAAGGACAATCGAGTTCCTATCCATAACACTAGGGGAAAATGCAAACCCAATTGAACGGCTTACATCATCAAGACTATTTAGTCAAAAACAGCAGCCATTCTCATGGATTCCAATGGCTTAGAGGTCCTACGGCCAATCAATATGAAAAAGTTAAACTTTCTATCCTTGAGAGGCTCACTGGGTCGAAAACCCAGAAGGGCGACCCAGGCAAAAGTTAGAGTAAGAAAAGGAAAAAAAAAAGAATAAAAATGGAAAAAAGAACAAAGAAAAAAAAAAGAAGAAATGAAAAAAAAATAGAAAATGAAAAAGAGAAGAAAAATGAAAAGAGAAAAATAGCTTGCAAGGTTGAAAACCTGGAAGGGCAGCTTTGGCAAAAGTTAGAGCGTAAAAGGAGAGTGTTAATACCCGAGTGCACCTTAAAACCAAAACTATGTAAGGCCTGATTCCCATCTTTGGGATATGTAGGCAACTTCATCCTGAAGTTCGACCCCAACCATTTTCAGCCTGCTTGTCTTATCCATGTTGATTAGCTTATTCTTATTCAAACTCGGTTATCCTATCCATGTGCAAATTGACTCATCTTCATGCTCATCTTCGTTCAAAATCGATTGTCCTGTTCTATTAGAAGATTTAGCTGCAGGACAAATCAAGTTCAGATCTGAGGTTGCGCGTCTCAGGAGTTAATTCCATGTTAGTTGAACAATGACCATTTGCAAAAACAATTTTTGAGGATTTTTAATGAAGTTGACTAATTTTCTCAAAAGTTATTCCATTTTTTTTCAAACCTGGACCATTTCTTGGACCTAAAAAAGGAAAATTTTTCGTGCTCACAGTTTGACTTGCATGATTTTAAAGCAAAAAGTCGAACAAGCATGTTAATCTAACTCTCATGTTGGTCAAAATTGTTTTAGCAGAAAGCCAAAAACAAAAAATGGTCAAAATGATGAACTAGGGGCATAGTCGAGTCAGGTTTTTTGTCTTTTCCCCATTGTCAACATATTCGCCAGAAATGGCACAACTGAAGCTAGCAGCAAAGGCTAAAAAACCTCTCTCGAGCAGTGAGGTATCAAACTAAGTGCAAAGCACGAATGCTGGATATTCAATCCCTCTCATAAGGTCCACAATTTTCAGCTTATCCATCTACCACACCTGGGAAGGGATAAAAAATAAGAGAGATTAAAGAATAGAGAGATATACGCTGAGAGAAAAAGTAAGGAAAGGGCTTTTTAGAGAAAATAGAGATTGAGTGCCAAAGTAATGTGAGAATCACAAATGAGAAAGGGTGGGAAACAATGCTTGGAGAAACAGGCTCCCCATGAACTGAGAGATCTTTTGCCATTGGAACATATCCGAGTGTTGTGTTTGTAGTTTTTGTTTGTCTCGATTCTTGTTTTGAGTCATTTTGAGTGTAAATAGATGTGTTTAGGTTATTTTACTTTGCTTTTCCTTTGTTGCGTCGTTTTGACTATGGTTAGTCATAGGCTCGATACTCGGTTAAACTTGATCTCAGTTCCAATTTCAAAATAAATCGTTCTGTGCTCAGAGTGTTGTGTCATTCCCAACATGATGTACAAAACATAATTCCTTCTTTTATAAACTGCAGGGTCCACCCTTGATCAAAAGAGAGAGCAATCAAATAAGGACCTATCTAAAGCTACATAGGTTCCGGTCTACAAAGCAAAAGAAAAGAGGGAAAATTTGGAGCATCTTAGTGTATTTCAACTTTAGAAAATTCCGAGATTGCATTCCGGATGCACCTTCTCAAGCCTTGTCTTTTCTCTGGAGTATGAATGTACCTCTACCTCAAGCTCAAGCTCAAGCTCAAGCTCAAACCTACTTCAAGCTAGAATAGCGATCAAAGTGCTCTCCCTAAACACCATTCCCCATCAGAGGTATCTTAGTTGTGTTTGCAATGAGTTCATAGGAGACCAACTGCGATGGTGGAAACTAGAGTTAGAATGGCGATGTCTAGAACACAAAGGTTTGGAATTTCCGAGACTAAAGTCTGGTTTGAATACCCAGAGATGTATCCCCGGCTTGAAATCTGTATGGCAGCCCCATAGATTGAGATAGCATGTGTGCGCCTCAATTTTGGATACTGAACCAACCTAGTCTGCCACCCTGTTGGAGAATAGGAAAAGTTATGAATATGATCAAGAAGAAGCGGCATCCGTGGCTTCTATATGCAGAGGTTACCCCTTGTCAGCATTTGAGGGCCTTTGAAGTGTGAGTTGAAGGTCAGTGTTCGAAGAACACAAGAGGGAGATCCTTGTCAAAGTAGAGTGGTTCATCGCCACTCATCCCATGAGGTACTTTCTAAAGTGCCGCTTTGTTTGTTTACTGCATTTTTTGTGCATCTATCATAAAATCTCCTCATACTCTTTGCATCCATCGTATCGTCTGCAGACCTCTTCTCACGGTTTCAGCGTGGTTAGAATTTTCTTTTCCTCACATGATTTCAGTGTGTTTGGAATTTTTTTTAGGACGTATGGAACGCAACCCTGAGTGATTTTCTTAGGGCCTTTTCTCACGATTTCAGCATGGTTAGAGTGTTCTTTTTCTCACACGATTTCAGCGTGTTTGGAATTTATCTCAAGATGCGTGGAACGCGACCCTAGGCGATTTTCTTAGGACCTCTTCTCACGATTTCAACATGGTTGGAGTGTTTTTTTCCTCACACGATTTCAGTGTGTTTGGAATTTATCTCAGGACGTGTGGAACGTGACCCTGAGCGATTTTCTTAGGACCTCTTCTCACGATTTCAGTGTGGTTAAAGTGTTCTTTTCCTTGCACGATTTCATCGTGTTTGGAATTTATCTCAGGACATGTGGAACGTGACCCTGAGTGGTTTTCTTAGGACCTCTTCTCACGATTTCAGTGTGGTTAGAGTGTTCTTTTCCTCACACGATTTCAGTGTGTTTGGAATTTATCTCTGGACGAGTGGAACGCGACTCTGAGTGGTTTTCTTAGGACCTCCTCACACGATTTCAGCGTAGTTGAAGTGTTCCTTTCCTCACACGATTTCAGCGTGTTTGGAATTTATCTCAAGACACGTGGAATGCAACCCTGAGCGATTTTCTTAGGACCTCTTCTTACGATTTTAGCGTGGTTTGAGTGTTCTTTTCCTCTCATGATTTCAACGTGTTTGGAATTTATCTCAGGACGCGTGGAACGCGACCCTTAGCAGTTTTCTTAGGACCTATTCTCATAATTTCAGCGTGGTTGGAGTGCTCTTTTCCTCACACGATTTCAGCGTGTTTGGAATTTATCTCAGGATGTGTGGAACGTAACCCTGAGTAGTTTTCTTAGGACCTCCTCTCACGATTTCAGTGTGGTTTGAGTGTCTCCTTCCTCACACAATTTCGGGGTGTTTAGAATTTGTTCTTCCTCCACTCACGATTCCAAGATGGTTGGAGTATGTCACCATATTCATCTACTAAATTTTCCATTACATTCATTACATCATACTATTTTATTACCTGCATCCTTTCCATGTTAAGCTTAGTTCGGCATGTGTCCATACATTTTCCTCGTTGAAACATGGTTATGTCAAGTGTAAGTACCCATGCTGCACTGAGGCCAATATTGAGGGTGTCAACACCTTTTCTATGATAGACGTGGTCTGTTTTGTGCCCATGCCTTTTCTACGTAAAATGTGGTTCGGCCTATGCCTTATTCACTGCATCCATTGCATTCACTTCATCGTACTTTGTTTTGTTGCATTCAGCATTTAGGATCACAATCTTTCCTCTGCAGATCATCGCTCACTTAAATCATCCCACCCAATTACTTTTTCTCTTTCTACGAAAAACATAGTTTTGCATGTGCTCGCACCCCATTCATGTTGAAACATGGTTCTGTTATGTGTAAGCATCCATGCTACGCTGAGGACAGTATCGAGGATGTAGGCACTTAGCTTGTGTTAGATGTCGTTTGGATGTGCCCACTTTTTTTCTATATAAAACGTAGTTTGATTTGCATCTCCGTCCTTTTATGATATTTATGTGGTAAGCACTGCTTGTGGTTTGATTATATTATTGCATCGCACTGCATATCATTTGTATTATTGCATTACATTGTATATCATTTTGTATTCTGCCCCTGAACTACGCTGGTTTGATTCCTTGCAACGGGATAAGTAGGCAACCCTCGGGTTCAACCAACTACATCCGCATTTTGTTTGTTTGCCCAAGTCCTACGGCCTTATCAAAATGGGTCGTCTTCGGACTTTGACTTTCACTCACGTCATTTCATGACTTCGAGCTCTGTCAAAGAGGGGAAACTGTAGACACCCCATTTTTGACCGCCCTTAAGACTTGGGCGCCTTAGTTTGATCACTCAATGATGAAAGTTATGTTGTACAAACGTTCAATTTCTTCAGCAAGTAGAGTTTCTAAATCCCAACCTTACGCCCCATTTTTTACCAAAACTATTTTAGACATTAAAACCCTCTTTTTTTCAAAATATTTTTTTCAAATGTTTCTACGATGTTCCGAGGCTCGCATTTCGTTTAAAAGTTACACTTTTCGTTTAAAAGTTACACTTTTCGGTTAAAACCCTCTTTTTTTCAAAATATTTTTTTCAAATGTTTCTACGATGTTCCGAGGCTCGCATTTCGTTTAAAAGTTACACTTTTCGGTCAATTGAACAAGGGCAAAGTGGAAATAAGTGGAAGAGAGGTGAACTCTTTGAAAAGTTTTTAAAATCTCTTATTTATAGGTTTGGAGTTGAAGAAAATTAGAGAAGAGGGAAGAAAACCAGTTGGGGAAATGGTTGAGCATGAAAACGTTAAGATAGAACTGAGCAGCCTTCACTAAATCAGGCCTATCTCTTTGTACACTTAGACTTTAGTTGTTAGGCCACCACCATTTGAAATTCGATTTCTGGGGCATCAATTTAGACTCAAGAATCTCCTAAAGCCGAGTTCGGATGAAGGAGGTATGGCTGTTTGAAGCTAGGCATCAATTTGATTAAGATAGAAATGAGCAACCTTTACTAAAATAAGAATATCTCTATCCACAGTTAGAATTTAGATGTGAGGCTGCTATCATTGGAAAGTAGACTTCCAGAGCTTCAATTTAGACTCAAGAATGACCTAAAATCAAGTCCGGATGAACGAGATATGCCCGTTTGAAGTCAGGCCTGGAAGTAGATTTTCTGTGGCTGGCAATTCACACTTCTCGCCTGCCGGCCACTGGTGAAAAACACAGATATTTTTGGCCAGCTGTCCCCCAAAAGCTCCATCTGTTCCAGGCATGATATTTTTGACCTGAGGGGATGTTTTTCTATATATACCAAGCCTTCCCTTGTGGTTTAAGGTTACAAAAAAATCCAAAACCTCAAATTCTTTAAATTCTCTTTCTATCTCTATCTTGCAACCTATACACCCTCTCTCTACACTTCCTAAACCAATATTAGAGCTCTCCTTATTGAGATTATTGAGTCCAAATTTCAGCCCTTGAGAGTGAGAACTTGTTGGTTTGTGAACAAAAGTGTTGTTCCTCCTCAAGAGGTATAATTTTGAGCATCTTTTCACTACTTCTTTTTTATCTTTTCTTGCTGATTTTGAAGTGCTTTCAACAATTTTTATGGGCTGAAGCTTGTGGTTTAAGGCTATTAAAGGTAAAGGGGTTAACCACCTTTCTTTGAACATTGTTCTCTATGCCTTTACACTTGTGTTTCCCATCTCTTCCTCAACTTTTTTCCAAATTGGTACCACTGAATTTCAGAGTTTTTCAGAGGCTAAAAATTACATTTTAAAGTCCCAAAAATGGAGGGGTTAGCCATCCCTGATTTGGCTTGTTTACTAGCTTAAATTGCTCCATGTTTTAACTTATTATTTTAGCTACTTTTGTCTTCATTCCAGCACATTTTTGAACTATTTTTGAGCTATTTTTGGACTGTATAAACTCTATATTTTTGGGCTGAAACTTGGGTTTTAAGGCCAATAAAGGTTGAGGGTTGGTTCACCCTTCTTTACACCTTGCTCTCAAGGCCTTTACCCTTGTGTTTTCCACCTTTGCACTATCTTTTTTTAGCTTTTAAACACTAATTTTTAGAGTTATTTCAGTGGCTAAAATGTTGTTTTAAAATCCAAAATTGGAGGGGTTAGCCTCCACTCCTTGTGTCTTGCTTGCTAGTCTAGCATATTCTATGTTTTAGCTTATTATTCTAGCTATCTTTGTCTTAATTCCAGCATGTTTTAGGACTATTTTTACGTGTTAGTTTCGTTTGAGCTCTGTATTGCATGCTTGTAGTGTAATTGTCTTCATAGGCTTGGTGGTTTAGGCCTTAACCACCATCTTATTTGAGTTGATAGCATTTGTTTATGGCTTTCCATACTTGTTTTCACCCTTAATCACTTCTACAACCTCCCTCATTTCTTGGCTTTTGCTTTGCTTTGAAAGTTGGTTCAAACTAGTTGCTTGTTTAAAGCATGAGATTGAGGTCTTGTGCTTAATGGTTTAATCCCTTTGGGGGTTCATTACCATCAGCATGACACTTCTCTCATGTCTAAAACAATGATTGGTTTGATGCTTCTTTCCATTAGAGGACTTAAAACTCACCTTTGGACTTAATGAATTAAAGAATGGAAAGGTAACTAAAATGGATTAATAAAATTGAGGAATAAAAATGATGCAAGATAATAACTTGGTTAGGGTTCAATTGGACGTTAATTGAACCCTTAAGTCTTGAATCGTTTCATACTCATTAGTGATGAAAACGATTCAAGATTGATTGTCAACTACTTCCCTTGATCTTTCATGATAGAGAGGTGGTTTTAAGAGTCTTGTTTTGTTGCATTTATTGAACTTACACACTTTGGTTCATAGGCCATCATGCATTGAAATTACATAGATTGATGGTTTGTGAATCAAGTTTTATTCCTCCTTCAGCTGTTCAAATGATAAGAAGGGATAAATTGTCCAAACAAACCCTTGAGAATACCCTGTCCCTGCTCTGTTTGCTCTCTGTTGCAGCAAGACAATCCAATCATCAGTGGCCGACAGGCCACCATCAGTGGACCACAAGGCATCTACCGGCCACCAGTGCAAAATCTAGAAGTGTACTTTTAATGCAGAACATAATTGGTCTTAAGGTGGAAAATAGTGTAAGTGTTCAACTGTGGAACAGAGGCATTTGGCAGTAGAAACATTGGCCTTTTTCAGGTGGAAAATCCGTGCATACATGAGCATTCCCCGTTTCCTAGGGTGGAATAATTAGAATAGCTAGCCTAGTGCTTCTTTCATGTTGTATTCATTAGTTCGTTTTGATTTGTAATTGTAATTAATTAATTAGTTAGTTCAATTAGTTAGTTAATTTGTTGTAATAATTAATTAGCTAGAATAGTTAATTATTTTATTGTTGTAATAATTAGTTATGTAGTTTAGCTAAATTATTCATTTGGGTTTGCAATATTTAATTAATTAGCTTAATTAGTTAGCTAGTTAGTTCATTTGGACCCTCCTGTGTGAGGGCGCAATGTTGTAATAATGTGTATGTCTTTCAACCTCACGTCTTTCTCCCTTTTATTTAACTGCTTACGATGGTTAGATTAGAACATCATGCTTTGATTAGCATTCTCAATGTTTGCACTCACTTATTTTGCATGCACCGAGGCTCGGTTCATCATTCTAACTTGCATTGTTAGTTTAAATACTTCTCTAAATACATGCTTAGACCACATGCTATCAAATTTATTCATATGCCATATTAATAGTCGAGCCTTGTAATTGCATATCGTATGTGTTGCATTAGTCATATTGCATAAGTTAGGATCCTGCATTTTTCTAACTCATTTCTCTTTTGGCTTGGAGTACTAGGTGAGCCTTTACTCGCTTTAGCATATTGCATGTTGATGTTGCCATATCTAGCATGCTTTCCATGAGGCTAAGTGCTTAATTGATAAATTGCTTGAATGCCTGTGGATGAAGGCTAGTCGCTTGAATTAGAACAATTTGAGTAATGTTCATATGCGATCACTTTTTTAAGTGATACATATTCAAAACAATTTTCAAAACAAAACATGAATTAAGTGATCCAATTCTTGCAAATTAGTCTATACTTGTGTGTGTGCGCATCACATGGTAATGCTAGCCTAATCATCGGAACAAGAGCATATAATGTAGATAAGATTCATATCATGATTAGTAGAGGCCGATCTTTGATAGGGCGAGCGGGGGTGCTCAATTCATGACCTTCCCCTCTCGTACCTAAGTTCCTGAGCCGAGACAATCTTGGTGATGACAGACACGTGGCCTTTGGCAAGAGTCATGGGTTTCCTAAATTTCCCCCCAAAAAAAATATTTAGGTGGCGACTCTGTATCTGGCAAAGCAGTTCATTTTTGGCATTTTGATTCAAAATCAATTTTCCAAAAGATTTGCCAAATTTGGACTTTTTGGTGTTTATCTATTTCACTTTGCACTTGTGGAATCAGATTCAGAATCGCAGGAGTCCGATACTGTAGGGTTTGTTCGTCTTCCGAAAGGGGCATGAAAAGTCGAGCTACAATTATACAAACTTAATTTGAGTAAATAAATTATTACATTGGCAGAGACTAAAATCCAAAAGTTATGTAAACAATAACCATAATCACAATATAGAACATAATAGAACAAAGTTCACTAGAGTGACAATCAGAATAGGATCAATGGATCCATGACAAATAGAGGGCCACAAAGTGACCAATCATAGGTCAATGGTTATTTAAGTCTCCCAAAGTATAGGATTCCCGTGGTGGTACTTACTGTAACAATCTCGACTTGTGATTAGCTAATAAACCTTACTTAAGAATGCTTAATCAGTAATTAGAATGAAATCCTAAGTTAATTGTATGTGCCATGTGTTATTTGTGAATATATCTATCTGTCCTAAAAAGGTTTGTCTATGTTTTTGTTTTGGTGTGCGAATTAAAAGCCTTATCGGCATATGAACTTGAAATTGATTGCGTATATGTGTTATGTAGAATTTTTGGAATGTTATGTTAGGTTTAATTAGATTTTGATTTGGAACCAAATAATTAGAATAAATTAATTATTAAAATAATTTAACTTAGCTCTAATAACATTTAATTAGATTAAGCTAATTCAATCTATATGTGCACTAACCATAAGCTTAGCTCATTATTTTGAGCTCAACACAACCTAGAGAATCTTAGAGAGAAAGAGAGACTACTTTTGAGAGAGCGACCATCATCTAACAAGGGAAAAAGGAAGAATTACTACAAAATTGAAGAGAATTAGAAGAATTGTACAAGAAATTGCTAGGATTTAAGGAATTGAGGATTCTAGGTAAGAATTTAACTCTCACTTTCTGAAATTAAACTACTTTGCATGTGAATTCAAGAGAATTTACAAATTACACACATGATTTGAGCTTAAGGAACTAGCAATGAGGAACAATCCATGCATGCATGCATAAATCACCAAGTTTTGAGTTTAATTTCCAAGAATTCATACATGCAAGTATATATTTTTGCTAAGTCTTGAGATCTCACCATGATTTCACATTTAAACACTTCATTTGTCTACGTTTTGGGAGTTTTGAATTCAAATCATTACATGCATATGTTGAGTACAAGTTTCAAGCTTGGATTTGGAAGAATTGTTATGGTTTTGGGCTTTGATTATGAGAATTGATCTTTAATTCAGGTTTTTACATAAGTTTCTAAGTGTTTTACAAAGTTTTGGCCCAAATGAACAAGTTTTGGCGCATTGAAATTGTGTTTTGAACTTAGAAAGCAAATCTGGAAATTCTAGAATTCGTGCTATTCGCTCCAACGGTGGAGTCTGCGCTTGATCGAAGAATGCGAGCTCCTAGTACTTTTGCAGAGTTTAGGGGTTGGCTTGAGAGATAGAATCTACGCTCGAGCGACTACCCTTTGTCTTGGACCTTAGCTCGAGCAAGGAAGTTGCGCTCAAGCATAAAATAAGAGCTCCCAGTACTTTTCCAAACCAAGGGGTCCGCTCAAGCGACCAAAGTTGCACTCAAGCGAACTGCTCTGTTTTTGAAAATTTGACTAAGTGTTTCAACTTACATTTTGGCATTCTCATTGCATCTTAGGCATTCATAAGCCTTAATTAAGACATAATAATGATGATAGGGATTAGAAATACACCAAGATAAAAAAGAAATGAGTTAAGTGTTTTCTGAGCATGTGTTTCAATGTGTATCCATAATGTGTTTGTGTAGGTCACGCGCCATAGACTGTCTGATTTGCCTGCTCTATCTGTTCTGCTACTGGAGCTATCTGTGATTAATAACTTTGTAAAACTATGTTCAACTTTAAGTATTTTCTGAATGATATGATATGATCTGTTTCTTGAAATACTACCTTATGATTGAATGAATGATTATCCGAATTTCTGAAATGTATTCATGGCATCCTTAGTATCATGTGATATTTGTTATCTGCTACCTGGTACTAAAGGTTTTATCATGGAACTGGTTAAGCATAACCATTGTCTGCTCTGTATCTACTCTGTATTTGACCGTCCCATGTGACCCTGGGTCATCTATATGTCCCATGTAATCATGGGTCATCTGTTCTATTAGCGCTAATGGATGTACCACATATGACTATCTGTGAATTCTGAATATGAATAGGAATCTGTTTCTGACTTTCAACTCTGATTTTTGAATCTGTTACAGAAATCATTCATTAAAACCTCTACTCTGTTATTATTCACTAGGCTCTCGCACACTATATTATTAATGTATGTAGGTGACCAGGTGCGTGACCAAGCTCGGTGATGACTGCCTGGAGATCTGTTTTGTCAGCCAACCACTACGCCTCCTAAGGAGGTTCCCGAGTTAAAATGTGGTCATGTTTCAACAACAAGTTTCTAAGTTTTTGTTTTCTTCTGTTTGTCTGAACAGTTTTTGTATACTCTGTATTCAGGGCTAAATCCCTTTGACTGTATCTGTATTGGTGACGTAAGACTAACGCAAATATGACGTCACATATATGTATATAAGTTTTAAATTTTATGTCCCATGTATATCTGCACAGCTCTATGGACATTGTATTTGATATTTGCTTCTGCCAGCCCTTGTAATTTTGTTTAATCTGTTCATAGGCCTTCGGTAATCCCAGGGTTACTGGCCGGTTACAATGCTAAACCTATAGAAGCAAGTTTGGGTCATGACACTTACAAAAATAAATATATATCTAATCATTGTCAAATAAATTATAAATTTAAACAAATCATATCCATGGGTTTCAATTTAAGAAAATAAGGTTAATAAAATCATTAACTTAATCGAAACATTAATATAATTTATAAAACATGAATTGCATAAAATAAATCGTGGTAACACAAGATATATGTAAAATATTTTATGGTGACTCAAGGTGTAATATTACTCACCTCACTATTAATTCCTCACTCTTACTTTCCACTATCAAAGACCTTATTTATTAGTTTTTTTCCTTGCTAGTATTTTCTTTCCTTTTTTTTTTTGGGGGGGGGGGGGGAGGGGGGGTTTGCCTTAAGCTTGAACATATCCTCCCTATTTATAGGGAGACAAACCGTGACCATCAAAAAGGAAACCATGGTCATCAAGAAGTCTTCTAGATAGACACATGTCAAAGGCCAATATTTCTTAGATTTGTACGTATCTCAACATGTGCTCTCTTTTTTTTTTAAAAATTTTGGTTTAATTCTACTTTGGCCCAATTCCTAAGACAATTTCTTTTTACGTTGTGTTTAACTAAACATTTGGGGTGTCACAGATAATATAAGTTATATTTTTTAAGAAATTAAAAACAGCAGTCATTGTCTTGTTTGGGATTTGGCTTTTTGCCTTTTTAATCACGTCCCTTGAAAATATAAAGGAGGAATTGTTACCTTTGAAGATGGTGGCACCTCTAGAGTCATTGGTAAGGGCTCCAGTGTCCCCGATCTCCCTAATATGGAAAATGTTTTGTTTGTTGATGGCCTTAAAGCTAATTTTTTAAGCATTAGTCAAATGTGTGATTCGTATCATGAGGTATTAATTTCAAAAAATAAATGTAAAATTTTAGATAAAAAAAGAAAATATTGTAATGCATGGGGTTCACATATTTGATAATTGATATGGGATTATTACTACTAATGATCTCACTTGTAACTCGGCCATCATAAGTAATGTTGACCTATGGCTTCATAAATTTCAAAGACCTAATTAAGATAGCCAACAAAGAGATTATGAGAGGAGTGCCCAAAATGGTTAAGTATATGAAACAAGAGTGTGGGCCATGTCAATTAGGGAAGCAAACTCGAGCCCCACACAAGAAAGTGAATAGCTTAACAACAAAGCATCCTCTTGAGTTTGTTCATATAGATCTTATGGGATCTATTTGTACTAAAAGCATTGGAGGTAAAAGATATATTTTTTTAATTGTTGATGATTATACTCGTTTTACATGGGTAAATTTTTTAAGAGAAAAATCTAATACTTTTATTACTTTCAAATCCTTAGTCCTTAAAATCCAAAATAAACAGGGTGTTTCTATCGGGCGTATCATAAGAATCCGAATTGATACCTGACATGTGACGAGAACACCCACTGTTAAGATACCACTTGTGTGAGTCATGTGCTTTCAGTGCAGTGTGAATAAAAAAATAAGTCAGGTCACTCTTTCTTACCCATATCTTTTTCGTCTTCATAGAAGGGGGAGTGGCATTCTTGGTAATGTCTTAGCGTTGTGAACACCATTGTGAATCCTAATATTCCGCCTTGCGATGTAAGGTTGTCTCCTAACCCATGAAGTATTAGAATTTTCAACTTTTTGAGAGACTCTACCAAATAACTCAAAATAATAAGGGCGAATGTGGCCGTACTTACCATAATTATGACAAATAAAAGCAGGTTTTACCTCCCTTTCTTTGGTCATACCACCTTTAGGTTAATGGTGAGGCTTGTCATCCAGTTGGATCTGTAGTTTTCCCTTGGCTTGAGTTATTTTGTCATGAGCTGTAGGAGCCTTTCCATTTTCCTATGTTGTATCACCATAGCCTATCCCACTTTTGTCACCGCCCAATTGTTGAGACCCAATGATATCTTCAAGTGTGTTTGATCATCTGCTCCATATATCAATTGTGGCTCTAGCATTTCTGAGTTCTTCCTCTTTCTAACTGACCAGCTCTTCCAAGGCAACTTTAGACATCTCAAGGGATTCAATCTTTTCTTCATATGTGGCATAGATTTTCAAAAGTTCATTCCCCTCGGTCTCACAGGTCAGAAGCTTTGCACAGAGAGCTTGTCTATCACTTGAAATCTTGATGACATCCTTTTTGGCTACAGAAATCTCCTCTTTTAACATAGCATTCTCACTTTCAAATGCTTTACGTTTGGTAGTGAGTTTGTTATTCAATTTGGATAAGTTTAGAGATTCGTTGTATAGCTTTTCATAAGCTTGTTGAAGTTCTTCACCATCTATCTCATCATTATCCTCTGAGGTTTTATCATTTTCTTTTTGTTCTTCTTTCTCCTCAAGAGCACCCAGTCGAGTGACAAAGGCACTGATGTGGGTATTACTGGATAGTTGTGAAGATGACTTTGTTCTTTCATGGAATTGCATAAGAATGATCCATGCATCTTTGGTATTCATGCAACGAGAGATCTGATCTTGTTCTCTTTCAGAAAGTGCTTCTCGGATGCTGTTCAGAACTCTTTCATTGCTCTCCATGTCATCCCTTTCAACATCACTCAATTCCTCAGCCGGTTTGGCAACCTTTTGATTGGTGTCTGGATCGATCACAAATGGTGCTTCAATATTCTCTTCAATTGTGCGCCAACCTTCATGATGACAATAATGAAAAAACCAAAAATGAACATGAACATTATGTGGACTCACCATGAACAAATGTAAGTACACTATTATGGTGAGAAAAGTATGAAGCATGACAACATACCATTGTATCCTAACATTACATATACAGACAAGGTATATGTCAGTACTAGTGAAGAAATAATAGCAAAAGTGGTTGTTTAATTGTCTGAAACAGGAACATATGCTAGTAGAATGAGGTAGCCAATATGTCACACAAAACCTCCATTTATATCTTTAACAAACTAGGCCCCTATTTGGTTAGCTTGACTTTCATGAGGGTTTACTTCGTAGTAGAGGGCATGAGTTCAACTCTCCCTATAAGAAATTGAATGCAAGAGGAAAGCATTTCAAAATAACAAAGGGTATAGAGATAACTATCGTAGTGTAATAACTAACAATTGATTTTTGGGTAAAAAAAATTTTGTGCTCTATCTTCAAGAACCTCTGTAGTAACTTAAACATTGGACACATCTCTAACATGTAAATATTACACAAATAAAGAACCAAATATAAATGTAATAAAATCCAATAGCTAAGAACAGTTGTTCCGAAAATTCGAGTGTTAAAATAGGCAATACAAATTATCCTTTCTTTCAAAAATTTCTTGTTTCCCCTTTAATAAATTGAATTACCAAAAATAATGTGTACTAATATGTTTGAACTTTTGTTCTCATTGGATTTGAGTTGTACCACAAAACAAATTGTGACAAATAAGATCACTGGGTGGTCAAATTTTTGGTAATGGTGCCTACATATATCATCGTCATCGTTCCCTTGGTCCAAACATATAAAGATAGAAATTATATATATCTATATAAATAATGTATAATTGAAATCTGTAACGCCACGAAATAAATACAATAAACCATTCATAACAATAAGTAAACAATATTACAAATCAGAGTATAATATCCTTCCATTACATAAGACTCAGTTGTACAAAAGGGTGACACATGCAAATATACATTCATAAGTCCTAACCCTGAATCTATAGCATGTGTCAATAACAAGATATGAAATAAAAGTTAAACAGATAATTGAAATGCCCTAAAGGCTACAACTTTTCAAGATTATACTTGGTTATATCAAAATGGATTTAAATCCAATACAGATAAAGCCCTAGGCTTGTATAAAATAATTTTAACAAGTAAGCAAAATGAAGCTCTTGCTCTAATCCTCTCAAGCTACTGCCTTGGTGAAGGCATCTCACCAACACTTGAAAATAGTTTTCTCATATAGGGTGAGCCAAAACCCAGTAGAAATAATCCAACACAATATATGAATATTAACAAAGATATAAGGGTGAAATGCATATGCAATGCTTATGACCAAAACGTCTCTTTTCTCTTTGCATCAACACACAACCCAAACCCTCCCGAGAAACATCACAATAAACTGAATAGTCCAAACTTTTTTCCAGAATAACCAATACTGGAGTAATGGGAAGTCTAACCTTAAGCTCTTGAAGTGATTTCTTACAAGTCTCACTCCACGCATATTTAATTCCTTTCCTCGTCAGTCTAGTCAATAGTGAAGCTAACCTAAAAAAATCTTTCACAAACCGATGGTAATACCCGGCCAATCCCAAGAAACTATGGATCTCAAAGGAATTCTTAGGTTGTTCCCAATCTTGTACGGCTTCTATCTTGGATGAATCTAGAGTCACTCCTTCCCCAGATACTACGTGGCCTAAGAAATTTACTTCACTCAATCAGAAATCACATTTCCCAAACTTAGCATATAGTTTGTGGGCTCTAAGCAACTCAAGTACAACTCGTAGGTGTTCCTCATGTTCCTCTTCGAAGGGTGAGTAGATCAAGATGTCGTCCACAAAGACAACCACAAAACGGTCTAGGAACTCACGGAAGCTCCGGTTCATCAAATCCATAAACATGGTAGGTACGTTGGTTAGCCTAAAAGGCATCACTAAGAACTCATAATGGCCATACCGCGTACGAAATGTCATTTTCTGGATATCCTCCTTCTTTACTCTCAACTGGTGTTAACCAGATCTCAAGTCTATCTTAGAAAAGCAACAAGACCCCTTCAACTGATCAAATAAATCATCTATACAAGGCATTGGGTACTTGTTCTTAACAATCACTCGATTCAACTTTCGGTAATCAATACACAATCGCAAAGTGCTATCTTTCTTCTTGGCAAAGAGAGCCGATGCTTCCCAAGGCGAAGTACTAGGGTGAATAAAACCCTTATCTAACAATTCCTGGAGTTGAATCTTCAACTCACTCAACTCGGCGGGTGCAAACCTATACGATGCCATAGAAATTAGTGTCGTGCCAAGCACTAACTCAATAGAGAACTCGATCTCTCGGTAAGGTGGTAAACTATTAAGATCCTCAGGAAAAACATCCGAGTATTCACAAACTACCCTCGGCAACTCAATCTGGACTTCATCACACTTACTACCCAAGAAGTTGGCAAGAAGACAACCAAACTCACTTCGCTTACGCGAATCATACTCCGGTGATAAGACTCTATCGGCTCTATCTCTCATGAAATAAAAACAATCACCGCTCAAGATACATACAGTAACCCTCTGACGGTAACAATCTATGACAACCCAATATGATGATAACCAGTCCATATCCAAAATAGCATCAAAACTTGACATGTCAATCAACACAAATGCAAAAGGAAGTCGACGATCGGCGACCTCTATGTCACAACACCGACACCCCTGTTTCAAAACAATCTCACCATCAATAGTGACTCTACATTGAGTGGAGATACTAAGCGAGCCAACTCTAACCCCAAAGCCTATGTGAATGTAGATGAGATAAATGAATGAGATGCACTCGTATCAATCAATACATTAGCAATAGAATTGCATAACAAGAAAGTACTTCTCACTACCAAAGGCTCTGGTACTAGGTCTGGAGCGGTAATAGCATGCACACGCCCTGTCAGTCTTTGCTCTACTTGCTCACCCCTTGAAGCATATGTCTGATGTACTGACTGAGCCAAAGAGGCCCCCTGATTGGCCTTTGAGGCCTGTGCTGACTGTGTAGGCTAGTGACTCTGTGTTTGCCTTGAACCAAACGCACCAAGTGTGCCACCCAACTGAAGGAAGAACCTTTTCAAGTGCCCTGTCTGCCCACACTGATAACAAGTAGGCAGCTGCCCTCTCCCTTGACTCTGGCTCTGAGAACGAGCCGAAGACAATGCAGACCGCTACCCTCCTCCTCTCTGCGGGTAGGCTGGAGACTTGTTGCCCAACTGGCCGCACTTGAAGCAAGTGAAATCTCTTTGACCACCTCTCCCAGAACCCAAACTCGGTACTGGAAAAGTGGACCTCAACTGAGCTCCCTAGGACTATTGTGGCTTAGAACCCCTCTGCTTCTTACTATCCCCCTGAACATCCTGACTCCTCCTGGAGCCCCTCATCCTTTCTTCCTCCATTTGCATCACAGTCTCAAGATGAGCCACCGACTCCACAAGTCGCCTGTAATCTCTAATCACTGAATCGACTACCTTGAAAAGAAGTTCGGTCCTTAACCTTTTCTCGAACTCCACACAACGGCACTCCTCTATCGCCACTAACTCTGGTGCAAACCTAGATAGACTAGTAAATATGGCCTCAAACTCGGCCATCGATGTGTTCAACTGCTTGAGCTACGAGAACTGGTCCCTCAACTTCTCCCTAATAGTGGGAGGCAAAAAATTGTCCTGGAAGACATCGACGAAAGCCTCCCAAGTTGCTCTAATGCGCCCACGCACATATTTCCACCATTGACCCGTATCTCCCTTCAGTTGGAAAGATGCCACGGTCACTCTCAAATCACCGTCTTCGATACCGAGCATCTCAAACGTCTTCACCATTTGTTCGAGCCATTCATTCGCTTTCAACAGCTCTTTTGGATCACCCAAAAACTCGTCTGGATTTGATCGAAAAAACTCTCGCTTCAAAAAAGACAGCTCTGTCTCAGTAACATGGCCTGGGACTTGATTATCAGCTCTAAGAATGTCTATGGATTCCCGCAATGCTCCGGCCATCACACGGGCTAAAGCGCCCATGGTCAGCTGACCTGTCGGTTTGGCCACATTGGCCTGACCAACTCCCTCCTCTTGTGCTGGAATATCATCCAGTATCAGCATCTCCTGTCATCTAGGCCTACCACGCCTACCACAACGACCACATTCTGACATCCTAATGAAAGTAACAAAACAGATTAGCACATTTACAAATGTACCAAAGCTAACTCACTCGCGTCCTAATGCGGTTGACAACAATAATTCACTCCACATAATCACATAAACACGTACGAATTTCCTTCCTAGATAATGGTCGTCTTGCGACATTGCTGGAGTTTCAATTAGAAATAGTAGTGATCAAGTGCTCTTTTAATAGGACTTCTAGAAACCCGTAGACCCAATCAATAGCTTAGGAATTAAATCTCATAACCATATAATCACATAAGCATGTTATCACATCGCATTACAAACATACGAATATCTATGTCAAACGAGATAAACCCATTGTGGTAAGAACCCCTTCCCACGTACCTAAAGTATTCAAACCCGATAAAATCTGATACCAAGTTGTAATTCCCCGAAATAAATACAATAAACCATTCACGACAATACGTAAATAACAATATAAATCATAGTATAATATCTTTCCATTACATAAGACTCAGTTGTACAAAAGGGTGACACATACGAATATACATTCATAAGTCTTAATCTTGAATCTATAGCATATGTCAATAACAAGATATGAAATAGAAGTTAAACAGATAATTGAAATTCCTTAATGGCTTTAACTTTTCAAGATTGTACTTAGTTATATCAAAATGGATTTAAATCCAATACAAATAAAGCCCTAGGCTTGTAGAAAATAATTATAACAAGTAAACAAAATAAAGCTCTTGCTTCAATCCTCCCAAGCTACTGCCTTGGTGGAGGCAACTCACCAACACCTGAAAATGGTTTTTCCATATAGGGTGAGCCAAAGCCTAGTAGAAATAATCCAACACAATATATGAATCTTAACAAAGATATAAGGGTGAAATGCATATGCAATGCTCATGACCAAAACGTCTCCTTTCTCTTTCCAAAACCATACAAAGTCTGGTTTATATTACAATTCATTATTCATTTCCTTTATATTAGAAAACAAAAGGGAAACCTTCAAACGACACCCATGTAAACGTAGCCTGTACAAGCGTTACTATTGTCATTTTACGGATATTTTGTCCGCGAGAACCAGCACCCATGTATATGCGCATTTTTCGGGACTTTCACCCTGGACACACATGCCAACTTGATTTGGTGATACACAATTTTTTTCCACGTTCAACTATTTTTCTCAAAAGCGTTATACATGTACAATGTATCAAGATGTGATAATGCTCAATGCAAATAGATGATAAATTGGTTTCAATTCACCCAATCCTCCTGCAATTTCTACAACAATCAAAGTTATTCTTCACCGATAGCCCAAAATAGATATTTCTAAACAGATATAAAATCTTCAATACAGATAAACTTCCCAATTTTCAGGATGTGAGCGATAATACATATCCAACTCCACCATCCATATCAATAACCATCCAATTTCACATTTCCAACATCAATTCTATTTATTTATACAAAATAAACATTTGAGACATTTAGGACAAAACCTCATTTTCTTCCAAAATCCATTCTAAGTATTAAAATCAATAAGTTCATCACAACTCAACCTCATTTCCACTTTCACAACCATTTTCAACACATCCATTTGAAAATCCCTCTTTTGATTTTAAATCAAAATCGTTCAAAATCCTCAAAAAAAAAAAAATAACAAGGTTGTTTTATAAAAACAAATAGATAAGTTAAAAATCATGAAAGAGTGTAGAGAATCTCTACCTCAAAGCTAGAAGACTAAGGAGAGAGAAGAAACCCTAAAGAAGCTTAAACCCATTTTCGTTCAAATGAAAAGAGAGCCCACGAAGTGTTCTACCTTTTAAACAAAGGGAGTAGGGTCAAGAGAAGGGTAGATCTTGGTGTATTTGTAGAGAGAATGTGAGTTTTAGAAAGAAAGAGGGTCTCAACTTAGGCCTCGTTTGGGAACAGGCTACTTTAGTAACTTTTTGGCTATTTGGCTAAAATATGAGCTAAAAAAACTAGTATGTTTGGGATGACTTTTTGGCTTTTTACAAAAGATGTGCAAAAAGTAGAGAGAAAAGAGAATCTTTGACTTTTTGGTATGGGTTGTTGGCTTTTTGGCTAATTTAGTAACTTTTTGGCTTTTTGGCTAAAATGGAGGGTTCCCAAACGAGGCCTTAGTGTTTTAGAAAGTTCAGAGAGAAAGAGAAAGATATGAAAAAGTGATGTAAAAAGTGACTTTTACGGACTGATATATGCGCAGTCCGCTCGAGCTAAGTGACTTTTACTTTTTTAGATGCACTTTACTTAGATATATCTAAAAGGTAAAATATTTTTAAAAATTTATAAATACACAAAAATATGAAAAATATACTGAATTTTTGTATTTTTTTGTATTTTTGGTATTTAGTAAATTTTTTAAAGATATTTTTTCACAAATATTATATTTTTTAGGTTAGGTGTCTAAAAAAAAATATTTTAAAAAATGCTTAAAATATTAAAAAAAATCAGTGAAAATAAAAAATACGACAAATAAAAAAGTAAAATTTTTTGAAAAGTGAATTTTAAAAATCAAAACCAAACAGGGTTACTTTATTTTTTATTGTAATCAAACACCATCTTGACAATAAAAATTTTGGAGTGTTTTGAAGAAGAACCTGGCTTCAACTTGTAGATTTATTAACAATGTCACAGTCCCATCTTAAAAATTAAAAATAAAAAAAAAATAATGTTATGTGCATCAATTGATATATTAATTGATGTATTAATGAATGCTGTGATATAATTTTAAAATTTTTAAATATTCATAATTTATATAATGAATGACATCATAATATTAAAATAACAATGTCATAATATATACTAATTAATATGAGTAGTATCACTTTAAAAAAAAAAATTGTATACCAAAACCACGCAGTTAAAAAAATAAAATAAAATAAAAACCACGCGGTTTCAACCGTGGTGCCGACCTGTGGGCCTTATTTCTTCCCTTGTTTCATTATTTCTTGGGAAAAGTCTATGGTATGCATTCCTAACCATATCTACTCCACTCTAAATTAATTAATGTAATTTTATCATATTAATTATAAAATATATAATCTTATCACAAATAAGTATAATAAAATGTCTAAAATTTTATAATTTATGTAACAAAAATTTATAATTTAGTTACGACATTTTTTATTATACTAATTTATAACAAAATTATGCATTTTATAATTAATATTATGAAATTTTGTAATAAATTTATGCCAATTTATAATAAGGTGCATATGCATGCACCTCAAATGATGCACACCATAAAATTTTTCTATTTATCTTTGTAGCTTTAAGTTAAGTTAATCAATATTGCTATAATTTAATTTCCTCACTTTTGTCTCTCTCTAACTCTTTCATTGAAAAAAATAATAATAATAAAGTTATAGAAATTGATATTACAATTAATATCACTAACAATTTGCTATTTTTTATACGATGTATACGCATTACATGTTACTTGTTGTTGGCATTTAATTTTTGAATAATGCTATATGTATTAATTGATATATAAATTAGTGTATTAATAGATGATGTAACATAATTTTGAAGGTTTTGAATATTTATAATTTCTATAATAGATGGAATCAATAATAATATTATAATACTTGTTAGTACATTAATTGATATACTAATTAAAATAGGCAGCACCACCGTTAATTGTTACATCTTTTAATTTCTCTCTTCCCCTCTCCCTTCGTGTCTCTCTCACCCTCTCGTCTTCAACTCTGATCATTATCTCATGGCATGGGGAATTTGATGATCTTCCTCTCATGGTGTCACAACCTTTCGTGTCTCCCTCTTTCATTATCCATTTTTCTCTTTGAAACCCAGACCAGACCATCAAAGACAAAACGTGTTCACTCACCCTCTCTCTCTCTCTCTATATATATATATATATATATTGAGTCTAGCCAAGACTCCAACACAACCCTAGTAGTTCCTTTCAAAGCCATGGGCAGTAGCATCTCCCAACCAAATCCACTTAACAACCACCACCACAAACCTACCACCGTCACAAACAACAATGACGACTACCAAGTATGTAGATTATATAAATGTGCAAATTATATGAATGGTTACTATAAAAAAAAAAGATTGTTTGAAAATTTTCTTGAGGTTCCCAGCAATGGTTACTATAAAAAAAATACTTTTGATTCACATCGGAGCCAGAATTGCATCCCCAATCATAATGGACCAAAAAACAAAAAAACAAATTGCGTTGCGGAAGACGCCAGAGGATTTTGGCTACGAGTTCTTGGAAGAGCTTGTAAGCATATCATGAGGGGGCCCATATGCCACATGTTTGTTTTATTTATTTATATTATACATATTTATATTATATATTTTTTAATCAGTTGAATGGGTAACTAACGTGAAACATGACCACTATCTCATAAAGTGGTTTTATGGGAAGTTACAACTTCTCTAATGGTGGGAAGTTATGAGGAGTTACACTTAGATCATGGGTCCAAGCTATCTATATATGCCTGTGATAGCCATCAAAACACAGACACTGTTTGTGAATAGAATAGGCTTGAAATTCTGTTCCCTCCACGTTTTCATATAGTTCTGTGAAAGTGTTTTGCGTTTTATGAGTGGTTTTGCTTATACATTTTAGACTTGATTAATCATTCGAAGGCTAGAATACTATGGGATGTACACAAAATTGGAACAATTACCAAACTCATTTGTTAAGTTCCTTAAGGAAGAAGGCATTATTGCACAATATTCAATGCATGGCACACCACAACAAAATGATGTTGCTGAAAGAAGGAGCTGAACACTTATGGACATGGTAAGAAGCATGTTTAGTTATTCTAATGTGCCTATAAATTCGTAGAGTGAAGCTTTGAAAACCGTTGTGTATATCTTAAATAGGGTTTCGTCCAAGGTTGTTCCCAAAATACCATTTGAGTTATGGAAATGATGGAAGCCAAGTTTAAGACACTTACACGTTTGGGGTTCTCCAGTTGAAGTAAGGGAGTATAACCCACATTTAAAGAAATTAGACCCTAGAATAGTTGGTGGTTTTTTCATAGGCTATGCGGAAAACTCCAAGGGCTATAGATTTTATTGTCCTTCAAATACACTTAGAATTGTTGAAGTCAGAAATATTAAGTTTATTGAGGACGTTGACCCTAGTGGGAGTTACCCTCCAAAGATAGAGTGTGAGGAATCACGGGATCCGAATACAACACTCGTGAATATAGGTGAATTGTTTGTCTTTTTGGATAATCAACCCAATATCCTTGAAGATCAACAAATTCAAGAACTTCCACCACAAGAGGAACAAGCCAATATAGAACCTGTAGCTTAAGTCCCAATTGAGATTACAGAATTTAGGAGATCCTCACGAGCCAAAAAGGCAACAATTTCTAGTGATTATTTTGTATACTTACTGATTTTGACATCAGACCTAAGGATGATCCTATTTCGTTTTTCAATGCCATGACTAGGAACGATTTTAAATTATGGTATGATGCCATGAAGGAAGAGTTGGAATCTATGACTAGGAATCAAGTTTTGGAAATTGTTGAGTTGCCTAAGGAAGTTAAAGTTGTTGGCTGTAAATGGGTCTATAAGACCAAGAAAGACTCAAATGACAACGTCAAACGATATAAGGCCAGACTTGTAACTAAAGACTCAAAGAGAAGGCATCAATTATCATAATACCGTCTCTCCGATTTCTAAGAAGGATTCATTTAGAATTATTATGGCATTAGTGGCTCATTTTGATTTAGAGCTACATCAAATGGATGTGGAAATGACATCTTTGAGTGGGGATCTTGAGGAAGAAGTATACATGAAGCAACCTGAAGGTTTTTATTCTGATAAAGATAGTCATTTAGTTTACAAGCTTAAGAAATCCATATATGGACTAAAACAAGCTTCCCCATAGTGGTATTTAAAGTTCCACAATGTTATTACTTCATATGGTTTTACAGAGAACGTTGTGGACAACTGTATATACCTTAAGGTTAGTGAGAGCAAATACATTTTTCTAATTCTATATATGGATGACATTTTACTCGCATCTAATGATTTGGGTTTGTTGCATGATATTAAACAATTTCTTTCCCAAAATTTTGAAATGAAGGATATAGGTGAAGCTTCTTATGTCATTGGCATAGAGATTCATAGAGACAGGTCCAAAAGGACATTAGGATTATCTCATAAAGCCTACATTGAAAGAGTTTTGGAGAAATTCAAGATGAGTGATTGCACTCATAATGCAGCACCCATTTTAAAGGGTAACAAATTTAGTTTAAGTCAATCTCCAAAGAATGATTTGGAAAAGGAACAAATGGTTAGCATTCCCTATGTGTCTGTCGTAGGCAGTTTAACGCATGCTCTGGTTTGTACACGACCTGACATTGCATTTGCAATTGGGATGCTTGGAAGATACCAAAGCAATCTAGGAATGGAACATTGGAAAGTTGTAAAGAAAGTCATGAGGTACTTAAAGGGAACCAAGGACTACATGCTTACTTACAAGCATGTTGACTGTCTTGAGGTGGTTGGATATTTAGACTCGAATTTTGCGAATTGTCAAGATTCTAGAAAATCCACTTTAGGATATGTATATCTGCTAGCACGTGGTGCTATTTCATGGAAGAGTGCCAAGGAGACGATAATTGCATCATCAACAATGGAAGCAGAGTTTATAGCATGCTTTGAAACAACATCACAGGCTATTTGTGTCATGACCCAAACCCGCCCCTATAGGTTTAGCATCGTAACCGGCCAATAATCCTTGGACTATCGAAGGCCTCTAAACAGATTAACAAGATTAAGGGGGCTAGCGGAAGCAAATACATAAATATAGTTGTCCAATGAGCTGCGCTAACTTATATGAACAGACTAGTTAAAACTTTATATAAGTATGCAATAGTCATTCATACATTATACCCCCACACATTATAGTATCTTAAGTCCAGCCAATAGAATTAAATCAAGTCATACATATACACAGAACCAACAGAACTTGAACACAAGACACTTCGGGAACCTCCACGTGAGGCACAATGGTTGGCTGACAACAGGACACAGTTCCAGACAAAAGCCTTCAGGCCCGGGCTCCAGAATGCTCACCTATACATATATATACACACAATGAGCTACAGCCCAATGAATAACATTAAGGTAAAGGGGTTAGTGAACGAAATTCGAATATATCATAAGCAGAAAACAGACCAGAGCATAATCATTCTCATATCAGAACATAATAATGGTACATCCCATAGAACACATCACAGAACGTCTTCCGACTAGAGTAATCAGTTTCGGATACCGATTAAACACATATCACCACAATGAAGTGGCTAACGAGATCTCGTAAACTTGTATGTCATGGACCCGCATTTTCATGTCGTCCCCCATGACTTGGGTCTATCTATGGATGCCATAATAGATTTCAAACTTGGAATATTCGTTCATGAAAACAGATATCATTTCAGAAATCAGAACTTATCATATTTCATTTGGAACATAATTCATATGAACGTATCTTTACAATAACGTTACTCTCAGTGGTTCCAGTAAGCAGTCAATCAACCCTCGAGTCTTGACCTACAACCACAAAATACATAACACAAGCATGTCTTATCATTACACATTCAGGTGGCTAGTAAGGCTTAGTTCTCATTACATTGGTTCTTATTCTTTCTTATCACATTGCCTAAAACACACACACTTGCAGTCTCGGAACTTGGTACATTCTTTTCTTAGTGTGTTTCTAATCCATAACCTCATTACTATGGCTTAATTAAGGCTTCGGAATGCCCAAGATGCAATGAGGATGCCAAAACATGCCTTGGAACACTTAGGCAAAATTTCTGAAAATAAGGTCCACGCTCGAGCGTAGCTTTTCTCGCTCGAGCGGACATGCAAAATGTGAATGGTCACTTGAGCGCACATTCCTTCACTCGAGCGATTTGTAAAAGACATGAAACTTCTGGGAGCTTGCAATTCAAGCTCGAGCTGACTTTTGGTCGCTCGAGCGGAGTGCACGCACTCAGATTGGTCGCTCGAGCGTGAACTTCCACGCTCAAGCGTAGATGCAAATTCTGGAATTTTCAGATTGCACCTTTGAGCTGAAAACTCGAATTCCAACCTTCAAAACACATCTCTTGGTCCCCAAAACTTGAGATAACATAGTAAACTTGTAAAACATGAAGAATTATAGATTATTTCATAAAATCATGGCCCAAGAGTTTGTTAAAAACTCACAATTTCAACTTAAAACATGATGAATGTTCATGAACACAACATGCATGGGTTTTCTTGGTCTTGAGCTTCCCAAAACATGATTAAACACCACAAAACAACTTGAAACTTGATGATTTCCCCAAATGAAGATGAATTTCAAACATGCAAGAGAGGATTCATGGAAATCATGCTCAATTTGTAAGAAAATGTACATGCATGCAAAACTTTTCAATCTCTTTGCTCCAAAACTTATGAAACTTGTAAATTGAGCTCATAAGCCCCATGCATGTAAGAAATCCCTTTTCAAAATATGAATTTAAGGTTCAAAACATGATAATTCAAACATGGATGATATGAATCATGTTCAAAATGATGAAATTAAACTAAACTAAGCATGCATGTATGAATTAACTCTAAATTCATCATCTTTGGTCCAATTCTTGTACACAATCACAAATTCTTCTTGAAATGATCTACTTGATGGTTAAAACTCATAATTAAGTCTTAAATCCTTACCTAGAGTCTTCAATAGCTAGATATTTGCACAATCTTTGACCAATTCAAGCTATAGCCTTCAATTTCTCCTTAATCTCTACCTTTCTCTCTCTAGAATTGTGCTCCCTCTCTCTCTAAAATGTCTCACCAGATTTTTCCACTCAAGGGATAAAAGAAATGAGCTCAAAATGAGCTTATATCTCATATATATGTTTATGGTGCTAAAATACATTAATTAGAAGATAAGGCTTGCCAAACGCAACTTAAAGAATCAGACTGAATCAATTTTTAATAAAATTTGCCATATGGTTCTAAAAATTTCAAATAACACATCGGTGTAGTCAATTTCGGTTTCGGGTGCCGATAAGGCTTTTGATTTACATATTAAAGTGAAATTCCAAACAGATATTTCTATAAGTAACAGATAGAAAGCCAAAATCATACAAAGTGCAGAATAAATACATAATTTATTTTAATCCTCTCGTTAACATCATTAAATACGGATTAGTGGCTAATTACGGATAGGGATTTTACAATTTGGTTAAGGAATTTTATCACAGGGCTTCGAATTGTGGATTCAATTTCTAGGCCATTAAAGGTTTACTGTGATAATTTGGCTGTTGTTTTCTTCTCTAACAATAACAAAAGTGGCAGCCGAAGCAAGCATATTGACATAAAGTATCTTGTTGTTCAAGACCGTGTTAAAAAGCAAGAAGTCAGCATTGAGCATATTAGTACCGATATGATGGTTGCAGATCCCATGACCAAATGTCTTTCTGTAAAGGTGTTTTCAAAACACGTTAAGGGTATAGGACTTGTTAGGTTTTGGTCTTGGCAATCCCGTTTAATAAAACTCCTTTCAGTTGTAATTTTATTCATTATTTTACTTCAGTGAGGCTATGAGCTTGTAGATGTGAATCCAACCTGAATTGTGCCTATGCAAAAGAGTTTGTGATCTTAATCCTATCATGTTTGCCACTTCCAGTCGAAGTTGTTTGTTCACTCGAGCGAAGGAATGTGCGATTAAGCGTAGAATCTTTGGTCCCAGAAGTTTTCACTGACTGTAAAAATACTGAGAAGACGCATTTCTTGCTGGAGCGATGCTTTGGTGGCTCAAGCGAAGACACCTGGAAAAACACACGTTTTAGTATCCTCACTCGAGCGAAAGTAAGCATTCCTTCGCTTGAGCAACCATCGTGGCCCTATTTGCTATAAAGTTGCATTTCAGTCTAAATTTAGGGTTACAGCTTCTAGATCTTCTTCTTGGGTATTAAGGTTTTTATCTAGGGCTTCTTTGCTTGTTTTCTTTGATATCTGTGAGAGTTTAATCATAAATTGAGTGAATTATATCAAAGGGTTTGTTTAGTTTGTTTTATTCACAATGGAGAGAGTTGTTCTTCGGTGGGTTCCATGGAACTTGAGCCTGAAGCTTTGGTGGATTCTGGAGTGGCTCATCATCGTGGATTCGATATTGGCGTTGTGGTTTCAACATTGGCCAAGACAATTCTGAGGTAAAGACGGTGGTGGAAGAGGCACATTGGGGTCTGTTCGATTTGGGCGTGGATTTGCTAGGTAATTGAGAGTACACTTGTGTAATTCATTTTTGTCTCCTTAGTAGATTGTTTTGTGGCTTTGGCCCATGGTTTTTTTTATCACAATTGGAGGCGCTCCAATTGTGGTTTTTCCACGTTAAAATCATTGTGTCAATTTGTCTTGATTGTTTGATTGGGATTGTTGTTTACTGGTTAAAATTGATTCATAATCATAAATCAATATCTCGGGGGTTTTTTAGATTTTTCAAGACTGATTGGTTAGCTTAATAATATTTCTAGTTGTTGTTTGTTTTATTTTATTTTGTGATGACATTTTGATTACTATTAAAGAAAAGCATCATTTTGTGCACCTAAAGTATTTCTGGTGCTATGCAATCTGTTATCTCAAGTAGGCAACCCAAGAAGAGAGGTGAATTGGGTTATTTAAAAAAAATTACAATATTAAAATTTATAAACACAATATTCAGAATTTTAACAAATAAAAGACAGAATAATAATTATCAATATAAAAAATAAGAGATATAGGAAAAGAAAATCAAACACTGAAATTTTTAGTAGTTCGGCACGCCAGGCCTACGTCCACTTCCCAAAGAACTTCCTTGAGAATTTCTTTACTATCAAAATATTTTAATACACCACCAAGTCTTCACCAAGCTTGTGGATTTTGCATAGGACTTACTATTATCTATTGAGCCTCACTCAACAATGTGCCTGTTTGGTGCAGCTTAAAAGCTGC
This sequence comes from Camellia sinensis, assembly GCF_055761805.1. NCBI lineage: Eukaryota > Viridiplantae > Streptophyta > Magnoliopsida > Ericales > Theaceae > Camellia > Camellia sinensis. The sequence continues at coordinate 120,454,412 of NC_138971.1, read as the reverse complement.
TTATTTCAGCTTTCAGCTTAATTTAAGCTATTTTGATATTTTTGGTTTAGCTTAACAATGCAGCTTATAGCTTTTTGTAAGTCAGAAATCAACTTATTCTTTGAGTGGGGCAGGAGATACTTAATTTATAAGTCAGAAATCAGCTTATGTTTATAGTTATAAGCTATAAGCTGTTAAGGCATAAGCTATAAGCACTTTCCCACAGCTCTACCAAACAGGGCCAATAAATGCCTTACCCTTACAAAAATCTCTCACAAAAAGAATGAATAAAAATAAGTGGTACTTATTCCCTCTTTTACAATAATTCTCTCACAAAGAGTAGATATGAAAGTGTAAGAACAAAGGCTACACTTAGATATGAAAGTGAAAGAGCAAAATAGAATATACTCAAAATTTTGAAGCACACACAAATTTTTTCTCTTCAAGTTATTGATTTTTCTTCACACAAAACACTTCTATTTATACCCAAAAATATACCTGTTGGAGAGGCAGACGCTCCTCTAACAAATCATGAGGCATCTCTTTGCTTCAACTTTTCATCACGAGGCACCCTTTCCCTTTGTCAAACATTGTGGCTGAAATTTGAACAAAACTCACAAACATGTGGGTTTTGACTAATATATATTGTACATATATATGTATAAAGAAATAAGGTAAAAAATTCCTGCAAAGTCCACATTAATTTATATAAAGATGTAGCTTCGACATTCAATTTCAACTTCAACATGTGAATTAAAATTCAACATATGAATATGCTGCAATTTTGCAACCATTTCTTTTTATATTATATATATATATATATATATATATGTGTGTATCCCTTCTAAAAGTTTTGTAATTGTTGAAGAGAGTATAAATACACTCAAATAAAAATAACCAATCATCCCATGTGAGTACATTAAGTTTGTCAAAAAATGACAACTCACTAAAATCACATTTGTCAAAAAGCTATAACTAATCAATTTTAATTTTGTCAAAAAGTGAATAGTGATCAGCCGAATTTTTTCAAAATCATGAATAGTAATATTTTCAAAGTATTTCCATTTAATTAAAATTTATAATAAATATATCATACAACTTATATTTTAAACACGTAATATTTTGTGTCAAATAATATAGAATACGTATATTAAAATTCAAAATTCAAAATTTTCAAATAATATTTTAGACATCATCAAAATTAAACAATATGATTAACACAATCCATTGGGACTATTGATCAATAGAGATCATTGGACCCAAAATAACATATTAAAGTTATTTATAAAGAATGACACCACATAAAGTTGAGAGTATCATGCAATATAATACATGGAAGGAAATACTCAATTGATAGAGTATAACTACCATGATTTGTGTATTATGACTCTTTATAAGGTTTGGGTTTTCATATTTAATGGCCATAATCAATTTGTTAGTTACCCGAAAGTCAACAAAATGTGTCATATGTGCCAAGTGGGAAAATGTAAGCATATCCATAAGGTGACTCATATGCCACATGTTTGTTTTATTTATTTATATTATATATATTTTAATCAGTTTAATGGGTAACTAACGTGAAACATGTCCACTACTCCACAAAATGGTTTCATGGGAAGTTACAACTTCTCTGATGGTGGGAATTTATGAGGAGTTACACTTGGATCATGGTTCCAAGCCTATCTATATATGCATGTGATAGCCATCAAATCACAGATGTTGTTTGTGAATAGAATAAGCTTGAAATTCTACTCCTTCCACTTTTTCATATGGTTCTATGAAAGGGTTTTGTGTTTTATGAGTGGTTTTATTTATACAATCAAGACTTCATCAATCATTCAAAGGCTTTAACATCGTGGCAGGAGGTATTCTTCTTTCTTATTGAATTATTTTAATTCTCACAGAGCTTACTGCAAAGGGCTCCATCGAGCCTATTTACAAAAATTGTGGATTGGTTGTGGATAGCTACAGGATGCACTCAAGCATACATTCTGCTTTAAAGGAGTTTTGCTTTATATCAGTGTTTACTATGGATTCAGATACTCAAATTGTTACTCAATTGATCACTATTATAGTCAATGCTTCCTCAACTTTGGTGAGGCTATTGTTGATGGCAGGTTTGAATAGTTTTTCAAGTTCACTCATTTCAAAGTTGTTTACTTGGGAAGGTGGCAGAACTCAATCACCATCACATTGAAGTCGTAGACATCAAAATTCTCAATGCCCTCAAGAATATGAAATAATTGAGGTTTCTTAGTATTTGAGGAATTTGTTTGATTACAGAGCTTCCTCAATCCATTTCACAACTGACTAATCTTAAGATTCTGGATCTCAAAGTGTGTCACAATCTTGAGATGGTTCCAGATTGGATTGGCTTGCTTAAGAATTTGACACCCTTGGACATATCTGAGTGTTACCTTTTAGATCACATGCCTAAGGGGCTTGGCGCACTATCTAATCTCCAAGTCCTTAATGTTGTGTTTGGTTGGGGGATTTGGGAAGGGATTTGGAAAGAAAAAATCAAAAGGTGTGTGAAACTAGGTGAAATGTAAGCATATTTTATCCACATTTCACCTACATTTTCCTTTTTCCTTTCTAAATTCCCTAACCAAACACAGGGTAAGGGATTTATTATTGGAGATTCCAAGGACAAAAGGTCATGTGCTATCAATGATTTGACAAAATTGCCAAAGCTGCAAAAATTGAGCATATCCACAAGTATGAAAGAATTTCCAATAGATCTGCAACTTCATCATTTACAAAGATTAAAATTCCTACATAAGTTGAAAATATGGTGGCCAGGATGCATTTTATGAGGTAAAACTAATAATTCACCTAAGCAAGCACAGCTATGTGCCAAGCGGACAACACTCACAAGATCATTCACTGAGCAACACGATCCAGAACTTCCTCTCTCGTTGGAACTTCCTTCATCATTGCAAAAATTAGAGCTTGAGTGTTTCTGTGAGATAACTACAACCAGTTGGTTGTGGACTAACAATTTTAAGAACTTGAAGAAACTTTATATCAGAAGAGGACTACTGTGTAATCTAGACGAAATAGTAGCTACCACAATTGAAATGTCACAATTGAAGTACTTGAGTAACTTAGAGATGCCTTGGAAAGATGTTATGATGTTATTTCCCAATTTGATTTACTTGGAGAAAGTAGAATGTCCCGGCCTTAATTCCTTCCCGTGTGATCAGAATGGTGTTTGGATGAGCAAACACAAAATCAAGAAATAACATCGATGAGAAATGCGGTAGAAGAAGCTACTGAGGGAGGAAGGGAGACCTCTTTCTATTGTCTTCCCTTTCTACTTCTAGGCTAGCAAATTAATGTCTTGAGGGATAGTATAGTAATTTCCCTCTCATGAAAAACTAGTTGTACATATTTATTTATTGAATCAAATGTATATGCCTTCAAGGTCATTCATCAAGGCTTCTTTACATGAATTCAATAAAGTTGCATTTATTGGTAATTTTGTAAAAAAACAAACTTTCGTTTTTAATTTTATCAATTTAAGTTTAAATTTTTTTTAATTTGTTTTCAATCTAAATCATTCACCTACTTCATTTTAAGTAAAATTGATAGAAAAATAGTATTTTAACCATTAAACTCAATATAGTTTTGCAAAAAATATCTAAAATATCTTTTTTTTATTGAGTTTAATAACTAAAATATACTTTTTTTGAGAGTTTAAATTAAAGAAAGTAGACAAATAATTTAAGTTGAAAACAAACTAAAAGATCATAATTTAAATTGAAAAAAATTAAAAACTCATACATTTTTTTTATAAGGCTCGAATTAGAGATGTAATCGGTTCAGTACGGTTGATATTTAGGTAAAAAGATTTACCGAACCGATAATGTCGGTTTTATTATTTTGAACATCGATATAGACCGCTTTTTCCATCAAACCGCACCAAAAAGAACCGATTGAAACGGTTCAGATCGATACGATTTAATCATCTAGGACTCTTCAAACTTGAGTCACTTTTAAATATAATCACTAATGTATATAAAAACATTAAATTAGTTACTTGTCCACCATTTCAAATATATCAAATCCATCAATTTAATATATACTTTTCAATTCCTAGATTAACAAAAATAAAAATAAAAAAAGTTTAAAAATACTAAGATTTCAAGAATAATGAGTTAGAATTAAGATTATATATAATAAGAGTTACAAACTTAGGTTATAAAGATGATAAAGTTAATTAATCAAGGTTAATAATTTATTATATTTATTAATATCATTATATTATTAGATTATATATATATATTAACAAACTTCAGAAATTTGACAATATGTTAATTGAACAAACACAACTTCATTGGATGTGTTGAAAATATGATTTCAAAGTAAAAGTCATAAACAACATATCACAAAGCGATATCAAATCAAATCTTAAGTCTCATTAAATAGGATCAGTTACATCACAAAGTGATATGAGTTTAAAATTGTATGAGTTTGGGAAATTTATTTTAAAAGGGCATCGGATTTGATTATTTTATTTTATTTTATTTTATTTTTGTTAGGTATAGTCTTGAATATTTTCAGCTAAGATCTTAGAAAAAGGATGGCTTACTGAACTCTTCTTTCTGGTCCAATTTGGCAGGCTCAGAAATGTGCAAGTATGTGCAAAAGTCTGGAATGGGTCAAAAATTAAAAAATAAAAATAAATCTATTTATTTTCGTGTCTCCGTCTCTCATGATCTATTTTTCTCTTTGAAACCCAGACCAGACCATCAAGAAAAAATGTTTTCACTCTCTCTCTCTTTATATATATATATATATACACTCTAGCCTAGACTCCAACACGACCATGTTCTGGTTGTAGTTCCTTTCAAAGCCATGGGCAATAGTATCTCCCAACCAAATCCACTTAACAACCACCACCTCAAAGCCAGGTGTCTCTCCGTAGCCTCCCCTCGAAACTAAAAGATTGGTTGACTTTTTTCTTGATGTTCCCAGCAATGGTTACTATAAAGAAAAGACTTGTGATTCACTGGTGGATTGGAGCTAGAATTGCATCCCCAATTGTAATGGATCAAAAAACAAAAAAACAAATTGCGTTGGAGAAGACGGCAGAGGATTTTGGCTATGAGTTCTTGGATGACCTTACTGAAAGGGGCTTCATCGAGCCTATCTATAAAAATTGTGGCTTGCTCATCGATAGCTATAGGATGCACTCCAACATACATTCTGCTGTAAACAAGTTTTGCTTTATATCAGTGTGTACTCTGGATTCAGATACTCAAATTGATAATCCATATGATCACTATTATAGTCAATGCTTCCTCAACTTTGCTGAGGCTATTGTTGATAGCAAGTTTGAACGGTTTTCAAAGTTCGCCCATTTCAATGTTGTTTACTTGGGAAGGTGGCAGAACTCAGTCACACATCACATTGAAGTCGCAGACATCAAAATTCTCAATGCACATAAGAATATGAAACAATTGAGGTTTCTCAGCCTTCAGGAATTTCTTTGATTACAGAGCTTCCGCAGTTCATTTCACAACTGACTAATCTTGAGATTCTTGATCTCAAAACGTGTCGCAATCTTGAGGTGGTTCCAGATTGGATTGGCTTGCTTAAGAGTTTGACACACTTGGACATATCTGAGTGTTACCTTTTAGATTACATGCCCAAGGGGCTTAGTGCACCATTTAAACTCCAAGTCCTTAAGGGATTTATTATTGGAGATTCCAAAGACAAAAAGTCATGTACTATTAATGATTTGACAAAATTGCCAAAGTTGCGAAAATTGAGCATATCTATGACTATGAAAAAATTTCCAACAGATCTACAACTTTGTCATTTACAAGGATTAAAATCCCTACAGAAGTTGAAAATATCTTGGTCTGGATGCATTTTGCAAAGTAAAATTGATGATTCACCTAAGCAAGCACAACTATTTGCCAAGCGGACAACACTCACAAGATCATTCACTAAGCAGCATGATCCAGAACTTCCTCACCAATTGGAACTTCCTTCATCGTTGCAAAAACTAGAGTTTGAGTGTTTCCCTAAGATAACTACACCCAGTTGGTTGTGGACCGACAATTTGAAGAACTTGAAGAAACTTTATATCAGAGGAGGACTATTGTGTAACCTTGACGAAATAGTAGCTACCACGGTAGAAATTTTACAATTAAAGTACTTGAGTAACTTAGAAATGCCTTGGAAAGACGTTATGATGTTATTTTCCAATTTGATTTACTTGGAGAAAGTAGAATGTCCCGGCCTTAATTCCTCCTCGTGTGATCAGAATGGTGTTTAGATGAGCAAACACAACATCAAGAAATAACATCGATGAGAAATGTGGTGGAAGAAGCTACTGAGGGAGAAACGGAAACCTTTTTCTATTGTTTTCCCTTTCTACTTCTAGCCTGGCAAATTAATGTCTTGAGAGATAGTATAGTCATAGTAATTTCCCTTTCTCATGAAAAACTAGTCGTACGTATTTATTTATGCGTAATGCTAGAGGTCCCAAATGTTTTACTAAATATTTTACCAATTGTCTCACATGGGTGTAGGACCCACACCATGTGGGTCCCATACCTATGTGAGACATTTGGTAGAATATTTGGTAAAACATTTGGAGCCTCTAGCATTTTTCTTTATTTATTGAATCAAATGTATATGTCTTCAAGGTCATTCATCAAGGATTCTTTACAAGTTTTCAATAAAGTTGCATTTGGGTAAGGCAGAGCATGTATTTACTGGCAATTTTTTTTGGGTGAAATTGCAAAAGGAAAAAATAAATAAAAAATCAGAGTTTGAATTTTGTAAAATTTCCTTTTAAGTAAATTTTATAGAAAAATAGTATTTTTGCCATTAAACTTAATGTAGTTTCTCAAAAAATTATCTAAAATATCTATTTTTATTGAGTTTAATGATTAAAATATATTTTTTTCGAGAGTTTAAATCAACAAAAATAGACAAATAATTTAGGGAAAATTAGTCTAAGGTCCTTCTCCCATTTTTAATAATGGAAGAGATCCATAATAATATTTTCTGATGTGTAAAGTCCCTCAACCCCACACCTTTATATCACAAAGAAATTTGACTCTCACAACCATGGCACTTAATCTCTGACAAAGATAGACCAGTATTTCTCTCAACAAGAAGAATATAGTGAGGGAGCCATAAAAGGTGAAGATTGGTCATCCATGGCGAGCATGGGCATCATCCTCTGCAACTACTCAGCAACCACTACTCCCACTCTCCATTTTCAAACCCCCAAATCAACATCAACCCCTCTCCAACAACTTGTACTCAACTCTCCTTCCATACCCATATCACTTCGAAAGACGACCGGAGGCTTGTCTGTGGTGACCCGAGCAGGTCCTGGCACTGGCACTGGCACCTATATTTTTGCATTCGTCCTCTCTCTCTCTCTCTCATCTTCATCACTATCTTCACTACCTCCCGAATCACCGATAAGCTCGACCACGATTTCCTTCAAGAGGTTTTTTTATTCTTTTTCTTATTCTTCCTCCTACCTATTTCATATCTTTTTTTTTTCGTGTGTGTTTGTTTCAACAATTAGAATGTTCTACTTGGTTTTTTTGGTAACTGGTTCAAATAAATTTTGAATACTTTTGTTGATTTAATGGTCAATTGACGAGTGTCGCTATGTTGTTGATTTAATGGTCATCAGTTTGTGCCCTTTGCAGAACAGAGGATGAATCTTTAAATAACATTATTGCTCATTTGTTTGGAAACTGTGGTCTAGCATCATCAAATGGTGAGGAGTGCAATAGGTTGTACCAGGTACAGTGGAATGCTTGCTTCATTGGTGGAGTGGATGGAAGTTTAAAAAAGGGAAACTGCAAAAATGGAAAGCTATACCAACAACAACTTTTTGGTCTGTGTAGAAACACAAAAATGAAGTTATTTTTAGTGAGGTCCAACCCAATCTTGAAGAACTTTGCGACCTCATCAAGGTAAGAGTGGCCATGTGGATGAAGTCAAATCTGGTGAGAAGAGATTATTTAATTAACCAATTTGTATCAAATTTGGAGAGTGGGAAGTCCAGAGAAATTTGGAGAGAATTTCTCTAAAGAGTGGGATGTCCAGAGAAATTTGGAGAGAATTTCTCTGGGCCACTGTAATGGTGAATTTCTCTGGTTTGAACCAGAATATCTAGCATTGTATACACCTTAGTGTTGGGATATATCTCCTTATTGGAGTATGGGACCCAATTGGTTTATTAAAAGAGTTTAATTTGACTTGGTATTAGCTATAATATATTTTTAATATATTATATCTAATTTGTGGAAACCCAATTCAATTTGGTAACAACTAGGATTTTGTTTGAAAAGCCCATTAATCAACAATATATATATATATATATATATTGTTTATGTTTTTGCCCCGAGGGAGTGAAGAAAAACGGCAGCAGCTAGTTGGTTTTTTTGGTGAGGTTGTGCTTGGGAAAAATCTCAGGCTGCTGGTTTGCTTGGTTTATTGGCTTTATTTTGAAGTTGATTTGGTTCGTTATTTTGGATCTTCTACAACTCTAGTTCTGAAGATTTTGGTTCATCTATTTGGTGAGGTCTTTCCTCTTTTTTATTTGTGATTATTTGGAATTCACCTAACAGTGATTTTGTGAGACCATTCATGTCTCGTTTGTAATCGTTTGGAAACTCTTTGGTTGATAGTGGAATTAGATTTCGATCCCGTGAATGTACCTCACATTAAGGGAACCACGTAAAAATTCTTGTGTTGCTTTTGATTTAATTTTTCTGCATTAGTTTTTATTCCCATTGATTGATTTACTTATGGGGAATCACATATTTTCCCTAACAACTGGTATCAGAGCTTATGGTTTATTTGGGTTTAATTATTTGTGTAAATCAATGGAGGGGAATGTGGGTCGTATGTCTAGCTTCAATGGAAGTAATTGGGTAACTTGGAAAACTAAAATGGAGGACCTATTATTTTGTAAAGATTTGTATGGGCCTATTGAGGGTGATAGTGGCAAACCGGATGATATGAAAGATGATGAATGGAAGAGGCTTAACCGAAAAGCCGTTGGTGTTATCCGTCAATGGATTGATGACAGTGTGTTTCATCATGTTGCTACTGAAACTTCAGCACATGATTTATGGGAAAAAATTAGAAGGCCTTTATGATAGGAAATCAGCCACAAATAAAGCTTTTCTGTTTCATAAGTTGGTTAATTTAAAATATAAAGATAGCAGCCCTATACCGGAACATCCAAATGAAATAAAGAGTATTGTTAACCAACTTGCTTCTATGAAAATTGTTTTTGATGATGAGTTACAGGCTTTGATGCTACTTAGTTCCTTACCCGAACGTTGGGAGACTTTGGTTGTGACAGTTAGTAATTCGGCGCTCGATGGAGTTGTCACAATGGGCCAAGCCACTAGTAGCTTGTTGAATGAAGAAACTAGAAGAAAATCAGCAGGTTCCTCTCATTCAGAAGCATTTGTTGTGAGAGGCCGAAGCAAAACAATGGGGGAGGAGTAAGACTTCTCATGGTCGTGATCAAAGCCGTGACAAATTAAAAGATGGTTCTTTCTCAAAGAAAGACATTGAGTGTTACTATTGCCATGAGAAAGGGCACATGAAGCGGGAATGCTGAAAGCTCAAGAACAAAGAGAAAAGGCGTGACAAAAGTGTGGATAAGAAGCAAGAAGACAGAACAGCAGTTACTACCTGTACGAGTACGAAATAATTCTTCTCGTATGATCTTGTTGATCAAGTTTGCACTCCTCCAAACAACGTTGCTTTGCCACCTGAAAACACAAACGTGAGCTAACCGGCGGGTGTGTGCCGGAAATCCCTCCGATGCCTAAGTCAGCAAATAGACAATAGATAATAAGCTCTGTGTATTCAAGAGTAAGAATTGGGATACCTCTTCATAGGTCTGGTCATGAGCTTTTATAGATTCTGCTTAGCACAATCCTAGTAGAATTTCAACTCTCCCTATGAGAGTCTTCCTAGGAATCACACACCCTATTCACTACCAACCAAGTGAGATGGTTTTGCACAACCCTAGTAGGACTCTACTCTCCTTAGCAGAGTCCTCCTAGGAGTCACACTCCTACTCACTGCCAACCAAGTAAGATGGTTACCTCCTTTATATAAGCTATTGCAACCACACCGAGCTAAGTTACCTCGGTCACACACTTAGGTAATGATGTAGATGGCGCCTGGCCGTAAGACCGGCCGAGCTATACCAAGCCCGACATCCTTTCTCACCAATACCTTGACTAACCACTAGGCCCACTTTCTATTGCCGGGTGTCGTTGGAAGTGGTCCTACTATGTCCAAACCCCACATTACAAAGGGCCATGGGCTAGTTAATGGTAGAAGCTCTCTGGCTGGTTGATGTATTTGGTGTGCGAGCTTCTGACATTTCTCGCACTTCTTGACATGCTGCTCTGAATCTGCTTGCATATAAGTGTGGACACACCCCAAATGTCTTGGGAAGATCCCGTTTCGTTCATTTGGGCTTACCACAATTCGAATTCAAATGTCACGGTTCTGAATCTAATCTCACAATCTGCGATGTGAGACCGATAAATCACCAAAGAGTCCAAATCCGAAAAATCGTTTTGGAAAACTGATTTTTAATAAAGAAGTACCAAACATGGACTGCTTTGCTAGATACAGAGTCGCCACCTAAATATTTTATTTTGGGGGAATTTAGGAAACCCTGACTCGTGCCTAAGGCCACGTGTCCATCATCACCAAAGTTTCCTTGGCTTAGGAACTTGGGTACGATTGGGGAAGGTCATTTAATAAGCACCCCCGCTCGCCCGATCAAAGATCGGCCTGTACTAGGCATGATATCTTGTTCTTTAAAACACATGTGTTCTTATTCTGATTAATTAGCTAGTCTTACTATGTGATGCGCACAGCAAACAAGTATAGACTAGATCGCCTAATTTGGAACAAAGCATCGCATATTCGTTTGTTTGGAAAATGGTTTGAAGTTTGCTACTCGTAAGTAGGCTAAAATGCGGATTTCAATGAATTGTTCCAATTCAAGTAATCCAACCTTCACCCACAGACAATCAGGCAGTTAATCACATAAGCAATTAGCCTCATGGAAAACATGCTAACATGGCAACATTAACACACATGCAGTATGCTAAAGCGTAAACACTCACAGTGTACTCCGAGCCAAAATAAAGAACTAGTTAGAAATCATGCATGATCCTAGTTCATGTTAAGATGGCTAATGCAACACATGCAAAAATGCAATTAAAATAGGCTCGGCTATTCTAATCATGTCATGTGAAATGCAACTTGGTACATGTATTCAAATTGGAATTGAAATACAATGCAGTTAGTATGATGCGCCGAGCCCAGTGCATGCAAGATAGATGAATGGATGCAAACATGCGAGCATAAGATATGCTAAATAAAATATGCCCTAAAACTAACCATCGTAAGCAGTTAAGTAAAAGGGAGAAAGAAATGGGGGTTGGAAGACATGCATCACACACACGCACACTTATTACAACACTTGGCTCTCTCGAGGGAGAGACCGAATAAGAAGCTAACTAGCTAATCCAAGCTAATTAAACTAATTATTACAACACAAATTAATTAACTAATCCTAGTTAACTAATTATTACAGAACGGATTGAATAGCTAACGCATGAACTATTAAGAGTACAAACCAAAGCGTAAACTAGCTATCTAAGCATGGCAGCTAAGGAAAGCAGTAAAACAGGAGGTTCTCGGAGGGAGAAGACTGGATGCATGCTCGGTTGCCTCATTTGGAAATCCAATGCGATGCCCCGATTTGCCTCTATTTTCATCTGTTCTCAGAAACTTGCATCAAGCTCCAGAAAGCTAAAACTTCATCTTGGGAGTCTTGTGGGAGGGTGGCCGACCACTTTTGGTTGTTGAAAAACCAGAAAAGTGGTCGGCCAGCTAGTTTTTCTGGCTGGCCGACCAGTTGTTGCTGCTGAACTATAATTTGCTACAACAAAGAGCAAGAAAGGGCATGGCAATGTATTTGCAAGATATGTGTGCACAACCACTCCTCCCTATCATGTCATGAACTCAAGGGAGTGTAGGTTCTCGACCCTCGAGCCACCAATCGCGCATTTCAATGCATGATGGCCGAGAGGCGAAGTTGCACAATTCAATATGAAATGAATGCACAAGTAAACACATAAAGCCTAAAACTCTATCATGTATGATCAAAAGCGTCGGTAACCGGGAATTAAGGCACGTTTCATCACTCTAAGTATGAAACGTCCCTCTTTTCTCTTGTTTGGACTAACACCTATTCCAAACACGATGCAAGCAAGAAACATGGCATGCACAATGCTATGTAATGCAACCTTAGCATGCGAACATGCAACTACATAGCATACTCAATGCAACTAGCAACCTAGCATACACAATGCAAGGCATAACATGGCATACACAATGCTAAATGCTAAGAACTAGATGGCATACTCAATGCAAGACAATCATGAGGGTTCTTAACACAATGTAATGTATGCATGCACAATGCAATGTAACAAGGGCAATAATGTGCAATGCACCAACCATGCAACAACATACAAACCATACACTCGATGGACTTAAACCGAAATAGACAGACCTCAGTCATGCCAAAACAGTGGCCATAATGCTAAAATCAAGGCACCGAAAACACATACAAGCATGCATGCCAATTGGCTCACCAACTGAGGCACTAAGGTGCAACTCTCAAGAACACCTAAAGAGTGAAAAGTATGGAAGTGTAACAACACTAAGTGCACTGAAATTAGACAAGAAATGATGCCAAATCACTTAATCAACACAAGCATGGCAAGCAATGGTCCTTAAAGCTTAAGACAAGCAAAGAGGACTACACATGAGGCATGCAATACATGGCACAAATGCATGAACTAAGCATGGACAGAGCTCAAGTAGATCAAAATAAGGACCTAAACATGCTGAGATGAGGGCTCAAAGGCCTAAGCATGCAAGCATACTGTAGACACCCCATTTTTGACCGCCCTTAAGACTTGGGCACCACTGATGTTTTGCTTGGCGGAGAAAGGTGTGCAGGGCAAAGGTTCAGTTTCTTCGGCAAGAAGATAGACAAATCCCAACTTCACACCCCATTTTAGACCAGAGCTATTTTGAATGGTTTTTAGACCTTAAAACCCTCTCTTTCGAAACATTTTTGAAATAAAATTTCTACGATGTTCCGAGACTCACATTTTGTCAAAAAATGCGCTTTTCGATAAACCGAGTAAGGACAAGGTGGAAATGAATGAAAGAGAGATGAAATCTTTGAAAAATCTTTCAAAACACCTTGCTTAGGGGTTTGAAGTTGAAGAAAAGAGGAGAAGAGGGGAGAAGCCAAGTTGGAGAAGAAGATAGGCAAGAATCGCTAGGAGAGGGACGGGCAGTCCTCGCTAAATCAAGCTTATCAGTCTATACACTTGGAGTTAATCTATGAGGCCACCACCGTTGGAAAGAAGACTTCCGGGGCTTCATTTTCATTCAAGAATCTCTTAAATCCGAGTTCGGAGGGCGGAGATATGATTGGTTGAAGTTGGGCATCATCCCGGTTGGACTGAAACTGAGTAGCCTTCACCAAAATAAGAATAACTTTTTGTACAGTTGGAATTTTGATGCAAGTATGGTTCCATTGGAAATCTTACTTCCGGGGCTTCAATTTGGACACAAGATTGACCTAAAAAGGAGTTCATATGAAGAAGTTATGCCCGTTTGAAGTTGGACCTGCAGAGCAGATTTTTCCTGCCGACCGACCAAATATATGGCCGACCGGCCAAATAGATGGCCGACCGGCCAGAACAGATGGCCGACCGGCCAAATAGATTGCCGACCGGAAGATTAAAGTAGCCGACCGACCTTTTTTGCTAGCCGACGACCTTCCGGAGCATTCTGCAGATTGAGTGGATTCCAGCTGTGCCAGCTGGAGTGCACAGACTCGATCCCCCATGCACATGTGTGGTTGTTTTGCACCTTGTGAGTCTTTGAACCCCCTAACCTTCTAGAAGCTTGAACCCTTTGGCCAAGCTTCTTAGCTGTTTTAGCTTCCTCTAGAAGCCTTGCACCCCCCTTGAACCCCTTTGACCCTTTCCCTTTACTTAGCTTGTAAGTTAAGTGCTTCCCTTGCCTTATATAAGCACCATTCCTCTCCCTTTGTCTAGGTTGGATGTTTTGAACAAAAAAACCAGAGATATATAGATATATCTGATATATACACACATATATCCCTTCATCTCTCACTATATCTCTCCCATTCAACCATCAAACACCCTTGTTCTTGGGCCATTTCTTCATCAAATCATAGCACAAGGCATCCTTACTCCATTGCAGAAACTTGAGGCTGTTCTTTAGAGCTTAGGAGCACCTAAACTTGGTCCAAGAGGTGCTGGTTTGCTGGTCTTCAAGGGTGAGTTCTCCTCTTCCCTTTTCTAGTCTTTTCTTGCTTCATATCTAAGCCATAGTTGCTTGCATTTTTGGGCTCCGACCCAAACTGTAAATCATCATATTTTGAGGTCCTCTTCATGTTTTATTGAGGACCTCTTGCTGTTTGAGGACAGTAGCTTGCACTTGCTTCATTACCCCTCTTAAATGCCATTATCTTGCATGTTATTCTTGGCCTATACGTGATCTGTTTTGGAGCATGATATAAACTGTAAATAGGCTTATTTTGAGCGTCTCTTCAACATTGAAGAAGGGCTCAACACTGTTTGGGACCTCCATGCTATACTTGCCTTTATATTCTCTTTTGGGTCCCATTTTTGCATGCCTTGGCAGCCCCTGATGTTGCTGTTTTTGGACTTTGGTCCGAACTAAAAACAGCCATATTTTGACCCCCTTGTCATGTTCCATTAAGGGTCTTTGGCTGTTTGATGAATGTTTTGTATACTTGCTTCTTTGGCCACCTTTTGGCCCATTTCTTGCATAAGAGCTTAGCCATACCTATGTTTGTTTTTGGGGTTTTTACAGTTCTGTAAATGTGCATATTTTGGGCCCCTCTTCAATGTTGTTGAAGGGCCCTAACCTATTTGGGGTCAGCAGCTGTGAGTTGCTTCATAATCTCATATTTAGGGCCATTTTTGCATACTAGTTTTGCCCTATTTATGTTTGCTGTTTGGCCATGCTTTGAACTGGGAAAATGCTTATTTTGGGGCTGCCTTGCTACTGTCTATTCATTTCATGTCCGTATTTGTAGACGCGCCCGCGTGGGCCTCACGCTACTACAGTTCGGACTCGACTTTTGTCACGGTTCTTAATCTGAACCAAAGAGTCCAAATCTGGCAAATCGTTTTGAGAAACAGATTTTTGAAAAAGTAGTGCCAAACATGGACTGCTTTGCCAGATACAGAGTCGCCACCTAAATATTTTTGAAATGGGAAATTTAGGAAACCCTGACTCGGTGCCGAAGGCCACATGTCCGTCATCACCGGAGTTGTCTCGGCTCGGGAGCTTGGGTACGATCGGGGAAGGTCAGCTATGAGCACCCCCTTTCGCCCGGTCCGAAGACCGGCCTCTACTAACCGTGATATCCGTTTTTGAAAACTTTACGTGTTCTTAAACCAATTATTAGCCTAGAATTACTATGTTATGCGCACAGCAAACAAGTATAGACTAGATTGCCTAATTTGGAAATAAACATTGCATATCCGTTCGGTTTGAAAATGCTTTGGAATTTGCTACTCGCAAGTAGGCTAAAATGCGGATTTCAACGAGTCTTTCCAACTCAAATAATCCAACCTTCACCCACAGGCATTCAAAACAGTTTAACACATAAGCATCTAGCCACATGTTTAAGCATGCTGTCATGGCAATATTCACACTCATGTGATATGCTAAAGCGGAAATACTTACATAGTACTCCATGCCAAAACAAAGAACTTGTTAGCAAACATGCATGATCCAAGTCCATGTGAAGTGCCTAATGCGTCGCATACAAAATGTCGCTAAGATAGGCTCGGCTAATCCTAGATATGTCATGTGAAAATGCACAATTATCACATATTCAGTTTTTGATTTGAAAAACATATGCGGTTAGCATGATGTACCGAGCCTAATGCATGTAATACAAATGCATGGATGCACACATGCATAGCATAAGGTATGCTAAATTAAACGTGCCCTAATCTACCATCGTAAGCAGGTAAATAAAAGGGAAGAAAGACGTGAGGTTGGAAGACATACACACACTCACGCACACTTATTACAGATTTGCCCTCGCTCGGAGGGACCAAAATAATAATACAAATTAATTAACTACACTAGCTAATTAATATTACAAATTAACTAATTTAATTAACAAATTGAATAAATTAAATAAAGCGGGAAAATGCCTCGGGAAGCGCGCCACCATGCGCAAGCTGCCTCTGTTTTCCTTCCTTTCCTCCTCTGGAGGCTGTCAAAGCCTCAGGACTGATCCCTTGGACAGAGAGGATCACCACCGGCTGATTGAAATTGCCACCGGCAGTGTGGTATGGCCATCGGCACAAAATTGAATCTGTCGGCAGAGAAAATGGTGCCGGTCGGCACATTACACTGTCGGTCGGCAGAGTATTCCTGCAGAACCTGCAACTCACAGCAACAGAGGGCAAAACAAAGCATGGCAACACAATTCAAGGCATGTATGCACCAACCATGTCCCTTATCATTGTGATGACTCAAAGGGACATGTGCCTCGGTTCTCGAACCACCAATCACGCATTTCCATGCATGATGGCCCAAAGAACCAAGTATGCAACTTTGATTTCAAATGTATGCAAACCAATCAAACAAAACTCCCAATCCCTATCACCCAAGTCAAGGGACAAGGAATGCATGCAAGATGCAATGCAACCTAGGCATACAAGCTAAGGATGCAACATGGCATGGCAAAGCACTTATGCAAGCATACAAGCATACATATGGCAATGCAAATAAATGGAAAGATGGACTTATACATGAATTAGGCAGCTCTAAAATAGACCTAAAACAGTGGCCATAGTGCTAAAAAGTGAGGGCTAAATGGCATACACGCACACATGCACATAAGGACCAACACTTAAGCACAAAACAAACAACATTCAAGCACACTTGAAAGGGGCAAACAAGAGCAATTAGCATGCAACATAAGCATTGAAATCATGTCATAAAATGATGCCAAATCAAGTTATAAATCAAGTCAAGCATGCAACAAATGGCCTAGGTGTTCAAAGTAAACCAAAGTGGCATTGAGCTATACTTAACAAGACCAAACAAGGCATGCATTAAGCAACCAAAGACAGGTTTATAGCACGTTAAATCAAGGCTAAAGGGCTCTTTAGATGGCATCTAAATGGCCCAAATTCAAAGGCATACACCATGGCCAAAACATGGAGCATTGCAACACATGCTTTCAAAGCATTAAAGAGACATGCAAGGCAATCCAACAAGCATGGAAATGGGACTGAAATGGCATGTAGGATGATTCCAAATCATCAAAACAATGCAAAGATGGCATGCTACACATGCACATACTCAAGGCCAACAAGCCCAAATACAAAGGAGCTATATAATGCATGCAAAGATCAACCCAAGCGATTATGGACAGAGCTAAAACATGGCAAAATAAGCACATAAACTTCACAAATGCAAGCCTAAAACATGCTCCAACAAAGGCTAACAACCTAGAACATGTTAAGGCACAAATAAGGCATTACATGGCAACTATGCTAAACATGCATGGAGTTCCAAAACCAATTTGAAATCATGTTATATTATAGATATATAAGCATGAAAAATGAACCAAACATGCTCAACACACACTCAAGCATAGGCCTCCTTAAGAGGTCAAAATATGCCCTTTTCAAGGACAACAAGGAGGGGGGGTGGCCCTCTCCTTCTTAGGACTTCAAAGCATCATCTTCACCACTGAAATCCCTCAAGATTTCAGTGGTGAAGAGACCTCAACACCAAAATCCCGGAGCTAGCACAAAATGGCTCAAAATGAGGCCTTTTGAGGCCTAAGGGTGGTCAACAACCCTCAAACAATGAAACACTCTTAATAAACAATAACGAGGGCTTAAAAAAAGAACTTTTTTATGTTATACAATAATCACAAAAACAGCTCTAAGACTAGTAGAAAATCAATGCAGAAATGGGGGAAAAAGGGACTAGTTTCTTACCCTTGTAGTCCTCTTCAACAATGGTGCTCCAATGGCCTCCTTTGGCTTGAATCCAACACCAAAATCTCAAAACACACTCTTTAGAACCTCAGCTCCAAGAAGAAGGTGAAACACTAGGTGTTTGTGTGCAATAGTGAGACACAAAACACCTAGTGTGCAAAATGAGAGGGAAAGAGAGATAGGTTGTGTATGTCTAACCCTAACCCTAGAAAACCAGAGCTCTCCTCTGTATTTTCTCTCTCAAAAATGTCTAAGGCCTCTCCTTTTTCCTTAGAGAGGGCTTCTCTCTATATGCCTCTTGTAAAGCTTACAAGACAAGCTTTGCAAGAGGGAGATCCCTCCATACACGTGTATGGAGGGGAGCAAAAGCAATACAGCTGTCCAAAAATATCTGCAAAAGCAGATGAACAGCAATCGGCCGGCAAAAAATGCCATCTTGGCCAAAAAGAGTGCCGACCGGCACAAAAGAGTGCTGACCGGCAACAAAGAGTGCCGGCCGGCAAACTATATTGCCGGTGGCAGCAAAAACCAGCCGGTGGCATCTAGCCAATGCCGGTGGTGGGTGGGGATGGTCTACAAGCCTCACCCTGCCTTTCCAAGGCAAAACACAAGTGTTTGGTGCAAAACCAGACACTAAACGGTCGAGTTCGGAGATCCTGAGGCAAGGCACGCGAGCCGAGGCTTCCGGGAACTCCAAACGAACACAAACATGGATAATCACCGAGTGTTCAAACGGTGACGTCCAAGTCTTGAGGACGGTCAAAAATGGGGTGTCTACAATATTGTGCATGTTTGGTATAGCTATAGGCCATTTCGGGTGCCAAAATTCATGTTTCGGGACTATTCCATGCATCGGGTGTACTTTCGCCTCATTTCGGGGCTGTTTTCCCCCACATTTCAGTGCTGAAATCCCATTAGCATGTTTGCATATCATTTTCCATGCCATTGCATTGCATATGCCATTGCCTCGGTTTGCGTGCCCGTGTGCACGCATTTCGAGGCACTTCATTTTCATCCATCGGCCTCTTATGTGAGTGTGGCTGAGGCTCTCTCATGTTAGTATAAGCCCATGTTGCATTCTATATGTCATTTTAGCCAGTGCATTGCATATGCCATTGCCTCAGTTTGCGTGCCCGTGTGCACGCATTTCGAGGCACTTCATTTTCATCTTATGGCCTCCTATGTGAGTGTGGCTGAGGTCCACTTGTATTGGTGTAAGCCCATCTTGCATTGTGTATGCCATGTTTCAAAGCGTTGCGCATGTTATGTTGTTAGCATTGTGTATGCCATGTAGTTGTCTAGCATGCTTATATTCTTGTTTGCATACCTAGGTTGCATTGCATTGGCATGCATGCCTTGCCTCTTGATCATGTGATAGAGGTTGGGCTTTATGTGTTTGTTTGGTTTGCATGACATTTGAAATCAAAGCGCATACTTGGTTTCTTGGACCATCACGCATCGAAATGCGCAATTGGTGGTCCGAGAATCAAGGAACATCCCCCTTTGAGTCAAAAGCATGATAAGGGATGTGTTGGTGCACACATTTGCTTGGAATTTCATGCCATACACTGTCTGTCCTTTGTTGCTGTCAAAACTGTCTTCTGCAGGAAGTTTTTGCCGACCGGCAACATTCAGTGCCGACCGGCCATTTATTCAGTGCCGATAGCTTTATCTCCAGCCGATGGATATTGTACACGGCCGGTGGCCATCCCTCCCAGCCGATGATGTTCTGCAATGCTCATAGGAGGTTCTCTGGGACTTTGACAAGTTTTCAGAGAGGAAAAGGCAGTGAAAACAGAGGCAGTAGTGCTATGGCAGCGAGTTTCCGGGCGATATGGGTCAAGCATGCATCATTCGCGCATCCCGAGGCGGGGGCCGTGGCCACCTTCCCTTTGCATTTAATTTATTAATTAAATAGGAATTCTGTAATAATTAATTAAGTAGTTAGTTATTTATTCGGACTGTAATATTTATTCGGTCCCTCCGAGTGAGGGCGTATTTGTAATAAGTGTGGGTGCATGTGTGTATGTCTTCTATCCCCCACTTCTTTCTCCCTTTTATTTACCTGCCTATGATGGTAGACTAGGGCATATTTAAATTAGCATAACAGTATGATAGCATGCGTGCATCCATACATTTGTCTTACATGCACCAGGCTCGGCGCAGCATGCTAACAGCATTAGCATTTCAAATCTAACTTGAATACATGCTACCAGCGCATTTTCACATGTCATTCATAGACTAGCCGAGCCTACCCTAGTGACATTCCGTGTGCGTTGCATTAGGCATTTAAACATGGACTTGGATCATGCATTGATTGCTAACGAGTTCTTTGTTTTGGCACGGAGTACGATGTAAGTATTTATGCTTTAGCATCCTTGCATGCGTGTGAGTGTTGCCATGATAGCATGATTACCATGAGGCTAGTCGCTTACGTGATATTACTGCTTGAATGCCTGTGGATGGAGGTCGAATTGCTTAAATTGGGATAACATATTAAAACTGTGAATTTTAAAGCCCACTTGAGGGTGGCAAAACCTGCATTTTAGCCTACTTGCGAGTAGCAAACCATTTTCAAAACAAACATGAAATGTTTTGTTCCAATTTAGGCGATTTGGTCTATACTTGTTTGCTGTGCGCATAACATAGTAATTCTAGGCTAATAACCAGAATAAGAACACATAAACGTTTTCATAACAGAATATCACGGTTAGTAGAGGCCGGTCTTCGGACCAGGCGAGAGGGGGTGCTCATAGCTGACCTTCCCCGATCGTACCCAAGTTCCCGAGCCGAGGCAACTTTGGTGATGACGGACACGTGGCCTTCGGCACCGAGTCAGGGTTTCCTAAATTCCCCCTTAATAAAATATTTAGGTGGCGACTCTGTATCTGGCAAAGCAGTCCATGTTTGGCACTTCTTTCAAAATCTGTTTTCTCAAAACGATTTGCCGGATTTGGACTCTTTGGTTCAGATTTAGAACCGTAACAAAATCGAGTCCAAACTGTAGTAGCGAAGGCCCCTCGTGGGACGCGTCTACAGTTTCTGGCGACTCCGCTGGGGATTTAGAGAGCTTGACTCGAACTCGTGATATCCTACTTTGATTTAATTTATGTGTCTCTTTGCATTGCATGTGCATTGGTGCGCCTAGGAACACCGTGTTTGCCATCTGCCATTCCTGAACGGTTTGCCGGAGGCTTGTCTTGTCAAGGCATGACCATAAGGCTGACCAGTTATGGGCTCTGACAGTATGGGAACACAAACCTCGGTTTTACCGGGGCACCCTTTTTGACCATTTGACCTAGTGCATATTCGGATCCATAGTGACCATTCCAAATTAGGACAGGCTGCTTACCCGATGTTAGGTTGTTTGAAAACTGCTGCGTGCGTAGTGAAACCCTAGCTCCTGACAAAATAGGACAGGGAAACCCTACCCCAACATAGGGGTGTTTTGGCTCTCTTTACTTGCTATGTGCTTTTAGAGTGTATCTCTACAGGAACGCATATACCAGTTTGCAAGTCTGGGCATCAGGCCTGTGGGCATCAGCATCAGTATTTGGGGGATCAGTTTTACCTGAGGGTATCAGTTTACAGGCAGATATTTGGAGAACAGTTATCAGTATTGAGTACAGTCGTTCTGCTATCCGTTCCAGTGGAATTGAACTAAATGCTGTCTGTTTTCTCTTTTTGCTAGGTAGTCCTGGAACTATAGCTTCAGAAGGCTCCGATATCCCCGGGGTACATTGGACTAGTGTTGATAGACTTTGTTAGGTCAGAAATTCAATTCAAGGGCAACCAGTGTTCTTTCGCTGAGGCAAGGCAAAGAAAGGCCAGTCGGGGCTCACCGGTTCATCTGATCCGTCAGTCGCCAGCCACATCACCTTTGTTCAGACTCAGCAGACCATGATGGCACAGGGTTCGGAAGAATTTGTGGCCGTGATAGCAGCGTTAAATCAGAGAACTGCCATGCAGGCTGAGACCAGTATTGAAATGCAGTATCCATCTGGGGCATCTGCCTCACATCCAGCTTTGGGACCCCAGCCAAACTTTGATCCACTTCCGCCAGTTGAAGATTTGCAGTGTCCAAATCCTCGAGAAAGGTTGACTCAAGCTCATGTGCTCAAACCCCTGGTGCAACCTAATGAGAGACTTTATCCCCTTGATGTTAATGAGCTCAATCCGACTACAGTGAAGATTGCGAACCTTGAGAAGTAATTCAAAAAGGCACAGGGCCTTAATTCCATTCCCGACATTGAGGATGGGCACACCGAGGCTGCCGTTCAGCTCCCAGATAGATTCAAAATGCCATAGATTGACCGTTTCGACGGGGCTGGAGATCCAATGGTACATATCTGACTTTTCTTGGATGTCCTGAAGCCGATGGGTCTGACCAAGCCACATAAACTCTCCCTGTATGGAAGAACCTTGTCGGGTGTAGCAGCCACTTGGTACGCTAAGTTGAAAGATAAAGTGAAGCAAAACTGGGAAGAATTGGCTGAGGCCTTTGTTGATCAGTATTCTTACAACACCCAAGTTGAAATGACCATGCAAGAGCTTGAAGCAACCCGCCAGAACCCAACAGAACCTTTTGTGGAATTTGTTGCGAGGTGGAGAGCAAAGGCAGCACAGATGATAGATCGCCGCCCTTCTGAGAGGGATCAAGTACAGATGATGGTGCGAAACCTCGAGCATGATATGTTGCAAAAGTTAATAGTCGCTCCACTATTCACTTTCAAAAGTTTGCATGAACTGGGGGTTCAGGTCGAGAATGCGTTCAACAGCGGGATCATTCCCAGAACAAGGGGACCGACAAAGAGGGTGATTTCAGGGAGTACCAATGCTGGTAGTAGCGTCATTCCCAAACCCACCAAGATCAATGCAGTCGCCACAGCCAACCCTTTTGCCAAACCAAGCCTACAAACAGCCGGCCCAGCCCGAGCTCAGGGCAGAACTTTCACTCCCCTCTATATGAGCCTGACTAGCGCACTAAAAGCCTTGATGGAAAGAGGACATCTCAAACCCCTCGATCCTCAACCTCTGCCTAACCCACTTCCAGCCAGACATAATCCCTCCAAGTACTGTATGTACCATTAGCAGCGTGGTCATGGCACCGACCGTTGCTACCGCCTTCGTCATGAGGTCCAAAATCTCATCGACAACCAGACGATAGCTCCACCTTTAGACCCTAATGACCAAGTACATCACCCACATCTCAATCTGATCCACACACTGGCCGTCCCTTACGACCCCAGCATGTACATCACCCCAGTCCATCTACCCAGGCCTAATGTGTTTATCCCAGGGAGCCTGGACTTATGCATGATGGGTGCATCTGAACCCCAATCATCTCAAACCCACGAACCCACTACTTCTGAGCTGATGAAAATGATTGAAGACCTTCAGAGAACTGTGGCAGATCTGGCCTTTGGGGTTTTGGCCCCATCATCAACCACATCACGTACCAGGGAGTTCATATCTAAAGGCTCCCCAACTTCGGGACGAGTTGCATTAGAAGAAGGCCAATCTCTTGACAAAGTAGAAGCGACTGGTAAGAACAAGGTAGGGGCAGGCATTGGTCCCCATGAACACCTTCGGTGGGATATTGAGGCTTTGAAAGCTGAGGGACTGAACAAAGAGCAAGTCCTCGCAGTTGTTACAAAAACTGTGGATGACACTTTCGCCACTCAGAATGATGAGAGCAGTCTGAATCAAGGGGCAAGCCAGGAGAAGGGCCTTTGTACGAGGAATGTTCCTTTCAGCCCTAATCCCGTGCTCGGAAACGATCAGCAAACCCAGTCAACGCCTGCCAACCCCTTTGCTGATGCATCTAGCAAAACTCCACAAACCTCAAAATACCCACCTCGAGGCCAGAGGGTGTTCGCACCACTGTACATGTCTCTATCAGCAGCCTTTAGGATCTTGATTAGAGAGGGGGATTTGAAACCCTTGGAGCCGCGACCACTGCCAGATAGACTTCCTCACTCCCATGATCCGACCAAGTACTGTGCCTTTCATCAGCAAGTCGGCCATGTCACTGATGGTTGTTTCCGTCTTCGCCACGAAATACAAGATCTGATTGACAATAAGGTCATCGTCGCACCAACTCAACAAAGTCTATCGTCATTGGATCAGTGAACCTGGGGGATAATGCGGTGCGATCGGGGGATGAACCACCTGCGGGCGGCGCTCAGTTTACTTCAGATGTGGCGTTTGGCACGCACAATTCTGAGCAATGTGCGAAAACTAGTTTTGGTACTTTCTGACTTGGGTATTGGGTCAGTTTTGTTGTTTTAGTCTTTTCATACTGAGTCAGTCGGGTCTGTCTTGATTGTGTCGAGTCAGTCCTATTTTGTTAGAGTCGGGTGATTTCGGGGGTATTACCTCGGACATCACTTGCTTGTTTTGTGTTTTTCTTTTTTTGCTTTCTTTGGAGTCTGTTTTGGCCGAGGAGCCAGTTACACCAACAGATCTGAATGAAACAGCAGTGATTTTCACGCTCTAGCATTTGCTTCTGCCTTGTGCCAGTTGTACCAGGAATTCCAAATGAGATGGCAATATTTGACTAAGGACTCTGTCATTTTTTTGTGCCTTGAAGTCATTGTAATGACCTGAGTTTTTTCAAAACTTTTTGAACACTGTGGTGAAAACGAAGAGGGAGGAATTCCTCGAGATTTGTAAAACTTTGATCATTTGAGAGAAAGAGATGCATGCTAAGCCCTTAATGAATGGAATCATGCTTGTTAGCGTGAGTACTGAGAAGGACCCTAGCTTGATCCAGACTGGTTTCACACTATCTTCAGCGCGAGCGATTTGTCGCTTTCTTAAAAATTTTCAAGAACAAAATATTTTGCGCGGTCCCGCGAAGACCTGTGTGGAATTGCTCTTGAGATTGTGCAGCCTAGGATCGCTCTCAGCCTCGAGACTCGACCCCTTCGCTTCCAAACCTTGAACTTGAATTCAGAGGGTTCAACGATCAACCGTGATATGAGGCATGTGCGGTCAAATTTGAAACAGCCCTCAAACAAGAGGCACCAAAGTCAGATCAAGAAGATCAGACCTTATCAGAAGAAGCTTACAAAACTAGATCAGAAGCACCCCTCGAACTAGGGGCAAAAGATGCCAGATTGTGCTCGAAGAGCCGAAGATGGATCATTCCACAAATCAATGAAGACTGGCAAGAATGCCAAACCCCAGAAGAGAAGAAAGAAGAAAGTATTGCTGAAGAACTACAGAGTTCCTATTCACAACACTAGGGGCAAATCTAGCCCCCATGGGATGGACTCCTGCATTGTCAGCGAACAACAGTCACTCTCCTGGATTCAGACGGATTCGAGATCTCAGAACCATTTGACATGGACAAAGCTACACTTTTACCCTTGAGAGGCTCGCTGGGTCGAAAACCCGGAAGGGCGACCCAGGCAAAAGTTAGAGCAAGGAAAAAAGGAAAAGAACAAAAAAGAAGAAGAACAAAAATGCAAAGAACAAAAAAGAAATGAAGAAAAGAAGAACAAAATAGAAATAAAAAAAGAAAGAAAAGAAAAAGAAAAAAAATGAATGAAAAGAATTGAAAAGAAAAGAAAAACAGAGCTCGCAAGGTTGAAAACCCGGAAGGGCGGCCTTGGCAAAAGTTAGAGCACAAAAGGAGAGGTTAAATACCCGAGTGTACCTTAACCCCCGAACTACATAAGGCTTGATTCCCATCTTTGGGATACGTAGGCAACTTCATTCTGAAGTTCAGCCCTAAAACACTTCAAATTCGATCATGTCCATGTGATGGTTCTAGTCATCTTTGTCTTTTCTGTATCTGGGAGTTCGGTTGCAATCATCGCTCTGAGGATTGATTACAATACACTACGGTGCCATTCAGACAAGGGGCAACTTTCTGTTGCCATTCAATGCACCGCGGTGTCATTCAAACAAGGGGCAACTTTCCGTTGCCATTCAATGCGCTGCGGTGCCATTCAAACAAGGGGCAACTTTCCGTTGCCATTCAATACGCTGCGGTGCCGTTCAAACAAGGGGCAACTCTCCGTTGCCATGCAGCTTCCCTCCAGCAAGGTCCAGATCCGAGGTTGTACGTCTCAAGAGTAAGTTCCGCGCTTGTTAAGCATCGGCCGTTTGCAAAAATAGTTTTTGAGAATTTTTACTGAGGTTGACTGATTTTCTCGAAAATTATTCTATCTTTTCAAAAAACTGGACCATTTCTTGGACCCAAAAAAAAAAGGAAAATTTTCAGTGCTCATAGCCTGACTTGCATGATTTCAAATCAAAAATTGAACAAGTATGTTAATCTGACTCTCATATTGGTCAAAATTGTTTCAGTAGAAAGCAAAAACAAAAAATGGTCAAAATGATGAACTAGGGGCACAGTTGAGTCAGGCTTCCTGTCTTTCTCCCGTTGTCAATGCATCTGCCAGAAAGGGCACTCTACCTGCCAGAAAAGGGCACCACTGAAGCTGACCGCAAAAGGGCAGAAGGCTCTCACATCCTCCACGCAACGAGGTATCAAGCCAAGTGCGAAGTACGAACGGGAATGGATCAAGATATTCCACTCCTTTGTTTGGACAGATCTAATCACGTCCAAACTCCCCAGTAAGAGCATCGTCAACCAATGTCGATTGCAGATTTGCTGCACATCCAGCCGCATCGCAACCCCTCTGTGGGAGAAAGTTCACTATTGTGAGCAGAAGAAGAGAATCTAGCAGAATGCTTGGGGCAAGAACCCGCAACTTCCTGTTTATTCATCAACCACCCTGGGGAGGGATGGAAAATGAGAGATTAAAGAATAGAGAGATGTGCGTTGAGAGATAAAGTGAGAAAATGGCTTTTTCAGAAAAACAGAGCCTGAGGGCCGAGCGATGTGAGAATCATAAATGAGAAAGGGTGGGAAACAATACCTGGGGAAACAGGCTCCATGTGCACATTTGAGTCTTGTGTTTTATTTTGTCTGTCTCGATTCTTGTTTTGAGTCACTTCGAGTGTTACTCAATGTGTTTAGGTTGTTTACCTTTGTTTTTTTCCTTGTCGAGTCGTTTTGGCTGTGGCCAGTCGTCGGCTCAATACCCGATTAAGAACTCATTTCTCAATTTCCAAAAAATCATCTTGTGCTCAGAGTGCTGTGCCATTCTCCACATTTGTGCAAAACAGTATTTGTTCTTTCATAAAACTGCAGGGTCCACCCCCGATAAGTGTGAACAGTAGAACAAGGACCTATCTGAAGCTATGTAGGTTCCAGACTGCAAAGCAAAAGAAAAAAAGGAAAATTTGGAGCATCTTAGGGTGTTCCAGCTTTGGCAAGATCCGAGACTGCATTTCAGGTGCACCTTCCCAGACCTCGCCATTTCTCTAGAGTATGAGTGTATCTCAACCCCAAGTGTAAGCCTGCTTCAAGTCAGAATGGCAATTAAAGCAGCAGCAGATGTTATCTCTTGCCAACATAAACAGGGTGTGTCCTTTTTGAGCTGAGTCTATTACAAAGTCCTCCAAAAGGTAAATCGGAGGCACCAGAGTACATGTTTGATGCCCTTCCATTGCATAGAATGTGCACTGTCATATACACTTCTGTGACATGCGTGCCGCACATCGTTATGATTCATGCATAGAATATGCTTGCTTTCGATTCTGCATAGAATTTGCTTTCAATATTGCATAGAAAATGCTCGTATCTTTTGCATAGAAAATGCACTCTTCCATACTTGCATAGAAAATGCACCTCATTTGTATAGAACATGCATTCACTCGCACTATCTTGTGCACTTACACTTTGTATCTCACTAGCACTGTCTTGTGCATCTTGTGGTTGTATCTCACTCGCGCTGTTTAGCGCATCGCACTGTTTTGTGCATTGCATTTCAATCGCGCTGTTTAGCGTATCGCACTGTTTAGTGCATTTCAAATCGCGCTGTTTAGCGTATCGCACTGTTCAGTACATTTCAAATCAATCGCGCTGTTTAGCGTACCGCACTGTTTAGTGCATTTCAAAATCAATCGCGCTGTTTAGCGTATCGCACTGTTTAGTGCATTTCAAATCACTCGCGCTGTTTAGCGTATCGCACTGTTTAGTGCATTTCAATCGCGCTATTTTGCGTATTGCACTGTTTTGTGCAGTTTATCATTCGCGCTATTTTGCGTATTGCGCTGTTTTGTGCAGTTTATCATTCGCGCTATTTTGCGCACCTCAATCGCACTATTTTGTGCAGTTTATCATTCGCACTATTTTGCGTATTGCACTGTTTTGTGCAGTTTACATTCGCGCTATTTTGCGCACCTCAATCGCACTGTTTTGTGCAGTTTATCATTCGCGCTATTTTGCGTATTGCACTGTTTTGTGTAGTTTACATTCGCGCTATTTTGCACACCTCAATCGCACTGTTTTGTGCAGTTTATCATTCGCGCTATTTTGCGTATTGCACTGTTTTGTGCAGTTTACATTCGCGCTATTTTGGGCACCTCAATCGCACTATTTTGTGCAGTTTATCATTCGTGCTATTTTGCACATCGCACTGTTTTGTACAGTTTACATTTCGCGCTATTTCGCGCACCTCACTCGCACTGTCTTGTGCATTTCAAATCACTCGCGCTTTCTTGCGCATCGCACTGTTTTGTGCAGTTTATCACTCGCGCTCCCTTGCGCATCGCACTGTCTTGTGCATGTTTAATCACTCGCGCTGTTTAGCGTATCGCACTGTCTTGTGCATTTCAAATCACTCGCGCTTTCTTGCGCATCACACTATTTTGTGCAGTTTACACTCACGCTCTTTTGCGTATCGCACTATCTTGTGCATTTCATTACATGCTCTCTCTCATCTTGCATAGAAAATGCTTGTAGCATTTGTCAGTTCATTGCGTCGCACTGTTTTGTGCACCTTACTTGCATTTTGCATGCATTCTATCGCGCTATCTTGCGCACCTCACCTGTACTTGTTAGTACATTGCATTGTTTTGAATACAAATCGGCTTCGCGTAACGTATAAGTCCAATTATCAAAGTCTTCCTGCATATCATTTGCATCCTGCCCCTAAACTATGCTGGTTTGATTCCTTGCAAAGGGATACGTAGGCAGCCTGTGGGCACAACCATTTATTTATCGGTATTTTGTTTGTTTGTCCAAGTCTTCGGCCTTGTCAAAAATGGGTCGTCTCTGGGCTTTGACATTCACTCCCGTCATTGTTATGACTTTCGAGTTCTGTCAAAGAAGGGCAACTGTAGACACCCCATTTTTGACCGCCCTTAAGACTTGGGCACCACTGATGTTTTGCTTGGCGGAGAAAGGTGTGCAGGGCAAAGGTTCAGTTTCTTCGGCAAGAATAGAGACAAATCCCAACTTCACACCCCATTTTAGACCAGAGCTATTTTGAATGGTTTTTAGACCTTAAAACCCTCTCTTTCGAAACATTTTTGAAATAAAATTTCTACGATGTTCCGAGGCTCATATTTTGTCAAAAATGCGCTTTTCGATAAACCGAGCAAGGACAAGGTGGAAATGAATGAAAGAGAGATGAAATCTTTGAAAAATATTTCAAAACACCTTGCTTAGGGGTTTGAAGTTGAAGAAAAGAGGAGAAGAGGGGAGAAGCCAAGTTGGAGAAGAAGATAGGCAAGAATCGCTAGGAGAGGGACGGGCAGTCCTCGCTAAATCAAGCTTATCAGTCTATACACTTGGAGTTAATCTATGAGGCCACCACCGTTGGAAAGAAGACTTCCGGGGCTTCATTTTTCATTCAAGAATCTCTTAAATCCGAGTCCGGAGGGCGGAGATATGATTGGTTGAAGTTGGGCATCATCCCGATTGGACTGAAACTGAGCAGCCTTCACCAAAATAAGAATAACTTTTTGTACAGTTAGAATTTTGATGAAAGTCTGGTGCCATTGGAAAGCTTACTTCCGGGGCTTCAATTTGGACACAATATTGACCTAAAAAGGAGTTCATATGAAGAAGTTATGCCCGTTTGAAGTTGGACCTGCAGAGCAGATTTTTCCTGCCGACCGACCAAATATATGGCCAACCGGCCAAATAGATGGCCGACCGGCCAGAACAGATGGCCGACCGGCCAAATAGATTGCCGACCGGCAGATTAAAGTAGCCGACCGACCTTTTTTGCTAGCCGACGACCTTTCGGAGCATTCTGCAGATTGAGTGGATTCCAGCTGTGCCAGCTGGAGTGCACAGACTCGATCCCCCATGCACATGTGTGGTTGTTTTGCACCTTGTGAGTCTTTGAACCCCCTAACCTTCTAGAAGCTTGAACCCTTTGGCCAAGCTTCTTAGCTGTTTTAGCTTCCTCTAGAAGCCTTGCACCCCCCTTGAACCCCTTTGACCCTTTCCCTTTACTTAGCTTGTAAGTTAAGTGCTTCCCTTGCCTTATATAAGCACCATTCCTCTCCCTTTGTCTAGGTTGGATGTTTTGAACAAAAAAACCAGAGATATATAGATATATCTGATATATACACACATATATCCCTTCATCTCTCACTATATCTCTCCCATTCAACCATCAAACACCCTTGTTCTTGGGCCATTTCTTCATCAAATCATAGCACAAGGCATCCTTACTCCATTGCAGAAACTTGAGGCTGTTCTTTAGAGCTTAGGAGCACCTAAACTTGGTCCAAGAGGTGCTGGTTTGCTGGTCTTCAAGGGTGAGTTCTCCTCTTCCCTTTTCTAGTCTTTTCTTGCTTCATATCTAAGCCATAGTTGCTTGCATTTTTGGGCTCCGACCCAAACTGTAAATCATCATATTTTGAGGTCCTCTTCATGTTTTATTGAGGACCTCTTGCTGTTTGAGGACAGTAGCTTGCACTTGCTTCATTACCCCTCTTAAATGCCATTATCTTGCATGTTAATCTTGGCCTATACGTGATCTGTTTTGGAGCATGATGTAAACTGTAAATAGGCTTATTTTGAGTGTTTCTTCAACATTGAAGAAGGGCTCAACACTGTTTGGGACCTCCATGCTATACTTGCCTTTATATTCTCTTTTGGGTCCCATTTTTGCATGCCTTGGCAGCCCCTGATGTTGCTATTGTTGGACTTTGGTCCGAACTAAAAACAGCCATATTTTGACCCCCTTGTCATGTTCCATTAAGGGTCTTTGGCTGTTTGATGAATGTTTTGTATACTTGCTTCTTTGACCACCTTTTGGCCCATTTCTTGCATAAGAGCTTAGCCATACCTATGTTTGTTTTTGGGGTTTTTACAGTTCTGTAAATGTGCATATTTTGGGCCCCTCTTCAATGTTGTTGAAGGGCCCTAACCTGTTTGGGGTCAGCAGCTGTGAGTTGCTTCATAATCTCATATTTAGGGCCATTTTTGCATACTAGTTTTGCCCTATTTATGTTTGCTGTTTGGCCATGCTTTGAACTGGGAAAATGCTTATTTTGGGGCTGCCTTGCTACTGTCTATTCATTTCATGTCCGTATTGTGCATGTTTGGTATAGCTATAGGCCATTTTGGGTGCCAAAATTCATGTTTCGGGACTATTCCATGCATCGAGTGTACTTTCGCCTCATTTTGGGGCTGTTTTCCCCCACATTTCAGTGCTGAAATCCCATTAGCATGTTTGCATATCATTTTCCATGCCATTGCATTGCATATGCCATTGCCTCGGTTTGCGTGCCCGTGTGCACGCATTTCGAGGCACTTCATTTTCATCCATCGGCCTCTTATGTGAGTGTAGCTGAGGCTCTCTCATGTTAGTATAAGCCCATGTTGCATTCTATATGTCATTTTAGCCATTGCATTGCATATGCCATTGCCTCAGTTTGCGTGCCCGTGTGCACGCATTTCGAGGCACTTCATTTTCATCTTATGGCCTCCTATGTGAGTGTGGCTGAGGTCCACTTGTATTGGTGTAAGCCCATCTTGCATTGTGTATGCCATGTTTCAAAGCGTTGCGCATGTTATGTTGTTAGCATTGTGTATGCCATGTAGTTGCCTAGCATGCTTATATTCTTGTTTGCATACCTAGGTTGCATTGCATTGGCATGCATGCCTTGCCTCTTGATCATGTGATAGAGGTTGGGCTTTATGTGTTTGTTTGGTTTGCATGACATTTGAAATCAAAGCGCATACTTGGTTTCTTGGACCATCACGCATCGAAATGCGCAATTGGTGGTCCGAGAATCAAGGAACATCCCCCTTTGAGTCAAAAGCATGATAAGGGATGTGTTGGTGCACACATTTGCTTAGAATTTCATGCCATACACTGTCTGTCCTTTGTTACTGTCAAAACTGTCTTCTGCAGGAAGTTTTTGCCGACCGGCAACATTCAGTGCCGACCGGCCATTTATTCAGTGCCGATAGCTTTATCTCCAGTCGATGGATATTGTGCACGGCCGGTGGCCATCCCTCCCAGCCGATGATGTTCGGCAATGCTCATAGGAGGTTCTCTGGGACTTTGACAAGTTTTCAGAGAGGAAAAGGCAGTGAAAACAGAGGCAGTAGTGCTATGGCAGCGAGTTTCCGGGCGATATGGGTCAAGCATGCATCATTCGCGCATCCCGAGGCGGGGGCCGTGGCCACCTTCCCTTTGCATTTAATTTATTAATTAAATAGGAATTCTGTAATAATTAATTAAGTAGTTAGTTATTTATTCGGACTGTAATATTTATTCGGTCCCTCCGAGTGAGGGCGTATTTGTAATAAGTGTGGGTGCGTGTGTGTATGTCTTCCAACCCCCACTTCTTTCTCCCTTTTATTTACCTGCCTATGATGGTAGACTAGGGCATATTTAAATTAGCATAACAGTATGATAGCATGCGTGCATCCATACATTTGTCTTACATGCACCAGGCTCGGCACATCATGCTAACAGCATTAGCATTTCAAATCTAACTTGAATACATGCTACCTGCACATTTTCACATGTCATTCATAGACTAGCCGAGCCTACTCTAGTGACATTCCGTGTGCGTTGCATTAGGCATTTAAACATGGACTTGGATCATGCATTGATTGCTAACGAGTTCTTTGTTTTGGCACGGAGTACGATGTAAGTATTTATGCTTTAGCATCCTTGCATGCGTGTGAGTGTTGCCATGATAGCATGATTACCATGAGGCTAGTCACTTACATGATATTACTGCTTGAATGCCTGTGGATGGAGGTCGAATTGCTTAAATTAGGATAACATATTAAAACTGTGAATTTTAAAGCCCACTTGAGGGTGGCAAAACCTGCATTTTAGCCTACTTGCGAGTAGCAAACCATTTTCAAAACAAACATGAAATGTTTTGTTCCAATTTAGGCGATTTGGTCTATACTTGTTTGCTGTGCGCATAACATAGTAATTCTAGGCTAATAACCAGAATAAGAACACATAAACGTTTTCATAACAGAATATCACGGTTAGTAGAGGCCGGTCTTCGGACCGGGCGAGAGGGGGTGCTCATAGCTGACCTTCCCCGATCGTACCCAAGTTCCCGAGCCGAGGCAACTTTGGTGATGACGGACACGTGGCCTTCGGCACCGAGTCAGGGTTTCCTAAATTCCCCCATAATAAAATATTTAGGTGGCGACTCTGTATCTGGCAAAGCAGTCAATGTTTGGCACTTCTTTCAAAATCTGTTTTCTCAAAACGATTTGCCGGATTTGGACTCTTTGGTTCAGATTTAGAACCATAACAAAATCGAGTCCAAACTGTAGTAGCGAAGGCCCCTCGCGGGACGCGCCTACACATACGAGCTAAGGCATAAGCTAGGCAACAATGCATAACACTCAAAGGCACTTAAAGCATGATTGAGGTAGGAACATGGCAATGCCAAATGCTCTGAAATGTCATGTTAAGTGATGCCAAATCATGTACACAACACAAGTGAAGCATGCGATGGTGCTCAAAGCTTGAGGCAAGCAAGGGCACTTGTACTACAAGTATACAAAACATGAAGCATGTGACCAAGGCAACCCAAAACAGTTCTAGAACATGTTAAAATGAGTCTAAAACATGCATGGAAAGAAGCCCAAATAGGCTATCATGAAGGGCATAAGACATGATGCATACAAGGCAAATAAGGCGGATTACACTACACCTATTAAGACCAAGCATGGGATGACTTAACCAATAAAAATCAGAGTTATATCATGGCATAATAACCCCAAAAACACACTGAAATGATGGCTCACAAGCTATGGCATGAAGGCATACACAATGGTTCATGTTAAGGCATAGAGGGGCAAACCCTTCAACGCATTGAATAAGTGACAAATGTGAATGCATGGCCATAAAACATGGACTGAAATCACATAATAAATGATGCTAAATCATTCAAATAGACCAAGTAATGCATGCTAGAGGACTCAACACACAAAGCTAACAAGCTAGGTTGAACCATAGCTATACAAAGCAAGTCATGCATGACCAAAACAACTAAAATCAGACCTTAAACATGCTAAAACGTGAACAAAGTCTTCTCAGAGCTAAGCCAAAAACATGCTAAAAGGACATGGTACAACATGATGCATGTTAAGCTAATTCATGGAAATGCACTACAAGTGCCTGGAGCACGCAAAGGCCAACTAACCCAAACCAAAACAGAGGTATGACATGGTATAACATCACCTAAAATATGCTGAAATGGACTCAAATCAAGCTAGAATGGCATGCTATTTCATGAAGCACATAAAGCTAGTTTGTGTGATTTACGCTACAAGTGTATCAACCATGCATGGAGTGACCAAAATAAGCAAAAATAGTGGTATGCCTCAGAAAAATAACCGCAAATACATGCTAAGAACAAGCTAACACAAGCTTATCAAAGGTGCTCAAACATGAGGCATATGAAGCTAGTAAACAAAACAACAAGGAGAGGGGATGACCTTTCCTATTTAGGACCTCAAAACACCATCCCCACCACTGAAATTGGATTTCAGTGGTGAGAAGGCCAAAACAAGGTGGTCCCGAAACTCACAAAAATGGTACAAAAATAAGGCCAAACAAGGTCTAAGAGAGGGTAAACAACCCCAAACACAAAAGTGACCTTAAAAAAAGATCAAAAGCATGCAAAAATAGAACTTTTATCAGTTAAGAGTTAAGCTTGAAATAGCATGCAAGATAGGCTAAAAGCTTAAGCAAGAAAGGGGGATTTAAGGGTTAGAAACTCACCCTTGAAGACCTTCTTTATAACTACAACTCCAGCAGATTTTTCAAACTTAAAGCCATCTAAGAACACCAAAACCAGGCCCTAAGCACCTCAGTAGCAAAAGGAAAGTGTTTGAGTGTGTGTTTGTGTTTGTGTGAAAAAGCAAGACAAAACAACACTTTAAGGCACAAAAATGAAGCAAACAAGGCAATATAGATACAAAGCTATATCTATCTCTCTAGCCTCAAGTTTCTGAACCTGGAGGAGGGAGGAGGAGTCTCCCTCTTATAGAAGAGGAAAGGCAAAGCTTCTAGGAGAAGCTAATGTCCTCCAACTATGCCAGCTGGAGGAAAATATCTCTAAAAAAGTGTCAAAAAGCAAAGTGGTCGGCCAGCTACTTAAAGTGGTCGGCCGACCACTTCAAGTGGTCTTTGAGAGCAAAAATTTGTCGGCCATGGTGGAAGAGAGTCCAGGGCATGAAAACAATGCAGTGGTGTGGTGGTCGACCAGAAAAGATGCCCCAAAGACCAAGAAAGCCAGTTGTCCGACCAGAAAACTGGTTGGCAGAGGAAGAAGTGGTCAGCCAAGAGAAATACTGGTCTCCCAGCCTTGTACCACCTTCCAAACAAGGAAAACAAGGTTTGTACCAAAAACAAACCAAAACGGATGAAGACGAGAGATCGGGAGGCAAAGCACGCAGCCGAAAGCCTCGAAAACTAGCTGACGAGCACCAAAAGTGGTATGCAACCACAAAAGTGGTCTCCCGGACCATAGTGTTACTCTAGGCAGAGGCAACAAGGTGTGGTTCAAAAACCACGCCAAACGGAGAACGTTAAGCGGTCCTGAGACAAGGCGCGCAGCCAAAGGCTCCAAAAATCGAAAACTAGTTTCCAAACAGGAAAAGTGGTCTACGACCACAAAGAGGTGGTCTACAAGACCTCTCCCGCCCTCCGGGAAGAGAAAACAAGATTCGGTCCACAAACCGAGCCAAAGCACAAAGAGTTCAGAGGCTCGGAGGCAAGGCCTTCAACCAAAACTTCGAAACCTCTAAACGAGCACAACATGCACCATCATCGAGCGCTCAATCGATGACGTCTGAGTCTTAAGGTCGGTCAAAAATGGGGTGTCTACAGTTGTCCCTCTTTGACAGAACTCGAAAGTCACAAGTGACGGGAGTGAATGTCAAAGCCCAGAGACGACCCATTTTTGACAAGGCCGAAGACTTAAACAAACATGCAAGATAATAAAGAGATGTGCCTGCAGGCTGGGACAAGATGCAAATGGCATGCACAAAGCCGAACATAACTTATGATCATGTAAAGAAAGCGGTAACGAAGCAAATATGCAAAATAAATGCAACAGCTTAAGCAAGGGAATACGAACCAAACTTCTTATATGTAGAAAGGATGTAAGAGAATTATAAAATTCTCGCTACGTCTCACGCAAAGAATACAATACCGTCGGGTTCGTCTGGTCATGCTAGCTTCGAATGAACCATACATACAATATCGTGCCCGCAAAAGAAAGAAACTCAACAAGTACAATATCGTTAGAAACATGCATATCAATGCAAGTGAAAAGTGCGTGACAACGCAAGTGGGGGGGGCATGACAATGTAACCTAAGTGTGACGCATAACAATCCGGGAGGGATGCAAAACAATGCAACCTAAGTGTGGTGCATAACGCAATGCACTAACAAGTGCAGGTAAGGTGCGCAAGATAGCGCGAATGATACAATGTAATGCACAAAACAGTGCAATTGAGGTGCGCAAAATAGTGCGAATGAAATGCAATGCATAAGACAGTGCGATGCGCAAGATAACGCGAATGAAATGCAATGCAAAAGACAGTGTAATTGAGGTGCGCAAAATAGAGCGAATGATATGCAATGCACAAAACAGTGCGATTGAGGTGCGCAAGATAGCGTGAATGATGCAATGCACAAGACAATGCGATGCGCAAGATAGCGCGATGCGCAAAATAGCGCGAATAAAATGCAATGCACAAGACAGTGCGATATGCAAGATAGCGTGATGCGCAAAATAGTACGAATGAAATGCAATGCACAAGACAGTGTGATTGAGGTGCGCAAGATAGCGTGAATGATGCAATGCACAAGACATTGCGATGCGCAAAATAGCACGAATGAAATGCAATGCACAAGACAGTGCGATTAAGGTGCACAAGATAGCGCGAATGATATGCAATGCACAAACAGTGCAATTGAGGTGCGCAAGATAGCGCGAATGATGCAATGCACAAGGCAGTGCGATGCGCAAGATAGTGCACTGCGCAAAATAGCGCGAATGAAATGCAATGCACAAGACAGTGCGATACACAAGATAGCGCGATGCGCAAAATAGCGCGAATGAAATGCAATGCACAAGACAGTGCGATGCGTAAAATAACGCAAATGAAATGCAATGCACAAGATAGTGCGATTGACAAATGTATGGTAGATACAAAGGGAGACGCATTCCAACCACGTTGGAATCACGAGAGAAGGAAAAGCAACCAATCAGGCGCGTACACAACGCAACCCGAGATAGATTCCAAACACGCTGAAACCGTGTAAGGAACAGGGACACTCAAACCACGCCGAAAATGTGAGAGGAGGTCCAAAACAACCTGCCCAGGTGCGTACACGACGCGACCAGAGATAAATTCCAAATACGCTGAAATTGTGTGAGGAAGAACCAAACTCTAATCACACTAAAATCGTGAGAAAAGGTCAACAAAATTCCAAACACGCTGAAATCGTGTGAAGAAGATCCAAACTCTAACCACGTTGAAATTGTGAGAAGAGGTCAACAAAATTCCAAACATGCTGAAGTCGTATGAGGAAGATCCAAACTCTAACCACGCTGAAATCGTGAAAAGAGGTCAACAAAATTCCAAACACGCTGAAATCGTGTGAGGAAGATCCAAACTCTAACCACACTAAAATCGTGAGACGAGGTCAACAAAATTCCAAACACGCTGAAGTCGTGTGAGGAAGATCCAAACTCTAACCAAGCTGAAATCGTGAGAAGAGGTCAACAAATTCCAAACACGTTGAAATTGTGTAAGGAAGAACGAAACTCTAACCACGCTGAAATCGTGAGAAGAGGTCTACAAATTCCAAACACGTTGAAATCGTGTGAGGAAGATCCAAACTCTAACCACGCTGAAATCGTGAGAAGAGGTCAAAAAATTCCAAACACGCTGAAATCGTGTAAGGAAGAGAGAAGGAGAAACATAGGGACATATCCCGGTGTTTCGGAAAGAAAGAGAAACATAGAGACGTATCCCCATATTTCAAAATGAAGGAGAAACATAGGGACGTATCCCCGTGTTTCCGAAAAAAGAAAAAGAAACATAGGGACATATCCCCGTGTTTCAGAATGGTATGAGCATTGAAACGTATTCTAAATACTCTAAACCAGAAAAGGAGAAACACAGGGACATATCCCCATGTTTCAGAAAGGTATGAGCATTGGAACGTATTCTAGATGCTCTAAACCAGAAAAGAAGAAATGCAGGGACATATCCCTATGTTTTAGAAAGAAGGAGAGACATGGGGACATATCCCCGTGTTTCGGAAACAAGGAGAGACATGGGGACATGTCCCCGTGTTTCGGAAAGAAAGAGAAACAAAGGGACGTATCCCCGTGTTTCAGAAAGAAGAAGAAACATAGGGACGTATCCCCGTGTTTCGGAAAGGAGGATAGTGGACCTCTCAGCGTATCACACGCGAGAGGGGAAAGGGAAGAACCTCTCAGCGTAGCATATGCGAGAGGGGAAAGGAAAAAAACCTCTCAGCGTAGCACACGCCAGAGGGGAAAGGGAAAAACCTCTCAGCGTAGCACACGCGAGAGGGGAAAGGGAAAAACCTCTTAGCGTAGCACACGCAAGAGGGGAAAGAACGCATCTCTCAGCGTATCACACACAAGAGAGGAAAGGAAGCATCTCTCAGTGTATCACACGCAATAGAGAAAAGGTATCCAAACGTGCGCCAAATGCGAAAGGAGAAAGGTATCAATCAAACTGAACCGGAACCTCTCTGAATAAACAGCACATACAATACCGTATATAAATAAGAAAGAAATTGATAGGTATAATGCAATACAATGCATGATGTTTAAGGAATGCAATAAACAGACAAAGCGGCGCTTTAGAAAGCACCTCAAGAGGTGAGTGGCGGTGAACCGCTCTACTCTGACGGGGATCCCCTCCCTTGTGTTCTTCGAACTCTTACCTTTAACTCACAGTTCAAAGGTTCTGAATTGCTGACAAAGAACAACATCTGCTGGGGAAACCACGGATGCCGCTTTTCTTCCTGATCATACTCACAACTTTCCCTATTCTTCAACGGGGTGACAGACTAGGTTGGATCAGTATCCAGAATCGAGATGCATACCTGCTACCTCAACCTATGGGGCTTTCATACAGATTTTAAGCTAGGGAGACACCCCTGGGTATTTAAACCAGACTTTAGTCTCGAAAATTCCAAACCTTTATGCTCTAGGCATCAGCCATTCGAACTCTAGTTTCCACCATCTCAGTTGATCTCCTAGGAACTCATTGCGAACACAGCCAAGATGCCTCTGGGAGGGATTGGTACTCAGGGAGAGCACTTTTGATCGCCATTCTGGCTTTGAAACAGTTGATACAATGTTTTGTTCATTTTGAACACACATCTCGTACGGCACACTACTCATTCTGAACACACAGCTCATAACACAGTATCCTGTTCTCTTTGAACACACAGCTCATATAGCACACTGCTCACTCTGAACACACAGCTCATAACACAGTATTCGATTTATTTGGCACACAACTCATACAGCACACTGCTCATTCTGAACATACAGCTCATAACACAGTATCTTGTTCTCTTTGAACACACAGCTCATATAGTACGCTACTCATTCTGAACACACAGCTCATTCTGAATATACGGGATGCAATAACGGAATTTGCAGAAGTTGAAACAACCTCAGATGCTCCAAATTTTCCATTTTTCTTTTGCTTTGCAGTCTAAAACCTATGTAGCTTCAGACAGGTCCTGGTTCTACTATTCTGACATGACCTGGGTTGAACCCTGCAGTTTTATGAAGAACAAATCTTGTTTTGCGCAAATGTGGAGAATGGCACAGCACTCCGAGCACAAAACAATTTTTTCAAAATCGAGAAATGAGTTCTCAACTAGGTATTGAGCCTACGACCGACCGCAGCCAAAATGACTCAACAAAGGAAAACAAAAGGTAAACAACCTAAACACATCGAGAAACACTCGAAATGACTCAACAAGAATCGAAACAAACAAAACACGCACACAACCCTCAGATGCGTTACAAAGACAAGAGACCTCTCAATCCACGAGGAGCCAGTTTCTTCGGGTATTGTTTCCCACCCTTTCTTATTTGTGACTCTCACATCACTTTGGCACTCAATCTTTTTTTTTTCTGAAAAGCCATTTTCTCACTTTTCTCTCCACGCACATCTCTCTATTCTTCAATATCTCTTCTTTTTTATCCCTCCCCTGGGTGGTTGACGGATAAGCAGAAAGTTACGGGCTCTTGTCCCTAGCATTTTGCTAAATTCTTCTTCTTCTGCTCACAGCAGTGAACTCCCCCCTACAGAGGGGTTGCGCTGCAACGGGGTGTGTAGCCAATCTGCAGCTGACATTGGTTGAGGATGCTCTGTTGGGGAGTTTGGACGTGATCAGATGTGTCCAGACGAGGGAGTGGAATATCTTGATCCAATCCAGTTCGTGCTTCGCACTTGGCTTGATACCTCGCTGCTTGGAGGATGAGAGAGCTTTCAGCCCTTTGCTGTTAACTTCAGGCGTGCCCTTTGTGGCGAGTAAGGTGCCCTTCATGGCAAGTATGTTGACAACGGGGGAAAAGACAGAACACCTGACTCAACTGTGACCCTGGTTCATCATTTTGACCATTTTTTTGTTTTGGTTTTCTACTAAAACAATTTTGACCAATATGAGAGTTAGATTAACATACTTGTTCAATTTTTGATTTGAAATCATGCAAGTCAGGTTATGAGCACTGAAAATTTTCCCTTTTTTGGGTCCAAGAAATGGTCCAATTTTGGAAAAATGAAACAATTTTCGAAAAAATTAGTCAACCTCAGTAAAAATTCTCAAAAACTGTTTTTGCAAATGGCCAGTGCTTGACCAACGCAGAATTTTACTCTTGAGATGCACAATCTCAAATCGGAAGTAATGGAAAATTGCTCCTTGTTTGAACGGCACTGCATGGCAACGGAAAGTTGCCCCTTGTTTGAATAACACCGTAGCACACTGAACGGCAACGAATGAAGTTGCCTACGTATCCCACACATGGGAATCAAGCCTTACGTAGTTTGGGTTAAGGTACACTCGGGTATTAACCTCTCCTTTTATGCTCTAACTTTTGCCAAGGCTGCCGTTCCAGGTTTTCAACCTTGCGAGCTTTGTTTTTCTTTTCTTTTCATTTCTTCCCTTTTTCTTTTCATTTCTCCCATTTTTCTTTTCATTTCTTTGTTCATTTTTTTCTTTTAAGAATTTTTTTATTTCTTTTTTCTTCATTTTTTTTTTGTATTTTTTCTTTTTCTTGCTCTAACTTTTGCTTGGGTCGCCCTTCTGGGTTTTCGGCCCAGCGAGCCTCTTAAGGGTAAAAGTGTAGCTTTGTCCATGTCAAATGGTTTTGAGATCTCGAAGCCATCTGAATCCAGGAGAGTGGCTGTTGTTTACTGATGATGTAGGAGTCCATCCAGTGGGGGGCTGAATTGCCCCCAGTGTTGTGGATAGCATCTCGATTGTCCTTCAACAATACTTTCTTCATTCCTCGCTTCCGGGATTTGGCATTCTTGCTGATCTTCATTGGTTTATAGAATGATCCAATTTTTGACTCTTCGAGTGCATTTGAGATTTCTGCCCCTAGTTCGAGGGGTGTTTCTGATCTAGCTCTGCAAGCTTCTCTTGATGACGTCTGACCTTCTTGATTTGACTTTTCTTGCCCCTAGTTCATGGGCTGCTTCAAATTTGGCCACACAGGCCTCCCATCATGATTGACCTTTGAACATTCTGAATCCAAGTTCAAGGTTTGAAAGCAAGGGGTCGAGTCTCGAGGCTGAGAACGATCCTAAGCTGCACAATCTCAAGAGCGATTCCACGCAGGTCTTCACAGGACGGCGCAAAACATTTTTTGAAATCTTTTAAGAAAGCAACTAGTCGCTCGCGTTGAAGACAATGTGGAACCAATCTGGATCAAGCCAGGATCCTTCTTAGTACTTACACTAACAAGCATGATTTCATTCATTAAGGGCTTAGCACGCCTCTCTTTCTCTCAATTGATCAAATTTTGCAAAACCCGAGGAATTTCTTCCCTTCGTTTTCATCACAATGTTCAAAAAGTTTTGAAAAACTTAGGTCAATGCAATAATTTCAAGGCACAGAAGAGCAAGTGAAATGCACTGCCGTTTCATTCAAACTTGTTGGCGTAACAGGTTCAAAATAGAAACAAACACAAGAGTGTGAAAACCACTGCTGTTTCATTCAGATCTTCTGGTGTAACTAGCCCCACGGTAGAAACAGACTCAAAAGAGAGCGAAAAGACAAACATAAAACAAAATAGTGATATCCGAGATAACACCCCCGGAATCACTCGACTCCTATACAACAGAACTGACTCGATACAACAAGACAAACCCAACTGACATAGTACAAAAGACTGACTATATACAAGACAACAAAACTGACTGAATACCCAAGTCAGAAAGTACAAAAACTAGCATTCACAAATGCTCAAAATAGTGCGTGTCATACGCCACATCTGAAGTAAACTGAGCGCCGCCCACAGGTGATTCATCCCCTGATCACATCACATTATCCTCCAGGTTCACTGATCCATTGACAACAGACTTTGCTAAGCTTGGTGGGAAGACGACCCCGTTGTCAAACAAGTCCTGTACTTCATGGTGAAGATGGAAGCAATTGTCGATGCTATGACCAGTTTGTTGATGGTACGCACAGTACTGGGTACCGTCATGACCAGATGAAAGACGACTAAGGAGAGGCCAAGGTTCGAGGGGTTTGAGATGCCCTTTTTCGGCAAGGATTTGAAGAGCCTTGGACAAAGGCATATAAAGGGCATGGAAAACCCTATGACCTCGGGGCAAATACTTCGAGATTTGTGGATTTTTGTTGGGTGCGCTAACAAAGGGGTCAGCAAGTGCTGGCTTGGTCTGCTGATCTTTCCCGGGTGTAGGATTAGGGTGGGAAGGAACAGTTCTAGCATGACGGCCCTTCTCCCGATTTTTTCCTTGGCTTAAACTGCCCTCGTTCTGAGTGATAAAGGTATCATCCATAGTTTTTGTAGCAACTGTGAGCACTTGATGTTTGTTCAGTCCCCCAGCTTTCAAAGTCTCAACAGTCTGCAGAAGTTGTTCATAGGGATCAGTGTCTGCCCCCATTTTGTTCTTACCACTTGCCTCAGCTTGGTCGAGGGTTTGGGTTGCTACATCAGAGCGGAACCCGGTTGTTGTTGACATGCCATTGCCTATACTTAGGATGGGTTTAGGTTGGCTGAGCTCAATTACAATTCACCCCAATAGCGGGGGCTCTTCTGGCATGAAGTTCCCGGGATATGATATGATCGATGGCCGAGCCGACATTCCGAAGGCTAGATCAGCCACAAATCTCTGAAGATCGCCGATCATTCCCATCAGCTCAAAAGTGCTGGCTCACGGGTTTGAAATACTTGGGGTTCCCAGACTGGATGTGCAGCAAGT
Organism: Camellia sinensis; assembly: GCF_055761805.1. Lineage (NCBI taxonomy): Eukaryota > Viridiplantae > Streptophyta > Magnoliopsida > Ericales > Theaceae > Camellia > Camellia sinensis. The sequence continues at coordinate 120,410,441 of NC_138971.1, read as the reverse complement.
TACCTGGGCAGGTGTTGTATTTCAACATCGGTCTCACCAAGCATGGCGATTCCTTGGTTTAGTGTTGTTGCCATGACCACAATTTCTTCTGAATTTTACGTCATCACGAGTCTGCTGAACAGAACAGAGGTGATGTGACTGGTGACTAACGGATCTAATGAACCGGAGAGCCTTGATTGGCCTTTTTCTATCTTGCCTTGGCGAAGGCAAAATACCGGCTGCTCTGAACTGAATCTCTAACCCGACAAAGTCTATCAGCACAAATCTAATGAACCTTGGGGGATATTGGAGCCTTCTAAAGCTATGGTTCCAAGACTACCTAGCAAAAGAGAAAACAGGCAGCATCTCAGCCCAATTTTACTGGAACATATACGAGCATAGTTGAATGACTGTACTCTCTACTGAATTCTACCCAAAATTCTGCCTGAAAAACTGATACCCTCAGGTAAAACTGATTCCCAAAAAACTGATTCCCTCAGGCCTGATACCCAGACTTGCAAATTGATACACGCAATCTTGTAGAGACACACTCTGATGGCAAATAGCAAGCAAGTGAGAGTCAAAACACCTCTATGTTGGGGTAGGGTTTCCCTGTCCTATTTTGTCAGGAGCTAGGGTTTCACTATGCACACAGTGGTTTCAAACAACCTACAATCGGGTAAGCAACCTGTCCTAGTTTGGAATAGTCACCATGGATTCCGATATGCACCAGGTCGAATGGTCAAAAAGGCCTCAGTAAAAACCGAGGTTTGTGTTCTCGTCGTAGCAGAGCCCGCAACCAGTCAGCCTTATGGCACGCTTCTCAAAGTGAGCCTCCAGCAAACCATTTAGGAATAGCATGCGACAAACACGGTGTCCTAGGCGCACCAATGCAAATGCAATGCAAAGAGACACATAAGTGTAATCAAAACAAGATATCATGAGTTCGAGTCAAGTTCTCTAACCCCGAACATCCCGAGAAGATCCCGTTTCGTTCATTTGGGCTTTCCACAGTTCGGACTCATATGTCACGGTTCTGAATCTAATCTCACAATGTGCAATGTGAGACCGATAAATCACCAAAGAGTCCAAATCCGACAAATCGTTTTGGAAAACTAATTCTTAATAAAAAAGTGCCAAACATGGACTACTTTGCCAGATACAGAGTCGCCACCTAAATATTTTATTTTGGGAGAATTTAGGAAACCCTGACTCGTGCCTAAGGTCATGTGTCGGTCATCACCAAAGTTGCCTCGGTTCGGGAACTTGGGTACGATTGGGGAAGGTCATTTAATGAGCACCCCCGCTCGCCCGATCAAAGATCGGCCTGTACTAGGCATGATATCTTATTTTTTAAAACATATGTGTTCTTATTCTGATTAATTAGCTAGTCATACTATGTGATGCGCACAACAAACAAGTATAAACTAGATCGCCTAATTTGGAACGAAGCATCACATATCAATTTGTTTGGAAAATGGTTTGAAGTTTGCTACTCATAAGTAGGCTAAAATGCGGATTTCAATGAATTGTTCCAATTCAAGTAATTCAACCTTCACCCACAGGCATTCAGGCAGTTAATCACATAAGCAATTAGCCTCATGGAAAACATGCTAACATGGCAACATTAACACACATGCAGTATGCTAAAGCGTAAACACTCACAGTGTACTCCGAGCCAAAACAAAGAACTAGTTAGAAATCATGCATGATCCTAGCTCATGTTAAGATGGCTAATGCAACACATGCGAAAATGCAATTAAAATAGGCTCGGCTATTCTAATCATGTCATGTAAAATGCAACTTGGTACATGTATTCAAATTGGAATTGAAATACAATGCAGTTATCATGATGCGCTGAGCCCGGTGCATCCAAGACAGATGAATGGATGCAAACATGCGAGCATATGGTATGCTAAATAAAATATGCCCTAAAACTAAACATCGTAAGCGGTTAAGTAAAAGGGAGAAAGAAATGGGGGTTGGAAGACATGCATCACACACACGCACGCTTATTACAACACTTGGCTCTCTCGAGGGAGAGACCGAATAAGAAGCTAACTAGCTAATCTAAGCTAATTAAACTAATTATTACAGAACGGATTGAATAACTAACGCATTAACTATTAAGCGTACAAACCAAAGCGTAAACTAGCTATCTAAGCATGGCAGCTAAGGAAAACAATAAAACAGGAGGTTCTCGAAGGGAGAAGACTGGATGCATGCTCGGTCTCCTCGTTCGGAAATCCAATGCGATGCCCCGATTTGCCTCTGTTTTCATCTATTCTCAGAAACTTGCATCAAGCTCCAGAAAGCTGAAACTTCACCTTGGGAGTCTTGTGGGAGGGTGGTTGACCACTTTTGGTCTCTCCAGACACCTGCCGACCACTTTTGGTTGTTGAAAAACCAAAAAAATGGTCGGCCAGCTAGTTTTTCTGGCTGGCCGGCCAGTTGTTGCTGCTGAACTGCAATTTGCTGCAACAGAGAGCAAGAAAGGGCATGGCAATGTATTTGCAAGATATGTGTGCACAACCACCCCTCCCTATCATGTCATGAACTCAAGGGAGTGTAGGTTCTCGACCCTCGGGCCACCAATCGCGCATTTCAATGCATGATGGCCGAGAGGCGAAGTTGCATAATTCAATATGAAATGAATACACAAGTAAACACATAAAGCCTAAAACCCTATCATGTATGATCAAAAGCGTCGACGACCGGGAATTAAGGCACATTTCATCACTTTAAGTATGAAACGTCCCTCTTTTCCCGTGTTTGGACTAACACCTATTCCAAACACGATGCAAGCAAGAAACATGGCATGCACAATGCTATGTAATGCAACCTTAGCGTGCGAACATGCAACTACATGGCATACTCAATGCAACTAGCAACCTAGCATACACAATGCAAGGTATAACATGGCATACACAATGCCAAATGCTAAGAACTAGATGGCATACTCAATGCAAGACAATCATAAGGGTTCTTAACACAATGTAATGCATGCATGCACAATGCAATGCAACAAGGGCAACAATGTGCAATGCACCAACCATGCAACAACATGCAAACCATACACTCGATGGACTTAAACCGAAATGGACAGACCTCAGTCATGCCAAAATAGTGGCCATAATGCTAAAATGAAGGCACCGAAAACACATACAAGCATGCATTCCAATTGGCTCACTGTAGACACCCCATTTTTGACCGTCCTCAAGACTGGGACGTCACCGTTTGAACACACGGTGATCATCTATGTTTGTGTTCATCTTGAGTTCCCAGAGGTCTCGGCTTGCGCGCCTTGCCTCAGGATCTCTCGACTCGACTGTTTAGTGTCTGGTTTTGCACCAAACACTTGTGCTTTGCCTTGGAGGGGCAGGTAATGCCTTGTGAGGCATCACCACACATCACCGGCCATGGCCAGAGGCCACCGGCTGGTGTTTTGTTGCCATCGGCAATGTATATTGCCGGTCGGCATTCTTTGTTGCCGGTCGGCAGACCATTTTGTCAAGATGGCAATTTTAAGCAGCTGACTACTGTTCATCTGCTTTTGCAGATATTTGAATACAGTTGTATGGCATTTTGTTCCCCTCCATACACGTGTATGGAGGGATGGCCTTCTTGTTAGCTTACCTTGTAAGCTTTACAAGATTGGCTCCTCTATAAGAGTAGCCCTCCCCTCTTGGCTTTAGGGTTAGACATTTTAGAGAGAAAAAAATTTGTTAGAAGCTCTGGTTCTAGGGTTAGAACTCATATACATTCTATCTCTATATCTCTTTCTTTAGTGTTCTAGGTGTATTTGTTCATAGTATTGCACACAAACACCTACTATTACACCTTCCCTTGGCTATTGAGGTTCTAAGGGATTGTTTTCAGAGTTTTGGAGCTGGTTTGGAGCTTAAGAAGCTGCTGGAGCTTCATTTGTGAAAGAGGTCTTCAAGGGTAACAATCTTGCCCCTTTATTTCTCATTCTTGCATACTATTTTTGCCTATCTTAGAACTTTTTTTGAGCTTAGTATATAATATAAAAAAGTTATGTTTTTGGGCCCTCTAAATAGTTTGTTTAGAGTGTTTTGTGGTTTGGAGGTGTTTGACCCCTCTTAGGCCTTGAGAGGCCCCATTTTGTGCTATTTTGAGTGAGCTCCGGGACCTTGGTGTTTGGGCCTCCTCACCACTGAAATCTTGAGGGATTTCAGAGGTGAGGATGGTGCCTTGAAGTCTTAGGGAGGAGAGGGCCACCCCCTCTCCTTGTTGTCCTTGAAAAGGACCATTTTTGGCCTCTTGAGGGAGCACCATGTTTAGGCCCATGTTTACCATGCCTTAGCTGATTTTCATGCTTATTATGTCATAATATGCCTCTGTTTTTAGTTGGTTTTGGTACATCATGCATGCTTAGCATACCTACCTTGTAATGCCATGTGTAGGCCTTAACATGCCTTAGGTTGTAAACCATTGTTCTAGCATGTTTTAGGCCTAGTTTTGTGAAGGTTTTGTGCTTATTTTGCCATGTTAGAGGTCTGTCCTTAGTCATTTTGGTCGGCCATGACATGTTTAGTATAGCCCCTTTGCATTTCGGCTTGTTGGTCTTAAGTGTGTGAGTGTGTAGCATGCATTACTTGCTTTATTTTAATGGTTTGGCACCATTTATAGCACCATTTCAGTCCCCTTAGCATGCTTGTATGCTTGCCTTGGATGCCTCTTTGATGCCTTATGAGCTTGTGTGGTATGCTCCTTGAAAGTGCATTTGTGCATGCTTTTGAATTCAAGCCATTTAGATGCCATCTAAGTGGTCTTTCAGGCTTTGTTTTATGTGCTAAAACTCTATTTTTGGTCATTAAATTCATGCCATGTTTGGTCATGCTAGGTGTGGTCAAATACCCCTTTAGCTTGCCTTGAATCTCGGACCATTGTTACATGCTTAGCCTATCTTGTTTTGCTTGGTTTGGCACCATGTTCTTGCATGATTTTCAGAGCTTAGTGCATGTCATTTGTCCATGTTTGCACCCTCTTGAGTGTGCTCGAGAATTGCTCTTTAATGCTTAAGTGTTGGTCCTTGTGTGCATGCATGTTTGCATGTCATTTTGCCTTCATTCTTGAGCATGTTGGCCATTGTTTTGGGCCTAGCATAGGGCTGTCCAAATTAGTGTAAGACCACCCTCTCATGTTATTGCATGCATGCCTTGCATACCATCACATATTCGCTCCATTTCACCTTGTGTTGCATGCCATGTGTAATTGTATTTTGTTGTAGTGCTTGAGTTGCATGATATGCTATTGTATGCTTAGGTTGTAATACACTTGGCATGCATTCTCTCCTTTAGCCACTTCACATGTTGTTGCATGTTTTTGCATTGCCATGTCGCATCCTTAGCTCACATGCCTAGGATTGTATTCCATTTGCATGCATGCTTGGCCTCTTGAAATGCTTGTGATAGAGGTTGAGTCCCATTGGTTTGTTCATATGCATTGCATTCCATATCAAAAATGTACAATTGATTCTTTGGGCCATCATGCATTGAAATGCGCTATTGATGGTCCAAGAACCAAGGATCATGGCCCTTTGAGTCATAAACATGATAAGGGATGTGATTGATGCATACATTGCTTGAATAGCATTGCCATGCTCTGCCTTGCCCTCTGTTGCTGTCAATTGCAAATTCTGCAGGAACTTTCTGCCAACCGGCAGTGCTTAGTGCCGACCTGCAATCCTTCCTGGGCCGATAGCTTCATCAACAGCCGATGATTACACACCACAGCCGGTGATGATTCTACTCAGCCGGTGGTGTCTCCCAATGTCCAGGGAAGCAATTCTGAGACTTTGGCAGTCTTCAAACAGGCAGAGCAGGGAAAACGGAGGCAACCTATGCATGGCAGTGCACTTCCGAGCAAGACCCGAGCACGCGCGCATCGAACCCTCTTCCCAAGGCCCCTTTTATTGTTTTCCTTATGCTTAGTTAATCTGTTAATTAATTAGATGATTGGTAATAATTAATTAGCTTGCGAGTTAGTTAATTTGTATTATTCTTTCGGTCCCTCCGAGCGAGGGTAAATTTGTAATAAGTGTGGGTGAGTGCGTGCATGTCTCCCAACCCCCACTTCTTTCTTCCCTTTTGTTTACCTGCTTATGAAGGTAGATTAGGGCATGTTTTAAATTAGCATACCATATGCTATGCATGCGTACATCCATACATTTGTCTCGCATGCACCAGGCTCGGTACATCATGCTAACTGCATTTGTACTTCAATTCCAAATTGAATACGTGCATCAATTGATTGCGTTTCACATGCCATGTTTAGGTTAGCCGAGCCTACTCCAAATTGCATCCTGTTTGTGTTGCATTAGTCAATTTGACATGAACTAGGACCATGCATGTTGGCTAACTAGTTTATTGTTTTGGCATGGAGTACGATGTAAGTATTTTTATGCTTTAGCCTATCGCATGCGTGTGAATGCTATCATAACAGCATGCTTACCATGTGGCTAGATGCTTATGTGATAAACTGTTTGAATGCCTGTGGGTGAAGGTTGGATTGTCTGAGTTGGAAAAACTCGTTGAAATCCGTATTTTAGCCTACTTACGAGTAGCAAATTCCAAAACATTTCCTAAAACAAACGGATATGCAATGCTTACTCCCAAATTAGGCAATCTAGTCTATACTTGTTTGCTGTGCGCAGAACGTAGTAATTCTAGGCTAATAACCGGAATAAGAACACATAACATTTTCAAAAACGGATATCATGGTTAGTAGAGGCCGATCTTCGGATCGGGCGAAAGGGGGTGCTCATAGCTGACCTTCCCCGATCGTACCCAAGTTCCCGAGCCGAGGCAACTTTGGTGATGACGCACACGTGGCCTTTGGCACCGAGTCAGGGTTTCCTAAATTCCCCCATAAAAAATATTTAGGTGGCGACTCTGTATCTGGCAAAGTAGTCCATGTTTGGCACTTCTTTTCAAAAATCTGTTTCTCAAAACGATTTGCCGGATTTGGACTCTTTGGTTCAGATTAAGAACCGTGACACAAAATCGAGTCCGAACTGTAGCGAGGCCCAACACGGGCGCGTCTACAGTTTCTGGCGACTCTGCTGGGGACTTTAGAGAGCTTGACTCGAACTCGTGATATCCTATTTTGATTCCATTTATGTGTCTCTTTGCATTGCATGTGCATTGGTGCGCCTAGGACACAGTGTTTGCCATCTGCCATTCCTGAACGGTTTGCTGGAGGCTTGTCTTGTCAAGGCATGACCATAAGGCTGACCGATTATGGGCTCTGACAATATGGGAACACAAACCCCGGTTTTAACAGGGCACCCTTTTCGACCATTCGACCTAGTGCATATTCGGATCCATAGTGACCACTTCAAGTTAGGACAGGCTGCTTACCCGATGTTAGGTTGTTTGAAAACTGCTGCGTGCATAGTGAAACCCTAGCTCCTGACAAAATAGGACAGGGAAACCTTACCCCAACATAGGGGTGTTTTGGCTCTCTTTACTTGCTATGTGCTTTTAGAATGTATCTCTACAGGGAAAGTACATATCCATTTGCAAGTTTGAGTATCAGGCCCGAGGGCACCAGTATCAGTGTTGTTGAGAAACCAGTTATCTGCGGGTATCAGGATCAGTTTTTGGGGACAGTGATTTCTGGGGAACAGTGATCAGCAGTAGAGTACAGTTGTTCAGCTACACCCGTGTTTGATCCATTTGGGCTGAAATGCTACTTGTTGTCTCTTTCAGTTCAGACAGCTGGTACAGGATAGCTAGTGTTTCCCCTTTGCTGAGGCAGGACTTATGATGACGTAGAATTCGGAAGAGATCGTGGTTATGACAGCTGGATTAGATCAAGGGATCACTCTGCAAAGTGAGACCAATATTGATATGCCACATCCACCCAGGTCGCCTGTCGCGCACCCGGTCTGGGCCCCCCAGCTATACCAGGCTCGCGAGCCTACTTCATTTGAACTAATGGGGATGATAGGTGATCTCCAGAGGTTTGTGGTGGATCTCGCCTATGGAATGTCAGCTTCATCTCCAGCCGCACCATATGCCGGGAGTTTTGTACCTCAGGAGCCCCCGTTGTTGGGGCGAATTGTGATTGAACTCAACCAACCGGAGATGGCCTCCAGCTATGGTAATGACATATCCACATCAAACCAAACCCTCGATCAGGCTGAGGCCAGAGGAAAAGACAAAATGAAGGCAGATGCCGATCCTATTGAACAACTGCTGTGGGCAGTCGAGGCTTTGAAAGCCGCGGGGATGAACAAGCAACAGATATCTGCAGTTGTGACAAAAACTGTGGAGGATACTTTCCCCACTCCACCTGAGTGTAGTTCAAGTCAGTCAGAAAATCGAGATAGGCCCCGTCATGCCAGAACAGTTCCTCCTATTCCCAGCCCTGCACCCGGGAAAGATCAGAAAGCCAAGGTGGCGCCTGCCAACCCTTTTGCTTGTGCGGCTAGTAAGAATGTTCAGACTTCAAAATACCTGCCCCGAGGGCGCAGGGTCTTTCATGCTCTCTACATGCCTCTATCTAAGGCACTTCAGATCCTTGCCGAGAGGGGGTACCTTAAACCCTTGGAGCCTCGGCCTCTCCCAAAGAATCTCCCTGCCACGCATGATGCTGCCCAGTACTGCGCGTACCACCAGCAGACAGGCCATGCAACCGACAATTGTTTCCGCCTCCGTCATGAGGTGCAAGATTTGATTGACAACGAGGTTATCCTCCCGCCCACCTCAGTCAAGTCCGTTACCACCCAGTTATTAGATTTTGAGGACGCAGATACTGCAAGTATGTAATCAGAAAGTGAACCACCTACGGGCGGCATTCAGTATATTTTGGATGTGGCGTCTGACACGCATTTTTGAGCATCTGCGAACACTAGCTTTGTAAATTCTGGCTCGGGTATCGAGTCAGCCTTTTGTTTTGAGTCTGTCTCTTTGTCTTGAGTCAGTCTTTTTGCTTAAGGGTCTGTCTTATTGTAGCAAGTCAGTCCCCTTTGTATAGAATACCAGGTGATTCCGGGGTTGTTGCCTCGAACACCGTTTTGTCTTGTAATTACCCGTTTTTGTTTTTGAGTCTGTTTCTGCCGAGGAGCCAGTTACATCTGAGAAACCTGAATGAAACAGCTGCGGCTATCATGTTTCCGTACTTATTGTTTGTTTTGGGCTAGTTGTGCCAGGGGTTTTGAATGGAACGGTCCTGCATTCTACCTGCTCTTCTGTGCCTTGAGAATTATTGCATTGAACTAAGTTCTCCAAAACTTTTTTTCAAAACATTGTGATGAAAAAAAAGAGGGAGGAATTCTTCCGGTTTTGCAAAAATCAATTGAGAGAAAGAGAAGCATGCTAAGTCTTTAATGAATGAAACCATGCTTGTCAGCATGAGTACTGGGAAGGACCCTGGCTTGATCCAGATTGGTTCCACACTATCTTCGGCGCGAGCGATTTGTCGCTTTCTTAAAAACTTTCAAAAACAAATGTTTTACACGGCCCTGTGAAGACCTGTGTGGAACCACTCTTGAGATTGTGCAGCCTAGGATCGCTCTCAGCCTCAAGATTCAACCCGTCCGTTTCGAACCTTGAACCCGTTCAGAAAGTTCAAACGGTCAAACGTCATGCGAGGTCTGTATGGCCAGATCAGAAGCAGCCCTCGAACAAGAGGCACCAAAGCCGAATCAAAAAGATTAGATCTCACCAAAAGAAGCTTGTGGAGCAGCCATGGTGGATTCTTCGGCAAATCATTGCAACAGCCGTTCTCCTAGATATAGAGAGGCTTCAACTTCAAAAATCATTTGGCATGGACTTGTTACACTTTTACCCTTTGAGAGGCTCGCTGGGCCGAAAACCCGAAAGGGCGACCCAGGGAAAAGTTAGAGCAAGAGAAAAATACAAAAAAGCAAAAAATACAAAAAAGAAAAGAAAAAAAATGCGAAAAAGAAAAGAAAAAGAAATGAACAAAAAAGGGAAATGAAAAGAAGCTCGCAAGGTCGAAAACCCGCATCGGGCACCTTGGCAAAAGTTAGAGCCTGAGAAAGTGAAGGTTAAAATACCCGAGTGTACCTTAACCAGAACTACATAAGGCTTGATTCCCATGTTTGGGATACGTAGGCAACTTCATTCTGAAGTCCAGCCCCCAACGCTTTCATAGCATCTCAATCCATACAATGGTTTTGATTTCATCCCAAAGTCCAGTCGCCAACACTTTCAAAGTGACTGTGTCCATATATTGGTTTTGACCATCTTCGTCTTCTCTGTGTCCGAGGGAGTTCGGTCATGATCATCACTAGTGAAGACTGTTTGCGGACTGCTGCGGCATCATCCAAACAAGGGGCAACTTTCCGTTGCCACGAGTCGTCGCGAGACGCCATTCAAACCAGGGGCAACTTTCCGTTGCCATCCACCCCTTTCAAGCCAGGGGCAATTTTCCATTGCCTCCGATCCGAGGTTGCGTATCTTAGAGAGTAGGTTCCATGCTCGTTGAGCATTAGCCGTTTGCAAAAATAGTTTTTGAAAATTTTTACTGAGGTTGACTATTTTCTCGAAAACTATTTCGTTTTCCAAAACTGGACCATTTCTTAGACCCAAAAAAAAGGAAAATTTTCAGTGCCCACAGCCTGACTTGCGTGGTCTTCAAATCAAAATCGAACAAGTGTGTTAATCTAACTCTCATTTTGATCCAAAACTGTTTTAATAGAAAACCAAAACAAAAAAATGGTCAAAATGATGAACTAGGGGCACAGTTGAGTCAGGCGTCCTGTCTTTCCCCCGTCGTCAACATACTTGCCAGGAGGGCACTCTACCCACCAGAAGAAATAGCTGTGAGCTAACGGCATTGGGCATGAACCTGCAACTTCCTATTCATTCATTAATCACTTTGGGGAGGGACGAAAAATGAGAGAATAAAGAATAGAGAGGTGTAAGTTGAGAAAAAAGTAAGAAAAAGGGTTTTGAGAGAAAAAACCGAGCTTGAGTGCCAGAGTGATGTGAGAATCACAAATGAGAAAAGGGTGGGAAACAATACCTAGAGAAACTGGCTCCTCGTGATCTGAGGTCCCCCGTCCTCGTTAACGCGTCTGTATGTCGTGTCTTTTGTTTTGTTTACCTCAACCTTTGTTTTACGTCTTTTCCGAGTGTTACTCGATGTGTTTAGGTCGTGTACCCTTTTGTTTGAGTCCTTCCCGCTGTGTTCAGTTGTAGGCTCGATACCCCGGTTTGAAAATCCGTTTTACTTCGAAAATCGTTTATGCCCAGAGTGCCGTGCCATTCTCTACATCTGTGCGAAGTAAAAGAACAAAAAATTGGGGCATCTGAGTGTGCTTCAATTTCAACTAGTCCCGTCTTTGTAGTTCGCCTTGTCAGATTGGGCTGTTTGTTCAAGATTTGTTGTGTGCAAAATGAACCAAATGCTGTGTTACGGGCTGTATACAAATTAATCTCCAGTAGAGTAAGGGTTGTGTGTCCAGAATCAGGCTGTGGGTTGCTTGGGTTATTTTTGCTGTTGGCTGTTTAGTTATCTGATTATTACAGTGCAGGTGTTCAATTTTCAGACAACCAATCAATTTCATTTACATTGAGGTGTAATATGGTGTGATGCAATGCAAAGCATGAAATGTAAAGATATACGGATGTAAACACTTTTTCAGATAACAAGCCTGTTTCATTTCATCATCTTTTCAAGTACACAAGTTTTGGAAACAAAAATCTGCCTGCGGCAGTACAAAGTATCCTAACTACCAACAGAAGGGAAAAAGTACAAGAAAGAAGAAAACAACAAAAATCTATATCCATGTCAAGCGGCTCCGAGGGCTATCGATCTGTCCTAGTCCTCTTCCTGGACGAAGGTCCAGGAGCATCATCAGCATTGCCATCAGAGCCCGAGCTAGTGTCGCCTCCGGTCTCCTCCGACGACGACTCCGCCTCCGACTCTGCCTCCGCCTCCGACTCCGACTCCTCCTCATCATCATCATCAGGAACTGGAGCCCGCGAACTACTCCCGACATGAGTGCGCACCGCCTTGGTGCGGGGGAATACTCTGCCCTCCTCATCTCTCCCTCGGGCGGGGACGAAAGGTCCAGCTGGAGCACCTCCTACAACGGGAATCTGGAAGGGAGGCTGGAAAAGTACATAAAAGGCAAATGCATTAGTATACTGTGGACAGTTTATCAGTGCAGAATGCAGTGTATGAGTACAGTGTGTGAATACTGTGGACAGTTTATCAGTGCAGAATGCAGTGTATGAGTACAGTGTGTGAATACCGTGAGCAGTTTATCAGTGCAGAATGCGATGTATGAGTACAGTGTGTGAATGCTGTGAGCAGTTTATCAGTGCAGAATGCAGTATATGAGTACAGTGTGTGAACGCCATGAGCAGTTTGTCAGTGCAGAATGCAGTGTATGCAGTGTATCAGACGCTGTGAGATCAGTGTGTCAGGTGTTATGTCGTGCATCAGATTACGTGAATCAACTTGTGAGTAATTTGAGGCCGTGATCAGAAGAACATACCGGAATACTGTAGAGGGCCAGGAGGTCGAAGGTCCACTGTAGCATCCCTATCATGGAGGCATTCAACTCCACGGACTGCCGAGTGTACTCGGAGGACGCCTGCGAGAGTACAAGATGTATCAGTATTCCGCGGAATATCAAATAAACTGAAATGAAATGCCAATGCAAGATGCAAAATGAAGTAATACATACCGGAGGCAAGTCGGGGATGCCGGCTAACTCATGACCAGCCGGGGGAGGAGCAAAGGAGATCTGGTAGGTCGCCCCATCCTGCCCTCTGTATATCAGTAAAGTGAGCAAAGCAGGCCAGCTAGTCCCCCGCCCTCTCTAAACTCCACCCCTGCCGTGGACTCGAGCTCTCCTCGACGCTCCTGCTCCAGCCCCCGCTCCCGCTCCAGCTGCTGGCGCCGCAGGTCCCCCTCTCTCGGCTCGGCGACCACCACTCAAGGGTCGCATAATGTAGGACCGGACGTACTCCGCATAGTTGCCCTCACCTCTGTGATGCTCTGCACCCCAGCCAACGGTGTAGTCCCTCATCTGCTCAAGAGAGAACCCCTCTGTATGCCTTATATGTGTAGGAGGCGGACCCGGGATTATCTGCTCCGGTAAACCCAGGGTCTGACGCAAGAAACGCTCACCCAGGTACCAAGCTCGACAGACCGGGCCCTCCAACAGAATCCGACAACGGGCAGTATCCCCTGTGCCCTCATAGTGATCTCTCACCACGGCCAGCAACGGAGCCCAGGGCTGCCAGGTGATCTGAAAATAATATGCAGTTTGTTATCTATCTGTTATTGAAAACATATGGTGCGAAGCAAAGCCAAAAATAAACTCTAAAGTTGAACATACCTCCGCGGCGTTGATGGTGTCGAAGTATCAGCGGAAGAAAATAAGAGACTCCTGTAGTCTCCGCACGCATCGCACATCGAAGCGATGAGAGAAGGGGACGCCGAGTGGGATCTCCTCATCGGGTACTGGGGCAAGCCTATGAAAGTAGGCATACACCCACAACTGCAGAACAGATATCAGTATGACTATCAGATAAGGCAGAATACAGAATAAAGCAGAAATAGCAGAACCGTGTGTTGTGAAGTGTATTGTGCGGAGTGTACAATGTGTGCAGTATACAGTCAGTGTAAAGTAGAGTATATGTGTGCCGGGTGTGCAGTGTACAGTCAATGTGGGGCAGTGTACAGTATATGTGCAATGTGCAGAATACAGAAAGCAGGAAGCAGAAATGTAAAAAGGGAAGAGGACGTACCTCCCAGGCTCGCCAGTAGCCACCGAGAAGCTGTCCGCTGAGGCGGGAAAAAGAGCTCATGTAACCGTACAAAGTGGCCAGAGCTGCGCCACCCCAGTCATAGCGGCGGATCCGCCTGACGTCCACCAGTGCGCTCAACAAGCATAAAGGCACGGTGTTCGCCCGATCAGCGAAAAGGGTCGTCCCGAAAAGGAACATGATGAAGCCCCGCGCGTACTGGTCCACCTCCTCTGGGGACATCTGCGCGTCCTCTGCCAAGGCCGGCTGGACCCGAAAGTGGCTCTCGAACCAGGAATACCTGACGAACCCCGCTCGAGCGAGGGGAGGCTGAGTGCCAAGCAGGTACAGTTGGGCAGCGTCCCACTCGTCCATATCGGTGTCGAAGGGGATCGGATCACCCCCTACCCCGATGCTGGTAAGCATCGAGAAGTCATAAGGGGTCATCGTCATGTCCCCTGCAACGGAGAAGTGGAAGGAGTTGGTGGTATCCCACCACCTCTCCACTAGAGCAGCAAGCAAGGGCCTGCAAGTGGTAAGTCGGGAGAGCCCCCTGTAGAAGATGCCGAAGCCGGCCTCGTCGACGATGTCACGAACCGCTTCTGGCAGCTCTAGGTACCAGTCCCGAGCAACAGTGTTCCCATACCCGCGGATGGTATGGGAATCCCCCTGTAATCAAAAACAACAATTGCAAGGCAATATTCAAAATGTAGTTCTAAGAAGCGTATAGGTATACAGCATGTGTGCATGTTTTCGGACTCAAACAGATACCGGGTGCCGGTGCACTTAGAGTAAACTACAACGTGTGATGTGTCAGCGTGTTTGAGTGGTCCAGGGCAAATACAGCATGTGTGCATGTTTTCAGACTCAAGCAGATACCTGGTACCAGTGTGTATGCAGTGAATACAGTGCGCGCCGTGTGTTTGGGTGATTCAAGGTCAGTGCAGTGTGTGTGCACGTGTAAGTTTCAAACAGATAACGGTTGTAAATTTTTGTGTAATCAACTACAGTGTACAGTATATCGGTGCATCCGGACTAAACAGTTAGAGAACAGAATCAACTAATGGCAGTTATGTTCTACATTGCGGAAAATAATAAAACAGAAGAAAGAATGTTACCTCGGAAGCACCGAAGGACAGGTGGAAGGTAGGCTCACGCAGTAGTAGCTCGGGTGGCACGTGCCTATCAAAGCTCCTGAACTGGCGTAGTCCGTCAGGAAGCATCACGTGAACCGCGGGTCTATAGGTCTCCGGATCGAACGGCCGGACACGGAGTGGCAAGGGCTAGGCCTCAAGGTCCATCTCGTGCTCTGGAGGGATCCCGCCCTGTGGAAGGTCATCCACCATCTCGAAGAAAATGTGAAAATGGCCGGAAGACGGAAAATCGGGCAAGAATGCGAAAAGTCAACAAAAAGTCAAACCCCGAGAGGGTCGAAAAGGGCCGGAAAAGCCGGAGTGTGGAAAAGGTATAGAGATCGAAAGGAACTCGAGGGAAACAAGCCCCGAGTGGCGGAAATCAAAAAAAAAACACCGAAACGAAGTTTCATTCGGTTGAAAATGTCCAAAACGCGAAGGAGATCGCGAATCGAACAACGAAATGGGAGCTAGAACGCAAGAAAACGAGGAGATCGAAGGACGAAAACACTCTAGAGAGAGAGAGAGGCAATTTTCGAGCAAGAGGATGTGAGAAATATAGGGCTAGAGGCCCTATATTTAAAGACCCACGGCCGAAATGTCAAAACTGCCCTGAACAGGGAGTTTTTGCCGGTCGGCCACACTCTTTGCCGGTCGGCAATATATTGTGCCGATGGAATTTTATGAAGGCCGATGGACGGCCGGTGATGCATTTTGATGGCCGGTGGGCATCTGGTGGCCTCCTACAATGGTTTTTGATCCTCCTACATCCTTGTTTGGGTTATATCCGTGGTTCAGGGCCTTCATTGCTCAAAACAGTGCAGAACAGTGCATCTCCGACGCTCAGCCGGCCTCCGTTTTGACCTCGGATCGTGTCTTCTGTGCGTGGCACTCAAATTCTTGCAAGGTGTATCCTTTTCGTATCCTTTTGGCTTTTACAAAACTCAAAAGTTGCCCCATGCATATCGCATATCATTCGCACTGTCTTATGCGCTCGCGTTGCTAAAACGCATCGCGCGGTTTTGCGCATCTCATTGTATTTTGCATGTTTGCATTCAATTTCATTACTTGCGTAGACCGCATGTTTTGCGTGCGTAGACCGCATGTTTGTTCAAATTTCATTACTTGCGTAGACCGCATGTTTTGCTTGCGTAGACCGCATGTTTGTTCAAATTTCATTACTTGCATAGACCGCATGTTTTGCTTGCGTAGACCGCATGTTTGTTCAAATTTCATTACTTGCGTAGACCGCATGTTTTGCTTGCGTAGACCGTATGTTTGTTCAAATTTCATTACTTGCGTAGACCGCATGTTTTGCTTGCGTAGACCGCATGTTTGTTCAAATTTCATTACTTGCGTAGACCGCATGTTTTGCTTGCGTAGACCGCATATTTGTTCAATTTCATTACATGCATAGACCGCATGTTTTGCTTGCGTAGACCGCATATTTGTTCAATTTCATTATTTGCGTAGACCGCATGTTTTGCTTGCGTAGACCGCATGATTGTTCAATTTCATTACTTGCGTAGACCGCATGTTTTGCTTGCGTAGACCGCATGTTTGTTCAAATTTCATTACTTGCGTAGACCGCATGTTTTGCTTGCGTAGACCGCATGTTTGTTCAAATTTCATTACTTGCGTAGACCGCATGTTTGTTCAATTTCTTTACTTGCGTAGACCGTATATTTGTTCAAATTCATTACTTGCGTAGACCGCATGTTCCGCTTGTGTGGACCGCATTCCTGTGTTCAAATTCACTACCTACGTAGACAGCATGTTTTGCTTGCGTAGACCGCATATTTGTTCAAATTCATTACTTGCGTAGACCGCATGTTCCGCTTGCGTGGACCGCATTCCTGTGTTCAAATTCACTACCTGCGTATACCGCATGTTCCGCTTGCGTAGACCGCATTTTTATGTCCAATTTCATTGCTTGCGTGGACCGCATACTCATAATCAATTTCGTTGCCTGCGTAGACCGCGTGCTCCACTTACATGTCTGTGCCTTCGCAGCATTGTTATGCTTCCCACTTGCTTTGCGTTGTCACGCATTTTCGAATACATTAATATGCATGTTGTTAATCACATTGTACCTGTTAAGTTGTCTTCTTTACAGGCACGATATTGTATGTACGGTTCATTTGAGGCTGGTGAAACTAGACGAGCCGCACAGGTATTGTATTGCAACGGTCTAGGAGACCTTAAATACTTAGAAGGTGCAAAACCTTCGGCGCATTGATGTGTGCAGTTCGTTTGCATTGCCATGCATGTCTTAAGTCGCACGTTGTTGCGCATTTCAAATTCACTTACATTGTTATGCATTTCTTGTGCAATATTGTACGGTCTAGGAGACCTTAAATCCTCGGAAGGTGCAAGACCTTTAGTGCATTGACGTGCACAGTCCATTCACATTGTCATGTATCTTAAAAGCCGCGTGTTGTCGCGCATTCCATGCAACATGCATTTCGTGCATCATTTGCATCCCAAAAACAAAAAAGACAAAAAATACAATTACATTGTCATGCATCATCGTAAATAGTTGCATTGTCATGCATCATCATAAATAGTTGCATTGTCATGCATCATTGTAATATTTGTCTAGGCATTGCATTGTAAATTGCATGGATTCACTGCATCACCTTTCATCTATGGCTCATGCCTTTCCATGATTGAGCTTGGTCTGGTATGTGCCCATACTTCTCGTATCGAAGCATAGTTCAGTGGACCGTTCTATGTTAGACGTAGATTGTACGTGTACATGCCCTTCCTAGGCAAAGATTTGGTTTGGCCTGCGTGCCTTATCCATCGTATCTTTTCCATCCTAGCGTATATTGCATTGTAGCTTTATGGCTCGCGCCTTTCCATGATTGAGCTTGGCCTGGTATGTGCCCATACTTTTCACGTCGAAACATAGTTCAGTGGACCGTTCTATGTTAAGACACGGCTTGTACATGTACATGCCTTTCCTAGGCAAGATTTGGTTTGGCCCGAAGGCCATATCCATTGTATCCATTTCCATTCCATTGCATATTTGTAGATATTGCATTGTAGCTTACATGCATTCATTGCACCACCTCCCATTTATGGCTTGCGCCTTTCCATGTTGAGCTTGGTCTGGTATGTGCCCATACTTCTCATGTCGGAGCATAGTTCAGTAGACCGTTCTATGTTAAACATGGCTTGTATGCGTACATGCGTTGCCTAGGCAAGATTTGGTTTGGCCCGCGTGCCATGTCCATTGCCATCTCCCCAGCATATCCATATATATATTGCATTGTAGTGTAACTTTTGCATCCAGCATTAGGATCGTAGTCCTTTCCCCAGCGGGTCGTTTCCCCACTTATGTCATTCCCCCCCAATACTTGTTCTTGTGTCCGTCTACATTACTCATAGTTCAGTAGACCGTTCTATGGTAGACGGACTTGTTACCTCCATCAATCTATTTGACAGGTGTGGTTTCGAATCGCTCATGATTGGATCATGATTCAATTGCTTTGCATATAGTTTGTATTGTTTCAATTATATTGCATCTTTATTTGCATTGTTTATACATTGTTTTGTATATATTGTATATCATTTTGCATCCATTTTTGCGTTGTCATGCATCTTGCTAATAACATCGTACCTGTTGAGTTGTTTTCTTTACAGGCACGATATTGTATGTACGGTTCATTTGAGGCTGGTGCAACCAGACGAGCCGCACAGGTATTGTATCCTCCGAGTGAGACGTATTGAGAATTGCATAATTCTCTTACATCCTTTCTGCATTGCAGTGTAGTTTGGTGTATGATAGCTTAAAACTGTCGCATGTATGCTTCGTTACAGCTTTCTTTGCATGATCATAAGTTATGTCTGGCTCTGTGCACTGTCTTGCATTTTGCCCCCGCCTTCGGGAGCATATCTTGCTTATCTTGCATGTTTGTCTAAGTCTTCGGCCTTGTCAAAAATGGGTCGTCTCTGGGCTTTGACATTCACTCCCGTCATTGTTATGACTTTCGAGTTCTGTCAAAGAGGGGTAACTGTAGACACCCCATTTTTGACTGTCCTCAAGACTGGGACGTCACCGTTTGAACACTCGGTGATCATCCATGTTTGTGTTCATCTTGAGTTCCCGAAGGTCTCGGCTTGCGCGCCTTGCCTCAAGATCTCTCGACTCGACTATTTAGTGTCTGGTTTTGCACCAAACACTTGTGCTTTGCCTTGGAGGGGCAGGTAATGCCTTGTGAGGCATCACCACACATCACCGGCCATGGCCAGAGGCCACCGGCTGGTGTTTTGTTGCCATCGGCAATGTATATTGCCGGTCGGCATTCTTTGTTGCCGGTCGGCAGACCATTTTGTCAAGATGGCAATTTTAAGCAGCTGACTACTGTTCATCTGCTTTTGCAGATATTTGAATACAGTTGTATGGCATTTTGTTCCCCTCCATACACGTGTATGGAGGGATGGCCTTCTTGTTAGCTTGCCTTGTAAGCTTTACAAGATTGGCTCCTCTATAAGAGGAGCCCTCCCCTCTTGGCTTTAGGGTTAGACATTTTAGAGAGAAAAAACATTGTTAGAAGCTCTGGTTCTAGGGTTAGAACTTATATACATTCTATCTCTATATCTCTCTCTCTCTTGAGTGTTCTAGGTGTATTTGTTCATAGTATTGCACACAAACACCTACTATTACACCTTCCCTTGGCTATTGAGGTTCTAAGGGATTGTTTTCAGAGTTTTGGAGCTGGTTTGGAGCTTAAGAAGCTGCTGGAGTTTCATTTGTGAAAGAGGTCTTCAAGGGTAACAATCTTGCCCCTTTATTTCCCATTCTTGCATACTATTTTTGCCTATCTTAGAACTTTTTTTGAGCTTAGTATATAATATAAAAAAGTTCTGTTTTTGGGCCCTCTAAATATTTTGTTTAGAGTGTTTTGTGGTTTGGAGGTGTTTGACCCCTCTTAGGCCTTGAGAGGCCCCATTTTGTGCTATTTTGAGTGAGCTCTGGGACCTTGGTGTTTGGGCCTCCTCACCACTAAAATCTTGAGGGATTTCAGAGGTGAGGATGGTGTCTTGAGGTCCTAGGGAGGAGAGGGCCACCCCCTCTCCTTGTTGTCCTTGAAAAGGACCATTTTTGGCCTCTTGAGGGAGCACCATGTTTAGGCCCATGTTTACCATGCCTTAGCTGATTTTCATGCTTATTATGTCATAATATGCCTCTGTTTTTAGTTGGTTTTGGTACATCATGCATGCTTAGCATACCTACCTTGTAATGCCATGTGTAGGCCTTAACATGCCTTAGGTTGTAAACCATTGTTCTAGCATGTTTTAGGCCTAGTTTTGTGAAGGTTTTGTGCTTATTTTACCATGTTAGAGGTCTGTCCTTAGTCATTTTGGTCGGCCATGACATGTTTAGTATAGCCCCTTTGCATTTCGGCTTGTTGGTCTTAAGTGTGTGAGTGTGTAGCATGCATTACTTGCTTTATTTTAATGGTTTGGCACCATTTATAGCACCATTTCAATCCCCTTAGCATGCTTGTATGCTTGCCTTGGATGCCTCTTTGATGCCTTATGAGCTTGTGTGGTATGCTCCTTGAAAGTGCATTTGTGCATACTTTTGAATTCAAGCCATTTAGATGCCATCTAAGTGGTCTTTCGGGCTTTGTTTTATGTGCTAAAACTCTGTTTTTAGTCATTAAATTCATGCCATGTTTGGTCTTGCTAAGTGTGGTCAAATACCCCTTTAGCTTGCCTTGAATCTCGGACCATTGTTACATGCTTAGCCTATCTTGTTTTGCTTGGTTTGGCACCATGTTCTTGCATGATTTTCAGAGCTTAGTGCATGTCATTTGTCCATGTTTGCACCCTCTTGAGTGTGCTTGAGAATTGCTCTTTAATGCTTAAGTGTTGGTCCTTGTGTGCATGCATGTTTGCATGTCATTTTGCCTTCATTCTTGAGCATGTTGGCCACTGTTTTGGGCCTAGCATAGGGCTGTCCAAATTAGTGTAAGACCACCCTCTCATGTTATTGCATGCATGCCTTGCATACCATCACATATTCGCTCCATTTCACCTTGTGTTGCATGCCATGTGTAATTGTATTTTGTTGTAGTGCTTGAGTTGCATGATATGCTATTGTATGCTTAGGTTGTAATACACTTGGCATGTATTCTCTCCTTTAGCCACTTAACATGTTGTTGCATGTTTTTGCATTGCCATGTCGTATCCTTAGCTCACATGCCTAGGATTGTATTCCATTTGCATGCATGCTTGGCCTCTTGAAATACTTGTGATAGAGGTTGAGTCCCATTGGTTTGTTCATATGCATTGCATTCCATATCAAAAATGCACACTTGATTCTTTGGCCCATCACGCATTGAAATGCGCAATTGATGGTCCAAGAACCAAGGATCATGGCCCTTTGAGTCATAAACATGATAAGGGATGTGATTGATGCATACATTGCTTGAATAGCATTGCCATGCTCTGCCTTGCCCTCTGTTGCTGTCAATTGCAGATTCTGCAGGAACTTTCTGCCGACCGGCAGTGCTTAGTGCCGACCGGCAATCCTTCCTGGGCCGATAGCTTCATCAACAGCCGATGATTACACACCACAGCCGGTGATGATTCTACTCAGCCGGTGGTGTCTCCCAATGTCTAGGGAAGCAATTCTGAGACTTTGGCAGTCTTCAAAGAGGCAGAGCAGGGAAAACAGAGGCAGCCTATGCATGGCAGTGCACTTCCGAGCAAGACCCGGGCACGCGCGCATCGAACCCTCTTCCCGAGGCCCCTTTTATTGCTTTCCTTATGCTTAGTTAATTTGTTAATTAATTAGATGATTGGTAATAATTAATTAGCTTGCGAGTTAGTTAATTTGTATTATTCTTTCGGTCCCTCCGAGCGAGGGTAAATTTGTAATAAGTGTGGGTGAGTGCGTGCATGTCTCCCAACCCCCACTTCTTTCTTCCCTTTTGTTTACCTGCTTATGAAGGTAGATTAGGGCATGTTTTAAATTAGCATACCTTATACTATGCATGCGTGCATCCATACATTTGTCTCGCATGCACCAGGCTCGGAACATCATGCTAACTGCATTTGTACTTCAATTCCAAATTGAATACGTGCATCAATTGATTGTATTTCACATGCCATGTTTAGGTTAGCCGAGCCTACTCCAAATTGCATCCTGTATGTGTTGCATTAGTCAATTTGACATGAACTAGGACCATGCATGTTGGCTAACTAGTTTATTGTTTTGGCATGGAGTACGATTTAAGTATTTTTATGCTTTAGCATATCGCATGCGTGTGAATGCTATCATAACAACATGCTTACCATGTGGCTAGATGCTTATGTGATAATGCCTGTGGGTGAAGGTTGGATTGTCTGAGTTGGAAAAACTTGTTGAAATCCGTATTTTAGCCTACTTACGAGTAGCAAATTCTAAAACATTTCCTAAAACAAACGGATATGCAATGCTTACTGCCAAATTAGGCAATCTAGTCTATACTTGTTTGCTGTGCGCATAACGTAGTAATTCTAGGCTAATAACCGGAATAAGAACACATAACATTTTCAAAAACGGATATCATGGTTAGTAGAGGCCGATCTTCGGATCGGGCGAGAGGGGGTGCTCATAGCTGACCTTCCCCGATCGTACCCAAGTGCCCGAGCCGAGGCAACTTTGGTGATGACGGACACGTGGCCTTTGGCACCGAGTCAGGGTTTCCTAAATTCCCCCATAAAAAATATTTAGGTGGCGACTCTGTATCCTGCAAAGTAGTCCATGTTTGGCACTTCTTTTCAAAAATCTGTTTCTCAAAACGATTTGCTGGATTTGGACTCTTTGGTTCAGATTAAGAACCGTGACACAAAATCGAGTCCAAACTGTAGCGGGGCCCCACGCGGGCGCGTCTACACTCACCAACTGAGGCACTAAGGTGCAACTCTCAAGAACACCTAAAGAGTGAAAAGCATGGAAGTGTAACAACACTAAGTGCACTGAAATTAGACAAGAAATGATGCCAAATCACTTAATCAATACAAGCATGGCATGCAATAGTCCTTAAAGCTTAAGACAAGCAAAGAGGACTACACATGAGGCATGCAATACATGGCACAAATGCATGAACTAAGCATGGACAGAGCTCAAGTAGATCAAAATAAGGACCTAAACATGCTGAGATGAGGGCTCAAAGGCCTAAGCATGCAAGCATATGAGCTAAGGCATAAGCTAGGCAACAATGCATAACACTCAAAGGCACTTAAAGCATGATTGAGGTAGGAACATGGCAATGCTAAATGCTCTGAAATGTCATGTTAAGTGATGCCAAATCATGTACACAACACAAGTGAAGCATGCAATGGTGCTCAAAGCTTGAGGCAAGCAAGGGCACTTGTACTACAAGTATACAAAACATGAAGCATGTGACCAAGGCAACCCAAAACAATTCTAGAACATATTAAAATGAGTCTAAAACATGCATAGAAAGAAGCCCAAATAGGCTATCATGAAGGGCATAAGACATGATGCATACAAGGCAAATAAGGCGGATTACACTACACCTATTAAGGCCAAGCATGGGATGACTTAACCAATAAAAATCAAATTTATATCATGGCATAATAACCCCAAAAACACACTGAAATGATGGCTCGCAAGCTATGGCATGAAGGCATACACAATGGTTCATGTTAAGGCATAAAGGGGCAAACCCTCCAATGCATTGAATAAGTGACAAATGTGAATGCATGGCCATAAAACATGGACTGAAATCACAAAATAAATTATGCTAAATCATTCAAATAGGCCAAGTAATGCATGCTAGAAGACTCAACACACAAAGCTAACAAGCTAGGTTGAACCATAGCTATACAAAGCAGGTCATGCATGACCAAAACAACTAAAATCAGACCTTAAACATGCTGAAATATGAACAAAGTCTTCTCAGAGCTAAGCCAAAAACATGCTAAAAGGACATGGTACAACATGATGCGTGTTAAGCTAATTCATGGAAATGCACTACAAGTGCATGGAGCATGCAAAGGCCAACCAAACCAAACCAAAACAGAGGTATGACATGGTATAACATCACCTAAAACATGCTGAAATGGACTCAAATCAAGCTAGAATGGCATGCTATTTCATGAAGCACATAAAGCTAGTTTGTGTGATTTACACTACAAGTGTATCAACCATGCATGGAGTGACCAAAACAAGCAAAAACAGTGGTATGCCTCAGAAAAATAACCGCAAATACATGCTAAGAACAAGCTAACACAAGCTTATCAAAGGTGCTCAAACATGAGGCATATGATGCTAGTACCTCAAAGGTGCTATTTAGGACCTCAAAACACCATCTCCACCAGAGGGATTTCAGTGGTGAGAAGGCCAAAACACGGTGGTCCCGAAGCTCACAAAAAGGGTACAAAAACAAGGCCAAACAGGGTCTAAGAGGGAGTAAACAACCCCAAACACAAAAGTGACCTTAAACAAAGATCAAAAGCATGCAAAAATAAAACTTTTATCAGTTAAGAGTTAAGCTTAAAACAGCATGCAAGATAGGCTAAAAGCTTAAGCAAGAAAGGGGGATTTAAGGGTTAGAAACTCACCCTTGAAGACCTTCTTTATAACTGCAACTCCAGCAAGTTTTTCCAACTTAAAGCCACCTAAGAACACCAAAACCAGGCCCTAAGCACCTCAATAGCAAAAGGAAGGTGTTTAAGTGTGTGTTTGTGTGAAAAAGCAAGACAAAACAACACTTTAAGGCATAAAAATGAAGCAAACAAGGCAATATAGATACAAAGCTATATCTATCTCTCTAGCCTCAAGTTTCTGAACCTGGAGGAGGGAGGAGAAGTCTCCCTCTTATAGAAGATGAATGGCAAAGCTTCTTGGAGAAGCTTAGCACCAAGGCAATCCCTCCATACACATGTATGGAGGATGGCCCTAATGTCCTCCAGACAGCTGGAGGAAAATATCTCCAAAAAGGTGTCAAAAAGCAGCCGACCACTTGAAGTGGTCGGCCTACTACTTAAAGTGGTCGGCCGACCACTTCAAATGGTCTCTGAGAGCAAAAACTGGTTGGCCATGGTTTAAGAGAGTCCAGGGCATGAAAACAATGCAGTGGTGTGGTGGTCGACCAGAAAAGATGCCCCAAAGACCAAGAAAGTCAGTTGTCCGACCAGAAAACTGGCTGGCAGAGGAAGAAGTGGTCGGCCAGGAGAAATACTGGTCTTCCACCCTTGTACCACCTTCCAAACAAGTAAAATATGGTTTGTACCAAAAACAAACCAAAACGGATGCAAGACGAGAGATCGAGAGGCAAAGCACGCGGCCAAAAGCCCCGAAAACTAGCTGACGAGCACCAAAAGTGGTATGCAACCACAAAAGTGGTCTCCCATACCACAGTGTTCCTCTAGGCAGAGGCAACAATGTGTGGTTCAAAAACCATGCCAAACGGAGAACGTTAAGCGGTCCCGAGACAAGGCGCGCGGCCAAAGGCTCCAAATACTGAAAACTAGTCTCCAAATGGGAAAAGTGGTCTACGACCACAAAGAGATGGTCTACAAGACCTCTCCCACCCTCTGGGGTGAGAAAACAAGATTCGGTCCACAAACCAAGCCAAAGCACAAAGAGTTCAGAGGCCCGGAGGCAAGGCCCTCAGCTAAAACTCCGAAACCTCTAAACGAGCACAACATGCACCATCACCGAGCGCTCAATCGATGACGTCTGAGTCTTAAGGTCGGTCAAAAATGGGGTGTCTACAATAAGGCCACCAATATCCTTGTGAAATTGCTCTGTAAGCCAATGATCTTCCTCCTTGGTGGCTTCCGCATACGCCTTCGTGTATCTCGAACAAAAATGCTTCGACTTTGTTGGGATGAACACATTTCAAGTAAGGCCCTATGAAAGATTTTTTGTACAAGGCCATTGATGGGGAGAGCCAAAATCGCTGTGACTTTGCTCTTATTTTGTTGGCCTCTTTCTTCTCTTCGGGTAAGACGCCGTCTTTTAAGAATACTATAATGGGATCCATCCATGAAGGGCCTAATTCAGCGCAACATACCTCAGCTACTTCGGGTTCTTCAATGCTTGGTTTTGGTAGGAAGTCGATCAGTAATGGATGTGGGATGGATGTATCTGCCATCGAAGCAAAGCCTATTAGCTCATCTGCTCTACTGTTTTCTTCTCAACCGATCTGCTCTATCCGTACTACTTCGAATTTCATGATCTCCTTTCTGACTAACTCTTGGTACTTGGCCATCCTCTCATCCTTTGCCTCGTAGTCGCCTGAAATTTGGTTTACTACCAGCTGGGAGTCACTGTAAACCATTAGCTCGGCGACTTGCATGAAAAGTGCTAATTTTAGGCCTGCTAAGAGTGCTTCATACTCCGCCTCATTGTTCGATGCTAGGAAGCCAAGGTTGACTGCTTGTTTCACTACGAGGCCATCTGGTGAGATGAGGACTATGCCAAGTCCTGCGTCGTGCCTATTAGGTGCTCCATCCACGAAGAGCTTCCATATCTCTCCAACGAATAGCTTCCAGCAAGTGGAAGGGTTGGATGATGTCTTGGGGTCGTGAGTGTTGCTGATGTTTTCTTCCAAGTCTATGCATGCTATAGGTGTTGTATCTTCACTATCAGACTGCCTCAAATCTCTGTTTTTTGATGAGGCCTTACTGGGAATGGCTTGGTTTGCCTCTTCCACCCTTTCTTCAATCCGGTATGCCTTAGGCTGTGGCTGGGCATCTTTTCTTGGGGACTGCGTATTTCCTGCGGCTCTTTCCATTCCCTCATCTGTTGTACCAATCAAGTCAACTAGGTATATGTAATGACTTCCTGGTGTGAACTCTGCCACAAAGTCTGCCAAAGCTTGGGCTTTTGTTACGGTTCTAGGCTGAAACTTGATATCAAACTGTCCCAATTCCACCGCCATTTCAAGATTCACCCAAAAAAGTTCGCCCTCTCAAACAAAGCTTTTAAGGAAAAAGCTGTTAGGACGATTATAGTGTGGGTGTGGAAGTAATGTGACAGCTTCCTTGAGGCCATCATCAAAGCTAAGGCCAGTTTTTCCAATGGTAAGTACCTGGTTTCTGCGCCCAGCAAAGTCTTGCTAACATAGAAGATGGACAGGTATTGGATTCCTTCCGCTCTGACCAATACTGCGCTGACTGCGTGCTGTGAAACTACCAAGTACAAAAAGAGCTCTTCTCCAAGTACTGGGGTTACTAGCAAAGGTGGAGAAGACATGTACTCTTTCAAGCTTTCTAGAGCGCGGTCGCATTCTTCATCCCACTCAAACTTGGCCTTTAATGCTTGAAAAAATGGTCGACATCTGTCTGACGACCGACTTATGAACTGGTTGAGTGTGGCTGCTAGGCCAGTGAAATGTTGCACTTCTTTGATTGTGTTGGGCCTCTCAAGATCCTGGATTGCTTTGATCTGAGAAGGGTCTGCTTCTATACCTCGGTTGGTCACCAGGAAGCCTAGGAATTTGCCTGATCCTACGCTGAACGCACACTTGGATGCATTTAGGTGCAACTTGTTCTTCTTCAGGATCTGAAACATTTCATCTAGGTCCCTGAGACGGTCCTTCTCATCCTTGCTCTTGACCACCATGTCGTCTATGTAAGGCTCCATTGTTCTGTCTAACAATGGTTCAAACATCTTGGTGACCATCCGTTGGAATGTTGCCCCTGCATTTTTTAAGCCAAAAGGCATGACCTTGTAACAATACAGTCCTCTAGGTGTTGTAAAGGATGTGACCTCCTGGCCTGGTTCATACATAGCGATCTGATGGTAAGCTCTGTACGCATCAAGGAAGCTAAGTCGATTGTGTCCTGCCGTCAGGTCTACCAGTTGGTCTATCTGTGGTAGGGAAAAGTTGTCTTTTGGGCATGCTTTGTTGACTACTTTGTAGTCTACACAGACATGCCATTTTTCGTTCTTCTTTGGCACTACTATGGTATTGGAGATCCATCTGGGGGTAGTGCACCTCTCTGATAGCTCCTGCCTCCAGCAAGTTTCCCACTTCTTCCGTCATTATCTCAGCATGGTGGAGTGTCGATCTGCGAGTGCGCTGTATAACTGGTCTGGCAGCTGGATGGACGTTCAGTTGGTAACAGATGAAGTTAGGGTCAATGCCAGGCATGTCATACGGTGTCCAGGCAAACACTTCGATATTGGAGGTTAAGAATTCCATGACCTCTATTCTCTCAGTGTTGGACAATGACGAGCCGAGTAAAAAGAACTTTTCTAGGTCCTTTTCATCTATCATTACCTGTACCAAGTCTTCCACTGGCTTTTGTTCAGCTGCCTTGCCAACATCAGCAAATAGTTCATTGCTCTCAAGTTCTTCCACCATCTATACATACCCTTTGGCAGCTCGGGTGCCATTTACTGTGATGAAGCACTGTTTGGACATAATTTGATCTCCAAAGACCTCTTCAATTACTCCGGTTTCGTTGGGGAACCGTAGTACTTGATGTTAGGTTGACGCTACCGATCATATGGCGTTCAACCATGTCCTTCCCAAGATTATGTTGTAAGTGAAAAGGGACTTTTAATACCCAAAATTCCACTTATTTCATCATGGTTCCTGCTTTGACTGGGAGGATTATCTTGCCCACTGGCCACTCTGGCATTGATTTGAATTCGATTAGGGGAGATGTTGCGGGTGCCAAGTCTTTATCCTCCAGTTTCAGTTGTTTGAAGGATTCGTAATACATTATCTCACATGAGCTCCATTGGTCAATCAAAATCCGTTTGACGTCGAAATTCTTGACGCGAAGAGTGACAACCAGTGCATCATTGTGAGGGCAATATATCCTTGCCAAGTCTCTGTCTGAAAAAGATATGACATTCATGGCCTCTGTTTTCCCTTTTTTGATGGCAGGTTGTGCACTTAATACCTCCCTTAAGTGCTCAGCCTTTTTGATCATTCCCATGAGTTCACATACCAGCTCAGGTTCGAATACCCTATGTATTACGTTAATTACGCCTTGAGGTGGGGCATCAATCGGCATTCTGTTTGGGTTGTTGTGGTTCTAGGGGGCTGGCTGTGTTCCTCCTTCTATGTACTGGTCCAAGTACCCAGCTGCCACTAACTCCTCCAAATGCTGCCTCAACGGCGTGCAATTTTCAGTGCGGTGCCCCTTTTCATCATGGAAGGTGCACCGAGACCTTTCGTTGCAGTCTTTTTGGGCCTCTCCCAATTTGGCTGGCCATCGGACAAAAGGTTCATCGCGTATCTCACTGAGAATTCGGTAGATTGGTTTTTTAAACACCGTGGTAATGGCAGTGCAAACTCTTAACTTCCTTTTGTCTGGGTCCTCTCTATTGACCCGCCTGCCTCGCCCATTCCTGCTTGGTTGTTCTACCGTGTTGACTTTTGCTAAAGTCTTTTTATCTGGTGTTGCTGTTGTGCTAAATTTCGCTTTAGCACGGGTGCCATCTTCCTCCACCCGAATATGTTGGTGCACTCTTTCCATCAAGGCCTCCATCGTAAAGGGTGGCGTCATAGTAATTGAGTCCCTCAACTTGTTTCCGACTGGCAGACCTCTTTTGTATTGTGCGATGGCAAGATTTGGGGGGCAATCTCCAATCTGGTTGAAGGTTTCCCAATAGCGACTATTGTAGGATCTCAATGTTTCTTTGTCACCCATGTCAATGGAGAGTAGCTGGTCCATCTCCACTGGTGTTTTGGTGTTCGTTCTGAACCTTGTCACGAAGACCTCTGCCAACTGCGCCCATGAGGCAATGCTTCCCTCTGGTAGCCTTTCGAACCAAGTTAAACATAGGTCGCCAAGGCTGGATGGGAATAGGATGCACATTAAAGCCTCGTTTCGCCGGTATACTACCATAACCTAGCAAAAGTGGCTTAAGTGCATGTAGGGGTCTGTTTTCCCTTCATAAATAGTGAATTTGGGTTGGTTGAAGCCCGAAGGTAGTGGCACATTCTCAATTGCCGGAACGAACGGCGAGCTCTGAAGCCTTGCTAATGCTTTGTCTGTTGGTTCATAAGCAAGGCGCAGTATTGGCATTACTACCTCGACGCTCCCATGCGTCTGAGGGGCCAACCGCTGAAGGGCTGAAACTCTGTGTGGGTCGTGTGCCCTGACATCCTCCGTCCATCGTGCCCTTTCTTCAAGCACAATTCGCAAGTCAGCTGTTCTGGGCAACTCTGTGTGCCTAGATGACGTCTGGTGCGTGTGTGAGGGCCGATAGGTGCTTCCCTCAGTATATGACCTCTCAATTCTCGTTCTCTCAAACCTGGAGTAACGAGTCTTGTAAGTCCTTGATCGAGTGTCGCCTGTTCTCAGGCTCCTACTCTCTGCTTACGATGGTGTGGTATGCCTACCACGATCTTCCGAGTGGCGAGGGGGCGTGTGGCTTTTGCGCCCCTCTCCTATCACTACCCATTTTCCTTTTATCTGGCGCTTCATTGACTCCATGTTCGCCGCCATCCTTCGTATCAACTCGTCCCGTTCCTTCACGCATCCAGAACTTGAGGGTCTATCTTCCGCCTCTGTCTTTCAGGACTTTGAGAGCGACGGGGGCTGTTAGCCCACCTCCCCCTTGCGTCCCTCCGGGGGTTCTGTAGCTGTGGTTCTAAATCCGCCATGGGAGGGATAGAAGGAAAGCCTTCGCGCCTTCCACCCCTCTCCGGGGTTTGCCCGTCAATAGCTGATTGCGGCAAGTCTTCATTGTGCGCCATTGCTTCTAACTAGCGAGGAAAACTTGATCAAGAGGTTTTGTTCTTTCTGGAGTTCCCACAAACGGCGCCAATTGTACGAGTATGAAATAATTCTTCTCGTATGATCCTGTTGATCAAGTTTGCACTCCTCCAAACAACGTTGCTTTGCCACCTGAAAACACAAACGTGAGCTAACCGGCGGGTGTATGCCAGAAACCCCTCTGATGCCTAAGTCAGCAAATAGACAATAGACAATAAGCTCTGTGTATTCTAGAGTAAGAATTGGGATACCTCTTCATAGGTCTAGTCATGAGCTTTTATAGATTCTGCTTGGCACAATCCTAGTAGGATTCCAACTCTCCCTATGAGAGTCCTCCTAGGAATCACACACCCTATTCACTACCAACCAAGTGAGATGTTTTTGCACAACCCTAGTAGGACTCTACTCTCCTTAGCAAAGTCCTCCTAAGAGTCACACTCCTACACACTGCCAACCAAGTGAGATGGCTACCTTCTTTATATAAGCTATTGCAACCACACCGAGCTAAGTTACCTCGGTCACACACTTAGGTAATGATGTAGATGGCGCCTGGCCATGCTATACCAAAACCGGCCGAGCTATACCAAGCCCGACATCCTTTCTCACCAATACCTCGGCTAACTACCAGGCCCACTTATTTCGGCTGACCCCTTTACCTCGACTGACATCTTTACCTCGGCTGACACCTTTACCTCGGCTAACATTGCGGTCAACCAAGTTACTTCGGCTCTGTGATACTTTAAGCACCACTGTCAATCTTGACTTTAAGATGACACCCTGCAGAGCTATCCTTTAGCTCGGTCCTCTTTCTACTAATACCTCGGCCCATAGTTCGGCCCAAACCCGCAATATGAGATGTCTTCTTGGCCTAAGACCGAGCTACACCAGCCCTTATCTCGGCCCATTACGTGGTCCAACTCCCAAAGAAGACTCTTCTTAGCTCGGCCCAATTTGTTTACAAATTACCCTCTTAATGATGATCTTATGGTTTTTTGTAAAGATGATTGTATCAATTTTGTGGGCCAAGAGAGCAATTGGATGATTAATTTTGGTGCTTCTTTTCACATGACTTCTCGAGTTAATTTCTTCACTACCTACACCAAAGGAGATAATGGTTCTGTTCGAATGGGTAATAAAGGTTTGTCCAAGATTATTGCCATGGGTGATGTTTGCTTGGAAACAAATTTGGGCTGCAAGTTGTTGCTTAAAGATGTGAGGCATGTTCCCGACATTCGCCTCAATTTGATCCCTACTGGAAAGCTAGATGATGAAGGCTTCAATAACAAATTTGGTGATGGAATATGGAAGCTCACAAAGGGATATTTGGTGGTAGCTAAGTGCAAGAAGACTGATACACTTTATTCGATGCAAGGAAAAATTTGTAAAGGTGTTATCAATGCACTTGAAGATGATATTTCTACTGAATTGTGGCACAAGTGGCTTGGCCATATGAGTGAAAAAGGGCTACAAGTTTTGTTCAAGAAAGGGCTTCTACCCGGTTTGAAAGGTACACATCTTAAAACTTGTGTTCATTGTTTGGCAGGTAAACAACATGGAGTTTCTTTTCATAAAAATGTTGCTTCTAGAAAAGAAAATGTGTTGGAGTTGATTCATTCGGATGTTTGTGGTCCTTTAAAAGTTAGAACACATAGTAGTGCACTTTATTTTATTATTTTCATTGATGATTATTCAAGGAAAGTTTGGGTTTTTCTACTAAAAACTAAAGATCAAGTTCTAGAAGTATTTAAGCATTTTCAGGCCACGGTTGAAAGAGAAACAGGGCAGAAATTGAAGTGCATCCGATCAAATAATAGTGGTGAATACATTGGGCCATTTGATGAGTATTGTCGCAGCCAAGGTATTCGGCGCCAAAAGACAATTAAGAAGACTCCTCAACAAAAAGGCGTTGCCGAAAGGATGAATCGCATCATTGTGGAAAGAACAAGGTGTTTTCTTTCACAAGCTAAATTGCCAAGATCCTTTTGGGGTAAGGCATTGAGGACAACGATTGACGTGATCAATTTGTCTCGTTCCTATCCTTTGAATGGTGATGTTCCAGAAAGAGTTTGGACCGGTAAATATGTGTTTTATGAACACTTAAGACTGTTTGGTTGTCGAGCTTTTGTTCACATTCCAAAAGATGAGAGGTCCAAGCTTGATAGTAAGTCAAGACAATGTATTTTTCTTAGCTATGGGCGTAATGAATTCAAGTATAGATTGTGGGATCCCGTCGACAAGAAAGTCATTCGAAGCCGTGATATTGTGTTTCTTGAAGACCAAACAATTGAAGACTTTGGCAAAGGTGATCAACCGAAGCCAAAAAGTAGTGATCTCATTGACATGGATCCATTTCCTTCATCTTCAGTTGATGATGAAAATTGGGGAGATGTGCAGCCACCCATTGAAGATGTAGAGGATGATGCTAATCCTAAAGAAGTTGAGCCAGAAATTGAGGAAGAGCATCTAACTCAAGAATCGCCACCACAACTTGAGTTGAGAAAATCTACAAGGGACCGGCAACCTTCGAGAAAGTATCCTCCCAATGAATTTGTGTTGATTTCCGATCAAGAGAAGCCTGAGAGCTACCAAAAAGCAATTGAGCACACAAAGAAAGATGATTGGAAAAAGGCAATGGAAGAGGAGATGAATTCCTTACTTGAAAATCACACTTATGATTTAGTGAAGTTGCCTAAGGAGAGGAAAATTCTAAAAACTAAGTGGGTTTTCAAATTGAAGAATGATAAGAAGAATCTGAGGTACAAAGGACGTCTTGTTGTGAAAGGCTTTGGGCAAAAGAAAGGTATTGACTTTGATGAGATTTTCTCGCCGGTTGTGCAGATGTCTTCTATTCGGGTTGTAGTTGGCGTGGCTGCAAGTATGAACCTTGAAGTTGAGCAACTTGATGTGAAGACCACATTTCTTCATGGTGAGCTTGAAGAAGAAATTTACACGGAACAACCGGAAGGTTTTGTGAAAAAAGGGAAAGAGAAATTTCTTTGCAAATTGAAGAAAAGTTTATATGGCCTCAAGCAAGCCCCGCAGAAATGGTACAAAAAATTTGACTCTTTCATGATGAATAATGGTTTTTCTAAAACCATTTCGGACCATTGTGTGTTTGTGAAAAACTTTTCGGATGGCAAATTTATTATTCTTTTGCTTTAAGTTGATGACATGTTAATTGTGGGTCAAGATTCTACCATGATTAACAGGTTGAAATTGGAGTTGAGCAAGTCTTTTGCTATGAAAGATTTGGGACCGGCAAAGCAAATACTTGATATGAAAATTGTTCGTGATCGCAAAAAGGGGCTGATTTGGTTGTCTCAAGAAAGCTATATTGAGAAAGTTCTTGAGAGGTTCAACATGAATAAAGCAAAGCCAGTTGATTGTCCACTTGTAGGTGACTTCAAACTTAGTTCGAATCAATGTCCTACAAGTGAGAAAGACAAGGAAGAGATGCTGAAAGTTCCTTATGCTTCAGTAGTTGGTTCTTTAATGTATGTCATGGTTTGTACAAGGCCGGATATTGCTCACGCTATTGGTGTGGTGAGGCGTTTTCTCTCTAATCCGGGTAAAGAACATTGGGCAGCGGTAAAATGGATTCTAAGGTATCTTCGAGGGACTTCGAAGGTGTGTTTGTGTTTTGGAGATGGTAAGCCGATGCTTGATGGGTTCACAGATTCTGACATGGCCGGTGATGTTGATTCTAGGAAATCTACTTCGGGGTATTTGATGACTTTTGTAGGGGGAGCTGTGGCATGGCAATCTAAATTATAAAAATGTGTTGCTCTCTCAACTACCGAAGCTGAATTTATTGCCATTACAGAAGCTTGCAAAAAAGAGTTATGGTTGAAGAAATTTTTGCAAGAGTTGGGTTTGAAGTAAGAAAAGTTTGTGCTTTATTGTGATAGTCAAAGTGCTATTCACTTGAGTAAAAATTCTACTTTTCATTCGAGATCGAAACACATTGATGTGAGATACCATTGGATTCATGATGTGTTAGATTCGAAATTGTTGCAACTCGAAAAGGTTCACACAGATGATAATATTTCGGATATGTTGACAAAGACTTTGTCGAAGGACAAACATTTGAAGTGTCAAACTTTGGCGGGTATGGTTGATGTCTCCACCTAAGTCGATAGAGGGAGAATTGTTGGGATATATCTCCTTATTGGAGTATGGGACCCAATTGGTTTATTAAAAGAGTTTAATTTGACTTGGTATTAGTTATAATATATTTTTAATATATTATATCTAATTTGTGGAAACCCAATTCAATTTGGTAATAACTAGGATTTTGTTTGAAAAGCCCATTAATGAACAATATATATATATATATATATTGTTTATGTTTTTGCCCCAAGGGAGTGAAGAAAAACTGCAGCAGCTAGTTGGTTTTTTCGATGAGGTTGTGCTTGGGAAAAATCTCACTTTTGAGTCAAAGAGTGCTATTTTTTTGGCTGCTGGTTTGCTTGGTTTATTGGCTTTATTTTGAAGTTGATTTGGTTCGTTATTTTGGATCTTCTACAACTCTGGTTCTGAAGATTTTGGTTCATC
Organism: Camellia sinensis; assembly: GCF_055761805.1. Taxonomy (NCBI): domain Eukaryota; kingdom Viridiplantae; phylum Streptophyta; class Magnoliopsida; order Ericales; family Theaceae; genus Camellia; species Camellia sinensis. The sequence continues at coordinate 120,375,301 of NC_138971.1, read as the reverse complement.
TATTTGGTGAGGTCTTTCCTCTTATTTATTTGTGATTATTTGGATTTCACCTAAGGGTGATTTTGTAAGACCATTCATGTCTCGTTTGTAATCGTTTGGAAACTCTTTGGTTGATAGTGGAATCAGATTTTGATCCCATGGACGTACCTCACATTAAGGAAACCACGTAAAAATTCTTGTGTTGCTTTTGATTTAATTTTTCCGCATTAGTTTTTATTCTCATTGATTGATTTACTTGTGGGGAATCACATATTTTCCCTAACACTTAGAACCATACAAAGCCTGCAAACATAATGACTCTTGTACTTAGCTTATAGAAACCATATATTGTAATAAGCAGGGCACATTTGGCTGCTATAGATTCTTCTTACCATAACATGTATGGGAACTCACTAAAAAAGATAATTTGTTCTTAATGTCGTCACCGTCTCTTTTTATCAAAAATTCTTGTTATGATTTTTAACAAATTGAGATAATTACATGCTGTAACAAGTGAAACTTCAGGGGAATTTGAGCTTGCCCTTTTGACAATCCTACAGTGTGCACATAATCCTGCAAAGTACTTTGCAAAGGTATTCATCCAATCTTAAGTTTTTCTTTTCTTATTAATGTAATTAGGACTTCTTAGGATGCATATATATATATATGGTTGTATGTAATAGTTTTAGGTACTAGACTATCATTTGAGTCCTGAACAACTGGTTTTTGAGATATTGACTTGGGATTGTGACTTTCCAATTTATTTGTTCTTCAACAATACTTCTATGCAACGCCACTACTGCATAATGTTTTCTCAATTTCTCTGGTTTGAACCGAATTTCTTTGGTTTGGACAAAATTTCTCTAGAACCAAAATTTCTCTGGTTTGGACAGAATTTCTCTGAAACCATAATTTCTCTAGTTTGAACAGAATTTCTCTAGAGAAGATTTCTCTAGAACCAAAATTTCTCTATGGAAGTCCAGAGAAATTCTCTGGATCGAATTTTCTCTAGATTGATTTGAGGGACCTTAGACATTATGAAATTATTGAATGTCCTTTGTGCTATAAAATCTTAATACTAAGAACCCTAAAAAAAAATCCCCAATAATTTAAGTTGAAAACAAACTAAAAGATCACAATTTAAATTGATAAAACACATTTTTGTTTATAAGGCTCAAATCTTAGGATTTTTTTTCTATAATTTTTTATATTTTTTTAGTTTTCTTGCATGTTACCTGATGGGAGTTATATTACATGAGTTCAAGTTCAAAATTTACCATTTCTCTAATCAATACACTTGGGAAACTTACAGTGAATTACATGAGAAAAAAAATGAATTATTTACTTTATTTTGAGAAAGGTAAAAAAGGGGCACAGAGCTATTTTGGAATGAGTATATATATCTATATATTATCTTGAAAACTTTTGTATTAACTTTTCTTATCTTTAAATTACCTTTATGTAAGTGTAACTGTAGATTTCAATTACATCTTTGGATTCTATAATTGTCGTTTTGAATGGACACTTGGAATGAATTTATCCTGGGTATTTTCTCGATAAATTTTTTAGATTTCTAGTATTACAGTAACTTTTGATATTGATGTAAAATCATATCTCAGGCATAAATTTATGTTTTTAGAACACAACTTCACAAATTTTACAATATGTTAATTGAACAAACACAATTTCATTGGATGTGTTGAAAATATAATTTCAAAGTAAAAGTCATATATATCCCTCTCTCTCTTTAAACCGAGAGCCTCTCTCTCTAAACTCTCCTAGGGTTCGGTCAGAAGAGCGCCGCTTGGGGAGGGGGAGGGGCCGTCGGTGGCCAGCCACCTCCTCCTCCTTCCTCCTCCCCCTGTTTTGGTCTTTTGCTTGCTGTGAATAAGCTGTGGGAGCTTGTCCTCCCATTTCTCTCCCTCTATGGGAGGTTTTTCTTCCCCTCTTGGTGGATGTTTGTGTTAGGCTTCCCTCTTCCCCCGCCAAAGCTAAATCTTCCTCTTTCCCCCATCTGCCACCTCATGCCATTGCCAATTTTAGCGCCTCGCACCAGATCTACTCAGATCTGGACCACCTCCACAAATCTAGCCTTGTTTAGGTTTGAGGTCAAGCTTGATCTTGTTTTGCTTTGTTTTTTTGATTTTGTTTGTTTTTTGGAGTCTTCTACTGCTAGTTTGGAGCCTACACTCTTTGTGGTTGTTATCTATGATTTTTCCAGACATGCTCTAACGCCAATTTATTTGGCTCTGCTTCGCAGTATGAGCACGAGCACTGATGTGCGTCTGGATAATTTTCATAGTTTTCACCTTTGTGCTTATTGTAATATTTTCACTTTGTTTGTGTTTGCTCTTGGTGGTTAGACTTGTAAGTGTCGTTTGGCTACCCTTAATGAAAATTTCCTCTAATCAAAAAAAAAAAAAAGTTAAAGTCATAAACAGCCCATCACAAAGTGACACGAGTTCAAAATTTTAAGAGTTTGAGAAATTTATTTTAAAAGGACATGGGATTTGATTATTTATTTTAGAGGCATTTACACACAAGTCCTGATTTATAAAGTTATACTCCATTAAGTCCTAACTAAAAAAAAAAATTCACCTTCAAGTCCCATTAAATTTTTAATAGTCGAAATTATCTTTCAAATAATGATTGTTCATCATTTATGATTATCTATAAAGGAATATTATGATTTGATATTTATTTTGACTTTCAAAACTTTATAATATCAACTTAAAAATTGAAAAAATTGAATTATATTTTTTGTGCAAAACTAAAAATTTTTGTATCTATAAAGGAGCATGATAATGGAATATTGATGTGCAAAACTGGTGAGGAAAAAAAACTTTAAAAATAAAAAATAAAAAAAAGGGCTGATAATGTTCTCGGTTTTATTAAATAGTTAAATCAAGCCAATAAGTAGAAGAGCAAAATCGTTTAATCTCATACTCTCTTTTTTTTTTCATTAGTTAGTAAAACAATTATCTGGAACATTACTATACACAATTGATAATGTTCTTAGCTTTAAAAATTAGAAAAAACTGATAGTATTCTTAGTTTTACTAAATATGACTTATTGGTTTAAAAAATCTTAGATGAGACCTGAGCTACCATAACATTTGTAAATAGGATTTTTAGGCAATTGACCCTTTATTATTTTTATTTTTGTTAGGTATGGTCTGATTATTATAGTCTAAGATCTTAAAAAAAAAGGATGGCTTACTAAACTTTTCTTTCTGGTCCAATTTGGCAGGCTTGGAAATGTGCAAATTTAGTCTGGAATGGGTCAAAATTAAAAAAATAAAAATAAATCTATTCTATTTATTTTCAAATTCCAAATAGATATATGATGAGTTCAAGTGTTTAAAAAGATTTAGCTTAGCAGCTCTCTCATTCTCTGTACCCAGTTGTGTCCATTAATCCTTCTGATTGATTTTCTTGCCAATATTATTTGTAATTTTCTTCTTAAATCATGTCAACAAATACAACCCCCTCTGCATCATCATCTTCGGATTATTCCGAAGGCAAGAGTTCACTGCGATTAGCTACCACCACGGTCGCCTCCACTTCCACCACCACCACCACCACTGATGTCCCAACCACCACCACAAACAACAACAACTACCACAGTGGAGCTTCTGCGCTCGCTAACATGATTGATCGAGATCTTATTTCCATGAAAGAGGACATGGCAAAGATTCAAAAGTATGTAGATCATATGAATGTGCAAATCAACCAGGCTTGTGAGAAATTTGAGGAGCTCAAACCAAGAGGAGGGAGTGATACTAACCAACTTGGCCAACTGAAAATGTCTGTCAAGAAGTTGAAATCCCAGATTCCCTCCAAGCTTAAAATCCATTATGATGATGATTCAAAACCACATCGGAAACCATGGTTTGATGGATCTATTAACAGTAGCAGCAGCAACTGCCTAGTCGATATAAACAAGGCTGGCGATTTGCACAAGTTTGATCACACAACTGCACTTGAAGATATCCAGGTATCTTTTCGTAGCCTCTCCGGAAAACTAAACCTTGTTTGTATTTTTTCTTGATGTTCCCAGAAATGGTTACTATAAAGAAAAGGCTTATGATTTACTGGTGGATTGGAGAGGGACTTCAATCCCCAATAAAGTCAGTGGACCAAAATACAGAATAAGAAATTGTGTTGGGGAAGACAACAGAGGATTTTGTCAACGAGATCTTGGATGAGCTTACTTCAAATGGCTACAGGATGCCCCCTTACATTGTCTCTGCTTTAACCATTGAACCAAAGTTATTGCATGATTTTGGTTATTTTCGGTATCGATGCTACATCAACTTCTGGTATGGATGCTTTGTCAATGTTGGTGCGGCTATTATTGATCGAAGCTATGAAAAGTTTTTCAAGCGCACCGATTTCAAAGTTGTTTACTTCAGAAGAGGCAGAACTCAGTGTCGCATCATATTGAAATCCCAAACACCAAAATTCTCAATGCACTAAAGAATATGAATCAGTTGAGGTTTCTTAGCCTTCGAGGAATTTCTTTGATTACAGAGTTTCCTCAGTGTATTTCACGGATGACTAATCTCAAGATCCTAGATCTCAAAGCTTGTCACAATCTTGAGGTTGTTCCAGATTGGATTGGCTTACTTATGAATTTGGCACACTTAGACATATCTGAGTGTTACTTTTTAGATCACATGCCCAAGGGCCTTGGTTCACTATCAGACCTCCAAGTTCTTAAGGGATTTATCATTGGAGGTTCCAAGGATAAAAATTCATGTACTATCGATGATTTGACAAATTTGCCAAAGTTAAGAAAATTGAGCATATACACGAGTATGAAAGAATTCCCAACAAATAAACAGCTCTGTCATTTACAAAAATTAAAAACCATGCAGAAGTTAAAAATATCTTGGTTAGGTTGCATTTTACGCGGTGAAATAGATGACATACCTAAGCAAGCACACCCACAACCACGATTACGTGCCAAGCTGACAAAAGCATTCACAAGATTAGTCACCGAGCAACATGATTCAGAACTTCCTCTCTAATTGGAACTTCCTCATTCGTTGCAGAAACTAGAGCTTGAGTGTTTTCCTGAGATGATTACACTCAGTTGGTTGTGGTCTAGCAATCTAAAGAACTTGAAGAAACTCTACATCAAAGAAGGGCTATTGTGTTATCTAGGAGCAATAGCAGCTACCACAGTTGAGATGTTGCAAATGAAATACTTGAATCAATTACAGATGCATTGGATGGAACTTAGGATATTATTTCCTAATTTGATTTATTTGGAGAAAGTAGAATGTCCCGTCCCGGTCTCACTTCCTTCCCATGTAATGGGAATGGCGTTTGGATGAATAGAGGAAACATGCAAAATCAAGAGATGGAATCGTGAATTTGCAATAAGTCCTATGATTTCACTATATGACAAATTGATGTCTTGAGAGATAGTGTAGTAATTTCATTCTCTAATGAAAAATTAGCTCTACATATTCGTTTGCTGAATCAAATGTATGCCATGTCTTCAAGGTCATTCATCAAGGCTTTTTTACAATTTTTCAAGAAACTTGCATTTGGTTTATAAATAAAAAAATAAAAAAAATTATAGTGTGTGATGCTGCATGAGTTCAAGTTAAAAATTTAGCATTTCTCTAATCAGTACACTTGTAGTATAAGCCCCATAGTAATTTCATTCTCTAAGAAAAAAGAAATTCTTTGCTTTGAGAAAGGAAAAGAGGTGGGGCAACGGGGTGTTGGATTGAATATATCTATCCATACTATTTTTAAAATAAAAAAAAAATTGATAATTTTTCTTATTCCCAAGCGTGCAACAATAAATTTCAAGCATGTCCATAGATTTTATAATTACCGATTTGAAGCACACCTGCACACTTTCTAATATATCTATTCTATTATATAAATGTAACTCTACTATTTTCAAAATATCTTTATGTGTTGTCCGGTTGGTATCAGGGCTAAATTCATTCTTAAATTTGGGTTTTTCTCGAGTTTTGAGTTTTGTATTTGATAATCTGTTTAAATTGACCTAAAAGGTTTCGGCACTCCAAAATTCTTAACAGAACAAACCCCATTTTCTACCATAATTCTGATATAGCATGCACCATGTTAACATATTCACTCACTCACAATATGCATAAAAAAAAATTATAATGTTATATAACAAATATCCTAACAAATTGTACTTTTTTTTATTAAAATTATACGTAACATTTACACTGTATTACTCATAACATAACTGTAATGTTAATAACATAATTACAATGGTTTGTAAATTTTACTTTAGATAAGCAAATCATAGATTTGTCATTTGTAGTTTTTAATACAAACTGACATAACATACCACAAACAATATTTATAACTTTCACTGCAAAAAATTAAAAATTATGTATTCATTATTTTTTTATAACACATCTTTTTTATGTTTAATTTTGAGAATTCATGTGTTTTGGATTTGTGGTGTGCCTTGTGTCACTCTGTTATAAAAATTATGAATGATAAATTTATAATATACATAAAGTAAGATATATGAATCATTATGATTAACTTACAAATATTGTGTCATGTTATGAATAATGTATAAATATTATGAACAATTTATGAATCTGTCAAAAAATGTTTTGTTCCTCTAAGGTTAACATTTTGTTTGGCTTGAATGATTCGGAGAGGGGGAAAAAATGAAATGGAGAGAAATGAATTTCAATCACTTGCTTGGATTCAGTCTCTCCAAAAGTAGAAAGATTATGAGAGAAATGAAACTAATCAGATATTATTTTGTTATAATACCAAAACTACCATTTTAGATATAGAACAAATAAAAAGATTAACACATATGACAAGTTAATTTAGTAATAAAACATTATATCGTTTCTGTTTTTTTCCCTTTCATATAGCTTATCCAAACAACATATGACAGAAATTAATAGCATTTTTTTTCCCTCTCCTATCTATCCATACATAAAGTAAAAAAATTGCAATTTTTTCTTTTTTTTCATAACTTAGCTAACCATTTCTTTTCTTTTCTCACCTAAGTTACCAAACATAGTTGTAAATAGAAGTGTGTGCAGTGCAGTCAGAGCGGTTTAAGAGTAAAATTATAAAAGAAATAACGAATTGGTGGATAACCAAATCGTAGTTTGGGCAGTTTGGGACGGATTAGCATATTGAAAAATATTTTTGACCAATTATCAAGTATTTGCACAATATATATAACACTAATTTGCATAATATTTTCTTATATATATAATACAAACTAATTTTACATAATATTTTTCATATATATAATTACTGCTTTGTAATCAATTTCACATTTTAAATCTTTATTTCACTTATTTTTACTTTGATATTTTATTAAAGGTTAAAAAAATATATGTATTAACTATAGCGAAGTGGAGCGGTTTCAAAAGCGGATTATAAATTTTAAAGTTTAAGTCGCGATTAGCAGATAAAACAGTGTGGATTGGTTCAGTTTTAGCAGATTTGGCAGTATGAGTGTCTTTTGCACAAAAACCTAGTTGGCTTCAATTTTTAGATTAACAATAAGACTACAAACTCAGACTTATGAATTCAGAATTTATTCAAAAAATAATAATCAATGATTAAAATTCATTTTACTCATAAACTATACATTTTATCAATTTAATTTTCACTATACAAATACATTCTTAACAAATAATGGATTGGTAAGTGTTAAGTCATAGTATTTTTCTTAGACCAATCTCAATAATTAGAAAATGCCAAAACGACGTAGTTTCAGTATAACCACGAAAACCACGCGGCTTCGACAACCTGGGTCCCGACTTGTCGGTCTTATCTGTTTCATGATTTATTGTATTCGTAGATTAGAATTCGTGTAGGCCTTCCTTATCTCTTCTACACCTTTTCTCAATCCATACTTCGTCACTTTCCTTCTCTCTTTCCCCGCAAATTATTCAATACGTTGGATCTATATCCTATTTAAAATGTTAGAGATGCTAAGGGGTGTTTTAAGAATTATATTTTGGTTTTTTTTTAATATTTTTAAAAAAATTAAAATTTTAAATTTAGCTCGACAAGACGAATTGAAAAATTATAATTTTTTTAATTTTTTTTAAATTCTGAAAAGATAAAAATAAGCCAAAATAAGTAATCTTTTTTGACTTATTTTTGTCTTTTTTGAAATTTTTTTTTTTAAATATACTTTTTAGATTTGTCTCAACAAGACGAATAGGAAAAGTAAAAAATTTTAACATAATTTTTATAAAAAAAATTTAAAAAACTAAAAAAAAAATCAAAAAAAGAGATGGTTTTTTTGTTTTTTTGTTTTTTTTTTTTTTTTTTTTTTTTGTCCCAAAATGAGCCAAAATATTTTACTAAGAATTCAACTAAATACTCATTGATTTGATGTGAATTCCATACTCATACGAGTGTTTCATAGATTTTTTTAGTAGAATATTTTATATCCCTAACATTGTTGATATTATGGGACCTTTTGGTAGTAGTCCCTTTCAAAGCTATGGGCAATAGTATCTCCCAATCAAACCCACTTAACAACCACCACCACCACCACAAAGTTACCACTGCCACCACCACTGCCACAAACAACAATGACGACTACCAAGGTGGAGATCTTGCGCTTGCTAACATGATTGGCCGAGATTCTATTTTCATGAAAGAGGCCATGGCAAAAATTTAGAAGTATTGGAGAGGCCAAAAACTCATGTACTATGGATGATTTGACAAAATTGTCAAAGCTGAGAAAATTGAGCATGTATACGCATATGAAAGAATTTCCAACAAATAAGCAACTTCATCATTTACAAAGATTAAAAACCTTGTAAAAGTTAAAAATATCCTGGTCATGATGCATTTTATGAGGCGAAACAGACAACACACCTAAGCAAGCACGATCGCAACCATGGCTACGTACCAGGCTAACAGGAGCACTAACAAGATCGTTCATCAAGAAGCATGATTCAAAACTTTCTCTCCAACTGGAACTTCCTTCCTTATTGCAGAAACTAGAGCTCGAGTGTTTCCCTAAGATGGTTACACCCAGTTGGTTATTTTTTTTGATCAGCAAAAGATAAAATTTATTGATGAACCAAAAGAAAATTACATCAATGACAATAGCGATGAGTGCAAAGAGCATCAAAGCGAAACAAACCAGTCCCAACTAGGTTGGCACCGATAAGACCGCCCTATCATCTGCTAGCACTCCAACAAAGTTGGAGAGAATCCAACCGCAAAGACAGAACAACCAACCAAAACAACACAGTGAGGCAAGAGACATACATCAACAAGGTAGAGTTGTTTTCCACCCAGTTGGTTATTGTCTGGCAATTTGAAGAACTTAAAGAAACTCTACATCATAGGAGGGCTATTGTGTGGTCTAGACACACGATAGCAACTACTACAGTTGAGATGTTGCAATTGAAGTACATGAGTAACTTATAGATGCATTGGATGGACCTTAGGAGAATATTTCCCAATTTGATTTACTTGGTGAAAGTATAATGTCCCGGTCTCATTTCCTTCCCGTGTGATGAGAATGGTGTCTGGATGAACAGAGGATACATGCAAAATCAAGAAATGGCATCATGAATTTGCAATAAATTCTATGAGTTCACTATACGACAAATTGATGTCTTCAGAGATTGTATATTAATTTCCTTCTCTCATAAAAAAATTAGCTCTACATATTCATTTGTTGAATCAAATGTATGTCATGTCTTCAAGGTCATTCATCAAGGTTTCTTTACAATTTTTCAAGAAAGTTGCATTTGTTAAAAAAAAAAAAAATTTAAAAATTATAGCATTTTCTTTGTATGTTATAAATGAGTTCGAGTTCAAAATTTAGCATTTCTCTAATCAGTACATTTGGGAAACTTACAGTAAATTACAAAAGAAAAAAATTAAATATCTTTTTATATTTATTTTCGTCAAACTAGTATTTATTTTTCCCAAAAAAAAAATCTGAAAATAGTTTCAAAAAATTAAACCAAACATGACCCTAGTGTTTGAGCTTGGTAACAAAATAAATATTGAGTTTTTAATTTTATCAATTTAAATCCTAATTTTTTATTTTTATTTTTAATTGCAATCATCCACCTGTTTCACTTAAGTAAAATTGACAGAAAAATAATATTTTAGTTATTAAATTCCATGCAAACATGTATTTAGGCATTTTCTAAAAATCTAAATTGATTTTAACGAGTACAATACTATTTTTTTTAATAGTTTTATTTAACGAAAATTGGCGTATGATTTAGACTGAAAGAAATCAAAAAAAATACGATTTAAATTTATAAAAGCTCAAAACTTTATTTTGTTATAAGACTCAAATCTTAATTTTTCATTTTTTATTTTTTTTTGTAATTTTGTTTTAGTGTTCCTCATATATGTTGATGGCGGTTATATTACATGAGTTTACGTTCAAAATTTATCATTTCTCTAATCAGTACTCTTGTGAAACTTACAATGAAATATATGAGAAAAAATTGAATTTTTTACTCTATTTTGGGGAAGGAAAGAAAAATCCTAAATTACTTTGGTGTAAATTTAATTGTTGATTTCAAGCACATTCATATGGGTGTGTATACTTTCTAGTAAGTAAGTGTACATCTAAATTGGTGTGAACACTATCATATATTTTTTTAATTTTTCAAGAGTACCCTTCTCACTCACTAATTGTCACCACTTCCTACCCAATAGCTATTATATCTAATAATTGTTAAAATAATTTGTTCCCCTTTATTAAATGGTTCAAAACTATTGATCATTTTTCTTCAACCATCAAGCTATGTAAAAATTTACGGTGGTGCTATATGCACCAATTGGTATACCAACTAATGTACCAACATACCTTATGTTATTATTACTAACCTCACCCATTATACAAATTACAAATACCCAAAACCTCTAAAATTATGTCATATCATCTGTTAGTATACTAATTGGTATACCAATTTGTGCATATAGCATTGAGAGGGGAATTTATGTGTAAATTGGGCCGAGTTGGACCATTATGGGCCTCAGTGCGAAGGGCTGAGTAAAATTGCCATAAAGTTACTCCGGTCCCAAAGAGGTTAGCTTGGTCACCATATTAAAACTTGTACCGGTTGTCGCAGTATGGTTAGTTCGGTCGCTACAGTTAGTTCGGTCATGGCATAGGGAACCGAAGTATACTGGGCCCTCTTCAGGACTTGGTTTTGGGTTAGTTCGGCTTAAACTCTTCTATGGATAGCTCGGTCTCGGCATGTGAAGTCGAGGTAGGAGAAAAGCAAGGAAGAGCCGAACTAACAGTTAGATCGGTCACTCCAGTTAGTCTAGCATGGCAATGTTATTTCGGTCGTATGGTAGTCCGGCCATGGTAAAACCATCTCACTTGGTTTTAGCAGTGAGGAGGGTGTTGAAGGATAAGCATTATCTTTCAGGAGTATGAATCCTAGGAGGACTCTACATAGAGGAGTAAGAGTCCTACTTGGATTGTGCCACACAGAACCTATAAAAGCTCACAAACATCACCTATGGAGAGGTAACACACAACTTTGATTCTTGAATACACAGAGCTTTTGTCTTCGTCCATTTTCTGACTTAGGCATCGAAGGGGTTTCCGGCACACACCCGCCGGCTAGCTCACGTTTGTGTTTTCAGGGAGTAAAGCGACGACGTTTGGAGGAGCGCAGACTTGATCAACAGGATTATACGAGAAGGTTTATTTCTTTCCCGTACAATTGGCGCCGTCTGTGGGAAAAACAGACAGAACAAAACCTCTTGATCAAGCTTTTCCTCTTTAAAAGCAATGGCGCACAACGAAGATTTGCTGCAGTCCGCCATCGACGGACAAACACCAGAGGGGGGTACAAGACACGAAGGCCTACCTTGTATCCCTCCCATGGCAGACTTAGAGCCACAGCAACAAAATCCCATGAGGGATACAAGGGGGAGGAGGCGGACTAACAGCCCCCGTCACTCTCGTTCACGAAGTCCTGACAGACAAAGGCGGAGGATTGATCCTCAAGTTCTGGAGGACCGCGTAAAGGAGCAAGATGAATTAATAAAGAGGATGGCGGCGGACATAGAGGCCATGAAGCGCCAGATAAAGGAAAAAGGAGTGGTGACAGGAGAGGGGCGCAAAAACAAGACGCCCCCTCGCCGCTCAGAAGACCGTGGAAGGCATTCCACCCCATCACAAGCAGAAAGTAGAAGCCTCAGGACAGGCAATACTCAATCCAGAACCTCCAGAACTCGTTTCTCCAGGTCTGAGAGAACGAGATCATTGAGGTCTTACACAGAGGGAAGTACCTATCGACTCTCGCGCTCGCACCAAACATCATCTAGGCAGACGGAGTTGCCAAGATCATCCGATTTGCGGATCATGCTGGAAGAAAGGGCACAATTGAAGGAGGATACTAGGGCGCGCGACCCTCGCAGGGTATCTGCCCTTCAGCGGTTGGCTCCTCGGACGCATGGAAGCGTCGAGGTTGACAAAGCATTAGCAAGGCTGCAGACCTCGCCGTTCGTTCCGGCAATAGAAAACGCGCCCCTACCTTCAGGCTTCCTTCAGCCCAAATTCACCACGTACGAGGGGAAGACGGACCCCTACATACACCTAAGCCACTTCCGCCAGGTTATGGCAGTATATTGGCAAAACGAGGCTTTGATATGCATCCTCTTCCCATCAAGCCTTGGTGACCTAGGCTTGACTTGGTTCGAAAAACTTCCAGAAGGCAGCATAGCCTCCTGGGCACAATTGGCGGAGGCATTCGTCACGAGGTTCAGAACGAACACCAAAATCCCGGTGGAGATTGACCAGTTACTCTCCATCGACATGGACGAAAAGGAGACACTAAGATCCTACAATAGTCGTTACTGGGAAACATTCAACCAGATTGGGGACTGCCCCACCAATCTCGCCATTGCACAATACAAAAGAGGCCTTCCAGTCGGAAACAGACTAAGGGACTCAATCACCATGACACTGCCACTTACCATGGAGGCCTTGATGGAAAGAGTGCATCAACACATCAGGGTAGAAAAGGATGGCGCCCGTGCCAAAACAAAATCTAGCACGACCGCAATACCAGATAAGAAGACCACAGCAAAGATCAACGCAGTAGAACGTCCGAACAAAAACGGGCGAGGTAGGCGAGACAACGGAGAAGACCAGGATAAAAGATGGTTGAAAATCCGTACAGCCATAACCACGGTATTCAAGAAACCGATCTACAAGATTCTGAGTGAAATACGCGATGAACCTTTCGTCAGATGGCCAGCAAAGCTAGGAGAAGCACAGAAAGACTACGACGAAAGGTTGCGATGCACCTTCCACAAAGAAAAGGGGCACCGCACTAAAAATTGCATGCCATTGAGACAGCATCTGGAGGAGTTGGTGGCAGCCGGTCACCTGGATAAATACATTGAAAGAGGGACGCAACCAGCCCCCCAGGACCACAATAACCCTAATGGAATGCCAATTGACGCCCCACCTCAAGGTGTGATCAATGTAATACATGGAGTATTAGAACCTGAGCGTGTATGCGAGCTCAGAGGGTCGATCAAGAAGGCTGAGCACTTAAGGGAGGTACTAAGTGCCCAACCTACCATCAAAAAGGGAAGAACAGAGGCCACGAACGTCATGTCTTTTTCGGACAAGGACTTGGAAAGAATATATTGCCTTCACAACGATGCACTGGTCGTCACCCTCCGCGTCAAGGATTATGACGTCAAGCGAATTCTGATAGACCAAGGTAGCTCGTGTGAGATAATGTACTACGACACCTTCAAACAACTAAAGTTAGAGGACAAAGACCTGGCACCAGTTGTATCCCCCCCGATCGGATTTAACTCAATGCCAGAGTGGCCAGTCGGCAAGATTATCCTTCCAGTCGGGGCAGGAAGCGTGACAAAACAAGTGGAATTTTGGGTATTAAAGGTCCCTTCCACTTACAACATAATCTTGGGAAGAACATGGCTCCTTGCCATGAAATCAGTAGCATCATTCTACCATCAAGTAATGCGGTTCCCCAACGGAACCGGAGTAATTGAAGAGGTCTTTGGAGACCAGATTATGTCCAAGCAATGCTTTGTCACGGCTAATGGCAGCCGCGCTACCAAGGGATATGTTCATTCGGTGGAAGAACCTGAGAGTAATGAACTGTTCGCAGATGTCGGCAGAGCAGCTGATCAAAAAGCAGTGGAAGATTTGGTAGAGGTAAGAATAGATGAAGAGAACCCGGATAAGTTCTTTTTGCTCGGATCGTCGTTGTCCAGCATTGAGAGATTAGAGGTCCTGGAATTCTTGACCTCTAACATCGAACTGTTCGCCTGGACACCCTATAACATGCCAGGCATTGATCCAAACTTCATCTGTCACCAACTCAATGTCCACCCATCTGCAAGACCAATCATTCAGCGCACTCACAGATCGGCACTCCACCACGCCGAGATAGTGGCGGAAGAGGTGGGAAATCTGCTAGAGGCAGGAGCTATCAGAGAGGTGCACTACCCCAGATGGATTTCCAACACAGTCGTGGTACCAAAGAAGAATGGCAAATGGCGTGTCTGTGTCGACTATAAGACAGTCAACAGAGCATGCCCAAAAGACAGCTTCCCCCTACCACGGATAGATCAATTAGTAGACTTGACAGCGGGGCACAACTGGCTTAGCTTTCTAGATGCGTACAGAGGCTACCATCAGATCGCCATGTACGAACCAGACCAGGAGGTCACGTCCTTTACTACTCCAAGAGGACTGTATTGCTATAAGGTCATGCCCTTTGGCCTAAAGAATGCAGGGGCAACCTGCAACATTCCAAAGAATGGTCACCAAGATGTTTGAGCCGTTGTTAGGCAGAACAATGGAAGCTTACATCGACGATATGGTGGTCAAAAGCAAGGACGAGAACGACCATCTAAGGGACCTAAGTGAGATGTTCTAGATTTTGAAGAGGCACAAGTTGCGCCTTAATGCATCTAAGTGCGCGTTCGGTGTAGGATCTGGCAAATTCCTGGGCTTCCTGGTGACCAACCATGGTATAGAAGCAGACCTCTCCCAAATCAAAGCTATTCAGGATCTGGAGAGGCCTAACTCAGTAAAAGAAGTGCAGCATCTCACCGGCATGGTAGCTGCACTCAACCGATTCATTAGCCGGTCGTCAGACAGACTACGACCATTTTTTCAAGCGTTAAAAGCCAAGTTCAAATGGGACGAAGAATGCGACCGCGCTCTGGAAAGCTTGAAAGAATATATGTCTTCTCCACCACTGCTAGTCACCCCAATACCTGGAGAAGAACTCTTCCTGTACCTGGCCGTCTCTCAGCACGCAATTAGCGTAGTGTTGGTCCGTGCGGAAGGATCCAACATCTGCCCATCTATTATGTCAGCAAGACATTGCTGGGTGCCGAAACAAGGTATTTGCCACTGGAAAAACTGGCAATGGCCTTGATGATGGCCTCAAGAAAGTTATCGCACTACTTTCACGCCCACACCATAGTCGTCCTCACAGCTTTCCCATTAAAAGCTTTGTTTGAAAGGGCAAACTTTTCTGGGCGAATCTTAAAGTGGGCGGTAGAATTGGGACAATTTGACATCAAGTTCCAACCCAGAACCGCGATAAAGGCCCAAGCTTTGGCAGACTTTGTCGCAGAATTTACCCCAGGAAGTCATCATATCTGCCCAGTCGACCTGACTGACACAACCAAAGTAAGGACAGAAGTTGACGCCGGAATAGCGTAACCCCTAGTGCAGGATATTCAGTCAGACCCCAAGGCAAACCAGAATAAAGACAGCAAGGAAAAAGCAAACCATGCTACACCAAGCCAAGACTCATCAACAAATAAAAACTTGGTATACTCAGATAGCAAGGGGCAGACAGCAAGCATGGACCTTGAAGAAAACACCAGCAACATTCTTGATCCCACGACATCATTTGACCCCTCCACTTGCTGGAAGTTGTTCGTTGGAGAGATGTGAAAGCTCTTTGTAGATGGAGCATCCAACCGGCATGGTGCAGGACTTGGCATAGTCCTCATCTCACCAGATGGCCTGGTTGTAGAACAAGCAATCAACCTTGGCTTCCCAGCATCAAACAACGAAGCGGAGTATGAAGCACTTCTGGCAGGACTCAAATCAGCATTCTACATGAAGGCCACCGAACTAATGATCTACAGCGACTCACAGCTGGTGGTAAACCAAATTTCTGGCGACTATGAAGCAAAGGATGATAGGATGGCCAAGTACCAAGAATTGGTCAGAACAGAGATCAAGAAATTTGAAGTAATACGGATAGAACAGATTGGCAGGGAGGAAAATAGCAGAGCAGACGAACTAGCAGGCTTTGCGTCAATGGTAGATACATCCATCCCTCACCCACTACTAATTGACTACCTACCGAGACCAAGCATTGAAGACCCCGAAGTAGAAAAGATATGCTACGCCGAATTAGGCCCCTCATGGATAGATCCCATCATACTGTTCTTAAAAGACGGCGTCTTACCGGAAGACAAGAAAGAAGCCAACAAAATTAGAGCAAAGTCGCAGCGATTTTGGCTCTCCCCATCTATGGCATTGTACAAAAAGTCATTCTTAGGACCTTATCTAAAGTGTGTCCACCCTAGTAAAGTAGAAGCATTCTTGTTCGAAATACATGAAGGGGTGTGCGGAAGCCACCAAGGAGGAAGATCATTAGCTTACAGAGCCATTTCGCAAGGATACTGGTAGCCATACATGCAAGCAGACTCAGAGAAGTATGTGAAGAAGTGCGAGAAATTTCAGGAGTTCGCACATCAAATACATCAGCCGGCCAGAGAACTCCTACCATTGACCAGCCCATGGCCCTTTGCAATATGGGGCTTGGACATAGTAGGACCTGTAATGCCCTCAAAATAATAACATTAAACCCATCAAATAAACATGCATTGATATATAAAAGTTCCACCTTTTTCAATTTATCAGAGTTTCAATACAAAAAAAAAAAGTATTACATGTTAACGGCAAAAGCAAATGCCCTAAAGGCTTACAGCTTTCCAAGTTAACACTTGGTTACAACAAAAGAGTACTAACTCATTTACACATTAAGCCCTTGGCTTGAATTTACATGTAATACATCAAAAATAAAATGACAAAAGTGTGTCCACCTCTAGCCTCCCAAGCTATGTCCTTGGAGGTGGCATGCTACCTGTACCTGAAAATGATATTCCCATATAGGGTGAGCCACAGCCCAGTAGAAATACACTAAACCAAATATGAACAATGACTAAAAGATTAGCAGTTGATAGATGGTCAACACTGATACTTTCCCTTATCACACTTTACATTTTCATGATATACAAGTTCATATTACAACTCATTTTCCAATTCCTTTCAATTCTCAAATTTCAACCATGGCTCAGAACCTGGCCAAACAACTCATATGAGACAGTAACTCATATCAAACACTTCCCATTTCATATTAGATAAGCATACTAGCTATATCACACAACAGCAGATAAGCATACAAGCTATATCATCACTTCCACAGATATGCACATGAGCACTATCACACTTCCAATGACAAGCATATGAGCTCTGTCAATACATCACTAGATAAGCATATGAGCTCTATCTACGGAGTCCATCCCCTATCTCCTCCCAACACATCCGGTTTAGAGGTCCATCCCCTATCTCCCCCTAAACCGTGGAGTACATCCCTTATCTCCTCCAACACAACACAATGCATATAAATAACAATTATACACATCACCACACAATACATAAATTTAATGTATTCTTTCAATCGTCAATCTCAATGACACATTCCAATGATTAGTTTCAGTTTGCCTAATCATCATGCATTGTCTACAACAATCACGACTATCCTCCACCGATAGCCCAAAGCAGTTATTTCTATACAGAAAATAAATGCAACAATGGATATATAATCAACATTTCAACTAGGTGAGCGATAGATAATCCAACTACACCCTTTAATCCCTTCCCTTTCCAATATCTATATCATCAATTCAATTTCTCATTTCTCACAATTAATTATCCCAATTAATCAAACAATGTAATTAGGTCATTTTTCATAATTAACATTACAACCCTTAGGTCCCATTTTCATTAATGTTTTATCATTAATTTCACTCTTTCCATGCCAAACATGCATCTAGGCTTTACTTAGCTAAAACCCAAACCTTTGTAAATTTACACAAAAACCCCAAACTTTCACCAAATTACCAAACCAACCCCAACATCTCAAAATACTAAAATTTAAAGACAAAGCTCATAGAAAGGAGTAGGATATCCCTACCTCAAAGTTTGAGCTCCAATGGAGATGAAGACCAAAATCAAAATGCTCCAAAGACCAAGATTCTCGGATGAAAACGACGCCCTCGACGATCAACACGACTTTTACAAAGGCCGAAGGTGAGGAACTCACCCTAGCTAGATCAAAATCTAGAGAGAATGCAAGATTTTAAAGAGAGGAGCTCTGAAAATGGCTTTTAGAAAAAGTAGGAGAGAGAAAGAAAAGTAAAAAGTGATTTGAAATCACCCAGCGGATAACTCATATACGTATGACCCGCTCGAGCGGATAACACGACGCTCGAGCACCAAGAACAAAATCTGAACACGCTCGAGCGCAATAAGGCCCGCTCGAGCGCCAAGACACAGGAATAAAGCACTTCCGCTCGAGCGCGAAAACCAGTCCGCTCGAGCGTAGATTTCCACCTCCCAGAACTTACACCCAGAAAGTACTACTCGCTCGAGCGCCAACCGACCCGCTCGAGCGTAAACAAACCCGCTCGAGCGTAAAAATCACATCTGCAGAAGTTTTGCAGAGACACGAAATACTGGAGGAGTGCAATCCCCGCTCGAGCGCAAGAAGACCCGCTCGAGCGGACAGGCCAAAATCTGGGCAACTAGTTTTGGTTTTTAGACTCAACCAACCTATAACAAACCTGCCCAACACATCCTATAACTCAAATACAAAGTAAGAAAGGATGTAAACAAGATAATGATCAACTACCAACATCCACGGACACATGTCCGGATCACTATACAACAAGGGTAAATCCGGGATTGCTATAACCTCCCCCCCTTAAAACTGAACCTGATACCCGTAGATAACTGATTCATAAACTGATACTGATACCCTCAGGCCTAATACTCAATCTTGTAGACTGATATGCACGTTCCCTGTAGAGCAACATTCTAAAAGCACATAGCAAGTAAAGAGAGCCAAAACACCCCTATATTGGGGTAGGGTTTCCCTATCCTATTTTGTCAAGAGCTAGGGTTTCACTATGCACGCAGCAGTTCTCAAACAACCTAACATCGGGTAAGCAGCCTGTCCTAACTTGGAATGGTCACTATGGATCCGAATATGCACTAGGTCGAATGGTCGAAAAGGGTGCCCCGGTAAACCGGGGTTCGTGTTCCCATGCTGTCAGAGCCCATAACCAGTCAGCCTTACGGACATGCCTTGACAAGACAAGCCTCCGGCAAACCGTTCAGGAATGGCAGATGGCAAACACTATGTTCCTAGGCGCACCAATGCACATGCAATGCAAAGAGACACATAAATGAAATCAAAACAGGATATCACAAGTTCGAGTCTAGTTCTCTAAACTCCCCAGCAGAGTCGCCAGAAACTGTAGACGCGCCCGCGGAGGGGGGCCTTATGCTACTACAGTTCGGACTTGCGATTTTGTTGTCGCGGTTCTTAATCTGAACCAAAGAGTCCAAATCTGGCAAACTGTTTTGAGAAAACAAATGTTTTGAAAAGAGAAGTGCCAAACATGGACTGATTTGCCAGATACAGAGTCGCCACCTAAATATTTTATTTTTAGGGGAATTTAGGAAACCCTGACTCGGTGCCGAAGGCCACATGTCCGTCATCACCGGAGTTGTCTCGGCTTGGGAGCTAGGGTACGATTGGGAAGGTCAGCTATGAGCACCCCCTCTCGCCCGGTTCGAAGACCGGCCTCTACTAATTATGATATCCGTTTTTGAAAACTTTATGTGTTCTTATTCCAATTATTATCCTAGAATTACTATGTTATGCGCACAGCAAACAAGTATAGACTAGATTGCCTAATTTGGAAATAAACATTGCATATCCGTTTGTTTTGGAAAGTGTTTTGGAATTTGCTACTCGCAAGTAGGCTAAAACACGGATTTTAATGAGTTTTTCCAATTCAGACAATCCACCCTTCACCCACAGGCATTCGAACAGTTTTATCTCATATAAGCACTTAGCCACATGGCAAGCATACTGTCATGGCAACACTCACACGCATGCGGGATGCTAAAGCATAACTACTTACATTGTACTCCGTGCCAAAACAGTAAACTAGTTAGCAAATATGCATGTCCTAGTTCGTGTTAAAATGACTAATGCATCGCATGCAAAAATGTAATTAGAATAGGCTCGGTTAACCTAAATATGGCATATGAAATGCAACCAATTGATTCATGTATTCAATTTGAAATTTGAAAATACGAATGCTGTTAGCATGATGTACCGAGCCCAATGCATGCAATACAAATGGATGGATGCAAGCATGCATAGCATGAGGTATGCTAATTTCAAAAATGCCCTAGTCTACCACCATAAGCAGGTAAATAAAAGGGAAGAAAGAAGTGGGGATTGGAAGACATACACACACTCACCCACACTTATTACATCATTGCCCTCACTCGGAGGGCCCAAATAAATATTACAGTCCCAAATAATAAACAAATAAAATTATTACAGAATTTCTGATTAATTAAAAAGAAAGAATGCAACAGAAAGAAGAGGGTGGCCGCAGCCTCTACCTCGGGATGCGCGAATGATGCGTGCTCGAAACCCAGCTCGCCTGAAAAAACCCGTACCATATCTCTGCCACCTCTGTTTACACTGCCCTGTCTTTCTGAAAATCGCCAAAACCCTAGGACAGATTCCTTGAATGTTGCAGAGTACCACCGGCTTAACAGAATTCCCACCGGCAGTCCAGGATTTCCATCGGCACTGTTTTGATTTATCGGCCATTCAAAGATTGCCGGCCGGCACTGAATTCTGCCGGTCGGCAGAAACTTCCTGCAGAAGACAGTTTTGACAGCAAACAGAGAACAGACAGTGCATGGCATGGGGTTTTCAGGCACATGTGAGCATGGTCATGCTTCCTATCATGCTTTGAACTCAAGGAAGTATGACCTTCGATCCTCGAGCCATCAATGGTACATGATAACCCATGGGATCAAATTTGCCACTTAATGTAAAGATGCATGCAACATACAAATGAGATCCAAAGCCTTATCATGTCGAAGTCAAAGACCCCGGCGACCGAGAGTTAAGGCGTGTTTCATCACTTGTAGTATGAACACTCCTTAATACTCACACTTGGTTTGACACCCCAAACCAAGCAATGCAATGCATGTTATGCAAACATGGTTCAAATGCAACACGATGCCAATTATTCAAGTCATGGCAAATGTTATGGAACTATCATGACAAATATGCAATGCTAAGCATGCAAGGTGCAAATGTGATGCAAACATGGACCAATTTGCCATAAAGTTAGCATGGGACTACACATTAATGAAACAATTATGCAACAAACATGAGACAAGCATGCAAGAGGGCCTTAAAGTGATAAAGGTGCAGGCCTTAATTCACCTCAAAACAGCACCAAAAGTGCTCAAAATGATGGACAAACTCTCATGTCAACATGCAAGCCAATAGACCCAAGGCTAAGGCACCAAAAGGGCCACTTCATTTCCAACAACAAGACCAAATCATGGCATGGTTTAGACAAGTAAAAACAGAGTTTTTGCAGAAAAAATAGGACTCCAAACCCTCCTAATATGGCAGCCAAAATGACTCCAAAGGAGTGTATGCATTGAAGTTCATGTGTAGGCACAAGAGGGCACACCTTCAAGGCACAAAAGAGGTCACAAATGCACACATATGAGCATGATTTATGGACTGAAATATGGTCCTAAATGATGCCAAAACATGAGGATGGTCCAAACTATGCATGCTAGAGGTCAACATACTCAAAGCTTACAAGCCAAAACACAAAAAGATGACATCAAACAAGGCAAACATGGCTGGAATAGATGACCAACAGACCTCCAATATGATAAAATAATACCAAAACCTTCATGGAACCATGACAACACATGCAAGAATTAAGGCCCAAACACAAGACACGATTCTAGGCCAAATGGGAGAGTATGAAGCAAGTATACTAAGCATGCAAAGGGCCATAGATCCGGCCAAAAACAGAGATTCCATATGACCCAAAAACACCCAAAAAGTTCTGAAATAAAGCAAAAGAACAAACAAGCATGTATGTTACCCTTTTGGGCCAAAACTCAAGGAAACAAGACAATGAAGGGAGAGGGGTGTCCCTCCCCTATGCAAGACTTCAAACCATCTTCCTTACCACTAAAAATACACTGATTTTCAGTGGTGAAGAGATCAAAACACTGAAGTAAACCAAGTCTTACCAAAGAGGCAACACAAGGGGCCAAACAAGGCCTAATAGGGTGAGTTTGCACTCAAAACACAAAACAACCTTAATGAAAGTTCTAAAGCATGAAAAGATAAGCCTTTTTTATGTTATACACAAAAGCTAAATCAACAAGCAAGATAGGTAAAAGACTATTGCAAGTTTGGGGAATATAAAGCAAGATGCTCACCCTTGAAGAACCTTTGAAGAACAAATGGTCCAGCCCTCTTCTTTTGATCAAAATCAGTCCAAAAACTCAAGGATCAACCCCCCAAGTCCCTCAATCTTGGAGCTAGGTGTAATAGTGTGTGTAATGGTGCAAAAGTAAGGTAAAAACACACTTTTGGGCCAAAAATCACACACAAAGGAGGAGAGAGAGGGAGATATAGAGATAGGATGTATCTATATCTCTAAGCTCTGGTTTTTGGTTCCAAGTTTCTAACCCTAGATCAAAGAGGAGAGCCTTCCTCTTATAAGACTCCCTCTTGCAAAGCTTATACAACAAGCTTGCTTAGAGGGAGATCCCTCCATACACGTGTATGGAGGGAGGCAGAGTTGGTGCCAGCTATCACAGCTGGCACAAAATATCTCCATAAAGTAGATGAACAGTGGTCGGCTGCCCAAAAATGTCATTTCGACAAAAAAATGTGCCGACCGGCAACAAACTATGCCGATCGGCAATAAAATGTGCCGACCGGCAACAAATAGTGCCGATGGCAGAAAAAAACCAGTCGGTGGCCTCTAGCCACTGCCGGTGGTGTGTGGGGATGCCTCACAAGGCATTCCCTGCCCCTCCAAAGCAAAACACAAGTGTTCGGTGTGAAACCAGACACTAAACGATCAAGTTCAAAGATCCTGAGGCAGGGCGCGCAAGCCGAGACTTCCGGAAACTCCAAATGAACACAAACATGGATAATCATCGAGCGTTCCAAGCGGTGACGTCCAAGTCTTGAGGACAGTCAAAAATGGGGTGTCTACAGTAGCTCGATTCAACTTCCTGTAGTCTATACACAATCTCAAGGCACCATCTTTCTTTTTAGCAAAGAGGGCTGGTGCTCCCCATGGTGAAACACTGGGGCGAACAAAACCCTTATCTAGCAATTCCTGGAGCTGAACTTTTAACTCAACCAACTCTGCTGGAGCAAAACGATAAGGTGCCATAGAAATCGGCGCCGTGCCGGGCACTAAATTAATAGAGAACTCTATCTCTCGGTGAGGTGGCAAACTAACAAGATCTTCGGGAAAGACGTCCGAATACTCACAAACCACCCTCGGCAATACAATCTGGGTCTCATCACACTCACCACTCTCAAAGCTAGCAAGTAGACCACTAAGCTCACTTCGCCCTCGCGAATCATACCCCGGTGGCAAAGCACTACCAACCCGGTCTCCCAAGAAATGGAACCACTCCCCGCTCAAGGTACATAACGTGACCCTCTGGCGGTAGCAATCGATAACAGCTCGGTATGACGATAGCCAGTCCATATCCAAAATAACATCAAAACCCTTCATGGGCATGACAACAAACGGAAAAGGAAGCCTATGGTCGGTGACCTCTATATCACAACCTCTAACACCTTGTTTCAGGATCAACTCACCACCAAGAGGTGACACTACACAAATAGGAGATGCTAATTGTGCTAACTCCAATTCCAAAACAGATGCAAATGCAGCAGATACAAAAGAATGAGATACACCCGTGTCAATCAACACACTAGCAACCGAGTTGCAAAACAGAAAAGTACCTCTCACTACCGACGGAGCCGGTACCAAATCCTGTGCGGTAACAGTATACACGCGTCCTGTAGGCCCCTGATCCACCTGCTCACCTCTAGGAGCATACGACTGCTGCACTGACTGGGATGACGAAGCTCCCGGATTGGCCCTCGAGGCCTGCACAGACTGAGCTGGCTGAAATCCCTGCGTCTGCCTAGAACCAGACGCTCCCAATGTGGCACTCAACTGTGGGCAATACCTCTTCAGGTGCCCTGGCTGACCACACTGATAACAAGACAAGGGCTGCCCCCTGCCCAAACTCTGACTCTGCGGTCTAGCTGAAGAAGAAGCAGCTCTCTGACCCCCTCCCTTCTGCGGGCAAACTGAAGACTTGTGACCCAGCTGGCCACACGCAAAACAAGTCAGGCCTCCCTGACTACCTCTCCCCGAACCTGCACTCGGCACCGGAAAGGTCGATCTAGCAACTCCACCCTGGGACTGCTGAGGGTTAGAACCCCTCTGCCTCCTGCCATCTCCCTGGCCATCTTGGCTCCTCTTGGAGCCTCTCTGCCCCTCATCCTCCTCCTGCATCATGAGCTCCATATGAGCTGCAGCATCCACTAAATGCTTATACTCTCGGATGTAAGACCCACCAACTCTCAACTTGAGGCCCCGCTTCAACTTCCGCTCAAACTCATAGCAACGGCGTTCTTCGGACGCCACCAACTCAGGTGCAAACCTGGACAAACTAGTGAAAGTGGCCTCAAACTCTGCCACAGACATGCCCTGCTGATTGAGCCGGCTAAACTGATCCCTCAACTTCTCCCTAGCCACTGCAGATAAAAACCTCTCCTGGAAAGCATTTACAAACGCCTCCCACGTACCACCAACATGAGCCTTCTCGTACTTCCACCATTGACCCGCATCTCCCTTCAGCTGGAAGGATGCCAAGGTCACTTTCAGCGCCCCGTCCTCGATGCCAAGCATCTCGAACGTCTTACTCATTTGTTCCAACCACTCGTCAGCCTTCAGTGGTTCCTTAGGATCTCCAACAAACTCGTCCGGATTTGACCGGAAGAACTCCCTCTTCAAGAAAGAAGGCCTTACCTCAGCCACCTGATTCCCAGCCCTGAGAATACCCAAAGCTCCTGCTATCTCTCGTGCCAAGGCACTCATAGCCTGTTGACCCGCTGGCTCGGCCATGTTGGCCTGACCAACTCCCTCCTGTACTGCCGGAACCTCCTCCGGTAACGGTACTTCCTGCCTCGCAGGCCTACCATGCCTAGCACCTCTTCCTCGTCCTGACATCCTAATAAAGGTAATACAGAACGTTAGCACATTCAAAAATGTGCCGAAACTAAACACTCACGTCCTAGTGCATGGACAACAGTAATTCACTCCACGTAAGCACATAAACACATAAGCACTTACGAATTTCGTTTCCGGATAATGATTGTCCGAGGCGTTACTAGAGTTCCGGTTAGAAACAGCATTGATCAAGTGCCTTTCCAACAAGACTCCCAGCAACCCAAGGATCCAATCAACATCCTAGAAACTAAATCCCATACCCACGTAGCCACATAAGCATGTTATCAATTAAACACATAGCATGTGACACTACATCTAAGTCTCTATCAAGCGAGACAAACCCATTGTGATACTAACCACTTCCCACGTACCCAAAGTATTCGAACTCGGTACGCTCTGATACCAAGTTGTAACGCCCTCAAAATAATAACATTAAACCCATCAAATAAACATGCATTGATATATAAAAGTTCCACCTTCTTCAATTTATCAGAGTTTCAATACAAAAAAAAAAAAGTATTACATGTTAACGGCAAAAGCAAATGCCCTAAAGGTTTACAGCTTTCCAAGTTAACACTTGGTTACAACAAAAGAGTACTAACTCATTTACACATTAAGCCCTTGGCTTGAATTTACATGTAATACATCAAAAATAAAATGACAAAAGTGTGTCCGCCTCTAGCCTCCCAAGCTATGTCCTTGGAGGTGGCATGCTACCTGTACCTGAAAATGATATTCCCATATAGGGTGAGCCACAGCCCAGTAGAAATACACTAAACCAAATATGAACAATGACTAAAAGATTAGCAATCACACTTTACATTTTCATGATATACAAGTTCATATTACAACTCATTTTCCAATTCCTTTCAATTCTCAAATTTCAACCATGGCTCAGAACCTGGCCAAACAACTCATATGAGACAGTAACTCATATCAAACATTTCTCATTTCATATTAGATAAGCATACTAGCTATATCACACAACAGCAGATAAGCATACAAGCTATATCATCACTTCCACAGATATGCACATGAGCACTATCACACTTCCAATGACAAGCATATGAGCTCTGTCAATACATCACTAGATAAGCATATGAGCTCTATCTACGGAGTCCATCCCCTATCTCCTCCCAACACATCCGGTTTAGAGGTCCATCCCCTATCTCCCCTTAAACCGTGGAGTACATCCCCTATCTCCTCCAACACAACACAATGCATATAAATAACAATTATACGCATCACCACACAATACATAAATTTAATGTATTCTTTCAATCGTCAATCTCAATGACACATTCCAATGATTAGTTTCAGTTTGCCTAATCATCATGCATTGTCTACAACAATCACGACTATCCTCCACCGATAGCCCAAAGCAGTTATTTCTATACAGAAAATAAATGCAACAATGGATATATAATCAACATTTCAACTAGGTGAGCGATAGATAATCCAACTACACCCTTTAATCCCTTCCCTTTCCAATATATATATCATCAATTCAATTCCTCATTTCTCACAATTAATTATCCCAATTAATCAAACAATGTAATTAGGTCATTTTCCATAATTAACATTACAACCCCTAGGTCCCATTTTCATTAATGTTTTATAATTAATTTCACTCTTTCCATGCCAAACATGCATCTAGGCTTTACTTAGCTAAAACCCCAACCTTTGTAAATTTACACAAAAACCCTAAACTTTCACCAAATTACCAAACCAACCCCAACATCTCAAAATACTAAAATTTAAAGACAAAGCTCATAGAAAGGAGTAGGATATCCCTACCTCAAAGTTTGAGCTCCAATGGAGATGAAGACCAAAATCAAAATGCTCTAAAGACCAAGATTCTCGGATGAAAACGACGCCCTCGACGATCAACACGACTTTTACAAAGGCCGAAGGTGAGGAACTCACCCTAGCTAGATCAAAATCTAGAGAGAAGGCAAGATTTTAGAGAGAGGAGCTCTCAAAATGGCTTTTAGAAAAAGTAGGAGAGAGAAAGAAAAGCAAAAAGTGATTTGAAATCACCCAGCGGATAACTCATATACGTATGACCCGCTCGAGCGGATAACACGACGCTCGAGCGCCAAGAACAAAATCTGAACACGCTCGAGCGCAATAAGGCCCGCTCGATCGCCAAGACACAGGAATAAAGCACTTCCGCTCGAGCGCAAAAACCAGTCCGCTCGAGCGTAGATTTTCACCTCCCAGAACTTACACCCAGAAAGTACTACCCGCTCGAGCGCCAACCGACCAGCTCGAGCGCCACCGCTCGAGCGTAAACAAACCCGCTCGAGCGTAAAAATCACATCTGCAGAAGTTTTGCAGAGACACGAAATACTGGAGGAGTGCAATCCCCGCTCGAGCGCAAGAAGACCTGCTCGAGCGGACAGGCCAAAATCTGGGCAACTAGTTTTGGTTTTTAGACTCAACCAACCTGTAACAAACCTGCCCAACACATCCTATAACTCAAATACAAAGTAAGAAAGGATGTAAACAAGATAATGATCAACTACCAACATCCACGGACACATGTCCGGATCACTGTACAACAAGGGTAAATCCGGGATCGCTATAGGACCACTTCCAACAACGCCCGGAAACAGGAAGTTCTTTCTCGCAGCAACAGACTACTTCACAAAGTGGGTGGAAGCAGAAGCATTGGCATCAATCAAGGGAAAAGATGTGAAGAAGTTCGTCTGGCAGAACATCATTACTCGATTCGGCATACCTAAAGCCCTAATATCAGACAACGGCACCCAGTTTGATGGCAGAATCTTTAGAGGCTTTTGTGAAGAATACAAGATAGAATTCTACAATTCTACACCAGCATATCCTCAAGCAAATGGCCAAGCAGAAGCATCAAACAAGGTCATCCTGGATGGACTAAAGAAAAGGCTAGAAAAGGCAAAAGGCAAGTGGGCAGAGGAACTTCCTCATGTTTTATGGGCTTACCGCACCACACCTCGACGATCAACAGGAGAAACACCATTCTCCTTAGCCTACGGCATGGAAGTAGTAATCCCACTGGAAGTTGGCCTTCCCACAATTAGAAGCGAAAATTTTGATCTAGACTTAAATAAAGAAGCCATAGCATTGGAGCTCGACCTCGCCGAAGAAAGAAGAGAAAGAGCACTGGTTCACATTGCCTCATACCAACAAGAGTTATGCAGGAAATACAACAAAATAGTACATCCAAGGCAATTCAAGATCGGAGATTGGGTGCTGCGCAAAATAATGGAAAACACCTTGGTACCAGGAGATGGCAAGTTAGGGCCTAATTGGGAAGGACCTTACAAAGTGGTCAGATTAGCTGGCAAAGGGGCATAACACCTGGAAGATGAGAACGGCAAAGCCATTCCTAGGCCATGGAATATTGCCAATCTCAAACTATTTTATTTTTAGCTTTCCTCTTTCAAGCATGTGTAATTTTTTCTTTCCTCAATAAAACAAGTCGATTCTTTTCAGCATAGTTGTTTTCTGTAAAAGTTAATTTTAGTAAAGTTAGGAACATTGTAAACATTTTATTCTAAGCTGGCTGGAAAAACCAACTTAGAGGTTGGCTAGATTAAACCAACACCCCTCCTAAGCCCAGGATAAGGATCCAGGCTGCAGGACGTTTGGTCGAAATAACCAAACACTTTACTTTAGGTTGGCTGGAAAAACCAATCTGAAGGTTGGCTGGAAAAACCAACACCCCTCCTAAGCCCAGGATAAGGATCCAGGCTGCAGGACGTTTGGTCGGAATATACCAAACATTTTATTCTAAATTGGCAGGAATAACCAATTTAGAGGTTGGCTGGATTAAACCAACTCTCAGTACTCTTTAGCCGAAGTAAGGACATCGGCTAAAGAGTGGTTGGCTGGATTAAACCTACTCTTAATACTCTTTAGCCGAAGAAATGACATCGGCTAAAGAGTGGTTGGCTGGATTAAACCAACTCTTAATACTCTTTAGCTGAAGAAAGGACATCGGCTAAAGAGTGGTTGGCTGGACTAAACCAACTCTTGTTCTCTTTAGCCGAAAAAAAAGACATCGGCTAAAGAGTGGTTGGCTGGATTAAACCAACTCTTCGTACTCTTTAGCCGAAATAAGGACATCAGCTAAAGAGTGGTTGGCTAGACTAAACCAACTCTTGTACTCTTTAGCCGAAGAAAAGGACATCGGCTAAAGAGTGGTTGGCTGGACAAAACCAACTTAGAGGATGGCCGAATTAAACTCTTATTACTCTTCAGCCGAAGTAAGGGTTTAGGCTGAAGAGTAATTGACTGAATTAAACCACTCTTGGTACTCTTCAACCGAAGTAAGTATATCGGCTAAAGAGTGATTGGCTAGTAATCTCAGTCAGATTGCTCAGCTAAGACCGAAATAAAGTATCTCGGCCGAAAAATAGTATGTTTCAAGTTGCAGTTAGAAAGCATGCTCAAACAGGAAAGTAAACCGAGATAAAGTTGGAGTAATAGAAGTCATTGAAAAGTCATTACAGGTACAAGCATACAGATCAAATCGAAATAAGTGTTGAGCAGAAACGATGATCTTCATTGATCAAATTCAAAACAAGTACAAAGGAGGGGCCACAGCCTGGTTACAAGAGCAAAAAGAAAAAAAGAAGATACAAAATCAGTTAAAGAGATCGTCCAGATCAGCATTCAGCTCAACTCTGAGTCTGGTCTCAGCAGGAAGTTCGGTCATAGCCAGAACTCGGTTGAGCTCGGTTGAAACAAGCTCCTCTGGGTTCGGCTCAGCTGGAGACACGACTATAGCATCAGGTGCTGGGGATTTGGAGATCACTGGAATTGGAGGAGTAGGCTGGCAACCGGGCTGGGAGTCATTTTCAGAAGAAAAAGAGCCTTCATCTCCACCTTCTTCAAGAAATTACTTCTGAAGGTCGGCAGCATACTCCGCCAGTGAGGCCGGAATGAAATGCTAAGGAGCATTGTAGACCTCGGTTTCGGGCCCACAACCGAGCTGCTCCACAGCACCTCTCCAGCCGCACTTGAAGAATAAATCCTTTGCTGCTTCACATTGTTTGATATAAAGGGCTTCGCCCTCCTTGAAACCCCGGAACTCAGCGTCTTCTGCCTTCTTCTTCAGCTCCGTTATCTCGGCATCCTTCTTACCTTCGAGCTTGACTAGCTCACGAAGGTACTTATCTTTCATCACAACTAGGGCCTTCTGTTTGTCTGCATCGGCCGAGGTAACTAGTCCGGTCAGACGAGCTACCTCGGCCTCTAGCTCGGCCGTTTTCTGGTAGGACTCCTTCAATTCGGTTGTTTTTGCTTCAACCTCTGCCATGGCTTGCCTTGCTGTGTTCCTGAGCTCCAACACCTTTTTATGTGCAATTTGGCCCTTTTGCACAGCCTGGAAAAAAAAAAAAAAAAAAAAAAAAAACTAATGACAAAACCGAACAGAAAGTTGGTGATATTTGGAGAGACAAGAAGAACAACTTACCAGGATCATTGATTTCGTGGCCAAGCGGATGGCCTTTAGCTTGGTCAAGTTCTTGTGGTGTTCCATGTCGGCTGGGAGGCACACACTCTTGGCGAGGTTGAAAGCCATCAGATGGTCTTTTTCAGCGACAACTAAATCAGTGTCCTGAATGTCACGGTTCTGGAAAGTCAGTTTGGGTGCCCATTTGGAAGAGCTGGCTCGGTCGGCGTGCTCTGGTTGCGAGCTCGGTGGAGGGCTTGGTGGTAGAGTGGTTTCGTCTTCATCAACTAAGCGTTGTTCGGTCTGGGTAGTATGGGCGCGCTTAGTTTGGCGTGATGAGGAGGGTTGTTGTGATGGTAGGGCCACCACGGTTTCTTGTGTTTGGTTTGGTGGTGGTACCTCGGCCCTGTTTGTCTCGGTCAAGAGAGCCCTGACTCTGTTTCTCTTGGCCATCTCTTCTTCAGCAGTCAGTGGGATTAGGTTAATTTGTGGCAAGGTTGGGTCCGGTTCGGGGGCGTCCTCCAACAAAAAGTCAGTTACTCTGGCTTTTCGGCGGCCACTGTATCTATATGTCGGTTCGAAATTTAGAAGTTTGGCCCAACTTCTTTTTGGAAAATGTAGTGCGGCGCGGATAGTGTTCAGGTTGGGGTAACTGTACAAGGATTGAAGATGGGCTGAATCTGCATAAAAAAGACAAACTGTTAGTTCGGTTCAGGAGCAGGTAACCGAAATAAAGCAAAGCATGCCAACAAACCGAAGTAATTATACCAAGTTCTCCTTTATTCCAGTTTATACTTCGGCCAGGGATCTGGGCTTGCTGGTCTTCAAAATTACCAGACATCCAGAAAAAGTCATCATCATTCAAGTCTTTGTCCGGTGTGTCTTTTATTATTTTTTCTCGGCGGCGGCGTATTCTAAGATAGTAAACCCAGCCGTCTTCTTTTGACCCTATGGAGTACTGGTGGAAGATTTCGGCTAAGCCAAGGTTAATGCCAGCTCGGCGGTTTAGCTCGGCTATGCCCATTATTATGCGGTATGAGTTGGTGGAAAGCTGGGTTGGGCATATTCTCGTTTGCCAAAGGAATTCACAAATTAAGGGTTGGACTGGAAATCTTGGTCCGGTTTCTATTATTGATAAAAGGGTAAAGGGTACAAAGCCCTGGTTTTCCCAAGGTATAACATCTTTTTTGGCTAAGGTTAGGTGCACATCGTCAGGGATGTTATAATCCCTTCGGAATTCAGCCATGCCACCTGGTGTTTCTACTAAAAACCTATATTTACCCATTTACTCCTAAGTTATGTATAAATTGTGCTTGGTACTAGCTCGGTCGGAAAATGTTGTTGTGTAGCTCGGTTGAGCGATCAAAATGAGTACCTGGGCAACCTAAGTCTGCAAAGTGAAAAAACAGAAGTGTTAAGCACAGATCTTTAGACCATGCTACAAAGTAAAAACAAGTTAAGTCCTACTTCGGCTTTGTGAAATGTTGCAGGTCCTATCTCGGTTTCAGCAAGGTGCTTGGTAGCTCGGTTGGGGCGAATGATTTGTTAGACCGGTTGAAATTCTAGGGACAGCTTTCTTAGTTTGGTCTAAACTAAGAGTGCTGGTTTAGCCCCAAGATAGTTCGGTCGGAATTGAGGCCTTCAAACACACTAAGTACAGACCTAGTTCGATTTGTTATCTCAGCTAAGATAAATCAAAAAGATGGTTTTTTGACTTGTTAAAACTATTGGTGCAAGTGTTGGTTCGGTTGAAAGGTCTGGCTAGACTTACACATAGCATAAACAGTATCCTAGTTCGGTTGAGACATGTTTATGGATCAAACAGAGT
This sequence comes from Camellia sinensis, assembly GCF_055761805.1. Lineage (NCBI taxonomy): Eukaryota > Viridiplantae > Streptophyta > Magnoliopsida > Ericales > Theaceae > Camellia > Camellia sinensis. The sequence goes on along the minus strand of NC_138971.1, from coordinate 120,342,563 downwards.
GTTCTACAGATTGCTTCGTAAAGTTCATGGGGTTCTCATGAAGTTTTTTCCCAGAAAATAAGGCAAAAACATGCAAGAACAGTGTTTTGTAAAAACACATGAACAGATTGCTATGGATTGTATAAAGCAAATATGAAAACAACAAAAACAAGAAAGATGGATTTGAGTGACTTACCAGATGAAGGGGTAGAAGCACTGAAAATGAAGCAATGGCAGTGAAGAACACGAGCTCCTTAGTTACAAGAAGGAATGCAAGAAGGAGAGAGAGAAGAAGTGAATAGGAAGATGTAATGATTTGGAAGGAAAAACGAAAAGATTTGTTTTTTGTGGTTAAATGGCGGGAACTGTTCAAATTTTGCGAAGTACGAGGGCGGCGTGACAGCTGCAAAGGGACAATCAAAGCCTGCCACGTGTCACTAGAATGGGAAGTGATTCAGTTTCTGTGACTGAAGAGACGTTTTTGGGCGGATAAGGATAAAGCTCAGCTAAAAGTTAGCTCGGCTGGAAAGGCTAAAGGATTTTTTAGCTCGGCAGGAAAGGTTAAAACTTTAGCCCGGTTTATAGATAGGTAATCCCTAACATGCTGCGCATATGGAATTAAGAGGCAATTGAGAGGGAAATTTATGTGTAAATTGGGCCGAGTTGGGCCATTGTGGGCCTCAGTGCGAAGGGCTGAGTAAAATTGCCATAAAGTTACTTCGGTCCCAAAGAGGTTAGCTTGGTCACCATACTAAAACTTGTACCGGTTGTCGCAGTATGGTTAGTTCGGGCGCTACAGTTAGTTCGGTCATGGCATAGGGAACCGAAGTATACTAGGCCCTCTTCAGGACTTGGTTTTGGGTTAGTTCGGCTTAAACTCTTCTATGGATAGCTCGGTCTTGGCATGTGAAGCCGAGGTAGGAGAAAAGCAAGGAAGAGCCGAACTAACAGTTAGATCGGTCACTCCAGTTAGTCTAGCATGGCAATGTTATTTCGGTCGTATGGTAGTCCGGCCATGGTAAAACCATCTCACTTGGTTTTAGCAGTGAGGAGGGTGTTGAAGGATAAACATTATCTTTCAGGAGTATGAATCCTAGGAGGACTCTACATGGAGGAGTAAGAGTCCTACTTGGATTGTGCCACACGGAACCTATAAAAGCTCACAAACATCACCTATGGAGAGGTAACACACAACTTTGATTCTTGAATACATAGAGCTTTTGTCTTTGTCCATTTTTCTGACTTAGGCATCGGAGGGGTTTCCGGCACACACCCGCCGGCTAGCTCACATTTGTGTTTTCAGGGAGTAAAGCGACGACGTTTGGAGGAGCGTAGACTTGATCAACAGGATTATACAAGAAGGTTTATTTCTTTCCCGTACAAGCATTATTCAAAAATTTAAATACAAAATTGTATATTTAGACTGAGAAAAATAATTATAAAAAAAATACAATTTAATTTATATATATATATAACCACGGTAGTATCGGTCGTCTCTCTAAACGTGACATTTCTTCAGCCAACCAGTTCAAGATCACTTATTTCCTTTCCTGAATCCGCCAACATGCCAAATTCATATAGAAAACCAATTTAAGTTTGAAATCAAATATTCTAGAAGTAATTTCATTCAATAGAGATTTAGTTTCATTAAATTTAATTTGTAGAGATTTTTTTTTTTTTTTAATTGTTTCATACACTTAAATTTTTAGTTAATGGTCAAATTTTTTGACATGACATATTAATACCACATGAACCGGATATGGATTAAAAATGATACTAAATCTGTCATATCCAGTTCAAATTTTAATCAGAAGTTGTTAAAAATTATGACTTTAATCAGAAGTTGTTAATCTATTTGGTGTAGCTGTTGGATTATAGATTTAAGTTGCTGAGTAGTGTTTGTTAAATAAGCTGTGAAGTAGATTTTTCAATTAATTTTTATTTTTGTTATTCACTACTTGTCTACATTTCTCATAAAAAAAATAATAATAATAATCATAATCCATTTGGGTCTTTTTCTATTTTTAAAAAAATAAAAAAAATCTAAGAGTATAACCGTAAATTAGCATATCCACAGCTGAAGTTGATAATCAAAAGTAAGGGGTGAGTAGTTTCTCAGAATCAGTTTATTTTAGTTAAAATAAATTGTTAGAATCAGAAGCTGTTTAAAATAAATTTAACCAAACAGTCCAAAATAGTTTTTCCAAAGCTATAAACTATAAGTTGGCTCAAAAAAACCCAAACAAACACCCCATTGTAATGGGATTGTACAAACAATCGAATCACTAGTAGAAACCAACCCAACCTGACCAATTTGACCCCACATATAGAGCCAGATTCATTATTAAATCTTGACGTCGACCGAGTTTTGGGTTTTGTAAGTGATAATCCATTTAAATTGACCCAAAACTAATCTTAACATCGAAGCTAGGTTTTTCTGCAAACCCTCCAAAATTCTTAGGTTTCAACGGATCAAATCATTTTTTGCCATCATTTTTTATTATTTTGTAATATTTACACCACATCATTCATAACATAATTATAATTTTAATAGTATTAGTAAATGGGTATGTGCAGTGCACGTGAACGTTGTGTTCTAGCCATTTGAATTTAAATTAAAATTTGATAGTAGTACATGTTCTTCATTAAAGTTAAAGATAATTACATTTCAGTGATTTTAAATTTCTCTTATTTGAATTTGAATTAAAATTAAATAATAGTACATGTTCTTTATTGAAGCTAGAAATTTTAAATTTTTTCATCTGTTTTTTTGCAATTTGATTTGAATTAAAATTAGATAGTAGTACATGTTTTTCATTGAAATTAGAGGTAATTACATTTTAATGATTTAAAATTTGTTTCATTTCTTTTTGGGACACAAAATAATGGTTAGTATATTAGATTATAATGCAGGTTAACGTTATTACATAGCCCTGAACTTGAAACCTCACTCCTTTTGACACTTAAATACCCTCTCCATGACTACTTGAGCAATTGTCTAAGGTCTTCTTACATTTTATCTTACAACATAAATGAGAAGGTTGGAGATATAACCATAATGGTTTCTACATTCTCCATGATATTTTCTTTTTATGTATGTACTTATTGATATTTTAGTTTGAATTTCTAAATGGGTTTGTAAAAGCTATGTACATAATTTCTATAATTCTGTCTGAAATTTGCCCTACTCACCTGAAGGGAGCGCTTTGCGTAGGCCTCAAAATTAGTCAAGGTACACGTAAACTAATCCGGACACCCGGTCATAAAAAAAAAAAAATTTGTTAACCTTTTTACTTGCTTAGTTTTCGTAATCTTCTCATATGTCTGACATTTTTTATTATTTATTCATAAGGTTATGGTGTTTTGATGTGCTTTCAATAATATACATAGTTAGTAGTAACTATTATACAAATAGATAGCAGGCAAACAAATAAATCATATATATATATATATATAGGATAAAAAATAATTTTAGTCCTTAAAGTATGTACTATTTGTCATTTTAGACCCTTAAGTTTTAATTTTGTCATTTTGGTTCTCAAAGTTGTCAATTTGAGTCAATTTGGTCCTAGGTTTAACGTTTGTTGACAGAAATATGAATAAAATACAGTTTTGATCCCTAAAGTATACATTTCTTGTCATTTTAGTCCTTCAAGTATTAAATTTTGTCATTTTGGTCCTTAAAGTTGTCAATTTGAGTTCTCCTACCTCAATTTGACAATTTTGATGACCAAAATGACAAAAGTTAAAATTTGAGGAACTAAAATGACAAGAAATTCATACTTTAGGGACCAAACTATCTTTTATTCATATTTATGTTAATGGATGTTAAATTTATGACCAAAATAACTCAAATTGACAACTTTGAGGACCAAAATGACAAAATTAAAACTTAAGGGACTCAAATGAAAAAAAAAATGCATACTTTAGGGACTAAATCTGTCTTTTATCCTATATATATATATATATATATATTACCAAAAGAATCATGAATAAAAATTAAAAATTGCAAAAACATCTTGTACTTGAGAGACAATTAAAAATACAAATTATGAATAAAAACTAAATTGCATTGAATTGTTAAATTTAAATTGGCATACACAAATTTTCAAACATCTTAGATGTACTAATATATTCTTAACTCATGTTCAAAATAATTTGTTATGAAGTGCATGGTTAAAATTAAACCATAGACTAAGATCCATGCAAACTTATAATAAGAGTTGTTTAGTTTCAGTGTCCATAGAATGGGTAGGTTGACAAGTTATTAAATTATAGTTTTTATTTTTTCTTTTTTTTATGGATTTGTCGGATATTGAGTTATCAAAAAAAGAAAGAAATAAATAAATAAATAAAAGATTCTTTTGTCAATCTATACTATAGTGTTCTTCAAAAAGAAATCTAACACAGGCTTATAAAATCCAAGTCTAACTACATTGATAAATTTTAGGAGAAATGTTGAAGAGAGAGAGAGAGAGAGAGAGAGAGAGAACAACCAATTAGAGCCAAGCAGTGTTGTTGTTACATTGGTCACCCAAGACGGAAAAAATGTTTGACTGATTTGCTCTTTGGTGTTGGATTGATTTTGGTGTATTTGCTATTGTGTTAGACTGTCTTGGTTGTATTCTTTGTTCTTAGGTGGCCATGTTGGCTCTTATCTTTTGTCTTTTGTTTGGTTCCTCACCAAACTGGACTTTGTGCTAGCATATGATTAGCCATTCAATTCGTGCCAACATAGTTGGGATGGGTATGTTTCGCTATGATGCTCTTTGCATTTAGACTCTCCGTTATTGTTGTATATTGTTGTTATAATTATCTTGATGATTGTCACATTCCCGGGGGTACCCGAGCACGTTGAATAGTTCAGACCCTCAATTTCTTTGATCTAATTTCACGAGTGCAATGTGAAACATAGATGAGAGTCTAAATCTGGTAACTTTTATAGAAAATCTATTTTAGTGCAAAATCGTTGCCAAATATGGACTGCATCACCAAATCTCAGAGTTGTCCCTAATATTTTGGGAAAATTAGGAAACCAGTGACTCGTGCTAAGGCCACTATTCGTCATAACCAAAGATGTCTCGGTTCGGAGCCTTAAGTATAAGGAGGGAAGGTGTAATATGCCCGGGAGGTACCCGCACGTGTTAAATAGTTCGGACCCTCGATTTCTTTGATCTAGTCTCATGAGTGCAATGTGAAACATAGATGAGAGTCCAGATTTGACAACTTCATAAAAGAAAAATCCATTTTATTACAAAATTATTGCCACAAATGGACTACATCACCAGATCTTAGAGTCGCCACCTAATCTTTTGGGAAAATTAGAAAACCCATGACTCGTGCCAAGGTGTAGACGTCCCCGAACGCCCCGGGAGGAACGAGCTCCCGTTCTGTTCATTTTGGGGTCACTACAGCTCAGGACTCTCAAATTTGTCAGTCACGGTTCTAAGTCTGAACCAAAGAGTCCAAATCCGGCAAATCGTTTTGAGAAAACAGATTTTTGAAAGAAGTGCCAAACATGGACTGCTTTGCCAGATACAGAGTCGCCACCTAAATATTTTATTTTAAATGGGAAATTTAGGAAACCCTGACTCGGTGCCGAAAGGCTACGTGTCCGTCATCACCAAAGTTGCCTCGGCTCGGGAACTTGGGTACGATTGGGGAAGGTCACTTCGTGAGCACCCCCGCTCGCCCGGTCAGAGACCGGCCTCTACTAACCATGATATCTATTTTTGAAAACATTGTGAGTTCTTATTCCGGTTATTAGCCTAGGTTACTATGTGATGCACACAGCGTATAAGTATAGACTGAGTTGCCTGAATTGGAACAAAACATTTCATGTTTGTTTATTTGAAAGTGGTTTGATGGTGCTACCCGCAAGTAGGCTAAGACGTGGATTTGCCACCCTCGGGTGGGCTTAGAAAACATGATTTTGCCACTATCTAGTGGGCTTAAAACACACATTTGATGAATTATTCCAATTCAAATAACCCAACCTTTACCCACAGGCATTCAGGTAGTTATATCACATTAGCAATTAGCCTCATGGTAAGCATGCTATTCATGGCAGTCACTCACACGCATGCAAGGATGCTAAAGCATAAAACTCACCGAGTACTCCAAGCTAAAAAAAGAAGTTTATTAGAAATCATGCATGATCCTAAATATACAGAAATGCCTAATGCAACACATGCAAAAATGCAACTATAGCAGGCTCGGCTATTCTAAACATGGCATATGAAATGCTACAACTAACATGTATTCAATTTGGAATTAAAAGTACGATGCAGTTAGTATGGTGCGCCGAGCCCGGTGCATGCAAAACAGATGAATGAATGCAAACATGCTATCATACTGTATGCTAATTGAAACATGCCCTAATCTAACCATCGTAAGCTGGTAAATAAAAGGGAAGAAAGACGTGGGGCTGGAAGACATACATCACACTCACGCACACTTATTACAATTATGCCCTCGCGCAGAGGGTCCAAATAAATATACAGTCCCGAATAAAAGAATATTACAGTCCAAATATTACAGTCCGAATATTACAAATTCCTAATTAATTTACGAATTAACTAAGAAAATAAATAAAACTGGCATGCAAGTCAGGGACTGCCTTGCTTCTGATGAAAGATATATGTCTGGGCTGCCTTGCGCGGAAATCCACTGGGATGCCCCGATTAGCCTCTGTTTGCACCTGTTCTTGAAATGCGCGCCAAGCATCGGAAGACCGCTGATTCTTGATTTGCTGCAACAGAGAGCAGGAAAGGGGCATAGCAATGTATTTCACAAATATATGCATGCCTCGATCCTCGTGCCACCAATCACGCATACCGAGGCATGATGGCCGAGGAGTCGAATTGCACAACTCAATATAGAATGAATGCACGTATAAACACAACAAGAACCTAACTCCATCATGGATGATCCGGAGTGTCGGTGACTAGGGAATTGAGACATGTTCCGTCACTCGGAGTACGAAACGCACCTCGTTTCCCGTGCCCGGGCTAACTCCTATCCCGAACACGATGCAATATGCATGATATGCATGAATGCAACTAAGATACAGCCTAGCATGCACAATGCTATGAAAATAAGATGCCTTGAAATGCGTGCACACGGGCACGCAAATCGAGAAAATGACATACGCAATGCAAATGACATGAAAATAAGATATGGGCTTACACTAACATGAGAGAGCCTCAGCCACACTCACATAAGAGGCCGATGAATGAAAATGAAGTGCCTCGAAATGCGTGCACATGGGCACGCAAACCGAGGCAATGGTATATGCAATGCAATGGCATGGAAAATGGCATATAGAATGCAACATGGACTTACACTAACATGAGAGAGCCTCAGCCACACTCACGTAAGAGGCCGATGAATGAAAATGAAGTGCCTCGAAATGCGTGCACACGGGCACTCAAACCGAGGCGATGGCAAAATGCGATGCAATGACATGAAAACATGATATGGGCTTATACCAACATGAGTGAGCCTCAGCCACACTCATATAGGATGCCGATGAATGAAAATGAAGTGCCTCGAAATGCGTGCACACGGGCACGCAAACCGAAGCGATGGCAAAATGCGATGCAATGACATGAAAACATGATATGGGCTTATACCAACATGAGTGAGCCTCAGCCACACTCATATAGGATGCCGATGAATGAAATGAAGTGCCTCGAAATGCGTGCACACGGGCACGCAAACCAAGGCGATGGCAAAATGCGATGCAATGACATGAAAACATGATATGGGCTTATACCAACATGAGTGAGCCTCAGCCACACTCATATAGGATGCCGATGAATGAAAATGAAGTGCCTCGAAATGCGTGCACACGGGCACGCAAACCGAGGCAATGATGGAATGCGATGTAATGACATGAAATGAATAGCAATCATTCTAATAGAATTTCAGAACTAAGATATGGGGGAAAACAGTCCCGAAATGAGGCGAAATGACACCAAATGCATGGAATTGTCCCGAAATGCGAATTTAGGCACCCGAAATGGCCTATAGCTATGCCAAACGTGCACAATATGGACATGCAATGCAAAGACAGAAGCTAGAAAGTCCCAAAAAAGGCACTTTCACAGTTATAAACATGGCCAAACAGCAAGCATAGGTATGGAAAAAATGGCATGCAAGAATAGGGGCCAAAAGAGGGGTAATGAAGCAAGTGATATAAGCAAAATCCAAACTGAAAAATTCCCTTCTACAACACTGAAGAGGGACCAAAAATATGAATATTTACAGTATATGGAAGCCCCAAAATCAGTATACAAACATGATAGAAATGTGATGCAAAATGAGGTTCAAAAGTGGCTATAACATGAGGTATGCAAAATATTCACCAAACAGCCAAAGACCCTTAATAAAACATGTAGAATGGGCCAAAATAGGACTATTTTCAGAACTGTAAAATGGCCAAAAACAAAAGCATGATAGGCTAACTAAACATGCAAGAATGGGGAATAAAAGAGAGATATAACATGAAGTGGCATATGGAGGTCCCAAACCATGAAAGGACCTAAATGAAACATGAAGAATGGACCAAAATAAGCACTTTTTCAGAACTGTAAAATGGCCAAAAACAAAAGCATGGTAGGCTGCCATTGCATGCAAGAATGGGGAATAAAAGAGGAGTATAAAGGTAAGTACAACATGGAAGTCCCAAATGGTGTTGAGACCTTCTTCAATGTTGAAGAGGGGCTCAAAATAAGCCTAATATCAGTTTACAACATGCTCAAAAACAGATTACTCATGGGCAAAAAATAGCATGCAAGATTATGACATATAAGAGGATCAATGAAGCAAGTGCATCATGGAGGGCTCAAACAGGGTTGAGCCCTTAATGAAAAGTGAAAATGAGCTCAAAAGAGGGCCCCTTTCAGTTAGGGCCGGAGCTTGAAACAAAAAGCATATAAGGCTTACAAATAGATCAAGAAAAAGGGTCAAAGAGGAGAAATGTTACTCACCCTTGAAGACTAAAGCTTTTGTTGCTTCTTGGACCAATTTGCAGCTCCTTTAGCCTTTGAGAAGCCTTCCTTGTTGCTGGAAATGAGGTGGTGATGGTAGAGCTTGGTGGTGTAGAAGAAATGGTGCTTAGGGACTTAGGAATTTTCAAGGAAATGAGAGGTATAGAAAGGGATTTGTGTATGGAAGCTTGAAGAACAATTTTTCTAACCCTCATAACAAACAATGGCAGCTGGTTATAAGGACCAAAAGGAGGGTGTAAAGGTGGGGGAAAAGGAGGCAAGCTTTCCCCCACAAAATATCCCCCGGATTGGGATATTTTCTGGGGGAAAGGGCTACACAGCTGTAAAGTTCCTGGCACAAGGAAAATGGCCGGCTGGTTTTTGGGCTTGAAAGTGGCCGGCCGGCCACCCCCCCTAGCCGGCCAGCTAGGGGTCAAAAGGGTCAACTTGAAATAGTGGCCGGCCACCACATATTGGTGGCCTTCCATGTCTCCTCTTCACAACCCTGTGGTTCGAATTTGGAAATTCTAAAACAGGAGAGAGAACAAGCCAATTTTAGGAGGGGTTCAAAAGGGTCAAAAGGAATTAATGGCCAGCCATAAACTTTTAGGGTCCTCCCATGTGTGTACATCACAAATATGTGGTTCAAAGTTCAAGAAAATGGCCCCAAGGTGTTCAACATTAGCCCGGAAGGAGGGGTTCAAAAGGGTCAAATTGAATTAATGGCCGGCCACCACTTTTTAGGATCCTCCCAAGTGTGTACATCACAAATATGTGGTTTGGGTTTGAAGAAAATGGCTCCAAGGTGTTCAACATTGGCCCGGAAGTGCGAAAAACGGGCGTCGGAGGGCGCCGGAGGAGTAAAAAATTGGTTGTTGAAACAATTACTGGCCTCCCACCCTTCCATGACCTTTCTAGTGATGAAACAGAGGTACCTGCCAAAAATGAACAAAAACCGATGCAAAACGAATGTTCGGGGGCCAAAACACGCAGTTCGGGGTCCCGGAAACTGCCCGTTAAACACCGAAAGTGGCGTTCGGCCACGAAGTGGGTTTCTCAGACCCCAGTGTTCCTCAAAATGGAGAAAATAAGATGTATGCCAAAAATCAGAGCAAATGGAGATGGTTAAGCGGTCCCGAACCGAGGCACACGGCCAACGGTCCCGAAAAACCGGAAACCGGACTCCGAAATGGGAAAAATGGCGTGCGGCCACAAAATGTAGCCCACGGCCACTGAGAGATGGTTTACGGGACCTCTCCCTCCCCTCGGGAAAAGAAACAGAGAAAATCGAGTCTGGTTCGCAAACCGAGACAAGGCACAGAAGAGGGTTCGGAAATCCGGAGGCGAGGCTCGCAGCCAAGACTCTGAAACTTCTGAACGAGCACATTATGCAATATCACCAAGTGCTCAACTGGTGACGTCTGAGTCTCAAGGTCGGTCAAAAATGGGGTGTCTACACAAGGCCACTGTTCATCATAACCAAAGTTGTCTCAGTTCAAAACCTTAGGTATAAGAGAGGAAGGTCATTAATTGAGCACACCCGCTCACTTGATCAAAAGATCGACCTTTACTAACCATGATATGAATTTTATTTACTATACGTTCATATTCCAATTATTAATAATCCTATTTACTATGTGAAACATACAAGTATAGACTATGCCATTCATTTTGGAACAATTTGATTTCATGTGTTTTAAAAGAGTTTTGAAGATGTACAACTCAATGAAATTGAGTTTACAAATATGAAAATCAATCAGTGTGTTTGGTTTGAGTTTTTTGGATTAAGTTTTTTGAAAATTAAGTTTTTTGGTTTTCGTATTTTTTTGTTTTTAGTGAATATTTTTAACATTTTAAACATTTTTTTTTACTTTTTTAGATGCACCTTACTTAGATGTATCTAAAAAGTAAAAAATTTGTGAAAAAATATTTTAAAAAATTAATAAATACATAAAAATACAAAAAATATACATAATTTTCGTATTTTTTTTGTATTTTTAGTATTTAGTGAATTTTTAAAAGATTTTTTTTACAAATTTTTTATTTTTTAGGTATAATTATGTTAGGCATGTCTAAAAAGTAAAAAAAAAAATTCTTAAAATATTAAAAAAATTCAGTAAAAACAAAAAAACACGAAAAATAAGAAAGTAGAATTTTCTGAAAACTATTTTTAGAAAAATGGAACCAAGCATATTTAATATTATTCCAAATTAAGCGACACAACCTCCATCCACCGGCATTCATAGAGTTATATCAAGTAAGCAACTAGTCACATGGTAAAATGCTTAACATAGTAAGGAAACACACACAAGCGGGATGCTAAAGCATAGAAACTTACATTTTTACTGACGTCCCGTGAACAGCTACAAAACAAAGTTAGCGAAATATGCATGATCTTATATACAAAATCCTAATTCAATTCATATATGAAATGCAACTAAAGATTCGGCTTCTAAGATATGACATGTAAGTCATCTCAAAAACATGAGGTAGAGCACATAATCAAATAGGAATTGATTAAATCCACAAATGCAAACTTAGATGAATCAAGATGCATAAAACATGGATGCAAAGTATGGATATAATAAATATATATATATATATATATATAATGCTTATGCACAAATAAGGAAAACAAGTAAGAGAATGTGATAGAAAGAAGTGGGACGGGAAATTATTACAGTACTTTTAAATATTACAAACCCAAATAAGAAAAGGAGAGGATAAAACAAATATTACAAAAAAAAATATATAGAAATCCTCACAGCTCTCAAATTAAAATAAATAAAAAATAGAAAGAAAACAAAGTCTTCATATGCCTTGGAGATCACCGAAAACATGTTCGGTTCACCGCTGGAAAGACTGCTCGGTTTTGTCTCAAGGTCGCGGGCACGGTGGGCTAAGGAAAAGGGGCTAGCCAGCCAAAGAGGAAAGATAGACAGACAAGAAAATTAGCTAGCCGGCCAACTTGGCTAGGCCAAGACTCTGTTTTGTTTAAAAGACCAAAGATAGAACAAACAAAGGATATGGGAGCGATTCAACTCACCACTTCCAGTTAGATTACAACAGATTATAACACGAAATTAAGACAAGAAACAAGATGGAAATTAAGGTAAGAGACTTGAAACAAGATGGAAACCAAGTAAAAAACTTAAAACAAGATGGAAAATACAAGAAATGAAAGTGTGTGAAATTCACCTTCTAAGGAGAGATGAACTTCTTGATTTACAAACTTTCTTTTTGATCACCCTCAAACTTAAGAAGTGTGTTCTCAATCCTCAATTCGAAACTAGAATGGAGCTCTCTGAATGTTTGATGGTATGTATGGTGGAAAAATGTCTAACTCTCTCATTTTTCCTCACTTTCGACAACACTCACTCTTTCCTTTGATCAATCACTACCGAAATTCAGCTATTTCAGAATTTTTAGAGTTGTTTTGGATATATAAAAGGTGGAATTTCAGTGTGTATAAGCCATGAAAGGTGTATATGGAAGATGGAAGTGTTTTTGGCTCAAAACTTGAACTTTCTCTCTTTTTCTCACTCTTTTCTCTTCAATTTTGTCGTTCTTCTTTTCTCTACACAATCTGATGATGTATATAGGCAATGAGGAAGAGGTAAGGTCAAAGAGAAGGTAGGAGACAAGGTGGGGGGGGACAAGAATGTGATAGGAAGGCAAAGTTTTCAAGATGGTTAGATTGGATCTCTCTTTTATGGATGCAAACAAATTTCTTTTTGACAATGGGGGGATGATTCGGTATGTATTTGGTGATACATGGGTTGGCCAATGGGGTAAGAGAATGTCTCATACAAAAAAAAATGCAAAAAATGCACCTTCTTTGCCTGCTGGTTTGAAGTGGTCAAATATTATTTGAAGGGAAATATAACACAAGATGATGTTTTGGCAGAGTGATTAAGGTTTAGAAAGTGGAGTCTTAGGTTAGGGGTTCAAACCTCCTTCACCAACATTATTGTTTTTTTTTCTTTTTTGGTAAAGACATCTCAGCGCCACATCGTCAACACAAACCAATCCAATCATACCACATCAGCGTCACAGTCAGTTTTGACGGAATATTCTACATATGGACGGAATATTCCTTGCCTCAGTTTTGACAGAATATTCTGCATATGGACGGAATATTCCCTGCCTTAACAGAATATTCATCTCTCTAATGGAATATTCTCCTGGAAAGGTAATTTATGACTGTTTTTGAGACAGGAAGATTTGTTCCTAATTAAAACACTTGGCCAAAACAGGTTTAGGGTTGGAAATAAAGCTCAAATTCTATTTTCTTACTGAGGATTCTATAAGAAACATCTTCTTGTTTTCATCATCAAGTGTTCAAAGAAAGCGCTCAAGTCTTACGGTCGGTCAAAATGGGGTGTCTACAATTGCCCCTCTTTGACAGAGCTTAGAGTCATTTTTTGATGTGAGTGAATATCAAAGCCCGAAGATGTCACAACCCAAACCCACCCCTATAGGTTTAGCATCGTAACCAGCCAGTAATCCTAGGATTACTGAAGGCCTCTGAACAAATTAACATAATAAGGGGGCTAACGGAAGCAATTATACAAATATATGATGTCCATAGAACTGTGCAGACACATATATGGGACGGTAAAATTTAAAAATTATATTTACATATATATGACGTCATAAATACATTAGTCATACGTCACCCAAGAGCGGATAAAGAAAAACAGTTCTTAACCCTTTACACAGTCTAAATAAGAGTCTTGTTCCAAAAGAAAAAGGAAAAGATAAAACAAACACAACATGCACTTGACTTGAACGCTCGAAACACTTGGGAACCTCTTCGGGAGGCACTGTGGTTAGCTTGACAAAACAAAAATCTAGGCAACAGCTTAAGCCTGCAGTGAGTTGGGCCCAGTGAATAACAACAAAGTAAAGGGTTTATAACTGATGTCCAGAATATAGTCAAAAACCAGATTATAGATTAGGACAAATTCCGATTCGCATGCTCATACAAATTTCATAAACGGTTATATATGGTGCATCCATTAGTTAACAGGTCAGATTGGTCATAAAAAGCCACATGCTTAGTCAGTACCGACAACCATAAAGGTTAACATTATTGTACACATATAACCATGGTATTGTTATCCCCAGGTGAGGGTCACGTGAACATAAGCCTCGGTATTGTTACCCCCAAACAAGGGCCACATAAGCATAGACAACAATATTGTTACCCCCGGGCAAGGGCCATATGCATACTAGCCACGATACTATTACCCCTAGGCAAGGGCCACATAAACATAAGGATGCCACAAATACATTTCAAAAAACAGACTATATCCTTGCAGTCAGAAAATACTTATAATCAAACATAACTTTACAGAATTGTTACTTACAGATAGCTCCGGTAACAGAATAGATCACTTGGACAGAATAGATCGATCAGGCGGGTGCTAACACATGACCTACACAAACAAGTGACAGATACACTTGAATATTTTCCCCAAAAGCGCTTAACTTATCATACTTATTTCTTAACATGTGTTTCTAAATCTTATCCTCATTATCATGTCTTAATTAAGGCTTATGAATGCCTAAGATGCAATGAGGATGCCAAAATGTAACTTGAAACACGTAGTCAAATTTGCTGAAAACAGGGTCTTCGCTCAAGCACAGCTTTAGTCACTCGAGCGAACCCCTTGGTCTGCAAAACTTCTGGGAGCTCTCATTTTACGCTTGAGCTCAGCTTATGTTGCTCTAGCCAAGGGTTCAAAATAAGGGTGATCACTCGAACACAAGTTTTGCCACTCAAGCCAACCCCAAAACTCTATAAAAGTACTGGGAGCTCATATTCTTCGCTCGAGCGCAGACTCCACCGCTAGAACGGAGAGTACAAATTTTGGAATTTTCAAATTGCTCTCTAAGCTCCAAACTTCAATTCCAACACACCAAAACACATTCTTTTGGGCCAAAACTTAAGAAAACACTTGTAAACTTGTAAAACATTATGAATTAAAGACTATTTCGCAAAATCAAGGCAAAAAAACAAGTGAATTGTTCAAAGTCAAACTTGAAATTGTGAAAACATAACATGCATGACTTGTTATGAACCCAAACCTTCCAAAACATGATCAATTGAGATGTCTAGCACAAAAACATGTTGAATTCCTAAAACATAGGCAAGATAAGAACATACATGTGAGAATTCTTTGAAATCAAACTCAAATGGTGATGAATTGGACATGCATGCATGATATGGCTTTCTTTCCTACTTCATTAACTCAATTCTTGCATTGATCACCTTGCTTCTCTTGAATTCATGTGTTAAGTGTCTCAATGACTCAACTAAAAGCTTGAATCCTCACCTAAACTCTTCAATTAGGCTCCAGACCACTATGTCTTTGAGTTAGCAAGCCAATTCTCCAACTATGCTTCCAAATTCTCTTATCTTCCTTGGATTTTACAGTTTTCTTCACTTCATCTCTCTCTCTCCCACGGTTGTGTGCTCAAAATGATGAAGAAGATGTGTAAAAAGCATTAGAGGTGGCCTTATATAGGCTCAATTAGCATTAGTTAATTAAATTGAGTTAATGCTAATCTATTGTTTCTATTTTATTCTAATTATTTGGTTCCAAATTGAAATCCAATTAAACTTACCATAAAATTCTAAATAACACATAAACGGAGTAAATTTCGCGTTCGGACGTCGATAAGGCTTTTAATTCGCATGATAAAACAGAAACACGAACAGATGTCTCTATAACCGACAGATACAATAGCATATAACGCACAACTAACACATGTTTCCATCATAATTACTTATTGAGCATTCTTAAGTAAGGTTTATAAGATAATCATAAGTCGGGGTTGTTACAATCCTCCCCCCTTAAAGAGTTTGGTCCTCCAAACTCAAATTACCTTCGCTTGGGAAGAATATCAGATCTAGAGGGAACAAATCAGGGTATCTCTTCAT
The DNA here is from genome assembly GCF_055761805.1 of Camellia sinensis. NCBI lineage: Eukaryota > Viridiplantae > Streptophyta > Magnoliopsida > Ericales > Theaceae > Camellia > Camellia sinensis. Next base: position 120,326,642 of record NC_138971.1, on the reverse strand, counting down.
CATGTCCTCTTCTGTCTCCTAAGTCACATACATCCCTCCATGATTTTGCCAATCTACTTTCACCAATGGAATTTCTTTATTCCTCAGTCTTGTAATTCGGTGGTTTACAATTTGAATTGGTCGTTCTTTATACGTATAATCGTTCTTCAGGAGTACATGTGTTGGCCCAATAACATGATGCAGATCTCATAAATATTTCCGAAGTATCGAAACATGAAAAACATTGTGCATATTCTCCATAACTGGAGGTAAGGCCACCTGATATGTCACCGGATTTATTTTCTCAATGATTTCATACGGGCCAATATATCGCGGTGCCAATTTGCCTCTAACCCCAAATCGTGTCTGGCCTTTCATAGGAGTTACTTTAATGAATACATGGTTGCCTACTTCATATTCTCTATCTCTCCTCCAAACATCAGCATAACTCTTTTGGCGACTATGGGTTGTTTTCAAACGTTGTTGAATCAATTTTACTTTCTCAGTTGTTTCTTGCACGAGTTTCGGTCCCAATAACAGTCTATCGCCTACTTCGGCCCAACAAATCGGGAATCAACATTTTCTTCTGTACAAAGCTTCATAAGGAGCCATAGCTGTTGTTGTACACAAACTCGGCTAGTGGCAGATAAGTTTCCCAATTTCCTTGGAAATCTAACACAAACATTCTGAGCATATCTTCTAAGGTTTGAATGATTCTTTCAGATTGGCCATCTGTCCGTGGGTGGTATGCACTACTCAACCTCAGTTCAATCTCCAGAGCCTGTTGTAAACTCTGCCAAAATCTTGAAGTAAACTTTGAATCTCTATCAGACACAAGAGATACTAGCTTATAAGATGAAAAGAAATTAATACACACGAGAATGATTTTTTTTAATTGTATAGAAAAATATAAATGATTGGTATATATGACTTATTTTTTAGTAGTTTTTCATTTTTTTTAATAATTTTTTGATTTTCAAGACAAATTCTCAATTGAAGCCACACGTTTTAAATAAAAAAGTAAAAAAAAAAAATGTGGCTTCATTTTTTTAATAAAAAAAGTCACATTCTTTTGTATCTTTTTTCAAAATTATGTCAAAATTTATTATTTTTCAAGTCTGTCTTATGTAAATAAATCTAGAAAGTATAATAAAAAAATTAAAATGGTAAAAAAAAGCCAACTAGTTTTGGCTTTTTTTTTTTTTTTTTTTTGTCCTTTCAATTTTTTTTTTCCGATCTTGTGTACACAAATTTAAAAAGTGAAAAAAAAAAAGTTTAATTAATTAAAAACATCAGGAAAAAGCCAAAAAACTAAATTATTTTTACCTTTTTTGGTCTTTTCTGGCTTTTTTTTTTATTTTTTTTAAAAACTTTTTTGATCGATCTAGTCGAGTAGAACCCAAAAGTGTAACATTTTTTTAAAAAAATTTGTGTAAAATAAAGAATAATATCATTTTCTATTTATATGATTAATGAATTATTGATGAAAATGGATTAAATATTATGTAAATTAAAATTCAATATAAAGATAAATTACACTTTGGTTCTTAAAGTTTTTTTTTTTTTCCCCTCATTTTGGCCCTTCATATTTGAAGTTTTTCCCAATTTATTCCTAAACCTAATTTCTGTTAAAAATTATACAAAAAATTCCATATAATATAAAAAATATGTTATTATATTAAAATTTGAGTTTGTGTCAGATATGTTAGTTATATATAATAAAATAGTTTTATGTCGCTTGACTGACAATATGTCATTTTCTATCCAATTTTTAACAGAAGTTAGGAAAAATTTGAAACATAAAAGCCAAAGTAAAAAAAAAAAAAAAACTTTAAGAATCAAAGTGGAGAAGTAGCCAAATATAAAAATGATAAAATATAATTTACCCTTAATATAATTATGTTAAAGTTATGAAATTTATTTTATACCAATGATATGTATCACCAATGTACTTAAATTTTTTTTTTTTTTTTTTTTTTTTTTTGGGTTTTCAGTTGAGGGAGGGAAACCAACCCATGCTCAAATATTAAATTTGGATAAATTACACTCAACTCTTTTGAGGTTTGGAAAAAATATAATTAGTCCTATATTTTTTATATAAATTATACTAACTTTTATTTAAGAAAATTAATGAAATATTGCTCTCACTTTTAATAGTAAGAGAGGTCTAATATGTTTTTTTTTTATTAGTTAAGATTTCTCAATATTATTATTAGAGAAATTTCAACTCATCAAAGAAAAATTTGTCACAGAAAAAAGTGACAAATTTATCTGTGACGAGCTGAAATTTCTTTATGAAATTTTTCCATGAAGAACTGAAAGTTATCTGTTAAAATGTTGAGAGACCCCAACTAGTATGAAAATATTATATGTCATTTATCTTATAAAATCTTAATATCGTGAACTTTAAATTAAAAATCCCCTTTTATTTTGATAAAGTTAAAGTGATCAGAACTAATACAGATAATCAATAGACCTTGAAATAAATATATATTTTAATAGTAAAGTGATGAAAATATTATTCTTTTATTTATACAATTAACAAATTATTAATAAAAAATAATATAATATAAATGAATCAAATGAGTGTAATTTACGCCATAAATTGTAGAAGACAGTGAGAATAAGTAGAAACTCTAGAACGTGAAGGAAACGAAAAAGCGAAAAGAAAAGAACATATTACTTCCTTTTCCAGATCAAACTCCACCAACTGAACTGTAACAAAAAAATCTTTAGACAGTAATTTAATAATAATAGTGTTTAATAATAAGCCCACTTACGTTCGTTTCCCACCATAACTTCCCAATCAAATTTCTGTTTTACCAATCATCAATTCTCTCTCAATCCAACAATATATCAAACCCAACAAGCTGTCTGTAGAACTGGAGAGGAAAAAAAAAAGGAAAAAAAACTTGTAGAGATTTTCTCGGAAACCAAACATGTCTTTCTACGTGGGTCTTTTTCTGGGTATTTCATTTGGTATCGGATTGATATTCGGTTTCGCTCGGTATGAGAAAATCAGATCCAAGCGTCGCTCCGATTTGGTATCTCATTCATAACCATTTAATTTTCAGTTCATGTGACTTTGTGTACAATTTCAATCAATTTTGCAATAATTTTTTCTGGGTTTGTTTTCATTTTCATTTTTTATTTTTGGATTTTTAGGCAACAACTATTGCCGCTTTCGCGCGAATGACAGTTGAAGATTCAAGAAAAATTCTTCCAACTGAGTTCTACCCTTCTTGGGTTGTCTTTACTCAAAGACAGAAGTTGAGTTCAATCTACAACTCTTCTCTCTCTCTCTCTCCCTCTCTCTTCTTTTTTTTTAATTTTTTTTTCTCTCTTCATAAGTACATATATATACACATACTTGAAAATTCATGGGAGCACATCACAATTTGTCTAAATGTACACCATTCGTGCGGTTTGGATATTAATTTTTAAATAAAAATTTAATGTTCCAATATTAACCCCAGTTAGTTGAGCAGTAAAAGACTTAGGTCCTGAGTTCGAGTCAGGGGCTATTAAGGCTCCGTTTGCGAAGAAAAAAGCCGGTTTTTTTGGCTAAAATAGTCATAAAAAACAAAATAAACTATTTTAGCCACAAAAAATAAAACATCAAATCCAACCCATAATCATTACAATCCTCTTTCATAAAAAAAGTCAAAAAAACTAAAAAGTCAAAAAGTCCTTCCCAAACCAGGCTAAAATAGCCCAGGCTAAAATAGCCAAAAAGCCAACCCACTTCCCAAACGGAGGCTAAAAAATTTTCTGGTCGTTTGCATGTGCGCGCAAGTTGACATGAACAACCGATTTTAAAAATAAAAAAAAAATATTTAAATTTATCAATTGTTTGAGATATCAACAATTGAATAGGATTTTTGTTAGAACAATTGGTTTTGTTCAATAGTTGATATCCAGACAATTATTTTTTTATTCAGTAATTGATATCCAAACAGTATAAATGTTGTATACTAGTAAGATAATGTGTGATGTGCAAACAGAATTACCCTAAATTCATGGGTAAAATACACTTTACCGACCTAAATTTCACTTTAGTCTTTATTATTTTAATTTAAACAATTTGATCCTTGTACTTTACACTATTTAGTCTTCCATCCAAATTAGAGGTTAAAATTCATGATTTTTTTGGCACTTGTTAGTCTCTTGAGGTGTATGCATAAAGAAAATTTTATTCAAGTTGGATGTTAAAATTAACAATTTTGAAACACTTGTCAATCTCTTGAAATGTAGAGACCAAATTTGAATGGAATGACCAAATTAAAACTCGACTTAAAATGTAGAGACCAAAATTTTTCAAATTAAAACAATAGAGCGTAAAATAAAATTTGGGTCAAACTACAGGGTTTAAAAGTGTAATTTACCCTTAATTCATATATGACTATGCTTATCTATAACAGTTGCTCTCTCTGATAATTATGGCAATGATATTGTTTCTGTTGACAATTGCAGTTAACTTGGCTTAATGTTCAACTTAAAAAAATATGGCCATATGTAAATGAGGTGATTTTTAGTTTTTCTTTTCTTCACCAACTATAGTGCATTTTATTTGCTGGATTCAATGTGATGACAATGAAACCATTTTATTTTTTTTACCTTAAATTTCTTCATTTTTGACACATGGTGGCATAGGCAGCATCAGAGCTAATTCGAAGTTCTGCTGAGCCAATTCTCGAACAATATAGATCAGTTATCTTATCATCTCTCAAGTTTTCAAAGTTGACTCTTGGTACTGTGGCTCCACAATTTACAGGTTTGTTTGATTTCTGTTTGATCTTTGATGAGACTAAAAAATCCCAAATCACCATTAATAATATGAAAACTTACTAATATGAATTTGACTTAATTTCAAATTTAGTAATCGTTAAAAGTAATTTATCATCTTTTAAGTTTCTAATTGAGTTGAAAGAAAGAATTCCACAAAATGTAAATAAGGAAGTTTAACTAATTTTTATCCCAATGCTTTCATAGATTTTGGAAAGAATTGTACTTCTCAATTTACAATTACATTCTTCTGAGAAAATCAAATGAGAAAAGAATATTGGATTGGTCTAAAGTTGTTGCACATTCCAAAACTTCCGTTTCTTTAATCTTTAAATATATATATATATATATATATCATTATTTTTTACTTTATGGAATTATTATGGCCATAGGTAGAGCCAATCATCTTCAAGAATAGACACAAGAATTGAAGGAAATAATTTAAATTTATTTGGACTATCAATTTTATTTTATTTTAATCTTTGTTATGGTACTAATAGAAACTTGTTGATCTTTTTAGGGGTTTCAATTATTGAAGGTGATGCTAAGGGAATCACGATGGAATTGGAAATGGAATGGGATGGAAACCCTAGTATCATACTTGATGTTAAAACTAGAGTCGGCATTGGATTACCTATACAGGTTATCTTCAACTTATTTCTTATATCAATAGAGCTTTTCCTAATAGCAAAACTATTACAAAACTACTCTGAAATTTATTTTATTTTCACATATTATTTTTTCTATTTTTTTTTGTGTATAGTACTTCTAATACTTATTTTATAGATAATCAATGTGTTCTCTTTCACTCTCTCTGAAGAATAATAGGTGACTGAAAATTTGGATAACATGATATGAAGTTAAGAATGTTCGGTTATTGGAATTTTACCATAAGATGACGGTTTAATATTTATTCTTATATATTTTCATCTAGGTCAAAAATATTGGATTCACGGGAGTTTTCAGATTAATTTTCAAACCACTAGTTGACGAGTTTCCGTGTTTTGGGGCTGTTTGTTATTCTTTGATGGAAAAGGTGAGTCATTTGTATCTTTGTCACTCTTTTAACTTATTAGTCTAGTTTCTAACATTTTGGAAGTGATCTTCATGATAAATCACGCAAATTTGTGCAAATATTCATATTTTTATCATGTCATCATAAAAAGAAGTATATAAAATTTTGAAAAATTACAATGCACTTGATTTTTGATACCACAATTCTCCCTATGATTCTGCCACAGAAAAACATGGACTTTACACTCAAAGTTGTAGGCGGGGAATTATCAGCAATTCCTGGAATTTCTGATGCTATTGAGGTTTGAGAAATTTTATATTTTTATTTATTTGTTATTTCTTTCACACTTGTGTATAACTGAATAACTTATTTTTAGACGGGTTATATATTCTTTACAATTATGGATGTAGGGTTTTTGGATCCTTAGGTGTGTCGTAACATGATGCTGTCGTTTTTATTTATGTAGGACACGATACGAAATGCTATTGAAGATTCCATTACTTGGCCAGTTCGGAAAATTATACCCATCTTACCGGGGGATTACAGGTATACTACTATTGCCAATATCCATTGTTTGATCGACTAAGGTTGTGTTTGGATCTAGTATTTTAGGAGGGGTTTACGAAGGGAAAGGAAAGGAAAGGGAAATGTGACAAAAAATTAGTTCTATTTCATTCACTTTTCCCTTCCTATACCCTTTTCGTCTGCGAAGCCCTTCTCAAATTCTTCAACCAAATATAGCTTAAATGTCCAGTTTCTTCACCCCCTCATTATTTCCTCAATATTGATAAGATAGTATCTATCACCAATGCACCCCAGTATTGGCCTAAATTTAACAATCTGTAGAAAAAAAAGTGCATTAATAATTAGAAATAATGTTGTTTTGTATACTCAAAATTATGAGACAAGTCAAACAAACTGTCCTCATTCATGAATTTTTTTTTTATGCTTTAGTGACCTAGAATTGAAGCCTGTTGGAACATTAGAGGTGAAGCTGGTACAAGGAAAGGGGTTAACTAACAAAGATATCATCGGGAAATCTGATCCTTATGCTGTGTTATTCATACGCCCACTGCCCGACAAAATGAAAACTAGCAAAATAATTGTAAGGAAAACTAATTTTTAATCTCTCTATCAAGTCCGTCTTGTTTATTTCTTGCCTAGATTTGATTTAATTCATGAATATTTCATTAGAGCAACCAATTGAATCCAATCTGGAATGAACACTTTGAGTTCATTGTTGAAGATGCATCGACCCAACACTTGACAGTAAGAGTTTTTGATGATGAAGGGCTTCAGCCTTCTGAATTCATTGGTTGTGCTCAAATCGCACTGAAGGATCTTGAACCTGGTAAGGTCAAGGACGTGTGGTTGAAACTGGTCAAGGATTTGGTGGTTCAGAGGGATACTAAAGACAGAGGTCAGGTGAGCCTCCCAACTGAATCTTCTTCGCGAATCTCTTTTTAATTATAGACAGTAGCATAGTTATCAAATCAAGATCCGTATCGTGAATCGAAATCCTAATTTTGCGAATTGTGAATTGAGAATCGTTAAGATTTAGTACAAACCTTAAATATCCTTAGAAGATGTATTATGATTTATTTATTTATTAATGAAAAACATGATGAAAAAAAAGGACAAAAACATGTTGGGTCTGACTAAATTTGATTGGATCCTATCAGAAACCCTCTAATCACCAAAATAACAACACATATGCATAGGTATTAGTTATTTTCATACTAAGCCCTCTTAGAAATTGTGTTATGTTATTTTCACTAAAAAAGTAGAGGGGAAAAAAGGTAATCTATCAGACAAGATGGTTTCAAGAAGTGCATGTATCGTAAAAAAGTGAATTGAATCTTGAATCACTCGACATAGATTCTATCCCAAAAATAGATGCACTTATATATTCGTATCGATCTATGCATGAATTGCGAATCGATTCGTGAATCGTAAGAGTAGTATTTGGATAGTGTCGTCCATAATCTACTTTTATAGTTACATTTGGTGTCTTAAGTAAAATTCTCTCCACATTTTTCTTAAAACCTAAGTGAAAAAAAGGCTTGTTTAGTTGGGTCCAAGTGAAAAACGCTTTGTGAGTAAAATTATGTTAAGCCAAAGAAAGAGAATATGAGAGCAATGTGTGTCTGCATATGTCTACGTTTCTGTGTGTGTGTGTGCTTGTGTGTGCAAGGTTCTGAAAAGCGGTTGCAGTCGCCGTAACGATGGCGGTGACGCGATGGCGGTTGCGGGGTGTAAAAACCGTAGTGTAACGGTGGCGGCAACCGGAACCGTGAATTTTTTTATTTTTCTCACAATTTGAAAAAAAACTTACCGATACACATATTATTTTTCCATAATCATATTTATTAGGTTAAAAATAAATATTTATCAATTTTTGTAAATTTTTAAGTATGATTCATTATATTTCATATTTTAAATCACTATAAACTGAGTTTTTTACATTTTATTTGAATAATTAATGACTTTATATTATACAAAAAATCAATCACTAACTATTATATATAAAATAAACAATGGCAAAAGTAAGAGAATAAATAAGAGTCTAAATATATATATATATATACACATTTTAACCAAACCAAATAGATAATAACCACACTTATTATTATTATTATTTTCAAACAATATATAGATAAACACACACAAACAAAATAGTCTAATGATAGCAGCTGAATAGAATAGCATAGGTCTTACAGTTTCAACAAATCAATAACATGTTCTTCATCTTTCCTCCTCTCTCTCTATCTATCTCTTGCTCCTCCATTTTCTCTCTTTATCTTCCTTCTTCTCTCTATCCCTTTTCCCCCATTTTCAGCTTTTTTTTGTATGTTTTTTCGAAAAAAACAATTTGGAACCATCACGTAACGGCGCGTAACAGCTGTTACGGCAGCCACTACAGCCGACACACTTGTGAATCTCAATCACACTGTAAAAGCGGCCGTAACAGGTGGCGGTAACCGCCAAAACCGTTACGTAACGGCCGCTTTTTAAAACCTTGTGTGTGTGTGAGAGAGAGAGAGAGAGAGACGGTTATAAAGATATTGTAATTTCTATTGTTAGTAACTGCAACATGGTTTCTTTTGCTTCATTATTCTGAAATTCGTAATCATCTATGTCTTGTAGGTGCACTTGGAGCTTTTATATTGCCCTTTCGGCACAGAGAGTGCGTTTAGAAATCCTTTTAACCCCGATTTCCAGTTGACTGAACTGGAAAAAATTCTTAAAACAGGAATTGATCAAACAGAAGCTGCTGATATTGCAAAATCTGGAGTTCAGAAGAAAAGGAATGTAATCCTTAGAGGAGTTCTTTCTGTGACAGTAATATCTGCTGAAAACTTGCCATCTGTTGATATAATGGGAAAATCGGATCCATATGTTGTACTTATAATGAAGAAATCCGAACAGAAAAGCAAAACTCGGGTAAGATTCTTTAAAATCCATTTTTGTTTCTTGGAAGAATGATGTGTATTGAGAGAAATGCTTAAGGAAGTTTACTTTGTTACGCAATTTTACCTCTTTTTCTTAATTCAATCTCGGAATCAGATGGAGTCATTAAGTTCCTAGCCGAAAGAACATGTTCACTTTATGAACTTTTTCTGTCTCTTTCTGTCTTTTTCTTCTTCTTCTTCTTCTTCTTTTATTTTCTTTTAACACCAGGTTTGTTTTTGGCAGAAATAATTTTTTGGAAAATGTTTCAGCATTTTCTGGGAACGGAAAACAAGCTAATTGAGCTGAATATGTTTTTCATTTTTAAAAGGTGGAAAATGTTTTCCGGACTATAATTCTTATCAATGCCACTACACGATCACCTTCACCACCCCACCACCCCCATTGCCACCACCCAACCATGACCACCACCAACCCATCACCCCACCACCACTTCCACCACTCAATCACTATTATCACTAATATAACCATAGCACATTAGTTTCAAGGTCGCAAGTTTGCAACCAAACATAGAAAACCATTTTTTGGAAAATATATCATGTTGAAACAAACCTAGCGTTACCAGGGAACATATTTTAATTTGGTGAATATATTCTTTGGCTAATATAATTACCTTAAGGTGGTGTTTGGATCATGAATTTGGATAGAAATTTGGAACATAAAATGAAAAAGGTGAGGTAAATAGAGAAAAAATTTAGCATATATTTCATTTATATTTTTTTTTTCCCTTTTCAAATTTATGTCCAAATCCTTAATCCAAACACATCCTAATGGTCTTTCACCCGCCTCCCCAATTTTAATGATTTAGCTAGGTGGGTTTTTTTACAACCAAGGCTGTATTTATCTTATTCTTTCCTTATTAATCTCAGGTTTTAATTAACACCTTGAATCCAGTTTGGAACCAAACATTCGACTTTGTAGTTGAGGACGGGTTACATGATTTACTAATTTTGGAAGTTTGGGATCACGACACATTTGGGAAGGTAATCTTCTCCAATAATTAGTCCAATCGATTTATCTTCTGGGAAGTATGGGATTGTCGTTGCTCTCAACTTTTCTCTCATGTTTTGAACTTTTCTTACAGCAGTATTCTTGAATGAATCTTCTTTTTTTTTTTTCCAGGATAAGATGGGGGAATGCATCATGACACTCACTCGGGTCATATTAGAAGGGGAATTCACAGACACGTTCACCATAGATGGGACTAAATCAGGAAAGCTACATTTGCATCTCAAGTGGACTGCACAGCCAATACTCCGCGATTCTGAATGAATTAGATATCCCAAAAGGGTAATCTTCTTGGTAACAAAATCTGTATTATAAGTTTTATATGAGTTCTTGAGATGATGATGAGCTTGTTCAAGTCCCTTAATGGAATGGGAATTGATTTAATGGTAAGGCAAATTTAGAGGGAATACAAAGTTACATATTGATTTGACGTGCAAAAAGAGAGATACATGCTTTTGTAGATAATAGTAATTCAATAGGAATTTTATTTTATATGTAATTTCTCAAGAAAATTATGTATTTATGAGCTTCTTCTTACTTCATTTATTTTAGTTTAACTGATTGTTTAGTTGTTGAGAACTTGAAATAGTTTGTTGAATTATTTGTACATTTTGCTTTGGCTTTTGAACTGTTAAAAAATGCTTATGAAATGAAAGGGAAACATCAGGGATATCTTTTTGTCTTGTAAATAAAGTATTTTCATTTAAGTCAACATACTGGTGGTAAGATATTGTTGAAATTTGATATGAGCATTTTCAATAGGCTCTTTAGAGAGCTTAAATTAGGCATCTTAGCTAACTCAGTTGTGGCCTTCCAACTTGCTCTTTAAAAGTGAAGTTATTTTAACTCATTTTTTCTAATTTATTTTATATTTGAAGAGTGTAAGAGACTCCAAATTATGGGAGAGGTTATTCAGTTGTCCTGAGACATGGTGAGGTGGTGTCTTGGAAAGGCTGTGATTGGTGAAAAAAGTTGGGTTCATGATTTTGTATTAGGCATGACAATTGATGATTGACTGGTGGCATGGACATGTAATATCCTATAACACTTAATAAATTTTCAAATTATAGAGTGTATTTTTTTATTTTATTTTTTTGAACTTTAAAAAATGAAAATGGTGAGTAATGTTAGAATTGCTCTTAGTAAATTATTGATATGCCTAAATAGTTTCCTTAACTTTCTCTCCAAGTTGAACAAGTCTCTATTTGAAAACTCATCCGTCCCTATTACTTAGTCACTAGATGCCAAATAAAAGTTCCAAAACGTTACACCAAACAAACGAGTAGTTACGGCCCCAAAGCTCTCCTAATTAATAAAATCTTATTGTAAGTATTTTGTTTAATTTCACCCTCAATTTGTGTGCTTTTATACTTTATTTATAATTTTTGTTTGTTTTCATCGTTCTTTCCACCCTTAATAAACATAAAAAAATAAAAATAAAAAAAGGAAGATGCTTCTGGGAAATTGTATTTTCACAGCTTTTTTTATTTTTATTTTAGGAAAATTTAATGATGGTTCAATTAGTAGTCATTAATCTCGATGTGGACATAAAAAACGTACAAAAATATATAAAAATGCTTGAAAATATGTAAAAAGTGAATTGAGTCCATACTATTTTCACATTTGCTCCACCTTATTTGGATTAAGAATTTAAAATTTCATTTGTACAAAGAAAAAAAAAAAAAAAAGAAAGAAAAGAAACAAACTTATATTTCATTTACGTTTTTCTTCATTTTTTATTTCATTGAGACAAATTCCTACTCACATCCTTAGTCCAAACACAATCCTTAATCCAAACACAGGTTATCATCACCCACTTTCCAATTCAAACTGCTACGGCGACAACCATCCCAATTTTGGAAATAGGGAAAACTTTGGCATTGTCACAAATTGACCTCATCTTTCTATTCGTGTGACATGGTCACACTAATGGAAGACTGAGATCATTTTGTGGCATTGTCACGCCGTTAAGGACAGTGAATAACTGCTCGGAAATAGGGGTCTCTGCTGAGTTTGTTGCACATGTATAGTCCCTTAGTAGTAAGTAGCATAGTTGGTCATACCTTCCCTTTTGGTCTCATACTTAGTATACAAGTAAGACTATCAGGAGAGAGAGAGAGAGAGAGAGAGTACCAGGCATCAACACAAATTTTGAATGGTTGGTCCTGTTGGGATCTGGGATCCCGCCCAAGACCTTATAGAAATCATTGCAAGCAGAAAAACACACCCACACACAAGGAGACACAATATTTTACGTGGTTCGGCCCAATGCCTACGTCCACGGGAGAGTAACCGGTTATCACTATACCAATGAGGAGATTACAGAAAGATTACAATAGAGGAGGAGCTCACACTCTCCTCACTCAGCCACTCACCCGTCTCCCTCGCTCACACCGAGGGAGACGGTCTCTCCGCCTCACATCTCTCGCACTCTTTGGTTCACGGTTTTCTTCCTCACTTACTCCCATTTTGCTCTCTCCTCTCAACCTCCATTTATAGGTGAGGGAGTAGGTGGGAGAGCCTTTGGGCAGCCTCCATCCTTGACTCTTCAAGATGGTTGGTGGCCTTCCATTGTTGACCAAGGTGTGTTCCCATGGAAGAGCATCACCTCCTTCACATGGGGTGAATTCAACAAATCACCCCCTCAACCCATGTGAGGTGATCCACTGCACACACTGCTGCTAATCTTGTCACGCCCAAATTCAACATAGTCTGCATCTCTTCACTGAGACGCTGCATCCCCTGAAGCTAGAGATAAAACACCAGAGATACAAGAGGAGGAGGGAATCCGACATCCTCAACTCAACTCACACCACTCTCTGATTTGGAGAGAGCCACTGCTCCTATCTCCCACAGATCTCTTCCATGCTTCCTGTCTCGGATGTCTATACCTGCTATCCTTGAACTTGCGCAACCAAAATATCCGACACCCCCTGATTGGATGTCCTGCACCCCCTGCTTGGATGCCCTTGACTATCATGCATTACCTCGCAGGACCAGTCATTGGAGCAATAGAAAACTCGTTGTTTATCTCATCAACGTCCTCTGTCTTCTTTGCTCGGAGCTTTTCCTCTGAACTTTCAGCCTTTGCCCTCTGCACTTCTGAACAACCTCCTGGCGTTTCCACATACGCTTGTTGTCTGTGCCTTTGCAATCCCTGATTTGCTGTCCAGTAGATTGATGGTTGACAGTAGCTCCATCTGTCAAAGCATCGTCAGCTATGCAATTCCTTGCATAGTGCCCGTACCCATGGCTTCTGGTCTTCTTGCGTCGAGCTCGCCTGAGAGATCCGCATCAACTCTATCATCTGCTGCCATGGAACTAAAGAAACCACCATAGAGAAATAAGACTTGCCACTCCTTGGCACGCACTCTTGCGTTTTACCTATCTCAATTTCTCTGTCTGGAAGTTCCTGTGAACTGTCAACAACCCGCTGCTGCACACTCTTCTCGCGCCTCTGTACGACACTCTAGCGTACCCTTGCACTGTTGCACGTCTGCAATTGTACTTCTGCGCTTAGTATGCTCCTCTGCAACTATTGTTCTACATGTCCACATACCATTAGTACCTTCTCGTATACAGTAGCTCCAACAGCCACAGTATTTCCCTGAGCCTGTACTGGTTGCCAAATCATCTATCCGTCGATGAATGGTCTTCTCTTTTGATTGAACCAGATCCTCCGAATACCTCAACAAACCAGGAAAGTTCCCAGGAAAGACTGGTGGGGTCACAACCGGTCCCACTTAAGAACCAGTCTCCTTAGACAGTGTCTTTTTGACAGAACTTTCCTAGACCTTTGATCTTGAGATAATCATGTCTGCAATCCTCTGATCGCCCCCCTGACCAATCCTGATCTCCCTCGATCTGCCATTTGCTCAAGCCTGATCTCCTCTGGTCTTCAATGATCTATCTCAATCTGTATCTGGTTGTCCAATCGGGTCAGAATCTGCCCATTCTAACCTCTTCAGTGAATCCGCAGCGTTCCACAATATCCGGCAACCTTCCTTCGAGTATTGAAGATGACAAACTCCCATGTTTTGACAATCTTTCAAAACCGTTCAGAATTTCACTATTCTGACCTCGCGGTTGCGTCCGGAGCGGTCCGTTTAGCTAGGACCAACCTTCGCTGCACTTCCAGGGACCTCACTGAAAACTTTCCCCGAAAACTGGGCCACACCACAATTTTCTGAAAATTCTGGGCCAAATTGTAATTTTCAGAAGTTCAGGGAATATTCCGTGTACCAACAGAATATTCCGTCCACTGCCCCTAACGCCGTCTGCCACTTTAATCTGCCTTCTTTTTACAGAAACTCCGTCTCCAAAATCTGACCGTACGGATGTGTCCGGAATACTCCAAATAGTCGGAAACCACTATTGGATCACCAAAAACGGACTCCAAATGGCTTCGATCTAGCCAAAACATTTTGTACGCCTCAGATCTGCGGCTGCACCGTAGCCGCGAAGCACTGGATCCTTCCTCCTGCCTCTGGTTGACTGGTCAACACCACGCTGACGTGGCAGACACGTGGCTGTGACATGGCTCCTGACGTGGCACGCGCGTGCCATGCACGCGCCTCCCCCCACTCGTCTTCTTCCTTCATCAGCGCGTGGGGCGCGTGCCTGCGACTGGGCCGACGCGCCGGCTGCCTTCACGGCGCGTGGCGGCGCGTGGAGAGACTGGGCCTCACGCGCCTTCTTCAGGCGGCGCGTGGGGGCGCGTGAAAGCTCCTCTGGGTGTCTGCTTTATATGGTTGGACTCCTCTTCTCGAGCCCTTGCTCCTGGTATGCTCAAAACCTGATTTCGAGCAACTTGATTTCTGGGCAGTTTCGAACACCACGCTGTTTTTGTTCCGAAACGCCACCGACGAGGCTCTGATACCACTTGTTGGGATCTGGGATCCCGCCCAAGACCTTATAGAAATCATTGCAAGCAGAAAAACACACCCACACACAAGGAGACACAATATTTTACGTGGTTCGGCCCAATGCCTACGTCCACGGGAGAGTAACCGGTTATCACTATACCAATGAGGAGATTACAGAAAGATTACAATAGAGGAGGAGCTCACACTCTCCTCACTCAGCCACTCACCCGTCTCCCTCGCTCACACCGAGGGAGACGGTCTCTCCGCCTCACATCTCTCGCACTCTTTGGTTCACGGTTTTCTTCCTCACTTACTCCCATTTTGCTCTCTCCTCTCAACCTCCATTTATAGGTGAGGGAGTAGGTGGGAGAGCCTTTGGGCAGCCTCCATCCTTGACTCTTCAAGATGGTTGGTGGCCTTCCATTGTTGACCAAGGTGTGTTCCCATGGAAGAGCATCACCTCCTTCACATGGGGTGAATTCAACAGGTCCCGCCTTGGACTAGTAGTTGAAGTCTCTCCTTTACGCATTTCATCTCAGCAAAACAAACTGATCTCTCTCTATCTCTGTAGCTTCAAACAATAGCAGCCATGGATGAGAAGCAAGACAACCCAAACAAGTTGAGATTACTAGAAGGCCTAAAGAAAGCCTCTAGAGATCTACAATCCATACCTATTCCTCTCTGCTCCAAAGCCAACTTGTCCACAATCACTACTTTTCTACAACTCCTAACTCAACTAGACTCATTTCTTTCCACTGACCCAACTCTCTTCAATCTCTCTCGATCACTTTCCAACCTCAAAACCCAACTCAACAATCTCCAAAACTCCCAAGATTATTGCCTCATCTCCTTCATTCACCGCCAAATCGCCAACTATGAGATCTCCAAAATTGCTTCCACAATTGAGGCTCAAATTCAAGCTTGGATTGATCAAGAAAGCATCAAGAATCTTGTGCGAGTTCTAGTAGAAGATGTTGGTGATGATGAAGAAGAGAAAGTGAAGGTGTTGATTCAATTCGAAGACCGGTTATCGAATGGTTTCGATAGAGATTTACAAGAAATGATATTGAAATCAAAGATATTCTTCATTCTTGAATCAGTAGTGTCTAAATCCAAATGTTCAAAGAGGGTTTGCGAGGAATCGGCTCGTGCTATAGCCGCCTTGGTTCGATTCAACAAGGATGTGTTTGTGGGACAAGTTTTAATGGGTCCAACAATTGAAGCCTTGATATCGATTTCTTCATATGGTTCGATCCAAGTTCTTAGCTCACTCGTCAATCTAATCAGAAGTCCTTTGGTTTATGAGATGGAATCAAATGGGTATATTCTAAGGATTATTAGCCTCTTGATGAGCTCGAATGATTTGCTAATTCAATCCGCAGCAATGGAATGCGTTCTTGAAATAGTCCATTTTGCAAGGAAAGAAGCAATAGAAGCAATGCTTGAAGAAGGGATGATCAAGAAGCTAGTGGATTTGCATAGACAGGGAATTGAAAGAGAAATGATTGAGATGAGTGAATTTGATGAGGATGAAAACAGAGGAAATTCTGAAGAAACAGAGTCGGAGGCGAAAATCGGGATAGAGGAGAGGGGATTGATGGAGAATTGGCCATTCACAAGCTGTGTGACAAGGTTTGTAGTGCAGTTTGAGATGGGTGAGGGGTTGGAGAAGGGAGAGAAGAGACAATTGAAGCAAGAGATATTGAGGAGAGTGAGAGAGGCATCTGTTTCTGAGGCAGAGGCTACATCTATTGTTGCTGAAGTTTTGTGGGGCTCTTCTCCTTTATTACATTGAAGCAATTTTTGGGTTTTTCTTTTTTATATATTTCATTTATTTCAATAAATTCTAGCAACTAACTTTGACTGCACCAAATTTTTGTTTAGGCTATATTTAGATTATAAATTTGAATGAAATATGAACAAATTTTTTCTATTTCTTTCACATTTTTTAATTTTATTTTCAAACTTCTATTTAAATTTATCATCCAAACACTAACTGAGTGGGCCTCAAGGCGCCGTTTGGCAAGAGCTAAACGGGGCTTTTTTGGCTATTTTAGCCACAAAAGACAAAATAAACTATTTTAGTCACAAAAAACAAAATATCACATCCAACCCATAATCATTACATTCTTCTCTCACAAAAAAAGCCAAAAAAGCCAAAAAGCCAAAAAGCCCTTCCCAAACCAAACTTTTTAGCCCAGGCTAAAATAGCCAAAAAAATCAAAAAGCCAAAAAGCCAACCCACTTCCCAAACGGAGGCTTACATGTAGAAAAGATAGCTATAGTGGTGTGTATGTGGGGGACAATGGCATGGTTGAAATGAAGTGCCATAAGTGGTTGAATGATGTTGTCTTAGAATAGGTTATCAACAGTGGCCAAGTATGTTGTACTTTGAGTCTTTTCAGTAGTTATTTTAGAGCCTAATGTTGAATTTGTGAGGAGTTTTGTGGTCTTACCATATCATGTTATTGTTCAACTAATAGATTGTCAATGGGGATTTTGCTATTATGAACACTGGTTAAGTGTTTTTTTTTTTTTTTGAAATGTACATTATATGCACTTTTTCATTTTGTGAAATACTCAACTGGATTTTGAGGCATAACTTTAAGACTGCTTCAGAGAATAACCAAAGTTGTCTTATAGTGCATAATTACCATCATAGGGTAAACTACCAATAAAACCTGACAGTTAGAGTTAATTATCATCAATTCCTATTAAAAATGAGTCTTAATAAAATTATCACTAAAAAATAATTTTTTATGATAATTTTTTACATAAGTCGCTAAAATTTGACAATTAATGACTTTTTTGTCGTGATTATTATAAACTGTTGCTAAAATTTACAATTAGTGACATTTTTCAATGACGAATATTTCAAACTATAGTTGAAAGTTAAAAATTAGTGACACTTTCTTGTGACAATTTTTTAAAATTGTCGCTAAAATTATAATTAGGAACATTTATTTTGATAAAATTTTTAAATTGTCGCTGAAAATTAACAATTAGTGATGGTTTTTAATAGTATTTGATGAAAAATGCCATTAATTTTCACATGACTTATTGGACAATAGCTCCACCTATTAAGGTTTACACATGACTCCCCCTTAACTTCAAGGTATCACCGAACATCATTTTGATAGAAACTAACGGTCTGTTTGATTAGTAAAAAAAATATTTTTTGGCGTTTGGTTAAAAATAAAAAGTCAATGAAAAATTATTTCCATGATTAATAGAAAACAAGTTTATTTAAACAGAAAAAAGCTTTTTACTTTTAAAATGTGCAAAATATTCTCTAAAGTAAAATCTTATAAATGTCACTATACTATCATCACCATCATCACCTTCATCGCCACTGCCACCATCACCAATCACCAACTACTACCACTAATATAACTATTAGTACATTAATTTTAAGAATACGATAAAATATAAAAAGACATTTTTTATGCAAAAAATATATATATTTTTAAAAAACTTCTGTAAAAAATGATTTTTACAAAAACAAAATAAAAGGTAAAGTTAACTCACTTTTATTTGATCAGAAAAAGAATCCACCACAGCTTCAAATCATAACCAATACCACTTTTATGGTGCAAACGCCACCACCATAAACTTGGCCTATAATGTTTCATGTATTTTAATTTAGTTTTACAAGTTGATAGAGTTTAGGAAAATGGCAAAATGGGCTTAATCCCTTTTTTAGGTTTCTGCTCAAAATTTTAAATTTATGAAGAATGATACTATCACTTTTGGAGTGTGCGGTGATTATGATTCTTACAAAACTTCTATTAGGTATTCCGTCAATATGAAAATATATATATATATATATATATCTATATATTTTTGTTAAGTATTCCATCATTGTATTGAATAGGATTGTCTTTCTCTTTGTTAAAACAAGGAAGAATGATATTATGTCTCTATGAATGAATGGATTGGATCGATTTGGAAAATGGATAGATTGAACATTGTCTTTAAATTTTTGTCTCTCTATGTTAATACATTTTTTTGTTTTGACTACTAGATCATATCTCGAGATTTTCATAACTTATGATACATTAGGATTCAAAAAAGGATAAACTATCAATAGATCATAATAGTTTGACTTAATTCTCATCAAGCCCTTTTGAAAATAAGTCCTACTAAAATTGTTGTTAGAAATAATTTTTTATGATGATTTTTTACATATGTCGCTAAAAATTAATAATTAGCGATTTTTTTTGTCATGTTTTATAAATGTCGCTAAAACTACAATTATTAACGTTTTTCTGTGATGAATTTTTCAAACTGTCGTTGAAAGTTGAAAAATATTAATGTTTTTTGTGACGATTTTTTTAAATTGTTGATAAAATTTATAATTAGTGACATTTTTTGTGACAAAATTTTTAAACTGTTGCTGAAAATTAACAACTAGAGACGTTTTTTAATAATGTTTGATGAAAATGCATTAATTATCATAGAACCTATTGGACAATAAATTTACCTATTAGGATCTATACGTAAGTCTCTCAAAAAAAAAAAAGATTGAGAACAAAAACTCCAAGTGCAAAAGGAAAAACTTTTGACTATTATTTTGTAGGACAAAACATTTTGCCTCTTACGTTATTTTAGTTCCTACACTTTTAATTGGTTCAATATTAAATCTTAATTGTAGATATTGTGTCAATTTGATCTAATTGATAATGTTGTTAGCGTTTTTGAGGAAAAAGAATTACTAAATTGGTAAATTGGTTGAGATTAACTCACTGAGTTTAGTAAATTTATAATTTTGTTCTGAAAAAAATGACACATGTCACTTATATATGTATTTTTTCATAAAAAATGTTAAGAGTTGTAATTAATTTGACCAAATTGAAACAAAATCATAAATTAAGGGTTAAAATCGAGCCAATTAAAATTACAGAAAGTAAAATGACACAAGGACCAAAGTATAAGGACTATTGTCATAATTTGCCTATTTTGCATATATTGCAGTTTACAATTTTAATTCTTAAAAATTAATAAAAATATAGTGAAAACTAAAAGTACAAAGTGTAATTTTTACAAAATTGTAGGGTACAATCTATAATTTTTTATTTTACAGGGTGTAAAGTGCAACATTCATAAAACTATTAGGTGCGAAGTATAAAAAATAAAAAATTTATTACTGGGGCAAAATGTCATTAATCCTTTGCTCTATAGATTACACATTAATTTACTTATGTCCCTTGTTTTGCATTTATGCTTATCTGACCATTCTTTAGAAACAAGTATATTGTCTGTGCTTAACATGCCATTCTTAAAAATAAGTTTATAAAATTTGATATAGCATATTGAAACAAATTATTCTCTTATTCATAGATTAATTCGTCTTATGTTAATTTTGTGTTTCAACTATGTATATCAACATACATTTTCAACCACAAAATTTGTCAACATTAAACTGTATGATAAGATATAATATGATTTTTTAATGAGTTAATTGATCACATGTATACATAACGGCATTGCTTAGAGTTTTGATGTCTACTTTATTATATATATTTTTTTTGATAGATAACACATAAAGATGTATAATAATTACTATTTTTTATAAGTTAACACAGACAAGATAATATATTTAATTGTTTATTTTTATACTCAAATATGTTGACTAAAAAAAAATATCTAATTACTAGACTATTGATAAAAATTAGAGAATAAAAAAAATTTATATAAGAAAGCAGCATGATTTTTAAATTTGTCTTATTAGGACATTTTGATAGCTCAAATCTATTCAAATTACAAAATAATGACGGTGATATATCTTACTTTCTCGTTTTTCTCTCTTACTTTTTTTTTCTCACTCATTCTCCCATGAATGATCTCATAATCTCACCTTCCTCCTTTTCTTTTCTTTTTTTTTATTTTCCACCTTATTTATTTATTTATTTATTTATTTTGTTCACACAAATATGAACACGGACACAGGCATACACTAGTCTTTGATGAGAGATAGCCATTCATTCATTTATTATTATTATATAAGATATAATACCTGCCACTTTGTTTTTATCGTCCAAGGACTTTGATAATCACAATTGGGGTGGCACAAGGATCCTATTGGAATGAGCCCGTTAATATGTTTAAAAAAATGTTATATATATTAATTAATATATTAACTAATATATTAACATATGATGTGACATAATTTTAGAAGTTTTAGAAATTTGTAATTTATATAATAAATAAGATCAATAATAATGGTACAACACTAGTTGATACACTAGTGTGTCTATTAATTAATGCATATAGCACTACGGATATGTTTAATGTCCCTAACCCCTTTTGCTATATCTATTAAAAATTTATTAAATTCCCCAGCAATTTTATATTTAATGGTAGATTGTAATTTGTTGTACACCTGCTATGGACACCACATGAATTGGTGGGTTTCTTACTTTCCTTTGCATCCAAAAAAAAAAAAAAGAATTGGTGGGTTTTTGGTTTTTTTTCATGATAGAATGATTATTTGACCTACCAGCAAACAAAAATATATATATATCTAAACAGATAGTTGTTAAATAAAATTAATAGGACTATATACAAAGAATGTGTTTGCAAAAATTGTGAATGAATGAAGTTGACTCATTAGCAGGGGGGACAAATTATAGTAATTTATTCCAAATCAAGACATAAACAAAGATGAAATCAGGTTCTTTAGTAGACAGCGTGCCACTTGGGCGGAGTTAACTTGAGCAATTCAGACACAACTTCAAATTTTTTAGAGTTTGGGCAATGCAGTTTTGATTGAATTTAGTGCAGGCATGAATAGAAATTCATAAATCATAATTAAATTTGGATTGGATTTGGACAGAGACACCAAATAACTCGAAATTTAAATTGTATAAAAAAAATATTAAATATATAATATATAATATATACACAAATAATACAAAACAAATGCTTACCTTTTTTTTCTCATTCAGATATTGACAAAAATTGTCGCAGCAGTGCTTTAATTCTTATATCTCTCCTTTTGGTTTCTCTCATGTTATATAAATCATTTACTTTGATATAAGACACTTTTTCATAAATCTCTTTTTACTTACTTACGTTCTATTTAATCTACATTATTTTTTATATTTCAATAAATCTTATGAGTGACATAATTATCAAAATACCTCTCGTAATATTCACATTTACAATGTAAATATTCCGTGATGTGAATGTTCACACCGTCAATGTGAATGTTAACATGTCAATGTGAATGTTAACATGCACTATCAATGTAAACATTTACACATCAATGTGAATATTCACATTGCAAAATATGAATGTTCACATCACCAAATTACTAACCATTCAAAAAATATTTGTAAAGGTAGAAATGTCCATAAAATACTTTAAATTATGATTTAGTAGATCAAATGTTCAAATAATAAGACTTATTGGAATACAATAATACTTTCTAGATTAATTAAAATACAAATACTTGAAAAATGATTTGTTGATAAATCTCCCTATTATTAATAATTTTATCAAAAAAATATTAATAAAATTTAATTTTAACAAATTAATCAACGTAGCTCTGGAAAAAATATTATTGAAGTCCTGAGATGTTCCACGATTTTGGATTATGCTGGGGCTGTTAGGAATTCAATAAGGTAGTGTTTGGATCTTATATTTTATAGAGAGTTTTGTGGATAAAAAATAAGGCAAATTAATAGGGGACAGGCACGATGCACTGTCCCCTCCCCTTACCCTGTCCTTTCCATTTCACATCATCACATGGCACGCCCCCTCTTTTCTGAGCCCCGCGCCGTCCTGGTCGGCACGCCTCACGATCGACCCCTCCCGCTCGGCTACCCTGGCGGTCGGCACGCCTAACGGTCGACCCCTCCCGCTCGGCCACCCTTGCAGTCGGCACGCCTAACGGTCGACCCCTCCCGCTCTGCCACCCTTACGGTCGGCACGCCTAACGGTCGACCCCTCCCGCTCGGCCACCCTCACGGTCAGCTCCCTCCGCTCGGCCACCCTTGCGGTCGGCACGCCTAACGATCGACCCCTCCCAGTCGGCCACCCTTGCGATCGGCACGCCTAACGGTCGACCACTCTCGCTCGGCCACCCTTGAGGTCGGCACGCCTCGCGGTCGGCACGCTTTACGGTCGACATTCTCTTCCTTATTACTATTTCCTTCGTTGGACTAAAGCTGCACTCGGAAATGGGGGACTACTGACATGGATAGGCCCATAAGGCTTACAGCCCACAGCAAACAACCCTAAACCCATCGCTTGGGACCCATAGCATAACCCGGTTGGCAAAGCCCAGGACAGCTGGAGGCCATCTGGGCATGGAGGGCCAATGACATTCGGGCACATGGCAGGTGAAACACAGGCCACATCAGCAGACAAAGATCTGCAGAGTTATTGCCACAACACATCACCATTAATGCAGCCCATCACAGCATTTATTACGACAACACCTCCCCGTCGGAACAGAGCCCCCTCACCCTGAACAAGGTAAGCTATGGCACAGGCTTTCGGCGGAAGGGGGCACGTCGCAAGGGACAGTGAAATTATTACCAAAGGATATAAGCAAGAATCGAAGACAAGAGGAAGGTTAAGCTTTTCTATCTCTCTCTCTCTCTCTCTCTCTCTCTCTCTCTCTCTATACTTTTCCTTTTTCCACGACTGACTTGCTCGTCGGAGGGTTCACTGGGGGACTACCCCGTTCCCCTTTGGATTTGCTTGCAGGTCATCTGGTAGAACCATCCGCCTGGATCGGGACTTGAAGAGCTTAGACCAGCCCGACCCATCCATCTAGGACGAACAGCATCATCATAGATTAAAATCTTTTCAAGTGAAACTTTGATACACATGAAATTGTACCAAGTACAGGAATAGACTTGCACCATCATGAAAATATAATTATATTTTCACTGTTCCATTGAAATACAATTTTTCTTACGAAAAAATATAAATAACAAGAGATGGAGAGGATAGATAAATTTAAAGTTAGTTGGTTGCGTTTACGTTATTTATTTTTTATGTTTTTGTTTTTAGGAAAACACAAATTACTACATTTCTATTTTTTCACCTTTTTTTTTGCCATAAATTCTTATCCGAAAATAGTCTAAATGAATTAAACTAAGTTTTAGGAAAAAATATTTTGGCTAGTGATAATTAGAAGAGAAGACCTAAATATTATTGTTAACAATTATCTTTTTAATTATAGATCCAAATTGTTGGTGTTGACATCTCTACCATATTAGTCCAATATGATAAATAATGTTTGAAAAATGGAAGTGGGAAAGGAAAAACAAATGAGATAAACCAAAGGTCTTTTAATAATTAGGTTCAATGTCTATTTAATTAAGGCCTAACAAAGTTAATTGATTGTTGTCTTTATCTAAGCTCAAACATGTAATGTGATCAACCCACCAACCAATATTGTATGACAAAAAATATTAATGCTTAATTCTAAGATTGATAATCAAGAGAGTTAGTTGGTTTGGTCAGTATTTTAGTATTTTATTGGGAGGTCAACATAGTTAATAGAATTTTGATTCGAATAATAAGATTTTACAATTCTATCATTGTCGTTGGGCCAAACAATTCAGATCGCACTAAAATCTTAAGTTTTGTAAGATTTTAATCACCTTATTTTGTTTCAATCTTTGAACTCAAATTTTTTGAGAATTAAGTTTTTTATTTTTCATGTTGTTTAGTTTTTAGTATTTTTTTAATATTTTAAGTAATTTTTTTTTTTTACTTTTTAGATGCACATATAAATGTACCTAAAAAGTAAAATATTTATAAAAAAAATATTTTAAAAATCAATAAAAACACAAGAATACGAAAATATACTGAATTTTTATATTTTTGTTATTTAGTGAATTTTTTAAAGATTTTTTTCATAAATATTGTATTTTCTAAGTGTATTTATATTAGGTGTATTTAAAAAAAATGCTTAAAATATTAAAAACAATCGTGAAAATAAAAAACTATGCAAAAAAAAAACTCAATTTTCAAAAAAGAGATTCAAACCAAACAAGGTGAATGTAACTATAATCCTAGTTATAATGTAAAATCGCACTATGATCCTAATTCTACCAAAATTTTTTTCTTATCATTTACTTTTTATATATATATGTATATGTGTGTATCTATATGGAAATTTTGATTATAAACTCTCTTTAGGTTTCTCCTATAATTTGTGTTAGTATAGAATGCATTATATTAAATTTATGATTTTTTTTAATAATTTTAAAATTATTTAACATACATTATCATTATTAAGAATTTTTAATTTTGTTTTGCACTAAAAGTAAAATCGTACTAACTTTGATCCAATCTGATAGGGTAATTTGTAAACAAATTGGGCCGAGCTAGGAAGAGTCTTCTTTGGGAGTTGGACCGCGTAATGGGCCGAGATAAGGGCTGGTGTAGCTCGGTCTTAGGCCAAGAAGACATCTCATATTTTGGGTTTGGGCCAAACTATGGACCGAGGTATCGGTAGAAAGAGGACCGAGCTAAACGATAGCTCTACAGGGCGTCATCTTGAAGTCAAGACTGATAGTAGTGCTTAAAGTATCACAGAGCCGAAATAACTTGGCTGACCGCAATATTAGCCGAGGTAAAGATGTCAGCCGAAATAAGTGGGCCTGGTGGTTAGTCGAGGTATTGGTGAGAACGGATGTCGGGCTTGGTATAGCTCGGCCGGTCTTGGTATAACTCAGCCGGGCGTCATCTACATCATTACTTAAGCGTGTGACCGAGGTAACTTAGCTCGGTGTGGTTGCAGCAGCTTATTAAAAGGAGGTAGCATCAATGGCGAGGGTCAAGCTGTGTATAGCTCGGCAGGATGGCATCCGTTAGATCGGCTTTCGATCACACGGTCCGAAGGGCAGGGGACTGAGATAAATCAGTTCGGGTAGGAATGTATAACCGAGGTAAAAAGTTCAACCATCTCACTTGGCTTGCAGTGATGAGACTCCTAGTAGGACTCTGCTAAGGAGAGTTAGAGTCCTACTGGGATTGTATAAACCATCTCACTTGGTTGGTAGTGAGTAGGAGTATGACTCATAGGAGGACTAAGGAGAATATAATCCTACTAGGATTGTGCAAAACCATCTCACTTGGTTGGTAGTGAGTAGGGTGTGTGATTCCTAGGAGGACTCTCATAGGGAGAGTTGGAATCCTACTAGGATTGTGCCAAAGTAAAGTCTATAAAAGCTCATGACCAGACCTATGGACAGGTATCCCAATTCTTACTCTAGAATACACAGAGCATATTGTCTATTGTGTAGTTGCTGACTTAGGCATTGGAGGGGTTTCCGGCACATACCCGCCGGTTAGCTTACGTTTGTGTTTTCAAGGAGTAAAGCGACGACGTACGGAGGATCGCAGACTTGATCAACAAGATTATACGAGAAGGTTTATTTCTTTCCTGTACAATTGGCGCCGTCTGTGGGAAATTCACAAAGAGCAAAACCTCTTGATCAAGTTTTCCTCTCTAGTTGAAAGCAATGGCGCACAATGAAGACTTGCCACAATCTACTATAGATGGGCAAACTCCGGAAGGGGGTGGGAGGTACGAAGGTTTACCTTCTATCCCACCCATGGCGGAATTAGATCCTCAGCGACGGAATCCGCGAAGAGAAGCAAGAAGAAGACAGGGCTCAAGTCCACACCGCTCTCGGAGCCTTGATAGACAGAGGCGGAAGATGGATTATCAGGTTCTCGAAGATCGCGGAAGGGAGCAAGACGAAGTAATAAGAAGAATAGCGGCTGACATAAAGTTTATGAAGAGCGAGATAAAAAGCAAAAGGGTGGCAACAAAAGAGGGGAGCAGAGGCAACACACACTCTTGCCACTCAAAAGATCATGACAGACAAGTCACACTATCACAAACTGAAAGTAGAAGCCTCAGGTCGGGTGATACACAATCAAAGACTTCCAGGACACGCTACTCCAGACCTGAGAGAAAGAAGACTGAAAGGGCTCGAAGGAGAGAAGACACTCAGGCTCGTGACCCCCACAGAGTCTCCGCACTACAACGATTGGCTCCTAGAACACATAAGAGTGTCGAGGTTGGAATTCCAGAACCACGCCTCACCTATGAACCAGCAAACAAATCATTAGCGAGGTTGCAGAGCTCACCGTTCATCCCGACAATTGATGACGCACCATTACCCTTAGGCTTCCATTAGCCTAAATTCATAACTTATGAGGGGGAGTCAGACCCCTACATACACTTAAGCCACTTTCGCCAGGTTATGGCCGTGTATCGACGAAACGAGCCCTTAATGTGTATCATGTTTTCCATCCAGCCTTGGCAACATGGGTTTAGCATAGTTTGAAAGGTTACCAGAAGGTAGTATAGCCTCATGGGCGCAACTAACGGAGGCATTTAGAACAAACACCAAGACGCCAATGGAGATTGACCAGCTTCTCTCCATCAGCATGGGCAAGAAGGAAACATTGAAGTCTTACGACAATCGGTATTGGGAGACCTTCAACCAAGTAACAGATTGTCCTACAAACCTAGCTATTGCACAGTATAAGCAAGGTCTGTTAGTGGGTCATAAATTGAGAGATTCAATAACAATGACGCCACCTCTTTCTATGGAAGCCCTAATGGAGCGAGTGCACCAACACATCTTGGTAAAGGAAGATGGGATGCACACCAAGGTAGAGTTCGATACAAACAGTGATATCGGACAAAACACCTTCGAAAAAAGTTAGCACGGTTGGAAAGAAGGACTGACCAAGCGCAACAAGTCTTTGCCCGACTTGGGGGGCAATCAAGAAGTTTGGCAGGAATAACCAAACGTTTAGCTCTATGTTGGCCGGAATAACCAACATTTAGCTCTCCTAAGCCGAGATAAGGATATCTAGGCTGCAGGAAGTTGGTAGGTTTGACCAACAAGTCTTTGCCCAACTTGGGGGGCAATCAAGAAGTTTGGCAGGAATAACCAAACGCTTAGCTCTATGTTGGCCGGAATAACCAACATTTAGCTCTCATAAGCCCAGGATAAGGATCCAGGCTGCAGGACGTTTGGTCGGAATAACCAAATACTTTACTCTAGGTTGGCCGGAATAACCAACTTAGAGGTTGGCTGGAAAAACCAACACCCCTCCTAAGCCCAGGATAAGGATCCAGGCTGCGGGATGTTTGGTCGGAATAACCAAACACTTTACTCTAGGTTGGCCGGAATAACCAACTTAGAGGTTGGCTGGAAAAACCAACACCCCTCCTAAGCCCAGGATAAGGATCCAGGCTGCAGGACGTTTGGTCGGAATAACCAAACACTTTACTCTAGGTTGGCTGGAATAACCAACTTAGAGGTTGGATGGAAAAACCAACACTTGGTACTCTTTAGCTGAAGTAAGGATATCGGCTAAAGAGTGGTTGGCTGGATTAAACCAACTCTTGGTACTCTTTAGCCGAAGTAAAGATATCGGCTAAAGAGTGGTTGGCTGGATTAAACCAACTCTTGGTACTCTTTAGCCGAAGTAAAGACATCGGCTAAAGAGTGGTTGGCTGGATTAAACCAACTATTGGTACTCTTCAGCTGAAGTAAGGACATCGGCTAAAGAGTGGTTGGCTGGATTAAACCAACACTTGGTACTCTTTAGCCAAAGTAAGGATATCGGCTAAAGAGTGATTGACTGAAAAAACCAACACTTACTTCTCCTAAGCTAAGATAAGGATCTAGGCTGCAGGAAGTTGGCAGGTATGTCCAACAAAATTTCTGAAACTCTTTGGCTGGGATGATGGTTACCTCGGCCAAAACAGGTTGGCAAGGTTCGTATAAACCGAGTTAGTCTGTTCGGCAAGACACAAAAAGAACAACTCGACGTATACAAACTCGAAGGATACATGCGTTAAAGGCAAAAAAAACAGGGCTATTCAAATTTTTGGCATGACGATGGTAACAAGGAGAACAAGGATATTGGGGGCACGCCATGTATCTTGGGAATAACGTCGTACCAGATTAGTGGAAGGACATGCTAAGCAACTGACAAGACTTATTGGGACCGAACAAGCCGTGAAACCGAACAACTTCTTAGCTCGGCTGGAGAAAAAATAATCCCAATCATGCTACGCAGATGGAATTAAGGGGTAATTGAGAGGGTAATTTGTAAACAAATTGGGCCGAGCTAGAAAGAGTCTTCTTTGGGAGTTGGACCGCGTAATGGGCCGAGATAAGGGCTGGTGTAGCTCGGTCTTAGGCCAAGAAGACATCTCATATTTTGGGTTTGGGCCGAACTATGGACCGAGGTATCGGTAGAAAGAGGACTGAGCTAAACGATAGCTCTACAGGGCGTCATCTCGAAGTCAAGATTGATAGTAGTGCTTAAAGTATCACAGAGCCGAAATAACTTGGCTGACCGCAATATTAGCCGAGGTAAAGATGTCAGCCGAAATAAGTGGGCCTGGTGGTTAGCCGAGGTATTGGTGAGAAAGGATGTCGGGCTTGGTATAGCTCGGCCGGTCTTGGTATAACTCGGCCGGGCGTCATCTACATCATTACTTAAGCGTATGACAGAGGTAACTTAGCTCGGTGTGGTTGCAGCAGCTTATTAAAAGGAGGTAACATCAATGGCGAGGGCCGAGCTGTGTATAGCTCGGCAGGATGGCATCCGTTAGATCGGCTTTCGATCACACGGTCCGAAGGGCAGGAGACCGAGATAAATCAGTTCGGGCAGGAATGTATAACCGAGGTAAAAAGTTCAGCCATCTCACTTGGCTTGCAGTGATGAGACTCCTAGTAGGACTCTGTTAAGGAGAGTTAGAGTCCTACTGGGTAGTGAGTAGGAGTATGACTCCTAGGAGGACTAAGGAGAGTATAGTCCTACTAGGATTGTGCAAAACCATCTCACTTGGTTGGTAGTGAGTAGGAGTATGACTCCTAGGAGGACTAAGGAGAGTATAGTCCTACTAGGATTGTGCAAAACTATCTCACTTGGTTGGTAGTGAGTAGGGTATGTGATTCCTAGGAGGACTCTCATAGGGAGAGTTGGAATCCTACTAGGATTGTGCCAAAGTAAAGTCTATAAAAGCTCATGACCAGACCTATGGACAGGTATCCTAATTCTTACTCTAGAATACACAGAGCATATTGTCTATTGTCTAGTTGCTGACTTAGGCATCGGAGGGGTTTCTGGCACACACCCGCCGGTTAGCTCACGTTTGTGTTTTCAGGGAGTAAAGCGACGACGTACGGAGGAGCGCAGACTTGAACAACAGGATCATACGAGAAGGTTTATTTCTTTCCTATACACAATCTATGAATTTTTCCCAACAACCCTACATAGAATCTCAATTTTAATAATTTTTGAGATCTGTGATTTGAGTCTCTTTACATATATATATAAATCTTATTTCTCGTATATATGCTGAAATTTCACTCTTACTTTAAAATTTTATATTAATTATGTGTTGTATTTGATCTCTATTATTATAATTATAATTTAGATTTTATTGTAATATTATATATATATATATGAATGAAATAATTAAGATAGATATAGAAGCTTTACATTTTGGTGAGTTACAGGGTTCCACATTAGTGACATTATTTTAATAGGACACAGGAATATTCCATTCTCATGGTGCCATTTCTTGTATGACTTTTTGTCTTTGTTTTTGAACATTTTCTCTCCAGTCATGACTCTATGGATGGTTTTTTAAACGTTGATAAGAGAGGCGCAGCGGATAATTGTATTATATAAGTAACGCGTTTTCATTATTATTCTTAGGGTTAAATATAACTGCAACTGAGTTAAGCTGAGGTGAAATTTACTGAGATTAAACTCGGCTTGTTTGTTTATTAAACTTGTTTATTGAGTTTAAGTTCAGCTTGATAATTAATTGGGTTTGAGTTCGACTCGACTCAATTAGATTTGATAAGATTTTTTTAATTATTATTTATATTATTTAATGCGTAAATAATGTATTTATGTTATTATTTATGTATAATTTAAATAAAGATAAATGAGTCGAGCTTGATGAGCCAAACTTATTCAAACTCGAGCTCGGCTATTTTATTAAGAGTCGATTCTAGCTGAACCCTTGACAAGCCGAATCGAGCCAACTTGCGAACAACTCGATTCATTTGCAGTCCTACGGTTAAATTTAGTTTACCCTTTGTGGTTGGAGGCTGAAATACTGTACCTCTTTATGGTTCAAATATAGTTAGAAAGTCTCCAGGTAATTTTGGACTAAAATACTACCGTTAGCTTTTTTATCCAAACTAATGGAAGGTGTATTACACATACAATTTTTTTGTGTATGTTTGGTTTTCTGAAAGATTAAAGTGAAAATAATACAACAAAAAGTTAATTTTACCCATATTTTCTCTAAAACTAAAACTAGATTAATATGTTAATTAAAATAAAATAAATTAATATAATTAAGAATTGATTTAAAATATAATTAAATAAAAATATAATTAAATTAAAATTATATTAACTTGCTAGAAATTTAATAGATAATTCAGAATTTAAGATTAATTGTGATTTAAAATATTAAATTAAAATTAGATTAAAAAGATAGTAATTATAATAAATAATTAAATATTTAGGATTAATTGTGATATAAAATATAATTAAATTAAAATTAGAATAAAAAGTTAAGATTACAATAAATAATTTATAATTTATAATTAATTATGATCTAATTAAATTAATATTAGAAATTAGAAATTATATGTCTGAAAGAGGAGACAAAGAAAATAACACAAAAAAAAAATATAGGGTAAGAGGGTATTATAGTCATTTGACATATATAACTAACAATGTTAACAATTGTACTTTGGTCCAAAACTGCGATTTTTTTTTTTAATATTCTTTAAAAAAAAACAATTTAGAGTGTTGACCCACTTTTCAAACTATTTGAAAAATTAACCTGTTTTTTGAAATCACATTTTGAAAATGTGATTTCAAAAAGTGAAGTCCATGTCATTATAAATTGCATTTTCAACATGCAATTTTAAAGTGAAATTGCATGTTGAAAATTCAATTTCAATTTAAAATTATATTTTCAACGTGCGATTTTAAAAAGTATATTCAATGTGTTTGGTTTGAGTTTTCTGGATTAAGTTTTTTGAAAATTGACTTTTTTAGTTTTTGTGTTTTTTTGTTTTTAGTGAATATTTTTTAAATTTTAAACATTTTTTTTTACTTTTTTAGATGGACCTTACTTAGATGTATCTAAAAAGTAAAAAATCTGTGAAAAAATATTTTAAAAAATTAATAAATACATAAAAATACAAAAAATGTACTGAATTCTTGTATTTTTTTTGTATTTCTGGTATTTAGTGAATTTTTAAAAGATTTTTTTTGCAATTTTTTTTATTTTTTAAGTGTATTTATGTTAGGTGCGTCTAAAAAGTAAAAAAATTGGTTAAAATATTAAAAAAATTCAGTAAAAACCAAAAAACACAGAAAATAAGAAAGTAGAATTTTCTGAAAAGTGTTTTCAAAAACTGAAAACCAAGCGAGGTAATTAGTTTTCTAAATAATTTGAAAAGTGGGTCAATTCTCTAAATTATTGTTTTTTTTAAGAATATTTTTTTAAAAAAAAAACTCCCAAAACTACCTAGGGCCTTCTAGCTATATTTGAGGGATAAAGGTTACAATGCTTTAGCCTCAAACTGCAAAAGAGTCAAATGAAGAGATTCAATAAATTTAGGCTAAGTTTGGGGACTTCAAAAAAAGTCAAAAAGTCAAAAAGTTACTCAAAAAGTTAAAAAGTTAACACTATTCATCAAAAGTCAACAATTACGGCTGCACAATTCCCAATTCAAAATTTTCCCTACAAATCAATTTTTACAATTTTTTATTATACATTTTTCAATAAAAAGTCAAAAAGTTAACCCAAACATCCATATTTTCAACCTCAATTTTTTAGTCTAAAAAGACAAAAAGTGCACTTTTTTAGTCTTCCCAAACTTGGCCTTGATAAGCATAAGAAAGATTTGTTGAAGCAATATATGAGTAGGGGTTGTTACAACCAATCAGATTATTCGAGTTTGGTTTAGGTTGGTATTATTAAAAATTCGTTCGAAATTAATTCATCACACAACCAAGTCAAGTTTGAACAATCTATTACTCGCCTTGATAAGTTTACATACAATATAAAAAATTAAGTTTCGAGCTTGACTTGTATTCAGTTTGTTAAAAGTTCATTTAAGATCAATTCGTTACGTAAATAAATCAAGTTTGAATATAATTTTAAACTCATTAAGTTATTAAACCAAACTTAAATAACTTACTACTGCCTTAAATAAGACACATAAAAATTGGAATAAAATTTTACCGCTGGTCTATTTAATTTGAGTGAAGTTTCACTTTGATTTTTCTAATTTTAATTTGAATAATTAAAACCTATATTTTCAATTTTGTTTTAATGTGATCCCCTCCATTACGTGTTATTAACATTTTGAATAGGTAAAATTCACGTGCAAAACAAGAGCCAAAGTTGAATTCAAAAAAAAAATATATATATATATATATATATATAATATGGAACCACCGGTATAATTTATTCAATATACTAGTGATCCCTATAATTTATTTTTAATTTTATTTTAGTCTCTCTAATTTTACACATGACCTTTTTCGTTCACAACTCTAACGATAAATGACAAAAAAATTACATCATAACAAAATTTGAAATGTAAAATTAAAATTGCAACTACAAGAACTGAAATAATATTTCATTTAAAATACAAGGACTAACGGTAAAAATACATTTTAATTAAATAGAGTACGCACTGGAACACTTTCAACTAAAAAAAGGAAAATATACATTTTACTTCTAACTAAAAAAGTTAGTCAGATTTGTTTATTTGTATAACATTTTTTAGTGTAAATTATATTGGCCTCTTTTGAGATTTGAAAAAAATACAAGAAGTCTCATAACTTTAATAGAATTACACTAGTTTTTCTTTTAGTAAGGTTAAATGTACTGAAACTAAATCACATAATGCAATAATAATAATAATAATAACAACAACAACGTAAAGTACACATTTTCATGTAAAAGATATGATAACATCATTTTTCATCTATATAACTAACAAATTATACGTGAAAAGAGTTAAGTATTATATGAATTAAAATCTCAAAAGAGTTTAATGTAATTATATCAAAATTATAGAGATTATTATATTTTTCTTTAAATTTCAAGAAATGACAATTAATTTACCCATTTCTTAACATAATCATTTGATAGATATAGAAGAACCACTCCAAAAATATTAGAGAGTGTTTGGAATGATCTACATAAAAATATTTTTTGAGTTTTTATGAAAAAATGTTCAAAAAAATAGAGGTAATGTGATCCAAAAAAGATAAAGAATAAAAAAATGTACTTTCATAGAGGATGCCAAATAGTGTCTTAATTTAATTAAAAACATATATATGGGCAGTGGGTTCCCTCTAATCCCAAATTAAACTGGAGGGTGCTGTACGGGCCTACTACAAGTTATGTTTCGATAATCTGAACCGTTCAATGTGTAGAATTAGTTGATTAATATATGCTTGTAAAAAATCAAGTTGATCGTATATCGATAGTTATCTCATCGGATCAGTTTTTTTATCAACTGTTTATTTTTTCACTCTTCATTTTTTTTATATACAAAACTAATTTGATCACAAAGCTATTGATGTCCAATTAACGTGATTTTTTACAGACATATAATACTCAACGAATTCTACATATTGAACGATTCGGATTATAGAAAAAGAACACTTGGTGGGCCCCCATTGGCCCAACATCACTGGAAGGAAGCCAAGTCCTATATATATATATATATAATAAAAACTATACATTTTAAATTTTGAAATAAAAAAAAGGAATCACCCTGGCAGCTCAGTGTGCCAACCCACATTCTTCAACTTCAATTAAGGGTAATAAAAATAACCACAAAAATCATAACAATTTAATATGAGATTCTTCAACAGCATATTAAACTAATGCTTTTTTTTTTTTTTTGATGCTGATCTTCTTCCTTTTGCTCAACGGTTATAACTGTACCATTGGAAACTAACAAATTTTATTTTTAATTAACAACCCAAGCTCTGTATAAAAGGTGTTGTGAATAAATTCGTGGTATTGAGAAATTTGATTGATGTGTTTAGCAGTATCAAAAACATGTTAATAGTGATAAAAATAACAATAATGATATTATATGGGGACAATTATATAAACTACTAAGTTAACTGCACTGAAGATCTAATTATAAAATATATATATATATATAAATAGATTATTTGACCGACTGCCTTGTTCATTCTCTTGTGTTGTGTTTGATTAAGAAATTTGAAGAAAGATTTGAAAAGGAAAATAAAAAATGTATGTGAAATGTGAATAAAATATACGTACATTTCACCTAATTTTATATACATTTTTTTTTTCCTTTTTAAATCTCTCCCTAAATCCTCCAACCAAAAACAGCATAGGATTCAATAGTTCCTCATATAAGAATATTGTGTTTGGATAAATTATTAATCCAAACCTATATTTTGTTAGATTATGGGTTATTTGACAACTCTTATATTAGTACATTTTTTTAAAAAAAAAAAAATTGGGTCATATCACCTCATTATTATTTATTTATTTTTTTATAAAAAATTAAAAAATATACTTATTTAACATTTTCCAAATGACCACTATATAATACAAATCTCAAGGCCATATCAATTTAAACAAACACATCCATATAACATTCACACATAAGATAATAAACAACATATTATAAAAAACATGATCATCACATTATTATAATGATAAATACTAAAGTTGTCTGTCCACTAAACCTAAGAAAAAAATCTAATATAAAATATATATTAAGAGGTTATTTTTATTTTTAAAATTATTTAATAAAAATAAGTTAAGAGTGTCTCATTCATAATATCACATGATACCATGTAATTAATGAATAATTAACCCTTTAACCTAGATTGTCTTTGTATCTGGAGGGTTTGTTTGAGGAGTGGGTTGACTTTTTAGTTTTTTAAATTTTTTAGTTATTTTTGCATGGAGTTAAAAAGTTTTAGTTTTTTTTTACTTTTTTGTGAAAGGAACAATATAATTGTTAGTATATTATTGTATATTAATATTGTATATTAGTAGTGTTAGTCATCATTGTAGTCTATCATTATGTTTATGCTTTCATAATTGTTGTTCCCTCTTTCCGTTATGCTTTCGGTGCTAAGGCACCCTATGTCTCTTTTCCTCTCTATAAAAGAGAGGTGTACATCTCCTTGTAATTACACATATATACAACAACTGAACAATTCAGTATTTCTCTCTCTCTCTCTCTATTCTCTATCACTCTCTCAAATTATTGTTTCATGGTATCAGAGCCCAGTGTTGCATTTCTGGCAATTTTCGATTTTGGTGTTTAGTCCCGTGCACAGTGGCATACATCAAACCGCTCGGAATTTCCTCACGATTCCAACGGCACCAAGCCCGTCCTCAGAACACCCTCCACGCGCCCTCACGCGCCACCTTTGTCTTCGGCGCGTCACCACCTCCGCCACCACTCTCACACGCGCCCGCACGCGCCATCTGTTGCACCTTGCTTCCGCCACGCGCCTCCACGCGCCCACACAACCGCGGCTGACGTCAGCCCTACCACTCCCGTACGCCGCGCCTGCTACTGTGCGCTTTTCGTGCGCCGCTTCACTAAAGTGCACCCGCGTGCGCCAAAACAGCTACCGTGCGCCGCGCCTGCGCCTGTCCGCTATCGTGCGCTGCCGCTTCCTGCTAACGTGCTCCTTCTTGCAGCCTGCTAACGTGCGCCGCTGACATCATTGCTGACATCATCTCTGTCCAGCATACCTTTCCTGGCTATTTTCGACCTTCCGGACTCACTGGTACACTCTGTTTTACCTAATTTTGCTTCTACAGGTCTATTCCTCTTGCTTTAATCCTACTCAACTCGTATTATGGATCGTCCTGATGCCTCTCATCCCATTTCCGTTATTTTGAATGGTTCCAACTATGTTCTGTGGGCCCAAGCCATGTCTTCCTTCCTCAAAGGCAAGAAGCTCTGGCGAATTGTCACCGGGGATGTGACTAAACCGGTTAAAGACAGTGTCACTACTGAAACTACTGCTCATACTGCTACATATGAAGACCAACTTGAGGAATGGGACAGTAAAAATTACCAAATCATTACCTGGTTTCGTAATACATCTATTACCTCTATCAGTCTTCAGTTTGGTCGCTTTCAGCTTGACTCTGTAAATACTCCTGCAAAGGACATATGGAATTTTTTGAAAGAACGATACCAGACTACTGGTCTTGCCCATCAATATCAACTTCAGAACCAACTTCATCGCATGCGCCAAGAATCCACTCAGTCCATTAATGACTTCCTTTCTCAAATGTACTCTGTTTGGGATCAGCTTGCTCTTTCAGAACCAACTTGGCATAACCACGAAGATGCTGTTTTATTTACTATCTATCGCAACCAGCAAAGATTGGTGCACTTTCTCATGGCTCTTACTTCCTCCTTTGAGCCCGTACGTGCCTCTCTGCTTCATCGCCATCCATTGCCCACTCTTGAACAAGCAATTTCTGAGTTGCTCTCAGAGGAGACTCGTCTTGGTACACTTCAAACTCATCATGTGGACTCTGTTCTTGCCACTCCTCCGTCCCGGCCATCATTTACCCAGCGGCCCACTGCTTGCCTCTATTGTCAGAATCGGGGCCTTTCTTCAACCCATCTCCTGGTCAACTGCCCCGTCAGATCCTGCCGCTACTGCAACAAACTTGGTCCTGGTCATCTACAACAGGATTGTTTTCGCAATCCTTCCCGATCATCCTCCAATAGCCACTCCTCTCGCGGTGGCTCTTCCCGGGGAAACTTTCATCGTTCCGGGAATCAGTCTCATCACACTGCTGCTGCTGCTTCCGGGAATCAGTCTCATCACACTGATGCTTCTGCCTCTGCGGAGTTCTCTGAGTCACCTGCTCCGTCTACCTCTCGCTTTTCTCCGACAGATGTAGAGGCCATGCTCAAACAACTTCTCTCCTCTTCTGGTACACCTCCTCCTACTGCTTTGTCTGTAATCCCAGGTAACTCTTCTTGGTATTTTGACTCTGCCTGTTGTAATCATATGACCTCCAGTTCTACTATCTTTTCTTCCTCCTCCTCATCTCCTCCTTTTCCCTCCATTCATACTGCTGATGGTTCCCTCATGTCTGTCCGTCATGTTGGTACTGTTTCCACCTCTTCTTTATCTCTACCTCAAGTTTATCATATCCCTGCTCTCACTTTAAATCTTATTTCCATTGGTCAATTATGTGAACTTGGTCTAACTGTCACATTTTCTGCTACTGATTGTTTGGTACAGGACCCTCAGACGGGGCAGACTATTGGGATCGGCCGTAAGCGTGGACGTCTCTATGAACTCATTCACCTTCATGTTCCTACCTCTCCTCAGATCGCTGCTCCTACCTCTACTTCCTCATTATCTCCCTTTCATCTTTGGCATTGTCGCTTAGGGCATATTTCTGTTAATCGCTTAAAGTCTTTGGTTTCTAGTGGACAGTTGGGTCATGTAATTCCCGATCATTTCGATTGTATACCCTGTCAACTTGCTAAACAACCTGCTTTATCATTTAATAAAAGTACTTCTGTTTCCCTTGCACCTTTTGATCTTATACATTCGGATATTTGGGGACCCTCCCCTACTCCTACTATGGGGGGATCTCGTTATTTTGTTGTCTTTATTGATGATTTTTCCCGATTTACTTGGCTTTTTCTCATGAAACATCGGTCTGAACTTAAACACATTTATTATCGCTTTGCCCAAATGGTCCACACCCAATTCTCTAAAGTCATCAAAATTTTTCGCTCTGACAATGCTATGGAATATCGGGATTCAGATTTCCTTTCTTTTCTTCAGCATCATGGTACACTGCCTCATCGTTCTTGTGCTGGCACGTCCCAGCAAAATGGCCGCGCTGAACGGAAACATAGGCATATCCTTGACACTACTCGTGCTCTCCTTCTGTCTTCTTCCTGTCCTGAAAACTTTTGGGGGGAAGCTGCCCTCACTGTTGTTTACACTATCAACTGTGCTCCTACCCCTGTCATCCTTAATCAAACTCCCTTTGAACGTCTGCATGGCACTCCTCCTCCTTACGCCAATCTCCGGGTTTTTGGCTCTGCCTGCTTTGTTCTTCTTCAATCTCATGAACACACCAAACTTGAACCTCGTTCTCGTCTTTGTTGCTTTCTTGGATATGGAATTGAACATAAAGGCTTTCGCTGTTGGGATCCTCTCTCTAAATGTCTTCGTATCTCTCGCCATGTCGTTTTCTGGGAACACCAAATGTTTTCCTCGCTCTCCTCATTTCACCTACCCACACTTTCCACTTCTGTACTGTTTACTAATCCTTCCATCGATCTTTTCTCTGCTGATTTTGATACAGGGTCTTCATTCATCGAGACGCCCTTGCTCACTCCTGATGCTGTCCAGCCTGCTCCCTCTGAAGGTCTACCTCTTATTGCCACACCTCCTTCTCCACCGGTTCTTCCTCCCACCGATCCTCCTACGGGTCGACCACGCCGGGTAACTCAACCTCCTCTCCATCTTCGTGATTATATTGTTGGATCTGCTGCCTTCTCTACTTATGAACCTACCTTCTATCGTGAGGCTTGTACTAATCCTCTTTGGCAGCAAGCTATGACTGATGAACTCCAGGCCTTGGACAAAGCTCATACTTGGGATCTTGTTGATCTTCCTCCTGGCAAGACTGCAATTGGCTGCAAATGGGTTTACAAAATCAAAACACATTCTGATGGCTCTATTGAACGCTACAAAGCTCGTCTTGTTGCCAAGGGTTTCAATCAGGAATATGGTATTGATTATGAGGAGACATTCTCTCCTGTTGCTCGGCTTACCTCTGTTCGCAGTTTACTTGCCGTTGCTGCTGCTCGCCACTGGGGGCTCTTTCAGATGGATGTCAAAAATGCTTTCCTCAATGGTCATCTTCTTGAGGAGGTCTACATGCAACCTCCACCTGGGTCCACTTTTCAACCTCATCAGGTTTGCAAACTACATCGTGCTCTCTATGGCCTCAAGCAGGCGCCTCGTGCTTGGTTTGCTACGTTCAGTTCTACCATTCATGACTTCGGGTTCACCTCTAGCTCCTATGACTCAGCTCTTTTTATACGGTCTACTTCTCATGGTACCACTCTTCTTCTTCTATATGTGGATGATATGATTATCACTGGTAATGATGAAGCTGGTATTCTCCGCCTCAAACAGTTTCTCCACCGACAGTTTGAAATGAAGGACCTTGGTACTCTTAACTACTTCTTAGGCCTTGAAGTCTCTCATGACTCTACTGGTTCCTATTTATCCCAGGCCAAATATACATCCGATCTTCTGGCTCGTGCTGGTCTTACTGATTGCAAAACTACCTCTACTCTAGTTGATCCTCAGATTCGTCTCACTCCTCTCGATGGGACTCTTCTCTCTGATGCTACTCTTTATCGCCAGCTCGTCGGCAGTCTTGTCTACCTTACAGTCACTCGTCCTGACATTGCCTATGCTGTTCACATTGTCAGTCAGTACATGTCGGCTCCCCGCACTCCCCACTATACTGCTCTACTCCGCATCCTTCGCTACCTCAAAGGCACTCTGTTCCATGGCCTTCACTTCTCTGCTTCCTCCTCTCTTGAACTGCGTGCCTTTTCCGATGCTGATTGGGCTGGGGATCCTACGGATCGACGCTCTACCACAGGTTTCTGCTTCTTCTTAGGGGATTCTCTTCTTGCTTGGCGTAGCAAAAAACAATCCCTCACTGCCCGCTCTAGCACCGAAGCTGAATACCGAGCTCTTGCTGATACTACTCAGGAACTTCTCTGGCTTCGCTGGCTCCTTACTGATATGGGTGTTTCTTCTTCTGGTCCTACCCCTCTCTATTGTGACAATCAGAGTGCCATTCAGATTGCTCACAATGATGTTTTTCATGATCGCACCAAACATATTGAGATTGATTGTCACTTCATTCGCCAGCATGTTACCTGTGGTACTGTTCATCTTCTCCCTATTGCTTCAGTCGATCAACCCGCTGATATCTTCACTAAAGCTCATCCTCCTGGCCGCTTCCATGATCTTGTTTCCAAACTCAACTTAGTTGATGCTTTCCCTCCTTGAGTTTGCGGGGGGATGTTAGTATATTATTGTATATTAATATTGTATATTAGTAGTGTTAGTCATCATTGTAGTCTATCATTATGTTTATGCTTTCATAATTGTTGTTCCCTCTTTCCGTTATGCTTTCGGTGCTAAGGCACCCTATGTCTCTTTTCCTCTCTATAAAAGAGAGGTGTACATCTCCTTGTAATTACACATATATACAACAACTGAACAATTCAGTATTTCTCTCTCTCTCTCTATTCTCTATCACTCTCTCAAATTATTGTTTCAATAATGATTATGAGTTGAATGTGATATTTTATTTTATTAGATAAAAAGTCTTTTTTATTTTTTATAGCTAAAATAACCAAAAAAAATAAAAAATAAAAAATTCCCAAACTTAGCTTCTTAAACGAAGCCAGAAGCAATTTAAGGAGAAGTTATTTATTGGTCCTAGGGTATAACTGCGTGATATCCTAAATATGTTTTAATTAGTATAATAGGTGAGATTCATAATTTTATATTAAA
This sequence comes from Camellia sinensis, assembly GCF_055761805.1. NCBI lineage: Eukaryota > Viridiplantae > Streptophyta > Magnoliopsida > Ericales > Theaceae > Camellia > Camellia sinensis. The sequence continues at coordinate 120,284,852 of NC_138971.1, read as the reverse complement.
TAATTAAAAAAAATAATATTATATATATCAATTAATGTATTAACTACTATATTAACAGATAACGTAACATAATTTTAGAGATTTTGAGTATTTATAATTTGTATAATAGATGCGATCAATAATAATCACATAACACTAATTAGTACTAATATGTACATTAACAATACTACTGAATTAAAAAATATATAAAGAGTAATAAAGGCCACAAAAGTTTTATCAAAATTTTTATCAAATGTCTTACGAACCCACATCATTTAGGTCTCATATGAGTTCTACACTCATATTAGATATTTAGTAAAAATTTTAATAAAATTTTTAAAATTTCTAATATTTTTTGATATATAAATACATAAAAATTTATGATTGAGTTGAGCCATCACCACGTGACGTCCAATTTTTCCAATTTAAGAGCATGAGAGTGAAAGAAAAGGACACAAAAAAATTATGAAAGTGAGTGTAGCCAGCCTTTAATAAGACAGATAGGAGAGAGGAACGTTAGAGAATGAGAGTTTTTTTTTTTTTTTTTGGTGCAAGAGAGGAGAAGAGAATGAATCAACGAAATTAACCACCAGATTTTAATTTTAATACATTTTTGCTTCCCATTCCCTCTCCTATTCCTCCTAACTTGTCGGTCTTTCCTACTTCCATTCTCTCTCTCTCTCCTCCGCTCTCTAGCCAGAGCGGCAACAATAGCCCAGATCAACCAATTGGGTTTTCTTTTTCCTATTCTTTCTTGGTTTTTGTGTCGGTGACAAAGTGAAAGATCGTGAATTTACTCAAATATCGGAGAGAAAAACACAGATCTTTGTTAGTTTTGATTAAATTTGCAAATTTAATTTCTGGGTCTTTGGTGGATTCATGACGAGTTGGAGATATAAAGCTGGTTTGTTCCTAATTGCAGCTGTTGTTATCATCTGGGTATCCTCTGCCGAAGTAACCCAGGTCACACAGTTCTTCCTCTAATTGCTTTTGCTACCCTTGGTTTTAATTTTGCATTTTAGCATACAAATTTGTATATAAAAACATGTTTGAATGAATATGTTTTGTGTATTCAGATTTAAATGGGGAATTTTTTATTTGTGTAAATTGATGACTTATTTGTGTTTGATGAATTGTGAATTGTTCTTCTTGTTGATCGATTTTGATTCTACAGAAGTAAAGGATTTGATTGGTAAAAAAATAAAAATAAAAATAAAAATTGATCATACCGGGTTACTGTTTGGTAGCTGGGAAAACTGGACGAAAATTAAGTAAAATAGAAGCAAAACCTTTAATACTACTTTTTAATGTCTTGCTTTCAGGGAAAAGCAAAAAATAAGCCTGGTTATATGACTTGGCTGCAAATTCTTTAGCTCCATTTAGTTTTCTTGGCAACCAAACAGTGGGCTAGTTTGGTCAATGGATTCTTTCTGACAGAAATTTCCCTTTAAACCTTGTTTGGTTGGAGTTAACTAGCATGTTATTTACATTCTGGAGAAGGCTGATGTGTCAAGTGGCTTCAGACACTTGTTAGTTAATGTTTTGAAAATTTAATTGTTAAAAATTTTGTTTATGCTGTCAATTTCCTTTTTGCTGCGTTTGGCAGCACTTAGAGGCTAAGTTGCCTGAAAAAGATCAGATTGAGTATGTGACTGATCAGTGACTTCTCCAGATTGTGTCATTCTGATCTTTAAGGTAGTAGGCAATCGGCTTACAACCTGAGCTTCCTGCTTTTTCAGGAACTTTAAAGCTATATTTGGATCATGGATTTTGATAGGGATTTGTAAAGGGAAAGGAAAATGTGAGAAAAATGTGAATGCAATAGAAGCTAAATCCTACCCAAATCCGTGATCCACACGTTTTCCTCACCTTTTTATTTCCCTATCCAAAATTCTACTCACATACATGATCCGAACACATCCTAAGTGTGTTTTATGCCTTTGTTTGTGTTTTATAAACAGACAACTATCAAATTTAATGGTACCGTCCTTGCAGAAGGGGGCAAACAAATCATGTGATGTGTAGTCTGTAAAATTAGTCTGTAGAATTGCATCATACATAAGAGAATTTATTGGTTTCTCTGTTTTGGTCCTTTTGGAGATCTTCTCTGACCAGTGAGCATGAGCAGTTTATATAAAATTGAAGAGAATTTTGTCAAGGTTGCAAAATTTGAAGTGTTTTTTGTCACTTTGTGGTGGTATCTATTTACTTTCCAGGATGTTTGGGAACGTCAAAATATGCCTCTTTTTTTTGAACATTTTTGTCTTTAATGATCTTTTTTCAAAATTAAGTCAATTTTTTTACTTTTTCAGTCAATCTTGTATAGGGTGAATCTACAAAGTAGAATATTTTTTTAAATTATAAAAAAAAAAAAAACAAAAAGACTAATTATTTTTAGCTTCTTTTTTTTTTGTCTTTTATGGAATTTTTTTTCAGATTTTTTATACTTTTTTTCTTTTTTAAAATTTTTTCCAGTCCATCTAGTTGAGCAAAACCCAAAAGCCTAAAGTTTTTTGAATTTTTTTAGACGTTCACAAGACGGAAAAAAAACCAATAGAAAACCACCAAAAAAGAAAATCCCAGACATTGCGATGTCTAGATGACATGTTTTCATAGCAAAAGCAATCCTCATTTCACTACTCTCTGTTCCAAGAATATTTCCTGATTGTTTGTTAGTTTGTTCGAAGCATCAACGAGAGATTGGAAAATATATCCATATATTGGCCAAGGCGTGTGCAGTTTTAAGAACTTAGATATTCTTTACTTTAGTTTTTTTAGAGCTGGTGTTATTTGGGATCAGGGTTCAGGACCTCAAAAAATTCTAAAAGTCTTGTGCAAATCTGTGTTTCTTGTGTTATCAATTGATTGTAGGATTTGTCTTTTTTCCTTGTGAAGTATTTGTTTAGCTAATGTTTTGCTAATCTTTTCTCATGATTAACTTTTGCTCTTACTCATACTTGCAATCATTGTATCGTACTATTACTATGCATAATTTGTATCCACTAGCCTGATCTTAACTCGTATATGTCCTTTTAACAGGGAATTTATACGGACTACAAGCAGCCATTTGCAGTGACCTATCTTGGAGCTTCTCTGATGGTGGTTTATCTCCCAATAGCATTCATTAAGGATTGGATATATAATATGATAAGAAAACGCTCTTGTGAAAATGGTAAAGGTGCAGCAATTAGTAATGAGTCCTCTGCTGAAAGCAATATGTTTGAAATGGAACTTCAAGGGACTTTGAATAGAAAAGACAGTGAAGCTGACCTTCCTGCTCAGGAAGAAGGAAGGCCATTAGTTCCTAAACACAAAGATGACGTCGACACATTAAAACAACACAAACAGCTTACAGCCAGGGAGATTGCTGCTTATGGATTTTGTATTGCCCCTCTTTGGTTTATTACAGAAGTAAGTGACTGCTCTGTCTAGTTTCTTCACGATCTTTGTTTATTCAAGTTAGGTTTTCGGAGTGTTTGAATTGATCTTGTGCATAAAAACCACTAATTGTAAGAAATGAAACACTGATGCCAAACAGCTGTCAAGAAATCCGTTCAACTATCTAATTGATTCAAAACTAAAAGATCTGGACAAATGATCCAAAGGATATATCGAAAGTTTCAAGAAGAATAATAATAATATTTGAAGAAACACAAGGGCCACAACTTCTGTTATCAGAATCTTACGATTTGTAATTTGATTCGCGCTTCGATTTGTAATTTTTGCAAAATCGATATGAATTTATGCGTGAATCTATTTTGGAAGTGAATTTCTAGTGAATCGCACGATATCGATTCATGATTCGATTCACTTTTTACGATTCATGCAAATTTTGAAATTATTGTGTCCAACATATTTTCGATTCAGTCAGACCCAACATATTTTTAACCTTTCTTCTCATTTTTTTTCCCTTTAAAAAATCATAATATATCTTCTGAAGATGTTTAAGATTAAAGTTATACTATAAATTATCTATTGCTATTTTATTAAATTGAATATAATTGAATATTACATGTGTGGGGTCAGTTATATCTTTTAAAATACTTTAGGCTTTGAAATAAAAGATTCTAAATAATCCTTTCTTATTATTTGTTCACTGTTACTTAGAAAAATATGTATGCTTATTGTCCAAATATCAATATCGTTGTTAATTATTGTTATTTTAGAAATTGATAGTTTGTCTATTTGGTTATTATATTTATTAAGAATGCTAGATAAGAAATATCTCAAAAAGAAAAAAGATAAGATGGTGATCTTACACAATAACCTTTGTTAACTTATTACCTATTAAATTACGTGATTATCATTCAAAATAACATTTTCATTGATTTAAGTCTAAATATTTCATATTCATCAGATATATTTAGCATCTAAATGTGTAAATATATGTTTTTAAGTAATTTAGAAAAAGTGGCCGAATCTTTACGATTCACGATTCGATTTGTGATTCGGTATGAAACCATTTCAATTCACGATACAAATACCGATTTGACAACTATGGCCACAACCCTAAACAAAAGGACACTGCCTTAAACTCACAATTATGTTAATCAACTCTCCATAAACATATTACATAATAGTCTATTTATTAACATTCAAGAAACCCTAACTAAAAAGTTACCAAAAATAAAGTAAATCCCCAAACATAAAATATTATCAAAACTAAACCCTATTTCTTCAACCAATTCCTTTCTATTCCCCATCAAAGGTAAAAAATCTAAAAACCCCCGATATATTGATTTGTGATTATGATTCAATTTTAAATAATGAATAGCAATCCCAATCAAACTATCAACAACAAATCAGCACAACGATTTAACGTGGAAAAAATCACAATTGAACTCCTCCAACTGTGATAAAAAATCACAAGTCAAAGCCACAAAACAATCCACTAAGAAAACAAAAAAAAAATTACACACGAGAACCCTCAATTACCTAGCGAATCTACGCCCGAATTGAATTAAACCTGATGTGCCTCTTCCACCATTGTCTTCACCTTAAAATTGCTTTGCCCAATGTCGAATCCATGACGCCAATGTCGAATCCACGCTGATAAGCTATTCTAGAATCCACCAAAACTTCAGGCCTAAGTTTCCTGGAATCCCCCGATGAACACCTCTCTTTTTGTGAATAAAAGTACAAAATAAACCTTGATGATAGTCAATATGAAGCTCGTTGATCAATCGATCACCCTCAAATCATCAAGGCAAACAATACATAAACATCCTCCGATATAGAACACTTTGTTTTTTACTCCTCACTAAGAATCTAGACGAGTTGAATCCTAAAAATAGCAAACAACGCACTTTATACTAAACAGGGTCGTGAAAACCGATTGAGTGTTCACTTTACTACTCGAGCGGTGTGACTAAAACAGTGCTTACATATAGGCCAACCGCTCGAGCAATAAAACATGTTTCCCAGAAGTTTAGAATGCAGGCAGAGATACTAGATAAACCACTTCACCGCTTGAGTGCACGAAAGACCGCTCGAACGGTTAATCAACTTTGACTTGTTGGCTTTAGGGGCACTGCCCCGCAATCCCTTAGTTGGCGAAGTGGGAAACAAGGAATGCTTAAGTCAAGATATGGAATGTCAGTACAAACTCCTCTACATAAGCACAACTCGGGTTGGATTCACATCTAAACTCTCATAACTCACAGATACAATAGAGCGAATAAAAATACTAATGAATGGAGTTTTGTCCAATGGGATTACCAATAACTAAAAGCCCTTACTCTAAATTTTCTTCCCTCCTAGCTTTATGGATGCCCTTCTTTTGATATCATAGTTTGTCGCAAAAATGTCGGTCGCTCTAAAATGTCATGCTCACATAATTACATGTATTAATCTTGTCATGTGCACCTACCACCAGAGTTCTCAGCATAAAACCTGCCAATCTTTTGAACATAGTTCATTTTTTGAAGTTAGTTAGGATAGTTCACTGTATTTGTGTGCATTCATGTAAGGAATGGCTTGCCATGTAGGGCTAATTTCCTGTGCTTGATCACTTTGGTTCCAGATGACAGTTGTATAGCCAAAGTTTTTAAAGGCGAATGCGTAATGTGAGGCATTTTACCTCTCATGAGACGAAGCGTAAGCCTTAAGGCTTTGAGGCGTAAGCATTTCAAATTCTAAATATTTATATTTAGTAAATGTTTTAAAACAATAAACAAATACATCAAAATTAAATATAAAGGTGTAAATATTTTTATGCTCAAGGTTCAGTGCAAGAAGGAAGTTTTGCTTTATTGAAAGTGAAAAAGGTTCAGTGCAAGAAGGAAGTTTTGCTTTATTGAAAGTGAAATTGGTATTCTTAGTTTTAGTGATTGAACTTCTCACTGAGCATTAATTTTGTGTTTTTTCTTGATTGGTCATTTACTTAATTTTTCCTATATAATATAGTTGTAAAAAGGGGTTCTTTTTTCTTTTTTCTTTTTAAACCATCTACTAGAGTAAATTTAACAAGACCCTAAGACAAACTCTTTATATGCGTACTCCTCATATGCTTATGCATAAAAGGCGTACAAGACGCACCTAAGGCGCATGTGACTATGTGTGCAAGCCTCTGGGAAGTAAAGCCTAAAAATCAAAGCCTTGAGGCGTTTTGCCTTAGCCTTGCCTTGAGGTGAGCCTCAGTAAAGTCTTTTAAAACTTTGTGTATAGCGTATGCTTGGATGTCAGGATAGCAATGCTGTAGGGTTTAGGTGTTCAGTACATTATCTGATCGATTCCTTAAGAGCATCTCCAATGGGCTCTTAATAGATCCCATTAGTGTCATATATGGCAGTTAATTTAACACAAACATTGAACCTCCTCCAATGGTACTGTTATATGTTCATACGCACTTAAGTGGACCCCGCACTTACATAACACACTTTAACTACACCATTGGAGCATCCACACCAGGGCCGGCCCTGGCCTAAGGCCAGTAAGGCCTGTGCCTTGCACCTTAGGCCCCAAAATTTTGGCCCAAAAATAGGGCCCCAAATTTAGTAAAATGTTATAGGCCCTTTTTTTTTTTAGGATCAATTTAAAGGGCTCCAAACTATTTTATTGAGTCATGTATGGTTTAGACCATATTTATTTATAAGTGTAGTTTGGCCCATATTTATTGAAATGAAAATATATATTAAAAAAAAAGTGTTTGGGTCCAAGAAAAACAATACATACCATATATGGGCCCTAATTTTTTTTTTACCTTCTTTATCTATTAGATTTTATTAGAATAAATAATTTTGCCCTAATTTTTTTACCTAGGTCTTTATCAGTTTTAATTGAATAATTTTTTCCTAATTTGCCCTAATTTTGTTTCATTGAATTGTTTTGTTTATAATTTTAATGATTATATGTGCAAGTAAATTTTTTTTTATGGCTACAAACAAATAAAAAAATAACTTATCGTTTTATCCATAATTTTTTTCTTTTTTAATGTAAGAGAGGCCCCCATTTCCGAAATTCGCCTTAGGCCCCCTAAATCTCAAGGCTGGCCTTGATCCACACACTCTTTTAACTAACAAACTCTTAACATACAAAATTGGGCCCCACTTTTATCACTTTTTGTCATGTAACACATTGAGTAATGCTAGAGTCCCACATTTAAGACCCCCAAATACACCTCTAATGATGTGGCAAGAAAGTAGAGACCCACATAATTGAGTATGTGATAAATCAAAAGTTGACACCTTACATTCTACATCATTGTGGGTGAAAACGCGGGGGTTTTATTGGGGGTCTCAAACATTTTCCTAACACATTTTTAGCCATTCCATTGGAGATGCTCTAATGTCATGACTTGGAAATCCATGTCTAACTGATTTTGCATTGGTTCCTAGAGGCGGAGGGGAGCTAGGTAATAAGTCAACTGGGTTTGTACAGTCAGCTGGTAGTTTGAAGTGGTATCTCCTCCCAATCCAAAAAGAGGAGGTGAAGGGGTCAAGTCTCAATTAGCAAGAGGGTCTGTAACGTGGACATTTAAGGCATTCAAGTTTTACCTATGACTCACCGACATGAAGCTGGTCCTATCCATATACATGCAACCATGATACATTATAAATGTAAAAAAATCATCTTGTTATTTAATGACTTTTTTTTCAGCATTGTTGATATTTTATCTTTTGACACATGCGGTGTCTTAATGCTTCTTTGCTGTTTTGCAGTATTTATCAAATGCTGCACTTGCACGTACAAGTGTTGCGAGTACAACAGTATTATCCTCAACTTGACACATGCGGTGTCTTAATGCTTCTTTGCTGTTTTGCAGTATTTATCAAATGCTGCACTTGCACGTACAAGTGTTGCGAGTACAACAGTATTATCCTCAACTTCAGGACTATTTACACTTTTCATTGGTGTATTTCTTGGCCAAGATTCCTTAAACATAGCAAAGGTGGTTGCTGTATTTGTCAGCATGGCTGGTGTTGCCATGACAACTCTAGGGAAAACTTGGGCCGCAGATGAGTCACCAGTAAATGCCTCTTTGTAAGTCCTTCCATTTATTTTGATTTTGATTTAGGTTTTGTTTATAGTGTCATTCTGTTCTTATTTAAGTCTGTTCATTTATCCAAGTTATTGGACGTGGAATGTGCATTATTGAATTGATTGTAGAGATGTGCTCAACTCAACTCAACAAGCCTTAGTTCCATTGAATTCTTTGGAGAGATGCGATGCCTAGATATAGAGAATTCGTGTAAAGCTTCATCTATGGAAAAGTAATCTGTCTTGTAGTATTATATGATCTATAATCATCATGTACAGAGCTATTTGTGTTTGCCAGTACTTTTGTAGCAAGATGTTTTCAGAAAGTTTTTCCACATATTCTTTTCATTAGTATTGGACACAGCTTCAGTACTGTTTTTTTTCAGAGGACTAAATTGTTAATGATGGTGATGTTTTATCATCTATGATGTGTTGCTGACATAAATTTTAACTTCTGGTCACAGTGAAAAAATAATACTTGCATTGCACAAAATACTTGCTATGTTTTCATAACTGAACACTGCATTGTTAGTTATTTTGGCACATCTTCTTCATCAATTTGTGTATTGCATGTTTCAGGGCATTGACTGACAGTTGAACTTTTTGTTTCTTTTAAAGAAATGGAAACCGCTCTCTTGTTGGAGATCTTTTTGGTCTTCTCTCAGCTGTGACATACGGGCTATTTACTGGTCAGGCATCATTTTTTTTTCTTTACCAAGTAATGAGGTATGGTTGATGATATTATGCTAATATTCATTTTTCAAATAATTGTGCAGTACTACTCAAAAAGTTTTCTGGTGAGGAAGGAGAAAGAGTTGACGTGCAAAAGTTGTTTGGTTATATTGGATTGTTTACACTTGTAGCACTGTGGTGGCTTGGTGAGAATTGTTTTATTACTTATGATTTTTACCTAATTCATCAAAGTTAATTATATGATTCATATAAACAATTATAATTCTATGTTATGCTTTCCGGTTTCTGTGGCTTCATTTTGCTTGGTTCTGTTGCTTTATTTTGAACTAATCTCTTTCTTACCATAGTACAGATACACTTTTAGAAGAAACTTATTATCAATTTTTTGATAGGTTGGTTATTGTCATTTTTTGGGGCTCCTGTAGGGATTTTGTAGTGTTGCTGGGGATAAGGGAGAAGAAATAACGGATCTTCTCTTTTCATGCACTCACTGATTAGCCATATTCTTCTGAATTAGACTGTCATGTGTCTTTATCTTCTCAATAATGAGTCTAGAAGTAATTTTTTTCAAAAGCAATTATCATACTAGGATAAAAATGAAGGCAGCATACTTGAGTTTTGCAAAAACCCCATGCCTATTCATGATCAGTTTGTTGATCAACTTTAAAAGGTACTTTTGGGCTTGGCTTGATGTTTGTTTCACCACAACATAAAAGATTTCTTTTGGCACCATTATACACCTCAACTTCTTAGGTGGAGGCTCACGCCATAATTCATTTTCCTCGTATAATTTGATTATATTAAAGGCATTTAACCATGTTTTTAATTTCATTTTGTTATATTAATCATACTATTTTTACTGAATGGTGCCTGTATTACTCTCATGCTTATGTCTTACTATGATTGTGTATGATAGATATCGTGATAATGAGTGGAGATTACTTTCCTACAAGAAGGATCTATGTAGCTTCCCTAAGTAGTTAGAACTCAGGGAACTCAGGAAGCAGGCCTTGTTAATGATTGTACAGTAAAATTGAAGAAATATGGTGATGTAGGATGAGTGGAGATTACTTTCCTACAAGTAGTGAGCTTGGGTTAAGTATACTGGCTGCAGCAACAAAAGACTTATAGGGTTAGATTTGGTGGGAGTTTGTGGCTGCAAAAGTATTTAAAAAATAGGAGTTTAAGGGTATGTAAAAGGGTAAGATTTTGAGAATAAAAACACATGTGTTCAGGGCTGTTGGATGGCTGTTATAAGCACTGTGAACAATGATATAAACAGTAACCTTGCCACAGAGAGAGAGAGAGAGAGGCGCTTCACCCTCACCACGGATAGGCCAATCATAAACACAATCTCAGATTTTCATAATATTAACTGTTTTCCTCAATCATTGAGATTACACGTATATTTATAGGCTAAAGACTCTCCTAATTCTGTAAGGACTATAACTCAAATTTAGAAACTATAAATATTTAGCAACTACTAATATTCTAGACCAACCATGACTTCCAATTCTACTTCAATCATAATAAGAAACTTTAATGATTTCTAATTCTACTTCAATATCAAAATAAGAAACTTGGACTTTTGACCATTAAAATTATTTTAGACATAATTAAACCCATATATAATGACCCATTTAATAACTTGACCCAAAATAAAACCCATGGGTGACCCCAACAATCCATATCCAACAATTATTGAAATTACCATTATACCCTTAATTACTAAAACATAGTATAATGACATGAAGACTTAAAAGCATTCCAAATATTTAATTTTTGATGCCCTAAATGTGTTTCTTGTGAAATTCCAAATGGATACACTATGTAAGAATCAAATTTGAAGAAAGAGAAAATGAGAGGTTAAAATCTGACTCAACTCAACAAAGTCTTGTCCCAAATTATTTTGGGGTAATAACTTCATAATAACAAAGTTCCAAAAACCTTTGAAGTTTGTTGAAGAACTTAGATGTGAAGAAAACAAAGAAAAATTACAAATACCATTTTGGCTTATGCCTTATTCTATTGAGAGAAAATGATTACCTTAAGGAAATTTTAACAATGGAAAATTTGTGCTTCTTAATTGACACAAACTTGAATGTTGATCATATGTGTTTTAATCACACGTGGTGTTGTTGTGTCTCAAAAATTATGTGGGTGAAGGGAAAAAACTATGAAGCACGGACACGGTGATTTCAAAAAAATAGGGACACAAACACGACTGGGGACATGGCATTTTTTTTTAAATTTTATATATTTGCTATGTAGATTAATATTATGTTACTACACAATCAGAATTAATAAAAACTAACATTAATTCTTTATATATATATAAACCACTATATTTAAACAAAATAATAGATCATCCATCCACAAAAAAGACATAATAAATGATAAGAGCTAAGATGGTGAGGGAAAAACATTCAACATCCAACAATATTCTTTTTTTACTTTTTTAATTTTGCACTTTTGACTCCAAATGACATTTACAAAACTTAATAAAAAATACCCCCGTTGTGTCCCCTGATGTGTCTATATTTGGACATCCCCTGCAAAAAAATAAAAAAAAATAACGGCCCATTCGTGTCCCAGGCGTGCCCCCATGTCGGCGTGTCTAACACCGCTATGGCGCCTATTTTGAAGTGTCCCTGCTTCAAAAAAAATGTCTAGATCATGGGCCTCTTTGCGGAAGTTAATCACCGTTGCTGTTTTCTTGGTTAACCTGTGGTAGGGATTCTGATTTGTAATTATTGCATTGTCCAACTAAGAAGTATTAAAAAAGGGTCTTTTAGAGATTCACAAATTTGTTTTTGTGTTTTTTTTCCCCCTTTCTATATATATATATTTGTTTTCCATTTTGCATCCCTTCACTAAGAATTAATGATGGAAATCCTTTCATTGATTCATATTGTTGCTGTGTATGTTGTGTTTTTTTTCTCCTAGTTTTTTCTGTTCCAAATTCATACAATGTCTGTTATATCTATAAATTTTTAATATCATTTGTTTGACAGTAATATTAGTATCTTCTCTTATTGCATTGAATTCACTTCTAATTTATCTTTATTTTGCCTTTCAGTCTGGCCATTAACAGCCTTAGGGATTGAACCCAAGTTTATGATTCCTCATTCTGCTAAAATGGATGAAGTTGTTATTGCCAATGGATTTATTGGGAGTGTTCTTTCTGACTACTTCTGGTATGAAGCAGCAGCTATTTCCGACCTAAATTCTATACATTAAATTGTTCTTCCCTTATCTTTTTTTCATTTTTCCAGAAAATAAATTGTTCGTTCCTTATCTAAATCTGCTCTTTTTCACGTAGGGCATTATGTGTTGTTTGGACAACTCCACTTGTGGCCACCTTGGGCATGTCTCTCACCATCCCACTTGCTATGGTGGCTGATATGATAATTCATGGCCGTCATTATTCAGCCATATATATTCTTGGTTCAGTTCAGGTAATGAGTTTGTTTTAAATGAAATCCAGATTACAATGCACTAAGTTTTAAACCTAAAAGTTGAGTCGTCAAGCACCAGAGTTAGTTGTGTGGTGTGTTAATGGGATGTTATTAACATAAAAAATCATACTGATCTGATCATTTTGGTTCATCTAGATCTAAGACTCAAAGAACAAAAAATAAAAACCTTCTAGAATCTAATATCTTGGTTAAATCATATTATCCTAAAGCAAATGATAATCCTAATTTTTATTTGGCTTGTTGAAATTAGTTATTGGTTTGTAGTTTTACACTCTACTAACCCCAAGGGTTTGGCCTGGTGGATGAGGCTTAGGACTTGGGGGGTTTACTCCCTCCACTCCACAGTCTCAGATTCGACTCCCCTCACCCCCAAAAACTCTTGGGGCCACAGACCACAAGGCAGAAACCCTGTTTCGGAAGTTAGGGCCACGGACCGCAAGGCATAAACCCTGTTTTGGAAGTCTTGTTTGGATTGTAGGGACTTAGTCTGATGCGAGCAAGTTGACCCAGGATACCCTACATATCAAAAAGAGGAAAGAGAAAAAAATGTTTTACAGTCTACTGAAGATGAAAAAAACAGCACTTTTATATGAACTTGGATAAATCTTTCTTTTTTCCTCCATTTTTCTTTAAAAGAGACTATTTAGATATTGGGGGTTGTATATGTGTCTCCTATGCCTGTTCTTTTGCTGGGCTGCTCTCCACTGCATCAAATTGTAGTGCATAATATTTTTGTCTCTACTAATGTTGTGGTGGCTTGACACCTGTGATGTTTGAGATCCTTCTTTGGGCTTTATTTAATTGAAAAAGTCTGGGAACCCAGACAAAACCACCTAGATTTTTTTGGGTGGGTGATTGTGTGGTAGAGATTAATTTGCGTAGTGTGGGGTCCATTAATCATAACCACAAAATGATAATTCTAGGTAGTCGAGTCTGAGTTCATAGTATTGTTGTATTTAATTTAAGAAATTCTTTTTGATGATTGGAAATTTTTAACTATATGTTTGCCTTGGAAGGCAACCAGCTTTCCACAATTACAATTGAAACTTTCCTTAATAAGTTCAGTTGTCAAGAATTTCAAGAAAAAGTATGAATTCTTCTTAAAAATATTTAGAAAGCAAGTTGTTCAAAATGACAAGCATTATATTTTCTGAGTTGGGTAAATAAATAAATAAATATATAAAAGAGACTTCTCACCCCTTCATTTTATCATAAATCACTAGGTACCTGTGCACATCAAAATGTGAAAGCTCTATGTTGTGACTTTGCCCCAAAAAGAACAATTAAATGTTTAGATGCCTTCACCTGTTAAAGTGTGTTTGGCAGGGAGAATTTTGGCCAGAAAGGAAAGGAAAGGAAAGGAAAGGAAAAGAAATGATTAAAAAAAATAATTATAAGGAAAGGAAAAGGATTAAAAATCATCTCCTTTCCGTTCGTTTGGCAGTGACTTGTTTAATAAAATCTTGTGTGTTTGACTCAATACAAGAATGGAAAAGGGAATAATTACTTCTCATAACTAACTTTGTTAATTGTTAACTACAGCTCTCTCTTTTTTTTCTTAAATTTTTTGAATTATTTGAATTTTGACGCACATAGAAAGCTGTTGCTTTCTTCTCATTTGGATATAAGGGGAATTTAACTGCCCCTTTATTGAGTGATATTCCAATCACATTGTATACAAAAATCAATGCCATTTAGCATTTTTTGAGTAACCAACTTCTTTTTTACCTAGAAATTGTATTGATTATTGACATTCTGTTAAATTCCTCTTTTATGAATTCAGTAAAAAGATAGTTGATTTGAAAGCAATTGTTTTTTGTTGTTTGTTTGATATGCTTATCTTTGAATGCATTATTATTACAAAAAAATTTGAAAAAAATTCCCTCCTATGTTTCTTTGATGGTGTACATGACAGGTATTTGCGGGATTTGTAATAGCTAACCTTGCCGATTGGTTCTCAAAAATGTTGGGATTGTAGCATTTCATGAAACCTTCTTGCTTTTTGACAATCATAATTTTTTGGGGGGGGCCATCGTCCGCTTTGGTGATTTGGAAGTCCAACAGTGTGAAGTGAAGTAATGTGAAGAAGCTCTTAGAGCATCTACAACGAGAGAAGGTAACGAATGCTTACTTGTACAACTAATTGTTCAAATGGGATTTACAGTGACACTTTCTCATCATGGTCTTGTGTATTGTGCCCAAAATGTAATAAATATATTTTTCTCAAACTGTTCTCATTTTTTATTTTTTTTTTATTTTTTTTATTTTGGTGCTTCTTGTTCCATGTCTTTGGAACTGTGACTTCCATGGATGTTTGTACAAATATTTTCAATGGATCAATATCAACATTTGTGCTAATGGTCCTTGTTGATGGGAGGGTAGGTCTAAAGTGTTTTTTTGGGGGTATCCAAATGAATTTTGTTCTATGAGTAATTTTACTCAAGGGTACATTTGTAATAAATAAAAAAAGGTCATAATTTGATGGGTGTGCATTAAAATAAAAATGTGGTATGCATAGAAATAAGGGGAAATTGCATTTGAGTTTAAGACTGGGAAAATAGTCTCATTTTTATGATGGTACAAGTCTTTTGTGTGTGAGATTTGCACAAAAAAAGATTTTACATGTAGTGTAATTATTTTAAGATTGTTTCACTTATTTACAATTTCCTCTAGAAAATTGCCTATTCATCATGTTTTGCAATTAGGGGTGGACATTGTGTCGTATTAATCTTGTTTGCGTTGTGTCATTTCAGATTTGTGTCAAAATTATTTCAATACTAATTCAACTCATTTATTTTTAAGTATTATTATGTCATGTCATTTTCGGTTCGTATTTAATTTATGTTATGTTAGCATATCATAGTTTAAAATACCAAGAATATTGTAGATTTTTTTATTTTTTTTTCACAAATTAAATTTGGGGTATCCAAAGACATCCTTTTCTAATTAGATTTATGTAAGAATTTTTGAACTACTGAATACTTTGTTAAGAATTTTGGCTCTCATAGTAGATTTCGATCTTGAATTAGTGGTTACTTGTCTCAGTCGAGATGGTTTATTTATGGATTCCAGTTCTTAAGACTCCGTTTGGAATGTAAGCTTTTTGGTTAAAATAGTTAAAAAATCAGAACACATAATTATATTGCACTTTTTTTTTATTCTTTTTTTTTTTTTTTTTGTATATTTTTTCATAAAAAATCAAAAATCAATTAAAATAGTTACTTTCCAAACACCTCCTAAAATTTTGGGAATTGATTTTTTTTAGTTTATTAACTTTTTACAAAATATATATATATAAAGGGTAAATTATACTGACACCTCCTGAGATTTATGTTTATTACAATTCCTCCCCTCACATTTTTGAAATTATATCTCCCCCTGAGATTTAAAGTTTCATTACAGATTCCCCCTTCAACAATTTAATTTTTTTAAATACCAATTTTACCTTTATTGGGTAAATTATATTGACACCCCTCATAGGTTTAAAGTAGCATTACCAATTGCCCCCTCGGTTAGTATTAGTTGGAAAAAAAAATCATTGAAAAAAAATTTAATTGAAAAAAATTTTGTTAGTAAAGTTTTTAAATATCTGTTTAAAAACCAACGCAAGCTCATTTTTTGAATTTACATTTTTCCCTCAAATTTACAAACTGAGACAACCATTTATAAACCAAAAAAATTATTAAACAAGTTTTTATGACAGTTTTTTAAATTTTTGTAAATATAAATTAAAAACTGAAAACGAAATGGTTACCAAACAGGCTTGATGGTAAAAATGTCGTAAAATTAACAAATAATTAAATAAGTTACCAACGTAAGAAATGACTTATCAAAAGATTCTTAAGCTTTGTATGGTTTGATTTTTTGAAATTTTTTAAAAAAATTAAAAATTAATTTGGTTAAGAAATAAAAAATAAAAAATAATTATCATTTTTATATAATTTTTATCTTTCGAGCGGTTAGAAATAATTTTTTACAAATTAAATTGAAACAGCCATACGTATGTATATAATCTGCCTAAAAGTTAAAATGATAATTATTTTTTACCCTTAAATGATAATTATTTTTTATTTTTTATTTTTTAACCAAATTAATTTTTAATTTTTTTAAAAAAAAATTCTAAAAATCAAATCATACATAGCCTAAGAATCTTTTGATAAGTCATTTCTTACGTTGGTAACTTATTTAATTATTTGTTAATTTTACGACCTTTTTACCATCAAACCTGTTTGATAACCATTTCATTTTCAGTTTTCAATTTATATTTACAAAAATTTAACAAACTGTCATAAAAACTTGTTTGATAATTTTTTTGGTTTATAAATAGCTGTCTCAATTTGTAAATTTAAGGAAAAAAGGTAAATTCAAAAAATGAGCTTACGTTGGTTTTTAAACAGAAATTTTAAAACTTTACTAACAAAATTTTTTTTTAATTAATTTTTTTTTCAAATAATTTTTTTTCTAATTAATTTTTTTTTCAACGAATTTTTTTCCAACTAATACTAACCGAGGGGGTAATTGGTAATGCTACTTTAAACCTTAGGAAGGGGATTGTAATTTCTAAAATGTGAGGGGTGTCAATGTAATTTACCTAATGAGGGCAAAATTGGTATTTAAAAAAATTAAATTGTTAAAAGAGGAATCTGTAATGAAACTTTAAATCTCAAGACGGATATGTAATTTTCAAAAAAAAAAAAAAAAAAACTGTAATAAATATAAATCTTAAGAAGTGCCAGTGTAATTTACCCATTGATATATATATGGACTTAAAAATTGAGAGGATCAAATGATTAGAAGCTATAGTCATTTTCAAAATAATAAAACAAATAAATACTTGATGAATGCGTATAACTAAACAGACCCACCATGCGTCACCCACCTCATAGTTTAGACTTCTCAATCACAACCCATTTCGATTAACATACACAAGTAAGGCCTTTTACTCTCTTTCTCTTTCTTTGCCTCTCTCTCTCTTTCGGTCTCTCTCAATATAGTTGTCAATACATCACAACAATTCATTCATCGCTGAGTTCAGATCTGATCAATCCCAAGTCTCTCCACTATGGCTGAGAAGGTTTGTGAATTATGATCATCTTCCACTATCTCAAAAAACCCATTTAATTTTTATCCATTTTTTGTGATATTGTGGTTTGAGATTTGTTTTCTTTAACATTGATATCTTGTGGATTTGGATTTATTTTCTTCATCATCTACTCCGCCAAATCTTGCATGGCAGGACCCAATTCTACTTCTTTCTTTGTCCCTCTCTAATTCAACAGCAAATTTTCTCATCTCCCAAACAGGGTTGTTCTTGTACTTTCTTGATTCCTTAACAATTGTAGTCTTCCGTCATCATGTAAACAGGTCACAACAATGGTGTTGAAGGTTGACCTTCAGTGCTCTAGCTGCTACAAGAAGATCAAGAAAATTCTTTGCAAATTTCCTCGTGAGTCCCCCCCAACCTTTTTGTATTCATTATTAAACATTTTCACCTGTACATAATACATACATATTTCATGTACGTACGGATTATATATATATATACAAGAGAGACTTTTTTTTTTTTTTTTTTTTTTTTTTTTTTTTTTGGACCCCACGACTTTT
Organism: Camellia sinensis; assembly: GCF_055761805.1. Taxonomy (NCBI): domain Eukaryota; kingdom Viridiplantae; phylum Streptophyta; class Magnoliopsida; order Ericales; family Theaceae; genus Camellia; species Camellia sinensis. The sequence continues at coordinate 120,266,619 of NC_138971.1, read as the reverse complement.
TGGATCTCAATCATTAGTAATGTGAATTATCTTCAATACTATTATAAAGTGAGCATCTCTTATGGTGTCTTGAAACTTTACTCTCTTCATGCTATGTGGCAGTATTTTTTATTTTTTAAAAAAAAGTTAAACAAAGAGATGGGCAAAGCTTTAACCCATGACCATGGGTTTAAGTACGAAGACTCATACCACTTAAGTTAAGTACACATTATAATATTAATTTCATTATTATTTTTTTTTATTCCTACTTATTTAAATTGCACACACATCATGTGTGCCACCCACTAGTATATATATATATATATATGGAGTCCAAAAAAAAAAAAAATCCCAAGCATTTTATATATATATATATATATATATATATGAATTTGTCATTTCTCTAGTGGATTGGATAATCGAACAGAGAATCACGACCTTATGTATAATATAACAATTGCAATAGAGACTCATATATATATATATATATATATATGACCCCTATAACTACCACTCTCATCTCAATCACTCATAACATGGGGTCTATACATACATAAGTGGACCTTACACACATCAAAGGTCAAGATCAAATTGGGGGTCATGAAACCCCCAAAAAATGGTCCCAAACATTTCTCATAATATAAATAGGGTATTGGATTCTCTCGAGCAGACAATTCAATCAACCTATTGGGCTTTTTAATATATTTTGTTCATAAAAATATCCAATTGATCTCATAAATGTTGCAATATATATAAAGGAAACACTATCAAAATGCTGTTTTATAATTAGGGAATAAATTGTTATAATTTAATATTTTCTAAGTCATAATTAAAAAAAATTGTTATAACTAAACTACATAATTAAAAAACTCATGAATTATAACTAAAATAATATCATAACTAAAGAAGAAAATTAATCATAATTAAAGAAAGAGTATATATGATACATCTTTTTAAGAGTGTGTATATTAGAATTTCTCCATATATAATTTATCATTTTTATCTTTGAAAAAATAAACAGTAAATATGTTTTTAAAAAATAAACTATTCATTTTTTTATTTTTATTTTTTGCTACTGAAATAATAAAATCATGAATTTATGGTTCTCGAGTCGATCTAATTTTTTTAAGAATAATTTACATACTAAGACGTTATAAATAAACAAGATGAATCATTAAACAAAGCCATAATGGACCGAATGGGCTAAATTAGATCATCCAATGGAGTCCACAAACAGGAGAAAATTCATTTCCTCTATATATAACAAAAAATAACTTCGTGAATGAATTTTTGCTAAAGCGGAATTTAAAAAGGATAAGATGCTCGCATCGTGGATTACTTTATTTTTAAAATACCATTTTCATTACTATGAATTTATTATATATATATATACACATAATATTGTTTAATTTTGATATTTTATGTGTGAACATTTGGGGATAATTAGAAATACGAGATCAGATTTATGATGAAAAGCAAAATACGGTGACGATCGTCGTAGTATGCTGCAGCCCTGAGAAGGTTCGTGACAAATTGTATTATAAGGGTGGGAAGACAATCAAGTGCATTAAGATGAAAGAGCCCTCGAAGCCCCCCAAGGAGCCCGTGAAGCCCCCTAAGGAGCCCGTGAAGCCCCCCAAAGAGCCCGAAAAGCCTCCCAAGGAGCCTGCAAAGCCCCCTAAGGAGCCCGTGAAGCCCCCCAAAGAGCCCGAAAAGCCTCCTAAGGAGCCCACAAAGCCGCCTAAGGAGCCCGTGAAGCCCCCCAAAGAGCCCGAAAAGCCTCCCAAGGAGCCCGTGAAGCCCCCCAAAGAGCCCGAAAAGCCCCCACCATGCCCCCCTGCTTTTGTACCAGCTTTTGTACCAGTTTGCTACCCACCAATGTATCCGGTTGGGATATGTTGTGGGCAATGTTATGAGGGCCGTACTGATGGGCCATGTTATCATGGGCATGGAAGGCCAGTGCCACCCTATGATAATTATGGATATGGGCCTTCTGGTTATGTTGGGCATAGGGATTATTATACTAGTCGGTGTGATTACTTTAGTGAAGAAAACACCTCAGGATGCACAATAATGTAATGCTAGTGCTTTGTCATGTCCAGGATTTTTTATTCCCTTGCTTAAAAAATGTTCAATTAGTTTTGGGTGTATGTGGTTTTTTATATAAAGGTTTTTACATATATATAGGTACAAAAAAGGATCAACAATGAGGTTGGTAGTCTAATGTTTGTGGCCAAATGGTTGTTGACATTGAGGTCACATACGATGTATGATTTGTCATTATAATAAAAAAAAAAAGGGTCCTCATTAATCATTTCCCACAATAAGTTTACTGTGTTTGTTTTGCTTTTGCTTTTAATATTTTTTCAGTTAGGTGTTGTGGCACTTCTTCTTCTTTTTTTTTTTTTTTTTTCATTCACCTTCTAGACAAAGGTGAAAAGCTGTACCACACAAATTATTTGGGAGGGTGCAAGGAACTTGAGAAAGTAGGGCACTTGGGATTTGCTTAACATAAAGGGAAACATATTATTAGCAGCCTCTGGCAACCAATGGAGACCGGATCAACATGATCACAATAATTTTGATACTTTCTCTTTTCATTTTCTTTAGCTCTGCAATTTTTTTTTTTTTTTTTTTTAATTTAAGATTTAAACATAACTCTAGAGCCTTTTATGTTCTATCAAAATATAAGTCAACACATACAACTAGAAATAGATAAGGTCAAACTAACAAATATTGGGAGATACAGTCTGAATCATGTATGGAGTATTGCAAGTAGGACCTGGATATTGAACGTTTAAGGTCTCGTTTGATAACGTTTGTATTTTATTTTTGTTTAAAAAAAATACTTGATTATACAATTTTAAAATTTTTTGGGAAAAAAAGTATTTTTACTTATTTTCGAAACAAAGTTTCCCTTTCCTCTCCCTTCTCTACCACCCACAGTCAACGACCCTCCAATCATCTCCAATCATCTTCTAGTCCATGCTACTCTTACTGTCGACCGTTACATTTTTCTACCCTCTACTGCTAACCGTCATTTTCGATAACAATTCACCAAACATGTTCTTTTATATTAATTTTTTGGGTAAATTATAAACACACTTCTTGAGATTTACTTAAATCACAAATTACTCTCTGTGGTTCTATAAATTATATTATTCCCCCTAAAGTTTCTAATTTCATAACAAATAGGTTGTTTTATTAATAAATGATCAAGTTAGTTAACAGTTTTTAATAATTTTAAAATTTTATTTCAATTAATAATTCAGATAATTTTATTATTATATAGATGAATAGTTAGAAATTTCACTTTTTCAATTAATTTTATTAAATAAAAAATTCTGACAGAGAGGTATTTATAATTTTCCAAACTAGAAGGGACAATTCGTATTTTAAGCAAAACTCAGAGGGTGTGTTTGTAATTTATCATAATTTTTTATTTCTCAAAACTTTTATGTAAATCAAATAAGTTTTTTTTTAATTTTTTTTTTTTTTTTTTGGTTAATTTCTTCAATTAAGGTCTTCAACTTCAATTATGTAGCACTATTTTGTGATGTGAGAATATAGGTTCAACTTCTATAAAAATGAATTTAATATTATTTGTAATATTTATTTTATGAGTTTAATATTATTTGTGATATTTATTAGTGGGATATCTATCCGCCAGTCCCATTAAATGAAATTAATTACTCATAAGTCCTGTTGACATTTTAAATACATCATTAAGTCCTCAACTGTTCATATTACCCTCACTACACCTACCAACACCATTAAGTCCTTCTCTGTTGTCATCAATGGTGCTCGCATCAACCACCATCCTTGTCATCCTCCCTCGCTGCCATCATTGCTTACCCCATACCACTATCATCCTCCTCCGTTGATTGCCATCGACATCACCTCTGTTGCCACAATCCTCCATTACCAATCTATTGTCTTTGATGACGAACTTCGTCGATGGCTTCAGATCTAGGTATTTTCAATGTAGATCTATTATATTCAGCTTCCAATCTGGTACTGTACATGGTTTCCAGTGAGATCAAGACTTTTTAAAGACCACCATCGCCTCCACTGTTGTCATTGCCGGTGATTCAACCGGCATTTTCTTCCACTTTCACCATTGCTTCCATTGCTCTTTGCTGCTGGGTCTTCTCTCTCTCTCTCTCTCTCTCTGTATATTGGGAAAGATTCTAGTGATAAATTTGTTTAAACCAATGATAAATTTGTTTAAACTAGAGATAAATCAGTGATAAATTTGTTTAAACCAGTGATAAATTTGTAGTGTTGAGTTTAGGGGTAAATATGAAAAATACTGTTTAATTTTTTTTTAATAAGACTTGTTAGGTAATAAGAACAGTTAATAGGACTAGCTTGTAACTCCCCTTTTATTTTTCCACCTCTATTGAAATTGTTAAAGTTGTTGGGTTTCTTATTAGTTTTAGTGTCGGTTGGACTTTAATTATTCAATTTGATATGTAATATTTTTTTTTTTTTTAATTATTTTCATAGGATCACTGTCAGCTTTTGGGCCTAGCAACCTTAGTTGTCTCATTTTTTTTTCATAGGATCCCTTTCACTTTCAGCTTTTGGGCTTAGCAACCTTAGTTGCCGCCCAGGACTTCTTCTACAATGCAATAAGGCTACATTTATTTGATGAATTAGGTTAGATGTAATTATAAATTTGATAAGATTTAGTGAGAAAATTAATAATGTAATAATATTAAGTTAAAAATATAAAATAAAGTATGTTTGTTTGTTTGTGTAGTAGTCTGAAAATATTAATTAATTAGAATTAAACTTGTGAAATTACAGTAGAATTATTGAAACTAAGGGACAAAATAGTCCTTTACCATCAATCTCATAATCCACCTATAGTGGTGGACCACTATTCCAATCGAAATGTTAATCCCCTTACAATTTTTTTAACCAAACATGCCATGAGTGGAATCTATTTCCCTCGTAATCCAATCCTCATGTTCATATAGGCAAATAAGAGAGCGGGGTCACTGCTGTGTCCCCTCCCTGCTGTGTTCTGCTGTGCCGGGAAACGGCACCGTTTCATCCCCTTTTTTTTTTTTTTTTTTTTTTTTTTTTTTTTTTTTTTTTTTTTTTCATGCTCTCACACAGTTTCATCTTTTTCTTTTTTTTAATTTTTTTTTTATTTTAGAGTTTAGAGTTCAGAATTTAGGGTTTAATTTTAATTTTTTTTTTATTTTAGAGTTTAGGGATATTTTTTTATTTTTATTTTAGGGTTTAGGGTTTAATTCTTAAATTTTTTTTATAATTTTTTTTATTTTAGGGTTTAAGGTTTAGCATTTAATTCTTAAAATTTGTTTTTTTTATTTTAGGATTTAGGATTTAGGATTTAATTTTTAAAATTTAATTTTTTTATTTTAGGGTTTAGGGTTTAGGGTTTAGGTTTAATTCTTAAATTTTTTTATTTTTTTATTTTACGGTTTAGGGTTTAATTCTTAAATTTTGTTTTTTATTTTATTTTAGGGTGTAAGGTTTAGGGTTTAATTCTTAAAATTTATTTATTTTTATTTTAGGATTTAGGGTTTAATTTTTTAATTTTTTATTTTATTTTAGGGTTTGGGGTTTAGATTTAATTCATAGTGAGAACATGAAGAAAAAAAAAAAAAAAGTGAAATTAAACTCTAAATTCTAAACTCTAAACTCTAAAATAAAATTTAAAAATTTTTTTTTAAAAAAAAAAGAAGATGAAACTGTGTGAGAGCATGACAAAAAAAAAAAAAAAAAAAAAAAAAAAAAAAAAAAGGGAGGGGCCACAACAGTTAAAATAAAAATAAAAATTTAAGAATTAAACCCTAAACCCTAAAATAAAATAAAAAACAAAATTTAAGAATTAAACCCTAAACCCTAAACCGTAAAATAAAAAAAAAATAAGGATTAAACCTAAATCCTAAATCATAAACCCTAAAATAAAAAAAATAAAAAAAAATTATCCCTAAACTCTAAAATAAAAAAATAAATTTTAAAAATTAAAACCTAAATCCTAAATTCTAAACTCTAAAATAAAAAAATAAAAAAAAATAAAAAGAAGAAGATGAAACTGTGTGGGAAAAAAAAAAAAAAGGGATGAAACAGTGCCGTTTCACGGCACAGCAGAATACAGCAGGGAGGGGGCACAGTAGTGACCGGCTACATGCTCTTAAAAAATAGGAAAGTAATGCTTGTCTCTTATGTATTTTTGTTTTCAACTTGTGCATTGATTCAAATGATAAATTATAAGAGGTGAACAAGTTTTTTGAAATATATTTCAAGATATTAATTAATATATAAGAAATTTTGAATGGAAATTTTTTTTTTCCCCTTAAAAAAGGCTTTGTTGACTGGCCATGTTCTTATTGTGTAATAAGCTGGCGGTTTCTATTTATAACCAAAAAAATCATTCAGTATTCTCAATTTCTAAATACATCTTATTTAATTATTTAAAATTTTATTTTACTCTCATTACATCCTATTATTTTTTTCAAATTACTCTCAAGGTAAACCCAAATAATAAATAATAAACAAACTAAAAAAACTAAATTATTTCAAAGACTTTTCAATACATAAAATAATTCTCAAATACAAAAAAAATAAAAAAATAAAAAATAAATAAAAAAACCCCAAACTTATAAGCACATAAGCATTATAAATACAGAAAAAAACAAATCTTTACATAAGCATTATAAAACTTTTCAATACAAAAAAATAATAATAATAATCTTTTACGCTATAAATTATCCACAAGAATGCTCGTGGAAATGTAAAAACTAAACTTATAAGCACATAAGCATCATATATTAACAAGAAAGAGTAATTCTCAGATAATATACTATTTAAATGACAAAATAAGAACAACTCCAATAATATGTTATTGTTAATCTAACTACTGGGCCCTTTAATTTTTGTCAAAAAAAATGATATAAAAAATAATTGATGATACTCTACAAAAATTGTAAAATCCCTTTATGTGAATACTTACCTCTTTTTTGATGGGTTGCTTCAAAAAATTATTTTGATTATTATTCTCATCTATTATGTAATTTTGTTCAAACTTTTTTCTAAGGTTTAGGGTTTTAAAATAATAAAAAATGACGATTTTGATGATGAGGGTGAATTTTGGTAAAGTGAATTGGAGTTTTGGAGGGAGGAAGGAGAAGAAGAAGAAGAAATAATTTTGATCTCTTAAAGAAGAAGATACAAAGATTTACATAGGAATAACTGATTAGGGTATATTATGAGAAAAAAAATTATTTTAAAATTTAATATGTATTATTTTTATTAATAAATTCATAGGACGATATAATAAGAATTAAAATTTATGAATTTTAATTGAGCGTATTGAATTATATTTCAGATTCAAATAGGATCCCCTGAACTTGGGGCTTTTAAGTGAAAAGTGGGCCCATAAAATACTTTCTGAAGGCCCAAGCTGATTAGAATTTTTGTTTGATATATACCAGGAGGAATCCGAGGCTTGGGAAGACCCGGACAATCTGAGCATAATATCACCGAACTTTATTATGCTTTCCGTAAATTATGATTCTTCTTTCGATAATGATGAAGCTTGTAAGAACTGTTTATACTAATTTTTATTTGGGTGAAGTATCTATAAATTTTAAATTGTAATTTTGTGAATTGTTTGACATATATATATATTTTTTTCTTATGAATCTAAAGGTCTTATTTTAGTGTGAATTATATAAGGGCTAATAAATGCTTGTGTTATGTGCTGAGAGATACATATGGATTTTTTTATAATGTTAAAATTACTAAACGTAACACTTTAAAAAAACTATTTAGTGTACTTTTTTTAAATATAATACTCCAATATAATACTAAAAAAACGTAACACTCTAATGTAATATCAAAAAAAAAACTATATTTTTTTCAAATGTAATAACGTAACATTTCAAAAAAAAAAAAAACTCCTTAATTTACTTTTATCACATGTAACATTCCAATCAGTGTAACACACAAAAACTCATTATATATTTTTCAAACGTAGCACTCTAATGAAACATATTAAAAAACTCTTTAGTATAATTTTCTCAAATTTAATAATGTAACATTTAAAAAAAAAAAATCCTTAATGCACTTTTTCCAAACGTAACATTTCAATATAACACACCAGAAAACTTTTTAGTATATTTTTCTCAAATATAACAATGTAATATTCTAAAAGAACTCCTTAGTGTATATATATATATATATATATATATTTTCCAAATGTAATATTCGTATTAATGTAACACGCAAAAACTCTTTAATATGTTTTTTTTTTTCAAACACAGTATTGTAATGTAATACTCCAGTGTAACACCAAAAAATCATACTAACAAAAATGTAAATTTCAATATTCGACAACTAACACTTCAACTATCAATCCCCCCAAAAAAGAATCTTTTAGCCTCACCTTTTCCTTCCCATCCCAAAAACGCATCAAAAATTAAAAAAATAAATCACAAAAAAGCATTTACTCAAACTCAAATAATACCAAATCAAATAAATATAACTTTTTAAAATAAAAAGAACTAGTTGATTTATAAAAAAAAACTCTTAAAACTAAATGTATCAATATTCTCTCCTATAGAATTTATGGATAAATTTTCTTTTTTATTTTAGAAGTTTGTATTATAGTATTTGGTGTAATTTCATGATGATAATAATTTGGGGGAAAAAAAAGGGTTAATTATTGACAAGTAGGCAGGATAGTACTTTTAACCTTTATTAGTTTTATTATAAACTTTTATAAATAGCAATTGACCGATGGACAGACGGATTAATTTTTTTAAAATAATATTTTATAAAATTAAGTTAAATTATTTCTATATGTCTATATAAAAATTATTTTTAGAAATATTTTACAATCTATACATTACAAAAGAATAATATTAATTTTATCATAATATAAAATATAACAATAATAAATATAAAATAATTTTAGTACAATTATTTATGTATATCTATGTGTACATATGTAAATTATTTTTAAAATAAAAAAAATTACCCAAAAATTTCATTTGGGAAAATGTTGCTCTATTTAGTCCTGAAAGTTTTCTTTCAAATCAATTAGTCCTTTTATTTATGGTATATTCTGGAGTTTACTTGTTTACCCTTGAGTATGATTTTGGTTGTGATTTTTGGATGGGTTGGTTATGGTATAGTGTTAATTTTTGAAATTTTTGTGGAGGATTATGTGAAGTGATTTGTGGGGTTAGTGATGTTTAGCTATTTGATGTGGGGAGACTGATGTGGAATCGTGGTGTTGTTGTTGGTTGTTATTTTATTTTATTTTTTGTTTGATTTCAACACTACCACCCACACAAGACCCACTACATGCACTTTCAGTAAGTAACATGTACATGATTCTGGGTTGGTGTGTTTAACGGGGGTTGGATAGTGTTGCCCACTTGATTTTTTTTCCTAATGTGGAATCTTTTTGTTATATATAGATTTGAATGTGTGTCAATTGTTTGTGTTGCTGATTCTAGGTTGGTGTGTTTAACGGGATTTGCGACTTGTTCGAGGTTGTTGTTTATTGAGTTTATTTTTTGATGTTTTCATTCTACTGTAGATATTTGGATTTTTGATTTCGTGGGGTCATCATAATAGGAAAATATGCAAGAAACCAATGTAGCGCCATCAACACTTACGGTCATTCGCTTCATCACCGATTTACCGCAAAATGTCACCTATTTACAATAAGCCATCCTCATGCACACTCCTATTTATGGTTGTCTGATTGCAGTTTAATGGAAGTTTATGACAATTTACATGTTTCATGATGTTTTCCATCAATTCATGAATTGCATGTTACCGCAGAAATAATATTTATTTTCAAATTTTCAATGTATTCTATGAATTTATGATGTTTTCAGCATGTCAGTATGTCATTCGTTGCGCCGTTTATCTGAACCAACAGGAAGAAAAATATAGCGATCCCGATTTTCCCTTTCTGTATCTGTTGTATTCCGGACTTTGGTTCCGTGGAGCTGGTAGTTGTATCTACCTTGTTATCGTCCTTTGATTCCATTTGTTTGAGTTATAGGTTGTGTTGGGCTTGGTCGTTTCAGGTTGGTAGAACTTTGGCTCCCATTGTTGTTGCCCAGTTTTTGTATGGTCCGCTCGAGCGGGTCATTCTACGCTCGAGCGTGGTTTACACCCTTCCAGTATTTCGTGTCCCTGCAAAACTTCTGCAGGTGTGTTTTCTACACTTGAGCGGATTTACTGCGCTCTAGCGGGTTGCGCTCGAGCGGGCTTGTTGGAGCTCGAGCGGGTAGTTCTTTTTCTGAAAAGTTCTGGGAGATAAAAATCTACGCTCGAGCGGACTGGTTTTCGCGCTCAAGCGGATGTACTTTATTCTTGTGTCTTGGCGCTCGAGCGGGCCTTCTTGCGCTAGAGTAGACCTAGTTTTTGTTCTTGACGCTCAAGCGCTATGTTTTTCGCTCGAGCGGAAATGTCGTATAACAGAGGGCAGCTGGGCATTTTTGAATCATTTTTCTACACTTCCTTTCTCTCTTTTACTTTTCCAAAACGCCATTTGAGAGCTTCTCTCTTTAGAACCTTGCCTTCTCTCTAGGGTTTGATCTAGCTAGGGTGTTCTCCTTTCCTTTGGCCTTTACAAAAAGGTTGTTGATCGTCGAGGGCTATCTTTTGATCCAAGAATCTCGGGATTTGGAGCATTTCCGTTTCCTTCATCTTCTTCGTTGGGTTCCATCATTTGAGGTAGGGATTCCTACTCACTACTATGGGTTTTAACCTAGATTTTTGGGCATTTTGTTAAATGGTTGATTTTGGAAAGTTAGGGTTTGAAAATGTTGAAAGGGGATTTTGCTATTTTGATTCTAAAATGTGTGTTTTGAGTTTCAAAATAACGAAATTGTTGTTGGTTGTTGATATATAGACCATTGGGTCAATATTGGGAAATGGGGTAGAAAACCCTAATTGGTTGTATAAATTAATTGGTATAATTAATTTGGAAAAATTGTGGCTATATGGAATTGAGTCGGAAATAATGAAATTGGCTCATTATATAATAGAATGGTGGATTTGGATTTATTAATCGCTCACTTTTGAAAACATTGATATTTTATCTGTTGGAACTTTTATTATCCGTTTAGAAATAATTGCTTGGGCTACCGGTGGAAGGTAGTTTTGATTGTTGTAGACAATGCATGGTGATTAGGCAAATTAAAACTAATCGATTGGATATGTCATAGAATATGACGGTTAATAGAATACATTAATGTTATGTATTGATTGATTGTGTATATGACCTAAGTGTATATACGTTGTGTGTGTGGGAGGAGATAGGGGATGTACTCCACGGTTTAGGGGAAGATAGGGGATGGACCTCTAAACTGGATGTTGTTTGGGAGGAGATAGGGGATGGACTCCGCTGATACAGCTCATATGCTTATCAGTTAATGTGTTGATATAGCTCATATGCTTATCTATGGAAGTGTTGATATAGCTCATATGCTTATCTGTTGAAATGTTGTTATAGCTGGTGTGCTCATCTAATGTGAAATGGCAGAAGTTTATTATGAGTCTCTATCTCATGTAAATGGTTAGCCAGGTTCTGAGCCGTTGATGTAAATTGTGAAATTGATAAGAAATGGAAAATGAAATGAAACATGGACATAGTGGTCACGTAATGGAAATGGGTTATGAATTGATTTATGGAAATAGAACATTTATCAATTGCTAATGTCTTAGTTACTGCTCATACTGTGTTTAGCATATCTCTATTGGGTGTTGGCTCACCCTATATGGGACATTATTCTCAGGTACAGGTAACATGCCACCTCCAAGGACATAGCTTGGATGATGATGAGAGTTGAAGACTCTTTTTGTCTATTTTGTTTGTATTACATGTATATCAAGCCAAGGGCTTATTTTGTATAGAGTTAGTACTCTTCTTTTGTGTAACCAGGTGTTGACTTGGAAAGCTGTAAGCCCATAGCGAATTTATTTTTGTTGTTAACATGTAATACTGTTGTAAGAACTACTCTGATGAATAGAAATGGTTGGTTTCTTTTATATCAATGCATGTCTAAAGTGATGGGTTTTATATATTATTTTGAGGGCGTTACAAAAAAAAAAATTTAATTCGATCTTCAATGTATTTTGACAACTCACTATTTTTTTGGGACACTATATGGTGAATGTGTAGGTATGATGTGAGTGTATGTCGCATTGTGGGTTCCACTAGGTGTTTATTACAAACCATACATGTGATTACACACACTACTAAAAAAATCACTTTTTGCGACCGCTATAAACCGTCGCAAATAATAAAAAACAGTCGCAAAAGACTTTTTGCGACGACCCATGCGACAGCAAATGGGGGTTGCGAATATGGGGGTGGCAAATACTTTTTGTGACGGCAAAACAACGGTCGCAAATTATTTGCGACCACCTAAACTACTTATGGCGACCGCTATTTTGCCGTCGCAAAAAACAAAGAAAAGCACTAACATGATCTTTGGCGACCATTTTGTTACCGTCGCAAAAAATTAAAAATAAAAACAAAAATAAATAAATGAAAGTGTAGCGTTAAGCACTCTAGGAATAACAATGACAAGAATTCAGACAGTATAGCATTATAGTTTTATTGAACATTCTATTTGAGTCTCAAAATTTGAGCTACATGTAAAAGTTATTACAACTAAAAACTTGAAAAAACTTCTTTTATGAAAAAAATACAATCCAGAACTGGCCAATCTTCTCATCAATTTTCTTGCTCGGGTGTTTCTCCACTCTATCAATGAACTGGCATAACACCTTGCACCCATATTCATCAAGATCTTTTCAGCAAACACTTCCACTAATGCTTTGGCAACCTATAATTGATGCCAACCAAAATGTCACAAGCAACAAAGATGAATTATTTCACTATAAAGGTGAGAGCAGAAGTCCTTCCAGATTCATGGGGTTAATTTTTGGAGCGCATGTGCATGTGCATGTGTAAGCAAGCACACACATAATTATTCTATGTCAGATGAACATAAGAAAGACTAGAAAATATAACCAAAATTCTGGTTATCAGAACAAAAACAAGTGAAACAAGAGGAATTGCGGGAACTATAATATGTATAATAGAACTACTAGTGTAATCTAGTGCCAAATTAAAAAAACCAACCTTTATTGGGTTGATCCTCATTTCCCTCAGAAATTCCAAGTTATCAACCTGAAAGCTAAGGAACTTCCTGTCAATATAGCACGTAAGAGTAGAATCTCAAATGCATACTATAACTAAAATTACATAAGCTAATGTGCAGCTGTCAAGGTATGTATATAGCTTCGCTAGAATGTATAAATATCTAGCTAATCTAAAATTTGTCTATAGAATTTTACTAGCACGTGACAGGTACTAGTGGAGTTGTCAAAAAATAAAAATAAATAAACAAAAGGGAAAAAAAAATTAAATAACTACTGGTATGACCATCATCAAGACAATCATTCTTGAATTTGACCCGCTTCTAGTAATTGATCAATAAGGGAATTTGAATTTTGCTACTTAGATGGATCGAAAAAATTTAATGTTAAATTTGATAATAGCTAAGCTGTAAAATCTATGAAGTCCAAATGTGGAACAAGTGTTAGTATAGTAAATGATGGTCATGAATCACCACAGCTGAACTCAATCTGCAAGTGGCAATTAAACAAAGACTTATAGATGCAACCAAGTTTAAAAAGCAACAAATTCAAAAGGCTTTGATTTCATGTTAGGCAAGAAGTCTGTGTTACCATTGATGGGGATAAAGGCAGCTGCACTAAAATATTGTATAGACTAACAATAGTGCCTATTGCTATCACTTTTGGAATCAAATTTTCAGTAAACATGGCCACTATTTTTTGGGTCAATCAGCATACAGAACTTGGCTCTCTCTTGGTATTCGGTTCATAGGCCTGCAGCCCAATCAAATTTTCAAGGCCTCTTGAGGTGTCATTTAGATGAGCCAAGCCCCTAAAAAATGAAGGATTATAACTCCAGTCTTATCTCATTCGTATTTTGAATAAGATTCTAGCATAACAAAGAAAAAAATTGTGATATAAATTAAAATTCCATTGTGTGACAACCTATACTCAGATAATTATAACTACTCATTAAAATGTATGGATCAAGACAATGATTGTCTGAACTCATTCCACAGCAAATGATATACCCTTTATGCATATGCATGTTACTTGCTTTCTAGGTAAATGATGTCCCTGAAGAAAACCCATTTGCAATTGAATCAGATTACAGTCTGAAGAAAGCCCATTTGCAGTACCAGATTTGGTCCATATGATATGCTCTAGGGATAAATTTCAGACCTAATACGACATAATACATGGGGAAATATAGTGATATCCTTCAAGAACTTCATACACAGCAAATATCATAAATACATGCAGAAATATAGTAGAGTGGCATACCTATTCATTTTCTTTTGAAGCTTGCTACCCACTAGATGCATCTGACACCTACAATATGTTAGTATAATGTGTTAATAATTTCCATATGTATATATGCAAATTGATAAAACGTAAAATTCGTCAATTTGTAAGTATTGCACCTCTCTCAAGCTCATACTCCCAGCCATACCCTATGACTCTAAGAACAAAACACGTGCCGTTAGGTTCTTGATCATCGTAGTGAACCTAGACTCAACGTCTTGTGTCACACGCTGTGTGATCTCATCAATAAATCACATTTGTCAAATACATACTATCAACTGACTATGTTGCAATATTCTTTTGACAAAGCAATTGGGAATTTCCAAAGTAAAACATTTTATTGTTCGCCACATCATTTTGGGTTTTGGGTTGGGGGGGGGGGATGGGTATGGAGCATTTTTCTATTTTCAAACACATAATATCACCTGAATATGTTCTTGTGCATAGTAATTAATATTTCCAAAATAAAATAGTGCAAAATCACTTTTCTTGACACACATTTCCTATGCACTGAACATTCCCGTGTTCGTAACTGATATTTCAAAAGTAAAAGAATGCAAAAATCACATTGTTTGAACAGTATCATATTATATTTAAAGTTCCAGATTTATTTTTTTAATAAAGCTACCAAAAACTAATCCTTAAGAACCTGGAATATAAGACCATCTGCTGCATGTGAAAGTCTTGGAATAAATTCCTTTAAAAGCTTAGTAACTGTAGACAGCAAATAAAAATCCTTCCTCCTCACCTGACAAAGCAAAATAAATAATCAATAAAAGAAAAGAATGCAATGATTGAAAATAGAATTGAGGGCAGTTAATGATCTCTTGTTCCCCCTTTCATACCCTGAATGACTCCAAGTCGTATCTGTAGTATGGATTTATGCTCTTGTACAAAAAGTCACGCTCACTGTTTCGAGGTTTGATCATGATAAGATTCCATCTGTAACTGCCTCTGTAACTGACTCTGCATTTCCACAGTTCCCTCAGTCCAAGCTTCATCAGTTCACTTAGTCCAAGCCTCATCAGTCACAGCAGTAGCTCAACTGCATCTCAATAGTTTACTCATCAGTCACAGCAGCTCCCTACTGCATCAGAATCAGCATTGATATGTTGTCTATCACAGTCCTGTATTGATAGCAGTCCTCATTATAATATCTGTAACAGTTGTAAAGTTTGTTAATTAGTTAGAAGTGTTTGTTAGTGAATTAGTTAGTTAGTGTGTGTTAGTTATAAATATCATCTCTACTGTAATGTAATCATTGAGTGCAGAAAGTAATGAAATAAATCTTCATCTTCCACAGATCACTTCATTTTCAAGTATAATCCACCGTTCACTGAATGGTCGCTGTAATGATGTTCAAAGACCAAATTATTCACCACCAGACAATTTAGAACCAAATAAGAAAAGAAGGGGGAAAAAAGAAGAAAAAAGAAAACAGGAACATACAACCACACATTAACCTACTATGAGATTCTGCGGAGTTTAGAGAGAAGTTATCAAGGAAATAATACTAAAGGACCAACTGTTAAGTCTTTATAGCCTATAGACACCTGACATTGTTTAAAAACTTCAATGCGTACTTTTACATTTCAGAGAAGGCTAACTATTCTAAGATAAGCAGCAGTGAGGTGAAAACTGCTCTTACGAAAAGACTTATGGAAAAAAACAAACAAAACAAAAAAAAAAAAAGTCAAAAAGACTAACTGAACTACTCTTTGAGAAGGAATGATGGATCCACCTGTTGCAGACCACATGCCTATGTTCTAGCATGGAGTAGAACTCCACATCAACATGTAATCAACAGATACTTGCAATTTAATAATATATGGGAGTAAAACTACATTATACAAGTAGAATAGCCTTTTCAATTGGTATAGCCACCATATATGATATGTCTAACCTCCATAATAAACACTTGGTTAATTGCTATCAGATCATAAATAAGGTATCTTCTCTCCTGCTTTTGCGTCTTTGGCTCAATGTCAATTACCATCTCTCCATCAAGTAATGTATAGTGATGCGTCTTCTCAAATATACCCTGACAACAAACAACATACATGAAAAAGGCCATCTAATAATTTTTTTAATTTAATGAATTAATTGATTTATTTGGAAACCAAAAACATTCTTAGGATAGAGAATATGAATATGGTATATTGCATGATTACCTTATTTGTGCTTTTGCAAGGAAACCGCAACTCAACCTTTTGGAAACAAAAATTTCTATCAATCACGTAACACCCATCCCAAGTAATTAGCATCATATATCGTGTTCCATCAGCTTTCCATGTGGCATAGTAATATCGATGCCTTAAAAGTTGTAAATTGTCCCTGAAAATTGAAAAACTAGTATGCAAACTTAAAAGTTGTAAATTGTCCCGGGACAAGAATAATGTGATTCCAAAAGCAAACTTATGTTAAGTTTTCAACCCTCTGGGCAACCAAACATAATTTATTATTTCAAAATCCTCATTAATTACTAAATTCATAAAGCATCAATTACACATTTTGTTCCTCCTTTTTCACTCTAACTGACTAATAAAGCAAATCTTCTTTCACGAATTAATACAGCATCAATCAGTCCTAAGTTGTCAACTGCACATTTCTCTTTTTTCTTTTACATTTCTACTATTATTTAGCATAACTTTCTTGTGAGCAACTTCTAACCATTTACTAATAATCATGGAGTCTAATGCCATAAAGTGAGAACTTGTTCATTTACTTAGAGAGTATGAGGCATAACTGCGATTTTTCTTTGTATGAATTTGAAAATGGTGAAATGAATTTTGAGATCATGCAGCTTACTTCATTTATTTTTTGGGGTTGGGGGTCTGAGAGATGTTGGAGGAGTTGTGCAAAACTTGTATCTAGGAACATCAACAAATCATAGGACTGGATGAGGAATAACCTCATGAGAGGAATAACCTCTCATCATCTTTATTAGCAGGTCTATTCTATCTTAGTGTCCACACGTCCCAACATCTATACAATGGATTGCATAGGGGCAATATTGAAAAAGTTCTTTCTAGTATATTGTTGCTGCCTTTCTTGCAACTTTCATTCTTTTAGAACTATGTGGTATGGTTCAGCTACCTACCCGATTGAATTATTTGGCCCACTCATTATCAATGAGATCAGGGTACTTTCAGCAAGAAACATATCGAATAGTCGGAGCTCGGTTAGCTGAAAATCAAAATTTAGAACTACCAGCAATCATAAAGGACCTACATCTTAAGGAGTAGATGAAGTGAAGAAGTGCCAAAGTACAGCCAATCAAATTCATCAAGCCAAAATTCAAATTGTTTGCATAAACTTTTATTAGTAATCTTAACAACCATCCATTAGAAAACATGAAGAAAAAAGATAGATGCATATATATAAAACTATTGTCACATAAATTTTATCCCGATTGAAGTCACTTATAATGAGAAGAAGCTCTATTTCATACACAGTCTAAGTACAATCTAAGTGCCTCCAAGCCATGTAACATTTTAAAATCATCAAAGGGAGGGGGGAAAAAAAACAAACAAACAAAAAATAGCCTTTCAAATTACCTAATTCAGAGAATTCTTGATTCCATCCTATTTACTATTTTTTATTTTTGACAAGTAACTCAAATTACCAGACCAATTTTCTTCAATGCACAATTAAGTCAAGACTTGAGAGTTCAATCACAAAGACAATTCACATTGTAGTCGAAGAATTTACAAAACATGATGATTGAATCGTGGAAGAATGGACGATAACAAGTAAAATCACAAAACTCATGTTAATCACGTGATTCAAAAAATTCACAATCATCGAGATTGCTTAGTCAAGCATACAAAGAGAGATTTCTCGCAGTTAAAAAAAGCTTGCTCGATACCGATTGTACAGTAGATAATACTGTACTCGTCGTCTCAGAGTAATCTGATTCGTTTGATGGACATAGAAATGGAATGTATGTATGTATATAGTTATACATTACATGGATATATATATATATATATATAGAGAGAGAGAGAGAGAGAGAGAGAAAGAGAGAGTACCGAAGAGCAGAGAAAAGAGCTGGATTACAGAGACATCAGATGGATTATAGATATCAGTGAGTCTAAAAGTTTGATAACATCAAATGGATTTAATAGTGAGATTGAATTTGCAATCACCTGCAAGAAAAACCATAGATAACTTCATTTGACTAACGCTAGATAAAATTACAAAGAACTGCAATCGTAAGATTGTCATATCAATTTGATGAGCAAAAGATAACTAAATTAATCACAATAAACCAAAGAAATCTGATCTACAAAACCAGATCAAACACAATTTCAAACTCAAATGAGAACAAACCAACAAAAAAATGTATTATTATAGTGCAAAAAATAAAAACAAAGGAACTCTCAGATACAAAACCAGATCAAGTACAAATATGAAACAAATCAAAACAAAAAACAGAGGAAATTTGAAGAGAGTTGGTACCTAATTTGTACACAATGCGTGATAGGTGAGCTTACTCTGCTGCATTTGAGAACTCCAAGAGACCTTTTCAATGCGGTCTACTAGTAGAGATAGGGTTTCTCTGCGATGAATCAAGCAAATTGCAGCGAGATATGTACACAGATACAGAGAGAGCAAGATTGTGCGAAAGAGAGATTGAGAGTTCAAGAGAGAAAGAGAGATCGAGACAGAAATAGAGAGATTGAGAGATCGAGGGAGAGATTCATACTGATGGAGTCCTTCAGACAACGATGGGTACGTGAGCGAGAGAGAGAGCGAGAGCAAGAGCGAGATAGAAAGCAAGAACGAGAGAGAGAGTCGAGTGAGCCTGCAAGGGCAAAACCAAAGGGCGCAAATAAATGAAAAATAGGGACCTTTTACTACCTACTTGCGTTTCATCATGCTGTCGCGTTTTTTTTTTTTTTTTTTTTTTTTGCCACGGCTAATCAAACAGTCGCAAAAAACTAGACACAAAAAGTCAATTTTCTAGTAGTGACAACAGTTGTTAATAATACTACAACATTGCTTCAACATCCACGTTAGATGTGGTGGAACCATGTCTTACCGTCTATTTCGAAATAAGTTCTTGTGATGTAACTACGACCGACAAACTCGTATTGGAGGGACTACACGTAGGTCGTTGCCGTTACTCTATGTTTCATGTTCCAATTTGGTTGCTCACATTACACCACGGAATCAATTCCTGTCATTCGAAAACCAGTATGAGGAAGCATTACAATTCCATAACAAGGACGATGTTTGCGAGATAATCATTACCACAAGGCGTTGAAAATGGTAAGCACGTGACTGTTATTCAACATTTTGAAATTGTATTAATTTTTCTTGCTCAGGTGACAAAAGGTGGCTACTATCGCCGGACTTTTGTGTCACAACGTCCACTTTATGTGCATGTCATTCTCAGTGCACATTCGTGTAGTTCAATTACAATAACATCACAAAACCAGCTACAACATCATCGTCTGATAATGGACAAAAAAATATTGACCTAACTAAATTTCAGACATACTGAAATTAGAGGACAATACATCATACCAACATCAGGACAATACAGCATACCACATGACTAGCAATGTTCTTTTCCCACGTAAACATATCGACTGCATCATTATTTGGACACCCTGTTTACATAAGTCCACTGGTAGACTACTACTACTACTACAAAAAAAAAAAAAAAAAAAAAAAAAAATCCCTTCCTCGCATGCAATAACAACATATGCAACAATCAGTAGAATTCCGGCATCAGACACATTCTTAAAAAACCAAACACATAACGTAGCCAACAACAACGTGATGGGCTTTGCTTCCCATGGCTCATGCTTACGTGAATTCATTAACACACATAACAACCGTAACATCATTCGTCAACCGCAATAACAATGTAGGTGACAATAAATGCTCCGGCCATTTCACGGGCTAAGGCGCCCATGGCCTACTGGCCTGCTGGTTCGGCCACATTGGCCTGACCAACCCTTCCTCTTGCGCCGGAATCTCATCCGGTATAGGCACCTCGTGCCTCCTAGGCCTACCACGCCTACCTCCACGACCATGTCCTAACATCCTAATAAAGGTAACATAAGAAATTAGCACATTCACAAATGTACCGAAGCTAATTCACTCTCGTCCTAATACATTGGACAATAGTAATTCACTCCGCATAAGCATGTAATCACGTAAATACATACAAATTTCATCTTCGGATAATGATCGTCCCGCGGCGTTGCTAGAGTTCCAATTAGAAATCGCAGTGATCAAGTGCCTTTCTAACAGGACTCCTAGAAACCCCGTAGACCCAATTGACATCCAAGAAATTTAATCACATATCCAAATAATCACATAAGCATGTTGTCATATAAGCACATATCGTTCACACTTGAGTCTTTAGCAAGCGAGACAAATCCATTGTGGTACTAACCACTTCCCACATACCCATAGTATTCAAACCCGATACGCTCTGATACCAAGTTGTAACGCCCTCAAAATAAGGCAAATAACCCAACTCATAAGAGGAATGAATATAACATAATTGGTAGATTTTCTCATAACAGAATTCGTATTACAAAAGGCGTCACATGCATTATACATTCATAAACGTTCATTCAGAATCTACAGCAAATTAACGTTTATGAATGCAAATTAATACCAACAATTTAAATGCCCTATGGGCTTGCATCTTTCCAAGACATATCTTAGTTGCAATCAAAAGTGAGCTTCACTCATTACGTCTTAAGTCCTTGGCTTTACAAAAAATATACAATCAAAATGAGAAACCCTTGCTTCCAAAAGTTTCTCCAACGCTATTGCCTTGGTGGAGGCATGCCATAATTACCTGAAAATGTTATTCCCAAGTAGGGTGAGCCACAGCCCAGTAGAGACCATCTAACACAGTATATGAAATTTAGCAAAGGTATAAGTACACTATGCATATACAACGTCAAAGATAACGGCATCCACATTAGGTATAGTCTTAAATTACCAAACTCAATCATTAAGCCATTTCCCTTCGTTTCATTTAATTACATAAGCCAATTTCATCATTTCTCAACAACCCAAATGAGATTACAACTCATTAGTTCTAGAACCACATTATCAAAATGTAAGCACTTCAAACTTTTCTTTCACGGATATTTCGTCCGCAGGCAACCGCCAAACGGGACCCATATATTCTTTCATGGATATTTCGTCCGCGGGCAGCCGTCAAACGGGACCCATGTAAACATAGGCTATACAAGTATTACAATTGCTATTTTATGGATATTTCGTCCGCGGGCTAGGCACCCATGTATAATTTCGGGACTTTCACCCAGGACACTCCGGCCAACTTAATTATAATGGAGTTCATCCCCTTTCTCCTTCCAAACAATCATTCATACATATGCAATGTATTTAATCACAAACTCAAACAATGAAGTATATCCTCTTTCCACTCCCAAATAACTATACATATACAATGTATACAAATATAGTCATATTTAATGACAAACACTAGTGATTAGTTTAGTTCACCTAATCCGCATAGAATTTCTACAACAATCATAGCTATCCTCCACCGATAGCCCCATACAGTTATTTCTAAACAGATATAAAATCTCATAACAGATAGTCTATCCGAAACTACCAAAGAATGGAATAACACATAACCAATCCCACCATTCCTATTAATACCCTTTCAATTTCTCATTTTTAATGTCAATTTCCATTATTTATACAAAATAATAATTTGATTCAATTTGGGCAAATCCCCCTTTTCCCCAAATACTAGCCAAGTCCCAAAATCATCAAATCATACACAATACAACATCATTTTCAAACCCCTCAAACATTTATTTCACCTTCACCCAAAAACTCCTCTTTTCATTTTGTGCCCAAACTCTAGGTTTGCCTTAAACACCCCCAAATTGCATCATTGTTACACAAGATACAAATAACTAAGCTAAATATCATATGGAAGTGTAAAAAAGATCCCTACCTCAAGCTTAGATGAGAGAGAAGAGAGAAAAGCTCAAAAATCGACGGTGACAAAACAACGATTTGCCCAGATCAAAACGTAGCCCTTGACAATCTCTACACTTAATCTCAACGGAGCAAGGTGAAAAGATCACTCTAGGTGAGTAGATCTAGAGATTTAAGTGAAAAAGTTTGAGTTTTAGAGAGAGAGAAGAGAACTCACGGTTTGAAAGGAAAGAGGGGAGGAAAATAATGAAAGAAAAGTGATTTGGGCCTATTTATATAGTAGCAAATAGCCCTAAAGTCAAACAAAATAATAGGCCGAAAAACCCCCCAAAGGTAGGGCCTATTCAAACTCCAAAATTCTGAAAAAAAACACGCAAGGGTCGACCCTTTGGGCAGAGGGGTCGACCCTTTAGGTAGAAAAGACAATCTGAAAACAATCAAGGGGGTTGACCCTTAAACAGGAGGGGGTCGACCCTAATTTCTAGCAACTAATACACAGATTCTGCAATATAAGAGGGTCGACCCTATATTCCAGCAACACTTCTAGAAACTTCACCAACAGGTAAGGGTCGACCCTTAGGAAGGCTGGTGTCGACCCTAGAATAGAATTTCTAAGTCTCCAAGGAACTTTTGACAAGAACAAGTGCGAACAAACAAACCCAGCGAGTTTAAATTAAATTATACTCCTCCAAAATCAACATACAACAACACCAAAGATTTCTAAAATAAAATAAAGGATTCAAATACACTTCCCGAAAGCTTCGAAGGATACAGGTGCTACAATGTGCATGTCATTCTCAGTGCACATTCGCATAGTTCAATTACAATAACATCACAAAACCAGCTACAATACCATCGTCTGATAATGCACAAAAAAATATTGACCCAACTAAATTTCAGACATACTGAAATTAGAGGACAATACATCATACCAACATCAGGACAATACAGCATACCACATGAGTAGCAATGCTCTTTTCCCACGTAAACATATCGACTACATCATTATTTGGACACCCTGTTTACGTAAGTCCACTAGCAGAAGAGAAAAAAAAAAAAGGTTCCTCACATGCAATAACAACATATGCAACAATCAATAGAATTTCGGCATCAGACACATTCTTAAAAAACCAAACACATAACGTAGCCAACAACAACGTGATGGGCTCCGCTTCCCATGGCTCATGCTTACGTGAATTCATTAACACACATAACAACCGTAACATCATTCGTCAACCGCAATAACAACGTAGGTGACAACAAATGTAATACCACCATCAGACACATTCAAAAAAAAGACTTCAACTTGCCAAACTATCAAAAACATTCCAAAAAATCCCACCACAATTTGTGCAATATTATAATACTATCCCTAACACAAGATTGATTGATGTTCGACATTCACCCATAATCAAAACCAAAAAATAATAATAATAATAATAATAATAATAATATTATCCTGCAAGAACCAGGCACCCATATTGGAAATCAAGGGGGATTTGGTGAGACAAAGATTTAACACCGTCCTTGCACAGAGTCCTCTTACCAGGTCGTTGAGGAATATTTTAACCATCGTCAGGGGTAGAACTATTGGTGTCAGACCGTCCATTGTATTGTCAATTTCGATTTCGTGCACGTATTGGCTGATGATGAAACATACCAAAACACATAATCCGACCTTAATATAGGGGATTACAGCCAACATAATGTCAAATTACATTACATATTACAAACTAGTACCAGCACATATCACATATTACACATTACACACAAATTACCCACCAAACCCCATTACACATTACACACTAGTACTAGTATCTTCAACATCAACAATAAAAAAAAAAAATTAAAAATCCAAACATTCACACACACAAAAAACAGGGGACACCCTCTCTCCACAGTGACACCACCATACCAACCAACAAAAACAAAAGTACTCGATACCATTATTAGATCAACACAGTTACAAACCCTCAATGCCTTTAACATTCAACACCATGCAATCTAGTATACACCATTACAAAAATCGAAGTTGAAACCAAATATGTAGGTAAATTTGACTTCTAACAACCCAATGTTCATACAGTAAACAAAAAAACACAAACACATCATAAACCACATACGTGTTGCCATGAAACCACAAAACTAACACCAACGCAGACTACAGAACAATGAGAACTCACCAACAACACGACGTCACCGTAAACCACGGTTCATAATGTTCCAATGTCCGCACCCGCATGACGACGGCAATGTTTCTGCAAAATGGGGGTTTCAAATTTCTAGGGTTTGGGAGGGGGGCTCGAATGTTAATTTTGGGAATGTTATTCGAGTGATTAATGTTGCCAACAACTGATTTCAAAGGAATGAAATGATTATCATCCCCCTAACATCAGATGGTAGTCTAGAACTGTCCATTTTCCTCTTTTATGTTCTGATCGAGCAAGAAAGAAGCCAAAAAAAACACTATAGTACACTCTATGGACAATTTGGTAACTTTAACATCAACACAAACCCACAATTACCCCCCCCCAACTTGCAAGACACGGGTTAATACCATGGGCTCCAACGTCTTTACCATTTTAATAGGACCTATCAGTTTATAAAATAAACTGCAGGACTAAATCGTGTAACAAACATTGATTTGAGATTTAATGGTGCTTTATCCAAAAAAATATATTACGAAATATGCAGTGTAATTTTCTCACAGTTGAATTATGAAACCGTATTTTAAATATATATATATATATATATATATGATAATAAAATAAGTATTAATTTTAATATTAAAAATAGTAATTAATTAGAGAAACAAAGTCATTTAAAATTAAAAAATGATTTTAATTATTTATTTTGATAATTTAAACCATGTCGTTCTATAAAATTGTTACTTAAATATATATAATTTTATTTAATTATTTATATGTATGTTAATAATTTTAATCCTATCGTGCTATACAATTGCAATAAATATATATAATGAGTTTATTTGATATTAAATTATAACATAATGAAATAAGCACTCATTTTAAAATTATTAATAATAGTTAAATTGGAAGAAAAATTAATAGCATAAAATGAAAAGTGATTCTAATTTTTTAATTTTTTTTGTTCATTTGGAAATAAAAATATGTCAAAATAGAAATGATATCAAATTTATTTTAAAAAATTAAATATAAGTACATTGTGGTTGAATTAAAATTAAATAATTAATTAATTAACTAATTATGTTGTGCATCGATTTTTCTTTAATATTATTTTTGTACTGTTTCTACATATTGTATAAAATTTAAATTAAATATAGATCTTTAAATACAAATATTTCCTAATAAACAACGTCATGTTAAATATGAAACTCAATATAAATTAATAATAAAATATGAAAAAGCTAGACAAAAGAAATAAGAAATATATTTAATTTTAATACAAAATTTGAATAATTGAATAAAAGTGAGAAAAATAGAAGAAAATTAATTCATAAAATATTTTTTTTGTGCATATAATTCTATTAACTTTTATCTATGGGTAATTTAGATAAATTAGAAGTCTTTTAAATATTAGATTTTAGAAATAATTAGTATATGTGTACGTTACATGGCATTTTTTTAAAAAAGAAGATGAAAAGAGAGATGCGCCACATGGGAGATAGAGAAAAAATTTAAAAGTAAACACTACTTTTATATATATAATAGTAGTTGACCGGGGTTAAGTTTTTCAATAATATTTTATAAAATTAAATTAAATTATCTATATATGTATGCAAAAACTATCTTTAGAAATATGTTGCAATGTATTCATTAATATTAAAAATAATGATTAAATTAGAGAGAAAAAAAGTCATTTAAAATTAAATAATGATTCTAATTATTTATTTTGATAATCTTAACCTTATCGTTCTATAAAAGTGTTATTTACACAAATATACATAATAATTTTATTTTAATTATTTATGTGCATTTTGATAATCTTAGTCCTATCGTGCTATAAAAGTGTAACTGAAATAAATATATAATTATTTTATATTATATTAAATTATAACATAGTAAAATAAACACTCAATTTGACATTAATAATAATAGTTAAATTAGAAAGAAAAATAGTAACATACAATTAAAAGTGATTCTAATTATTTAATTTTTTTTATTCATTTGAAAATAAAAATAAGTAGGAATGGAGGTTATAAAAAAAATTATGTTAAAAAATTAAATATAAGTATGTAATGATTAAAAATGTTGAGCATTAATTTTTCTTTAATATCTATTTTAAAAATATTTATACATATTATATATATATATATATGTATATAAAGTTTAAATTAAATATAAATTTTTCCTAATAAACAACTTCATATTAAATACGAAACTCAATATAAATTAATAATAAAATATAAATAAGATAGACAAAAAAATAAGAAATATATTTAATTTTAATATAAAAATTGAATATTTGAATAAAAGTGAAAAACAATAGAAGAAAATTAATTCGCAAAGTATTTTTTAGTACATATAATTATATTAAATTTTATTTATGGATAGTTGAGATTAAGTAGAAAATTTTAAATATTAGATTTTAAAAATAATTAGGTATATGGGTATGTTACATGGCACTTTTGAAAAGAAAAAAGAAAAGAACAGAGATATGCCATAGAAGAGAGAAAAATTTTGAGAGTAAATAAAAAAAATAGAAATAAGAATTTCACAAATAATACTGAATAATTACGTTAAATTTGTGAAAGTTATTATATATATTTTTAAATCTCAAGAAAAGTAATATAATTTATGCTAAGATACTGAATAATTTTTGCATGATCACATAAAGATCTAAACATCTACATGCGGGCGTGGCAGTTGATAGAATTTGCAAGTTCAAGAGGACTCGGATCCAACAAAGTGAACTCAAGTAGCTCTAGATCACTCTCAAACACATCCATTTCTTCCTCACTCAGGCTAACCCATGCTTCAATTCCATCACCCGACCCAGTATCCATAAAAAAAAATGAGATTCATTACCAGTGGATCCTCTGCACCACCTAGGCTCACCCAAACGGGCCTTCCCCACCCGAAATTAGCTTCATATATGCCCTCATTGCACACACTTGTACATGAAAAGTAATCAACTCCTTCATTTGCGTACACTTCACCCAACTCCTTGAGGCATTTTGTAACCTTGTGAAACTCTGTTAAAATTAATTTAGAGTTTAGTAAATAAACTAGATACATCCAAAGGTTCAAATCATGTATCAAAGTAACTCCCAAGACTCATGAAACACTGATATTTTTAAAACAAAATTGTATTCTTATGGTATTTGTATTAGATATTCATATATACTTGTTCATATAAATCGATATTTCTTACGCATTTGATTTTTTATTTTAATTTTGAAAAGAAAAATGCTACATATAATCTTATTTCTTATCTAGAGGTGACTCAACCATTAGGTCACTCCGCTCGTCGCTAAGGCCTATCAGGAAAATCCGAAAAATATCCTTATTGCTAAAGGCCTCATTGCTTGAAAAGACCGATATAAGTAAGCCTCATTTTAATGTTTAAATTATTTCTTTAGCCTGAGATCTCAAAAATCGTTGAGCGGTTACGTTTCTTATCTTATTTTATCACTCCAAGATACAAGTGAATGTACATCAGCATTTATGAATGTGGGTCACGTTACTTTGTATCTAAAAGTAAGAAAATAATATAAGAAATAAGATTGTATATAGCATTGTTCTTTTGAAAAATATAACATTCAAAGTCACGCATCTAAATTATTATGAAATTAAAATTGTGATGTATTTCACAAATGACAAGCTAGTTGCTTTGGCCTTGATCCTAGCTAAAGCCGAGGCATCGAATACAAACTTTTTTGTGATGTATTTGATTTGATTGAACATTTTGGGCCATGGAATCAATGTTGAATTTTTTTTGAGGGAAGAGTGAAGAGGCAATGAAACTGGGATGTGCCAGTGAAGATCCTTGGGCAGTTCTTGCCCAAGCTTTCATGAATGTGGTGCACGTGTGGCCATCAATGATCTTGTGTGAACTGCAGATGCTCAGGGCAATTCCACCACATTCAAAGAAATTAACTTGAATCATTACCTCTCAGAATATTTTTTTTAAAAAAGTAAAATTATTATTTTGTTCTTTTAATTTCTTCAAAGATAAAAATAAGTAAAAATTGCCACTTTCCTCTAGATGAGGTAAATAAATTGAGTTTTATCTTATTGCACTCTATTGTTTATAGAGTTAGATAATTGTAGCAAGTTCGCCAATGCAATTCCATTGATTTGAATTTATTGATTGATAGAGTTAAATAACTAATGCAAGCCGATACTAATCCATTGACTCGAGCTAGTGACCTCACTTCACAAGTACTTAAGTATCCCTCACCATCACTTAGGCTTGGGTCCCATTAAGAACTTCATTAAAAATGGGTAAAATCAATTTTTATATAATAACAATGTGACTTTCAGATTTTGACAAATTATTATTCTAAATTCTAATTTAAATTATGTTTATATGATAATATTGGGTAAATTACAAATACGCTCTCTGAGGTTTGCTTAAAATACAGATTGCCCATGTGGTTTGAAAAATTACAAATACCCCCTTATTAGAACTTTTCATTTAACAGAATTAACTAAAAAAATAAAATTTATAATTTTTCTCCTATACAATAATAACATTACGTAAATTATTAATTGAAACATATTTTAACATCATTAAAAATTGCTAATTGGCTTGATGATTTATTAATAAAATGGGCGATTTGTTATGAAATTAGAAATCTCAGGGGGTAGAATGTAATTTTCAAAATCACAGGGGATGATTCGTATTTTAATCAAATCTCAAGAGATGTATTTGAAATTTACCTGATAATATTTATACTTAATATTTTATTTTGTAACAACCATCGATTTTGTTTCCTCACTTTTGTCACTAGGATGGTAAGATGTTAATAAGTTAATAAAGTTGAATTACTATAATAAGCCGACACCATTATTTTGACTCGAACTTAAAACCTCATTTCACTAGCACGTAAGTGTCCCTCGTGACTACTTGGATCTAATTAACAACTTTACAAGAGGAGTAAAAACAATTTTAAAATAGTAATAACGTAACTTCCAAATTCTAATGAGCTACTGATTATTATTTTGCAATGTCAACACTACCACGTTCATTCTTGCAGTTGCGAAAGTTGGATCTTGAGGAAGAAGCCGATGCGTCGACCGTGTATCGGGTTGACTTAGAATTTTCAACAAATGACAATTCACCCGAGCTTCAACATAATAGATCCCGTTGTCATTACAGTCGACGTAAAGATCATGTTTGATCTTTCCAGCAAATCAATCACATGAATTTCATCAATCACCCCTAATAAGGCTAAGATTCAATCAGAATATAGCTCGAACTTTCTTTCAAAGACAACCTTAATGACCACATGAATTTCAACACCCTCTTCTCGTGTTCTCACTTCATTGGATCCATTGTGTACTAGATTAAAATTCTTTTTCTTATTTAAGTTAAAGTTGTCCCATGATACCATAATAATAATACCATAATACCAAGTGAAACAATAATGTTAGGTATTATGAAAGGGATAACATAATTTTTTTTTTTTATAAAGATTCTTTATTTTGAATTAATTTATAGTATTTTATTATATATTATCCAATCACTCTTAAATTAATTTTATAAATTCTTTTATAATATTTTTTTTCATAATGTGTCATAAAAAAAAGTTTATATTTTATAATGAGCAAAGTTTTTGGTCACAAAGATGGATTGAACTATTTAGCCTTCATTTGACATGTTAGATTTTTTGACTTTTTGGCTATTAGTCACAAAAAGACAAAATAGATTTTTTAACCCAATAATACAAAACATCATATTCAAATCATAATCATTTCATTTTTTTCTCTTACAAAAGTCAAAAAAACTAAAAAGCCTATCCCAAATGAAACTTTTTAACCACAGGCTAAAATAATCAAAAAATCAACTCACATCCCAAATGAACCCTTAGTTGGCCTGCAACGTCATCACATGCCTCATTTTACTAATTCAATTTACTCTATGAATTGATTGTCTATGAAAAAAATTTAGATAAATTTGATAATTGTAATTAAGAATAATTTTTAAAATAAATCATTATTTTTTAAAAAATAAATGTTATAAAATAACATACCTATAATTGTTACATGTACAGGATTAAAAATTGAGAGGATCAAATTATTAGTATAGCGACCCCGGTCTTTTCCCATATGATTATTGTATCCGGACTTAGGTTCCGTAGCTCCTGCCATTGTAATATGATTGTTACCGTCCTTTAATTTCCTATTTCTGAGTTGGAGGATGCAATGGGCATGTTTGTAGCAGGTTGGTTGAGCTTGGGAGAAATGGGTTGCTGCCCAGAATTTTGACTCTTCGCTCGAGCGAGCATTTATTCGCTCGAGCGAGCTCTTTGTTTTGGTCCGTCGCTCGAGCCAGGGTTTCCTCGATCGAGCGAGGATTGCGTTTTGTAGTTAGACCTGAGAGTAGAGGGTTTTGGCTCGAGCGAGATTTTCTTCGCTCGAGCGAGTTAGTTCGTTCTTCGCTCGAGCGATAGTTCCTTCGCTCGAGCGTGTGTCTGGTTACAGACCTGAGGGTTTGAGTTCTTCGCTCGATCGAGTTTTCTTTCGCTCGAGCGAGCTTTTGGGTTGTTGGCTCGAGCAAGGATTCCTTGGCTCGAGCGTAGCTTCTCTGTGTCTGGTCGCTCGAGCGACCAAGTCTTCGCTCGAGCGAGCCTGTCCAGTTTATATACGCAGCAGCGGGTTTTGATCAGTCTTTTTCATTTTCTTTTTGATTCCAAACCCTAGGTCCGACTTCTCTTTCTCCCTACTCACCTTCTTTCTTAGGTTTGATCTATTTAGAGTGTGTTTCTACCCTAGTTGCTTTATTAAAAAGATAGAGGGAGTCGAGGGCTTTCATTTAATCTGAACATTTGGCGATTTGGAGCACATTGGTATTTGGGCACTCATCTCTGTCTTCACCATTTGGGTTGTTTTCTTCGAGGTAGGGATTTCCTACTCCATTTTATAGGTTTTGTTCTAAGTTTTGGTATATTGATATGTTGGGGTTACTTTGGTAATTTTGGGAAAAACCCTAGTTGTATTAATTAATTAATTTGTATAATTAATTTAAGGGAATTGGGGAATTTGGTTAAATTCATGAAATTGAGGAATTCATTGATTAAATGGTGTAGTTGGATAATTTAAATCACTCACCTATTGAATTGTTGATATATTTATTTCCAAATCTAGAAATAACTGTTTTGGGCTATCGGTGGAGGATAGTCGTGATTGTTGTAGACATTGCATGTGGATTAGGGATAACTGAAACTAATCACATTGGTTGAGTCATTCATTTTGACTGCTGAATTAATACAGACATTATGTGTATTGATTGTATGTTATATGTTATGTGTTTACATACATTGTTTTGTGTGGGAGGAGATAGGGGATGTACTCCACGGTTTAGGGGAAGATAGGGGATGGACCTCTAAACCGGATTTTGTTTGGGAGGAGATAGGGGATGGACTCCATTAGCATCACTTTTATGTGTGCTTATTTATATAGAAGTGTTTTTATTGATACAGCATTAAAATGTGTATCAATCTGGAAGTATGAAGTGTTTTGATTTGAGCTTGAGTCTCATTTGTTTGTTGACATTGGAAGAATGTGAATATGATATATATAATTCACTGTTGTAAGTTTGGCCAGGTTCTGAGCCATATTGATAAAGTTGAAAAGTAAAACGTGTCTTAGACAATAGTGTTATGAGACTGTAAAATGAAGTAATTGATTATCTTGGTTAACCATCTATTGAATGCTATTGCTTTATTCATTGCCTATATTTGGTTTAGTATATTTCTACTGGGCTGTGGCTCACCCTTTATGGGAACATCATTTTCAGGCTCAGGGGATAAGCTACCTCCAAGGACTTAGCTTGGAAGGACTTGGATTTTGAAGACTATTTTTTTTAGTTATTTGTTTTTCATTGTTAGTACATGTAAACACTCAAGCCTAGGGCTTTATTTATATTTGAGTTAGAACTCATACTTTTGTGTCCAAGTGTTGGCTTGGAAAGATGTAAGCCGGTAGGGCATTTACTTTGATGTTACATGTAATGCTTCGTTTAGTAAGACTCTGATGGATATTATAATGAATTATTAAAGTGTTTTCTTTAAATAATGCATGTCAATGATATATATATATATATATATATATAATGGGTTAATTCTGAGGGCGTTACAACTTGGTATCAGAGCGTACCGAGGTTTGAATACTTTGGGTACGTAGGAAGTGATTAGTATCACATTAGGTTCGTCTCGTTTGATAGAGACTTAGTGTAATGTTATATGCTTATGTGATAACATGTTTATGTGATTATGTGGGTATGGAATGTAGTTTCTAGGATGTTGATTGGACCCTTGAGTTTTTAGTAGTCTTGTTGGAAAGGCACTTGATCACTGCTGCTTCCAACCGGAACTATAGTAACGCATTGGGACTATCATTATCCGGGAATGAAATTCGTAGGTGCTTATGTGATTATGTGCTTACGTGGAATGAATTATTGTTGTCCAATGCATTAGGACGCGAGTGTTTAGCTTCGGCACATTTATTAATGTGCTAATGTCTTTGTTTCCTTTATTAGGATGTCAGGACGAGGACGAGGACGCGGTAGGCGTGGTAGGCCGGGTAGGCAGGAGATGCCTGTGCCAGAGGAGATTCCGGCAGTTCAGGAGGGTATTGGCCAGGCCAATGTGGCCGAGCCAGTAGGCCAGCAGGCTATGGGCGCTTTAGCTCGAGAGATAGCAGGGGCATTCAGGGAGTCAGTAGGCATTCTCAGAGCTGAGAATCAAGCTCGGGATGTTACTGCAGATGCAGGACCTTCCTTTCTGAAAAGGGAGTTCTTCCGGTCTAATCCGGATGAATTTGTGGGTGATCCTAAAGAGCCGCTTAAGGCAGATGAATGGCTCGAACAGACAACGAAGACGTTTGAGATGCTTGGCATCGAAGACGAGGGGTTGAAAGTGACCTTGGCATCTTTCCAGTTGAAGGGGGATGCGGGTCAGTGGTGGAAGTTTACTAAGGGTCGTATAGGAGGTACGTGGGAGGCTTTTGTGAATGCTTTCCAGGAGAAGTTCTTATCTCCAGCAGTCAGGGAGAAGCTGCGAGACTAGTTTTGTCAGCTTAAGTAGTCAAGTTCTTCAGTGGCCGAGTTTGAGGCTGCATTTACTAGCTTGTCCAGGTTTGCACCTGAGTTGGTGGCGTCTGATGAACGCCGTTGTATTGAGTTTGAGAAGAAGTTGAGGCGTGGCCTCAAGCTGAGAGTTGGGGGAACTATGATTCGGGATTATGGGCGTATGGTTGATGCTGCAACCCACATGGAAATCATGATGCAGGAGGAGGAGGAAGGACAAAAGGGCTCCAAGAGGAGTCAGGATGGTCAGAGTGATGGTAGGAGACAGAAGGGTTTTAATCCTCAGCAGTCTCAAGGTAGCTTTTTTAGATCGACTTTTCCTGTGCCGAATGTTAGTTCGGGGAAAGGCAGTCAGGGAGACATTACCTGTTTCAAGTGTGGCCAGCTGGGCCACAAGTCTCCAGTTTGTCCTCAGAGGGGAGGAGTGCAGAGGGTAGCATCATCTTCGGCTCGATCTCAGAGCCAGAGTCAGGGTAGAGGCCAGCCACTCTCGTGTTATCAGTGTGGTCAGCCAGGGCATATGAAGAGGTATTGCCCGCAGTTGGGTGGCACATCTGGTGCATCTGGTTTGAGGCCGATTCAGGGTCAGCAGCCAGCTCAGTCGGGTCAGGCCTCGAGGGCCAATCAGGGGGCTTCATCGTCCCAATCGGTGCAGCAATCTTATGCTCCTAGGGGTGAGCAGGTTGATCAGAGGTCGTCTGGGCGCATGTATGCTGTTACCGCGCAGGATCTTGTGCCGGCACCATCAGTTGTGAGAGGTACCTTCTTGTTTTGTAACTCGGTTGCTAATGTTTTGATTGATACAGGTGCATCCCATTCCTTTGTGTCTGCTGCATTTGCATCTGTTTTGGAGTTGGAGTTAGCACAGTTAGCATCTCCTATTTGTGTAGTGTCACCTCTTGGGGGTGAATTGATTTTGAAACAAGGTGTTAGGGGTTGTGATATAGAGGTTGATTACCATAGAATCCCATTTTCCTTTGTCGTTATGCCTATGAGGGGTTTCGATGTTATTTTGGGTATGGACTGGTTATCGTCATACTGGGCAGTTATTGATTGCTACCGCCAAAGAGTCACTTGTTGTACCGTGAGCGGAGAGTATTTTCATTTTCTGGGGGACCGGGTTGGTAATGTGTTGCCACCGGGGTATGTCCCGCGAGGACGGAGTGAGCTTAGTGGTCTACTTGCTAACCTTTCGATTAGTGAGGATGATGAGTCTCAGATTGTGTTGCCAAGGGTAGTTTATGAGTACTCGGACGTTTTTCCTGAGGATCTTGTTGGTTTGCCGCCGCATCGGGAGATTGAGTTCTCTATTGACCTAGTGCCCGGCACGGCGCCGATTTCTATGGCACCTTATCGTTTTGCCCCAGCCGAGTTAGTTGAGTTGAAGATTCAGCTCCAGGAGTTACTAGACAAAGGTTATATACGTCCTAGTGTTTCGCCGTGGGGAGCACCGGCCCTCTTTGTTAAAAAGAAAGGTGGTGCTTTGAGACTTTGTATAGATTACCGGAAATTGAATCGGGCTACGGTTAAGAATAAGTACCCTATGCCTCGTATAGATGATCTGTTCGATCAGTTGAAGGGTTCCCGTTGTTTCTCGAAGATAGACTTGAGATCGGGTTATCATCAGTTGAGAGTCAAGGAGGAGGATATTCCGAAAACGGCATTCCGTACGCGGTATGGCCACTATGAGTTTCTGGTGATGCCATTTGGGCTCACCAATGCACCGACAGTTTTTATGGATTTGATGAACCAGATATTCCGGGAATTTTTAGATCGTTTTGTAGTCGTATTCATGGACGACATACTTATCTATTCACCTTCTGAGGAGAAGCACAAGGAACACTTGAGAGTGGTGCTTGAGTTACTTAGAGCCCATAAGCTTTATGCTAAGTTTGGAAAGTGTGAGTTCTGGCTAGAAGAGGTCAAGTTCTTAGGCCATGTAGTGTCTGGGGAAGGAGTGTCTGTTGATACATCCAAGACTGAGGCAGTGCAAGATTGGGCACAGCCTAAGAGTGTGTTTGAGATCCGCAGTTTTCTGGGGTTAGCTGGGTATTATCGTCAGTTTGTGAAAGATTTCTCCAGATTAGCTTCGCCTTTGACTAGATTGACTCGGAAAGGAGTCAAATTTGTATGGAGTGAGACTTGTGAAAAGTCGTTCCAGGAGTTGAAAGTTAGACTGACCACCGCTCCAGTCTTGATTATTCCAGAGAGAGGGTTGGGTTATGCAGTCTATTGTGACGCCTCACGAGAGGGTCTGAGTTGTGTATTAATGCAGGAAGGGAAAGTAGTTGCCTATGGCTCACGTCAGTTGAAAATTCACGAGCAGAATTACCCTACGCATGATCTAGAGTTAGCAGCTGTGATTTTTGCCTTGAAGATTTGGAGGCATTATCTTTATGGTGAGAGATTCAAGGTATTCTCGGATCATAAGAGTCTGAAATATTTGTTTACACAGAAAGACTTGAACTTGAGGCAGAGGAGGTGGATGGAGTTCATAGAGGATTATGACTTTGAATTGCATTATCATCCGGGAAAGGCCAATGTGGTGGCCGATGCCCTTAGTAGAAAACCTGTTGGTGTCATAGCTAGTATAGCCATCCGAGAATGGGAGATGTTGGGTGCACTTGGGGAGTTTGATTTACTTTTGGGTGAATCCGTTGAGGCTGCGGCCTTGTTTTCTGTTGTTGCACAGCCTACACTTGTGACTCGAGTGTTAGAGGTTCAGAGGGGTGACCTTGAGGTAGAATCGCTTCGTGAGAAGATTTCCGGTGGGAAGGTTGAGAAGGGTTTGACGGTGTATTCCGACCTGAGTGTGAGATACCGAGACCGTCTGTTTGTGCCGGAGTCTTGCCGAGAGGAGGTACTCCGAGAGTTCCATCATTCACGCCTTGCGGTGCATCCGGGAGGCACTAAGATGTATCGGGATTTGGGTCGCCAGTTCTGGTGGCTGGGTATGAAGAGAGATGTGGCAGCTTTCGTATCTAAATGCCATATTTGTCAGCAAGTGAAGGCCGAACATCAGAGGCCAGCGGGTTTGTTGCAACCCTTGCCTATTGCCGAGTGGAAATGGGAACACGTCACTATGGACTTCGTTGTGGGTCTTCCGAGGACTCAGCGGGGTAGTGATGCTATTTGGGTGGTTGTAGACCGGTTGACTAAGTCGGCGCACTTCATTCCTATGCGCGTGAGAGATTCGATAGATCATCTTGCCGACTTGTACATTCGGGACATAGTGAGGTTACACGGGGTTCCAGTGACGATCGTCTCAGATAGAGATCCTCGTTTTACTGCCAGGTTGTGGCAGAGTTTGCAGAGTGCCTTAGGCACTAAGTTGACCTTTAGCACGGCTTATCATCCTCAGACTGATGGACAGTCCGAGCGTACTATTCAGATCCTTGAGGATATGCTTCGGGGTTGTGTTCTAGACTTTAGTGGGTCGTGGGAGAGGCACTTGCCGTTGGTGGAGTTTGCCTACAACAACAGTTTCCAGTCTAGTATCGGTATGGCACCATTTGAGGCCTTGTATGGCCGACCGTGTAGATCTCCTGTTTGTTGGGCCGAGGTGGGTGATGCACCTCTGTTGGGTCCGGAGTTGGTGAGGGAAACGACGGAGAAAGTTGAGCTTATCCGTAAGAGGCTTGTTACAGCACAGAGTCGTCAGAAATTTTATGCCGACCGTAGGAGGAGACCTTTGGTGTTTGAGGTGGGTGATCATGTCTTTCTGAAGATATCACCTAGACGGGGTTTGATGAGGTTTGGGAAGAGCGGGAAGTTGTCCCCTCGATTCATTGGTCCGTTTGAGATCCTTGAGAGGATTGGCGAGGCTGCTTATCGTTTAGCTTTGCCGCCGCAGCTGTCCGGAGTACATGACGTGTTTCATGTGAGTATGCTTCGGAAGTATGAGCCGGATCCATCACATGTGTTGGATTGGACCAAGTTAGTGGTTGATGATGATGTCTCGTATGAGGAGAGACCGATTCGAGTCTTGGATAGGCGGGATCAAGTTTTGCGAGGCAAAACCATCCCTTTGGTCAAAGTTTTGTGGAAACACCACGGAGTGGAGGAAGCCACTTGGGAACGTGAGTTGGAAGTCCGCGAAAAATACCCGGGCATGTTTATCGATTTGTAATCTTGTATTTAGATTTTGTAATATTATTGAACTTAAGAGCTTTACATATATCTTAAGTTGTAAAACATTGAGTATGTTTTGGTAAATGGGTGTATCTTGAAACTTACTTCATTATAGAAGTTTAGTGTAACATTGCATATGTTGATTACATTGTTAAATGTGTTGTATATATCATGCAATTGAATATGATATGGGAATTGCTAACATTGAAAGGAATAATGCATAATAGTGATGCAGGCGGAAATGTATGTTGTTTTATATATATATTGTGAGATGCCTCTTGATAAAGAGATGAAGTGACCAGTATTGGGTCAAGCTGTTTATTATTGTTATTTAATATCTTTGGGAATTGAGAAAAACTTGTTTTTTTTTTTATAAACTTATGCTTAATTTCGGGGACGAAATTCTTTAAAGGGGGGGAGGTTATAGCGACCCCGGTCTTTTCCCATATGATTATTGTATCCGGACTTAGGTTTCGTAGCTCCTGCCATTGTAATATGATTGTTACCGTCCTTTAATTTCCTATTTCTGAGTTGGAGGATGCAATGGGCAGGTTTGTAGCAGGTTGGTTGAGCTTGGGAGAAATGGGTTGCTGCCCAGAATTTTGACTCTTCGCTCGAGCGAGCATTTATTCGCTCGAGCGAGCTCTTTGTTTTGGTCCGTCGCTCGAGCCAGGGTTTCCTCGATCGAGCGAGGATTGCGTTTTGTAGTTAGACCTGAGAGTAGAGGGTTTTGGCTCGAGCGAGATTTTCTTCGCTCGAGCGAGTTAGTTCGTTCTTCGCTCGAGCGATAGTTCCTTCGCTCGAGCGTGTGTCTGGTTACAGACCTGAGGGTTTGAGTTCTTCGCTCGATCGAGTTTTCTTTCGCTCGAGCGAGCTTTTGGGTTGTTGGCTCGAGCAAGGATTCCTTGGCTCGAGCGTAGCTTCTCTGTGTCTGGTCGCTCGAGCGACCAAGTCTTCGCTCGAGCGAGCCTGTCCAGTTTATATACGCAGCAGCGGGTTTTGATCAGTCTTTTTCATTTTCTTTTTGATTCCAAACCCTAGGTCCGACTTCTCTTTCTCCCTACTCACCTTCTTTCTTAGGTTTGATCTATTTAGAGTGTGTTTCTACCCTAGTTGCTTTATTAAAAAGATAGAGGGAGTCGAGGGCTTTCATTTAATCTGAACATTTGGCGATTTGGAGCACATTGGTATTTGGGCACTCATCTCTGTCTTCACCATTTGGGTTGTTTTCTTCGAGGTAGGGATTTCCTACTCCATTTTATAGGTTTTGTTCTAAGTTTTGGTATATTGATATGTTGGGGTTACTTTGGTAATTTTGGGAAAAACCCTAGTTGTATTAATTAATTAATTTGTATAATTAATTTAAGGGAATTGGGGAATTTGGTTAAATTCATGAAATTGAGGAATTCATTGATTAAATGGTGTAGTTGGATAATTTAAATCACTCACCTATTGAATTGTTGATATATTTATTTCCAAATCTAGAAATAACTGTTTTGGGCTATCGGTGGAGGATAGTCGTGATTGTTGTAGACATTGCATGTGGATTAGGGATAACTGAAACTAATCACATTGGTTGAGTCATTCATTTTGACTGCTGAATTAATACAGACATTATGTGTATTGATTGTATGTTATATGTTATGTGTTTACATACATTGTTTTGTGTGGGAGGAGATAGGGGATGTACTCCACGGTTTAGGGGAAGATAGGGGATGGACCTCTAAACCGGATTTTGTTTGGGAGGAGATAGGGGATGGACTCCATTAGCATCACTTTTATGTGTGCTTATTTATATAGAAGTGTTTTTATTGATACAGCATTAAAATGTGTATCAATCTGGAAGTATGAAGTGTTTTGATTTGAGCTTGAGTCTCATTTGTTTGTTGACATTGGAAGAATGTGAATATGATATATATAATTCACTGTTGTAAGTTTGGCCAGGTTCTGAGCCATATTGATAAAGTTGAAAAGTAAAACGTGTCTTAGACAATAGTGTTATGAGACTGTAAAATGAAGTAATTGATTATCTTGGTTAACCATCTATTGAATGCTATTGCTTTATTCATTGCCTATATTTGGTTTAGTATATTTCTACTGGGCTGTGGCTCACCCTTTATGGGAACATCATTTTCAGGCTCAGGGGATAAGCTACCTCCAAGGACTTAGCTTGGAAGGACTTGGATTTTGAAGACTATTTTTTTTAGTTATTTGTTTTTCATTGTTAGTACATGTAAACACTCAAGCCTAGGGCTTTATTTATATTTGAGTTAGAACTCATACTTTTGTGTCCAAGTGTTGGCTTGGAAAGATGTAAGCCGGTAGGGCATTTACTTTGATGTTACATGTAATGCTTCGTTTAGTAAGACTCTGATGGATATTATAATGAATTATTAAAGTGTTTTCTTTAAATAATGCATGTCAATGATATATATATATATATATATATATATAATGGGTTAATTCTGAGGGCGTTACAACTAGAATTCAACTAGATAATCCAATCCACAATGTAAATTAATATAAAAAAAAGAAGCTATAGCCATTTTCAAAATGATAAAACAAATAAATATATATATATATATTTTTTGAAAGAAAACAAATAAATACTTGAACGCGTATAATTAAACAGACACACCATGCGTCACCCACCTCATAGTTGTTCGGATCCAAGAAGAGAAAGAGGGGAAGAAGAGCCAAGCACATAAGAAGAGAGAGAGAAGAGGATCCGAACGACTGTTCTTTCTCATAAATAGGGGAAGAAGAACCAAGCGCATAGGAAGAGGTGTTCAAGTATTTATGAGCCAAGCACATAGGAACGGCCGCAAAAAAAGACGACAGAGGAAGAACAGCCAAGCTTCAACACTGTCGTTCAAGTATTTAAGAGGTGTTCAAGTGTTCAAGTATTCAAGTATTTCAGTTTTTTTATGATAATTATTTTTTATTTTTTATTTCTTAACCAAATTAATTTTTAATTTTTTTAAAAATTTTCTAAAAATCAAACCATACATAGCTTAAGAATCTTTTGATAAGTCATTTCTTACGTTAGTAACTTGTTTAATTATTTGTTAATTTTACGACATTTTTACCATCAAGTCTGTTTGATAACTATTTCGATTTCAGTTTTTAATTTATATTTAAAATTTTTTAAAAAACTATCATAAAAACTTGTTTGATAATTTTTTGGTTTATAAATGGTTGTCTTAGTTTGTAAATTTGAGGAAAAAATGTAAATTCAAAAAATGAGTTTACGTTGGTTTTTAAATAGAAATTTAAAAACTTTACTAACAAAATTTTTTTTCAATTAATTTTTTTTTTCAAATAATTTTTTTTCCAATTAATTTTTTTTTTCAATGAATTTTTTTCTAACTAATACTAACCAAGGGAGCAATTGGTAATGCTACTTTAAACCTTAGGGAGGAGATTGTAATTTCTAAAATATGAGGGGTGTCAATGTAATTTACCCAATGAGGGCAAAATTGGTATTTAAAAAAATTAAATTGTTGAAGGGGGGAATCTGTAATGAAACTTTAAATCTCAGGGGGAAGATGTAATTTTCAAAAGGTGAGGGAGGAACTGTAATAAACATAAACCTCAAGGGGCGTCAGTGTAATTTACCCATATATAAAATAGAGAGAAAATTTGACTTTTTAGTGATTTTTAAAGGGTAAACTACCAATAGATCCTTATAATTGGACTTAATTCTCATCAAGTCCTATTGAAAATAAGTCATAGTATTAAAAATAAATCATAGTAAAATTGTCATTAAATTTTTTTTTTTTTTTTTTTTTTGACAATTGTTTGCATATGTAGTTAAAAATTGACAATTAGTAGCTCTTTCTACCACAGTTTTTATAGATTATCGCTAAAATTTACAATTAATAACATTTTTTTGTAACGAATTTTTTAAACAGTCGCTGAAAATTAAAAATTAGTGACACTTTTTGTGACGATTTTTTTAAATTATCGCTAAAATTTAAAATTGGTGACATTTTTTGTGACAATTTTTAAACTAGCGTTGAAAATTAATAATTAATGATATTTTTTAATAGTATTTGATGAAATGTCATTAATTATCATAGGACCTATTAGATAATAAATTCACCCATTAAGACCTCTATGTAAATTTTCTATTTTTTAACTTTTTAATTAAAATATTGTATTGCCAAAATAAGACTTATAAGTCTAAGTTGCTGAAATAAGCAAATTGTCATTTA
Organism: Camellia sinensis; assembly: GCF_055761805.1. Taxonomy (NCBI): domain Eukaryota; kingdom Viridiplantae; phylum Streptophyta; class Magnoliopsida; order Ericales; family Theaceae; genus Camellia; species Camellia sinensis. The sequence goes on along the minus strand of NC_138971.1, from coordinate 120,224,650 downwards.
ACTATTTTTATTCCTGTCAAAAAATCAATACCAGACTCAGATTGAAAAAAAAAAAGAGGGTAGTATCCCTTAATTAGCAAGATTTATTTTTATTTATATTTTTTTTAAAAAAAATTTTGTGGGATAATATTTGAATCAAACTCACATTCTTCTTCCTTGAGGGGTGAGAGAATGACAAGCAGGGCCACTCATGTAATTAAATTTTTATTGAATAAAATTAGAGTGCTGCTATTAGCACCCCATAAATTATTTAAGACGCTTCAATTTATAACCTTTTTTATTACAATAATAACCTCAAATAAAATTATTAAAAAGGATATCATTAATTTTGAGACACCCTATCTCATAATTAAACCTATACACGCACTACATCATGAATTAGGGTTTATGAGAGCACCCACCTCCATCACCATCCATCCATCTTTCCTAAATCCCACTTTCAAAACCTACCTACCCTCAAAACCTTGAAAACCCTTTGGCGACAATATTCCGGCAGTAACAATAGGGACCATTTGACTATCTACACTTCTCCGGCAATGGCAATATTCCGACGGTAACAGTGGCAACCCTTTGGAGGAATACAAGCCCCAACATTACTTATTTGTTCAGGATAAATACAAGTCCGAACATGAAAATTTAACATATTGAATAATCAAAATTGTTAACGCTTACAGAAATTTTTATTTTTTTAAGTTCGGGAATGCAGGCCCGAACATTATTTTTTTGTTTGGGAAGGCATTCCTGAACAAATAAGCAATGTTCGAGGATGTAGGTCTGAACATGGAATCTTTTTAATACATTGAATAGTCAAAATTGTCAACGCTTGCAGAAGTTTTCATTTTTTCAAGTTTGGGAATACAGGCCTGAGCATTCCCGAACAAATAAGTAATGTTCAAAAATGCAGGTCCGAGCATGAAAATTTCTTAACACATTGAATGGTAAAAAATTTTAACACTTGCAGAAGTTATCGAAAGTAGTCCAAATCCATTTTTAGGTTCAAAAGTTATTCATTTATCACGTAGCTTTGATAATATTGCTACGTAGTTTTCTGTTGAACTCACAATTTTATAATATCTACTAACAAAACCAATCAAACCAATTATTATAATTTTTTTCCTGTAAGAGAAGAAATTATTACGAGAAAACTAAGAAATTATGTATATATATATATATATATATATATATATAGAGAGAGAGAGAGAGAGAGAGAGAGAGAGAGAGCATACTAATTGTGATAATGGTGGATGAGGCAGCAAAGACAGTAATCACATTGACTTTTCTTCTTCTTGGTAGGTTTGTTAGGATTTTTTGGAAGAGTGGTTTTTTGGGGTATGGAGGTGTGCATTCAATGGATGGAATATTTTCACAAGGATAATTTTGGTATTATTTGGGGGGAAAAAGAAATTTTGAGGGTTTCAAAATTTATAAGTGGGGGTCCAAAGAAATTGAGGATCCAAAATAATTTATGGGATGCTGTGGGGATGTATTTTCTGAATACCAACACGTGGCATGGTGATGCCGACGTGTCAACCGAGGTGCCACGTGTCCTGGTAGTTATGTCCTGGTAGGCAAGGCCGAGGTGATCTCCGAAGATATCGGAATCCGAGATAAGCGGATAAGGGACAAGAGTCCTAGAGTAAAGAGAAGACTTTGCTAAGATAAAGATAAAGCTCTTAGAGAGTTTATCTTTATCTCTTGAAGAGTCCAAAGTTAACATTAAATTGGAGTCCATAGAAGTCAGACTTCTAGTAGGACTTGGATTAAGTAAACTATAAAAGAGAGGCACCTCCGTGGGTCTAAGGTACACCGTTTTATACTCAAGCTTGTGAAGTTTAGCACTTGATTATCTTTGAGAGATATACTGACTTGATCGTCGGAGTGCCCCCGGGTGGAAAAGCCATCGCCGGAGCCTTTTCTTTCTGTTGCAGGTTCACTGAAGCCATCTATTCTGCCGGTGCTCTCCAGCTGATTACTAGGCGGGCAGTGTGGTCGGAAAATCACCCACACAATTTGGCGCCGTCTGTGGGAATCTTAGAAGAATAGATGGCCAGTGACGGACAGAGGGAAAACATTGGGGGCGACACTCCTGCTAGGAGTGGCAGACCAATTGATCTTGACATTGAAGGAGACGACCACAATACAGAAAATCATGACCAAGGCCACGGAGAAAAAGACGTCGGCCAGGAGGGCGGTACTTCGAAGAAAACAGACCAAAACAAGTATTATAACGAAGATAACCTTCAGGTATGGAGGGATAGGTGCCTACGGAGAGATGAGGAAGTAAAAGACATGGCAAACAAGTTGGCAGACCTACAGTCAGTGGTCAACTTCATGATGCAAAACAATGTTATGCAGCCACCATACCCGCTGTAAGATACGCCGATGCCGGCAATTAACACCCAGAAGGGAGGAAGGAAAGCAATCCCCGAAGCTCCTTAGCACACCAGGAGTGGAAGACACTCACACCGACCTTCCAGGGAAGGCGGACGAGAGGAGCCGAGGCAAGAAGAATCCAGAAGGACACATCGAATGAAGGATCTAGGGCCTAAAGAACATCGGCATGTTCAAGGGCAGGCACTCTGCTTTGACACAACCCATGGAGAAAGATCGAAACGGGCCCACCATGAGGCCGAAAGCAGTGTGCCCAAAAAATTGAAGTCCAGAGATAGCCGAGCTCCAGGTAGGAGTAAGGAAGACTTGAGAGATTACCTCAAAAGGAGGCAGCAGAATGTTGAAGCCGATGTGACATCCCCAGTTAAGCCGAGAACACCATTCTCGGTGGAACTGGACAAATTCGAAGCACCAAAGAGATTCAGTATGCCAAGGTTCTAAATTTATTATGGTAAGTCAAATCCCAACTTTCATGTTGGACTGTACCTGAACTCAATGGCATTATACAGTGGGAACGAGCCGTTGCTCTGCAAAGTATTTCCCTCATCCTTTGGGGAAATTGCATCTGATTGGTTCCATAAACTACCAAAGGGAAGCGTAAAGACATGAGAAGGCCTGGCCGAGATGTTTGTGGCCAAGTTTGTAACGAACAAACTACAGCCCTTGAGGGTCGATGCCCTGATGGCTTTAAGAATCACCAAGGAAGAAGGCCTTAGGGCCTACGCGAAGAGGTACTACGAGGTGTTCAATCGAATACCCGAATGTAACCAAGAAGTGGCGGTTGTGTTTTTCAAGAACGGCCTGAAAGATGACTGCCCACTACGGAAGTCTTTGGCAATAACATTGCCAAAAAGCATGGAGGAACTCATGGCGAGAATCGAGAAGTACGCCAGAGCCGAGGAAGATACATCGGGAAACAAAGAGATGAAGCAGGAGAAGGGAAACGGCTCGCCGAAGCGAGGCCGAGGTAACAACGGACCGACCAAACAAGAAACAGAATTGAAGGGTAAACAGGCAGTGACGACGGTGTTTCGAATCCCTATCCATAAGGTCTTGGATCAAATATGAAACCAACCCTATTTCAGAACTCCAGCAAGAGCACCAGGGGAATTCATGGGAAGAAACGTTGGTAGGCATTGTGCTTACCACAATGAAGAAGGGCACCCAACTCACGGTTGTAGAGCCCTAAAAGCACACTTAGAAGATTTGGTAAGGCAAGGCTATCTAAGGGACCTTATTGATGAGGCCAGGACAAGAGAGGAACAGGCAAGATTGCCTCAAGCACCAGCAGCACCGCCTCTCCCAACACAGCAACCACAGGCAGGAGGACCACGGGTGGTTAATGTAATCTACTCAAAGGTGAACGAAAGCGACATACGGGGAGAAACCCAAAGAGTAAAACACCTGCAGCACGTGAACCAGGTCGGATATAAAAGACCTCGGCCTGAAGAATGCCAAGGACCGATGATAACTTTCACTGAAGCCGACCTGGAGTTGGTCCAACATCCGCATAATGATGCCTTGGTAGTATCCCTCCAGGTTGGGGAATGCCAAGTGAAACGCATCCTGATAGATCAAGGCAGCTCTTGTGACATCATGTACATCAGATGTTACAAGGAGCTGGGCCTTCACCCTGACAACTTGGAACAATCCAGCAACCCTATGGTCGGCTTCAATGGAACGCCGACATGGCCACTGGGCGCAACAAGCATGGAAGTACAAGTAGGTACTAAAAAGATCAAGACAGAATTTATGGTGATTGACACACCCTCACCATATAACATCATCTTGGGAAGACCATGGTTGCATGCAATGGGGGCAATTCCCTCAACACTGCATCAACTACTACGGTTCCCAACAGAGCATGGGATTGAAGAAGTCAGAGGAGATCAACTGCAGGCAAAAACTTGCTCCATGGCAGCAATGAAGACCACTTGCAGCATTCGAAAGCCAAAAGAGGCAGAGATTGAAGACGAGGACATGGAGGTTCTAGAAGATGTCGGCAAGGAGCCGACCGAAAAAAGTGAAGAGACACTAAAGAAAGTCCTTGTCCAGGAGGGCGACGAAGAACGCTTCTTTCTTCTCGGCTCAGGCTTAGCCGAAGAAGAGGAAAAAGAACTGAAAGATTTTTTGAGAGCCAACATTGAGGTGTTCGCCTGGACACCTTACGAGATGCCTGGAATTGACCCCGAGGTCACTTGCCACAGATTGAATGTCGACAGGTCGGCAAAACCTGTGATTCAACGAGCCAGAAGACCGACGTTGATGCACGTCGAAGCAATAGAACAAGAAGTAGATAGACTTCTGGAGGCCAGGGCCATCCGAGAAGTTCACTACCCAACTTGGTTGTCCAACACAGTAGTAGTGAAGAAGAAGAACGGCAAATGGAGGGTCTGTGTAGACTTTACCAGCCTCAACAAAGCCTGGACCAAAGACAGCTTTCCTCTACCCAAGATTGACCAGCTAGTAGATGCAACTTCAGGGTATGAAAGGATGAGTTTTTTGGATGCATACAGAGGGTACCACCAGATTGCCATGTACCCTCCAGACGAGGAGAAAACCGCGTTCATCACCCCTAAAGGATTGTACTGTTACAAGGTAATGCCTTTTGGGTTGAAAAACGCAGGAGCAACTTACCAAAGGTTAGTAACAAAAATGTTCAAGCACCTGATTGGTAAAACGGTAGAAGTCTACATCGATGACATGGTCGTGAAGACCAAGGAATCTAAGGGTCATCTTGCCGACCTAAAAGAAGTCTTTGATATACTCAAAACATATCAGCTCCGACTCAACGCATCAAAGTGCGCATTTGGAGTTGGATCAAGTAAGTTTTTAGGGTATCTGGTAACGAGAAAGGGCATTGAGGCCAGCCCAGACCAAATCAAGGCCATCCTACAGCTGTAGAGCCCGATGTCGGCAAAACAGGTTCAGATGCTTACTGGAAGGGTCGCAGCCCTAAATAGATTCATCAGCAGAAGCTCAGATAAATACAGACCCTTCTTCAACTTGGTGAAAAAAGCCACAGACTTTCTGCGGACAGAAGAATGCGAAGCCGCTTTAACCGACCTAAAGAAATACTTGACCACAACTCCGATTCTTTCCAATCCAGAACCAGGGGAAGAACTATATTTGTACTTGGCAGTTTCAAAGCACGCAGTCAGTGCAGTACTAATCCGAGAAGAAAAAGGGGAGCAAAAGGCTGTTTACTATGTAAGCAAAACTCTGGCCAGTGCAGAAACAAGGTATCTACCACTGGAGAAATTAATGCCAGCCTTAGTAATGGTTTCAAGGAAGCTGAACCATTACTTTCAGGCACATAAAATTGCGGTCTTAACAGAGCATCCATTGAAGTCCTTATTAGAGCAAGGAGACTTCACAAGAAGGATAGCAAGATGGGCCGTAGCCCTAGGTCAGTATGATCTGGAGTTCAGGCCGAGAACAGTGATTAAAGGCCAAGTTTTGGCCAACTTCGTGGCAAAATTCACCCCCGAAACCACTGAACATCGGGCTCCGTTGAGCCAGGATGAACATTGTCCTAGCAAGCAAGGAGAATCTCAGCCAAAGACCAAAGAGCAAAAGAAGGAAAAACTCAGACCCTACAGCATCTACATCGGCGACTCATTCAGACTGTTTGTCGATGGAAGTTCAAACCGACAAGGAGCAGGGACAGGAGTACTGCTGATATCTCCAGATGGAGAAATAATAGAATAGTCCATCCGTTTGGGGTTCAAGGCCTCAAACAATGAAGCGGAATACGAAGCATTAATTGCAGGGCTTAAACTGGCAGCAGCAGCAGAAACAGATGAGGTAATAGTTTTTTGTGATTCACAACTTATTGTTAACCAGTCCACAGGTGAATTTGCCACCAGGGACGAAAGGATGTCGGCATATGCAAAAGAGGTCATCAGATTGGCAGCCTTATTTCAGAACTGCCGACTACTCCAAGTTAGCCAAGATGACAACACCCACGCCGACGCGTTGGCAAACCTGGCAAGTTCAATACAGACTGGAAAAACAAGGACAATTATGATCAACTATATGTCGGGCCCAAGCATAGAACCAGAGAACACAGAGCAGCAAGCAATGTGTGTGGACAAGGGGCCAAGCTGGATGGATGCAATTGTTGCATTCCTGAAAGAAGGAAAGCTGCCAGAAGACCGTAAGGAGGCACACAAAGTCAGACTGAAATCAGCAAGATTCTGTCTAACAGAAGATGGACACCTCTACAGAAGGTCCTTCACTGGACCACTTTTAAGGTGCGTACACCATTTTCAGGTTGAAGATTTCCTATATGAAATTCATGAAGGAATTTGTGGAAGCCATGCTGGGGGCAGATCATTAGCCCACAGGGCCATTACCCAGGGGTATTGGTGGCCCTACATGCAGAAGGATGCTGAAGCCTACGTAAAGAAGTGTGAACAATGTCAAAAATTTGCACCTTTGATACATCAGCCAGTTGCTGACCTAAACCCAGTATCCAGCCCTTGGCCGTTTGCCCAATGGGGCATGGATCTGGTTGGGAAACTTCCCCAGACAACTGGGCAGAGAAAATACTTGCTGGTGGCAATAGATTACTTTACAAAGTGGATAGAGGCAGAATCTCTTGCCAAAATCCGAGATGTGGACGTCAAGAACTTTATATGGAGAAACATCATCACCAGATTTTGGATTCCAAGAGCAATAGTTGCCGACAATGGAACACAGTTTGACAGCAAACTCATCAAGAACTTTTGTGCGAAATTCAAGATCAAGAATTACTTTTCAACACCAAGTTTTCCCCAAAGTAATGGGCAAGCAGAAGCATCCAACAAAGTAATTTTGGATGGAATAAAAAATAGGCTGCAGGCAGCAAAAGGAAAGTGGGTAGACGAGTTACCCAACATACTTTGGGCATATCGGACTACGCCGAGAAGATCAATAGGGGAATCCCCCTTTGCCATGGCATATGGCACAGAAGCAGTCATCCCATTGGAGATCGGCATCCTAGGGATCAGAACCCAGGGAGTAGAGAATGGCACCAACGATATAATCTTAGCCCGAGATCTGGATCTTTTGGAAGAACGAAGAAAGAAAGCTGCAATTCAGCTCGCAATATACCAGCAACAGCTTGCCAGAGCTTACAACAAGAAGGTCAATCCAAGAGATTTTCAAGTCGGCGACCTAGTCCTGAGAAAAGTCTTCGGCAACAAGAAAGATCCCAGAGAGGGCAAGCTTGGCCCAAACTGGGAAGGACCCTACAGAATTACTTCGGTATTAGGCAATGGAGCTTATCGGCTTGAAGATAATGAGGGCAAAGCATTGCCAAGACCTTGGAACACTTGTAATTTGAAATTTCTTCTATCATTAGATGTGCAGAATTTTTGGCCAATATCATCAATAAAATCTTTTCCCTTTTTTCTTTAAAACACATACAATTGATAAAGTTACATATTGGTGTTTTTTGAAACATGAATAATGAGAACCTAAGAAGAACTCAGGTTCACATTGGGGGCAGAGAAAAGACAGAGATTATTCCTTAATTCACTTGTTGAAATTTGTAGCAATTTACAAGTTGGAATTAAGCTGATTTCTTATCTTCACTTGTTGAAATTTGTAGCAATTTACAAGTCGAAGTTAAGCCGAGATTATTCCTTAATTCACTTGTTGAAATTTGTAGCAATTTACAAGTTGGAATTAAGCTGATTCCTTATCTTCACTTGTTGAAATTTGTAGCAATTTACAAGTCGAAGTTAAGCCGAGATTATTCCTTAATTCACTTGTTGAAATTTGTAGCAATTTACAAGTTGGAATTAAGCTGATTCCTTATCTTCACTTGTTGAAATTTGTAGCAATTTACAAGTCGAAGTTAAGCCGAGATTATTCCTTAATTCACTTGTTGAAATTTGTAGCAATTTACAAGTTGGAATTAAGCTGATTCCTTATCTTCACTTGTTGAAATTTGTAGCAATTTACAAGTCGAAGTTAAGCTGAGATTATTCCTTAATTCACTTGTTAAAATTTGTAGCAATTTACAAGTTGGAATTAAGCTGATTCATTATCTTCACTTGTTGAAATTTGTAGCAATTTACAAGTCGAAGTTAAGCCGAGATTATTCCTTAATTCACTTGTTAAAATTTGTAGCAATTTACAAGTTGGAATTAAGCTGATTCCTTATCTTCACTTGTTGAAATTTGTAGTAATTTACAAGTCGAAGTTAAGCCGAGATTATTCCTTAAGTCACTTATTGAAATTTGTAGCAATTTACAAGTTGAAGTTAAACCGAGATTACTGTTTCTCTTCGCTTGTTGAAATTTGTAGCAATTTACAAGTCAAAGTGAAACTAAGGTTATAGTTTACACACTTATAACAATCTACAGGTTGGTCCAACCAAAGAAGATGCTTAACACTTGTTGAAATTTGTAGCAATTTACAAGATAATGTTAAGCCGACATATGACCATCTGTTGAAATTTGCAGCAATTTACAGGTTAAGGTAAAAGCTAGGGATATTGTTTAAACACTTGTTGAAATTTGTAGCAATTTACAAGTAGATCATTGTTATAACTTGACAAAAAATTACAGTATATGTTAACACTTGTTGAAATTTGCAGCAATTTACAAGTAGGATTAGACCGAGATCACTGTTTAAATACTTGTTGAAACTTGGAAAAAAGTTTGCAAAGTTGACATTGAATAGTATATGCTTTACACCTGTTGAAATTTATGAAAAGTTTGCAGATCAGTATCTTGCCGAAGTAAAGCTTGAAGTTATTACACCCGAGGTATGTAACCCCGAGAAGATTGCACAAGGAAGAAAAGAAATATGTAAATCATGCAAAATATTATAAGTATGGAAACCACGCAGAAGCAATCAAAGAAAAGACAGAGATTCAAGCATTTAGAAAAGGAAAGCTGAGTTACAATTTACAAAATTAGGAGGCACGTCGGCCACACAAAAGCTTACATTGTTCAGAAAAAGATAAAAACAAAATACAAAAGAAGAACATAAAGCTAAGGGTCTTCTCCTCCAGATTGTTGGATTTGGAGATCAGCTACAACCTTGGCCTCCTTCTCTGATGCTATTTCGGCGTCAATTTCCTGAAGAGCTTGTTCGACAGTCTTAACCTCGGAAGGGATGCCGGCTGGAACAGTGTCAGGAACAGCTTCAGGGATAACCTCATCACCTTCTTCATCTTGAGTCAAGTCAAGGACTTGCTCATTCTGAGGAGGGGACTTAGCCTCATCAGCATCCTTCGGTTTTCTGACCAAAGCCTCATTCTCTTCCTCATCGGCGTCCTCAGACTCAGATTCAGATTCTCCTCCAGGTTGACTTGATGGAGGAGGAAGGGGGAACGGCAGAGGAATAGCATCGGCTTTGCGCAGTGGCGAATCATCAGGAATGTTTAGTTTTTTGGCAAGGGCCATCCAACCAAGGGAGAAGCCCCTGTTGCATGCCTGCCTGACTTGCAGTTTGTACTCCTCAGTGACGTCGGCCATTCCCTGGGAGTAAGCCTTCTCATCAGCTTCTTTAATCTCAGCTTCTTTGGTGGCCAGAGCCTTCTGAAGCTCTTTCTCAACCTGGGCCTTTTTGACCTCGGCCTCTCTCTTCTCGGCCTCAGCAACTTTTTTGATGGCCTCAGCAGACTCGACCTTTTCTTCAGCTAGGGTTTGGGCTTTGGTGGCAGCCTCAGCCTGGTCTTCCAGTTTTTTCATTTTTAACTGAAGAGTTTTGCTCTCCTTTTTTAGAGCAGAAACCTCCCTCTTCATATCGGCCAACCTCTCCCTTGTTTCAAAAGCTTGCATGGAGAGGGAGTGGGCATGTTGGATAGCCTGAAAGAACACAAGGCACAAATTGTTACAAAATTCTACAAATTAAGAAAGAAAACAGATTTCAACACAAAGACACTTACTTGGACAGAGTGTTACAGCATGAAGGCGTAGTTCTCATACTCACTCATCTTGGCATTTCGCTCAAGATCTCTTGGGAGGAGTAGAGCAGTACTTAGGGCGACGCCGACGTTTACGTCATCAGCACTATCGCTGGCTAGGATTGGCTTATCTTCCAGAGTAATCTCTGGTCTCCAAGGAACTTTTGGTATTCTAGAACCCGAGGTCGTCGCAGACGATGACCTCGGCTTTTTTGATTGGGTGGGTTCTGATGGCTGGGCCTCAGCAGACCTTTCTGCGGAGGTAGAAGCAGTCTTTTTACTCTCGGCCAATTGAGAGATGGGCAGAGCATCCTCAGCCTCAATCTCAGCGACTTTGGCCTTGGGCTGAGCCTTTTTAATTCTCTTCGGCTTTGGTGGGGGCATAGTTTGCGTCGGTTGAGCGTCAACATCCGTGGGAAGGTCGGCTAGGAGATCTTGGGCAACAGGCTTCGGGCGACCCATCTCAGCAGTTTTGACGAGTCGTCGCCGACGTTTTATTTCTGGAATTGGGATTAAGTATGGGGCTGAAGTTGATAGTTGGTCGGCTGGATCAGAGGTTGACCCTTGGTCAGCCCGAGATGTTGATGCTGTTTAAAGAATGGTAGCAGAGGGAGGAGATAGGCTCTTCTTCTTTCTTTTTGGGACGTTAGACAGTTTGGATTTGTATGTCGGAATAAAGTTCAGCAAGAGAGGTGCTTTCCTTTTGTGGACAGGTAAGTCCAGGAGCTTTTTCAGATCCCTGCTAAGAACGTAAGATTGGCGAAAGTCTTTCGCTGGCTTGCGAATGTCTACAAGAAGAAACAGACATTAGAAACATATAAAATATTGAAGACTTGAAAAGGAACAACTAAGGAAATAACACTGGGCTCTTACCCTTACCCTCTTTAACCGTTCGAGGAAGAGGGTATAGATGGACATCTTCGTCTGAGGCAAATTCCCAATTTTCAGAGACAATGAAGTAGTCATCTCCGGCCCCCTTGTTGGAGTCTGGGAGGTCGGCTACGATTTTGAATTCAGTAGACCTCGGCTTGAGGTAGTAAACGTAATCTTTTTCCTTGAGGCTAAGGGGGCACATGGTGTAACAATATTGTATGTCGGTTAGGGTGATTCTAATGTTTTCTTGTCTGGCTAAGGCGATGATACCAAAAATCACTCGGTAAGAGTTTATGGCAAGTTGCATAGGATTCAACCTATAATAATGCAGAATCTCGCGAAAAAGAATGTTCAGTGGAAGCCGAAGTCCACACTCAGTAAAGGCTACAATAGGGAGAGGCATGGTGTTTTCGGTAGGCATGATGGAGTCATCATCCCCAGCTAGTTTCAGGTGAACTTCGGCAGGGACGGAGAACTCCCGCCTAAAGTACTCAAGTTTGGTTGGGGTATCTACCCTATGTCTCCACATACCCATAACGTCGGCCTAAAAACAAGAGGGCTAGGTTTCAGAAAGAAAGGTGTTCTTAAGGGGCTATCCGGACCTCGGCGAAACCTTAGGTATATGCTGGTAAGGATTGTTTCAGTTTTCCCTAAATTGAAGGTTCTACAAACAAATCCCAAGCCTAAGAACTATGAAGATGAAGATCAAAGGCAAAGATTGAAAGAAAAAATTATAGGCAGAAATCTGGAAAACAAGAAACAAAGAACGACGTTTCAGAAACAAAGAACAGAGGTATGGTTCTCAAAAGTGAAAGAAATGCAGAAGTAAAAGGTCAAGAACAGTGGCAAGAAAAGTATTAAAACAGTGCAAGTGTTCAAGAGATGAGTAAAATCTTGGAATAGACGCATCCAGATGAATATTTCAGCAAATCAAAGGTTTGAACAGCACAATAATGGCAATAAGTAAAACGAAAGCACATAAAAGAAATTGGGGATAAGAGGAACAGAGGCTTACCGGAACAAATGATGCTGGAATGAAAGTCGTCGAGGTAAGGCAACAGTTGTAGACGAAACGGAATGACGAAAGCTTCGCTGGAATGGAAGAATGAAGACAGTTGCAGAGCTTGGAGCTAGAGCAATGGCGGGTTTGAGAAAGTTTAGAGAGAGAGAGAGCCAGAAAATCAAATGCAAAAGTAAAGAAATGAAGATGGAGAGAAAAGTTTTGTAAAAAACTTGAAACGGCGGCAAAAAGCAGGGCATTTATTACGCCTGGAGCAACGCACACGTCAGACGGCGCAGATGGGTGAAATACAGTTTTCAGGCGCGTCACAGACACGGGCCAATGAGGATAAAACACGTGAGGGGAACGGTTGAGAAAAGGTGCATGACAGCTCATGCGCGTGGAGGAGTTCGTTTGAGTTCTTGTTCTTTGATGAAGGCATGTTGGCCTAAAATGAACGATCTCGGCTGAAGAGTTCTCACGCCGAGGTACTGGAAGAAAATACAGATATAGGTTCCATCACCTTAGAATGCCGAGGTAATAGAACCTAGGGGGTAGTTGTGGGGATGTATTTTCTGAATACCAACACGTGGCATGGTGATGCCGACGTGTCAGCCGAGGTGCCACGTGTCCTGGTAGTTATGCCGAGGTTACCTAGGCAAGGCCGAGGTGATCTCCGAAGATATCGGAATCCGAGATAAGCGGATAAGGGACAAGAGTCCTAGAGTAAAGAGAAGACTTTGCTAAGATAAAGATAAAGCTCTTAGGGAGTTTATCTTTATCTCTTGAAGAGTCCAAAGTTAACATTAAATTGGAGTCCATAGAAGTCAGACTTCTAGTAAGACTTGGATTAAGTAAATTATAAAAGAGAGGCACCCCCGTGGGTCTAAGGTACACCGTTTTATACTCAAGCTTGTGAAGTTTAGCACTTGATTATCTTTGAGAGATACACTGACTTGATCGTCGGAGTACCCCCGGGTGGAAGAGCCACCGCCGGAGCTTTTTCTTTCTGTTGCAGGTTCACTGAAGCCATCTATTTTGTCGGTACTCTCCAGCTGATTACTAGGCGGGCAGTGTGGTCGAAAAATCACCTACACAGATGCTAATAGCACCACTCTAAAATTATTCATAAAAAAGTTTAATTTCAACTATTGTATATTTTTAATACATAAAACTTATACCCTATTATTATCTTTTTCCACTAGATATGACTCTAAAATTGTAGATAAAAAATACATTATCTTAAATGAAAAATAAATAAATATGTTATTCTTAAAATCTTATTTTATAAAATTTTATTTAGCTGAATAGAGTCATATAAGGAATTAAAAAAATATCATAATATCACTTAATAAAAAGAATAATGATTCATCTTCCTAATTTTGCTCCCTTAATTCTACCTTTAATGATGTGGAATTGAGGAAGCTAAAGATGAGAGAAGGAGAGGAGTGTGAGACTATTTCATATGAGAGTAGACCACGTAATTAGATGTGGAATTGGGATAACAAAATTAGAGGAATGTAACATCATTCTAATGAAAATAATATAAAAATGTGTAATTAATTATTTATTAAACAAGTTACATGTGTCAACTTTGTATTATATAAAAAAAAAAACCGTGTTGTGCAAATTCTCGATACCAACATGTCCAATTTAATATTCATGTAATTGAGTTGTGTTATATTAATGTTCATGTAAAAACATAATTGACCTTTATTTGTTTCTCTTTTTGAATGATAAAAAAAGGACGCTCTATGGGAGTATCCAGGGCCGGCCCTGGGCATAGGCCCACTAGGCCATGGCCTAGAGCCCCTCAAAATAGACTAAAAAAAAAAGCCCTTCCTATTATAGTTTTGTGTAATATATTAGGTAGGTTTTAAGTTCAAAAAAAATTCAAGAAGACCCAATCTAGTTTAAAATAAATTGACCCATTAAAAAATTGAAAGGCCCATTCAAAAAAATTAACATTGTTATCCCATGAAAATAGACCCCAAAAAAGGGTCCCCTCATATTATAGTTTAGTGTAATATATTAGGTACGTTTTAAATCCAAAAAAAATTAAGAAAGGCCCAAACTAACTTAAAATAAATTGACCCATTAACAAATTAAAAGGCCCGTTTAAAATAATTAACATTGTTATCCATTGAAAATGATTTTGCAAAAAAACTAGATTATGCAAGTATGATTGATTTATTTGCTTCTAAAAATGCAAGAAGAACTAGGATCAAGCGACGCTGATTAGTTATTGTAATGTAATGCTAAGTATTTTTTGAGATTTTGACACAAATCTATTGTCTTTTGCCTTCAATTTTTTTTTTCCCCATTCAATGAAAAAAAAAATATGAAGGGTCCCAAAAATTTATTAGTTAATTATCGGTTTTGGGCCCTAGAAATCTCAGGGCCGGGCCTGGAAGTATCATAGTATCTATAGACCCTGGTTATGAGGTAAGCGGTTGCTGGTTAGATTTAACTCAACCCAAAAGAAAGGACCTACTACTAGGGTAAGAGAGGAATGTACCAACCCTCAACACAGAGAGACAGAGTCATTAGCAGAATACAACGCAATCAGCTTCAATCATTTGAAAAAATAGGCCGCTCACTGCACTCTCAAGAATTGAGCGGAAGGAAGACATCTTTTCATTCCACCATTACCCTCCTCCGGTGGTTACATAATCAACCTTAATTCACTAATATTGGTTATGGTTTGACTTGGGTTATTATATGGTATTGAATATTGGGTAATATTAGAGTACACACTTCTCAAAAAGTATATACCATATGCAGCTTTGTTATATATTTTTGTGATATATATTCCGCATTTTGATGATAATGTTACATATTTTCTGTTAAATTAACAACACTTTATCATTGAAAAAAAAAGTTATGCATTTTGTAGTACATTTTTGTGATAATGTTACACTTTTTTTCTTTAAAAAATATTTGGATAAAAAATGTGTAATATTATCATAAAAATGTGTAACATTATGCAAAACTTCATGCTTGAATTGTAAATTAATGTAACTGTGATGCACCAAAAATCGCAAACTTCAGAGAATATATTATCAATTAAATACAGGGTTTATCTAAGGTTAGGAGTCTAGGAAACGGCACTAATGAGTCATATGGCCAATAACCAAGTAAGATCCCAGATCGCCGAAGGAGTCAAGTTAGCCTCCCTTCTAAGTCCAGCTTTCTTAGGTAGCGCACCTGTCACGACCCGCTATCCGTACCCAAGAGTTAAGCATCGTGATAGTCAGTAACTGAGGTTACCTTTGGCCAATTCTTAAACAAATTAATAAACGCGAGCGAAAATAATATTCAAGTGAGGGTACCAAAATAATCATCGGAGCTTCTATTTTTATTACAAAATTTATTGACCAAAAAAGCCAATATTTATATTAAAAAAATCATAAAAGTGTTGTGTGTGTCTATGCCGCAACTCGACTTTTCAAAAGCTATTTCTGAATTGCATTGTTCCCTGAAAATTGGTAAACAACTATAAGTACATAGCGGAGTGAAAAACATTATACCAAGAGTATAAGGGATACAAAATAACTATGGATAGTTATGTAACTAGAATATTTAAAATAACTTAGTCTGAACAAATAATCATATAAGTAGCAAAACTGAGATTATGTAAATAAATAACCATAACCACGGTACCGAACAGAACAGAACAGAGGTCACAGGAATGACAGTCAGAATAGAGATATGGATTCAATAGGTGGCTCGTACAGATTATAAAGGTGGCTCCCACAATAGTGTAGCACTTATCTCCACATAGCACTTTGCTCCGCATAGATCAGAGGTCAATGGATCATGACAATAGAGGGCCACAAAGTGACCAAACAGAAGCCGGTGGTTATTTAAGTCCCTCAAGGCGTGGGACTCTTGTGGTGGTACTTACAAAACATAATTGTTTATAAGGTTATAGTCAAATATTCTTTAAAATATAAACAAACATATTCATAGGTTTCATTTTAACAAATATTCAAAAATTAATCCACGTAACTGAAATATTTATAAAACATAACTTATATTAATATAACTAATAAAATATAACTTGTATAAAATAAATATGGTAAGTCAAAATATACGTAAAATATATTATGGTGACTCAAGATATAATATAACTCACCTTAACTTTAATACATCACTCTTTCTTTTTCTTTCCACTATCAAAGACCTTCTTAACTTCCAGTATTTTCTCCATCTTTCTTCGTTTGTTTTCCTTCCTTCCATTCACAACAGCTCCTCCTCCTTTTATACTAAGTTTAATGCTTGTTCACCAAGGTTTAGGTGACACGCGTAGCCCCTCTATTTAGCTGCATCATTATACTCTAGTTTTGAAACTTATCCTCTCAATTGGATAAGTTTAGCTTAGTTTGTTTAATTACACTTAGGCCCAAATCATAAACTAATTATATACCTTCTTTTTTTCTTCAACAATATATAATCCCTAATTTAATTACACTTTATCTCGTACACCCATAACATACAATATTTTATTTTACTCTTACGGAATATTTAATGAAATATTTAGGGTTTTTCTCATTTACAATTAAATAAAACTAATATAAAATTTAAGGGACAACTTAAATTTTCAGGTTGTTACAGCACCACCCTTTTGACAGATTTTAAAAAACATTGACGCAAGGTCTCATATGCAACGCAGAGATAGGCATAGGATTACAAAGTAAATAATAATTACAGCGTCTTAAATTTTAAATTTACAAAATGAGTTCCATTACTATTATAATCCAAAAAGAATAAATAAAAGCACAATAAGACTAATGAGCGAAATGGTTCCAAACTTTCTCCAAGGAAAGCTTAAGTCTTCAAATGTCTTTGACTCTTCATTGCCTTCGTACGTTTCTTTGATACCTGACATGAAACGCTATGAGCTTTGAATGCCTAGTAAGCGCACACACCTCATCCCTTTTTCCCAATCCAATACACCATCACAATTATAACAAACAAGTAATGAAGCATGATAATCATTCAATAATAAAGGATTACAAGGTTAGATGTTAGAAATCTAGAAATCCTCCAAAGAGACTTCGTCCTCCCAACCACAAGGATCGGACGCGGATTATTCGGTATGTCCCCTCTTTTGTTGCTTTGTTACAGAACTAACCTCGAATGCCTACCAACGGTTATATACCGCGTAGTGCCAACCGCAGGGCCTCAAAAGAGACTATAATAATGGGCCTTGCCTAAATCCCTCCTTACACCAAATACCTAGGGTCCGAATACAACCGCTCCATTCAAGGGTTTCAAAAATGCGCAATATTTTAACTTCCAAATAGGGAACGCATTCCGTCAACCAAACAATATCTTAGTAATCTTGTCCAAAAATTCATAACCCATTACCATCCATTAAGTTTCCCGTTTGAGTTAGATAATTTAAGTCAGAGTAAGGACATGCTCTTGAAACAATATCTATTACGCAAGTTTGAACAACTAAATAGTACAAATAGAAGGAAATAAGGTTACAACACATGAGATTCACATATGAAGATAGGCACAAGTAGCTCTAGGCATATTCAAGTAGTTAAGGGAATAAATTCGCACATGAATATAATTTCCAGATTTGCATAAGTGTGAGCACCATCAAAGGATTAAAATAAAATACATAAACCTATTACACATGAAATATCATATAGAGACATGATCATAAATTAATAACCATATTCATGAACACAAGAGTATAAAACACTAATGAAAACAGAATTTCCAGATTCAGTACTACCTAAAGATTATACTCAAAAGGGCTATTTCAGATTTTTCCAGAGCTCGACCTTCCTATGGTTCGTAGGGAATTTTATATAGTTTTCAGAACATTTTTTGGAAATGGAATAGCTTTTCCAGATTTGTAGTTATTTCAGAAATTCTCCAGCTTTGTCCAGATTCATCGACCGTTACGAAAATTAGATTTTCTCACAAACCGCTTACTCGTTTTCAATGAAACCAATTTTCCTTGAAAGATAACTCCTCAAGAAAGATTTTGACATAAAATGGAGTCCAGAATATTTTTATACATTTTTCTACAATTTTCGTAAGACGGCCGTAAAATAGATTTTTTTTGGCACAGTTCTTGAAAATAGAAAGTTGGTGAGAAAAGAGGTCAGCTAGGGAAATTTTCCACTTATCTTGTGATGAAAACATGCTAAATAATATGTATTAAACTCATAAATTTAAGGTGAAGGTGTGCCTTTGAAAATTTTGAGAGATTGATAGAAAAAATGTAGTCTTATACCGATTAAGAGAAATAGAAAAAGGGTAGAATCAAGGCTCAACTCCTTTCATTTTTGACACAGGAAAACCATTATAACACATCTGAAAATACCATTTTAAACTTCTAGTAACATGAATTTGAAAAAGGAAAATGGAAGAGAGAGTTGTGTTGTGGCTTCCTTGAGGGTTATTGGAATTGCTAGAAAACTTTTTCTTCCTTTCCTCTCTTCTACCAAGCTCACCCTCCTTCATTTCTTCTCTCTTAACTGAATATAGTGTGTATAAGTGTTGTTCTTGTATGTAAAATGCTAGGGGAGGGGTTGTTTATATAATAAATTTGGTGCAAAAGGTCCTAAATGCCCCTTGGTTGGAATTGAATTAGATAGTTTGGATTTAGTTTGAATTCAACGGAATAGTGGAGGATTAAAGGTCTTAATTAGGTTCCTAAATATGATCTAGTTAGGGTTTTCCTCCTAATCAAACCAACCTAGTTGCTTATAGACATGTATATAAAAGTTTGTACCAAGTCAAAGATTTTTCTTCCTTAAATCATGGAAAATTGTCTCATAGTAGATTCATTACACCTACAATGGTGATGGCTAGCCATGTGATGGTGAATTGATAGACTTATTTTATATATATATTTTTTTTGTGTACAATTGTTGAAATTTGTAAAATAAAATATTTTTTTAAAAAAAGATTTTAGGATACAAGTGTATATATAAATATATAATGGTACTTTTTTGGGGTCAATAAAAATGTGAGGGCTTGGGCTCAATTAAAGTATTTATTTCAAGTGTAGAGTTAATAAATTAGTGTTAGGAAAAATAATTCGGTTTGTATTATCTTGCTTTGAATTTAAAGGTAAATAACCGAACGAAAACTGTGAAAATCAGAAGTTAAGGTTTAGAGCGATTAATCTAAAATTTGAGAGTTAAATAATTAATATTAGAGTAGTAGAAATGATTTCTAAGCTTCCAGGGTCGATTAGGGTTTGTATGGGTTCGTTTGTGATGCGTTTTCTGTTCTAGGATTTAATTGTGAATAATCAACGAATTAAGGGCTTTGTTATAATAACTCAAAATTTAGGGACCTAATAAGGTTTATAAAAGTTAGGGGTCTCACAATAACTGTATTAGAAAATTACATAATATTTATTAGAAAATTACATAATATTTATTATAAAAATATATAATATATATCATAAAAATATATGGGTTGTTTTGGCAACATGCATAAAAAAGCTAAAAATCAATTTTTAACCCATTTTTGGTCATATCACCTCTTACATAAAACAGTGAAAAAGGTTAAAAAATCAATTTTTAACCATCTTTTCAAAACAACTCATAATATGATACATACGCTTTGAGAGATGTATGCTTCTATATTTATTAACAAACTAGTGGAGTTTGGTTTAGGGAAGGTGTTTGGCAAGATGGGTTTTGGGTTTTGGGGTTTTTTTTTTTTTTTTTTTTTAAGATTAAAATTCACAAAATGATAAAATATGTTAAAATAGTTTTTTTTTTAAAAAAAAATATGATATCAAATTCGTAATCATTTCATTTTTCACTCATAAACATTATATCTAACTATAAAAAAATGTAACTATCTTTTCAAACATAACTATTTTAGCCTACTAAAATAGTCAATTTGCTAAAAAAGTGTTTGGTGACTTAAGCCTCGTTTGGTTTTAGATTTTTTGCTAAAAAAAATACAAAAATACAAAATTGGCTACATAAGCTAATAAGTGCCTGTTTGGCACAGTTTAAAAATAACTTAACTTAGCTTTTGGCTTAAATTAAACTGATTCTAAGTATTTAGTGTAGCTTAATAGGTGTAGGTTATAGCTTTTTATAAGTGGAAAATGAACTTTTTGGTTGAGTGGGGGAGGAGGTGATTGTTTTTTCAGCTTAAGTGGCAAGTTGAATATCAAAGACTTAAATGCCCTTCACACTTTCAAGTTATTACAAGTGTACCAACTATATAAACAAAACACACTCATTTTTTCCCTCTCATAAAAGGAGAAAGGTAATTTCCGATGGAGAGAAGCGATTTCCGGTGATGGAAAGCGTGATGATGAGGGGTTAACACAGCACATCATCCATGTCTGACGCCTTCACCTTATAACCCAACATAGCAAGGAGCTCATCAACATCTCTCTCTCTCTCAATTGAGAGGTAAAATCTAACCATTGCAATTGATCTAAAACCCTAGGGCTGCCGCAATCGTGATCTGCTTGGCCACGATTTCTCTTCTCTCTCTCTCTCACGATTAATCTGAAACCCTAGCGTCGCTGCGTTCACGATCTATCCTATCGCGATTGCGATCTACTCCGTCGCGATCTCTCTTTTCTCTCTTTCTTTCGTGTTAATCGCGGTGGCTTAGGGGGTCGTTCCGATGCTGGTATAATTTCACAACTACACCAAACAGGTTAACCGTTTATGTTTGAAGCTATAATTTATATTCTGTGAAGTCACAATCTATAATTATTTTCCTACAACTCTACAAAGCGGGACTAAAATGTTACATCCAAACTATAATCATTATATTTTTTTTCTCACAAAAATAAAAAAAATCAAACCAAATAGATTACTTATTTTAAGAAATGGATTAAAAGACATTTCTTAA
This sequence comes from Camellia sinensis, assembly GCF_055761805.1. Classification (NCBI taxonomy): domain Eukaryota; kingdom Viridiplantae; phylum Streptophyta; class Magnoliopsida; order Ericales; family Theaceae; genus Camellia; species Camellia sinensis. The sequence continues at coordinate 120,203,615 of NC_138971.1, read as the reverse complement.
CTTTTAACTAACTTTCTCTCTCACAAAAAAAACCAACAAGCTAAAACCAAAATAAAAAAAATAAATTTTTAACCCCCCTTTCAAAACCCCTAAAAAACACCAAGTCAAAAAAATGTAAACAAGCTAAAAAAGCCAAATGTAGGCATAAGTAGTCGAAACCGGCTCTCCTCGACGAAGCGAGCTTTACAAAGAGTCAGAGCTCTCTCTCTCTCTCTCTCTCTCTGCGCTTCCAATGGCAGTGACGAAGAGTTCGAAACCGATCTTTCTCAAATTTTCACTTCTCTGCTTTCTCTCTATCCTCTCTTCGGCACTCGCGATCACGCCCTGGTACTCTCTCTTTCGCTCGTTTTATATTCACTTCATAAACCCTAATTCACTGTTGTTCGGTTTGTTATATAGCTACAATTTAGGTTCTTCTAAGCTGTAATTTAGGGTAATTGGTCTCTTCACTAAAAACCGAAGTTCACTCACATAATTTCACTATATTTTTCTCAAGATGTGGTTGAAAAACAAAGCAGAGAAGTGGATCTTTGTATTTTGACGTCATAGAATTGTATTTATTTGATTCGTTTTGGGCAGGACTGGTGATGGTTATACCATTAATGGTCGGGTGAAGATTCCAACTCCAGGTAAGCTGCTTTTCCTCCCCCTCTCTCGTTCTCTCTCTAAAAACAAAAAAGTTTATTTTTTGCCTAGCTTTGGTGGTTTTTGGGTTGGGTTCTGATTTGATTCAAATTTTGATCATATGGTTATTTGAAATTGATTTTTTCACATGCTTAGTGTAAGCTGGATATGATATAGGCTGGTTATTTTAGTTGTATGTTGTGTTAATTGAACTTAGTCGCAATGGTTGATGAAGCCTTAACAGTGGGTGTTGCTGCAATTCTACACGGTTTGTAATAGTACAATAGGAACTGTTGTGGTTAGTCTCATTGATGTTGAGCTAGAATCTCGCTTTGAGAGATGAATAGTTACAAACTATGCATTCTTGGGAGTTAGGTATTCATATTACTTTAATTGATGATGTTATATTGTACCCTAAGAAGCAGAGAGTAGGGGCGTTCATGGGTTGAGTCGGTTCAGGTTTGTCATTGGCCCACTATCCGAACTGACTCTGTCAGGCTAGAGATTTCTTCATCCGCTTTCGACCACACCATCTTCGAAACTGATTTTGGCAGGTCGGATTTCAGTTGGGCGAGTGAGTTGGACAAATTTGGAAGACCTTATTCTTTTCTCTTTCAAACCCTAATCCATACATGCATATATCCATATATTGACTATTGATTTTTGACCAAAGCCGCCTTCTTCAACCTCCTTTGCATTCAAAGTCACCCATACAATAACTTTTTGGTTTGTATGAGAGGGTGAGTGTGAGGGGAGAGGAGGGGTTTCGTGGGTGCAGTGTTGAGGATTAAAAATTTAGCAAATAGGAGTGTTTGAAAGAGTAAAGAAGAGATCAAACCGAGAGAGAGAGACAGAGAAGTTGAATGATAGAGACAAATTGTGAAGAGAAGGCTATGAATGAGCCGAATGAATGAAAGTCTGAGAATAATTTTTTTAATAAAAAATAATGTAATTATGACACTTAAACACTAGGTTTGAGATGGGCCCTAGGCTGGCAACCCACTTTTTTGAAAATATAATTATGATGACTTCTCTTCTTTTTAAAAGTTTTATTGGACAGTGTACAGATCAACTTTTGAGAAGATATAAATATAAAATTAACTCAGTCGGTTCAGATTTGACGGTAAATGCCTTAGAAAACCGAGACTCCATCGGCACACAAAAAAATCTTGAACTTTCTAACTGCAGCCAATCGTTTACTCCCTCAAAGTCGTCCATTGCATGATTTTTCGAGTCAGGTTGATCAATTACGCTGGGTGACGGTTTCTTGAACACCCTTAACAGACAAAGAAATTGACATGTGACATGACATAAATATAGTTGTGTATTTTATGTGTGAATAGTTCAAAGTTAATAAAAATATCTAACGGAACATGAATTTCTAAAGTTTAATTGTTCAAAGAATGATGGATTAATAGGTATAAATCTATATGTTTTATTAGATTCAAGTTATTTTGCTTAAACTTGTAATGTGTTTATGTGTGTGATGGAAATATTTCCAAGTCTAAATTTTTATAAGAAATAACACACCATGTTTTTAGAGGTGTCGGTGCTTTTTAGAATGCACCATTTAGGTGCCTAGGCCAAGAAGGAAGGCTTAGGCACGTTGAGGTCATTGGCACACACCGTAGGACTCTAGGAGATTTGTGGCTTGGATGCTAGAGATGGAGGTGCTATGCCCTGAGGACCTGCGGTACTGCTGTATTGGCTAGTCTTATTGATTGAGAGTGCGTTATTGAGCTCCCATATGGAATTTCAAGGATCGAAACTATTCCTAGCAATTTGATTATGTTATGCCATATCTTGACAGAATCTCTAAGTAGCCATATAGTTGGGTAATCACATGACTAACCTTCTATAATAGAAAACAATTCTTTCTCATATCACAAGTTTTACATACATCATCTTTTAAAGAGGTGTTCCCTGAGCTCAACTTTGAGCTCTTTTGCCTCTCTCTTAGCCAAGCAACAGCTCTAGAATGCTAGAGGGGCTACTTTTTACTTGATAAGTTGTGTGATGTAGCAAAACTTTTCTATCAACTGATAAGATTGCTGCATTTTACCAAAAGTAGTTTTTTTTTTTTTTTTTGTATATTTGTTTATAAATAAATAAGTGCTCTCTTTTATCAATTTTTTTCTATGATAATTTACTTTCATGATGATTAATTATTATTATTTTTTTGGGTAGGTCTTGGTGCAAAAGGATTTGGTGTTCTGGCAAAACTATCAAATATTCGGGTCATCCTCAATGGTGGCGAGAGGGTCACTTTCCTCAGGCCTGATGGATATTTTTCATTGTATCCTTGCAGCTTCATGTTATGCATTGGCATTTCATTCATGATATATTTTACTTATCTTGCTTATGTTGTATAACTCTGCATTCTTTTCTCTTTCTATATTTGAAATTTGTTATGTTGTTTTACAAGTCGTTCTTTTGTGCTGTTTTTTTTTAATTCTTGGTCACACATTTTTTGGCGTTTTGGAGATTGATAGTAGTTTGAAGTTGTCAAAATTGATATCCTATTGCTTCGATTTGTGAATTGCAATTTATAGATAAACTTTTTGATAATTGAGTGACATTTTAGATAATGGCTTCACTAGGTGTAGATATAAAAACGAACCGAGTTATTCATGAATAGATCAAGCTCGTTTATTAATCGAGCTAAGCTCGAGAACATAAGGAAAATAAATTAATATTTAGTTTTAATATATCAAATAAATTTTCATTAATTTATTTTATTTTTTTATGAGTGTTACTATTAGCATCTCATCAATTATTTTGGACCCTCATTCCTTTGGATCCCAATTTATAAATTCTAAAACCCTTAAAATTTCTTTTTTCTCCCTAAATAATATCAAAATTATCATTGTAAAAACATTTAACCCATTCAATTGAATGCGCACACCCACACCCACACCCACACCCACACCCACACCCACACCCAAAAAGCCTCTCTCCTAAAAACCTTAACAAAATTCACGAAAGTGATTATTACTTCATCTCCACATACTTGTTCATGACTTGGAAAAATAAACGTAGGGTTTTTTGTTGTTGATTCAAACTTTCCTGTTTGTGGGTTTTGCGATCTTCACAAGTTTCGGTTATTTGTTCCCGAACAAATAAGAAATGTTCGTTACTTGTTCCCAAACAAATGAACAATGTTCGGGCCTGTATTTCTGAATTTCGGTCATATGTTTGGGAGTTCAGTCCAAAAAAAATGATGAATAATTTTTATTATTTTTGTCATTTTTTTTCAAGAAACTTATTCTTACAAGTCAATCTCCTCTAAGTTAAAAACATTATCAAAACTATGAACCTCTTCTGAGCTTTTATTGTTGTATTCCTCTCGTCTCATGGAGTTGTGGTTGCCGGAAAAACTTCCACTCATTGTCGTTGTCGGAGAAGTGTAAGTAATCAAATGGTTGCCACCGTTACTGTCAGAATATTGCTGTCAAAGGGTTTTCGAGGTTTTGAGGATAGGTAGGTTTTGAAGGTAAGATTTGGGGAAGATGGATGGGTGCTAATGGAGGTGGGTGCTCTTATAAACCCTAATTTATGATGTAGTGGGTGTATGGGTTTAATTGTGAGATGGGATGTTCCAAAATTATTGATGTCTTTTTTAGTAATTTCATTTGAGATTATTATTGTAATAAAAAAAATGAAAAAATGGAGGGTCCAAAATAATTGATGGGGTGCTAATAACAGCACTCTTTTTTATTTGTATTTGGTGTTTGTGTAAAATTGCACATTTAATTGATGAAATTTATTATTAATATAAGCATTCTTGTTCATTTTGCTCATAATTTTCTACTTTTAACTTTAGTAAGGCCTCGTTTGGGAACAGGCTAATTTAATAACTTTTTGGCTATTTGGCTAAAAAAGTAGGTAAAAAAAACTTATATGTTTGGGATGACTTTTTGGCTAATTACGAAAAGATGTGCAAAAAGTAGAGAGAAAAGAGAATCTTTGACTTTTTTGTATGAGTTGGCTTTTTGGCTAAAAAGATAACTTTTTGACTTTTTGGCTAAAAAGGTAAGTCCCCACACGGGGCCTAAGTAAAGTAATTTAAGATTATTAATTTTTTTGAAACTTGAGCTCATCTCGTTTATTTAATTGAGTTGGCTTGAGCTGAGCTCGAGCTTGATTATTTAAGCTCGACTTCAGCTCAAGCTCGATTAATTCTTAGTAAACAAAGTTGAACACTCAAAAGCTTGGCTTGGGTCAGCTCGTTTGCAGCCTTAGGTGTAGATAGGAATTTTCAACTTAAGACTTAAGCAGAATGGTTATTTTGGAGATTGATTATTTAATATAGCAGCCTGCCAGTTCCGTCTCTAAGAGGGAAGCAATGAGGAGCTATGCTATTGAGACTAAATAAGCTTGAAGAAATTTCCAAATAAATGGCATTGTGCATTGGAAAAGGTTGAGGTAAAAATATGAAGGCTGGCTGAGTACATTTTGTACACCGATGCATTGATAAAGAAGGGCAAACTTGACATCAACCGCTTCGTGTATATAGTGCCAAAAGTTAGCTCTGTACCCATTATCCTTCCCAGATCCCATTCAATGGGTACTAAATTGGGCATACTTTTTTTTTTAAATCAATGTATTATAAAGATGGATGTGCTACACATAAACTCTCTTTACTTATGTAAGAAAATTTTGGCAAAGGAGTAAACCTACTAATGTACACTGAATTGCTCAATCTAGCAGATGAAATTTGATGGTATTAAATATTAACTAGTTTTTTCATTTTTAGCTTTTTGGTGCTCTATGACTAGGGTCTCATAATCTTTTCTTTAGTGTGTCAAAGTTCGAGCTATGGAAGCATTATTAGGCTAGATTATTGAGGATTGTTTGTTTGATGTAGAACACTGTAGGAGGAGAAGAGAAGAGAGAGAAGGGGAACACAAGGACAACAATCCTAAACTCAAATGACCACAACCTTAATTTCGATAATATTAATAAAAAACTGCATAATACAAAGCTAACTTTAGTATTGAAAGCTAAAAACCGTAATCAAAATTAGAAACCAAGTCCTATATTTGGAAACTTAATCCCTTGTAAACTAAGAAGTTATTTATTAATAAGGCTCCTAACTAAACTATAATTAAGGATGAATAATCACAAATATTAAAATATGTAATTGTAAAATAAATTCAATTTGTATGCCTACTCAGAGCACGCACATTCCGCATCATTCTCCTTGACTAAGAAAAAGAACTTGACCTCGAGTTCCCTCTGAAATATTGAACTCTTCCATATTAGCAAACTAAGAAGTACGTATACTTCTAAAAATGTGATGTATCTGTGACGTATTTGTGGCGTGTCTGTGTTAAACACCGACACTCTTTGGACACTTCTACGACACGTGTTCGGCATTCTTCAAAATGTGTCTTATTTTAAGTTTTTTTTTTAAAGATCCAAACATTCTTTGGATACTTGGAGGACATAGACGTCTATCGTTTAAACACACGTGTCTATCGATTAGACACAAGTGAAACTAGTTATAAATTTTAACAAAACAACTTAAGATACAATAGTAAAACAAAAATCATATAAAATTATAAGAATTAGTATCATATTGCATTTTTTATTATCTTTGAATGATATATTCATATATATAATATATAATAAATATATAAATTATATATTTCATGTGTGTTCCCCACGTGTCGTGTCCCCCACGTGTCGTGTCTTACATTTTTTGAAAATTGACTTGTCAGCGTATTCGTGTCGCGTCGCGTGTATGTGTCCATGCTTCTTAACTAGCAAATTAAATACTTTGAATATGATGGTTCTTTGATTTTTGTCTGCAATTGAAGCTCATCTATAGTTCAAACTGTTTGTCGTCAATTTGTTGACGAGATCCAATAGATATGGGTTCATAATCCAAATGAAAGTATCTACACCAAGAAAATCAACCTGTTATAACCCATCAATAGAATTTGATAATTTGAGTGCATTTTCATGTTCAAGAGGCTCTTCCTTTGGTAAAACCATTTTCCCTGTGAGATTTTCTTGCATTTGAATCAGGGCTTCCTGGACTTCAATATCTTCTGAATTTTCTTTCAAAATAACATCACTCTTCTCGAGCATTACACCTATTTCCACTTGATCTTCGTCGTGCGCTTGGGAATTTAAGATGAGATCAGTTGAGGTGAAATAATTTCTTTTGGATGACATTGATCATGTTGTTAGATATACAATATGAGAGCATGTCTTGGAAAGTGGGCCATTTGGATGTAGTAATGGAAATGATTTAAAATGTCTATCGTCTTAAACTTGAACCTATGTCACATGGACTCGGGTGTCGGTTGCGGGTGCGTATCTAGAGGTCGAACTTATCAAATCTCAACTTTAAGAGTATGCGGACTTGGCAAAAAAAAGTTATATTTTTATATTTTTAATCTATTATGTGAGATAAAATGGTACTATATGTAACATACAGTGTCAAAAAGGTGTTTTATAGCAATTACACAATAAATGATACATATAAGATAGTGTTAAATACAAATATATGAAGTGTCCAATGTAAAGTATGGGACACATATCCCACATGCTTGTCTGAGTGTTGGGTGTCCGACATGGGTATTTGATTTATTTTGAAGAGTCCATGTAACATAAACCTGAACCATAATCTGTTGTTTATTTATTTTTTACTTCATTCAAACTATTTCGTGTTTTACCTTGTGACTGCAGTACTTTTCTAGAAATTGGTTCTAGAAACTACAATATTATCATATTTTCATAAATGATGTTACTGAAGCGTTAGGTACTCAATTTATAGTTCCTTAACCTTTATGGTCAAAGCCATAATGTCCCAGCAGGTACTCATCTTATTGAAGTGTCTGCGATTGGTTATTTCTTTTCTCCAGTGAGTTTCTCCTATCTGCATTCTCTTCTAATATTTGATTGCTAATTTATTATTTTCCAGATTTCACATAATTCTGTTCTTTCTTCTTCATTTTATGTCCAGGTTCGTGTTGATGTTAGTGCCAGAAACCCGGGTAAGGTTCAGGCAACACTCACAGAGATCAGGAGGAGTCTGAATGAGTTGGTTTTGGAGCCTTTGAAAGAGGAGCAGTATTATGAGGTAGCTTTGGCTTGGGTGTATGAGCCGTGTTTTAAATTTTTGTTGTTATTGTTGTCATTGACTTTGGGCAATGGTTGGTTCTGTAACTTCTGTTCCTTATCTTCTTTGTTGCAGATGAGGGAACCTTTCTCCATAATGTCTGTTGTGAAAAGCCCAATGGGTTTGATGATGGGTTTCATGGTGATCGTGGTGTTCCTAATGCCCAAGCTAGTAGAAAACATGGGTATGTACTCTATTACTTGGTTTTGGTGTTGCTTGTATTTGAAGCACGCCCTTGCTGTAGATTTAAACAAATCAAGTCTAAAAAAATGTGACAAATTGGGTTGTCTGAAAGGACAATGGATAAAAATATAAGGGTGAATTACACTTTGCATTGTTGCATTTTACATTTTAATTGTAAGAGTCAACCCCATACATTTTTGGTCATGTTACAAACTTGGAATGTGGCCCTTCTATTGGTTTGGTGTTAAATTGCCTAAAGGAAATTTTCATGTGACCTTTACATGAGCCATTGTCAAGGGAAAAAATGTGATTTTCTTCTCTATTTTTTCATGGTACTCTCTCTCTCTCTCTCTTAAACCCACCATCATCATTCATACATATCCTAGTTTAAGGGGTGGGGGCTAAGGAAGGGGTAGTAGTGGGTGGTGAGTTTAGAAAATGCAGGGGAAAATAGAGAAGAAGAATAAAAATGTAGTCATTATAGCATTATTTTTTAAAGTCACAATATTTGGGTACATAAAGTTCTGCCTCCCATATACTGGGTAATTACTGACCTAATCCTTAGGAGTTGTCTTAACAAGAGTGAGCAATAAAAATTTTAACTATTAGTCCGTATCTTGAGTTTCAAACCCATTTTTTTCTACATGGAAGTCATGGACCTGAGCAACTAAGAAGAATAAAAAAAAGTTGCACGTATAAGTACAAGTTATTATTTGCTCTTATATATGGAAATGCTATATATAATCTCAATTCTTATTGCAGTTTCTTCCTCTAGATGTACGTTATTAATGTGAATCCCATTGCCTTGTGTCTTGGAGTGAGAAAGTGGGATAAGAAATGAGATGGCCCCGTTTGGTAGAGCTGTGGAAAAGTGATTATAATTTATAGCCTAACAGCTTATAACTGTGAACATAAGCTGATTTTTGACTTATAAATTAAGCTTCTCCTCCCCCACTCAAAGAATAAGTTGATTTTTGACTTACAAAAAGCTATAAGTTGTATTATTAAGCTGAACCAAACACATCAAAATAGCTTAAATTAAGCTAAAAGCTGAAATAAACTGGAAATAAGCCCTACCAAACAGGGCCTATGTATTAGCATAGCTCTCTCTCTATATATTTACATGTTATTGAATCTTTTTGAAAAAGTTAAAATCATTAAAATTTGAAGGAAGAAAGAAAAGATATTTGAAAGAACTGGTTTGTAAGTTGCACGTACAAGTACAAGTTATTATTTGGTCTTATATATGGAAAATGCTATATATAGTATCAATTCTTATTGCGATTTCTTCCTCTGGCTATAAGTGAGTGGCTCTCATGTGCATTATTAATTTGAATCCCATTGCCTTGTAAAGTGGGATAAGAAATGAGATTATGTATAGCTGTTATATATATTTATATATTATTGAATCTTTTTGAAAAAGTGAAGATAATTAAAATTTGAAGGAAGAAAGAAGATATTTGAAAGAACTGGTATGTAAGTTGGACAGTATGAGCTTTATCTCTGCAACCCTCAAAACTCTAGGCTACATTCTCTCTGAATTGGCTCTTGCTTTCAAAGCATCAGTAGTTGGGATTTGCTGTTAATGAGCCATTTTCTCATTTAAATGCTGCAATGCAAGAAATGCCTTTTGGCACTTTCTGTTTACGCGAAGTCATGAACCTTTTTTAGAGTGCTCTAAAAAAATATGAAAAGATACAAAAAAAACTTAGGTACGTATGGCGCACAGACAGATACGAAACCTGTTTTTTCTTGTTCACATTGCCAATCCTCTTGCATGAAAGTTGATTGCTTTCACAATTTTGGTTGGTGGTGTTCAATCTTTTCTGTTTTACTGCTGATATCAATCTCTGTTTTTTGTCGGTGCAGATCCTGAAGAGATGAGGCGAGCACAAGAAGAGATGAGGAACCAGGGGGGTCTCGCAAGCCTGTTACCTGGAGGAGCTGCGAGGAGTTAAGAGATAAGATTTGAGGAACAATGCAATGCCTTAACTAGTGATGTTTGAAAGCTAAAAGATTGGTGAAAAATCTGGTTGAAGGACCTACTGGAGCTCAGCAAAAGCGGGTCCTGATTGTCCAATTTCTGACCCAAACAGTACATTTTTTTGGTTAGAAATTTTGGTTTTTAATGAGACAGCTGCTACTGGTTCTGGGATGAACCAGAATATAACACAAGTTGTTTACTTTTATAAGCTAGAGATCAGCTGTTTGTGGTCTAACATTTACAATAGTTTCTTGAACCTGTATTGTTTGTTCTGTCATCAACCATTTTGTTTTTGTGTTGTTTATTTGAAAAGGAAAGAAAAATGGTCTAGTCATTCTTCTCAATAAGCAAGTATTGCTGGGCTTTCTATTTTTTGTGACAGGTGCACTACGAGACATTAGCTCTACATTTGTCTTTAAATTAAAAATTTTGAAGGCGAAGTCATAAATTGAAATTTTAGAGGACTAAAATGACATGAAACATATTATCCATCATTAAATTTTTTGACCTTGAAATTCTGATTAGTCTTTGTTAGAATTTACCATCACCTACCACCACTACCACCTCACCTACTCTACTAAACTTAACCCACTACACCACTACCACCTCACCTACTCCACTAAACCTAACCCACTACACCACTATCACCATCCACTACACCTACATCTATATAAGGAACCATTTGTAATAGACAGAATATGTATCAATTCATCAATCAATAATACAATTCTCTATTTCTCTTTATACATTAAATTTCTACATGGTATCAGAGCCATAAGATTTAGGCCCGTATTTTGTTTTCTCACCGGCGGGCAGCAGGCCGGCAACCTTGCCTTCGCTGCCCGTTGGAATTTTGTACACATACCTTCACTTTCCTGCATCTTCCAACTTTCTTACAACTGTTGTCCCATAGATGGGCTTTATATCTACCAGTCCATCTATGCCTTGTGACACCTCTATACTGTGATATCCTCTGTCCAACCTATACTTTTTCTTTGTTCAAGTTTGATATTTCGACAACAACAGAGCTTCCACTCGAGTAACCAGGCTTCCCATCTAATGCAATCTTTCCACTTGATTTGGAAACACCATCATGGGAGCTTGACCCAGAGATGCTAGGAGCCAGAGGACTACTGGGAGAAGCTGACCCACCAGAAGCTGCAGCAATGCTGTTATCGAATAGTGGAACAATGGCCCAGGCAAATGACTCTCTAAGATTGATGATGCTACTGATGATGACATCCCCAGTACCTCGGGGAGGCAATTTGCAGATGCTACCTTCTCTGATTCATCGCATTCAAGAGTTTCAAAGCATCTGGGTGAGTCTCCTCTCCCTGCTTATGAACCTGTGTTTGACTGGGAAAATGAGAGATCGATGATATTTGGGCAACGGAATCCAGAAGCTCATACGGCACAGTATGACAGTGGATTGAAGATCTCTGTGAAAGTCTTATCCTTATCTTTTCAAGCAGGGCTAGTTGAGAGATAAATTATCAGAGGATTTCATCTTCCGTGTGTTACCAGCTGAGATGCGGGATGCTAGTAGTTCTTTTGCACCCACGTTTCCCCTTACTTTACAACCCATGTGCACCTTTTTGACATCCCTGTAGGTCCAGGAGCTATTCCACATACCAACCCATGTGCACCTTTTTTTTTTTATTTTCTTCTATTCTACTTTTTTGACCCATCATTCCACCATACCTATTTTTTTATTCTTATTCTTATTATTATTATTATTATTATTATACAACACCAACACAACCCACAACCACCCGTCCACTTTTCATCTCTTTATTTTATATATATATATCTATATATCTCTTTTTATTATATCTCAAAAAAAAAAAAAAAAAAAAAACATCATCCTCTCTCTTCCGTTTGATTTCAAACTCCATTATTTTTATGTATTTTCTCCAAACCACTTTCCTTCTTTCCCCCATCTTTCATTTTTTATTTCAAATATATTTTTATTATTTTTTTCTTTATTTTTCTTTCACATTATTTTTAATCTTTTTCCAATTCCATTCATCCCATCTAGCTTTGCACACCAAACCATATTTTATTTATCTCAGGGATCAACCCCGATCACAATTTTACACAAAAAAAAAAAAAAAAAAATACAAACAAACAACCACATTCACAGGTGGGATTTTTTCTTCTCTACTCTGCCGCCGGTCTTTTCCTCTTGCCTCCGTCCTGGGCGGCCCTTGCCGGTGTTGCCTCCGTGTTTCCCCCTCCACTGGGCATGATCACTACTCCCTGCTCCTCCACTGCAGCATATGGCGGCCCTCCAAATCGGAACATCACGGTGGCCTTCCGTTTCAGCTCCTTATTTTCCGCCTTTAGCACACTTATCTCTGCTCGCGCATCCTTATACATGCGTTGGAGCAGAGCCAGCTGGGAGTTTAACTGCTGCACCTCATTTGCCCTACTCTGTAGCCGGTTCGACAAGTTTGTCACCGCAGTCATGGTTTCCACACATGACTTCAATGTATACTGATTGGCTTCCACATCCGACTGCACTGCCATTCTTTGCTCCACAGACCGCATCAGAAAGTTCAACGGAGCAAACCCTGGGGCGCCTGGTTGAGGTTCAGGGGCCACCGCACCCGTTATCTCTCTTGTTGACTCGTTGAGGTCGGGAAAGAGAGTGAGCAGACCACGGGACGACGAGGCCATTTTCTGGGCAACAGAGTATTACAGACTATCTCTCGCAACAGAGTGTTACAGACTCTCTCTCTCAGCACAACGAAGAGTTTTTCAGAGAAATTCGCAGGTTTTTTGTCTCAGCCTCTGCCTCAGCCTCAGGTTCAGTCTTGGTTATATAGCCGAGGCAGCCACGCGCATCGCGCGCCTCTTGACGCCAGACAAACCGGGCACGCCAGCCAAGGCACTCACGTGCCTCGCCATCATATCTGGCACGCCTTTTGATGCATCGAGCACGCCTTTTCATGGCACATCTTTTGATAAAGTGGGCACGCCTTTTGAGGGCGCGACTTTTGAGGGCTCGATATATATATATATACATGTATATCTTTTGGGCAGCCTATATACACACTCATACAGTGTCTTCTTTATGGGTCCGACAAGACTCTGTAAACTGTCCCGACATTGATTCCGGTTAGCTCCTTCATGGGTCCGACAAGACTCTGTAAACTGTCCCGACATTGATTCTGGTTAGTTTCTACAAGGGTCCGACAAGACTCTGTAAACTGTCCCGACATTGATTCCGGTTAGTTTCTATAAGGGTCCAGCAAGACTCTGTAAACTGTCACAACAACTGTCAGAACATTGTCTGCTATAACGGTCCGACATGACCCCATAAACTGTCTTCTACATCGGTCTGACACCACCATACAGTGTCTTCACCAACGGTCTGACACGACCATACAGTGTCTCCTATCCTTTTTTTTATGTATTTTCTTGTTTTGTTCCTCTCTTCAAACTCAAGTTGGTTAGTTTCTATCCTCCTTGAGTTTGCGGGGGGCTGTTAGAATTTACCATCACCTACCACCACTACCACCTCACCTACTCCACTAAACCTAACCCACTACACCACTACCACCTCACCTACTCCACTAAACCTAACCCACTACACCACTATCACCATCCACTACACACCATCCACTACACCTACATCTATATAAGGAACCATTTGTAATAGACAGAATATGTATCAATTCATCAATCAATAATACAATTCTCTATTTCTCTTTATACATTAAATTTCTACAGTCTTACTATAATTACATCATTATGGCCCAGAACTTGTGTGTGTGTGTGTTTTTTTTTCCTTTTCATTTAAGTTATTAATTGCTAAATGCTGTCTAGTTGACTGATGGAAAGTCTCGTAGTCCATGGAATTATGAAAATATAACAATAAAATTATATTATATATTTACCCTTAATCATATTCCAACTCTGTTACATTTATGTTTCTCTCTAGTACATATTCTCTCTAAAACATATTAGACATGCAGAGCGGCGGGGCAAAGAGAGGAGTGGAAGGGTAGCGATTGAAGGTGGAGATTTAATGAGGGGCAAAGAGGGGAGTGGGAGGGGGGTGATTCAAGGTGGAGATTTAATGAGTGGAGGGGGTTAGCGGTGGATGGGTTGGCTGTTGCAAAGGTGGTGCTTGTTGTGGTTGTAGAGGGGGAAATGAGTTGGACAAGGAAGAGGAGAGGTAGAGGGAAGGGTAACTAGGAGTTGGACAGAGAAAGAGGGGATGGTTTGTTGAAGTAGGGGTGGGCAAATAAGGAAGAGGATGGTTTGCTGAAGTATGGGACAAGGGTTGGTTACGGTGGTGATGGTTTTTAGGCTTCGTATACAACTTCATACACTGTAATAACGGTGGTGATGGTTTTTAGGCTTCGTTTGGCTGTCGGTTGAGTTAGGGTGGGACTAAATTAGTCATTAAAAGACAAAATATATTAAAAAATTAAGGGCAAATTATAAATAAATAAAAAAAACTCTAAGATTTAGTGTGTTCTGCAAATTAAACCTCAGGTTTTTAATTTTGACAGTTAAAACCCTGTAGTTCATTCCGTGTCACAATGTAAGTCCCCGTCTATCTCCGTTTCATCAAGTAACGAAGAAAGCCATTTTTGGCGCTTAAACCAACCCAAAATGACATCATTCCTTATTAAACCCATATAAAAGCCCCCAAATCCTTAATTTCACCAATTAGGGCTACGATTTGCCCCAATTTCTTCGATTTCGTCGATTTAGGGCAAAGGGGTTGTTGCTATTTGGAAGAAAATCTGAACCAAGGTTTGAAGTACTGCTGGTTACTGTTATTTGGAGTGTTGGTAAATGATTTATACGATTTCTTTTGTTTCTTTCTTCTTGTAATTTGTATATGAAGTTTTGTTTTTTCGTTTTCTGATTTTGTGAATAAAGTAATGGAAACTCTGTGTTTGTATATTATTTTATCGCATGGGTATGTGTGTGTGTTGGTTACTTTAATGTTTTAGATGCTTTATGAAATTTTTTATCTCTATTGATGGACCATTGCATAGACTGAGTGGTTGGACCACTGCATTGACTGAGTGATGGACCACTAATTTATCAAATTTTTCATCTCCATTGTTGGTCCCATGCCACCTGCTCAATCCATTGATTTTTGATGCATTTTTTTTTTCGTTTGTGATATATTTGTTTTATTTATGAATGCAGCAATAGATGATATAAATATGAAATTAGTTTTACATCATAGTGGATACTTTATAGATAGTGATGGTGGGCCTAGAAGTTACTTTGGGGGTAAAGTACATGTGTTTGATATTGTTAATGTTGATAAAATTTTTGTGCCTGAGCTGATATATATGGTGAAGAAGTTGGGGATATGTGATTACATACAGTTTTTTATAGGATTCCCAGAGAAGATCTGGTTAGAGGGTTAAAAAGATTAGGTACTGACCAAAATGTTTTAGAAATATTTCAATATCTAGGTTCTGCAAACATATTAGAATTATTTGTTGAGCATCATGTGCCACACAATGTAGACACCCCTTACCCTATTTTGTTCCTTACTGATGTCCCTGTAAATGATGATGAAAATGCTCAACGTCCTCAGTATCATGACTATGAAAATGAAGCAAACAGTGAAGATGAGAAAAATGATGACTTATCAGATAGTGATTTCTTAACTAGTACTGAGGATGAGGATGATCCTACTGAGGATGATATTATGTTTTATGGTAATATAGAGAAGGAACCAAATGGAGAAGGAAACAATGCATTTGAGGAATGTGTTGTAAATGATGGGGATTCATCTGAGGAGGAATTATTAACTCCTAAAGGATCTGATGAAGAGGGTAATAGGAAGCCAAAGTATCCTGAATTTAGGCTTGAGGTTGATATGGCTAAGTTTGAATTTAAAATTGGAATGTTTTTTAATAATTCTATTGAATTTAAAGATGCTGTGAGGGAATATACAGTAAAAGGGGGCTATGATGTCAAATTCACAAAAAGTGAGACATGGAAGTTTCAAATCAACTGTAGTGATGGGTGTGAGTGAAGGCTTTATGTCTTTAAGATGAGTAGAGAGAAAACATTACAAAATAAGACATACAAACCTACACACACTTGCAACATAAGTTACAAGAACAGACAAGCAACTAGTGCATTTTTGGCATTTTTGGCATCTATGTGAACAAATTCAGGACCACCCGTACCTGGAAAATAATTGAATTTAAGGACACTGTGAAATATGACTTTTTTGTAGAAGTATCTAAAATGAAATGTTACAGAGCTAGGAAACAAGCATTGGTGCAACTTGAGGGAAGAAATGCTGAACAATATACAAAACTTTGGGGTTATGCTGCTGAGTTGATAAGGACCAATCTAGGTTCAAGAGTTGACATCAATGTATGGAGGCTTCAACTTCAAATTTAGCCTAGGTTCCAGAGAATGCTTGTGTGCCTTGATGGAATTGCAAGAGGGTTTTTAGCTAGTGTGAGGCCATTGATTGGCTTGGATGCTTGTCATTTGAAAGGACCTTGTCAAGGACAATTGTTTGCTGCTGTGGGATGGAATGGAAACAACATGATGTATCTAGTTGCTTATGCAGTGGCTGAGAGTGAGAATAAAAAAAGTTGGACTTGGTTTGTAGAGAATTTGTTTGAATGTATTGACACAAATGCAGAGCATGGATGAATCTTCATCACTGATCAACAAAAGATATATGTATGTTTAATGGTTTTTTCATTAGTCTGTTATGTTCCTTAATGTTTTTCATTAGTCATGGTTTTGACATTTATGTTTTGCAGGGACTAGTTCCAACTCTTGAAGAATTGTTCCCTGAAGGCCATTATAGGTTTTGTTTCAGACATCTTTATGCAAATTTTAAAAAGGAGTTTAGAGGGAAGGAGCTAAAGAGCTGTGTATGGAAAGCTGCAAAGGCATATACAAGGGTTGATTGAGAGAAGCATATGACTAAGTTGCATAGTGTAGACAGTAGAGCATATGATTAGATGATGGGACTTAATCTAGCTTAGTGGTGTAGGCATGCATTCAATCCCAAAACAAAGTGTAATAGATTGTTGAACAATATTTCAGAGTCTTTTAACAATTGGGTCGTACCAGCTAGAGATAGATCCATCCTCACTATGTTAGAGTGGATCAGGAGGGCTTTGATGGTGAGGCTACATGAATATAGGGACAAAATGTTGAAGTACCAAGGGCCAATATGTGCAAATATACAAACTAAGATTAAGAGGTCAAAGGTAAAATCTAGAGTATAGATATCTCCTTGGTCAGGGGGTGCACTATTTGAAGTTAGATATGGAATAAGTGGTTATGTTGTCAACTTAGAGAATAGAACATGCACTTATTTCAAGTGGGATCTAACTGGAATCCCTTGTCCTCATGCTGTGGTTACTATTTTCTTTCAAAAAGAGAGAGTTGAGGATTATGTGCATGTGAACCTACTTGAGAACTTATGAGGCATTGATAAATCCACTTAATAGCCAAGATCAGTGGCCTAAGACAAGTTCTGAGCCTTTACTTCCTCCTAAGTTGAAGAGGCCAACTGGTAGGCCTTAAAAACAGAGAATTAGAGACCCAGATGAGCCCAAGAACCCATTCAAGTTGCAGATAAAGTTTACTAGCCTGAAATGCTCCAAGTGTGGTGTACATGGTCATAATCAAAGAACATGCAAGGGGCCTGTCAAGGGTAAAAATGATGGAGCTACAAGTTCATCAAAGAATGTAAGTAATGTATTGGTATGCTCTACTTGTAATTGATCTCCATATATGCTCAAATTGTGATTTAACAATTTTTTGTTAACAGGTGAGGAGTCGACAAACTTTCATGGGATTCAGATCAGATGCAATATCTGGAGAAACATCAACCAGTGGCCAACAACAGCAGCCACCATAGAGGGCATCAACAAGGAGGACATCAACGTCAGCAGCAACCATGAGAAGGGATGAAGTTGAACAAGTGTTAGGTAGTCAGGCTAGTGTTAATAGAGACATTGTGAACTGAATGTTGCAATTATGAATTTGTTTTTTTTTTGTAATGGCCATGTGACCTGAAGACAGATTATGGATGGTGAACTACTTATTTTTGTGGTGAACTGCTTATTTTTTGTAATGGTGAAAGATCTATATTGGTTTGGAGCAATATATGGATGGTTATTATACATGCTTATTATACATAATGTGTCACGACCCAACCCTAAGGGCTTAGGATTGGAATCGCAATTCACTAATTTATTTCAATTGTTGCAAATCAAACGGCGCAGGCGGAGGCAAAAGGAAATAAAAATAATTAAACATAAAATTTACTTCATTTTACTATTTTAATAAGAGAGAATACATCTATAGGGCTTTTATTATTTTATTATTTAGTGACCGGCCCCGAGTAAAATAAAATGGAGCAAAAATAAAATAAATAAAAAAAGAAAAGAAAAGAAAAACAAAATAATGGTTCAACATCAAATTCTCGTGCGGGTTCTACTACGTGAGGTTATGGGCCTTCCTTACATCTCGCCACCTAAAGGGTAACAGCTATAAGTACACAGTAGAGTGAGAAATATTATGCAAAGAGTATAGAGAATATAAAATAACCATGGATAATTATTTAAGTTAAAATAGTAACAAGATTTAATTTGAATAAACAAATGATTTAAAGTAGCAGAAATTGAAACACAGAAATTATGTAATTAAATAACCATAACCACAGTACAGAACAGAACAAAACAAAACAAAGGTCACTAGAGTGACAGTCAAAACATAGGTCAATGGATTCATGACAAATAGAGGACCACAAAGTGGCTAAATAGAGGCCAATGGCTATTTAGTCTCCTAAGGCGTGAGACTCCCATGGTAGTACTTACAAAACATAATTGCTTATAAGGTCATAGTCAAATACTTTCTAAAATTTAAACAAACATATCCATAGGTTTCATTTTAAACAAATAGAGTTTAGAAATTAATCTACATAATTGAAATATTAATATAATTTATAAAACATAACTTGTATAAAATAAATTATGATAAGTCAAATATACATAAATTATATTATGGTGACTCAAGGTATAATATAACTCACCTTAGTATTGACCCTTATCCTTTACTTTTCACTATCACAAATCTTCTCTTTTCCTATCTCTAGTACTCTTGCGTATTTCTCCGCCCTCTTTTTTTTTTTCCTTCCTTTTCTTTGCACTGATCTTGATCAACTCCTCTCTATTTATAGGGAGGTAAATCGTGCCATCACTCAACACGTGTCCACAGCCAATCTTCCTTAGATTTGGATTAGAATCTTCCTAGATTTATACTTTATCTTATTATATTAACTTTTGCGGTAATTATATTTTGGCCCAATTCTTTATACTAATTATGTACCACTTGTTTGATAAAAAAAAAAACAAACTAATTAAATGACACTTTATTGCATACCAATAGAAAATTAATTATTTTATTTTACTATCACTCCCACTATTATTATTATTATTATTATTATTATTATTATTATTATTATTGGTTGTGGTATTAATTAAATATTTAGGGTGTCACGTGATGTACCCAATTGGATGGTTATTATGTATGCTTGGAATGTGCTGTCTATTGGTTTGGAGCAGGTTGAACAATGGCTACTAATTTGTTTTTGACATGCTTGGAACAAGTTGAACATGAGGAATAGGTTGATCAATTGAATGGTTATCATACATGCTTGGATTGTGCTGTATATTGTTTTGAAACAGGTTGAACAATGGCATGTAATCTGTTTTTCCTTCACTTAGACATTTTGTCAAACACATTCAGAGCATTGGCTTTGCAAATGCATCAAATTCATTACAAAATGAATACAACCAAACAAACATTACCACAATCCAAACACGTGTTAAAAAAAAAACAACGATTTATCATTTCATTCAAAATTATATATTAAGTTCACATTGACAAGTGCATAGTTTCATTACATTTCATTTCCTAATCTATAGTTAAATCAAAATTGCTAACTACCTACCTACCTAACTAACTTACATTTCGTAACTGCTCACTGTTAACATTCCAATTATAATCACTACAACAATCAATCTACCTACAATCCATTTCTGTCTACGGCGATACGTTTGAACATCCTTCTTCAATCTTGCAATCTCAGTTACCATTTCCTCTAAGCTTGTAACCTTGTCCACCAACTTTGGCAACACTTGTCTATCACGAGGATAAGTGGGTGGATCATACCAATAGAAGAAACCACAATAAATAAATTACAAAATACCAATCAAAGCTAGGTTTTAGGGAACAACAATATACACAAATTTCATATTATTCACAGGATTAGGAAACTTACTCAATAATTTCGACAACCAAGAAACCTTCTAGCAGGTTTAGCATGAGTCTATCAAGTTTGGATTTTTGCTCTCATTCCACAACTGCAACGAGTCAATTCACCCCAATTGTTTCCACTCCTGCTGTTTCCTTCACTCATATTTCGTAATGGCTGAAAATGGAGCTTCGTTTAGCAGTGGATTCGTCGTTCGTATTGCCCTAAATCGACGAAATAAAAGAAATTGGGGCAAATTGTAGTCCTAATTTGTGAAATTAAGGATTTGAGAACTTTTATATGAGTCTAATAAAGAACAATGTTGTTTTAGGTTGGTTTAGGCGCCAAAAATAGCTTTCTCTGTTACTTCATGAAATGGAGATGGACGAGGGACTTACATTGTGACACGAAATGAATTACAGGGTTTTAATTGTCAAAATTAAAGACCTGGGGTTTAATTTGCAAAACACGCTAAACCTTGGAATTTTTTTTGTAATTTGCCCAAAAATTAATAAGATAAAATGTTACATTCAAATTATAATCATTTCATTTTTTTTCACAAAAATCAAAAAAGTCAACCTAAATGAAAATTTAAATTTCAAATTGGGAATAGACTATTTTAATAACTTTTGAATTTTTATGAAAATATGAACAGAAAAATAAAATGAATAAAATGAATAATGTGACAATTTATAATATTTTTTAAAATTTTTAATTAAAATTAAAAATTACCAAATGAGACGTAGACCAACTAATGATTCCATTGTAATAAAATAAAATATTACATTCAAATTATAATCAGTTCATTTTTTTCTTACAAAAGTCAAAAAAGTCAACTCAAACTAAATTTTAAATTTCAAACTAGGAACATATTATTTTAATAACTTCATGAATTTTTATAAAAAGATATACAAAAAAATAAAATAAATAATGTGATAATTTATAATATTAATTTTTTTTTTAATTAAAACTGAAAATTAGCAATCGAGACCAAAGCCAACTATTTTTTTTTTTTTTTTAAATAACCACAACTTAATATTTTGCCTAGGTTATTTCCTCCCAAATAGGGCTACAAGCCCTCTTCCCGAATCCAGTTATTAATGGGCCTTGGTCTCATCAGCTGACCTTAGAAGTAACCGCTCTCTCTCTCTCTCTCTCTCTCTCTCTCTCTCTGCTCCAAAATTCGAAGATTCAGACAATTTTACTCCACGATCAGGTCACTCACTCAATCCACCGATCGATCTCCAAAATCTCCAAAATTTCCAAAATTCAAATCTCACAGAGTTGCGTTTCTATCAATTCAGATTCAGAATTTCTTCCTCAGTGTTAAAAAAATGAACAATAGCTCTCCTTACATGGAGGGCTTACCAACAACATCTTCGTCTTCGTCTACGAAATCAGAGAGGCGTTGGAAATCAAGGTCTTTCCAAACTTCCAAACCCTCCATCGTCATGGCCTTCTTCTCTTCTCTCGCCTGGCTCTACGTCGCTGGCCGGTCCTCCGCTCTCTCTCAATCTCTTTCTCTTTCTATATATATATATATGTGTGTGTGTGTGTGTGTATCGTCATTGTATATCGGTTGATAATGTGATGTTCTCTTTTATTCTTGCGTTTTTTTATAATGATTTTTCGTTGTTCTTATTTTTTAAATTCTGTTGATGGATTGTTAGATTGTGGCAAGATGCAGAAAACAGAACTTTACTTGCTAATCTTCTCAGGAAGAACGCAGACCAGGTTTGTCTTTGATTTCTTGTTTGGTTGCTCAAAAAATGTAGGAATCTTAGATGTGTTGTGATAGTGACGATCTTGTTAGTTTTTGTTTTTTGAAAATTGCATTCTGATCTCGTCCTAGTCAAAGGAAAATGAGTTGGCAATTTATTTTTGGGTAAAATTCGCTGGAAAATGGGTGTTGTTCAGGAATTTACGGACAATCTTTTTTTTATTATTTTTATTTTAAATAATGGAGTTTTTTTTTGTCAGAAGTCCCAAAAGAGTGTAATCCTTGTACACAAGAAGTAGAGTCAAACAAAACTATATACCCTCGTCAAAACTGAATTCACTTGTTAAATTTACCAAAGAAATGAATTAATCACGAAATTTGGCATATAGCAAAAAATGAAGACAAATGACGCAAAGACAACTTTTAAGATTATGGATTGTGTCTCTACATCCTTAGAGAGGTTCAACCTTTCCTCATTTCTAGACACACTACATTTATACACACAGGCACCACCATTTCGTGTGGGATACTTGGTCCCATTTTTCCTACCCCTCATCCAAAACTTTCTTTTTGTCACATACGATAGACGTGTTCCCCAAATGTCTAAAATGTGTCCGAAGCTAGATTTTTTTTTTTAAAAGTAGTAGGATATGTTTGGATGTGTGTCCGAAAAGTGTTAAGAAGTGTCCGATGAATGTTTATGTTGTGTTGGTTTTTGACGTGACGTCTGACATGAATTCTTAGACGTGTCCATACTTCTTAGGCAGCTTGTGTGGTGGATAAAGTGTTTGGGAAATGAGAACAGAGAAAATGGGAATAGAGAATCCTGTGCCCCACCCTTCCAGTATTCTGCAGCCGCTTTGATTGAAATATGCTGGTCTAATGCTCATAAAACTGAATCACATAAGAGGACATACCCCAACTCTCATAAAACTGAATCATATAAGCCAACATATCCCAAGATGCTCTGTTAGTAAAATTCACTGCTAGGCACCAATAGACGGACAGGACAACACTAAATTTTCACCAAACAATCAAAGGAAATTAGGCAATTGTGGAAATGGTTCAATGCCTTGAAAGATTCAAGGACTTCTGTGGAATAATGACAAGAAAATAATGTAAACAAAGGAAAATTTTATCAAAATTTCCCAAGTTTACAAGGATCAAACTGAAATTACAAGGCTAAAAAGAAACTACTCCTAAGATGAACTACTCCTAGCTGAACTAATCTATGCTAAGTTGATGAATCCTCCCCTGTTCTTGCCTTTGGCTGTCTTTTATAATGCTCCAAATCCTTGGCTTTCTTGTTCCCCCTTTTATAGCCACTTCCCACTTTTCAAGCCTCTTGTAGATCATGCCCTCCTTTTCTTCTGATTCTGCATGCCACTTCCTTTTTAGCAGTGTTATTAAGGCGATAAACGCACCAAGGTGCCAAGGTCTTCTGGGGCCTAGGCTCAAGGCGAGGTGCAAGCTTCATTGAAGTGAGGCGCACATTGTATGTAAAAAAATATATAATTTAATATAACTAAATAATTTAGGGTTCAACATAAGTAAAATGAAATCTTAAACATTTAAGAATATATAATACCAACAAACACATTTATTTTAACATAGACAAATGAATAAAATTTCAAAATTTAACATGAAACATGAATAAAATGAGAGGGGAGAAGAAGAATAAGAAGAGGGGGAAAAATAGATCAGTTTAAAGAATGATGAGAAAGAAAAGAAGACCGGAGAATAAGCATAAGAAGATAGAAGAAGAAGAAGGCAACATCATCACAGCCATGTGAAGAAGAAGATAAGCAACGTAGAGAAGACAACAACATAGATAAGAAGAAGAGGAGAAAAGAATGTGACAGAAACGTAAGAAGAGAAGAAGAAAAAGAAGACAACAACGTGAATAAGAATTTTTGAATTTGTTGGACTAGATAATGAAGGCATGCAATATAGTAAAGTGTTCTTCTGAGACTAGGAATCAGGGTTAATTTTTGTTCTATCATTGATTTATGGTTGAATGCCCAATGTATTGGCATGTGTAATAAGAGTGGCGATCTTTTGTAGTTGCATCATCTTAAATCAATGGTCAGATTTCAACAAAACCAATTAAATTAACAATAAAAAAATGTCCTCAAGACTTGTTCCTTACTGCGCCTTGGACCAATCGTGTGCCTTATCGAAGTTGCTTGGCCTGGAACACTACAAGGCGCAAACCTTGGGCTTGGATGTGACTTGGGCCTAGGTGCGCCTTTAATAACACTGCTTTTTAGCTCCCCATAACTGCCCATAACAAGCATCTCCTTTCGTATCCTCATATTGGTGCTATTTACCACACTTTGGCCAAGTGTCCTTGCCACCAGTTTTTTCTCTTGCTGCCACGTGTCATTTGTTGGCTTGCTTCTACCCTATCGACAGACATTTTACAAAAATGGGTGCAAACACACTCCAAAAAATGGGAATAATGAGCCTCGAGTCTGTAGCCACTTATTGAAAGCAAATTCTCTTTGTGAAGTGGGATAAGCTTGTGATTCAAAATAAGGGAGACCGGTCAATGGGTTTGTCTTGGTTCAAGATGGATCTACTTACAAAAGAGGAGTAGAGATTCTATTAGTAGGCTGAGGTATAATATTCTTAAAACTTTTTGGCGGAATATATTTCTGAAGTATCTGTTCTATGGAGGCCAAAGAGGATTTGATGCATCGCAGGCTAAACAAGGTGGACAAAGGAAAATGATATTAAAAAAATGCTTTTGACGGAGTGTTTTCTGAAAGTCATATCTATTGAAACTCTTGAAATGGCCCATTTCAAGATGCCACTACTAGAAAAAAAATCTGCTTTTCAAGATGATATCACATAGGCCCATATTTCTCCTTTGTTTTCAAAAGTATGGGTTTACTTCTATCTAATTGGAGAAAAAGAGAAGAAAAAAAAAAGTGCAGGGGTTCATTCAAATAAGAAAATGACGTCAAAACAGCATAGATTTAAAGATATTCTTTGTTTTTGATGTTCAGGAAAAAAAAAAAGGAAAAAAAAAAAAATCAGAGTAAAAGAACTATCCTTCAAGAATGAAAACAAATAGGCCTGAGGTTTTCCCACTTTCATTAGGTAAGACCGTCAAAACTGTCTTTCATTGAGTAAGTCTAATGCAATTGCTTGGCTTATTTGATGTGAATTCGTCATTTTACAAATCAAAAGCAATAGAAAGTTTTAGGCTTAATATTTTTTAATATACATTGTTTCTTCCATTTGTTGGCAACAAATCAATTGAGGATTACTGAAAATATATAAATTCATGTATTTCTATTCATTTATGAATTTTAATCTTGTACAAACTTCTTTTAATGTTTTTTGTGTTTCTGTTGGTAGAGACCTAAGGTTCTTACTGTTGAAGATAAGCTAATGGTCCTAGGATGCAAGTATGTTTCGCTATTGTTCTCTTGTCTTTCTACATTATTTATATAGAATATCAGTGTTCACAATCTGAGATGATTATGTGCTATTGATGATGGAAATGTTTCAGGGATTTGGAGAGGAGGATCGTAGAAACTGAGATGGAATTAACTTTAGCAAAGAGCCAGGGCTATCTCAAAACCCAGTTGCAGCAAAGTGGCTCTTCTTCTGGGAAACGGCTTCTTGCTGTTATTGGAGTTTATACTGGATTTGGGAGCCGGTTGAAGCGAAATGGGTTTAGAGGGTCTTGGATGCCAAAAGGTCAGTTTAAATCGTAAATTGATATATCACAGTATTGCAATGATGCTTTTATTTGAGGATGATTTGTTGTTGTGGGAAAAAAAAAAAAAAAACCAGCATGTCTTTTCTCACACTCTCAATTAATAAACTTCTTGTTCTTTCTTCTGAACTTGCTATTTTATCATCAATTGAAAAAAAAAAAGAAAAGGCCATTCCCAAATACTGTTCCCAAATAATTGAAGGCTTTGGGAGGCGTAGGCTGGATAGATGTGACCTTTGGCATTATATGCACGAAGTGATTGCTCTCAAACTTGAACCACATTCTCATACGTAGCCTGAACTTTTACCACTGGTCAAGCAATTAAAAGAAGGGGAAAAAAAAAAAAAATTAGATTTTCATTCTTTCATTTCTAGATTTTTATTTTTTCAATTCTATGTTTTCATTTTTTTTCCAGTTGATTATTATTTATTTCATATTCATGATTATTATTTGAGAGGGAGATTTATGATCTAGTTTCGGCCAAACAAGATTGGGCCGAGGTATTTGGCTTCAAGATTGTGCCGTGGTTTTGCTCAGTAATGGCAAAGGGCCTGCGGAGCCGAGCTACTTGGGCTCTTTGGTATGAAGGCCGGTCAAGTGAGAGCTCGGCTGAAACGTCCGC
Organism: Camellia sinensis; assembly: GCF_055761805.1. Lineage (NCBI taxonomy): Eukaryota > Viridiplantae > Streptophyta > Magnoliopsida > Ericales > Theaceae > Camellia > Camellia sinensis. The sequence continues at coordinate 120,177,338 of NC_138971.1, read as the reverse complement.
GGCCTAGAAGGGCTTCATGGTTCGTGCGTTGCTCGGTCGGAAGGCGCGCACCCATAGCTCGGCGTGAAGATTCGTGCCTAAAGCTCGGCAGGAAGGCCTTTGGTTGACCGGAATGACCAATCCCGTGCTCGGTGTCGCCGGAATGCGGTCGAGCACGGCTGAAACGAAGCTCGGTTATTGGAAGCACTTGGTCTTGAAGTGCAGTATGGCTGTTGGCAGCCGAGAAGCTGCAGCCCGGCTGCCGAGCTCCCAGTAGAGTGGGCTGGCAGTTGGGTTAGGTGGTGTTCAGCAAGGTTTATGCTGACAGATGGGATAGTGGAGCCACGTGTCAGGAGATGACTGGGAGTGGATATGGGGCGTAGAGGGTATATAAGCATGTCTGCGCCCCCCCATACGCAGACAGACGAACACTTTGTAAGGAAATTCTTACATTCAAACACTCCTCCCTCTCTCTCTCTCTATCCCAAGGTGTGTGCTAACTTGATCGTCGGAGGGTTTTTCCGGCCACACACCGCCGGGTAGCTCACCGTTATTTGCTTGCAGGTGATCAGACAGAAACGGAGCTCGGAAGAAAGGAATACGGGCTTGCCGAAATATTTGCTCCCCGTACATTATTTATTTCATATTCATGTACTTTAATCCATTTACTTATGCTGTTGCACTTATTGCACATCTATTTCACAATTTAGTTTCTTACTTGAAACATTTGTCTGGTGCCCACAGAAACCTTTCCATTTCAAAGGAGACCAAAATGAAACATTAGTGAAATAATGCAGTTATAGTGTTTTCAAGAAGAAACACACTGAAATGCATTGAAATAAGTTGTGTCAACACTAATTTAGAATCTTGGGTAAACGTTGTTTTTGTTTAAAATTTTTTAGTAATGAAAAAGGCAAAGAGATTCATATATTATTGTAATTATTATTGGTGGACTTTTGTATGATACAAAAATTTTGTTTTGGGTACCATACCTAAACTAACCTAACGCTTAGATTTGGATAATGGAGAATTTCAGCCATTAATTAGTGATGATTAAAATTGGATACAAAAAACAAGGTGGGTCCAGAAAAGCAAAGTGGTTTTCTTTTTTACTTACCACTAAAACTGGCCTTACCGTTAGAACTGACCCTGCTTATGACATAATATGATCATCTACTTGCCACTAAAACTTGTTACACGGTCTTAGAACTCAACCTCAAAAGCTAGCTTTTGGGGTTTAGTTTTATCCAAGACCGTGTAACATAGTATCAGAGTTGGAGTACTAGGGATGGGTAGGGTGCGTGACCCTGGCTTGCACGCCGTAGGTGCTGCCTAGTGAGCACGTTGGGCGTGAGGGAGGGTTTGAAGTGAAGTTCCACATCGCTTGGTTACTAAATGTGACAATACTTGCCATTTTTGTTTTTGCATGGTGCCTATTAAAAAAAAAAAAAAAAACCTTCACTTTTGTTCCATTGTTGGACCCTACGAAGCATTGACACTTCAAAACAAGTGCCATATCCTTGTCGAACACACGGACACGGCGGGGACACATATGGGACATAGCACATGGCGTGTCCCCTTATTTAATTAATTTATTTTCAGGGGACATGCCAGGCCACACTAGGGATATGTTAAGTTGTCTTTTCTCCCATTTTATTTAGTGTTTTTGATTAATGTTGAATATTTATTATTTTTTTCTTAGATTTATATACTTAATAGATCATTTATAAAAAAGATATAAACTGTTAAGTGTTAATTTGAAAGAGTTTTTTTTTTTTTAAAATAAATAAATAAATATAGAATTAGAGTTAGTTTTGTTAATATTGATTGTTTGTGGATGTAATATTAATTGAGATAGCAAATAAAATATATGAAAACATATTTTATTGCCGTATCTCTGCCGTGTCCGTGCCCCTATTTTTTTGAAATTGCCGTGTCCCGTGGCTGCATCTGTGTCCGTGTCTGTATCCGTGCTTGTGTTTCTTAGGTTGGACCTGTATTGGTACTATTACAACCACCACCACTACCACCACCTTTTATTATTATTGTCTCAGTTAATTTCTGTAGCTTATCTTGTTGAGATCTTACACGTCTTTAGGAATCACTTACAAAATTGATTTATTTGAGATTGCTTAACGACCTTTTGATTCAAACAACATTTACTTTGTGATTCTATATTGTTCCTTTATGTGAAGGAAGATGTAATTGTCAATATATTCAAATAATCAATTATTTGCTTTTATACATATAAATAGGCTTTATTTTATTTTTTCGTGGATTTTGAAGTTTATTGTTGTTTCTTTTGTTTTTCTACAAGGAAACAATACATTGAAATAAAATCCTTTGTGTTACTTGTGATTTTTTTTTTTAAAAATAAATTCATTTCTTATTTGTAATAACTAAATATGAAGTTGGTTGGAGGGTAGGGTAGAGCCGGATTTATTTGTGTTTTTAGATTTTTTAGATGAGGTGATTGGTTAGTCCTTGTTTTTTTGGTTTCCCAATCTGGGGTGGTCTTCTTGTATTGGTTGCATCATCTTGATGCTTTCTCAATAATATTTGCTTATTTATCCAAAAAAAAAAAAAAAGTGAAATTTTGAAGCTTTGGCATTCACTTTTTGTGCATGTTTTGCTGTTACAAGTTAAATGTGAATTCCCATGGCTGTTGCAGGTGATGCGTTGAGAAAGCTTGAAGAAAGGGGAGTGGTCATACGTTTTGTAATTGGTCGGAGGTTGTCCCACAAACTTTAAACTGTGTTTTGCAAATTGAATACTACCACCCTACTAAGTTTCCTTGGTTTGATACCTTTTAGAATATTCGTGCTTCTCTAGTTTTAGCTATACTACTGGCTAGACTAACTCCTTATCATAACTCGATAACTTTGAAATTGGCAGTGCTAATCGAGGTGATAGCTTGGACCGCAATATTGATAAGGAAAATGGCCTGACAAAAGATTTCTTGATTCTTGTAAGTTATTGAGTTTAGTGTTCCACAAGAAAACTACTTCAGTCTTTCGCCTCGACTTAAATGGGCTAAACATATCACTATTATATTTAGTGTAATGATATATTGTTCAATACTCCTGACATCCGTAGGAAGATACGTTGAAAAATAGTCTCATGATTATTTCTTATTTTGATCTATATACCAGGATTTGAGAAGCACAAACACTTTCTAAGAAGGTGTCGTGTGCATTTCGGACACCATCATATGTCCATTGTGTCCTAATTATTTTTGAAAAATCTTTAGACATGGACACGCTTTGGACACTTAAGGTGACATACGCATTCATTGCTTAGGCACACACAAAACACATTACAATTCGCAAGTTTGAGCAAAATAACTTGGGACCCAATGGTAGAAGAAATACCTATCAATCCTTCCTTTTAAACTTTAGAAATTAGTATTATGTTGTATGTTTTTACTATCTTCAAATTGAAATATTTTTATATATGACATATAATAAATACATAAAATTGTATATTTTGCGCGTGTCCCCAATGTGTCGTTTTGTCCTACATTTTTTGAAAATTGTTGGGTCGGCGTGTCACATTTCTTGTCACACGTGTTTTTTAGACCTGGATTATAATATTATCTAAAATTCGTTGATAAAGTAGTATAAGAAATAAAAGTGTTGATGTGGGTAGGTAACTTCAACTTTGTTAGTTTATTACCCTTTTGTTTGTAGTTCTTGGATTTTACAAATATGCAATGCATAGAATTTTATTAGCTTTCTTTTTATTTATTAGGAAGGTCATGAGGAGGCTGAAGAGGAGTTACCCAAGAAAGTGAAATTCTTCTTTAGTACAGCAATTCAAAATTGGGATGCAGATTTTTATGTAAAAGTTGATGACAACATTGCCCTTGATCTTGGTATACATTGTACATTTTATTTTCTTGTATGGAATATGACTACTTGCATAATTTCTATTCATTTGTTTGAACTTGTGAAATTGTATTGTTTTTGCTCCATGCTGGTCTGCAGATGGTTTAGTTGAACTTCTTGAAAGCCGCCGTGGTCAAGATAGTGCTTACATTGGATGCATGAAGTCTGGAGATGTGATAACTGAAGAGTAAATACTCTTATCATGTTCAAGTTCAGTTCAGTTTATGACACTTTCTCTAGTGATGTGGTTAATATACACTTAGTATAACCCTTATATGATACCTATAAAAATCCAATTCATATTGGACTTTCTCAGCTTGGGACAGAGTGGCCTTAAGGGTTTATTGTGACATAAGATCTGAATTACATAAAATTTTGCCTTCTCAGTCTGCTACCCACGCTGTGATGTGATTTCCATGGTCAGAGCATCCTTGTGGCGTTTTCTTTGTATCAATAAATATTGTTTAAGTACCTTCTAAAGTGGATCATGCTTGATAATCTATAGCTTGTGCATATTTAGATAGTTATATTGTTGTAGTTTGTCAGGGACGTATTGGTTGCACTACATGGTATTTTGATGCATGGAGGCATAAACCAGGAGTGGGTTTTCTGTCGAGACTCAAGATTAGGGCTGGGGCGTGGGAACTCTTGTTTCTGGGAGGTCACATATACATGTATATTGCTCCACAAGGAGGACAAAGGCTATTATTACCTTTTGTACTGGGGACCCAATCTTTCTTTGAAATGGTATGGGGAACACAGATACTACTAGGGATGGAAAAGTTGCTGCTGCGGTTTTTGACTCCAATTAGGGCTTTAAAGTAGCCTTTCTACTTGTGACTTGGGTTGGAAAATACTATTGATCATCAAACTGGGACTTGAAGACAGTAAAGTTATTAAGAGTGAATTATATACACTGTAGAAGAATTACTGAATAATATCTGTCTAGTTAGTCCTTTTTTATCTTTATTATTTCTTATAAAAGTCATATATAGTTTATTTTGACCCATATTATTATTAGTTGCTTAGATAAGTTAACTCAAGGTTTGCATACTAATTTCAGTCAGTTGGGGACTTTTAGTGATAGATTTAAGATGCTGTCCCAAGTGAACTTTAACTCTTGCAAGGTTTGATTTCATGAATTTATGGTTCTGGGTTAGGGTAGTGTCCTTTTATGTAGAATATTGTTGCAACTAAGCTACGGTGTAATAAAATATTGGCTATTCATCAGTATCATGAATTGTACTTTTTATCGGTGCATCATAAATTGTACTTGATGATATTTTATTATTATTTTATGTGTTGTGACACTATTGAAATTCTAATAATATCTTGAGACCACAAGGGAAAGAAAAAGAGAACAATAGATACTTCCTGAAAAATAATCTGCACCAAGAGAACTGAAGTTGGCTCTTTTGAAATGATTTCTTTCAATTTGAGGTATAACATCATATAGGTTCTATGACCAACTGATGAACGCACTTTTAATGGTGAAAAGGGACTTTTAGGCTTTAAATTGACTATTTGTTATCTAGTGAAAATTTAGATTTATATTAAACAAAATTGATTGCCCAATTTTGTGTGTATCAGATTGCTTAGTGTATATTTTATTAGTTCTCTCTCTCTCTCTCATGTGCACATGTGCTTACCTAAATATCATACATTTGTAGTACAAAGAGTTTGATGAGCTTTTCTTTTCAGTCATGACATATTGACCATCGCCTGCTTTGAATATGACCCTTCCAGTTGAACTGATGTGGATGGTTGTAAAAGAAATAAAGAATTGCCTAGGATATATATCTATATATATATTTGTTTATGTTTATATGCACATATCTAAATAAGTGAGAACTGGTCTTTGTTTGTAGATGAACATGACTACAGAATTGCAGCTTGGCATCAGGGTCACAGTTTAAGGGTTAAAATTTGTTCTCTAAAACTCAGGAATTGCATACAAAGAAAAATTTTGCCAATAATTCACAAATCATTTGTTGTGTGAATGTCATAAAATGCACAGAAAGGAGTATTTACCAAATGTCTGAAGAGCAGTTTGTACAACCTTTCATGTTATGATGAACAAAAGGATGTTTCATCCGTTACCTGTGTGCTTCTATGTCACCACATCAATGTCCAATTTGTTCTCCAAAACTTTGTGGTTCCTTCAGTGATATGGTTTCTTTTTTCTGTAGACTTAATATTCCATTAATGATTGATTGCATATCTGTCATGTTGCTTGTTTTACTTCCAGATAATCTGGAAAAAGGTCTTTGAAAGAATTAAATCTTAAGTACAAATTGTAGCATATGAATAACGCTTCCTTTGTATGTATTTTTGTGGTTGCTTCTCTGGAATGAATGTCTATGTTGTGTACCTATCACTTAAATTGGCTTGAAAACTTTTTGCATTCACTATTTGAACATCCAAATTTATTGCTGATTTCAGGGGAAAGCCATGGTATGAACCTGATTGGTGGAAATTTGGCGATGAGAAATCGTAAGTAACTTGCTGATGGATGAGAATGGTGCTGGATATACACTCATTATATTTGTCTTGATTTTTTGGATCTTATCTGTATTTGACTACTTGTTGCCGATTCCTTGCTGGTATTCTGAAATTAATTGCCTTATCATTTTCTAGTGCAATGTTTCATCATATTTCCTGTGCCCCTTTTAATAGGCAAGAAACCTGGGGAAAGGAAATGAAATTATAGTTTGGGGAACCAGAACCATGAATAAATTACATTTTTAGAATGATCCTACAAAAGAGAAAAGGAAAATGCTAGAGACCCCAAAAGTTCTATCAAATTTTTTACCGAACACTCACATGGGTCATGTGAGTGTTCAGTAGAAAATGACCCATGTGAGTGTTCGGTAGAAAATTTGGTAGAATTTTGTGTATCCCTAGCATTGCTCAAAAGAAAAACTGGGGAGATACTTCGGAAGTGGGAGGTAGCAAACATATGGTGAGAATTCTAATAATTAAACGGGTCATGCTCATGACAGCCCATTGGCCTGTCAATAAGGACAAAATGAAAACAAACTTAGAATCTCAATACAACTTTTACACATCCCAACACGTCTACATATTTTTATACATTTTAATACACTTTTTACATGTTTACCAACATTGATGACAGCCCAAAGGCCTGTTATTAGCATTTTCTCATAATAAAATGGGATAAATTGATGTAGGGATAAGCCATGCATGTTTAAGTAAAAAATGTGTTTACAAGATATCTGTATATAATAAATTTTGAAATGATATGTAAACCCTTGTGAACAATTTGTAAATTATGGAGTTGTATATAATGATGATAGAGATAAAGTAAATGGGACAGAATGATTTGTCTTTTATATAGGATCCACATTTTTTCTTGATAATTGTAACTGTAGATCCGTCTTTTTTCTTGATAAGTGAAATTACAGTTACAGTTTCGACTGTATGAAACATCAATCTTTGTTTCAGGTACTTCCGGCATGCATCTGGTGCACTTTTTATACTATCAAAAAATTTGGCTCAGTATATTAACATAAACAGGTTAGTTATCAATGCTTTGGAAAATGGATTTGGTTTTGATACTCTTTTCAAGTTATGATAAGCCCTATGTGCATTGGATTAGTTGGTACAATGATTGAATTGGCTTTTGTTCTCTTCAGTAAATATATTTAATTTGAGAATAATTCTTATGTTGGGGTAGTGGAGCTCATCTGTGGGGTCCATGTGCGGAAAAAGAGGCTGAAGTCATAAATCATCTAACATATTTTATTACATTTTTGCTCATGCCATTATGAATTATGCAAGAACTAGCTTGATGCTAGGGATTCCAACAACCCCAATCAACTATGGATCCAAGTAACACTTAGATCGAGGCCAAGATCTTGCAAAATCAGATTCTAGAGTCGGATTTTTAGCTCAAATTTTTGTGAGTTATGGGGCTCAAAATCTAGCCCGAAGGAGGCAAAAAAGAGGAATTAAAGAAAGTACCTACCTGAGATTTTTTATCCATTAGACATCTTTTGACACAGAGTCCTATAGATATACTTGTGAAAGAGGTTAGTTCATGATGAAGTACGAGAATGAAGAAAGTTATATCAGTAGGCCATGCTACATGGACCAGGGTATGGGTGCCGGGTGTGGCCCATGTATGTGTGTCTAGGGCATCCAAGCTCACTTACCCCAAACCTTAGGATACAAGGATTTGTATCTAGAAGTTGGATATGGGGACAGAGACAAGTCCTTCGCATTTGAATACATTGTATTTTATATAATATGCTAATATAAGATTTTATTATTTAGGAAATACTTGAATTTAAATTGGATCTAGTGGCAAACGGGAATTCTATCTCTCTATCAACATGAGATTCTTCTTTACTATCATCTGATATTAGAGTAGCCAAGTGTTTAATATGAGTACAGGGTGTCAAATAAATATCGCATATCCTTATCCTTGTCAGATCATGTTCACACACACACACACACACACAGACACAGACACACACACACACACATATATATATTGGAATTATAAAAGAGTCCATGTAACACTATAAGAGTTGGTGACAAGTAGCTTACATGTATGTAATCACATTTATTGGCCTCAGTGGACAAGTAGGTCATAAGTAGATTACTAGCGGTGACAAGGGGCCACGTTCTAAGGAGATTACCTAAGTCTATGAGAACTCAAAATAATACTGTCTGTGCACCTTAAAAATGAAATTAAATGAAAAATTATTAACCAAGAAAATGTAAGCAATCACTTGACTCTAGCTAAAGCAAAAAAGCCCTCGCTAAACTACAACTTAAACAAGCCAACCTGGTAGAGTATTTGAGGCATAGTGGATTATTCTTTGTACCCAAAATAATCCCTTGATCTTGATGACATCTCAAATTTTTGCATAATCAACAATAAGTTAATTTTATAAATTATGATCATATTGTTAGATTGCCAGTTACCCAAATACCTCTTATGCTTTGTTTGGTTCACTGGAATGGAATGAAATGGAATGATCAGTCTATCATAATATTCATTCTCACGTTTGGTTCACTAAAAAAGGTTAAAAAATGTATTACAAATAGTTCATCATTCACCATTGTAAATGAATAGTCATTTCACAAGGAGGCTACAGAATGATCATTCCATTCCATTCTATTTTATTCTAGTGAATCAAACACAACATTACGGAATAGACCAAGCTGTGTAAATTGAGTTCTCAAATCCTCCTCCCTCTTGCAAGATTCCCTTATTTTTGAAACATTATTTATTTAACTTTGACATCTCCATTCCCCTTATAATTATTGTTTAACCAAATAAGCGGAAGGAAATGTAACCCTTCTACTTGTCTTCCGCTCACAACTTGCACTTCCCTTCAATCCCCCCCTACTCAATCCAAACCGAGTGTTAGAGAAACCAAGATTTTAAGTTCTGATGCTTTGATTCTTTGTTAAACAACGTTATAGTGGAACAGATACTTATGGAGAAACTAAAACACATCATGGGGAAACAAATACACATGAAGAGACTTGACATAAGAACTCCCTAAGACCAAGTTCTGATGCTTTCTACTTTGTTAGACTAATTGTCTAAAAAGCTTAAAGAAGTTAGAGCATCGGTTAAAATACTTTATGTCAAGCTGTTACACAGAATTTCTCCACCTTTACAGTGATTAAGCCCCAACAAAACCTTGGACCAATAGACTAATGAATTATATATACATTTTATGGTTCTTTGCATTAGTTATTTTCTTATCTTATTTTCCTAACCATGCAGTGTATCTCTAAAGATGTATGCTCATGATGATATATCAGTGGGGTCATGGATGATGGGTCTCCGAGCAACGTACACAGATGACAGCCGTCTCTGCTGTAGTAATTCGAGACAAGGTAAATGTGCCTCTGTGATGTTACTATGACTGGAATTTTTTGACCTGCCTTGCTAATTAAATTTTTTCCGCATGCCTATTTTGTTATATTTTCCTATTGGAATAATTTATCGGTAAGCATGACAGTGGAAACTGTTTACAATTGAAAGTGATCCCTTTCCTTCTATGTTATGCAATTACCTTTAATGAAATTTTAAGTAGTTTACACTATCCTCACATAGGTAAAGGAAATTCTTCCTTCTTCACTTCCTACCTTAACAAGTCTAACTGCACAAATGAGTTTTATAAATAGAACATAGATGCGAGACAAATAGTGGGTCATGATGTGGGACCCAGCCTTTCTCTCATATATGTGTCTCATTATGTGAAATTCATATTTGTTCCTTGCAGTGCTGCTTCCCACCCTCATCTTTTCCTTCCTTCTAAACAATAGCAACTCTATCCATCCTTCTGACCTATTTTATTTCCTTTTTTTGTCCTTGTAAAAGGATCATGAACAATGGAAACAGTGTCAAATGTGATTTTGGTTGGCTTTCGTGTTCCATTTTTTTTCCCCTTTTGGATTCATTAGCAAGTTTATGGTAAAGAAAAGAAAATGTCAATAGTTTGATTAGGCTCCAAAGCAAATGATGTTGCATGCTATAGTGGATTTGTGCACTGAACTATTTGCATTGTTAACTAACCATTGGTACTAACTGTCATCTTCAGATAAAGTGTGTTCATTGGCTTGATCAAAGGAGATTGCTTCATTGCCATCATAAACCGGGATATTGCATTTGGACTGTAAGGATGATTTTTGCAGGCATCTGACAACAGTGAGGATTTATGAAGCGCTGGCAAATCATTCTTTTTAGTGAGGGAGGTTCACAGTAATTCTTTTATGGGATAAAAATGCACAAGTTGACTGAATGATAAACTGCTGGGTGTTGAAATTCTTGGTTGTGTATACTTATTGTCCATTCTTTCAGCAAAAACAATTGTAATTTTGCGTTGTGAATATTGAAGTGTGTTGGCTAACTTGAAAAAATGAGCATTTACATCAAGGTTTTTGTTGTTGCATAGCTTGAAAGGACTTTGTGCCAATTTGAAACTAGGAAATTTGCAGATGGTATATCCTTAAATGGATCTGAAAAAGATACTAGAAAATAAGTTTTGACTAGAAAAATTAACACTAGGTCTTGAAAAAAACTAGTAAAAATGTAAAGCAATCTCGACTTATCGATGTACTAATAAACTCTTGCTATGAAACATGTGGAGAAAAGTGGTTGATCAAATTTATGGTGGTAGGCTTTATGGATGTATAGCCCTAGTAGGCTTAAGGGTTGTTTGGAAAGTGGTAGTATATTTTGACCTTTTACGAAAAAACGTGAAATATGGATTGAATTTGAAGGGATGTGGTAAAGAGTTGATGGGATTCAAATAAGATGACTGTGACTTAGATAGGATAATGTGTTAAAATAGAATGTGTTATTTTAACATATGTCAAACAAAGTCTTAGTATTGAATGGTTGTAATATCAATTTTGCTGTTTCATTTTGTCTTATAAATTGAGGGATCGTTCCTTCAATTAGTGTAGAAGTGAAGCACAAAGAAAAAGGAAAGATTAGAAGAGAGAATTTGTGAGAACTACACTCAAATATATAATTAAATCATTAAATAATATAACATAATTAGATCTTGAAAATTTATACTTAAAAGTTTTTAAAGAACTAAACAAGAATCCTTGAAGAACTATTGTGTTAAATTTATTATTTTATTTGTTTTACAATTTAGTACTTTATTTACTTTGGATTTTTTTTCTTCTCATTTTATCACTATTCTATTTTATTTGTACTTTGTCATATTGCGAAAGGTTAAAAGACAAAAAAGAGAGGGTCTAAGGTTTTCAGTAGAGGGCAAATATAATTGCTCTAAAAATATGAGAAATTGAGTTTTGAAATAATTTTATCATCCCTCTCTATTGTCTCTATTGTTGATGCCGGCCACCTTTCCCCACTACCACTATACTTCTTGGCCACCACCATGACATCCCAAATCCCCACTCTATAGTATGGCGAAATCTCATCGTGAATGAGAGAGTAATATTGTGTTTGGTTGAGAAATTTGGAAAGAAATTTAAAAGTGAAAGGAAAAAGTGTGTGAAATTAGGTGAAATGTAGGTATATTTTATTTATATTTTCCTTATCTTTTCTCTTTTCTTTTTCAATTTTTTTCTCAAATTGTCTAACTAAACGCAACATAACAGATTGCACGAGAGAGGTCGAGAGAGGTTGATTTCTATGTCACCAACATTGCCCCTGCTTTGACACTGTTTGCAATGGTTTGTTTTTTGTTTTTTGTAGTGGGGTGGAGAGGGGAATTCTATCATATGGAGGGAAAAAAAAAACATTAACTTATCAAATTATTTATCGAGATATGAAAAAGATTCAACAAAAGGCAGAGGAAAGGAAGCATAAGGGAAAGAGAGAACAAAATAATGATTCCATATTGTAGTAATTATTTTTTAAGTTTCCACTCCTATTGTAATTAAAAAAATTATACTGATTTGCACTTTTTGTGTGTGCTTATATTCCATTTATTTGTAATTTTCTCTAAAAAAAAATAGTTTGTACAGTAACATTGTTATTTTATATATTCTATTTTTTTAAAACAAAAAATTGAGAATAAGAAACAAAAAATATGTTTGAAAATTGTTTTTATGCCAAAAAATAGTAATAATCTTCAAATTTTAGAATTTTTTTTTTTATTTTCACTTATTTTCAAAATTAATTGGGGAATTCACTCATCCATACCAAACTCTCCAAGCACCTCCCCCATATTTTCACCGTTATCTCCAACTAGGCTCATAGCGTCCTCCACCATTCGGCTACGATTCTGACATATCCTTGAATATATTTACTTATTTTTATTTTCATTATTTTGAAAATTAGTGTCTATTAATGTCTTTTATTTAATTTTTTTACACATTTTTTTGCAAAAACCATATTTCTTTTTTTATTTATTTTTAATTTACAAAAAAACAGTAGTATTAAAAACTAATGACATTAACAAACAAATGAAGAGGCTGGCCGTCTTGGGGGTGTGTTCAGCAAAAAGGATCAGTCTAAAAATGCTTTCAACCTAGGTTCGACTCTTCGTCACCTTTTAGTGTGGTGTCCTTAAATGTTGTCTCAAGTCATGTCTTAGGGGCTTTTCCCAAACTAGGCTAAAACGTGGTTGTGAACCACGCTTTCACCGTTTTTGTAGCCATCGCGCGAAAATTTTGTGAAATCGTAAAAGCGTGGTTACAAACCACGCTTTTAAGTTAATCATAAAACGTGGTTTCAAACCACGCTTTTAAGTAATTTTTTTTTTTTTTTGCTGAAAACGTGGTTGTGAACCACGCTTTAATTGAGCTTTTAAATAATTTTTTTTTTCTTCAGAAAACGTGGTTCACAACCACGCTTTTAAGCGAATTGTTTTTTTTGAGAAAACGTGGTTTGAAACCACGCTTTTACTGTTGAGCTTTTGTCCACAATCCGTTTTTAAGTAAAAGCGTGGTTCGTAACCACGCATTTAAAACTTATATAAAACTCCCCCAGCCCCCTCATTTGCAACCACGCTTTATACACTTAGGTTTTTCGACTTCAGGCTCTCTCACTCTCTGCTCTCGCTCTCTCTCTGCTCTCACTCCCTCTGCTCTCAAACTCTCTCTGCTCTCTCTCCGTCCGTGGGTTGCTCACCATCGCTGGTATGGCGTCTTTCTCTCTTTGTCTCATTTGAATTTTATGTGTTTATTGTGTTTGTGAAAATGTGAATGTGGGTACAATGTGGGTATAATGTGGGTAGAATAGGGTTTATGAACGTGAAAATGTTGTGAATTGATGAAAATGTTGGTAGAATAGGGTTTGTGAATGTGAAATTGTTGTGAATTGAAATTGATATCAATGTGGGTAGAATAGGTTTTGTGCAGTTTTGAATTGGTAAAATGTTGTGGTTTTGAATTGTGAAAATTTTCTAGGGTTTTCAATTGAATGTGACATCATAAATTAGGGTTAGGGTTTTGAATTGTGAAATCAGAAATTAGGGTTAGGGTTTCAAAAATTAGGGTTTTGAATTGTGAATCCTGTCTATATTTTTTGCATTGTGAATTGTGAATCCTGTCTATATTTTTTGAGTTGAAAATTTTATTTTTTGCTTGTTAATCCTGTCTATATGGTTAAATCTTCTTATTCTTTCGCTTATCTCTTAAGCTACATCATTAGGCCACTATAGCTAGTACAAACAATTTTTTTGGGTTGTTTTAGGAAATATGTTAAAACCTAATTTTTTGATTTTTTTTTTGAAATCTTTTTTTTGGAAAAACGTGTAAAAAAAAGTAGAAAAATAATGTGACCCAAAAAAAAATTAGAAGTCAAAAAATGACTTTTAACCTCTTTGCCAAAAGAGGCCTTTGAAGTCGTCCTCAAAAATGTTATTGCGAAAACATTTTATATAAATCAAAAAATTATGTTTAAAAATTATGTTTGAAAAAATTAAAATTTTTGATTTATAAAATGACTCATTCTTGAGAATTTTTACCCACTTGAACTATCTAATTATTCCTTATGCGTCAGGATTATGTTTATTCAATTAAGCTTTATATTTTCATGATAGTTGGATGTCTGAATCAGTTTACATATTTCTCGACTAATCTTAGAATACACACCAAACGTCCCTTCCACGTAGATCGGACAAATCTCAAATAATACCTATAAACATGATCTCAAGAAATTGATAACACATAATGAGAGTTCAACTTGAGACCTGAAAGGCGCATACCTAATTTTGAACACATAATGAGAGCTCATTAATATTAATGAAACTCAAGTTTGACTCGGTTCGGCTTGATAATCTTTTTTAATGTTATTTATATTGTTTAAATAAAAATAAATGAGTCGAGCTTGACGAACCGAGCCAAGCCCTTAACAAGCTCAGTCGAGCTTGTTCATGAAAAGTTCGGCTCATTTGCAGCCCTATTTGAAACGACTCATGATTGGGGATTTGGGAGAAGTATTTCAAATATTACAAATATTACCATACTTTACTAGAAATAATATAAAATTACTAGTGTATACCCGTGCCTAAAGGCACGGTGTAAATAATGTTAGAATTAGAATATAATTATAATCCCAACACTATTTAAATTTATGTTTTAATTTGATAAAATCACAAATTTATTATAAAAATTTGGAGTTCTTACAAAACTCTTTACGAAAACTCGCTTTTGTTTATATAATATATAGCTAGATAGATAGATGTGAATAGATAATCTATTTGTAATGGTAGGATTTTAACAATATTCATCCCGTGGATAATTGTAATTAAGGCTATCCCTAGTGTATGCCCGTGCCCAAAGGCACAGTGTAAATATTGTTAAGATCAAAATACAGTTGTAATTTATACGTATTATGTTCAAATTTATGGAGTCTGTAACATTTTTTAATAAAAATAATGAAAAAATATAAAAAAATATTATTCTTCTTATGGATTAAAATATAATTTATCTAATTTGTTGGGAAAAAAAAAAGAAAAAAATTGAGATAAAATTATATTCAAATGAATTTTATAATTACAGTGAGGTGACAGACAGTAAAACACATGAGCCTAAGATCCCAACACATAAAATAAAATAAAAAAATAAATCTAAAACTCTGCACCACCCACCCACTATCCTTTCTCGCTCTCTCATTTTCTCATATTTCAAATTTTGAAACACACACTCACTCTGTCTCTCTCTCCTCAAAACACACTTTGTTATCCCAATAAGAGGAGGGCAAATCTATAAAGACCAATAAAATAAAATAAAATAAAAAATTATTAAATAAAATAAAATAAAATTATATTTACGCTAGTTAAAGAATTAAAATAAAATAAAATAATCATGGTAGGATGATCCCCAAGTGGTTGTCCCTGTAAACTTGCCTTTAGGTAGAATTAAAATAAAATAAAATTATATTTATGGAACGTTCAGTTTAATTTATGATAGAATTTTTGTATTAAATTTTGGGTGTTAAAACTTACAACATTATAATTTCGATTTATATAGGTAGGTCATACTTAACTATTTAGTCCTTTTTAATTATGTAAGTGATAGATATTTTCTTAAGTTCATCTTAATAATATTATGTACTTTAAACTCAATTGATTAAATTATTAAACTTCTTTCATTTTAAACTCAATTGATTAAATTATATTCTATTCATAATTACTTAATATTGTAATTATAAGAGAATTACAAATATTTATAGCATATATCACCACACAAAATATAATATTTATAATAAGAACATATTACTACACTAAATATATTTTATATTAATATTTATAACATATATCACCACACTAAATATAATATTTATATCATTTCACTATTAAAATTTTTTTAAGTGATATTACAATATATTTTATATTAATTAGTGTTGAGTTGCTGAGCATCCATAGGAAGCAAACCCACATGGGAACCCCTCCCACTTTTTCCCCTATCTCCATCAATGGGCAAAGATTTTCCATCTCCTGCCTCTCTGTCTCTCTCAAATTTCACCATTATTGCTCAAGATTTGAGCTTAGAATGGGAAAGGATTTTACAAAACTTTTTTCTTAGAAAGAAAACTCACAAAAAAAAAAGAAAGTATCAAGACGATATAAATAATATTGAGATCAAAATATAATTTTAATTAAAAAATATTATTTTTTTTAAAGAATTTTTAATAATTTTACTTGTACCACACATTATACAAAATTTAATTAAAAATAACAACTCTGCCCGGGCTTAATGGAAATTAAAAAATAAACATAAAAAATTTATAATGTTCACTAATAAAAAAAAACAGTCCTCAATTTATTTCACCAATAAAATAGTGAAATAGAAAAAAACATGTAACAAAAAAATTGTTTTGCAATTATAAGAAAAAGCTTTGCCTACTACACTCTAGTTCTTTATTCTTTTACACCCACAAAGACCAGACTAGGAAAAGCCATATTCAGCCGAGAGATCCAGTTCAAAAAAAAAAAAAAAAAAAAAAGAGAAGGCTGAGAGATCTCACAAAGGCAAATCATGTTTCCACCTCTCTCTCTCTCTCTCTCTCAGATCATGACCCGATAATATGCAACAAAACATCCTTTCTTTATAGCTTTTCCACTACCAAAGAAGATTGCAGATTCTTTGCTTTTCTTGTTTTTGGATTGTTGAGGATCAAAATATATATATATATATATATATATATATATTCAAGAGAAAAATCTCCACTAGTGGGTTCCTGCCCTTCTTCCTCTCTTTCTTCTTGAGAGATCAAAGATGATTGAACAGATGAAACAACACCATCAATTTCTTCCAAACAATATGCAATTCTTCCTTTGCAAAACCCATCTTCCTACATCAACATTCTGCACACACAAAAAAAAAAAAAAAAAAAACACAATCAACTCATGACCCACTTTAATTACTTGCTCATCCAAATAGTACTTAACCTCAAAACAACATAAAAAAAAAAAAAGTAAAACAAAACAATTAGTAGAACCCATCTCTTATTTTCCTCCAGTTTCGCAAGAAAATTAAGGAAACACAACTTCCTTCTCTTGGAGAACCAAAACCTTCGATGTCCGCATTGCCACTCAAGATAGATATCAACAGTTAAAGAACCGAAACCAAAACCATAGAGTCGAAATCGGAACTCTCCAGAGAAGGTTTGTGTGATAGTATGAGGAAGAGAGTTTAAAATCAAGAGGAGAGAGAGAGAGAGAGCGAGAGAGAGAGAGAGAGAGAGAGAAAGTGGGGTAGATGGGCAGCCTTTATGAGACGTGAGAAGAGAGAGAGAGAGGAGAGTTTGGGGGGAACCAAGTGGTTGGTACATTTAAAAGGATTGATCCGACCCGTTGATATAAATATAGGATTGATATAAGTCATTGATTCAAATTGTATTTCTGATATATTTTATATATTTTCAAAAACTTTTCTCCCTTATTATATAGATAACTCATAATTATTAACTTTCAAATTTTTTATTTTTATCTTTTATAACTGAGTATGTAAGTCAATATATACACACCTCGACTAAATTTAAAATTATAATATATGCCTCAAAAGAGTCTTAAAACATTCTAATTAATAGTCCATAGAAATTTCCTAGGTAAGAAGAAAAGAAAAAAAAAATGGCACTTTTATGGCTAAATCTGTGTTTCATAGTACCAAATAATTGCTATGGGTGGCCCAATAGATTGACATGGATTAGTATCCAAAATTTACTACATAGATTTAACCACCAACGGAAGCCCATAAGCCAAGGCACAAGCATCTTTTGAGAACATGAAAAAAAATTAATTTATTGGTTTATTTTGATTATATTATCTCTCTATTTTTTTTTTGTATGTTTAAAAAAAAAAGAGTAAATAAATTAATTTTTTTTTCTTACTTTTCAAAACAAGGCAAAATGAGCTTTTTGTTTGAATTTCATAACAAAGTCTCTACGACCTCTAAAAAGTGGACGAGGGTTACCATTTCACATAGGAAATAACTTTGTCATTAAGGGACCTTAATGGCACAAGTTTGAGCAAATAAAAGTAATTTCTCTTTAATTGTCCATAAATCTCAAGAATTGGATCACTAGTTTTAAAAAATTAAGAACAATGTTTGAAACCTCTATTTCATATTGTCCAAATCAGTCGAGTTATTTTAACTCAATAAAAAAAATAATAATTTCATACAAAACTTACACTATGATTTAAGATTTTGGTATGACTTGTCCAATTTTGTCCAATCTCACTGAGTAAAAACAATACTTGATAGAATGAAGTTGTTTTAAAATTATACTATAAAATTATATGAAGAGAAAAATAAAACAAGAATCTTCATAATGTCTTAAGATCATTAGTAATCCATTATGCTAATTATTAAATAAAAATACTAAAAAAATAGAAATTAAATGTGTGATATATCTGTCTACTTTATCAAAATACTAAAAAATAGATCAAGATTTATCAAAATAAAACAAAATAAGTATTTTAAAAAAAAAAATTTGTCAAACAAAGTAACTGAGATGGACATGAGTGTAGGTTGTGACACAGAATAAAGTTCAAAATTTAAATTGATGAAATTAAAACTTTCGAGTTTAAATTAAAAAATACGTAAAACTCCGGAGTTTTTTTTTTTTGTAATTTGTCCAATATTTTAAACATGTTTATGTTCATTTGTTGGCAAAAATGAAAATAAAAATATATTTAGTATACACTGTAATGTAAAAATTTCATGCCACTAATAAATGTAATTTTAAGAACCAAATAATTTAATGCTAAATGGTATACCTTTTTAAAAATAAAATTTTGTTCTTCACAGGATAGTAATTCATTACCAAATGTCTAATTTCATCTTTAAATAGTAGAGACAATTGGTGAAAAGTTTATTTCAAAGGGGTATTGTACGGGGAGGAAATAATTCTCCTCGTATAATCCTGTTGACCAAGTCCACGCTTCTCCGTACGACGTCGCTTTGTCACCTGAAAACACAAACGTGAGCTAGCCGGCGGGTGTGTGCCGGAAACCTCTCCGATGCCTAAGTCAGAAAACTTGACAAATAGACAAAGCTCTAAGTTCTCAGAAAGATTGTGTTCAATTACCTCCTCCAAGGTGATGCTTGTGAGCTTTTATAAGTTTCCCGTGGCACAATCCTAGTAGGACTTGTACTTCTCCATGCAGAGTCCTCCTAGGATTCATTCTCCTAAGGATAATGCTTATCCTTTCACACCCTCCCCCACTGCTTAAACCAAGTGGGATGGTTCTCTTTATGGCCGAACTTCTATTTGACCGAAGTAAAAATGGCTATGCCGAGCCACCAAGTAGGCCGTACTAACAGTTGTTCGGTTCTTCTTCATCCTATCATATCTCGGTTCTCTAATACCTGAACCGTGGTATGTTCGGACCGAACCACTGACTCGACCGGCATAACTCTCCGGTATGCCTCTAAGGCCGGTCTAACTCCAAGTTGCTCCCCAAACCGAAGTACTTTACAATCCTCTAGCCGAAGTAACTCTATTACTTCGTAAGCCGAAGTAATTCCACCTCCTTTGGGCCGGAGTAACTCTGTCTCTCCTAGGCCGGAGTAACCATTACGGCCTTTTTTACTTAGTCCTTCGCTTTTCTGGGCCTTAAAGCCCAACTCGCAGCTCGGCCCAGTTTTTCCCAAAAATTGCCCTCTCAATTGCCCCTTAATTCCATCTGTGCAACATGATTGGGATTACCAGCCTTCTGGCCGAGCTAAAGTTTGTTACGCTTTTTCAGCCGAGCTAAAAAACCCTTTAGCCTTTCCAGCCGAGCTAAAAACCCTTTAGCCTTTCCAGCCGAGCTAAGTTTACCTCGGGTATCACTATGTCCGGTCGAAACGTCTCTTCAATCACAGCGACTGTAACGCTTCCAATTCCAGTGACACGTGGCAAGCTCTGATAAGCTGTGGCCAACTGTCACGCCGTCCTTCAGAATTTTTGTACTGTTCCCGCTTCTTTTTGCCGCCTTTTTCTCTCTCCCTTTTACACAAAACAGCCCTTTCGATTCTGGAATCATTTACTCTATTGTTTTCATCTTCTTTCTGTATCTCTACTTCTTCCACACTCGAACTTGTGTTGAGCTTGTGTTCTTCTCTTGCTGCCACCGTTTCCGACTCCAGTCTTCTTTCTCTCTTCTCTGGTAAGAAAATCTAACCATCTTGCGATTTTTTGTTTGTTTTACCATTCGTTTCTGTTTTGTATGCTTTTTGCAAACATTTTTCGCCATTTATCTGCTCTGCTTTTGTACTTTCTATGAAGAAACCAGTAGAACTTGTATGTGTATGAACTGTTATGTAGAAAAACAAGCCTTAGATCCAAAATCACATTGCGACCGAACTAGGATTCTGTTTGCCCCTAATATGTAGATTTCTGTAGTCAATAACCGAGCTAGAACTTGTAGGAATGTCAGTAGTTTATCCTGAACCACTCTAGCCAAGATAAGATTACCGAATAAGCTTGCACATACCGAACTAGGTACTTCGGTCTCCAACCGAGGTAAGACCTTGGGGCCAAGCCGGCTTTCTTAGTTCTGAAACCGAACTCAGAAAGCCGCCCCTAGGGGCTCAGCCGGAGTAACTCTCCTCACACCGCAACCGATTTAGGCCTTGGGACTAAACCAGCTTTCTTAGTTTTTTAGACCGAACTCAGAAAGCTGCCCCCAGACGTTAAACCGGTCTAAACTGCTCAAAACCGAGCTAAGAAACCTTCTGATGAGCCGAGGTAGAACCAGCCCACTAAACCGAAGTAGGATTTGTATATCTTGCTTATAATTTGTAGCGCGGTCCAACGATCTGTGCTTAACCCCTTTGTTTTCTACTTTGCAGACTTAGGTTGCCCAGGCACTCCTGCGTGTGCTCAACCGAGCTACTGAGCCTAGTTTTTGTACCGAAATAATTTATTCATAAATTATACAATAAATGGGTAAGTATAGATATTTAGTCGAAACCCCTGGTGGCCTGGCCGAATTTAGGCAAGATTACCAGATTCCTGATGATGTCCATCTGGCGTTGGCCGAAAAAGATGCTACCCCCTGGAACAATGAAGGCTTCGTGCCCTTTACCCTTCAATCCATAATAGAAACCGGACTACGGTTTCCTGTCCAACCGCTAATCTGCGAATTTCTTAGACAGACTAGGTTATGTCCCATCCAACTATCCACCAATACGTACCGTATTATAATGGGGATAGCCGCATTAAACCACCAAACCGGACTGAATCTTGGTCTAGCCGAGATCTTTCATCAATACTCTATCGGCTCAAAGAATGCTGGGTGGGTCTACTACCTTAGAATTCGCCGTCGCCGAGAGAAGATAATCAAGCACACTCCGGACAAAGATCTTAACGATGATGATTTCTTTTGGGTCTCTGGGAACTTTGAGGATTTTCAAGCTCAAATTCCTGGCCGACCTATAAATTGGAAATGGGAGAGCCTGGTAATTTTACTTCGGTCTTCTGCTTTGTGTGTTATCTCGGTTGTTTAGTCTATTAGCCGAACTAACACTTCTCTCTTTTTTGCAGATTTCGCCCATCTCCATTCCTTATATAGCTATCCCAACCTCGGAGTCTTGCGAGCCGCATTTCGGATTAAAGAAAGAGATTGGGCCAAGCTTCTAAATTTTGAGCCGACCTATCGCTACAGCGGTCGCCGAAAAGCAAGGGTGACTGACTTCCTTCTTGAAGAGGCACCGGAGCCGGACCCAACTTTGCCCGAGATAAGACTTGTCCCTCTAACCGCAGAAGAAGAGATGGCGAAAAGGAGCAGAGTCAGGGCCCTTCTTACCGAAACAGCTAGGCCCGAAGTGGCGCCTCCCAGCCAACCGCAACCTGCTGTTGTCGCCCTTCCTTCCCAACAGCCATCCTCTTCCCGCCGAACCAAACGTGCCCGAACTTCCGAACCCGAACGAGTTTCGATTGATGAAGAAACTCCTATTCAGCCGAGCTTACCACCGAGCCCCCTTCCGGAGTCTTCCGACCGAACCATCGGCTGCTGGGCACCGAAATTAACCTTCAACGACCGAGACATTCTAGACACAGACTCGGTCGTTGCTGAGAAGGACCACCTGTTGGCCATCAACCTAGCCAAGAGCGTGTGTCTGCCCAGAGACATGGAGCATCACCAAAAACAATTAACCACCGAGCTGAAGTCCATTCGGTCTGCGACTAAATCGATGATTCTGGTTAGTAACTTCGGTCGAATTTCTATTTTTTCCTCTTTTTATTTTCAACTTTTTCTTCAGCTAAAAGGAAGTTGCTTTGTCAGGTCATTCAAAAGAACCAAATCACCCACAGGAGAGTACTGGAGCTGAGGAAAGTGACAAGGCAAGCGGCGGCCGAGGCAGAGGCGAAATCGGCCGAACTAGAGGAGGCCAGAAAGGAAATGGCCGAACTCCGAGGTGAGGTCGGTCGTTTGACCGGAATGGTTAGTTCGGCCGAGGCCGAAAAACAAAAGACTGCCATTGTGCTGAAGGACAAGTACTTGCGCGAGTTGTTAAAACTTGAAAGAAAGAAGGATGCCGAAATAAAGGAGAAGGTAAAAGAGGCTGACAAGCAGGGCTTCAAGAGGGCAGAGGATGCTTACGCCCAACAATGTAATGCTGCCAAGGATCTTTTCTTTAAGTGCGGCTGGAGGGGAGCCGTTGAGAAGCTCGGTCATGATCCTCAGACCGAGGTTTTCAACCCTCCAGCCTACTTCATACCTAACTCCTTGATGGAATATGCCACGGCCATGCAACAGCAGTTCCTTGAGGGCTCAGATGATGAAGATTCTGATGAAGACTCTGCCCCTGGGGATACTTCGGTTGTGAATGTGGATCAGATAGATCGGCCCGAGTCCAGAGTGGAAGATCTGACTATTGAACAGCCAAATGAAACTGTGGCTCCGGTCGATACCACTGTTGTGACTGAAGGAGTCCTGCCGCCAGAGACCGGTCTTCCAGCTGACACTGATGCTGCCTTTGATGCCGAGATAGATGAACTTTTCTCTTAAATTTGTACTCTTTTCTCTGTAACCGAACTAAGCCCCCTTGTAATGACTTCTTTTTGAATGAAAATTTTACTGCAACTCTTATTCTGGTTGTGATGTGTATACTTGTAGTTTATAATGCCTTCACTTACTTTTATTTCGGTTTTAGGTGGTTTAAACTATACTTGCCAGCCCACCTCTCCTTAGCCGAAATAATTACTTCGGCTGAGGAGTACACAGTGTTGGTTCATTTCAGCCAACCACTCTTCAGCCATACACTTACTTCGGCTGAAGAGAAACAAGTGTTGGTTTATTCTAGCCAACCACTCTTCAGCCATACACTTACTTCGGCTGAAGAGTAACAAGTGTTGGTTTAATCCAGCCAACCACTCTTCAGCCATACACTTACTCCGGCTGAAGAGTAACAAGTGTTGGTTTATTCCAGCCAACCACTCTTCAGCCATACACTTACTTCGGCTGAAGAGTAACAAGTGTTGGTTTAATCCAGCCAACCACTCTTCAGCCATACACGTACTTCGGCTGAAGAGTAACAAGTGTTGGTTTATTCCAGCCAACCACTCTTCAGCCATACACTTACTTCGGCTGAAGAGTAACAAGTGTTGGTTTAATCCAGCCAACCACTCTTCAGCCATACACTTACTTCGGCTGAAGAGTAACAAGTGTTGGTTTAATCTAGCCAACCACTCTTCAGCCATACACTTACTTCGGCTGAAGAGTAACAAGTGTTGGTTTAATCCAGCCAACCACTCTTCAGCCATACACTTACTTCGGCTGAAGAGTAACAAGTGTTGGTTTATTCCAGCCAACTATTGAAGTTAGTTTTTCCAGCTAACTTATAGTATTTGGTTATTCCGACCAAATGTCCTGCAGCCTAGATCCTTATCCTGGGCTTAGGAAGGATGTTGGTTTAATCCAGCCAACCTCTGAGTTAGTTTTTCCAGCTAACTTGGAATAGAATGCTTGCAATAAACTTGGTCTCTAAAGCTAACTTTTACAAAGAATAATTTGTGCTAAAAAGAATTGCTCATTTTATTGAAGGAAGAAAAAATTACATATGTTTGAAAAAGAAAAGCTAAAAGTAAAATAACTTGAGATTGGCCGTATTCCATGGCCTAGGGATTGCCTTGCCATCCTTGTCTTCTAGGTGGTATGCCCCTTTGCCGGCTAACCCAACCACCTTATAAGGACCTTCCCAATTTGGGCCTAATTTGCCGTCTCCTGGGACCAAGGTGTTTCCCATTACTTTGCGCAATACCCAATCGCCAATTTTGAATTGTCTTGGATGAACCTTTTTGCTGTATTTTTTGATTAACTCTCGTTGGTATGAGGCGATGTGGACCAACGCTCTTTCTCTTCTTTCTTCTGCAAGGTTGAGTTCTAAGGCTATGGCTTCTCCATTTAAGTCTGGATCAAAATTTTCGCTTCGAATTGTAGGGAGGCCAACTTCTAGTGGGATCACTGCTTCCATGCCATAGGCTAAGGAAAATGGTGTTTCTCCAGTTGATCGCCGAGGTGTGGTGCGGTAAGCCCATAGAACATGAGGAAGTTCATCCGCCCACTTGCCTTTTGCTTTCTCTAGCCTTTTCTTTAGTCCATCCAAGACGACTTTATTTGATGCTTCAGCCTGCCCATTTGCTTGAGGATACGCCGGTGTGGAATTGTAGAACTCTATCTTGTATTCTTCACAAAAGCTTCTGAAGATTCTGCCGTCGAACTGAGTTCCATTGTCTGAGATCAGTGCTTTTGGTATGCCAAACCGAGTGATAATATTTTGCCAAACAAACTTCTTCACGTCTTTTTCTTTGATTGATGCCAATGCTTCTGCTTCCACCCATTTTGTGAAGTAGTCTGTTGCTGCGAGAAAGAATTTTCTGCCCCCGGGTGCCGTTGGAAGTGGTCCTATTATGTCTAAGCCCCACATTGCGAAAGGCCATGGGCTAGTTAAAGGTAGGAGTTCTCTTGCTGGTTGATGTATTTGGTGCGCGAATTTCTGGCATTTTTCACACTTCTTCACATATTTCTCTGAGTCTGCTTGCATATATGGCCACCAATATCCTTGTGAAATAGCCCTGTAAGCGAGCGACCTTCCCCCTTGATGACTTCCACATACCCCTTCATGTATTTCGAACAGGAATGCTTCTACTTTGCTGGGATGAACGCACTTGAGGTAAGGCCCAGAGAACGACTTCTTATATAATGCCAAAGATGGAGATAGCCAAAACCGCTGCGATTTCGCCCTTATTCTGTTGGCTTCTTTTTTCTCTTCTGGTAGGATGCCGTCTTTTAGGAACAGGATGATGGGATCCATCCAAGAGGGCCCTAATTCTGTGCAATACACTTCTTCTGCTTCGGGGTCTTCTATGCTTGGTTTTGGTAAGAAGTCGACGAGTAATGGATGAGGGATTGATGTATCTGCCATTGAGGCAAGGCCTGCTAGCTCGTCCGCTCGGCTGTTTTCCTCCCTGCCAATTTGTTCTATCCTTACCACATCAAACTTCTTGATCTCCGTTCTGACTAGCTCTTGGTACTTGGCCATTCTGTCATCCTTTGCTTCGTATTCGCCAGAAATTTGGTTTACCACCAGCAGTGAGTCACTGTACACCATTAGTTCGGTTGCTTTCATGAAGTGTGCCGTCTTGAGTCCTGCGAGAAGCGCCTCATACTCTGCTTCGTTGTTGGATGCTGGGAAGCCAAGGTTGATTGCTTGCTCTATAACCAGGCCGTCTGGAGAGATGAGGACTATGCCAAGCCCTGCACCATGTCGGTTGGATGCTCCATCCACAAAGAGCTTCCACATCTCTCCAACGAATAGTTTCCAGCAGGTGGAAGGGTCAGACGATGCCGTGGGGTCAAGGATGGTGTTTTCTTCAAAGTCCATATTGGCTGTCTGCCCTTCGTCCTCTGTTTGAACTGCTGGTGAGCCTTTGTTCGTCTTTTCCTTGTTGTCCTTAGTATGGTTTGCCTTTGTGCTTGATGGACTACCTTCCACTAGGGGTTGCGCTATTCCGGCGTCAACTTCCGTCCCTAGCTCGGTTGAGTCAGTCAGGTCGACTGGGCAGATATGATGACTTCCAGGAGTAAACTCTGCGACGAAGTCTGCCAAAGATTGAGCTTTTATTGCGGTCTTGGGTTGGAACTTGATGTCGAATTGTCCCAACTCTACTGCCCATTTTAAAATTCGCCCACTGAAGTCCGCCCTTTCAAACAGAGCTTTTAATGGAAAGGCTGTGAGGACGACTATGGTGTGGGCGTGAAAGTAATGCGCCAACTTTCTGGATGCCATCATTAACGCTAATGCTAGCTTCTCTAAGGGCAAGTACCTTGTTTCGGCTCCCAACAATGTCTTGCTTACATAAAAGATGGGCAGGTGTTGTATTCCTTCTGCACGAACCAACACTGCGCTAACTGCGTGCTGAGAAACTGCCAGGTATAAAAAGAGTTCTTCACCAGGAACTGGAGTTACAAGTAGTGGTGGGGAAGACATGTACTCCTTCAAGCTTTCCAGAGCTCGGTCGCATTCTTCATCCCACTCAAACTTGGCTTTTAAAGCTTGGAAGAATGGTCGTAGTCTGTCTGACGACCTGCTTATGAACCGGTTTAGCGCAGCCGCCATACCAGTGAGATGCTGTACTTCTTTGACTGAGTTTGGTCTCTCCAACTCCTGGATTGCTTTGATCTGAGAGGGGTCTGCTTCTATACCTCGGTTGGTCACCAGGAAGCCCAAGAATTTGCCAGATCCAACTCCGAACGCGCATTTGGATGCGTTGAGGCGCAACTTGTGTTTCTTCAGGATCTGGAACATCTCGCCCAAATCTTTCAGATGGTCATTCTTATCCTTGCTTTTGACCACCATGTCGTCGATGTAAGCCTCCATTGTTTTGCCTAACAATGGTTCAAACATCTTGGTGACCATCCTTTGGAATGTCGCCCCTGCGTTCTTTAGGCCAAAGGGCATGACCTTGTAGCAATATAACCCCCTTGGTGTTGTGAAGGATGTGACCTCCTGGTCTGGTTCATGCATGGCGATCTGGTGGTAGCCTCTGTATGCATCCAAAAATCTAAGTCGGTTATGTCCTGCCGTTAAGTCCACCAGTTGATCTATCCTTGGTAGAGGGAAGCTATCTTTTGGGCACGCTTTGTTGACTGTTTTGTAGTCGACGCAGACACGCCATTTACCATTCTTTTTTGGCACTACGACGGTGTTGGAGATCCATTTTGGGTAGTGCACTTCCCTTATCGCTCCTGCCTCCAGCAGGTTGCCTACCTCTTCTGCCACTATTTCGGCGTGGTGGAGTGCCGATCTGCGTGTGCGTTGAATGACTGGTCTGGCGGATGGGTGGACATTGAGTTGGTGACTGATGAAGTTTGGATCAATGCCTGGCATGTCGTAAGGTGTCCAGGCAAACACTTCGATATTAGAGGTCAAGAATTCCAAGACCTCTAATCTCTCAGCGCTGGACAATGATGAGCCAAGCAAGAAGAACTTATCCGGGTTCTTCTCATCTATTTTTACCTCCACCAAGTCTTCCACCGCTTTCTGATCAGCCTCTTTGCCGACGTCCGCGAATAGTTCATTACTCTCTGGTTCTTCCACCGAATGAACGTATCCTTTGGCAGCTCGGCTTCCATTTGTTGTGGCGAAGCACTGTTTTGACATGATCTGATCGCCATAGACTTCTTCAATTATACCGGCGTCATTGGGGAACCGCATTACCTGATGGTATGATGACGCTACCGAACGCATGGCATGCAGCCATGTTCTGCCCAGGATGATGTTGTAGGTGGAGGGGACCTTCAATACCCAGAACTCCACCTGTTTTGATACACTTCCTGCTCTGACTGGAAGGATTATTTTGCCGACAGGCCACTCTGGCATGGAGTTGAATCCAATCAGGGGAGAAACTGCAGGTGCCAAGTCTTTGTCTTGCAGCTTTAGTTGTTTGAATGTGTCGTAATACATGATCTCACATGAACTACCCTGGTCAATCAGAATCCGCTTGACGTCAAAATCCTTGACTCGGAGAGTGACAACCAGGGCATCATTATGGGGGCAGTAAATTCGTTCCAAGTCCTTATCCGAAAAGGACATGACGTTTGCTGCCTCTGTCCTCCCCTTCTTGATGGCGGGTTGGGCACTTAATACTTCCCTGAAGTGTTCAGCCTTCTTGATTGAACCTCTAAGCCCGCATACGCGCTCAGGTTCAAAAACTCCATGAATTACATTGATAATGCCTTGTGGTGGTGCATCGTTTGGCATTCTGTTGGGTTGGTCATTATGATCTTGGGGGGCCGGTTGCGCTCCTCCTTCAATGTATTCGTCCAAGTGGCCTGCTGCCACCAATTCTTCTAAATGCTGTCTTAGTGGCGTGCAATTCTCAGTTCGGTGCCCCTTTTCTTTGTGGAAGGTGCACCGTGATCTGTCGTCGTAATTCTTCTGAGCTTCCCCAAGCTTGGCTGGCCACTTGACAAAAGGCTTGTCTTTGATTTCGCTCAGAATCCGATATATTGGTTTTTTGAACACCGTTGTTATGGCAGTGCGGATTCTCAACCATCTTTTGTCTGGGTCTTCTCCGTTATCTCGTCTGCCACGTCCGTTCTTGTTACTTCGGTCAACCGTGTTGACCTTGGCAGGGGTTTTCTTTTCCGGTGCTGCGGTCGTGCTTGATCTTGCTTTAGCACGCGCGCCATCCTCTTCTACCCTGATGTGCTGATGCACTCTTTCCATCAGGGCCTCCATGGTGAGGGGTGGCGTCATGGTGATCGAGTCCCTTAATCGGTTTCCTACTGGTAGGCCTCTTTTATATTGCGCAATGGCTAGATTGGTGGGGCAGTCTCCAATCTGGTTGAATGTCTCCCAGTAGCGACTGTTGTAAGATCTGAGGGTCTCTTTTTCACCCATGTCGATGGAGAGTAACTGGTCTATCTCCACCGGTGTCTTAGTATTTGTCCGAAACCTTGTTACGAACGCTTCTGCCAATTGGGCCCAGGAGGCTATGCTACCCTCTGGGAGCTTTTCGAACCAAGTCAAGCCCAGGTCGCCCAGACTTGATGGGAAAAGTATGCACATTAAGGCCTCGTTTCGCCTGTACACGGCCATGACTTGGCGAAAGTGGCTCAAGTGTGAATACGGGTCCGTCTTCCCTTCATATGTATTGAACTTCGGCTGAAGGAAGCCTGATGGTAGGGGTGCGTTTTCGATCGCTGGGACAAACGGCGAGGTCTGTAGTCTTGCCAATGCCTTGTCCGTTGGTTCGTAGGCCGGTCGCGGTATTGGCATTCCAACCTCGACGCTTCCGTGCGTCCGAGGAGCCAACCGTTGTAAGGCCGAAACTCGGTGTGGATCCCTTGCCCTGGCATCTTCCTTGCATCGTGCTTTTTCTTCTAGCATGGTTCGTAAGTCGGATGACCTGGGTAGCTCGGTTTGTCTGGATCTGGTTTGGTGTGAATGTGAAGGCCAATACGTGCTTCCTTCAGTGTATGATCTTTCGGATCTCGTCCTCTCAGACCTGGAGTGACGAGTCCTTGAAGATAAGGAGCGAGTGTCGCCTGTCCTGAGGCTTCTGCTCTCTCCTTGAGAGGGTGTAGTATTCCTACTACGACTTTCTGAGTGGCGAGGGGGCGTCTTGTGCTTGCGCCCCTCTCCTGTCGCCACATCTTTGGTCTTCATCTGGCGTTTCAAGGCCTCCATGTCCGCCGCTATCCTCCGAATCAGTTCATCCTGTTCCTTTACGCGATCTTCCAGGGCTTGAGGATCAATCCTCCTCCTTTGCCTGTCGGGACTTTGAGAGTGACGAGGGCTGCCATTCCGCCTTCCCCTGCCGCTCCTCCTGGAATTATGTTGTTGGGGCTCCAAGTCCGCCATGGGAGGGACGGCAGGTAATCCTTCACACCTTGCGCCCCCTTCTGGAGTTAGTCCGTCGACGGCGGACTGCGGCAAGTCTTCAATGTGTGCCATTGAATGAGAAAAGGAGAAGCTTAGTCAAGAGGTTTTTGTTCTTGTCTGTTCTTCCCACAGACGGCGCCAATTGTACGGGGAGGAAATAATTCTCCTCGTATAATCCTGTTGACCAAGTCCACGCTTCTCCGTACGACGTCGCTTTGTCACCTGAAAACACAAACGTGAGCTAGCCGGCGGGTGTGTGCCGGAAACCTCTCCGATGCCTAAGTCAGAAAACTTGACAAATAGACAAAGCTCTAAGTTCTCAGAAAGATTGTGTTCAATTACCTCCTCCAAGGTGATGCTTGTGAGCTTTTATAAGTTTCCTGTGGCACAATCCTAGTAGGACTTGTACTTCTCCATGCAGAGTCCTCCTAGGATTCATTCTCCTAAGGATAATGCTTATCCTTTCACACCCTCCCCCACTGCTTAAACCAAGTGGGATGGTTCTCTTTATGGCCGAACTTCTATTTGACCGAAGTAAAAATGGCTATGCCAAGCCACCAAGTAGGCCGTACTAACAGTTGTTCGGTTCTTCTTCATGCTATCATATCTCGGTTCTCTAATACCTGAACCGTGGTATGTTCGGACCGAACCACTGACTCGACCGGCATAACTCTCCGGTATGCCTCTAAGGCCGGTCTAACTCCAAGTTGCTCCCCAAACCGAAGTACTTTACAATCCTCTAGCCGAAGTAACTCTATTACTTCGTAAGCCGAAGTAATTCCACCTCCTTTGGGCCAGAGTAACTCTGTCTCTCCTAGGCCGGAGTAACCATTACGGCCTTTTTTACTTAGTCCTTCGCTTTTCTGGGCCTTAAAGCCCAACTCGCAGCTCGGCCCAGTTTTTCCCAAAAATTGCCCTCTCAGGTATAATGTATTACATTCAAGGTAAAATCTTGTTTGGTAACAAAGTGAAAATTGTTGACGATGTTGAAAAAGTTGCCAGAAAAAATTATGTTTGCTTTTATCACACACCATAGATTCGTCATTGTATTTGTATCATAGAATAGCATAATAGACTTTTAATAATTCTAATTTTTATCATAAAAAATTAGAAATCTCTTGTAAAATTTATCCAAAATTAATAAAAGATCTTTAGAACAAAAACTTAGCTGAATTATGACATAATGCGATTAGTTATAACATATTGTGAGGTCAATTATGACATTATTTTGATTATGATGTAAGAGTTGTTTAGTTATTAAGTGCGTGAAAATATAATTTTCTCGTCCCCATCATATTTTCTTATTGAAGTGATATTGGGAAAAATTACCATCTCTATTCAAAACTCAATTAAGTTATGAGCTCTTACCATAAAAGTTCTTCAAGTGGACAAAAAGAGAGTTTTTTTTTGGGCAGTATACCAGTTTTCTAACAAATGTAAAATATACTTAATTCATGTAACTCAGAAGTAGGTATAAATGTTATGAATTTATAATTTAATATTTAAATTTGTAGATAGTTTCTGATGAATCCTTAAGCAAATATTAAATGTGATAGTGATTGTATGCAGGGCGCGTTCTTTTTTTTTTTTTTTTTTTTTTTTGCTTTTATTTTTAAATGTGACATCCTTCATTTATATAATAGAATACATTGCATGTCTATTTGTGTGAAAATTATAATATGAACTTTAAATTTTAGTACAAGTCTTAATTATTTATTTTTATATTTATTTTTTGTATGACAAAACACAAGATTATACATCTAACAATAGCTCATCTAATAAAATAAATCTGAGTACAAAATATAAAATAAATCCTAAATGGAGAAAAAGAACCTTCACGCAGAAAAGATACGAGTCTCCACATAAGAAGTAAAAAAAACTCCACGTAGAGATGAAATCTCAGCCGTTGTTTTATATGAATACAAATAAGTGAAAAAAAATGAGAAAATAAGCAATAATAAACAAATAGAGACAAAAATAAAAATGCGAGAAAATATAAATTGAAGTAATGTGTAGTTGTGTTGAAGTAATGTTTCACCTCTAGAGTTCCTTCTACCCTGGAAAATATAAGTTGACAAAAATGAGAGGGCTGTTTTTTATAGGAAAATGTCACTTATGATATAAATGTTACTTATAGGAAAATATAAATTATCTTTTGACTCCCACAATTTCCTTTCACCAAGTATTTGCCTAAACAAATTCAAATAACCAACACAAAAATAAAAGCAGGTTAATTTATAAAAATCAAATCAACACTGAAATATTACCAAAACAAAGAAGAAGAAAGATGGAAAAAAAAAAATTTACATTTATCGTGCACAAGAGCATGATGTTAATCGTAATAAATAATGGAAAAAACAGAACACAAGAGCATGATGTTAATCTTTATGTGTTGTAAGTTTTTTTCTTAAAAAGCTAAAAAATCTAAAACATAATCATTATTTTAACTCATATTTTAATAAAAAAATCAATAATGATTGTTGGATTACAATTCCTGATTACTTAAATAAAGTTCTTGCCGCACAAGTAATTGTAATTGAATGAGTTAAAATTCATATAATTCTTTTAGAAGTAAAATTCGATATAAGTATATTGTTGATATTTTAATGTTTTTTGCTTGATTGAAGCAAGTATATGGAGACTGTTCCAATTATTTTCTACTGGGGGGAAATATAATTCGGGATCCCGATGAAGGTGTGTCATATGATGCTGAGCCGAAAGGGATATATGGGGTGCAACTTGGCACCACGCTTAGCAATTTGGAGGAGATGTTCATGTCCAAGGTGGCAAGTTACGGGAAAAGTGTCCGATTGAACTTCAAATGTAGATATCGTTATCGGCAGTGACAAGCAAACAGCAAATACAAGATATTACCGATCAATGACGATGAGGCGTTGAACACCGTATTAAGTATCTGTGCAAGTTTCCAACCACCAAATTGTTTGGAAGTGTACATTGATAAAGAGGATGTACACAATGTCCCGAATATGACACAAATGGATTCTTGTCCATTCACTACATTGTTGACACATGGGATTGACACGACAGCGTTTCAGTCTTCTATGCATGAATCAGATCAATGTTATGCAGTGGGCTACACACAACAGTCATTTGAGGGCCATGGTGTAGAATCAAGTTCACGTGGTGGATATGATTATGAATTTGACAATAACACAGAAGATGTGCCCACTTGCAGCCATCATACCACTCCAGTTGAAGTTGCTGGTAATATGGTTGAAACAGTGAACTATGTGCAGTTTGCTGACAATGACATGTACGGTCCTGATGTCACCCTAGACGATGATGAGAATGAAATGTGTGATGGAGAAAATTTATTGGGCGGATTAGGTGATGATGATGAAGAAGATGATGCCGACGCTCCCGTTGACCCTGAAAATGCCCCCATTCCACCTAGAGTTGAAATCCTTTTCTATGAGAACATTCACATGGGTGGTGATTTTGACATGAGTAGCCGTGATGTCGTTTCTCGTAACCGGATCTAGAACGCTGAAAATCCAGAGTTGGACAAAGGGATGGTTTTCGTTGATAAGAAGCAACTTGTACATGCTGTGAAATTGTACCATGCAACAAATAATCAAGAGTATAAGGTCGTAACCTCCAAGCGAGATGCTTGGGTGTCTGCATGCAAGCACGATTGCAGTTGGTGGTTGCGTGCATCTCTTAGTAGGAAACATGGTCTTTTTGAAATAAAGCAGTACAGGGGTCCTCACCATTGTTTATACCTACGAATGAACAGGGACCACACTAATAGTAGCTCTAGTTACATTGCTTCTCATATTTTGGGACAAGTTGCGGTTAGTATAAAAAATAAATATTTACATATATATACATGTTTGTTTGTTTATACTGTTCACACCCAAATAATCCAACTCATATTTGATTGTCGTATGCAGAATGAACCTGATATGCCAATTAAAAATGTCATTGAAGATATCAAAAAGACCATGAACTATAGTATATCATACAAGAAGGAGTGGCATGCAAGGGCAAAGGCAATTAGAATGGTATTCGGGGATTGGGATAAATCATATAGGCAGTTGCCTAAATTTATGCATGCATTACAGACATCTAATCCTGGCACCATCATTCAATGGAAGCATAGATATACCGGGCATACAACCATTATGCCCGTTTTGCACTTTGTTTTCTGGTCTTTCAAACCCGTCATTAATGGCTTCAGATATTGTAGGCTTGTTATAACCATAGATGGTACATTCTTATACGGTAAATACACTGGTGTGTTGCTTGTAGCAACGATTGTCACTGCCAATGGCAAAGTATTACCGCTTGCATTCGCTGTTGTCGACAAAGGAGAGTTTGGAGTCTTGGTCGTTCTTAATTTTAAATATCAAGGAACATATTGTCATGGACCGACAGGGAGTGACTTTGATATCTGATCGAGCTGAGAGTATTTTAGCTGCTGTGAGGCGGCATTGGCTGAATCCCTCGCTCCAATTTGTTGGATATCATTGGTACTGCCTTCGACATGTTTGTAGTAACTTTAACACAAAGTTCAAAAATAAGGAGCTGAAGCAACTTCTATGGAAAGCAGGGAGTGCTGATCAACGACGAAAGTGTAATGCTTACTTAGAACATATACAGGCTATTAACCAAGATGCCATCGATTGGGTCCACAAGATGAATCCTGTGGAGTGGGCCCTTGCATATGACGGTGGATATCGGTGAGGGGTATTGACCAGCAATGATGCAGAGTGCTTCAACAGCGTCTTGAAAGGTGCAAGGAACTTACCTATCTCAGCTATGGTTGAATTTACATTTCGACAGCTCGTCAAATATTTTGACGAGATGGGAGCCCAAGCTAAAACAGATGTACGAAATGAGTTCCAATACCCTAAAGAGATGCAAAAAACTATCAAGGAGGGCATCGCAAGGGGAACTACTTTCCAGTTGATATCGTATGACAGGTTAGTTTGTAATGTGAACTAAATTGTTATTATTATGTTGTTAAGTTAATTACACCTAAAAACATAAACTTGATTAGTTTGTATCAATATTGTCTGATAGGCCCCACCGCATATTTGAGGTGCGAACATCTTTTCGCCATGGACGAGGTCGCAATAGACAGATTGTGCAGATGAATCAACCCATGTGCAGTTGTGGGAAATATGAGATAAGACACTATCCATGTTCCCATATGTTCGCTGTAATGTCTGAATGCGGTGACAATCCATTCGAGCACGTTGATCTAGTACATAGGCTTCCTGTATACATGAGGGTTTGGGAAACTAAATTCAATCCAATACCGCATCAAGATTATTGGGATGATCCACAGTGGACCTTAATGCCTAATGTACTTCGTCTACGAGAAGTAAAACGGGGTCGTATATCTATGTCTCGTATTCCGAATGAGATGGATATATCAGATAGGCGTTTGACCGCTCGTTATAGTGAGTGCCACCAGACAGGTCATGACAAGCGAACATGTCCGGCGCGACTTGGTCGATGAAGACTATGTAATACTTATATATTGTAATAGATCATTTTTAAATTATTTATTTGTAATAGATCATTTAATTCTTTATTTTTTAATTCTTTATTTGTAAACGGGGTCGTACATTTAAATAGATAATTTTTTATTTGTAATAGATCATTTCTAATTTTTAAGTCTTTATATATTGTAATTGTTTTATATTAAAAATAAATTTACAACTAACATACTAAGCAAATAAATTAAACTAAATATGTATGCAAAAACATTTAACTGTACCACATAGGTCTAAGTTTTTTATTGTGTACTTGATTGAAAATGTGTATTACAAAATTCTATACATAATCACATAGTTCTTCTACCATTTGAAAATTTAATATTTATGAATAAATTTAATATTTTCAAATACTGCAAGCATTTTTCACATTTACAATTTATGAATACATTTATGTAATTTAAAAATTTTATGAACTTTATTGAAACTTTTAGCATTACAAAATCAATAATTAAGTTTTGTCAAATATGCCATAAATGTAATCATCAACCTATTATTGAAAAAAAAAAAATTGTCATTCAATTTTTTGGCAAATATTTATATAGGAAAACTATCCACATGTTACTGCACTATGTTCATGGTCATTATTAAGCTTATGTAACTGAGACCCTAAAATTAATTTGGAAAAGATTTCTATATTAGTTATAGCATAGATAACGGTAGGTTCTGTTGAATTTTTATCCTATTTAATGATACATAATTTTAAATCTTAAAGTACAAATATATATATATATATATATTTAAAAATAAAAAATTATGGAATAATTAGAGTTTTTTTTTTTTTTTTTTTTTATGATTATAATTAGATTTTAGTGAATTGCTTCCATGTTAGTGGCACAGAAATTGATAATTTTAAAATAACCGACCACATTTTTTTTTTCAAGTCATCATGTATGGAATAATTAGAGTTTAATTGTTATAGTTAAATTACAGTTAACCAATAGAGTTTTTTGAAATAAAAATTAATTACATTTTAGTGAATTGCTTCCATATATAGTATGACACAATTTAAATTTTCAAATAGCTGAGTATATTTTTCTTTTACAAATCCTAATTTATGGAATAATTACAGTTTTTCTGTTATGATTGAATGAGATTTTTATTGTTATGATCTAGTATTTCACTTGTACAGGTTGCATGGCACATGTACCTGAGGAGGTCCCATTTTTCAGCCAGCCACATCGGGCTGACAGTATATAGGAGCGTTCGGTATGCAATAACGTTTGCTGGACTTTACGCTTACAATTAAAATACCCTACATTTTGTTTTATATTATGTGATAATGCTATTATTTAAACTACTCATTCTGTTATGCAGGACGAGGCACGCACCGTGTTGACCTGCTGCCGGGCAGATTCTGGCTTGTGGGAGCATCCTTTGGACCATAGAGTCTTGCAGTATATACTACGCACGGGATTCTATGGGGTCTACCGTGTCAGGCATATTAGACTGGACCACCAACTCATTACTACTCTCATCGAGAGGTGGCGCACAGAGACTCATACATTCCATTTCCCGATCGGGGAGGCCACCGTCACATTACAGGATGTATCTGTCCTGTATGGTCTACGAATTGATGGGCGAGCAGTTACTGGAGTTGACTCATCATTGACGAGGGAGCAGTGGATAGCCCTATGTACTGAGCTACTGGGAGTAGCACCTACACCTACAGACTTACAAGCAGGTAGATTGAGGGTGAGGTGGCTGGCCGAGCAGTTTGCTCTTCTTCAAGATCATACTCTAGATGAGTTGGTACAACAACATGCCCGAGCATATATTTTGTGGCTTATTGGGGGGTACTTCTCCCTGATAAGTCACAGAACCTGCTCAAGCTGATGTACTTGCCACTGCTGAGAGACATTGACAAGATTGGCCAGTATAGCTGGGGTAGCGCGACTCTGGCATGCTTGTATAGGATGCTATGTCAAGTAGCTCAGGTGGGTGCGAGGGAGATTGGAGGACCACTTGTCTTGCTACAGGTTAGTAAGAATTTTATTACATGTCAATTCATATTGTATGACATATATCAGTATTGTAATTGTGTTCAAACTATTGCAAATTTGGGCGTAGGAGAGATTAATTCGCATTGCCCTGTCTAGGCGGCAAGTGGTTGGTCCTGGTGAGCTTTCCATGGGTGAGGAAGACATGCAGTTGCCACCCGGACCTCGAGGTAGCCGGTGGAGGGTTGACTTGGGCCACGAGGTCGTCTCGACCCACGTAGTCGTAGTTTATAGAGAGCAGCTTGACCGGATGGTCGAGGGCGAGGTATGAAATTTTGCTCTCAATTGTAGTTGTCTTGTTCATTGTATATGTTTTGAGTTCACGAGCGAATTTTAATATATTTGTCGTTATTGTAGTTTATCTGGTAGCCTTACGCTGGGGTCCTCAGTACGCTCCCCGACTACTGTCGACTAGGTCAGGAGATATGGATGGCGAGAGTGCCACTTATTTGTTTTGACGTGGATGAGTGGCATCTTCCCCATCGTGTCCTTCGCTAGTTTGGTCGGGTCCAGTCCGTGCCGGATCGGTTCGACACCGAGTGGCGTTTGTACATCACTGATAGGCGTGGCCGAGCTGGCACTGACTGGAGTGTGTTTTATATGCGATATATACAGTTGTGGGATGCCCGTCGGGATAGTATTGTACAGGCTGACTGCAGTGATGAGCTGCTCTCCTCTTCCGACCCTTACATGTTGTGGTATCGGTGACATACACACCTACTAGTCAGTAATCCGAGCCACCTGTCTGAGTCCGGATATCAGGGAGTTAGGCCTTATCTTGAGGCACTGGTGAGTATCATAGTATGTGTCAGATAATTATTAAGATCATAATTGATTTACTTTGAGTCAACTGTAGCCTAATACGTCGGAATTTTTGTTCAGGTGGTTGGAGCTGGGAGGTCATATCACTTGGCTGAGGACGCCCTTTTCAGACGTGATGGACAGCATGCCTTGCAGGCCGTTGCAGAGATTCGAGAGTTATTGTACGAGGTGATCCAGTTTGCCTATCGGGGAGATCGTCTGCATTTTGGCCACTAGTGTACACAGTGCAACAGCTACTCCAGACACATCAGCGGTGTCAACGTTAGCGCCTTCCACTTCAGTGTCAGCCACATCAGCTCCTTGGACATTTGTCGCCCCACCACATGCTACGCCATACATATCTCCAGATTCCCTCTACGTACTTCCTACCCAGCATACTGGCATACCTTATGTAGCTGACCCTGATTGGACACCGCCCCGATATATGCATGATGTTGTTACCCCACCCACCCAGTTACCTCCACCAGATAGTTCAGGTGTTTGTAGTGTTCAGGTTAATACATGTACATCACATAGTTCCACACTACATACACCTACTTTTGTGGGGACTAGTTCGACTGTGACCATGAGTACACATGATGCAGTTCTCACTGATATCTCCCATATTGAGGATCAGGCCCATATTGAGCCCCCCCCAGAGCGCGAGGGAGAGGCCGAGGTTATGATCGTGGCGGACGTTGTAGCCGAGGTCGCGGTACGGGCAAAGGTAGAGGTCGAGGTCGAGGTCGAGGTCCAGCTGCAGATTGTGATACAATTGCACTAGATGAAGGAGTTTCACAGCTCACAGCAGTATCCGATCTTCGGCCAGAGACATGATCAGGGACAACACATGCAGGAGAGGGGGGGTCACACTCACAGGCTCCACAGGCAATCCATAGAGGGCCAAATGCAGGGGAGGGAGTGCCACTGGATACGCATTTACGATGGGGGGGAGCTAGATATTCAGAGAGTCTACCGCAGGAGACCGATGAGGGAGGTCCACGGTCAGGGTTGTGGGACTGGGGGTAGGTTAGGGCATTAGCAGGTGTGATATGGAGTGTATAGTTTTTTTTTGTTTATAGTTTTTGTTATAGTTTTTGTAAATTAAACTTGTACAGATGATGTAAATGCGTCATACCTATTTAGTCGAAAATATAATTTCACAATTTTTTATTCTTACTTATTTTGATGATTTCCAAAATCTCTTTCACATCTCTATCTCTCTCTCCTTCTCCGTAGTCTCTGCATTTTTTCAATTTCAAAAGCCCTAATATATATATATATATACACAGAATATACAGAGAAAAGCGAGACTCAGAGAGAGAGAGAGAGAGAGAGAGAGAGAGATATTAATCTTCATTTGAAAGGGTTTGCCTAGTGAGACCATGGCTTCTCATTCATCAGGTAATATTTCTACTTAAATTGTTAAGGTTCTGTGTATACTTTCTTTCATGGAGTTGTTTTTCGTCTAGCCTCATGTCCACTATTTGATTACTAAAGTTCTTATGTTCTCACATTCAAGCCATTTAATTGTATTAGCTTTTCTCATTGAACAAATGACATTGGAAGCGCTCATGTGCTAAACAAACAACAAGGTAGTGTTTGCTTAGATTTGATGAGCGAAATAAAAATGAAAAGGAAAACATAAAGAAAAGGATAAGAATTGATAGGATTTTAAGTTATATTTAGGTTTCATTTGTTTGGAAAGAAACCAATGATAGAAAATAAAAATAGTAGGAAGTGAATTGAAAAAAAAGAAAAATAAATGAATACATGAAAAAATTTATACAAAAATTATTTGGGAAAAAAAATATAAATATTGCATAATGGATAGTTGTGGGGAGAAATATGAGTAAAAAGGAAACAAAATAAATTTGTGAGAAAAAATAAAATTTCATATATATTTTGTAAAAAATTGTTAGCCTATCTAACAAACTAGTTCTATTATTTTATAGGACTCTATCTAAACAAACACATAAATTTTTTTTCCCTTTTCTTTCACTTTTCTGTATGATTGCATTCACTTTCTTTTTTCATGTATTTTCTATTATAACCAAACAAAATGTAGAATTATATATATATTTTTTCTTTTCTTAAATCTTCTAACCAAATGGCAGAGAATTTCTTTTCTTAAATCTTCTAACCAGAAGCAAGCAACAGAGAATTGATAGTGATTGAGCGAAATAACGTCTTAAACAATGTTCTATGTTGTGTCGTATCTTCGTTACTGGAGTGTAAGACAATGTTGTTGTTCATCTAGCTTACGGATGTATTTCAACTATTTGTTATATGAACCTGCAGTTTATGAAATCACTACATTTATAAGTACACATGTCAAGATTCGTTACGAATTTCTCTTCCTATTGATAACTCATGTATAAGCATTGCAAAGCCATTATACTGAATGAAAACGTTTGGTCATACATGCAACCAAGTTCATTCAATATCATCATTATATTCCACATCAATGAAATCATGAAAGTCTAGTTCAAGTAGCGTTCTTCAAAATAACAATAACGGAGAGAAATCAAAGGTATTTGTTATTTGTAGAATTACAAGAACTATTCAAAAATAATTGAAATATCTCCCTTCATTGATAAGTTGTGGATAAGCATTACAAATCCATTACAAGATAAATGGTTTGGTCATTCATCCAAACAATTTCATTCATTATCATCATCATCTAACATCTCAATATCAGATTCATACATAACATCCATGCTCCAGGTGAAGTACTGGTGTGCATCATCCATTAACCCATCTTCGGCAAGCTCATTTGCAGTCTTCATTAGTTTGGACCTTTGCAAACGTTGGGCCATGCGATTAACTTCGTTGCGGATACGATGCAATGC
The DNA here is from genome assembly GCF_055761805.1 of Camellia sinensis. Taxonomy (NCBI): domain Eukaryota; kingdom Viridiplantae; phylum Streptophyta; class Magnoliopsida; order Ericales; family Theaceae; genus Camellia; species Camellia sinensis. Next base: position 120,135,996 of record NC_138971.1, on the reverse strand, counting down.
CCTTTGCAACAACTGTGGAGTGTCAGTTGGCATACGCATGGCTAACTGGCGAGGAAATTTAATATTAACTTCACGACATAGCTCAACGAGAACGTTTGTTCGAGTTATGCGAAATTTCCACTCAGCTCTCATGGTATTGACGGTGGCATGTGAGTAACGCAAATTTGGATTTAATGGGCATTGAAATTCATCTCCATCTGCAACCCAATAGTGACCCATTGCTGAATATAGATCAACCACCGTATATCTCATGATGATATCGCTCGAAATAGCTATAAAACTTTTGTTGTGGTATGATGGGATATTTATACCACATATACACATGGTAGCTGTATGTATGAAATTATTGTAAATAACTATGCATCAGAGTTGTCACGTCAACTTTTATGACCTGAACAACTATGCATCAACTTTATAAGAGTTGTCACTGCGACTTTTATTTACTACTCAGTGCATATCTGAAGGTTTTAAGCAAAGTTCAAATCCGCTTAGAAATTTAATTTAATTTTTCCGCTTACAAATATAATTCAATTTATTTTTCCTTGACAATATATTTAATTTCACTTTTCATCTTACATTTTTCATTTAATTTAATTGGAGAAATTTGACCAATTTAATTTGAAGTTAATTATGTATTGATTTAAGTCGGTGTTGTTCTTGTCTGCATACTAGGCTAGGTTTTATCTGTAACACTTTTAAGTTCTGTACATCGAAAAACCCATTCATTCTAACTCTACTACAAATTAATCTTCAATATATTCTAACTCTATAATATTTTATCTTCAACGTTTATGAATCTATTTGGAGCTGCATAGGGTGGCTTTTTAAACACAAAGGGTCTACTTGTTTTGTTATTTTGTTCTAACACCCCCTTATCCCATTATGAATTGCAGAATTCACATGGGCATAGTAGGTATGGTACGATAATAAATTGTAGCTCGGCGCAGTGATACGTCAAACATTTCTTAGTGATGCAGTGCAGTGACTTGAACAGACGTAATAATTTGTATGCTCTGTTTTTTCCTCAGATGCTATGTGACTTTGTGCAGCGATGTAGTGATGCATGTGACGTATGTGACTTTGTGCGGTGATGCAGTGATACATGTGACTTTGTGCAGTGATGCAGTGATGCATGTCACTTTATGCAGTGATGTAGTGATGCATGTGACTTTCTGACTTCGTAAATTATATACTTTGTGACTTTTTTCCTCACATTACGTGATGCATGTGACTTTGTGCAGCGCAACTTAGATGCTTTGTTTTTTCCTCACATTTCAGAATTCATCTAAGTCACATTAATACGACCACATGGCAATAGTATTGATAAACAATTATATAAAGGACTGAAGGAGTGAAGTGTAATTTACTAAATATAAAAAGAAGCAGAAAATGCAAAGAGGAGAAAAGGGGATGACTGTGAAGTTCATTAAGTGAAAATAAGATAAAATATAGGCTGCAGTGCCAATCTTGTTTACATATCAGGTGACCATTTTATTATTTTGTTTTCTTTTGTGTTTAACATTGTTTTAGTGAAAAAATCAACGATAGTTTTGTAGGTCGAAGTGAGTTGGACGGTTGTGTATTTACTTGCACTCTGTGTCATAGTTGTTTATGAACAATATTACTTTAAAACAAAAAAAATTAAAGCCGATGTTTCATTTTATGATTTAATTTATAATTTTTTGAAAACACCAATTTGTACTGAAATCGTCAATTCGAAGTGACTACTTACTGTATTGAAAAAGTAAGCATGAAAAAATAGTTTAATGTAGCAATGTGACAACTCACTGCGTTATTGATTAATTTGACAACTCACTACTCGAATATGAAGGGATTGCATTGTGAAAATGACGACCTACAATTATGATTTTATCTGACAACCACGTCCGTGACTACATCACAGATACACAAAGTCACGGGTACTCAGGATTGCATGAAATGAATAAGATAAAATAATATCACGGGTATCACTTCTTTCATAGTGCCCCAACTCAATTATTGTCACCAGATCATCTCTAGTTAACCCCCAGTATGATGTCTATAAATAGCGCTACCCCCAGTATGATGTTTGTTCAAGTCATAACAATAGTAATATATCTACAATTACTATTATTATTAATTTTTTTATTTTATGAACAATGTCTTCAAGGGGTGCAGGAAGTTCACGCCGGCAAAGAAATTCGAAAGCGTGGCTGCTACCTCCATTTACTTATAACTACAAGAGCGAAAAGTAGTTGAGTCCGAAGGATTATTATGCTGGTATCCTAGCAGAATGGGTGTTCAGGGTAATGGAGCAAGAAGGATTGTTTAATGTTCTACGTAACTTTGGGGTACCGGTACCTCATCGTCGTTCATTGACCATGGCTAGACGAAATGTGAGTGACTATGAAAAAGCAGTTAGTAGAATTAAGAAGGAGAACAACAGAATGTTGATGTGGAGATGTCGACATTTCATGCTTCAGCTAGCCACCAAAATGACAGAAGCAAGCAACAAAGTTTTGACAGTGATTGAGCGAAATAATGTCTTAAACAATGAAAAATATCTCTCTGACTACTACATGTCAGATGATGAATGACAAATCAGACACCTTTATCTTTCATATATGTTTGTATGTTGTGTCGTATCTTCGTTACTGGAGTGTAAGACAATGTTGTTGTTCATCTAACTTACGGATGTATTTCAAGTATTTGTTATATGAACCTGAAGTTTATGAAATAACTACATTTATAAGTACACATTTATTAGTTCATGACTTTCTTTATTGAATTGCAATGAGTTAATGAATGGATTAATGTATGTTGAATTATGTGAGTACTTAAGGTTTTTTTTTTATTTTTTATATACAACTCCATTTTTTGTACCCACGTTGTATGTAACGCCCTCAAAATAGTAACAATAAACCCATCAGATAAGACATGCATTTACATTTAAACTAACCGCATTCCTTTCATTCATTAGAATTCCAAGACATAAGTATTACATGTTAACCTCATAACAAAATGCCCTACGGGCTTACAGCTTTCCAAGTTAACACTTGGTTACAACAAAGAGTTCTAACTCGTTTACACATTAAGCCCTTGGCTTGAAATTACATGTAATACATCAAAAGTAAAACGACAAAACTATGCCCGCCACTAGCCTCCCAGCTATGTCCTCGGAGGTGGCATGCTTCCTGCACCTGAAAATGATATTCCCATATAGGGTGAGCCACAGCCCAGTAGAAATACACTAAACCAACCATGGACAATGACTAAAACATTAGCAATTGATAGTTGGTCAATACTGATACAATCACATAAATTACATATTTATGTCAACGACTTACAAGTCCCAATTACTTTTCATTTTCCCTTTTTCAACAGATAAGCATGCTAGCTCTATCATCATTTTCACAGATATGTATAAAAACTATATCTCACATTCAGATAAGCATAAAAGCTATATCCACATTCTCGACAGATATGTATATCAACAATATCCACAGATAAGCATACAAGCTGTATCCACATTCTACAACAGATATGTATATCAACAATATCCACAGATAAGCATACAAGCTGTATCCACATTCTACAACAGATATGTATATCAACAATATCCACAGATAAGCATACAAACTGTATCCACACTTCACAAAGATAAGCATATGAGCTATATCTTCACTTCTCTAGACAAGCATATGAGCTCTGTCTACGGAGTTCATCCCCTATCTCCTCCCAATACCTATCCGGTTTAGAGGTACATCCCCTATCTTCCCCTAAACCGCGGAGTACATCCCCTATCTCCTCCTCTACACATAACGTATATAAACACATTGGTTCTATATACAATCACACAATACACACAATTAATGTATTCTATCAACCGTCAAGTTCCATGACACATTCCATTGATTAGTTTCAGTTTACCTAATCATCATGCATTGTCTACAACAATCACGACTATCCTCCACCGATAGCCCAAAGCAGTTATTTCTAAACAGAAAATAAATGCACAATGGATATTCAATCAACATTTCATTTCCTCATTTCTCACCATTAATTATCCCAATTAATTAAACAATGTAATTAGGCCATTATCCATAATTACCATTTCAACCCTTAGGTCCCATTTTCATCAATGATTTAACATTCATTCAATTCCTCTATGCCAAACATGCATTCAGGTTTATTATGAATAAAACCCCAACTTTTGTAAAATTACACAAAAGCCCCAAACTTTCACAAAATTACCAAACCAAACCCAACATCTCAAAATACCAAAATTTAAAGACAAAACCCATAGAGAGGAGTAGGATATCCCTACCTTGAAGTTTAAGCCAAAAAGGAGATGAAGACTCCAAGATCAACTTGCTCCAAATCCAAACTTTTTCAGATTAAATCGAAGCTCTCAACGCCCTCTATCTTTTTAACAAAGCCCCTAGGCTAGATTAACACCCTAGGGAGATCAAACCTTAGAGAGAGTGCAAGTTTAGAGAGAGAGGGTGTCGGATTTAGGGTTTAATCAAAGAAAGGGACTGAAAAAGTGATGTTTTAGAAGCTGCTGTCCGCTGATATAAAACACGCTCGCTCGAGCGAAGGATTGGTCGCTCGAGCGACCAGACACAGAAAACTCTCGCTCGAGCCAAGAAGTTCTCGATCGAGCGAAGAAAAACCCAGACCGCTCGAGCCACGAAAAGCTCGCTCGAGCCAAGAAAGACAGCTCTCAGGTCCAGAACCAGACGCAACACCACTCTCGCTCGAGCGACAAACTCCTCGCTCGAGCGAAGGACCAAAAATCTGGGCAGCAACACTAGGCTCCCAAACGCAACTAACCTGTAACAAACCTGCCCAACGCATCTTATAACTCAATATACAAAGTAAAGAGGATGCAAACTAGAAAATAAACAACTACCAACATCCACGGACACATGTCCGGATCACTGTACAACAAGGGTAAGCCTGGGATCACTATATTGTAGACTCAGTGATGTGTGTCGAAGATGATTGGTTGATAATCAGATAATATTTAATTATCAACCAATCCTCTTCTTAACATATCAGTAGACTTATAAAGTAGGTCTAACTTTTCCGCCTGAATAACTATTATTTTCTTTTTGTTTGTAAAAAAGATTTTCTTGCAGTTTAATTTTGTAATATGATAGGTCTTTTTTTTTTTTTTTTTTCTTCTTCTTCTTCTCTTTTCTTGGGTTGTATTTGGATTTAGAATATGAAGGGAATTTGTTGAGTGAAAGGAAAAGGGAACATTAAAAAGTTAACCTTTTTTATTTGATGACTTTTTTTTTTTTTTTGCTTTTAGTGAACTGGTTTTATTTTGATTTATTATTGAACTGCTATTTTAAAAAGTTTAGGCTTCTCCGTCTCGAAAAAAAATTGTACTTTATTTAGTTTTTTTAAATTTGTTTATGAAAATTTTGTTTAAAAAAAAAATATTTACATGTTAGATGTTTATGAAGATATTTGAAAAAACTTAAACTTATTTTAAAAATTTGTGTTAATAATTTTTTTTATGATTTTTATGAGAGCATTACTAGGAGTGTCATGAAAATTTAATATCAAAGAGAGGAGACAGAGAGAGAAAAAAAAATTAAGGTTTGTGCTTTCAAATTTGTAGACACTAGGAGTGTCATGAAAATTTTACCCCACCAATTATCCCACAAAATAAAATTAAAATAGAAATATAATATCATGAATACAAGTAAACACAAAATCACAACAATGTTGCATTGCATAACAACAATATATTGTACAAGTTCACATTAGAAACATACAAAACTTCATGCACCATCTATTCCAATAGAACATGGAAAATGATAGGGTGAGGAAAACAAATGCATTTCGACAGATAAAACAGAATTTGTTAGCTGGAGAAACAATCTCAAAGCCAAGTGATTGGTCTAATTAGGAGACTAATAAAGTTACGACAGACGAACTGCCGCCTTCAACAACACAGAAAACAGAACATGTAGCTTAGTCAAAAGTTTCCCTTAACTGGGGCTTCTTAAATAGTGATCTTCTACATAAAGAATTTCAATCTCCATCAGGAAAGACGAAAGAATCGCCTTTCAATTTCTGGAAGTTTAGTCAAAATGATGACTCTGGTAAGGAATGGGGGGTTGACAGAAAACTAAACTTGGAGGCAGGACAAACAAGCTCAAAGCCAAGTGATTGGTCCAGTTGGGGGACTAATAAAGTTTAGACAAATGAACTACCGCCTTCAACAACACATAAAACAGAACAGGTAGCTCAGTGAAAAGCTTCCCTTAACTAGGGCTCGTCAAATAGTGATCCTCTACGTAAAGAATTTCAATCTCCATCAGGAAAGAAGAAAGAGTCGCCTTCTAATTCCTGGAAGTCCGGTCAAAATGATGACTCTGGTAAGGAATGAGGGGTTGACAGAAAACTAAACTTGGGGGCTGGACAAACAAGCTTAAAGCCAAGTGGTTGGTCCAGTTGGAGGACTAAGTTTAAAACCCAATTGGTTTAACTTGATTTGTTTGTCAAAATAACTATTTACAATTAATTATACCCAAACAGATTGTTTTCTAGAACTCTTTAAAGAAATTGACGATTCTATTAGTATTGAATAGCAATCAATGCAAGGCCAAAAATGTAAGAAACTAGACTTGTAACCAGTTCTAATGACGCTGATTTGATATTTTTCGAATTTATACCCAAAGAGAACAACACTTCTGAAATTACTGTTTAACACCAGTTTTTTGGACAGATTTGAATGCACTAATTAATATAGATTTTGACTCCCAAAAATTATGAGAAAATTCTGATATGCAATTCAATATGTAATTAATCAACTGTAAAAATTTCAGTTCTAAGGTTTCTTCATTTTTAAAGATTGTGGTTATGTGCAGAATTTCATACTCATAGATTGTACCCTCAATTTTATGTACCCATCTGATATTCCTCAAACTACATAACATACACATGATATTCACAAACATTGGTGGCCAAGTACTCCTACCTAACCCATGTTTCACTCACAAGATCCACCATTACAAGCAAAAACACTCATGCAATATAACCCATGCCATATACTTGTTCTTCATACATCCACTATACCCATTACACTATTTCACACCAACTATTAACTTGATAGATATTCAAGCCACCTAATCAGTTAAGCTTTCATTCCATCTTCTTCCAATGAATGCACAGAAACATAAATACAAAATAACTATATTCACAGAATATTGGTTTCAACCTTGGAGATGTAGTTATTAAAGCACCAAACTAGTTGTTCAATTTTCACCAAAAGCTACTCCTATCTCCTCTTCATGGCTGCTAGTTGAATAATATGAGAGTTTAGGGTTACCCACACACTTTAAAAAATTTGATTCCCTTATCCTTTTGCTTTTATTTATTTATTTATTTTGTTATTATTAAAATCTTATCTCTAAATTAGAGATTTCCACTATAAATTTATTTTAGGTTTAAAAATTAATTAAAAGACCTTCCAAAAATTTAATTTGCACTTTAGAATTGACCACAAAAATATTTGAGATTGTAATATTATTATTATTTAATTATTTACTTAATTTTTATATTCGGGTTCTCATAGAACAGGTAGCTCAGTCAAAATTTTCCCTCAACAAGGGCTCCTCAAATAGTGACCTCTACGTAAAGAATTTCAATCTTCATCAGGAAAGAAGAAAGAGTCACCTTCCAATTCCTGGAAGTCCAGTGAAAATGATGACTTTGGTAAGGAATGGGAGGTTGACAGAAAACTAAACTTGGGGGCAGGACAAACAAGCTCAAAGCCAAGTGGTTGGTCCATTTGGGGGATTAATAAATTTCCAAAAAACTGTTCTTGGAAATTCGAAAACCAAGTAAGTTTTGGATTTAAAATTTATAACAATTATTTTAATATATACATTTTCATTCCAACCATATTTTCATACACTAGTCTTCCAATACTATTGGGTTAAGTGGTTGTCCGTAAGATTTGAAAATTTATTACGAGTGATTTCCAGAAAAAAAATCAAAATAACAATTAATCTTCCATACCTATGGGGTTAAGTGGGCGTGCGTGGGATTTACAAATTTGTTACGATTGATCTGCAGATGGGTACGTTACAACCAATGTTCAGTTGATATTGTAAATGTTACCCAAAATATTACAAATTGAATATTCAAAAGTGGATTTTAAAATAATTCCAAATGACAACAAAAATTCAAATAGTCATACTTTTCAATGAAATACAAATAGTTGGTCGTAACAACGAATGATGCATAGCTAAGTGAAACACAACATTGCCTACATAAGCTTCATTTTTTCACACATTGAGTAGTCAAATCGTGGAGAGACTTGTCGGTATATGTAGATGGATTGTCAAGTCATGTGACTTGGTGCACAGGCTTTGGTTTTCTCAATTTTTTGATTATAGTGACAACTCATCTCTTATTGATATATGTGGGATTCTCAATTCAGAAAGTCACATGGCAACAGTGAATTCACTGATTTACCTTACAGTGAGCATGCCCTTATTTTGTCGGTATATGCAGATGGATTGTCAAGTCACGTGACTTGGTGCACAAACATTGCTTTTCTCTGTTTTCTGATTACAGTGACAACTCATCTCTTATTGATATATGTGGGATTGTCAATTCAGAAAGTCACATGGCAACAGTGAATTCACTGATTTACCTTACAGTGAGCATGCCCTTATTTTGTCGATATATGCAGATGGATTGTCAAGTCACGTGACTTGGTACACAGTATTTGCTTTTCTTTGTTTTTTCATTGTAGTGACAACTCTTACCTTGTTCATATATGTGGGATTGTCATGCAAAGGCATTTATTTTCTATGGATTTTCCTTCAATGTCTTTCTAAAGCCGTTCATAACCAACTATATAAACGACTAAAGGTGAAGACACAACCTTACAACTCATTTCGCCCTACGAAATTATCATTCATTTGTTTAAAAAAATTAGCATGGCTACACGATTCATGGGAGGGAGTGTGAATCGCAGAGGTGGTAGGAACTTGCAAAGGGGTGATAGTTCACGACGAAGAGGGGAAAGGGGATGTGGCAATGCTGAAGATGAGACAACAATACCTGTTTTAGATTATGCTTGTGGTTATCGTGATAGGTTTGGGAAGCGACATTTTTTGATGCCCAAGTATTATCGAGTTCAAGGAGGTTCATGTATGGAGCCATTTGACAATCAAACAGGATATGGTTTATCTGACGCTGCTCGTCTCAAGTGGCCCGCACTATTTATAGAGCGGGTACAGCTGGAAACCTTAAGTCGGGAAAATCAGCTTAAGGTGCCAAAAGCACGTTCTGTTGAGATCCAAAAGGAAGATCCTGATAATGTTGATCGACTATGTGAAAGACTACAACGTGAGATTTCTCAAATGCGTTGTAGGTTAGCCCGCGATATGCAACTATACATAGTTAAGAAGGATGCCCAGAAGAACAGAATATAACCAAATGTTGTGGCTATCAAGGGTATTATGGAGGATCCTGAACTTGTCTCTGACCCTGAGCTTTCGGATTATTCAGACTCTGAGATTGCCGATTTAAGCACGAATAAGGTGTTTATGTCCATACTTCGGCAATATTAGGTCATGCATTAATATGTAATGTCTGTGTTAGACTAAGTGTTTCCGTAATGAGTTTGTCAGATTGTCTGCCTAATATTTGTCTATCTAACTGTTATGTTTATGTATTGTGTGTTCAGTTCAGGGTGTCCAAGATGTATGTATTGTGTGTTCAGTTCATGGTGTCCATAATGTATTTTTGTGGGAGACTTATGTCTGTACTACCTATGTAACTGAAAACTGTTACATTTGTAACTTCAGTTATGTTGTTTTCATGCATGTATGAGTATTTAGTAAATTAGTGACTTCGTATATTATGTATTAAGTTTTATTACAAAAATGTTGACAAAATTCATTTTAGGGGAAATACACATTCTCTTAACTTGTTCATCTTCTCAATTGTGACAACCAAAAACTGTAACCATTATTCATTGAACATAACAAATAACGTTCTCATTCTTACAAAAAATACACTACCAATTGAATAAAACAAATAACCTTTCCATTCATTCATTTATCACAACATCAGTCTTATGAAATAAGCGAAACCAATTGAATCACAATAACATCAACTCCAACCCAATATTTACATTACATAAGTTCATGTTCGTAATCAGAATTCAAATTACATACAAGTTACATTACATAGTAAAAAACAGAAAAAGTACCATTCGTATGTAAAAAATACATCATCAAAATTTGAGGTCTTTCTTTTCTTCCTTCTTGCTGCAGCTCTCGCGGTGGCCTTCGTCTTCTTGGCCTCCTCCGCGGTGCTCTTCGCGTCTCACTGTTTGTCGTTGTTCGCCAAACTGCACAGTGTGTGGGTGTGCTTCGGACTGTAGAGCATGTATATCACATTCTGACCCAAAACAAAGATGAAAGAAAAAAAAAATAATGAAAACGCCTAGAAAACGGTTTTACTAAACCGGTTTTCTGAATTACATTATCACCTTCTAACCCAAAACAAAGACAAATGGAAAAAAATATATTTAAATGAAAACGGCTTTAGTAAAGCCAAAACAAATTTCTGAATTACATCTTCTAAACCAAAACAAAGACAAAAGAAATTTTTTTTTTTTTACATGAAAAAGGCTTTAGTAAAGCCAAAAGAAATTTTTGAATTACATTATCACCTTCTAACCCAAAACAAAGTCAAAAGAAAAAACAAAAAAAATTTACATGAAAACGGCTTTAGTAAAGCCAAAATTTTTTTCTGAATTACACCTTCTAACCCAAAACAAAGACAAAAGCAAAAAAAATAAAAATTAACATGAGAACAACTTTAGTAAAGCCAAAAAAAAATTCTGAATTACATTATCACCAAAACAAAGACAACAAAAAAAAAAAAAAACAAAAAAATTTTTTTTACATGAAAACGGCTTTAGGAAAGCCGTATTAGAAAACGGTTTTAGCAAACCCGTTTTCTGAATTACACCAGAACAAAGACAACAGAAAAAAAAAATTACATGAAAACAGAAAAAAAAAAATTTACATGAAAACGGCTTTAGGAAAGCCGTATTAGAAAACGGTTTTACTAAACTCGTTTTCTGAATTACATTACGAAGGAAAATTTTATTATTTTTTTATTCATCAAAAATGGCATTGGAAAAGCCGTTTTAAAGAAAACGGGTTTGGCAGATAACGGGGCTGGGGGAGTTTTTATATAAGTTTTAAAAACGGATTTTGGTTAAAAGCGTGGTTATCATCCATGTTTTGTATGGTGAACAGTAAAAGCGTGGTTCATAAACACGCTTTTAGAAGAATTTTTTTTTAGTTAAAAGCGTGGTTCACAACCACGTTTTCAGAAGAAATTTTTTTTTAGTTAAAAGCGTGGTTCACAACCACGTTTTCAGAAAAAATAATTTTCAGTTAAAAGCGTGGTTCACAACCACGCTTTCAGAAAAAAAAAATTAATTAAAAGCGTGGTTTGGAAACACGCTTTTAATTAAACACGCTTTCTTGTCACCGCCTATGATCTCAGCCACATTGGCCACGCTCGTGTCTATGTCTGCTTCGACGTCCTCCACAGGTCATCTCTATCTCTCTCATTTGGCGCAAACTGATAAGAAATGAACACTTTCTTTGGATTGAGTGATTTGGAGATAAAAGAAAAGAAATAAAGAGATATGTATTTCTTGTACTTGTTTAGATAATTTAAGTGGAGAGAAATAGAAAAAACGGAGAGAAACACATTTCTCTTATAACCCTTATTTTCAATCTTTCCGAAAGTAGAGAGATTGAGAGAGAAAAGAAATAAACAGATTTTTATATTTTTATAATACCAATTTCGATTGAGAGAGAAAAGAAATCAACAGATACTTATATTTTCATAATATCAATTTTGTTCCTATAAAAATAAAAGAAATAAAATGATTGACAAAATATAAAAAAGTTATTTTGGTAATATAACAAAAAAATAGTTTCTTTTCTTTTCTCTTATGAAATCTAACCAAACAAGAAGGAGAGAAATCATAATCATAATCATTTCTTTTCTTTTATTTTTTACTTATCCAAACAATGAGAGAAATCACAATTATTTTATTTCTTTTATTTTCTTTTCTTTACTCTGATTACTTAAATAATCATTTCTTTTCTTTTCTCTTCCAGATTCCCAAAAAGAAATGAAACTCTTTTATAATGTTTGGTTTATAAAATTAGGTGAGTGTTAGTAAAAATTATGCTAGGACTGGATCGACAACAACCAAGCAATAATTCAAACTACACAACTTAAATAAAAACAATTAAGCAACTGTGGTTTTGGTTCCGATGCCATAAAAGACTAAGGACTTTTCTGGACTAAACAGTGACAGCAAAGTAAACAAGAAGGAAAATAAACTTTGTTGATCAACAAATGGTAACAAAGTAGATTGAATAAAAGGAAAAAATTTCAAATTACTGTATCAACAGATGGTAACAAAGTAGATTAAATGAACAGAAACAATTTCATACTAAAATCACCTATGCTTCTCAACAAGTACAAATTACAATGTTAGATACTACTCCTAAATTACAATTTCAACTACTCCTAAGTCTAAGAGCTAAGTTGTTGTGTTGTTGTTGATGACCCCTCATTTTTGCCAATCTCTGGCCTTTATGCTTCTTCTTCCACACGCCCCCAAGATATTCCCAATTTGCAACTGTTGTTGTGTAATTGCTGCAATTGCTCCCTGGCTTCTAGGCCTTCCAATTACATTAATCCTCTACTTCTGTCTGTCAATCTACCTCTTCTTCAAGTTATTTTATGCCCACAAACTCTTTTAACCTTCCCTCGACAGAGAAAAACTTCTACTTTGTCTCATGCTTCCTCCTGAAAGGCTGCCTACTAACTCCATGATCACTGCCAGTAACTGCTCCATCACTTATAGTCAACCCATATACAAAAACCCACTTTCAGTTGTTAGTCATGATCCTCTGATTCTGGACATCCACTCTAGACTTGGCAACTTGTCCTCCACTGGACTACTTGTCGGCCACTTGGGCCCAAATTGTACTTAAATCAGAGATTTCATCCCCCTGAGCCCAAGAGATAATACAAACAACAAACTATTTATAACGGGCCCAAAACAAAAATAGACCACAGCCTAACATAAGACAATTTGAGCTAAGAAAGAAATTTTAAGGGATGGAATTTAGGGACTTGTTTGAGTTGTCATCTAAGGCAACAAGATATGAGTCAATTCTTAGAGAGGAGAGACATAGGAATGCAAATTCTTATGGAACTAATTTCCAAGAAGTTGATGTGGAAACAAAAATTGATGTTGATGTGGCTCAAGTGGTTGACAAAACATCAATGGTTTGTGATGCCTTGAGGAAAGTGGACAAACCAGTGAACATGCCAACAAATCAGCCAGTCAAAAGAAACACAAATCTCGCATTTAGGCAGTATTATTTTGATTTATCAAAAGCTGATGCCATTTTTGATGAGTTGTTAGTTAATAAGTTTTTAACATTGTCCCCTGGACATATAATTCCAAAAGAAAAAGATAGAGTAGGGAAAGAATATTGTAAATGGCATAATATTTTTAGACATTCTACCAACAATTGTGTAACTTTCAGAAATTATGTGCAAGATTTAATACAGAAGGGACTGTTGAAATATGCAGAAAAGAAAAAGGGAGTTATTGCAGTTGACAACAATCCCTTTCCAGAGATGGCACCAATCCATATGGTGTCAGCTAGCATTAAAAGGAGGACACCAAATCCAACTGTTTTGCATTTTGATTTGGAAAGGATTCACAAGGAGAAGCAGGAGAAGGCAAAGAAAGTGATTGATGAAGATAGGTTTGTATGCACAAGATGTGGGACTAAAAAGGAAAAATTGCAAGCAATTTAAGCTGACAAGTTGAAAGAGATTGTGAAGGATCATGGCTTAAGGTTCAATACCTTGGGGGGAGGTGACCTTCAAATTTTCAATGGAGACCAGTTGTTTGATTGGCGGGACCCTGGAATTTTTGGGCCTGTCGACAGATCATATGGTGAAAATTTGGTCAATTCTTATTCAGGTGGCAACCTATGTATCCTTCACTTCAGAGTTCAGAAGGAGTCAGAGTTAAAATAAGACAAGTGAGAGATCAAATGCATTATTTCCTCTGCAGTTGGGTCCCTATAAAAGGACATTGGCTCACCAGCAGGTTGTTGTGGCACACTAGTTGGTGGCACCATGTGTGTTCTTGAGATCATCTTCTGTGCCTTTGCTTTAGTCTGGCTTGCATGCTCCATCAATCAATGGAGCTTTCAATACACACCTGGCCTGAAAAGGCCTATTTATGTAAATGCTTTATCATCCAATGAATATAAGGTCAAGCTAGTTGGCTTGATTTTAGAGTATTCTAATTGTTTTGCATGGAGTTATGATGAAATGCCAAGATTGGATAGGTCCTTGGTTGAACATAAACTTCCAATAAAATCAAATTATGTGCCACACAAGCAACCTCCAAGAAGAATGACAAATGAGGTTACTCTCATGGTAAAAAGATGAAAATGAGAGGTTGTTGAATGCTGGTTTCATTAGAACAGCCAGGTATGTAGAGTGGCTGTCGAATATAGTTCCCGTTCTTAAAAAAATGGAAAGATTAGAGTATGTATTGATTATAGGAATTTGAATTTGGCTACTCCCAAGGATGAGTATCCCATGCCAGTTGCAGACTTGTTAGTGGATTCAGCTGCAAGGCATAAGTTCTTGTCATTCATGGATGGCCATGCTAGGTATAATCAAATCTTTCTTAGCCCAGATGATGTTCATAAAACTACATTTAGGTGCCCAAGGGCCTTAGGAACCTTTGAGTGGGTGGTCATGCCTTTTGGGCTTAAAATGCAGGGGCACTTATTAGAGGGCCATGAATTTTATCTTTCATGATTTGATTAGAAAATTTTTGGAGGTATATATTGATGATGTGGCAATCAAGTCTGATGAGTTTAAAGAGCATTTGATACATCTTCGACAGGTGTTCCAGAGAATGAGAAAATACCAGTTGAAAATGAACCCTTTGAAATGTGCTTTTGGGGTTTATACTGGTATTTTTTTGGGTTTTCTGGTTCATCAGAAGGGGATAGAGGTGGATACAAACAAGGCTAAAGCTATTAGAGTAGCATAACCTCCATCCAATAAAAAGGAGTTACAAAGTTACCTTGGACAGATTAATTTTTTAAAGAGATTCATTACTAATTTAGTAGGGAAGACTTTAGTCTTTTCTCCTTTGCTAAAGTTAAGATCTGATAAAGGCTTTAGATGGGAAAGTGAGCATCAAAGGGCATTTGATGCCATTAAAGACTATTTGTCTAAGCCTCTAGTTTTGATGCCACCCATTAAAGGAAAACCTTTAAAGTTGTATATATTAGTAGGTGAGCAGTCGATTGGGTTTTTATTGGCTCAAGATAATGAAGAGGGGTGTGAGCGAGCTGTGTACTACTTGACCAGGAAGTTGAATGAAGCAAAGACTAGGTATAATTCTGTAGAGAAGTAATGCTTGGCTTTGTGTTTTGCACCTAACAAGTTGAGGCATTACATGTTACCTGTAGAGGTTAATGTGATTGCTCAGACTGATGTGGTAAATATATGTTATCTAGGCCAATTTTGAGAGGAGAAAAGGAAAATGGTTGTTGGCCTTAATTGAGTATTGCTTGAAGTATGTGCTTTAGAGAGCTGTGAAAGGCTAGGCACTAGCAAACTTCTTGGCTGAGCATCCATGTAGTCCTGTCAAGTTGGACTTGTATGAAGTGTTTTCAGTTGAAAAAGAGCCATGGAAGTTGATGTTTGATGGGTCAAAAACTGAAGAAGGTGTTGGTGCTGGGGTAGTGTTAGTGTCACCCTAGGGACAGGTGTTTCAATCTTCTTACCAGTTGGATGAAACTTAGGTGTTGTCAAATAATCAGGCAGAGTATGAAGCCTTGATTATTGGCCTAGAATTGGCAAAAAGTCTAAGGATTCCACACTTGAGAGTGTTTAGGGATTCATAGTTAGTGATAAGACAAAAATAGACCAATATAAGTGCAATAGTGTAGTTCTTGGAGAGTATTTAGAGCAGGTATTGCAGTTAATCAAAGGTTTTGAAACGGTGGAGTTTGAACACATGTTTAGACTTGAAAATAAAGTGGCCAACAAGATGGCCAGGCAGGCTCTGGTTTGAGAATTCCAGAAGGTTTTCAAGGAAGAATAATTAGGGTTTAGAAGAGAGCAATGCCTTGTGTTAGGTGTCGACAGTTGCAAAGTTTGGCAATATTGACTTTGGAGGTGTCAGAAGATGATTGGAGGTTACCTTTCATTAAGTATTTAGGGGACCAAGATGCAAAAGTAGATAGGAGAACAAGGTATCAAGCCATGAATTATGTGATTGTGAGAGATGACTTGTTTAGAAGAACCCAAGATCAGTTGATATTGTTGTGCATAGGGGAAATGGAACAAATGCAGGTCATGGCAGAGGTCCATGAAGGAATTTGTGGGGCTCACCAACTAGGTGAGAAGATAAGGTGGTTGATTAAGAGGCATGGATATTTTTGGCCCTCTATAAGCAGGGACTGCATTAGTTATGCAAAAGGGTGTTAGCAATGCCAAATACATGGTAATGTGCAAAAAGTGTCAGCTAGGGACTTGCATTCAATTGTCAAACCTTGGCCATTTAGGGGTTGGGCAATAGATTTGATTGGGATTTGATTGGCCAGGTATTTCCTCCTTCATCAAGACAACATGCATTCATAGTAGTGGCTATAGATTATTTTACTAAGTGGGTAGAGGCAGTTCCACTGAAGGTGGTAAACCAGTCTCATGTGATTGATTTTATCAAGAAACACATAGTGCATAGATTTGGTTTACCACAAACAATTACTGTCGATCAAGGGACAATATTTAATGGTGATGAAATAATGGAGTTTGCCAAAGAGTATGACATTCAAATGTTGAACTCATCTCCATATTATGCCCAAACAAATGGGCAAGCAGAATCATCAAACAAAACAATCAAGGTGACACTGAGTAAAGTAATAGAAGACAATCCAAGAGATTGGCATGAGTTGTTATCTGAAGTTCTATAGGCCTACATGAATTTAAAAAGGGATAGTATCCAAGCATTCCCTTATGAAATAGTTTATGGTCATGTTGCAGTCTTACCCTTAGAGGTGATAGTAAGGTTCAGTAGGGTGGCTAAGCACTATGACATTCCTGTCGATGAGTATGTGGAGGTCATGTTCATGGAGTTCTAGGATGTAGAGTGCAAAAGAATTGATGCCTTTGATTGTATGATGGCCCAAATGAAAAAGATTGAGAGAGTCTATAACAAGAAAGTTAAGTTGAAGTTGTCTAGCCAACTATTTGGCTAAGGGGGGTGTCCTAATCACTAAGATCTGCCTCTGGGGCAGGAGTAGTGGAAGGCTCTTGCCTTTTTTAGCCCTGACTTCTCTCTCGACAGGGGTAGGGGTGGTGGTCCTCCTTTGTGCTTGTGTATGGATGGCTGAAAAAGGTCCCCTATTAGCTTAGGAACTGAGGGTGTGTCTTTCAGTTGAATGGTTGGATCCATTGGAGCTTTGCCTTTATGTTGGTCCCTGACTAGGGGCTCAGCAGTAGGCTCAAGGGTGGCTGCCAAAAGTTAAAGAAATCAATGTTCCTAAAAATGAAAAAAAAAAAAGAGAAACAAACAAAACGTGAGATAGTCTGAAGTAATGTGAAATGGGAGTACCTGCAGACTTGAGCTTAGAGGGTGATATAGGGCCTTGGTTGTTGATAGAAGTATCTTGTCAGACAACCAATGACTCTGAAGTATGGAAGCACCAAGGGATCAGTGAAGTAATTAGACTGTCGACTAAAAAATATGACATGGACAAAGGGCTGATTGCTGCTGCCATATGTTTTTGGTCTTAGTCTTGTAACTCTCTACTCCTAAACTTTGGTATGATTTCCCCCATTATTTTAGATGTAGCCCATTTAACTAGCCTATCAATTTTAGGCAATCAAATTCATGCCTTTCTTGAACCCCCAAAAGTGACTTTCACTTTAAACACTGATATGAGTTACACAGAATTTATCAAAAAATACCAAGGCAAGTCTGCTTCCTCTGTCGATGATAAGGAGAGAATTGACTTTTATTTAGTTTGGCTCTGCTAATTCCTCTTTTGTATTCTTGGATATAAGGTCACCAAAGAGTACCTCCCACTAGCTCTATGCATTCGGGATGGCCAAGCCATGGCCTTTGCCCCTTATCTTCTTGCCACCCTTTACAAAGAGTTATTTTCTCTTGTTGACAATAAAATCTCTGCCAACTGTGGTGAACCCTTTTGACTCTTCCAAGCTTGGTTATATGCCTATTTCCATGAGGCACAACCCTCACCACCTAATACCATAAGGCCAATCTTTCACTCCTATGCTGAACAATTCCTCACTTTTAATAGCAAGCCTACCCTTACATTCACAAACCACCTTACCATGTTTTACAAACTTCCTTTCAACAGACCCTCCACCTTTTACAGACCATTTCACAACTTTCAATTCTCATCCAATAGACTTTTCTTCCTTTTCACAGACCCCTCTGCTTTAACCAATAACCAAGTCCAAGCACAAAATGAAACTTGGAGACACATTCTAACCTGTAGACATATCTTGGTTGGCTTTTCTATATCTTCCACCAAAATGTCCAGCTGCAGTTTTGAGACATACTGTCCCAATCAAAGGTCTAGGCAGTTTGGCCTTTCCCAAGGTATCCCATATCCTTATTTTCACCCAACCATTCATGAAGAGATTGGGTCTAGAATCAAGCTAAAGGACCCTGGTCAAGCTGAATCCATCCTGACCGAAAACACTGGACTTCTCAAAGACTTTGGTCCCTTCTTTTTTAAACTTGCCTCAGACTACACCATTGCTTTTGATCACTGGTGGAAACTTATGGCTGCCATCATTTTCTTCAAGCCACTTGAAGTTTGCCTCCAAGATACTTCTATCAACAACCAAGGCCCCATATCACCTTCTAAGCTCAAGTCTGCAGGTACTCCTATTTCACATTACTTCAGACTGTCTCACGTTTTGTTTGTTTCTCTCTTTTTTAAGACCATTGATTTCTTTAACTTTTGGCAGCCACCCTTGAGCCTGCTGTTGAGCCCCTAGTCAGGGACCAACATAAAGGCAAAGCTCCAATGGATCCAACCATTCAACTGAAAGACACACCCTTAGTTCCTAAGCTAATGGGGGACTCTTTTTCAGCCCTCCATACACAAGCACAAAGGAGGACCACCACCCTTACCCCTGTCGAGAGAGAAGTCAGTGCTAAGAAAAGGCAAGAGCCTTCCACTACTCCTGCCCCAGACACAGATCTTAGTGATTGGGACACCCCCCTTAGCTAAATAGTTGGCTAGACAACTTCAAATCCCCCAGGGCAGCTCTACCAAGTATGTGTTCTTATCACTTCTTATCTCATACATCACATCAACTTTTACTTATGTCTAACTGACTACCTCCTCTTTTGTAGAGAAAAAGGGAGAAGATTACTCATCACTACTACTGATGATGAGGACACTTCTATTTCTCCACAACACAATCATCCATCTCCTATTCCTTCCACCAATGAACCTAGAGAGTTCATTCTAGAGTCAACTCCACCATGATCTCAAGAACCACCGCTACCTCAAGAATCACCTGTATCACAAACACTTTCACAACCTTTGCCTTAAATCATCCCACAGCTTTCATTACAACCACCTTCACAGCCTTCACCACAACCATCTATGCATCCTTCACCACGACCATCTACACAGCCTGCACCACAACAGCTTTCACATCTAGAGCCTCCTCCTATTGCTCTCAAGGATGTCACACTTGGGGCTTTCCCAATGAAGGTCCTTTATCCAGGGGCCACTGAGCTCATTAACTTCCCTTCAGTCTTTACCCCTCAACCATCACCATCTAATTTCTCCAACTCCCAAGCTTCAAACAAACAATCAGAAAGGATTGATACAAGATCTCCTGCTAGCCTTCAATCCTCTCCAAGAAATCACAATACAAGATCTCTTCCATCAGAAGCTCAAAACACCCAAGGTAAATATAAATACAAATATGACCATCCATTTTTTCCTTTTTACTTCTTTTAACTAATTGCTCTTCTTTTCCAAACTACACAATCCATGACTCATCGCCACTACCAACGACAGAGAGAGCTTGAAGGCCCCCATGACTCATCCCCACTACCAGAACCAGAGAAAGAGCCTGAAGGCCCAGATGCTGCCACTGCCTTTCCTACCCTTGAGATTGATACCTCATCAATACTTGCACCAGCTCCTCCTGCTACCACAACCACAACAGAACAAGGCCAACCTTCTGCAAGCACTTCATCTATAGGACAGGTACTAATATTTCCAACCTTGTCTCCTTTATTTTCTACTATTAACTTACCCATTTTATTACTGTCGGTAGGCCATCACTTTATCCCAGGACATTTGGAAAGAACTCTCCACCCTCCAACAGCATCTTGACTAAATATCCCCCCTTTCTCAAAGGCTACATCACTTCCAAACTGAGACCCAACAAACACTTACCACCTTCATCAACCTCATCAATACCCCACTTGAAGAAATCATTCTCCATCAATTTGGTGAAGCCTTGGCCTGTCTCACTGCTGCTCTAAACCTTTCACCCAATCCTTTCAACCCAATTCAATTAAAACAACTGGTCAAAGTCATCACAGAATGGCCAAGTCTTTTGAAAATGGTTCAGCCTTACTCTAAAGATATACAAACAAAAAGAGGTTTTCTGAACAAAGCCCATGCTATATCTACCTCCCTCACACTTAGTCATCAAACCTCTTCAGCTAATTCTGAACAATGCACAATACTTGAACTTGAAGAACGCAGGCTTATGGCAGAACTTGCCTTTGTCAGGCAAAGAAAACTCCATCTGCAGCAACAACAAGACTAGCTTTATCAAGAAGTAAGGACAATGTTTTCCCAGATTACACACGATCCTTCTTCAATTCAAACAGTCAAAACTGAGTTGGACCAAGCCCAAGCCATACTAGTAGATGCCCAATCAGAATAGGGTATTCTGGCCATTCTCTTCCCCAAAACCTAGATTAGTTTTTTTTTTCTCTGTGTATTGCACAAAACATTTACTATCTTGTAACCCATTGTACAAACATTTATATTAATGAATATCAATATTCTGTTTTGAATGGCCTGTTGTACTTTTCTGCAAGTTTTCTTCCCTTTCGTATTTCTATGAATTAATCAACTCCCTTTGAAAGTTTCCTACATGGTTGGATAATACTTTTTAAGGTATTTTCCATTTATATTCCTTCTATGTGGCTGCCCTTCCAAGGATTCCAACTGATATGCTCCTCCCTTAAGGACTTTATGAACCCTAAAAGGGTCTTCCCAATTTGGTGACCATTTGCCAAATTTGGGGTCCTTTTATCCCTAATGGAAAAATAGTCTTCCACACCAAGTCACCTACTCCAAAGATTTGCAACTTAACTTTCTTGTTATAGACTCTCTCAATCTTTTTCTTTTGGGCCATCATACAATCAAAAGCATCAATTCTTTTGCACTCTACATCATGTAACTCCATGAACATGGCCTCCACATACTCATCGACAGGAATGTCATAGTGCTTAGCCACCCTACTGGACCTTACTGTCACCCAATGGTAAGACTGTAGCATGACCATAAACTAATTCATAAGGGGATGCTTGGATACTATCCCTTTTTGAATTCCTGTAGGCCCACAGAACTTCAAATAACAACTCATGCCAATCTCTTGGATTGTCTTCTATTACTTTACTCAGTGTCACCTTGATTGTTTTGTTTGATGACTCTGCTTGCCCATTTGCTTGGGCATAATATGGAGATGAGTTCAACATTTGAATGCCATACTCTTTGGCAAACTTCATTATTTCATCACCATTAAATACTGTCCCTTGATCTACAGTAATTGTTTGTGGAAAACCAAATCTATGCACTGTGTTTCTTGATAAAATCAATCACATGAGGCTGATTTGCCACCTTCAGTGGGGCTAATGAAACCAGCATTTAACAACCTCTCAATTTCATCTTTTACCATGACAGTAACCTCATTTGTCATTCTTCTTGGAGGTTGCTTGTGTGGCACATAATTTGATTTTATTGAAAGTTTATGTTCAACCAAGGACCTATCCAGTCTTGGCATTTCATCATAACTCCGTGCAAAACAGTTAGAATACTCTGAAATCAAGCCAACTAGCTTGACCTTACATTCATTAGATAATAAAGCATTTACGTAAATAGGCCTCTTACAGGCCTCATCTCCTAAGTTAAACTTCTCTAAATTGTCCGGCACATCAGCCTTGAGATCTTCAAGCTTTGCAGGGGCTGCCTTTAGATTCTCATACTACACCTCTTTATAATCTGTAGGGCTATCATCTACCACACATTTTGCCCAAAAATAGTGGGGCAACATACCCCCTAACCTTCTTTCTAAAAAGAAATTAAAAAGTCTAACAAAAGTACTTTTAATTACATCAGAATCAAATTCATTCTCACTTTTCTTCATCTTCCTTGGTAATGTCTTCAATCAGCACTTTATCTACAGGCCTAGTCTACAAGACATTTGGCCTAGCCACTTCCTGGCTCATCTTGGCTCATCTGTCGAAAACCTTCCCCAACAAATTTCTGGAACTCATCATAAGTCAACCTAATTCCTTTGGATTTTAGTTCTTCATTTTCTGGCACAACAGGGCTAAATTCTTTAGCATACATCATAGCTTCCACATTGTGAATGTCTGCCTTAAAGGGATTTGCTTCTCCCAAAAAACCTCTATGCTTTGTCCTTTTTGACCTTCCACAATTAAGAAAATCAAAGCCTGATGAAGGGAGGAAGGTACACAACCATTAGAGTGACTCCAATCCCTTCCCAGCAGCAGGTTATAATTTGAGGTAGAGTCAATCACAAAAAATGTTGCTCCCATCACTCTAGCTCCCACTTGCAATTGCAAAGCAATCATTCCTCTTGTATCAGAAGAACCGCTTGAGAAATCACTCATAGATACATCAAAAGGAATTAAATCATCTATAGTCTTACCAATCACACTTAAATTTCTGGTGGGCAAATTATTCCCAATAGCCCCATTATCGATTAACAACTTGGTGAAAGGGCAACCATTCAGGTGTGCACTCACATACAAAGTCCTCAGATGCCTTACCAATTCTAGCTTAGGTGACTGGAGTACCACCTTCTCACCACTACCAGTTTTAATTACCTGAATGGACTTACTAGCCACTTCTTTAGACTCATCCATCTTTGTTACCATCACAGCAGGCTCTGACAAGTCTTCCACATCCCCCTCCAATTGTTCTAATTGCCCAAGCCTTGCTTTAAACCTTTTTGGTAAAGCCAAAATCATATTACAATCAGTGTTTAAAGGCAAAGAACCAAACCTAATTGCCTCTACCTTTTCACTAAAACCCTCAGAACTTTCAGATTTTGTATCTTCTCTTTTGCCTTCCTTACTGTCGACAAGAACCTCATCTAGTTTGCCTGTCACAATACTTCTATCAGCCATTACCTCATCCTCCCCACTCTCTTCATCTAACAGGAGTGCTTTAGATATTTCCTCCAATTGCCTCCTAAGGAGAACCTTCTTAGGTTTCTTATCTACTATTTCCTCTATCTTGCTTGACTCACCACCCTCTTTCTTATTCTTCTCTCTCCAAAATCAAATTGTTTTGATCCTCTCTTTGGATTATCTCCCTCTTTTGTTGAAAACATAGCATGAAACTTCCTTTGCTCCCTCCTCACCTGAGTCCTAGTTGGGCCCATATGCTTCCATCTTGACAAAGGGAACTTTGGGTGAACCACACCTTGCCAACCAGCATGTGTAGGCACTGATGGCTTCACCATCCTTGGCTGCATTGAGGGATAAGCCTGTGGAAACCTCACCCATTGGCTATGAATCTGTCCTGGCCTGAAAAACCGTTGACCTTGGCCAATAAATGGCATTTGAAATGGCCTTGGTACAAATACTGGTCTCTGAACATGACTAGGGCCAATAGATGGCCTTTGATCTCTCACCTGTCTTACTTTAACTCTGACTCCTTCTGAACCTTGAAGAGAAGGATACACAGGTTGCCACCTAAATAAGAATGGACCATTCTTCTCACTATATGATCTGTCGACAGGCCCAAAAATTCTAAGGTCCTGCCCATCAAACAACAACTGGTCTCCATTGAAAATTTGAGGTCACCCCCCCAAAGGTATTGAACCTTAAGCCATGATCCTTCACAGTCTCTTTCAACTTGTTAGCTAAAATTGCTTGCAATTTTCCTTTTCAGTCCAACATCTTGTCCATACAAACTTGTCTTCATCAATCACTTTCTTTCCCTTCTTCTGCCTCTCCTTGTGAATCCTTTCCAAATCAGAAACCAAAATAGTTGGGTTTGGTGTCTTCTTTTTAATGCTAGCTAACACCATATGGATTGATGCCATCTCTGGAAAGGGATTTCTGTCCATTGCCATAACTCCCTTTTCCTTTTCTGCATATTTCAACAGTCCCTTTTGTATTAAATCCTGCACACAATTTCTGAAAGTTACACAATTGTTGGTAGAATGTCTAAAAGTGTGATGCCATTTACAATATGTTTTCCCTACTCTGTCTTTTTTTGGAATTCTATGCCCAGGGGACAATGTTAAAAACTTATTAGCTAACAACTCATCAAAAATGGCATCAGCTTTTGACAAATCAAAAGAATACTGCCTAAATGTGGGGTTTATGTTTCTTTTGGCTGGCTGATTTGCTGGCATGTTCATTGGTTTGCCCACTTTCCTCAAAGTTCCACAAATCACTGGTGTTTTGCTAACCACTTGACCCACATCAACATCAATTTCTATTTCCACATCAACTTCTTGGAAATAAGTTCCATAAGAATTTGCATTCCTATGTCTCTCCTCTCTAAGAATTGACTCATATCTTGTTGCCCTAGATGACTACTCAAACAAGTCCCTAAATTCCATCCCTTCAAATTTCTTTCTTAACTCAAATTCCAGCCCATTTTGAGCCATTCTTATAATTTCAACTTCAGGCATACACATTCGACACTTGTTTTTTGCTCTCTTAAATCTGTTAATAAATTGTTCTGCACTCGTAAAAAACTTTTATCTCATTTCGGATAAATCAACCAAAGTTACTTTTGGCTCAGTTCTATAAAACTGAGCATGAAACTGACTCTCCATTTCTACCCAAGTATGAATTGAATCAGCAGGCAAATTAATGAACCATGTGAAAGCAGTCCTAGACAGAGAATATGGAAATAACCTCATTTTAAGTATGTCATTATTTCCTGCTTTTCCACATTGTAAAGTAAACCTCCCTATGTGTTCAATTATTGATTGGTTTTCCTCACCATGAAATAAGGAAAACTCAGGGACCCTGTTGCTCCTAGGAAAAGGTTCATCATCTACCCATTGAGGGTATGGTTTCCTAAACCTAGGCCTTTCAAGCCTTTTCACCCCTGGACCATAAAGGTCTTGAACAATCTGAATAATTTGATCTCTGAAGATTTTCACCATGATTAACAACATTTTGCCCCCTATGCCCATAATTATTCTCAAGAAAATCATGCCTGTCGACATGTAAAGGGGGTGCTCGACCCCTTGGCCTTGGGCCATTACCAAATGGTTCATGATACATGTTAGGCCTGTGTATTTCAGGATATGCTCCCATATTACCATCATTATTTACACCTTGGTCTCCATAACCCATATTATATCCAACATTTTGATTCCCAAAACCTTGATTATAATTTTCAAAACTCATATCATTTCTTGGCCTCATGATAGGATAACCATTAAATTCCGTGTTAAACAAATCTTTGTCTCCTACCTCTCTTTGGCCATATAATGGATTAGAAAAAACATTTGACCCAGGATGCCCCCCAGGCTAGTTTCCTTGAATTTTAACATTTGGGGTTTGAAATACCTAATGCATTCTTTCCTCTGCAGTTGGGTCCCTATAAAAGGACATTGGCTCACTAGCAGGTTGCTGTGGCACACCAGTTGGTGGCACCATGTGTGTTCTTGAGGTCACCTTCTATGCCTTTGCTTCAGTCTGGCTTGCATGCTCCATCAACGGAGCTTTCAATACACTCCTCACTTCTCCCAGTAGGATTTGATTCTCTTCTAATGACTGGTTTGCTAGTGCATTCCTTATTTGAGCCATCAGAACCCCTGTTGGAATTTTGGCATGGCCACTTACCAGGCTTCCTGTACCCACTGATTGGCCATCCATATGGCCTTTATAGGTCATTGCCTGGCCTACATGCTGAACACCACCATCATCAGCAAAGACCAAGTCCTTGTCCACTTCTTCTTCTTCAAACTCAGCAGGTCCTTTTCAGCATGCTTATCAACCTGTTTCTTAGCCTTCACCATTTCTTGTCCAAATTATGTAAGATTGTCCCACTAGGCGTGCCAAAAATTGTTAGTAAAAATTATGCTAGGGCTAGATCGACAGCAACCAAGCAATAATCCAAACTACACAACTTAAATAAAAACAATCAAGCAATTGTGGTTCTAGTTCCAATGTCTCAAAAAACTAAGGACTTTTCTGGACTAAACAGTGACATCAAAGTAAACAAGAAGGAAAACAAACTTTCTTGATCAACAGATGGTGACAAGGTAGATTGAATAAAAGGAAACAACTTCAAATTACTGTATCAACAGATGGTAACAAAGTAGATTAAATGAACAGAAGCAATTTCATATTGAAATCACCTATGCTTACTCAACAAGTACAAATTACAATTATAGATACTACTCCTAAATTACAATTTCAACTACTCCTAAGTCTAAAATTAAGTTGTTGTGCTGTTGTTGATGTCCCCTCATTTTTGCCAATATCTGGCATTTATACTTCTTCTTCCACACGCCCCCATGATCTCCCCAATCTACAACTGCTGCAACTACTCCCTGGCTTCTAGGCCTTTCAATTACATTAATCCTACACTTCTGTCTATTGATCTACCTCTTCTTCAAGTTATTTCATGCCCACAAACTCTTTTAACTTTCTCTCGACAGAGAAAAGCTCCTACTTTGTCTCATGCTTTCTGTTGAAAGGCTGCCCACTAACTCCATGATTGCTGCCAGTAATTGTTCCATGACTTATAGTCAACCCATATGCAAAAACCCACTTTCAACTGTTAGTCATGATCCTCTAATGCTGGACATCCACTCTAGACTTGGCCACGTGTCCTCCACTAACTAGACCACCTGTCGACAGAACCTAGCAAAAATAAGTGCAAACAATGAGAAATAGTACGAATTGACGAGAAATGGAACTCTGTTATTTTAAAGAGTTTATTTCTCACCAAATATGGTGAGATAACAACTGCCTTCGTTTCGGATGTGGGTTGGTGTTTTGACTTTTTTAATCTGGGGCTAAAAAGCGTCGTTTGGGATGGGCTTTTTGGCTTTTTTGACTTTTGTGAGAGAAAAAATTAAATGATTATGGTTTGAATGTGACATTTTGTCTTATTAGTTTTTTAGCTTATTTTGTATTTTTGTGGCTAAAATTGCCCCAACCCAACCCAACCCAAACCTTCATGCCAAACGAACCTTAATTGGTTGTGTAATTTTCTGAGATTGCCTATTAAAATACATAGAAATAACAGCAAATTCCATTAGCGTTCTCTATAATTTAAGACTTGTGTCACTTTGGTTATTAATTTTTTAATTGTGATATGTTTGATCTTAAATTTTGAATTTTGTTCCAAATAAGAACAATCAAAGAAGTTTTCTTTGCAAATAGTTCATGTCAAGGGCAAAATTGTCATATAACTTATTTTGTATTAGTTAACTTGTATATTGTTTGAAATGTAATGGCATTTTTTTTAATGAATAATACTGCAACTTTCTTGGTTATAAAGTTATGTTTGGTTTGGTTTTTAAAATCTATTTCTAGAAAAATTTTCTAAGAAATTTAAAATTAAATTAGTGAATTTTTTTTTGAAACACATCATTTTTATGTAATTTTATCTTTTGGGAGGGTAGAAATAAGTTTTTAAAATAATTTTTTTTGATTTTTTTTTTGTTAAATTAGTTTTTATTTTTTCAAAAGTCAAATATGACAACAAATTTGATGTCATTATTAAACTAATCCATTAAATAAAAAATCCAAAACTAAAAACATTTCATATATTAAACACATCGGTTATACATTAAAAGAGTAATAATCATCCATTACCTGATAATCATCCAAAAATATTTATTAACAACAAATACAACCATCTATTACATGATAACCTTTCAAAAATATCAACAAAAACAATCACCCATTATATGATCATCATCCAAACATATATTAAAAGTTAATTTAGGACTTGTTTGGGGTGTGCTATATAAGTACACTTTTTATTTTTTTTGAGTCATATCACCTCTTTACTTTTCTGCACATCTTTTCGTAAAAAGTCAAAAAGTGTACTTATTTAGATCATCCCAAACAATCCTTTAGTAAAAAATAAAAATATAAAAGATTTATCATTTTTATATAATTTTATCTTTGGTAGGTAGAAATAATTTTTAAAAACTCAAAAATATTGTTTTGACATTTTTTTGGGGTCAAATTAGTTTACATTTTATCAAATTGAAAACTTTACCCTTGAAATGGAGTAACAGTGTCTTCAATTGTTCTTATTTGAAACTAAATTAAAAATTCAGGGTCAAATGTATCACAATTGAAAGATCAGAGACCAAAGTGACACAAGCCCCAAACTATAGGGACAGTTAGTGTAATTCGCCCTAGAAACAAATTTAAATTCTACCAATACCCCTACATGACATACTTTGCTCTTTTTACCCATCTAAACATGATAGTGAGAAAACATAATCAAATTTTTCTTCTTCTTTTCTCACGTAGATGAGAGACTATAATAATTTTTTTTTTCTCAACTTATGATCCAAACAGTGTGTTACTTGTACTTTTACTCAAAGTGGAAGTTTGAGTAAAAAACTTCATTTGATATGAAGCACTCCAATGGATAAACTCAAATTTGAGTAAAATTTCTAAGTGCCAAATTTTGAGTGGATGCGCTAGGAGTTGGAGTCTATGAAGCATAGGTATGGGTATGGATACGGGTATAGGTACGAGGTGGGTACTCTGATACAGAAAATTCTTAAAAAAGTATGGTACGGGTACGGCTGGGGTACGTCAAATTTTTTAATTTTTTTTTTAAAAAAAATTTATAGCTAAACATCCAACATACAAATCAAAGTTTCAATATTAAAACTAAAAGGAGAACTTGTCTACAAAGCTGTATAGTTATTTCTTTTTCTTTTTTGATTGTCTAAAAAAGGATACAAAAGAGAGCAAACCATGACTCATTGGTAAAGGGTGTAGAAACAAATTACTTGATATTTTCAAAATTGAAAGAAGAATAATAAAGGCTGCAATAAATTCTAGCATTTGCAAAAAAAAAAAAAAAAAAAAAAAAAATTCATTTTGCCGTACTGGTGTCGTACCCAAATGTATTTGCTGTATCCGGCATGTATTCGGCATACCCGGTACACGTACCGCTATACTTGCACCCAGTAAGTACCCAGTACTCATACGGCACCATTTTTTAAGTACCTGTGCTTCATAGGTTGGAGTAAAGGACAATTAGGAGAATTTGGAAAAGTTGGGTAGAAGATCCGATGTTTCAAGTTTTGATTGGATAAAAATTTGAGTAAATGAAACGGGTAGAGTCAAATTTTGAGTAAAACTCAATGTGGTATTGGTTAGTGGAGGGGATTCTAGTGGTTTTTAACTGAAATTTAAATTTGAGTCAAGATTTGGGAAGGGTTAGAGATGACTTTAGAGCATCTCCAATTTTTCATCAAATTCAGATTTGATGAAAAAAAATTGCTGAAACTGTATGCTAACCATTTCATCAAATTTGTATCAAATCAAGGGAGAGGCAATTTTTTCACCAAATCAAGGATGAACAAAATCCTTCGCCAAGTTTTCAACTATCATATTTTTACTCAAATTTGATGAAATTTTAAAAAGAGTTAGGATTGGATATGGTTTTCTTTCATAAAAAATGGTTAAAAGAGATTTTTAGGCTAAGTTTGGAATTTTTCAAATAGATTTGATGAAAAAGAGAGTAAAGATTGGAGTGTTCCATACCATATCAAGTTTTTAACCAAATTTTCAATCAAATGTGATGAAAAGAAAGAGTGAGGATTGGAAATGCTCTTATCATTCTTTTAATAAGCTTGTGTTCTGAACTTATGGTATGTGGTTTTGGCTTGCTTTATAGTTCTTTTGTTCAACTTCTTTGGCCTGTAACCTTAATTTTAATGGGTGAGTTGTTTTCATCTCACACCTCTGTTTGGTTCTTGAGAAAAATGAGGAAAATGAGAAAAGCGTCCTATTGTAAAAGAAATCAATTTATAAAACCATATTCTCATAGCCTTGTAAAAGTACTTGTACTGCTTTTCTGTGTGCAAAACTGATTTGATTTTGTGTATCATTGGTACTTCTACTTTTCTGTCTTTCCAGTGAGTGACCTTTTTTCTCCCTTTTCAAATGCATTTCATCTCTAAATTCTTTCCTATTATAATCAAATATGGATTTGAAATCGATGCTTTGGTTCTAATTGGAATTTGTTTGTGAATATTCGTTGATTAGGAAGATACCTTAGGCATTTGGGATATGAAGTCAATTATGTTTGTAACTTCACTGATGTCGATGACAAGGTTAGTAGTTGAATTGCTCCAACAACATTGAGGTTGCATGTGGATTTATGGATTTTACTCTTTCAAGGAGTGAATCTTTTAATTCAATATGGTCTTTTAGATCCAGATTTTAAGAAGAGATTTGAGAGTTTTAGATTAATGGATTTGAAATAACTTGGCGGATGTTATTATTTGAAATCATTCAGTGAATAATTCTACTTGTACAAGAAGTTTTACAAAATGTATTCACTTATTTCTCTATTTAACCAGCCACTTTACACGTATCAACCTATTTCCAATATTTAACTTCCTACAATTTCATGAAGTTTAACATCCCTTCATTGCAAATCCTTTCATTTAGATGGAGTTTGAAATCATAAATTTAGAAATCCTTTTCCTTGTCTAGTACGTGCTTAATGAGAAATTTTTTCCAAGTTCATAGAGTTTTCCATGATGGCTTGCTTTCAATAATTGTATTCGGAAGTTACTTTTAAGGAAATATATAATGGCTTGTTTTCAATAGAGTTTTCCATAATATTTGCCGAGGGCTTGTGCATCCTTGGGGATTAGTTGGGCTTTGGTTCGGACATCCCAATGCCAATATAAAAAAAAAAAAAAATAGAGTTTTCCATAATATTTTTATCGCTGCTTACACAGAACTTTTAATGAAGGAAAATTCTTATATACACACACAAATCTACATATTATATGCACCTCTACTTTTACCAAAGTTACCACAATGGGGTCGTAACCAACACCATTTTGTTACATAACCAAACACCACAATGGATCGTAACTTAAGTTAACAACTTTGATTTGGCAATTTTTTAATCTCAACTAAACACCACAATAGTTAGTAATCAACACCAATTTAATATGTATGGTGTGTATTTTAGCATGACCTTGATGTGTTATGGATATAATTTTGTTTAGTATTTCCACATATGATCTAATTCTATATGTTGCTCCTACTTTTGTCTGCTTGAAGTCGAGATATTGAAAATGCTTTTAGATTTGAACTTTTCTTTGTTGCCGAGTGTCATTTCAAGACAATTAGTAGTATGCTTGAGTTTTTCCTTCAATTGTTAGTTTCGGTGTATATCCTGCTACCCTTGAATGGTGAGGTCCATGGTCCAAGTGCGACTTGGGAGAAGTGTGTATGTCTTACTAGTCTGAATAGCTGCAAATAATAGAGCATGATTTAGAGACTATGCTGGCTAGTGAGCTTAGAACAAAGCGATATAATGTTTCTACATAGATTGCTAGATAGTTATTAAATGATATTTAGGTTTCATCTAAGGAAATGCCTAAAATTTAGTTGTTTTTAGATCTGGATTACAAAGAAAGAAGTCTGAAAAATACTATCCTTTATGTAAGATGTGGCAGTAGAGGGATCAGAAAGTGCTGCAGGGAATTGAAAAGTCCAGCCCATACTTCTCCTTAAAACCCAGGTATTAAGGAGAGGAAAATTGAAACCTTATAACTAGCATAGATGGGGCAACTCCAGGCCATGTGCGACACGCCGGACAAACGGCACATCAGTCATAGGCCCAACCAAGATCTGATATCAAATTGAATGAAAACAATTATTTGACTTACCAATCAATGAGGTAGAGGCCATGTATATATAATATATTCATGATATAATTTAAGAAACTATATATACAAGGTAAGATTTCTATAATGGAAACAATATACACAAGGTAAGATTCCTATAATCAAAATAATTCCTATTCTTACCTTGTGTATATTGTTTCCATTATAGGAATGTTACCTTGTGTATATTGTTTCCATTATAAGAATCTTAACTTGTGTATATACACAAGGTAAATTGTTTCATGAGAATCTTACCTTGTTTATATACACAAGGTAAATAATTATGTAACAATGTATATAAGACTCTTTTATATAGGAGGAGAGAAAATTAAGTATGATAATCCTAAATATGGTAATGAATATAATATGGTATGTATAATAGATAGAATATATAGTTACTATATTTAACACCTCCCCTCAAACTCAAGTAGGGATACCAACTTGTACTTGAGTTTGGAGAGAGAAACTAAAATATGAAATAATTCACTACAACAAAAGTAACCTATAGTGACGAAAAGTAGTGAATAAAATAAATTTCGTCACTAAATAAGAATAATTCATGACGAATTATAAAATTTTGTCGCATATAATAAAAAAATAAAAATAATTGGTGACGAAATTTATTTTCGTCAATAAATACTTCTTTTTAGGTGAGGAAAAATTAAGTTTCGTCATCAAAAGTTTTCCCGCTAATTTTTTTGGGTGGCGCCAAAATTTTGAGACTTTTGATGAGAAAAAAATTTGTCACTAATTATAAAATTATTAGTGAGGAATATATTTTTATCACCAATAATTTTACATTTTTTTTTGAAAAACTTGATTTAAAAAATTTAAGATTATTTGGTGAGAAATATATTTTCGTCACTAATCAACTTGTTTGGTTCTGGTTTTCAGAAAATTCTACTTTTTTTATTTTCCATATTTTAATATTTTCAATGAATTTTTTTAATATTTTCAGCTATTTTTTTAAATTTTTTTTACACACACCTAACATAAATATACTTAAAAAATATAATACACTACTAGAAAAGGGAGCTTTAGCCACGAAACTTTTTGCGACGGTTTAAAAATTATCACAAAAATAGGCTTTTGCGACGGTAATAAAATATGCCGCGAAATCATTTTTTTTGCGATGGCAAGTGATTGTAGCCAAAAAGGCACCAGATAAATATTATTATTAGAGACGGACAACCCACAACTGTTGCAAAAGGGTTTTTTTCTTCATTTTGTTAATTTGCAACGACCTTTCAAACCGTCGCAAAAACTTAATCCTCTAATTTTCCACTTTCGCACATCTCTCTCTCTCACACACACACACCTATCCCTAATATTTCAGTCTTCTCTCTCATGTCCAACCCTAATTTCATTCTATCTCTCTCACACCACTACAACAAAAGTAGCATATAGTAACAAAAATTAGTGAAGAAAATAAAATTTCTCATTAAATATGAATAATCCGTGAGAAATTATAAATTTCGTCACATATAATAAAAAAATAAAAATAATAGGTGAGAAAATTTATTTTCATCAATAAATACTTCATTTTAGATGAGGAAAAATTAAGTTTCGTCACTCAAGGTTTTTCCAATTTTTTTTTTTGGGGCGCCAAATTTTTGAGACTTTTGGTGAAAAAAATAATTTTATCATTAATAATAAAATTATTAATAAAAAATATATTTTCGTCACTAATAATTTTTAATATTTTGAGATTATTTGATGAGAAATATATTTTATTCACCAATAATTTTTAATATTTTTGGATTTTTTGGTAAAAAAATAATTTTGTCACCAATCTTGAAAGGATACTGGAGATATCGAGCGAGAAAAAATACAACTTCTTTGTGTAGAAAGCTAGGGTTTACAAAATCGTTTTAGGCATATTACCTACACTAGAAAGCTCTCTCTCTCTCGCTTTGTCTCCATCACCGTCGGGAACAGGAGCACCACCGCTATCGCACACAAGCACCACTGTCGATCCACCATTGGAGCATTACCCAGGTATGCCCTTTCTATTTCGCCCTCTCTGTCTCCCTATCTCTGTCTCTCTCTATCTTCTTCCATTCGCATGGCTTCACACAAACCCAGTCCCAAATCGACCCACCCACCGCCATTGAGTTTAATACAGATTCCTTCTCCACCGGGAACAACCACCATCGGCTCTCTTTTCCCTTTTACTCATTCTTTCCCCCACTCTCTGTCTCTCTCTCTCTATATATATACACACACTATATAATTGCTATATGAATTTGGGCTATGGTGAGAGTATGTGGATGACCTGTTCGATGAAATTCCAAAATGGGTTTTGAATTAGAGAAATTATGATAGTCTGTTAAATGAACTGGGTTTGGACTGATTGTCTTTTGATCATATTAAAAGATGTTGGAAATAAGAAGAATACAAGGAATGTTACTCTATATAAGCGGTATGAATTTATTGCTTTAGAGTTCTGTTTAGCTTGGAGTGGACAAGTTAGGTGGATATAAATTATTCTTCTATTGCTGGTAATTTTTTGGGCTTTCTTTGAGCTTCTATTAGTTGTTAGAAAAAGAGTAAGAGACCAGCCAATGCTCTAACAGCACTTAACATGGGAAAATGTGGTTCTACACAGTTGACCTGTTGTGATGTTAATGGTTGATCTTTGTTTCTCAAGTGATCTATTCATCAATCTTGTTAATGGTATCGAAACTAGAGTTTTGTTTATATGTGGTTATTTCAAGTTACATTTCTTTGTTGCTTTGAAGCTGTAATGGTATTGAAGCTGTAATTATTGCCCTGGTGATTAGGTGATTCCATTTTAATTGATTAGTTTTTCTTCTCATATCTAAATAATGTTTTTTTTATTTTTTTATTCTCCATATTTTAAAACTTGAACTTTTGTGTGTGTGTGTGTGTGTGTGTTTTTTTTTTTTTTGATGAAGCAAAATTGTCATCTAGTACCGAAACTATGAGCTATTTTTAATTATGGTTCTTAATATGAACATACAGGGGCTTTTGTTGGTGAAACTGCTTGTCAACAAATATCATCCATATGGTTGTCTTAAATAAAAATGTTGGTGATGCGATTGTATCTTAATTTTGTGTCCTTGGGCGCCCTTGGTTTGAGTCCCTGTACATATGAGGTTTGTATCATTGTCATAAAAATATCCTAATTTTGTTAGGAAATTTGTTGTCTTTGCTTTAGACATTGTAAAATTTAAATTGCATGGTTCACTAAATATCTATCCATATATTATAGTTATATAACACAGATTGAGGACTGAGTCATTGGAAACATATAATGATTTATTTAGAAGATACAATGGTTGTTCCTTTAAGTTTTAGCATAAAGTTTTACAGTAGATGTAGGATAGTAATTGGTTGCTTCTGTTTATATCAATAGGATTCAAATGACAATTTCCTTGTCAGGGACTTCAAATGATGGATTGGAAACTCAAAATTATTTTTCGCTGTACATATTATTGGCAAGATCAGTTTCTAATTTTGTAGTTGCAGAGGTAGTAGTGTTTCTAATTAGTCTTTAGTTAAATAAGTCCTTCCCTATCCTTTTTACTTCAGTATATGTTCTGCTTTCCTTGATGTCATTTGGGGATAGTATTCTGCGGGCATGTATCTTGACTATTTCTACTTGACCTGAGGGAAAGAATCAAGCTGAAGCAAATTTTATTCTTCCTGAGTTTAACAAGCTAGCAGCGGAGGTCAAATTGACTGTATGATCATAGTCTGGGTGAGTACAATTTCTGCTAGCTACTCCAGAATTTGGTCATAATCCTATAGCTTACCTCCAACTCGAGAATCAATATGAGACATGCTTGTAAAAGTTTTGACTAAATTTTTCTAATTTTTAAAATTGTATAGTCAAAAAATGGACCTAAAAAGTACATAGATATTTTTTTTGACTAGTATGGTCCTTCGGCACATCAATCTCAAATGTATGAGATCCTTTCTCAGAAAGAATGTAACCCATGTCTGCAGTTTCCTTAGCTGCGTCATCTCTCTCTTTATCAAATTGAGCAACTGTTTCCTCTCTAGCAATCCTCCTAATTTTTGTACGATGATCAATTCCTTCTTCACTTGACAAGTGCCTCTGTAGACTACCGTCAGTAGAAGGTATTCCTAACCAGGTATAATTCTTCTTTTGCACAACCAACAAAACTTGGATTAGACAAAACTGCATCAATCACAATCTTCCCCCTCCTCAGACTTGCAAATGGACGAACTTGTAGTTTTACAGTAGGGACCTCCCCGCAATAGAACTCTTCATTATGAGGCCCAATTGAACAAGACTCCAAGGTAATGCTCAAAGGTGAAATTTGCCGAACCTTACCAAAATCAAGCACGCGCTGAATATACTCGCCCAGAACCTGTGTTACATGGACTCGCCACTTTGGGGCGAAGTACCCGTGTCGACACGACACGACACGGGTGCGGGTGTGAGATCTGTGTCGGATTCGCCTGTTCTCATTCGGACACGGCTCTTCACAAACACAGACAGCAAAAGAAATGAAGGAGGAGAGAGCAAGAACCTGGTTGAAGGTCGAAGACCTCCAGTCGAAGCTCTATCCGGTCGATCCAGTTGAAGATCGAAGCTCCATCAGTCGATCGAAGCTCCATCCGGTCTCTCTCTCTCGCCTTCTCTCTCTTCCTAGCGATCGCGATCGCTTCCCTTTTTCTCCCTCTCCCTCACTGTGTCGTTTTCCCTGGCTCTGTCTTCCTTCTCCCTCTTCCCCTTTTCTTCTTCCTTCTCCCTGACCCTGTCTAATCTATCTATTATTATAACTATAATAATAAATAATAAACTATTAATAGTTAATAACTATAATAATAAATATTATTATAACTATAATAATAAATATTATTATTATATATCATATACTAATTATTATATAACATATAATATATTTATTAGATAATATATTTATTATAATAACTATAATAATAATAATAGTTAATAACTATAATAATAACTATTATTATTATATATTAAATAATAATTGTTATATAATATATTTATAAGATAATATATACTTGTATATATTAATAAATAAAAAAAATCACATGTATGTAAAATAAAATAAAAAAATTAATTAGAACACATTGTTTAAAAAATATAATAAATAAATTAAATAATTAATGTATATTAAAATAAAAAAAATATATATATATATATAATATAACTCATCTCCATAGATTTTTATTTGTTATTTATATAATATAACTCATCTTCATATAATAAATATATATTTTAAAAAAAAAATTATTTAACGTATCCCCGTACCCGTATCCAAATTTGGATACATATCCACGTACCCTTAATTTTTAATTTTGAAGTGTCTGACCCCTAGATACGCACCCGCACCCGATACCCATACCCGAGTCCGTGTAACCTAGCCCAGAACCGAACAAACAGAAGGTAAAAGTTTCGCTTCAACAAAAGTCTTGGCTTTTGCCTTCCCATACCAAACCAGTAAGCACACCCAAGATATCACGACAAAAAAAATAGAGCACCTGATTAAAAGTAACCCTTCTTCCCACAACCGAACCAAAGACCTAACCAGAGCTTTGTCTGCAGAAAGGGGCTTTGTTACATGTTTCACAATCAACCCACCTCTCAACCCTAGGTTCTTCCATTGCAGCTCCACATTTCTTCCACAAAAATGAGAAAATCTAATCCCCTGAAAAACCCAATGATTTTGCTTTGCACATTTACACTTGCTGAAAGCCCTTTTGGGTAGTTTTACTTTGTCTAGACAAACTAAATTGCCGTTGTTTCTTCTATTTACAGAGTATTGAAGAGGAAACCGTAGAAATGGGCTATGTAATTTGGTGCTCATTATCTCTATTATACACTAACCCAATTCAGAACTCATTTTCCGGGGACCAAGAACCAGCTCAGTCCCCTAAATTTTCAGAATATTAACCAGTGCCAAAAGAATCAACACTTATACAATAATCAAAATGAAACATCTCCAATTACCAATAATTTCAAAAAATAAAAATAAAAAATCAAACACAACCACCAGATATTAGACATAACACTCTGTTTGGATGGGATGATTTGGTCAGAAATCATGAGAAATTGTGAGGACCAAAAAAAAAAAAAAGAACAACTCTCTTATTTTGGTTATTTCATTTCTCACCAAAAGTAATTGCCTCCCAAAATTCAAACAAAAAAAAATGTCACCCATAACCCTTTCCCACGTGTTTTGCTTGCTTACCCATCCAAACATATGGTGAAAAACACAATCACTTGCAATTATTTCTTTTCTTTTATCACCCACAATCCAAACAGATTACAAGTTGTTTCCCTAACTCAAAATGGAAATTCATACACATTTTTTTAGGACTTGACAGAACATTAAAGAATTAAGTTTACCAACCAAAAACTGTGAAATCAACATACAGATATGAAATCCATATGAAAGTAAAGATTTTGCACTCATTTTTATAATAGAAATAGAAATACATACATATGCAATATGCATAGATAGATACAACGACATTTAAAGTAGAAAATCAGAGTCTTAACAACATTTCTCGAGTACATGTAAGGATAGGATTCAACATAAATCTCGATTTGAACAATTCTCTGAGATTGCTTCTATGAAGTTGCGTCTGTCCTTTGATTTCCCTCGCTTCCTGAATCTAGAGAGAGATAGAGCGAGAGAAAGGTTTGGACTTGCTTGTTGATGAGTATTATATTTATTATTGTCCTTTATGTTAATTATATAAATGGTGTGTATCATAACTTGTCTTTGTAGTCATTTTACCTAAGGTTAAAATTGTAATAAAAAATAAACTAATTAATGATTTGTCTTGAGAGGAAAAGTGGTGTGTAAATAGAGCCTCCCTTGTGTTGAATTCCACTTATCAAATTTACCTCATTGAAGAAGTCATCGGCCCATTGTCGTGAATCAAATGTACCTCAATGTTACATTATATTTTGAAGTTATTATATATATTCTGCCATTAGTGATAGTGATATATGGTATTCTTGCAATCTTTTGGCATCTTATGTTATCCGTGTTGCTTTATCATCAAAGATCACCTTAACTCTTTGAAGTTTTGAATTGTTATATGCATTTCTACTAAATTGGTTTATAAAATAAAATTATTTATATATGAGTTTAGATGTAATTGATAATATATTAACGTTTTCCTTATTTTTTTTTTCTTTGCAGATTGGTTTTTGATGACGTTTGGAAGCATACTTGCAAATGAAGATCAACCGTTGAATTTTTTTTTCTTGAACTGATACTTAGTTCTAGTTGCAAATCAAGATCGAGTGTTATTTTTATTTTGGACTCAACGTTAGTTCGTTTTGGAATTTGCTATGATGGTTTTTGTTTATTATACTTAATGGATTATTAAATTCATTTGTTTGATGGATATATTTTCATTTATAATATAAATTGTTTAGTGAATTTTTTTGTGGAATGGTGTATAATGGCTAGTGGATTTATTAATACATTGAAAAGACTATTGAGATATGAGCAGGGATATTTGTGAAATAATAATTTAAATTGGAATATAAAATATGGAACAAGTTCAATGACGAATTTTTTTCGTCATTTGTACTTGTTATTATGACAAAGTGATTATTTGTCGCTAATAAATATTTTTTGTGACAAAATTTATTATAGCTTATATATGAAATATTTGGTTCATTTTGTTGTTCGGTGACTAAAAATTTCGTCACGTATATATATATTTGTGACGAAATATATTTCGTCGCCCATGTATGACTTTTGGAGACAAACAATTTCGTCACCTTTACATCTTACTGTGACGAAATTATTTCCTCATCAATGATCAACATGTGTGACAAATTTATTCGTCAACTAAAGTTATAAATATGGTACTGAATAATTATTTGGTGACGAAAATGAGAATTTTTGGCGACAAAATGTTGTTTTATTAGTGACAAAAATTTTCGTCACTGAAGTAATCTCATTGGTGACGAAATTATTTTTTGTCACGGTGGTTTTTAGTGACAAACATTCAATGACGAAACCGGTGACGAAAATATTTCCTCACAAATATCTATAGTGACGAAATTAGCTCTTTGGAGACAAAAAAATTTCGTCAACTAAAAATAAAACAAAAGGCAAATAGATTGCAAAGTTTGAATGGGAGCGCAAGGGCACTTGAGATATATCAGAGACTGGGGCTAATACCAGGATAGTTTAAGATCATGCCAGACTGTTGTAGGAATTGACCGGAATCAATGTCAAGAGAGTTTAAGGGGTCATGTCGGACCGTTGTAGGAACTGACCGGAATCAATGTCGGGACAGTTTAAGGGGTTATGTCGGATTGTTGTAGAGACTAACTGGAATTAGTGTCGGTACAGTTTAAAGGGGTCATGCTGGACCGATGTAGAGAACTGGATGTTGAACCAAGAAGTGTGGCACACACATAACTTATGACGTGGTGCTGAACAATAATGGCAACAGATGACTGAGTGTGCCAAGGGGCGGCTTATTAGAAAGTGCACCAGAGGGCGGCTTGGGTTGTGCATCAGAGGGGGCGGCTTGGATTGTGTGCTAGAGAGGGTGGCTTGGATTGTGCGCCAGAGAGGACGGCTTTGGTGGTGCGCCAATGGGCGACTTAGGTGGTGCGCCACGTGGAGCGGCTTGAGTTGTACACCACCACAGGGGACAACTTAGGCAGTTTGTATGGTGTATAATCATATTCACCATGATATAGGTATAATACTTGCCCTCAAACTCAATTAGGTTTGAAAATAGAAACCTATTTGAGGTTAAAGTAGAAGGAAAGACAGAGTGGAGTAAAAGTGCGGGCACACACACACACACACAAAAAAAAATGGATTGCAATTGTGAGTAAAAAAAAAAAATTATGATAGAGATATTTGGGGTAAAAATAAACGAGCGGACAGAGGAAGAGATCACCATGAGGCGATACTGTATGGAAAATATGACAGTGGAACAAGATGAGGTCCGGCGGGCGGCCAAGGCAAGGCTGCCGCCCACCGGTGAAGCGAAATTACTAGGTACTTGACTCTAATACCAAATTGAAAAGTCTAGCCCACACTCTCCTTAAAACCTAGGTATTAAGGAGATGGAAACTGAAACCTTATAACTAGTACATATGGAGCAACTTCAGGCGATGTGAGATACATTCCAACACAGGGAAGAGTCAATTCCTCTGCCATAGAACCAATGCTTCAATACCCAAGTTAGGATGAAGCTATAGTTTAAATCTGAAGCTTCTTCAACCAGGAAAAAATGTCTCCCCTTAACTCCAACCCCCATTTTTTTTTTAATATACATATTTCAAGTTTACTAGGGGCCACTACAGAATACTGCATATAAACCCCATAAAATGAGATAGTTTTGTTGCATCCCAAGAGCATAGCTTTGAAACGAAAAGACTGAAAATCCAACTACTGAAAATCTCAACATCAATACTCATAAACTTCTCATTAATTTGGGACTTCTTGTTGTTAATGTACACTAAACCTAACCCACTAACCTAACCCACTACATTCACTCCACTAAACCTAACACACTTACCATCTCCACTACCACCCACCACCTCCACTACCATCCACTACCACCACTCACTTACCTCACACCTCTCCTATATAATAGCTTATCACATACAATACAGAAACACATCAATCTTGTATCATCAACAAATCAATCAATAATATACTTCATTTTATTTTACATGGTATCAGAGCTATAGGTTAGCTCTTGGTGATCTTCACCTTCCGGCGGGCGGCGACCTTGCCTTCACCGCCTGCCGGACCCCGACCTTACCAGTTCAATCATCAACCCAAAATGAACCGTGTTTAATATTCCACACGGTCTTTAACAGAAGATATTGGTTGTGTACTTGTTATTGTCATTAATTTTTCTGTATATGATTTACCTGAAGGGTTTGTCTCCAGTGTGTTTAATGGCACCGGCAGCATCCCGGTAGAGCACGTGGCTCAACATCCCTGATCTTTCTATGCCCAACAAGTTGGCCAGATTTCTGTAAAGCTCTTCGTATGATCCAAGGGCTGAGAGGTCAAGGGTCCGACCCACATCCTCTGATTCCATAAACACCTTACAGTGACCAGTCTCCAATCCAAACTCAGATTTTTGGTGATCTTTGTACCAGGGCGATCCATCATCAGACGAGCTCTCCGGTGGACCATTCTGGAGAACCGCTGGACAAACCCTTCTCTGGTCCCTCGCCCTCATCCGTTTCCCCACCGCCGCTGCCCTACCTCACCGTCGACGACATCGCAATCGGAGGCTTCAACCCGACGTTCCTCTCCCTGATATCAAAGGAATTTGTGCTCTCTGTCGCCGCCGATGGTCGCCGTCCCTCCATCGTCGCCGATGTCGTCTTCGCTCTTCCTCCTCCGCCACCGACTCCACATCGTCGGCAATCTCCTCCTCTCTCCTCTATTGTTGCTTCTCGAGTGAAATTACCACACTGCATTACAGAGGCAGTCTCACAGCACCAAATGGACATCTTCACAGACCCACCACAAAGAAGAACACTTTGATTCCAAGACAGAAACCTCCCCTCTCTCTCTCTCTTCTTATAAAATATTATCCCCACTTATCCACGCCCCACTTTCCTTTTCTTTCTTTTATTTTATTTTTCGTAATATATATAAAAAAAAAAAAAAACAATCAAAAACACCTGCCGACCTCCACACGCAGCATGGAGCCTCCCCATCTCTCTAGCACCTTTTTATTTATTTTATACTAATAATCATAATTATTACACACAGCAGCACATAGCACATAGTCCAAACCCATTTTCTTTTTTTTTCTTTTCTTTCTTTATTTATTTCTTTTAATCATCTTTTGCACCCCACTCACTGCCTCCCTCACCACAAACATAGCATACCTTTATTTATTTATCTTCTCTTTCTTGTGTTCCATTTTTCACCAAAAAAAAAAAAAAAAAAAAAAAAAACAACAACAACAACAACAACCAACAAAACTAAAACCAAAAATACAGCGCACAACAACTTTGTTTTATTTATCTTAGGGGCTCAACCCCGATCACAATTTTACACCAAAAAAAAAAAACAAAAAAAAAAAAAAAAACAACAAATCACCCACATCCACCGGCAGGATTTTTTTCTCTACTCTGCCGCCGGTCTTTTCTTCTTGCCTCTGTCCTGGGCGGCCCTAG
This sequence comes from Camellia sinensis, assembly GCF_055761805.1. Lineage (NCBI taxonomy): Eukaryota > Viridiplantae > Streptophyta > Magnoliopsida > Ericales > Theaceae > Camellia > Camellia sinensis. The sequence goes on along the minus strand of NC_138971.1, from coordinate 120,092,519 downwards.
CCGGTGTTGCCTTCGTGTTTCCCACTCCACTGGGCACGATCACTCCACCCTGCTCCTCCACTACAGCATATGGCGGCCCTCCAAATCGGAACATCACGGTGGCCTTCCGCTTCAACTCCTTGTTTTCTGCCCTTAGCACGATTATCTCTGCTCGCGCATCCTTATACATGCGTTGGAGCAGAGCCAGCTGGGAGTTTAATTGCTGCACCTCATTTGTCCTACTCTGCAGCCGGTGCGACAAGTTTGTGACCGCCGTCATGGACTCCACACATGCCTTCAAAGTATACTGATTAGCCTCCACATCCGTTTGCACTGCCATTTTTTGCTCCACCGACTGCATCGGAAAGTTCAACGGAGCAAACCCAGTGGTGTTTGGTTGAGGTTCACGGGACACCGCACCAGTTCTCTCTCCTGTGGACTCGTTGAGATCGGGAAAGAGAGTGAGCAGCCCACGGGAAGAGGAGGCCATTTTCTGGGCAACAGAGTGTTACAAAATATCTCTCGCAACAGAGTGTTACAGCCTATCTCTCTCAGCAAAACGACCTCTCTTTCTCAGCAAAACGAAGAATTTTTCAGAGGTTTCTCTCAGTTTTTCTGTCTCAGTTTCTGCCTCCTCCGCTTCGGTTTATAAAGACCATGACACAGAGGCAGCCACGCGCATCGCGCGCCTTTTGACGCCGACAAACTGGCACGCCTTTTCATGGCACATCTTTTGATAAAGTGGGCACGCCTTTTGAGGGCACGACTTTTGAGGGTTCGATATCTACATCCATGTATATTTTTTGGGCAGCCTATATACACACTCATACAGTGTCTTCTACACCGGTCAGCTTTATCAATCCCTTTGTTTCAACCTCAAATAGGTTTCTACATCGGTCTGACACGACCACACACTGTCTGCTACAACGGTCCGACATGACCCCGTAAACTGTCCTTCTACAACGGTCCGACATGACCCCATAAACTGTCCCGACATTGATTCCGGTCAGCTTCTACATCGGTCCGACATGACCCCATAAACTGTCTTCTCCAATGGTCCGACATGACCCCGTAAACTGTCCTGCTACAACGGTCCGACATGACCCCATAAACTGTCTTCTACATCGGTCTGACACGACCACACAGTGTCTGCTACAACGGTCCGACATGACCCCGTAAACTGTCTTCTACAACGGTCTGACACGACCATACCGTGTCTCCTATCCTGTTTTATTTTATTTATCAGTTTACTTTTCTGTTTTGTTACTCTCTTCAAACTCAAGTTGGTTAGTTCCTATCCTCCTTGAGTTTGAGGGGGGCTGTTAATGTACACTAAACCTAACCCACTAACCTAACCCACTACATTCACTCCACTAAACCTAACACACTTACCATCTCCACTACCACCCACCACCTCCACTACCATCCACTACCACCACTCACTTACCTCACACCTCTCCTATATAATAGCTTATCACATACAATACAGAAACACATCAATCTTGTATCATCAACAAATCAATCAATAATATACTTCATTTTATTTTACACTTGTAATGGACCAACAGTTTTTGTCATGCTCTTGTTGTGTAACGCAGGAAGATAGTAAAGGGCCCATGAGGTATTGAAATTAGTACAATAACTAGAGTTCAGCAAAAATAGTTGGCACCATATATATTATTAAAGGTGAAGCAGATTCATTAAGCTGATATAAATAGTCCGGAACCATATAATTTGGATTCTGTTAAATTTGAATTAGGTTTGGCCTCAGCTATTGGTAAACAAAATCATTTCCAGGCTAACATATCTGAACTAAAGTAGGAGCTGAATGCTCTTGATCTATAACAACTGTAAATTTGATAACTTTGTTGCTAATTTTTTCCCTTATAGGATGCCTCGTCTATGCTTGTCATTTCTTCAATGAAGCTCTTTTAACAAGTGGAAATTGTTGCATGGTTATTTTTGCTCCGTAAGCCTATTCGTTTCATTCTAAATTTGACAGGCTTGTACAATACTGTGACCTTGAAGTCCTTGATATACACCTTAATCTTGTGTTGATTTTGATTCCAATATTATGATTTTCATGCTGTGGATAATGAAGATGTTCATAGGGTTTGTTGTTATTATGCTACAAGACTGAATTCCAGGTACGAACTGCTTGTTACATAGGTATAAAAGGATAGCTGAGCCTACAATTTTCAAATTCTGTAGATAATTGCCAGAGCAAGTGAACTGGGGGAGGATCCAATTGGATTGAGCAGATGTTATTGTGAGGAGTTTCATCAGGATATGACTCATCTTTACTGCTTATATTCTTCTATGGAACCTCGTGTGTTTGAGCACATGCCCCAAATTATTGATATGATCAAGCAGGTATTCTAATTATATATTATGTATGGATTTGATGGTCTATGTGCCCTTGGACATTGTCTCTCGTGGTAGAAAAAGCGTGGGGTTAGGATGAGTTGAGGGGAGGGTGGGGTGGGTCTTGGGTTTGAATTTTTTCCGCGAACAAAACAAGGATGTAAGGTTTCATGGTTAGTAGTTGAAAGGAAAACTGTTTCTTTCACCTTGCAGCTTGGCATTTTTGTTCTAGAGAGAATTGACACTCAACTATGGTGGGTTTTGTTGCCATTGTTATGGGGTGGATTTTTCTCCTCTCATGCTCTAAAAGTCTTCCCTGGAAAGCACATCCTTGAGATGATAAGCAGGATATATACTTGTTGTAGGTATAAGTGTCCAACCATGCTGCGTGACATGTCCATGTCAACATCACATGGGCATACTAGGAGAATGTGGTGTTAAGAGTTGTTCTCTTGAGGTGGCATGGGAGCCACTAAAAATATCATAATTATCTGCTATTTTGTTATTTATTTTTTACTCTAGGATAGGGTGCCTCAGGTCAGCAGATGAAATTTTGACTTTTTGGTGCTCTTATGACAGATTCTTGATAATGGTTGTGCCTACAGAATTGAAGGAGATGTGTACTTCTCTGTAGACAAATTTCCAGACTATGGGCAGCTATCTGGGTGAAAATTAGAAGATAATCGAGCAGGTGAACGAGTGGCTGTAGACTTGAGGAAGGAAAATCCTGCCGACTTTGCTTTGTGGAAAGCAAGCATTTGTAGTTATTTATGCATGTGCATATATATTAGCTGCTATACATCAAATCATCCCAAGTTGCAAAAATTGACTGCTTATGTGCACCGGTCTGATTTCTAGTTACTTCTTTTCATTAGAATTCAAGCTGATTATAAATAGCCTTTCTTACTTTATGCAACATTTTCAACCAGCTATGACTTTTTGAATTTTGGTTGAGTTAGAGGTGGCAATTAAATGTTGAAAACCATCAAATACTCTATGCCACATCTATTGAATAGCAGAACCAATATATTAGGTTTTAGAGTCTTAGAGAAAAGCTGTGGACCCAGTAAGAATCAACTACCCTTCTTGTCTAAAGAAAATATCTGCTACATTTTTTTAATCTTCATTTATGTTTATTTTAAGTTAGTATGGTAATGGCCATTTTTATTTTTGTTTTATTTGGTTTAGGAATATCTAGGTAATTTCCAAATTTGGCATGTGTTGTAGCACGTGTCTCTCGAATCTTATTTTGGGTCATTATATGTGGTTTTTGTTAGGTCAAGGATAGTCTTGATGGTCGAAAAGTCGAGAAATCTTAGTCCTAGTAAGAGTCATCCAAAGGTCTGTATGTATTGATTTATCCCTTTGTTTGCACCACATTTTATTTTTCTGTCGATTGTGGCCTATTAATTATGGCCAAGTTCTATTATGGTTTGTTGATTGAAATCATAACTATTTTTAAAGAATAATCTTGATCACATTTATTGTTATTATTTTTGTCAACAGACATGCTAACGTGACATGACAGATGTGTTAAGGACCGGGCATGATGACATGTTAAATGGAGGGCCAAAAAGTTAGCAATTGCAGCAATTTTGAAAGTTAGTTGCTAAGATCAAGGAGCTAAGATCAAATCAAGTACCAAATCTGTAAAATGGTTCCTATCAAACATGGGATATGAATAATGTTGAGAAAATCATGGGCTTAGGTTATCTCTTTTTCTCATGTGGCTGAGCCTATAAATAGGTCAAGAGAGATACAAAGAGGACATCTCTCAAACCTCATTCAGAAAATGTGATATTTATCTAGGAGTAGTTTAACTTAGCATTATTAGAAGTAGATTAAACCAGTAGTTTTTCCAACCCCCGCTTCTTTTCTTTCTATCGATTGCTGTATTTCTTCAATTTTTTTGTTCTTTTTTAAGTTCTTGTAACTAGTGACAAGTGACAATTTATTCAAATTAATACATATTCTTTTCTGTTCTATTTCTTCTTTGCCTAATTGCTTCCAGGGAAGTCCTTAATCTGTTTAAGGCATAGAACTCAACCACAAAGTGTGATTTTTATTTTTGTTTACTTAAAGATTGGTTTAAGTCTATCGATCAAATCGTTGTTGATTAGGCTTGAATTAAATTTTTATCAACACCCTTATATTCAATAAGACTTTGGTTTTAGAGAATTTGAAATTTGCAATGTGTGTGATGAAGTCCTATTCTTCTTATTTTTTCTTCAATTCTCTGCACTTTATTTGCCTGTTATCAGACTTAAAAGAAATTCCTTTCAAACCTAGAAACCCTATTTTTATGAGCCCTTCCCTTTTATTCCTTAAAGATTTCACCTTAGTTGCTTAAAATATTATGAAGGCGGCCATGTTATCATTTCATGGGGTTGTTCATAGTCCCTAATATTCCTTATCTCAACCCCAGTTTTTTTTTTTTTTTTGGCAAGAGAAAGGGAATAGGGGAAGGAAAGCATTCGCAGCCATAAGACTTGAACCCAAACATCACGCCTGGTAAGGGAGCGCCTCAATCATCAGGCCAAATTAAAGGGGGTCAATGGCCATAACAGGTCAAGATAATTAATTTATCTTGAGCATACTTTCCTTTCAGAGTGAATAGGAAATGTTTGCTTTACAAAGGAAATGTCTCTTGAAAGAAAAGATAACCAGCTTGTCATCATGAAAAATTTCAATGCACTCTTAAATTATCAGTTTAGCATCCTCTATGAACTCTGTCACATACCCTGTTATAGTAGATTCTAGGGTAAGCAGCATGCTTATTCCCATTCCATATATACCTTAGTGGTCCAGAATCCAGATAAGATTGAGCTATAGTAGATTCTAGGTTAAGTAGCATGCTTATTCCTGTTCCATGTACCTTAATTATCATCGCTGCTGGTTTCTGGAATAGCTCTTGCCATGTCGTTTGTTGATTCACTTATAATACATTGGTGTGTGTTTTTAAATCTGATTTGCTGGCATGTATGTTGATAATGAGCAGGTGCACAAACTTTTTTGTTAGTTAAAAAATTCATTAATTAATTTGTTTTCCTGATAAATTGGTTTCTATGAAGTATTGATTTGTTACATAAGGTTAATGATTTGAATTGCAGTCTGAAAAGGAGGGGGAGCCCTTTTGGGAGAGTCCCTGGGGTCCTGGAAGACCTGGATGGCATATAGAGTGTAGTGCTATGAGTGCTGCTTATTAAGGCTATTCTTTTGACATACATGGTGGAGGGATGGATCTTATCTTCCCCCACCATGAAAAATGAAATTGCTCAGAGCTGTGCTGCATGTAATGACAGTAATGTAAGCTACTGGGTACACAACGGATTTGTAACCAGTGACTCAGAGAAAATGTCCAAGTCACTGGGGAACTTCTTCACAATTCGGCAGTTAAATGGATTTTTTATGTTATCTTAACTGATTTCATGGCCTTGGTACCAGCACTTCAGTTTAGTTTTTATTATGTTTTCATTGTTGGATTGGTTAATGATTGTGTGTCATATTTTTGTCTTTTTGTTTCCTCAGGTTTTAGACCTTTATCATTCCCTTGCATTGAGACTTTTCTTAATTGGAACACACTATCGATCTCCAATCAACTATTCAGATATACAGCTTGAGAAAGCATCTGACCGTGTTTTTTTTATATCTATCAGGTATCACAATACTGGAACCCACCTAGATCTCGTCTACATCATGTCAATTCTGTATGGCTTTGCAGTTTAATCTGTCATTCTAGTGTTTCAATTAATCTATTGGGTCTACCTTCATTTGCTCTGTTTACAAAACACTGGCTTAGAAAGTATTGACATATGGTTTTGACGTCCCTTTTGCATCCATTTCATTTGAATTTACTTTTCTGTGGTCATTGTGGAAAATAAAATTTAGGAATGCTGCATTATTACATTCAGGGTGTTAGATTGCGTTCTATAGTGATTATCCTTTGGAGACATGTTTCGGTTTTTCTTTTGATTTATTGGGTTCAATTTGTTGCAGACTATGAAGCACGGACACGGACACGCGACACGACACGGACACGACACGGACACGCCGACACGCAAATTTTCAAAAAATGGGGGACACGACACGCTGGGGACACGTTCAATATATATAATTAATTTTATTTATTATATGTCATAAAATTATTAAAAAATAATTAAAAAAACATTGAAATAACATAAAATTGCATTCCATCAATACATAACATGTCATTTGAAGCTACCAACCATCATTTGTTACAAAGTGCATGAAAATCAAACCACAAAATATAAAATTATCCAATGTACCAATAACTATCATCTATTACAAAATCCACAAATATCAGAAAATGTGAATTTAAGTAGAGGAAACTATTACAACATCTTCACCACCACCTCCATCTTCTCCTTCATCTGTAAATAGGACCGCCTCCATAGCCGGTTCATCAAGTGAGAGGTTAGCTATCCCAAGCATTCCAATATCATCAAGTGAGTCAAAATTATCTCCAGCAATGTCCCACATTTTTGTCTCTCCTTGCAAGTATTGGGAGCTCCTCCTTGATAAAAGACGAAGATTGCTATGAATGAACACCAAGTCCTCCGCTCTTTGAGGGACCATTTTGTTCCTTCTCACTGAGTGAATAAAGGAGTAAGTACTCCAATTTCTCTCACAACAAGATGAAGAGGCGGGTTGCACAAGTAATCTCAAAGCTAGTTTTTGAAGAGATGGTGCATATGCACCATATGCACACCACCAAGTATAAGGGTCCATGTGCCACCTATTATGAATAGAATCATACTCCGAGAATGCTTCAACATAACCCGAAAATTTTCCAAACTCAGTTATCACCTTGGTTCGCTCTGTGATATCTTCAAAATACCTCTTAAAACACTTGTTCCTCTCACGTGTCACCTCTTCATCCCTATGTGGAGGAACTCTATTTTGATCCTCATGGAGCCACTCATCACTATAATATCTACAATACAAAATAGGAAAAAATAATTATTTCAAGAAAGACTAGATAAGTCCATTAAAATGAAATATCTAAAACAAATTTAAATGTGATACTTACTTTGGATTCAATGAATGTGCCATACAATGGAGAGGAGTATTGTTTTTATTCCAACGATCCACGAGAATTTGATGTACCACATTGTAAAATGTAGATTCCTCATCTATTCTTTTCCCTTCATGCCTATATATTGTCATCTTCACTTTCTCTATCATTGTGTCCCACATATCATACACTAAGTGAAGGCAAGGTTTGTCCGTATCACAAGCCCTAAGCATGTCATATATAGGACCCGTGAAGGAAAGAATATAATCAATGTAGTCCCACCACACATCATCCAAAATCTTTTCTTTTACAAATTTGGCCTTCCCAACATCATCCTCTCTATAGCAATTCCACTTGTCACTAATTACCATTGCTTGAAGCCCATGTTTTATAAGCTTCAACCTCTTGAGCATCACAATTGTGGAGGCAAATCGTGTTTCGGCAACCGATAGCAACTTCAATGACACAAATTCATTGTACATAGCCAATCGCATTGAGTGATTAGAGATAAAATTTTTAATCATCAAACCATCTCCGGCAATATCACTAATCCAACTACACTCTTCATATGTGACCTCATTCCTCTCAATATTCTTTGCCGCACAAATATTTTTCAAAGCTAGATTTAATGTGTGCACTACACAAGGAGTCCATAGAATATGAGAGAATTGAGCTTCAATGAGTTGTCCAGCTGCCTTACAATTAGGAGCATTATCCGTGATGACTTGAACAACATTACTAGCCCCAACCTCATTAATCACTTCTTTCATCAAATTTGCAATAAAATATTTGTCTTTAGTTTCTCCAGAACAATCAACCGCCTTAATAAACATAGGCCCACTTTCACTCACTGCCATAAAATTAATCAAAGGCCTCCTTTGAGAATCACTCCAACCATCACTAACAATGCTCACCCCTTTTTCCTTCCATGTACCCCTAATTGGTTGCAACAATCTATCAATATTTGCCCTCTCCTTTTGAAGTAATGTGGTTCGTAACAAATTATAACCGGGAGGCAAATATCTAGGAATATTACGGTTTGCAGCAAATGTGTAAGAGCTAACATAGTAAGGATTTCTTGCAAGATTAAATGGTACCCCCCCTGAGTAGAACATCCTAGCAATTTCAAAATGTAATTGCTCTCTATCCTTCATGTTGAATGCTTTCTCAATAGCACTCCCACTCCCAGGCGCACTTCCACTCCCACTCTCACTCCCACTCCCACTTGCACATGTCCTCCTTTTCTTTGATTCATAAGCATAACTACTACCAATTGATACACTAGAAGGGGGTAGTGGTACATTTTTGGGATGAGCATTTTTAATTCTCAATTCAGCAGCATCATTCTCATTTTGCAATTGTGAAAGTTTTTGACTTGTAATTTTCTTACAACCACCAATTCCCTTTCCTGGAAGTTTTAATAGATGTGCCCTTACTCTTGTATATGAACCTTTGAAAGTATTATTACAAAAATTACATTGTAATTGGCAATTTCCTCCTCCTTCCCCAGGTTTTGCTAATTTAGTTACATACTTCCACAATGGTTTGTTCTCATCAAAATAATCATCAGGTACATCATTAGAACTACCACCAGCAGTAGCCATTGTTTCAAAATTACAAATTTGTTCCTATAATAAAATTAATAAACACACATTATTATTAAAATTAACAAAACTAATAAAATATATATATATATATTAACAAAACTAATCAAATATATATATATATATATATATATATATATATATATTACATATTAACAAAACTAATTAATAAATATATATATATTTTGAAATAAATACTGAAAAAAGATTTATTAACAAAACCTAATTAATAAATAAATATATATATATATATAAATACTGAAAAAAGATTTATTAACAAAAATTAATTAATAAATATATATATATATATATATATTCTGAAATAATAGAGGGAAAAAAATATAAAAAGAAAATAGAAAAAAAAAAAGAGAGAGAGACCGAAGTCGAAGAAGATGGACAAAGTCTGTGCTTCATAGACGAAGACCAGACAGAGAGAGAGAGAGAGAGAGGAGACCTCGACAGAGAGAGAGAGAGAGACATCGACTGGCGAAGACCAGAAGAAGAAGGAAGAAGACGGAAGCTGAGGAAGGAAGAAGAAGACGTACCTTACGAGCGACGAGCGACGGCCGAGGAGCGACGAGGAGCGACGAGCAGCGACGAGCGATGACGAGCGACGGACGAGCCCAGGTTCTCTTTCTCCTCTGTTTCTTCGCCTTCTCTCTTTCTCTTTTTGTTCTCTACTGACCTCTTAGATCGATTAGGGCTTTTGATCGATTAGGGCTTTTGATCGATTTAGGGCAAACAAAATTTTTTTTGCTTTTTTACAGATTGACCCCAAAAATATTTTGTAAATTCTGAAATTGACCCTAAAAATGTTTTGTAAATTCTGAAATTGGCCCCGTGCGTGTCCGAGAGTGTCCATAACGTGTCCTGGACGTGTCCGGCTTCAGAAAAAATAAAAAAAAAATTGGACACTCTCTAGTGCGTGTCCGACACGTGTCCACCGCGTGTCCGACACGTGTCCGACACTGGTACGGAGCCCTCGGAGAGGTGTCCGTGCTTCATAGGTTACAGACGTTACATGATTGTAATGATATTTTGAGTCAGCATAACGATGCAAATTGAAAGGCCTCAATTCCACTAGATGTCATAAATTGCGTCAATAAATTTAATGATGAAGTTCCAATTTCGATGTTGGACAATCTTCACACTCCAGTTCCTTTATCTGCACTCTCTGACCCATTGAAAATCATCAATGATTTGCTACACACTCACAAGGTATTGATTTAATGAGGATTATACGACTCTATTTATGTACATGAATATGCATATATTTTTTGGTATTGTTTTGGTTAATATTCGGCACATAGTTTGTGAACACCATAAAAATTCATCAAGAAAATACTTCTTGTTTGATTCACATCCATAGTGTGACAAGTGGCTGGGGCCTACGTTACTACTTTGTTTGGGTTGGGTTGATTTGACATTAAGCTTTAACCAAACTGAGGGTCTGGTGCATCAATCATATAGTATATCAGCCAGAATCCTAAATCAATGAATTCAAGATTGTCTGACAACTGAATCGACCCTAAACCAATGGAAGAGTTTCAGTTTAAGCCAACTCAAGTTGAATCCTTAATTTCTGATAAAATTTAGGCTTGATTTTTACAATTTCTTTAGTTCCTGCTTGTAGGTACATATGTCCAATTTTGTTACATTGAATTACGTCTCCATATTGGCATCTTCAAAGAACTTGACATCATTGGTCAATTTTTTTTTTTTTTGATCAGCAACAAATTGATGCCATCGGTCATCTTCACGAGTCATGATGTAGACCACTCTTGCGTCTCCATGAACACAAACATCATATATATCACACATGACAAATTCCACCATGCTCCCACAGAGCATGTTAGAGACCAGACAAGTCGTCTTTTCCTTCTGAGGTTTAGATGCACTGGTTGAGGATAGTGCACATGGTGCCCTAACCTCAAACCTAGCAAACTCAAGGATAAGATTCTAAATTTGAGTGCATCGCTCTCTCCACTGGTTCGTACTTGATACTCTCCTGGCTTAGTGTCAAGGTGCGCCCATCCAAGGGTCAACACCTTGATGCCACCCATTTGTGCCCTTCGGAGAGCTAAAAACATGCCCAGAAGTTGTTGGTGCAAGTGTAAGCCAAGGTCCAAGGCATGGTGCAAGACAGTCCACGGCATGCCATGAAGCAGCCCATGCCAACAGCAGCAGTGGCAGCCAGTAACAGCTGCCAGGAGCAGCCCACGCCAACAGCAGCCAGCAGCCAGGCCGCAGCCTTGCCAACAGGCCAGCAGTAGCTTGTAGCAGCAGCCAGCAGCCCAGTAGCAGTGCCAGGCCACAGCAGGCCGCGACCCCGGTCAGAGCCTTGCCTGTGCAGCAGCAACTTTGAAGGACATTTTGGAGGGTCAAATGTAGTTTTTTTGCCTTGTAAATTTTTATGTAAAGACCTTAGTATTAAAGGTGTTTTGGGACCAAGTTTTGTAATTTTTCTCTTTTTGTAGAATTTTTGAAAATCCATTATGACTCCTCAAATATAGTGGATGTTTCTTCTTGCCAGCTAGGAAAAGTAACAAACTATATTAAGGAGGGGGTACCCAAGTGTTGAACAAAACCACTTGTGCCTTTAAAGTACCCCAACCTAGCCAATGGTAAGACAACTTTTGTAGCACTTTTGATGCATTGTTCAACTATTGTAATGCCTTATTTTGATTAATGAAAAATTCAATTCGCCTTTAAATTGTGCAAAGCTTTTCAAGTGTTGTTTGCTTTAAATTTAGCTTGTTGCTTGCTAATTTGTGGCTTGTCTCCAACCTAGTGGCTTATAAGCTAACTAATATTGTGTTTGCTTGTCTTTGCAAACCCTTTGAGCTTTCTTGGCGGGTAGTGAAAAGTGTTAATTAGCACCGCACACACTTGCATATCTCTTGACAAAGCTTCCGTACAGTCGGTGTGTGACACCTAGCCAAGCAACTCTCCACCCTCTTCTCCTATATTTGTCCTTCCAAGACTAGGGTGTGTTGTGCTTCCCCCCTCATGGCATCTTAGTTGCCCACCCGGCTCGCCTATATCTTGCATACTTAGTCTCTAGAAGAGAATCATATCATTACCATGATCACCTTGATTGGGAGCAAGGCTTCGGGCGCCTCGCTCATAGTTGAGGGATTGTGGCTTGGAGGGTAGGGTTGAGGTATCCTTAAAGGTGCCTTGTCTCCCCCTCCCTTGAGGGCACTTGTACCTTCACCAGTTTTAGAGAGAGAGAGAACTCCATAAGATAAGATTGACCAAGACATTGACACCTTGTGGAGCGTATCATACTAAACATTGGTATATCATACCTATCATTGCAACCCCCCATGATACAACTCTTGATATCTAATCATGGAAGCCTGTGGTAATTGTGATACCTTAAAATTGTCGATGGGGGTTGAGCCAACTGTCTAGGTCTGAACTCTCCCCTGCTATTTTGCCACCCTCTATGAGGAAGACCTCCATGCATGAAGACAAGAAACCATCGTCTTGTTCTCCTTCAGCAAACCAGACACTATCAACTGCCACTCTCTCTCGCCTAAGGCTACCTCCCGAATCTACCATATTCCCTGAGGGCCACCGCAGCCATCTCACCATTCTCTATCTAGACTGCTGTTGACTCTTTTTTTTTTTTTCATTGGTCTTGTATTCTCAGCCCTGAACCACTATTTTTGCAACTCTGTTTCATTGCTGATTGAAGAAATTTCAATTTTAATTTTCTTAATATTTCTGGCTGAATGCTCCATGCAGGGAAGGAAGCGAGAATCGCGTATAGAATCACTTGCAGCTTTAGAAAAGATGATCAGCAATCTTCTTTCTATTTTAGGCCTGTTGAAGATTGGCTAAAGATTCAGCTTGCCAACTAGCCATGCAAGGTTGGCCATGTGAAGCCAATACATTGCCAACTAGCAATACAGCTTGCCAACCCTTGCCAACCGACAAGTCACAAAGGTGGACGGCCACTTTTGTGAAGGAACAGGCTGGCCATGTGCAAGGCCAACCAACCTCTTTGCCTACTGTTGAGTGTATAAATAGAGAGGCCAAGGGAAGAGTTGTATAGAGAAAAATACAGTGTGTGAGTGAACAACTATCAGAGAGTGTATTGTTTGTAATTCTTCCATTTCTCTCCACATAGTGAAATTCGCTGCCCGTGGACATAGGTGACTTGCCGAACCATGTTAAAACTCTTGTGTTATTGCTTGTTTGCGTTTCCTGGTGTGCCCCCAATCCACAACAATTGGTATCAGAGCTCGGGTGGTGAAAAATTGAATTTTTTCCAAAAGTGCCCAGATTTCGAAGTGACTGAAATCCACTTTTGAGCATACCAGGAGGAAGTCCTTGAGAAGTGGAGTCGAGAACAGCAAAGCCCAGCCCCAAAAGAAAAGGCACACGCTCTCACGCGCCCTCTGAATAAGGAGAGTGAATCCTATTCTCACCACGCGCTTCACGCACCGTTACAGCAACCGGCGCGTCATCATATGCTCAGTCACGCACGGTGAGAGGAAGAAGGCGAGTGGAGCGCGTATGGTGATGGCGTTAGACTGACGTCATCTTGCGCCGAGCTGAGCCGAAGGAGCCGTTGATCGCCGCTGACCAAGCCGCGCCGGAGTTGATCCACTGAGCCGCGCCGCGCTAGAAGCCACGCCGTTGACTGAGTCGTTGACCAGCCGTTTCGGAGAAATTATCCGGTGCATCTCAGGCGCACCAGATTCTGCAGATCTGAACCGTTCACATTGTTTTGGCTCGATCTGAGTCATTCAGAGTCCGTTTTTGACAATCCAATAGTACTTTCCAACTATTTGGAGTATTCCGGACACATCCGTATGGTCAGTTTTTTTGAATCGAAGTTTCTAAAAAAAAAAATAGTCTAAATGGCAGAATCTATAGAGAGGAGATTAGCCGAGTCTACAAGTAGCCCCGCGGCTACAAACAACTCTAGGTATTGGATCCCGGTGTCCCATGCTAAGTTCGAGGTAGAAAAGTTTGATGGAAGCAGCAACTTCGGCTTGTGGAGATGCGAAGTTAAAGATATGCTTGTCCAGATGAACCTGTACTTTACTCTGGGAGACAAACCAGATGACCTGGACGAGATAGAATGGAAGAAAGTGAATCTCCTGGCCTGCAGTTACATCCGACTTTGCCTTGCAAAAGAGGAGAAATATGCCTTCACAGAATATGATATTGCGAAGAAGCTTTGGAAGGCGCTAGAAGACAAGTTCATGACAAAGAGCATTGAGAACTGGCTCTACTTGAAGAAGAGGTTGTTTCATTTTGACTATAAGAAAGGTATTTCGATGAACGAACACCTAAACAATTTCAACAAAATTCTTACCGATTTAAAAAACTTGGATGATCATATTGGTGATGAAGATAAAGCACTGTTACTATTGAATTCCTTGCCTGACATATATGATCATCTCACCACCACTTTACTGTACGGTAAAGAAAAGATCAAATATGTTGATGTTGCAAACGCCTTGGTAAATAATGAGTTCAGAAGGAAAGATAAAGCTGCAAACAGGGACTCAACATCCGAGGCATTGACAGTCAGATGCAGGACAAATAACAGAAGATATACAAGGCGAGGAAAGTCTCGCTCAAAATCCAGAGGGAAATCATCAGATAGAAGACGTCTTGCAAAAGACGAGTGTGCTGCTTGTCGCCAGAAGGGGCATTGGGCAAAAGATTGTCCCAATAAAGACAAGAAAGAAGAAAAGGTGAACGTTGCACGAGATGAAGATAATGGTGAAGGATCAGCCTTCACAGTTTCATCAGATGGCCAGTCTGATGAATGGATTCTAGATTCCGGATGTTCCTACCATATGTGTTCTAACAAGCAATGGTTCTCGAGCTTACGAGAGTTCGATGGAGGAGTTGTGCTGATGGGCAACGACCAAGCTTGCCAGACAAAAGGGATTGGAACAATTCGACTGAAGATACATGGTGGAACAATCAGACTTCTTGAAGATGTTCAGTATGTACCAGATTTGACAAAAAATCTCATCTCAGTGGGAGTTTTAGACTTCAAAGGTTACAGCGTAACTATGGAAGGTGGAGTCCTCAAAGTTGTTCGAGGAGCATTTGTTGCAATGAAGGGTACTCGACAGGGAAATTTATATTTCCTAGACGGCTCTACAGTCACAGGGAGAGTGGCTGTCTCCACCAGCTCAAAAGATGATGTATCAGACACTTCCAGACTTTGGCACATGCGCCTAGGGCATGTCGGTGAGAAGGCTTTACAAGGGTTGGTAAAGCAAGGCCTGTTGAAAGGCGCCAAAACTGGGAAGCTTGAGTTCTGCAAGCATTGTGTACTGGGCAAGCAAACAAGAATCAAGTTTGGTACTGCTATTCATCGTACCAAAGGGATTCTAAACTACGTTTACACCGATGTATGGGGTCCTTCCAAGAATGCTTCATTGGGAGGTAAACACTACTTTGTGTCGTTCATTGATGATTTCTCAAGAAGAGTTTGGGTTTACACAATGAAGCATAAAGATGAAGTATTAGAAATCTTTCTTATGTAGAAGAAAATGATTGAGACCCAGACAAGCAGAAAGATCAAGAAGCTCAGATCTGACAATGGCAGGGAATACACATCAGATCCCTTCTTTGAGGTTTGCCAGAATGAAGGGATAGTGAGACATTTCACAGTTCTTGGAACACTGCAGCAAAATGGAGTTGCAGAACGCATGAACCGCACTTTGGTGGAGAAAGTCCGGTGTATGCTGTCACATTCTGGGTTGAGCAAGGCATTTTGGGGCGAGCCATTGAACTATGCTCGTCATCTTGTTAACCGACTACCTACTGCAGCACTAGATGGCAAGACTCCCATGGAGGTATGGTCAGGAGTGCCAGCTACTGATTATGATCAGCTACGTATCTTCGAATGTCCAGCCTATTTTCACGTTACAGAATCTAAGTTGGACCCTAGGGCCAAGAAAGCTGTCTTCTTAGGCTTTAGTGACGGTGTCAAGGGATACAAACTCTGGTGCCTTGAATCAAAGAAAGTTGTCACTAGAAAAGATGTTACCTTTGATGAGTCTACAATGCCGAAGCAACCACATCCTCAAGAAAATGATGAAGCATTGAAGAAGTCAGTGCAGGTGGAGGTTGAAACTCCAGCAAAGACTAGTCAATCAATCAACCATCCTGAAGAAGTCTCAGTGGATAGCTCTGAAGAGAGTTCAGATGAAAATGAAGATCCAGAGGCCCCACAACAATCATAACCCATTGCAATCAGGAAAGAAAAAAGGGTTACTAAGCAACCCGGTTGGATGATCGATATGGTAACCTATGCACTTCCAATCATTAAAGACAATGTTCCTTGCACTTTCAAAGAAGCCGTGCAGAATGCAGAAAATGTTAATTAGAAGGAGGCTATGGATGAAGAGATCGGGTCACTTCACAAGAACCAGACTTGGGAGTTGGTGTAACTTCCAAAAGGCAAGAAAGCAATTGGGTGTAAGTGGGTTTACACCAAGAAAGAAGGCATCCCAGGCAAAAGACAACATCAGATTCAAAGCTAGATTGGTAGCTAAAGGCTATGCTCAGAAGGAAGGAATAGACTACAATGAGGTATTCTCACCTGTTGTGAAGCACATGTCTATTCGTATCTTGTTAGCTTTGGTTGCATAGTTTGATCTCAAGCTCGCCCAACTCGATGTCAAAACTGCCTTTTTACATGGAGATCTTGAAGAGGAGATATACATGTCCCAGCCAGATGGTTTCAAAGTTGCTGGAAAAGAGAATTGTGCCTGTAAGCTGAATAAATCGTTGTACAGATTGAAGCAATCCCCGAGACAGTGGTACAAAAGATTTGATCGGTTCATGATAGAGAAAGAATACACAAGAAGTCAATTTGATCATTGTGTATATTTCTGTAAGCTTCCAGATGGGTCCTTCATCTATTTGCTCTTATCTGTAGATGATATGTTAATTGCATCAAAGAGCAATGAGGAGATTGACAAACTCAAGGCACAGTTAGCAAGAGAGTTTGAAATGAAGGATTTAGGAGAAGCAAAGAAAATTCTTGGCATGGAGATCAAGAGAGACAGGAAGAAGGGCATGGTTCATCTGACACAAACTTAATACTTGAAAAAGGTGTTAGACAGATTTGGCATAAATGGGAAAACAAAAGCTGTGAGTACACCATTGGCCCCTCATTTCAAGCTTAGTGCTTCGATGTCTCCACGCACAGAAGAAGAACGGAAGCATATGACACAAGTTCCATATGCAAATGCAGTTGGTGCATTAATGTATGCTATGGTTTGTACAAGGCCTGACATCTCACATGCTGTGAGTATGGTAAGCAGGTATATGCATGATCTAGGAAAAGATCACTAGCAGACAGTGAAATGGATCCTAAGGTACATACATGGCACGGTTAATCTGGGATTGAAGTTTGAGAGAGATAACCGACTCGGACAGAATTTGGTTGGATATGTGGACTCAGATTATGCTGGTGACTTGGACAAACGCCGATCAACAACAGGGTATTTATTTACGCTCGCTAAAGGGCCGGTGAGTTGGAGGTCAACGCTTCAGTCAACGGTGGCTTTGTCTACTACAGAGGCAGAGTACATGGCAATGACGGAAGCCTTTAAGGAAGCTATTTGGCTACATGGGTTGATTGAGGACTTGGGTATTGTTCAAAAGCACGTTGAGGTGTACTGTGACAGTCAGAGGGCCATTTGTTTGGCAAAGAACCAGGTTCACCATTCCCGCACCAAGCACATTAATGTTCGTTTCCATTTCATCCGAGAAATTGTGAATGAAGGGGATATTCTGCTTCAAAAGATTAGTACTGCAGATAATCCGGCCGGATATGCTCACAAAAGTGATTTCTGGGATCAAGTTCCAACATTGTTTGGACTTGGTCAACATCTCTCGGAACTGAGCACCTTCAGGTGCAAGGCAGTGTTGGTTGATCACTATGTTGGATAAGAGAATCCTCGCCAAGGTAGAGATTTGTTGAAGATTGGCTAAAGATTCAGCTTGCCAACTAGCCATGCAAGGCTGGCCATATGAAGCCAACACATTGCTAACTAGCAATACAGCTTGCCAACCCTTGCCAACCGACAAGTCACAAAGGTGGATGGCCACTTTTGTGAAAGAACAGGCTGGCCATGTGCAAGGCTAGCCAACCTCTTTGCCTACTGTGGACGCGCCCTTGGGCTTTATGCCACCACAGTTCGGACTCCCTTTTGTGTCACGGTTCTTAGTCTGAACCAAAGAGTCCAAATTCGGCAAATCTTTTTGAGAAAACAGATTTTTAGAAAAGAAGTGCCAAACATGGACTACTTTGCCAGATACAGAGTCGCCACCTAAATATTTTTTAATGGGGGAATTTAGAAAACCCTGACTCGTTTGCCTAAGGCCACGTGTCCGTCATTACCAAAGTTGCCTCGGCTCGGGAACTTGGGTACGATTGGGAAAGGTCAGCTATGAGCACCCCCTCTCGTCCGATCCGAAGATCGGCCTCTACTAACCATGATATCCAATTTTGAAAACGTTATGTGTTCTTATTCCGGTTAATTAGCTAGAATTACTATGTGATGCGCATAGCAAAACAAGTATAGACTAGATCGCCTAATTTGGAACAAAGCATCGCATATCCGTTTGTTTGGAAAATGTTTTGAAATTTGCTACTCGCGAGTAGGCTAAAGCACGGATTTTGATGAGTTGTTCCAACTCAACCAATCCAACCTTCACCCACAAGCATTCAGGCAGTTCATATCACATAAGCATCTAGCCACATGGTAAGCATGCTGTCATGTTAACATTCACACTTGTGCGAGATGCTAAAGCATAAAATACTTACAGTGTACTCCAAGCCAAAACAAAGAACTCGTTAGCAATCAATGTATGATCCAAGTCTATATTAAGTGCTTGATGCAACGCATACGGAATGCAATTAGGATAGGCTCGGGTAATCCTAGGATGGCATGTGAAATGCAACCATTTGATGCACGTATTCAAGCTAGATTTGAAATACTTATGCAGTTAGCATGATGCGCCGAGCCCGGTGCATACAATACTGATGAATGATGCACGCATGCATAGCATAAGGTATGCTAAATTAAATATGCCCTAATACTAACCATCAAAACAGGTAAGTAAAAGGGAGAAAGAAGCAGGGGTTGAAAAACATGCACACACGCACCCACACTTATTACAAGTTCGCCGTCGCTCGGAGGGACCAAAAGAATAATACAATTAATTAACCCACAAGCTAATTAATTATTACAGACAAATTAAACTAGTTAAGCAAATTAACTAATCTAATAAAATAGTAAACAGCCTCGGGAAGAGGGCCCAATGCAATGCATGCTCGGTTCCGCTCGGAAGTCCACTGCCATGCACAAGTTGCCTCTGTTTTTACTGTTTGGCACCTCTGAAAATTACACAAACTCCAAGGTTGCTTCTCTGAGTGCTGTGGAACACCACCGGCCATGAGGAATGGTCACCGGCCATGGGGAATGGTCATCGACCACCTGTGGAGATATCAGCCACAAATTGTTGGTCGGTCGGCACTATATGTAGCCGACCGGCCAAAACTTCCTGCAGAATCTGTTTTGACAGCAGCAGAGGGCAAAACAAGGCATGGCAATGCATTCCAAGCAAATGTGTGCACCAACACATCCCTTATCATGTTAGTGACTCAAAGGGACATGGTTCTCGATTCTCGAACCACCAATCGCGCATTTCAATGCGTGATGGCCCAAGAAACCAATTATGCACTTTGATTTCAAATGAGATGCACATCAAACAAACAAGTGAGGCTCAACCTCTATCATACTCAATTCAAGAGGCAAAGCATGCATGCCAATGCAATGCAATGCAACATAGGCATGTTAACTAAGTATGCAACATGGGCATGCAATGCACAATACATACTAGGCATACAACCTAAGCAAGCATGCAAGGCATGAGGCAATGCAAACCAACAAGTGTGCAAGATGCAATGTGGATGTTCAAGCATGCAACAACACATAGAGCAAACATGTTAAACAACCTAAACATGTAACAACACACAAGTATGCAACAACACACAAGGTGAGCATGCATCAACATGCGAATAATGGACTTAAACTAATTTGGGCAGCTCTATACTAAGCCCAAAATAGTGGCCAATTGCTAAGAGAAGGACCAAATAACATGCAAGCATGCATGCATACAAGGACCAACACTTAGGCATTGAAGAGCAACTCTCAAGCACACTTAAGAGGATGAAAATATGGACAAATGGCATGCATTATAAGTTCTGAAAATCAAGTCATGAAAGGTGCCAAACCAACTAGACAAGACAAACAAGGCATGCAAGCAAGGCCAAAATTCAAGGCAAGCCAAAGGTGTATTGAACTACACTTAGCAAAATCAAACATGGCATGAATTAAGCAACCAAAATCAGAGTTTTAGCATATTAAGACAAAGCCAATAACACATCTAGATGGCATCTAAATGGCTTAAAAATGCAAGCATGCACAAGGGCCTAAACAAGGGGCATGAGACAACAACCTTTTAACACATTAAAGGGGCATCAAATGCAAGCGTGCAAGCATGTCATGAGGACTGAAATGACATGTTAAATGGTTCCAAACCACTGGAATAATGCAAGTAATGCATGCTCATGGTTCATACACTTGAGGCTTACAAGCCAAGAATGCAAAGAGGCTAAACAAAGCATGGCAAGCATGGCTAAGACAACCTACATTAGACCTTAAGCATGGCAAAACAAGTCTAAAACCAAAACAAGTATGCATGGTAATCTACATGCTAAGTACATGTTAAGGAAAATGATGGCATTACAAGACATGTATGCTAAACAAGCATGGTGTGCCTAAACCAACATAAAACAGTGCTATAGCATGGCAAAATAACACTAAATAGCAGCTATGATATGGCCAACATGAACCTAAATAAGATGCTTACTCAAGAGGCTAAAATGGCCTTTTTCAAGGACAACAAGGAGAGGGGGTGGCCCTCTCCTTCTTAGGACCTCAAGGCACCATCCTCACCACTGAAATCCCTCAAGATTTCAGTGGTGAGGAGGCCCAAACAAGGTGGTCCCGGAGCTCAACCAAATGGCACAAAATGGGGCCAAACAAGCCCTAAGAGGGGTCAAACAACCCCAAAGCTCAAAACACTCTCAAACAACTATTTAGAGCAAGCAAAAACAAGACTTTTATATGTTATACACAAAGTCTAAAAACAGTTGCAAGATAGGTGAAAAAGCTATGCAAAAATGGGAAAAAAGGGGTAAGATTGTTACCTTTGTAGACCCTCTTCAAAAATGGAAGACTTGCAGCTTCCTTAGGTTCAAACCAGTCCAAAACCTCCAAGAACAAGCCCCTTATGCCTCAGCAACTAAGGTATGGTGTAATGGTAGGTGTTTGTGTGCAAAACTAAGACTAAATACACACAAAACACTCAAGAGAGGGAGAGATATAGAGATAGAGTATGAACAAACCCTAACCCTAAAACTCAAAGCTCTGAAATTTTTTTGTAACCCTAATGAAGAGGCTCCCTCTTATAGACAATCCCTCTTGTAAAGCTTTCCAAACAAGCTAGTCAAGAGGGAGATCCCTCCATACACGTGTATGGAGGGGAGTAAAGTGTATGCTAGCTCGCACAGCTGGCATAAAAATATCTGCAAAAGTAGATGAACAGTGGTCGGCCAGCCAAAAATGCAATTTGACCAAAATAAATGGCCGGTCGATCATCTAGAGTGCCAGTCGGCCAAACATTTGACCGATGGCAACAAAACACAGCCGGTGGCCTCAAGCCATGGCCGGTGGAGTATGGGGATGGCCAACAAGCCATTCTTTGCCCTCCAAAGCAAAAACACAAGTGTTTGGTGCAAAACCAAACACAAAATAGTCGAGTCGAGAGATCTTGAGGCAAGGCGCGTAGCCGAGACCTCCGGGAACTCGAGACGAACACAAACAAGGATGATCACCGAGTGTTCAAACGGTGACGTCAAAGTCTTGAGGACGGTCAAAAATGGGGTGTCTATACCTACTGTTGAGTGTATAAATAGAGAGGCCAAGGGAAGAGTTGTATAGAGAAAAATACAGTGTGTGAGTGAACAACTATCAGAGAGTGTATTGTTTGTAATTCTTCCATATAGTGAAATCTGCTGCCCGTGGACGTAAGTGACTTGCCGAACCACGTTAAAACTCTTGTGTTATTGCTTGTTTGTGTTTCCTGGTGTGCCCCCGATCCACAGCAAGGCCTTATGCCAACAAGTTACTTTGAGGTATTCAAAGCTTCTCTTGTTCTAAAATTTTTCTGTTGCATTATGATTGTCTCTACGGTTAACATATTAACACAAATGACGCAATTCTATATATTCTAGAATTTTATTGCGAATTGTTTTGAATTGTTCTCAAAATATTGGGATGTCATGAATTACTCTTGGTGCTTCTAATGCTTGCATTTTACATGCATTTGTGTTGTCAAACTTGGTTTTGAATTACTACCATTCTTCTTTCTCTTCGGGTTTACCAAGTACCATGTTTGTAACCACAAAGGATCATATATTAGACAAGCTTTTATTACTCTGAACTAGTCTCTAGAGATACAATACACAAAGGAGCTCTTTTTATAGACAAGAGGGTGCCCTGTAGCATAAACTACTAATATTGGGTACTAACTACTGAGATCGCATGGGTTTGTCTGCCAGTCGACGACGCTAGATTACGAAACAACATTATTCACACCACACTATTTTTACACTCATCTTGAATCTTTTGGTGACTTGTCAGACCATTGTCACTTATCCCAATTTTTGTATATTGCTGGTTTTGGAGCAGCTGAGGGAAAAGGCATTGAAGCGTGTGAAGTTGACTGAAGATCAAGTTGTGCAAAAAATTGAAGAAAGGACTACTGCCAGAATGAACAAGGAGTACAAAAAATCAGATGCAATAAGGAAAGTTTTGGCTGAGGTGGGTATTGCTCTCATGGACAGTCCAGAGGGAACTACTACTTGGAGGCCGACTATTCCCCTTCATTTGCAGGAGCAGCAAGTTTTTGTGGCTTGAATGGCTTCTGGTTCTGGGATTGTCGTCGTTGAAACCGAGCTTGATGCTGCATGTTGGATTTGGGTAATCTCTTTTCTAATACAAAATTAATAGGAAATAGGTTTTGAAATTTTGAAATGTAAAAGATCTACGCGGAGGACTTGTTTATTATAGCTTGAGGTGAAAGTAAGAAATGGAAGGAAAGTTAGTTACCACAGGGGTAAGGCATGTAAAAACCACGTTCTTTAATTATTTAGGTGTGTTCTAGTTGCTATTGTATGTTGCTTAGCCTTCTCTAATGTATACATGAGCTTTTACACCATGAGCTTTTACATTTTCTGACAAAAGTCAACAAAGGGGCAAAATTAAAAAAGGGGCAAACTTAAAAACAAATGCTATGTTTGGTTTGTCTTTGGAATCATGATATGATTTGAAAGGTAAAATAATATTTAAATCAATTTTTAAAATTTATAATTAAATACATAATTTAAAATTAATCAAAATTCAATTTAAAAATTAATTTCAAAACTAATAATCAAACACAACTTCAAACTCAATTCAATTTTTTTTTTTCAAAATTCAAAATCAAACTCTTTTCAAAAACTTTATTTTAAAAGAAAAAATTTTAAAAAATATTTTTTTATTTTGATTTTTAAAATTATTTTTAGAATCACGATTTCAGTATGAAGTCGTGTTTTGAGTTATAAGTTTTGAATTGAGTCTTGAAAAAGGAAAATTTGTTTGGTTATGAGTTTTGAAAAGAATTCTGAATTATATTTTGAAATTTTTTAGATTTATTTTTTAAAAATATTTAAAAAATTTCTTAATTTTATTTTTTTAGGGTAAATATTTTATATTATAAATATTTATTTATTTATTTAATGTGTATTATGTTTCATACATTTATGTACTATATTTTTTTTAATATTAAAAAAAAATTTAAAAACAATTATTTTTTATTTTAAATATTTTATTTTATTTTATAAATATAGTTTTAAATACTTTAATTTTTTGTTATATGTTGGTTATGATTTGAGTGTAGAATTTTGAAAGTAGTATGGAGTTTCGAGTTATGTGTTTAGTTATAAGTTTTGAAAATAATTTTTGAATTGAGTTTTGAGTTATGTGTTTGGTAATGATTTGAGCATGAAGTTCTGTTTTGAGTTTAAAATATTAAAATTAAAAATTAAAATATTTACAACATAGAATAAAATGTTTAAAATAAAAAAATTTAAATAAAAACTATATATTTAAAATAAAAAAATAAAATTTTCTTAAACATTTTTTAATATTTTAAAAAAATAAATCCAAAAAATTCAAAATGCAACCCAAAATTTAAAAATTCTAAACTCAAAATATAACTCAAAAACTCTTTTCAAAACTCATAACCAAACAAATTTTTTCTTTTCAAAACTCAACTCAATTCCACATTCAAATCACAATTCTCAAAAGAAAATCACAATTCCAAAACTATACCAACGCAACCAAAATGTCTTTGAAAACTAATAAAATGACTTTTTACCAAACTATTTCATAAAGAGTGGATTTCTCACTAACAAAAAATATTTACTAGACCTAATGTTTTATACCCTCCTTAACTTGGACTTTTTAACAATTATCTCTATTTTGTTTACATTAATTAATCTTAATTTCATTTTCATTTATTCCTTAATTATTAGATATTATTTTTGGCCTTATATGGCTCATCTCTAATGGTAAGGTTACAGTTTGTTACTCATTTTGTTCTAACAAACTTTACTAAAAAAAAAAAAAAATTAAATGATTCACATTTAAATAATAGAGTAAAAATTTATGGGGGAAATGAGTGAAACATCTTTCTCTAACTTTTGGTAGTAAGAGAAGTTTAATATATTGTTTTACTAGTTAAGGTCCCTTATTTGTGATAATTTTTTTTCGATGAGTTAAAATTTCTTTGCCAAAATATTGAGAGATTCTAACTATTATGAAAATATTACAAGTTATTTATATTATAAAATTTTAATATCAAGAATCTTAAATTAAAAATTCTTAATTTGTGCCATGTGTATATTTTGCACTAGTAATTGCATTCATGCCCACTAATAGAGGATACTAATAAAGGATAGTATTAGGAAATTATAAATTGAAGTACTCAACTTTTAAAATGGACATTATATGGAAACATTTTAAATTAAAAAGGTAGATAAAAGCATGAGATAGAGGGCATGGGATTAGGGGGTTTGCGGTTTGGTTGCAGTCGATAAATCTCCAATTCATCATTCATCCGTCGGATTGGCGGATTGGAAAAAATCAATCAGCATCCATTCGCTGGATTGACGGATGCGGATTGAGCCGATTGACGGATGAATGTGAATCGGCTTGGCCGTTTAAATCTTTATAAATTTTGAACATAATACAACAACGAGAAATTATTTAATAATTCTAGAACACCACGTGGTTATACTCCAAGCCAATCACCAATTACTTAGCCCCCATGTTGTTCCTCCATCCCCAACATAAATCGTGGGCCCCTACCCCTCTTTACCAATCAAATTTTTATGGAGTACCACGTGTCCATATTCCGATGATACTAAATAATCACCCTACAACAACTTGTCAATATTTTTTTTTGGGATAACAATCTAATTCAACATAATCAAAAGATTATCAAGTAAATTATCAAATATCAGTAATAAATACATATAAGAAAATCAAGTATTATCAAAATTATTTCATTACTTTTTTTTTATTCAAAAACTATTTAATTTGATTTAAAAAAAAAGAGACAAAATTAAACCTTATATTTTCCACACAAAAATACCAAATATCAATACTTACCATTTGATAAAAGGATTTCTAAATTGAAAACAAATTGAAAACACAACAGAATATCTAAACTCTTTTTCAATTGAAAATATAAACAGAATATCTAAACAAATTGAAAACACAAAGTTTTACAAATTGCTAGGGGTGCTTGCGGTTTGGCGGTTCGTTTACGGCCAAAATAACTTCAAATCTGCCATCCGTCCAAAACTAGGCGGATTGAAATAAATTAATCCGCAACCTTCCGGTTGTCCTCATGTATTTGTCCAAAATGTGATAGATCAGTTTGATTCGATCGATTTAGGTGGATCAAAATATCCACTGCACATGCCTACATGGGATAAAGTTGGGACCTAGTTCCTCTTCTTTAACTTCTCAGCTTAAATAGTTTTTAAAAATAATAATAATAACCAATATTTGACCCTTCTAATGAAATAAATTTTAAATTTTATCATTTTAAGTTTTAAAATTTTAATTTATTTTCAATCTGAACTATCTATCTATTTTCGTTAAGTTGACGAAAAGAATATATTTTAATTATTAAATTCAAAGAAAAATAGTATTTTAAACATTTTATGTACATTTATATTGAATTTAATGATTAAAATATTTTTTTTTGTCAATTTTACTTAACTCAAATAGGTTAATAGTGTATATTAAAAACAAATTAAAATATTAGAGTTTAAATTTATAAAATTAATAATTCAGAGTTTATTTTGTTATATATATATATATATGGAATTCTGAAATGGAAATATGGACACTTTTTATATATGGAAATACTTAATTCATAGCCATTTTGATTTAAGACTGTGAATTTGCTTCATATAAATAGGTGTATATGATAGATATATTGAATAAGAACACACACTTGAAATAGAAATTTCTTAACCATGGTGTCTTCCCTGAAGTTTTTCTTTACAATTCTTCTTCTAAGTTTTGTTAGCAAAGGTAAGACTCTTAGGCCCTGTTTGTTTTCAGAGATGGAATAGAGGGGATTGATAGTGAGGGGATTAATAGTGAGGGGATTGTTAGTGAGGGTCGTTTGTTTTCAGAGATAGAATGGAGGGGATTGATAGTGAGGGGGATTAATAATGAGGGGATTGTTAGTGAGGGGATTGATAGTGAGGGGATTAGATAGTGAGGGGATTAGTAGTGAGGGGATTGATAGTGAGGGAATTAGTAATGAGGAATTGTTAAATTATTTTTATATAAAATAATAAAACAAATAAAAAATAAAAAATTATATTTTAAAAAAAATTTCCAATATATAAAAAATAAAAAAAATAAAAAAATTCTAATCCCCTCACTATTTTTCTAATACCATATCTACCTCCTCACTATGAATCCCCTCCCCAAGGGTATTAGTAATACCAAGGTATTAGTAGTACCCTCCCTATCTCTCAAAACAAACAAGGTATTAATAATACCAAGGTATTAGTTAGTCCCAAGGTATTAATAGTCCCAAGGCTATCTCTCAAAACAAATACCCCATATACTAATCCCAAGGTACTAGTAATCCTAATCCCCTTACTATAACCCAAAATAAACGGGGCCTACTGCCATCTCTCTCTCTCTCTCTCTCTCTCTCACACACACACACACACACACACACACACACACACACACACACACACACACACACACACACACACACACACACACTGATCATGTTCAATTGAATCACTGACAAAGCCTTTTTTAATCGGTCTGTATATATATCTTTTTTCAAATTGAACTTGTTACGCAATATTCCCATTAAAAATTTAGCAATGTTACATATATTAAAGATTTTAGCAAAAATATACATGTCCAAATATTATTGGATGTTTGGATTTCTAAAAAATAATTTTCTAAATTTTCAATCCATATTTTATTATTTTTAGTGAATTTTTAAATTTTTTATTCATTGTTTTTTGTTACTTAAGTACAAAAATTGGGAAAAACATCTTTCAAATTTTTTTTTTTTTGCCTTCAATGAATTTTTGTAAAGATTTTTGTACAAATTTTATACATTTTTAGTTTATCTAAGTTCTGTAGATCTAAAAAGTAAAAAATTTGATTAAAATGTTCAAAAATTCACTAAAAAAAATATATATATATGAATTGAAAATTCATTAATTTTTTTTTTAAAATTTAAACCAAACAGAGTGATTTTTTTTTTGAGAAACAATCATATTTGGCGTTCTGTATTTTTAGTATTATTAGAATTATTCACACACACACATATATATACCTATGATTATGGATTCTGTCCCCAAATATCTTTACACCCTTGTTTCAATTTACTTTTAATCATTAAATTATGTGAAAATATTGGAACATGTAAATCTAAAGCATAATTTAATAGTTAATTAAGAAAGATTTATATGTTAAATATGTGTGGTAATATTTCCTTCCTTTTAGAATAAGTCTTGAAACCCAGATTTATTAATCCAGATTTAAGTGATTATGTGGTGGAGATTAAATTTGTATAGTATGAGTCTCATAAATAAATAAATCTTGAATCACAAGATAATAATTTTAAGTAATAGAATGTATTATGTGATTGAGATACTTTCATTCCAGACATTTTTATTATTTTGACTTTAAATGAATTTCATCATGTCGACATGTACATTTTTTTGGGTAATTAAATTCTGTGTATTTGATTTTAACGAATAGTTGAAAATTGAAAAATCACAGGTTTAAGCCAAGAATGTACCCTGGACAACCTGAACATAGATCAACATCAACCTGAACATAGATCAACATCGGACGCAGAGGATAATACAAGGTAAACCAGAATGGAACGTGACGGTTACAAACAACTGCGAGTGTGGTCGACTAGGAATAGTTCTGTCGTGTCCGGGATTCAAGACAGTTGAAGTAATTGACCCTGCAATCCTTAAACCAACTAACGATGGAAGATGTCTCCTCATTCAATACAAAATCTTAAAACCTCATGATTCTGTCAAGTTTTCATATGCTTGGGACCCTCCCATCCTTATGTTGCCTCAGAAAGCTCTCAGTTTCTGTGGTGATAAATCTTCCTCCTCCTCCTCCTCCTCCAAGGCCACCAACAACCCTTGAGAGAGACAACTTTGTAGTGTTTTGTGTTTTTGATCTAGCATGAGTTTCTTTTTATTAATGCAATAAGAAATACTATTTTTTATTAATGCAATAAGAAATACTATAGTGGCATTCGATAACATTTACGTTTTTTTTATTTATGTTTCTAAAAATTTTATAAATTGACTTTTATTTATTTTTAAAAAAACATAACTAAAAAATATATTTGACCACAATACCCATCTATTTATATATATATATATATATATATTATATGGTACAACACCCAAACAAACCATTTGCTCTCTCTCTCTCTCTGTTTATGGAACCAAACTGGGTTTCATTCAATCCATCATTGAATTGATAGAGAAGATTGATATTCATGGACTAGTCACGAAGAGTGTATGAATGGAAGAGTCACGAAGCTTGTGCTTGAACACTTGAATTTGAGTGGTACATTGGATAAGAAATCTCTGAATCGATTAGATCAGATTCGAGTTCTGAGCTTGAAAGGAAACTCCGATCACAACCACTGCCTCCACGGCGAATTTCGATCCACTCCGATCTGCTCTGATCTCTCCGGCGACCTTCTCTCTCTCTGCCTCTCTCTTCTCTTCTCGCCGTCTTTTGTGCAGCGCCGTCGTTGCCTCTTTTCTTCTCGCCGTCTCTCTCGTCTCTTTCGTCGTCACTGCCTCACAAAGAGAGAGAAGAGAGAAGAAAGAGAGAGAGACTGACATGGAAAATTGAAAATTTGCTTCTACGCAGCGTCAAACATGGCACCTTCCCAAAACACTATCACCGAGATCTACTAGAGTGTTTTTTTTAAAAATTTTTTAAAGTGGTGTATTATGTAATTGAAATTTAATGTTAAAAAATTGATATAATTTGTCATTAAATCTCAACTACATAATGTACCATTCTAGAAAACTTTAAGAAAAAAAAAATTCTAAAGGATCCTTACTCGAACATTATTCCTCCGCGATTTTTCCGTTTAAAAACCGACGTAAACTCGAAAAATGAGTTTATAATTTTTTTTTTTCCTCAAATTTACAAATTGAGATAACCATTTATAAATTAAAAAAATCTATCAAATAAGTTTTTATGATAATTTTTAAAACTTTTACAAATATAAACTGAAAACTGAAAATAAAACGTTGCCAAACAGCCCCTATAGATTTATTATTAACAAGTATTTGAATGTCCATTTTGTTTTCAAAATCATTTTTCAAATTGTTTCTTATGAGCCATTCTTTTTTGGTTGAAAAAATTACTACTTTATGACCCTTTTTAGATTTTTGTAAACTAAAAAAAAAATTTAGTTTTTCTCAAATTTACAAATTGAGACAACCATGTATAAATTAAAAAAATTTATCAAACAAGTTTTTATGATAGTTTTTAAAATTTTTGCAAATACAAACTAAAAACTGAAAACAAAAACGTTGCCAAACAGCCCCTATAGATTTATTATTAACAAGTATTTGAATGTCCATTTTGTTTTCAAAATCATTTTTCAAATTGTTTCTTATGAGCCATTCTTTTTTGGTTGTAAATAGGAAAAAATTACTACTTTATGACCCTTTTTAGATTAAGAATTTGAACAGGAACTTGTAGACGGAAAGAAACAAAGTGACCATAAATTCTTGATTCAATAAGTTAATGTGAATATTAAAAAAAAAAAATGTAATACCCAAGGATCAATGTGGCAAAGGAATTTTAATTCTACTTGTCACGTGTAACCAGGTGGCACCAATGTGCCATTTTACATCAAAACATAGAAGAACATTTGGAATTGGAGAAAACTATGAACAATCAGATTCTTTAAGGACCAAATTAATAGAAAATAAAATTTAAGGACCAAATTGACAGTTTACCAATACTTTAAGGGCAAAGTGAAGTTTATCCTTACTTCATTTTTATTGATTACATTGTTAGATTTTATATTTTGCCTTATATGACTCTTCATTTGTTAGGGTCAAGTTTGTTGTTTGTTACTGATTTTGTTCCATTTTTTCTCTATAATGACAAAACTTAGCGAAAAACAATCATTAAAATGAATCACATTAAAATACTAGAGTATTAATTTTTTCCATTTTTATAGACTTTTGCAGACTGCTCGAGCGGAGACCTGTTTTACTCAGTCTTGCGCTCGAACGACCGTCAAGCGTTCGTTGAGCGGAAAATTCAAGCAACCAGTACTTTTGCAAACTTTGTAGACCGGTCGAGTGACCGAAGTTGCGCTTGAGCGGACTGCCTTGTTTTTGAAAATTTGACTAAGTATTTTGGAGCACATTTTGGCACCCTTATTACATCTTTATAAGCCCTAATTAAGACATAATAATGAAAATAAGGATTAGGAACACACCCAGACAAAAAAGAAATGAATTAATGAATTCTGAGCGTGTGTTTCAATATGCATCCATTCTATGTTTATGTAAGTCACGTACCGTAGGCTATCTGATTATCTGCTTTGTCTATCTATTATTGGATCCAATTGTGAGTAATAACTTTGTAAACCTATGTTCAATTACAAATATTTTTTGAATGATA
This sequence comes from Camellia sinensis, assembly GCF_055761805.1. Classification (NCBI taxonomy): domain Eukaryota; kingdom Viridiplantae; phylum Streptophyta; class Magnoliopsida; order Ericales; family Theaceae; genus Camellia; species Camellia sinensis. The sequence goes on along the minus strand of NC_138971.1, from coordinate 120,061,113 downwards.
TAAAATGATATATTTTTTGAAATATTATTTTCTATATAAATGAATGGTTGTCCAATGTATCTGAAATGTACTCGTGGAATCATTAGCTTCAGATGACATCTGTTATTTGTTCTATTATGTCCTAATTATAGGCCAACTGTACGTCTCATGAGCCAACTGTTACGGATCCTTCTATATACGTCCGATTTATGGGCCAACTGTACGTCTCATGAGCCAATTGTACTATTACTATTAGTGCTAATGGATGTACCACGTATGACTGACTGTAAATTCTGATTATGTATATGATTCTGATTCCATTTCTGTTTAAAATATTGATATCTGAACAACAATATGAATCCACTTCTGATATGAATTGAATTCAGTTTCTGTATCTGTTATGGACAACATCCATTAAATCCTTTACCCTGTTATTATTCACTGGGCTCCAGTTCACTCTATTATTTATATATGTAGGTGACCAAGCACGCGACCGGGTACAATGGTGATTGCTTGGAATTCCGTTTTTTCGGCCAACCTCTGTGCTTCCCAAGGAGGTTCTGGAAAAGTCATATGGTCGTGTTTTGTGAACCAAGTTTTAGACTTTGTTTTCTTTTGTGTAATTTGAACAAGTTTATGTTTATCTGTAGATTGGGCTATGTCTCTTTTGGTTTTATCTGTATGTGTGTGTGACGTAAGTCTAACGTATATATATGACGTCACATATATATATAGTTTTAAATTTCTATCACATGTTTGTCTGTACAGCTCAATGGACTATGTATATTTTATATAACCGCTTCCGTAGCCCTTTATCATGAGTTAATTTGCTCAAAGGCCTTTGGTAATCCTAGGATTACTGGCCGGTTATGATACTAAACCTATAGGGGCGAGTTTAGGCCATGACAGTACTCCTTTGTAAGTATATTATATAGACAATTTAGCAAAATCGTGAACAAAATATAACATATATAAGTTTTAAAAATATAATAAATAAGTTCTTAAATACATAGTGTTACCAAAAAGAAGGAAAAAGAAAAAAAAATTGAATAAATAGTTTTTGGGACTAGTTTCCTGTGCAGTGAACATCCTACATAATGAGAAAAGTGAACGTCCTGCATAATGAGAAAGATAACATTATTCATAAGAATCATTCATGGTTCATGCAAAAAATGTTTTAAATTTATTTTGTAAGAAACTGAATTTTACCTTAATGTTTCGATCCATATAGAAATGCATAAGTAATATGTTGATATTTATAAACCCCGTTGTTATGAGTGTATTCAACTTCATTGTCAATTTACATTATTAAAATCTTTTATACGGATTATAAGTAATTATATGTTAAAATTTATCAAAGAATTAATGTTATAGACGTACTTTTGCGCCATTAAGCTCTGGTCATGATGTTTGGCCATCATTTGATTTATCCCTTTTATTATTGTGAGTAATATGTGTATCCGAATAGAAAATAGTAAATAATAATTTTTTTATGCAACAGTGTCGAACCACAGAGAGAGAATGAAAAGAATGTCTTAAATGTAGAGTCTGTTTATGTATCAAACTCTTCATGGTTTTGTTTTGTTTGTTTGTTTGTTTGTTTGTTTGTTTTTTTTATAGTTTTTTTTTTGTTTTTTTTTAAATTAATAAAAGCATGCCAATTATAAGTTGTAACTGGTGCACGGGTTTGAGTCTAAATTTAACCCCTTTTTATAATATTATTATATATATAGTGATATAAACAGAAACCAATTCAATTGAAAATAATGTATGAACCAAATATTATTTGGTTTCAAACTCCAACACCAAACTAACTTTAAAAAAAAAAATAGAAATTAAAATAATAAAAAATAAATAAATAAAAGAGAAAGAAACTTTCTATCTTTTTGATAACTGTAAATAAATTCAAATTTTGAATTTCAATATAATTATAGAATAAATTATATATTTGTAAATGATTAAATTTGAGAGTCTAATATCTCATTCACATTTTGTCACGACCAAAGTCCGCCCCTATAGGTTTAACGTCGTAACTGGCCCATAATCTTTAGATTACTAAAGGCCTCTGTATAGAATAACATATAATTAAGAGGCTAGTGGAAACAACTATACAAAATCCAATATCCATGGAGCTGTGCAGACACACATGGAACAGAAATTTAAACTTTATATAAACACATATGACGTCATAATTACATTAGTCTTATGTCACCCATATGTATAGATAAAACCAAAATGGGACTTAGCCCAGTATACAAATAAACAGAGACTTGTTCAGATTTCAGTCTTAAACTTAGTTCACAAAACTTGACTACTTGACTCTTTTCGGAATGTCCTCGGGAGGCACAAAGGTTGGCCGACAAAATAGAATTCCAGACAGTCATCACTAAGCCTGGTTACGCGCCTGATCACCTATATACATAAATAATAGAATGAGCTAGAGCCTAGTGAATAATAACAGAGTAAAGGATCTAATGAATGTTGTCCATAACAGATACAAAAAATAGAATTCAGCTCATATCATAAGTGGATTCATATTCTTGTTCAGAAATCAGTAGTCATAACAGAAATGGAATTAGAATCATATTCATAATCAGAATTTACAGTCAATCATACGTGGTACATCCATTAGCACTAATAGAAATAGTTGACCCATGAAGGGACGGCCATGAAGGCATACAATTAACTCACATGCACAGAGACAGTACAGTTAGCTCATGAGACATACAGTTGGCCCAAAAATGGGACGTATACAAAAGGATCCATAACAGTTGGCTGATGAGACGTATAGTTGGCCCATAATTGGGACATAATAGAACATATAACATATGTCATCTGAAGCTAATGATGCCATGAGTACATTTCAAAAACATTAGACAACCATTCATTCATACGGAAAATAATATTCAGACAACAGATCATCCTATGTCATTCAGAAAATACTTATAATTGAACATAGCTTTACACAATTATTACTCACTTAGATGGGTCCAATAGCAGAACTGGTTAAACAGTCAGATCAGACAACCCATGACACGTAACCTATACAAACACATAGCGAATACACATTAAAACACATACTCGAAAAACACTTAACCCATTTCTTTTCTATCTTGGTGTGTTTCTAATCCTTATCCTCATTACTATGTGTTAATTAGGGTTTAGGAATGCCTAGGATGCAATCAGGATGACAAAATGTAACTTGAAGCACTTAGTCAAATTTTCAAAAACAGGGCAGTCTGCTCGAGCGCAATATTGATTGCTCAAGCAGTCTGCAAAGTTTGCAAAAGTACTAGTTACATGATTTTTCCACTCGATAGATGCTCGACAGTCGCTCGAGCCAAAGATTAAATAAACATGGTTTCCGCTCGAGCGCAACTTCCTATACTTAAGTGGTTTGCAAAAGTCTGTAAAACTTCTGGGAGCTCTCATTTTACACTTGAGCGTAACTTTGGTCACTCAAGCAGAGGGTCAAAAATAAGGATAGTCGCTCGAGCGAAGATTCTGCCACTCGAGCTAACACCTAAAACTCTACAAAAGTACTGGGAGCTCAAATTCTTCGCTCGAACGCAGACTCCACCGTTTGAGCAGAGGGTGCAAATCTGGAATTTCCAGATTGTTGATTTAAGTTCAAAACTTAATTTTAAACCTTTAAAACACATCCTTTTGGGCCAAAACTTAATAACACATTGAAAAACCCATATTACATGATGAATTATAAACCATTTCGCAAAATCTAGCCTAAAAGCTTTGCCAATTGTACAAAACTAAACTTGAAAAGTAGAAAACATAACATGCATGAGTTGGCATGAACTTCAACCTTCCAAAACAAGATCAAACAAGGTAAAATGGTATGAACCTTGATGAATTTCCAAAACCAAGCTATGATCAATGTATGCATATGAGAATTCTTCAAAATCAAATTCTAAATGCAAGAGAATTTTCATGCATGTATGGTTATCTTCTTAATTCTTCTTCCTTAGCTCAATTCTTGGGTTAATTATCTAACTCTCCTGAATTCATGCATGTAACAACCCTATTTCACACTAAAAGGGTGAATTCCTACCTTAAGCCTTGAATTTTCAAGTTTACAAGCTTAATCTTCTAAGTTCTCTCCAAATCCTTCACTTTTCTAGCAATTTCCCCTTAATTGAGCTCAAGTCTCCCCTTCTCTTTCTCTTTCATGTTTTGTTGAAGAAGATGATGATAATGAAGGTGTATGTAATATTCTAGAGTCAATTTGGCCTTATATAGGCTTGGTTAGTGGGCTTAATTAAGCTAGGCTCACCACTAATCAAATGGGCGTTATTTATTCTAATTATTTGGTTCCAAATCAAATTCCAATAAACTTACCATAAAATTTTAAAAATTCTAAATAACACATATACTGAGTCGATTTCGGGATCGGATGCCGATAAGGCCTTCAATTCGCAAAACAGAATAGAAACATGGACTTATATTTCTGCAAAAAACAGATACAAACACAAATAACACAATTCACCTTAACTCAGAATTTCCTCTTAATTACTTATTAGACATTATTAATAAAAGGTTAAAGCAAATCACATGTCGGGGTTGTTACAGTCTCCCCCCCTTAAAGAGTTTGGTCCTCCAAATTCGAATTACCTTCAGTTTGGAAGAACACTGGATTTAGAGGGAACAAATCAGGATATGTTTTCATCATATCTTCCTTAGTTTCTAAAGTTGCATATGTCCCTCCGTGATTTTTCCAGTCAACTTTCACCAATGGAATTTCTTTGTTTCTTAGTGTTTTGATCCTTCGATTGATAATCTAAATCGGTTGTTCTTCATAAGTAAAATCATCTTTCAATAACACATGTGTTGGCTCAATCATGTGTAAAGGATCTCTTAAGTAATCTCGAAGCATTGAAATATGAAAGACATTCTGCATTTGCTCCATGATCGGAGGTAAGGCCACTCAGTATGTTACTGAATTGATTTTCTCTAGAATCTCATACAGACTAATGTATCTCGGAGCCAACTTTTCTTTCACTTCAAATTGTCTTTGCCCTTTCATAGGAGTTACTTTGATAAACACATGATCCCCAACTTCATATCCGCATAACTCTTTTGGCGACTTTGTGCAGTTTTCAATCGTTTCTTGTACAAGTTCCGGTCCCAACAAAAGTCTATCACCTATCTCAGCCCAACAGATCGGAAAACGTTATTTTCTACCATACAAAGCTTCATAAGGAGCTATACCGACACTTGAATGATAACTGTTGTAGTACACAAATTCAGCCAATGGCAAGTAGGTCTCCCAATTTTCTTGGAAATCTAACACACACATTTTAACCATATCTTCCAAAGGTTTGAATGGTTCGTTCAGATTAGCTATCTGTTTGTAGGTGATAAGTACTACTCAGCCTTAATTCAGTTCCCAAAGCCTGTTGCAAACTTTGCCAAAATCTTGAAGTGAATTTGGAATCCCTGTCAAATACAATGGATACCGGCACCCTATGTAGTCTCACAATCTCATTTACATAGATGTTAGCTAGTTTATCCGCATTATAAAAAAGTTTTAACAGGTAAGTAGTGAACAGATTTAGTCAAACGATCAACTATGACCCAAATAGAATCCATACATTAAGAGGAGCGGGCAGTCCAACAATGAAGTCCATTATGATGTGCTCACATTTCCATTCCGGTATTGGAAGTGGTTGAAGTAGTCTAGTAGGTCGTTGATGTTTGGCCTTTACTTGCTAGCAATGCAAACATCTAGCCACAAAATCAATAATACATCTCTTCATTCCAGGCCACCAGAAATTCTGTTTCAAATCATGATACATCTTCGTGTTTCTCGGATGCATAGCAAATTTAGAACTATGAGCCTTAGGGGTTGTTTGGGATGAACTAAATAAGTGCACTTTTTGTCTTTTTACGAAAAGATGTGCAGAAAAGTATAGAGGTGATGTGATGAAAAAAAGATAAAAAGATGGATTATTTTTGGGTTACCAAACTTGGCCTTAGTTAAAATACATTTCCTCAACTCAGAACAATCCGGTACACAAAGCCTACCTTGAAATTTCAACACATTAGTTTCATATGTAAATCCCGGTCTTGGTTTTGAATCAATTTCTTTTACAATTTTCTTCAGAAATTCATCTTCTAATTGCTTTTCTTTAACTTCCTCAAGTATAGTTGGTTGTGCTGAAATGGCGGCTAGGAGTCCATCATGTTCACGTGACACAATTTCAATCTCATTTCTGTCCAAATCACATAACAATTCCTTCCGACCAGTAAGTAGACATGACAAATTCCCAATAGATTTCCGGCTCAAAGCATCTGCCACTGTATTTGCTTTCCCCAGATGGTACAGAATTTGCAAGTCATAGTCTTTTATCAACTCAAACCATCGTCCCTATCTCATGTTCAATTCCTTTTAAGTAAAGAAATATTTGAGGCTTTTATGATTAGCGTACACTTCGTAAGTTATACCATATAGATAGTGCCGCCAAATTTTCAAAGCAAACACCACAATTGCTAGTTCAAGGTTATGAGTTGGATAGTTCTACTCTTGGAAAGCAAATTCTCTTTGGTCATTCTAATCAAATGGCATATTTTTCTATGTTAGCTGCGTCAAAGGCATAACAAGTTTGGAGAAGTCCTTTACAAATATGTGGTAGTAACTCGTAAGCCCCAAAAAGCTTCTGACTTCGAACACATTAGTTGGTCTTGGCCAGTCCACAATAGCTTTGATTTTCTGCGGGTCAACAAATATGCCTTCTTTATTGAATACGTACCCCAAAAATGTTACATAGTAAAGCCAAAACTCGCATTTGAACAATTTTGCATACAATTTATTTTCTCTCAAGATCTGTAAGGCAGTTCTCAGATGAAGTTCATGTTCTTCCCTGCTTTTAAAATAGATCAGAATATCATCAATAAACACAACTATAAATTCATCAAGAAATTGTTTGAACACCCTATTTATTAAATCCATGAATGTCGCAGGTGCATTAGTTACCCCAAATGGTGTCACCAAAAATTCTTAGTACCCGTATCTAGTTTTGAATGCTGTTTTTTCTATGTCTTCTGCCTTGACCTTTAACTGGTGATACTCGGATCTAAGGTCTATCTTAGAGAACACTTGTGCTACCTGAAGTTGGTCAAACAAATCATCTATTTGGGGTAATGGATATTTGTTCTTCACGGTTACTTTGTTCAATTCACGCTAGTTAATACATAACCTCAAAGACCTATCTTTTTTTTTTTTTTGACAAATAGAACTGGAGCACCCTGAGGTGAAGTGCTCGGGTGAATAAACTTTTTGTCTAGTAGTTCTTGGAGTTGGATTTTCAATTCTTTCAGTTCAGAGGTTAACGTTCGATATGGGGTTTTAGAAATTGGTTGTGTCCCAGGTACAACATCAATAGTAAATTCAATTTCTCTATCAATTAAATCCTTGGGTAGGTCAATAGAAAACGCATCAAGAAACTTACAAACAACAGGAATGGCTTCTATATTAAGCTTATCGGAAGTCTTAGTGATAACCCTAACATCTCTTCCTAAGCAATTTGACCACTTTCATGATAGAAATCAAGCACGGGGGAGGAACTACCCCATTCCCAATGAATACAAACTCAGGCAAGCCCAGAGGTTGAAACACAACAGATTTAAAATCACAATCAATCGTAACATGATACTTAGTCAACCAGTCCATCCCAATATATAGTCAAAATTATCAATAGACATAAGCATTAGATCAATATATAGTAGCACACCACTAATCACAACATCACATGCCGAATACACGCAAGTAAATAGCATAGAATTCTCGGATGGAGTAGATATAGATAACACATAATTCATGGAATCTAATGGTTTAGTTGGCCTTCGCGCAAAATCATGTGATACAAAAGAATGCGTAGAATTTGAATCTATTAACACATAGACATTTTGAGCACAGATAGAAATTTTACCTGACACTACTAATTCATTATTCTGTACATCACTAGGCACAAGTGCAAAAACTCTACCTTGCCTAAGAGATTCTCTCCTGGCATTAGTTCTTACATTTGTTCTTGGTGTAGAAGCGGATCCTGTTGAACTTGTTACAGGGCGGTTGGCATTTTCAGATCCAATTGGACAATCTCTTATCATGTGGCCTATCTTGCGACACCGAAAGCAAGCACCAGATACATGATGGCAAACCCCTCTATGTCTTCTTCTACATTAAGGGCAAATGGGCGTAGAGCTACTGCTTTAGCTTGAGTTATTGGAGGATCCTATGTTTTGCTTCTTATTTGTGGCAAATGAATGACCCTTTTTGAAACTAAATCCAGATCTTTTACCTTTTCACTTGGTTTCTGGGGCCTTGGTTTGTTTCATTGCAACTAAATTGGCTTCAGCCATTAGAGCTCTATCAAGTGCATCCACGTATTTGGGCAGTTTTAAAACACTGACCTAATCAAACACGTCTAGATCCAATCCTCCTTCAAATTTTCAAGCCTTTTTGTAATTAGTATCCACTATATGTGGAGCAAACCAGGCCAATTCAGTAAACTTGGCTTCATATTCTACTATTGACATATTACCTTGCTTGAGTTTTTGGAATTCAGACACTTTTCTATCTCGAAAACATTGAGGGAAGTATTTCTCAAAAAGATCTCTCTGAATTGATCCCAAGTCAAGGTCCCACTATTATCATGGATAAGTATCCACCAACGTTGGGCTTTGTCCTTTGAAGTGTAAGTGGCCAGTAATACTTTCTGAGTCTCGGCATATGGAAAGACTTCAAATAAATTTTCAGTCTCTAGCATCCACGTTTTAGCCTTTAAAGGCTCAATTCCACCCAGAAATGTCGGTGGTTTCATCTTGTTGAACTTCTGAGTCAATGTAATAATGTCATTGTTGACCAGGTCTACTTCAACCAGAGAGAGCGAAGGAGGCAAAGGTTGTTGTCTTTGTTGTTGCATCATTGACTTTGTTAAGGCTTCAAGCATCTGTTCCATTCGGCTCATTTGGGCCTCAGAGGATTCGGTTGTACCATCACTTCTTGTACTGTCCATTTTGCTATAGGTAAAAAAGGCAATAATAAACATAAGAATAATCTTGTTCACGAAATAATCTTGTTCACAGAGTTTGGAGTATTCAATTTCAATTCATTCTTCTCAATTTCATATGTTCATATTCAGTTTTCATATTTATAGAAATTAACACACACACTCATACATGCAGATGTAATGTCCCTAATTCTTTGCTAGGACATCTTATAGCTTATATGGACTCGTGTGTGCAGTATATCTCGTGCTCTGATGCCACTTTGTCACGACCTAAACCCACCTCTATAGGTTTAACATCGTAACCAACCAGTAATCCTTGGATTACCAAATACCTCTGTACAGAATAACATATAGTTAAGGGGCCAGCAGAAGCAACTATACAAAATACAATGTCCATAGAGCTGTGCAGACATACATGCAACAAAAATTTAAAACTCTATATATACACATGTGACGTCATAACTATATTAGTCTTATGTCACCCACATGTACAAATAAAACCAAAATGGGACTTAGCCCAGTATACAGATAAACAAAAACTTGTTCAGATTTCAGTAAAGGAAAGCAAAGTCTTAAACTTAGTTCACAAAATTCGACCACTTGACTCTTTTCGGAACCTCCTCAGGAGGCACAAAGGTTGGCCGACAAAACAGAATTTCAGGCAGTCATCACTGAGCCTAGTTACGCGCCTGATCACCTACATACATATATAATAGAATGAGCTAAAGCCCAGTGAATAATAACAGAGTAAATGATTTAATAAATGTTGTCCATAACAGATACAGAAAACAGAATCCAACTCATATTAGAAGTGGATTCATAATTCTTGTTCAGAAATCGGTAGTCATAACAGAAATGGAATCAGAATCAAATTCATAATCAAAATTTATAGTCAATCATACGTGGTACATCCATTAGCACTAACAAAAATAGTTGACCCATAAAAGGATGGCCATAAAAGCATACAGTGGACTCACGTGCACGGAGACGGTACAGTTGGCTCATGAGACATACAGTTGGCCCATAATTAGGACATAATAGAACAGATAACAGATGTCATCTGAAGCTAATGATGCCACGAGTACATTTCAGAAACATTGGACAACTATTCATTCATACAGAAAATAATATTTAGATAACAAATCATCTTATGTCATTCAGAAAATACTTATAATTGAACATAGCTTTACAGTTATTACTTACTTAATTGGGTCCAATAGCAGAGTTGGTTACGTAGACAGATCAAGCAGCTCACAACGCGTGACCTACACAAACACACATCAAATATACATTAAAACACACGCTCGGAAAACACTTAAACCCATTTATTTTCTATCTTGGTGTGTTTCCAATCCTTATCCTCATTACTATATCTTAATTAGGGCTTAGAAATGCCTGGGATGCAATGACGATGTCAAAATGTAACTTGAAGCACTTAGTCAAAATTTCAAAAATAGGGTAGTCCACTTGAGTGCAACATTGGTCGTTTGAGCGGTTGGCAAAGATTGCAAATGTACTGGTTGCATGATTTTTCTGCTCAACGGACGCTCGATAGTTGCTCGAGCCAAAGATTAAGTAAACATGGTCTTCGATCGAGCGTAACTTCTTATGTTCAAGCGGTCTGCAAAAGTTTGTAAAACTTCTAGGAGCTCTCATTTTATGTTCGAGCGCAACTTCAGTCGCTCGAGCGGAGGGTAAAAATAAGGGTGGTTGCTTGAGCGAAAGTTCTGCCACTCGAGCTAACGCCCCAAACTCTGCAAAAGTACTGGGAGCTCAAATTCTCCGCTCGAACACAGACTCCACTGCTTGAGCAGGGGGTGCAAATCTGGAATTTCCAGATTGTTGATTCAAGTTAAAAACTCAATTTCAAACCTTTAAAACACATCCTTTTGGGCCAAAACTCAGCAACACATTGAAAAACCCATAGTACATGATGAATTATAAACCGTTTCGCAAAATCTAGCCTAAAAGCTTTGCCAATTGTACAAAACTAAACTTGAAAAGTAGAAAACATAACATGCATGAGTTGACATGAACTTCAACCTTCTAAAACAAGATCAAACAAGGTAAAAGGGTATGAAACTTGATGAATTTCCAAAACCAAGCTATGATCAATGCATGCATGTGTGAATTCTTCAAAATCAAATTCTAAATGCAAGAGAATTTGCATGCATGTATGGTTATCTTCTTAATTCTTCTTCCTTAGCTCAATTCTTGAGTTAATTATCTAACTCTCTTGAATTCATGCATGCAACAACCCTATTTCATACTAAAAGGGTGAATTCCTACCTTAAGCCTTGAATTCTCAAGTTTAGAAGCTTAATCTTCCAAGTTCTCTCCAAATCCTTCACTTTTCTAGCAATTTCCCCTTAATTGAGCTCAAGTCTCCCATTCTCTTTCTCTCTCACGTTTTGTTGAAGAAGATGATGATGATAATGAAGGTGTATGCAATATTCTAGAGTCAATTTGGCCTTATATAGGCTTGGTTGGTGAGCTCAATCAAGCTAGGCTTACCACTAATCAAATGGGCATTATTTATTCTAATTATTTGGTTCCGAATCGAATTCCAATTAAACTTATCATAAAATTCTAAAAATTCTAAGTTACACATATATTGAGTCGATTTCTTGATCGGATGCTGTAGACACCCCATTTTTGACCATCCTCAAGACTTGGACGTCACCGTTTGAACGCTTGGTGATCATCCATGTTCGTGTTCGTCTTGAGTTCTCGGAGGTTTCGATCGCACGCCCTGCCTCAAGACCTCTCGACTTGTTTGTTTTGTGCTTGGTTGTGTACCAAACACTTGTGTTTTTGCTTTTGAGGGTAGGGAATGGCTTGTTGGCCATCCCCACACCTCATCGGCCTTGGCTTGAGGCCACCGGCTCTGTTTTCTTGCTACCGGCCAAATATTTTGGTTGGTCGGCAATGTTTTTGGTCGGCCAACCATTTTTGTTGGTCAATCGGCCATATTTTCCAGCCAACCCCTTTCCATCTGCTTTTGACAGATATTTTATGCTAGCTAGCTGGCATCCACAATACACCCCCTCCATACACGTGTATGGAGGGATTTGCTCCCTTTGTGTTAGCTTCTCCAAGAAACTTAGGAATTGAATTCCTATAAAAAGAGGGCCTCTCCTTCCTTTCTAGGGGTTGAACAACTCTGAGATATGACTTATATATCTATATCTCTCTATATCTCCCTCTCTCTATATAGTTGTGTGTGTAATAGTGTTTTAAAGGGGCTTTTGTTCTTAGTTTTGCACAAAGACACCTAGTGTTACACTATACTTTGGTTGCTGAGGTTTTAAGGGGTTGATTTCAGAGTTTTGAGTTTGTTTTTGATCAAAAGGAAGTGCTGAAGTTGGTGTTCTTGAAGTGTTCTTCAAGGGTGAGAACTTACCCTTTTATTCCCCATTTTTGCTTAAGGTTTTAGACCTATTTTCATATTGTTTCGAGCTTAGTGTATAACTGATAAAAGTTATGTATTTTCATGCTTAAGATGTTTCATTAAGGTCACTTTTGTGTTGGGGGTCATCCACCCCCTCTTAGGCCTTGTTTGGTCTCTTTTTGTGCCTTCCTCTTTGGGCTTTGTAACCCTTTTGTTTTGGTCTTCTCACCACTGAAATCTAGAGGATTTTCAGTGGTAGAGAAGTGGTTTTGAGGTCTTGTATAGGGGAGGGACACCCCTCTCCCCTTGTGACTCATTTGCTTGCATTTAGGGCTCATAAAGGTAGCATGTTTGCATAGCTTTATTTGTCTCCATTTCAGAGGTTATTTGGTGTTAGTCTATCATGTTAGACCTCTGTTTTATGTTGGTTCAATGGCCTATTATTTTCATCATGCACTTGATTTGTAATCCCCTCTATTGTCATGACATGTATCATGCATTTAGACCATCATACTTGCATATTTTAGCTTGACTTCATGAAGCTCCTATCCATGTTTTGACATGTTTAAGCTCTGTTTGGTGTTGATTTGGTCATGTTTGTGATGTTTCGTATAGCCACCATGTATCCTAGCTTGTTAGCTTTAAGTGTATGAGTCATGAGCATGCTTTATTTAGGTTATTTTAGTAATTTGGAATCATTTATCATGCTATTTTAGTCCATGCTCCATGCTTGTATGCTTGCATTTACCATCGTTTCAAAGCTTTGAAGAGTTGTTCTTTTGTGCCTTAAAATAGATCATTGTGCATGCCTCTTTGTTTAAGTCCTTGGGCTACCATATCAGTGGATTTTGGGGCTCCTTTTGGCATATTATAGCTCTGATTTTCCTTGATTAATTCATGCCATGCTTGGTTGTAATGGGTGTAGTGCAATTCCCTCTTTTGGCCTTGTGTACGCTTTGTTTTGTACTCGCCTTTCCTAGCATGTTGTGGCCTTGTTCCATGCATGTTTTAGCCTTATTTTGGTCTGCCCTGGGACTGTTTTAAGTCATCTTGGCTCTTTGGGGCTTGGTTGATATGGCCATGGTTTGAACCCCTTTGTTAGTCTTGAGTTTTGGGCTTTGTTGCATGCCTTACTTGCATGGCTCGGTTGATTTGGCATCATCCTTTACACATTTTTAGAGCTTGTCATGCTTGTGATTTGTCCATATTTGTCTCTTCTTAATGTGCTTGAGAGTCGACTCTTTTCATGCTTAAGTGTTGGACCTTCACATGTGCACGTTTGGGTGTGTTTTGTCCATCATTTCTTGCCACTTTGGCCACTATTTTGGACATGGCTGAGGCCTATCCATCCTTAGTGTAAGTCCATGGATCATGCATTTATGTATTGTTGTAGGCTTACCGCATTGCATGCTGTCACATCCTTGTGGTTGGTATCATTGTTGCATGCCTATGACTTTGTGTATTCCCATGCCTAGGTTGCATTGTAGTATTGTATACTTGTTGCATTGCCATGATATTTGCATGTTAGGTTGCATCACATTGTATTTGACATACTTATGTTACATTGCCTTACATTCCTATGTTGCATTGCATTGGTTACATGCTTTGCATTGTATATGGCATACATACATTGCATTATGTTTGGTTTGGGGTGTCAAACCAAACATGAAGAATGAGGGACGTTCATACTTGGAGTGACGAAACGTACCTCAATCCTCGGTCCCTGACACTCTTGATCCAACATGATAGAGTGTGTAGCATTCATTTGTTTTGTTGCATTCATTCATATTGATTTGCACACTTGACATCTTTGGTCATCATGCATCGAAATGCGTGATTGGTGGCCTGAGGGTTGAGAGCCATACTCCCTTGAGTTCATAGCATGATAGGAAGGATGGTTGTACATACATTTGGCTTGAAAATTCCATGCCATGCACTGTCTGTCCTCTGTTGCAGCAAAACCAGTGTTCTGCAGGAAGAAATAGCTGGTCGGTAACTTTCAGTGCCGGCCGACTACCAATATCCAGCCGGTGATCCCATTTTTTGGTCGATGACCATATTTCCATGGCCGGTGGTGTTTTCTCTTGGCCGGTGGCATCCCAAAGTGCTTAGGGAGTGGTTCAAAAGCAACCTTAGGATTTTCACAATTCTCAGAGGTGCAGAACAGTGCAAACAGAGGTAACAGAGGCATGACAACGGGTTTCTGAGCAAGGTGAATCGAGCATGCATCATCCAATCATTTCGAGGCGGAGCTGCGGCGGCCTTTTGAGTTTCATACTTAGTTTATTTTGTAATTAATTTGTTAATTAATTAAGGGTCTGTAATAATTAATTAGCTAGAGTAGTTAATTATTTATTTGGTTTGTATTATTCTTTCGGACCTTCCGTTGAGAGGGCGAATTTATAATAAGTGTGCGTGCGTGTGTGAATGTCTTCCAACCCCACGTCTTTCTCCCTTTTATTTACTAGCTTTTGATGGTTAGTTTAGGGCATGTTTCAATTAGCATACTTATACTCGCATGTTTGCATCATTCATTTGTATTGCATGCACCAGGCTCGGCGCATCACACTAACTGCATTGTATTTAAATTCCAAGTTGAATACATGTGTCGAATTGTCGCATCTCATATGTCACTTTAGATTAGCCGAGCCTATTCTAGTTGCATTTTGCCTGTGACGCATTAGCCATCTTAGCATGGACTTGGATCATACATTCGATTACTAACATGTTCCTTGTTTTGGCTCGGAGTACTCGGTAAGTGTTTATGCTTTAGCATCCTTGCATGCGTGTGAGTGACTGCCATGATAGCATGCTTACCATGAGGCTATGTGCTTATGTGATATAACTTCCTGAATGCCTGTAGGTGAAGGTTGGGTTGCTTGAATTAGAATAATTCATCGAAACTCGTGTTTTAGCCTACTTGCGAGTAGCAAACTTCAATCCATTTTCAAAACAAACGGATATGTGATGCTTTGTTCCAACTTAGGCAATCCAACCTATACTTGTATGCTGTGCACATCACATAGTAATTCTAAGCTAATAACTAGAATAAGAGCACATAATGTTTTCAAAACTCGATATCATGGTTAGTAGAGGCCGATCTTTGATTGGACGAGCGGGGTGCTCACGAAGTGATCTTCCCCAATCGTACCCAAGTTCCCGAGCCGAGGCAACTTTGGTGATGACGGACACGTGGCTTTAGGCATGAGTCAGGGTTTCCTAAATTCCCCCAAAATAAAATATTTAGGTGGCGACTCTGTATCTGGAAAAGCAGTCCATGTTTGACACTTCTTTCTAAAAATCAGTTTTTCAAAAGATTTGCCGGATTTGGACTCTTTGATAATTCATCGGTCTTGCATTGCACTCTACGAGATTAGATACAGGACCGTGACATTGAGTCCGAACTGTAGTGAGCCAAAATGAACAAAACGGGATTTCTCCCGGGACGTTCGGGGACGTCTACAGATGCCAATAAGGCCTTCAATTCGCAAAACAGAACAGAAACAGAGACAAATATTTCTACGATAGACACATACAAACACAAATAACCCAATTCACATGCAATTAACTCAGGATTTTCTCTTAATTACTTATTAGCCATTCTTAATCAAAGGTTAAAGAAAATCACAAGTCGGGGTTGCTACACATTTTGAATAAATGAATGTTTTCAACAAAGGTGGTTATCGTACCGTGGTTTCAGGCAAACTTGAAACCCATCTCGAATCCAAATTTTTGAAGAGCGTTTGAGAAACTCTCCGATTAGTCATGCCAAGGAGGTACTGCTTGTCAATGGCGATGTGGTACTTGCCGTAATAGCTGTTGAATCGGATGATGATGTCTATACTATCACCTCTTAACCTTGCGGTAGCCCTTTGCCGTTGATAAATCACATTCCTCTCTTGCACAACTTCCTCTTTGCTCACTCACAACCGTGTCATCTCCATTCGTCGCAGCCCATCAAGACATCTCACCTTCACTTAAGATTTGAACTCCGACCATTGTCGAAGGTAGCTAGTTGATGCAATTTTCTTCAACAACTTCTAATGCATGTCATAACCACCATATTCTAGCTAATTTTATCAAGTATTAACCAAACCCTCACTAACTAATTTACAACCCATGCTCCGATGCAACCATTCATACCTTCAATTATTTTCTCTTTTCATATTCAAATTCAACAAAGGCGTTCTTTTATTTTATTTTATTTTTTTATGTGGTCAAATGGATGAGGCATGAGAATATGTCAATGAACAATGCTACACTAGCTATGGGTGAAGGAAGAAAGGGCAACAACAGGGAGTGACATTGCCGAACATGATGCTTATAAGAGACAAACAAAACCATTATCTTTTTTCTTTAATGCAATATGTACCGTTGACAAAATGATGAAGTGGCATCGTCTCATTTACAAGATTGGACCGTCCAATCTTTTGGTAAACTACATATAAGCCACTCTCTTATTATAGTAGTAGATACATGTTTTTTCTTTCAAATGTGGCAATGCTTCATACTTTCCGTTTCATTCAAATCCAATTATAAAGAGGGTATTTTCAGAATAGAAGAAAAATAGAAAATTAGTAGAATTATTGAAAAATAATGATATTATGCATTAGACTTTAAGTTGAAAACTGAAATATAGGTTTAAGCCAAGTATGCACCTTGGACAAACTGAACATAGATCAACATTGAACAAATAGAATGGAATGTGACATTGATCAACATAGATCAACATACAAGGTAAAATAGAATGAAATGTGACAGTGATCAACAACTGTAATTGTTCTCGACGAGGTATAGTTTTGTCATACCCAGGATTCAAAACAGCTGAACCCATTGATCCTATAATCTTTAAGTAGATTAAGAATGGAAGTTGTCTCCTCATTCAAAACAAACTCTTGAAACCTCATGGTTCTATCAAGCAATGTTTTGAAAATTGGACCGGTGAGTGAATCAGAAAAGGGATTGGGTGGACGAGTCATTAGTTCAACCGTTGGGTCGAAGCAGTCAAACCGTGACATCATAATTAATATTATATAATTAAAAATATAATTATAATTACTGAAATAATAAAAAAAAGTGTTGCATAGTATTTACTAATAATATTATATAAAGTCATAATTGATAAAAAAAAAATAATAATAAAAAGAAAGTCACTAGTTTTAAAGAAATTAAAAAAAAATTAACATTCTCTCCAAATAAATTGATTGAATGCTAGATTTAATTTTGGAGGGAAATGAAATTTTCAACTCTCTCTCCATTCAAATATGATTCAAACAATTTAATTGAATCCCACATTGAAATTTTAGGTTCTCTTTGAACAATTGTTTTCCTATAAATAAGAATAGACTTTCATAATTTCTTCAAGCTTCCAATGAGACTCATTCTCATAAGAGGAGACTCTTGAAGTAGGAGTTGTTAGTCAAAATTTTGATATATATATGTATATATATATGAGAGGGTAATTTGTGTAGCCAAATTGGGCCGAGCTAGGTTGAAGTGGCGGTCAAAGATATTTGACTGAACTAGTGAATGCCTATATTTTTGGACCTAGCTACGAGACCTAGCTATGGGACCTAACTACGAGGCCTAGTTATGGAACCTAGCTACGGGACCTAGCTACTTCCTAGTGGCGGTCAAAAATGTTTGACCGAACTAATAAATGCCCAAGCAAGGTAGTCAAATAGAGAGGAGGGTCGAGCTAGAAGGAGAGCCATGCAATGTCAGCTTAGTGGTGCACTGTGCAAACATTGCACGGAGTTGCGTGTTGCACGGCTAAGCCATTGGTGGACAGAGTAGAGGGAGTCCGGTTGCACGGCAGAAAGCCGAGCAAAGACTTGTGTATCTCACTTGGCTTGCAGTAAGGTGGGTGTTAAAGGATAAGCATTATCCTTTGGAAATGTAATTCCTAGGAGGACTCTACATTGGAGAGTTAGAGTCCTATTAGGATTGTGCCATACAGAATCTACAAAAACTCAAACCAAACCTTAATCTCAGGTATTGCAATTCTTACTCTCAAATACACAGAGTTTTTGTATCTTTTGTCAACTCACTGACATAAGCATCAGAGGGGTTTTTCGACATACACCTGCCGGTTAGCTCACGTGTGTTTTCAGGTATCAAAGCGACAATGTTTGGAGGAGTGCAAACTTGGTCAGCATGATTATACGAGAAGATTATTTTATACTCGTACGATATATGTATATATATATATATATATAAGAAAGAAAAGAAAAGAAAAGAAAAGAAGAAAAATAATATAAAAAAAATTGGGTTGGTCGAGAATTGGACCGGTTCGTCAGTTTTACTGGTTGAACCACTGGTTTTTTCGATTTTTGTAAACAAGGTCGGTTTTTGGCCCAGTCTGATTTTTGTGGATCATCCGAACCAAAACTTGGTCTGATCACCAGTTCTACCAGTTGAACCGGCCGGTCCGATCCGATTTGATTCTTAAAACATTGCTGTCAAGTTCTCTTATGCTTAGTACCCACCTTTTCTTTTATTGCCTCAGAAAGCTATCAATGTTTGTTAAGTTTTATTGATTATACTCCACAATAATGTTGTGTTGTTGATCAAATGATCAGTTTCTATCTGTGACCTTTTATCTAGGAAAATAAGAAATCTATTATTGTGTTATGAAAGTATTTTGAATGTTCAAATTGTTTTCAAGTTGCTTTCGGCTGCATGGTTTGTTTGTTTCCGGCCCAACCCGTTTGGGGTCTAAGACAAAATTTTAAAGTAAGGTCTTATGATATTTAAATCTTAAATATAATTTTTCGCATTTTATTTTCATTTAAATTGATTTTTCTTGCTCTTTGAAATGTAAAATTATCAATTGAACTTTTGTAATTAAAATTTTCTAATGTGTGTTTTTCAATTCACTACGCCAAAATTGGGCTTTAGCGGCGATTTTTTACCGCCGTTAAAGGCTGTAAAACCGCCGTTAAAGCCTTTAACGGCGGTATTAACGGCGGTTTCGTTACCGCCGTTTATGCGTGTGTCGGAAAAAGTGAAACCGTCGTAAAAAGGCAAATTACCGTTGTTAAAAGTCGACCAAAAACGGCGGTTTTTTACCGCCGTAAATAGGTTCAAATTTTTCAAAAAATAATTCTTTCTTCTTGCACTCCCCAAGTTTTGAACCCAAGACCTCTCATCCACCAACACCAACCACTCTGCCACAGCCACTCTTCATGAAATATATTCCCTAAATAAATATTTAAACATTACTTTTACTTTATTGTAGATGGTTTCGCCGGAGCACGCCGGAGTTTCGCCGGAGCTCCGCCGGCAAAGACCGCCGTCATTAACGGCGGTAATGATTGGGCATTAGCGGCGGTTTTGTTACCGCCGTTAAAAGTGGGCATTAACGGCGGTTTCGTTACCGCCGTTAAAATTGGGTTTCATTACCGTCGTTAAAGACACTTTTAGTGGCGATTTTTTTAACGGCAGTAACGAAACCGCCGTTAATGATACATTAACGGCGGTATTAATGGCGGTTTTCGTTACCGCCGTTAATAGTACCTTTAACGGCGGTTTTCGTTACCGCCGTTAAAAAAACCGCCGTTAATGCCCTGTTTTGGCGTAGTGATTGATTAAATGACTAAATAGCGTACTCAGTGTACGAAACTCCCGCTTAAGTGGAGTCTGGGGATAGATTGATGTACACAGCCTTACTCCTACAAGCGAAGAGGCTGTTTCCGTGACTTGAACCCTTGACCTCCAAGCCACTAAGGAATAACTTTACCTCTACGCCAGGCCCACCCTTCGCAATTGACTAAATCTACTTAATATTTCTTATGACATAATGAATATTAGATGTAATTTTATTAATTTTAATTTAAAAAAATTTATTTCTGAAGAAGCAACTATGACAAGTATTGTTAATAATATTTTGTAATCAATGCATACATTAGGAGGGAAAAAAAAAAAAACGGTATTGTAATATAATTTAGGGTGATTGACCCATAAATCCCAAAAAGTGAACTTGTGAATCAAGCAATCCTAAATTTATTTTAATGAACAAGGAAGTCCCATTGAAAAGGATTGACTCATTTACCCATGTATCTTGCTATTGTTTGTAACAATATTGTTGTTACCTAAAATGTAGTCCCTCCATTCCAGCCACGTTAGTAAAAAGTGCACAACAGAGTTTTTAATTTTTTCCCAAACATGACATATGATACTCTAACGTGGCAAATATAACGTGACACTATAAAAAAAGGTTTAGTGTATTTTTTTTCAAATGTGACAACGTAACGGGTATGATGTGACACTTTAAAAAAAATTAAAAACTCTTTAGTGTACTTTTTTCAAATGCGACAATATGGCGGGTATGATGTAACATTCAAAAATAAATAAAAACTCCTTAGTGTACTTTTCTCAACCGTGACAACATGACGGGTATGATGTAACACTCTAAAAAAAATTAAAAACTCCTTAGTGTACTTTTTCCAAATGTGACTAGTATGATGTGACACTTAAAAAAAAATAATTAAAAACTCTTTAGTGTATTTTTCTCAAATGTGACACTCTAACATGAAATGGTGTTACACTAAAAAACTCTAAAAAACTCCTTAGTGTATTTTTCCTGAATGTGACAACGTGACGAGTATAATATGACAATTCAAAAAAAATAAAAATTCCTTAGTGTACTTTTTCCAAACGTGACAACTTGACTAATATGATATGACACTTCAAAAAAAATAAAAGTTCTTTAGTGTACTTTTTTCAAACGTGACATATGACATTTCAACGTGACAGATATGATGTGACATTATAAAAAAATTAAAAACTCTTTATTGTATTTTTCTCAAATGTGACACTCTAACGTGAAAGGTATGGTGTTACACTAAAAAACTCTTTAGTGTACTCTCCTTTTTTTTTTTTTTTTTTTTTTTTTTTTTTTTTTAAATGTAACACTCTAATGTGACGGACAAATGAATTATTACACATCCAAAAAAACTAAATAAATAATAAAAAAAAATATAAGACTATATAAATTACAAGTTCAAAATATGAGACTTATTGATCACTCACCCTTTGTTATTTACACCCCACCTCTAGAAAGATTTTGTCCATATCAATTATTTTCAAAAATGTGGACAACACCAAATGTGATTGAAGAAATTCAAAATCCCTGCTAAATTTGCCACCCCATCAATAAAGGGGCAAAATCGTCACCAAAATTCATACCACGTTTCCCTAGTGGACCTGCTAGATCACATTCCCCCATAATAGGACTTCATGGTTCATTAAAAAAAACGGAGGACCATTCCGATCAACACTCCTAAACGGGACTTTTCAATAACTTTCCCTATAATTTATTAAGTCAATTGATGTATTTTCTTTTCTCCTATGTGTTTAAATTCTTTTAAAACTTTTAATTCGGAAAATAAATCTATGATCAATATCTTTAAATTCTTATATTTCAATAAACTTTCAAGATTAAGACTCTATTTTTTTTCTTTCTAAACTATTATTGTTAGTAATTTTAAAAATTTAAAATTAAACAAAAAAAAATGACTTCATATTTTTAAAATTGTTCAAATTTACTCTCAAAATGGTTTCATATGGAAAGGAGTTTTGATTTTTTGATTTCCATAATATTTTCACCAATTATGGAAAAGTTGAAGAAGTTTCTTAATGTGAATAAAATATAACTACGTTTCACCTAATTTCACGCACCTTTTTCATTTTTCTTTTCAAATCTTTCTATAAATCCTCCAACCATATACAACGTAAAGAA
Organism: Camellia sinensis; assembly: GCF_055761805.1. Classification (NCBI taxonomy): domain Eukaryota; kingdom Viridiplantae; phylum Streptophyta; class Magnoliopsida; order Ericales; family Theaceae; genus Camellia; species Camellia sinensis. The sequence goes on along the minus strand of NC_138971.1, from coordinate 120,038,975 downwards.
AGTAATGGGATTGAAGGAGCCTTTCAACTACTCTCTTAATTGACATTGAATGTTTGTTTGTGGGCCTTATTTATGGAATAAATAACAAATAGCTGTGTTGGGCTCGTCAACAATGCCTTCGATTTGTCTTCATTCTCACCGATTGCCAAGTTTTGATTAATCTACAAAACAGAAAGGCCACACAAGAATGGCATGTGTTAACGGTTATCAATGATATTGAAGGATGTATTAGATCTTTTGATAATGTATGTGTATCTAAGGCTTCCAGACTAGTTATTATGCCTGCTCATATGTTGGCAAAATCTGTAAACACTTCTACTATTTAATATATTCTAATTTCATGTGTACTCCCAAAACAAAACAAAACAAAACAAAAATGGGGCCTTCATTAGTTGGGGGCCCAAGGCCTTAATGACATCGCACTTGGGCCGGCCCTGTCTGGTAGACTTGATGGGGGCCTGGAAACCTATGAATGGTATGGGTGCTTGCAGATTAGGTTAAGTTAGGTTAGGTTAGGTAATTTCTTATCTATCATTTGTCCGAACTTAAGTAGATTGAAAAAAAAATTCATTACTTCTATCTACTTAGTTAGTAGATGCAAATTGAGTGAGCTGTGTGGGTTGATGTAGATTGGTTTGGCGATTTGGATTTTATTGTTTTGAACCTTTTTTTCAAACTATTTATCAGTAATTTTTTACTATTTCATACCAAAAAAAAAAATTATCGTTTCATATTTCATAAATAGTAAATATAATTACTAAATAAAGGGTCCTTTTTTAACACACAAATCATAAATGCATAACTTTATTTTCATAGGAGTGTTGGCAGATCGGATTGGATTGAATGACTTCCCATCAACTATCCGTCTGAACTTGGATAGATTGAGAAAAATATATATATGTATCCATCTAACCATTGAAACCGTCTATAACGTGATGTATTGGTTTGGATCATTTAATTTTGACGGATCAAGCAGATATTTGTCCACTCCTAATAGAAGGTAGTTTGGATTTGGTTTTGGTTTTGGTTTTGGTTTCCACAAAATACTTTTTGAAAAATTTTACTTTTTTATTTTCTGTATTTTTTTGTTTTCAATGAATTTTTTTAATACTTTAAGCAATTTTTTTTTTTAATTTTTAGACACACCTAACAAAAATATACATAAAAAGTATAATATTTGTGAAAAAATCTTTTAAAAAATCACTAAATATCAAAAATATAAAAAAATATAAAAATTCAATATATTTTTCATATTTTTGCGTATTTATTAATTTTTTAAAATATTTTTTCACAAATATTTTACTATTTAGATACATCTAAGTAAGGTGCATCTAAAAAAATAAAAAAAAATTGTTTAAAATTTTAAAAATATTCACTAAAAAAAAAACACGTAAAATAAAAGTTCAATTTCTGAAAAACTGAATAAAAAAACACTAAATAGTTCTTGTGAATGTTGTAGGAAGGCGTATCTTTGAAGAGAATTGAATATGTAGTAGTAGGGCTGCAAACGAGCCGAGCCGAGCCGAGTATGTTTGGGTTTGTTTATTAAGATTTTAACGAATTTAAACTCGAACTCGAACTTAATAAAAATTTAACGAACTGAGCTCGAGCCGAGTTAGCTTAAGCTTGACTCGAGCTCGAGCCTGTTTACAAGCCTTAACGAGTCAAAAAATTTATAAATTCATACTTGCTTATGAGACTAAAGTTACAATTAAAACTTTGATTATACAATTATATATACAATATATATAAACATACTAAAAAAAAGTCAATAATTTACCAAAATAATAATATTTACTGCCACTATTATATAAATGTACTATCTATAGTTAACTATGATTTACATTTATATTTTTTAAATATATAAATAACATATTTATCTTATTTTTTATACACATTTTTACATTATTTAATATGTAAATAATAAATATTAAACGAGCTAAGTTTTAGAATGTTTGAGTTTGTTTATTAAAAATTTAACAAGGTCGATCTCGAACGCAAAAAAAAATTAACGAACCGAGTTTGAACGAGCTCTTACCGAGTTGAGCTCCAACCTGTTCACGAACGAATCTGTCCATTTGCAGTCCTATGTAGTAGTGTATATATTAATGTCCGCAATAAAGGTTAATTATACGATATAGGCCTTATTTGGAAAGTTGACTACTTTAGTAGGCTATTTTAATTTTTAGCTGTTTTAGTAAGTTAAAATATTTGTGTTTGAGAAGATGATTGATTTTTTTTGTAATTGGATGTGATATTACTGAGAAAAAAGTGAAATGATTATGCATTTGATATGATATTTTATTTTATTTTATTTTATTGACTATTTTAACTTATTTTGTTATTTTGTGAATTTTAACCTAAAAAAAAAAAAAAAAATAGTTTCCCAAACAGCCCTGTAGTTTATGTTGGGTTATTATGAATTTTTTATTATCCTTTTTCTTATTGAGACTTGTGTGGGTTAAATTGAGTAGAGAGAGAAATAAAATTGACTTAATAAAAGAAAATAGAAAATAACTCTTGCATTATCTTGCACATTTTTCGTATGGAAAATACTACACGAACGTACATATTATATGAACTGAATTTACGTATTATATAAAAAAATTAATCTCATCAAATTCTGTGTGCTCCACGATTTTTTTTTAAATTAATAAAAACAAGTCACATCAATAAATACACGTATGTCAAATATATTTATTTGTATAGCACCACTCTTTCCGTATATACTGGGTATAGTTTATCGATAAACATGTTGGTTGTCCTGATAACAGGTCTCACCCTTAATTACCGAGTCATTTTCCTTTTGAATAGTATGTTGCAAGCCATTATTTAATTGGGCCAGGGACGGAGTTAGTGAGGAACTAGGGCTCACGTGTCTCTTGGACTTTTATTTTTTATTTTTTATGAAGTCGTAATTTCATCAAAAGTCTATTAAATATTTACAGCAGTAGTCCTACACACTCTATTAGAGGGCTCACCTAAAGTCTACTAGGGGAGTTTGGTTTTCATACTTTGCTGACAGTGCTTCATTTTCACGTGTCTCTAAACACTTATTTTCATGTACAAAAATATTAAAAAATAATAAATAACTTTAATTCAATTTGGTTTGATTTAAAATCGGGAATCCGACATATTTGAAAAGTTTAGGTTGCGTTTGGTTGTATTTTGTAAATGTAATTTGAGAGTATGAATTATATTTTGAATTTGTGTGTTGTAGAATTATGATTTGAGTGTAGAAAATTTGTTTGGTAAAGAATTTTGAAAATAGTTTTGGAAAAGAGGTTTGATTTGAGTGGGGAATTATTGATGTGATATTTGATATGTGATATAAAAATTTACAACTCATAACTAAATATACAACTCAAAATTATTTTAAAGCACATTAAAAATTAAAAAAATTTCAGAATTTTTTTTTCCAATTATATAAATCAATTGCAAAAAAAAAAAAAAAAAAAATCCTGTACAGCAGAGGACATCCGGGTGGATGTCCCCAAGGACGTCCGGGCGGTAGTCCCTAAGGACGTCCGGGTGGTCTTCCCCTGGCCAAAATTTTCACAAAAAACGCGGCTGTAATACAGAGCTCTCTGCAGAGGTTTGGAAAGTTGATTCCAAACACACAACCAAACATCATACTGAAATACACCTGTGAAATTACATTTTGAATTCACAACCAAACAGAGCCTTAACTTTTTTCAAAATCATAACCAAAATTGAAATTAATAAAAGTCAAACCAATCTAACAGTTTGGACCAGTTTAGGTTAAGTTTGGCATATATAAAATAATTTATCTTTTTATCTTTTTTCCATCACATCACCTTTCTACTTTTCTGCACATCTTTTCGTAAAAACACAAAAAGTACACTTATTTAAGTAATCCCAAACAACCCCTTACTGATTCTACCATTTTTTTTTGTTGTAAATTAGTGGTATTTCTACAAAATATTTACAAATTCATGAAAAAGCTTGTAACTTGAATTATTAAAATTGATAAAATTTTCCATTGATTTGCAATTTTTTTGAAAACTTGCACTGAATTGCAATTTTTTTTTTTTTTTTTTTGAAAAATGATATACAAGCCCATTTCTAGACTCAATGAGGTATAAGTGAGATGATTGATGGAATTGGGGTCACTGCTGTGCCTTGGCACAGCAGTGACTGTTGTGCCTCATTTTGTGGTGCATTATGAATTTATTTTTATAATTTGAACCGTTCATGTTGTAAGGTTTATTGAGTACTTCATGCTTACCAAAAATCATATTAATCGGATACCAATAACTATATGATTGATACCCAAAAAAATAAACAAGAAGTTTTTCTTTTGAAAAATAGTATAAAAATATGCAAGTCGATCATATAGTTATTGATATCCGATTAATATAATTTTTGGTACGTTTGAAGTACTCAACAAATTCTACAAAATGAACGGTTCAGATTATAAAAATAAGCCCATAATGCATTTCAAAATGAGGCACAGCAGTGACCCCAAGTCCGATGATTGATTAATGATTAAATAAATATGTGAGAAAAAATTACCATACATATTTAAATTGATTGTCATATTATTAAATTTGAAAATTAACTATGATTTTTTAATCAGAATGAGTCACGTTTAAGATGACTCATGTTTAAATGCTATCATATTAATATTATTAATGTCTTCTATAGCTATATTTTATGAAATCATAAAATTTAGAATTGTGCTATATCTCTTAATATATTATTTCTATTTTGCTTTCTAATAAGGTGGAAGGGAGTGTGGATCTATCTATGGTCTATTCCACATTATTAGGGATTTATTGAAAGGTACTTAATTAGATCTCCTAAGTATTTTTCTAAAATTTAAGTTCTAGACTCTTAAATGGACATTATAATTTTTTAAAATGAAATATAGAGGGCATGAGATAAAGTTGGCAGAGTAATGATTCCTTATTAAGTTTTTAACATATATAGTCTGTGGAAATCTGGACAATTTATAAACAAATGATTAATCCATAACTAATAAAACAATGTTAGTAACTTAGACATTAAACACAGAATAAAATATAAATATCTCATAAAGGGTGGGACTCACATGATGTGAGGTTCACTTTTTACGAGACATCTATGTTTATTTTGGTGGTGCTACATGTACCAATTAGTATACTAACTAGTATACTAATACTAGTTATGACATTATTATTAACCTCACTCATTACTTACATTACAAATACAAAAAACATCTTAAATTATGTCACATCATCAATTGGTACACTAGTTAATATATTAATTAGTGCATATAGTATTATTCTTAATTCTATATTTAGCTTTTTGTGCCCTTAAAGTTATTGTGATTAATATCGCAATTGCAAGAGAGTTATTCATGTTTGATTTGTAGGATTATAACTTAGAATTGAGATTGTTAGTTTATGAATTTACAATTTCATGTTTGATTGCAAATTTTATTAACCGAATTACATATATGTCGAACATTCAATCTGACAAAATTAGAGAATTTTTAATATTATGAGAGGTTAGGGATCATAATTTCAAATATAAAAGGAAAAAAAATGAATACTTAATAAATGGGTATCTCACTAATTTAATTGGATAAATAACCCTACACTAATTTATGAAATTATTAATCCTTTTATTAATCATTGTGAATGTGACCATTCTCTCTCCATATAAATACAAGGAAAGACTATACTACACTCTGAACCGTATGCATTTTATAACTAAATAAAAAAATGACATAATTTTATATTTTCTGAATCATAATTAAAAAAAAAATATAACTAAACAATAGATGAGATATAACTAAAGATCTCATTAATCATAATTAAAAAAGAAAATGGCATAAAGATGCATATGATAGGAGTGTGTATAATACGATTTCCCTTACATATATATAGGTAGGTTGAACAAGAACACAATTGCAAGAGATTTTTTTGTAACAATGGTGGCTTCCTTCAAGTTTTTTGCTGTCATTCTTCTTTCGAGTATCGATGGCAAAAGTAAGGTTCTTCTTTTTTTTCAAAAATTCTTTTATATATATATATAATTAGAGTATATATATATATATATATATATGTGTGTGTGTGTGTGTGTGTCATATATGTATTTTATTTTATCATAATGACTCCAAAACTAAAATCACACAAAATATCGAGAATGTGCACGTCTGCACAAAGAGATCATTCTGTTGATATTTTTATTATTTTCACCCAAAATGAACTTTATCATATTAACAAGTGTATATATATTATATATTTTGAATTTAATTCTATGAATTAGAGTTACTCATAGTTGAAAATTGAATTACAGGTTTAAGCCAAGAATGTGGCTTGGACAATCTGAACATAGATCAACATCGGACGGATAGGATAATACAAGGTAAAACCAGAATGGAGAGTGACAGTGATCAACACCTGCAATTGTTTCCTACAAGGCATAGCTTTGTCATGTGCAGGATTCAAAACAGCTGAACCAGTTGATCCTGCAATTTTTAAACTGATTGACAATGGACTATGTGCCGTCCTTCCAAACAAATTCTTGAAACCTCATGACACTGTCAAGTTCGCCTATGCTTGGGACCCTCCTTTTTTTATGTTCCCTCGGAGAGTTATCAGTGTCTGTTGATCAAAATGATCAGTATCTTTCTATCTAACGACCTTTTATCTATGCCATAGTAAGAAGTTTGTTATTATTGAGTTTTGAATTAGAAGTAACAAGTATTTGAATGTCCAAAATGTTTTCAAGTTGGTTTTGGCTTCTGGGCTTTTTCATATGCAATTATCAGTTGATCTCCACTTTAGCTCTGTTGTTATTTTACAAATGGCGTATTGCCTTTCATTTACAGCAAGAAAGTGTTGCTTATCCACCCAAAAAAAAGAGAAAGTGTTGCTGATCTTTGTGAAACTGAACCTAGTTGTTCTCACCTGGAAACTCCAAGCTACCCTTCCGTACAACTCTAGAATTTCTGAGCTTCCAGGCTATAATCTGGATTTCAATTTAAAATAAAAAATAAATAAAATAATATATATTGTATACAAAATCAAAAATCTATGTCATTCAAAATAGGGATTAGTATCAGGAATAGCAGGCCTAGACATAAGCAACTGTGGAAAAGATAAAATCCTAACCTCAGCATCAGCTACGGAAGAAATAAGTGCATGTCAAAGCCCGAAGACGACCTATTTTAACAAGATTGTAAGACTTGGACAAACAATCAAGATGGAAACAAATGGTTGCGCCCGCAAGCTACCTACGCATCCTTTATAAGGAATCAAACCAGGGTAGTTCTAAGGCAAGAATGCAAATGATATGCACAAAGAAACTTTGAAAGCTGGACTAACACGCTACGCGAAGCCGGCTATCTTGAAAACTCATGATCATGCGAGATAATGCAATAAGCAGTAACAGATGCAATAAGCAAGATAACGAGATAATAACATGTGAATGAGCAGCTTCAAGCCTAAAACCAGCACAGGTTCCATGCAAAAAGATAAAACCACACTCTAACTGTGCCAAAACAAGAGACGAGGAAAGAAAACATCGCTCAAGGTTGCGTTTTATGCTTCTTGAGAAATCAAGAAATGAAAATCGCTCAGGCTCGTGCTTCACACGTCCCGAGAAACTGAAGAATGAAAATCGCTCGAGGTCGCGTTTCACGCATCCCGAGAAACAGAGGGATGAAAATCGCTCGGGGTCGTGTTTCACACATCCCGAGAAACAAGAAATCGCTCAAGGTCGCATTTCACGCATCTTGAGAAACAAGAAAGACCACTCGGCTCGCGCTTCGTGCATCCCAAGAAACAAGAGAACGAAAACCGCTCGGGGTCGCATTTCACGCGTCCCGAGAAACAAGAGACCGCTCAAGGTCACATTTTATGCATCTTGAGAAACAAGAAACACCGCTTGGGCTCACACTTCGCACGTCTTGAGAAACAAAAGAACCCACTTGGGCTCGCGATACACGCGTCCCGAGAAACAAGAAAAACTACTCGGGCTCGCATTTCACGCGTCCCGAGATTAAACATGCCCAGAGCCGCATGTCACGCGTCCTGAGATACACGAGAAACAAAAACCGTTCGGGCTCGCGCTTCACACGTCCCGAAATAAAACACACCCAGGGCCGTGCATCACGTGTCCTGAGATATAAGAAAAACCACTCGAGCTTGCGTTTCACGGGTCCCGAGATGAAACACGCCCAGGGCCGTACGTCACGCATCCTGAGATACAAGAAAAACTGCTCGGGCTCGCGCTTCACGTGTCCCGAGATAAAACACGCCCAGGGCCGCGCGCCACGCGTCTTGAGATACAAGAAAAATTGCTTGGGCTCACGCTTTACGCGTCCCAAGATAAAACACGCCCAGGGCCGCATGTCACGCATCCTGAGATATAAGAAAAATCGCTCGGGCTTACGCTTCATACGTCCTGAGATGAAACACGCCTAGGGTCGCGTGTCACACGTCCTGAGATGCAACAGAGAGGTATGCGATCGATGCACAAAAGGAGCACGTGTGATAGATGCACAAAGGAAAAAGTCAATTCAGTAACAACACATATTCTATACAAGATGGACAACCGATGTATGATGTTAATTGAAAGCATGTTCTATGCAAGAAACAAAAGCATATCCTATGCATGAAATAAGGGCATATTCTATGCGAAATAGTTGACTGCGTGTTCTACGCAAGAAACATAACTGATGCAAGACACGCGTGCGGCATGCTTATGTGAAATGCATATTCTATGAGCAAATCTATGCAAAATTGACAACATGTGCTATGCATGAATTATAAACGATGCAAAACACGTATGTATGTGAAATGCATATTCTATGCAATGAAAGAGAGCAAAGGCATAAAACGAATAAAAATGACATTCGATGGCGCCTTCCGATTTACTTCTTAGAGGAATTGCAATACATTCAAAAGGATACACCTCGTTCACATTGACAAGGGATGAACATCTTAGAAACAATTTGAACCCAACAATGAACATTCCTTACACTTCTTGGGAAACAAAGACACAAAACAACATCAGGACACAAAGGAAGGCCACCGGCCACTTGCTGGCCACAAGGGGAGGTTGCCGGCCACCTGCCAGCCATCAAAAACCGATGGTAGTTCAGGGCTTTTTGGTCTTTTCGCGCACCGGTCTTTAAGTATAAGCCTTAAGGTTTCATTTCCTTGCAACCCTAGGTCCAAAATCTTTCTCTCTCTCTAAACACTTTCTCTCTCTAGATCTGAGCTTTTTATGCGTTTTCCAATACCCCACGCGAACTTTATTCATTAAACCCTCGTAGTTCTCTTCCTTTTGAACCGATCAAAATTTGTCTTCGACGCTGTTTTCCTCATTTTCACCCTTCTAGGCTTGTTCTTTTCGAGTTTCTCTCAAGTTTCGCGACCTTTTCCGGGCTTTGACTTTTTCTCTCATTTTCTCTCTCCTAGGATTGACTTTTTCCAAGTTTACCCTTTTTTCTCTATTTTTCTTCACTTTTCACCTACTTTTCACCCATTTCATAGATGACAGATGAGATTCCACATGATGGGGCCCCTCCAAAGATTCCCCCGTATTTTCACCTGTTGCTGAGGTAGAGGAGCCAGTCGTTGCCGAGGCTGGCGAGGCAGCTAAGGGCATTGAGGCTAATCTCGAGGCGGAGTTTGAGCCGGAGTCGCTACCATTGAGGGTACAGCCTTTTGATCCAGCGAGATATCATCTTCGCATGCATATCTTGCCGCCCAGAGGCATTAGGCGGTTCAACGACTTTGCTCACGGTGTACCAAAGGACCTCCTACTGCGGGAGCTGGCCTCCGATCTTTCATCTAGCGCTACTGAGGTATGAACTCTGTTTTCATGCATTCATGCCCGTCTTTTAACTACATTTTGTGCATTGCCTTTCATCTGACTGTACTTTTATCACTGCCTTATTTGATTCATCTGTTCTTTGCCACAAGAAGAGTCTCGTGCCTATAGGGGGTACGGAGCTACGACTACGAGAGATTAGTATGACGAGCTCCCTATAGGAGTTCGTGATATTGTTGATGAGACCGGCTTCGGCCTTTTCTGCTCCGGACTAACATGGGTCATTGCGAGCCGTCCTCTTTTAGGCGCGCTTGTGGAGAGGTAGTGGGACACTACCAACTCCTTCCACTTCTCTAGTATCGGGGAGATGACGATGACTCCCTACGACTTTTCCATGATCACCGGCTTAGGAGTAGGGGGTGATCCGATCCCTTTCGACATAGACATGGGGGAGTAGGAAGCCACCTAGATCGAGCTGTTAGGAGCACGTCCACCCTTATACCAACCAACTATGGTCAGATATGGTTGGTTTGCTGAGTAGTTCCGAGAGAGCGTGCCAAAGACATTAGAGGAGATGGAGCAGTATGCCAGAGGCTTTCTTATGTCTGTCATCGGTACCACCTTGTTTTCGAACAAGTGGAACATCATGGGCTTATATCTGTTGAGCGCCTTGGTGACCCTTCCCCGGGTACGTTTCTATGACTGGGGCAGAGCCGGCCTCGCCATCCTGTATGGCTACATGAGCTCTACCTCCTGCCTAAGGGGAGAGCTGATCGGAGGCTATTGGCGAGCCTGGGAAATATGCATTTTAGTTTCCTCTTTGTACTTTACATTTTCTACTTTACATCTGTTTAACACCTGTGCTTTCTGTTTCGCACTTTCTGTACCTATTCATGCTGTAAGCTCTCTGCTTTGCACTTTCTATATCTGTTCAGGCTGTATGTTTTCTGCTTTGCACTTTCTACATTTGCTCATACATTGTTGATTACATATTACTGCGCTTTCTTTGCAATTGTGGGTTTATGCTTATTTCCCAACTCTTGCCCTAGGGCCCGTGGAGGAGCTTCCCCTGATGGTCCCTCACTCGAGGCAGTATGATGGCCGATGTTAGCGCAGGAGCCGCAAGTCTTTCACATTCTTCCGCTATTATTTTGACACAGTGGCCGTCCACGTGGTATCCCAAAACATAGTCATTTTTGCTTTATAACTATTCTGATTCATTCTTTAGTAACTGATAGCAACTAATAATTTGTACACTCTTTGTTTGTAGATCGCGTGACAGCCTTGGGCCATGATGTCGGCTGGGGTGCGGGACCAGTACGCAGGGGCCTGGGCCACTTCTCATTTTCGGATCCTACTTAAGGGACCAATCTGCCGGGCTTGGTTCCTGAGTGAGCGGTTCGTCTGCTAGACCGTAGGCTTGCCGGATCCAGTTGTTCCGATGCCACCTCTAGAGTCCATGAGGATAGCAGACAGCCTATCCATTGATGCAGTCACTCAGTTCATGGTGGGCTTGGATGCTGATTACTTCAGAGCAGAGGGCGACTTTTATTCAAACCCACCTCATGCAACCTCTGATAGAAGCTCACGGAGGCGAGGGCTCCTGCGGCGAGAGAGGCGACTAGGGCGACCAGGGCCCGTGCTAGAGGGGTTCTACCTGCGGAGCAGAGCACTCGTTGGCCAGAGCTTCCCACCACACTCACATGCTGGCGGCATACTGGGGCTGCTTTCCAAATCCCGATTGAGCTTGCAGAGGCTGGGCACGAGCTTGTCGGAGTTCGAGTCTCATCCCAGGTATGGACCACACTTTATGATTTACACCCCACACTTCATTTCAGATATGTTTATTGCGAACACTGATCATTCAAATGCATTTGCAGGCATCCATAGAGTACACGGGGAGCTGTCTCGAGCTGATAGCTTCCATGATGGGTATGGTGTAGAGGAGGGAGACGCTGCTCGGTCTCCACTGTATCCAGGTAATTTCCTTCAGTTTACACTTCATGCCATCATATTTCCACTGATATACTGGCATTTCAACTGTAGTCTTCCCCAAACTGAACTGATACACTACATGGGCATACTGCATTCACACACTGTACTCATATTGTATCTGATTTCTGCATACCGCTTATTCTACATACTATGCTTGTATCTAATACACACACTGTGACTGATATGTTGACAACTATCCTTTTCAAATCCCATCTGTACGGATGGCTTTGGCGGTAGCAGCAACACCAGCACAGGCAGTACCTTCTCTAGCAGCAGGGATGAGAGGCAGAGATAGGGGCACCCGAGGCCAGAGTAGTCCTCCTGAGCCCGTCTTGAGCGATGACAATGCTGAGACTAGTGACTTTGAGGAGGTAGCGAGTCGGCATTCTGAGTTATCCGAGAGTGGAGACGATGATACTGGCTCGGGTTTTGAGAGCGGAGGTGACGATGCCAGAGAGAGTTCTGGGGCAGAGAGCGGAGATGATATCGGCTCGGGTTCAGAGTCTGATTTCGACAGCGGCGCTGATAGAGATAGTGCCCCAGAGTTCTCTCATTCAAGGAAGAGGACGAAGATGGCCTCTCGGGCCTGAGGCGACTGGCGCTAATTTTTTTGTACTTTTGCTTAGTTTCTTTTTGTTTAGTAGCATTAGCAGATGTACAACTTCAGATAGGTTTATTTTGCTTTGAAAACTTTTACTTCTCTTTTGTAAAAAAACTATGATCGAAATAAAACCTCGCAGTTTTTATAAAAAGTGTTGTCATTTTTGCATCATGAGCACCATATTTGCATGAAATGGACATGGAATCAAAGTTGCCAACGAAAACTAAACACTTGATTAAAACAATGTTCTTAATCGGGTAATGAGCCGACCAACAACCGAAATACAAAATACAAAATACAACTCGATAAACAAAACAAAAACAACTTAAATACAGATAAACAAACTTGTTAAAACCAAAAAGACTCAAAACAAGACTTTAAAACACACAAAGATCAAAACAAAACACATGCTTCCAGCACTGCTTAGCACACAGGTGGATGGCAAGCCTAAAAAGAAGGCTGTCGGCTAGAGATAGAGCTTGTCGGTCACAGAGACTGGCCTGTCGGCTACAAATGTGAGAATCGCTAGATTGTTGACAGCTGGCTTCCACTCATAGCCTTATCTTCTACAAAAGGTTCAGCTTTGTGATTTATCTTTAGAACCTCATTTCAGCTGCAATTTTTTCCACAAATGGAGCCATTTTTTGCCGAAAAGCTCTTGGATTGGATAGCGACTTTAGACGGCATGGAAAAGGTAAATTTCTAGGGTTTCGGCATAAATGCACTTTTTTCGTTGAGTTGAACTCCACTTTGTTTTCCATTCCTGCATGTCACAGCCCGATGCTGGGACCCAATTACATGCGTATTTAGCTTCGGGGGACAAGAAATATGCCCGACAATTGAAGAATTTCAGGCACTAATGGAATCCCGACGCGATGAGTAAATCATGCCTCAGCCCCGTTTTGGCCACACCCAAGCTTTGGAACGGATGTGTGGGCTTACTCTGCATGAGGCTCGATTTTTGGCCCATAACGGAGAGTTGGACATACCTAGCTTGATTCATCGATTTTCCGACATCGGTGACAAAGGCGACCTTCTCTGGCGAGGTTTTCGGCAATATGCCCTCTGCTTATGTATGCTTGCTCATTTCCTTCTTGCCCCTAGTTTCAGTGGGTCCAACATTCGGTTGATCGAAGTGGCCCAAGGTTTGAAAGAAGGCAAAAGGTACATTGACTGGTGCTGGCCGAGACCTTGATGGGCTTAGAAACCTTTCATCGGCGAGAGACTACTAGATTCACGGGGAGCTCACCACTCAGATATTGTTTTCCATCCTTTCTCATATGTGTTTTTCACATCACTTGGCACTCATGCTTTATTTTTCTCTCAAAACCCTTTTCTCACTTTTCTCTCAGCATACATCTCTTTGTTCTTTAATCTCTTTTTTTCTTTCATCCCTCCCCAGGTGTGGCTTATGAATAAGCTGAAGGTAGTGGACTCTTGCCCTGAGTACTCAGCTCGAGGCTATTTTTTTGCCACCGACTAGTGGATTTCCCGAATGAGGGGTGGTGGTGCAACTGGATGTGCAAGAGGTCTGCTGCTAACATAGCCTGGCGTTGCCTCTGGCTTAATCTGGCCTAGATGAGTTACAGCATGGCTCGGCAACCTGGTATACAGTTGATCAACTTTATATATTATGTGTTCTACTTCCTTTTCCGGTTCAGACGTTAGTTTGGACATGATCAAATCTGTCCAGAAGAGGGGGTAGAGTACCCGATTTCATTCCCTATCCGTGGTTCACACTTGGCTAAGTACCTCACTACTTGGAGGACAAGAGAGTTTCTAGCCATTGGCCCTACTTTCAGTTTCACCCTTTCTGGCGAATGCTTAGCTTGGCTCGAGGATGACGCACAAACAGGGCCCACTTTGGCTTCAGAAGCTTTCACAAGCACGAGCAGAGGACGCAGGAGCACCTGACTCACCTATGCCCCTAGTTTATTGCTTTGATCTTTCTTTTCAAGTTTTTTTGAATGTAATAAAAGAAACTTTGATTTGTATCAGAGAGTTGAAAAACTTTTATGTTGAAATCAATGAAATTAAAGTTGTGAGCACTAAAAATTTTCTTTTTGGTCCAAAAATAGTCTAAGTTGTAAAAGGTAAAATTTGAACAAAATAAACTTTTATTAAAACTTTTCAAAACCATTTTCGAAAAGCATCACCGCCTGACACGCACAAAATCGATCCTCAAGATGTACAACCCCGAATCGAAGATCAGAAATGCCCTTGACTGGATAACACTACTCTGCATTGTAACCAGCTCTTCTTTCAGGATGAAGATCACAACCAAACTCCCAGGTAAATGACCTAATCAAACACATGGACAAGACAATTGAGTTGGAAATGATTACGGCCGAACTTCAAGATGAAGTTGCCTACACATCCCAAAGACAGGAATCATGCCTTACGTAGTTCGGTTCAGGTTCATTCAAGTATTTACTCTCTCCTTTTGCGCTCTAACTTTTTCCAAAGTCGCCCTTTAGGGTTTTAAACCTTGTGAGCTTAGTTTTTCTTTGTTTCTAATTTTTCATGCTCTAACTTTTGTTTAGGTCGCCCTTTCGAGTTTTTGGCCTAACGAGCCTCTCAGGGATAGTATTTCTTCAACTTATCCATGTTGATCGGTTATGAAAATTCCAGGCCATCTAAGTCCATGAGAATAACAGCTCCACCTGAGCAAATGGTTTTGATGATGTAAGGACCAGTCCAATTGGGTCTGAACTTGCCCTTAAGGTCGTGAATGGAAGCTCGGTCGTCTTTCAGCACCATATGCCCCTCTTTGAGATTCGGGGACTTAACGTTCTTGCTAAAAGCCCTAGCAATTCTGCGCTGGTAACCCTGAACGTGATACAATGCTTTCAGCCTTCTTTCATCAAACAGCATTAGCTCCTCAAATCTGCTCTGTTGCCAGTCCGCCTCTGTTATTTGACACTCAGCCATAACTCTTAGCAACGGGACTTGTATTTCACTTGGCAGAACAGCTTCCATTCTGTAGACAAGAGAATAAGGAGTTGCCCTTATAGACGTTCGAATTGAAGTTCTATAGCCCCAAAGTACGAATGACAATTTATCTGGCCAGTCCTTGTAGGTCTCAACCATCTTCTGCAAGTTATTCTTGATGTTCTTGTTGGCGACTTCAACGGCTTTATTGGTTTGTGGCCGGTATGTAGATGACTTATGAAAAGCCACATTGTATTTCTCCAACAAGTCTATTACCTCTTTCTTGAAGTGGGAGCCATTATCTAATATGATCTCGTTTGGGACTCCGTATCGGCAAATGATATTGTTTCTGATGAACTTGGCCACATGCGATGCTTTCAACACTGCATAGGACTGTGCTTCCACCCACTTTGTAAAGTAATCAATTGCCACCAAGATATATTCATGCCCATTCGACCCTTTTGGTGTGACTGCGCCGATGACATCGTTTCCCTAGACTGAGAAAGGTCACGACGAAGTCATGTTGTACAGTTTTGACGGCGGGATGTTCATGCGATTAGTATGAATCTGGCATTTGTGGCATCGTTGAACAAAACGAATACAATCTTTCTACACAGTAGACCAGTAGTAACCTCACCTGAGAATCTTCTAAGCTAACATCACTCTATTCATGTGCACTCCGCACTCTCCTCTATGGGTGGCCTTCATCAGGCGTTTTGAGTCCTCTTCTTCGACACACAACTTGTGCATTCCCAAATGACCTCTTTTATACAGTTTACCTCCGCAGATGATAAATTAGACGGCCATTCGCTGTGTTCCCCTTTTGTCCTTGGCATTTGCCCCTGGTGGATAAATCTTATTTTCCAAGAAGTTCCAAATATCGTAGTACCAAGGGTTTTTGTCTTGCAGTTCATCTATTACGGTGATAGTTTCATAAGCTGGCGTATATCTCTGCTCAATGATAATCGGACACATCTGGACTCCAAGCGGGATGTCTACCATAGAAGATAGAGTTGCTAAAGCATCAACGAACCTGTTGTTCTCTCTCAATAGATGCCTGAAAGTCAGCTTTTTAAACCTAGGAATCAGAACATCCAAGGTCTGGTGATAAGCCTTCATCTTTTCTTCTTTGACCTTCTAGTCTCCATTTTCTTGAGAAACAACTAACTTTGAGTCCCCGATGACATCCAACCTTTTTGCCACTAGTTCTAGGGCTGCTTCCAAACTAGTGATACATGCCTCATATTCTGCTTCGTTATTGGACACCTTGAACTGGAGTTTGAAGGCTAAAGGTATATGGGAGTTATCAAGTGTTATCAACAACACACCTATCCCATAACTGTACTGATTGGATGCTCTGTCAAAGTACATCATCTAAGTCTCCTCCTCGACTTGCAGAATGGCTTTATCTAGGAACAGGTATTCCATCACCTTATCCCCCTCTACTGAGTGGTCTGCCAGGAACTCCGCTACGGCTCTTTCCTTGACCAACTTGTGGGTGACATATTTGAGATCAAATTCGGAAAGGAGAAGCAGCCAACGGGCTAGCCTACCTATAAGCGTTGGTTTCTCAAAAAGATATTTGATGGGATCTAATCTCAAAACCAAGATTACAGAGTGAGCTAACAAGTAGTGTCTCAACTTTCTGGTAGCCCATACCAAGGCTAGGCAAGCTTTCTCCAACGGAGTACAGCGGGTCTCATAATCCAGCATTTTCTTGCTCAAATAATAGATGGCTTTCTCTATCATATCCTTAGATTCTTGAGCAAGCATGTATTCCATAGTTGTTTCTGTTACTGACAGGTACAGAATCAAAGGCTTCTCTGACTTTGGCAGCGACAACACAGGCAAATTCTGAAGGTACTGCTTAATCTGCTCAAAGGCGAATTGACATTGATCATCTCATCAGAATTTCTTCCCTTTATTCAGGAGACCAAAAAGTGGTTCACAAGTCAAGGTTAATTTGGAAATAAACCGTCTTATGAATTGCACTTTACCCAGAAAGCCTTGCACCTCTTTTTTAGTCCTTGGTGGTGGCATTTCTAGAATGGCCTTGATTTTGGAAAGATCTACTTCGATGCCCCTCTGTGTGATCAAAAAGCCTACCATTTTTCTTGCTGTTACGCCGAAAGTGCATTTTTACAGATTCAACCTTAGTTTGTATTCTTTGATCCATTGAAAGAATTTCTTTAAGGTAGTGTAGTGGCCCTCTCTTTCTTTGGACTTGACAATCATGTCGTCCATGCACACCTCAACCTCTTTCTGGATCATGTCATGCAGAATAGTGGTTGCAGCCCTCTGATAGGTAGCCCCGACATTCTTCAACCCAAACAACATAACCCGATAGCAGTAGGTACCCCACGGTGTAGTAAATGCATTTTTCTCGAGTGCCATCAGAATCTGGTTATACCTGAAAAACCCGTCCATGAAGGATAGAAATGCATGGCCCACAGTGAAGTCCACTAACTTATCAATGTGCGACAAAGAAAAGTCATCCTTCAGACTGGCTCTGTTCAAATCTCAGAAGTCCACACACACCCGGATTCTACCATCCTTTTGCGGCACTGGGACAATGTTAGCCAATCAAGTCGAATATTCAGATACTAACAAGAAACCTGCCTCGATCTGCTTGGTGACCTCTTCTTTGATTTTCAACGCCCAATCCGGACGTATTCTTCGCAACTCCTGTATGACGAGTCAGGCTTCACGGTCAAGAGGGATTCGATGCTGTACAATCTCAGGATCGATTCCAGGCATGTCTTCGTAGGACCACGCGAAAACATCTTTGAAATCTTTTAATAAAGCGACTAAGTGCTCACGCTCCTCCGAAGACAACGTAGACCCTATGTAGACCAGACGTGGATCCTTCTCAGTACCCACATTAATAGGAATGATTTCATCAGCACAGGGTTTTGCAAACCTCTCATTCTCTCGATTAATGAAGTTTTTCAAAACCAAAAGAATTCCTTCCTCTTCATTTTCATTAGAATTCTAAAAATCTTGGTTAATACAATAAATAAGTGGCACAGAGAAATACTCAAAATCGGCAGCGCTCTCATTCATAAGGTCCAACTCTTCAGTTACAACCGACTCAAAAGAAAAAGAAAAAGAGGACCTGGACAAGACCTTGGCATCTAGGTTATCACCCCCAGGAATACTAGACTCAGACTCAGAAGAACCAGAATCCGATTCTGACTCCACAGACTCTGTGGAATCAGATTCTAGCCAATCACCCGACTCAGAGCTAAATAGGTAGCCCTCCTCCAGCTGCCAGATAAGAGATGACACCTCCAATGCATCCAAAATGTTGTTGGATGGGTTCACACCCGGTTGGTCCCTGATCATGGAGATGGTAAGGTTATCCCCAAGTTCTCTGAGTCAGCCGGAGGATCTGTTAGGAGACACGCCAATGCTGCCCTTATTCCAAGCTCGCTGTTGTCTCAGTCATTTTCCATGCTTTGTTCAGCTTTAATACTTGGCTTAGCCTTTTCCTCGGCATCACTATTTTACAACTGTAGGTTGAAGAAGATTTCAAAGCCGGGGATACGCTGCATCGTAGAATTCATTTAGGGCTCGGGAAAGCTGCAAAAAGGGAAATCTTCTCCTTCTCAAATGAAGCGGCCATTCAGCATTCCTCGGATTGGCCTGTGAATGAGCTCATAGCGTTTCTCGGCCTTCTTGTCTCTAGCTCTGCCTGTCATCTCTTCTCTTTTCCTGATCCAGTCCTCTTTGGTGGGTCCATATCCCAGATCGAAGGCATGTGGATTATGCGGCACATCGGCCAATGTTGTTACGCCTTTCCGGTCACTTCTTCCAAGTCCCATTCCTGGCACATACTGCAGTTTGTTCATGACATAGATAGATTGGGCGCTGACATACATACCCCTATCAGCGGCCAAGATGGTTTGCACTACTCGGGCCTCGGTCAAAGTGAACCCTGAGAGAAATACATCCTTCTCACCATGAGCGATCTCCAGCACTGGTGTAGTTACCTTTGGCGGTAGGTGAATGAATGAATTATCGAAAACAATCGCCACTCTTTTCCCGTGAGGGTACTTCAATAATTAGTGAAGGCTGGATAAGACAACTTTCACCAGATGCAACCAGGGTCTCCTTAGCAGTAAGTTGAAGGTGGCTGGGATATCCAAGACATGGAAATCGACATCTTGCTGAGTTAGGCCTACCTGGACTCTGATTTGCACCGTGCCCATGATCTCCCTGCTTGAATTATCATATGCCCAGATTACTTGGGCTGTGGGCACAAAGTCTGCCGGTCTAAGGCCAATGGCATAAGGTGTGTGAGAAGGACAAACATTAATAGCTGAACCGGTGTTTATCAACACCACCGGCACCCATTTTTCCCTGCACTCAACAGATATGTACAAGGGTTTATTGTGAGCCGAGCCTTCTGGCGGCAGTTCTTTGTCAAAAAAGGTTAGGGTTGGCTTGACACCACTTGGGAAGACCAATCCCACAAGTTGTTCAGGGGTAGTGTCAATGGACAATTTAGCTTTGTCCATTGCTGACAGTACTACTTGTCGATGTACCCGGGAGGCCATGAAACGACCCCAAATTGAGATGTCATCTTGGATTTTCTTCAATTGCTTCAACACTGCCTCGTCTTCCAACTATTTCTCTTTCTGTTTCTCAACCTCTCTGTCTTTCCCTAATGCCTCAGCTTGATCTAAGTGCGGTGGCTTGAAATACCGCCCACTTCTTGTCATGTGATCTATCTCTTCCGCATACCACATGTTGTCTGAGAGGCACTCACCCCAGTTCTCATTGGTGTGGGCCAAAAGTAGATTATCATCCTCCCACCATACACCTCCGATAGCCGACAAACAGTTGTCTGGCTCCGTTTGTATCGATTTCACCTCACAAGTTTCCCCCGTAGGGTGTTGGGCCATTACAACTTTCTGGTTGTCTTGAACCCTCTCTTATGCAAACTGCTTCAATGCAGCTTCCTGTTTTGTATCCACAGTACTCACAGTGCCCAGTTCCTGAGCTGAATTTTCCATGCCAGTGTTCTCTAGTAGTTTTTCTTTTCATCAGTCGTTCTGGCCACTACAGCAATTCGTGCTCCCTTTTCCTCCGATTTTGTTTCAATTCCTTCCTCCTTGTTCGGTTCATCACTCAACCACCTAGAGTTGTCCGTTGATCCATTCAAATTGAACCAGTCAATCTACACATCCCCTTGATCTTGTTCGTCGAAGAACTACAAGTTGTCTAAGTCCTCCTCAAGTTCCGCCAAATCATCTAACCCTTGGCTCGGGCCATCCTCCCTAACTACATTGACCTCCACGAAAGTTGGCAACACCACTTCCAGCTTGGCTTGATCAATCAGCACAATGTAGTAGCTTGGATTATATACCCCCTTAGACAAGTCCTCAGAGCACTCAAGCACCAGACTCGTACTTTCCTCTAAGGCCAACTTCTTTTTTCCTGCAACTGTCACCACCACAGGCTTATGTTGAAGGATGGACGTGTCCATTATGCACAAATTTGTGTTTTAGGAATGAACACTGTCAGTTTGGGTAGGTGAGAAGGGGTGGGGATGGCCAGTGTATGGATTAGGTTTAGATTTTGAGGTGAGGGAGCTTGATTGTGGGTCGAGGAGGGTTTTTCATTACATTTGCTTTCTGGGGCGATGCGATCACCTTATTATCAATGAGGTCTTGAATCTCATGACGCATCCTGAAGCATTGGTTGGTGTCGTGACCATGTTGCTAGTGAAATGCATAGTACTTCGTTGGGTTGTGTTTCAGTGGAAGAGGATCAAGTAGTGGGCATGGCTCTAATGGTTTGAGGTGCCCATTTTTCATTAGCACCTTCATGGCTTGAGATAAGGGCATGTAGAGTTGGGTAAAGGTCCTCTAGGATCGGACAGGGTTGGTTGAAGTTTGTGGAGCTGTATTGGCAAAGGGATTGGCGGTCTTGGTTACGGTGGTGACAACGCTCACATCTGATGGTCGCGCTACTGTGCTATCACTGGTGGTTGCATTGGAACTACACACAAAAGGCCTTTTGGCCTGCTCTTTCTCATCAGTAATCAACCCTTGTTTCATGTCGTCTTCAATTTGAACCACCATCGCATGGAGCTCGGTGAATGTGAACAGAGGTAGGACGATCATTTTCTGCACAATTTCTTGTGCAGATTACGGACTACCATCCTTATCTGGTCTTTCTTGGAAGACCGTGTGGTCATCATTGAAGCCTTAGCCCTCCACCTCATCACAAATTCTGAAAAGCCCTCATTCGGCTCTTGGTGTGTTGCCTAGAGATCACGAGTTGTGACCTCGATTTGTGTGTTATACGAATACTGTGTAACGAAGGCCTCGGCCATTTCCTCCCAACTCTGCTTCACAGAACCCTCCAGCTTTGCATACCATATAGCTGCTATTTTTGACATAGTCCGGCCAAAAAGAGAAAGCTTCTACAATATAGTCAAGCCTATCGGTGAAAACAGTTGAAGATGAACCATAGGGTCTCTGGAGCTATCGAATCGATCGATGTGTGGCATTTTGAACTGATCTGGTAATGTCACTGCAGAGTCGGTGTACCTGTCTTCTGTTGGGAATAGAATTAACACCTTGTGCTTTCTTGAAGAGCTTCTCTAATTTGTTGACCTTAAGCGCAGTCGGGTTAACCTTAAATTCAAATGGAGCCTCGGTTTGATACATAGGTGCTTTGGAGGCTTGTGGGGGGATCGACTTTGTCGGATTGCCCTGATTCTAAACATGGGCAGTGGCTCCGGGTACTGGGATACCTGTAGGAGGTGCATGAGATGCAGAAGTTACTGCCAGCTGTGGTTGTTGTTACAGGTTGTTTATTACCTCAGCCTAACGTGTTGTGACCTCGGCTTGATGAGCAGCGTCCTGCTGCATGGTTTTAACTGTTTGCTGAAGGTGGTTGATTAGTTCCTCCATGCTGACTAGGGACATTGTGCCATCGGGATTGGCGAATGATCTCATACTAGACTAGATATAGAAGACTGTCCCTGAGCCTGACTAGATGCAAGTAAATTAAGGGGTGATTGCTGTAGAAATTAGATCGGCGAACTCTGCCTCACTCTCTTTTGTCTAGTAAACGGTGGGAGTGAAGTAAATACAGGCTGTCCCCTAACAAGATTCCGGCTTTGCAAAGCCTTTTGACTTGGGTCCAAAGTGTTTGGGGGATATCCGAACTTTCTGAAGCTATGGTGTTAAACTACCTAGCAAAAAGAAATAAAGCAAAAAGAAAGCAGTAATCAAAAACCGCACAGCACCTCAACTTAGATGTTAACAACACACAGATGTAAAGTTGTAGGACTGCACTCAACACTGAATTCTGTCCCCAAAAACGGATACCCAACTTGCAATTGATACGCACATTCCCATACAGTTTCACTGTAAAGCACATACCAGTTAAGTGAGAACCAAAACACCCCTATGAGGGGGTAGGGTTACCCTGTCCTAGTTTCGTCAGGAACTAGGGTTCACTATTCAAACAAAGTGGTTTCACGCAATCCTGTATTCATGTGAGCATCCTGTCCTAGTTGGGAACAGTCTCTACAGCTTTCGATATGCAACTAGGCCAAATGGTCAAAAGGGTACCTCAGCAAGACTACCTAATATATCTCTCGCACCTAACAGCGAGAAGTGAAAGGAGGATCAAACAGTACAGCGATAGTCCAGATCCAATGGTTGTGTTCCCATCATGGTAGAGCTTGTGACCGGTTATCCTTTTAGCGAGCTTTTCAGGCAAGCCACTGGCAAACTGTCCAGAAATAGTGGATGGCAAACACAGTGACTTAAATGTACCAATGCAAATGCAATGCAAAGAAACGTATAAGTGTAGACAAAATTTCACATCATAAAGTTCAAGTCAAGTTCTCTAATTCCCCAGCAGAGTTGCCAAAAACTGTAGCTCGACTTTTCCGCGTCCCCTTTCGGAAGTCAAAATAAGCCCTACAGTAGCAGACTCCCGCGGTTCTGAATCTGATCTCACAAGTGCAATGTGAAATAGATAAACACCAAAGAGTCCAAATTTGGCAAATCTTTTGAAAAATTGATTTTGAATCAAATTGCCAAAAATAGACTGCTTTGTCAGATACAGAGTCGCCACCTAAATATTTTTGGGAAATTTAGGAAACCCATGACTTGTGCCAAAGGCCACATGTCCGTCATCACCAAGATTATCTCGGCTCGGGAACTTAGGTACGAGAGGGGAAGGTCATGAATTGAGCATCCCCGCTCGCCCGATCAAAGATCAGCCTCTACTAATCATGATATGAATCTTATTTACATTATATGCTCTTGTTCCGATTTATTAGGCTAGCATTACTATGTGATGTGCAAACACACAAGTATAGACCAATTTGCAAGAATTGAAACACTTGATTTATGTTTGTTTTGAAAATTATTTCAAATATGCACCACTTGAAAAAGTGATTACATATGAACATTACTCAAATTATTCCAATTCAAGCAACTAGCCTTCATCCACAGGCATTTAAGCAGTTTGTCACTTAAGCAATTAGCATCATGGCAAGAATGCTAAACATGACAACAATCACATTCATGCAATATGCTAAAGCGAGTAAAGACTCACCTAGTACTCCAAGCCAGAAGAAAGATGAGTTAGAAAAATGCATGATCCTAACTTATGTGATATGACTAATGCGATACGTGCGATATGCAACTAATAGTCTCGGCTACTAATATGGCATATGAATCAATTAAATAACATGTGGTCTAAGCACATATTCAAAGAAGCACTAAACTAATAATGCAAGTTAGAATGATGAACCAAGCCTCGGTGCATGAAATATAAGTGGACGGAAACATGTAGTATGCTAAACAAAATGTGATGCCCCTAAACTAACCATCATAAGCTAGTAAATAAAAGGAAGAAAGACGTAGGGTTGGAAGACATACACGTTATTATAACATTGTGCTCTCACGAAGGAGAATGCGAATAGATCAACTAGCTAATTAATTAACTAACTAAAGCTAAGCTAATTATTACAAAACAAATTAAATTAGCTAAACTTCCTTAGTAATTATCACAACAAACGAATTAACTATTCTAGTTAACTAAAATAATTACAAGACAAAATCGAACAACTAATTAACTAACTAATTAATTACAACACTTTACAAAATTAACTAGCCACAACTAATTATTTACAACAAATATCAAAGCTAAATATTTAAACTAAACATGCTCGGTACGCGAGGAATGCTCATGCACATGCTCGGTTTCCATCCGAAAAGCCAATGTTTTGCTTCCAGAAGGTCTCTGTTGCACAGTAGAACACTAACACCTTTGTCCACTTCCAGAATAGCTTTGCTCTGCTAAAAAAACACATTGCTGGATTTTGCATTGGTGGCCGGCCGGCCAAGAGTGAGGGCCTGCCGGCCACCAGTAATGGCCAGCCGACCATCAAAGATGGCCTGTCGGCTACTGCTACAGGGTTCATCTTGCTACAACAGAAAATAAATAGAGCATGCACAGGGTATTTTCGAGGGTTGCCTGCACAACTCATCCCTTCTTATCACGAACAAATCAAAGGAGAGACAAAACTTGGTCCACAAACCATTAACTCAAGCAATTTCATTGCATGATAGCTCATGAACCAAAATATGTAAGTTCAATAAATGCAACAAAACAAGACTCAAACCTCCTCCCTTTCATGAATTGATCAAGGGAAGTGATGACCTTGGAAATTGGAATCATTTCATCCCTAATGAGTATGAAATGCCTCAAGCTTCCATGTGTTCAATTAACGTCCGATTGAACACAAAACCAATTATTATCTTACACCATTTTAGTCCCATTTTAATTACCAACCATCCTTTAATTCATTGAGTCCAATGGTGAGTTTAAGTCCTCTAAATGAAAGAAGGCTCAAACCAAGTGTTGTCTTAGGCATAAAAGAGACATCATACTGTAGACACCCCATTTTTGACCGTCCTCAAGACTTGGACGTCACCATTGGAACACTTGGTGATTACCCTTGTCTGTGTTCGTCTTGAGTTCCCGGAGGTCTCGGCCGCGCGCCTTGCCTCAGGACCTCTCGACTCGACCGTGTTGTGTCTGGTTTTGCACCAAACACTTGTGTTTTGCCTTGGAGGGGCAGGGAATGCCTTGTGAGGCATCCCCACACATCATCGGCCATGGCTTGAGGCCACCGGCCAGTGATTTTGTGCCATCAGCAATGTATATTGCCGGTCGGCACTCTTTGTTGCCGGTCGGCCATTTATTTTGCCAAAATGGCAATTTTGAATGGTCGATCACTGTTCATCTACTTTTGGTAGATATTTTGTGCCAGCTGCGATAGCTGGTACCCACTCTGTTCTCCTCCATACACGTGTATGGAGGGATTTCTCTCTTGACAAGCTTATTTGACAAGCTTTACAAGAGAGAGCTCTATAAGAGAGAGTCTCCTCTCTTGGCATTAGGGTTAGACAATTTAGACAGCATTTTCAGAGGGTCTTGAGTTTTACGGTTAGGGTTCATATATCCTCCATCTCTATATCTCTCTCTCTCTTGTGTTTTTTGTGTGTTTTTGTCTTAGTTTTGCACACAAATACCCACCATCACACCTTTTCTTGGAGCTGAGGCCCTTGAGGGTTATTTTTGGAGTTGTGGAGCTGGTTTGAGCTCAAAGAACCAGCTGGTCCACCATTTGTGAAGAAGGTCTTCAAGGGTAAGAAGTTTGTCCCTTTATTCCCCATTTTTGCATTGTATTTTTTCCTACCTTACAATTGTTTTTGTGTTTAGTATATAACATAAAAAATTTCTATTTTTAGGCCCTCTAAATAGTTTGTTTAGAGTGTTTTGTGGTTTGAGGTTGTTTGACCCCTCTTAAGCCTTGTAAGGCTCCATTTTGTGCCATTTTGTGTGAGCTCCGAGACCTTAGTGTTTGGGCCTCCTCACCACTAAAATATTGAGGGATTTCAGAGGTGAGGATGGTGCCTTGAGGTCCCAAGAAGGAGAGGGCCACCCTCTCTCCTTGTTGTCCTTGAAAAGGACCATTTTTGGCCTCTTGAGGGAGCACCTAGCTTAGGCTCTTGTTGACCATGACTTAGCTATTTTTTGTGCTTATTATGTCATAATATGCCTCTGTTTTTAGCTGGTTTTGGTACACCATGCTTGCTTAGCATACATGCTTTGTAATGCCACTTTGTTGCCTTAACATGCCTTAGGTTGTAAACCATTGTTCTAGCATGTTTTAGGCTTGGCTTTGTGAAGCTTTCATGCTTATTTTGCTATGTTTGAGGTCTGTCCTTAGTTGTTTGGGTCGACTTTGGCATGCTTAGTATAGCCCCTTTGCATTTTTGGTTTGTTGGCCTTAAGTGTGTGAATGTATAGCATGCATCCTTGCCTTAATTTAGTGGGTTGGGACCATTTGCCATGTTATTTCAGTCCCTTTAACATGCTTGTATGCTTGCCTTGGATGCCTCTTTGAAGCTTTGAAAGCTTGTCTTGCATGCTCCATGTTTTGGCCATTGTGCATACCCTTTGAATTTGAGTCACTTAGATGTCATCTTGGTGTCCCTTGGGTGTTGTCTAGGCCTGCATCAGACCTATTTTAAGTCCTCTTAGCCTTGTGAGGCTTGGTTGACTTAGTCTTGGTTTAAGCCTCTTGGCTTGTCTTGGGTTTTCGGCTTTGTTTGCATGCCTTGTTTATCTTATTTAATTGGCTTAGCACCTTTTGTAACATGATTTTCAATGCTTACCTTGCATGCCATTAGTCCATGTTATGCCTCTTTCAAGCGTGCTTGAGAGTTGCCCTTTTGTGCTTGAGTGTTAGCCCTTTAACATGTGCATGTGTGTATGTGTGTTTAGTCCTCACTTCACAGCATTTTGGCCACTGTTTTAGGTCTATTTAAGGCTGCCTAAATCATGTTTAAGTCCATCCTATGCTTGTTTGCATACTTACCTTGCGCGTTCGCTTGCATGCTTGCATGTATACATTACATTGTCCATGTTGCATGTTAGTTCATACGCCTAGGTTGCATTGCATCATGCATGCATGCCTTGTTCCTTGATCTAGTGATAGGAATTGGGCCCCCCTTGGTTTGTTGGTTTGCATTGCATTTGACATCAAAATGTGTACACTTGGTCCCTTGGGCCATCACGCATGGAAATACGCGATTGATGGTCCGAGAACCAAGGACCATGTCCCTTTGAGTCATACACATGATAAGGGATAGGATTGGTGCATACATTGCTTGAATTGCATTGCCATGCTATGCCTTGCCCTCTGCTGCTGTCAATTGCAGGTTCTGCAGACATTCTTTGCCGACCGGCAGTGTTTAGTGCCGACCGGAAATCCATTGGTGGCCGATAGCTTCGCAAACAGCCGATGATCACATACCACTGCCGGTGGCTATTCTACTCAGCCGGTAGTGTATCCCAATGTCCAGGGAAGCAATTCTGAGACTTTGGCAGTCTTCAAAGAGGCAGAGCAGGGAAAACAGAGGCAGCTTGTGCATGGCAGTGGACTTCCGAGCAAGACCCGAGCATGCGTGCATTGAGCCCTCTTCCCGAGGCCCTTTTTCTTGCTTTCTTAAATTAATTAATTTGTTTAATTAATTTAGTTGGTCTGTAATAATTAATTAGCTAGGATAGTTAATTCATTATTCGAATTGTATCATTCTTTTGGCCCCTCCGAGCGAGGGCGAATTTGTAATAAGTGTGGGTGAGTGTGTGCATGTCTCCCAACCCCCACTTCTTTCTCCCTTTTACTTACCTGCTTTGATGGTTAGTAATAGGTCATGTTTAATTTAGCATACCTTACGTTATGCATGTGTGCATCCATACATTTGTCTTGCATGCACCGGGCTCGGTACATCATGCTAACTGCATTTGTACTTCAATTCCAAATTGAATACGTGCATCAATTGATTGCATTTCACATCCCATGTTTAGGTTAGCCGAGCCTACTCTAATTGCATCCTGTATGTGTTGCATTAGTCAATTTGACATGAACTAGGACCATGCATGTTGGCTAACTAGTTTATTGTTTTGGCACGGAGTACGATGTAAGTATTTTCATGCTTTAGCATATCGCATGCGTGTGAATGCTATCATGACAGCATGCTTACCATGTGGCTAGATGCTTATGTGATAAACTGTTTGAATGCCTGTGGGTGAAGGTTGGATTGTCTGAGTTGGAAAAAAACTCGTTGAAATCCGTATTTTAGCCTACTTGCGAGTAGCAAATTCCAAAACATTTTCCAAAACAAACGGATATGCAATGCTTATTCCCAAATTAGGCAATCTAGTCTATACTTGTTTGCTGTGCGCATAACATAGTAATTCTAGGCTAATAATCGGGATAAGAACACATAACGTTTTCAAAAACGGATATCACGGTTAGTAGAGGCCAATCTTTGGATCGGGTGAGAGGGGGTGCTCATAGCTGACCTTTCCCAATCGTACCCTAGCTCCCGAGCCGAGGCAACTTTGGTAATGACGGACATGTGGCCTTTGGCACTGAGTCAGGGTTTTCTAAATTCCCCTTTTAAAAAATATTTAGGTGGCGACTCTGTATCTGGCAAAGCAGTCCATGTTTGGCACTTCTTTTCAAAAATCTGTTTCTCAAAACGATTTGCCGGATTTGGACTCTTTGGTTCAGATTTAGAACCGTGACACAAATCGAGTCCGAACTGTAGCGTGGGGTCCCTCGCGGGCGCGTGTCTACACATACTATTGGTAATGAACCCCAAAGGAATTAAACCATTAAGCATGACGTCTCAATCTCATGCCTAAACAAACAAGTTGTTTGAAACCACTTTCAAAGCAAAACAAAAGCCAAGAAGTGAGCGAGGTTGCAGAGGTGATTAAGAGTAATCACAAGTATGGAAAGCCATAAATATGTGCAATCAACTCCAATAAGATGGTGTCTAAGGCCTAGAACACCAAACTCATGTGGACAATTACATTATAAGCATACAAAACAAAGCTCAAATGCAACTATCAACCAAAAACAGTGCTAAAATAGTCCTAAAATATGCTAGAATTAAGACAAAAATAGCTAAATTAATATGCTAAAACATAGCACAAGCTAGGCTAGTAAGCAAGACACAAGGAGGGGAGGCTAACCTCTCCAAATTTGGACTTCAAAACATGATTTTGGCTACTGAAATAACTCTGAAAAATAGTATTTAAAAAATCAAAAACAGATAGTAAAATGATGGGAAACACAAGGGAAAATGCTTTCAAAACAAGGTGCAAAGAAGGGTGAACCACCCCTCAACCTTTAATGGCCTTAAAATCCAAGTTTAAGCCCAAAAATACAGAGTTTTTACAACCCAAAAACAATTGGAAAATAGTAAGAAAAAGAGTGACTAAAGCAAGTAAAGAGGCAAAGCTTTATACCTTTGAAGAGGAAAACCAATTCCAAGCAATAAACCAAGGCAAACACACCCTCAAGAGCTCAAACAAGTCTCTAAGATACCTTAACTCAAAGATGAAGAGGTTAGGTTTGGTTAAGGGTGTATAGGCAAAGATAAAGGATATGTAGGCTAAAGTGTAGAAATTTGCTAGAGAGAGAGGAAAAATTTTGCTCCAAAATTTTTCTAACCTTAAAACATAAGAGGGAGGCCCTCTATATATAGAAAACATAAATTTTCCTCAAGAACATCCAACCATGCATGTGGGAGCAGATGCAAGCATTTGTGCAAACAACTGGCACATTTGTCATAAAATATCTGGAAAAGACGCTAGTGACCAACCGGCCATCACTGGTGGCTGGCAGGCCACATCAGTGGTCGGCAACCAAGAGTGATGGGCGGCAGTCCAAAAGAGGTGGCCGACAGGTCACCGGAGTCTACAGGCTTGAAGAACCAAGGTTTGGTTAAGAATGAGGAAACAGGGGTGTAGGGTTTGAAGGGCTCAAAGTTGTGACATTCTGCTGAGGACTTCGAGCACTTGACAAGCATGTAGACTCATCATTGGGTGTGTAAGTGATGGCGTCCAAGTCATAAGGGCTGTCAAAAATGGGGTGTCTACACAGGCACTTAGTTTTATTTCATTTTCATCCCAAGGTTGAAGTGCTTGGTACCTGTAATGTGAAAAGAAGAGGATGAGTTAGCAAACTCTTAATAAGCTTACAACTAGGTTGTTAGGGTACTGTAAATTACAGGGGTACTCTCAGTAAGCTTACCTATGTGAGTGTAGGAGGTGGTACTGCTTCCTATGAGTCTAAGGGCTTGACTCTAGAGTGCTTATGAAACAGGATATAGACACAAGACCAATCCACGTGTCGGTTTGTTTGAATACTTGAGGTAAACTGTATTGTGCGTGAGACATGTCCGGTTAGTCGTATAAGATTGCTAGTTCAAAGACAAGTCCACTATGTCATCTTGACTAACTTTGAGGTGTTTTCACTAAGAGATTGATTCAAATTGTAAGATATCTTCACCTCTACATAAGGCTGCCAAGTGAACCAAGAATCATCATCTGGTATTTTGAAAATGGTGGGAGAATGTTGGGGAATTTTCAAAATGGTTTTTAAATTTTATAGTTTAATTTTTGGGTGTTTTCAAAACATTCCTTGTTTTTCTTTGGAAAGCTTGAAATAAGCTTGGGAACTTTGTCCCACATTGGAAAGAGAGCAAAACATGGAGCACTCAATAAAGTGCTACATGGAATATTCCTTTGAATATGAAATTGTAAGGTAAAAGCCAGTGTGCATGCACCCACACCGCAAGCACCATCTGCAGACGCACACGCACACACACACGCACACGCACACGCGCACGCGGCATGGGCAGTGGGCTATATGGCGTTTGATGGCACACTTTGCACGGACACAAAGACACTGTGAGGGCGCTTTCCTACTTGCATCAGACAGGTTGGAGTGATGACGTGCATCCAACGTGGGATGGGTAACGTGGAATACCGTCAGCTCCACGTGGCAGTGATGTGGTGTCCGTTGGCGATGAGTTAACCAACCGATCGAATGGTTGTGTGTCCGATCTGGAGCGATTTGATCATAGGCGTTGATTGGAGATACGGGCGATCGTACAAATGAGATGGTACCCAATTGTGATAAGGTGTGATCAATCGAGGCAACTATTCGGTATGAGAATGATCTGCACCATAGATCGTCGATCCAATGGTCAGATCTGATATGCGATCAGAGGACATAACCATTTGATCAAATGCATTAAGGCCTATAAATAGGTTGTGAATTCAGCCATTTCATTCCATCTAAAATTTAAAAAGCATTCCTGCAAAACTCTCTCTCTCTCTCTCTCTCTTCCCCCCCATCTTGATTTAGAGTTTTCGATTAAGAGTTTCTTAAGAAAATTTATGCTTTTCTTACTGGTAATCAAGTTCTGCTAATTTGATTATCTGTGTCTTGGTTTTCTTGATTATATCAAGAGTATTATGATTTATTGTTGTCAATGCAGACGTCGATAAACTTGATCTTTAGATCAGGCTTCATTGTATCATGGAGGCGAATTTGCTGTAACTCCCTGCACACCTTTTGGTGTGTGCAAATATTGTCTTTAGGAAAGCGACCAAGTAACGCAACTTGAAGCACAAAATTTTATGTTCGATATAAACAAGATCATCGCCAAGTTTTAAAGACTCGAAGACCACCGACTGGAGATTTCAAGACGAATTGTTCTAACAAGAACTAAATAAACCAAAAATGAACTGTAAGGACTAAATTAAGAAAAAATAAATTTTAAAGATCAAAGTGAAAATTCACCAATACTTTGGAGGCAAAGCAAAATTTATCCTCATTTCATTTTTATTGATTACTGCTAATATATATATGGTATATATTCCTACATATATTAGGTATTGATTTCCTAGATATAGTAGGCATTGCCATAGTTAGGTCTCTTATAGGATACTCTTTCTCATAGTTAGATTTCTAATAGGATACTCTTTCTCAGCTTATATGTACAAGCCTTCTATTGTACAAGACAATTCATTAAATACAATACATTGAATACAGTATATATTATTTCCTCTCTCTCTCTCTCTCTCTCTCTCTCTCTACTATTCTAACATGGTATCAAAGCTATAGGTTAAGCTCTTGGTGTTCTTTGCCTTACTAGCGGGGCGACAGCCTTACCTTGGCCGCCCGCCAGACCTTAACCTATTCCGTTGTCATATTTTCCTTTCAGTATCGCTTCGTGGTAATCTCTTCCTTTATCCGCTTGTTTATTTCTACCCCAAATATCTCTATCATATATATATATATTTGCTTGTCATCCATTTTTTTTTTTTTTTGTATTTCTATTCCATTTTGTCTTTCCCTCTGTTTCAACCTCAAATAGATTTCTATCTTCAAACCTATTTGAGTTTGAGGAGGGTATTATACCTATATCATGGTGAACATGGTTATACACCATCCAAACGCTCTAAGTCATCTCCCTTGGTGCATTCTCTAGCCACCTCTTTGGTGCACTCCCTGTAAAGCCGTCTCCTTTGGCGCACTCTCTAAGTCGCCCCATTGCTACTCCTTGGCGCACTCTCTCATAAGCCACCTCTTGGTGCACTCAATCATCTGTTGCAATCATCGTTCGGCACCATGTCATAAGTTATGTGTGTGCCACGCTTGCTGGTTCAACATTTGTTCTCTATATCGGTTCGACATGATCCTTTTAAACTGTCTCAACATTGATTCCAGTTAGCCAATCTCTACAATAGTCTGGCATGACCCCGTAAACTGTCTCGACATTGATTCCGGTTAGCTCCTATAACGGTTCGACATGACCATAAACTGTCTCCCGGCATTAGCTCCGACCTCTGATCTCGGCATTCGTTCTAGCCAGTTTCTATATCGGTCCGGTACGACCTTAAACTGTACTGTCATTAGTTTTAGTCAGTTCCTACAATGGTCCAATACAACCATAAAATGTCTCCCAGCATTAGTTCCGATCTTTGATCTATTTCAAGCGCCCTTGTGCTCCCGTTCGGATTTTGCAATCTGTTTGCCTTTGATTTTATTTAGTTTTATTTCATGTTTTAGTTAATCTCTCCAAACTCAAGATGTTTATCTTTCTTGAGTTTGAGAGAGGATGTTAATGTATATATGGTATGTATTTTTACATATATTAGGTATTAATTTCTTAGATATATTAGGTGTTGCCATAGTTAGGTCTCTTGTAGGATACTCTTTCTCATAGTTAGATTTCTAGTAGGATACTCTTTCTCAACCTATATATACAGGCCTTCTATTGTTTAGGACAATTCGTTCAATACAATACATATTATTTCCTCTCTCTCTCTCTCTCTCTCTCTCTCTATTCTAACAATTAAATTGTTAGATTTTATTTTTGGCCTTATATTGCTCTTCATCTGTTTTGGTCAAGTTGTAGTTTGTCACTCATTGTTGTCGTGACCCAAACCCGCCCCTATAAGTTTGGCGTCGTAACCGGCCAGTAATCCGAGATTACCAACGGCCTTCCTGTATAATCAAAATAATTGAGGCTAGCAGAAGCAATATACAAAAACACCAATAGTCCAATGAGCTGTGCATCTACATGAACAAATATTTACATGCAAAAACGTTAATTTACCCACATTCAGTACATAGCTTATAACTTAACATCTTATGCATAACATATGCACTAAACAAAAGTGTATTTCACGATCAAAAGCCTGACAACGGCCTTCCAGGCCTAGCCCCAACTCAGAGTCACACAAAACAAGTCGGTAGACTTCAAAGCGGTGGCTCAGCTAAAGACCCCTTCTAGGCTTGCTCTCCAAAATGCTCACCTATACATATATATAAAAACAGTGAGCTAAAGCCCAGTGAATAACATTAAAGTAAAGGGGTTAGTGAACGAATTCCAAATATATCATATCCGTAAAACAAATCATGACACAATCATTCATATCAGAACATAACATAATGGTATATCTCACAGAACATATCACATATCGTCTTCCGACTAGAGTAATCGGTTCCGGATACCGATTAAACACATATCACCACAATGAAGTGGCTAACGAGACCTCGTATCACATATATGCCATGGACCCACATTTACATGCTGTCCCCCATGACTTGGGACTATCTGTGGATGCCATAATAGATTCACAAATAGGACATTCGTTCATATAATCAAGATAGCATTTCAAGAAACCATAGCTTATTGATAACAATTAAAACATAATTTATATCAACATATCTTTACAGAAATGTTACTCACAGTGGGCTTCCAGAACGGTTGGTCAAGTAGTCCTTGACTCGTGACCTACAATCACAAATATGCATAGCACGATACACAATCATCTTAAACATATTTAGTTCACTTATGTTTTTAAATTATGAATTAATTAGATTATTAATTTCCTTTTATCTCTAATTAAAACATATTTAGCCATGTATTAACCAAATTAATTAAATATAAATAATCTAATCATAAACCAATCCTTATTAAGTTCACTAATTACACAATCAAGCCTAAATTAGGCTCATACACATTAAATTACAATTATTCAGTCATGTTTAAATTACTGAATCAGAAACTCATAAATATGCACATTTTGCAATTTCGACTCCATTTTCAAGCAAATCAAGGTCCAAATAATTAATCTTCACATTTATTTCCATAATTTTGAGCCTAACTCAATTTCAATTGACTCTAATTAATTCTCATTAAGGCTTAATTTGACTACATCTAATTTTATGAACCTAAATCAAATTTTTAATTGAATTCTTATAAAGCTCTAAATATCAAATTAAACCCATTTTTCCATTTTTGAAACTCAAGTTCATGAAACATCCATTTTCTTGAACTCAAGCTCTAATTCATGCTTAATTTCTCCTTAAACTCCATAAATCATGTAGGAGAACAAGTATAGAATCAAAAATATACCATGCATGTAAAGATTAGGAGTTAATTTGAACAATTCTACCCATTTGCAAACCTGGATGTCCTAAGCTCTTAATTACATGAGCAAATCTTCAAATTAATTATAAATTCAACTCAATTAAGCTTATGATCTACCTATTTGAACCTAAATTCCATGAATTAATAGTGTATCATTTCAATATTATGAATTAGGAGATGGAAATTACCTTAGTTTGATGATTTAATCCATATGAATTAATCCCCTTCTTTCTTTTTCCTTCAGTTCTTCTTGAGCTCAAGCTCTATGGCTATTTCTTTCCTCACTCTCTCTCTCTTCGTGGGTCTTGTTTGGTATATGAAATGAAAGACTCAATTTAATAAACAACCAAACACTCTTTCTCTCTTCTTATGTCACAAACTGAGTAGTGGTCTACATGGTTATTGTCATTACTAATTCATTCTAATTAAGTTAAATAAAAATCAAAGCTACGCAAATTAAAATAATTCTCATCATAATAAAATCTCAATTACACTAAATTAAATTATGCTAATGTGTATTAAGCTTTAATTCCTATGCAATTATTTAATTCCAACCTATTAAAATTAGCGAATCAGACGAAATCTGTTTTCAGTTAAACGTCCCAAATGGCTCTAAAAATTCCCATTAGCCTATCCATGTACCCAATTTCGATTTCTGAACCCATTATGGTCGTCAATTTCAGTCCCGAAGTTGTAGTCTCATCAAATATTTTCAAATTAATTCTTATTATCGCATAATTAAATAAAGATAATTGTGACATGCATTTTGGGGTCGTTACAATTTTGTTCTATTTTTTCTCTACAATCACAAAACTTGGTGAAAAACAATCATTTAATGGGATGGACACAGATTGGATTGATTCGATTTTAGAGTAAATCAAGAATTGATCGTTAAATTTATATAATTGAATCAAAATCAAATTATAGAAATTGGTTTGGCTTATTTCGGTCCTACAGCTCTAGAAAATTTTGGGGGTGTTTGGGAAGATGGTTGGGCTAAAATAGATCACTAAAAAACAAATAGGCTAAAATAGCTAATAAGACAAAATATCATAACAAAACACATAATCATTTCACTTCTCACAACCATCAAATCAGCTAAAATACCTAAATTGTCAAATAGCCAGCTAAAATAATCAACTTCCTAAACAAAGCTTTTATATAATAAAAAATATGACATATTTTATAATACTAAACAAAATAACAACAATTAGTATAGTTAGATTGTTTAGAATTTGTCAATTTCAAAATATTTAAATAATCCCAAGGGTTGGTGTGGTGGTCAAGGCCTGGGACTTCGGGGTATACTTCCTCTATGGTGTCAGGCTTGAAACCTTTCAGGTGCAAACAATTTCTTATAGTTAGTCCATATTTTTGCCTCAACTTTAATTGGGTCCCCTTTTAGTGGATAGTGGATTAATCTCCTAGATTAGTTGGTTGGGTCACTTATTGAGTTATCACGAGCAAAATCCGCTTTACCCCTTGTAGTTTAGGCCATTTGCACTTTACCCCGTATCATTTGTAAATAGCCACTTACCCCTTGCCGTTTCGGACTAAAGTGCAACAATAATACTAGTGACAAAAAATGTAAAATGACCTTAATACCCTTATTCTTCTTTTCTTTCTTTTCCTTCTATTTTTTCATTCTATCTCTTCATGAAAAATGATTTGTAGCTCGAATTTTAGCCCCTTGAATGGCCTGAATGTGGTGGTACCCTGTCTCTCCATTTTGGACTCACGCGCATAGACCCCTTGTCTCTCCTCTCTATCTCTCTCTCAAACCTAAAGTCTCTGAAATCTTCCTCCTCTCAAACGCCAAACGTTCTTTCTCTCATCTTTTCCTCTTTTCAAACGTAGACACTGCCTCAAACGTCTCTCTCTCTCTCTCTCTCTCTCTCTCACAACTTCGTCTTTATCAAAACAATGCTAGAGCCATCGGAGCCCACAAACTGGTAGCTTCCACTCCAACGCCGGAGTTGTAATGCCTTGAAAATTAACATCAATTTATTAATTACCAATCCATTATTATCATTCAATTCCATAACCTTAATAAATTTACCGGTAAATAAGGATAACAAATTATAAATCAAAAGCCTATATATTTCTCGCAAATCAGTCATTTCATACATTACAACAAATTATAGTGCAAGAAATTATAGAAAAAAAATGTCAAATTGCCCTAGAGACTTACACATTTCAAGGTTAAGGCCCTTGATCACAAAGAAAATAAAATTCCATCTAGCAGGTAAGCTCGTAGCTGAAACATATAACATTAAAAGAGCTGCAGTGCCTCCATCTAGAACTCTGTATACTTCTCAATGAACGAGTCACACCTTGATCACCTGAAATTTGGAAATATCCAGCCCATAAAATGGGAGTGAGCAATGACGCCCTGTAGAAAATAAACTTGGCACATTATATATATATATATATATATATAAATGAAATGCTCATGTTGGTTATATTCATACAACACATCATAATATACAAATGTTGTGACTTTGATGACATTCAATGCTCGATATAAACTTTAAACCCACAATTGACTCAACACTTGGACCTTAATTCACCTTGAGAACATCTCCTTTTCCTTTCTTTTGTAAAATCCCAAAACATATCACATGATACCCCCACATTTATCGGCCACCAAGCACGGAAAGGCAATTGGGCACCTTCTACATTTCTGAAAATACCTCTACATTTACCCGCCATCAAGCACAGAGGGGCAATTGGACACCCATTATTTTTTTAAAAAAATTACCTCCACATTTACAGGCCACTGAGCATAGAGAGACAATTGGACACCTAACATATTTATTCAACAGTATCCCCCAAATTTATCGACGTTAAGTACGAAAGGGCAATTGGGCACCTTAATAATATACCAATGACATTCCCACATTCTCTGGCCTTCGAGCATGGAAGGGCATTTGGGCACCGTAGTACACACAACACATTCTATATACACACATCCGATTACACAACTCAACACTTAATCCAACATTCTGTGGATGCAATGCAATGCAATGCAAGAGTTCCTAATATTGTGACATAACTGAAGTCCAATTCAGTCACATACAAAATCAATCCAACAAATACAATATGAAATAGATATAAATATTTTTGTGTCCCCAAGTCAACCGAGCGATCAATTTTAATTATGAACCAATTCATACATCGAACCTTTCAACATTTTCTGGATTTCCACCCAAAACAACTTCCTTAAATCCTCCATTAACATCATCATAACACCAATCTCATTCCACATACAGATACTCAAGAAGATTAATCGAAATTTCAACATATAGTACGATTTTAATTCAAAACCTCATTTAAAAAAAAATACCAAATCTAGGGTTTCAAGAAAATTGGGGGTTTTCCTCATTTCATTATCAAATCCAACAATCATCAAATATTTCTCATTAATATCTCAAAACAATCTAAATATTTCAAAATTTTAAGTGAAACCCCCATTTTTAAATATAAACTTCTTTTAATCTAAAAATTTCAAACTCAAATCAACCCATATTTCCCGTAATACAACATAATCAACAAAATCATAAATGATTAGAGTTAAGAGAATAACCTACCTCAAGAAAGTGAGCAAACAGCGAAGACCCAAGCAAGAACTCCAACAAATTCGCAATCCAATCAATCAAGAGAAGGATCTTCACTCCTCCTTCACTAATCTTGCATGATTTAAAGTGGATCCTTGGTGTAATGAGATGAAATCAAAGGTTTTGTGGCTAGGGTTTTCGAACATGAAGAGGTGAGGGAGAGAAAAGTGAGAGAAAATGCACAAAAAGTGGGTTTAATACTTACTGATCCTGAACAGACTGCTCGACCAACCACTTTTGCGCTCGAGCGAACATAGCCAACTCTCAGAATCTCAAACCTACAAACAAAAGTATCAGATGCCTTGAAAGATAGCTCGAGCAAACACTTCCAAACCATTACAGGAGCCCTCATCTCCTATGTCTCTGTTGGGTTCTTTCATGGCAACGACAGAGAGAGTGATGTGAGGATGTAGAGGTTGTTGGAATTTCTGGGTTTGGTAAAGATTTGCAAACATGCTTGGATTTGTATGATACTTTCCTCTACAAATTCGCCTCTTATTTTCTCCCTATATCCACATATATAGCAATTTATGTGTATGAATGATGAGTGCAAGACAGGAGAAGAAGACAAAGGGTTTTCTAGTTTGGATTTGAATTCGAAGGATAAATGAATCTGAATGTATTAATGGGTATGGATCTGAATGTTCTATCACAAAATAAAAAAGGGCATTTGAACTAAGAAATCAGATGTGTGTTAAAAATTTGTAGCAAAAGAAATTATGCTTCTCTTTGATTTCATTATCAGTTTCTAACTACCTCCATCTTCTCGGGATCAATTTGTCTTTCAACAAACTTAGTGGTGCATTTCCTTCACAAGTCTGTGAAATTCCAAGCTCCTTCACAACTGGGATTGAGAAAGAGAGGAGAGAGAGAGAGAGAGGAAGAACTTCCAAGCACAAGTGCAATCACATCGTCCATGTACAAGTGTGTAGCTTCGTTGGCGGTGGAGATTCCGAAGAGAAGTGGGTAGTGTTCTACCCAAGTTGGTGGTCAGTGCCGGTCGTCGGTGAACACCCAGGTCGGTGATCGTCGTCGTCATCAGTGAATACCAAGGTCTGTCGCTTGATGTTAGGTCCTAAAATCGCGTTCCTCTTTCTCTCTCTATCTTTCTCTTCTCTTTTTTTATTTTTATTTTATTTTATAAACACGTGGGTTTCACATATGGTTATAGAGGGTTTCTCACTCTCCTCTCTCTTCTCTTTCTTTGTTTTATAATCTTGTAATCATATTCGGGGCAGGGAAAATTTGAGTTACCCAAGAAAACTGCTCTTCTATTATATAATTTCTTCTCATCCCTTCCCCTTCACCCCTCTCTCTTCCTTTCTCTCTCCCATTTGCTCTGTAACTTCTACTTTTCCATAATTCACAAACAATTAAAACCAATATATTCTCAATTTGCAAACAATAACTTCCACCAATTGTCACACCCCAAACCCGGGTATGATCGGCCGTGGCCCACAGGGCCTTAGTCCAAGGCCTACGTAAGCCTAAACATGAATCCATAACCATATTGAACAACTATACAATGGTCTGATAATAAATAACCAAACTCAATCCAGTGACATGCTACAAGTATAAACGACAAAACCAACAGTAATCAAAACCATCCAAACTTATGAGATATAAATAGCCCACATATCAAAATAATCCTAAATGAACCTTAATATATATATATATATATATATATATGCACAAACTTGACATAACAATCTAAAACAAAATAAATGAATGTCCTAGAGGTCCATGCAATTGAGTCCCCGCCACGCCATGAGTCCACTCTCAGTCCTTCTAACACTTGGAAATGATAAACAACTAAGTCAGTTGATAGCTCAGTGAGTAGCAATATGGATAGTAAATATAGTTTTGAAAACAGGGTTCAATTCCAAAATAAGATATATATATATATATATCATAGAAACTAGACTAGCATACAATTTTGATAAAGATAATCAGTTTGAAAAGAAGGTTCCATAGTTCAACAGTTAAAATACTCATGTCTCTCAAGAACATGATACATGACATTTTTCACTTAAAACGGATTAGAACATGAACACCAATAATTTTCTGAGTACCTAGAATAACAAGTAACATGCCACAAAGTTCTCAAGGCAATAGGCCCGTTGAATCCAATATCGAACCAAGAGTCATCCTCGGGGTGGCAACCCGAGCCTTTTCTCTAAAACGATCCGATTGAAGGCCACCTAGCCTAGCCTAGGTCTTTTCCTTACAATCGTTGAGCACTAGAGTCATCACAGCCCCACATGGATCTGTTCCCTAGTGGCCAGAGTCACCACACACAGTGGAATAATTTCCCTTGACTAAACTATACATATGGTCCCGATAATCAATACAATTTAGTTTCGCAAACCATGGTAGTTCACCATTATAAACATGAGACCATAAACAATAGTTTACAGTATGCCAAGTTTACACATGTTTCAGAAATAATTTAATTCCATTCATACTATAATAATTTATCAAAAATAGTTTAGTCCTAAAACAACAATTAAATTTTCCAACAGTTTAGGGTAGGGAAACATTTATAAAACTATGTAGCATGCAACTACTCACCTAGAAACGGAATAATGTAATCCTCGAATAGAGTATAAAAGTCCAACTAGTGCCCTGAACCAAGTATGAAAACTACACGTCACTACTAATTTAAAAATACTAAAGAATAAGAAACTAAGTAACCCCAAACTAAAGCGCACTAACACGGCTCAACCCAACTCACCATTACTCTTAAATATTACCTCAGCTCATGTTCTTCAAGGTCTAAAATCACCCAAGACATGGGTTCAAATCGAAACTTAATTAAAAGTAACTTTAAGATAAAACATAATTTTAAACAAGTTTTTCAATCAATTTGCTAACTTTGAAAATTCCAAAACCCAATCCACGCTATTCGAAAAATTTCAAAACCCTCCAGATATCAACTAATATATACTGAGTTTCAAACCCAATTGGTTTTACTTGATTTTCTTATCAAAATAATTATTTACAATTAATTATGCCTAAACAGATTGTTTTCTGCAACTCTTTAAAGAAATTAATGGTTCTCTTAGTATACATGAGCAATCAATGCGAGGCAAAAAATGTAAGAAACTAGACTCGTATCTGGTTCTAATGACACTGATTCGATAACTTTTGGATTTATACCCAAAGAGAACGATACTTTCGAAGTTACTGTTTTACACTAGTGTTCTGGACAGGTTTGAACGCACCAGTTAATATAGATTTTTACTCCCACAAATTATGAGAAAATTCTGATATGCAATTCA
Source organism: Camellia sinensis (assembly GCF_055761805.1). Lineage (NCBI taxonomy): Eukaryota > Viridiplantae > Streptophyta > Magnoliopsida > Ericales > Theaceae > Camellia > Camellia sinensis. The sequence continues at coordinate 119,996,902 of NC_138971.1, read as the reverse complement.
ATATGTAATTAATCTATGGTAAAAATTTTAGTTCAAAATTCACCCATATGATATGATTCCTCGATTTTTGAAGTTTGTGGTTCTGTATAGAATTTTTAAACTAAGAATTACACCCATTCTTTACACATAATTTATTTCCTCAGGTTTCTTAACAGTGTATATATATATACAAAATACATACACCTACAACCTCCCCATCAATGAATTAAATAATAATAGAGTAAGGATAAAGAACAAAAACAAAAAGGAAGAAGAAAGATTAAGACCTACCACACACCCAAATTGTATTAGGCAACCTAGGGTTCATATTGTAGACACCCCATTTTTGACCGACCTTGAGACTCAGACGTCACTAGTTGAGCACACGGTGATATCGCATATTGTGCTTGCTCAGAAGTTTCAGAGTCTCGGCTGCGAGCCTTGCCTCCGGACTTCCGGGCTCTTCTGTGCTTTGCCTCGGTTTGCGAACCAGGCTCGGTTTTCTCTGTTTCTCTTCCCAAAGGGAGGGAGAGGTCTCGTAGATCATCTCTCAATGGCCGTACGCTACGTTTCGTGGTCGTAGGCCATTTTGCCCGTTTGGAGCCCGGTTTTCGGTTTTTCGGGGCCGTTGGCCGTGTGCCTCGGTTCGGGATCGCTTAACCATCTCCGTTTGCTCCGGTTTCTGGCATACACCTTATTTGCTCCCTTTTGAGGGACACTGTGGTCCGAGAGACCAACTTCGTGGTCGAACACCACTCTCGGTGCCCAACGGTCAGTTTTCGGGGCCTCGAACTGCGCGTTCCGGCCCCCAAACCTTCATTTTGCATCGGTTTTGGTTCATTTTTGGCAGGGACCTCTGTTTCATTGCTAGGAAGGCCGTAGAAGGGTGGGAGGCCAGTAATTGTTCTGTCAGTCAACTTTATCCCTTCATCGCCCTCCGTCGCCCGATTTTATTCACTTCAAAGCCAATGTTGACCACCCTTGGGCCATTTTCTTGCACCCTAAACCCCATATCTGTGATGTACTCATCTGGGAGGCCACCAATACTTGGTGGCCGGCCAGTAATTGTTATTGACCCTTTTGAACCCCTTTGAAAAGTGGGTTGTTCTCTCTCCTGGTTCACTTTTTTCCAGTTTTTAACCACAGGGTTGTATTGTGCACACATCAGAGGCTCTCTTTTTGTGGTGGCCGGCCAGTAATTCTCATTGACCTTTTTGACCCCTAGCCGGCTGGCCATGGGAGGTAGCCGGCCGGCCACCTGCAACCAAGATAACTGGCCGGCCAGAATCCTTACATCAGCTACAGTGTAGATACAACCTCTTTTTCCCCCCAGATTCTGTATCCGGGGGGCTGCATTTTGGAGGGAAACTTGGTTGGTTTTCCCTCCATTTTTCCCCCACATTTCCCCCTCTTTTTGCCTATATAAACCAGCCTCCAGCTCTGGTTTTAGGGTTACAAAAAATCCCCTCCAAGCCTCTTGCATTATATCTCTCTCCCTCTCCATCCCAAGCTCAAAACCCTTAAGTTCTACACCCTTCTCTACACCACCACCTAGCCCCACCCTTCCATCCTTCATTCCAGCCACTTGAAGTTGTTCTTCAGAGCCTAGGAGTGCTGCAACTCAAGCCAAGGAGCTGCCAAAGACAAGTCTTCAAGGGTGAGTCCCTATCTTCCTTTCTTGTGCTTTATTTTGTTCAATACATAAGTCATTCTTGCTTGCTGTTTTGGGCTCCTACCCTAACTGGAACTAGGATTATTTTGATCCATTTCTCATGTTTGTTTAAGGGCCTCTTACTGTTTGAGGCCTCCTTGGTGCACTTACTTCATTACCCCTCTTGTATGCCATTGTCTTGTGTAGTATTTTTGGCCTATGTATAAACTGTTTTGAGCTCTGTCATGAACTGAAAAGTGGCTTATTTTGAGCCCTTATTCAACATTGTTGAAGGGCTCATTGCTGTTTGAGGCTTTCATTCATCACTTGCCTTTATATCTCTCTTTTGGCCATATTTTTGCATGATTTGTTAGCCTTTTGAGCTTCTGTTTTTGGACTCTGGTCCGAACTGAAAGTGGCCTTATTCTGACCCCCTATTAATGTTTCATTAAGGGCCTTTCACTGTCTAAGGCATCCTTTATATACTTTGTGTTATATCTCTCTTTTTGGCCTTGTTTTGCATTGCATTGCATTTTGAGCTTGTATGCATACTGTTTTGGGTCCGGCCATCAAATGTAAAGTGCAATATTTTGGGCCCCTCTTCAACATTGTTGAAGGGCCCCTTTGTGTTTAAGGCCAGAAACCACTACTTGCTTCTTTGTCCCTCCTTTGGCCCATTTCTTGCATGAGAGCTTAGCCATACCTGTGTTGGTTTTTGTGGTTTGTTGTAAACTGTAAAATATCATATTTTGGGCCCCTCTTCAACATTGTTGAAGGGCCCTCATCTGTTTTAGGCCTGCAGCTGTGACTTGCTTCATTATCTCACATTTAGGGCCATTTTTGCATGCTAGTTTAGCCTCATTTATGTTCATTGTTTGGCTTTGATATAAACTGGAAACATGCTGTTTTTGGGGCTGCCTTGAATCTGTCTTCACATGTCATGATCAAATAATGCATGTTTGATGTAGCTACAAGTCATTTCATGTGTTTAATCTTGCATTTCGGGACCATTTCATGCATCGGGAGCCATGTTTCCATGATTCGGGACTGTTTTGCATCATGTTTCGCTACTGAAATTTGCATGTTTGCATATCATATTTCATGCCTTGCCATGTCTTGTTAGAGTGGCATTTGGTGCCTTAGGATCGGTCCTCGGTTTGCGTGCATGTGTGCACACATTCCGAGTTGTCTCATTTTCATCCCATGGCCTCTTATGTGAGTGTGGCTGAGGTCCACTCATGTTGGTGTAAGTCCATTATGCATTGTGTATGCCATTTCATTTCATAGCATTGCGTATGCTAGGTTGTATGTTAGCGCATTGTGTATGCCATGTTACCTCGTGCATCGTGTATGCCATTTCATAGCATCGTGTATGTTAGGTTGTATCTTAGTTGCATTTCATGCATATTGCATTATGCTTGGGATAGGAGTTAGCCCGAGCACGGGAAATGAGGTACGTTTCGTACTCTGAGTGATGGAACGTGTCTCAATTCCCCAGTCACCGACACTCCGGATTATCCATGATGGAGTCTAGGTTTTGTTTTGTTTTCATGTGCATTCATTTCATATTGAGTTGTGCAATTCGACCCCTCGGCCATCATGCATCGAGATGCGTGATTGGTGGCACGAGGATTGAGATATGCATACATATGTGAAAATACACTGCTATGCCCCTTTCCTGCTCTCTGTTGCAGCAAATCAAGAATTAGCAACCTTCCGGAGCTTGGCGCGCTTTCCAAGAATAATTGCAAAACAGAGGCTAATTGGGGCATCCCAGTGGATTTCCGCGCAAGGCAGCCCAAACATACATCATTCATCAGAGTCGAGGCAGTCCCTGGCTTGCATGCCAGTTTATTGTTTTCTTAGTTAATTTGGTAATTAATTAGGATTTTTGTACATATTTGGACTGTATTACTTATTCGGGACTGTAATTATTTATTCGGGATTGTATTATTTATTCGGACCCTCTGCGCGAGGGCAATGTTGTAATAAGTGTGCGTGTGTGTGATGCATGTCTTCCAACCCCACGTCTTTCTCCCTTTTATTTACCCGTTTATGATGGTTAGATTAGGGCATATTTCAATTAGCATACAGTATGATAGCATGTTTGCATTCATTCATCTATTTTGCATGCACCGAGCTCGGCGCATCATACTAACTGCATTTGTATTTCAATTTCAAAGTTGAATACTTGTTAGCTGTTGCATCTCATATGCCATGTTTAGAATAGCCGAGCCTGCCATAGTTGCATTTTGCATGTGTTGCATTAGGCATTTCTGTATAATTAGGATCATGCATGGATTTCTAATTAGTTTCTGTTTTGGCTCGGAGTACTCGGTGAGTTTTTATGCTTTAGCATCCTTGCATGCGTGTGAGTGACTGCCATGATAGCATGCTTACCATGAGGCTAATTGCTTATGTGATATATCTGCCTGAATGCTTGTGGGTGAAGGTTGGGTTATTTGGATTGGAACAATTCATCAAATGTGTGTTTTAAGCCCACCTGAGGGTGGCAAATCCACGTCTTAGCCTACTTGCGAGTAGCACCATCAAACCATTTTCAAACAAACAAACATGAAATGTTTTGTTCCAATTCAGGCGATCCAGTCTATACTTGTATGCTGTGCACATCACATAGTAAATCTAGGCTAATAACCGGAATAAGAACACATAATGTTTTCAAAAATAGATATCATGGTTAGTAGAGGCCGATCTTTGATCGGGCGAGTGGGGGTGCTCACGAATTGACCTTCCCCAATCGTACCCAAGTTCCCGAGCCGAGGCAACTTTGGTGATGACGGACACGTGGCCTTAGGCAACGAGTCAGGGTTTCCTAAATTTCCCAAAATAAAATATTTAGGTGGCGACTCTGTATCTTGCAAAGCAGTCCATGTTTGGTACTTCTTTCAAAAATCTGTTTTCTCAAAACGATTTGCCAGATTTGGACTCTTTGGTTCAGATTTAGAACCGTGACAATTTGAGAGTCCTGAGCTGTAGTGACCCCAATATCGAACAGAACGGGACTCACCCTCCCGGGGCGTTCGGGGACGTCTACACACACACACACACACATATATATATATATATCTAACTAAATGGCTCTAAGTTATTATCTTTTGTTTTATTTTATTTTCTCTCTCAATTAATTTAAATAACAAACAACTATTACTAGATCAAAATATACTGACTATTTTGTCCCCTATTTTTTTTTTTTAAATAATAATTCTTGCCTCTAAATTAAAGACTTTCACCATAAATTTATTTTAGGTTTAACATTAATTAAAAGATCCTGCAATAATATTTAGTTTGCACTTAAAGATTCACAAGCAAAATATTTGAGATTGTAAAATAATTATTACTTAATTATTTATTTGATTTGTAAGGCCTGGGACTTGGGGGTATACTTCCTTTATGGTGTCAGGTTCGAAACATTTTAGGTGCAAACAATTTCTTAAAGTCAGTCCATACTTTTGCCTCAACTTTAAGTGGGTCCTCTTCTAATAGATGGTGGATTAATCTCCCAGATTAGTCGGTTGGGTCACTTATTGAGTTTTCACGGGAAAAATCCACTTTACCTATTATAGTTTAGGCCATTTGTACTTTACCCCCTATCATTTATAAATAGCCACTTACCCCTTATCGTTTTGGACTAAAGTGCAACATCAATACTGATGACAAAAAATGTAAAATGCCCTTAGTACCCTTATTCTTCTTTTCTTTCTTTTCCTTCTATTTTTTTATTCTATCTCTTCATGAAAAATGATTTGTAGCTCGAACTTTAGCCCCTCAAATGGCCCGAATGTGCTGGTACCTTGTCTCTCTATTTTGGGCTCACGCACATAGATCTCTTGTCTCTCTTCTCTATCTCTCTCTTAGACCCAAAGTCTCTGAAATCTTCCTCTTCTCTTTCTCCTCTCAAATGCCAAACCTTCTTTCTCTCATCTCTTCCTTATTTCAAACTCAGACACTGCCTCAAACCTCTCTCTCTCTCTCTCACTCAAATAATTTTGTCTTTATCTAATCAACGCTGGAGCCATCAGAGCCCACAAATTGGTAGTTTCCTCTCCGACGCCGGAGCTATAATGCCCCAAAATTTAACATCAATTTATTAATTACCAATCCATTATTATCATTCAATTCCATAACCTTAATAAATTTGCCAATAAATAAGGATAACAAATTATAAATCAAAAGTTTATCTATTTCTCGCTAATCAGTCATCTCATACATTACAACATATTATAGTACAACAAACTATATAAAAAAATGTCAAATCACCCTAGACACTTACACATTTCAAGGTTAAGGCCCTTCATCACAAAGAAAATAAAATTCTATCTCGTAGGTAAGCTCGTAGCTGAAACATATAACATCAAAAGAGCTTCAATGCTTCATCTAGAACTCCATATACTTCTTAACGAACGAGTCACACCTTGATCACCTAAAATTTGGGAATATCTAGCCCAAAAATGGGAGTGAGCAATGACACCTAGTAGAAAATAAACTTGACACATTATAAATATATATATATATATATAAATGAAAATGCTCATGTTAGTTATATTCATACAACACATCAAAATATACAAGCCTTGTGACTTTGATGACATTCAATGCTCAATATAAACTTTAAACCCACGATTGACTCAACACGTGGACCTTAATTCACCTTGAGAACATCTCTTTTTCCTTTCTTTTATAAAATCCCAAAACACATCGCATAATACCCTCACATTTATTGGTCACCTAGCACGGAAGGGCAATTGGGCACCTTCTACATTTCTGAAAATACCTCCACATTTACCGACCATCAAGCACTGAGGGGCAATTGGACACCCATTACATGTTTAAAAAAAAATACCTCCACATTTACAGGCCACCGAGCACGGAGAGACAATTGGACACTACCACATTTATTCAACTGCATCCCCCAAATTTACCGCTGTTAAGCATGCAAGGGCAATTGGGCACCTTAACCATATACCAATGACATTCCCACATTCTTCAGCCTCCGAGCATGGAAGGGCATTTGGGCAGCTCAACACACACAACACATTCTAAATATACGCACATCTAATTACACAACTCAACACTTAATCCAATACCCTGTGGATGCAATGCAATGTAAGAGTTCCTAATATTGTGACTTAACTGAAGTCCAATTCAATCACACACAAAATCAATCCAACGAATACAATATGAAATACATATATATATTTTTGTGTCCCTAAGTCAACTGAGCGATTAATTTTAATTATAAACCAATTCATACATTGAATCTTTCAACATTTTCTGGATTTCCACCCAAAACAACTTCCTTAAATCCTTCATTAACATCATCATAACACCAATCTCATTCCACATACGGATACTCAAGAGGATTAATCAAAATTTCAACATATAGTACAATTTTAATACAAAGCCTCATTTAAAAACAAAATCCCAAATCTAGGGTTTCAAGAAAATTGGGGGTTTTCCTCATTTCATCATCAAATCCAACAATCATCAAATATTTCTCATTAATATCTCAAAACAATCTAAATATTTCAATATTTTAAGTGAAACCCCCATTTTTTAATATAAACATCTTTTAATAAAAAATTTCAAACTCAAATCAACCCATACTTCCCATAATACAACATAATCAATGAAACCATAAATGATTAGAGTTAAGAGAATAACCTACCTCAAGAAAGTGAGCAAACAGTGAAGACCCAAGCAAGAACTCCAACAAATTCGCAATCCAATCAATCAAGAGAAAGATCTTCACTCCTCCTTCACTAATCTTGCATGATCTAAAGTGGATCCTTGGTGTAATGAGATGAAATCAAAGGTTTTGTGGCTAGGGTTTTCGTACATGAAGAGGTGGAGGAGAGAAAAGAGAGAAAAGTGAGAGAAAATACACAAAAAGTGGGATTTATACTTGCTGATCCCAAACAGACCGCTTGAACGACCACTCTTGCGCTCGAGCGAACACAACCAACTCTCAGAATCTCAAACCTGCAAACAAAAGTATTAGATGCCTCGAAAGACCGCTCAAGCAAACACTTCTTCGTTTGAGTGACAAAGTGAAATTTCCAGACCGTTACTGGAGCCCTCATCTCCTATGTCTTTGTTGGGTTCTTTTATGGCAATGACAGAGAGTGATGCGAGGATGTAGAGGTTGTTGAAATTTTTGGGCTTGGTGAAGATTTGCAAGCATGTTTGGATTTGTATGATACTTTCCTCTTCAAATTTGCCTCTTATTTTCTACCTCTCTCTCTATATATATATAGCTATTTATGTATATGAATGATGAGTGCAAGAGAGGAGAAAAAGACAAATGGATTTTGAGTTTGGATTTGAATTCGAAGGATAAATGAATCTAAATGTATTAATGGGTATGGATATGGCTGTTCTATCACAAAATAAAAAAAAAAGGCATTTGAACTAAGAAATCAGTTGTGTGTTAAAAATTTGTAGCAAAACAAAGTATGTTTCTCTTTGATTTCATTATCAATTTCTAACTACCTCAATCTTCTCGAGATCAATTTGTCTTTCAACAATCTTAGTGGTTCATTTCCTTCACAAGTTTGTGAAATTCCAAGCTCCTTTACAACTGAGATTGAGAAAGAGAGGAAAGAAAGAGAGAGAGAGAGAGAGAGAGAGAGAGAGAGAACTTACAAGCGCAAGCGTAATCACATTGTCCATGTACAAGAGTGCAACTTTGTTGGCGGTGGAGATTCTAAAGAAAGGTAGGTAGTGTTTTACCCAAGTTGGTGGTCAGTAGCAGTCGTCGGTGAACACCCCGGTCAGTGGTAGTCATCGTCATCAGTGAACACCATTGTTGATCACTCGACGCTAGGTCCCAAAATCATGTTCCTCTCTCTCTCTCTATCTCTATCTCTCTCTTCTCTTTTCTTATTTTATAAATACGTGGGTTTCATACATGGTTATAGAGGGTTTCTCACTCTCCTCTCTCTTATCTTTCTTTGCTTTATAATCTTGTAATCACATTCGAGCCATTCGGGACAGGGAAAATTCAAGTTACCCAGCAGAACTGCTCTTCTATTATATAATTTCTTCTCCTCCCCTCCCCTTCACCTACCTCTCTCTCTCTCTCTATCTCCTCTCCCCTTTGCTCTGCAACTTCTACTTTTCCATAATACACAAACAATTAAAACCAAACCAATCTATTCTCAATTTGCAAACAATACCTTCCACCAGTAGTCCACCAATTAATCCTAACAAAACAACCCAAACAAACCCCAAAATATATCTAATTCATCTCAATCCCTAAAACCCCAATTCATAGAAATTCGAATACATATATAAACTGAAGATGAAAAGAACAAACAAACAAACAGACCTTGATCAAGATTGTACCACCGCAAAAAAGCAATAAAAACAAACCGCAAAATGTATTTAATTCATCCCAATCCCTAAAACCCCAATTCATAGAAATTCAAATACATACAAAAACTAAAGATGAAAAGAACAAATAAACAAACAGACCTTGATCAAGATTGTATCACCGCAGAAAAGTAATAAAAACAAACCCCAAAATGTATCTAATTCATCCCAATCCCTAAAAACCCAATTCATAAAAATTCAAATAAATACATAAACTGAAGATGAAAAAACAAGCAACCTTGATCAAGATCGTTTTGCCACAAAAAAGCTACAACTTTTCCATGATAGCATCATGATGACAAATTTGTCATCATTGACGACCGCATAGACGATGAGTCGATTGGGGGACTTCATGCCTTCCAAGATTGCGATAAAAAAGTCCTTCGCTCCTAAAAATCCATCCCCTCTCGATGGTGTCACCGGAATCTATGGTGTTGTCAGAATCTATGGTGTCGCTAGAATCAATGGTGAGCTGCTGCATATGATCACTCTGTTGAAGGAGCATCGGGAATAGCTTCGTGGTTGGTCCAGGGGCGCCATGTGCCATGCCCTTACTAATCACAATTCACCATGCCCTCTCATTGTCACGCCCCAAAATTTGGACAATTAAATATTAAATTAGGACTAACCCCAATCAATATTCCATCATCCAAATCCTAAGGGTGAAACAAAAAAAAAAAAAGCCAACCAAACCATCCGCCACAATTTCATAACTATCAAATACCTCCAACATTAAAGTAGTAACATCTAGTCCAAACAACTTAAATAAAGTACGGTTACAAATCATGCCAAATTATTCCAATACTAAAGCCATATAAAAAAAAATAATAAACACATGAACTACTAACAACCCTGATCTCAAGAAAACAAAAGAAATCCAAGAGATATGCCCAAAAACTATAGTTACTTCTCGTCACCACCGTAGCCTCAACTAATCCTGCAAAGGAGGCTCAGCTGCGTTCAAACAGAACGCACCCGAGTTGCCAAGAGACAAAACGGGTCAGTATAGAGGTATACTGGTATGAGTACAATATTTAATACCCACGTGTCCACCAGACACAGACAAAAATACATTTAATTCTTATCACGGGACAAGACAAGTAGTTCCAACCGTACCGAGACGAATGGGTAGTTTCCCGAGATACGATGGCATTTAGTTTCTTGTCCGTACACAACGAAATATAAATTGATTATAGAATAGACAAAATGGAAATAAAAAATATGGTGGGTCAGCCCCGCATAAAAAGTTAGTAAGACCCACCATCCTGCAAAACAAATAAAGTCAGTATAATTTAATCATAAGTAACTTATTAAAAAAATATAAAATTACACCGTTTCATACTTAAATAATTCGAATTGATCAAAACTCAAAGAACGAAAGTTGTACATAATCAAATTTCCTATAAGATGGCGCGAACGAATTTAACAGAAACTGAATAGGTTAAGAGAAAAACTTGATATAAAAATCTAGACAGAACTCAATCGAAAAATCTGAAGCTGAAAACGAACCAAAACTGCCCTAAGATGAATTTTGTCGAAAACTTTCAAAACACGAAAAGTGTGCAGAATAATGTTTTACTTCAGTTTTCGCGAAACCAATAAAAATGAGCTCGTTTCGTGGGTTAAAACAGCCTCTAAAATCTGCCTTGCTAAAATGAATCAAACCAACAATAATCAAGATAATCCGATTATAAGTTCTAATCGATCTTTTTATTAAAAAGCTAAAACACGAAAGTTGTCCAAAATCACATATACATGCCTCTGCTCAAATTTCATAATTTATCGAGATCATTTACTATTTTTTTATCATGTACAAATCAATACCAAATCACACTATACTAATAAATTCATAATTAAATTCTTTGTACCTTAACTCCACCACTTCGGCCCTCCCCTTCCGGCCTACACATATATCCCATGTGCCTCCCGTATACCTAACACCGCTCCGAAGCCAAACTTGCACAGGGATATCGTCCCGAGTTTGACTCACACTCTCCGGATGGTTAGCATATACATACGCGCGCAAATCAAAGCACTCGTCTACTCATGAGAACGAGGCAACAACATATATATACACAACATCTCACACATGAGAATAAACATAACAATGCCGAGCCTAAGGCATTCAAATAAATCTCATAATCCTCACTTTTTTTTATACACTCTTTCTCACCATCATTCAAATAAAACAACAATCCATGGAGTCATGGTGGAGTATAAGGAATTTATCTATATGTTCTTAATTAATTTTAATTTGTAATTACAATCATAAAATAAATTCATATAAAAATCCTAAACATGGTATACACAACTAATCAAACTAATTAAAATCAATTCATCATCTACATGCAAATACAAAATCAATCCAACATCAAATAAAAATAAATAAGTAAATAAAAACAATGAATCAATCCATCCTCTAACCAATATCTATGGATTCTAAATTTATTTTAATTTTATATAATCATGTGTGTGATTACAATTATAAAATCAATCCGTATAAAAATCATAAATCTTGCATATACAACTAATCAAAATAATTAAAATCAATCAATCATCTAAAAACCTTGAACCTTAAATACAAACTAAACAAAATAATTAAATTTAATCAATCATCTAAAAATCCTAAACTTTACCTACACAACTAATCAAAGTAATTAAAATTAATCAATCATCGAAAAACCCTAAAGTTTACCTACACAACTAATCAAAGTAATTAAAATCAATCACTTATCTAAGAACCCTAAACTTTACATACACTACTAGTCAAAATAATTAAAATCAATCTATCATCTATAAACCCTAAATCTTATATCCACAACTAATCAAAATAGTTAAAATTAATCTATCATCTTTATGTAAAACAAAATCAAACTAACATCAAACAAATAAAAATAAATGAATAAATAAAACAGCGAATTAAACATAAATCAAGGAAAATGGGTTTTGTACTCACTCTATTTTTTTGAAGATCCAAGAAATATTTGAAGAATTAATGGAGCCCCCAAAACAAAACCCTAATTTTTTTTTTCTTTTTTCTTTTTCTTTTTTTCTTCTCTTTCCACGCCAGTCCCCTCTCTCTCGCTGCATCTCTATTTTGTGATTAATCTCTCTCTCTCTCTACTTCTCTTTTTCCTTAAGTTTATAATATAACCTAAACACTTGTTATATAACCCAAACACTTGTGATAAATCCTAATAGTTATTATATTATATAATACAAATACAATATAAATTCAACCCAAATAAATATGATATATGTATATATATATATATATATATTTTATGTTATTAAATAACTACCACATGTATAAATATATTTTATAAAAACAATACATATAACACCCTCTTTTTTTTTTTATGAATATATAAATATAAATATTCTTATTAATTACATACAATTAAATACAACATTAAATTAATTAAATAACACATTAAATTCTCATGTAACGATACAATTAATAAAGTCAAAAATAAAATAAGATAATAATAACCATAATAATAAAAATAAAAATAATGGCTTAAGAAAATTAGGGTCGCTACACTCATATTCCACAATCACTTAACACAAATTCGTGAATTTTACCTCTTCCACCAATCACAACATTGTTGAGACATCACATAGCAGTGCCCCAAGACCAACCAATAACTTCTCCAAGAAATATGTCTTTCTTTTTTTTGTCGCCCTCGTTTTGATGAGGGGACAAATTAGCTCTTGAATCACTTTAATGAGATAGGTGTCGCACTCTGGAGGATCACTTCACAAGATCACTATAGAGGATTCGACAAATGTGTCTTTTTACATCATATGTAAACTTTTAAATTAACTTTTTTCAATACCTACTCTATTTGTCATCCTGTGTACGTCAAATTCTATCAATTTAGGCGGAATAAGTACCAACAGGAAGGAAAATTGCAAAACAACTAAAAATCAAATCAGGGATAAGTGCTCATTTCCAAATGATATGGGGTAAAGTGCAAATGATCCAAACCATAAGCGGATAAAGCGGATTTTGTCCAAAAAAGACTAATGCTCAAATCTTACTATTAACTTCTGTATTCTTATTTTCATGTACAAAAATATTGAAAAATAATAAACAATTTTAGTTTAGTTTGGTTCAATTTAAAATCGGGAATCGAACATATTTGAAAAGTTAAACTTTTTTTTTTTCAAAATCATAATAATAATCAATATTTGACCCTTATAATGAATTTTTTTTTAAAATTTTATCATTTTAAATTTTAAAATTTTAATTTATTTTCACTCTAAACTATCTATCTATTTTGTTAAGTTGACGAAAAGAATATATTTTAATTATTAAATTCAATGAAAAATAGTATTTTAAACATTTTATGTACATTTATATTGAGTTTAATGATTAAATATATATATATATATATATATATATATATTTGTTAATTTTGCTTAACTGAAATAGGTTGAAGGTTTATATTAAAAATAAGGGTAAATTACAAATACGCCTACTGAGATTTGATTAAAATACGAATCGTCTCCTGTGATTTTGAAAATTACATTCCACTCCCTGAGGTTTCTAATTTCATAACAAATCGTCCATTTTATTAATCAATCACCAAGTTAATTAACAGTTTTTAAAGATGTTAAAAATATGTTTCAATTAATAAATTAGGTAATTTTATTATTGTATAAGAGAGCAATTACGAATTTCATTTTTTTAGTTAATTCGGTTAAATAAAAAATTCTAGTAAGGGGTATTTGTAATTTTTCAAACCACGAGGGGTAATCTATATTTTAAGCAAATCTCAGTGGGTGTATTTATAATTTACCCTAAAAAAGTAAAAAATTAGAGTTTAAATTTATAAAATTAATAATTGAGAGTTTATTTTGTTATATGTATATATATGGAATTCTGAAATGGAAATATGGACAATTTTTATATATGGAAATACTTAATTCATAGCCTTTTTGATTTAAGACTGTGAATTTGCTTCATATAAATAGGTGTATATGTTAGATATATTGAATAAGAACACACACTTGAAATAGAGATTTCTTAACAATGGTGTCTTCCCTGAAATTTTTCTTTACAATTCTTCTTCTAAGTTTTGTTGGCAAAGGTAAGACTCTTACTGCCGTTTCTCTCTCTCTCTCTCTCTCTCTCTCACACACACACACACACACACACACACACACACACACACACACGTACACACAAAGCCTTTTTTAATCGGACTGTATAATTTTTTTTTCAAATTGAACTTGTTAAGCAATATTCCCATTCTCAATTCTATAATATGCATAGCAATGTTACATATATTAAAAATTAATATGTATAGCAATGTTACATATATTAAAAATTTTACTAAAAATATACATGTTCAAATATTATTGGATCCTTGGATTTTTCAAAAACAAATTTCTAAATTTTCAATCCATATTTTGTTATTTTTTGTGAATTTTAAAATTTTTGATTCATTGTTTTTGGTTACCTAGGTACAAAAATTATGCAAAAATCTTTCAATTTTTTTTTAATTTTTTTAATTGTTTTTTGTCTTCAATGAATTTTTGTAAAGATTTTTGTACAAATTTTATACATTTTAAGTTTATCTAAATTCTGTAGATCTAAAGAGTAAAAAAATTGATTAAAATGTTCAAAAATTTACTAAAAATAAAAAATACAAATTGAAAATTAAAAAAATTATATTTAAAAATTTCAAAACAAACAGAGTGATTTCTTTTTTTGACAAACAACCATATTTGGCCTCTTGTATTTTTAGTAAAATTTTTAGTATTATTAGAATTATTCATATATATATATATACAAATATGATTATGGATTATGTCCCCAAATATCTTTACACCCTTGTTTCAATTTACTCCTAATCATTAAATTATGTGAAAATATCGAAACATGTAAATCTAAAGCATAATTTAATAGTTAATTAAGAAAGATTTATATGTTAAATATGTGTGGTAATATTTCTTTGCTTTTTGAATAAGTCTTGAAATCAGAGTTATTAATCCAGATTTTTGTGAGTGAGTAATTGTGTGATAGAGATTAAATTTATATAGTATGAGATTCATAAATAAATAAATCTTGAATCACAATATGTTAATTTTGGATAATACAGTTTACTATATGATTGAGATTTCTTTTTGCGTTGTGTGGGCCATGGGTAAGGCAAATACGTACCACCCAATGTATTTTCATTACACTTTCTGTATTTCAAATTTGTGCCCCTAAATTCTTACCCGGGAATGACCTTTATTTAAGACCAAAATATGTTATATATGTATTTTACCATGATGACTGTAAAATCAAATTATACAAAAATATGAAAATGTACACGTTAGCATGCTGGAATTGGGGTGGCTGCTGTGCAGCCAATTGGACTCTTTTCGGGGCCCATTTTGATAATCTGAACTGTTCACATTTTAGAATACATCAAGTAGAACATACCTGTAAAAAATTAAATTAATCGGATATCGTTTACCCATTCATCCACTCACATTTGTATCTACAAAAATAAATAACAATTGTAATTTAAAGTATTAAAATGAATACAAATATGAGTGAATGAATGGGTAAACGATATCCGATTAACTTGATTTTTTACAGGTATGCTCTACTTGATGTATTTTAAAATGTGAAAGGTTCAGATTATCAAAATGGACTCCGAAAAGGACCCAATTGGCTCTGTGCACCCCGCACAGCAGCCACCCAAATTCCTAACATGTTAGGGCGCACCAAGGATACTTTCATTCCTGACGTTTTTATTATTTTCACCTTCAATGAAAATAACCAGAGTATATATACTTTCATCATGTCAACATATTCTTCTTTCAAGTATCGTTGGCAAAAGAAAGGTTCTTATTTTTTTCAAAAATTCTTTTATATATATAACCAGAGTATATATATATATATATATGTGTGTGTGTGTGTGTCATATATGTTTTTTATCATATATATATATATATGTGTGTGTGTCATATATGTATTTTATCATAATGACTCCAAAACTAAAATCACACAAAATATCGAGAATGTGCACGTTATATGTGTGTGTGTGTCATATATGTATTTCATCAAAAATGAACTTTATCATATTAACATGTGTATATATATTATATGTTTTGGATTTAATTCTATGAATTAGAGTTACTCATAGTTGAAAATTGAATTACAGGTTTAAGCCAAGAATGTGGCTTGGACAATCTGAACATAGATCAACATCGGACGGATAGGATAATACAAGGTAAACCAGAATGGAACGTGACAGTGATCAACACCTGCAATTGTTTCCTACAAGGCATAGCTTTGTCATGTGCGGGATTCAAAACAACTGAACCAGTTGATCCTGCAATTTTTAAACCAATTGACTATGGACTTTGTGCCATCCTTCCAAACAAATTCTTGAAACCTCATGGCACTATCAAGTTCGCCTATGCTTGGGACCCTCCTTTTTTTATGTTCCCTCGGAGAGTTATTAGTGTCTGTTGATCAAAATGATCAGTATCTTTCTATCTAACGACCTTTTGTCTATGCAATAATAAGAAGTTTGTTATGATTGAGTTTTGAATTAGAAGTAACAAGTATTTGAATGTCCAAAATGTTTTCAAATTGGTTTTGGCTTCTGGGCTTGTTCATATGCAATTATCAGTTGTTTCTCAAGGCCAAAGAAAGAAAGAAAATAATTGCAAATTTTTTTCCATTTTCAAGTTTTTTTTTTCTCACATTTTTCTTTATATTTCCAAATTCCTACTCAAATCAATGATTCAAACATGGTCATTAGCAAATAACTATATTGCAAAGAAAAGTACGTGCAGAACTTTCAACTAAAGAAAATCTTTTTCTACACACTAGAACAAGTTCGGGGCTTTAAGGAATGTCACCCACACCACAAAGCTCTGTTCTTCCACAAGGATTTTTCCAGGTGATTTTATTAATTTTTTTTAATAATAATAAAAAAATATTTTGTAGCTAGGGCACAAGCAAAATCTGAGAAAAGTAGTAACTAGGTTAGCATCCTAACCCCAATTTTTTGCAGAGAGGATAATTTCGCAACTCAAACCCATACCACACTACTAAGAAAATACTTTTTGAGTCAGATCTATGCTCTCTTAAAAAAAATAAAAAATAAAAAAATAACACTTACATGCATTCCCAAGAAACTGAACAGACAATTAATCATGACATTAGTATAGAATACCACAAAACTCGACATACATATATTAGGCTCACAAATATTTTGGCCTGTGCCAGTATAATAAACTCTACATATAATCTTTCTTTCTACATAAAACTGATAGTAAAAGATCTAACTAGAACCAACTTCTTCTTCATCAAGTGGCTCAATCACAATAACCCTGCCACCTGTGAAATCTAATGCAAACTGGTTAGGTTCCTGTGGATGTAAAGCAATCACAACTGCTTGCAAATCGTCGAGAGAAAGAACAAAAAAAATAATAATCATAATAAAAAGGAAGAGAGAAACCAGTTAGAAGCGTCGCCAACAATCATCTAAAGAATCACCTAGGCAGAATAATCATTCATGCTCATGAAAATCAGAAATTACTGCCAGATAAAGAAGCATTTATCATGCTAACTTTTACAAATCTTTTTGGAATTTCTAGCCATGAATTAGTAAATTGTCATGTAAATTTTATCTGATAATAAGCAAGCTTCTCAGGAAAATTGTAGAAGAAGAAAAATATTAATAGCTATACTAGTGAAGAGTTAGGCATAAATATTAAGAGAAATTTTTTTAGTACATCAAATACCTGGCATCGGATGAAAGATAAGCAGTGCGATAAATTTCATGTTGTGGTTGGAGGCCTGAAGCAAAACATATGCCAACATGTCCATGCCGAAGGGCAATGTACACCAACAGGGCATCACATGAAACAAGAAAGCATAAGATAATCTAGAAACTAGTGTCTCTCCCGGAAAACCCCCTATATTCCCAAGCCCCATTACTAGGTCCAAACTTGAAAATAAAAATGATAGGAATTGAGCCAAGTCCACCACAAAACAGTTTAGATGTCATGCAATATAGATGTTTAAATCATGTTCTCTGCAATGAAAATGCCATTGATCTCCACTTTTGCTCTGTTGTTATTTACATACGGCGAATCACCTTTCATTTACAGCGAGAAAGTGTTGCTGATCTTTGTGAAACTGAACCTTGGTGTTTTCACCTGGAAACTCCAAGCTACCCTTCCATACAACTCTAGAATTTCTGAGCTTCCAGGCTATAATTTGGATTTAAATTTAAAATAAAAAATAAATAAAATAATAAATATTGTATACAAAATCAAAAATCTATTTCATTCCAAATAGGGATTAGTATCAAGAATAGCAGGCCTAGACATGCATCTGTGGAAAAGATAAAATCCTAACCTCAGCATCTGTTGTGGAAGAAATAAGTGCATGTCAAAGCCCGAAGATGACCCATTTTGACAAGGCCGTAAGACTTGGACAAACAATTAAGACGGAAACAAATGGTTGCGCCTGCAGGCTGCCTACGTATCCCTTTACAAAGAATCAAACCAATGTAGTTCTGGGGCAAGAATACAAATGATATGCACAAAGAAACTTTGAAAGCTGGACTAACATGCCACGCGAAGCCGGCTATTTTGAAAACTCATGATCATGCGAGATGATGCAATAAGCAAGATAACAAGATAATAACATGTGAATGAGTAGCTTCAAGCTTAAAACCAACACAGGTTCCATGCAAAAAGATAAAACTACACTCTAACCACGCCAAAACCAGAGACGAGGAAAGAAAACACCGCTCAGGGTTGCATTTCACGCATCTTGAGAAATCGAGAAACAAGAACCGCTTGGGGTCGTGCTTCATACGTCCCTGAGAAACTGAAGAACGAAAACCGCTCGAGGTCGCGGTTCACGCATCCCGAGAAACAAAGGACGAAAACTGCTCAAGGTCATGTTTCACACATCCTGAGAAACAAAAAATCGCTCAAGGTCACATTTCACGCATCTTAAGAAACAAGAAAGACTGCCCGGGCTCGCGCTTCGCACATCGTAAGAAACAAGAGAATGAAAACCGCTCAAGGTCGCGTTTCACGCGTCCCGAGAAACAAGAGACCGCTCAAGGTCGCGTTTCACGCATTTTGAGAAACAAAAAAAATCGCTCAGGCTCACGCTTTGCATGTCCCGAGAAACAAGAGAACCCGCTCAGGCTTGGGCTTCACGCATCTCAAGAAATAAGAAAAATTGCTCAGGCTCGCGCTCCACGTGTCCCGAGATAAAACACGCCCAAAGCCACGTGTCTTGAGATACACAAGAAACAAAAACTGTTTGGGCTCCCGCTTCATCCGTCCTGAGATAAAGCACGCCCAGGGTCGCGCGTCACGTGTTCTGAGATACAAGAAAAACTGCTCGGGCTCGCACTTCATGCGTCCCAAGATGAAACACGCCCAAGGCCGTGCGTCATGTGTCCTGAGATACAAGAAAAATTGCTCGGGCTCACGCTTCATGCGTCCGGAGATAAAACACGCCCAAGGACGCGTGTCATGCGTCCTGAGATACAAGAAAAATTGCTCGGGCTTTCGCTTCATGCGTCCTGAGATAGAACACACCCAGGGCCGCGCGTCACGCATCCTAAGATACAAGAAAAATCACTCGGGCTCGCGCTTCGCGCATCTCGAGATAAAACACACCCAAGGCCGAGCATCACGCATCCTGAGATTCCACAGAGAGGTGTGCGATCGATGCACAAAAGGAACAAGTGCGATAGATGCACAAAGAAACAAGTCAATTTAGTAACAACACACATTTTATGTAAGATGGACAACCGATGTATGATGTTAATTGAAAGCATGTTCTATGCAATAAACAAAAGCATATTCTATGCATGAAATATGGGCATATTCTATGTGAAATACTTGACAGTGTGTTCTACGCAAGAAACATAACTGATGCAAGACACACGTGCAACATGCATATGTGAAATGCATATTCTATGAGCAAATCTAAGCAAAATTGACAACATGTTCTATGCATGAATTATAAACGATGCAAAACACACATGCAACATATATATATGTGAAATGCATATTCTATGCAATGAAAGAAAACAGAGGCATAAAACAAATAAAAACGACATTCAATGACGCCTTCTGATTTACTTCTTGAAGGAATTACAATACGTTCAAAAAGATACACCACGTTCACATTGACAAGTGATGAACATTGTGCACCAAAACACAGTTTTGAGCTCCCTTAGAAACAATCTGAACCCAACAATGAACCTTCCTTACATTTATTGGGAAACAAAGACACAAAACAGCATCAGGACGCAGAGGAAGGCCATCGGCCACTTACCGGCCACAAGGGGAGGCTGTCGGCCACTTGCTGGCCATCAAAAAGCCTTGCCGGCCACCAATATGGCATGCCGGCCACCGATGGCAGTTCGGGGTTTTTTGGTCTTTTCATGCACAAGCCTTTAAGTATAAGCCTCAAGGCTTCATTTCCTCATAACCCTAGGTCTGAAATCCTTCTCTTTCTCTCTTTAGACACTTTCTCTCTCTATATCCGAGCTTTTTACGCGTTTTCCAACGCCCCGCGCGAACTTTATTCGTTAAACCCTCTTAGTTCTCTTCATTTTGAACAGACCAAAATTTGTCTTCGACGCTTTTTTCCTCATTTTCACCCTTCTAGGCTTGTTCTCCTTGAGTTTCTCTCAAGTTTTGTGAACTTTTCCGGGCTTTGACTTTTTCTCCCATTTTCTCTCTCCTAGGGTTGACTTTTTCCAAGTTTACCCTATTTTCTCCATTTTTCTTCACTTTTCACCTACTTTTCATCCATTTTCCAGATGGCAGATGAGATTCCATATGACGGGGCCCCTCTAGAGATTCCCCCTCGTATTTTCACCTGTTGCTGAGGCAGAGGAGCCGGTCGTTGCCGAGACTGGCAAGGTAGCTGAGGGCATTGAAGCTGACCTCGAGGCGGAGTTTGAACCTAAGCTTGAGCCGGAGCCACTACCATTAAGGGTACAGCCTTTTACTCCAGCAAGATATCATCCTCACACGCATATCTTACCGTCCGAAGGCATTAGGCAGTTCAACGACTTTGTTCGCGGTGTACCAAAAGACCTCCTATTGAGGGAGCCGACCTCCCACTTTTCATCCAGCGCCACTGAGGTATAAATTTTGTTTTCATGTATTTACACCTGTCTTTCAACTCCATTTCTTGCACTGCCTTTCATCTAACTATAATTTCATCACTGCCTTATCTGATTCATTTGTTCTTTGCCACAGGAAGAGTCTCGTACCTATAGGGGGTACGGAGCTACGATTGCGAGAGATTAGTATGATGAGCTCCCTGTAGGAGTCCGTGATATTGTTGACGAGACCAGCTTCAGCCTTTTCTGCTTCGGAATGACATGGGTCATTGCGAGCCTCCCTCTTCTAGGCACGCTTATGGATAGGTAGTGGGACACCACCAACTCCTTTCACTTCTCCACTGCCGAGGAGATAACGATGACTCCTTACAACTTTGCCATGATCACCGACTTAGGAGTATAGGGTGATCTGATCCCTTTCGACACAGACATAGGGGAGTGGGAGGCCGCCTGGATCGAGCTGTTAGGAGCATGTCCACCCTTGTACCAACCAGCTATGGTCAGATATAGTTGGTTCGCTGAGCAGTTCCGAGGGAGCGAACCAGATACATTAGAGGAGATGATGTAGTATGCCAGAGGCTTCCTCATGTTTGTCCTCAATACCACCTTGTTTTCGAACAGGTGAAACACCGTGGGCTTATGTCTATTGAGCGCCCTGGTGACCCTTCCCTGGGTACGCTTCTATGACTGGGGTGGAGCTAGCCTCACCATCCTAAAGGAAGATCTGATCAGAGGCTACTGGCAAGCCTGGAAAGTATGCATTTTAGTTTCCTCTTTGCACTTTACATTTTCTACTTTACATCTGTTCAATACATGTGCTTTCTGTTTTGCACTTTTTGCACCTATCCATGCTGTAAGCTCTTTGCTTTGCACTTTCTATATTTGTTCAGGCTGCATGCTTTCTATTTTGCACTTTCTACATCTGTTCATACATTGTTGATTACAAATCACTGCGTTTTCTTTGTAGTTGTGGGTTTATGCTTATTTCCCAGCTCTTGCCTCAAAGCCTATAGAGGAGCTTCCCCCGATGGTCCCTTACTCGAGGCGGTATGATGGCCGATGTCAACGTAGGAGCCGCAAGTCTTTCACATTCTTCCGCCATTATTTTGACACAATGGTCGCCCACGAGGTAACCCGAAACATAGTCACTTTTGCTTTACAACTATTCTGATTCACACTTTAGCAATTGACAGCAACTAACAATCTGTACACTCACTATTTGCAGATCGCGTGACAGCCTTGGGCCATGATGCCGGCTGGGGTACGGGACCTGTACGTAGGGGCCTGGGCTACTTCTCATTTTTAGATCCTACTTGAGGGTCGAGTCTTTCGGGCCTGGTTCTTGAGTGAGCGGTTCGTCCGCCAGACCATGGCCTTGCCGGATCCAGTTGTTCCGATGTCATCTCCAGAGTCTATAAGGACAGCAGACGGCCTATCCATTGATGCAATCACTCAGTTCATGGTGGGCTTGGATGCTGATTACTTTAGAGTAGAGGGTGACTACGCGACCTTTATTTAGACCCATCTCATGCCACTTCTGACAGAAACTCCCGAAGGCGAGGGGGTGAGGGCTCCTGCCGCGAGAGAGGCGACTGTGATAACCTAACTTGTACTATGCTTAATTATATATGTGATTATGTGTTTGTTATGAATTTGCAAGTTTAAGTATGGAAAATATGTGAATTTGGAAAAATATCTATTGAAAGTAGGAATATCTATTGCAATTAGAACTTTGAACTGAAATTGGGAGGCGTAGGGACGCGATAAACAAAAACTGACTTCATATCTATGATTAGCATGATTTTTGGAGCCTTTAGTGAGATCTTGAAAAATTATGATTCGTAATGATTAAATTGGAATTTTTAAAGCTAAGTCACATATATGTTGGCCTCTTGTGTTCCTTATTGTGTTTGAGAGCTCTATAGTGTGAGTTAAAGAGAGAGGAAGAAGAGATTAGGGATGAGATTAGGGAAGAGATTAGTGTGAGTTAGAGAGAGAGGAAGAAGAGGAAGCTAGGGATTTGAAGGAAATCAAGAGGCAAACCATCAATTTGAACTAAGGTATGGAAAATCACTCACAAACTTTGATTCTAACTCATCTTTGTCAAGAAATCAAGAAGAGATTAGGGGTTTGAGCTAGGGTTTTAAGTTGTATAGTGGTTTGAGCTCAAGGCATGAGATTGAACCCTAATTGCTCCATCTTTGTTGATTTAAGACCACTCTTGTGATTGACCCATGAAACAAACCTTAGATGATCTATGGAAACAAGTTTGGTTGTAAGATTATTCATGGTTTATATGCTTTGAATTTGTTTATGTAATGAATGAATATAGGAAAAAGATGAGACCATGGAATTGTTGTTGATACAAGATTGGTATGTTTAATGTAGAATTATACTTGTATCATGCTTAGATATCATGTTTTTGAATTGTTTTTGCAGGAATTTGAGCTTGGAAATGAGTTGGAAGGTTTGACATTTTTTGGCCATTTTTGAACTGTCTGAGTTTGCCCAGACCACACGAGCGGCCACGAGCACCGCACGAGCGGAACATGAAGAAAAAAAAGAAGTTTTGATTCTGCTCCTTGGGCGCTCAAGCAGCCTGTTTTTCAGCTCGAGCGGATTTGGGCCGCACGAGCGATGAAGACTTTCGCTCGTGCAGAACCCTTATTTCAGCCCAATTTCAAAAATGCATATCTCCTTCATCCTGACTCCGTTTTAAGTGATTCTTGAGGCTAAATTCAAGCCCTCGAAGTCTAGTTTCTAATGTTGTGGTCTCACACCCAAATTCTATGTACACAAATAGATATGCTCAAATTAGTGAAGGCTACTTATTTTCTTTTAATTGTTTCATGCCAATTCCTATCCTAACTTTGTTTCCTTTCGCTTCTTGCTATTTCCTTAAATCTTAAATAATTAAACATGATATGTTCAATGAAAAACATATGAAATTATTGTAGGAAACATTAATTTAAGTCATGAACATTTAGGGTTGTTTAAGGTACATCTTTGGAACATGCTTTGTACGCGATTCACATGTAGAGAACTTTAGCATTGAACACTTGAGAGAAATTAAAGAAAGGTATACAAATTGAAACAAATGATTTATCAGATGTGTATGTGACATGTTTTGTGTAGGTCGAGTGACAGAGGCAACACCGCAAGACCAAACGCACTGTGAGTAGTAATATAGTACACTTATACTCTTTGTTGCGTATCATGAACCATGAATGGTGATTGGTGCCAACATTATGAATTGATTAGAAATGATGAAACTTCATTGATATTATATGACATGTGTTAAATAATTGGGCCCTAGGCTGCTTGTTAAATAATTGGGCCTGAGGTCGCTTGATAAATAATTGGACCTGATAAATAATTGGGACCGAGGCTGCTTGATAAATGATTGTGCCTGAGGCCGCTTTTTATATGATTGGGCCAAGGCCGCTTGTTATATGATTGGGCCCGAGGCCGCTTGTTATATGCTTGGGCCTGAGGTCGCTTGGTTTATATGATTATGGATATTGAGAGAACCTTATGATCATCTACTTACATTGTTTTACTGCATTATTACTCATTGAGCTTCGCTCACCCAATTTTATGTATGCACATATAAGTGATCAGCAGTATGGAGCACACCTCTAGAGTCAGCTTCAGGAACCTTTTGTGACCCAATCGAGTCAAGCCTCCGAGACGGAGTTTTGTCTTGGCTCACACCACACTTTGACCCTATTATGTTTTTGCTTTTAGGGTCTTGGGTTGTAAACATTATGTACGATTTTTTTTTTCTCTGGCTCTTATATTTTTGATGGGCATGCATATTTATTATTATGTTATGTGGTTAACTCTATGATTTTGCTCATGATTGGAACAACTCAATGGACTTCTCTTTATTATATGCTTCCGTTTATGGCCCCATTAGCATAAATATTATGTATGATCGTTTGAGGCTTGCGGTAATCTACTGATTACTGGCCGGTTATGACCCAAACTTTTAAGGGTGGGTTTGGGTCATGACAACGACCAGGGCCCAGGCTAGAGGGGCTCCCCTTGCGGAGCAGAGTACCCATTGGCCAGAGCTTCCCACCGCACTCACATGCTGGCGGTATACTGGGGCTACTTACCAGATCTCGATTGAACCTGTACAGGCTGGGCACGAGCTTATCAGAGTTGAAGGCTCATCCCAAGTATGGACCACACTTTACAATTTGAACCCCACACTTCATTTCAGATATGTTTATTGCAAACACTAATCATTCAAATGCATTTGCAGGCATCGATAAAGTACATGAGGAGCTGTCTTGATCTGATAGCTTCCTTGATGGGCATGGTGCAGAGGAGGGAGACAGTGCTTGGTCTCCACGATATGTAGGTAATTTTTTTCACGTTACACTTCATGCCATCATATTTCCATTGATATACTGGCATTTCAATTATAAGCTTTCCTAAAAATACACTGCATTGGCATACTACATTTACACAATGTACTCATACTGTATCTGATTTCTGCATACCGCTTATTCTGCATACTATGCTTGTATCTGATATACACACTGTAACTGATATGTTGACAACTGTCATTTTCAAATCCCATTTGTACCAATGGCTCTGGCGGCGGCAGCAGCACCAACACCGACAGTAGCTCCTCCAGCAGCTGGGAGAAGAGGCAGAGATAGGGGCACTTAAGCCCAGAGTAGTCCTCTAGAGCCCATCTTGAGCGATGACGATGCTGAGACGAGTGACTTTGAGAAGGTAGCGAGTCGGCATTCTGAGTCATTCGAGAGTGGAGATGATGATACTCGCTCGGGTTCTGAGAGCGGAGGTGACGATGTCGGGGAGGGTTCTGGGGCAGAGAGCGGAGACGATACCGGCTTGGGTTCAGAGTCTGATTTCGACAGCGGCGCTGATGGAGATAGTGCCCCATAGTCCTCTCATTCGAGGAAGATGATGAAGAGGGCCTCTTGGGCCTGAGGCGACTGGCGTCGATTTTTTTGTACTTTTGATTAGTTTCTTTTTGTTTGGTAACATTAGCAGATGTATAGCTTCAGATAGGTTTATTTTGCTTTGAAAACTTGTACTTCCCTTTTGTAAAAAAACATGATCGGAATAAAACCTCACAGTTTTTATAAGCGTGTTGTTGTTTTTGCATCATGAGCACCATATTTGCATAAAATGGACATGGAATTGAAGTTGCCAACGAAAACTAAACACTTGATTGAAACAATATTCTTAATCGGGTAATGAGCTAACCAACAACCAAAATACAAAATATGACTCGATAAACAAAACAAAAACACCTTAAATACAAATAAACAAACTTGTTGAAACCAAAATGACTCAAAAAAAGACTTTAAAAGACATAAAGATCAAAACAAAACACTTGTTTCCAGCACTATTCAGAATACTTGTGAATGGCAGGCTTGAAAAGAAGGCTGCCGGCCAGAGATAGAGCTTGTCGGCCATAGAGATTGGCCTGCTGGCCACCAAAGTAGCTTGCCGGCCACAAATGTGAGAATCGTCAGATTGTTGACAGTTGACTTCAACTCACAGCCTTATCTTCTACAAAAGGTCCAGTTTCGTGATTTCTCTTCAGAACCTCATTTCAGTTGCAATTTCTTCCACAAATGGAGCTATTTTTTCTGAAAAGCTCTCGGATTGGATAGCGACTTTAGATGGCATGAAAAAAGAAAATTTTTGGGGTTTTGGCATAAATGCACTTTTTTCGTTTAGCCGAACTTCACTTTGTTTTCCATTCCTCCATACCGCGGTCTGATGCTGGGACCCAATTACACACGTCTTTAGTTTCAAGGGACAGGAAATATGCCTGACAATTAAAGAAGTTCAGGCACTAATGGAATCCCAACACGATGAGGAAATCATGTCTCAGCCCCATTTTGGCCACGTCGAAGCTTTGGGACGGATGTGTGGGCTTACTCTGCACGAGGCTCTATTTTTGGCCCACAACAGAGAGTTGGACATACCTAGCTTGATTCATCAATTTTTCGACATCGGTGACAAAAGCGACCTTCTCTGGCGAGGTTTTCGACAATATGCCCTCTGCTTATGTATGCTTACTCATTTCCTTCTTGCCCCTAGTTTCAGCGAGTCCAGCATTCGGTTGATCGAAGTGGCCCAATGTTTGAAAGAAGGCAAGAGTTGCACTAGCTTGGTGCTGGTCGAGACCTTGATGAGCTTAGACGCCTTTCATTGGAGAGAGACTACCAAATTCGCAGGGAGCCCACTACTTCTTCAGGTATTGTTTCCCATTATTTCTCATATGTGTTTCTCATATTACTCGGTACTCATGCTCTATTTTTCTCTCAAAACCCTTTCTCATTTTTCTCTCAACATACATCTCTCTATTCTTTAATCTCTCTTTTTTCTTTCATCCCTCCCCAGGTGTGGCTTATAAATAAGCTAAAGGTAGTGGACTCTTTCCCTGAGTACTCAGCTCGATGCTATTTTTTTTGCCACCGACTAGTGGATTTCCTGAATGATGGATAGTGGTGCAACTGGATGTACAATAGGTCTGTTGCTGACATAGCCTAGCGTTGCCCTTGGCTTAATTTGACTGAGATTAGTTATAGCATGGCTCGGCAACTTGACATACAATTGATCGGCCTTACACACTGTGTGTTTTACTTCCCTTTCTGGTTTAGATATCAGTTTGGCCTGCCCAGAGGAGGAGATAGAGTACCCAGTTTCATTCCCCATCCGTGGTTCACGCTTGGCTAGGTACTTCACTGCTTGGAGGACGAGAGAGCTTCTCGCCTCTGCCCCTAGTTTCAGTTTTGCCCTTTCAGGTGAATGCTTGGCTTGGCTCAAGGATGAGGCACAAACTGGGCCCACTTTGGCTTCAGAAGCTTCCACAAGTACGAGCAGAGGACGCATGAGCACCTGACTCACCTATGCCCCTAGTTTATTACTTTGACCTTTCTTTTTAAGTTTTTTGAATCTAATAAAAGCAACTTTGATTTGTATTAGAGACTTAGAGAACTTTTATGTTGAAATCAATGAAATTAAAGTTGTGAGCACTAAAAATTTTCCTTTTGGTCCAAAAATGGTCTAAGTTGTAAAAAGTAAAATTTAAACAAAATCAACTTTTATTAAAACTTTTCAAAACCATTTTCAAAAAAGATCATCACCTCTCACGCATGGAATCAATCCTCAAGATGTACATCCCCGAATCAAAGATCAGAAATGCCCTTGATTGAATAACACTACTCTGCATTGTCACCAGCTCTTCTCTCAGAATGAAGATCACAACTAAACTCCCAGGTAAAGGATAGACAAAAATGACTTGATCAAACACATGGACTGGACAGTTGAGTTGGAAGTGATTACGGCCGAACTTCAAGATGAAGTTGCCTACATATCCCAAAGATGGGAATCAAGCCTTGCGTAGTTCGATTCAGGTTCACTCGAGTATTTACTCGCTCCTTTTGCACTCTGACATTTGCCAAAGTCACCCTTTAGGGTTTTCAACCTTGCGAGCTTAGTTTTTCTTTGTTTCTAATTTTTCATGCTCTAACTTTTGTCTAGGTTGCCCTTCCGGGTTTTCGGCCTAGTGAGCCTCTCAGGATAATATTTCTTCAACTTGTCCATGTTGATCGGTTGTGAAAATTCAAAGCCATCTAAGTCTATGAGAATAACAGCTCCACCAAGCCAGATGGTTTTGATGATGTAAGGACCAATCCAATTAGGTCTGATCTTACCCCTAGGGTCATGAATGAAAGTTTGGTTATCTTTAAGCACCATATCCCTCTCTTTGAGATTTCGGGACTTAACGTTCTTGTTAAAAGCCCTAGCAATTCTGCACTGGTAACCCTGAATGTGATACAATGCTTTCAGCCTTCTCTCATCAAACAACATCAGCTCCTCAAATCTGTTTTGTTGCCAGTCCGCCTCTATTATCTGACACTTAGCCATAACTTACAGCGACGGGACTTCTATTTCAATTGGCAGAATAGCTTCCATCCCGTAGATGAGAGGATAAGAAGTTGCCCCTGTAGACGTCCAGATTGAAGTTCTATAGCCCCAAAGTGCAAATGGTAATTTATCTGGCCAGTCCTTATAGGTCTCAACCATCTTCTGCAAGATATTCTTGATGTTCTTGTTGGCAGCTTCAATGGCTCTATTGGTTTGTGGCCGGCATGTAGATGACTTATGAAAAGCCACATTGTACTTCTCCAACAAGTCTATCACCTCTTTCTTGAAGTGGGAGCCATTATCTGATATGACCTTGTTTGGGACTCCGTATCGACAAATGATATTGTTTCTGATGAACTTGGCCACATGCGATGCTTTCAACACTGCATAGGACTGAGCTTCCATCCACTTTGTAAAGTAATCAATTGCCACCAAGATATATTCATGCCCATTCGACCCTTTTGGTGTGACTACGCCGATGACGTTGATTCCCTAGACTGAGAAAGGCCATGGTGAAGTCATGTTGTACAGTTTTGACGACGGGATGTTCATGCAATTAGCATAAATTTGGCATTTGTGGCATTGCTGAACAAAACCAATACAATCCTCCTTCGTAGTGGACTAGAAGTAACATTGCCTGAGAATCTTCCGGGCTAACATCACTCAATTCATGTGCGCTCTGCACTCTCCTCCATGGATGGCCTCCATCAAGCACTTCGGCTCCTCTTCTTCGACACATAACTTGTGCATTCCCAGATAACCTCTTTTATACAGTTTACCTCCTTAGATGATAAATTGGACAGCCATTCGCCGTATTCCTCTTTTGTCCTTGGCATTTGCCCTTGGTGGATAAATCTCTTTTTCCAAGAAGTTCCAAATATCGTAGTACAAAGGTTTTTGTCTTGCACTTCATCTATTACGGCGATAGTTTTGTAAGCCGACGTATATCTCTGCTCAATGATAATCGGACGCATTCGGACTCCAAGTTGGATGTCTGCCATAGAAGATAGAGTTACTAAAGCATCAGCGAACCTGTTGTTCTCTCTCAGTAGATGAGCGAAAGTCAGCTTTTCAAACCTAGGAATCAGAACATCCTAGGTCTGGTGATAAGCCTTCATCTTTTCTTCTTTGACCTTCCAGCCTCCATTTTCTTGAGAAACAACTAAGTTCGAGTCCCTGATGACATCCAACCTTTTTGTCCCTAGTTCCAGGGCGGCTTCCAAACTAGCGATACACGCCTCATATTCTGCTTCGTTATTGGACACCTTGAATCGGAGTTTGAAGGCTAAAGGTATATGGGAGTCGTCGGGTGCTATCAGCAACACACCTATCCTATAGCCATACTAATTGGACGCTCTGTCTAAGTACATCATCCAAGTCTCCTCCTTGACTTGCAGAATGACTTCATTTGGGAACAGGTATTCCACTACCTCATCCCCTTCTACTAGGTGGTCTGCCAGGAACTCCGCTACGGCTCTTCCCGTGACTGACTTGCAGGTGACATATTTGAGATCAAATTCGGAGAGGAGAAACAACCAACGGGCTAGCCTACCCGTAAGGGTTGGTTTCTCAAAGAGATATTTGATGGGATCTAATCTCGAAACCAAGATTACAAAGTGAGTTAACAAGTAGTGCCTCAACTTCCTGGTAGCCCATACCAAGTCTAGGCAAGCTTTCTCCAACGGAGTATAGCGGGTCTCATAATCCAGCATTTTCTTGCTCAAATAGTAGATGGCTTTCTCTATCATTTCCTTAGATTCCTGAGCAAGCATGCATCCCATAGTCGTGTCTGTTATTGACAGGTACAAAATCAAAGGCTTCCCTAGCTCTGGCGACGACAACACAGGCAGATTCTGAAGGTACTGCATAATCTGTTCAAAGGCAAATTGACATCAATCATCCCATCAGAATTTCTTCCCTGTCTTCGGGAGACCAAAAAGTGGTTCACAAGTCAAGGTTAATTTGGAAATAAAACGTCTTATGAATTGCACTTTACCCAGAAAGCCTTGTACCTCCTTTTCAGTCCTTGGTGGTGGTATTTATAGAATGGCCTTGATTTTGGAAGGATCTACTTCGATGCCCCTCTGTGTGATCAAAAAGTCCAACATTTTTTCTGCTATTACGCCGAAAGTACATTTTTGCGAATTCAACCTCAGTCTGTATTCTTTGATCCGTTGAAAGAATTTGTTCAAGGCGGTGTAGTGGTCCTCTCTTTCTTTGGACTTGACAATCATGCCGTCCACGTACACCTCGACCTCTTTGTGGATTATGTCATGCAAAATAGTGGTTGAAGCCCTCTGATAGGTAGCCCCGGCGTTCTTCAGCCCAAACGGCATAACTCGATAGTAGTAGGTACCCCACGGTGTAGAAAATGTATTTTTCTCTCTGTCCTCGGGCGCTATCAGAATCTGGTTATACCCGCAAAACACGTCCATGAAGGATAGCAATGCATAGCCTGCAGTGAAGTCCACTAACTCATCAATGTGTGGTAGAGGAAAGTCGTCCTTTGGACTGGCTCTGTTCAAATCCCGAAAGTCCACATACACTTGAATTCTACCATCCTTTTTTGGCACTGGGACGATGTTAGCCAACCAAGTCGGATATTCAGATACTAACAAGAAACCTGCCTTGATCTACTTGGTGACTGCTTCTTTGATTTTTAACACCCAATCCTTATGGATTCTTCGCGATTTCTACTTGATAGGTCAGGCCTCAGGGTCAAGAGGGATCCGATGCTGTACAATCTCAGGATCGATTCCAGGTATGTCTTCATAGGACCACGCGAAAACATCTTTGAAATCTTTTAATAAAGAGACTAAGCGCTCGCACTCCTCCGAAGACAACGTGGACCCGATCTGGACCAGACACGGATCCTTCTCAGTACCTACATTAATAGGAATGATTTCATTAGCACAGGGTTTTGCAAACCTCTCCTCCTCTCGATTAATCAAACTTTTCAAAACCAAAGGAATTCCTTCCTCTTCGTTTTCTTTAAAATTCTGAAAATCTTGGTCAATACAATAAATAAGCGGCATAGAGAAATACTCAGAATCGATAGCGCTCTCATTCATAAGGTCCAGCTCTTTAGTTACAACCGACTTAAAAGCAAAAGAAAAAGAGGACCTGAACAAGACCTTGGTATTCGGGTTATCACCCCCAGGAATACCAAACTTAGTCTCAGAAGAACCGAAATCTGATTTTGACTCCACAGACTCTGTGGAATCAGATTCTAGCTCATCACCCGACTCAAAACTAGATAAGTAGCCCTCCTCCAGCTACCAGATAAGAGATGGTGCCTCCGATGCATCCAAAATGCTGCTTGATGGGTTCAGACCGGGTTGGTCCCCAATCATGGAGATGGTAAGGTTATCCCCCAAGTTCTCTGTGTCAGTCGGAGGATCTGTTAGGAGATACGCCAATACTACCCCTATTCCAAGCTCACTGTTGTTTGAGTCATTTTCCATGCTCTGTTCAACTTCAGTACTTGCCTTAGCCTTTTCCTCGGCATCACTATCTTGCAACTGCAGGTCGAAGAAGATTTCAAAGCCAGAGATACGCTGCTTCGCAAAATTCATCCAGGGCTCAGGACAGCTGCAAAAGGGGAAATCTTCTCCCTCCCGAACAAAGAGATCATTCAGCGTTCCCCGAATTGGCCTGTGAATGAGCTTGTAGTGTTTCCCAGCCTGCTTGGCTCTGGCTCTACTTGTCATCTCTTCTGTTTTCCTGATCCTGTCCTCTTTAGTGGGTACATATCCCAGACCGAAGGCATGTGGATTGTGCGACACATTAGCCAATGTTGTGACGCCTTTCCAGCCACTTCTTCCAAGCCCCATTCCTGGCAGATGCTGTAGTTTGTTCATGACATAGATAGATTGGATGCTGACATACATACCCTCATCAACGGCCAAGATGGTTTGCACTACTCGGGCCTCGGCTAAAGTGAACCCTGAGAGGAATACATCCTTCTCGTCATGAGCGATCTCCAGCACTGGTGTAGTTACCTCTGGCAGCGGGTGAATGGATGAATTCCCAAAAACAATCGCCACTCCTTTCTCGTAAGGGTACTTCAACATTTAGTAGAGGGTGGAGGAGACAACTTTCACCAGATACAACTAGGGTCTCCCTAGCAGTAAGTTGAAGGTGGCTGGGACATCGAAGGCATGGAACTCGACATCCTGCTCAGCTGGGCCTACCTAGACTCTGATTTGTATTATGCCCATGACCTCCCTGCTTGAATTATCATATGCCCGGATTATTTGGGCTCTGGGCACAAAGTTTGTCAGTCTAAGGCCGATGGCATAAGTTATGCGAGAAGGACAGACATTAATAGCTGAACCGATGTCTATCAACACCATCGGTACCCATTTTTCCCTACACTCAACAGATATGTACGGGGGTTTGTTGTGAGCCGAGCCTTCCGGCGGCAGTTCTTTGTTAGAAAAGGTTAGGGTTGGCCTGGCACCACCTGAGAAGACCAATCCCACAAGTTGTTTAGGGGTAATGTCAATGGACAATTTAGCTTTGTCCATTGCTGATAGTATTACCTGTCGATGCACCTAGGAGACCATGAGAAGACCCCAAATTGAGATGTCAACTTGGATTTTCTTCAGTTGCTTCAACACTACCTTTTCTTCCAACTATTTCTCTTTCTGTTTCTCAACCACTCTGTCTTTCTTAGATGCCTCAGCTTGATCTAAGTCTGGTGGCTTGAAATACCGCCCACTTCTTGTCATGTGATCTATCTCTTCCGCATACCACGTGTTGTTTGGGAGGCACTCACCCTAGTCCTCGTCGGTGTGGGCCAAAAGTAGATCGTCATCCTCCTACCATACACCTCCGGCAGCCAACAAACAATTATCCAGAGCCATTTGTATCGATTTCACCTCACAGGTTTCCGCCGCAGGGTGTTGGGCCATTACAGCTTTCTGGTTGTCTTCAACCCTCTCTTGTGCAAACTACTTCAGTGCAGCTTCCTGTTCTGTATCCACAGTACTCACAATGCCCAGTTCCTGAGTTGAATTTTCCACATCGATGTTCTCCGGCAGTTTCTCATTTTCAACGGTCGTTTCGGCCACTACAGCATTTCTTGCTCCCTTTTTCTCCGGTTTTGTTTTAGTTCCTTTCTCCCTGTCTGGTTCATCACTCAATCACCTAGAGTTGTCCGTTGATCCATTCAAATCGAACCAATCAATCTGCACATCCCCTTGATCTTGTTTGTCGAAGAACTGCAGGTTGTCAAAGTCCTCCTCAAGTTCCGCCAAATCATCTAACCCTTGGCTTGGGCTATCTTGTCTAACTACATTAACCTCCACTACAATTGGCAATATCACTTCCGACTTGGCTTGATCAATCGGCACAATGTAGCAGCTTGGATTATACACCTCCTTAGGCAAGTCCTCAGAGCACTTAGGCAACAGACTCATACTCTCCTCTAAGGCCAACCTCATTTTTCCTGCAACTGTCACCACCACAAGCTTAGGTTGAAGTGCAGACATGTCCATCATGCACAAATTTGTGCTTTTAGGAATGAACACCGTCAGTCTGGGTAGGTGAGAAGGGGTAATATATACACTGGGGTCATAGGGGATGGCCAGTGTATGGATTAGATTTAGATTTTGAGGTAGGGGAACTTGATTGTGAGCCAGGAGAAGGTTTGTAGTTAAATTTGCTTTCTGGGGTGGTACGTTCACCTTATTGTCAATGAGGTCTTGAATCTCATGATGCAACCTGAAGCATTGGTCGATGTCGTGACCATACTGCTGGTGAAACACACAGTACTTTGCTGGGTTGTGTTTCGATGGAAGAGGATCAAGTAGTAGGCGTGGCTCTAATGGTTTAAGGTGCTTTTTTTTGATCAACACCTTCATGGCTTTAGATAAGGGCATGTAGAGTTGGGTAAAGGTCCTCTAGGATCGAGTAGGGTTGTTTCATGTTTGTGGAGCTGTATTGGAAAAGGGATTGGTGGTCTTGGTTGTGGTTGTGACAACGCTCACATCTAATGGCCGCTTAACTGTGCTACCACTAGTGGTTGCATTAGAACTACGCACAAAATGCCTTTTGGCCTGCTCTTTCTAATCAGTAGTCAGCCCTTGTTTCATGGCATCTTCAATCTGAACCCCTATCTCATGGAGCTCGGTGAATGTGAACAGAGGTAGGACGATCATTTTTTGTAACAATTTCCTGTGCAGATTACAGACTACCATCCTTATCTAGTCTTTCTTGGAAGGCCATATGATCATCATTGAAGCCTTAGTCCTCCACCTCGCCACAATTCTAAAAAGCCCTCCTTTAGCTCCTAGCGTCTTGCCTCGAGATCACGAGTTATGACCTCAATTTGTGTGTTATACAATACTGTGCAACGAAGGCCTCGGCCATTTCCTCCCAACTCTACTTCACAAAATCCTCCAACTTTGTATACCATATAGTTGATATTCTTGACACGGTCCGACTAAAGAGAGGGAGAGCTTCTGCAATTTGATCAGACCCATCGGCCACAGAATGTTTGAAAACAATCGAAGATGAACCATAGGGTCTCCGAAGCTGTCGAATCGATCAATGTGTGGCATTTTGAACCGATCTGGCAATGTCACTGCAAAGTCGGTATACCTGTCTTCTATGTCGGGAATAGAATTAACACCTTGTGCGCTTCTCCAGTTTGTTGACCTTAAGCACAGTTAGGTTAACCTCAAAGTCAAATGGAGCCTCGGTTTGATACATAGGTGCTTTAGAGGCTTGTAGTGGGATTGGCTCTACCAGATTGCCCTGATTCTCAACATGGGTAGTGGCTCCAAGTGCTGGGATACCTGTAGGAGGTGCATGAGATGCAGAAACTGCTACCGACTGTGGTTGTTGTTGTTGCAACCTGTTTATTACCTCAACCTGACATGCTGTGACCTCAACTTGACTAGCAATGTCGTGCTGCATGGTTTTAATTGTTTGCTGAAGGTGGTGGATTAGTTCCTCCATGCTGACTGAGGGATGTTGTGCCATCGGGATTGGTGAGTGATCTCGTACTAGACTAGATGTAGAAGACTGTCCCTAAGCCTGACTAGATGCAGGTGAATTGAAGGGTAACTGCTGTAGAAATTGGATTGGCGAACTCTTCCTAACTCTCCTCCATCTAGTAACTAATGGGAGCAAAGTAAACACAGGTTGTCCCCTAACAAGATCTCTTGCTTTGCAAAACCTTCTAACTCGGGTCCAGAGCGCTTGGGGGATATCCGAACTTTCTGAAGCTATGGTGTTAAACTACCTAGCAAAAAGAAATAAAGCAAAAAGAAAGCAGTAATCAGAAACCGCACAGCACCTTAGCTCAGATGTTAACAACCTACAGATGTAATCAAAGCTGTAGAACTGCACTCAACACTAAATTCTGCCCCAAAAATGAATACCCAACTTGCAACTAATACGCACATTCCTGTACAGTTTCATTATAAAGCACATACCAGTTAAGTGAGAACCAAAACAACCCTATGAGGGCGTAGGGTTACCCTATCCTAGTTTCATTAGGAACTAGGGTTCACTATTCAAACAAAGTGATTTCACGTAATCCTGTATTCGGGTGAGCATCCTGTCCTAGTTTGGAACAGTCTCTATGACTTTCGATATGCAACTAGGCCAAATGGTCAAAAAGGTACCTCAGCAAGACTACCTAATATACCTCTTGCACCTAACACCGAGAAGTGAAAGGAGGATCAAACGGTACAGCGATAGTCCAGATCCAAGGGTTATGCTCCCATCAGGGCAAAGTTCATGACTGGTTAGCCTTTTGGCAAGCTTTTCAGGCAAGCCCCCAGCAAACCATCCAGGAATAGTAGATGGTAAACATAGTGACTTAAACGCACCAATGCAAATGCAATGCAAAGAAACGTATAAGTATAGATAAAATTTCACATCATAAAGTTCAAGTCAAGTTCTTTAATTCCCCAGTAGAGTCGCCAGAAATTGTAACTCGACTTTTTTGCGCCCCCTTTCGGAAGTCGAAATAAGCCCTACAGTATTGAACTCTCGTGGTTCTAAATCTGATCTTACAAGTGCAATGTGAAATAAATAAACACCAAAGAGTCTGAATCTGGCAAATCTTTTGGAAAATCGATTTTGAATCAAATTGCCAAAAATGGACTGCTTTGCCAGATACAGACTCTCCACCTAAATATTTTTGGAAAATTTAGGAAACCCATGACACGTGCCAAAGGCCACGTGTCCGTTATCACCAAGCTTGTATCAGCTCGACAACTTAGGTACGAGAGGGGAAGGTCATGACTTGAGCATCCCCGCTCGCCCGATCAAAGATCGACCTCTACTAATCATGATATGAATCTTATTTACATTATATGCTCTTGTTTCAATTTATTAGGCTAGCATTACTATGTGATGCACACATACACAAGTATAGACCAATTTGCAAGAATTGGAACACTTGATTCATGTTTGTTTTGAAAATTGTTTCAAATATGTACCACTTGAAAAAGTGATCGCATATGAACATTACTCAAATTATTCCAATTCAAGCAACTAGCCTTCATCCACAGGCATTCAAGCAATTTATCACTTAAGAAATTAGCCTTATGGAAAGCATGCTAAACATGGCAACAATCATATTCATGCAATATGCTAAAGCAAGTAAAGGCTCACCTAGTATTCCAAGCTAAAAGAAAGATGAGTGAAAAAATGCATGATCCTAACTTATGTGATATGACTAACGCGATACATGCGATATGCAACTAATAGTCTACACCACTAATATGGCATATGAATCAATTAAATAACATGCAGTCTAAGCACATATTCAAAGAAGCACTAAACGAATAATGCAAGTTAGAATAATGAACTGAGCCTCGGTGCATGCAATACAAGTGGATGCAAACATGAAGTATGCTAAACAAAACATGATGCCCCTAAACTAACCATCATAAGCTAGTAAATAAAAGGGAGAAAGATATGGGGTTGGAAGACATACACGTTATTACAACATTGCACTCTCATGAAGGAGAATGCAAATGGATCAACTAACTAACTAAAGCTAAGCTAATTATTACAAAACAAATTAAATTAGCTAACTTCTTAACTAATTATTACAACAAATGAATTAACTATTCTAGTTAACTAAAATAATTACAAGACAAAATCGAACAACTAGTTAACTAACTAATTAATTACAACACTTTACAAAATTAACTAGCTACAACTAATTAATTACAACAAATATCTAAGCTAAATATTTAAACTAAACATGCTTGGTACGCGAGGAATGCTCATGCACATGCTCGATTTCCACCCGAAAAGCCACTGTTTTGCTTTCAGAAGGTCTCTGTTGCATAGTAGAGTACTAACACCTTTGTCCACTTCTAGAATAGCTCTGCTCTGCTCAAAAACACACTGCTGGATTTTGCATTGGTGGCCGACCAGTCAGGAGTGAGGTCCTACAGGCCATAGAAAGTGGCCTACCGGCCACTGCTGCAGGGTTCATCTTGCTATAATAGAGAACAAATAGAGCATGCACAAGCTATTCTCAAGGGTTGTCTGCACAACTCACCCCTCCTTATCATGAAAAAATCAAAGGAGAGACAAAACTCGGTCCATAAACCATCAACTCAAGCAATTTCATTGCATGATGGCTCATGAACCAAAATGTGCAAGTTTAATAAATGCAACAAAACAAGACTCAAACCTCCTCCCTTTCATGAATTGATCAAGGGAAGTGGTGACCTTGGAAACTTGAATCACTTCATCCCTAATGAGTATGAAATGCCTCAAGCTTCCATGTGTTCAAATAACGTCCGATTGAACACAAAACCAATTATTATCTTACACCATTTTAGTCTCATTTTAATTACCAATCATCCTTTAATTCATTGAGTCCAATGGTGAGTTTAAGTCCTCTAAATGAAAGATGGCTCAAACCAAGTGTTGTCTTAGGCATGAAAGAGATATCATACCGTTGGTAATGAACCTCAAAGAGATTAAACCATTAAGCATGACATCTCAATCTCATACTTAAACGAACAAGTTGTTTGAAACCACTTTCAAAGAAAAACAAAAGCCAAGAAAGGAGGGAGGTTTCAGAGGTGATTAAGAGTGATCACAAGT
The DNA here is from genome assembly GCF_055761805.1 of Camellia sinensis. Classification (NCBI taxonomy): domain Eukaryota; kingdom Viridiplantae; phylum Streptophyta; class Magnoliopsida; order Ericales; family Theaceae; genus Camellia; species Camellia sinensis. The sequence goes on along the minus strand of NC_138971.1, from coordinate 119,957,737 downwards.
ATGGAAAGCCATAAATAAGTGCAATCAACTCAAATAAGATGGTGTCTAAGGCCTAGAACACCAAACTCATGAGGACAATTACACTATAAGCGTACAAAACAAAGCTCAAATGCAACTATCAACCAAAAATAATGCTAAAAAAGTCTAAAAACAATCCTAAAACATACTGGAATTAAGACAAAAATAGCTAGATTAATATGCTAAAACATAGCACAAGCTAGGCTAGTAAGCAAGACACAAGGAGGGGAGACTAACCCCTCCAAATTTGGACTTCAAAACATGATTTTGGCCACTGAAATAACTCTGAAAAATAGTGTTTAAAAACTCAAAAACAGATTAGTAAAAGGATGGGAAACACAAGGGAAAAAGCCTCCAATACAAGGTGCAAAGAAGGGTGAACCACCCCTCAACCTTTAATGGCCTTAAAACCCAAGTTTCAGCCCAAAAATACAGAGTTTTTACAGCCCAAAAACAGTTGGAAAATAACAAGAAAAAGAGTGACTAAAGCAAGTAAAGAGGCAGAGCTTTATACCTTTGAAAAGGAAAACCAATTCCAAGCAGTAAACTAAGGCAAACACACCCTCAAGAGCTCAAACAAGTCTCTAAGATACCTTAACTCAAAGATGAAGAGGTTTGGTTAAGGGTGTATAGGCAAAGATGAAGGATATGTAGGCTAAAGTGTAGAAATTTCCTAGAGAGAGAGACAGAGGAAAAATTTTGCTCAAAAATTTTTCTAACCTTAAAACATGAGAGGGAGGCCCTCTATATATAGAAAACATGAATTTCCCTCGAGAACATCCAGCCATACACGTGGGAGCAGATGCAAGCATCTGTGCAAACAACTGGCACAACTGTCACAAAATATTTGTAAAAGACACTGGTGGCCGGCCGGCCGGCCATCACTGGTGACTGACAAGCCACATCAGTGGTCGACAACCAAGAGTGATGGCCGGCAGCCCAAAAGAGGTGGCCGGCAGGCCACCAGAGGCTGCAGGCTTAAAGAACCAAGGTTTGGTTAAGGATGAGGAAACAAGGGTGTAGGGTTTGATGGGCTCAAAGTTATGACATTCTGCTGAGGACTTGGACCACTTGAAAAGCATGTAGACCCATCATTGGGTGTCCAAGCGATGGCGTCCAAGTCGTAAGGGCAGTAAAAAATAGGGTGTCTACATAAGCACTTAGTTTTATTTCATTTTCATCCCAAGGTTAAAGTACATGGTACTTGTAATGTGAAAAGAAGAGGATGAGTTAGCAAACTCTTAATAAGCTTACAATTGGGTTGTTAGGGTACTGTAAATTACAGGGGTACTCTCAGTAAGCTTACCTATGTGAGTGTAGGTGGTGGTGCTATTTCCTATGAGTTCAAAGGCTTGACTCTAGAATGCTCATGAAACAGGATATAGACACAAGACCAATCCACGTGTCGGTTTGTCTGAATACTTTAGGTAACCTGTATTGTACGTGAGACATGTCTGGTTAGTCGTATAAGATTTCTAGTTCAAAGACAAGTCTACTATGCCATCTTGACTAACTTTGAGGTGTCTTCACTAAGTGAATGATTCAAATCGTAAGATATCTTCACCTATGCATAAGGCTGCCAAGTGAACCAAGAATCATCATTTGGTATTTTGAAAATGGTGGGGGAATGTTGGGAAATTTTCAAAATGGTTTTCAAATTTTATAGTTTAATTTTTGGGTGTTTTCAAAACCTTCCTTGTTTTTCTTTGGAAAACTTGAAATAAGCTTGGGAACTTTGTCCCACATTTGAAAGAGAGCAAAACATGAAGCACTCAATAAAGTGTAATATGGAATATTCCTTTGAATATAGAATTGTGAGGTGAAAGCTAGTATGCATGCACCCACACCGCAAGGATGGTGCGTCGTACCATCCGCGTATGCACACGCACACGCACACACAGTGTGGGCAGTGGGTTGTGTGGCATTTGATGGCGCACTTTGCACGGACGCAAAGGCGCTATGAGGGCGATTTCCTATTTGCATCAGACAGGTTGAAGCGATGACGTGGATCCAACGTGGGATGGGTAACGTGGAATACAGTCAGCTCCACGTGGTAGTGATGTGGCATTCGTTGGCGATGAGTCAGCCAACCGATCAAACGGTTGCGTGTCTGATCTAGAGCAATTTGATCATAGCCATTGATTGGAGATGCGGGTGATCGTACGGATGAGATGGCATATGATCATGATCAAGTGTGACAATCAAGGCAGCTATTCGGTGTGAGAATGATTTACACCATAGATCGACGATCCAATGGTCAGATCTGATATGCGATCAAGGGACATGACCATTCGTTCAGATGCATCAAGGCCTATAAATAGGATATGAATTCAGCCATTTCATTCCATCCAAAATTCAGAAAGCATTCTTGCAAAATTGTCTCTCTCTCTCTCTCTCTTTCTCTCTCTCTCCCCTTCTTGATTTAGAGTTTTTTATCAAGAGTTTCTTAAGAAAATTTATGTTTTTCTTACTGGTAATCAAGTTCTGCAAATTTGATTATCATTGTCTTGGTTTTCTTGATTATATCAAGAGTATTCTGATTTATTGTCGTCAATGTAGACACCGATAACCTTGATCTTTAGATCAGGCTTCATTGTATCCTGGAGGTGAATTTGTTGTAACCCCCTGCACACCTTTTGGTGGGTGCAAATATTGTCTTTAGGAAAGCGACCAAGTAACGCGACTTGAAGCACAAAATTTTCTGTTCGACATAGACAAGATCATCGCCAAGTTTTAAAGACCCGAAGACCACCAACTGAAGAATTCAAAGCGAATTGTTCTAACAATAACTAAATTAACCAAAAATGAACTGTGAGGACTGAATTAAGAAAAAATAAATTTTAAAGATCAAAGTGAAAATTTACCAATACTTTGGAGGCAAAGCAAAATTTATCCTCATTTCATTTTTATCAATTACTGTTAATATATATATGGTATATATTCTTACATATATTGGGTATTGATTTCCTAGATATATTAGGCATTGCCATAGTTAGGTCTCTTATAGGATACTCTTTCTTATAGTTAGATTTCTAATAGGATACTCTTTCTCAGCCTATATATACAGGCCTTCTATTGTATAGGACAATTCATTCAATACAATACTTATTATTTCCTCTCTCTCTCTCTCTCTCTCTCTCTCTCTACTATTCTAACATGGTATCAAAGCTATAGGTTAAGCTCTTGGTGTTCTTCGCCTTACTAGCGGGCGGCAGCCTTACCTTGGCTGCCCACCAGATCTCAACATATTCTATTGTCATATTTTTCGTTCAATATCGCTTCGTGATGATCTCTTCCTCTATCCGCTTGTTTATTTCTACTCCAAATATCTTTATCAGATATATATATATATATATATATTTGCTTCTCATCCTTTTTTTTTTTTTTTGTATTTCTATTCCACTTTGTCTTTCCCTCTGTTTCAACCTCAAATAGGTTTCTATCTTCAAACCTATTTGAGTTTGAGGGGGGTATTATACCTACATCATGGTGAACATGGTTATACACCATCCAAACTCCCTAAGTCGTCTCCCTTTGCGCACTCTTAAGCCATCTTTTTGGTGCACTCTCTATAAAGCCATCTCCTTTGGCGCACTCTCTAAGTCGCCCCAATGCTGCTTCTTGGTGCACTCTCTTATAAGCTGCCTCCTGGTGCACTCAATCATCTATTGCCATCATCGTTCAACACCATGTCATAAGTCATGTGTGTGCTACACTTACTGGTTCAACATACGTTCTCTACATCGGTTCGGCATGACCCTTTTAAATTGTCTCAACATTGATTCCGGTTAGCCAATCACTACAACGGTCCGACATGACCCTGTAAACTGTCTCGACATTGATTCTGGTTAGCTCCTACAATAGTCCGGCATGACCATAAACTGTCTCCTGGTATTAGTTCCGACTCTTTCTCAGCCTATATAAACAAGCCTTCTATTGTATAGGACAATTCATTCAATACTGTAAATCAAAGTATAACGCAGCGGATAAAAAAATTTCAACCCATACCTTAATGACAGAGCCTGAAGTGAAGAATCTTGTGGGTAAATCACGTACTCCCAGAATGTGAACAATGAACCCCACAGTGGAGTGATACTACAAAATGAGTATCACCCACACAAGTCACAGTGCAAAATGGCTTGATTGTTGTTTAATGGGAGAGAGTCAGTATGGGAAAAACATACTTTGTTTTCTTATACCCATATCCCATATATCATATCAGATATATAGTATAAATATATCATCTATCCATATTAGTTGATATGATAGATATAGATATCATGAGTGGTTATCCAAATAAGTTTTGAATTCAAATTCAAACTTATATGGATAAGGTTCAAAAGGTTCAAAGGGTCATGCCACATGGGCACTCAATTTCTAACATCTCCCACTCGCACATGAGTTAGCATGACACTGCCACATCTCTATCTCAATCTTTCCAAAAATGAACAATCTCATACTAGCCAATGCACCGTGCGACCACTGAGAACACCAGTATGTGGGAGCTCTATACTAGAAACTCAATATGAGTTAACATAGAGACATCAACCCGAAATGAACAGAAATAGTGTCTGATGTACCCAGCCCCATCTAGCTACATCAGTTCAAAAACATCTCTAATCCTTCAAAAAGCATGTTTGACTCTCCTAGGTCCCGCATTATATTCACACCCAATCAGCATCCCATAGAGAGCGATGTGAGTTGTCGACAGTGAATATAGAGCAGAGATGTAGAACTAGATGATCTTCCCTTCACCCTCATATTATTTAATTTGAAATTAACTGATTTCCCAGTAATGTCCCTCAAAGCCGAATCATACATGACCTCAGGCAACATACCAAAGTAGCTGAACATCAACTCCTCATCTTATGACATAGTCAAAGGTCACAAAAGGCACAAAGTAAAGTCATTTAGGGAAAAATGACTTTTAGGACTCACTCGGTGAAGAAGCAGGGATCCATTCTTTCACCTTGTTAATGGGTCAATAAGCACATGCACTACGAATGCATGTTATAGTGGAGTAACTCTTCCAAAGAGTGATGTTAAACTCACACACCATACAGATCTTAGTCTAGTTGCTCTTAAGTGCACAAGTCGCTTCTTAGCGTCTAACTCGAATTCTCTATTTGCTCGCCTCTCAGGCATCAAATGAGATCTCACATCTGGCTATCCATAACAGGCACATCATGGAAAAGTGGGTACTCTCATATCCATGGTCAGTCTCTAACATGACCTCATCTTGGCTCCAACCAAGGTGACATAGCTAGTGGATAATTTTAGCTTCTCTATTTGCTCCAAATACAATAAGCCACTAGTCTCATCCTTGCTCATTACCTAGCGCTAAGGGCGATTGCTCGTGTGAGTGAGCCAATCTTGCCTGCTAACATCAATTTAATTATTCTGTGTATGCTTATTCACAAACAATTGCAAAAAGTAGTAAACATAAATGTGTAATATAAACAAATATGAATACTAATGGCATAAATATCCCCAAAAAATATGAGTTCAACTGAATACACATAAATATATCACCATCTACGTAGTCCTAAAACCCTAACATGAGTAAGATAAACATCTCTAGCAATGGGATTAGTCAAAGGGTCCACAACTATGCGACTCGTAGGGATGTGCTCCAGGATCACTTCTTTCTGCGTCACAATGTCTCTGATAAAGTTGAACCTCACATCAATGTGTTTGGTTTTGCCGTGGTATTTAGGATCCTTAGCGTAAGCGAGTGCAGCCATGCTGTCACTATGGATAGTCACAGGGTCTGAAGTGTGTGTGACAACATCCAAATGCTGAAGGAATCTCCTCAACCAAATAGCTTCCTGAACGGCAAATGAACAAGCCACAAACTCAGCCTCCATAGTCGATAAGGCGATACAGGATTGCTTCTTACTGCTCCAAGAAATAGCACCATCGCTAAGCATGAAAGCATATCCTGAAGTAGACTTACGTTCATCTAAGTCTCCTCCCCAGTCAGCACCACAATAGCCAACCAGATGTAGATCTGAACTTTGGTAGCAAAGTGTGTAATCTGCAGTCCCTCTAAGATATCGTAATATCCTCTTAACTGCTTTCCAATGAGCTGGTCCTGGGTTGGATTGGTAACGACTCACCAATTTGACTGCATAACAAATGTCAGGGTGTGTACACATCATAGCATACATCAAGCTTCCAATAGCATTTGCATAGGGAACACGGGCCATCTCTTCATTCTCTTCTAAAATCTTAGGACCCATATCAAGGCTTAGGCTCTCGCCTTTCGCAACAGGAGTGTCAATGGGTTTGCAGCTCTGCATCTGGAATCGCTCTAGGATAGTCTTAATGTAAGTCACTTGAGACAAACCAAGAAGTCTTCTAGAGCGATCCCTAAGGATCTTAACATCGAGCACATAGCTCGCTTCACCCATGTCTTTCATCTCAAATGTAAAGAACAACCACCTTTTAGTGGTGACAATCATCTCCTTGTCATTTCCAGCCAATAATATGTCATCTACATATAATGACAATATCAGAAAAATGTCCTTGGACCGCTTAACGTATACACAGTGATCTTCATCGATCATCGTAAACCCATTAGAAACAATGGCTCGATGAAATCTCAGATTCCACTGTCTGGATGATTGCTTTAAGCCATAAATAGATCGTTGAAGCTTGCAAACTTTGCACTCCTAACCTACTACCACAAAGCCTTCTGGTTGATCCGTATAGATCGCTTCATCCAATTCTCCATTGAGAAATGCAGTTTTAATGTCCATATGATATAGCTCTAAGTCCAACTGAGCTACTATGGCCAGAATTAGGCAAATAGAGGCAAATCTTACAACTAGTGAAAAAGTTTCCTCATAGTCCACACCCTCTCGTTGGGTGTAACCTTTGGCCACTAGGCGAGGCTTATACCTTTCTATGGAACCATCCTCTTTGCGCTTGATTTTGAGAACCCATTTGTTCCCAATAGTCTTGCGCCCTGGAGACAAATCAACCAAGTCCCAGACATGATTTTTATTCATAGACTTTATTTCTTCATCCATTACAGTACTCCATTCTTTACTAGTAGGGGAGAAGAGAGCCTCTTTGAGATTCTTGTGCTCCATCTCATCACTCGGAGCAATCATGAATGCTTCTCCTTCAATCTCAAAACGACGACGGGGTATAGCACCATGTTTGCTTCTACGTAGTTGAGAATCCTGAGAATCCTCATCCATTGGATCTAATCCATGGGCAGGTAGATAGCGCACACTGTCCCTAGGAGCTTGAGGGATTATCTCCTCATTCTCTACTAGGCTACTAGGTGCGCCTTCAAGTAGATCCTCCATCTCATAGAGTTCTACTTCTCTAGTTACCTCACCTCTGCTAGGGAAATCCTCCTCTAGGAAATCCACATCTTGTGACTGAATTTCAGTCACACTTCCATCTGCATGCTCCCCAATAAACACATAGCCTTAGAATGCTCACTATAGTGAATGAAGATACACTTCTTTCCTCTAGGGCCCAACTTCCCAAACTTATGAGAAGCGTTGTGTATGTAAGCTGCCGAACCCTAAGGCCGCAGCCCAAATCAGGCTTTTTGCTAGTCCACATCTCATATGGGGTGGAATGAACTAATTTGAAGGGCACACGGTTAAGGATGTAAGCAGCAGTCAACAAAGCATCTCCCCAATAAGAAATGGGAAGATTAGCTTGCGCCACCATTGATCTAACCATGTCAAGCAATGTGCGATTCCTTCTTTTTGCTACACCATTTTGCTGCGGAGTCCTAGGAATTGTCAATTGCCTGATAACTCATTTTTCCGTACAGAGCACTTTAAATTGCTCAGATAGATACTCGCGTCCCCGGTCAGTCCTTAGAGCTTTAATGCTCATCTAATTGATTCTTAACCTCATTAACATACCGTCTAAAGCAATCCAATGCTTCTGACTTGTGAGAAATCAAATAGACATGACCAAAACGCGTGCAATCATCTATAAATGTGATGAAATAAGGGACTCCATGCCTTGCCCTCACATTCATTGGTCCACATATATCAGAATGAATAAGTTGTAATGGGATAGATGTCCTTATGGCTTTCCCAAATGGTTTCCTTGTTGCCTTACCAGCAAGACAGTGCTCACAAGTAGGCAAAGTGACTCCAGCAAGTGGGCCTAAAAGACCTTCTCTAGCCAATCTAGTCATCCTGTCTTGCCTAATGTGGCCTAATCTAGCATGCCATCTGTCACACCCCAAATCCGGGTATGACCGGCCGTGGCCCACAGGGACTTAGCCCAAGGCACACGTAAGCCTAAACATGAATCCAAAACCATAAAGAATAAATGTGATGATAGCCCAGAAATAAATAAATCAACACTCAATCCAGTGACATACCACAAGTGAAAAACAAGTCATAACCAACTTCCTAAAAATATATATATACTAAATGGGACACAAACCGCCCACAAAATAAAATAATTCTAAATAAAACTCAACCACAATGTATGTACAAAACTCGACAAGCAACCTAAAACAAATTAAATAAATGCCCTAGAGGTCCATGTAATTGAGTCCCCGCTACGCCATGAGTCCACTCTAAGTCCTTCTAACACCTGGAAATGGTAAACAACTAAGTCAGCTGATAACTCAGTGAGTAGCAACATGGATAGTAAATATAGTTTTGAAAACAGGGTTCAATTCCAAAATAAGATGTATATCACAGAAACTAGATTGACATACAGTTTGGTAAATACAATCTGTTTCAAAAAGAAGGTTCCACAGTTCAACACTTAAAGTACTCATGTCTTGCAAGAACATCATAAACGACATTTTCCACTTAAAACAGATTATAACATGAACACCAATAATTTTCTGGGTACCAAGAAAAACAAATAATATGCCACACATTTCTCAGGCTATAAGCCCCGTTGGATCCAATACCGAACTAAGAGTCATCCTCAGGGTGGCACCTGGGCCTTTTTCTCAAAGATGATTCGATTGAAGGTCACCTAGTTGTTTTTAAAGGTCTTTTCCTTACAATCGTTGAGCACTAGAGTCATCACGGCCCAACCCGGATCTGTTCCCTAGTGGCCAGAGTCACCACACACAGTGGAATAATTTCCCTGGACTAAATACACACATGGTCCTAATAATCAATACACATCAGTTTCGCAAAATATGGTAGTTCATCATTATAAACATGTGACCAAAACAAATAGTTAACAGTATGCCAAGTTCACACATGTTTCAGAAATAATTTGACTCAATTGATAATATAATAATTTATCAAAATAGTTTAATCATGAAACAACAATTTAATTTTCCAACAGTTCAGGGTAGGGGAACATTTATAAAAATATGTAGCATGAAACTACTCACCTGAAACGAAATAATATAATCCTTGAATCGAATAGAGTGTAAAAGTCTAACAAGTGCCCTGAACCAAGTATAAAAACTACACGTCATAACTAATTTAAAAATACTAAAAAAATAGAAACTAAGTAACCTCAACTAAAGCGCACTAACACGGCTTGACCCAACTCACCGTTACTCTTAAATATTACCTAAGTTCATGTTCTTCAAGATTTAAAATCACCCAAGACATGGGTTCCGGTCAAAACTTAATTAATTGTGACTTTCAGATAAAACAGAATTTCAAACAAGCCTTCCCAACATATTCGTTAACTTTGAAAATTACAAAACCCACTCCACGCTATTCGAAAAATTCCAATAACCTCCAGATATGATCTAATATATCCTAACTTTCAAACCCAATTAGTTTCACTTGATTTGCTTATCAAAATAATTATCTACAATTTATTATATCCAACAGGTTGTTTTCTGCAGCACTTTAAAGAAATTGACGGTTCTTTTAATATACATGAGCAATCAATGCAAGGCCAAAAATGTACGAAACTAGACTCGTAACCGGTTCTAACGAAACTAATTTGATAATTTTTGAATTTATACCCAAAGAGAAAAACACTCCCGAATTTACTGTTTCGGACTGGTTTCCTGGACAGATTTGAATACCTCAATCTATATGGATTTTGACTCTCAAAAATTATGAAAAAATTCAGATATGCAATTCAATATGTAGTTGATCTATTGTAAAAATTTCAGATTAAAATTCATCTGTTTGATATGGTTTCTTGATTTTTAAAGTTTGCGATTCTGTGCAGAATTTTTGAACCAAGAATTACACCCATTCTTTACACATAAATTTAGCCCCTTAGATTTCTTAACAGTGTACACATATATATACAAAATACATAAACCTACAACCTCTCCATGAATGAATAAAATAATTATAGAATAAGGATGAGGAACAAAGAAAGAAGAGAAGAAAACCTAGGAGGGCTAACCTTTGATGCTCACACACAACACAACACACCCAAAAGTTCTTTGATTGCAACATCTTCTTCTTTTTTTCCTTCTCTCAAACCCTCTCCCGTGGCTGCTGTGTTGTTGCCCTATGTGGTGAACAAATAATAGAGTAGGGTTTCTGTTTATTTTATTTTATACTAGTGGTGGGCACACATAGGTCAAATAAATAGATAAATATACAAAACATATATATAAGTTATATGCAACTCAAATGGTAGGAGTCTTATATATTAACCTTGTGGTCTAGAGTTCAAGTCACACCCTCCTCTCTCTCTCTATATTTTTTTTTTTTTATAATAAACCTTGCCTCTAAATTAAATGCTTTCACCACAAATTTATTTTAAGTTTAAAATTAATTAAAATATCCTCCAATAATATTTAATTTGCACTTTAGAATTCACCACCAAAATATTTGAGATTGTAATATTGTTATTTAATTATTTACTTAATTTTTATATTCGGGTTCTCACATTCTCCCCTCCTAAAAAAAAGTTTCGTCCTCGAAACTAACCCGAGTAAATCATGGGAATAGATATGGGTACTTCTCGCACATCTCGTCCTCGCGTTCCCAAGTCGCCTCTTCAACTAAATGATTACGCCACAATACCTTAACCAATTTAATGACCTTTGTACGCACATTTTCTCTTTCGAATCCAAAATCTGAACAGGTATCTCCTCATACGAAAAATCCTCTCTAATTTGAAGCGGCTCATAATATATCACATGCGACGGACTGTGCACATATTTCCTCAGCATAGACACGTGAAACGCATTATGCACTCCTGCCGACCTAGGGGGTAAAACAACACGGTACACAACCTGACTAACCTTCTCTAATACCTCAAATGGTCCAATGTATCTAGAACTCAACTTTCCTTCCTTTCTAAACCTGATGACTCCTTTCCATGGTGATACTTTCAAGAATACCATATCCCCCACATGAAACTCTAAATCTCTCCTACAATGATCAGCATAACTTTTTTGTTTACTCTGAGCAGTCAATAATCTCTCTCTAATGGTGATAATTTTCCGTGTAGCATCCTCCACCAAATCAGGTCCCAACATTTGCCTTTCACCAACCTCATACCAACACAAAGGAGACCTACACATCCTCCCATACAAAGCCTCATAAGGAGCTACTCACAAACTAGAATGATAACTATTATTATACGCAAACTCCATGAGCGGCAAATAATCATCCCAATTACCTCTCCACTCCAAGGCATAAGCCCTCAACATATCCTCAAGGGTTTGAATAGTCCTCTCTGATTGCCCATCTGTCTGAGGGTGATAAGATGAACTAAAATTTAACCGAGTACCCATAGCTGATTGTAACGCACCCCAAAACTTAGACACAAAACGAGGGTCCCGATCTGACACTATTGACACAAGTACACCATGCAATCTAACAATCTCCTTTACATACAACTGTGCAAATCGAGCTGGAGAATAGTTCATTCGAACTGCAATAAAATGTGCTGACTTGGTTAATCTATCCATAACTACCCAAACTGCATCGTGATTACTACCAGTATGAGGTAATCTGCACACGAAGTCCATGGTAACATGATCCCACTTCCACTCTAGTATAGGTAAGGGTTGTAGTTTCCCCGCGGGTTTCTGATGTTCTACTTTAACCTGTTGACACACCAAACACTGAGCCACAAATTTTGCAATATCTCTCTTCATACCATTCCACCAAAAATGTTCATGAAGATCCCGATACATCTTAGTGCTTCCAGGATGAATGCTGTAACTAGAACTATGTGCCTCCGTCATAATCTCCTTCCTCAAATCACCACTAGCAGGAACACAAATTCGGCTACGGAATTTAAGCAACCCATCATCACTAACCACAAAGTCTACATGCTTACCCTCTGTCATCTCTCCTTTAATACGCTCACACTGGGGGGTCAATCTCCTGTGCTAAACGAATCTGTTCTCTCAAGGTCGGCTGAACTGTCAATTGACTACAATAAGCCCTATTACCAGGTGTAACAACCTCAAGTCTCAAACGTTTCATGTCTTCCACCAAACAACTCTCAATAGACAAAGCAGCTACATCTCCAACTGTGACCTTCCTACTCAAGGCATCTGTAACCACATTTGCCTTCCCCGGATGATATAAAATATTCACATCATAATCTTTTAGTAACTCAAGCCATCTTCTTTGCCTCAAATTTAGTTCCTTCTGTGTGAAAATATACTTCAAACTCCTATGATCAATGTAAATCTCACATGACTCTCCTTAAATAATGTCGCCAACTTTTAAGAGCGAAAAACACTGCTACTAACTCCAAGTCATACGTAGGATAATTTCTCTCATGTACTTTCAACTGTCGTGACGCATAAGCAATCACCTTCCCATGTTGCATGAGCACACATCCTAAACCCTGTCGTGAAGCATCACTATAAATCACAAAACCACCCCTATCTATAGGTAAGGCAAGGATTGGCATTGATGTCAATCTCTGTTTAAACTCTTGGAAGCTACACTCACAATCATCATTCCACTCAAACTTTACCCCTTTCCTAGTGAGATTGGTAAGTGGTAAAGCAATACGAGAGAATCCTTCCACAAACCGTCTGTAATACCCAGCAAGTCCTAGAAAGCTACGTACCTCCGTCACAGAAGTAGGTCATGGCCAATCAACATTTGCTGTCACCTTGGTGCTATCCACAGATACCCCATCTTTACTCACTACATGACCCAAAAAGGATACACTGCTCAACCATAATTCACACTTCTTAAATTTTGCATACAGTCTTTTCTCCCTAAGGATCTGCAGTACTACCCTCAAATGCTGCTCATGCTCCTCCTTACCCCTCGAATAAATTAGGATGTCATCAATAAACACTACCACAAATTTATCCAGTTGGGGCTTAAATACTCTGTTCATTAAATCCATGAATGCGGCTGGTGCATTTGTGAGACCGAAAGGCATCACCAAGAACTCATAATGCCCATAACAGGTTCTAAAAGCAGTTTTAGGAACATCCTCATCCCTTACCTTCAGCTGGTGATAGCCTAACCTCAAGTCAATTTTAGAGAATACTTGAGCTCCCTGCAATTGGTCAAATAGATCATCAATGCATGGCAAAGGATACCTATTCTTCACTGTGACTTTGTTCAGTTCTCTATAATCAATGCACAATCTCATAGACCCATCCTTCTTCTTCACAAACAACACAGGTGCTCCCCAAGGTGAAACACTAGGCCTAATAAAACCTTTGTCTAGCAACTCCTGTAACTGAGTTTGTAACTCCCTCAACTCCAACGGTGCCATTCTATAGGGTGCTTTAGAGATAGGTGTTGTATTAGGGATCAAGTCAATGGAAAACTCGACCTCACGGTCTGGAGGAAGACCAGGTAGATCCTCTAGAAAAACATCAACAAATTCCCTTACTACAGGCAACTCCTCTAGCCTCTGCTCTGGTTGTTCGGTACTCACCACACAAGCTAAATAACCATGACACCCTTTTCTCAACATTCGGTTAGCTTGAAGGGAAGAAATAAAACAAATAGAAGACCCTTTCCTATCTCCTTGAAAGAAAAACTCATGTTGTCCCAGCATAGCAAAAACTACCTCTTTCTAAAATAATCAATAGAGACATGATGCCTTGTCAACCCATCCACCCCCAAAATCACATCAAAATCCTTCATCTCTAAAGAAATCAAATCCACTGGAAAAATTCTACCATCCATCTCTATCTCACAAGATCTACAATCATCCCCTAACACTACTGTTTCTCCCAATACTACTGTTCCACCTAATGGAGTAGACAAGGTAATACAAACATCAAAGGCTCACAAGGAATAGACAATCTGTTTAGATATCTAAGTGCCAACTCTTAACCTTCAAACTGAAATCAAGAAAGATTCAACACAAGTTTAAACAAAACTAACTTAACCAAACACTACTAAGGACTATAGGGACTCGGACCTCGTCAAAATGATGAAATGCAAGATATGTAACTCAATAAATCTACAGCTCTGATACCACAATTGTCACACCCCAAATCCGGGTATGACCGGCCGTGGCCCATAGGGACTTAGCCCAAGGCATACGTAAGCCTAAACATGAATCCAAAACCATAAAGAATAAATGTGATGATAGCCCAGAAATAAATAAATCAACACTCAATCCAGTGACATACCACAAGTGAAAAACAAGCCATAACCAACTTTCTAAAAATATAGATATACTAAATGGGACAAAAACCGCCCACAAAATAAAATAATTCTAAATAAAACTCAACCACAATGTATGTACAAAACTCAACAAGCAACCTAAAACAAATTAAATAAATGCCCTAGAGGTCCATGCAATTGAGTCCCCGCTACACCATGAGTCCACTCTAAGTCCTTCTAACACCTGAAAATGGTAAACAACTAAGTCAGCTGATAGCTCAGTGAGTAGCAACATGGATAGTAAATATAGTTTTGAAAACAGGGTTCAATTCCAAAATAAGATACATATCACAGAAACTAGATTGGCATACAGTTTGGTAAATACAATCTGTTTCAAAAAGAAGGTTCCACAGTTCAACACTTAAAATACTCATGTCTCGCAAGAACATGATAAACGACATTTTTCACTTAAAACAGATTATAACATGAACACCAATAATTTTCTGGGTACTAAGAAAAACAAATAATATGCCACACATTTCTCAGGCTATAAGCCCCGTTGGATCCAATACCGAACTAAGAGTCATCCTCAGGGTGGCACCTGGGCCTTTTTCTCAAAGACGATCTGATTGAAGGTCACCTAGTTGTTTTTAAAGGTCTTTTCCTTACAATCGTTGAGCACTAGAGTCATCACGGCCCAACCCGGATCTGTTCCCTAGTGGCTAGAGTCACCACACACAGTGGAATAATTTCCCTGGACTAAATACACACATGGTCCCAATAATCAATACACATCAGTTTCGCAAAACATGGTAGTTCATCATTATAATCATGAGACCAAAACAAATAGTTAACAGTATGCCAAGTTCACACATGTTTCAAAAATAATTTGATTCAATTGATAATATAATAATTTATCAAAATAGTTTAATCATGAAATAACAATTTAATTTTCCAACAGTTCAGGGTAGGGGAACATTTATAAAAATATGTAGCATGAAACTACTCACCTGAAACGAAATAATATAATCCTTGAATCGAATAGAGTGTAAAAGTCCAACTAGTGCCCTGAACCAAGTATAAAAACTACACGTCATAACTAATTTAAAAATACTAAAAAAACAGAAACTAAGTAACCTCAACTAAAGCGCACTAACACGGCTCGACCCAACTCACCGCTACTCTTAAATATTACCTAAGTTCATGTTCTTTAAGGTTTAAAATCACCCAAGACATGGGTTCCGGTCAAAACTTAATTAATTGTGATTTTAAGATAAAACAGAATTTCAAACAAGCCTTCCCAACCTATTCGCTAACTTTGAAAATTACAAAACCCACTCCACATTGTTCGGAAAATTTCAAAACCCTTCAGATATCAACTAATATATCCTGAGTTTCAAACCCAATTGGTTTTACTTGATTTGCTTATCAAAATAATTATTTACAATTAATTATATCCAAACAGGTTGTTTTCTACAGCACTTTAAAGAAATTGACGGTTCTCTTAGTATACATGAGCAATCAAC
This sequence comes from Camellia sinensis, assembly GCF_055761805.1. NCBI lineage: Eukaryota > Viridiplantae > Streptophyta > Magnoliopsida > Ericales > Theaceae > Camellia > Camellia sinensis. The sequence goes on along the minus strand of NC_138971.1, from coordinate 119,941,704 downwards.
ACAAGGCCAAAAATGTAAGAAACTAGACTCATAACCAGTTCTATTGACGCTAATTTGATAATTTTCGGATTTATACCCAAAGAGAACGACATTTTCAAAGTTACTGTTTTACACCAGCGTTCTGGATAGATTTGAACGCACCAATTAATATAGATTTTCACTCCCAAAACTTATGAAAAAATTATGATATACAATTCAATATGTAATTAATCTACAATACAAATTTCAGTTCAAAATTCACCCGTTTGACATGATTCCTGGATTTTTGAAGTTTGTGATTCTATATAGAATTTTTAAACTAAGAATTACACCCATTCTTTACACACAATTTATTTCCTCAGGTTTTTTAACAGTGTATATATATACAAAATACATACACCTATAGCCTCCCCATCAATGAATTAAATAATAATAGAGTAAGGATAAAGAACAAAAACAAAAAGGAAGAAGAAAGATTAATACCTACCACACACCCAAATTGTATTAGGCAACCTAGGGTTCCTATATAAATATCTAACCAAAAGGCTCTAAGTTATTATCTTTTGTTTTATTTTATTTTCTCTCTCAATTAATTTAAATAACAAACAAATATTACTAGATCAAAATATACCGACTATTTTGCCCCCCCTTTTTTTTAAATAATAAATCTTGCCTCTAAATTAAAGACTTTCACCACAACTTTATTTTAGGTTTAAAATTAATTAAAAGACCCTCCAATAATATTTAGTTTGTACTTAAAGATTCACAAGAAAAATATTTGAGATTGTAAAATAATTATTACTTAATTATTTATTTGATTTGTAAAGCCTGGGACTTGGGGGTATACTTCCTTTATGGTGTCAGGTTTGAAACATTTCAGCTGCAAACAATTTCTTAAAGTCAGTCCATACTTTTTCCTCAACTTTAATTGGGCCCTCTCCAATTGGACGTTGGATTAATCTCCCAGATTAGTCGACTGGGTCACTTATTGAGTTATCAAGGGCAAAATCCGCTTTACCCCTTATTGTTTAGGCCATTTGTACTTTACCCCCTATCATTTATAAATAGCCACTTACCCCTTGTCGTTTTGAACTAAAGCACAACATCAATACTGATGACAAAAAACGTAAAATGGCCTTAACACCGTTATTCTTTTTTTCTTTCTTTTCCTTTTATTTTTTCATTCTATCTCTTCATGAAAAATGATTTGTAGCTCGAACTTTAGCCCCTTGAATGGCCCGAATGTGTTGGTACGCTGTCTCTCCATTTTGGACTCACGCTCATAGACCCCTTGTCTCTCCTCTCTATCTCTCTCTCAGACACAAAGTCTCTGAAATCTTCCTCCTTTCTTCCTCCTCTCAAATGCCAAAGCTTCTTTCTCTCATCTCTTTCTCATTTCAAATGCAAACACTGCCTCAAACCTCTCTTTCTCTCGCTCTCTCTCAAACAACTTTGCCTTTGTCAAATCAACATTGTAGCCATCGGAGCCCACAAACTGGCAGTTTCCTCTCCGACGCCGGAGTTGTAATGCCCCGAGAATTAACATCAATTTATTAATTACAAATCCATTATTATCATTCAATTCCATAACCTTAATAAATTTTCCAATAAATAAGGATTACAAATTATAAATCAAAATTCTATCTATTTCTCGCAAATCAGTCATCTCATAAATTACAACAAATTATAGTGTTAGGTTTTTATTCTTGGCAATCCAGTTTGACAAAACTCCTTTCAGTTGTACTTGCTTTCGCACTTTTTATTTCAGTGAGGCTATGAGTTTTTAGATATGAATCCAACCCGAATTATGCCTTGCAGAGAAGTTTGTGATGTTAATACTTTCAAGATTGCCACTTCGCTGATTATGACGGGGATCGAGCGAACATTCCCCCGCTCGAGCGCAGAATGCTGAGTTCCAGAAGTTTATTCGCCTGCAAAAATACTGAATGTTGTTTTTTCCCACTCTAGCGGAACTTTTCGCGCTCAAGCGTAGGTCTGCTCGAGCGGCCAATCTGACGCTCGAACGGAGATTGCGGGACAGTTTTCTGTAAATACGTGTTTCAGTCCAAATCTAGGATTACTCCTCCAGATCTTCTTTTTGGATATTAAGGTTTATATCTGGGGATATTTTGCTAGTTTTCTTTGATGTTTAATTGAGTATTCAACTCATGGGTTAAGAAGAATACATCAAAGGTTTGTTTGTTCATTCTATACATAAGAGAGAGTTTTCTTCGGTGGATTCTGGAGTGGCTCATCGTCAAAGACAATTCCGAGATGAAGACCGGGTTGGAAGAGGCACATAGGGGTTGGTTCAATTCGGGCGTGGATTCCCTAGGTAATTGAGAGTATACCTGTGTAATTCCTTTATGTCTTTTTAGTGGATTGTTTTATGGCTTTTGCCCATGGTTTTTTATCACAATTGGACTCCAATTGTGGTTTTTCCACGTAAAATCATTGTGTCAATTTGTCTTGTTTGTTTGATTGGGATTGTTATATATTGCTTAAAATTGATACATAATCACAAATCAACATCTTGAGATTTCTAGATTTTTCAATTGGTATCAGAGCAGGTCGTTCTATTTTTTAAAAAAAATTCTTTTAGAACGAGATCTTGTTTGATTCGTGATAATGGATTCAATTCGTAAGGGAAATTCTATGGTTCGACCACCCCTACTTGATGGATCCAATTATTCATTTTGGAAAGCTCGGATGAGATCGTTTTTAAAATCTATTGATGATAAAGTTTGGCAATCTGTCATGTATGGGTGGATTGAACCGACGATTACTGTTGATGGAGTAACTTTCCCCAAACCAACTGATAAGTGGGACACAATTGATTACCAAAATAGTAGCTGGAATAGTAAAGCTATCAATTCTCTCTTTTCGTTGTCACACCTGAAGAGTTTAGGCGTATTTGTAATTGTGAAGTCGCAAAAGAGGCTTGGGATATCTTACAAACTATTCATGAGGGCACTCATTCTGTGAAATGCTCAAAACTTCAAAGGCTCACATCTAGTTTCGAAAACCTTTCAATGAAAGATAGTGAGACCTTTGATGAATTTTATGCGAAGTTAAGTGACATTGTAAATTCCAGCTTCAATTTAGGTGAAAAAATACCAGAATCCAAAGTCGTGGGAAAAATTTTGAGATCCTTGCCCGATCGGTTCCAACCAAAAGTTTCAGCTATTGAGGAGGCTCAAGATGTTGACAACTTCAAGCTGGATCACTTGGTTGGAAATCTCCAAACTTATGAGGCACATAGGAATTTCAAAAAGAAACAAAAAGATGCTATTGCTTTTAGTAGTGCTCATAGAATCGGAGAGGATTCTGATGAGAATTATGAGATAGATTCCAAAATTACGGCTGCTTTTGTTAAACAATTTAAAAAATCTTTTTTTGAAAAAGAATCCTAATCTTTTGGAATCTATTCGTACTCATAAATCTAAAGCAAAGATAAACTCAAAATTAATTCTATAGCCAAGAAGGAGAAAGGAAAGATACAAGGGAACTCTAAAAGAGTCCAATGCTATGAATGCCAAGGATTTGGCCACTTTGCTCAAGAATGCCCCACTCATTTGAGGAAGAAGAAAGCCCTCGCTATCACTTGGCATGATGAATCAGAATCTAATAAAGATGAAAGTAACAATGAAGATCAAGGCAAAGAGAGACATAAACAATTCCTTGCCTTCATGGCAGCTTCTGAAACTGATGGACGAACAGAGTATCCAAAGAGCCCAATTGAGAATACCACTGATGATGAATCCTCAGGGAGTGATGATGAAGAGCTTGAGCAAGCTTATGAAAAATTGTATAAGGAGTCTCTTAACTTATCCAAATTCAATGACAAACTCACTAATGTCAAACTAAATGAGGAGATTTCCGAGGCTAGGATTGATGTCATCAAGATAGCTAATGATCGGCAAGCTCTTTGTGCATAACTCTTGACTTGTGAGACAGAGAGGAATGAGCTACAGTAAATCTATGCAATGTATGAAGAAAAGATTGAATCTCTTGAGATGTCTCAAGTTGCCTTGGAAGAACTAATGATCAAGAAAGAGGAAGAGCTCAAGTGTGATATGGCTACCATTGGTCTTTGGAACAAAGGATCAAAGACTTTGGAGGATATCATTAGGTCTCAACAAATGTGTTGTGACAAGAGTGGCATTGGCTTTGGTGATAACAAAGAGCAAAAACAGAGTGCATCTACATCTCATGATATAAGAACTCAAGGAAAGGGAGAACAAAAAATTCAACATAAATATGGACTTCTCAAACTTCCTAGAGTTGGTAAGGTAAAAGAAAAGAAGGTACACCCTGTACACCCTGTTTTTATTTGTCATCATTGTAGTATGCATGGTCATATTCGCCCTTATTGTTATAAGTTGCATGGGAGAGTGTCTCAAAGAGATGAAAGAAATTCCAACATCTCGTGGGGTAAGAGACACTTCATTGGTGGTAATGAGGTTAAGGGTCATATTAGACCTTGTTATTTTGATTTGCTTGAGACCAAATGTGAACAGAGGTTTTGTTCATCTAGACCTAGGAATAGGAAGTTGGACACCAAGTCTAGATGGGTTCCATTGAAGGGAAAGGGAACCACAACGTCAAGACACCACCCAAGAACTGCAATTCTCATAATTTTTTTCATACTAAAGCGGTTTGGGTGAGAAAATTTGACTTGTGTTAATTTGTTTATTCTTTTTAGTTTTTGGGTTTTTGTGTGTGTGTGTTTTTTTTTCTTTTTGAGTCGTTTAATGTGTGCATGTTTGTTTTCTGTCTTGCTTTGTTTAGGAAAAAAAATGTGTGCTTGTTCATTTTTTGTCTTGCTTTTTTGTTAAAAAAAAAATCCAAAAAGATTTTCTTAGTATGGTTCTGCAATCTTCAAATTTTTTGAGTGGGCCTTGGTGCATATTGGAATTAATGAGAATATCCATTACATGTTAATATGTGTGTGCTTTCTATGGTCATTACTCATTTCGGAGTGTGTTCTTTGATTAGTATGTCTCATTCTGTACACACTTTTGGATTAGCAAATATCGGAGTCTTCCGCCTTAGTGATTTTTTTTCTATGGACTTCTGGCATTACATCTTTTGCTTTTCTAGAGGGATTTACCTATACTAGCATATCATGGGTGATGTTGAGTCTCTTAACTACCTTTCATCTTTTTGTAGCTCCACGGCTTTCCCCTCAATTCTTTGTAGTCCAAGCATGAGGAAAATGCTACCTTAGAGTCACCAACTAGGCTATCCTTATTATATCCATGCTTCTCTGGTTCGGTTTTCCATACTCTTGAGCGTGTCAGCCACCAATGAGTGTGCAAAAGAAAAGAAAAAAATGTGCACAATAAAGAAAAGGAAAAAAAAAAATGTGCAAAAGAAAAAACAAAAAAAGCGTGTGAAAAAAAAAGAAAGAAAAAGATTCATTGATTGAGGGGGAGCCTCCGCTTTTACTCACCAAATACCCCTTGATTCCTAGTGGTTTGACTTTCCTTTGTTGTGCTTAGATTCTCTTGTCGGAGGTCCAACTTTCAAATCACTACTAGGGTTGACTCTCGTGTTTGTCGAACTCCAAGAGTCACACACACAATTTTCTCATAAGATCTATGCTTTTCACATAATGCATCACTTTCTTTTATGAGGAATCTTCTAGAGACTGTGCACATTGTGTTTTCAAGTAATTGTGCTTCTTGGATAGTCTTGTGTGTTTTAAGGTACTAATCGGAAATTCCTTGCTTGCTCCATCATATTATTTTTGTCGTTTTCTTCTTGTTCACTGGTTTCAATGTCTGTGGTTGTTTTTTGTGAGGGGGTGTTTGGTTTATCATTGCAAGAGCTTGTTAACATGAACTCTTTGGATTGTGTTGGTAAGGGAGATTGGCCTTAGTTGTGTTGCATGTTGCTCTGCACTGCTTCTTTCTTGTTCCCTTCATGCATGCTATAGTTGTTTAAGCTTCCTTTGTCAATTCATGACAAAAATGGGGAGTTATGTTGTCGGGTGCATGTGTCTTAGGTTTTCATGTTTTTCATCTCATGCTTCAAGATAATCTAGTCATATGTTTATTGCTTTTTCCTATACTCTTGTGGCACTAATAGCTGTTTTGCAGATCATGACCTTGAGAAAGAAGTTTGAGTTTGTTGGCTGTAATGGGTTAGGGTGATTAGGATTTTATGTGTCAGGTGTGTTTTGTCACGGCATTGCCAAAGGGGGAGATTGTTAGGTTTTTATTCTTGGCAATCCAGTTTGACAAAACTCCTTTCAGTTGTACTTGCTTTCGCACTTTTTATTTCAGTGAGGCTATGAGTTTTCAGATGCGAATCCAATCCGAATTATGCCTTGCAGAGAAGTTTGTGATGTTAATACTTTCAAGATTGCCACTTCGCTGATTATGACGGGGATCGAGTGGACATTCCCCCGCTCGAGCGGAGAATGTTGAGTTCCGGAAGTTTATTCGCCTGCAAAAATACTGGATGTTGTTTCTTCCCACTCGAGCGGAACTTTCCATGCTCGAGCGTTCCGCTCGAGCGGCGAATCTAATGCTCGAGCGGAGATCGCGGGACAGTTTCCTATAAATACGTGTTTCAGTCCAAATCTAGGATTACTCCTCCAGATCTTCTTTTTGGATATTAAGGTTTATATCTGGGGATATCTCGGGTCGGCCACCGACGGTCGTGAACGGATGTGCTTTGATTCCGAGACGATTATTCATTTATTTTGTCCGGAATGTCATCCTTTGGTATTACGTAGATGTTATTAACATCCAAGAACCTTTTTTAAAAAAAAAAACCCTGATTATCCGAAAGTATGTGAATTCAATACGCCTTGAGTAAATAACTGCTCAGTGCCATTATATTCTGCAATTTGGGCTCTGAGGATGTGTAAATTGTGTTCAACATGTGATTGACTGTTTTGATATCATCTTTGACATCATGGGGATTAATATACGAATTGCCTTCTACTTTTGGCGACTGTGAGATAGTGTGGAAAGACTCGAAGGAACAGGGAATTGAATGTTGAACCGAATTGTAAACTGTAAACTGTTGAATGAATTGAGAACACGTGTAATCTGTTAGAAGTCGACTGCCTCGATGTTATTGTACTTTACAATTGGTACTATGGGGATATATGAGTTATGCATGTCGTGTGGTTGATTGCTTCGTTGTTATCTTTATGGACTCAGGAATCAGTGCCTGGATCCGCTTTAAATTCCTATAGACTTTTGATGACCTTGGATAACTGTGATGAGTCACTGAACTAAATACCGAATCGGATTGTGAATTACAGAATTATTAAAGAATGAATTGAAATTTTGTGACAAGGGAATAGACCGAACTCCTATGGAAATGTTAGTTGGCATTTGAAACAAATATGTTGGTGACCTACTGTGAAGAAGGAAATTGTTGAATTGTGTCCAAATATTTTTTCGGTGCCAACAGGTCGATGTCAAATATCAGACAGTGGCAGAACTACTTCAACCTTTCTCTATTTTGGAATGGAAATTAGAATGTGTGGCTACGAATTTCATTGTGGGGCTACCTTGAGCACCCAAGGTACAAGTCCCGTTTGGGTTATTGCATGTGGAATTACTAAATTGTTCATTTTCTCCTTGTAAAATTTTCGTATGATGCTTGTAGACTAGCCACCGTTTACATCAATAAGATTGCTCGCTTGCATGGGGTCCCAGTATCTATTGTTTTAGACAGGAATCCTAAAATGTGTTTGAATTTTGACAAGCCTTCAAGAGGCAATGGGAACTGAATTGTGATTCAGCGCGGCTTTCCGTCTGCAAATTGATGTATAATCAGGAAGAACTATTTAGACTCTGGGAGAAATGCTCCAAATGTGTGCTTTAGATTTTTGGGGAATTGGAAAAAAAAACTGTCCATCATTGGTAGACTTTACTTACGACAATGGCTTACACTCTAATTCGGTGCGACACCATGCAAGCCTTATATGGAGGAAAAGGTAAGTCTCTGACTGATAAGTAATGGCTATCAAAAAGGATTGGAATCGTTGAATGAAAAGTGTTCCGAATTGTGTTCAACTAAAGGTGAAATAAGTTTGGAGGACCAAACTTCCTAAAGGGGGGAGGACTGTGATAACCCTGTTCCATATTATGCTAATCGGTCCTTCTTATGAATTTGATTATGTGTCTAACATGATTTTGTGTGCCAATTATGTGAATATATGTGGTTTTGAATTTCTATCTGTTCATCGTAGGAATATCTTTTCGATTATCTGCTTTGGAAATTAAATTGAAGGCCCTATCAGCTATAGAACCTGAAATTGATTGCGCCATTGTGATTGGCATAATTTTTATAGCCTACGGTGAAATTTAATTGAAAATTGATTTGGATCAAATTAATTAGATTAAATTAATGGGTTAGTGCTCAATTATTTTATATTAGAATAATGTATTTGAGAGGGGGCTTTTAGAGGCCATTATACACCCTCACTTTGTTCCTTTTTGAGCTCATCATCCGAAATTCCTCTCTAGAGAGAGAGAACCGGATTTAGAGAGAGAGAGAGGGTTTAATTTTGAAGATTTTGCTAAGGAGCTCAAGCTTTGAAGGGCTAGGCTCAAGAACTTGCTCCTATTTGGAAGATTGAACCTCTAGGTGAGCATTTGAGCATAAACTTATGAGTATAAGTTGTAAATTGTGTATTCAAGCTAGTTGGGTAATCAAGAGCAAGAATTGAAATGAATTTGAAGTTAAAATGAACATGCATGTGCATAATTGTTACAATTTTGGGTGTTCTAGCATGTAGCATGTTAAATATGAAGAACGGAGCATCAAACCTTACATGCATGAGTAGTTTTGTGTAGCTTCATGATTTGGAGCATCATTTGTACCATTTGTAATAGAAATGAAGTCAAAATTTGACATGCATGCATGATCGAAGAGGTTATGGAATTGGTATGAGTTTGAATGCATGAGTTTGTTATGTTGGAGTTGAGATTGACGTAAATTGGGACATGCATGTGATTAATTTGTGAAATTGGACTTCATAATGTTGTAATTTAGTGTTTGTACCATATTAGTACATGTATAAGTGAAGTTTGAGCTGAAATTATGTGTTTGGAGCCTTTGAATGTCGAGTTGAAGGTCAAGAACATGTTCTGGAAAACCCAGAGAATTTGATGTCCGCTCGAGCGGGGAAACCGCCGCTCGAGCGTGAATTTTGTGCTCCCAGTATTTTTGCAGACTTGGATGTCCGCTCGAGCGGTGAAGTTCACGCTCGAGCGTAATTTTGATGCATCCAGTACTTTGGCAGACCTCATGGGTCTGCTCGAGCGGGAAGTCCATGCTTGAGCGGGGACCCTACTTTTTGAAATTTTGAAAAGACTTCCTGTGTTTCATTTTCTGTTCTCTTTCACTTCTAAGTACTCTTAGGCATGCATTAAGCATTGTAATTGAGTTAGAAGGATAAGAATAAAGCCTAGAGAGGAATATGTGAATTAAAGAACGGATTGAATCGGTTGTGACCTATATGTGTTATGTGATGTGTAGGGTCAAGCTCCAGGCCAAATCAACCAGCCGATCACTGTGAGTAATATCTTAATAGAGATATCTGAAATATGTTGTTGTCCAATTGCTTACTTTTATGTAAGTTTTATAAGTTCATTGATTCGATTGGTGGACAATGTTTGCTATACCAAATGTGTGGGCCAGAGGCCAGTCTGATCTAAATAATAGAATGAATGGATAGGTCAGAGGCCGTTTTGACAAGAATGAATGGATGGGCCAAAGGCCGTTTTGACAAGAATGAATGAATGGGTCAGAGGCCGTTTCGACATGTATAATGAATGGGCCAAAGGCCATTTTGACACGAATAATAGTTTGACACAAGTAACAGTTGACATGAATGAATGGGCCAGAGGCCAGTTTGACATGAATGAAAGTTGAATAGGCTAAAGGCCAGTTTGACATGAAAATCTGAATAGGCCAAAGGCTAGTTTGACAAATGGAAGATAAATGGGCCAAAGGCCAGTAGGTTCGGAACCACAGTCACTTGACTTAAATTGTGTATATATATATGTTAAATAGAAATACGAATTGGGCCCAAGGCCGTTTGAAGCATCTTATTCTACGTATCGTTTGTATAACTCCTTTATTTGATATTATTCACTGGGCTATCGCTCACGCTCATTCAGGTGTTTGTCGGTGAGCCAAGAGAAGTGCAAACCCAGCCCCAGTGAAGTATATGCGAAACAACAAAGGTTTTGAAGAGTCAGCCCTTGCGTCTCACGCGCGAGACTCATCTTCGACCTTTTGTCATTTTGTTTTACGTTGTCATGTTGGCGAAGTCTTTGAACATGTCTGTACATAGTTTTCATGGGTTGACTTAGTTTTGGATGATCCTGTCTGTACAGAACTTTATGGTACTGTACTTCTGTTGTGAGTTATTAATGTACATATGTATGGTTTGTTATGATGTGCCATGTAAGCATAGCTCTATGGACAAAGTTTTAAATTGCTTCCGTTTGGCCCACGTTAACTCTGTTAAAATACGTTTGGTTTGGTTTGAGGTCGTAGGTAATGTCATGATTACTGGCCGGTTATGTCCTTAACCCACGGGGGTGGGTTCGGGTCGTGACAGAGTGGTATCAGAGCACGAGTTAATAACTCACACACTTGTCTAAAAGAGCAATAAGTATCTAGAAAAGATCTAGGATGCATTCATGTGATAAGTATGAATCTGAAAGCATCAAGAATACGCTTAAATGTTTAATAGGAACGATTAAGTATTATAAGTTTGTAATTCGCTTGCATTGCAAATTATTTGAATACGTACGCTCTTTAGTGTATGCGTACCTGTGAATCTTTTGTATAAGTATAATGCAAGGTTAATCAGATGGTGAGAACATGTGATTATATGAGATATGAATTGTTACACTAATGTGTACAACAAGTTTATTTTGTTATAATGCACATACATGAACATATGAGTCATGAAAATGCTTATGTGCATTCGATTCTGCAAATGGGTGTCTATGTGAAATATGAACATGATTTGAGTATATAACTACTTAGTAAATGTTCAGCATGCGATATCTGATAAGTATGCAATCATCTGTTATGTATGTGATTAATTGTGCCTTGACGATGCATAAAATGGGAATATAGCAATGTGCCTATGTGCGAATGTACGCATGAGTATCTGTGTTTATTTTGTATTGGGCATCCTGGTATTTGGCAAGGCTTAATAAGAATTTGTGTAGAACATGGATAAAGTAAGCGCATACGAGTTGGCAGACTCTTCCACAGCCCAACTTGATAGACTGCAAAGACTAGTACAAGAAATGGCAGAGATTTTAAGACAACAACGTCAGTTGCCGCTACGGCAAGAACCTTTGCCACCACCAGTGTAAGAAACACCGAGGAGTTTGTTATCAAATTTCTGGGGCTTTTATAGGTGTGGTAAAATGGACAGTATGGTAAGGAAGCAACTGTCCCGAACTGAACAAAATGTGAACAAATCTTCTGCCTCAGCTAGATTCGTACCAATGGTAGGAATTACTAATCAGGATAGAGTAATTACACTCATCCCAGAAAAGCACTCAAAATATTGCGACCGCTATCCCAGGTATCTATACTGTTTATAAACGAATGCTTATGTGTTGATTGATTCTGAATTAGTACATGTGTACATCTTTGCTTGGGATATTATTTGATTCAGGTCGACATCTTCTTTTGTATCTACTGCTTGTGTATCTAGATTGGTTAGACCTACGAGATCAAGACCGTATTCATTGAGTGTATGTGTCCCATTTGGGAAATTTGTGAAATACGTATTGGGATATCGATTAACTCTGCACATGCACATGTACATCTAAACCTATGCTCAGGGTGATTTGTTATATTACTGTCTTCAATGACTAAACCACTGGAATTATGACTCTGTGATTGTGTGACTGGGTTGAGCACCCTAAATAACGAACTCTATAAATTGCGAGATCATGTATTTGCATTGGTAGAAAATTGACTGAACTATGTGACTATGTTAAGCTTGACTCGTAAACCTATTTTTTGTGACTAAATTGGAATCTCTGCGTGACAAATCCTATATTATGGGTAACCGAAGAACTTTGTTTAATGTGTTACTGTGTACCATGTGCTTGCATATAAGACCTATTTGAGAATTTCTATACTGATTATGATATATACCTCTTGATATGAACGCCTGCATATGCAACTACACCTGAACTTATGTAAACAATGCCATATTGTACATGATTTGAAATACTTTGACATGAACAGTTGTGATAAATGACTCCGATATGACTTTGAGAACTGATGAACTTAGAACAGTTGTGAAACTATCGACTATGTACCTAAGCAACGAAGTGTGCCGTACAGAACCAAAAATACCCCATTGAGAAAACTTTTATCTGATTCAATCTGATAGAACTTTTGTTTGATTGGGCCTGTTAGAACCCTCATTTGATATAATTTGATGGGAGCGTTGCTCGATTTGATTTGGCAAGACCTTTGACGGGATTAATTTGATGAGACCCTCTATCTGATTTGACCTTGTTAAGGGGAAGTACGGATTACGTATGAATAAATAGCCAGATTATTCTTGGTAGGAAAACTGATAGACCCAAAATTTGAATCCGTTCAGAATACTTGACTTATTTGAAGGACCCTATGTGGGCTATCAGTAGATTGATCTAACCATAAACACCATTGAGAACCAACCTCCAACTATCGAGGACATACGTGTTAAAAATGAACCAAATTGTGCAAATCCAGTGATTAGGTGTGTTAAGGAACAATGCTTGTGTATTGTCATGTTCTTGCTTATTTGACGCTATGGAAGCCGATGACAACAGATTGATTTGACTGTAAACAGTAATGAATACTTATTCACGACTAATCATAATATGTTTCATATGTCTGCTTCAGTGTTATCGGATTTTGGGAAATCAGGTTATGTGAGTGGTATTGTGTTTGTTTTGATAACATTCTTGAGACGTCCTTTCGTGCTAGGGGACGTTAAGCCTATGTAGCACCTTTGTTAAGATATCCCTTTTGCCACCGACGGTTTTGTACGGGTGGGTTTGTCTAATCGATCTCGGGTCGGCCACCGACGGTCGTGAACGGGTGTGCTTTGATTCCGAGACGATTATTCATTTGTTTTGTCCGGAATGTCATCCTTTGGTATTACGTAGATGTTATTAACATCCAAGAACCTTTTTTTAAAAAAAAAAACCCTGATTATCCGAAAGTATGTGAATTCAATACGTCTTGTGTAAATAACTGCTCAGTGCCATTATATTCTGCAATTTGGGCTCTGAGGGTGTGTAAATTGTGTTCAACATGTGATTGACTATTTCGATATCATCTTTGACATCATGGGGATTAATATACGAATTGCCTTCTACTTTTGCCGACTGTGAGATAGTGTGGAAAGACTCGAAGGATTAGGGAATTGAATGTTGAACCGAATTGTAAACTGTAAACTGTTGAGTGAATTGAGAACACGTGTATTCTGTTAGAAGTCGACTGCCTCGATGTTATTGTACTTTACAATTGGTACTATGGGGATATATGAGTTGTGCATGTCGTGTGGTTGATTGCTTTGTTGTTATCTTTGTGGACTTGGGAATCAGTGCCTGGATCCGCTTTAAATTCCTATAGACTTTTGATTGACCTTGGATACCTGTGATGAGTCACTGAACTAAATACCGAATCGGATTGTGAATTACGAAATTATTAAAGAATGAATTGAACTTTTGTGACAAGGGAATAGAGTTCGGTCTATGGTAAAGTTAGTTGGCATTTGAAACAAATATGTTGGCGACCTACTGTGAAGAAGGAAATTGTTGAATTGTGTCTAAATATTTTTTCGGTGCCAACAGGTCGATGTCAAATATCAGACATTGGCGGAACTACTTCAACCTTTCTCTATTTTGGAATGGAAATTAGAATGTGTGGCCACGAATTTCATTATGGGGCTACCTTGAGCACCCAAGGTACAAGTCCCGTTTGGTTTATTGTATGTAGAATTACTAAGTTGCTCATTTCCTCCCTGCAAAATTTTCGTATGATGCTTGTAGACTAGCCACCGTTTACATCGATAAGATTGCTCGCTTGCATGGGGTCCCAGTATCTATTGTTTTAGACAGGAATCCTAAAATGTGTTTGAATTCTGATAAGCCTTCAAGAGGCAATGGGAACTGAATTGTGATTCAGCACGGCTTTCCGTCCGCAAATTGATGTATAATCAGGAAGAACTATTTAGACTCTGGGAGAAATGCTCCAAATGTGTGCTTTAGATTTCCGGGAAATTGGAAAAAAAAAACTGTCCATCATTGGCAGACTTTGCTTACGACAATGGCTTACACTCTAATTTGGTGCGACACCATGCAAGCCTTATATGGAGGAAAAGGTAAGTCTCTGACTGATTGAGAACAGAGTGTTGTTGATTTTGAGACTAAGTAATGGCTATCAAAAAGGATTGGAACCGTTGAATGAAAAGTGTTCCGAATTGTGTTCAACTAAAGGTGAAATAAGTTTGGAGGACCAAACTTCCTAAAGGGGGGAAGACTGTGATAACACTGTTCCGTATTATGTTAATCGGTCCTTATTATGAATTTGATTATGTGTCTGATATGATTTTGTGTGCCAATTATGTGAATAAATGTGGTTTTGAATTTCTATCTGTTCACCGTAGGAATATCTGTTCGATTATCTGCTTTGGAAATTAAATTGAAGGCCCTATCGGCCACAGAACCCGAAATTGATTACGCCATTGTGATTGGCATAATTTTTAGAGCCTACGGTGAAATTTAATTAAAAATTGATTTGGATCAAATTAGTTAGATTAAATTAATGGGTTAGTGCTCAATTATTTTACATTAGAATAATGTATTTGAGAGAGGGCTTTTAGAGGCCATTATACACCCTCACTTTGTTCCTTTTTGAGCTCATCATCCGAAATTCCTCTCTAGAGAGAGAGAGAACCAGATTTAGAGAGAGAGAGAGAGGGTTCAATTTTGAAGATTTTGCTAAGGAGCTCATGCCTTGAAGGGCTAGGCTCAAGAACTTGCTGATATTTGGAAGATTGAACCTCTAGGTGAGCATTTGAGCATAAACTTATGAGTATAAGTGGTAAATTGTGTATTCAAGCTAGTTGGGTAATCAAGAGCAAGAATTGAAATGAATTTGAAGTTAAAATGAACATGCATGTGCATAATTGTTATAATTTTGGGTGTTCTAGCATGTAGCATGTTAAATATGAAGAATGGAGCATCAAACCTTACATGCATGAGTAGTTTTGTGTAGCTTCATGATTTGGAGCATCATTTGTACCATTTGTAACAGAAATGAAGTCAAAATTTGACATGCATGCATGATCGAAGAGGTTATGGAATTGGTATGAGTTTGAATGTATGAGTTTGTTATGTTTGAGTTGAGATTGACGTAAATTGGGACATGCATGTGATTAATTTGTGAAATTGGACTTCATAATGTTGTAATTTAGTGTTTGTACCATGTTAGTACATGTATATGTGAAGTTTGAGCTGAAATATGTGTTTGGAGCCTTTGAATGTCGAGTTGAAGGTCAAGAACATGTTCTGGAAAACCCAGAAAATTTGATGTCCGCTCGAGCAGGGAAACCGCCGCTCGAGTGTGAATTTTGTGCTCCTAGTATTTTTACAGACTTGGATGTCCGCTCGAGCGGTGAAGTTAACGCTCGAGCGGGGAGCCATGTAGACAGACCTTCGGCTTGAGCGCCAAACATCACGCTCGAGCGTAATTTTGATGCATCCAATACTTTGGCAGACCTCATGGGTCCGCTCGAGCGGGAAGTCCACGCTCGAGTGGGGACCTTGCTTTCTAAAATTTTGAAAAGACATCCTGTGTTTCATTTTCTGTTCTCTTTCACTTCTAAGTACTCTTAGGCATGCATTGAGCATTGTAATTCAGTTAGAAGGATAAGAATAAAGCCTAAAGAGGAATATGTGAGTTAAAGAACGGATTGAATCGGTTATGACCCATATGTGTTATGTGATGTGTAAGGTTAAGCTCCAGGCCAAATCAACCAGCCGATCACTGTGAGTAATATCTTAATGAAAATATCTGAAATATGTTGTTGTCCAATTGCATACTTCTATGTAAGTTTTATAAGGTCATTGATTCGATTGGTGGACAATGTTTGCTATACCAAATGAGTGGGCCAGAGGCCAGTCTGATCTGAATAATAGAATGAATGGATGGGCCAGAGGCCGTTTTGACAAGAATGAATGGATGGGCCAGAGACCGTTTAGACAAGAATGAATGGATGGGACAGAGGCCGTTTTGACAAGAATGAATGAACGGGCCAGAGGCCGTTTCGACACGCATAATGAATGGGCCAAAGGCCAGTTTGACACGAATAATAGTTTGACACGAATAACAGTTTGACACGAATAACAGTTGACATGAATGAATGGGCCAGAGGCCAGTTTGACATGAATGAAAGTTGAATGGGCCAAAGGCCAGTTTAACATGAAAATCTGAATGGACCAAAGGCCAGTTTGACAAATGGAAGATAAATGGGCCAAAGGCCAGTAGGTTTGGATCCACAGTTACTTGACTTAAATTGTGTATATATATGTTAAATAGAAATACGAATTTGGCCCACGGCCATTTGAAGCATGTTGTTCTATGTACCGTTTGTATAACTCCTTTATTTTATATTATTCACTAGGCTATCGCTCATGCTCATTCATGTGTTTGTAGGTGAGCCAAGAGAAGTCCAAACCCAGCCCCAGTGAAGTATGTGCGGAACAACAAAGGTTTTGAAGAGTCAGCCCTTGCGTCTCACGCACGAGACTCGTCTTCGCCTTTTTGTCATTTTGTTTTACGTTGTCATGTTGGCGAAGTCTTTGAACATGTCTGTACATAGTTTTCATGGGTTGACTTAGTTTTGGATGATCCTGTCTGTACAGAACTTTATGGTACTATACTTCTGTTGTGAGTTATTAATGTACATATGTATGGTTTGTTATGATGTGCCATGTAAGCACAGCTCTATGGACAAAGTTTTAAATTGCTTCCGTTTGGCCCCCGTTAACTCTGTTAAAATACGTTTAGTTTGGTTTGAGGCCGTAGGTAATCTCATGATTACTGGCTGGTTATGTCCTTAACCCACGGGGGCGGGTTCGGGTCGTGACAGAACGAGTCACGCCTTGATCACCTGAAATTTGGGAATATCCAGGCCATAAAATGGGAGTGAGCAATGACGCCTAGTAGAAAATAAACTTGACACATTATAAATATATATATAGATATAAATAAAATGGTCATGTTGGTTATATTCATACAACACATCATAACATACAAGTCTTGTGACTTTGATGACATTCAATGCTCAATATAAACTTTAAACCCATGATTGACTCAACAATTGGACCTTAATTCTCCTTGAGAACATCTTTTTTTCATTCTTTTATAAAATCCCAAAACACATTGCATAATACCCCCACATTTGTCGGCCACCAAGTACAGAAGGACAATTGGGCACCTTCTACATTTATGAAAATACCTCCACATTTACCGGCCATCAGGCACGGAGGGGAAATTGGACACCCATTACTTTTTTTTAAAAAAAAAAAACCTCCACATTTATAGGCCACTGGGCATGGAGAGACAATTGGACACCCAACACATTAATTCAACTGCATCCCCCAAATTTACCAGTGTTAAGCTTGGAAGGGCAATTGGACACCTTAACCATATACCAATGACATTTCCACATTCTAAATATACACACATCCGATTACAAAACTCAACACTTAATCCAATACCTTGTGGATGCAATGGAATGCAAGAGTTCCTAATATTGTGATTTAACTAAAGTCCAATTCAATCACACACAAAATCAATCCAACGAATACAATATGAAACAATAATGTTCCAGACCCCCTTTCCCCCCTCCCCCTTAACCCCCTCTCAACATGATTGGCCAGTTTTTCTTTTTTCTTTTTTTCTTTCTCCTCCAATCACCACCTGCCACTTATGTGTGGGGGGTGGTGGGGGTGGTGATTGAAGGGGGTTTCAATCATGACCCCAATATGAAATACATACATATATATATATATATATATATTCATGTCCCCAAGTCAACTGCGCGATCAATTTTAATTATAAACCAATTCATACAATGAATCTTTCAACATTTTCTAGATTTCCACCCAAAACAACTTCATTAAATCCTCCATTAACATCATCATAACACCAATCTCATTCCATATATGGGTACTCAAGAAGATTAATCGAAATTTCAACATATAGTATGATTTTAATTCAAAACCTCATTTAAAAATAAAATCCCAAATCTAGGGTTTCAAGAAAATTAGGGGGTTTTCTTATTTCATCATCAAATCCAGCAATCATCGAATATTTCTCATTAATATCTCAAAACAATCTAAATATTTCAATTTTTGAAGTGAAGCCCCCATTTTTTAATATAAACATCTTTTAATCAAAAATTTCAAACTCAAATCGACCCATAATTCTCATAATACAACATAATCAACGAAATCATAAATGATTAGAGTTAAGGGAACTCCCTACCACAAGTAAGTGAGCAAACAGTGAAGACCCAAACAAGAACTCCAACAAATTCGTAATCCAATCGATCATGAGAAAGATCTTCACTTCTCATTCACTAATCTTGCATGATCTAAAGTGGATCCTTGGTGTAATGAGATGAAATCAAAGGTTTTGTGGCTAGGGTTTTCGAACATGAAGAGGTGAGGGAGAGAAAAGTGAGAAAAAATACACAAAATCTGGGATTTATACCTGCTGATTCCAAACAGACCACTTGAGCAACCACTCTTGTGCTCAAGTGAACACGGCCAACTATTAGAATCTCAAACCTGCAAACAAAAGTATTGGATGCCTCGAAAGACCGCTCAAGCAAACACTTCTTCGTTTGAGTGACAAAGTGAAATATCCAGACCGTTACAAGAGCCCTCATCTCCTATGTTTCTGTTGGGTTCGTTTATGACAACGACAGAGAGAGTGATGTGAGGACATAGAGGTTGTTGGAATTTCTGGGTTTGGTGAAGATTTGCAAACATGTTTCGATTTGTATGATACTTTCCTCTGCAAATTCGCCTCTTATTTTCTACCTCTATAGCTATATATATATATATATATATATAGCTATTTATGTATATGAATGATGAATGCAAGAGAGGAGAAGAAGACAAAGGGGTTTTGAGTTTGGATTAGAATTCGAAGGATAAATGAATCTGAATGTATTAATGGGTATGGATCTGGATGTTCTATCATAAAAAAAAAGGGGCATTTGAACTAAGAAATCAGTTGTGTGTTAAAAATTTGTAGCGAAACAAAGTATGTTTCTCTTTGATTTCATTATCAATTTCTAACTACCCCAATCTTCTCGGGATCAATTTGTCTTTCAACAATCTTAGTGATGCATTTCCTTCACAAGTCTATGAAATTCCAAGCTCCTTCACAACTAGGATTGAGAAAGAGAGGAGAGAGAGAGAGAGAGAGAGAGAGGAAGAACCTAAAAGCATAAGTGCAATCACATCGTCCATGTACAAGTGTGAAACTTCGTTGGTGGTGGAGATTCTGAAGAGAGGTGGGTAGTGTTCTACCCAGGTTGGTGGTCAGTAGCGATCATCGGTGAACACCCAAGTCAGTGGTGGTCGTCGTCATCGGTGAACACCTAAGTCGATCGCTCGACGCTAGGTCCCAAAATCATGTTCCTCTCTCTCTCTCTCTCTCTTCTCTTTTTTTTATTTTATAAATGTGTGGGTTTCACGCATGGTTACAGAGGGTTTCTCACTCTTCTCTCTCTTCTCTTTCTTTGCTTTATAATCTTGTAATCACATTCAGGCCATTCGGGACAGTGAAAATTCGAGTTACCCAGCAAAACTGCTCTTCTATTATATAATTTCTTCTCCTCCCCTCCCCTTCACCTACCTCTCTCTCTCTTTCTCTCTCTCTCTCTCTCTCTCTCTCCTCTCCTCTCCTCTTTACTTTGTAACTTCTACTTTTCCATAATACACAAACAATTAAAACCAAAACCATTCTATTCTCAATTTGCAAACAATATCTTCCAACAATAGTCCACAAATTAATCTTGACAAAACATCCCAAACAAACCCCAAAATATGTCTAATTCATCCCAATCGCTAAAACCCCAATTCATAGAAATTCGAATACATATATAAACTGAAGATGAAAAGAACAAACAAACAAGCAGACCTTGATCAAGATTGTATCACTGCAGAAAAGCAATAAAAACAAACCCCCAAATCTACCTAATTCATCCCAATCCCTAAAACCCAATTCATAGAAATTCGAATACATATATAAACTGAAGATGAAAAGAACAAACAAACAAACAGACCTTGATCAAGATTGTATCACCGAAGAAAAGTAATAAAAACAAACCCCAAAATGTATCTAATTCATCCTAATCCCTAAAAACCTAATTCATAAAAATTCGAATATATACATAAACTGAAGATGAAAAAACAAACAACCTTGATCAAGATCGTTTCGCCACAAAAAAGCTGCAACTTTTCGATGATAGCATCTTGATGACAAATTTGCCATCATTGACGGCCGCATAGACGATGAGTCGATTGAGGGACTTCTTGCGCTCCAAGATTGCGATAAAAAAGTCCTTCGCTCCTAAAAATCCATCCCCTCTCGATGGTGTCACCGGAATCTATGGTGTTGTCAGAATCTATGGTGCCGCTAGAATCAATGATGAGCTGCTGCATATGATCACTCTGTTGAAAGAGCTTCAGGAATAGCTTCGTGGTTGGTCTACGGGCGCCATGTGTCATGCCCTTACCAATCACAATTCACCATGCCCTCTCATATTCCACAATCACTTAACACAAAATCGTGAATTTTACCTCTTCCACCAACTGCAACATTGTTGAGACATCACATAGCAGTGCCCCAAGACCAACCAATAACTTCTCCAAGAGAAATGTCTTCTTTTTTTTAGTCTCCCTCATTTTGTTGAGGGGACAAATTAGCTCTTGAATCACTTTAGTGAGATAGGTGTCACACTTTGGAGGATCACTTCACAAGATCACTATAGAGGATCCGACAAATGTGTCTTTTTACATCATATTTAAACTTTTAAATTAATGTTTTCCAATACCTACTCTATTTTTCATCGTGTGTATGCCAAATTCTGTCAATTTAGACAGAATAAGTAACAACAGGAAGGTAAATTGCAAA
This sequence comes from Camellia sinensis, assembly GCF_055761805.1. NCBI lineage: Eukaryota > Viridiplantae > Streptophyta > Magnoliopsida > Ericales > Theaceae > Camellia > Camellia sinensis. The sequence goes on along the minus strand of NC_138971.1, from coordinate 119,920,494 downwards.
ACAACTAAAAATCAAATGAGGGATAAGTGGTTATTTCCAAATGATATGAGGTAAAGTGCAAATGATCTAAACCATAGGCGGATAAAGCGGATTTTGTCCAAAAAAGACTAATGCTCAAATCTTACTCTTAACTTTTTTATTCTTATTTTCATGTACAAAAATATTAAAAAATAGTAAACAATTTTAGTTCGGTTTGGTTCAATATAAAATCGGGAATCGAACATATTTGAAAAGTTTAACTTTTTTTCAAAATAATAATAATAATCAATATTTGACCCTTATAATGAAATAAATTTTAAATTTTATCATTTTAAATTTTAAAATTTTAATTTATTTTCAATCTAAATTATCTATCTATTTTCGTTAAGTTGACGAAAACAATATATTTTGATTATTAAATTCCATGAAAAATAGTATTTTCAAGATTTTATGTACATTTATATTGAGTTTAATAATTAATATATATATATATATATATATATATATTTGTTAATTTTGCTTAACTGAAATAGGTTGATGGTTTATATTAAAAACAAGGGTAAATTACAAATACACCTTCTGAGATTTGATTAAAATACGAATCGCCTCCTGTGATTTTGAAAATTACATTCCACCCCCTGAGGTTTCTAATTTCATAACAAATCGCCCATTTTATTAATAAATCATCAAGCCAATTAACAACTTTTAAAGATGTTAAAAATATGTTTCAATTAATAATTTAGGTAATTTTATTATTGTATAAGAGAGCAATTATGAATTTTATTTTTTTAGTTAATTCGGTTAAATAAAAAATTCTAATATGGGGCATTTGTAATTTTTCAAACCATGGGGGTAATCTGTATTTTAAACAAATCTCAACAGGTGTATTTGTAATTTATCCTAAAAAAATTTAAAAATTAGAGTTTAAATTTATGAAATTAATAATTCAGAGTTTATTTTGTTATATATATATATATATGGAATTCTGAAATGGAAATATGGACACTTTTTATATATGGAAATACTTAATACTGTGAATCTGCTTCATATAAATAGGTGTATATGTTAGATATATTGAATAAGAACACACGCTTGAAATAGAGATTTCTTAACAATGGTGTCTTCCCTGAAGTTTTTCTTTACAATTCTTCTTCTAAGTTTTGTTGGCAAAGGTAAGACTCTTACTGCCATTTTTCTCTCTCTCTCTCTCTCTCTCTCTCTCTCTCACACACACACACACACACACACGTACACACGTACACACACATTGATCATGTTCGATTGAATCACTGACAAAGCCTTTTTTAATCGGGCTGTATAATTTTTTTACAAATTGAACTTGTTACGCAATATTTCCATTCTCAATTCTATAATATGTATTGCAATGTTACATATATTAAAAATTTTACAAAAAATATACATGTCCAAATATTATTGGATGTTTGGATTTTTCAAAAATAATTTTCTAAATTTTCAATCCATATTTTATTATTTTTAGTGAATTTTAAAAAAAAATTATTCATTGTTTTTTGTTACCTAGGTACAAAAATTAGGCAAAAATCTTTCAATTTTTTTCTTTTTAAATTTTTTAAATTTTTTTGTCATCAATGAATTTTTGTAAAGATTTTTGTACAAATTTTATACATTTTTAAGTTTACCTAAATTCTGTAGATCTAAAGAGTAAAAAATTTGATTAAAATGTTCAAAAATTCACTAAAAATAAAAAAAATACGAATTGAAAATTAAAAAAAAATTATATTTCAAACCAAACAACGTGATTTCTTTTTTGACAAACAATCATATTTGGCCTCTTGTATTTTTAGTAAAATTTTTAGTATTATTAGAATTATTCATATATATATATATATATACATATGATTATGGATTCTGTCCCCAAATATCTTTACACCCTTGTTTCACTTTACTCCTAATCATTAAATTATGTGAAAATATCAGAACATGTAAATCTAAAGCATAATTTAATGGTTAATTAAGAAAGATTTATATGTTAAATATGTGTGGTAATATTTCCTTCCTTTTTGAATAAGTCTTGAAACCCAAACTTATTAATTCAGATTTTTGTGAGTAAGTAATTGTGTGATAGAGATTAAATTTATGTAATATGAGATTCATAAATAAATAAATCTTGAATCACAACATGTTAATTTTGGACAATAAAGTTTACTATATGATTGAGATTTTTTTGTGTGCTGTGTGGGCCATGGGTAAAGCAAATACTTGCCACCCAATGTATTTTCATTACACTTTCTGTATTTCAAATTTGTGCCCCTAAATTCTACCCCGGTAATGACCTTTATTTAAGACCAAAATATGTTATATATGTATTTTATCATGAAGACTGTAAAGTCAAATTATACAAAAATATGAAAACGTACACGTTAGCATGTTAGGGTGCACCAAAGATACTTTCATTCCTGACGTTTTTATTATTTTCACCATAAATGAATTTCATCATGTCGACATATTCTTCTTTCAAGTATTGTTGGCAAAAGTAAGGTTCCTATTTTTTTTCACAAATTCTTTTATATATATAATCAGAGTGTATATGTATATATATATGAGTGTGTGTGTCATATATGTATTTTATCATATATATATTTTATCATAATGACTACAAAACTAAAATCACAGAAAATATCGAGAATGTGCCCATCAGCACAAAGAGATCATTCTGTTGATATTTTTATTATTTTCACCAAAAATGAACTTTATCATATTAACATGTGTATATATATTATACATTTTGGATTTAATTCTATGAAATAGAGTTACTCATAGTTGAAAATTGAATTACAGGTTTAAGCCAAGTATGTAGCTTGGACAATCTGAACATAGATCAACATCGGACGGATAGGATAATACAAGGCAAACCAGAATGGAACGTGACAGTGATCAATAACTGCAATTGTTCGCGACAAGGCATGGCTTTGTCGTGTGCAGGATTCAAAACAGCTGAACCAGTTGATCCTGCAGTTTTTAAACCGATTGACAATGGACTATGTGCCGTCCTTCCAAACAAACTCTTGAAACCTCATGACACTGTAAAGTTCGCCTATGCTTGGGACCCTCCTTTTATTATGTTCCCTCGGAGAGCTACCAGTGTTTGTTGATCAAAACGATCAGTATCTTTCTATCTAACCACTATTTATCTATGCAATAATAAGAAGTTTGTTATTATTGAGTTTTCAATTAGAAGTAACGAGTATTTGAATGTCCAAAATGTTTTCAAGTTGGTTTTGGTTTCTGGGCTTGTTCATATGCAATTATCAGTTGTTTCTCATGGCCAAAGAAAGAAAGAAAATAATTGCAATTTTTTCCATTTTCAAGCTTTTTTTTTCTCACATTTTCTTTATATTTTAAATTCTTATTCAAATCTATGATTCAAACATAATCTTTTTAAGTATTTTAATGTAGCAAATAACTATATGGCAAAGAAAAGTATGTGGACAACTTTCAACTAAAGAAAATCTTTTTCTACATACCATAACAAGTTCAGGGCTTTAAGCAAGCCCAAGTTATTAGAGACCTATTTTTTTAAATTGGACCCTCCATATTTCATTACCTAAAAAAAGAATGTTTAGATAAAACAAAAAGGATAAAAAATTATTTCTATTGCATTACAATTTAACAAAATTTAGATAACAAATATATATATATATATATATATATATATGTATTAGTTGAATCGAATCTTTATTTTTTAGCTTATTAATGCTATAAGAACTAAAATTAATAGGGGGTAAGGATGAGAATTTTCGACACAACTCAAGCAATATATAAAATTAGCAAGTTACGGTTGACTATTTTTTCAACATGAATCCAAGCAATATGACATGAATTATATTAGTTATATATTTTAGGGTTCCTCTGGCAAGAAGGTTTGGGTTGGGTTGGGACTATTTTAGTCACAAAAAGACAAAATAAGCTAAAAAGTCAATAAGACAAAATGTCACATCTAAATCATAATCATTTCATTTTTTTCTTTCACAAAAGTCAAAATAGCCAAAAAACTCATCCTAAACAAGACTTTTTAGCCCTAAGCTAAAATAGCGAAAAAAGCCAAAAAACTTAATTAACATCCCAAACGAAGGGTTAATGTTCACTAAGGGATGCCATGACATTTTTTTAATATTTTATTTAACTCTATCTAACTGAATAAAAAAATATGCAAAATAATAATTTAGGCTAATATCTTTTTTTTCATTTGAGATATGTATTTTTTTGTTACCTATTTTAGAGTCAATCTAGTAAAAAATATATAGTAATAAGGTACAAATATTTTAATTAGAAATGCAATTGAATTAAAATCAAACCTTTTATGAATAATTTCATTTAGTAGAAATAAATTTTATAAAATTCAACTTATGGAAAAAATTTTAATCTCTCCATACACTTGTTAAGTTATTTCTAACTAAAAGTAAAAGTTTTCACATTAAATATCAATCGAACACGAATTAAAATAACACCATACGACAGTATGAAAATAAATTAATTGAGTTAATATTGAAATAATTATGAAAGAACACGACATTGTACACTCCCTTAATCGAGGATCCTAAATTTTGTTCAAAATTAAAAATCCGAGGTGACCGCCTTAGTCGCCTCAGCTCAAGGTTGGCCCTTTTAAGGAATGTCACCCACACCATAAAGCTCTGCTCTTGCTCAAGGATTTAAGACATCTTTCCAGGTGATTTTATTATTATTATTATTTTTTTTTTTGACAAAAAAAAAATACATTTGTAGCTGCACAAGCAAAATCTGAGAAAAGTAGTAACTAGGTTAGCATCCTTACGTCGATTTTTTTTCAGAGAGGATAATTTTGCAACTCAAACCCATACCATACTACTAAGACAATACTTTTTGAGTCAGATCTACGCTGTCTTAAAAAAAAAAAAAAAAAAAAAAAAAAACCTGTACAGACAATTGACCATGACATTAGTATAGAATAGCACAAAATTAGACATACATATATTAGGGTCACAAATGTTTAGGCCTATGCCAGTACAATAATCTCTACATATAATCTTTCTTTCTACATAAAACTGATGGTAAAGGATCTAACTAGTTTTAGGATTAAGAATACTCAGAAATTAATCACACACAGAAAATAGATAAGATATTTACATGATTCGACAATAATCTACGTCCACGGGAGAGATATCCACTATAGAATTTTTTTTGGAGGGAGTTTACAACACTCACACCTCACTCTCTCTCTATATAGCACTCTCACTTACAAATTACACTCTCTGCTTTGTCTTTCTCTTTCTAATGAACTAACTCAGCTCACCTCTTCCCATTTTATACATAAACGGGAGTGCCAAAGTTCAACATTTGCTTGCCAACAATCAACCATAAACATAAATGGCAAGCTTAATACACAACCACACTAGGTTGAAAAAAAAAAAAACTTTTGTAACCTCCATTCTTGACTTCCGAAAAACCACTTTCACATGGTGTGGAATGCTCATCAATTCTCTCCCTCCATACCTATGAGAAGTAGAATCCTTACTGGAAGTCCATCCCAGCAATTTCCCTGCATACTTCGAGTTTGTCTCTCGAGACCACCTTTGTAAGCATGTTGGCAGGATTCTTATCTGTGTGGATCTTGACTAGTTTCAATAACTGCTTCTCCATCACTACGCATATCCAATGATACCGAACATCAATGTGCTTTGCACGTGAATGGTACATGGAATTCTTGTTCAGATCAATTGCACTATGAGAATCACAATGTACCTTGTACTCTTAGTGCTGTAGACCCAATTCTTGGAAAAACTGCTTTAACCACAACATTTTCTTTCTAGCATCTACGGCAACAATGTATTCTGCCTCTGTTGTAGATAAAGCAACACACTTTTGTAGTTTGGACTGCCATGAAACAACTCCCCCTGCAAAGGTGAATAAAAATCTTGATGTAGACTTTCCACCATCAAGATCACCCGCCATATCAGCATCTGTAAAACCCTCCAAAATTGGTTCAGCTCCCCCAAAACATAGACACATTTTTTAAGTTCCCTTCAAGTACCGAAGAATCCATTTGACTGCCTTCCAATGCTCCTTTCCTGGATTGGCAAGGAATCTGCTTACAATGCCAACTGCGTGAGCTATATCTGGCCAGGTATACACCATTGCATACGTCAAACTTCTTACTGCGGAAGAATAAGGGATTGCCTCCATTTCTTTTTTTTCAGAGCTAGTCGTGGGACACGAACGCTTTGTCACCTTGAAATGGTTGGCCAGTGGTGTGCTGATTGGCTTGGCATCTTTCATGTTGAACCTTTCAATCACCCATTCAGTATATTTCTCCTGTGACAGCCATATCTTCTTGGCTTTCCTGTCACGAACAATTTTCATGCCCAAAATCTGCTGTGCTGGGCCTAAATTCTTCATGTCAAAATATTGTGACAAGTCCTTTTTCAACTTGTTGATCATAGCAATATCTTGTCCGATGATCAGCATATCATCGACATACAACAGTAGGATAATGAAGTTTCCATCCAAAAACCTTCGAAAATATATACATTGGTTTGCTACTGTTCTTTTGTACACGTGATCCACCATGAACGAATCAAACTTCTTGTACCATTGTCTCGGCGCTTGCTTCAGGCCGTAGAGACTCTCCTTCAGTTTACAGACTAGATTATGTTTCCCTTTGACTTCAAATCCTTTTGGTTGCTCTATATAGATCGCTTTCTTCAAATCACCTTGGAGAAAGGTAATCTTAACATCCATCTGTTCTACTTCCAGATTCAAGTGAGTTGTTAATCCTAAAGTTACTCAAATGGAAGTCATCTTCACAACTGGGGAGAAGATCTCATCAAAGTCAATTCTCTTCTTCTGTCCAAAACCTTTGACCACCAAGCGAGCTTTATGCTGCAATAGTTTACCGTTACCATATTTCTTTAACTTATACACCCATTTCTTCTTCAAGGCTCTCCCGCCTCTTAGAAGTGGAACAAGCTCATAAATGTGGCTTTTCTGCAAAGAACTCATCTCATCTTTCATGGCTTGCATCCAACAGTCTTTCTCTGTATGACTCTTTGCTTCTAAAAAACTCTCGGGCTTTCCCTCACCAGTAATCGAAATATACTGAGAAGCCGGATATTTGGTTGATGGCACGGCAGCTCTTCCAGATCTCCGCAACTGAGGCCCAGTTGCCTTTAGTTGAGGGGGTTGCTCCCCCTACTCAATACCCTCTTCATCCAGGTCTTCATCTATTTCCTCCTGATCCTCAATTTCTGGCATATGATCATGCGACTCTGGCACTTCTTTTTGCACATCATCACATCTAGCATTTTGTGATGGCTTGGGAGATGGTAACAAGTCTGGAGTGATGACATCTCTAAACTTTGCAGACTTCTCAAAATCTGCTACTGTCTGGTCTTCCTAGAACACAACATCTCTGCTCCTGAACATCTTCCTATTCACTGGGTCCCACAACTTGTACCCAAATGCTGCATCTAAATAGCCCACAAATATGCATGGAGTGGACTTGTCATCAAGTTTTTGTCTATTTTCCTTGGAGATGTGTGCAAATGCCTTATACCGGAAGACTCTAAAATGAGAATATGATATCTTTCTTCTGGACCAGACTTCCTCAGGTATCACAAAATTCAACGGGACTGAAGGCAACTTGTTGATGAGACAACAGGCTCTACGAGCGACTTCAGCCCAGAATGACTTTGGTAACTTTGCCATTCTGAGCATGCGTCTTACTCTTTCAACAATAATGCGGTTCATCCTCTCTGCCACACCATTGTGTTGTGGGGTACCGGGAACCGTTGTCTCGTGCCGAATACCTCTGCTGGCACAATATGCTTCAAAAACATTGGGAAGTGTACTTGTCACCGTTGTCTATGCGAAGACACTTCAATTTCTTCCCAGTCTCTATTTCCACCATTGCATGAAACTCTTGAAAGTGCTGGAATACCTCATCCTTTGTCTTTAAGAAATACACCCGCAATTTCCTTGATGCATCATCAATGAAAGTCAGAAAATACTTGCAGCCGCCAAGTGACTCCACTTCGATTGGGCCACAAACATTCGAGTATACCATACTGAGCACTTCTGTTTTCGTCTTGCTCATTGAACTGAATGATACTCGATGATGCTTGCCATAAAGACAATGATCACACGGCTTCAGGGCACTCCCTTTGAATAAGGGTATCCTAGATTGTTTTGCTAACAGATGCAATCCTTTCTCACTTATACGAGCCAATCTTCTGTGCCATAAGTCTGGTGACTCCTTGTCTTCTACTGCATTAAGACTTCCCAGGCAGATCTTCGTTTGAGTCTTGTACAGTGTTGAAGACATCTCTTATCTGGCGATTGTCAAAGCTCCTCCTATCAACTTCCAACGGCCATTTCTGAATGTACTTGTATAGCCCCATTAGTCAAGGGCACTTCTGGAGATAAGATTGAGGCGCAAATTTGGAAAATGCCTTACATCTTTGATAACCAACTTGTGTCCAACATTAGTCTGAATACAAATGTCTCCAATACCGACAATCTTCGAATAACTAGAATTCCCCATTCGAACAGTGCCAAAATCTCCAATGTTGTACGAGCTGAAGATTTCTCTATGGGAAGTGGCGTTATAGGATGTAGCTGTGTCTATCACCCACTCTATCCAGCTGTGGTCAGCCACGTGAAGGCAATCCTCCTCTTCACCAACTACAAGAACTATTTCATCAGTTGTTGTGGATATCGTGTTCTTATCTCCCTTTGACTTACTGCTTTAGCCTTTATCTTTCTGGCTTGGACAGTTCCTCTTTATGTGACCCTCCTGGCCACAATGAAAGCAAGTAAAGCTAGAGTTGACTTTTACTGTCTCTGGATTTACTCATGTTGTTCTATCTGCCTCTACTCTTATTTCTTCCTCTGCCTCTTGCTCTACCTATGTCTCTGCCTCTATCTTCTGTGACAAGAGTATGGGACTGATTACCTCCCATGTCTTTCCTCCTTGTTTCTTCATTGTACATGGCGTCTGTGACCATGCTCATAGTCAGCTTCCCCTCTGGTGCAGAGTTACTGAGAGAAACCACCAATGTCTCCTAACTGTCCAATACAGAACTGAGTAGTAGAACAGCTTGCATTTCATCATCCAAGGGCATCTTGACGGTTGTAAGTTGATTCACCATATTCTTGAATTCACTGGTGTGCTCGGTGACAGACACACCATTCTACAACTTCAGATTTATAAATCTTCTCCTCACTAAGGCTTTGTTCCGGGCAGTCTTTGACTAGTACATACCTTCTAACATTGTCCAGAGGACATATGCGTCTGTCCCCTTGGCGATATGGTGGAACACACTGTGGTCTATCCATTGTCTGATACAACCGACAGTCTTTCGATTCATCTTTATCCAGTCTTCATCCTTTACTTCTTCCGGTTTAACCCCTTTTTAAGTAATAGGGTCAAACAAGTCTTTATAATAGGATGTCTTCCATCCGTGGCTTTCAGATTGCATAATTGGAAGGATTCAGCTTGATCATGGATCCTGAAGTTGATGTGAATTCCTCCATCGTCTTCTTTGATTTTTACAGAAACTCTGATTCAAAAATCTGACCGTACGAATCGCTCTAGAATACTCTAAATAGTTGGAAACCACTATTGAATCACCAAAATCGGACTTCAAATGGGTCAAATCTAGCCAAAATATGTTTAACGATTCAGATCTATAGATGTACCACGGCCGCGTTGCACCAGATAACCCCTCTATATATGGGTCGGGTCAGATCAACCCGACTGGTTGATCGGTTAACTAGTGTGCTGACGTGGTAATCATGTCTATGACACGTGGTAGTGATGTGGCAGCAATATGGTGTTGACATGGCAACAATGTGGAGCTAACATGACTATCACCCACAAAGGACTCTCTTTTTTCATTTCACCACGCATCAGGCGCGTGTCTGAGACTGGAATGATGCACCGGTGCTCTTCACGGCGCGTGTGATGGGTATGTGAGACTGGGTTTCATGCGCCTTCTTTAGGTAGTGCGTGGAAGCTATTCTGGGGCTCTAGTTTGCAGTTCTGGACTTTTCTCGTTGAGAACTTCCTTCCAGTATGCTCAAAAGTGAATTTCGAGCAACTTGATTTTTGGGTAATTTTGGAAAACGCACTCTATTTTTCTAAAAATCAACCAACGAGGCTCTGATACCACTTGTTAGGATTAAGAACACTCAGAAATCAATCAAACACAGAAAAGAGACACGATATTTACTTGGTTCAGCAATAGCCTACGTCCACGAGAGAGATATCCATTATAGAATTTTTCCCAGAGGAAGTTTACAACAATCACACCTCACTCTCTCTCTCTCTCTATAGCACTCTCACTCACAGATTACACTATCTGCTTTGTCTTTCTCTTTCTGATAAACTAACTCAGCTCACCTCTTCCCATTTTATACACAAACGGAAGTACCAAAGTTCAACATTTGCTTGCCAATAATCAACCATAAACATAAATGGCAAGCTTAACACATAACCACCCTAGGTTGGGAAAAAAAAAAAAAAAATTTGTAGCCTCCATTCTTGACTTCCAAAAAACCACCTTCACATGGTGTGGAATGCTCATCAACTAGAACCAACTTTGTGATATCTCTGTTTCGTAATATGTTAATTGGTCCTTAATATGAGTATGGCTATGTGTTTAACACGATTTTGTGTGCCATTATGTGAAAATATGTGGTTTTGAATTTCTATCTGTTCACCGTAGGAATATCTGTTTGATTATTTGCTTTGGGAATTAAATTGAAGGCCCTATCGGCCACCGAAACCAAAATTGATTACGCCATTGTGATTAGTGTAATTTTTAGTGCCTATGGTGAAATTTAATTGGAAATTGATTCGGATCAGATTAAATTGATTTAATTAGTGAATTAGTGCTCTATTATTATATATTAAAATAATATAACAAGAGGGGCTTTTATATGAGCACTACACACTCAATTTCTCTTATTTAGCTTGACTTGGCTGATTATAAACTCTAAGGAAAAGGAGAGGGTCGACTAAGGAAATTGGAGTTTTGGCCTCAAAGCTTGGTGATCTTGAAGGCACACTCAAGAATTTACCATAAATTGTAAGGATTAAGCTCCTAGGTGAGTAATCACCCCTTGGTTCATAAGGTTGAACTTGTGATTTTGTGTATTCAAGCTAGTTGGGTGATCAAGAGTAAGAGAGTTGGTTTTGTTGATTTGGTAGTCTATATGCACATGCATGTGAAGAATTGTTTTGAAATTGCATGTTTGAGCACAAAATGTATAATCCATAGGAGATTTTGATTAAAGCTCTTATTTTGACCTTCTCTTCATCATCTAAGTTGAGAATGAGAGTAATTTGCCACATGCATGTACAATTCACAAGGGTATAAGTGTTGAATGCATGAAATTATTATGTTGGTAATGAATTTGGTGTAAATTGGGACATGCATGTGATTAATTTGTGAAATTGAGCTTCATATTGTTGTGATTTGCGGTTTATACCATGTTAGTACATGTATATGTGATGTTTGAGCCAAAAGCATGCATCTAAAACCTTTGAATGTCGAATTGAAGCTCAAGAACATATTCTGGATTTTCCAGAATTTTGATTCCCACTCGAGCGGGGAAACCGCCGCTCGAGCGTGAAATTCGTGTTCCCAGTATTTTTTGCAGACATGGTGTCCGCTCGAGCGGGGAGCCATGTAGAGAGGCCTTTGGCTCGAGCACCAGAGTTCGCAATCGAGCGTAAATTTGACATATCCAGTACTTTTGCAGGCCTCAAGGGTCCGCTCGAGTGGGGACCCTGTTTTCTAAAATTTTGAAAAGACATTTTGTGTTTCATTTTCTGTTCTCTTTCACTTCCAAGTACTCTTAGGCATGCATTGAGCAATTTAATTGAGTTAAAGCGATAAGAATGAAGCCTAAAGAGGAAAATGTGAATTTAGAACGGATCGAATTGTTTGTGACCCTTTTGTGTTCATGGAATGTGTAGGGTCGAGCTCTAGGGCAAACCAACCAACCGATCACTGTGAGTAATATCTTAACAGAGATATCTGAAATATGTTGTTGCCCAATTGCTTACTTCTATGTAAGTTTTATAAGTTCATTGATCCGATTTGTGGACAATGCGTGCTATACCAAATGAGTGGACCAGAGGCCAGTCTGATCTAAACAATAGAATGAATGGGCCAGAGGCCGTTTTGACATGAATGGATGGGCCAGAGGCCGTTTTGACATGAGTGAATGGGCCAGAGGCCGTTTTGGCACTAATGGATGGGCCAGAGGCTGTTTTAACATGAATGGATGGGCCAGGGGCCGTTTTGGCATGAATGAATGAATGGGCCAAAGGCCATTTTGTCATCTGAATGGGCCAAAGGCCGTTTTGACACAAATAAAAGTTTGAATGAGCCAAAGGCCAGTTTGTTTGGAACCGCAGTCACTTGACCTAAATTGTGTATATATGTTAAATAGAAATATCATCTGTATAGCTTCTTTAATTGATATTATTCATTGGGCTTTCGCTCATGCTCATTCATGTGTTTGTAGGTGAGCCAAGAGTAGTCCAAACCCAGCCCCAGTGAAGTCTATGTGGAACAACAAAGGTTTTGGCAGAGTCAACCCTTGTGTCTTACGCACGAGACCTGTCTTTGCCCTTTTGTTATGTATTTATATTCTATCATGTTGGCGAAGACTTTGCATCTGTTGTATATAGTTGTGATAGGTTGACTTAAACTTATATGATCCTGTATGTACAGAACCTTATGTAGTACATATTTTGTTGTGAGTTACTATTATGCACATGTATGGTTTGTTATGATGTGCCATGTAAGCACAGCTCTATGGACAAAGTTTTAAATTGCTTCCGTTTGGCCCCCATTAACTCTGTTAAAATACGTTTGGTTTGGTTCAAGGCCGTAGGTAATCTCTTGATTACTGGCCGGTTATGTCCTTAACCCACGGGGACGGGTTCGGGTCATGACAAAGTGGTATCAGAGCACGAGTTAATAACTCTCACACTTGTCCAAAGGAGCAATAAGCGTCTAGAAAAGATCTAGGATGTATTCATATGATAAGTGTGATATTGAAAGCATCAAGAATATGCTTAAGTGTTTTGATTTGAACAATTATGTGCTATAAGTTGTGATTTACTTGCATTGCAAATTATTTGACTACATATGCTCTCTAGTATATGCATATTTGTGGAATTTTTGTATAAAGTATAATGCAAGTTTAATCAGATGGTGAGAAGAAGAGGTGATGAGATAGAGGAGTCCTCTATTGCCAGAATAGACAGAATGGAAAGACTGATACAGGAAATGATAGAAATGTTGAGGCAACAACAGGAGTGGCAACAACCACACCCTCCACTTCCGGCACCTCCTGTGCCAGATAATCAGAATGATGATCGGATAATAGCACTCACCAAAGAATTCAAGAAAATGAAATCACCACAGTTCCACGGGGGACTAGATCCGTTGAAAGCAGAAACATAGGTCCTCGGCATTGAGAAATTGTTTGAAGTGTTCCCTTGCTCGGAGACACAAAAAGTGCTTCTAGCCACTTTTATGCTAGAAGACGAGGCAAGAAGATGGTGGATGTTAATGCGAGAAAATCACAAGGATGTTGATTGGGTGAAATTTTTGGAAATTTTCTATGACAAATACTTCCCGCAGTGTGTTCAGGATAGAAAAGTAGCAGAGTTCATGGAACTTAGGCAAGACAACATGACTGTAGCTGAGTATGAGGCCAAATTCATTGAATTGGCCAGGTTTGCATCACATGTGATGTACACTGACTATAAGAAGGCGAGACATTTTGAAGGTGGACTCCGAAGTGACATTTTAGAAAGAGTGAATGTCTTGAAGCTGGAGACCTGCGTTGGGGTGCTAGACAGGGCCATCATATCAGAGGCTAACATAGCTAGACAGGCTAAGCCAACGACAGAATGAAAAGGCAACAAAAGGCAAGGATTCTTTTCAAAGAAGAAATTTTTGAAAAAGCAAAACACGGGCTCCTCAAATACTTCGAATTCTTCCCGAGACACAGCTCCCATGTGTAACATTTGTAGCAAAAGGCACCGTGGAGTTTGTTACCGTGCATCAGGAGCCTATTTCAAATGTGGGAAACAAGGGCATATGGCCTGAGATTGTAATCAGAATGGTGGAAAGATAGCTGCTAGTTCCACTGCATCGATCCCAAAGCCGGGAAATACTTTGAGATCTGCTACCACCGGGGATACCGTGAGACAGGGGAGAGTTTTTGCGCTTGTTCCGGGTGATACACGGAATGCCAATGCAGTTGTCTCAGGTACTATTTCTATATGTAATCAGGATGCTTTTGTGTTAATTGACTCCGGATCCACACACTCTTTTGTGACATGTGCATTTGCATCTAGACTGAGTAGACCTCTAGAATTACTACCATATCTGCTATGTGTGTCTGCTCCATCTGGGGAATCTGTATTGTGTGAATCCATATACCGGTTTTGTGACATTTGTATTGAGGATGCTATCTTATATGTAGATTTGTTGCCCTTGAACTTTAGGCATTTTGATGTAATTTTGGGCATGGATTGGTTGACCAAATATTGTGCCACCATTGATTGTGTGACAAAACAAGTTGTGTTTAAACCACCAGAATAGAAAGAGATTGTGTTTGTGGGTAATGGAGTAGTGCCTCCATCTTATTTGATATCTGCAATGAAAGCATGTAAACTGATCAGGAAAGGGTGCCAGGATTATTTGTGCTATGTGTTGTCTGAACAATCTGTGAATGTTGAACTGAATGATATCCCTATTGTTAGAGAATTTCTAGATGTGTTCCCAAATGAATTACTAGGGGAATTAATAGATAGGAAAATAGAGTTTACTATTGAAACTATGCCAGGCACCCAACCCATTTCTAAAACTCCCTGCAGAATAGCTACTGCCGAAATGAAAGACTTGAAAGAAGAGTTGCAAGACGTGCTTGACAAGGGGTTTATTCGACCTAGCACTTCGCCTTGGGGTGCACCAGTATTGTTTGTGAAAAAGAATGATGGAACTTTGCATTTGTGCATCGATTATCAGGAATTGAACAAGGTAACAATAAAGAACAAATATCCCCTACCCTATATTGATGACTTATTTGACCAGTTGCAAGGATCACAGGTGTTTTCTAAGATTGATTTGAGATCCAGGTATCATCAGCTGAAAGTTAAGGCAGAGGATGTTGAGAAAACTGTATTCAGAACGAGGTATGGACATTTTGAGTTTCTTGTTATGCCATTTGGAGTGACTAATGCTCCGGCAGCATTTATGGACTTAATGAACCGAATTTTTAAAACTTACCTTGATGAATTCATTGTGGTTTTTATCGATGACATTTTGATATATTCTAAAGATAGACTTGGACATGAACAACATTTGAGAACTATCCTACAAATACTTCGGGAAAAAAATTATTTGCTGAACTAAAGAAATGTGAGTTTTGGTTAGATGAAGTTGTTTTCTTAGGGCATGTAATCAACAAGGAAGGAATTTCAGTGGACCCACAGAAAATAGAAGCGATTATGAGTTGGCCAACACTGACCAATGTGACAGAAGTCCGTAGTTTCATAGGCTTAGCTGGGTACTACAGGAGGTTTGTGAAGGACTTTTCAAAATTAGTTGTGCCTCTTACCCAATTGACACGTAAAGGGCAACCGTTTGAATGGAACGACGAAAGAGAATCTGCCTTTTATGAACTAAAAACAAGATTGACCACTGCACCAATTTTGGCACTACCTTCAGGTACAGAAAATTTTGTAATTTTTAGTGATGCGTCTTATAAAGGTTTGGGTTGTGTGTTAATGCAGAACGGAAAAGTTATTACTTACGCCTCCTGACAGTTGAGGCCACACGAGAAGAATTATCCAACGCATGACCTAGAATTGGCCGTAGTTGTTTTTGCTTTGAAAATCTAGCGGCATTATCTGCATGGAGCAAAGTGTGATGTCTACACGAATCACAAAAGTTTGAAATACTTTTTCACACAGAAAGAGTTGAATATGTGGCAGAGGAGATGGCTAGAATTGATAAAAGATTATGATCTGGAGATTCAGTATCACCTCGGGAAAGCTAATACAATTGCTGATGCCTTGCGTAGAAAACCAACGGGAAGTATGGCTTGTTTGCTTACTGAATAGAAAGAGATCTTGCAAGATTTTGAAAAATCTGAAATTGAAATGGTAATGTGTGAACAGGGCGAACTGATAGCCTCTATTACAACCGAGCCGGCAATCATTGACAAAATCAAGTAGAAGCAGAAGAGGATGAATTCCTCAAGAAATTGATTGATGAATTTGAGACAAGTCCAAAAGCAGAGTTTGGCATTGAGAATGAAGTGTTGAGATTTCGGAATAGAATGTGTGTCCCAGATATTCCGGAACTAAAGAAGAGGGTTTTAGATGAAGCCCACAGATCCGTATTTGCTATGCATTGGGGTAATAATAGAATGTATCGGGATTTGAAACAAACCTATTGGTGGCCTAAAATGAAAAAAGAGAATGCAGAATATGTGTCCAAGTGTCTTCAATGTCAGCAAGTCAAAGCTGAGCATCAGAAACCAGGCGGTCTACTTCAACCTCTCCCTATTCCTGAATGGAAGTGGGAGCATGTGACTATGGATTTCGTTGTTGGCCTACCTCGGACTTCTCGAGGTATGGATTCTATTTGGGTTGTAGTTGATAAACTGACTAAATCTGCACATTTTCTACCAGTTAGAACCACGTTTAATGCTTATAGACTGGCTATCATTTATGTTGATGAGATTGTCCGTTTACACGGAGTTCCGGTATCCATTGTGTCGGATAGAGATCCGAAATTTGTATCCAGATTATGGAAGAGTTTACAGGAAGCTCTGGGGACAGAACTAAGATTCAGTACTACATTCTACCCACAGACCGATGGGCAATCAGAACGAACAATACAGACTTTGGAAGATATGCTTCACATGTGTGCTTTGGACTTTCAAGGGAGTTGGAAAGACTATTTGCCACTTATAGAGTTTGCATACAATAACAGCTTTCACTCCAGCATCGGTATGGCAATATACGAGGCTTTGTTTGGTAGAAGGTGTAGATCACCTATTTGTTGGACAGAAGTCGGGGATAAAGCTTTAGTTCGGCCTGAAATTGTGCAAGACACTACTGAGAAAATCAAGATTATTCGACAACGGCTCAAAACAGCTCAGGACCGACAAAAGAATTATGCAGATGTTCGGAGAAGACCTCTTGAGTATGAGGTTGGTGACCATGTGTTCATCCATGTATCTCCGATGAAGGGCCAAGTCAGGTTTGGAAAGAACGGCAAGTTGTCGCCCTGTTGCATTGGGCCGTTTCAGATTCTGGAGAGGCTTGGCCCAGTTGCCTATAGAGTTGCTTTGCCACCGGGATTCAAACAAATCCATAACGTGTTTCATGTGTTGATGTTCAGGGGTTACCTTCGAGACCCATTCCATGTGATTGATTATCACCAGGTAGCTATTGATGAAAATATGGAGTACGCCGAATGGCCGGAACGAATCGTTGACTGGCAAGTGAAACAATTGAGAAGCAAATCCATCCCAATGGTGAAAGTAGAATGGAAAGAACACTATGGGACGGATGCCACGTGGGAAAAAGAGGATGAAATGCATCTGCGATATCCACATTTGTTTCCCGACGAAGGTAAAATAAGTTTGAGGGACCAAACTTCCTAAAAGGGGGGAAGACTGTGATATCCCTGTTCCGCAATATGTTAATTGGGCCTTAATTTGAGTACGGTTATGTGTTTAACATGATTTTGTGTGCCATTATGTGAAAATATGTGGTTTTGAATTTCTATCTGTTCACCGTAGGAATATCTGTTTGATTATCTGCTTTGGGAATTAAATTGAAGGCCCTATTGGCCACCGAAACCAAAATTGATTACGCCATTGTGATTAGCATAATTTTTAGATCCTACGGTGAAATTTAATTGAAAATTGATTTGGATCAAATTAAATTGATTTAATTAGTGAATTAGTGTTCTATTATTATATATTAAAATAATATAACAAGAGGGGCTTTTATATGAGCACTACACACTCAATTTCTCTTCTTTAGCTTGACTTGGCTGATTATAAACTCTAAGGAAAAGGAGAAGGTCAGCTAGAGATAGAGAGAGGGTGAAGGAAATTGGAGTTTTGGCCTCAAAGCTTGGTGATCTTGAAGGCACACTCAAGAATTTACCATGAATTGTAAGGATTAAGCTCCTAGGTGAGTAATCACCCCTTGGTTCATAAGTTTGAACTTGTGATTTTGTGTATTCAAGCTAGTTGGGTGATCAAGAGTAAGAGTTAACATGATTTGAGTTGGTTTTGTTGATTTGGTAGTCTATATGCACATGCATGTGAATAATTGTTTTGAAATTGCATGTTTGAGCACAAAATGTATAATCCATGGGAGATTTTGATTAAAGCTCTTATTTTGACCTTATCTTCATCATCTAAGTTGAGAATGAGAGTAATTTTCCACATGCATGTACAATTTACAAGGGTGTAAGTGTTGAATGCATGAAATTATTATGTTGGTAATGAATTTGGTGTAAATTGGGACATGCATGTGATTAATTTATGAAATTGAGCTTTATAATGTTGTGATTTGGTGTTTATACCATGTTAGTACATGTATATGTGATGTTTGAGCCAAAAGCATGCATCTAGAACCTTTGAATGTCGAATTGAAGCTCAAGAACATGTTCTGGATTTTCCAGAATTTTGATTCCCGCTCGAGCGGGGAAACCGCCGCTCGAGCGTGAAATTCGTGTTCCCAGTATTTTCTGCAGACATAGTGTTTGCTTGAGCGGGGAAGTTCACGCTCGAGCGGGGAGCCATGTAGAGAGGCCTTCCGCTCGAGCGCCAGAGTTCGCAATCAAGCGTAAATTTGACATATCCAGTACTTTTGCAGGTCTTAAGGGTCTGCTCGAGTTGGGAAGTCCACGCTCGAGCAGGGACCCTGTTTTTTGAAATTTTGAAAAGACATTCTGTGTTTCATTTTCTGTTCTTTTTCACTTCCAAGTACTCTTAGGCATGCATTGAGCATTGTAATTGAGGTAAAGAGATAAGAATGAAGCCTAAAGAGGAAAATGTGAATTTAGAACGGATCGAATTGTTTGTGACCTTTTTGTGTTCATGGAATGTGTGGGTCGAGCTCTAGGGCAAACCAACCAACCGATCACTGTGAGTAATATCTTAACAGAGATATCTGAAATATGTTGTTGCACAATTGCTTACTTCTATATAAGTTTTATAAGTTCATTGATCTGATTGGTGGACAATGTTTGCTATACCAAATGAGTGGGCCAGAGCCCAGTCAAATCTGAATAATAAAATGAATGGGCCAGAGGCCGTTTTGACATGAATGAATGGGCCAGAGGCCATTTTGGCATGAATGGATGGGCCAGAGGGCGTTTTGACTTGAATGAATGGGCCAGAGGCCGTTTTAGCATGAATGGATGGCCCAGAGGCCGTTTTGACATGAATGAATAGGCCGGAGGCCGTTTTGACATGAACGAATGAATGGGCCAAAGGCCATTTTGTCATCTAAATGGGCCAAAGGCCGTTTTGACACAAATAAAAGTTTGAATGGGCCAAAGGCCAGTTTGTTTGGAACCGCAGTCACTTGACCTAAATTGTGTATATATGTTAAATAGAAATATGAATTGGGCCTAAGGCCGTTTGAAGCATGTTGTTTTATATATCGTCTGTATAGCTTCTTTAATTGACATTATTGACTGGGCTTTCGCTCACGCTCATTCATATATTTGTAGGTGAGCCAAGAGAAGTCCAAACCCAGCCCTAGTGAAGTCTATGTGGAACAACAAAGGTTTTGGGAGAGTCAACCCTTGTGTCTCACGCACGAGACCTGTCTTTGCCCTTTTGTTATGTATTTATATTCTGTCATGTTGGCAAAGACTTTGCATCTGTTGTATATAGTCGTGATGGGTTGACTTAGACTTATATGATCCTGTATGTACAGAACCTTATGTAGTACATATTTTGTTGTGAGTTATTATTATGCATATGTATGGTTTGTTATGATGTGCCATGTAAGCACAGCTCTATGGACAAAGTTTTAAATTGCTTCCGTTTGGCCCCCATTAACTCTGTTAAAATACGTTACGTTTGGTTTGGTTTAAGGCCGTAGGTAATCTCTTGATTACTGGCCAGTTATGTCCTTAACCCACGGGGGCGGGTTCGGGTCATGACAAACTTCTTCATCAAGAGGCTCAATCACAATAACCCTGCCATCTGTGAATCCTAATGCAAACTGGTTAGGCTCCAGTGGATGTGAAGCAATCAAAACTGCTTGCAAACTGTTGAGAGAAAGAACAAAAATAATAATAATAATAATAATAATAATAATAATAATAATAATAATAATAATAATAATAATAATAATAATAAAAAAGAAGAGAGAAACGAGTTAGAAGTGCCGCCAACAATCATGTAAAGAATTAATCACCAAGCCAGAATAATCATTCATGCTCATGAAAATCAGCAATTACTGCCAGATAAAGAAGCATTTATCACGCTAACTTTTACAAATCATTTTGTGATTTCTAGCCATGAATTGGTAAATGACATCTCATGGAAATTTTATCTGATAATAAGCAACCGTCTCAGGAAAATTGTAGAAGAAAAAAAATATTAATAGTTATACTAGTGAAGAGTTAGGCACAAATATTAAGAGAAAAAATTTCAGTATATCAAATACCTGGCGTCAGATGAAAGATAAGCAGTGTGATAAATTTCGTGTTGCGGTTAGAGGCCTGGAGCAAAACATATTCTAACATGTCCATGCCGAAGGGCAATGTACACCAACAGGGCATCACATGAAACAAAAAAGCATCAGATAATCTAGAAACTGGTATCTCTCCCAGAAAACCCCCTATATTCCCAAGCCCCATTACTATGTCCAAACTTGAAAATAAAAATGATAGGAATTGAGCCAAGTCCACAACAAAATAGTTTAGATGTCGTGCAATATAGATGTTTAAATCATGTTCTCTGCAATGAAAATGCCATTGATCTCCACTTTAGCTCTGTTGTTATTTTACATATGGCGAATCGCCTTTCATTTACAGCGAGAAAGTGTTGCTTATCTTTGTCAAACTGAACCTTGGTGTTCTCACCTGGAAACTCCAAGCCTATGAAGCACCGACACGTCCCCAGGGCCTGCATACGAGTGTCGAACACGGACACGCTGTCTGACACTCTTTAACGTGTCCTCTTTTTCTTTTTCTTTTTCTTTTTCTTTTTCTTTTTCTTTTTCTTTTTGAATTTTTGCAGTCGAATACGCCATGGACACTTTGTGACACTTTCTGAACACGCATGAGGACGATCGAAGCCTTAACTATTGGAGAGTAAGAAAAAAGAGAAAAAGAGATTGAGGGAGGAGAAAAGACAGAGAAAGAGATCGAGGGAGGAGAGAAGCCAGAGACAGAGAAAGAGATCGAGAGAGGAGAGAAGAGGAGAGGAGAGGAGCCCTAACTTGTTCAAATCAATTGAAGAAGCTGATGTATTCTTCATCTGCTCTCTTCTTCTTCGCCTCCTCCTTTTCGTCTTCTGTCTCCTTCATCTTCTTCTCATCCATCTTCTTCGACTTCTCATATTCTCTCTCTCTCTCTCTCTCTCTCTCTCTCTCTCTCTCTCTTTTCTTTTTTTTATTTATTTCTCTCCTCCTTTATTTTCTTCCCCCTTTTTTTTCTTTTTCTTTTTTTTATCCTTATTTTTATTAAACCTAAAATTCATAAAATAAATTATTTTTATTTTAAAAAAATCATTTTTTCTTCAAAAAATTTAAAATATATATTTATTAATTTTTTATTATTATAATTGTATAAAAATTAATGATTTTCTTTTTATTTTAGAAATACAATAAATAAATAAAATTACATATATTAAACGTGTCCCCAGCGTGTTGTGTCCTAAAATTTGCGTGTCCCCGTGTTCGTGTCCATGCTTCATAGCTCCAAGTTATCCTTCTGTAATTTCTGAGCTTCCAGGCTATAATATGGATTTAAATTTAAAATAAAATAATAAATATTGTATACAAAATCGAAAATCTATTTCATTCAAAATAGGGACTTAGTATCAAGAATAGCAGGCCTAGACATAATCATCTGTGGAAAAGATAAAATCCTAACCTTAGCATCTGGTGCGAAAGAAATAAGTGCATTCAGCTTTGTGGAAAACGTTAGGCCAGTGATTCTTTTGGAGTAAACACCTACAATCTCGCTTTCATCCTACAAAAAACGATGACCCAAGCAAGAACTCCGACGAATTCACAATCCAATTGGTTAAGAGAAAGATCTTCACTCCTTTTTCACTAATCTTGCAAGATCTAAGGTGGATCCTTGGTGTAATGAGGTGAAATCAAAGGTTTCGTGACTAGGGTTTTCAGACATGAAGTGGTGAGAGAGAGAATAGAGAGAAAAGTGAGAGAAAATGCACAAAAAGTGAGATTTATACTTGTTGATCCCGAACAGACTGTTCAAACGACTACTCTTGCGCTCAAGCTAACACAACCAACTCTCAGAGTCTCGAGCTTGCAAACAAAAGTACTGGATACCTCAAAAGATCACTGGAGAAGACACTTCTTCGCTTGAGCGACGAAAGAGAAATTTTCAGGCCGTTACAAAAACGCTTCTCTCTTATATCTCTGTTAGGTTCTTTCATGGCAACGGCAGATGTAGAGATGTAAGGATGTAGAGGTTGTTGGAATTTCTGGGCTTGGTGAAGATTTGCAAACATGTTTGGATTTGTATGATACTTTCCTTTACAAATTCGCCTATTATCTTCTCCTTCTATATCCATATTTATAGTTATTTATGTATATAAATGATGAGTACAATAGAGGAGAAGAAAACAAAGGGGTTTTGGGTTTGGATTTGAATTCAAAGGATAAATGAATCTAAATGTATTAATGGATATGGATCTGAATGTTCTATCACAAAATAAAAAAGGGCATTTGAGCTAAGAAATCAGTTGTGTTAAAAATTTGTAGCAAAACAAAGTATGTTTCTCTTTGATTTCATTATCAGTTTCTAATTACCTCAATCTTCTTGGGATCAATTTGTCTTTTAACAATCTTACTGGTGCATTTCCTACACAAGTCTGTGAAATTCCATACTCCTTCACAACTGGGATTGAGAAAGAAAGGAGAGAGAGAGAGAGAAAGAGAGAGAGAGAGAGAGGAAGAACTTCCAAGCACAAGCACAAGCACAAGCACAAGCGTAAGCGCAATCACATTTTCCATACACAAGTATGCAACATCGTTGGCTGTGGAGATTCTGAGCAGAGTTGGGTAGTGATCTACCTAGGTTGGTAGTTAGTGGCGGTCGTCAGTGAACACCTAGGTCGGTGGTCATTGTCATCATTGGTGAACACCCAGGTTGGTCGCTCGATGCTAGGTCTCAAAATCATGTTTCTCTCTCTCTCTCTCTCTCTCTCTCTCTCTCTTCTCTTTTTTTATTTTATAAACGCATAGGTTTCACACATGATTATAGAGGGTTTTTCACTCTCCTCTCTCTTCTCTTTCTTTGTTTTATAATCTTGTAACCACATTCAGGCCATTTGTGGCAACGAAAATTTAAGCCACCCAGCAGAACTGCTCTTCTATTATATAATTTCTTCTTATCCCCTCCCCCTCTCTCTCTCTCTCTCTTGCTCATTCATTTCCTCTCCTCTCATTTGCTCTGCAACTTCTACTTTTCCATAATACACAAACAATTAAAACCAATCCATCCTCAATTTACAAATGATAACTTCCACCAATAGTCCACCAATTAATCCTGACAAAACAACACAAAAACCCCAAAATATATCTAATTCATCACAATCCCTAAAACCCCAATTCATAAAAATTCGAATACATATATAAACTGAAGACGAAAAGAACAAACAAACAAACAGACCTTGATCAAGATTGTATCGCTGCAAAAAAACAATACAAACAAACCCCAAAATGAATCTAATTCATCCCAATCCCTAAAAACCCAATTCATAAAAATTCGAATAAATACATGAACTGGAGATAAAAAAAAATAAAAAAAAGCCCCAAATTGTATCTAATTCATCCCAATCCCTAAAAACCCAATTCATAAAAATTCAAATAAATACATAAACTCAAGACGAAAAAACAAACAACCTTGATCAAGATTGTTTCGCTGCAGAAAAGTTGCAACTTTTCCATGGTAGCATCACGACGACAGATTTGTCATCATTGACAGCCTTATAGACGATAAGTCAATTGGGGGACTTCTTGTGCTCCAAGATTGCGATAGAAAAGTCCTTCACTCCTAAAAATGCATCCCCTCTCGATAGTGTCACCGGAATCTATGGTGTTGTCAGAATCTATGGTGTCGCTGGAATCAATGGTGCCCTGCTGCATATGATCGCTCTATTGAAGGAGCTTCGAGAATAGCTTCGTGGTTGGTCCAGGGGCACCACGTGTCATGCCCTTACCAATCACAATTTACCATGTCCTCTCATATTCCACAATCACTTAATACAAATTTGTGAATTTCACCTTTTTCACCAATCATAACACTGTTGGGACATCAATCCCAAGACCAACAAATAACTTCTCCAGGAAAAAAGTTTTTTTTTTTTTTTTGGTCTCCCTCGTTTTGGTGAGGGGGCATATAAGCTCTTGGATCACTTTAGTGAGATAGGTGTCGCACTCTGAAGGATCACTTCACAAGATCACTATAGAGGATCCGACAAATGTGTCTTTTTACATCATATTTAAACTTCAAATTATTATTTTTTCAATACCTACTCTATTTTTCATCGCGTGTATGTAAAATTCTATCAATTTAGAGGGAATAAGTAACAGCTAGGAGGTAAATTGAAAAACAATGAAAAATCATATGAGGGACAAGTGGCTATTTCCAAATGATATAGGGTAAAGTGCAAATGATCTAAACCACAGGAAGATGAAGCGGCTTTTGCCCAAAAAAGACTAATGCTCAAATCTTACTGTTGACTTCTGTAATCTTACTTTCATGTACAAAATATTAAAAAATAATAAACAATTTTAGTTTGGTTAGGTTCAATCGGACATTTTTGAAAAGTTTAACTTTTTTCAAAATCATTACCACATAAAAAATAAAAATAAAAAAGTTAATGAAAGTCAGACCAATCTAACAGTTTGGACCAGTTTACTTATTCTACCAATATTTTTTTTTTTTTGGAAAATTGTAATTTAGTGGTATTTTTACTAAATATTTACAAATTCATGGAAAAACTTGTAACTTGAATTATTAAAATTGATAAAAAATTTCACTGATTTGCAATTTTTTGAAAACTTGCACTGAATTGCAATTTCTTTTTTTTTTTTATTTATAGAAAAATGATATACAAGCCCATTTCTAGACTCAATGATGTATATAAGTGAGATGATTGATTAATGATTAGATAAATATGAGAGAAAGCATTACCGTACATATTTAAATTGATTGTCACATTATTAAATTTGAAAATTGACTCTAATTTTTTAATTAGAATGAATCATGTTTAAGATGACTCATGTTTAAATGTTATCTTATTAATATTATTAATGTCTTCCATATCTATTTTTTATGAAATCATAAAATTTATAATTGTGCTATATCTCTTAATATATTATTTCTTTTTTGATTTCTAATAAGGTGGAATAGAGTGTGGATCTATCTTTTCACATGGTCTATTCCACATTATTAGGGATGAATTGAAAGGAACTTAATTAGAACTCCTAAACATTTTTCTAAAATTTAAGTTCTAGACTCTTAAATGGACATTATAATTTTTTTAAATGAAAATTAGTGGGCATGGGATAATGTTGGCAGAGTAATGATTTCAATTGTGATAGAAACCCCCACCATATATAACCCCCGCAATCTCCACTCTCATCCAAACCACTCATAATATGAGGCCCACACATACATAAGTGAGGCTCACACACACATGAAGGGCCAAGATCAAATTGGGGGTCATGAAACCCCCCAAAAAAGAGGTCCCAAACATTTCTGTAAATTTTTAACATAAATAGTTTGTGGAAATGTGGACAATTTATAAACAAATGATTAATACATAATTGATAAAACAGTGTTAATAACTTAGACATTAAACACAAAATGAAATATAAATATCTCATAAAGGGTGAGACTCACATAATGTGAGACCCACTTTTTATGAGATATCTATGATTAATTTTATATTTAGTTTTCTGTGCACTTAGAGTTATTGTAATTAATATCATAACTGCAAGAGAGTTATTCATGTTTGATTAAAAGGATTATAACTTAGGATTGAGATTATTAATCTATGGACTCACAATTTCATGTTTGATTACAAATTTTATTAACTGAATTACATGTATGATGGACATTCAATCCAACAAAATTAGCAAATTTTTAATATTAAGAGGGGTTAGGGATCATAATTTCAAATATGAAAGAAAAAGAATGAATACTAATAAATGGGTATCTCACTAATTTAATTGGATAACTAACCATACACTAATTTATGAAATTATTAATCCTTTCACTATTAGACTTTTAATTAATCATTGCCTCCGTTTGGGAATTGGGTTGGCTTTTTAGCTTTTTGGCTTTTTTGGCTATTTAGTTTGGGAAGGGCTTTTTGGCTTTTTGACTTTTTTGGCTTTTTATGTGATTGAAGAGTGTAATGATTATGGGTTGGATGTGATGTTTTGTTTTTTGTGACTAAAATAGCCTATTTTGTCTTTTGTGGCTAAAATAGCCACTTCAGCCCTTCCCAAACAATGCCATTGGAAACTACACATTCTAAACCGTATGCATTTTATAACTAAATAAAAAAATGGCATAATTTTATATTTTCTAAGTGATAACTAAAAAAAATTATAACTAAACAAGACATGAGATATAATCAAAGATCTCATTAGTCATAACTAAAAAACAAAATGGTAGAAAGGTGCATATGATAGGAGTGTGTACAATACAATTTCCCTTACATATATATATTGATACGTTGAACAACAGCACAATTGCAAGAGATTTTTTTGTAACAATGGTGGCTTCCTTCAAGTTTTTTGTTGTCATTCTTCTTTCAAATATCGTTGGCAAAAGTAAGGTTCTTCTTTTTTCACAAATTTATATATATATATATATATAATCAGAGTATATATATATATATATGTGTGTGTGTGTGTGTCATATATGTATTTCATCATAATGACTCCAAAACTAAAATCACACAAAATATTGAGAATTTGCACGTTTGCACAAAGAGATCATTCTGTTGATAATTTTATTATTTTCCCCAAAAATGAACTTTATCATATTAACATGTGCATATATATTATATATTTTGGATTTAACTCTATGGATTAGAGTTACTCATAGTTGAAAACTGAATTACAGGTTTAAGCCAAGTGTGTAGCTTGGACAATCTGAACATAGATCAACATTGGACAGATAGGATAATACTAGGTAAACCAGAATGGAACGTGACAGTGATCAACAACTGCAATTGTTCGCTTCAAGGCATAGCTTTGTCATGTGCAGGATTCAAAACAGCTGAACCAGTTGATCTTGCAATTTTTAAACCAATTGACAATGGATTATGTGCTGTCCTTCCAACCAAATTCTTGAAACCTCATGACACTGTCAAGTTCGCCTATGCTTGGCACCCTCATTCTATTGTGTTCCCTCGGAGAATTGTCAGTGCTTGTTGATCAAAATGATCAGTATCTTTCTATCTAACGACCTTTTATCAATTATATGAAGTTTGTTATTACTGAGTTTTGAATTAGAAGTAGCAAGTATTTGAATGT
This sequence comes from Camellia sinensis, assembly GCF_055761805.1. Lineage (NCBI taxonomy): Eukaryota > Viridiplantae > Streptophyta > Magnoliopsida > Ericales > Theaceae > Camellia > Camellia sinensis. Next base: position 119,892,668 of record NC_138971.1, on the reverse strand, counting down.
CCAAAATATTTTCAAATTGGTTTTGGCTTCTGGGCTTGTTCATATGAAATTATCAATTGTTGTTTCTCATGGCCAAAGAAACAAAGAAAATAATTGCAATTTTTTCCATTTTCAAGCTTTTTTTTTTCAGATTTTTCTTTATATTTCCAAATTCCTGCTCAAATCCATGATTCAAACATAGTCTTTTTAAGTGTTTTAATGTAACAAATAACTATATCGCAAAGAAAAGTATGCGGAGAACTTTCAACTAAAGAAAATCTTTTTCCACATACTAGAACAAGTTCATGGCTTTAAGGAATGTCACCCACACCACAAAGCTCTGCTCTTCCACAAAGTCTTTTCCAGGTGATTTTATTAGTTCTCTTTTTTTTTTTTTTTTTTTTTTAAAGGTAAAAAAAGACATTTGTAGCTAAGGCACAAGCAAAATCTGAGAAAAGTAGTAACTAGGTTAGCATCCTTACCCCGATTTTTTGCAGAGAGGATAATTTTGCAACTCAAACGCATACCACACTACTAAGAAAATACATTTTGAGTCAGATCTATGTTGTCTTTAACAAAAAAAAAAAAAAGGCACACACTTACATGCATTCCCAAGAAACTGAACAGGCAATTGATAACGACATTAGTATAGAATACCACAAAATTCGACATACATATATTAGGGTCACAAATATTTTGGTCTATGCCAGTATAATAAACTCTACATATAATCTTTCTTTCTACATAAAACTGACAATAAAAGATCTAACGAGAACCAACTTCTTCTTCATCAAGTGGCTCAATCACAATAACCCTGCCATCCGTGAATCCTAATGCAAACTGGTTAGGTTCCTGTGGATGTGAAGCAATCACAACTGCTTGCAAACTATCAAGAGAAATAACAAAAAAAAAAATAATAATCATAATAAAAAAGAAGAGAGAAACGAGTTAGAAGTGTTGCCAACAATCATCTAAAGAATCACCAAGGCAGAATAATCATTCATGCTCATGAAAATCAGAAATTATTGCCAGATAAAGAAGCATTTATCATGCTAACTTTTACAAATCTTTTTGGAATTTCTAGCCATGAATTAGTAAATGACATCTCATGGAAATTTTATCTGATAATAAGCAAGCTTCTCAGGAAAATTGTAGAAGAAGAAAAATATTAATAGCTATACTAGTGAAGAGTTAGGCATAAATATTAAGAGAAATTTTTTTTGTACATCAAATACTTGGCATCGGATGAAAGATAAGCAGTGCGATAAATTTCATGTTGTGGTTGGAGGCCTGAAGCAGAACATATGCCAACATGTCCATGCCGAAGGCCAATATACACCAACAGGGCATCACATGAAACAAGAAAGCATTAGATAATCTAGAAACTAGTGTCTCTCCCGGAAAACCCCCTATATTCCCAAGCCCCATTACTAGGTCCAAACTTGAAAATAAAAATGATAGGAATTGAGCCAAGCCCACCAAAAACAGTTTACATGTCATGCAATATAGATGTTTAAATCATGTTCTCTACAGTGAAAATTCCATTGATCTCCACTTTAGCTCTGTTGTTATTTACATACGGTGAATCGCCTTTCATTTATAGCAAGAAAGTGTTGTTGATCTTTGTGAAACTGAACCTTGGTGTTTTCACCTAGAATCTCCATGCTACCTTTCCGTACAACTCTAGAATTTCTAAGCTTGCAGGCTATAATTTGGATTTAAATTTAAAATAAAAAAGTAATAAAATAATAAATATTGTATACAAAATCAAAAATCTATTTCATTCAAAATAGGGATTAGTATCAGGAATAGCAGGCCTAGACATGCATCTGTGGAAAAGATAAAATCCTAACCTCAGCATCTGTTGTGGAGGAAATAAGTGCATGTCAAAGCCCGAAGATGACCCATTTTGACAAGGCCGTAAGACTTGGACAAACAATCAAGACGGAAACAAATGGTTGCGCCCATAGGCTGCCTATGTATCCCTTTGCAAATTATCAAACCAACGTAGTTCTGGCGCAAGCATACAAATGATATGCACAAAGAAACTTTGAAAGCTGGATTCACACGTTACGCGAAGCTGGCTATTTTGAAAACTCATGATCATGCGAGATGATGCCATAAGCAAGATAACGAGATAATAACATGTGAATGAGTAGCTTCAAGCTTAAAACCAACACAAGTTCCATGCAAAAAGATAAAACTACACTCTAACCACGCCAAAACCAGAGACGAGGAAAGAAAACACTGCTCAGGGTCACATTTCACGCATCCTGAGAAACCAAGAAACAAAAATCGCTCGGGGTCGTGCTTCAAACGTCCCAGAGAAACTAAAGAACAAAAACCACTCGAGGTCGCGCTTCACGTATCTTGAGAAAAAAAGGACGAAAATCACTCGAGGTCATGTTTCACATATCTCGAGAAACAAAAAATCGCTCAAGGTCGCATTTCACGCATCTTAAGAAACAAGAAAGACCACCCGGGCTCGCGCTTTGCACATCGCAAGAAACAAGAGAACGAAAACCGCTCAAGGTCGCGTTTCACGTATCTTAAGAAACAAGAAAAATCGCTCGGACTCGCGCTTCACGCGTCCCGAGATAAAACATGCCCAAAGCCACGTGTCACGCGTCCTAAGATACACAAGAAACAAAAACTGCTCGGGCTCCTGCTTCATGCGTCCCGAGATAAAGCACGCCAGGGCCGCGCGTCACGCATTTTGAGATACAAGAAAAACTGCTCAGGCTCGCAATTCATGCATCCCGAGATAAAACACGCCCAAGGCCGTGCGTCACACGTCCTGAGATACAAGAAAAATTGTTCGGGCTCACGCTTCATGTGTCCCGAGATAAAACACGTCCAAGGCCGCATGTCACGCGTCTTGAGATATAAGAAAAATTGCTCGGGCTTTCGTTTCATGCGTCCTGAGATAAAACACACCCAGGGTCGCTCATCATGCATCCTAAGATACAAGAAAAACCAGTCGGGTTCACGCTTCGCGCATCTCAAGATAAAACACACCCAAGGCCGAGCGTCACGCGTCCTGAGATTCAACAGAGAGGTGTGCAATCGATGCACAAAAGGAACAAGTGCGATAGATGCACAAAGGAACAAGCCCATTCAGTAACAACACATATTTTATGCAAGATGGACAACTGATGTATGATGTTAATTGAAAGCATGTTCTATGCAAGAAACAAAAGCATATTCTATGCATGAAATATGGGCATATTCTATGCAAAATAGTTGACAGCATGTTCAATGCAAGAAACATAACTGATGCAAGACACGCGTGCAACATGCATATGTGAAATGCATATTCTATGAGCAAATCTAAGCAAAATTGACAGCATGTTCTATGCATGAATTATAAATGATGCAAAACACGCATGCAACATATATATATGTGAAATGCATATTCTATGCAATGAAAGAGAGCAAAGGCATAAAACAAATAAAAACGACATTCAATGATGCCTTCCGATTTACTTCTCGAAAGAATTGCAATACGTTCAAAATGATACACCTCGTTCACATTGACAAGTGATGAACATTGTGCACCAAAACACAGTTTTGAGCTCCCTTAGAAACAATCTGAACCCAACAATGAACCTTCCTTACACTTATTGGGAAACAAAGACACAAAACAGCATCCGGACACAGAGGAAAGCCATCGGCCACTTGCCGGCCACAAAGGGAGGTTATCAGCCACTTGCCGGCCATCAAAAAGCCTTGCCGGCCACCAATATGGCCTGCCGGCCACCAATGGCAGTTCGGGTTTTTTGGTCTTTTCATGCACAAGTCTTTAAGTATAAGCCTCAAGGCTTCATTTCCTCATAACCCTAGGTCTGAAATCCTTATCTTTCTCTCTCTAGACGCTTTGTCTCTCTATATCCGAGCTTTTTATGCGTTTTCTAACGCCCCAGGTGAACTTTATTCGTTAAACCCTCTTAATTCTCTTCCTTTTGTACCGATCAAAATTTGTCTTTGACGCTTTTTTCCTTATTTTCACCCTTCTAGGCTTGTTCTCCTCGAGTTTCTCTCAAGTTTTGCGAACTTTTCCGGGCTTTGACTTTTTCTCCCATTTTCTCTCTCCTACGGTTGACCTTTTCCAAGCTTATTCTATTTTCTCCATTTTTCTTCATTTTCCACCTACTTTTCACCCATTTTCCAAATGGCAGATGAGATTCCACATGACGGGGCCCCTCTAGAGATTTCCCCTCGTATTTTCATCTGTTGCTAAAGTAGAGGAGCCGATCGTTACCGAGACTGGCAAGGTAGCTGAGGGCATTGAAGCTGACCTCGAGGCGAAGTTTGAGCCTGAGCTTGAGCCGGAGCCACTACCATTGAGGGTACAACCTTTTGATCCAGCAAGCTATCATCCTCGCATGCATATCTTGCCACCCGGAGGCATAAGGCAGTTCGACGAGTTTGCTCGCGGTGTACCAGAAGACCTCCTACTGAAGGAGCCGGCCTCCCACCTTTCATCCAATGCCACTGAGGTATGAATTTTGTTTTCATGCATTTATACCTGTCATTTAACTGCATTTCTTGCACTGCCTTTCATCTAATTGTACTTTCATCACTACCTTATCTGATTTATTTGTTCTTTGCCACAGGAAGAATCTCGTGCCTATAGGGGGTACGGAGCTACGATTGCGAAAGATTGGTACGACGAGCTCCCTGTAGGAGTCTGTGATATTGTTGACAAAACCAGCTTCAACCTTTTCTGATCCGGACTAACATGGGTCATTGCGAGCCTCCCTCTTCTAGGCACGCTTATGGATAGGTAGTGGGACACCACCAACTCCTTTCACTTCTCCACTGCCGAGGAGATAACGATGACTCCCTACGACTTTGCCATGATCACCGACTTAGGAGTATGGGGTGATCTGATCCTTTTCGACACAAACATAAGGGAGTGGGAGGCCACCTGGATCGAGCTATTAGGAGCACGTCCACCCTTGTACCAACCAGCTATGGTTAGATATAGTTGGTTCACTGAGCAATTCTGAGGGAGCGAGCCATAGACATTAGAGGAGATGGTGTAGTATGCCAGAGGCTTCCTCATTTTTGTCCTCAGTACCACCTTGTTTTCGAACAGGTGAAACACTGTGGGCTTATATCTATTGAGCGCCCTGGTGACCCTTCCCTGGGAATGCTTTTATGAGTAGGGTGGAGCTAGCCTCACCATCTTGTACAGCTACATGAGCTTTACCTCCTGCTTAAAGGGAGATCTGATCAGAGGCTATTGGCAAGCCTGGGAAGTATGCATTTCAGTTTCCTCTTTGCACTTTACATTTTCTACTTTACATCTATTCAATACCTGTGCTTTATGTTTTGCGCTTTCTACACCTATCCATGCTGTAAGCTCTCTGCTTTGCACTTTCTATATTTGTTCAGGCTGGATGCTTTCTGTTTTGCACTTTCTACATCTGTTTGTACATTGTTGATTACATATTACTGTGTTTTCTTTGCAGTTGTGGGTTTATGCTTATTTTCCAGCTCTTGCCCGAAAGCCCATAGAGGAACTTCCCCGATGGTCCCTTACTCGAGGGGGTATGATAGCCGATGTCAACATAGGAGCCGCGAGTCTTTCACATTCTTTCGCCATTATTTTGACACAGTGGTCGCCCACGAGGTAACCCGAAACACAGTCATTTTTGCTTTACAACTATTCTGATTCACACTTTAGCAATTGACAGCAACTAACAATCTGTGCACTCTCTATTTGCAAATCGCGTGACAGCCTTGGGCTATGATGCCGGTTGGGGTACGGGACCAGTACGCAGGGGCACGGGCTACTTCTCATTTTCAGATCGTACTTGAGGGCTCAGTCTTTCAAGCTTGGTTCTTGAGTATAGCGATCCCGGTTGTCCCTTTACTGTTCTGTTGTATTCCGGACTCAGTTCCGTGGAGTTGGTAGTTGTATCTATCTTACTGTCATCCTTTAATTCCATTTGTTCGGGTTTTAGGATGTATTGGGCAGAGTTGTTACAGGTTGGTTAGGCTTTGGTTTCAATTCTTTGTTGCCCAATTTTTAGGAGGTCCGCTCGACTGGGTCTTCTTGCCCTCGAGCGGAGATTGCACGCTCCCAATATTTTGGTGCTTTGCAGAACTTCTGCAGGCATGTTTTTCATGCTCGAGCGAGTTTCTTTGCGCTCGAGCGGTGGAGCTCGAGCGGGTACTCTGGCGCTCGAGCGAGTAGTACTTTTTGGTGTAAGTTCTGGGAGGGGGAAATCTATGCTCGAGCGGACTGGTTTTCACGCTCGAGCAGATGTACTTTATTCTTGTGTCTTGGCGCTTGAGCGGGCCTTATTGCGCTCGAGCGGACCTAGTTTTTTGTTCTTTACGCTCGAGCGTTGTGTTCTCTGCTCGAGCAGGAATATCGTATATCAGTTAGCAGCTGGACATTTTAAAATCACTTTTTACATTCTCTTTCTCTCTCTTACTTTCTAAAAAGACATTTTGAGAGTTCCTCTCTCTCGAAACTCCCTTCTCTCTAGGGTTTGATCTAGTTAGAGTGTTTCCTTTTCCTTCGGCCTTTGTAAAAGTTGGGTTGATTGTCGAGGGCTACACATTGATCCAAAAATATTGAGTTTTGGAGCACGTTGAGTTTCTTCACCTTCTTTCCTTGAGCTCCGAATTTGAGGTAGGGATTCCTATTCACTCTTATGGTCTTTGACATAGACTTTTGGTTGTTTTGATAAAGTGTTGAAGTTGGGTAAATTTTGGGACTTAGGGTTTCAAAATGTTAAAAGAGGATTTGTTATTTTGAGTCTAAAATGTGTATTGTGGGTTCAAAATAATGATATCGTTATTGGTTGTTGATATTTAGACCATTGGGTCAATATTTGGAAATCGGGTGGAAAACCCTAATTTTGGGAAAATTGTGACTTTATGGAATTGAGTTGGAAATAATGAAATTGGTTCATTATATGGTTGAATAGTGGAGTTAGATTTATTAATCGCTCACTTTTGAAAACCTTGATATTTTATCTGTTGGAGCTTTTATTATCTGTTTAGAAATAATTGTTTGGGCTACCGGTGGAGGGTAGTTTTGATTGTTGTAGACAATGCATGATGATTAGGCAAACTAAAACTAATCAATTGGATATGTCATAGAGTATGACGGTTGATAGAATACATTAACGTTATGTATTGATTGATTGTGTATATGACCTTTGTGTATATACGTTGTGTGTGGGGGAGGAGATAGGGGATGTACTCCATGGTTTAGGAGAAGATAGGGGATGGACCTCTAAACCGGATATTGTTTGGGATGAGATAGGAGATGGACTCCACTAATACAGCTCATATGCTTGTCAGATAATGTGTTGATATAGCTCACATGCTTATCTTTGGAAGTGTTGATACAACTCATATACTTATCTTTGGAAGTGTTGATATAGCTAATATGCATATCTGTTGAAATGTGGATACAGCTTGTATGCTTATCTGTTGAGATGTTGATATAACTAGTATGCTTATCTATTGTAAAAATGGGAAATGTTTAATATGAGTCACTGTCTCATATAAGTGGTTGGCCAGGTTCTGAGCCGTTGATGTAAATTGTGAAATTGATAAGAAATGGAAATTGAAATGAAACATGAACGTAGTGGTCATGAAATGGAAATGGGTTATGAATTGGTTTATGGAAATTGAACATTTATTAATTGCTAATGTCTTAGTTATTGCTCATACTGTGTTTAGCATATCTCTACTGGGCGTTGGCTCACCCTTTATGGGACATTATTTTCAGGTACAGGTAGTATGCCACCTCCAAGGACATAGCTTGGATGATGATGAGAGTTGAAGACTCTTTTTTTTTTTGTTTTGTTTATTTTGTTTGTATTACATGTATATCAAGCCAAGGGCTTATTTTGTATAGAGTTAGTACTCTTCTTTTGTGTAACTAGGTGTTGACTTGGAAAGCTGTAAGCCCATAGGACATTTGCTTTTGTTGTTAACATGTAATATAGTTGTAAGAATTACTCTGATGAATATAAATGGTTGGTTTCTTTTATATCAATGCATGTCTAAAGTGATGGGTTTTATGTATTATTTTGAGGGCGTTACATTGAGTGAGCGGTTCATCCGCCAGACCGTGGGCTTGCCGGATCCAGTTGTTCTGATGCCATCTCCAGAGTCCATGTGGACAGCAGACAGCCTATTCGTTGATGCAATCACTCAGTTCATGGTGGGCTTGCATGCTGATTACTTTAGAGCAAAGGGCGACTACGCAACCTTTATTTAGACCCACCTCATGCCACTTCTGACAGAAGCTCACGAAGGCGAGGGGGCGAGGGCTCCTGCGGCGAAAGAGGTGACTAGAGCGACTATGATAACCCAACCCGTACTATGCTTAATTATATATGTAATTATGTGTTTGATATGAATTTTCAAGTTTAAGTATGGAAAATATGTGAATTTGGAAAAATATCTATTGAAAGTAGGAATATCTATTGCAATTAGAACTTTGAACTGAAATTGGAAGCCATAGAGACGTGATAAACAAAAACCAACTTCATATCTATGATTAGCATGATTTTTGGAGCCTTTAGTGAGATCTTGAAAAATTATGATTCATAATGATTAAATTGAAATTTTTAAAGCTAAGTCACATATATGTTGGCCTCTTGTGTTCCTTATTGTGTTTGAGAGCTCTCTAGTGTGAGTTAAAGAGAGAGGAAGAAGAGATTAGGGATCAGATTAGGGATGAGATTAGCGTGAGTTAGAGAGAGAGGAAGAAGAGGAAGCTAGGGATTTGAAGGAAATCAAGGGGCAAACCATAGATTTGAACTAAGGTATGGAAAATCACTCACAAACTTTGATTCTAACTCATCTTTGTCAAGAAATCAAGAAGAGATTAGGGGTTTGAGCTAGGGTTTTAAGTTGTATAGTGGTTTGTGCTCAAGGCATGAGATTGAACCCTAATCTCTCCATCTTTGTTGATTTAAGTTCACTCTTGTGATTGACCTATGAAACAAACCTTAGATGATCTACGGAAACAAGTTTTGTTGTAAGATTATTCATGGTTTATATGCTTTGAATTTGTTTATGTAATGAATGAATATGGGAAAAAGATGAGACCATGGAATTGTTGTTGATACAAGATTGGTATGTTTACTGTAGAATTATACTTGTATCATGCTTAGATATCATGTTTTTGAATTGTTTTTGCATGAATTTGAGCTTGGAAATGAGTTGGAAGGTTTGACATTTTTTGGCCATTTTTGAACTGTCTGAGTTTGCCCAGACCGCACGAGCGGCCATGAGCACCACACGAACGAAACATGAAGAAAAAAAAAAGTTTCGACCCTGCTCCTTGGGCGCTTAAGCGGCCGGTTTTTCAGCTCGAGCGGATTTGGGCCACACGAGCGATGAAGACTTTCGCTCGTGCAGAACCCCTATTTCAGCCCAACTTCAAAAAGGCATATCTCCTTCATCCGGACTCCGTTTTTAGTGATTCTTGAACCTAAATTCAAGCCCTCGAAGTCTAGTTTCTAATGTTTGTGGTCTCACACCCAAATTCTAAGTACACAAATAGATATGCTCAAATTAGTGAAGGCTACTTATTTTCTTTTAACTGTTTCATGCCAATTCCTATCCTAACTTTGTTTCCTTTCGCTTCTTGCTATTTCCTTAAATCTTAAATAAGTAAACATGATATGTTCAATGGAAAACATATGAAATTATTGTAGGAAACATTAATTTAGGTCATGAACATTTAGGGCTGTTTAAGGTACATCTTTGGAACATGCTTTGTACGCGATTCACATGTAGAGAAGTTTAGCATTGAACACTTGAGAGAAATTAAAGAAAAGTGTACAAATTGAAACAAATGATTTATCAGATGTGTATGTGACATGTTTTGTGTAGGTCGAGTGCCAGAGGCAACACCACAAGACCAAACGCACTGTGAGTAGTAATATAGTACACTTATACTCTTTGTTGCGTATCTTGAACCATGAATGGTGATTGGTGCGAACATTATGAATTGATTGGAAATGATGAAACTTCATTGATATTATATGACATGTGTTAAATAATTGGGCGCAAGGCTGCTTGTTTAATAATTGGGCCCGAGGTTGCTTGATAAATAATTGGGCCCAAGGTCGCTTGATAAATAATTGGGCCTGATAAATAATTGGGACCGAGACCGCTTGATAAATGATTGGGCTTGAGGCCACTTTTTATATGATTGGGCCGAGGCCACTTGTTATATGATTGGGCCCGAGGCCGCTTGACATATGATTGGGCCCGAAGCTGCTTGTTATATTCTTGGGCCTGGGGTTGCTTGGTTTATATGATTATGGATATTGAGAGAACCTTATGATCATCTACTTACATTATTTTACTACATTATTACTCATTGAGCATCGCTCACCCAATTTTGTGTATGCACATGTAGGCGATCAGCAGTATGGAGCACACCCCTAGAGTCAGCTTTAGGTGCCTTTTGTGACCCAATCGAGTCATGCCTCCGAGACGGAGTTTTGTCTTGGCTCACACCACACTTTGACCCTATTATGTTTTTGCTTTCATCGTCTTGGGTTGTAAACATTATGTACGATTTTTTTTTCTCTGGCTTTTATATTTTTGATGGGCATGTATATGTATTATTATGTTACGTGGTTAACTCTATGATTTTGCTCACGATTGGAACAACTCAATGAACTTCTCTTTATTATATGCTTCCGTTTATGGCCCCATTAGCATAAATATTATGTATGATCGTTTGAGGCCATCGGTAATATACTAATTACTGGCCAGTTATGACCCAAACTTTTAAGGGTGGGTTCGGGTCATGACAGCGACCAGGGCCCATGCTAGAGAGGCTCCCCTTGCAAAGCAGAGCACCCGTTGGCCAGAGCTTCCCACCACATTCATATGCTGGCGGTATACTGGGACTGCTTACCAAATCCCGAATGAACCGGCAAAGGCTGGGGCACGAACTTGTCGGAGTTCAAGGCTTATCCCAGGTATGGACCACACTTTACAATTTGCACCCCACACTTTATTTCAGATATGTTCATTGCGAACACTGATCATTCAAATGCATTTGCAGGCATCGATAAAGTACACGAGCAGCTGTCTTGAGCTGATAGCTTCCTTGAAGGGCATGGTGCAGAGGAGGGAGGCAGTGCTTGGTCTCCATGGTATGTAGGTAATTTCTTTCAATTTACACTTCATCCCATCATATTTCCATTGATATACCGCCATTTCAATTGTAGTGTTTCCCAAAAATACACTGCATTGGCATACTGCATTCACACAATGTACTCATACTGTATCTGATTTTTGCATACAGCTTATTCTGCATACTATGCTTGTATCTGATACACACACTGTAACTAATATGTTGACAACGGTCATTTTCAAATCCCATTTGTACCAATGGGTCTGGCGGCGGCAGCAGAACTAGCACCAGCAGTAGCTCCTCCAGCGGCAGGGAGGAAAGGCAGAGATAGGGGCACTTGAGCCCAGAGTAGTCCTCTAGAGCCTATCTTGAGCGATGATGATGCTGAGATGAGTGACTCTGAGAAGGTAGCGAGTAAGCATTCTGAGTCATCTGACAGTGGAGATGATGATACTCGCTCGGGTTCTGAGAGCGGAGGTGATGATGTCAAGGAGGGTTCTGGGGCAGAGAGCGGAGACGATGCCGGCTGGGGTTCAAAGTCTGATTTCGACAACGGCATTGATGGAGATAGTACCCCATAGTCCTCTCCTTCGAGGAAGAGGATGAAGAGGGCCTCTCGGGCCTGAGGCGACTGGCGTCAATTTTTTTGTACTTTTGCTTAGTTTCTTTTTGTTTGGTAACATTAGCAGATGTATAGCTTTAGATAGGTTTATTTTGCTTTGAAAACTAGTACTTCCCATTTGTAAAAAACCATGATCGGAATAAAACCTTGCAGTTTTTATAAAAAGTGTTGTTGTTTTTCCATCATGAGTACCATATTTGCATAAAATGGACATGGAATTGAAGTTGCCAACGAAAACTAACCACTTGATTGAAACAATATTCTTAATCAGGTAATGAGCTGACCAACGACCAAAATACAAAATATGACTCGATAAACAAAATAAAAACAACTTAAATACAAATAAGCAAACTTGTTAAAACCAAAAAGACTCAAAAAAAGACTTTAAAAGACACAAAGATCAAAACAAAACGCATGCTTCCAACACTGCTCAGAACACTTGTGAATGGCAGGCTTGAAAAGAAGGCTGCCAGCCAGAGATAGAGCTTGCCGGCCATAGAGATTGGTCTGCCAGCCACCAAAGTAGCTTGCCGGCCACAAACGTGAGAATCGTCAGATTGTTGACAGTTGGCTTCCACTCACAGCCTTATCTTCTACAAAAGGTCCAGTTTCGTGATTTCTCTTCAGAACCTCATTTGAGCTGCAATTTCTTCCACAAATAAAGCTATTTTTTGCCAAAAAGCTCTCAGATTGGATAGCGACTTTAGCGACTTTGGAGGTTTCGGCATAAATGCACTTTTTTCGTTGAGCCGAACTCCACTTTGTTTTCCATTCCTCCATGCCGCGGCTTGATGCTGGGACCCAATTACACAGGTCTTCAGCTTTAAGGGATAGGAAATATGCCTTGTGGGGGCCGAGAATTGGGAGTCGTAGAGATTCCGGATAGTCGAATCTGGGAGAGTCAAGATTTGAAGCACTCAGCAATTGGCTCGAAAGCCTGGATCTCCTCTGCCCTTCGCCTCGCGGCCATCCTTTCCACGTTCGCCTTCTTAGCAAGTTTAGTGAGGCTCAACCCAGCCATATCTTCTGAGAATGCGACGGGAAGGTCCTCTAGACCGTGAAAAATATCGTCAAGTAGACGGTCCTCTTGACCCGAAGTGGACGGAGGATCAGTCGAATTGAGGCCGGCTTCTTCAAATGCTAACTTCAAAGCCTCGTCAACCTTAGTTTCGGATTGGTCTGACTCGGCGGCCTCAGCTACTTCTGGTCGCTCCGAATCTGATCCCTCATAACTGACTTGCCTCAAATTTCTGAAATCAGTCAAGATAAGGGCGATAAGAAACTCCTCACCCTTCGGAATTGGGATGTTTTCCGTCGCCGAAAAGGTCGTATAAGTCGGCTCGTAGCGAAACAGAACGTGGGCAGCCCTCCCCTACTTCTGAAGACTCGGTCGGCTAAAATACTTGAGTGCAGTCTCGATTTTCGAAAGGACGGTGTCGTCAGTCGAAGTCATGACTTTCTTCAAATCGTTCCCTACAAAAGCAAAACCATGAGGTCCCGAAAATAAAGTTTTATAAATATAACAAATAAATAAATAAAAGAAGATACTCGGCCACCTGGTTTACCCCTCCATCTACGAATACGATCAAGGCAATCCTCGTCTTCACCGAATTCCCAGTTTTCTTGGACGACGACCATAGCATCATCGACTCGCTTCCCAGAGCTGGAAAGCATAGTCACTAGTTGATGGTCGGTGTCTTTGGCCTTAAGGAAATAATGCCCGTGCTGACCAGAAAACTTGGCCAACGCGTAGCAATGCCAAATAGCGGGAATGCCAAGGTTAAGCCCAAGGCGGCGGTTTAGTGCGATAATCCCCATCACGATCCTAAAGAAGTTGACGTTGGGTTGGGAAGGGATTAACCCTCAATGGCAAAGCACGGCCCTAAGGAGTGGGTGAAGGAGGAAACGGACCCCACCCTCTGTGATTGATAGAAGAGGGAAGACGATCGTGGTTTCATCAACCCTCTCCATATCGAGGGTACCGTCTGCCACAAATGACAGACGGACGTCATCAGGAATGAAAAAATGGCGTCGGAAGCTAGAAATTTGATCCGGTGAAAGGAGATCTTTTAAATGTTTCATCATTCCCCCCAGCCGATAGGATTATGCTAAGCCAAAAAACAAAGTAGAGAAGGAGAGAATTTACAAGAGGCGAAAGAGATAGAGAAGAGTAGGAAGTTGCAGAGGTAGTCCGGAAGGCAGTCTAGCGACGGGCATCTAAAAGCGTGTATGCATTTGAAAAGACGTCAAAATTTTAAATCATAATAAATAGAAGTGTACGAAGAGGCGGCAAGTTAAAATGATAACCGAGAAACGTGTGTACAGACATTTGCGTTCGATTACGGTCAGCTGCCGAATTTTGGCTCTGCCTCTTCGAGTTCAAAGCCAAATACTCCAGCCAACTGTCGTCAGTGGAGTGCTTGGGGGCAATTGTAGGGACCGAGAATTGGGAGTTGTAGAGATTCCGAATAGTCGAATCTGGGAGAGTCAAGATTTGAAGCACTCGACAATTGGCTCGAAAGCCCAATTCCAACCTTACTCGGCCAAATAATCGATTAAGCAAGGGGCCGAGTGAAGATCGGTCTATTATAAAATGTGTCGAATATGAGGTGGGAAATGGATCTAATCCCGAGGCCTAAAGAAGAAAAGATATAAATAGAAGAGACATCAGCCAGAAAGAGGTATGTGAGAATTGTTGTGCTAAACTTAGAATACAAGCGTTCTTGAGCATTGAGACTGACTTGTCCGTCGGAGTGCTAATTCTAGCACCCCCAACCGGAGTGTTTATTCATTTTCAGGTGACTAGAAGAGGATCACGAGCGTTCCCCAGGATCAGAAGAGTATTTCCAAACCACTTCTCCACATGCCTGACAATTAAAGAATTTCAGGCACTAATGGAATCCCAACGCGATGAGGAAATCATGCCTCAGTCCCATTTTGGCCACGCCCAAGCTTTGGGACGGATGTGTGGGCTTACTCTGCACAAAGCTCTATTTTTGGTCCACAACATAGAGCTGGACATACCTAGCTTGATTCATCGATTTTCTGACATCGGTGACAAAAGCGACCTTCTCTGGCGAGGTTTTTGGCAATATGCCCTCTTCTTATGTATGCTTACTCATTTCCTTCTTGCCCCTAGCTTCGGTGGGTCCAACATTCAGTTGATCGAAGTGGCCCAAGGTTTGAAAGAAGGCAAGAGTTACATTGGCTTGGTGCTAGTCGAGACCTTGATAGGCTTAGACGCCTTTCATCGACGAGAGATTACCAAATTCGCGGGGAGCCCACTACTTCTTCAGGTATTGTTTCCCACTATTTCTCATATGTGTTTCTCATATTACTCGATACTAATGCTCTATTTTTCTCTCAAAACCCTTTTCTCATTTTTCTCTCAACATACATCTCTCTATTCTTTAATCTCTCTTTTTTCTTTCATCCCTCCCCAGGTGTGGCTTATAAATAAGCTGAAGGTAGTGGACTCTTGCCCTGAGTACTCAGCTCGAGACTATTTTTTTTGCCACTAACTAGTGGATTTCCCGAATGATGGATGGTGGTGCAACTAGATGTGCAACAAGTCTGTTGCTGACATAGCCTAGCGTTGCCCTTGGCTTAATCTGACTGAGATTAGTTACAGCATGGCTCGGCAACCTGACATACAATTGATCGGCCTTATACATTGTGTGTTTTACTTCCCTTTCCGGTTCAAACGTCAGTTTAGGCATGATCAAACCTATCCAAAGGAGGAGGTAGAGTACCCAGTTTCATTCCCCATCCGTGGTTCACACTTGGCTAGGTACCTCATTGCTTGGAGGACGAGAGAGCTTCTCGCCCCTGCCCCTAGTTTCAATTTTGCCCTTTCTGGTGAATGCTTGGCTTGGCTCGAGGATAAGGCACAAACTGGGCCCACTTTGGCTTCAGAAGCTTCCACAAGTACAAGCAGTTGACGCAGGAGCACCTGACTCACCTATGTCCCTAGTTTATTGCTTTGACCTTTCTTTTTAAGTTTTTTTAATCTAATAAAAGCAACTTTGATTTATATTAGAGAGTTAGAGAACTTTTATGTTGAAATCAATGAAATTAAAGTTATGAGCACTAAAAATTTTCCTTTTGGTCCAAAAATGGTCTAAGTTGTTAAAAGTAAAATTTGAACAAAATTAACTTTTATTAAAACTTTTCAAAACCATTTTTGAAAAAGATCACCACCTCTCACGCATGGAATCAATCTTCAAGATGTACATCCCTGAATCAAAGATCAGAAATGCCCTTGATTGAATAACATACTCTGCATTGTAACCAGCTCTTCTCTCAGAATGAAGATCACAACCAAACTCCCAGGTAAAGGATAGACAAAAATGACCTAATCAAACACATGGATAGGACAGTTGAGTTGGAAGTTGTGGAGAAGTGGTTTAGGAATACTCTTCTGATCTTGGGAGACGCTAGCGATCCTCTTCTAGTCACCTGAAAAGGAATAAACACTCCGGTCGGAGGTGCCAGAATTAGCACTCCGACGGACAAGTCAGTCTCTAATCTCTGAATTGCCTATATTTTAAGTAAAGTGTAATAATTCTCACATACATTTCTCTGATGGGTGATCCCATATTTATAGTATTTTCTTTGGGCCTTTAGGCTGGGCCCATCCTTGTTCTGTCACATGTACCTCTACTCGGCGTCTGTTCTACTGGCTGGGATACTGGTTATTTTTTTCGGCTCCTTGATTGGCTGGGGTATATGCCGAATAGAGGTTACGTTTCGGACCGGACTCACATCTGTCCCTATGGGTCTAATATAATCCGGCTCCCACAATTGCCCCCTAAACACCCTACTAGCATCAGTTAGTCGGCATGTTTGGCTTTTAGCCTGGGAAGTCAAAAATTTGGCAGTTAACTCTCTTACCAATGAGTGTCAGAATGCGCACTCACTTCTTAGTCATTACAACACTTTCCCACCCCTTCGTACACTGTTTCCATTTAATATGATTTGAAATTGTCTCTTCGAGCGTATGTCCTCAATTTTCAAAAGATATCTTGCTCACCCTCTAGTGCAACTCTATCTCTTCACGGCTTCTACAACTCCTTGTTTCTCGCTTCTCCTTTTATCTCCTGTAAGTCTTTTTCTGCTTCATTTTTGATCCCGCTTCTTTATTTACTTTTAACTTTCCATAGTCCTTGGGTTTGGCTTAAAAAGAATGGAAAAACATCTAAAAGAGCTCCTTCCGGCAGATCGAATCTCCGGCTTTTGATGCCATTTCTCCATCCCTAATGACGTCTATCTATCATTTTTGGCAGACAGCATCACCGATATGCAGAGGGAAGATGAGAGCACAATCGTCTTTCCTCTCCTATCAATTGCTGAGGGCGGAGTCCGCTTTCCTCTTCACCCACTTTTGAGGGTCATTCTTAGATACTGGGGTCTAATCCATTCCTAGCCCAACGTCAATTTCTTTCACATCATAATGGGGATCGTAGAACTAAATCGTCGTCCTAGGACCAATTTAGGTATTCCTGCCATTCGACACTGTTACGCCCTAGCCAAATCTATTGGCCGGCTAGGGCGCTACTTTCTTAGAGCTAAGGATACTGATCATCACTTAGTGACTATGCTCGCCAGCTCTGGCAAGCGTGTCGACGACGTGATGGCCGTTGCCCACGGCAAGTGGGAGTTCAGTGAAGGCGAAGATCGCCTAGACATGGTGCCGAGGAAAAAAGGTGAACCAGGTGGCTGATTAGATCACTTTTCTTTTCATATTCGCATGTATATGTATTCGACACTATGTTCATCTTATCGTTTTGTTTGTGCAGGCAGCGATTTGAAGAGAGTGTTGATTTCATACAACGACGTCGTGCTTGCAGAAATCAAAACCGTACTACAGTTCGTTGGCCATCTAAACCTTTAAAAACAAGGGAGGGCAGCCCGTATTCTCTTGCGGTACGAGCTGACTTACACAACGTTCTTGGCGGCAGACAACATTCCGATCGCGCGAGGCAACAATCAACTTGCTACCCTCATCTTCCCCAGCTTCAAAAACTTGAGGCAGATCGGTTTAGAGTCATCTGATTCTGAACACACGAATGAACAAGTGGCCGAACCAATCGTTGAGGATTCGGACCGGTTGGCCGCGGAAGTTGACGAAGCGGTCAATTTGGCCTTTGAGGAAGCCGGATTGAACTCTTCTGACCCTCCGTCTACACCAGGCTGAGGGGACGCCTTCGAAGATATTTTTTCAAACTTGGGAGACCTTCCCAGCGATTACTCTGAAGATATGGCTGGGGAAAATCTTATACAGATAGCACGGAAGAGGAACGCCAAACACATGGCCACCCGAAAAAAGGCAAAGGCCATCCGTTCCGGACTTGTCCCGACTGAGTCTGTTCAACCTACTGTTCTGCAACATACTGTTGTACAGGAATCGGCTTAGTTTGTCGTCGCCGAGATGAAAAAGGATGTCCAGCGCCCGATTACAAAAGAGCAGCCAATTTCGGAGGATCGAGGCAAAAAAAGAAGCGCCGAGGACAAGGACGGCTCCAAAGAGGTCCCTGTTGATAAGCGGCCACGCTTAGAGGAGTCGACTATGGTTGCCCCGTTCATCATTGAACCAAAGGTAGCATTAGCCATTTAGTCGGCCCTTCTGGTACGTGTTTATCCTTGGAATGTGATGATCTTTTGGTTTGCATTCGATGCTTCTTGGAATGTGACGATCCTTTGTTTTACAGACAGTTGGAAGGATCGCTGAATTAGGCCGACGCCAGCGTGACGCTGTCGAAAGGATTAGCCATTTGCAATCGAAAGTCGATGGCCAAAGGAGCAGGGCAGAGTTTGAGGCAATGAGAGCCGCAATGGAAAGTGCACGGCGGAGGCTGAGAAGGAAAGGACCGAGACTGCTGATCAACTCAGGTCTGACACCAAGGAGAGGGCAAACGCGAGCGAGGAATCGCTCAAGCTAGCCAAGGAGGCGCTTGTGAAACTGGAGGCCAAGTTTGAAGGGTTGAAGCAGGTCAAGGAAAAAGCCGAATATGAGGTTTCCACGGCGTTCGTGGCAGGGAAGAGCGCCGCTTTTAATGACTACGTAGAAAAAATTCCCAAATTTGAGAATCGGGGATTCAGACACGGCTGGCTTAAAGCCCTTGCTGCCGCTGGAGTTACATTGGCCATGCCAATTCATACGAGCAAGTGGACGTTGAGCTGCTTGAGTCTGATCCTGAGACTTGCTTTGGGTGACATTCTAGATTTGTTTGGCTATACTCAATTTCAATGTATGTCTTTTGTTAGTTGACTTTCATCTTTTTTGGATTTTCATACGTAAAATGTCCGCTGCTAGTGCCCGATTTATGAATGAAAATTTTATATGCTCTCAAATTATTTCTCGTATTGTTTGCTCTATGAATATATAGTTAGAAGAATTAGCAATTAGAATAGAATGTCAAGATTACGTGAGACGGCAGACTTAACAGCCGATTAAAATTAGGGATCTGATTTAATCATAAACAAAATGAATTCATGACTGTTGTACAGATAAATCGATTCGTGGAACGGCTAGGGTACTCAAGCCGTCTAGATTGATGAACTGCCCTTGCCCAGCTGGTTCATGAATGTAGAACGCCGAATAACACATTACTTATGAATCTTGTATTGTAGAATCGATTCGTGGAACAGCTGGTGCATTTAAGCCGTCTAGATTGATGAATCTGCTCTTGCCCCAGCTAGTTCATGAACGTAGAATGCTGAATAATATGCTACTTATGAATCTTATACTGTAGAATCGATTTGTGGAACGACTAGGGCATTCAAGTCGTCTGGATTGATGAATCTGCCCTTGCCCCAGCTGGTTCATGAACGTAGAACACCGAATAACACGTTACTTATGAATCTTGTGTTGTAGAATTGATTCGTGGAACGCCTGGGGTACTCAAGCCATCTAGATTGATGAACCTGCCCTTGCCCCAACATAGAATGCCGAATATCAGTGGTTGATGGGGCGATTGGGGCATATGACTCAGTTGGCACCGGGCTGTTGACGCTTCAATATTAATAAGATTGCCTTGGAGGTGCTGCCCTCGTAGGGAATAAATGGGCGTGTACTTCGTGAACGAGGGTCCTATTTATGTGCTCAGTCAGCAACTCAGTCCAGCTCTTTGAGGAAGATTAAAGAAGTGAGAATGTCAAATAAGCTTTTCTTCAACAGCAGAGGTGAAGCGAAGACGCTTGCTGAGCTGGGAGGTGCCATGAGTCGAAGCGGTGAACCTTTATGCATGGGCAGTAGGACTTCGAGGGATCGAGAGAGACACCAATCTCCTTGTCGTCGAAGTAGGTTGCCCGGGAGGGACAAACAACCACAGCGTAAGTCTCCTCAACCCCGTCCTAGAAGGGAATCCGACGCGACTCCTCGCCCATTGAGTTTTGCGGTTTTCATGGGTAATAGACCAATGACAGAGGCAGATTCGATCATTTGAGATTCAAATGTGGTAGTCAAGTTTGCTCGACAGTTTCTTCCACCTAAAGTCCAGCAGTCGATGGTAGGTCGGCCGGACTTCGAAGTGTTTCATGAAGGCGTTCACGGGGTGGTGAGGGGACTATACACGGCTTATGAGATCGGCATGCGTCTTCGTGCCACTCTCCGCGACATAGAACAGAGAGATGAACGCATACGGAAGTTAGAAGCTCAGGCCGAGAAGGCCGATCATGAGCTAAGGAAAACCAAGTCTGCCGAGCCCCAATCAACCAGCCACCCCAACCCGGTTGTCGAAGAGAGGGTTACTCAAAGGCTGATTGGTGATGCAATCACCGATCGTAATACGGCTAGCGTGTTCGCGATTGGGACTGCGAGAGCCACGACATATGAAAAAGGCTTTCATGACGGCCGACTGATCGGAATTTAGAAGACCAAAGAGAAACTCGCCGAAGAAGTTTACCGATGTGAAAATAGTGGCTTTAAGCACAATTGGATCAAGGCATCTCAAGCCACGGAAGCTCTCCGAGCATCGGGCATTGATTCGGCATTGCCACTCTACTGACGTAAACATTTTCCATTTTCCACTTTTGAAGTCGAGAAGAGTGATGAGGGCAACGCCGTATAAAAATACTATGTAATTATGTAATTATTGCCTGATTGAATAAAACGTCCTATTTTAAATGTTTCATTGTAATTTGCATTCAGCACATACGTGTTTGCATGTGTTTCATTGTATAAACATTGACCGGCCCGAGTCAACTAGGTATTTAATTCCAAACGGTTATATGTCAGCTTGTCATGAGCATTCTTCATTAAATATGTATTTGGTATACGTTAGGCATGGTCAATGCGCCGATGAGGCTCCGAATTCGAAGGCTTAATCGGCCCAAAGGTGTCATGCACCAGGGGCTCCGAATCTGGAGACTATCAGCCCATCTATAATTGTTGTTTAGATAATTAGGCCATTTTAACTCCAAAAAGCCGAAAATTAGTACATGGGGTGGCTGTGGCCAATATCGATCGGCGTCCATCTTTTGGAGTTCTGTGTTAATGAAATCGCTTCCGGGTCACTGCAAGGATTAGAAATAAATCGCCTCGGACTCTGTGCGCCAGTAATCTTCACTTAATGTGTTCAGACTCGATTTAAAACAATTTTGTTGCGTGGGGTTAGATAAGTGTGAATGTCAAATGGAGTTTTCTTCAACAGCAGAGGAGAAGCTCGAACTTTGGCTGAGCTTAATACTGTAATGAATCGCAGTAGAGAGCACACCCGTGTGAGAGGTAGGGCGTTCAAAGAACGGGAAAAATGTTAGCCTCCAAGTTGTCGAAGCAGATCAACCCGAAGGGAGAAATAGCAATGGGGAAGTTCTCCGCAACCGCAACCCAGAAATGAGGTCGACGTAGCACCGCGACCATTGAGTTTTACTGTTTTCGTGGGGAATTCCTTTCTTGTCTTGGATCTTGGCCTTGGCGTTGTCTATGGTGTCAAAGCTCTCTACCTCGAGGGTGATTGTCTTGCTGGTGTGAACATCATGGATTCAAGCGCAGTCAGATCAAAGCATTTCAAGCTGCGAATGCTCTCCGTGCAGCAGGCGTTGATTCGATGCCATCGCTCTACCAACGCGACCACTTCCCCTTTTCGCCTTCGAAGAGATGGGTGAGGACGAAGGCGACGCCGTATGAAAATAGATATTGTAATGCTTGAACGCGGATTGCGTTTTTGTAATTATTGTTTAATCGAATAAAATGTTTTATTATAAAAGTTTACATCTCATTCTGAATTTTTATGTGCTTAATTAAGCATCTAATTTCGAATGTTGGCACGTTTTGTTTTGTTTATGCGGTTGTGCCGGCTCAACTTACATATCCTAGCTTTGATGTGTAAATATTTTTTCATTCTGGAGGGCGCTCCGAATTCGGAATATTACTCGGCCTTTGAGCGTCGCCCGGTGGGACATTATTTGGTCTGCCAAATTTGGAGGCTTTATCGGCCAAAGACGTCATGTGCCGATGGGGCTCCGAATCCGGAGGCTTTTCCGGCCCAAAGGCGTCATGCGCCTAGGGGGGTCTGAATCCGGAGGCTTTTCGGCCGATCGTGATATCCACAAAGGGCGCTCCGAATCTGGAGGCTTTTTCGACCTAAAGGCGTCATGCACCGAGGGGGCTCCGAATCTGGAGACTTTGGCCAATCGTGATATCCACGAAGGGCGCTTCGAATCTGGAGGCTTTTTTGACCCAAAGGCATCATGTGCCCAGGGGGATCCGAATCCGGAGGCTTTTTGGCCAATCGTGATATCCACGAAGGGCGCTCTAAATCCGGAGGCTTTTTCAGCCCAAAGGCATCATGCGCCGATAAGGCTCCGAATTTGGAGACTGTTTGGCTAATCATGATATCCACGAAGGGCGCTCCGAATCTGGAGGCTTTTTCGACCCAAAGGTATCATGCACCAACGAGGCTCCAAATCCGGAGACTTTTTGGCCAATCGTGATATCCATGAAGGGTGCTCCAAATCAGAGACTTTTTCGGCCCAAAGGCGTCATGCGCCAAGGGGGCTCCGAATCCAGAGGCTTTTTGGCCAATGTGATATCCACGAAGGTCGCTCCGAATCCGGAGGCTTTTTCGACCCAAATACGTCATGCGCCGACGGGGCTCCGAATCCGGAGACCTTTTAGCCAATCATGATATCCACAAAGGGCGCTCCGAATCCGGAGGCTTTTTCGGCCCAAAGATGTCATGCGCTGAGGGGGCTCCGAATCTAGAGACTTTTTGGCCAATCGTGATATCCACGAAGGGCGCTCCGAATCCGGAGGCTTTTTGGACCCAAATGCGTCATGCGCCGACGAGGCTCCGAATCCGGAGACTTTTTGGCCAATCGTGATATCCACGAAGGGCGCTCCGAATCCGGAGGCTTTTTCGGCCCGAAGGCGTCATGTACCAAGGAGGCTCTGAATCCGGAGGCTTTTTGGCCAATCGTGATATCCACGAAGGGCGCTCCGAATCCGGAGGCTTTTTCGACTCAAAGGTGTCATGCCCTGACGGGGCTCCGAATCCGAAGACTTTTTAGCCAATCGTGATATCCACGAAGGGCGCTCTAAATCTGGAGGCTTTTTCAGCCCAAAGGCGTCATGCGCCGAGGGGGCTCCGAATCCGGATGCTTTTTTTGTCAGAGCACTTTTTAACTAGATTTCGCAGTAGGTGGGATTACAACTTTTTCAACAAGAATCCTTGCATTACAAAAGTGGAACGTGTACATGGCGAATCATTTAGAACTGGGATCATTCCGCACAAGTCGGGTTTAATGACAGAATTTTCGCAAGTGCGCAGAGTTCCAGGGCCATGGCAGACTCTTTCCTAACATATTTCTGAGCTGATATGGAATCTATCTGATAATGGCCGTCTCAATTAGGACCCAATTTTTCATCAACCGGTTTCTTATCATCCGAAAGTACCTTCAGGATCAACTCTCCCGGTGTGTAGCGGCGCAACTGAACACGCTGATTATACGACTTGGCAAGCTGCTGCTGGTATCGCCTAGGGCTTCCGTGGCTTTTCGCTAGGGAGCCGTCTGACATCGTCGAGGCTGTTTCGATTCGGCACTTCAGTGGAGTTGACCTGTGGCTCCGTTGGTGTCTTTCCAGAAAGAAGATAACATGCTTGTGCGGATTGCTGGGAACCACGGATTTGCTCAATGCCATATTCGGTCGGGAAGCGTAGCAGCTGATGATAGGTGCTTGGCACGGCCTGAATAATATGCAACCAAGTTCGCCCCATGATGAGATTATACGGCAAAGGGAGCTTGACGACCAAGAATTCCACATCCACTGTTTGGGAGCCCGCTCAAACGGGTAACGTGATTTTCCCCAACGGGTACTCTGGATTTGCAGTGAAGCCAAATAATGGATAAGGAGTCAGAGACAGGTCTGATTCATTGAAGTCGAGTTTGGTGAAGGTCTCATAATACATAACCTCCGAAGTGCTTCCTTGGTCTATGAGGACACGTTCAACGGTAAATCAGTTAGGTGCGCCCTTGGGCTTCAATGCTACAGTTCCGACTCAAATGTCATGGTTCTTAATCTGATCTCACAATGTGCGATGTGAGATTGATAAATCACCAAAGAGTCCAAATCTGGCATATCGTTTTGGAAAACTAATTTTTGTAAAGAAGTGCCAAACATGGACTGCTTTGCCAAATACAGAGTCGCCACCTAAATATTTTATTTTGGGAGAATTTAGGAAACCCTGACTCGTGCCTAAGGCCACGTGTCTGTCATCACCAAAGTTGCCTCGGCTCGGGAACTTGGGTACGATTGGGGAAGGTCATTTAATGAGCACCCCCGCTCGCCCGATGAAAGATCGGCCTGTACTAAGCATGATATCTTGTTTTTGAAAACACATGTGCTCTTATTCCGATTAATTAGCTAGAATTACTATGTAATGCACACAACACATAAGTATAGACTAGATCGCCTAATTTGGAGCAAAACATCGCATATCCGTTTGTTTGGAAAATGGTTTGAAGTTTGCTACTCATAAGTAGGCTAAAATGCGGATTTCAATGAATTGTCCCAATTCAAGTAATCTAACCTTCACCCACAGGCATTCAGGCAGTTAATCACATAAGCAAATAGCCTCATGGCAAACATGCTTTCATGGCAACATTAACACACATGCAGTATGCCAAAGCATAAACACTCACAGTGTACTCCAAGCCAAAACAAGGAACTAGTTAGAAATCAATGCATGATCCTAGTTCATGTTAAAATGGCTAATACAACACATACAAAAATGAAATTAACATAGGCTTGGCTATCGTAAGAATGTCATGTGAGATGTAACTTGGTACATGTATTCAAATTGGAATTGAAATACAATGCAGTTAACATGATACGCCAAGCCCGGTGCATGTAATATAGATGAATGGATGCAGACATGCTAGAATAAGGTATGCTAAATGAAATATGCCCTAAACTAACCATCGTAAGCGGTTAAGTAAAAGGGAGAAAGAAATGGGGATTGGAAGACATGCATCACACACACGCACGCTTATTACAACAATACGCCCTCTCGAGGGAGGGACCAAACAAGAAGCTAACTAGCTAATCTAAGCTAATTAAACTAATTATTACTCAACAAATTAATTAACTAATCCTAGTCAACTAATTGTTACAAAACGAATCGAATAGCTAACGCACTAACTAATTAAGAGTACAAACCAAAGCAAAAGCTAGCTATCTAAGCATGGCAGCTAAGGAAAGCAGTAAATCAGGAGGTTCTCGAAGGAAGAAGACTGGATGCATGCTCGGTCGCCTCGGTCGCCTCGTTCGGAAATCCAATGCGATGCCCCTATTTGCCTCTGTTTTCATTTGTTTCCAGAAACTTGCACAAAGCTCCAGAAAGATGAAACTCCACCTTAGGAATCCTGTGGGAAGGTGGCCGACCACTTTTGGTTCCTAGAAACACCTGCCGACCACTTTTGGTTGCTGAAAAACCAGAAAAGTGGTCGGCCAGCTACTTTTTCTGGCTGGCCGACCAGTTGTTGCTGCCAGACTCCAGTTTTCTGCAACAGAGAGCAAGAAGGGGCATGGCAATGTATTTGCAAGATATGTATGCACAACCACCCTCCCTATCATGTTATGAACTCAAGGGAGTGTGGTTCTCGACTCTCGGGCCACCAATCGTGCATTTTCATGCATGATGGCCGAGAGGCAAAGTTGCACAATTCAATATGAAAATGAATGCACAAGTAAACACATAAAGCCTAAAACTCTATCATGTATGATCAAGAGCGTCGGTGACCGAGAATTAAGGGACGTTTCATCACTTTAAGTATGAAACGTCCCTCGTTTCCCGTGTTTGGACTAACACCTATTCCAAACACAATGCAACACATAACATGGCATACACAATGTGAATAAACTACATGGCATACTCAATGCAATGTGACATGATTAACTTAACAAAGCTAATGGCATGCGAAAAATGCTAATGCATGCATGCACAATGCAATGCTACAAGGACAAATTAGCAATGTTAGGGACATGCACACACAATGCAAATATCAATTAGCATGCACAATGCAATGATGTAAACTAAGCATGCACAATGCAAAGTACAAGGCATACATAATGCGATGAACAATGTGGCATACTCAATGCAGTATACATGGCTTGTTCAATGGACTTAAACTAAAAGGGGTAGACCTCAGTCATGCCCAAATCAGTGACCATTGGTGATGAAATGAAGGCACATAAAGCAAGGCATGCATGCACAATGCATTGGCCATCAAAGAGGCCAAAGAGCACAACTCTCAAGAGTGCTTGATGAGTGACAAAAGTGGAAGTGTAACAACACTATATGCACTAAAATGAAGCAAGAAATGATGCCAAATCATTCAAACAACATAAGTAAAGCATGCTAGGGTCCTAAGGCATGAAAGCTAGCAAAAAGCAACACAAAGGAGGCATGCAATACATGGCACAAATGCATGAACTAAGCATGGACAGAGCTCAAGTAGGTCAAAACAAGGACCTAAACATGCTGAGATGAGGGACCAAAGGCCTAGGCATGCAAGCATGCAAGCTAAGGCCATAATGCACAACCCTTAGAGGCATTCAAAGCATGAATGAAGTGGGAACATAAGCATGCTATAAGCACTGAAATGTCATGTTAAATGATGCCAAATCATGTACACAACACAAATGAAGAATGCAATGGTCCTCAAAGCTTGAGGCAAGCAAGAGCATTTGTACTACAAGTATACAAAATATGAAGCATGTGATCAAGGCAACCCAAAAAAGTCCTAGTACATGTTAGAATGAGTCTAAAACATGCATGGAAGTGGGCCAAAACATGCTAGCATGAAGGGCATAAGGCATGATTCATATAAGGCAAATAAGACGGATTACACTGCACCTATTAAGACCAAGCATGGAATGACTTAAGCAATAAAAATCAGAGTTATATCATGTCAAAATAACCCCAAATAAACACTGAAGTGAGAGCTCACAAGCTATGGCATGAAGGCATACGCAATGATTCATGTTAAGGCATAAAAGGGGAAACCCTCCAACGCATTGAATGTGTGATAAATGCAAGTGCATGGCCATGAAACATGGACTGAAATCACATAACAAGTGATGCCAAATTATTCAAATAAGCCACGTAGAGCATGCTAGTGGACTTGGTGTACAAAGCTAACAAGCTAGATTGAACTATAGCTATACAAAGCAAGTCATGCATGACCAAGACAACCAAAATCAAACCTTAAACATGGTAAAACATGAACAAAATCTTCTTTAAGTCAAGCCAAAAGCATGCTAAAAAGACAAGTCAAAGCATGAAGCATGTTAGGCTATTTCAAGGAAATGCACTACAAGTGCAAGGAGCATGCAAAGGCTAACCAAACCAAACCAAAATAGAGTCATGACATGGCAAAAAATCACCAAAAATATGCTGAAATGGAAAGAAAACAAGCTAGAATGACATGCTACTTCATAAAGCACACAAAGCTAGCTTGTGTGATTTACACTACAAGTGTATTAATATGCAAGAGCCAACCAAACCAACCCAAAATAGATCTAAGGCATGTTAAAATAACACCAAAAACCTACTGATATGGCCCCAAAACAAGCTAGAAACACATGCTTAAACATGGGGCATATAAGACTAGATTGTGTGATTTACACTACAAGTGCATTAACCATGCATGGAGTGACCAAGACAAGCAAACATAGTGGTATGCCATAGCAAAATAACCACAAATACAAGCTAAGATATGGTCTACATACACTTAGTAAAGATGCTCAAACATGAGGCATATTAAGGCATGTATTGAATATGCAAGGAGAGGGGATGGCCCTCCTCTTCTTAGGACCTTAAAACACTATCCCCACCACTGAAATCCCTTTGGATTTCAATGGTGAGAAGGCCAATACAAGGTGGTCCTGAAGCTCACAAAAAGGCTCAAAAACAAGACCAAACAAGGCCTAAGAGGGGGTAAACAACCGCGATCACTTTCCGCAAACACAAAAGTGATCTAAAACAAACTTTTTAAGCATGCAAAAACAGAACTTTTATCAGTTATGAGCTAAGCTTAAAACAGCATGCAAGATAGGCTAAAATCTTAAGCAATAAAGGGGGATTTAAAGGTCAAAAGCTCACCCTTGAAGACCATCTTTATAACTGCAACTCCAGCAGGTTTTTCAAGCTCAAGGCAACCCAAGAACACCAAAATCAGCCCCTAAGCACTTCAGTAGCAAAAGGATGGTGATTGAGTGTGTGTTTGTGTGTTAAAGTAAGACAAATCTACACTTTTGAACACAAAAATGAAGAACAAGAGTGATATAGAGACAAAGCTATACGTAACTCTCTTCCCTTAGATTTTCTGAACCTGGAGGAGGGAGGAGGAGCCTCCCTCTTATAGAAGAGGAAAACCAAAGCTTCTTGGAGAAGCTAAGCTTGAATGCCATCCCTCCATACACGTGTATGGAGGATGGCTCAAATGCTCTCCAACTGTGCCAGCTGTCCCAAAATATCTCCAAAATGGTGCCAAAAAGCAACCGACCACCTGAAGTGGTTGGCCTGCTAGTAAAAGTGGCCGGCCGACCACTTTAAGTGGTTGACCAGAGCAAAAACTGGTCAGCCATAGGTGGGAGAGGTCAGCACACTAAATGCAAGGTGGTGGTGTGGTGGTCGACCAAAAAAGATGGTCCAAAGACCAAGAAAGCCAGTTATCTAACAAGAAAACTAGTTGTAAAAAGAAAAAGTGGTCGGCTAGAAGAAATACTGGTCTCCCACCCTTGTACCACCTTCCAAACAAGGAAAGCAAGGTTTGTACCAAAAACAAACCAAAGCGGATGCAAGACGAGAAATCGGGAGGCGAAACACGCAGCCAAAAGCCCCGAAAACTAGCTAACGAGCATCAAAAGTGGTATGCAACCACAAAAGTGGTCTCTCGGACCACAGTGTTCCTCTAGGAAAAGGCAACAAGGTGTGGTTCAAAAACCACGCCAAACGGAGAATGTTAAGCGGTCCCGAGACAAGACACGCGACCAAAGGCTCCAAAAATTAAAAACTAGTCTCCAAACGGGAAAAGTAGCCTACGACCACGAAAAGTAGTCTACGACCACACAGAGATGGTCTATAAGACCACTCCCTCCCTCTGAGAAGGGAAAACAAGACTTGGTCCGCAAACCGAGTCAAAGCACAAAGAGTTCAGGGGCCTGGAGGCAAGGCTCTCAGCCAAAACTCCGAAACCTCAGAACAAGCACAATATGCACCATCACCAAGCGCTCAATCGATGACTTCTGAGTCTTAAGGTCGGTCAAAAATGGGGTGTCTACAGTGTAGTTCAATGACCAATGGATCAATGTGGGGGAGTGTTATGCCGATAAGATTAGAATCGTCGAAGATAATACTCGAAGCTTCGTAGGGCCATTTCGTTGGTGTGCATTGCTTCTGGGGGCTTGACTGAATGGCGTGTACGGTAAGAGACGTTGGAAGGCTGTATATCATATGAATGACGCCGAGTGGAGGTGAATCCTGACGAAGGGCAACTGTTTTGATTGCGCTCTTTCAAACATGTTACTAGAGCCGACCATCTTGCACCAATTTCTCAAGGTGGTCTTTCAAAGCATAGCAACTGTCCATATCATGACCGTGATCTTTGTGATATTCACACCACCTGTCCTGTCTTCTCATGTCAGGAGGTCCTACCATTTTGGACGACCATTTGAAGAACGGAAGATGTTGGATTTTGGACATAACCGAGCTGATTGGCTCTGACAGCTCTGTATATTTCTTGTTGGCGCGCTTTGTGCGCCTACTATCAATTGCAATTGCTCATTTGCTCAGTGTGAGCATTGATCGCTTGATCGGCGAGAATCCCGTCTCTTGTCTCGTTTAGCCCGCTGTCATGGTTCAGGGCTCTGAGGTGGTACGAAACTTATTGGCTGAGCAATTTCAGGAGGGGCCGTTTTGTTGGCCATGTGTCCGACTTTAACCCGCAAGTCGTTATCTTCCACTTTGCAGTATTCCTCTACTTTCTTCATCAACCCCTAGACTATTTTGGGTGGTCTTCTAGTCAAAGAACTGCGGAGGGCACTATCTGGATGTAATCCCATTTTGAAGGCGGTGATGGCCATGGAGTCGTTGCAAGCGTCATCAATAAGATTAAAGCATTCCCAATATCGCCCCAAATATGCTCTTAGTGTTTCTGTTGGCAGGATTTGCATTGCCCAGAGAGAGTCGGCTTGTTTCGGCTGGACCTCGTTGGTGATGAATTTGACCCTGAAGTATTTCTGTAATTGCTGGAAAGTTTTGATCAAAGTCGGCTCCAGTTTATAATACCACCTGATAGCCAATAGTCCCAAACTGCTGGGAAATATTTGGCACATGAGGGCCTCGTCATCTGCATGCA
Organism: Camellia sinensis; assembly: GCF_055761805.1. Taxonomy (NCBI): domain Eukaryota; kingdom Viridiplantae; phylum Streptophyta; class Magnoliopsida; order Ericales; family Theaceae; genus Camellia; species Camellia sinensis. Next base: position 119,862,063 of record NC_138971.1, on the reverse strand, counting down.
ATGTCATGGCTTACTTGTAGTGGCGGATGTGGTCGGTGGGGTCTGATTTGCCGTTGTACAAGGTGAATGACGGTGCTTTGAATTTCTTGGGTAGCACTGCTTTTGCAATCCGTCATATGAAGGGATCGTTTTGATCTTCGTCCGAGCTATTCCTTCATCGCTTGTGCCTTATACGGGGACTTTCTTTAGAAGAACTGGTGGTTTTAGGTCGCCCCTTCTTCTTGGGCTTCAAGGATAACGAGTCGGAGTCACTATCAGTGTCGTCTTGTCGGGGTCGTGGTCGTCGACCACCTGCCTTCGGAGATCATTCCGGATTTCGAGGTACAGCTTGTTTGGACTTTGCCACTTCCAAGGCCAAATCTTCACGAAGACGTTCATTCTCAGCGATCATGTTCTCCAACCTCTATTCATTTTTCTTTGCTTGTTCCATGATTTCCTGCATTGTCTCATGCTCCGAAGTCGAGGCTGAGGCGAAGTTCAAGGCACGTCTTGCGACGATAGTCTCCGGTCCAAGCATGTTTGTTGGAGTGAGGTCATCTCTTTGCGTGCTTTCATCAGTGACTATTGGAGGATCTTCTGTTACACCTGCCATGGATATATTTGAGTATTCCCACAGACGGCGCCAATTGTGGAGAAGTGGTTTAGGAATACTCTTCTGATCCTGGGGGACACTAGCAATCCTCTTCTAGTCACCTGAAAAGGAATAAACACTCCGGTCGGGGGTACCGGAATTAGCACTCCGATGGGCAAGTCAGTCTCTAATCTCTGAATTGCTTATATTTTAAGTAAAGTGTAATAATTCTCACATACCTTTCTCTGATGGGTGATCCCGTATTTATAGTATTTTCTTTGGGCCTTTAGGCTTGGCCCATCCTTGTTCCGTCACATGTACCTCTACTCGGCGTCTGTTCTACTAGCTGGGATACTGGTTATTTTATTTGGCTCTTTGATTGGCTGCGGTATATGCCAAATAGAGGTTATGTTTCGGATCGAACTCACATCCGTTCCTATGGGTCTAATATAATCCGGCTCCCACAGAAGTGATTAAGGCCGATCTTCAAGATGAAGTTGCCTAGATATCCCAAAGATGGGAATCAAGCCTTACGTAGTTCGATTTAGGTTCACTCGAGTATTTACGCTCTCCTTTTGCGCTCCAACATTTGCCAAAGTCGCCCTTTAGGGTTTTCAACCTTGCGAGCTCAGTTTTTCTTTGTTTCTAATTTTTCATGCTCTAACTTTTGTCTAGATTGCCCTTCCGGGTTTTCGGCCTAGTGAGCCTCTCAGGGATAGTATTTCTTCAACTTGTCCATGTTGATCAGTTGTGAAAATTCAAAGCCATCTAAGTCTATGAGAATAACAACTCCACCAGGCCAGATGGTTTTGATGATATAAGGACCAATCCAATTAGGTATGAACTTACCCCTAGGGTCATGAATAAAAGCTCGGTTGTCTTTCAACACCATATCCCCTTCTTTGAGATTCTGGGACTTAATGTTCATGTTAAAAGCCCTAGCAATTCTGCACTGGTAACCCTGAACGTGATACAATGCTTTCGGCCTTCTCTCGTCAAACAGCATCAGATCATCAAATTTGCTTTGTTGCCAGTCCGCCTCTGTTATCTGACACTTAGCCATAACTCGCAGCGACGGGACTTCTATTTCAATTGGCAGAGCAGCTTCCACCCCGTAGATGAGAGGATAAGGAGTTGCCCCTGTAGACGTCCGGATTGAAGTTCTATAGCCCCAGAGTGCAAATGGCAAATTATTTGGTCAGTCCCTGTAGGTCTCAACCATCTTCTGCAAGATATTCTTGATGTTCTTGATGTTCTTGTTGGCAGCTTCAATGGCTCTATTGGTTTGTGGCCGGTATGTAGATGACTTATGAAAAGCCACATTGTACTTCTCCAACAAGTCTATCACCTCTTTCTTGAAGTGGGAGCCATTATCTGATATGACCTTGTTTGGGACTCCGTATTGACAAATGATATTGTTTCTGATGAACTTGGCCACATGCGATGCTTTCAACACTGCATAGAACTGAGCTTCCACCCACTTTGTAAAGTGATCAATTGCCACTAAGATATATTCATGCCCATTGGACCCTTTTGGTGTGACTATGTCGATGACGTCGATTCCCTAGACTGAGAAAGGCCATGGCAAAGTCATGTTGTACAGTTTTGACAGCGAGATGTTCATGCGATTATCATGAATTTGGCATTTGTGGCATCGCCAAACAAAACCAATACAATCCTCCTCCATAGTGGACCAGTAGTAACCTTGCCTGAGAATCTTCCGGGCTAACATCACTCCATTCATGTGCGCGCTGCACTCTCCTCCATGGATGGCCTCCATCAAGCGCTTTGGCTCCTCTTCTTCGACACATAACTTGTGCAATCCCAGATAACCTCTTTTGTACAGTTTACCTCCGCAGATGATAAATTGGACGGCCATTCGCCGTATTCCTCTTTTGTCCTTGGCATTCGTCCCTAGTGGATAAATCTCTTTTTCCAAGAAGTTCCAAATATCGTAGTACCAAGGGTTTTTGTCTTGTACTTCATCTATTATGGCGATAGTTTTATAAGCCGACGTATATCACTGCTCAATGACAATCAGACGCATCCGGACTCCAAGTGGGATGTCTACCATAGAAGATAGAGTTACTAAAACATCAGCGAACCTGTTGTTCTCTCTCAGTAGATGCATGAAAGTCAGCTTTTCAAACCTAGGAATAGGAACATCCAAGGTCTGGTGATAAGCCTTTATCTTTTCTTCTTTGACCTTCCAGTCTCCATTTTCTTGAGAAACAACTAAGTTCGAGTCCCCGATGACATCCAATCTTTTTGTCCCTAATTCCAGGGCGGCTTCCAAACTAGCGATACACGCCTCATATTCTGCTTTGTTATTGGACACCTTGAATCGGAGTTTGAAGGCTAAAGGTATATGTGAGTCATCAGGTGCTATCAGCAACACACCTATCTTATAGCCATACTGATTGGACACTCCGTCAAAGTACATCATCCAAGTCTCCTCATCGACTTGCAGAATGACTTCATCTGGGAACAGGTATTCCACTACCTCATCCCCCTCTACTAGGTGGTCTGCCAGGAACTCCGCTACGGCTCTTCCCTTGACTGACTTGCGGGTGACATATTTGAGATCAAATTCGAAGAGGAGACGCAACCAACGGGCTAGCCTACCCGTAAGCGTTGGTTTCTCAAAGAGATATTTTATGGTATCTAATCTCGAAACCAGGATTACAAAGTGAGCTAACAAGTAGTGCCTCAACTTCCTCGTAGCCCATACCAAGTCTAGGCAAGCTTTCTCCAACGGAGTATAGCGGGTCTCATAATCTAGCATTTTCTTGCTCAAATAGCAGATGGCTTTCTCTATCCTATCCTCAGATTCCTGAGCAAACATGGATCCCATAGTCGTGTCTATTACTGACAGGTACAAAATCAAAGACTTCCCCAGCTCTGGCGACGACAACACAAGCTGATTCTGAAGGTACTGCATAATCTGTTCAAAGGCGAATTGACATCGATCATCCCATCAGAATTTTTTCCCTTTCTTCGGGAGACCAAAAAGTGGTTCACAAGTCAAGGTTAATTTGGAAATAAACCGTCTTATGAATTGCACTTTACCTAGAAAGCCTTGTACCTCCTTTTCAGTCTGTAACGCCCTAAAAAATAATAGATAAAACCCTTCTCATGAGACATGCATTGATATAAAATAAACTGACCATTTCTATTTATCAGAGTAATTCTACAACTGTATTACATGTTAATAACAAAAGCAAATGCCCTAAGGGCTTACAGCTTTCCAAGTTAACACTTGGTTACAAAAAAGGAAGAGTACTAACTCAATACATATTAAGCCCTTGGCTTGAATTTACATGTAATACATCAAAATAAATAAAAGAAGAGTCTTCAACTCTCATCATCATCCAAGCTATGTCCTTGGAGGTGGCATACTACCTGTACCTGAAAATAATGTCCCACAAAGGGTGAGCCAACGCCCAGTAGAGATATGCTAAACACAGTATGAGCAATGACTAAGACATTAGCAATTGATAAATGTTCAATTTTCATAAACCAATCCATAATCCATTTCCATTCCATGACCACTATGTTCATGTTTCATTTCAGTTTTCATTTCTTGCCAATTCCACTATTTACATCCATGGCTCAGAACCTAACCGACCACTTATATGAGACAATGATTCATATTAAACATTTTCCATTTTCACAGTAGATAAACATATTAGTTGTATCAACATCTCAACAGATAAGCATACAAGTTGTATCCACATTTCAACAGATATGCATATTAGCTATATCAACACTTCCAATGACAAGCATATGAGCTGTATCAATACTTCCAATGATAAGCATATGAGCTGTATCAGCACATTATCTGACAAGCATATGAGCTGTATCAGTGGAGTCCATCCCCTATCTCCTCCCAAACAACATCCGGTTTAGAGGTCCATCCCCTATCTTTCCCTAAACCGTAGAGTACATCCCATATCTCCTCCCACACACAACATATATACACAAAGGTCATATACGCAATCAATCAATACATAACGTTAATGTATTCTATCAACCGTCATACTCTATGACATATCCAATTGATTAGTTTTAGTTTGCCTAATCATCATGCATTGTCTACAACAATCAAAACTACTCTCCACCGGTAGCCCAAGCAATTATTTCTAAACAGATAATAAAAGCTCTAACAGATAAAATATCAATGTTTTCAAAAGCGAGCGATTTATAAATCCAACTCCATTTCACAACATAATGAACCAATTTCATTATTTCCAACTCAATTCCATAAGTTCACAATTTTTCCAAATTAATTATACCAATTAATTTTAAACAACAAATTAGGGCTTGTACCCCCAACTCTAGATATTAACCCGAAGGTTCCAATATCACCAACCAACAACTATATCGTCACTTTGAAACCCAAAATACAAGTTATGAGCCCAAAATCACAAAACCCTTTTTACACATTTTGAAACCCTAAGTCCCAAAATTTCCCAAGTTCAACACTCTATCAAAACAACTAAAAATCTAGGTCAAAGACCATAAGAGTGAGTAGGAACCCCTACCCCAAAAGATGACACCCAACGAAGATGATGATGAAGAAAACGAACTTGCTCCAAACCACGAGTTTCTCGGATCAAAAGATAGCCCTCGACAATCAACAACTCTTTTGTAAAGGCCAAAGGTGAGGAAAGCACCCTAGCTAGATCAATACTTAGAGAGAAGGCAAGGTTTTAGAGAGAGAGGCTCTCAAATGGATTTTTCAGAAAAGTAAGAGAGAGAAAGGATGAGAAAAAGTGATTTAAAACTGCCTCACAGCCAACTGATATACGACATTCCCGCTCGAGCGGAAAACACAACGCTCGAGCGTCAAGAACAAAAACTAGGTCCGCTCGAGCGCAAAAAGGCCCGCTCGAGCGCCAAGACACAAGAATAAAGCACATCCGCTCGAGCGCGAAAACCAGTCCACTCGAGCGTAGATTTCCCCCTCCCAGAACTTACATCGAAAAGGTACTACCCGCTCGAGCGCCAGAGTACCCGCTCGAGCGTAAAGAAACCCGCTCGAGCATAAAAATCACACCTGTAGAAGTTTTACAGGGACACGAAAAATTGGGAGTATGTAATCCCCGCTCAAGCGCAAGAAGACCCGCTCGAGCGGACCGCCTAAAAACTGGGCAACAAGGAATTGAAACCAAGGCCTAACCAACCTGTAACAACCCTGCCCAAAACATCCTAAAATTCAATCAAGCGGAATTAAAGGACGACAACAAGATAGACATAACTACCAACCTCACGGAACCAAGTCCGGAACACAACAGGATAGTAAAGGGACAACCGGGATCGCTATAACGTCCTTGGTGGTGGAATTTATAGAATGGCCTTGATTTTGGAAAGATCTACTTCGATGCCCCTCTGTGTGATAAAAAAGCCCAGCATTTTTCCTGTTGTTACACCGACAGTACATTTTTGCGAATTCAACCTCAATCTGTATTCTCTGATCTATTGAAAGAATTTCTTCAAGGTGGTGTAGTGGCCCTCTCTTTCTTTGGACTTGACAATCATGTCGTCCACGTACACCTCGACCTCTGTGTGGATCATGTCATGCAGAATAGTGGTTGCAACCCTCTGATAGGTAGCCCCGGCATTCTTCAGCCTAAACGGCATAACTTGATAGTAGTAAGTACCCCACGGCGTAGTAAATGCATTTTTCTCTCTGTCCTCGGGCGCTATCAGAATCTGGTTATACCCGAAAAACCCGTCCATGAAGGATAGCAATGCATAGCCCGCAGTGAAGTCCACTAACTCATCAATGTGTGGTAAAGGAAAATCGTCATTCGAACTGGCTCTATTCAAATCCCGGAAGTCCACATACACTCGAATTCTACCATCCTTTTTTGGCACTGGGACGATGTTAGCCAACCAAGTCGGATATTCAGATACTAACAAGAAACCTGCCTCGATCTGCTTGGTGACAGCTTCTTTTATTTTCAACACCCAATCCTGATGGATTCTTCGCAATTTCTACTTGATAGGTCAGGCCTCAGGGTCAAGAGGGATCCGATGATATACAATCTCAGGATCGATTTTAGGCATGTCTTCATAGGACCACGCGAAAACATCTTTGAAATCTTTTAATAAAGCGACTATGCGCTCGCACTCCTCCAAAGACAACGTGGACCCGATCTGGACCAGACACGGATCCTTCTCAGTACCTACATTAATAAGAATGATTTCATCAGCACAGGGTTTTGCAAACCTCTCATCCTCTTGATTAATCAAGTTTTTCAAAACCAAAGGAATTCCTTCCTCTTTGTTTTCTTTAAAATTCTGAAAATCTTGGTTAATACAATAAATAAGCGGCACAGAGAAATACTCAAAATCGACAGCGCTTTCATTCATAAGGTCCAACTCTTTAGTTAGAACCGACTCAAAAGCAAAAGAAAATGAGGACCTGAACAAGACCTTGGCATTCGGGTTATCACCCCCAGGAATACCAAACTTAGACTCAGAAGAACCAGAATCTGATTTTGACTCCACAGCCTCTGTGGAATCAGATTCTAGCTCATCACCTGACTCAGAACTAGATAAGTAGCCCTCTTCCAGCTACCAAATAAGAGATGGTGCCTCCGATGCATCCAAAATGTTGCTAGATGGGTTCACACTGGGTTGGTCCCCAATTATGGAGATGGTAAGGTTATCCCTCAAGTTCTCTGAGTTAACCGGAGGATTTATTAGGAGATACGCCAATGCTGCCCCTATTCCAAGCTCACTGTTGTCGGAGTCATTTTCCATGCTCTGTTCAACTTCAGTACTTGCCTTAGCCTTTTCCACGGCATCACTATCTTGCAATTACAGGTCGAAGAAGATTTCAAAGGCGGAGATAGACTACTTTGCAAAATTCATCCAGGGCTCGGGAAAGCTGTAAAAGGGGAAATCTTCTCCCTCCCGAACAAAGAAACCATTCAGCGTTCCCCGAATTGGCCTATGAATGAGCTTGTAGTGTTTCCCGGCCTGCTTGGCTCTGGCTCTGCCTGTCATCTCTTCTCTTTTCCTGATCCAGTCTTCTTTAGTGGGTACATATCCCAGACCAAAGGCATGTGCATTATGTGACACATTGGCCAATGTCGTGACGCCTTCCGGACACTTCTTTCAAACCCCATTCCTGGCAGATGCTGCAGTTTGTTCATGACATAGATAGATTGGATGCTGACATACATACCCTCATCAATGGCTAAGATGGTTTGCACTACTCGGGCCTCGGCTAAAGTGAACCCTGAGAGGAATACATCCTTCTCGCCATGAGCGATCTCCAGCACTGGTGTAGTTACTTTTGGCGGTGGGTGAATGGATGAATTCCCAAAAACAATCGCCACTCTTTTCTCGTGAGGGTACTTTAACATTTAGTAGAGGGTGGAGGAGACAACTATCACCAGATGTAACCAAGGTCTCCCTAGCAGTAAGTTGAAGGTGGCTGGGACATCCAAGACATGGAACTCGACATCCTGCTAAGCCTACCTAGACTCTGATTTGTATTATGCCCATGACCTCCCTGCTTGAATTATCATATGCCCGGATTATTTGGGCTCTGGGCACAAAGTTTGTCAGTCTAAGGCTGATGGCATAAGTTATGCGAGAAGGACAGACAATAATAGCTGAACCGGTGTCTATCAACACCACTGGTACCCATATTTCCCTGCACTCAACAGCTATGTACAGGGGTTTGTTGTGAGCCAAGCCTTCCGGCGACAGTTCTTTGTTAGAAAGGGTTAGGGTTGGCCTGGCACCACCTGGGAAGACCAATCCCACAAGTCGTTTAGGGGTAGTGTCAATGGACAATTTAGCTTTGTCCATTGCTGACAGTACTACCTGTCGATGCACCCAGGAGGCCATGAGAAGACCCCAAATTGAGATGTCAACTTGGATTTTCTTCAGTTGCTTCAACACTGCCTCTTCTTCTAACTATTTCTCTTTCTGTTTCTTAACCACTCTGTCTTTCCTAGATGCCTCAGTTTGATCTAAGTCCGGTGGCCTGAAATACCACCCACTTTTTGTCATGTGATCTATCTCTTCCGCATACCACGTGTTGTTTGGGAGGCACTCACCCTAGTCCTCGTCAGTGTGGGCCAAAAGTAGATCATCATCCTCCCACCATACACCTCCGGCAGCCAACAAACAATTGTCTGGCGCCGTTTCTATCGATTTCACCTCACAGTCTTCCGCCGCAGGGTGTTGGGCCATTACAGCTTTCTGGTTGTCTTCAACCTTCTCTTGTGCAAACTGCTTCAGTGCAGCTTCTTGTTCTGTATCCACAATACTCACAATGCCCAGTTCCTGAGCTGAATTTCCCACGCCGATGCTCTCCGGCAGTTTTTCCTTTTCAACGGTCGTTTCGGCCACTACAGCAATTCTTGCTCCATTTTCCTCTAGTTTTGTTTTAGCTCATTTCTCCCTGTCTAGTTCATCACTCAACCACCTAGAGTTGTCCGTTGATCCATTCAAATCGAACCAATCAATCTACACATCCCTTTGATCTTGTTCGTCGAAGAACTGCAGGCTGTCAAAGTCCTCCTCAAGTTCCACCAAATTATCTAACCCTTGGCTCGGGCTATCCTGTCTAACCACATTGACCTCCACTATAGTTGGCAATATCACTTCCAACTGGCTTGATTAATCGGCACAATGTAGTAGCTTGGATTATACACCCCCTTAGGCAAGTCCTCAGAGCACTCAGGCAACGGACTCATACTCTCCTCTAAGGCCAACCTCATTTTTTCCTGCAACTGTCACCACTACAAGCTTAGGTTGAAGTGCAGACATGTCCGTCATGCATAAATTTGTGCTTTTAGGAATGAACATCGTCAGTCTGAATAGGTGAGAAGGGGTAAGATATACACTGGGGTCATAGGGGATGGCCAGTGTATGGATTAGATTTAGATTTTGAGGTGGGGGAACTTGATTGTGAGCCGGGAGGTTTGTAGTTACATTTGCTTTCTGGGGTGGTGCTATCACCTTATTGTCAATGAGGTCTTGAATCTCATGATGCAGCCTGAAGCATTGGTCGATGTCGTGACCATGCTGTTGGTGAAACACATAGTACTATGCTGGGTTGTGTTTCGATGGAAGAGGATCAAGTAGTAGGTGTGGCTCTAATGGTTTTGTCACACCCCAAACTCACCCCTAAAAGTTCGGGCATGACCTATGCAGATACGGACACATAACCTGAAATACATAATATATGGGGCCTGAACGGAAGCATTTACTATTACAAAATAATATAGAATAACATCCATTGAGCTAAAACTAACATGCCACGATCACATACGTGAGAGCCATTGATCTATATACATACCCATACACATAAATGAGCGTATATCCAAACATTGGTAAAGAAGGGGTATATACATACATTTTAACCTTAATTAAATAAATAAAGTGCAAGCCAAAATTTTAACAAAACTTCACATAAATGCATGGGCTTGGTCTGGGAGTCTGGACATACTGAGGTTGACAATTGAAGGGTGAGCATCAAGGGTTAAGACGGACTTCCAAGTAATTACCTACAGAACAGACATAACACAGGGTGAGCGAAGCTTAGTGAGTGATAGTACACAAATGATTCAATGCTCAACTTGAAGTATAATACATATCAATGCATGCATAAATAAAGAGGGCATAAGGTTAATTGATTCTGCACTAATTTCATAATGGCCTTAGGCCCAGTCTTGAAACATAATGACTTAAAATATAATATCTTGAAACATAATGGCCTTAAGCCCTTGAACATACTGACATCAAGCCCTTGGACATAATGTCACGAAGCCCTTGAACATAATGGCACGAAGCCCTTGAACAATTTGGCATTAAGCCCTTGAACATACTTAAATGAATTCAAGAGGTGTCTCACGCGGATTGTAGAGGTGACTCACACCGTAGCACTTTGTTTCATATCATAACAACTTATACGGAATGGCCATTGGCCTCATAACTTTCACATATGTATGGACTCAAGAGGTGGCTCGTACGAATTCTAGAGGTGGCTCGCCTTGCAGCACTTAGTTTCGTATAGCACTTTGTTCCATATTAGAAATACAGAATGGCCTCTGGCCTAATAAATCATACAGAATGGCCATAGGCCCAGATTGGCTTTAAGCCTAGTTCATATATGTATGGACTCAAGAGATGTCTCACGCGGATTCTAGAGGTGGCTCACAATGTAGCACTTTGTTCCGAGTAGCACTTTGTTCCATTCCCTTAATCAGTAGGTCTTACAGACCCAACCATTCATATCATGACATACCATACTTGGAAACAAATTCATACATATTCTTTATACTTGAATCATAATTAGAAATCATACTTGATTATACGTGGCACGTCAATAGCACTAACAAATCAATATAAAGCATTCTTGCTAGTTCCATAAAGGAATCCCCCGATACTGAGAACTTATAACATACATGAACTTGTAACATACCTAAACTCGTGCATACTTGAACTTGTAACATATGTAAACTTGTAACATACGTAAACTTGTAATATCCTTGAACCACGGTATTATTACCCCCGGGTAAGGGCCATGTGCTACGGATGTCATGAGTACTTTACATATATGGACAACTGTTCATTAAGTCAAAACGTAACATATCAGAACATAGAGCCTTTCTTGAGCCTTTCTTGTTATATCATGTCATTACAGTACACTTAGCAAGGACAAAACAGTTTACATCATAACGTGAGTCACATGACAAGGTCATTGATATTTAATTCTGTCTTCAGGTTGAGTCATCTATAAATCAATCCGTGGTCTTAACTAATTATTCATTAAGAGATGGCGTAGTTCACTTGATCTATTAATAGCATATAGACGCATACACCTTTGTTTGAGCGTTCATATATGTTACCATAGTTGACTTGTACTTAACAGAGCACTAATGGTAGCCGTTACATTATTCACATGAGTTAACATAGTTAACTTAAGTTTAACAGGACATTCCTGATAATTATTAATGAGAGATAAGCACATTTACAGATTGAATGATTTCAGAGATACGTGAATACCATGGTTCCATAGTGCTTGTACATTCCCTTTGTTCATCATGAATCACTATAGCTATCTTGCAAATAACAGAATGGTAGTTTTCTTTGTCAACAGTAATACCACTCAATAATGCCTCTAGCTTTTCCAATCAGCAGATTGTTAACTTAATTACTTGCAAGGAACAGCATATTAACGATAAAAATCATTAACGATAATTGAATGTACGACTACCGTACTACTACTCACATCGTTGTGGCGGAGCACTACTTCCCCCTGAAGCATGTCCTACACACATGCAAAGTTCACAAATTAACTTCCCTTTTTCCTTGTCAAATTACTTCCTAACTCATTACGTTTCGAATGAATTTACAGCCATCCTAAGATCATCAGAAAACTATTTTAAAAATATCAGAGGGTCGAGCACGTGAAATGGAGCCAAACATTTTTTTCAGCTTGGGCCGCACGTGCGGCTGTGAGCCCCGCACGTGCGGCGATCTGGGCAGATTACAGTTCGAAATTTCAGCAAAACTCAATTTTTGGTGAGTATTTTTTAGGCTCAAAATAGATCTTTTAATTGATGAAATATGGTTCAAAAATCATAAACATAAACACTACAAACATATATCAATCCCAACATAAACATTACAAACATTACATAACTTATCTTGACCACATCTCCAATCAACCAAATGACAAGAGCATTCCTCAATTCAACAATTGGAACACACAACTTTAATTACAACCCCAAATCTTACAAATGAAATGGGGAATTCTTACTCAAAGTTAAGAAAAGACTTAATTAAAACAAAATTCACATACCTTGAGCTTTAAACCCTACAACTCCTCTCAATTCCCCCATCTTTCCTCTTGATGAGTTTCTTCCTTTCAAACCCTTTCTTTCCTTCTCTAATTTTCTTCTCCCAGGAGATATTTGAGCTAAAAGGCTCTTAAGTCCCAATATATTATATATATATATATATATAAAGTTAAGTTATATAAGACAAACCTTAATCAATTTTATCTCTCCAAATCAAATTTCTACAAACATACTTATTAGTACATAAAAATTATGACGATCTCAAATATAAAATAAATTTCAGATTATCATGACTCTAAGGTGTTCAATTTCTGATCTGAACATCATAATTGTGACAGATATGTTTTCTTAAAACAGATATGGATCTATAATTACAAGGTTCACTTAATGAAACTTAATTTCTCATGAACCTTCACAATAAGCATTTAAAGGCACAGAATAAAGGGACTGAAAATATATCAAAAAACATATACGAGGGTCGGGTTATTACAGGTTTGAGGTGCTCTTTTTTTATCAACACCTTCATGGCTTTAGATAAGGGCATGTAGAGTTGGGTAAAAGTCCTTTAGGATCGAGCAGGGTTGTTTCAAGTTTGTGGAGCTGTATTGGCAAAGGGATTGGTGGTCTTGGTTGTGGTGGTGACAACGCTCACATCCAATGGCCGCTCAACTGTGCTACCACTAGTGGTTGCATTGGAACTACGCACAAAATGCCTTTGGCTTGCTTTTTCTCATCAGTAGTCAGCCCTTGTTTCATGGCGTCTTCAATCTGAACCCCTATCTCATGGAGCTTGGTGAATGTCAACAGAGGTAGGACGATCATTTTCTGCAACAATTTCCTATGCAAATTACAGACTACCATCCTTATCTAGTCTTTCTTGGAAGGCCATATGATCATCACTGAAGCCTTAGCCCTCCACCTCGTCACAATTCTGAAAAGCCCTCCTTCAGCTCCTGGCCCGTTGCCTCGAGATCTCGAGTTATGACCTCGATTTGTGTGTTATACGTATACTGTGCAACGAAGGCCTCGGCCATTTCCTCCCAACTCTACTTCACAGAATCCTCCACCTTCGCATACCATAAAGTTGCTATTCGTGACATGGTCTGACCAAAGAGAGAGAGAGCTTCTACAATCTGATCAGGCCCATCGGCCACAGGATGTCTGAAAATAGCCGAAGATGAACCATAGGGTCTCCGAAGCCGTCGAATCAATCAATGTGTGGCATTTTGAACCAATCTGGCAATGTCACTGCAGAGTCGGTATACTCGTCTTCTATGTTGGGAATAGAATTAACACCTTGTGCTCTCTTGAAGAGCTTCTCCAGTTTGTTGACCATAAGCACAGTCAGATCAACCTCAAACTCAAATTGAGCCTCAGTTTGATACATAGGTGCTTTGGAGGCTTGTAGCGGGATCGGGTCTACCAGATTGCCCTGATTCTTAACATGGGTAGTGGCTCCGAGTGCTGGGATACTTGTAGGAGGTGCATGAGATGCAGAAACTGCTGCCGACTGTGGTTGTTGTTGTTGCAGCCTGTTTATTACCTCAACTTGACGTGTTGTGACCTCGACTTGACGAGCAATGTCTTGCTGCATGGTTTTAACTGTTTGCTAAAGGTGGTAGATTAGTTCCTCCATGCTGACTGGGGGATATTGTGCCATCGGGATTGGCGAATGATCTCATACTAGACTAGATGTAGAAGACTATCCCTGAGCCTGACTAGATGCAGGTGAATTAAAGGGTGACTGCTGTAGAAATTGGATTGGTGAACTCTCCCTAACTCTTCTCCGTCTAGTAACCGATGGGAGCGAAGTAAAGAGGGTTTGTCCCCTAAAAAGATCTCTGGCTTTGCAAAGCCTTCTAACTCGGGTCCAAAGCGCTTGGGGGATATCTGAACTTTCCCAAGCTATGGTGTTAAACTACCTAGCAAAAAGAAATAAAGAAAAAAAAAAGCAGTAATTAGAAACCGCACAGCATCTTAGCTTAGATGTTAACAACACACAGATGTAATCAAAGCTATAGGACTGCACTCAACACTGAATTCTGCCCCAAAAATGAATACCCAACTTGCAACTGATACGCATATTCCTGTACAGTTTCATTGTAAAGCACATACCAGTTAAGTGAGAACCAAAACAGCCCTATGAGGGGGTAGGGTTACCCTATCCTAGTTTCGTTGCGAACTAGGGTTCACTATTCAAACAAAGTGGTTTCACATAATCCTATATTCGAGTGAGCATCTTGTCCTAGTTTGGAACAGTCTCTACGGCTTTCGATATGCAACTAGGCCAAATGGTCAAAAAGGTACCTTAGCAAGACTACCTAATATACCTCTCGCACCTAATACCGAGAAGTAAAAGGAGGATCAAACGGTACAACGATAGTCCAGATCCAAGGGTTGTGCTCCCATCATGGCAAAGCTCATGACCGGTTAGCCTTTTGGCAAGCTTTTTAGGCAAGCCCCCGGCAAACCGTCCAGGAATAGCAGATGGTAAACATAGTGACTTAAACGCACCAATGCAAATGCAATGCAAAGAAACGTATAAGTATAGATAAAATTTCACATCATAAAGTTCAAGTCAAGTTCTTTAATTCCCCAACAGAGTCGCCAAAAACTGTAGCTCGACTTTTTTGCGCCCCCTTTCAGAAGTCGAAATAAGCCCTACAGTATTGAACTTCAGCGGTTCTGAATCTGATCTTACAAGTGCAATATGAAATAAATAAACACCAAAGAGTCCAAATTTCGCAAATCTTTTGAAAAATCGATTTTGAATCAAATTGCCAAAAATGGACTGCTTTGCCAGATACAGAGTCTCCACCTAAATATTTTTGAAAAATTTAGGAAACCCATGACTCATGCCAAAGGCCACGTGTCCGTCATCACCAAGATTGTATCAGCTCGGAAACTTAGGTACGAGAGGGGAAGGTCATGAATTGAGCATCCCTGCTCGCCCGATCAAAGATTGGCCTCTACTAATCATGATATGAATCTTATTTACATTATATGCTCTTGTTTCGGTTTATTAGGCTAGCATTACTATGTGATGCAAACATACACAAGTATAGGCCAATTTGCAAGAATTGAAACACTTGATTCATGTTTGTTTTGAAAATTGTTTCGAATATGTACCACTTGAAAAAGTGATCGCCTATGAACATTACTCAAATTATTCCAATTCAAGCAACTAGCCTTCATCCACAGGCATTCAAGCAATTTATCACTTAAGCAATTAGCCTTATGGAAAGCATGCTAAACATGGCAACAATCATATTCATGTAATATGCTAAAGAAGGTAAAGGCTCACCTAGTACTCCAAGCTAGAAGAAAGATGAGTTAGAAAAATGCATGATCCTAACTTATGTAATATGACTAACGCGATACATGCGATATGCAACTAATAGTCTACACTACTAATATGACATATGAATCAATTAAATAACATGCGGTCTAAGCACATATTCAAATAAGCACTAAACTAATAATGAAAGTTAGAATGATGAATCGAGCCTCGATGCATGCAATACAAGTGGATGCAAACATGAAGTATGCTAAACAAAACGTGATGCCCATAAACTAACCATCATAAACTAGTAAATAAAAGGGAGAAAGATGTGGGGTTAGAAGACATACACGTTATTACAACATTGCACTCTCACAAAGGAGAATGCAAATGGATTAACTAACTAACTAAAGCTAAGCTAATTATTACAAAACAAATTAAATTAGCTAAACTTCTTAACTAATTATTACAACAAATGAATTAACTATTCTAGTTAACTAAAATAATTACAAGACAAAAATGAACAACTAGTTAACTAACTAATTAATTATAACACTTTACAAAATTAACTAGCTACAACTAATTAATTACAACAAATATCTAAGCTAAATATTTAAACTAAACATGCTCGGTACGCGAGGAATGCTCATATGCTCGGTTTCCACCCGAAAAGCCACTATTTTGCTTCCAGAAGGTCTCTGTTGCATAGTAGAAAACCAACACCTTTGTCCACTTCTAGAATAGCTCTACTCTGCTCAAAAAACACATTGCTGGATTTTGCATTAGTGGCCGGCCAGCCAGGAGTGAGGCCCTGCAGGCCATAGAAAGTGGCCTACCGGCCATTGCTGCAGGGTTCATCTTGTTGTAATAGAGAACAAATAGAGCATGCACAAGGTATTCTAAAGCGTTGTCTGCACAACTCACCCCTCCTTATCATGAACAAATCAAAGGAGAGACAAAACTTGGTCCATAAACCATCAACTCAAGCAATTTCATTGCATGATGGCTCATGAGCCAAAATGTGCAAGTTTAATAAATGTAACAAAACAAGACTCAAACCTCCTCCCTTTCATGAATTGATCAAGGGAAGTGGCGACCTTGGAAACTTGAATCATTTCATCCCTAATGAGTATGAAATGCCTCAAGCTTCCATGTGTTCAAATAATGTCCGATTGAACACAAAACCAATTATTATCTTACACCGTTTTAGTCTCATTTTAATTACCAATCATCCTTTAATTCATTGAGTCCAATGGTGAGTTTAAGTCCTCTAAATGAAAGAAGGCTCAAACCAAGTGTTGTCTTGGGCATGAAAGAGACATCATACGTTGGTAATGAATGCCAAAGGGATTAAACCATTAAGTATGACATCTCAATCTCATACTTAAACAAACAAGTTGTTTGAAACCACTTTCAAAGAAAAACAAAAGCCAAGAAAGGAGGGAGGTTGCAGAGGTGATTAAGAGTGATCACAAGTATGGAAAGCCATAAATAAGTGCAATCAACTCAAATAAGATGGTGTCTAAGGCCTAGAACACCAAACTCAAGAGGACAATTACACTATAAGCATACAAAACAAAGCTCAAATGCAACTATCAGCCAAAAATAGTGCTAAAACAGTCTAAAAACAATCCTAAAACATGCTGGAATTAAGACAAAAATAGCTAGATTAATATGCTAAAACATAGCACAAGCTAGGCTAGTAAGCAAGCAACAAGGAGGGGAGGCTAACCCCTCCAAATTTGGACTTCAAAATATGATTTTGGTCACTGAAATAACTCTGAAAAATAGTGTTTAAAAACTCAAAAAAAAATTAGTAAAAGGATGGGAAACATAAGGGAAAAAGCCTCCAATACAAGGTGCAAAGAAGGATGAACCACCCCTCAGCCTTTAATGGCCTTAAAACCCAAGTTTTAGCCCAAAAATATAGAGTTTTTACAGCCCAAAAGCAGTTGGAAAATAACAAGAAAAAGAGTAACTAAAGCAAGTAAAGAGGCAAAGCTTTATACCTTTGAAAAGGAAAACCAATTCCAAGCAGTAAACTAAGGCAAACACACCCTCAAAAGCTCAAACAAGTCTCTAAGATACCTCAACTCAAAGATGAAGAGGTTTGGTCAAGGGTGTATAGGCGAAGATGAAAGATATTTAGGCTAAAGTGTAGAAATTTGCTAGAGAGAGAGCGTATTGTAGAGAGAGGAAAAATTTTGCTCAAAAATTTTTCTAAACTTAAAACATGAGAGGGAAGTCCTCTATATATAGAAAACATGAATTTCCATCGAGAACATCTAGCCATACACGTGGGAGCAGATGCAAGCATCTGTGCAAACAACTGGCACAACTGTCACAAAATATCTATAAAAGACACTGGTGACCGGCCGACCATCACTGGTGGCTGACAAGCCACATCAGTGGTCGACAACCAAGAGTGATGGTCGGAAGCCCAAAAGAGGTGGCCGGCAGGCCACCAAAGGCTGCAGGCTTGAAGAACCAAGCTTTGGTTAAGAATGAGGAAACAGGGGTGTAGTGTTTGAAGGGCTCAAAGTTGTGACATTCCGCTGAGGACTTCAAGCACTTGACAAGCATGTAGACCCATCATTGGGTGTGCAACCGATGGCGTCCAAGTTGTAAGGGCAGTCAAAAATAGGGTGTCTACATAAACACTTAGTTTTATTTCATTTTCATCCCAAGGTTGAAGTACATGGTACTTGTAATGTGAAAAGAAGAGGATGAGTTAGCAAACTCTTAATAAGCTTACAATTGGGTTATTAGGGTATTGTAAATTACAGGGGTACTCTCAGTAAGCTTACCTATGTGAGTGTAGGAGGTGGTGCTACTTCCTATGAGTTCAAAGGCTTGACTCTAGAACACTCATGAAACAGGATATAGACACAAGACCAATCCACGTGTCAATTTGTTTGAATACTGGAGGTAACCTGTGTTGTACGTGAGACATGTCTGGTTAGTCGTATAAGATTGCTAGTTCAAAGACAAGTCTACTATGCCATCTTGACTAACTTTGAGGTGTCTTCACTAAGTGAATGATTCAAATTGTAAGATATCTTCACCTATGCGTAAGGCTGCCAAGTGAACCAAAAATCATCATCTGGTATTTTGAAAATGGTGGGGGAATGTTGGGGAATTTTCAAAATGGTTTTCAAATTTTATAGTTTAATTTTTGGGTGTTTTCAAAACCTTCCTTGTTTTTCTTTGGAAAGCTTGAAATAAGCTTAGGAACTTTGTCCCACGTTAGAAAGAGAGCAAAACATGGAGCACTCAATAAAGTGCAATATGGAATATTCCTTTGAATATGGAATTGTGAGGTGAAAGTTAGTATGCATACACCAACACCGCAAGGATGGTGCGTCGTACCATTCGCACACGCACACGCATGCGCGGTATGGGCAGTGGGTTACGTGGCATTTGATGGCGCACTTTGCATGGACACAATGGCGCAATGAGGGCGCTGTCCTATGTGCATCAGACAGGTTGGAGCAATGACGTGGATCCAACGTGGGATGGGTAATGTGGAATACAGTTAGCTCCACATGGCAGTGATGTGGCGTCCGTTGGCAATGAGTCAACCAACCGATCAAACGGTTGCGTGTCCGATCTGGAGCGATTTGATCATAGCCGTTGATTAGAGATGCGGGTGATTATAGGGATGAGATGGCACCCAATCGTGATCAAGTGTGACAATCAAGGTAGCTATTCGGTGTGAGAATGATCTGCACCATAGATCGTCGATCCAATAGTCAAATCTGATATGCGATCAAGGGACATGACCATTCGATCAGATGTATCAAGGCCTATAAATAGGATATGAATTCAGCCATTTCATTCCATCCAAAATTTAGAAAGCATTCCTGCAAAACTCTCTCTCTCTCTCCCCTTCTTGATTTAGAGTTTTCGATCAAGAATTTCTTAAGCAAATTTATGCTTTTCTTACTGGTAATCAAGTTCTGCAAATTTGATTATTGGTGTCTTGGTTTTCTTGATTATGTCAAGAGTATTCTAATTTATTGTCGTCAATGTAGACACCGATAAACTTGATCTTTAGATCAGGCTTCATTATATCCTGGAGGCGAATTTACTGTAACCCCCTGCACACCTTTTGCTGGGTGCAAATATTGTCTTTAGAAAAGCGACCAAGTAACACGACTTGAAGCACAAAATTTTCTGTTCGACATAGACAAGATCATCGCCAAGTTTTAAAGACCCAAAGACCAGCAACTGAAGAATTCAAGGCGAATTGTTCTAACAAGAACTAAATTAACCAAAAATGAACTGTAAGGACTGAATTAAGAAAAAATAAATTTTAAAGATCAAAGTGAAAATTTACCAATACTTTGGAGGCAAAGCAAAATTTATCCTCATTTCATTTTTATCGATTATTTTTAATATATATATATGGTATATATTCCTACATATATTAGGTATTGATTTCCTAGATATATTAGGTATTGCCATAGTTAGGTCTCTTATAGGATACTCTTCCTTATAGTTAGATTTCTAGTAGGATACTCTTTCTCAACCTATATATACAGGCCTTCTATTGTATAGAACAATTCATTCAATACAATACATATTATTTCCTCTCTCTCTCTCTCTCTCTCTCTCTCTCTCTCTCTCTCTCTCTCTACTATTCTAACATGGTATCAAAGCTATAGGTTAAGCTCTTGGTGTTCTTCACCTTACTAGCGGGTGGCAACCTTACCTTAGCCGCCCGCCAGACCTCAACCTATTCTATTGTCATATTTTTCTTTCAATATCGCTTCGTGATGATCCCTTCCTCTATCCGCTTGTTTATTTCTACCCCAAATATCTCCATCATATATATATATATATATATATATTTGCTTGTCATCCACTTTTTTTTTTTCTATTCCACTTTCTCTTTCCCTCTGTTTCAACCTCAAATAAGTTTCTATCTTCAAACCTATTTGAGTTTGAGGGGGGTATTATACCAACATCATGGTGAACATGGTTATACACCATCCAAACTCCCTAAGTCGTCTCCCTTGGCACACTCTCTAAGCCATCTTTTTGGTGCAGATTGTGGCCATCCCAGACATGGTTCGGCCAGATAGTGACAGCTTCTAGGCCATGGTCAAGCCCATTGGCCTCAGGATATCAGAAAACAGGTGGAGGTGCACCCTTAGGTCTCCAGAGCCATCAAAGCGGTCGATATGTGGCATTTTAAACTGGTCCGACAATGTCACCGCTGAGTCGGTATAACCATCCTCTATGTGTAGAATGGAATTCACACCTTGAGCCCTCTTGAATAGCTTCTCAAGCTTACTGACCTTTAGGCCGGTTGGGTCCATCTCAGATTCAAAAGGTGTATCTGTTGAAAAGGCCGGTGCCTTTGAAATTTGTGATAGAACTGGTAGCGGAACTGGTCCTGTTGGGGCGTCCGTATTTTCCTGGACATTTGCAGTCTCCCCGAGTGGTAGAACTCTAGGTAGGGTTGAGGGTAGATGTGAAGCAGATGCTCCGGTTTGCTATTGTAGCTTGGTAATTAACTCTGCCTGTTGGGCCACTACTTCTGCTTGACGTGCAACCACTTCTACCTGGCAGGCAGCATCCTGCTACATGGCTTGCATAGTCTCCTGGAGCTGACGCATCATCTCCTCTAAGCCTGCCATATTGTGTTGGTCCAGCTGAATAACAGGTGTATCTCCCTGAGGTAAAAGTAGATATCTCAACCCAACTGCGCACAGGTGAGATGGATAATGACCGCTGATCCGAAGATTGTTGAACTGATGATCTGTGCTTGACTGGCCCTTTTACCCTGCCTCTGGCGAAGGAACACTGATTTGCCCTTGAACTGAATCTCTGACCTGACAAAGTCTATCAATACAAGTCCGGTGTACTCGGGGGATATTGGAGCCTTTTGAAGTTATAGTTCTATGACTACCTATCAAAAGAGAAAATAGGCAGCATCTCAGCCCAATTTCACCAGAACAGATTTGAGCATAGCTGAATGACTGTACTCTTTACTGAATTTTGCCCAAAATTCTGCCTGTAAACTGATACCCTCAAGTAAAACTGATTCCAAAATACTGATGTCCGCAGGCCTGATACCCAAACTCGCAAACTGATACATGCATTCCTGTAGAGGCCAACTTTAAAAGCACATAATCAAAGCAAGTAAGAGCCAAAACACCCCTATGGAGGGGTAAGGTTTCCCTGTCCTATTGTCAGGAGCTAGGGTTTCACTACACATGCAGCGGTTTCAAACAACCTATAATCAGGTAAGTAACCTGTCTTAGCTTGGAATGGTC
Organism: Camellia sinensis; assembly: GCF_055761805.1. Lineage (NCBI taxonomy): Eukaryota > Viridiplantae > Streptophyta > Magnoliopsida > Ericales > Theaceae > Camellia > Camellia sinensis. The sequence goes on along the minus strand of NC_138971.1, from coordinate 119,840,094 downwards.
ACTACAGTTTCCAATATGCACTAGGTCGAATGGTCAAAAAGGGTGCCCCAGTAACAACTGGGGTTTGTGTTACCGTCGTGGCAGAGCCTGCAACCGGTCAGCCTTATGGCATGCTTCTCAAAGCAAGCCTTCGACAAACCGTTCAGGAATAGCATACGGCAAACACGGTGTCCTAGGCGCACCAATGCACATACAATGCGAAGAAACACATAAGTGTAATCAAAACAAGATATTATGAGTTCGAGTCAAGTTCTCTAAATCCCCAGCAGAGTCGCCAGAAACTATAGACGCACCCTCAGGCTTTGCTTCTACAGTTCGGACTCAAATGTCACGGTTCTGAATCTAATCCTGCAAAGTGCAATGCGAGACTGATAAATCACCAAAGAGTCCAAATCCAGCAAATCATTTTGGAAAACTAATTTTTAAGAAAGAAGTGCCAAACATGGACTACTTTGCCAGATACAGAGTCGCCACCTAAATATTTTATTTTGGGAGAATTTAGGAAACCGTGACTCGTTCCCTAAGGCCACGTGTCCGTCATCACCAAAGTTGCCTCGGCTCGGGAACTTGGGTACGATTGGGAAAGGTCATCTATGAGCACCCCCGCTCGTCCGATCAAAGATCGGCCTATACTAAGTATGATATCTTGTTTTTGAAATCATATGCGTTCTTATTTCGGTTATTAGCTAGAATTTACTATGTGATGCGCACAACACACAATTATAGACTAGATCGCCTAATTTGGAATAAAGCATTGCATTTTCATTTGTTTGAAAATGGTTTGAAGTTTGCTACTCGCGAGTAGGCTAAAATGCGGATTTCAATGAATTGTCCCAATTCAAGTAATCCAACCTTCACCCACAGGCATTCAGGCAGTTAATCACATAAGCAAATAGCCTCATGGCAAGCATGCTGTTATGGCAATATTAACACACATGCAGTATGCTAAAGCGTAAACACTTACCTAGTACTCCGAGCCAAAACAATAGCTAATTAGTAATCAATGCATGATCCTAGCTATGCTAAGATGCCTAATGCAACACATGCAAAATGCAACTAGAATAGGCTCGGCCATCTAAGAATGGCATGTGAAATGTGACAACTCGATACACGTATTCAAGTTGGAATTGAAATGCTACGGGGTTAGTATGATGCGCCAAGCCCGGTGCATGCAATACAAATGAATGATGCAAACATGCGAGCATAAGGATGCTAATTGAAACATGACCTAAAACTAACCATTGAAAGCAGGTAAGTAAAAGGGAGAAAGACGTGGGGTTGGAAGACATTCACACACTCACGCACACTTATTACAAAATTGGCCCTCTCGACGGAGGGTCTGAATAAATAATACAAACCGAATAAATAATCAACTACCCTAGCTAATTGAACATTACAAAACCCTTAACTAATTTAACAAATTAATTAAGCTATGAAACTAAAGAGGCCGCCACAGCTCCGCCTCGGAATGATTGAATGATGCATGCTCGATCGCTTCGCTCGGAAACCCGTTGCCATGCCACATGTTGTCTCTGTTTGCACTGTTCTATACCCTTGAAAATTGCACAAGTCCCAAAGATGCTTCCGAACCACTCCCTGCACACTGTGAGATGTCACCGGCCAAGATATAGGAACACCGGCCATGTGGAATTGGTCACCAACCATTTGTGAGGATCTCGGCCAACAATGTTTAGTCGATCGGCACTAAAGATGGCCGGCCAGCCATATCTTCCTGCAGAATGCTGTTTTGCTGCAGCAGAAGACAAACAGAGCATGGCAATGCATTTTCAAGGCAATGTGTGCACAAACACCCCTTATCATGTTTAAGGCTCAAAGGAGTGTAATGCTTGACCCTTGGGCCACCAATGATGCATTCCAATGCATGATGGCCAAAGGAGCCAAGTGTGCAAATCAATATGGAATGAATGCACCAAAACACACATATGCCTCACACTCTATCATGTTGGATCAAGAGTGTCGGTGGCCGAGGATTGAAGCACGTTTCGTCACTTCGAGTATGAAACGTCCCTCGTTCCTCGTGTTTGGTTTGACACCCCAAACCAAACACAATGCAATGCATGCAAGTATGCCAAATACAATGTAATGCATGCAAACAATGTAATGTAACATGAGCATACCAACTCAACGCAATGCAATGCAACCTAAGCTAATGTAACATGAGCATGCCAAGTATGCAACAATGTTTTGTAATGCAACTAGCTAAACATCATGCAATATACCAAATATGCAAACATGATACAATACAAGCATGCAAATATCATGAAAGTAACACATGCTCAAATGGACTTAAACCAAAAGGGCAGGCCTCAGCCATGCCCAAATCAATGGCCAAAATGGTGAAATGATGGCTTGAAAAGTAAGGAAATGCATGCTCAATGCATTGGCCCGTGGCTTAAGCATAATAGTACAACTCTCAAACATGATGAAGATGTGACAAATGTGAGAATGTAACAATGAAGCAAGCTCTGAAATTACATTCCAAAGGATGCTAAATCATGAAAATAGCTCAAAGAAAGCATGTCAAGAAGCTTGAAACACAAAGCTAGTCAAGGGCTTTACACTACAACCATACTAAGTAATGCTCAAATGACCTAAAGCACTCAAAATAGACCTAAGGCAGGTCAAAATGGTAGCAAAAACATGCTGGACTCGCAACAAAGATGGCAAGAAATATAGGCTCCTGAATTAGCTCACAAGCAAGGCATAATGGCACAACTCTTAAACACAATTAAAGAGTGATAAATATGAGAGCATGGAAGAAGTTTATGGTCTGAAATTACCTACCAAATGATGCCATATCATGCAAATAACTCAAATATGACATGCTAGGGGGCCCAAAGTGCAAGGCTAGCAAAGCCAAATACACTATAGCTATACAAAGCGAGCCTCAAAAGGCCAAGAACAATCAAAACAGTCCTAAAGCATGTCAAAATAATGCTAAAACATGTATGAAGTATAGCCAAGACAAACTAGCATGAAGGGCTAAAACATCAAGTAAGCTAGGCCAATGGGCATGTTTACACTACACCTACCAAAGCCAAGCATGAGATGACTTCACCAACTAAAATCAAAGTCAAGGCATGTTAAATAATGACCAAAAACATGCTGGAATGGAACCAACACATGCTAGAAAGATAAGCCAAAAGCTTAAGCATACAAGGCTAGTTTGCAAGGATTACACTATAAGTGTAAAAAGCATGCATGGGGTGAGCAAGACAGCCCAAAACAGAGTTATGGCAGATCTGGAAAGTCACAAAAATAAGCCTTAACAAAGCCTTCAAGAAGTAGAAACACATGCTCTTTTGGAGGGCCATCAATACAAGCAAACAAGAGAAGAGGAGGGGGGACAACCCCCTCCTATTTTGAGCCTCAAAACAAGTTTTCTACTACTGAATTTCCTCCGGAATTCAGTGGTTTTAAGGCCAAGAGATGTTTGAAAATTTTGAAAGTTAGCTCACAAGGCCTTACAAGCCAAGGAGCAAAAGGGAGGACAACCCCCTAGCCAACCAAGGCACAAACCAAGACTTTTAGGACTAAAAAACCAAAGGAAAAATAGAGGTTTTTGTAGTTCAACACCACGCCAAAAAATAGCCCCAAAGTAGTGTGCAAAGGTGGTGAAGTAATTGTGCAAAACAAATACAAAAGAGGAGAGATGCTTACCCTTGTAGCACAGCAGCAAAAGGGTTCCAAACTCTTAGCTAAAACCAGCTTTTGAAGCTCAAAATGATCCTCAAAGAACCTCAGCCCAATGGTTGTTGAGTTTGATCAAGGATGCCTAGGCAAAGGTGAGGTATATCTTCAAGTATACCTCTTGCATGCACACAAGGTCAAGAAGGAGAACAAGCTTGAGTGAAAAGCTGAACTTTTGCTCTGAAATTTCTAGAGAGAAAGAACTTTACTAGAGAGAGAGGCTTCTAAAACTTGTTCAAGAAGTTCCTCTTTGAAAATGAGAGATATAGCCTCATATATAGCAAAAATGAGCTCAAGGTCGAAAATATCTGATTATAGGACAGCTGGAGGTTGCTGGAAATAGCTGGAGGAGAAATATCTACCAATTCTGGGCTTTCTGGACACTTATGGCCGACCGACTATCTTTGGTGCCGACCGGCCATCATTTTTGGCCGATAAGGTTCACTTTTGGCCGACCTATGGCCGATGAGGTCAAATTGTGGCCGATGCACTTCCATAGAGGCCGATGGAAAAAATTAGCCTTGGTCCCTGACTTGAAGCAAGCATAATTCCTTCATCTGGACTCCTTTTCAGGTCATTCTTGAGCCTAAATTGTAGCCCCGAAAGTGTTCTTTCCAAATTTGGCAGCCTTAACTCAAAATTCCATTTGTGTTAAGAGATGTCCCTCTTTTAGTGAAGGTTTCTCAGTTTCAATCCAACTGGAATGATGCCCAACTTCAACCAATCATATCTCCCCTATCCGGATACGACTTTAGGAGATTCTTAAGTGAAAAATGAAGCCCCGGAAGTAAGATTTCCAATGGTGGTGGCCTCATAGCTGAAATCCAAGTATTCAAAAGGATAGGCCTGATTTAGCGAGGGTTGCTCGACTCTCTCTTAGCGATTCATGCCCATCTTCTTCTCCAACTAGGTTTCTTCCATCTTCTCCTCTTTTCTTCAACTCCAAACCCCTAAGCAAGGTGTTTTGAAAGATTTTTCAGAGATTTCACCTCTCTTTCATTCATTTCCACTTTGTCCTTGCTCGGTTTACCAAAAAGCGCAACATTTTAACAAAATGCGAGCGTCGGAACATCGTAGGAACCTATTTTCAAAAATGTTTTGAAAGAGAGGGTTTTAAGGTCTAAAAACCATTCACAATAGTTTTGGTCCACAAGGGGTGTGAGGTTTGGATTTGAATCTATCTTTGCTGAAGAAATCGAACCCTTACACTGCACAACTTTCACCAACAAGTAAACCATCAGTGGTGCCCAAGTCTTAAGGGCGGTCAAAAATGGGGTGTCTACAACTCCCTATAAAGCCATCTCCTTTGGCGCACTCTCTAAGTCGCCCCATTGCTGCTCCTTGGCGCACTCTCTTATAAGCTGCCTCCTAGTGCACTCAATCATCTATTGCCATCATCGTTTAACACCATGTCATAAGTTATATGTGTGCTACACTTACTGGTTCAACACACATTCTCTACATCGGTTCGGCATGACCCTTTTAAACTGTCTCAACATTGATTCCGGTTAGCCAATCTCTACAACGGTCCGACATGACCCTGTAAACTATCTCGACATTGATTCTGGTTAGCTCCTACAATAGTCCGGCATGACCATAAACTGTCTCCTGGCATTAGTTCCGACCTTTGATCTATTTCAAGCGCCCTTGCGCTCCCGTTTGGATTTTGCAATCTGTTTGCCTTTGATTTTATTTAGTTTATTTCATGTTTTAGTTAATCTCTCCAAACTCAAGATGTTTGTCTTCCTTAAGTTTGAGAAGGAGTGTTAATGTATATATGGTATATATTCTTACATATATTACATATTGATTTCCTAGATATATTAGGTATTGCCATAGTTAGGTCTCTTATATGATACTCTTTCTCATAGTTAGATTTCTAGTAGGATACTCTTTCTCAGCCTATATTAACATGCCTTCTATTGTATAGGAAAATTCATTCAATACTGTAAATCAAAGTATAACGCAGCGGATAAAAAAATTTCAACCCATACCTTAATGACAGAGCCTGAAGCGAAGAATCTCGTAGGTAAATCACATGCTTCTAGAATGTGAACAACGAACCCAGTAGTGGAGTGATACTACAAAATGAGTATCACCCACACAAGTCACAGTGCAAAATGGCTTGATTGTTGTTTAATGGGAGAGAGTCAGTATGGGAAAAACATACGTTGTTTCCTTATACCCATATCCTATATATCATATCAGATATATATTATAAATATATCATCTATCCATATCAGTTGATATGATAGATATAGATATCATAAGTGGTTATTCAAATAAGTTTTGAATTCAAATTCAAACTTATATGGATAAGGTTCAAAAGGTTCAAAGGGTCATGCCACATGGGCATCCAATTTCTAACAAATACAATACATATTATTTCCTCTTGCTCTCTCTTTCTCTACTATTCTAACAATTACATTGTTAGATTTTATTTTTGGCCTTATATTGCTCTTCATCTGTTTTGGTCAAGTTGTAGTTTGTTACTCATTTTGTTCCATTTTTTCTCTACAATGACAAAACTTGGTGAAAAACAATCATTTAATGGGATGGACACAAATTGGATTGATTCGATTTTAAAGTAAATCAAGAATTGATCGTTAAATTTATATAATTGGATCAAAATCAAATTATAGAAATTGGTTTGGCTTATTTCGGTTCTATAGTTCTAGAAAATTTTGGGGGTCTTTGGGAAGATGGTTGGGCTAAAATAGGTCACTAAAAAACAAAATAGGCTAAAATAGTTAATAAGACAAAATATCATAACCAATGCATAATCATTTCACTTCTCACAACCATCAAATCAACTATAAAAAAAAAATCAACCAACTTTCAAAACAGCTTTTTTAGCCAAGCTAAAATACCAAAATTGTCAAATAGCCAACTAAAATAATCAACTTCCCAAACAAAGCTTTTATATAATAAAAAATATAACATATTTTATAATACTAAACAAAATAACAACAATTAGTATAGTTAGATTGTTTAGAATTTGTCAATTTCAAAATATTTAATTAATCCCAGGGGTTGGTGTTGTGGTCAAGGCCTGGGACTTGGGGGTATACTTCCTCTGTGGTGTCAGGTTCGAAACCTTTCAGGTGCAAACAATTTCTTGCAGTTAGTCCATACTTTTGCCTCAACTTCAATTGGGTTCTCTCCTAATGGACAGTGGATTAATCTCCCAAATTAGTTGGTTGGGTCACTTATTGACTTATCACGAGCAAAATCCGCTTTACCCCTTGTAGTTTAGGCCATTTGCACTTTACCCGCTATCATTTTTAAATAGCCACTTACCCTTTGTCGTTTTGGACTAAAGTGCAGCATTAATACTAGTGACAAAAAATGTAAAATGACCTTAATACCCTTATTCTTATTTTCTTTCTTTTTCTTCTATTTTTTCATTATATCCCTTTGTGAAAAATGATTTGTAGCTCGAACTTTAGCCCCTCAAATGGCCCAAATGTGCTAGTACCCTCTCTCTCAATTTTGGACTCACACGCATAGACCCTTTGTCTCTTCTCTCTATCTCTCTCTCAAACATAAAGTCTCTGAAATCTTCCTCCTCTCAAATGACAAACCTTCTTTCTCTCATCTTTTCCTCCTTTCAAACGCAGACACTACCTCAAACCTCTCTCTCTCTCTCTCTCTCTCTCTCTGTCTCTTTCTTACAACTTCGCCTTTATCAAATCAACGCTGGAGCCATCGGAGCCCACAAACTGGTAGCTTCCTCTCCAACGCTGGAACTATAATGCCCTAAAAATTAGCATCAATTTATTAATTACCAGTCCATTATTATCATTCAATTCCATAACCTTAATAAATTTACCAGTAAATAAGGATAACAAATTATAAATCAAAAGCCTATCTATTTCTCGCACGTCAAATTATAGTGCAAGAAACTATAAAAAAAAAAATTGTCAAATCGCCCTAGAGACTTACACATTTCAAGGTTAAGGCCCTTGATCACAAAGAAAATAAAATTCCATCTTGCAGGTAAGCTCGTAGTTAAAACATATAACATCAAAAGAGCTTCAGTGCTCCATCTAGAACTTCGTATACTTCTCAACGAACGAGTCACACTTTGATCACTTGAAATTTAGAAATATCCAACCCATAAAATGAGAGTGAGAGTGAGCAATGACGCCTAGTAGAAAATAAACTTGGCACATTATAAATATATATATATATATATATAAATAAAATGCTCATGTTAGTTATATTCATTCAACACATCATAATATACAAGTCTTGTGACTTTGATGACATTCAATGCTCGATATAAACTTCAAACCCACGATTGACTCAACACTTGGTCCTTAATTCTGCTTGAGAACATCTATTTTTCCTTTCTTTTATAAAATCCCAAAATACATCGCATAATGCCCCCACATTTATCAGTCACCAAGCACGGAGGGCAATTAGGCACCTTCTACATTTCTGAAAATACCTCCACATTTACCGGCCATCAAGCACAGAGGGGCAATTGGACACCCATTACATTTTTTAAAAAAATACCTCCATATTTACAAGCCATTGAGCACGGAGAGACAATTGGACACCCAACACATTTATTCAACAGCATTCCCCAAATTTACTGACGTTAAGCACGAAAGAGAAATTGGGCACCTTAACAATATACCAATGACATTTCCACATTCTCCGGCCTCTGAGCATGGAAGGGCATTTGGGCACCTTAGCACACATAACAGATTCTAAATATACACACATCCGATTACACAACTCAACACTTAATCCAACATCCAGTGAATGCAATGCAATGCAAGAGTTCCTAATATTGTGACTTAACTGAAGTCCAATTCAATCACACACAACATCAATCTAACAAATACAATATGAAATACATATATATATTTTCGTGTCCCCAAGTCAACCGAGCAATCAATTTTAATTATAAACCAATTCATACATCAAACCTTTCAACATTTTCTGGATTTCCACCCAAAACAACTTCCTTAAATCCTCCATTAACATCATCATAACACCAATCTCATTCCACATACGGATACTCAAAAAGATTAATCGAAATTTCAACATATAGTACTATTTTAATTCAAAATGTCATTTAAAACTAAAATCCCAAATCTAGGGTATCAAGAAAATTTGGGGTTTTCCTCATTTCATCATCAAATCCAACAATCATCAAATATTTCTTATTAATATCTCAAAACAATCTAAATATTTCAAAATTTTAAGTGAAACCCCCATTTTTAAATATAAACATCTTTTAATCAAAAAATTCAAACTCAAACCAACCCATATTTCCCATAATACAACATAATCAACGAAATCATAAATGATTAGAGTTAAGATAACAACCTACCTTAAGAAAGTGAGCAAACAGCGAAGACCCAAGTAAGAACTCTAACGAATTCGCAATCCAATCCATCAAGAGAAAGATCTTCACTCCTCCTTCACTAATCTTGCATGATCTAAAGTGGATCCTTGGTGTAATGAGATGAAATCAAAGGTTTTGTGGCTAGGGTTTTCGAACATGAAGAGGTGGGGGAGAGAAAAGTGAGAGAAAATGCACAAAAAATGGGTTTTATACTTGCTGATCCTGAATAGACTGCTCGAGCGACCACTCTTGCACTCGAGCGAACACAACCAACTCTCAAAATCTCAAATTTGCAAACAAAAGTATCGGATGCCTCGAAAGACAGCTCGAGCAAACACATCTTCGTTTAAACGACGAAGTGAAATTTCCAGACCGTTATAGGAGCCCTCCTCTCCTATGTCTCTGTTGGGTTCTTTCATGGAAACGACAAAGAGAGTGATGTGAGGATGTAGAGGTTACTGGAATTTCTAGGTTTGGTGAAGATTTTCAAACATGTTTGGCTTTGTATGATACTTTCCCCTACAAATTCACCTCTTATTTTCTCCCTCTATCTATATATATAGCTATTTATGTGTATGAATGATGAGTGCAAGAAAGAAGAAGAAGACAAAGGGGTTTCGAGTTTGGATTTGAATTCGAAGGATAAATGAATCTGAATGTATTAATGGGTATGGATCTGAATGTTCTGTCACAAAATAAAAAAAGGCAATTGAACTAAGAAATCAGATGTGTGTTAAAATTTTGTAGCAAAACAAATTATGTTTCTCTTTGATTTCATTATCAGTTTCTAACTACTTCAATCTTCTCAGGATCAATTTGTCTTCAACAATCTTAGTGGTGCATTTCCTTCACAAGTCTGTGAAATTCCAAGCTCCTTTACAATTGGGATTGAGAAAGAGAGGAGAGAGAGAAAGAAAGAGAGAGGAAGAACTTCCAAGCACAAGTGCAATCACATCGTCCATGTACAAGTGTGTAGCTTCGTTGACAGTGGAGATTCCGCAGAGAGGTGGGTAGTGTTCTACCCAAGTTGGTGGTTAGTGGCGGTCGTCGGTGAACACCCAGGTCAGTGGTGGTCATCGTCATCGGTGAACATCGAAGTCGGTCGCTTGACACTAGGTCTCAAAATCACGTTCCCTTTTCTCTCTTTGTCTTTCTTTTCTCTTTTTTTTTTTTTATTTTATTTTATAAACACGTGGGTTTCACATATGGTTATAGAGGGTTTCTCACTCTCCTCTCTCTTCTCTTTCTTTGTTTTATAATCTTGTAATCACATTTGGGCCATTCGAGGTAGCGAAAATTTGAGTTACCTAGCAAAACTGCTCTTCTATTATATAATTTCTTCTCATCCCCTCCTCTTCACCCCTCTCTCTCTTTCTCTCTTCCCTTTGCTTTGCAACTTCTACTTTTCCATAATACACAAACAATTAAAACCAATCTATTCTCAATTTGAAGACAATAACTTTCACTAATTGTCACACCCCAAACTCTGGTATGCTCGGTCGTGGCCCACAAGGCCTTAACCCAAGGCACACGTAAGCCTAAACATGAATCCATAACCACATTGAACAACTATACAATAGTCCGATAATAAATAACCAAACTCAATCCAGTGACATACCACAAGTATAAACGGAAAAACCAACCGTAATCAATACCATTCAAACTTATAGGATATAAACAGCCCACATATCAAAAATAATCCTAAATGAACCTCAATAAATATATATATATATATATATGCACAAACTTACATAACAATCTAAAACAAAATAAATGAATGTCCTAGAGGTCCATGCAATTGAGTCCCCGCTACGCCACGACTCCACTCTAAGTCCATTTAACACCTGGAAATGGTAAAAAAAAACTAAGTCAGCTGATAGCTCAGTGAGTAGCAACATGGATAGTAAATACAGTTTTGAAAACAAGGTTCAATTCTAAAATAAGATATGTATCACCGAAACTAGACTGGTATATAATTTTGATAAAGATAATCAGTTTCAAAAGAAGGTTCCACAGTTCAACAGTTAAAATACTCATTTCTCTCAAGAACATGATAAATGACATTTTTCACTTAAAACAGATTACAACATGAACACCAATAATTTTCTAAGAGCATCTCCAACGGTAATAGGCATTTTACCTATCTAAATATTACTATAAAGTATATATTTTATTTTGCCTATTAACTGTTTTATGTTTTTACTCCAACCATGCTCTTTATTTTAGCTATTAATCCAAATACTATTAATTTTATAGAATGCCACGTCAACAACAAAGATGGAGGGAAATGATCCTAATGATTGAATACATTTTGCCTAGCGTTGAAGGCTAGCTACATGTAGCTAGTGAATATGAGTTGAGCCAAAATGCCTAATCATATGCCTAGTGCGTTGGAATTGAAAAAAATGAATCACACTAGGCATTTTAACTTACAAGTATGATATGCCTAGTGCGTTGGAATTGAAAAAAGTGAATCACACTAGCCCGTTGAATCCAATATCAAACCAAGAGTCATCCTCAGGGTGGCAACCCGAGTCTTTTCTCTAAAACGATCCGATTAAAAGTCACCTAGCCTAGCCTAGGTCTTTCCCTTACAATCGTTAAACACTAGAGTCATCACCGCCCAACTCGAATCAGTTCCCTAGTGGCTATAGTCACCATACACAGTGGAATAATTTCCCTGGACTAAAATGTACATATGGTCCCGATAATCAATACAATTCAGTTTCGCAAAACATGGTAGTTCACCATTATAAACATGAGACCATAAACAATAGTTTACAGTATGCCAAGTTTACACATGTTTCAGAAATAATTTAATTCCATTCATACTATAATAATTTATCAAAATAGTTTAGTCCTAAAACAACAATTAAATTTTCCAACAGTTCAGGGTAGGGGAACATTTATAAAAATATGTAGCATGCAACTACTCACCTGGAAACAGAATAATGTAATCCTCAAATAGAGTATAAAAGTCCAACTATTGCTCTGAACCAAGTATGAAAACTACACGTCACTACTAATTTAAAAATATTAAAGAATAAGAAACTAAGTAACCCCAACCTAAAGTGCACTAACGTGGCTCAACCCAACTCACCATTACTCTTAAATATTACCTAAGCTCATGTTGTTCAAGGTCTAAAATCACCCAAGACATGGGTTCAAATCGAAACTTAATTAAAAGTAACTTTAAGATAAAATAGAATTTTAAACAAGTTTTTTAAATCTATTCGTTAACTTTGAAAATTACAAAACCCAATCCATGCTATTTGAAAATTTTCAAAACCCTCTAGATATCAACTAATATATCCTGAGTTTCAAAATCAATTGGTTTTACTTGATTTGCTTATCAAAATAATTATTTACAATTAACTTTGCCCAAACAGATTGTTTTCTATAGCACTTTAAAGAAATTAATGGTTCTCTTAGTATACATGAGCAATCAACACAAGGCCAAAAATCTAAGAAACTAGACTCATAACCAGTTCTAATGACACTAATTTGATAATTTTCGGATTTATACCCAAAGAGAACGACACTTTCAAAGTTACTGTTTTACACCAGCGTTTTGGACAAATTTGAACACACCAGTTAATATAGATTTTCACTCCCAAAAATTATGAAAAAAATTTTGATATACAATTCAATATGTAATTAATCTACAATACATATTTCAGTTCAAAATCCACCTATTTGATATGATTCCTCGATTTTTGAAGTTTGTGGTTCTGTATAGAATTTTTAAACTAAGAATTACACTCATTCTTTACACACAATTTATTTCCTCAGGTTTCTTAACAGTGTAAATATATACAAATATATACACCTACAACCTCCCCATCAATGAATTAAATAATAATAGAGTAAGGATAAAGAACAAAAACAAAAAGGAAGAAGAAAGATTAATACCTACCACACACCCAAATTGTACTAGGCAACCTAGGGTTCCTATATAAATATCTAACCAAAAGGCTCTAAGTTATTATCTTTTGTTTTATTTTATTTTCTCTATCAATTAATTTAAATAACAAACAACTATTACTAGATCAAAATATACTGACTATTTTGCCCCCTATTTTTTTTTAAATAATAAATCTTACCTCTAAATTAAAGACTTTTACCATAAATTTACTTTAGGTTTAGAATTAATTAAAAGACCCTCAAATAATATTTACTTTGTACTTAAAGATTCACAAGCAAAATATTTGAGATTGTAAAATAATTATTACTTAATTATTTATTTGATTTGTAAAGCCTGGGACTTGGGGGTATACTTCCTTTATGGTGTCAGGTTTGAAACATTTCAGTTGCAAACAATTTCTTAAAGTCAATCCATACTTTTACCTCAACTTTAATTGGGTCCTCTCCTAATGGACGTTGGATTAATCTCCCAGATTAGTCAATTGGGTCACTTATTGAGTTATCAAGGGCAAAATCCGCTTTACCCCTTGTTGTTTAGGCCATTTGTATTTTACCTCCTATCATTTATAAATAGGCACTTACCCCTTGTCGTTTTGAACTAAAGTGCAACATCAATACTGATGACAAAAAATGTAAAATGGCCTTAACACCGTTATTCTTCTTTTCTTTCTTTTCCTTCTATTTTTTCATTCTATCTCTTCATGAAAAATGATTTGTGGCTCGAACTTTAGCCCCTTGAGTGGCCTGAATGCGTTGGTACCATGTCTCTTCATTTTGGACTCACACTCATAGACCCTTTGTCTCTCCTCTCTATCTCTCTCTCAGACACAAAGTTTCTGAAATCTTCCTCCTCTCAAATGCCAAAGCTTCTTTCTCTCATCTCTTCCTCATTTCAAACGCAAACACTGCCTCAAACCTCTTTCTCTCTCTCTCTCTCTCTCAAACAATTTCACCTTTATCAAATTAACGTTGAAGCCATCGGAGCCCACAAACTGGCAGTTTCCTCTCCGACACCGGAGTTGTAATGCCCCGAAAATTAACATCAATTTATTAATTACCAATCCATTATTATCATTCAATTCCATAACCTTAATAAATTTGCCAATAAATAAGGATTACAAATTATAAATCAAAAGTCTATCTATTTCTCGCAAATCAGTCATCTCATAAATTACAACAAATTATAGTACAAGAAACTATATAAAAAAAATGTCAAATCACCCTAAAGACTTACACATTTCAAGGTTAAGGCCCTTGATCACAAAGAAAATAAAATTCTATCTCGCAAGTAAGCTTGTAGCTGAAACATGTATCAAAAGGGATTCAGTGCTCCATCTAGAACTCCACATACTTCTCAACGAATGAGTCACGCCTTGATCACCTGAAATTTGGGAATATCCAGCCCATAAAATGGGAGTGAGCAATGACGCCTAGTAGAAAATAAACTTGACACATTATAAATATATATACAGATATAAATAAAATGCTCATGTTGGTTATATTCATACAACACATCATAACATACAAGTCTTGTGACTTCGATGACATTCAATACTCAATATAAACTTTAAACCCATGATTGACTCAACATTTGGACCTTAATTCTCCTTGAGAACATCTTTTTTTCATTCTTTTATAAAATCCCAAAACACATTGCATAATACCCCTACATTTATCGGCCACCAAGTACGGAAGGACAATTGGGCACCTTCTACATTTCTAAAAATACCTCCACATTTACCGGCCATCAAGCACGAAGGGGAATTGGACACCCTTTACATTTTAAAAAAAAAATACCTCCACATTTACAGGCCACTGAGCACAGAGAGACAATCAGACACCCAACACATTAATTCAACTGCATCCCCCAAATTTACCGGCGTTAAGCATGGAAGGGCAATTGGACACCTTAACCATATACCAATGACATTTTCACATTCTAAATATATACATCCGATTACACTACTCAACACTTAATCCAATACCCTGTGGATGTAATGGAATGCAAGAGTTCCTAATATTATGACTTAACTAAAGTCCAATTCAATCACACACAAAATCAATCCAACGAATACAATATGAAACAATAATGTTCCAGACCCCCTTTTTCCCCCCACCCCCTTGACCCCCTCTCAACATGATTGGCCAGTTTTTCTTTTTTCTTTTTTCTTTTTTTCCTTCTCCTCCAATCACCACCCACCACGTGTGTGGTGGGGGTGGTGGGGGTGGTGATTGAAGGGGATCTCAATCATGACCTCAATATGAAATACATACATACATATATATATATATATATATATATATTCATGTCCCCAAGTCAACTGCGCGATCAATTTTAATTATAAACCAATTCATACATTGAATCTTTCAACATTTTCTAGATTTCCACCCAGAACAACTTCATTAAATCCCCCATTAACATCATCATAACACCAATCTCATTCCATATATGGATACTCAAGAAGATTAATTGAAATTTCAACATATGGTACGATTTTAATTCAAAACCTCATTTAAAAATAAAATCCCAAATCTAGGGTTTCAAGAAAATTGGGGGTTTTCTTCATTTCATCATCAAATCCAGCAATCATCAAATATTTCTCATTAATATCTCAAAACAATCTAAATATTTCAATATTTGAAGTGAAACCCCCATTTTTTTAATAGAAACATCTTTTAATCAAAAATTTCAAACTCAAATCAACCCATACTTCTCATAATACAACAAATCAACGAAATCATAAATGATTAGAGTTAAGAGAACTCCCTACCACAAGTAAGTGAGCAAACAGCGAAGACCCAAACGAGAACTCCAACGAATTCATAATCCAATCGATCATGAGAAAGATCTTCACTCCTCATTCACTAATCTTGCATGATCTAAAGTGGATCCTTGGTGTAACGAGATGAAATCAAAGGTTTTGTGGCTAGGGTTTTCGAACATGAAGAGGTGAGGGAGAGAAAAGTGAAAAAAAAATACACAAAATGTGGGATTTATACTTGCTGATCCTGAACAGACCACATGAGCAACCACTCTTGTGCTCGAGCGAACACAGCCAACTCTCAGAATCTCAAACTTGCAAACAAAAGTATTGGATGCCTCGAAAGACTGCTCAAGCAAACACTTCTCATTTGAGTGACAAAGTGAAATTTCCTGACCGTTACAGGAGCCCTCATCTCCTATGTTTCTGTTGGGTTCTTTTATGGCAACGAAAGAGAGAGTGATGTGAGGACATAGAGGTTGTTGGAATTTGTGGGTTTGGTGAAGATTTGCAAACATGTTTGGATTTGTATGATACTTTCCTCTGCAAATTTGCCTCTTATTTTCTATCTCTATATCTGTATATATAGCTATTTATGTATATGAATGATGAGTACAAGAGAGGAGAAGAAGACAAAGGGGTTTTGAGTTTGGATTAGAATTCAAAGGATAAATGAATCTGAATGTATTAATGGGTGTGAATCTGAATGTATTAATAGGTATGGATTTGGTTGTTCTATTGCAAAATAAAAAAATGGGCATTTGAACTAACAAATCAGTTGCGTGCTAAAAATTTGTAGCAAAACAAAGTATGTTTCTCTTTGATTTCATTATCAATTTCTAACTACCCCAATCTTCTTGGGATCAATTTGTCTTTCAACAATCTTAGTGGTGCATTTTCTTCACAAGTCTATGAAATTCCAAGCTCCTTCACAACTAGGATTGAGAAAGAGATGAGAGAGAGAGAGAGAGGAAGAACCTAAAAGCACAAGTGCAATCACATCGTCCATGTACAAGTGTGCAACTTCATTGGCGGTGGAGATTTTGAAGAGAGGTGGGTAGTGTTCTACCCAGGTTGGTGGTTAGTAGCGGTCATCAGTGAACACCCAGGTCAGTGGTGGTCGTCGTCATCGGTGAACACCTAAGTCGATCGCTCGACGCTAGGTCCCAAAATCATGTTTCTCTCTCTCTCTCTCTCTCTCTCTCTCGCTCGCTCTTCTCTTTTTTTATTTTATAAACGTATGGGTTTCACGCATGGTTACAGAGGGTTTCTCACTCTCCTCTCTCTTCTCTTTCTTTGCTTTATAATCTTGTAATCACATTCAGGCCATTCGAGACAGTGAAAATTCGAGTTACCCAGCAGAACTGCTCTTCTATTATATAATTTCTTCTCCTGCCCTCCCCTTCACCTACCTCCCCTCTCTCTCTCTCTCTCTCTCTCTCTCTCTCTTTCTCTCCTCTCCTTTTTGCTCTGTAACTTCTACTTTTCCATAATACACAAACAATTAAAACCAAAACCAATCTATTCTCAATTTGCAAACAATAACTTCCAACAATAGTCCACAAATTAATCTTGACAAAATAACCCAAACAAACCCCAAAATATGTCTAATTCATCCCAATCCCTAAAACCCCAATTCATAGAAATTCGAATACATATATAAACTGAAGATGAAAAGAACAAACAAACAAACAGACCTTGATCAAAATTGTATCACTGTAGAAAAGCAATAAAAACAAACCCCAAAATCTACCTAATTCATCCCAATCCCTAAAACCCCAATCCATAGAAATTCGAATACATATATAAACTGAAGATGAAAAGAACAAACAAACAAACAAACCTTGATCAAGATTGTATCACCGCAGAAAAGTAATAAAAACAAACCCCAAAATGTATCTAATTCATCCCAATCCCTAAAAACCTAATTCATAAAAATTCGAATAAATACATAAACTGAAGATGAAAAAACAAACAACGTTGATCAAGATCGTTTCGCCACAAAAAAGCTGCAACTTTTCCATGATAGCATTGTGATAACAAATTTGTCATCATTGACAGCCGCGCAGACAATGAGCCGATTGAGGGACTTCTTGCGCTCCAAGATTGCGATAAAAAAGTCCTTCGCTCCTAAAAATCCATCCCCTCTGGATGGTGTCACTGGAATCTATGGTGTTGTTAGAATCTATGGTGTCGCTAGAATCAATGGTTAGCTGTTGCATATGATCACTCTGTTGAAAAAGCTTCAGGAATATCTTCGTGGTTGGTCTAGGGGCACCATGTGTCATGCCCTCACCAATCACAATTCACCATGCCCTCTCATATTCCACAATCACTTAACACAAAATCGTAAATTTTACCTCTTCCACCAATTACAACATTGTTGAGACATCACATAGCAGTGCCCCAAGACCAACCAATAACTTCTCCAAGAGAAATGTCTTCTTTTTTTTTGTCTCCCTCATTTTGTTGAGGGGACAAATTAGCTCTTGAATCACTTTAGTAAGACAGGTGTCGCACTTTGGAGGATCACTTCATAAGATCACTATAGAGGATCCGACAAATGTGTCTTTTTACATCATATTTAAACTTTTAAATTAATTCTTTCCAATACCTACTCTATTTTTCATCGTGTGTATGTCAAATTCTGTCAATTTAGACAAAATAAGTAACAATAGGAAGGTAAATTGCAAAACAACTAAAAATCAAATGAGGGATAAGTGCTTATTCCCAAATGATATGAGGTAAAGTGCAAATGATCTAAACCATAGGCGGATAAAGCGGATTTTGTCCAAAAAAGACTAATGCTCAAATCTTACTGTTAACTTTTGTATTCTTATTTTCATGTACAAAAATATTAAAAAAATAATAAACAATTTTAGTTCGGTTTGGTTCAATTTAAAATCGGAATCGAACATATTTGAAAAGTTTAACTTTTTTTCAAAATCATAATAATAATCAATATTTGACCCTTATAATGAAATAAATTTTAAATTTTATCATTTTAAATTTTAAAATTTTAATTTATTTTCAATCTGATCTATTTATCTATTTTCGTTAAGTTGACGAAAATAACATATTTTGATTATTAAATTCAATGAAAAATAGTATTTTCAAGATTTTATATACATTTATACTGAGTTTAATAATTAAAATATGTATATATATATATATATGTATTTGTTAATTTTGCGTAACTGAAATAGGCTGATGGCTTATATTAAAAACAAGAGTAAATTACAAATACACGTCCTGAGATTTGATTAAAATACGAATCGCCTCCTTTGGTTTTGAAAATTACATTCCACCCCCTGAGGTTTCTAATTTCATAACAAATCATCCATTTTATTAATAAATAATCAAGTCAATTAACAGTTTTTAAAGATGTTAAAAATATATTTCAATTAATAATTTAGGTAATTTTATTATTGTATAAGAGTGCAATTATAAATTTCATTTTTTTTAGTTAATTCGGTTAAATAAAAAATTCTAATATGGGGTATTTTTAATTTTTCAAACCACGGGAGTAATCTGTATTTTAAGCAAATCTCAAGAGGTGTATTTGTAATTTATCCTAAAAAAATTTAAAAATTAGAGTTTAAATTTATAAAATTAATAATTGAGAGTTTATTTTGTTATATACATATATATATATATATATATATATGGAATTCTGAAATGGAAATATGGACACTTTTTATATATGGAAATACTTAATTCATAGCCTTTTTGATTTAAGGCTGTGAATTTGCTTCATATAAATAGATGTATATGTTTGATATATTGAATAAGAACACACACTTGAAATAGAGATTTCTTAACAATGGTGTCTTCCCTGAAGTTTTTCTTTACAATTCTTCTTCAAAGTTTTGTTGGCAAAGGTAAGACTCTTACTGCCATTTCTCTCTCTCTCTCTCTCTCTCTCTCTCTCTCTCACACACACACACACGTACACACACATTGATCATGTTCGATTGAATCACTGACAAAGCCTTTTTTAATCGGACTGTATAATTTTTTTTCAAATTGAACTTGTTACGCAATATTCCCATTCTCAATTCTATAATATGTACAGCAATGTTACGTATATTAAAAATTTTACTAAAAATATATATGTCCAAATATTATTGGATGTTTGGATTTTTCAAAAATAATTTTCTAAATTTTCAATCCATATTTTATTATTTTTAGTGAATTTTAAAAAAAAAATTATTCATTGTTTTTTGTTACCTATAGGTACAAAAATTATGCAAAAATCTTTCAATTTTTTTTTTTAATTTTTTAAATTTTTTTGTCGTCAATGAATTTTTGTAAAGATTTTTGTATAAATTTTATACATTTTAAGTTTACCTAAATTCTGTAGATCTAAAGAGTAAAAAATTTGATTAAAATGTTCAAAAATTCATTAAAAATAAAAAAATACTAATTGAAAATTAACAAAAAAATTATATTTAAAAATTTCAAACCAAACAGAGTGATTTCTTTTTTGACAAACAATCCTATTTGGCCTCTTATATTTTTAGTAAAATTTTTAGTATTATTAGAATTATTCATATATATATATATATACATATGATTATGGATTCTGTCCCCAAATATCTTCACACCCTTGTTTCAATTTACTCCTAATCATTAAATTATGTGAAAATATCAGAACCTGTAAATCTAAAGCATAATTTAATAGTTAATTAAGAAAGATTTATATGTTAAATATGTGTGGTAATATTTCCTTCCTTTTTGAATAGTCTTGAAACCTACACTTATTAATTCAGATTTTTATGAGTGATTAATTATGTGATAGAGATTAAATTTATGTAGTATGAAATTCATAAATAAATAAATCTTGAATCACAACATGTTAATTTTGGACAATAGAGTTTACTATATGATTGAGATTTTTTTGTGTGCTGTGTGGGCCATGGGTAAAGCAAATACTTGCCACCCAATGTATTTTCATTACACTTTCTGTATTTCAAATTTGTGCCCCTAAATTCTACCCCGGTAATGACCTTTATTTAAGGCCAAAGTATGTTATATATGTATTTTACCATGATGACTGTAAAATCAAATTATACAAAAATATGAAAATGTACACATTAGCATGTTGGGGCGCACCAAAAATACTTTTATTCCTGACGTTTTTATTATTTCATCATGTCGACATATTCTTCTTTCAAGTATTGTTGGCAAAAGTAAGGTTCTTATTTTTTTCACAAATTCTTTTATATATATAATCAGAGTGTATATGTATATATATATATATATATGTGTGTGTGTGTGTGTGTCATATATGTATTTTATCATATATATATTTTATCATAATGACTCCAAAACTAAAATCACACAAAATATCGAGAATGTGCAGGTCAGCGCAAAGTGATCATTCTGTTGATATTTTTATTATTTTCACCAAAAATGAACTTTATCATATTAACAGGTTTATATTGCATTACAATTTGGATTCATGTGTATATATATTATACATTTTGGATTTAATTCTATGAAATAGAGTTACTCATAGTTGAAAATTGAATTACAGGTTTAAGCCAAGTATGTAGCTTGGACAATCTGAACATAGATCAACATCGGACGGATAGGATAATACAAGGCAAACTAGAATGGAACGTGACAGTGATCAATAACTGCAATTGTTCGCGACAAGGCATGGCTTTGTCGTGTGCAGGATTCAAAACAACTGAACCAGTTGATCCTGCAATTTTTAAACCGATTGACAATGGACTATGTGCCGTCCTTCCAAACAAACTCTTGAAACCCCATGACACTGTCAAGTTCGCCTATGCTTGGGACCCTCCTTTTATTATGTTCCCTCGGAGAGCTACCAGTGTTTGTTGATCAAAATGATCAGTATCTTTCTATCTAACGACTATTTATCTATGCAATAATACGAAGTTTGTTATTATTGAGTTTTGAATTAGAAGTAACGAGTATTTGAATGTCCAAAATGTTTTCAAGTTGGTTTTGGTTTCGGCTTGTTCATATGCAATTATCAGTTGTTTCTCATGGCCAAAGAAAGAAAGAAAATAATTGCAATTTTTTCAATTTTCAAGCTTTTTTTTTTTCTCACATTTTCTTTATATTTTAAATTCTTATTCAAATCTATGATTCAAACATAATCTTTTTAAGTATTTTAATGTAGCAAATAACTATATGGCAAAGAAAAGTATGTGGAGAACTTTCAACTAAAGAAAATCTTTTTCTACATACCATAACAAGTTCAGGGCTTTAAGCAAGCCCGGCCCTAAGTTATTAGGGACCTATTTTTTTAAATTGGACCCTCCATATTTCATTACCTAAAAAAAAAATATATTTAGATAAAACAAAAAGGATAAAAAATTATTTCTATTGCATTACAATTTAACAAAATTTAGATAACAAATATATATATATGTATTAGTTGAATCGAATCTTTATTTTTTAGCTTATTAATGCTATAAGAACTAAAATTAATAGGGGTTAAGGAAGAGAATTTTCGACACAACTCAAGCAATATATAAAATTAGCAAGTTAGGGTTGACTATTTTTTCAACATGAATCCAAGCAATATAACATGAATTATATTAGTTATATATTTTAGGGTTCGTCTGGCATGAAGGTTTAGGTTTGGGTTGGGTTGGGACTATTTTTAGTCATAAAAAGACAAAATAAGCTAAAAACTCAATAAGACAAAATGTCACATCTAAATCATAATCATTTCATTTTTTTCTCTCACAAAAGTCAAAAAAGCCAAAAAGCTCATCCTAAACAAGGCTTTTTAGCCCTAAGCTAAAATAGCGAAAAAAGCCAAAAACTTAATTAACATCCCAAACGAAGGGTTAATGTTCACTAAGGGATGCCATGACATTTTTTTAATATTTTATTTAACTCTATCTAACTGAATAAAAAAATATGCAAAATAATAATTTAGGCTAATATCTTATTTTTTTCATTTGAAATATGTATTTTTTTGTTACCTATTTTAGAGTCAACCTAGTAAGAAATATATAGTAATATGGTACAAATTTTTTAATTAGAAAAATGCAATTAAATTAAAATCAAACCTTTTATGAATAATTTCATTTAGTAGAAATAAATTTTATAAAATTCAACTTATGGAAAAAATTTTAATCTCTCCATACACTTGTTAAGTTATTTCTAATTAAAAGTGAAAGTTTTTATAGTAAATATCAATCAGACACGAATTAAAATAACACCATACGACAGCATGAAAATAAATTAATTGAGTTAATATTGAAATAATTATGAAATAACACGACATTGTACACTCCCTTAATCGAGAATCCTAAATTTTGTTTAAAATTAAAAATTCGAGGTGACCACCTTAATCGCCTCACCTCAAGGTTAGCCCTTTTAAGGAATGTCACCCACACCATAAAGCTCTGCTCTTGCTCAAGGATTTAAGACATTTTTCCAGGTGATTTTATTATTATTAATATTTTTATTTTTTTTTGACAAAAAAAAAATACATTTGTAGCTGCACAAGCAAAATCTGAGAAAAGTAGTAACTAGGTTAGCATCCTTACGTCGATTTTTTTTCAGAGAGGATAATTTTGCAACTCAAACCCATACCACACTACTAAGACAATACTTTTTCCTCATGTTTGATTCATAAGATTAATAGTGAAATATTAATAATCCTATTAAATTAGTGTGGTATTCACTATCCAATTGGATTAATATCTATTGGATTAATAATCCCACCCCTATCCCATTACTAATAATCCTAATCCTACAAATTTGTTGGATTAATTATCTATTGGATTAATAATCCTAAACCAAAATGTTAAAACAAACATAGGATAATTGGGCCCACAGATTAATAATTCCAATCCCTAGCTCTAATCCACCTAATCAAACATGCCCTTTGAGTCAGATCTACGCTGTCTTTAAAAAAAAAAAAAAAAAAAAAAAAAAACCACTGTACAGACAATTGACCATGACATTAGTATAGAATAGCACAAAATTAGACATACATATATTAGGGTCACAAATGTTTAGGCCTATGCTAGTAGAATAATCTCTACATATAATCTTTCTTTCTACATAAAACTGATGGTAAAGGATCTAACTAGTTTTAGGATTAAGAATATTCAGAAATCAATCACACACAGAAAATAGATAAGATATTTACATGATTCGACAATAATCTACGTCCACGGGAGAGATATCCACTATAGAATTTTTTCTGGAGGGAGTTTACAACACTCACACCTCACTCTCTCTCTCTATAGCACTCTCACTTACAAATTACACTCTCTGCTTTGTCTTTCTCTTTCTGATGAACTAACTCAGCTCACCTCTTCCCATTTTATACATAAACGGGAGTGCCAAAGTTCAACATTTGCTTGCCAACAATCAACCATAAACATAAATGGCAAGCTTAATACACAACCACACTAGGTTGAAAAAAAAAAAAAACTTTTGTAACCTCCATTCTTGACTTCCGAAAAACCACTTTCACATGGTGTGGAATACTCATCAATTCTCTCCCTCCACACCTATGAGAAGTAGAATCCTTACTGGAAGTCCATCCCAGCAATTTCCCTGCATACTTCGAGTTTGTCTCTCGAGACTACCTTTGTAAGCATGTTGGCGGGATTCTTATCTGTGTGGATCTTGACCAGTTTCAATAACTGCTTCTCCATCACTACGCATATCCAATGATACCGAACATCAATGTGCTTTGCACGTGAATGGTACATGGAATTCTTGCTCAGATCAATTGCACTATGAGAATCACAATGTACCTTGTACTCTTAATGCTGTAGACCCAATTTTTGGAGAAACTGCTTTAACCACAACATTTCCTTTCTAGCATCTACGGTAGCAATGTATTCTGCCTCTGTTGTAGATAAAGCAACACACTTTTGTAGTTTGGACTACCATGAAACAACTCCCCTTGCAAAGGTGAATAAAAATCTTGATGTAGACTTTCCACCATCAAGATCACCCGCCATATCGGCATCTGTAAAACCCTCCAAAATTGGTTCAGCTCCCCCAAAACATAGACACATTTTTTAAGTTCCCTTCAAGTACCGAAGAATCCATTTGACTGCCTTCCAATGCTCCTTTCCTGGATTGGCAAGGAATCTGCTTACAATGCCAACTGCGTGGGCTATATCTGGCCAGGTACACACCATTGCATACGTCAAACTTCCTACTGTGGAAGAATAAGGGATTGCCTCTATTTCTTTTTTTTCAGAGCTGGTCGTGGGACACGAACACTTTGTAAATGGTTGGCCAGTGGTGTGCTGACTGGCTTGGCATCTTTCATGTTGAACCTTTCAATCACCCGATCAATATATTTCTCCTATGACAGCCATATCTTCTTGGCTTTCCTGTCATGAACAATTTTCATGCCCAAAATCTACTGTGCTGGGCCTAAATTCTTCATGTCAAAATATTGTGACAAGTCCTTTTTCAACTTGTTGATCATAGCAATATCTTGTCTGATGATCAGCATATCATCGACATACAACAGTAGGATAATGAAGCTTCCATCCGAAAACCTTCGAAAATATACACACTGGTCTGCTACTGTTCTTTTGTACTCGTGATCCACCATGAACGAATCAAACTTCTTGTACCATTGTCTCGGCGCTTGCTTCAGGCCGTAGAGACTCTCCTTCAGTTTGCAGACTAGATTATGTTTCCCTTTGACTTCAAATCCTTTTGGTTGCTCTATATAGATCGCTTTCTTCAAATCACCATGGAGAAAGGCAATCTTGACATCCATCTATTCTACTTCCAGATTCAAGCGAGTTGCTAATCCTAAAGTTACTCGAATGGAAGACATCTTCACAACTGGGGAGAAGATCTCATCAAGGTCAATTCTCTTCTTCTACCCAAAACCTTTGACCACCAAGCGAGCTTTATGCTGCAATAGTTTACCGTTACCATATTTCTTTAACTTATACACCCATTTGTTCTTCAAGGCTCTCCCACCTCTTAGAAGTGGAACAAGCTCATAAGTGTGGCTCTTCTGCAAAAAACTCATCTCTATCTTTCATGGCTTGCATCCAACAGTCTTTCTCTGTATGACTCTTTGCTTCTAAAAAACTCTCGGGCTTCCCCTCACCAGTAATCAAAATATACTGAGAAGCCGGATATTTGGTTGATGGCACGGCAGTTCTTCCAGATCTCCACAATTGAGGCCCAGTTGCCTCTAGTTGAGGGGGTTGCTCCCCCTACTCAATACCTTCTTCATCCAGGTCTTCATCTATTTCCTCCTGATCCTCAATTTCTGGCATATGATCATGCGACTCTGGCACTTCTTTTTGCACGTCATCACTTCTAGCATTTTGTGATGGCTCGGGAGATGATAACAAGTCTGGAGTGATGACATCTCTAGACTTTGCAGACTTCTCAAAATCTGCTACTGTCTGGTCTTCCTAGAACACAACATCTCTGCTCCTGAACATCTTCCTATTCACTGGGTCCCACAACTTGTACCCCAAATGCTGCATCTGAATAGCCCATAAATATGCATGGAGTGGACTCGTCATCAAGTTTCTGTCTATTTTCCTTGGAGATGTGTGCAAATGCCTTATACCTGAAGACACTAAAATGAGAATATGATATCTTTCTTCTGGACCAGACTTCCTCAGGTATCACAAAATTCAACGGGACTGAAGGCAACTTGTTGATGAGACAACAGGCTCTACGAGCGACTTCAGCCCAGAATGACTTTGGTAACTTTGCCATTCTGAGCATGCATCTTACTCTTTCAACAATAATGTGGTTCATCCTCTCTGCCACACCATTGTGTTGTGGGGTACCGGGAACCGTTGTCTCGTGCCGAATACCTCTGCTGGCACAATATGCTTCAAAAACATTGGGAAGTGTACTTGTCACCGTTGTCTATGCGAAGACACTTCAACTTCTTCCCAGTCTCTCTTTCCACCATTGCATGAAACTCTTGAAAGTGCTGGAATACCTCATCCTTTGTCTTTAGGAAATACACCCGCAATTTCCTTGATGCATCATCAATGAAAGTCAGAAAATACTTGTAGCCGCCAAGTGACTCCACTTTGATTGGGCCACAAACATTCGAGTATACCATACTGAGCACTTCTGTTTTCTTCTTGCTCATTGAACTGAATGATACTCGATGTTGCTTGCCATAAAGACAATGATCACACGGCTTCAGGGCACTCCCTTTGAATAAGGGTATCCTAGATTGTTTTGCTAACAGATGCAATCCTTTCTCAATTATATGAGTCAGTCTTCTGTGCCATAAGTCTGGTGACTCCTTGTCTTCTACTGCATTAAGACTTCCCAGGCAGATCTTCGTTTGAGTCTTGTATAGTGTTGAAGACATCTCTCATCTGGCGATTGTCAAAGCTCCTCTTATCAACTTCCAATGGCCATTTCTGAATGTACTTGTATAGCCCCATCAGTCAAGGACGCTTCTGGAGATAAGATTGAGACGCAAATCTGGAACATGCCTTACATCTTTGATAACCAACTTGTGTCCAATGTCTCCAATACCGACAATCTTTGAATAACTAGAATTCCCCATTCGAACAGTGCCAAAATCTCCAATGTTGTACGAGCTGAAGAGTTCTCTATAGGAAGTGGCATTATAGGATGTAGCTGTGTCTATCACCCACTCTGTCCAGCTGTGGTCAGCCACGTGAAGGCAATCCTCCTCTTCACCAACTGCAAGAACTATTTCATCAGTTGTTGTGGATGTCGTGTTCTTATCTCCCTTTGACTTACTGATTTAGCCTTTATCTTTCTGGCTTGGACAGTTCCTCTTTATGTGACCCTCTTGGCCATAATGAAAGCAAGTAAAGCTAGAGTTATCTTGACTTTTACTGTCTCTGGATTTACTCATGTTGTTCTATCTGCCTCTACTCTTACTTCTTCCTCTGCCTCTTCCTCTACCTATGTCTCTACCTCTATCTTCTGTGACAAGAGTATGGGACTGATTACCTTCCATGTCTTTCCACCTTGTTTCTTCATTGTACATGGCGTCTGTGACCATGCTCATGGTCAGCTTCCCCTCTAGTGCAGAGTTACTGAGAGAAACCACCAATGTCTCCTAACTGTCCGATAAATAACTGAGCAGTAGAACAGCTTGCATTTCATCATCCGAGGGCATCTTGACGGTTGCAAGTTGATTCACCATATTCTTGAATTCACTGGTGTGCTCGGTGACAGACACACCATTCTATAACTTCAGATTTACAAATCTTCTCCTCACTAAGGCTTTGTTCCGGGTAGTCTTTGACTAGTACATACCTTCTAACGTTGTCTAGAGGACATATGCATCTATCCCCTGGGCGATATGGTGGAACACACTGTGGTCTATCCATTGTCTGATACAACCGACAGTCTTTCGATTCATCTTTATCCAGTCTCCATCCTTCAATTCTTCCGGTTTAACCCCTTTTTAAGTAATAGGGTCAAACAAGTCTTTATAATATAGGATGTCTTCCATCCGTGGCTTTTAGATTGCATAATTGGAAGGATTCAGCTTGATCATGGATCCTGAAGTTGATGTGAATTCCTCCATCGTCTTATTTTCTTTTTACGGAAAGTCTGATTCAAAAATCTGACCTTACGAATCGCTCCAGGATACTCTAAATAGTTGGAAACCACTATTGGATCACCAAAATCGGACTTCAAATGGCTCAAA
Organism: Camellia sinensis; assembly: GCF_055761805.1. Classification (NCBI taxonomy): domain Eukaryota; kingdom Viridiplantae; phylum Streptophyta; class Magnoliopsida; order Ericales; family Theaceae; genus Camellia; species Camellia sinensis. The sequence continues at coordinate 119,811,674 of NC_138971.1, read as the reverse complement.
TCTAGCCAAAATATGTTTAACGATTCAGATCTATAGATGTACCGCGGCCGCGTTGCACCAGATAACCCCTTCGTATATGGGTCGAGTCAGATCAACCCGACTGGTTGATCGGTCAACTAGTGTGCTGATGTGGCAATCATGTCTATGACACGTGGTAGTGACGTGGCAGCAACATGGTGTTGACATGGCAACAACGTGGAGCTAACATGACTATCACCCGCAAAGGACTCTCTTTTTTCATTCCACCGTGCATCAGGCGCGTGTCTGAGACTGGAATGATGCACCGGTGCTCTTCACGGCGCGTGTGATGCGTATGTGAGACTGGGTTTCATGCGCCTTCTTTAGGTAGAGCGTGAAAGCGCGTGGAAGCTATTCTGGGGCTATACTTTGCAGTTCTGGACTTTTCTCGTTGAGAACTTCCTTCCAGTATGCTCAAAAGTGAATTTCGAGCAACTTGATTTTTGGATAATTTTGGAAAACACAGTCTATTTTTCTAAAAATCGACCAACGAGGCTCTAATACCACTTGTTAGGATTAAGAACACTCAGAAATCAATCAAACACAGAAAAGAGACACGATATTTACGTGGTTCAGCAATAGCCTACGTTCACGGGAGAGATATCCATTATAGAATTTTTCCCAGAGGAAGTTTACAACAATCACACCTCACTCTCTCTCTCTATAGCACTCTCACTCACAGATTACACTATCTGCTTTGTCTTTCTCTTTCTGATAAACTAACTCAGCTCACCTCTTCCCATTTTATACACAAACGGAAGTGCCAAAGTTCAACATTTACTTGCCAACAATCAACCATAAACATAAATGGCAAGCTTAACACATAACCACCCTAGGCTGGAAAAAAAAAAAAAAAAAAAAAAATTGTAGCCTCCATTCTTGTCTTCCAAAAAACCACCTTCACAAGGTGTGGAATGCTCATCAACTAGAACCAACTTTGTGATATCCCTATTTCACAATATGTTAATTGGTCCTTAATATGAGTATGGCTATGTGTTTAACATGATTTTGTGTTCCATTATGTGAAAATATGTGGTTTTGCATTTCTATTTGTTCACCGTAGGAATATCTGTTTGATTATCTGCTTTGGGAATTAAATTGAAGGCCCTATTGGCCACCGAAACCAAAATTGATTACGCCATTGTAATTAGTGTAATTTTTAGAGCCTACGGTGAAATTTAATTGGAAATTGATTCGAATCAGATTAAATTGATTTAATTAGTGAATTAGTGCTCTATTATTATATATTAAAATAATATAAAAAGAGCGGCTTTTATATGAGCACTACACACTCAATTTCTCTTCTTTAGCTTGACTTGGCTGATTATAAACTCTAAGGAAAAGGAGAGGGTCGGCTAGAGAGAGAGAGGGTGAAGGAAATTGGAGTTTTGGCCTCAAAGCTTGGTGATCTTGAAGGCACACTCAAGAATTTACCATAAATTGTAAGGATTAAGCTCCTAGGTGAGTAATCACCCCTTGGTTCATAAGTTTGAACTTGTGATTTTGTGTATTCAAGCTAGTTGGGTGATCAAGAGTAAGAGTTAACATGATTTGAGTTGGTTTTGTTGATTTGGTAGTCTATATGCACATACATGTGAAGAATTGTTTTGAAATTGCATGTTTGAGCACAAAATGTATATTCCATGGGAGATTTTGATTAAAGCTCTTATTTTGACTTTCTCTTCATCATCTAAGTTGAGAATGAGAGTAATTTGCCACATGCATGTACAATTCACATGGGTATAAGTGTTGAATGCATGAAATTATTATGTTGGTAATGAATTTGGTGTAAATTGGGACATGAATGTGATTAATTTGTGAAATTGAGCTTCATATTGTTGTGATTTGCTGTTTATACCATGTTAGTACATGTATATGTGATGTTTGAGCCAAAAGCATGCATTTAGAACCTTTGAATGTCGAATTGAAGCTCAAGAACATGTTCTGGATTTTCCAGAATTTTGATTCCCACTCGAGCGGGGAAACCGTCGCTCGAGCGTGAAATTCGTGTTCCCTGTATTTTCTGCAGACATGGTGTCCGCTCGAGCGGGGAGCCATGTAGAGAGGCCTTCCGCTCGAGCACCAGAGTTCGCGATCGAGCATAAATTTGACATATCCAGTACTTTTGCAGGCCTCAAGGGTCCGCTCGAGTGGGGACCCTATTTTCTGAAATTTTGAAAAGACATTCTGTGTTTCATTTTCTGTTCTCTTTCACTTCCAAGTACTCTTAGGCATGCATTGAGCAATTTAATTGAGTTAAAGAGATAAGAATGAAGCCTAAAGAGGAAAATGTGAATTTAGAACGGATCGAATTGTTTGTGACCTTTTTGTGTTCATGGAATGTGTAGGGTCGAGCTCTAGGGCAAACCAACCAACCGATCACTGTGAGTAATATCTTAACAGAGATATCTGAAATATGTTATTGCCCAATTGCTTACTTCTATGCAAGTTTTATAAGTTCATTGATCCGATTTGTGGACAATGCGTGCTATACCAAATGAGTGGACCAGAGGCCAGTCTGATCTAAACAATAGAATGAATGGGCCAGAGGCCGTTTTGACATGAATGGATGGGCCGTAGGCCGTTTTGACATGAGTGAATGGGCCAGAGGCCGTTTTGGCACGAATGGATGGGCCAGAGGCTGTTTTGACATGAATGGATGGGCCAGAGGCCGCTTTGACATGAATAGGCCAAAGGCCATTTTGTCATCTGAATGGGCCAAAGGCCGTTTTGACACAAATGAAAGTTTGAATGGGCCAAAGGCCAGTTTGTTTGGAACCGCAGTCACTTGACCTAAATTGTGTATATATGTTAAATAGAAATATGAATTGGGCCTAAGGCCGTTTGAAGCATGTTGTTTTACATATCATCTGTATAGCTTCTTTAATTGATATTATTCATTGGGCTTTCGCTCACACTCATTCATGTGTTTGTAGGTGAGCCAAGAGTAGTCCAAACCCAGCCCCAGTGAAGTCTATGTGGAACAACAAAGGTTTTGGCAGAGTCAACCCTTGTGTCTTATGCACGAGACCTGTCTTTGCCCTTTTGTTATGTATTTATATTCTATCATGTTGGAGAAGACTTTGCATCTGTTGTATATAGTCGTGATAGGTTGACTTAAACTTATATGATCCTGTATGTACAGAACCTTATGTAGTACATATTTTGTTGTGAGTTACTATTATGCACATGTATGGTTTGTTATGATGTGCCATGTAAGCACAGCTCTATGGACAAAGTTTTAAATTGCTTCCGTTTGGCCCCTATTAACTTCATTAAAATACGTTTGGTTTGGTTCAAGGCCGTAGGTAATCTCTTGATTACTGGCCGGTTATGTCCTTAACCCACGGGGGCGGGTTCGGGTCATGACAGAGTGGTATCAGAGCACGAGTTAATAACTCACACACTTGTCCAAAGGAGTAATAAGCGTCTAGAAAAGATCTAGGATGCATTCATATGATAAGTGTGAAATTGAAAGCATCAAGAATATGCTTAAGTGTTTTGATTTGAACAATTATGTGCTATAAGTTGTGATTTACTTGCATTGCAAATTATTTGACTACATATGCTCTCTAGTATATGCATATTTGTGGAATTTTTGTATAAAGTATAATGCAAGTTTAATCAGATGGTAAGAAGAAGAGGTGATGAGATAGAGGAGTCCTCTATTGCCAGAATAGACAGAACGGAAAGACTGATACAGGAAATGACAGAAACGTTGAGGCAACAATAGGAGTGGCAACAACCACACCCTCCACTTCCGGCACCTCCTGTGCCAGATAATCAGAATGACGATCGGATAATAGCACTCACCAAAGAATTCAAGAAAATGAAATCACCACAGTTCCATGGGGGACTAGATCCGTTGAAAGCCGAAACATAGGTCCTCGGCATTGAGAAATTGTTTGAAGCGTTCCCTTGCTCGGAGACACAGAAAGTGCTTCTAGCCACTTTTATGCTAGAAGACGAGGCAAGAAGATGGTGGATGTTAATGCGAGAAAATCACAAGGATGTTGATTGGGTGAAATTTTTGGAAATTTTCTATGACAAGTACTTCCCGCGGTGTGTTCGGGATAGAAAAGTTGCAGAGTTCATGGAACTTAGGAAAGACAACATGACTGTAGCTGAGTATGAGGCCGAATTCATTGAATTGGCCAGGTTTGCACCACATGTGATGTACACTGACTATAAGAAGGCGAGACATTTTGAAGGTGGGCTCCGAAGTGACATTTTAGAAAGAGTGAATGTCTTAAAGCTGGAGACCTACGTTGGGGTGCTAGACAGGGCTATCATATCAGAGGCTAACATAGCTAGACAGGCTAAGCCAACGACAGAATGGAAAGGCAACAAAAGGCAAGGCTTCTTTTCAAAGAAGAAATTTTTGAAAAATCAAAACACGGGCTGCTCAAATACTTCAAATTCTTCCCGAGACATAGCTCTCATGTGTAACATTTGTAGCAAAAGGCACCGTTGAGTTTGTTACCGTGCATCAGGAGCCTGTTTCAAATGTGGGAAACAAGGGCATATAGCCCGAGATTGTAATCAGAATGGTGGAAAGATAGCTGCTAGTTCCATTGCATCGATCCCAAAGTCGGGAAATACTTTGAGATCTGCTACCACCGGGGATACTGTGAGACAGGGGAGAGTTTTTGCGCTTGTTCCAGGCGATACACGGAATGCCAATGCAGTTGTCTCAGGTACTATTTCTATATGTAATCAGAATGCTTTTGTGTTAATTGACTCCGGATCCACACACTCTTTTGTGACATGTGCATTTGCATCTAGACTGAGTAGACCTCTAGAATTACTACCATATCTGCTATGTGTGTCTGCTCCATCTGGGAATCTGTATTGTGTGAATCCATATACCGATTTTGTGACATGCGTATTGAGGATGCTAACCTATATGTAGATTTGTTGCCCTTGAACTTTAGGCATTTTGATGTAATTTTGGGCATGGATTGGTTGACCAAATATTGTGCCACCATTGATTGTGTGACAAAACAGGTTGTGTTTAAACCACCAGAACAGAAAGAGATTGTGTTTGTGGGTAATGGGGTATTGCCTCCATCTTATTTGATATTTGCAATGAAAGCATGTAAACTGATTAGGAAAGGGTGCCAGGATTATTTGTGCTATGTGTTGTCTGAACAATCTGTGAATGTTGAACTGAATGATATCCCTATTGTTAGAGAATTTCCAGATGTGTTTCCAAATGAATTACTAGGGGAATTAATAGATAGGGAAATAGAGTTTACTATTGAAACTATGCCAGGCACCCAGCCCATTTCTAAAACTCCCTGTAGAATGGCTACTGCCGAAATGAAAGACTTGAAATAAGAGTTGCAAGACCTGCTTGACAAGGGGTTTATTCGACCTAGCACTTCGCCTTGGGGTGCACCAGTATTGTTTGTGAAAAAGAATGATGGAACTTTGTGTTTGTGCATCGATTATCAGGAATTGAACAAGGTAACAATAAAGAACAAATATCCCCTACCCCGTATTGATGACTTATTTGACCAGTTGCAAGGATCACAGGTGTTTTCTAAGATTGATTTGAGATCCAGGTATCATCAGCTGAAAGTTAAGGCAGAGGATGTTGAGAAAACTGTATTCAGAACGAGGTATGGACATTTTGAGTTTCTTGTTATGACATTTGGAGTGACTAATGTTCCGGCAGCATTTATGGACTTAATGAACCGAATTTTTAAAACCTACCTTGATGAATTCGTTGTGGTTTTTATCGATGACATTTTGATATATTCTAAAGATAGACTTGAACATGAACATCATTTGAGAACTATCCTACAAATACTTCGGAAAAAAAATTATTTGCTAAACTAAAGAAATGTGAGTTTTGGTTGGATGAAGTTGTTTTCTTAGGGCATGTAATCAACAAGGAAGGAATTTCAGTGGACCCACAGAAAATAGAAGCGATTATGAGTTGGCCTACACTGACCAATGTGACAAAAGTCCATAGTTTTATGGGCTTAGCTAGGTACTACAGGAGATTTGTGAAGGACTTTTCAAAATTAGTTGTGCCTTTTACCCAATTGACACGTAAAGGGCAACCGTTTGAATGGAACGACGAAAGAGAATCTGCCTTTTATGAACTGAAAACAAGATTGACCACTGCACCAATTTTGGCACTACCTTCAGGTACGAAAAATTTTGTAATTTTCAGTGATGCGTCTTATAAAGGTTTGGGTTGTGTGTTAATGCAGAACAGAAAAGTTATTACTTACGCCTCTTGACAGTTGAGGCCACACGAGAAGAATTATCCAACGCATGACCTAGAATTGGCCGTAGTTGTTTTTGCTTTGAAAATCTGGTGGCATTATCTGTATGGAGCAAAGTGTGAAGTCTACACGAATCACAAAAGTTTGAAATACTTTTTCACACAGAAAGAGTTGAATATGTGGCAGAGGAGATGGCTAGAATTGATAAAAGATTATGATATGGAGATTCAGTATCACCTCGGGAAAGCTAATACAGTTGTTGACGCCTTGAGTAGAAAATCAATGGGAAGTATGGCTTGTTTGCTTACTGAACAGAAAGAGATCTTGCAAGATTTTGAAAAATCTAAAATTGAAATGGTAATGTGTGAACAGGGTGGACTGATAGCCGCTATTACAATCGAGCCGGCAATCATTGACAAAATCAAGTAGAAGCAGAAGAGGATGAATTCCTCAGGAAGTGACTGATGAATTTGAGACAAGTCCAAAAGCAGACTTTGGCATTGAGAATGAAGTGTTGAGATTTCGGAATAGAATGTGTGTCCCAGATATTCTGAAACTAAAGAAGAGGGTTTTAGATGAAGCCCACAGATCCGTATTTGCTATGCATTCGGGTAATAATAAAATGTATCGGGATTTGAAACAAACCTATTGGTGGCCTAAAATGAAGAAAGAGATTACAGAATATGTGTCCAAGTGTCTTCAATGTCAGCAAGTCAAAGCTAAACATCAGAAACCAGGCGGTCTACTTCAATCTCTCCCTATTCCTGAATGGAAGTGGGAGCATGTGACTATGGATTTCGTTGTTGGCCTACCTCGGACTTCTCGAGGTATGGATTCTATTTGGGTTGTAGTTGATAAACTGACTAAATCTGCACATTTTCTACCAGTTAGAACCACGTTTAATGCTTATAGACTGGCTACCATTTATATTGATGAGATTGTCCGTTTACACGGCGTTCCGGTATCCATTGTGTCGGATAGAGATCCGAAATTTGTATCTAGATTATGGAAGAGTTTGCAGGAAGCTATGGGGACAGAACTAAGATTCAGTATTGCATTCTACCCACAGACTGATGGGCAATCAGAACGAACAATACAGACTTTGGAAGATATGCTTCGCATGTGTGCTTTGGACTTTCAGGGGAGTTGGAAAGACTATTTGCCACTTACAGAGTTTGCATACAATAACAGCTTTCACTCCAGCATCGGTATGGCACTATACAAGGCTTTGTTTGGTAGAAGGTGTAGATCACCTATTTGTTGGACAGAAGTCGGGAATAGAGCTTTACTTGGGCCTGAAATTGTGCAAGACACTACTGAGAAAATCAAGATTATTCGGCAACGGCTCAAAACAGCTCAGGACTGACAAAAGAATTATGCAGATGTTCGGAGAAGACCTCTTGAGTATGAGGTCGGTGACCATGTGTTCATCCATGTATCTCCGATGAAGGGCCAAGTCAGGTTTGGAAAGAATGGCAAGTTGTCGCCACGTTACATTGGGCCGTTTCAGATTCTGGAGAGGCTTGGCCCAGTTGCCTATAGAGTTGCTTTGCCACCAGGATTCAAACAAATCCATAACGTGAAACGAATCGTGCGAAGCGAATGCCACGAATCGTGCGAACCGAATGGCTGAAACGAATCGTTGACTGGCAAGTGAAACAATTGAGAAGCAAGTCCATCCCAATGGTGAAAGTAGAATGGAAAGAACACTATGGGACGGATGCCACGCGGGAAAAAGAGGATGAAATGCGCCTGCGATATCCACATTTGTTTCCCGACGAAGGTAAAATAAGTTTGAGGGACCAAACTTCCAAAAGGGAGGGAAGACTGTGATATCCCTGTTCCGCAATATGTTAATTGGGCCTTAATTTGAGTATGGTTATGTGTTTAACATGATTTTGTGTGCCATTATATGAAAATATGTGGTTTTGAATTTCTATCTGTTCACCGTAGGAATATCTGTTTGATTATCTGCTTTGGGAATTAAATTGAAGGCCCTATTGGCCACCAAAACCAAAATTGATTACACCATTGTGATTAGTGTAATTTTTAGAGCCTACGGTGAAATTTAATTGAAAATTGATTCGGACCAGATTAAATTGATTTAATTAGTGAATTAGTGCTCTATTATTATATATTAAAATAATATAACAAGAGCGGCTTTTATATGAGCACTACACACTCAATTTCTCTTCTTTAGCTTGACTTGGCTGATTATAAACTCTAAGGAAAAGGAGAGGGTCACCTAGAGAGAGAGAGAGGGTGAAGGAAATTGGAGTTTTGGCCTCAAAGCTTGGTAATCTTGAAGGCACACTCATGAATTTACCATAAATTGTAAGGATTAAGCTCCTAGGTGAGTAATCACCCCTTGGTTCATAAGTTTGAACTTGTGATTTTGTGTATTCAAGCTATTTGGGTGATCAAGAGTAAGAGTTAACATGATTTGCATTGGTTTTGTTGATTTGGTAGTCTATATGCACATGCATGTGAAGAATTGTTTTGAAATTGCATGTTTGACCATAAAATGTATAATCCATGGGAGATTTGATTAAAGCTCTTATTTTGACCTTCTCTTCATCATCTAAGTTGAGAATGAGAGTAATTTGCCACATGCATGTACAATTTACAAGGGTGTAAGTGTTGAATGCATGAAATTATTATGTTGGTAATGAATTTGGTGTAAATTGGGATATGCATGTGATTAATTTATGAAATTGAGCTTTATAATGTTGTGATTTGGTGTTTATACCATGTTAGTACATGTATATGTGATGTTTGAGCCAAAAGCATGCATCTAGAACCTTTGAATGTCGAATTGAAGCTCAAGAACATGTTTTGGATTTTCCAGAATTTTGATTCCCGCTCGAGCGGGGAAACTGCCGCTCGAGCGTGAAATTCGTGTTCCCAGTATTTTCTACAGACATAGTGTCTGCTTGAGCAGGGAAGTTCACGCTTGGGTGGGGAGCCATGTAGAGAGGCCTTCCGCTCGAGCGCCAGAGTTCACAATCAAGCGTAAATTTGACATATCCAGTACTTTTGCAGGCCTTAAGGGTCCGCTCGAGCTGGGAAGTCCACGCTCAAGCGGGGACCCTATTTTTTTAAATTTTGAAAGGCATTCTGTGTTTCATTTTTTGTTCTCTTTCACTTCCAAGTACTCTTAGGCATGCATTGAGCATTGTAATTGAGTTAAAGAGATAAGAATGAAGCCTAAAGAGGAAAATGTGAATTTAGAACGGATCGAATTGTTTGTGACCCTTTTGTGTTCATGGAATGTTTAGGGTCGAGCTCCAGGGCAAACCAACCAACCGATCACTGTGAGTAATATCTTAACAGAGATATCTGAAATATGTTGTTGCACAATTGCTTACTTCTATATAAGTTTTATAAGTTCATTGATTTGATTGGTGGACAATGTTTGCTATACCAAATGAGTGGGCCAGAGGCCAGTCTGATCTGAATAATAGAATGAATGGGCCAGAGGCCGTTTTGACATGAATGAATGGGCCAGAGGCCGTTTTGACATGAATGAATGGGCCAGAGGTCGTTTTGGCATGAATGGATGGGCCAGAGGCCGTTTTGACTTGAATGAATGGGCCAGAGGCCGTTTTAGCATGAATGGATGGGCCAGAGGCCGTTTTGACACGAATGGATGGGCCAGAGGCCGTTTTGACATGAATGAATAGGCCGGAGGCCGTTTTGACATGAACGAATGAATGGGCCAAAGGCCATTTTGTCATCTGAATGGGCCAAAGGCCATTTTGACACAAATGAAAGTTTGAATGGGCCAAAGGCCAGTTTGTTTGGAACCGCAGTCACTTGACCTAAATTGTGTATAAATGTTAAATAGAAATATGAATTGGAACCGCAGTCACTTGACCAAGCTCCGTGACAACGCTGCACACTCATTTAAGTGAGCATGCAAGGCTAAGAGTCCAACACATAACCAACAATGTAAATACTCCAATTAAATCCTTAATTATCATAATGCTAAAATCCATAAAAATTGAGTATTCTTATCATATGAAATTATCCACCAAGTCCACTAATAAAATCCATTAACAAAACAATAATCCAAGTACTTAATTCATAGTCCTACTCTCGGCACTCCCACATGTAAAAAATCCCGCGCAGCTCTACTCTTCAGAATCTGAAAAAAAAAATAACGGTAAGCTAGATAGCCCAGTAAATAACCAATCATCACTGCCAGCTGGATCAAGTATAAAAAAATTTAATAAATAAATCGATAACCAATAAATATAAATTTTTCTACAGTTCAATAAATGAATAATTATTTGTAAGATGGTTTCATAGCTAAAAATAAACAATGTACAATACATTTTAAATGAAAAAGCCAACAAGATAATTCAAAGTAATTCATTGTTCAAATCGATGGTTCGATATTCAGATGGTTCAATGATTTGATTCACAAAACCCAAGTCTTAATGACTACGGTCACTTAGCCCGTGACAAGGCCCAGAACCACACATAGGCCGGTGGTAAAGCCCCAAAAGAAACTAGTTTCTGTGCCAATAAATAACCCCTATTGGCTAGGGTCCAAATCATAGTCAGACTAGAGTGATATTCAAAATTCAACAATACACAACTTTTAAACAAAATATTCGATATTTTCAAAATAAACATTTAGTACAATTTTCATAATAGTTCCATAAAATTTTCAAATAATTTTCATAATAATATTCGATGCTATTTAATACTTGACCCATATTTTATTTTAAAAGAACATGGAGGCTATGAATAAATACTTATAATTTTAAACGATTCAACAGGAATAAAAAATGTACCAACAGTGATAGAGGGTTACTTACCTCAAACAGCTAAACTAATATTTCCCAAACTAATCTCAAATACTCAACTCCACCACTTCAATCGCACGAACCTAATAAATATAACCTCAAACAAATTAATATTTTTGTGTCTTTCACATATCCATAAGAACCCACTGCATATATGAGATGCTTTAATATACAAGAAATATCAAATCAATTCCCTTAATTTAATAGTTAAACACACCTTATCTAATATACCAAATTCTATTGCAAAACTACACCTACATAATAATTTGCACTGTGTCCAATAACCCATACAATTGCACATACACGTTGTTCCACGCATCCAAACTCTCAATATTTAGGTATCCACACAAATTTCCTTCCCAAAACCATCTGACTACCTATTAACCCCTGTACATAATATAATAAACAATTGATCCCTTTACATAAAGTAAACAATGGGGCAAAAATACCTCAGTCAATGGGCAATCAAGAACATTCAGTGGCTTCAATTTCCAACTGTCGTTCCTCCTAAGGATGCACTGCGCAGTCGCGATAAAAAGAAACATGAAACCCCCTTTTCCCCTCTTTTTCTTTATTTATATATATATATATAAATATATATATATATATATATTAGGGTTATTAACCTAATTTCTTAAAATTACAAAACTACCCATCTCAGTAATAGAAATTATCATGCCACCTCATAACTAATTCTTGATATTACTAAGTGACCCATATAAATTAATGTAATTACCAATCTATCCAAAAATAATAATATTCAAAACTTGGGTTTTACAATTTATCGTCTGTATAGCTTCTTTAATTGACATTATTCACTGGGCTTTCACTCACGCTCATTCATATGTTTGTAGGTGAGCCAAGAGAAGTCCAAACCCAGCCCTAGTAAAGTCTATGTGGAACAACAAAGGTTTTGGGAGAGTCAACCCTTGTGTCTCACGCACGAGACCTGTCTTTGCCCTTTTGTTATGTATTTATATTCTGTCATGTTGGCGAAGACTTTGCATCTGTTGTATATAGTCGTGATGGATTGACTTAGACTTATATGATCCTGTATGTACAGAACCTTATGTAGTACATATTTTGTTGTGAGTTATTATTATGCATATGTATGGTTTGTTATGATGTGCCATGTAAGCACAGCTCTATGGACAAAGTTTTAAATTGCTTCCGTTTGGCCCCCATTAACTCTGTTAAAATACGTTTGGTTTGGTTTAAGGCCATAAGTAATCTCTTGATTACTGGCCGGTTATGTCCTTAACCCACGGGGGCATGTTCGGGTCATGACAAACTTCTTCTTCATCAAGTGGCTCAATCACAATATCCCTGCCATCTGTGAATCCTAATGCAAACTGGTTAGGCTCCTGTGGATGTGAAGCAATCAAAACTGCTTGCAAACTGTCGAGAGAAAGAACAAAAATAATAATAATAATAAAGAGAGAAATGAGTTAGAAGTGCCGCCAACAATCATGTAAAGAGTTAATCACCAAGCCAGAATAATCATTCATGCTCATGAAAATCTGCAATTACTGCCAGATAAAGAAGCATTTATCACGCTAACTTTTACAAATCATCTTGTAATTTCTAGCCATGAATTAGTAAATGACATCTCATGGAAATTTTATCTGATAATAAGCAAGCTTCTCAGGAAAATTGTAGAAGAAAAAAAATATTAATAGTTATACTAGTTAAGAGTTAGGCACAAATATTAAGAGAAAAAATTTCAGTATATCAAATACTTGGCGTCAGATGAAAGATAAGCAGTGTGATAAATTTCGTGTTGCGGTTAGAGGCCTGGAGCAAAACATATGCTAACATGTCCATGCCGAAGGGCAATGTACACCAACAGGGCATCACATGAAACAAAAAAGCATCAGATAATCTTGAAACTGGTATCTCTCCCAGAAAACCCCCTATATTCCCAAGCCCCATTACTATGTCCAAACTTGAAAATAAAAATGATAGGAATTAAGCCAAGTCCACAACAAAACAGTTTAGATGTCGTGCAATATAGATGTTTAAATCATGTTCTCTGCAATGAAAATGCCATTGATCTCCACTTTAGCTCTGTTGTTATTTTACATATGGCGAATCGCCTTTCATTTACAGCGAGAAAGTGTTGCTGATCTTTGTCAAACTGAACCCTGGTGTTCTCACCTGGAAACTCCAAGCCTATGAAGCACCGACACGTCCCCAGGGCCTGCGTACAAGTGTCGAACACGGACACGCTGTCTGACACTCTTTAACGTGTCCTCTTTTTCTTTTTCTTTTTGAATTTTTGCAGTCGAACACGCCATGGACACTCTGTGACACTTTCTGAACACGCATGAGGACGATCGAAGCCCTAACTATTGGAGAGGAAGAAAAAAGAGAGAAAGAGATTGAGGGAGGAGAAAAGACAAAAAAGAGATCGAGGGAGGAGAGAAGCCAGAGATAGAGAAATAGATCGAGGGAGGAGAGGAGAGGAGAGGAGAGGAGAGGAGCCCTAACTTGTTCAAATCAATTGAAGAAGCTAATGTATTCTTCATTTGCTCTCTTCTTCTTCGCCTCCTCCTTTTCGTCTTCTGTCTCCTTCATCTTCTTCTCATCCATCTTCTTCGACTTCTCATATTCTCTCTCTCTCTCTCTCTCTCTCTCTCTCTCTCTCTCTCTCTCCCTCTCTTTTCTTTTTTTTATTTATTTCTCTTCTCCTTTATTTTCATCCCTTTTTTTTTCTTTTTTCTTTTTTTTATCCATATTTTTATTAAACCTAAAATTCATAAAATAAATTATTTTTATTTTAAAAAAATCATTTTTTATTCAAAAAATTTTAAATATATATTTATTAATTTTTTATTATTATAATTGAATAAAAATTAATGATTTGCTTTTTATTTTAGAAATACAATAAATAAATAAAATTATATATATTAAACGTGTCCCCAACATGTTGTGTCCTAAAATTTGCGTGTCCCCCTGTCCGTGTCCGTGTCCGTGCTTCATAGCTCGAAGTTATCCTTCCGTAATTTCTGAGCTTCCAGGCTATAATCTGGATTTAAATTTAAAATAAAATAATAAATATTGTATACAAAATCAAAAATCTATTTCATTCAAAATAGGGACTTAGTATCAAGAATAGCAGGCCTAGACATAATCATCTGTGGAAAAGATAAAATCCTAACCTCAGCATCTGGTGCGAAAGAAATAAGTGCATTCAGCTTTGTGGAAAACGTTAGGCTGTAGCACGTCCCACGAGGGGCCCTGCTACAGTTCGGACTCGATTTGTGTCGCGGTTCTTAATCTTGAACCAAAGAGTCCAAATCTGGCAAATCGTTTTGAGAAAACAGATTTTAGGAAAGAAGTGCCAAACATGGACTGCTTTGCCAGATACAGAGTCGCCACCTAAATATTTTTTATGGGGGAATTTAGGAAACCCTGACTCGGTGCCGAAGGCCACATGTCCGTCATCACCGGAGTTGTCTCGTCTCGGGAGCTAGGGTACGATTGGGGAAGGTCAGCTATGAGCACCCCCTCTCGCCCGATCCAAAGATCGGCCTCTACTAACTGTGATATCCGTTTTTTGAAAACATTATGTGTTCTTATTCCAATTGTTAGCCTAAAATTACTATGTTATGCGCACAGCAAACAAGTATAGACCAGATTGTCTAATTTGGAAATAAGCATTACATATCCGTTTGTTTTGAAAAGCGCTTTGGAATTTGCTACTCGCAAGTAGGCTAAAACACGGATTTCAAAGAGTTTTTCCAACTCAAACAATCCAACCTTCACCCATAGGCATTCAAACAGTTTATCTCATATAAGCACTTAGCCACATGGCAAACATACTGTCATGGCAACATTCACACGCATGCGAGATGCTAAAGCATAAATACTTACATCGTACTCCGTGCCAAAACAATAAACTAGTTAGCAAAACATGCATGATCCTAGTTCATGTTAGAGTGGCTAATGCAACGCATGCAAAAATGCAATTAGAGTAGGCTCGGCTGACCTAAGCATGGCATGTAAAATGCAGTCAATTGATGTATGTACTCAATTTTGGAATTTGAAATACAAATGCAGTTAGCGTGATGTACCGAGCCCGGTGCATGTAAAACAAATGAATAAATGCATGCATGCATTACATGAGGTATGCTAATTTAAACGTGCCCTAATCTACCATCATAAGCAGGTAAATAAAAGGGAAGAAAGACGTGAGGTTGGAAGACATACACACACTCACGCACACTTATTACAGATTTGCCCTCACTCGGAGGGACCAAATAAATAATACAAATTAATTAACTACGCAAGCTAATTAAATATTACAAATTTCCTAATTAGTTAACAAACTAATTAAGCTAAGAAAAACAGTAAACCGCCTCGGGGGGGAGGGCCAGATGCAGTGCGTGCTCGGGTCTTGCTCGAAAGTGCACCGCCATGCCTAGTCTGCCTCTGTTTTCCTTCTTTTACTCCTCTAGAGGCTGCCAAAACCTCTGGATTGCTTCTCCAGATACTAGACATCACCACTGGCTGAATAGAATTGCCACCGGCAGTGGTATATAGCTATCGGCCATTGGTGAAGCTATCGGCAGAGATAGGAGTGCCGATCGGCACTTGGTACTGCCGGTCGGCAGAGTGTTCCTGCAGAATCTGCAATTGACAGCAACAGAGGGCAAGGCAGAGCATGGCAGCACGATTCAAGGCATATATGCACTAATCATGTCCCTTATCATGTTTGTGACTCAAAGGGGCATGTGGCTCGATTCTCGGACCGCCAATCACACATTTCCATGCATGACGGCCCAAAGGATCAAGTGTGCAACTTTCATGTCAAATGAAATGCAAACCAAACAAACAAACCAAGGCCCAATTCCTATCACCAAGTCAAGGAACAAGGCATGCATGCAAGATGCAATGCAACCTAGGCATGCAAGCTAAGGGTGCAACATGGCATGGCAAGACACTTATGCAAGCATACAAGCAAACATGAGGTAATGCAAATTAATGGAAAGGTGGACTTACACATAATTTAGGCAGCTCTAAATAGGCCTAAAACAATGGCCAAAGTGACCAAAATAAGGGACTAAACACATAGACACATGCACATGATTAAAGGCCAACACTTAGGCACAAATTGTGCAACTCTCAAGTACACTTGAAAATGGATATCATGGACAATTAGCATGCAACATAAGCTCTGAAAATCATGTTAAAACATGGTGCCAAACCAAGCAACAAGTCAAGCTAAGCATGCAACAAATGGCCCAAGTGCTTGAAGCAAGTCAAAGGGGCTTGAACCATGGCTAAGCCAACCAAGCCTCACAAGGCTAAGAGGACTTAAAATAGGTTCAAGACAGTCCTAGATCATGCAAAAGGGACTCTTAGATGGCATCTAAGTGGCTCAAATTTAAAGGCATGCACAATGGCCAAAACATGGAACATGCTACACAAGCTTTCAAAGCATTAAGGAAACATCCAAGGCAAACATACAAGCATGCTATAACGTCTGAAATAACATGGTGGATAGTTCCAAACCACTAAATCAATGCAAGAATGCCATGCTACACATTCATACACTTAAGGCCAACAAGCCGGAATGCAAAGGAGCTATACTAAGCATGCCAAATCCGACCCAAACAACCTAGGACAGACCTTAAACATGGCAAAATGAGCACAAAACCTTCACAAGGCTAAGCCTAAAACATGCTCGAACGAAGGCTAACAACCTAAGGCATATTAAGGCAATAACATGGCATTACATGGTAGGTATGCTAAGCATGCATGGTGTACCAAAACCAACACACAACAAGGTTATATCATGGCATAATAAGCATGGAAAATAGCCAAGATATGATCAATACACATTCTAACATGATGCTCTCTCAAGAGGCTAAAAGGGGTCCATTTCAAGGACAACAAGGAGAGGGGGTGGCCCTCCCCTTTTGGAGACTTCAAGGCACCATCTTCACCACTGAAATCCCTCAAGATTTTAGTAGTGAAGAGGCCCAAACACCAAAGTCTCGAAACTCACTCAAAATGGCTCAAAATGGGGCCTTTCAAGGCCTAAGAGGGGTCAAACACCTCCAAACCAAAAAACACTCTTAATAAAAAATCAAGAGGGCCTAAAAATAGAACTTTTTTGTATTATACACCAAGCTCAAAAATGAATTTAAGACAGGTAAAAATACAATGCAAGATTGGGGAATAAAGGGGCTAGTTTCTTACCCTTGAAGACCCCTTCAACAATGGTGCTCCAACAGCCCTCCTTGGCTTGAAAACAGCTCCAAAACTTCAAAACCAACCTCTTAGAACCTCAGTAGCTAAGTGAAGGTGAAACACTATGTGTTTGTGTGCAATAGTAAGACACAAATGCAATTTAACACACACAAGAGGGAGATATAGAGATAGAAAGTGTATGGTTTCTAACCCTAGAACTCAAAACCCTAAAAATGGCTGTCTAAAAATATCCTAAGTCTCTCAAGTGTCTAACCCTAAAGCCAAGAAACAAGGCTCTCTCTTATAGAGCTTTTGTCTTGTAAAGCTTACAAGACAAGCTTCTAAAGAGGGAGATCCCTCCATACACGTGTATGGAGGGGAGCCAAAAGCAAGACAGCTGTGATAAAATATCTGCAAAAGCAGATGCACAGTAGTCGGCCGGCCAAAAATGTCATTTTGACAAAATTGAGTGCCGTCCGGCAACAAATAGTGCCGACCGGCAACAAAATGTGCCGATGGCAACAAAAACCAGCCGGTGACCTCTAGCCACTGCCGGTGGTGTGTGAGGATGCCTCACAAGGCATTCCCTGCCCTTTCAAGGCAAAACACAAGTGTTTGGTGCAAAACTAGACACTAAACAGTCGAGTTCGGAGATCCTGAGGCAAGGCGCGCGAGCCGAGACCTCCGGGAACTCCAAACGAACACAAACATGGATAATCACCGAGTGTTCCAATGGTGACGTCCAAGTCTTGAGGACGGTCAAAAGTGGGGTGTCTACAGTTGCCCCTCTTTGACAGAACTCGAAAGTCATAACAATGACGGGAGTGAATGTCAAAGCCCAAAGATGACCCATTTTTGACAAGGCCGAAGACTCAGACAAACATGCAAGACAAACAAGATATGCGCCCGAAGGCAGGGGCAAAATGCAAGACAATGCACAGAGCCGGACATAACTTATGATCATGCAAAGAAAGCTGTAATGAAGCATACATGCGACAGTTTTAAGCTAGCGTACACCGAACTACACTACAATGCAGAAAGGATGTAAGAGAATTATGCAATTCTCAATACGTCTCACTCGGAGGATACAATACCTGTGCGGCTCGTCTGGTTGCACCAGCCTCAAATGAACCGTACATACAATATCGTGCCTGAAAAGAAAACAAACTTAACAAGTACAATATTGTTAGCAACATGCATGACAATGCAAAGATGGATGCGAGATGATATGTTGTATATACAAAACAAAATAATGCAAATGAAGATGCAATATAATTGAAATAATGCAAACTACATGCAAGGCAATTGAATCATGATCCAATCGTGAGTGGTTCGAAACCACACAAATGTCAAATGGATTGATGGAGGTAACAAGTCTGTCTACCATAGAACGGTCAACTGAACTATGAGCATTGTAGACAGACACAAGAACAAGTATTTGGGGGGGAATGATATAAGTGGGGAAACGACCCGCTGGAGAAAGGACAATGATCCTAATGCTGGATGCAAAAATTACACTACAATGCAATATATATATGGATATCCTGGGGAGATGGCAATGGATATGGCACGCGGGCCAAACCAAATCTTGCCTAGGTAAGGCATGTACACATACAAGCCATGTCTAACATAGAACGGTCTACTAAACTATGCTTTGACACAAGAAGTATAGGCACATACCAGACCAAACTCAACATGGAAAGGCGCAAGCCATAGATGGAAGGTGATGCAGTGAATGCATGCAAACTAAAATGCAATGGAAATGGATATTTACAATGGATATGGCCTGCAAGCCAAACCAATTCTTGCCTAGGAAAGGCATGTACGCGTACGAGCCATGTCTAACACAGAAAAGGTGCCGCAACCCTCAAACCAACATACCAGCGTGGAATAGGCGCGTACATATGCAAAACTGTGTTTTAACGTGAAAAGTAAGGGCACATACCAGACCAAGCTCAACATGGAAAGGCACAAGCCATAGATTGAAGGTGATGCAATGAATGCATGCAATCTAAAATGCAATGGATATGGCACGCGGGCCAAACCAAATCTTGCGTAGGAAAGGCATGCACGCATACGAGCCATGTCTAACATAGAAAAGGTGCCGCAACCCTCAAACCAACATACCAGCGTGGAATAGGCGCGTACACATGCAGAACTATGCTTTAACGTGAAAAGTAAGGGCACATACCAGACCAAGCTCAACATGGAAAGGCGCGAGCCATGGATGGAAGGTGATGCAATGAATGCATGCAATCTACAATGGAATGGATATGGCACGCGGGCCAAACCAAATCTTGCCTAGGAAAGGCATGTACACAAACAAGCCGCGGCTAACATAGAACGGTCCACTGAACTATGCTTTGACACGAGAAGTATGGGCACATACCAAACCAAGCTCAACATGGAAATGCGCAAGCCATAGATGGAAGGTGATGCAATGAATGCATGCGAACTATAATGCAATATTTACAAATATGCAATGGAATGGATATTTACAAAATGCATGACAATGCAGTATGATGCGATCTACGGGGGAAAATGCAATGAATGCATGCAAGCTACAATGGAA
This sequence comes from Camellia sinensis, assembly GCF_055761805.1. NCBI lineage: Eukaryota > Viridiplantae > Streptophyta > Magnoliopsida > Ericales > Theaceae > Camellia > Camellia sinensis. The sequence goes on along the minus strand of NC_138971.1, from coordinate 119,791,833 downwards.
ATGCATGACAATGCACTATGATGCAACGACTATGATTGCAGCTTTCCCTATCTTACCAACAGGGCGATATACTAGGTTGGTTCAATATCTAGAACTGAGGCGCCGACATGCCGCCTCAATCTATGGGGCTTCCATACAGATTTCAAGCCAAGGATACACCCCTGGGTATTTAAACCAGACTTTAGTCTCGGAACTCCCGAACCTTTGCGTTCTAGGCATAAGCCGTTTGAACTCTAGTTTCCACCATCCCAGTCGGTCTTCTAGGAACTCACCGCAAACATAGGCAGGTGGCTTTACCAGACCACCAAAAGTCGTTCGGGCACGACAAACACCAAAAGAATTGCACCTTCAGAGGATTTAGGGTCTCCTAGACCGGGATGCAAAATGTATGCAAACTGCACACGTCAATGTGCTGAAGGTTTCGCACCTTCCAAGGATTTAAGGTCTCCTAGACCGTGCGTGTTTAAGGTCTCGCCAGACCAATTAGCAACATGCATGACAATGCAAGAATGAGGCACGCATGCCACATGGAATGTAAACTGATACAATTGGACTTATATGCCACGAAAAACTGTGCACATCAATGCACCGGAGGTTTCGCACCTCCCAAGGATTTAAGGTCTCCTAGACCGTGTAGGCAAAATGTATGCAAGTGTGACACGCGTGCCATACGGAATGTAAAATGATACAAATGAGACACGCATGCCTCATAAGATGCAAAATGAAACAAATGAGACACGCGTGCCTCATAGGATGCAAAATGGTGCAAGTGTGACACGCATGCCACACGGAATGCAAAATGGAACAAATGAGACACGCATGCCTCATAAGATGCAAAATGATGCAAGGGTGACACGCATGCCACACGGAATGTAAAATGGAACAAATGAGACACGCATGCCTCATAAGATGCAAAATGATGCAAGTGTGACACGCATGCCACACGAAATGTAAACTGGTGCAAGTGTGACACGTATGCCATACGGAATGCAAAATGGAACAAATGAGACACGCATGCCTCATAAGATGCAAAATGATGCAAGTGTGACACGCATGCCACACGGAATGTAAAAATGAAACAAATGAGACACGCGTGCCTCATAAGATGCAGAATGATGCAAGTACGACACGCATGCCACACGGAATGTAAAAATGAAACAAATGAGACACGCGTGCCTCATAAGATGCAGAATGATGCAAGTGCGACACGCGTGCCACACGGAATGTAAAATGAAACAAATGAGACACGCGTGCCTCATAAGATGCAAAATGATGCAAGTGCGACACGCATGCCACACGGAATGTAAAATTTTGACAATTGGACTTATACGCTACACGAAGCCGGTTTGTATTCAAAACAATGCAATGTACTAACAAGTACAAGTGAGGTGCGCAAGATAGCGCGAGAGGATGCATGCAAGATGCAAATAAGGTGCACAAAAAAGTGCGATGCGCAAGAAAGCGCGAGTGATGAATTGCAGAAAACAGTGCGATGCGCTAAACAGCGCGATTGAAATGCAATGCACAAAACAGTGCGACGCGCTAAACAGCGCGAATGTAAACTGCACAAAACAGTGCGATTGAGGTGCGATGCACGTAGGGCAACTTTTGAATTTCGTAAAAGCGAAAAGGATACAAAAAGGATACAGCTTGCACGAATTCGAGTACCACGCATGGAAGACACGATCCGAGGTCACAACGGAGGCCGGTTGAGCGTCGGGGATGCATTTTCTTGCACTTTCTTGAGCTATGAAGACCAAAAACTACTCATATGGCCTAAACAAGGCTGTGGGAACACCACCGGCTGGGAGGGGAATCCACCGGCTGTCCATTGGCTGAAAAAGAATACCATCGGCACAATATTATGCCGGCCGGCACAAAATGTTGCCGACCGGCAAACAGTTTCTGAGTCGGGGCAGTTTCGACAATTCACCACGGGTGTTTTAAAATAGGGTTCCTAAACCCTATTCCTCACTTCCTTCATCGCCGAAAACCCATACTCTCTCTCTCTAGAGCGTTTTCCTTTCCTTTTTCCTCCGTTTCTGCGCGTTCTACGTCCGTTTCGTCATCAGATTCGCGATTTCCTTCGCGTTTCGGACATTTTCAACCAAACAAATCTTTGTTTCGGTGCCTCGTTTGCCGTTCCCACCTATTTGGGGTTTGTTCCCCTCGCTTTCCTCTTGATTTCCGTACCTTTCCACATCCCGGCCTTTTCGGTCATTTTCTGCCTTCCCGGGAGTTGACTTTTCGATTGACTTTCCGTATTCTAGTCCGATTTTCCTTCCTCCGGCTATTTTCTCATCATTCTTGATATGGCGGATGACATTCCACGTGGTGGGACTCCCCCGGATCACGAGATGGATCCCGGGATCGAGCTCCTACCCTTGAGCGAGCGCCCGTTCGACCCAGCGACCTACTGGCCGGCGATCCATGTTCTGCCCTCTGACAGACTGCACCAATTCAGGAGTTTCGAGAGGTACGCGCGATCCGAGCTACTACTGCGTGAGCCTACCTCCCACTTGTCCTTCGACACTTCCGAGGTAATTCCCTTTTCTCTGCTTTACTTTCTGCAATGTAGGATACAAAACTGTCAACTGCCATAACCGATTACAGTCGATATTCTGTATATTGTAGTTGATTACAAATGCACTTGCAACTGATTATCTGTTTAAGACTCACACGTGCACACACACTGCACTAGCCCTGAATCACCCAAACACACGGCACACACTGTATTTCACTGCAAACACCAGCACCCGACATCTGCTTGAGTCTGAACGTATACACACATGCTATACTATACTGAACCATTCGAACACGCTGACGCATCACACGTTGTAGTTCACTGTAAGCACACCGGCACCCGGTATTTGCTTGAATCTATTAAACTTGCACGCATGCTATACTGTACTGAACCACCCAAACACGCTGACGCATCACACATTGTAGTTCACTGTAAGCACACCGGCACCCGGTATTTATTTAAACCTGTTAAACTTGCACGCATGCTACATCTATATACTCCTTAGAATTGCATTTTGAAAATTGCCTCGCAATTGTTGTTTTCTGTTTACAGGGAGATTCCCATACCATCCGCGGGTATAGGAATACCGACGCTCGAGAGTGGTACGCCGAGCTTCCCGATGCGGTCCGTCGCATCGTGGACCAGGCAGGTTTCGGCGCCTTCTGCAGAGGGCTCTCGTGACTCACTACGTGCCGACCTCTACTCGCCGCTTTGGTGGAGAGGTGGTGGGACACCACCGATTCATTCCAGTTCTCCGCGGCAGGGGACATGACGATGACCCCTTACGATTTCTCGATGCTCACAGGCATCGAGGTAGGGGGTGATCCGATCCCCTTTGATATTGACATGGATGAGTGGACTGCCGCTCAGATCCATCTACTCGGTGAGGCGCCACCTCTTGCTCGTCCAGGCTATGTACGATACTCCTGGTTCGAGGTGCAGTTCCGGGTCCAGCCCACCCTTGTTGACGCAGCCCCGATGACCCCTGAGGCTGTGGAGAGGTACGCTCGCGGCTTCCTCGTGTTTTTGTTCGGGACGACTATTTTCGCCGACCGGGCGAACACCGTGCCACTCTGCCTGCTCAGCGCACTGGTGGACGTCAGGCGGATCTTGCATTACGACTGGGGTGGCGCCGCTCTGGCCACTCTCTATGGATACATGAGCTCGGCTTCCCGCGGCAGCGGACAGTTGCTCGGAGGCTACTGGCAGGCTTGGGAGGTACATTTCTTCTCCGCTTTTCATTTCTGTTCTATATTTTCTGTACTCTGTACACTGCACACACTGTAGTTTGCTTTATACTTGCTGTATACTGTACACACGGCACACACATACACTCTGCTTTACACTGACTGTACACTGCTCACACTATACACTGTACACAATACACTGCACAACACACGGCTCTGCCATTTCTGCTTTATTCTGTATTCTGCCTTATCTGATAGTCATCTTGATGTTTTCTCTGCAGTTGTGGGTTTACGCCTACTTTCCTAGGCTCGCACCCGTACCAGTCACGGAGACCCCTCTGGTCGTCCCCTTTTCGCGCCGCTTTGACGGGAGATGCACCCGGAGGCCGCGAGAGACTTTCAGCTTCTTCCGCCGCTTCTTTGACACCATCACCCCCGCGGAGGTATGTTTTACTTGCAGTTCATTTAAGCTTCGCCTTTCCACTGCATATTTCAATAACAGTAGATAACAAACTGTGTTGCATTTTCAGATCACCTGGCAGCCTTGGGCTCCTTTGCCAGCCGTGACGTGGGATCGGTTTGCCGGTGCCGACGAGACCTCGCGTTTCCGGATCTTGTTGGAGGGCCCGGTCTGTCGGGCTTGGTACCTGGGTGAGCGTTTCTTATGCCAGACCCTAGGGTTACCTGAGTAGATAGTCCCGGTTCACCCTCCCGAGGATATGAGGGAGACCGAGAGGCTCAACACTGAGCAGATGGATGATTACACCATCGGTTGGGAGGCGACCCGCTTCAGAGGCATCGGCGACTACCGAGAGTACGTACAGACGTATCTTATGCAGCCTCTGAGCGGCGGTCGTCGAGCTGAGGGAGTTAGACCCATGGCGCCAGCAGCGAGGGCGGGAGCCGGAGTTGGAGCCGGAGCTTCGAGGAGGGCCCGAGTCCGTGGCAGGGGCGGAGTTCAGGAGGGACGGGGGACCGGTTGGCCTGTTCTGCCCGCTTCATTGACTTTCCGAGGGCAGGGCGGGGCGACCTATCAGGTCCCCTTCGCCCTTCCGCCTGCTGATCACGAGTTTGTCGGTGTCCCCGACTTACCTCCGGTATGTATTACTGCATTTCTGTACAGCCATTTCATTTCAGTTTATTTGATATTCCACAGAATATTGATGCATCTGATATTTTTGCAGGCTCCTTTCGAGTACACCCGGCAGTCATTGGAGATGAATGGCTCCATGATGGGGATGCTCCAGCGGACCTTTGATCTCCTGGCCCTCTACAGCATTCCGGTATGTTCTTCTGATCACGGCCTCAAATCACTCACAAGTTGATTCACGTAATCTGATGCACGGCACAATATCTGATACACTGATCGCACAACGTCTGATACACTGCATACACTGCATTCTGCACTGTACTCTGCACTGATAAACTGCTCACGGCATTCACACACTGTTCTCATACACTGCATTCTGCACTGATAAACTGTTCACGGCGTTCACGCACTGTACTCATACACTGCATTCTGCACTGATAAATTGTCCACGGTATACTGACGCATTTGCCTTTTGTGTACTTTTTCAGCCTCCCTTCCAGATTCCCGGGGTAGGAGGTGCTTCAGCTGGACCTCCGTCCCTGCCTGAGGGAGAGATGAGGAGGGCCGAGTATTTCTCCCACCAAGGCGGGGCGCACTTATGCTGGGAGTAGCTCGCGGGCTCCCGTTCCTGATGACGACGATGATGAGGATGACGAGTCGGAGGCGGAGGCAGAGGCAGAGTCGGAGTCATCAGAGGAGGAGACCGGAGGCGGCACTAGCTTGGGCTCTGACGACGATGCTGATGATGCTTCTGGACCTTCATCCAGGAAGAGGACTAGGACAGACTGATAGCCCTCGGAGTCGCTGGATACGGATACAGATTTTGTTGTTCTTCTTCTCTTTCTTGTACTTTTCCTTTTTGTTGGTAGTTAGATTACCTTGTACTGCCGCGGCCAGATTTTTGTTCCCAAAACTTGTGTACTTAAAAGATTATGAAATGAACAAACTTTTTATCTTAAAAAGTGTTACATTTACATATCTCATGTATTGCATCGCATCCCATCATGTTACACTTCAATGTAAATGAAATACGATCTGTGGTCTGAATGTTGAACACTTGCACTGTGGTAATCAGATGACTAAACAGCCAACAGCAACATAGCCCAAGCAACCCACTGCCTGATTCTGGATGCACAGCCCTTGCTCTACTGGGGATTAATCTGCATACGGCCCATAACCCAACACTTGGTTTATTCTGCACATAGCAAACTTTAAACAAAACAGCCCAATCTGACAAGACGGCCTACCGGGGGGGTGAAACCAGCTGGAGTTGAAGCACGCTCAAATATAGAGAATGGCACCGCATTCTGAGCGTAAATGATTTTTGAAATTAAATAAGGGTTTTTCAAACCGGGGTATCGAGCCTACAACTGGACACAGCGGGGAAGACTCAAGAAAGGTACACGACCTAAACATAACGAGACACGCTCAGAAGAAACCTAAAACAAAGGTTGAGGTAAACAAAACAAAAGACACGACATACAGACGCGTTAACGAAGATGGGGAACCTCTGATCACGAGGAGCCAGTTTCTCTGTGCATTGTTTCCCACCCTTTCTGATTTGTGATTCTCACATCACTCGACTTTCAAGCTCGGATTTTCTCTCAAAACCCTTTTGCTCACTTTTCTCTCAACTCACACCTCTCTATTCTTCATTCTCTCATTTTTCATCCCTCCCCGGGGTGGTTAATGAGTGAATAGGAAGTTGCGGGTTCATGCCCAATGCCGTTAGCTCACAGCTATTTCTTCTGGTGGGTAGAGTGCCCTCTTGGCAAGTACGTCGATGACGGGGGAAAGACAGAACGCCTGACTCAACTGTGCCCCTAGTTCATCATTTTAACCATTTTTTGTTTTTGCTTTCTACTAAAACAGTTTTGATCAAAATGAGAGTTAGATCAACGTACTTGTTCAATTTTTGATTTGAAGACCATGCAAGTTAGGCTGTAAGCACTGAAAATTTTCCCTTTTGGGTCCATGAAAACGGTTCAGTTTTTGGAAAATGGAATAATTTTCGAGAAAATAGTCAACCTCAGTAAAAATTTTCAAAAACTATTTTTCAAACAGTCAATGCTCAACGAGCATGGAACTTACTCTTTGAGATGCGCAACCTTGGATCGGAGGCAATGGAAGATTGCCCCTAGCTTAAAGGGGGTGGAAGGCAACGGAAAGTTGCCCCTGGTTTGAATGGCGGCTCACGACGACTCGTGGCAACGGAAAGTTGCCCCTTGTTTGGATGGTGCCGCAGCAGTCCGCAAACAGTCTTCATTGGCGGTGGTCGAACTCTTGGACACAGAGATGGTGTTGGCGACTGGACTTTGGGATGAAGTTGAAACCATTGCATGGACTGAGACGCTATGAAAGCGTTGAGGACTGGACTTCATGATGAAGTTGCCTACGTATCCCAAACATGGGAATCAAGCCTTACGTAGTTCCGGTTAAGGTACACTCGGGTATTTTAACCTTCACTTTTCAGGCTATAACTTTTGCCAAGGCGCCCGATGCGGGTTTTCGACCTTGCGAGCTTCTTTTCATTTTCTTTTTTTTCACTTCTTTTTCTTTTCCTTTTCGCATTTTTTTTCTTTTCTTTTTGTTTCTTTTTTGCTTTTTTGTTTTTTTTTTGTATTTTTCTCTTGCTCTAACTTTTGCCTGGGTTGCCCTTCCGGGTTTTCGGCCCAGCGAGCCTCTCAAAGGGTAAAAGTGTAACAAGTCCATGCCAAATGGTTTTTGAAGTTGAAGCCTCTCCGTGTCTAGGAGAACGGCTGTTGCACTGATTTGCAGAAGAATCCATCATGGCTGCTCCACGAGCTTCTTTTGGTGAGATCTACTCTTTTTGACTCGCCTTCGGTGCCTCTTGCTCGAGGGCTGCTTCAAAACTAGCCACACGGGCCTCCTCTGACGGTTGACTGTTGAATGTTCCGAATGAGTTCGAGGTTCAAGACAACAGGTCGAATCTTGAGGCTGAGAGCGATCCTAGGCTGCGCAATTTCAAGAGCGGTTCCACACAGGTCTTCACAGGGCTTTGTAAAACATTTGTTTTTGAAGGGTTTTAAGAAAGCGACGAATCGCTCGCGCCGAAGATAGTGTGGAACCAATCTGGATCAAGCCAGGGTCCTTCCCAGTACTCACGCCGACAAGCACGATTTCATTCATAAAGGCTTAGCACGCCTCTCTTTCTCTCAAAATGATCAAAGTTTTGCAAAACCCGAGGAATTCCTTCCTCTTCGTTTTTATCACCGCAGTGCCCGAAAGAGGTTTTTGAAAAACTTAGGTTAGTGCAATGACCTTGGCGCGCGGGAGAGCAGGCGAGATGTACTGTCAACCCGATCAAATTATCTGGCACTTAAACTAAAAGCAAGCATGAAAGTAAGGTAGCAACAGCTGTTTCATTCAGATTTGTGGGTATAATTGGCCCTTCGACAGAAACAGACTCAAAAACAAAACAGGAATTACAAGACAAAACGGTGTTCGAGGCAACAACCCCAGAATCACCTGGTATTCTATACAAAGGGGACTGACTCGCTACAACAAGACAGACCCTTAAGCAAAAAGACTGACTCAAGACAAAGAGATAGACTCAAAACAAAAGACTGACTCGATACCCAAGGCAGGATTTACAAAGCTAGCGTTCACAGCCACTCAAAAATGCGTGCCAGACGCTGCATTCAAAATACATCCAGATGCCGCCCGCAGGTGGTTCACCTTCTGATTACATACTTACAGTATCTGTGTCCTCAAAATCCAATAACTGGGTAGTAACGGACTTGGCTGAGGTGGGCGAGAGGATAACCTCGTTGTCAATCAAATCTTGCACCTCATGACGGAGACGAAAGCAATTATCGGTTGCATGGCCTGTCTGCTGGTGGTACGCGCAGTACTGAGCAGCATCATGCGTAGCGGGGAGATTCTTCGGGAGGGGCCGAGGCTCCAAGGGTTTAAGGTGCCCCCTCTAGGCAAGGATCTGAAGTGCCTTGGACAAAGGCATGTAGAGAGCATGAAAGGTCTTGCGCCCTCGGGGCAGGTACTTTGGAGTCTGAGCACTTTTACTAGCCACACAAGCAAAAGGGTCGGCAGGCGCCACCTTAGCTTTCTGATCTTTCCCGGGTGCAGGGGCGGGAACAGGAGGAACTGTTCTGGCATGACGGGGCCTATCCCGATTTTCTGACTGGCTTGAACTACCCTCAGGCGGAGTGGGGAAAGCATCCTCTACAGTTTTTGCCACAACTGCGGATATCTGTTGCTTGTTCATCCCCCCGGCTTTCAAAGCCTCGACTGCCCACAGCAGTTGTTCAATGGGATCGGCATCTGCCTTCATTTTGTCTTTTCCTCTGGCCTCAGCCTGATCGGGGGTTTGAGTTGATGTTGATATGTCATTGCCATAGCTGGAGGCTATCTCCGGTTGGCTAAGTTCAATCACAATTCGCCCCAACAACGAGGGCTCCTGCGGTGCAAAACTCCCGACATATGGTGCGGCTGGCGGTGACGCTGACATTCCGTAGGCGAGATCCGCCACAAACCTCTGGAGATCACCTATCATCCCCATCAGTTCGAATGTAGTAGGTTCGCGAGCCTGGTATAGCTGGGGGGCCCAGACCGGGTGCGCAACAGGCGACCTGGGTGGATGTGACACATCAGTGTTGGCCTCACTTTGCAGAGTGATCCCCTGCTCCAATGCAGCCGTCATAACTACGACCTCTTCTGAATTCTGTGTCATCATAAGTCCTGCCTCGGCAAGGGGAACACTGGCTATTCTGTATCGGCTGTCCGAACTGAAAGAGACAACAAACAGCATTTCAGCCCAAACAGATCAAACACGGGTGTAGCTGAACAACTGTACTCTACTGCTGATCACTGTTCCCAGAAATCACTGTCCCAAAAACTGAACCGGATACCCGCAGATAACTGATTCTCACAACTGACACTGATACTGGTGTCCTCAGGTCTGATACTCAAACTTGCAAACTGATATATACTTTCCCTGTAGAAATACACTTTAAAAGCACATAGCAAGTAAAGAGAGCCAAAACACCCCTATGTTGGGGTAGGGTTTCCTTGTCCTATTTTGTCAGGAGCTAGGGTTTCACTATGCACGCAACAGTTTTCAAACAACCTATCATCGGGTAAGCAGCCTGTCCTAACTTGGGATGGTCACTACGGATCCGAGTATGCACTAGGCCGAATGGTCAAAAAGGGTGCCCCGGTAAAACTGGGGTTTGTGTTCCCATACTGTTAGAGCCCATAACCGGTCAGCCTTATGGTCATGCCTTGACAAGACAAGCCTCCGGCAAACTGTTCAGGAATGGCAGATGGCAAACACTGTGTTCCTAGGCGCACCAATGCACATGCAATGCAAAGAAACACATAAGTGTAATCAAAACAGGATATCACGAGTTCGAGTCAAGCTCTCTAACTCCCCAGCAGAGTCGCCAGAAACTGTAGCACGTCCCGCGAGGGGCCCCGTTACAGTTCAGACTCGATTTGTGTCGCGGTTCTTAATCTCGAACCAAAGAGTCCAAATCTGGCAAATCGTTTTGAGAAAACAGATTTTAGGAAAGAAGTGCCAAACATGGACTGCTTTGCTAGATACAGAGTCGCCACCTAACTATTTTTTATGGGGGAATTTAGGAAACCCTGACTCGGTGCCGATGGCCACATGTCCGTCATCATCGGAGTTGTCTCGGCTCGGGAGCTAGTGTACGATTGGGGAAGGTCAGCTATGAGCACCCCCTCTCGCCCGATCCGAAGATCGGCCTCTACTAACCGTGAAATCCATTTTTTGAAAACATTATGTGTTCTTATTCCAATTGTTAGCCTAGAATTACTATGTTATGCACACAGCAAACAAGTATAGACTAGATTGTCTAATTTGGAAATAAGCATTGCATATCCGTTTGTTTTGAAAAGCGCTTTGGAATTTGCTACTCACAAGTAGGCTTAAACACGGATTTCAACGAGTTTTTCCAACTCAAACAATCCAACCTTCACCCACAGGCATTCAAACAGTTTATCTCATATAAGCACTTAGCCACATGGCAAACATACTGTCATGGCAACATTCACACGCATGCGAGATGCTAAAGCATAAATACTTACATCGTACTCCGTGCCAAAACAATAAACTAGTTAGCAAAACATGCATGATCCTAGTTCATGTTAGAGTGGCTAATGCAACGCATGCAAAAATGCAATTAGAGTAGGCTCGGCTGACCTAAGCATGGCATGTAAAATGCAATCAATTGATGCACGTACTCAATTTGGAATTTGAAATACAAATGCAGTTAGCGTGATGTACCGAGCCCGGTGCATGTAAAATAAATGAATGAATGCACGCATGCATTACATGAGGTATGTTAATTTAAACGTGCCCTAATCTACCATCATAAGCAGGTAAATAAAAGGGAAGAAAGACGTGAGGTTGGAAGACATACACACACTCACGCACACTTATTACAGATTTGCCCTCACTCGGAGGGACCAAATAAATAATACAAATTAATTAACTACGCAAGCTAATTAAATATTACAAATTGCCTAATTAGCTAACAAACTAATTAAGCTAAGAAAAACAGTAAACCGCCTCGGGGGGGAGGGCCAAATGCAGTGCGTGCTCGGGTCTTGCTCGGAAGTGCACCGTCATGCCTAGTCTGCCTCTGTTTTCCTTCTTTTACTCCTCTGGAGGCTGCCAAAACCTCTGGATTGCTTCTCTGGATACTGGACATCACCACCGGCTGAATAGAATTGCCACCGGCAGTGGTATATAGCTATCGGCCATTGGTGAAGCTATCGGCAGAGATAGGAGTGCCGATCGGCACTTGGTACTGCCGGTCGGCAGAGTGTTCCTGCAGAATCTGCAATTGACAGCAACAGAGGGCAAGGCAGAGCATGGCAGCACGATTCAAGGCATATATGCACTAATCATGTCCCTTATCATGTTTGTGACTCAAAGGGGCATATGGCTCGATTCTCGGACAGCCAATCACGCATTTCCATGCATGACGGCCCAAAGGATCAAGTGTGCAACTTTCATGTCAAATGAAATGCAAACCAAACAAACAAACCAAGGCCCAATTCCTATCACCAAGTCAAGGAACAAGGCATGCATGCAAGATGCAATGCAACCTAGGCATGCAAGCTAAGGGTGCAACATGGCATGGCAAGACACTTATGCAAGCATACAAGCAAACATGAGGTAATGCAAATTAATGGAAAGGTGGACTTACACATAATTTAGGCAGCTCTAAATAGGCCTAAAACAATGGCCAAAGTGACCAAAATAAGGAACTAAACACATACACACATGCACATGATTAAAGGCCAACACTTAGGCACAAATTGTGCAACTCTCAAGCACACTTGAAAATGGATATCATGGACAATTAGCATGCAACATAAGCTTTGAAAATCATGTTAAAACATGGTGCCAAACCAAGCAACAAGTCAAGCTAAGCATGCAACAAATGGCCCAAGTGCTTGAAGCAAGTCAAAGGGGCTTGAACCATGGCTAAGCCAACCAAGCCTCACAAGGCTAAGAGGACTTAAAATAGGTTCAAGACAGTCCTAGATCATGCAAAAGGGACTCTTAGATGGCATCTAAGTGGCTCAAATTTAAAGGCATGCACAATGGCCAAAACATGGAACATGCTACACAAGCTTTCAAAGCATTAAGGAAACATCCAAGGCAAACATACAAGCATGCTATAACGTCTGAAATAACATGGTGGATAGTTCCAAACCACTAAATCAATGCAAGAATGCCATGCTACACATTCATACACTTAAGGCCAACAAGCCGGAATGCAAAGGAGCTATACTAAGCATGCCAAATCCGACCCAAACAACCTAGGACAGACCTTAAACATGGCAAAATGAGCACAAAACCTTCACAAGGCTAAGCCTAAAACATGCTCGAACGAAGGCTAACAACCTAAGGCATATTAAGGCAATAACATGGCATTACATGGTAGGTATGCTAAGCATGCATGGTGTACCAAAACCAACACACAACAAGGTTATATCATGGCATAATAAGCATGGAAAATAGCCAAGATATGATCAATACACATTCTAACATGATGCTCTCTCAAGAGGCTAAAAGGGGTCCATTTCAAGGACAACAAGGAGAGAGGGTGGCCCTCCCCTTTTGGAGACTTCAAGGCACCATCTTCACCACTGAAATCCCTCAAGATTTCAGTAGTGAAGAGGCCCAAACACCAAAGTCTCGAAACTCACTCAAAATGGCTCAAAATGGGGCCTTTCAAGGCCTAAGAGGGGTCAAACACCTCCAAACCAAAAAACACTCTTAATAAAAAATCAAGAGGGCCTAAAAACAGAACTTTTTTGTATTATACACCAAGCTCAAAAACGAATTTAAGACAGGTAAAAATACAATGCAAGATTGGGGAATAAAGGGGCTAGTTTCTTACCCTTGAAGACCCCTTCAACAATGGTGCTCCAACAGCCCTCCTTGGCTTGAAAACAGCTCCAAAACTTCAAAACCAACCTCTTAGAACCTCAGTAGCTAAGTGAAGGTGAAACACTATGTGTTTGTGTGCAATAGTAAGACACAAATGCAATTTAACACACACAAGAGGGAGATATAGATATAGAAAGTGTATGGTTTCTAACCCTAGAACTCAAAACCCTAAAAATGGCTGTCTAAAAATATCCTAAGTCTCTCAAGTGTCTAACCCTAAAGCCAAGAGACAAGGCTCTCTCTTATAGAGCTTTTGTCTTGTAAAGCTTACAAGACAAGCTTCTAAAGAGGGAGATCCCTCCATACACGTGTATGGAGGGGAGCCAAAAGTAAGACAGCTGTGATAAAATATCTGCAAAAGCAGATGCACAGTAGTCGGCCGGCCAAAAATGTCATTTTGACAAAATTGAGTGCCGACCGGCAACAAATAGTGCCGACCGGCAACAAAATGTGCCAATGGCAACAAAAATCAGCCGGTGACCTCTAGCCACTGCCGGTGGTGTGTGAGGATGCCTCATAAGGCATTCCCTGCCCTTTCATGGCAAAACACAAGTGTTTGGTGCAAAACCAGACACTAAACAGTCGAGTTCGGAGATCCTGAGGCAAGGGGCGCGAGCCGAGACCTCTGGGAACTCCAAACGAACACAAACATGGATAATCACCGAGTGTTCCAATGGTGACGTCCAAGTCTTGAGGACGGTCAAAAATGGGGTGTCTACATAGGCCAGTGATTCTTTTGGAGTAAACACCTACAATCTCGCTTTCGTCCTACAAAAAACGATGACCCAAGCAAGAACTCCGACGAATTCGCAATCCAATTGGTCAAGAGAAAGATCTTCACTGCTCTTTCACTAATCTTGCAAGATCTAAGGTGGATCCTTGGTGTAATGAGGTGAAATCAAAGGTTTTGTGACTAGGGTTTTCGGACATGAAGTGGTGAGGGAGAGAATAGAGAGAAAAGTGAGAGAAAATGCACAAAAAGTGAGATTTATACTTGTTGATTCCGAACAGACTGTTCAAGCGACTACTCTTGCGCTCAAGCTAACACAACCAACTCTCAGAGTCTCGAGCTTGCAAACAAAAGTACTGGAAACCTCAAAAGACCGCTGGAGAAGACACTTCTTCGCTTGAGCGACGAAAGAGAAATTTTCAGGCCGTTACAAAAATGCTCCTCTCTTATATCTCTGTTAGGTTTTTTCATGGCAACGGCAGATGGAGAGATGTAAGGATGTAGAGGTTGTTGGAATTTCTGGGCTTGGTGAAGATTTGCAAACATGTTTGGATTTGTATGATACTTTCCTTTGCAAATTCGCCTATTATCTTCTCCTTCTATATCCATATTTATAGTTATTTATGTATATAAATGATGAGTACAAAAGAGGAGAAGAAGACAAAGGGGTTTTGGGTTTGGATTTGAATTCAAAGGATAAATGAATCTATATGTATTAATGGATATGGATCTGAATGTTCTATCACAAAATAAAAAAGGGCATTTGAGCTAAGAAATCAGTTGTGTTAAAAATTTGTAGCAAAACAAAGTATGTTTCTCTTTGATTTCATTATCAGTTTCTAATTACCTCAATTTTCTTGGGATCAATTTGTCTTTTAACAATCTTAGTGGTGCATTTCCTTCACAAGTCTGTGAAATTCCATACTCCATCATAACTGGGATTGAGAAAGAGAGGAGAGAGAGAGAAAGAGAGAGAGAGAGAGAGAGAGAGAGAGAGAGAGGAAGAACTTCCAAGCACAAGCACAAGCACAAGCGTAAGCGCAATCACATCGTCCACGTACAAGTATGCAACATCGTTGGCTGTGGAGATTCTGAGCAGAGTTGGGTAGTGATCTACCTAGGTTGGTAGTCAGTGGCGGTCGTCGGTGAACACCTAGGTCGGTGGTCATTGTCGTCATTGGTGAACACCCAGGTTGGTCGCTCGATGCTAGGTCTCAAAATCATGTTTCTCTCTCTCTCTCTCTCTCTCTCTCTCGCTCATTCATTTCCTCTCCTCTCATTTGCTCTGTAACTTCTACTTTTCCATAATACACAAACAATTAAAACCAATCCATTCTCAATTTGCAAATGATAACTTCCACCAATAGTTCACCAATTAATCCTGACAAAACAACACAAAAACCCCAAAATATATCTAATTCATCACAATCCCTAAAACCCTAATTCATAAAAATTCAAATACATATATAAACTGAAGATGAAAAGAACAAACAAACAAACAGTCCTTGATCAAGATTGTATCGCTACAAAAAACCAATACAAACGAACCCCAAAATGAATCTAATTCATCCCAATCCCTAAAAACCCAATTCATAAAAATTCGAATAAATACATGAACTGGAGATTAAAAAAAAAAAAAAAAAAAAAAAAAAAAGCCCCAAATTGTATCTAATTCATCCCAATCCCTAAAAACCCAATTCATAAAAATTCAAATAAATACATAAACTCAAGATGAAAAAACAAACAACCTTGATCAAGATTGTTTCGCTGCAGAAAAGTTGCAACTTTTCCATGGTAGCATCACGACGACAGATTTGTCATCATTGATAGCCTTATAGATGATAAGTCAATTGGGGGACTTCTTGTGCTCCAAGATTGTGATAGAAAAGTCCTTCGCTCCTAAAAATGCATCCCCTCTCGATAGTGTCACCGGAATCTATGGTGTTGTCAGAATCTATGGTGTCGCTGGAATCAATGGTGCGCTGCTGCATATGATTGTTCTATTGAAGGAGCTTCGGGAATAGCTTTGTGGTTAGTCCAGGGGCACCACGTGTCATGCCCTTACCAATCACAATTTACCATGTCCTCTCATATTCCACAATCACTTAATACAAATTTGTGAATTTCACCTTTTTCTCCAATCATAACACTGTTGGAACATCAATCCCAAGACCAACTAATAACTTCTCCAGGAAAAAAGTTTTTTTTTTTTTGGTCTCCCTCGTTTTGGTGAGGGGGCATATAAGCTCTTGGATCACTTTAGTGAGATAGGTGTCGCACTCTGAAGGATCACTTCACAAGATCACTAAAGAGGATCCGACAAATGTGTCTTTTTACATCATATTTAAACTTCAAATTATTATTTTTTCAATACCTACTCTATTTTTCATCGCGTGTATGTAAAATTCTGTCAATTTAAAGGGAATAAGTAACGGCTAGGAGGTAAATTGAAAAACAATGAAAAATCATATGAGGGACAAGTGGCTATTTCCAAATGATATAGGGTAGAGTGCAAATGATCTAAACCACAGGAAGATGAAGCGGCTTTTGCCCAAAAAAGACTAATGCTCAAATCTTACTATTGACTTCTGTATTCTTACTTTCATGTACAAAATATTAAAAAATAATAAACAATTTTAGCTTGGTTAGGTTCAATCGGACATTTTTGAAAAGTTTAACTTTTTTCAAAATCATTACCACATAAAAAATAAAAAATAAAAAGTTAATGAAAGTTAGACCAATCTAACAGTTTGGACCAGTTTACTTATTCTACTGTAGACACCCCATTTTTGACCGAACTTAAGACTCAGACGTCACCAATTGAGTGCTTGGTGATGTTACATAATGTGCTCGTTCAGAAGTTTCAGAGTCGCGGCCGTGTGCCCTGCCTCCGGACTTCCGAACCTTCTTCTGTGCCTGTCTCGGTTTGCGAACCAGACTCGGTTTTCTCTGTTTCTTTTCCTGAGGGGAGGGAGAGGTCCCGTAGACCATCTCTCAATGTCCGTAGGCTACATTTGGTGGCCGTAGGCCATTTTGCCCATTTCGGAGTCCGGTTCCCGGTTTTTGGGACCGTCGGGCCGTGTGCCTCGGTTCGGGACCGCTTAACCATCTCCTATTGCTCTAATTTTTGGCATACTTCCTATTTGCTCCCTTTTGAGGGACACTGGGGTCTGAGAAACCCACTTCGTGGCCGAACACCACTTTCGGTGTTTAACAGCCCATTTTCGGGACCCCGAACTGCGTGTTTTGGTCCCCGAGCATTCGTTTTGCAACGGTTTTCGTTCATTTTTGGCAGGTACCTCTGTTTTATCACTGGAGAGGTCACTGACGGGTGGGAGGCCAGCAATTGTTGCAGCAACCAGTTATCTCTCCTCCGGAGCCTCCCGACGCCCGTTTTTCCAACTTCCGGGCTAATGTTGAACACCTTGGAGTTAATGTTGCCAACTTTGAACCACATATCTGTGATCTACACACATGGGAGGCCCCTAAAAGTTGGTGGCTGGCCATTAAGGTTACCTGACCCTTTTGACCCCTTTCTTCCGGGCTAATGTTGAACCCCTTGGGCCCACATTCTTGAACTTTCAACCACATATCTGTGATCTACACACATGGGAGGCCCCTAAAAGTTCATGGCCGGCCAGTAATTCAACTTGACCCTTTTGACCCCCTCTTTCCGAGACAATGTTGAACCCCTTGGACCCACTTTCTCGGACTTTTAACCACATGGTTGTGTTGTACACACATAGGAGTACCTCCCCAGTTGCTGGCCGGCCAGAAAATATGATTGAACCTTTTGACCCCTAGCCGGCCGGCTAGGTGGTGTGGCTGGCCGGCCACCTCCAGCAAAAGTGATAGGCCGGCCGTGTTCCTCGCACTGTGCACTTTACAGCTGTGGGGCAATATCCCCCAGACAAGATATTTATCCGGGGGATATTTTGTGGGGGAATTTTGCTCTCCTTTTCCCCCACCTTTACACCCCCTTTTGAACCCATATAACCAACTGGTGGCCTCACTTACAAGGGTTAGAAAAACTCTTCTTCAAGCTCCCATATAGAACTCCATCTCCATCCTTCTCAATTCTTTGAAAAACCCTAAGTCCCTAACCTTCATTCCTTCTACACCACCAAGCTCTACCACCACCACCTCATTTCCAGCAACAAGGAAGGTTTCTAAAAGGCCAAAGAAGCTGCAAATTCATCCAAGAAGCAACAAAAGTTTGAGTCTTCAAGGGTAAGTAACACTTTTACCCTTTTGACCCTTTTTCTTGATCTATTTCTAAGCCCCTCTTGCTTTTTGTTTCAAGCTCCGGCCCTAACTGAAAAGGGCCCTCTTTTGAGCTCATCTTCACTTTTCATTAAGGGCTCAACCCTGTTTGAGCCCTCCATAATACACTTGCTTCATTGATCCTCTTATATGTCATGATTTTGCATGCTATTTTTGGCCCATGAGAAATTTATTTTCGAGTATGTTGTAAACTGATATTAGGCTTATTTTGAGCCCCTCTTCAACATTGGAGAAGGGCTCAACATTGTTTGATGTCTCCATGTGTCACTTGTAGTTATATCCCTTATTTGGCCCCATTTTTGCATAAATTGGCAGCCCCCTTTGCTTCTGTTTTTGGACCTTGGTCCGAACTGAAAGTGGCCGTTTTTTGGCCTATACTTCATATTTCATTAACACTTTTTCTCTGTTTGGTGATTATTTTATATACTTCATGTTATAGCACCTTTTAAGCCTCATTTTGCATCATATTTTTAGCATGTTTGTATACTGATTTTGAGGCTTCCATATACTGTGAATATTCATATTTGTGGTCCCTCTTCAGTGTTGTAGAAGGAAATTTTTCAGTTTGGGTTTTTCTTATATCACTTGCTTCA
Organism: Camellia sinensis; assembly: GCF_055761805.1. NCBI lineage: Eukaryota > Viridiplantae > Streptophyta > Magnoliopsida > Ericales > Theaceae > Camellia > Camellia sinensis. The sequence goes on along the minus strand of NC_138971.1, from coordinate 119,772,955 downwards.
TTACCCCTATCTTGGCCCCTATTCTTGCATGCTATTTTTGCCATACCTATGCTTGCTGTTTGGCCATGTTTATAACTGTGAAAGTGCATCTTTTGGGACTGTCTAGCTTCTGTCTTTGCAATGCATGTCCATATTGTGCATGTTTAGCATAGCTATAGGCCATTTCGGGTGCCTAAATTCGCATTTCGGGACATTTCCTTGCATTTCATGTCATTTCGCTTCATTTCGGGACTGTTTTCCCCCATATTTCAATGCTGAAATTCCATTAGTATGCTTGCATATCATTTTTGCCATGTTTTATCATATTTTGTCATCACCTCGGTTTGCGTGCCCGTGTGCACGCATTTCGAGGCACTCCATTTTTTATCTGCCGGCAGCCTATGTGAGTGTGGCTGAGGCTCACTCATGTTGGTATAAGCCCATTTGTCATTTCCATGTCATTTCATCATATTTTGTCATCACCTCGGTTTGCGTGCCCGTGTGCACGCATTTCGAGCCACTCCATTTTTTATCTGCCGGCAGCCTATGTGAGTGTGGCTGAGGCTCACTCATGTTGGTATAAGCCCATTTGTCATTTCCATGTCATTTCATCATATCATATCATCGTCTCGGTTTGCGTGCCCGCGTGCACGCATTTCGAGACACACATCATCGCCTCGGTTTGCGTGCCCGTGTGCACGCATTTCGAGACACATATCATCGCCTCGGTTTGCGTGCCCGTGGGCACGCATTTCGAGGCACTTCATTTTCATCAACCAGCTTCTTATGTGAGTGTGGCTGAGGCTCTCTCATGTTAGTGTAAGTCCATGTTACATTTTCCATGCCATTTTAGCTATATTGCATTGCGTATACTATCGCCTCGGTCTGCGTGCCCGTGTGCACGCACTTTGAGGCATCTCATTTTCATTGCATTCTGCCATCGCCTCGGTTCGTGTGCCCGTGTGCACGCGCTTCGAGGCATCTCATTTTCATAGCATTCTGTCATTTTCTCGGTTTGCGTGCCCGTGTGCACGCATTTCGAGGCATCTCATTTCCATAGCATTGTATATGTTAGGATTGCATCTTAGTTGCATTTCATGCATATCATGCATATTGCATCGTGTCCGGAATAGGAGTCAGCCCGGGCACGGGAAACGAGGTGCGTTTCGTACTCCGAGTGACGGAACGTATCTCAATTCCCAGTCACTGACACTTCGGATTACCCATGATGGAGTTAGGTTTTAGCTGTAGTTTCATGTGCATTCATTTTATATTGAGTTGTGCATTTCGACTCCTCGGCCATCATGCCTCGGTATGCGTGATTGGTGGCACGAGGATCGAGACATGCATATATCTGTGCAAATATATTGCTATGCCCCTTTCCTGCTCTCTGTTGCAGCAAAACGCAGAATTAGTAACTTTTTGGGGCTTGGCACGCATTTCAAGAACAGGTGTAAACAGAGGCTAATTGGGGCATTCCGGTGGATTTCCGCGCAAGACAATCCGGACATGCATCATCCATCAGAAGCAAGGCAGTCCCTGGCTTGCACGCCAGTTTTATTTGCTTTCTTAGTTAATTCATTAATTAATTAAGATTTTCTGTAATATTTCGGGACTGTAATATTCTTTTATTTCGGGACTATAATATTGGGACTGTATATTTATTCGGACCCTCTGCGCGAGGGCATAACTGTAATAAGTGTGCGTGAGTGTGCTGTATGTCTTCCAACCCCACGTCTTTCTCTCTTTTATTTATCCGCTTTTGATGGTTAGATTAGGGCATATTTCAATTAGCATACAGTATGACAGCATGTTTGCATTCATTCATCTGTATTGCATGCACTGGGCTCGGCGCATCATACTAACTGCATTGTATTTTCCATTTCAAAGTTGAATACATGATAATTGTAACATTTCATATGCCATCTTAGAATAGCCGAGCTTGCTATAATTGCATTTTGCATGTGTTGCATTAGGCATTTCTGTATAATTAGGATCATGCATGATTTCTAATGTGATTTCTATTTTGGCTTGGAGTACTCGGTGAGTTTTATGCTTTAGCATCCTTGCATGCGTGTGAGTGTTGCCATGAATAGCATGCTTACCATGAGGCTATGTGCTTATATGATATAACTGCCTGAATGCCTGTGGGTGAAGGTTGGGTTATCTGAATTGGAATAAATCATCAAATGTTTCAAGCCTACCTGCGGGTAGCAAAACCTCTTTCAAAAACAAACATGAAATGTTTTGTTCCAATTCAGGCGATTCAGTCTATACTTGTATGCTGTGCGCATCACATAGTAACCTAGGCTAATAACCGGAATAAGAACTCACAATGTTTTCAAAAATTGATATCATGGTTAGTAGAGGCCGGTCTATGACCGGGCGAGCGGGGGTGCTCACGAAGTGACCTTCCCCAATCGTACCCAAGTTCCCGAGCCGAGGCAACTTTGGTGATGACGGACACGTGGCCTTTTGGCACCGAGTCAGGGTTTCCTAAATTTTCCAAAATAAAATATTTAGGTGGTGACTCTGTATCTGGCAAAGCAGTCCATATTTGGCACTACTTTTTCAAAAAAATCAGTTTCTCAAAACGATTTGCCGGATTTGGACTCTTTGGTTCAGATTAGGAACCGTGACATTTAAGAGTCCGAGCTGTAGTGACCCCAAATGAACAGAACGGGAGCTAACCCTCCCGGGGCGTTCGGGGGACGTCTACAGTTGCTGGCGACTCTGCTGGGGATTTAGAGAACTTGACTCGAACTCATGATATCTGTTTTTGACTACACTTGTGTGTTTCTTTGCATTGCATTTGCATTGGTGCGCCTAGGACACCGTGTTTGCCATCTGCTATTCCTGAACGGTTTGCCGGAGGCTTGTCTTGTCAAGGCATGACCATAAAGCTGACCGGTTGTGGGCTCTGCCAGTATGGGAACACAAACCCCGGTTTTACCGGGGCACCCTCTTTGACCATTCGACCTAGTGCATATTCGGATCCATAGTGACCATTCCAAATTAGGACAGGTTGCTTACCCGTTTATAGGTTGTTTGAAACCGCTGTGTGCGTAGTGGAACCCTAGTTCCTGACAAAATAGGACAGGGAAACCCTACCCCAACATAGGGGTGTTTTGGCTCTCACTTATCTGCTATGTGCTTTAGAGTGCGTCTCTACAGGAATGCATGTATCAGTATATAAGTTTGGGTATCAGGCCTGCGGGCATCAGTTCGGTATTGACAGTATCAGGCCTGCGGGCATCAGATTAGTATATGAGTTCAAGTATCAAGCCTGCGGGCATCAGTTCGGTATTGTCAGCATCAGGCCTGCGGGCATCAGTTCAGTATTATGGGTATCAGGCCTGCGGGCATCAACCAGTATTTGAGAATGAGTTATCTGCGGATATCAGATTCTGTTTTAGGGAGCAGTGATACAGGGATAATAATCAGTGTTTGAGGACAGTGTGTTATTCAGCTTATTGACTGTGTGTTGATTATGCCCGACTGTGTGTCTTGCATTTTATTTTAAGCTGTTATGCTGTCCGTTTATCTGTTTATTTATTTCCTTTTCGCTTTATTTATCTTTTGCTAGGTCAGTTTTAGCACGATTGCTTCCAACCCAACAGGCATTCCCCAAGCACCTTGGACACGAGGTCGTCGACTCTATCGATCTGAGGATCTAATCGACGGACAGCCAGTGTTCCATTCTCTACCCCCTGTTACAAGAAGGAAGCAGAGAAAGCGCAGTGCATCTGAACAGAGAGCACCAGAACAGTGGTATCCCCCATCAGTGGACAGTTGGATTGAGATCCCCATTGAGACAGATCTGCCAGTAGTTCAGACAAATCGAAACAGTATGACGGCACCAACGGGAGTTGAGGAAATGATGCGCCAAATGCAGGAAACTATGCGGGCCATGCAACAGGATGCCGTTCGCCGGGATGAACTCGCTAAGCAGCAAGCCGAGATTATGACCCAACAGGCTGAGCTGATTACCAGACTGCAACAACAGAGTACAGCATCTGCTTCACACCAAATCCCTCCTCCGGCAGGGGCCCCATTACCTGAGAAGGCTCCTGCTATTCAGGACGTTCCTCCGAACACCCAGAATACTGTACCAACTATCCAGAACCCGCAGGAGGACACAAATCTTCCAACGGGGCCAGCTCCGCCCCCGATTCCACCACAACTGTCCAAGGTCCATACACCCAATCACCCGGACTCTCCATCCGAGGTCGAGGTTGATCATACAGCTCTGAAATTGAGCAAACTGGAGAAGCTTTTCAAGAAATCCCAAGGGGCCAAGGCTATGCCGGATATCGGAGATGGATATACCGAGGAGGCCGTAACACTCCCCGATAGGTTCAAAATGCCACAAATCGACCGTTTTGACGGGACCGGCGACCCCATGGTCCATATTCAACTGTTTGCAGACGTCTTGCGGCCAATGGGCCTTACACGACCACAGAAGCTCTCACTATTCGGCCGAACCCTGTCGGGTGTGGCCTCCCATTGGTACGCAAGATTACAAGATGAAGTGAAGAAGAATTGGGATGAGATGGCTGAGGCCTTTGTCACACAATATTCATATAACACTCAGATCGAGATCACAACCCGTGATCTTGAAACGACAAGGCAAGAGCCCAAGGAATCTTTCTCGGACTTTGTGATCCGATGGAGGGCAAAAGCGTCAACGATGACTCTAAGGCCTACTGACAAAGACCAAATTCGGATGATTGTGCGCAATCTCCACCCGAAGTTGATGCAGAGAATGATTGTAGTCCCCTTCCCTACTTTTGCAGATTTACATGATATGGGGGTGCAAATCGAAGATGCAATGAGACAAGGTCTGTTTGACCAAGACAGAGAACAACCGAGGAGGACCTTCAATCGCAACAACAATGCGGGCCCGAGTGGCGCTGCAAATACAAGAGCCTCGGAAATTAGTATGGTCACCACCACTCCACCTCCCCCTCCAAGGCCCATGACTGCCACACCATTCTCCGGCGCATCCGGAAGCAACTCACAAAACAACCGATTCCAACCGCGAGGCCAAAGAACCTTTACCCCACTATATATGCCTCTGACCAAGGTTCTGGGAATATTGATCAGGAAAAATCATTTAAAACCCCTAGAACCAAAGCCATTGCCGAATCCACTCCCCCCCTCTTACGACCCGTCAAAATACTGTGCATACCACCAACAACACGGTCATGACACCGACCGTTGTTACAGATTGCGTCATGAGATCCAAGATCTTATTGACAAACAGGTGATCGCACCTCCTGATAAACCCAATGTCACAACCAACCCTCTCCCACCACATAACCAAGCTCCTCCTCCCAAAAGAATTAACTTTATCCAGACTGGGGTCGCATCTTACGATCCTAGCATCTATATAACGCCCACCCACCTACCCAAGCCGGAGGTGCTCCTCCCCGATTGCGCTAATTTCTTGTGCATGGTGGACATCTCCAAAACCCAACCAGAACCAATGGTGGTGATCGTCGAAGACAGGGCAGGGCAGATTTGGGGAGAAAATGAGATGGTTGAATCTGGGACTGGGCAGAATTTTGCTGGGGGAGCCTATGATCCAAGCAAGCACATCCTATCAACGAGCCGAATTGGGCTAAGCGTAGAATTGCCAGAGACAGGAGAGCTATGCATGATCCGAGGGGATGGATCTGGGCTATGGGCAGATGATTTGACAGCCGTCGAGGAGGACTTTGCCAACCTGCAACTTCTTGATGACCAGGAACTGGGGGAGGCGTCAATTAATTGGTATGATTATGAGGGATCAGAGGAGGCCACTGGATGGCTTGAAGATCAACCGGATGCAGTGGGGGAAGCCCAATCAGAACAGAGCCCGGCAGGGGCAGAAATATCAGTTGTGGCCGGAATGGCCGAAAGTCAAGTTGTATCGCCGGAGAGCGCCGGTGTTAAGAATTCCGCTTGGGACATGGGCATTGTGGAGATGGGAACTGTTGAACAAACAGCTGTACTGACGCAGCTGGAACAAGAAAAGTTTGAGGCTACTGAGAGAGCCAAGAAGGCAAAGGGGCCTGAGGGGACTGAAAGTGCTGTGTGCACGAAGACAGACAATGCCGCGAGCATATGGACAGAGAGCACTGAGAGTGCGAGTGGACCGGAGCCAGACAGGTGTCTATTGGCTGCCAGCGGAATGTGGTGGGAAGATGACGATTTGTGTCTCGCCCACACCGATGAAGACTGGGGAAGTGGCCAACCGGATGATACTTGGTATCTTGATGAAGTGGATCACATGACAAGAAGTGGGCGGTACTTCAAACCCCCACACCTAGACCAACCCGAAGCATCCGGGAAAGATAGAGAAGCGGAGAGACAGAAGGAGAAGCAGATTGAGGAGGAAGCTGTGCTGAAACAATTAAAGAAGATACAAGCAGACATCTCCATCTGGGGACTGCTAATGGCATCACGAGTACACAGAGAAGCTGTCCTATCTGCCATGGACAAGTCGAAACTTTCCATAGACACCACGCCTGAACAGCTGGTTGGGCTGGTTTTTCTGGGAGGAGGTTCCCGGGCATTAACCTTTTCGGACAAGGAGCTACCGCCTGAGGGCACAAATCATAACAAACCTCTCTATATCTCTGTGGAATGTAGAGATAAGTGGATACCGGTGGTACTTGTTGATACCGGGTCTGCGATTAATGTCTACCCAACCAGAACGGCATATGCAATCGGGTTAAAACCCGCGGACTTCGTCCCAACTACCCAAGTGATCAGAGCATATGACAATACCAGCAGAGAAGTGATGGGGACTGTTAAAATTCAAACCAAGGTTGGTCCAGGACAACACAGTATCGAATTTCATATCTTGGACGTTCCCGCAACCTTTAACCTACTTTTGGGGCGACCGTGGTTGCACCAGGTCAAAGCAGTCTCTTCCACTGTACATCAAATGCTAAAGTACCCTCATGGGAAAGGGGTAGCGATCGTTTTTGGGAATTCATCAATCCATCCGCCGCCGGAGGTGTCCACACCTGTCTTGGAGATCGAGCACGGTGCGGAGGATGTGTTTTTGTCGGGGTTCACTTTGGCCGAGGCTCAAGTGGTTCAGAATGTCATGGCTGTGAATGAGGGCATGTATGTTAGTGCACAATCTATCTACCTCATGAACAAGCTAAAACATACCCCTGGGATGGGATTAGGGAGAAGCGGCCGGAAGGGCGTCTCAGTGTTGGCCGAAGTGCCACATAACCCTCACGCCTTTGGACTGGGTTATCTGCCCACCAAAGAGGATTGGGTGAGGAAAGGAAAAGAAATGGCCGGAAGGGCCAGAGCAAAGAAGGCCGGGAAGCCATTTGAGTTAATGCACAGGCCCATCTGGGGTACCCTAAACGGACGTTTCGTCCGGGAGGGGGAAGATTTTCCATTCTGCGGCTTCCCGGAGCCATGGCTAAACGCGGAGGGGACGCGCGTGCCTAGTTTTGAAATCTTCTTCGACATACAATTATCTGGGGATGACGTTGCCGAAGCGCAGACAGACCCACCAACTGAGGATGAGCAATGTGAAGCAGTGGATCCTGAGAGCACAGAGCTTGAAATAGGGGTAGCACTGGCGAGTCTACTATCAGATCCTCCGATCGACCAAGAGTGCTTGGGGGATAACTCTTCGGTTTCTGTGATTGGAGATGAAATAGCTGCGGGCTTTCCAGCGCCAATCTTGGATGCATCTATCGCACCTTCTCTCATCTGGCAATATGAAGAAGGCTTTTTATCTAGCAGCTCCGGGTCAGGTAGTGAGCCGGAATCTGATTCTAGCGAATCTTGTACGTCGGAATCAGATTCCAGCTCGACTGAGTCTGAGTCCGGTATTCCTGGGGGTGATAACCCGGATACCACAGTCCTGTCTAGGTCGTCTTTTTCATTTTCTTTTGAGTCTGTTGTAACAGAGGAATCTGACGACTTGGAAGTATTTAATGAGAATGATGTGGATGTGGTTTCCGAGTATTTTTCTGTGCCTTTGATTTATTACTTAAATCAGGATTTTCAAAATTTTGATGAAAACAGCGAGGGAGAAATCCCCCCAGTTTTGCAACGATTAATTGATCAAGAGTAGGAGAGATTTGTTAAACCTTTAATGGATGAAATCACTACTGTGAATGTTGGTACTGAGAAGGACCCGCGGCTGGTCCAGATCGGGTCCACGTTGTCTTCTGAGTAGCGCGAGCGCTTAGTCACTTTATTAAAAGATTTCAAAGAAGTTTTCGCGTGGTCCTATGAAGACATGCCTGGAATCGATCCTGCGATTGTACAGCACCGGATCCCTCTTGATCCTGAGGCCCGCCCTGTCAAACAGAAACTCAGGAGGATTCGCCCGGACTGGGCTCTCAAAATTAAGGAAGAGGTCACCAAGCAAATTGACGCAGGGTTCCTGCTGGTATCTGAATATCCAACTTGGTTGGCCAACATTGTTCCGGTGCCAAAGAAGGACGGCAGAATTCGGGTCTGTGTAGACTTCAGAGATTTGAACAGGGCCAGTCCGAAGGATGACTTCCCCTTGCCGCACATCGATGAATTGGTGGATTTCACGGCAGGACACGCCTTGCTTTCGTTTATGGATGGTTTCTCAGGCTATAATCAGATAGTGATGGCACCCGAAGACCGGGAGAAGACTGCGTTCACTACCCCGTGGGGTACATATTGTTATAGAGTAATGCCATTCGGGTTGAAAAATGCCGGAGCTACGTATCAACGAGCAGCAACTACAATATTGCATGATATGATCCATAAAGAGGTCGAGGTGTATGTGGACGACATGATTGTCAAGTCCAAAGATAGAGAGGGCCACTACACCGCCTTACAAAAATTCTTTCAAAGGATCAAAGAGTTTCGGCTGCGACTGAATCCCCAGAAATGCACGTTTGGTGTTACAGCAGGGAAGATGCTAGGGTTTCTGATCACACAAAGGGGCATCGAGGTCGACCCTTCCAAAATCAAGGCCATCTTAGAAATGCCACCACCAAGGACTGAAAAGGAGGTGCGAGGCTTTCTGGGTAAAGTGCAATTCATAAGACGGTTTATTTCTAAATTAACCTTGACTTGTGAACCACTTTTTGGTCTCCTGAAGAAAGGAAAGAAATTCCAATGGGACGGCCGATGTCAAGCAGCTTTTGAGCAGATCAAAGAATATCTACAGAACCCACCCGTGTTGTCGCCACCAGAGCCAGGGAGACCGTTGATACTGTACCTCTCGGTAACTGAGACTACCATGGGCTGCATGCTCGCGCAGCAGTCAGAAGACAAAGTGGAAAGAGCCATCTACTATCTGAGCAAGAAGATGATGAATTACGAGACCCGCTATACACCGCTGGAGAAGGCTTGCTTAGCCTTGGTATGGGCAACCAGGAAGCTGCGACACTACCTGTTAGCCCACTCTGTAATGTTGGTTTCGCGTTTGGATCCCATCAAATATCTTTTCGAGAAACCAGCACTTACGGGTAGACTAGCTCGATGGTTGCTGTTGCTCTCTGAATTTGATTTGAAGTATATAACGCGCAAGTCAGTAAAAGGCAGAGCGGTAGCGGAGTTCCTTGCCGACCACCCGGTCGAGGGAGATGAAGCGGTTAAGTATCTATTCCCAGATGAAGCTATTCTGCACGTCGAAGATGAAACTTGGACGATGTACTTTGACGGAGCGTCAAACCAATATGGGTATGGGATAGGGGTGTTGCTGATAGCGCCTGACGATTCCCGTATCCCTTTAGCATTCAAGCTCCGGTTCAAAGTCTCCAACAATGAGGCAGAGTATGAGGCATGTATTGCTGGCCTGGAAGCAGCCCTGGAACTAGGGGCAAGACGGTTGGACGTCATTGGGGACTCAAACCTTGTTGTGTCTCAAGCGAAAGGAGATTGGAAAGTCAAGGAGGAAAGGATGATAATCTACCACCAAACCTTGGATTTGTTAATTCCTCGGTTTGAGAAGCTAAATTTCACCCACCTCGTAAGAGAGAACAACAGGTTTGCAGATTCATTACCAACTCTATCTTCTATGATAGACATCCCGTCCGGAGTCCGGATGCGCCCAGTCATTATTGATCAGAAGTTCACGCCAGCATACGAGTCAATTTCCGCCATAGATGAAGTTCAAGATGGCAACCCCTGGTATTACGACATCTGGAACTTCTTGGAAAAGGAGGCATACCCACCAGGGGCAAATGCCAAGGATAAGACGGCCGTCAGAAGAATGGCTGCTCAGTTCGTTATCTGCGGAGGAAAGCTGTACAAAAGGGGTCATCTGGGAATGCATAAGCTCTGTGTAGAAGCCGAAGAGTCAAAACGCCTGATGGAAGCCATCCATGGGGGGGAGTGCGGTGCACACATGAATGGAGTAATGCTGGCCAGAAAGATCCTCAGACAGGGCAACTACTGGTCAACCATGGAGGAGGATTGTATTAGCTTTGTTCGGCGATGCCACAAGTGTCAAATTCATGCAAATCGTATGAACATCCCGCCGTCAAAACTGTACAACATGACTTCGCCGTGGCCTTTTTCAGTCTGGGGAATTGATGTGATCGGAGCTGTTACCCCGAAGGGGTCAAACGGGCATGAGTTTATCCTAGTAGCGATAGATTATTTCACAAAGTGGGTCGAGGCCCAATCATACGCGGTGTTGAAGGCGTCGCATGTCGCAAAGTTCATCAGGAACAACATCATCTGTCGCTACGGGGTGCCAAACGAGATAATATCAGATAATGGTTCCCACTTCAAGAAAGAAGTGATAGATTTGTTGGAGAAATACAATGTGGCTTTCCATAAGTCATCTACATACAGGCCGCACACCAACAGAGCAGTTGAGGCTGCCAACAAGAATATCAAGCATATACTACAGAAGATGGTAGGAACCTATCGGGATTGGCCAGACAAGCTGCCATTTGCTCTGTGGGGCTACAGGACTTCAATCAGAACTTCTACTGGAGCAACTCCATATTCATTGGTCTATGGAATAGAAGCTGTTCTACCCATTGAGATTGAGGTTCCGTCATTACGAGTATTGGCTGAATGCCAGATAGCTGAAGCAGATTGGCAGCAAAGCAGATTCGAAGAACTCATGCTCTTTGATGAAAGAAGACTGAAAGCACTATACCACATCCAAGGCTATCAACGGAGAATTGCCCGGGCTTTCAACAAGAAGGTTAAGTCCAGGAATCTGAAAGAAGGAGATTTGGTGCTCAAAGACAACCGAACTCCCATCCACGACCCAAGAGGCAAGTTCAAACCTAATTGGACTGGTCCTTATATCATCAAAGCTATCTGGTCAGGTGGGGCTGTGGTTCTGATGGACCTAGATGGCTTGGAGTTCTCACAGCCGATCAATATGGACAAGTTGAAGAAATACTATCCTTGAGAGGCTCGCTAGGCCGAAAACCCGAAAGGGTGACCCAGGCAAAAGTCAGAGCACAAAAAAATTAGAAAATATAAAAACTAAGCTCGCAAGGTTGAAAACCCGCAAAGGGCGGCCTTGGCAAAAGTTAGAGCGCAAAAGGAGAGTGAAAATACTCGAGTGAACCTTAGCCTGAACTACGTAAGGCTTGATTCCCATCTTTGGGATACGTAGGCAACTTCACCTCGAAGTTCAGCCATAAACCTTTCCCCGATCAACTCTGTCCATTCTGATCATCTCAGTCATCTTTATCCATCAGCATTTATCGTGATCTCCGGTACAATGCTGTTCAAACTAGGGGCAACTTTCCGTTGCCGCGACAGTGCAAAGTTACTCAGACAAGGGGCAACTTTCCGTTGCTATGGAGTGCCGCATTGCTCTTCAGACTAGGGGCAACTTTCCAGTTGCAGGGATCTGGGGTTGTGCATCTCAGTGACAGATCTTCGGCGTGTCCAGTTCTGATCCACATCGAAAATAGTTTTGAAAAGTTTTAATAAAAGTTGACTTTATTCAAATTAATATTTTTACGACTAAGACCATTTTTGGACCAAAGCGGAAAATTTTCAGTACCACAACTTTCAATTTCATTGATTTCAAAACTGAGTTCTCCTGCTCTTGCATTACAATCGAGGTTGCTTTTTAGTACATTCATAAAGAAAACTTGAAAACACTAAATAAGCAATAAATTTGGGGCATAGTTCAATCAAGTATCTCTGCGTCCCCTCCCAGAGCTGGACGGAGGATCTGATGCCAAGCTAGGCCCAACCTGTGCCTCCTCATTGAGCCAATCTAAGCACTCATCGGATAAAGTGCAACTGAAAGTAGGAGCAGGGGCCAGGAGCTCTCTAGTCCTCCATGCTGTAGCATATCGGGCAAGGTGTGCACCCAGGATCGGGAAAGCGGCTGGGTACTCAATCCCCTCCGGTGGGCAGGTCTGATCATGACCAAACTGACGCAGGAATCGGAACGGAAAATAAAATACGCAGTGGGTTAGACCAACCAATTGGATCCCAATCTGCCGGGACATACTATAACTCATTGCCGGGAGGTTGAGCCAAGGACAACGCCAAGCAATGCTGTCTGCGGACAAATTGCACATCCAATCGAACCACCACCTTTCGTCAAGAGCATTGACTAGGCGCTGCCGAAAGAAGTAGCCTCGAGCTGAATAAGCTGGGCAAGAGTCCACAACCTGCAACTTGTCCATTAACCATACCTAGGGGAGGGATGGAAAATGAGAGAATAAAGAACAGAGAGATGTACGATGAGAGAAAAGTAAGACAAGGGTTTTGTGAGAAAAACCGAGCCTGAGGGTCGAGTGATGTGAGCAAATATATATGTGAGGTCGGGTGGGAAACATTACCTGCAGCAGCAGTGGACTCCCAGCGAACCTAGTCGCCTCCCGGCAATAGACAGAATCTAAGCCCATCAAAGTCTCGGCCAAGGTCATGGCAATATAGCTCTTTCCTTCTCTCAAACCTTGGGCGACTTCAATCAGGCGAATGCTAGCCCCGCCGAAGCCCGAGGAAAGCAGAAAGTGAGACAACAAACATAAGCAGAGGGCGTGTTGCCGGAAACCCTGCCAATAATGGTTGCTGCGGTCACCAGCGTCGGAAAAACGATGGATCAAGCTGAGGATGTCCAGTTCCCCACTGCAGATCAGAGATCGGGCGTCATGCGCCGTGAGCCCACACATCTGCCATAAAGCCTGGGCGTGACCAAAACGGAGCTGAGGCAAGATCACTTCAGAGCATTCAGACTCCATCAAAACCTGAAAATCTTCGAAAGTGGGGCACATCTCTTGGCCGCCAAAGCTAAAAACGTGCGTCACTGGATTCCAGAACCTTGCCGCGGCATGGAGAAAAGGAAGCTGTAACGGAGTACGGCTCAGCGTGAATAGTGCATTCAAGCCGAAACCCCGAAAATTCAGCTTTTCCGAGCCATCTAGAGAAGAGATCCAAGATGTGATATTTTCTGCGAGAAACGCCTCCATCTTTGTCTAAAACTAAGGTGAAATGAATGTTCCCGAAGTTGAGGCTTTTATAGAAGGAAAAATACTATGCACGGGGACACGTGTCAAAAATCTGGAGGCTGCAGGACTGAGTGGCCGGCCGGCCACCTTTTCTGGCTGGCCAGCCATTTACTTTTTCAGAAATAGCTGGCCAACCATTTACTTTTTCAAAAATGGCCGGCCGGCTCCCAGGGATGGCTGGCAATGCTGCAGTGTATCGACTTGGCCCTGTTTTACTCTTCGAGGGAAAGTTCCAAGCATTCCCATGCAACGGGAGAGTCAAAGGCCTTCATTTCGGGTGCGTTCTGGTGCCTAGATCGTCCGAAGTACACTCTGTTATAGTTTTGATTATCGAGTTGTAGTTTTGATTATCGAGTTGTTGTTTTGCTTATCGAGTTGTTTGTCGAGCGGACGTGTTTTGTGTTTTTGAATCATTGCTCTCTGTTTAAGCAATTATTATTAAAGTCTTGTTTATTTGCGTTGTCAACGTTGTTGCATTTTGCTTATCGAGTTGTAAACTTGCTAAAGATTCTGTTATATCTTAGTAGGTTGAGTTGTTTAGTTTGTTGCGTCGGTTCACTACCTGACTTGGTGATTACACAATGCACATTCCCATTCAATTTCATTTTTATGCAAAATAAATTGATGCGATACGATGCTAAAAGTTTAAAATACAAACACCTTTTCAAAAGCTATTTCATTTCATCATGCTTTACAACAAACAAAGGTACAAGTTTTACAAAAAAATAAAACTGCCTAACAATGTGCAAAGTGCTACAAACTACTAGCAAAAGAAAAATAAAGCAGAAAATAGCAGCATCAAAGTCCTCGGGAGCGGGAACGAGAAGCACGCCTCATCCTCTTCTGCGGGACAATCTCTACACCATCATCTGAGTCGGAGCCGTCATCCTCAGGATCCCCCTCAGCCTCGCCTCTATTCCCCAAGCCAAAACCGGAGCCCCCCTCCTCAGCAGATGTCTCTGACTGACGGTCGGTAGCCTCCTCCTCCTCCTCAGCATCCTCCTCCTCCTCATCAGGCTCCACCTCCACAACGTGAGCCCTGCATCTGCGGACAGGCCCTCCTCGAGCTCCTCGAAAAGGCCTAGATGGCCCGGATCCTCGGGAAGGCCGAGATGGCCCCGCCCCCTGAAAAGGCCCGGGTGACCCAACTCCATGAAAAGGCCCAGATGGCCCAGCTCCACAATGAGACCCAGGTGGCCTGGTCTGCAGCTGACCGGACCATGAAGGCATCTGAAAACAAAGAGTTCAATTCAAATGCATCAGTCCAAATATATACATCAGATGCAGATACAAGCAAAGGCTACATGAAGTGGGTGCATGTAAATACAGTGTACAAGCGGGGTGTGTGTCAGATGTGCTCTACACAAGTAGTCTATCGATGCAGTAGAAATCAGCATGTCGTCAGAAGTATGATAAATGCCAGAAAACTGAAGGGTACCTGGATGCCCGCGACAGACAACTGTGCCTCCCTGCGCAGGACCATACCCTCGAGTGTGGCCACCAGTCCAACCACCTCCTCCATGTACCCTCGCGATGGCTGCAAAAATGAGCTCATAATCATCAGTGAACAGAAGAGTGTCTAAACATCTGAATGGTGAATGAAAAAAGTGGAGCATACCGGCGGTGAGTCCGGATCAATGGCATATCGATCACTGGGCATCGGAGGCTCTAGTGGAATCGGAGTCGGAGAGCTAGCCCCATACTGCCACGCCATCAACTCAGTAGGCATATCTGGCCATCCGGGATGAGGATGAACCGACGGAGCCGGAGGAACCGGTCTACTCCCACCTCTAGATGTACCAGCCCTGCTAGTAGAAGGGGCGTCTGCAGCCCGAGCCCGAGCCTGGCCCGAGGATGACATACCGGCAGGCCTCATCATCGGGATACGAGCTTCCGTCAATGGAGGCATCAAATATATGTGACGGTAAGTGGCGTAGTCCCCCTCCTCAACGTATAACAAAGCATCACTGCCCAGCATGGCGCCGACTACCTCTGAGTAAGAGAGCCTGTCAGCAGTCCGCATACTAGCTGGGGGTACTGCGGGAAGATCCTGAGAAAGATACCCCCATACCTGGCGCAGAAAGCGTTCCCCCAGGAACCATGCCCTGCCAACCGGCCCTTCAAGCAGGACCCTATACTGGGAAATGCCCGACGCTCCGGTATACTGAAGTCAGAGGCCGTCACCCAGGGACACCCAGGGCTGCCATGTAATCTGCAGATGATGAATGCATAAACCAATCAGAAATCAAGAATATACAGAGCAAATCAAAGATGAAAATGAAAGGAACTGAAAGTTCTGAGGTACCTCTGAATGTCGCACAGTGTCGAAGTACTGTCGCAGGCGAAGGAGGGTCTCTCGAGGCCTCGACCGGTGCGGGCCCTCGAATATCAATGAATATGGGGTCACGGGAATCCCTACCACCTCCAGCTCTGGGGCTAATGATGGGAAGTATACATAGACCCATAGCTGAGAAAAGCAGTGCATAATGTAAGTACGAAATGCTGAGAGCAAAATACAGACTGTAAAAGTGCGCTGTGTGTGTGCAATGTACAAGTAATGAGAAGCAGAAATGTAAATCAAGGGGACAGAAAGTACCTCCCAGGCTCTCCAATAGCCGCCAAGCAAATCGCCCCGCCCGCGGGAGGTCGCGCTCATATAAAAGTAAAGGGTAGCCAGGCCGGCGCCACCCCAGTCATATCGATGGACCTGTGATAGGTCGACTAGAGCGCTCAGCAAATAAAGCCCAACTATGTTCCCTCTGTCGGCGAACAGGGTAGTCCCGAAGAGGAACATCAGGAAACCACGGGCATACTGCTCTGTCTCCTCGGGAGTCTCGGGCACCATCTCCGCCCGCCGAAAATGGGAAGAGAACCAAGTGTATCGGACTCTCCCAGAGACCCTGTCAACAGGTGGGTGAGCCCCCAATAGATGCATCCAAGCGGCCTCCCACTCTCCCATATCCTCATCGTAGGGGATGGCCCAACCTCCAACGCCAAGGCCGGTCAATACAGCGAAGTCAAAAGGGGTCATGGTCATGTCCCCGGTAGCAGAGAAATGAAAGGAATTGGTGGTGTCCCACCATCTCTCTACCAAGGCTGCCATCAATGTCCTCCTGGCAGGACAACGTGACAACCCGACGCAGAAGGGCCCGAACCCTGCCAAGTCGACTAAGTCTCGAACACCCTCCGGGAGCTCGGCATACTAATCCCGCGCCATGGTGGAACCATACCCCCGCACACTGCGGGAACCAACCTGCATTCAGAATGAATACATATGTCAGTAATGGAATGAATGGGCTGTGTGCCAATGAAATGAAGTGGGCTGTGTGCCAATGAAATGAAGTGGGCTGTGTGCCAATGAGATGAAATGGGCTGTATGCCGATAAAGTGAAATAAGCTACATGCAAATTAATCTACCTGGGCTGCGTGTTCAGAAAATTTGAAGTTTGGGCTGCGTGTTCAACTTTCAGTTAAATTGTGGGCTGCGTGTTCACTATCTATCTGGGCTGCGTGTTCAGAAAATTTGAATTTTAGGCTGCGTGTTCAACTTTCAGTTAAATTGTGGGCTGCGTGTTCACTATCTACCTGGGCTGCGTGTTCAGAAAATTTGAATTTTGGGCTGCGTGTTCACTATCTATCTGGGCTGCGTGTTCGGAAAATTTGAAGTTTGGGCTGCGTGTTCAACTTTCAGTTAAATTGTGCGCTGCGTGTTCACTATCTATCTGGGCTGCATGTTCAGAAAATTTGAATTTTGGGCTACGTGTTCAACTTTCAGTTAAATTGTGGGCTGCGTGTTCACTATCTACCTGGGCTGCGTGTTCAGAAAATTTGAATTTTGGGCTGCGTGTTCAACTTTCAGTTAAATTGTGGGCTGCGTGTTCACTATCTATCTGGGCTGCGTGTTCGGAAAATTTGAATTTTGGGCTGCGTGTTCAACTTTCAGTTAAATTGTGGGCTGCGTGTTCACTATCTATCTGGGCTGCGTGTTCAGAAAATTTGAATTTTGGGCTGCGTGTTCAACTTTCAGTTAAATTGTGGGCTGCGTGTTCACTATCTATCTGGGCTGCGTGTTCAGAAAATTTGAAGTTTGGGCTGCGTGTTCAACTTTCAGTTAAATTGTGGGCTGCGTGTTCACTATCTATCTGGGCTGCGTGTTCAGAAAATTTGAAGTTTGGGCTGCGTGTTCAACTTTCAGTTAAATTGTGGGCTGCGTGTTCACTATCTATCTGGGCTGCGTATTCAGAAAATTTGAAGTTTGGGCTGCGTGTTCAACTTTCAGTTAAATTGTGGGCTGCGTGTTCACTATCTAACCTGGGCTGCGTGTTCAGAAAATTTAAAGTGTGGGCTGTGTGTTCACTTTCAAATCCGGGCTGTGTGTTCGACAAATCAGTGTTTGAGCCGTGTGTTCTAATGTAGGCTGTGTGTTCGCAATTAATTAATGAGCCGAGTGTTCAGAAATTCGAATGTTGAAATTACATGTTCAAGATGCAAGCAAAGTACTATGTCATAAGCTAAACTGCATGTTCAAGCATGGCAAAGGTGCGAAATGTAAAATACAGAAGATGAGGTAAATACCTCCCGGGCCTCGTGAGAGAGATGCTGCTCCGGCTCTCTGAGAAGCAGATCCCCGGGTGCTCGCTCGTCAAAACTGGTAAAGTGACGGAAGACAGCGCGCGGAAGAACGTGTGCTGGCGGACGGTACCTCCCGGGAATGAAAGGTCGGGTCCTCGGGGGTAGAGTCATGGGATCGAAATCAACGCCAGCACCTGGAAAACCTCCGCAGTGGGAAGAATTGCCCGCCATTTTCAAAGAATCTGTAAAAGGGAGCAGAAATGAGCAAAATGAGCCAAAATTGGAAAAAGTCAACAAAAGTCAACTCCCGAGAAAATATTCCAAATATTGAGACAAACTTACCTCAAGTGGCGAAAATGCAAAAAGAAGCTCCGAAACCGGAATTTAATCGCTTCAAAGTGCTTGAAACTGAGTGTTTTTGCGAAAACAATTTGCACGGGGCGTTGGAAAACGCGCGTGAAACTCAGATCTGGAGAGGAAAGTGTTGTAGAAGGCAAGAAAAGGAAGGGGCCTCGGCTGCCTTTTATAGGCCTCAAGCCTTGGTTGAAGAAGCATGCAAAAGGAGGGAAAAAGACCAAAATACCCCCGGATAAAGCACATGGCCGGCCGGCCCCTTTATCTAGCCGGCCAGCTATCTGCTTTTTGCAGAAATGGCCGGCCAGCCATTAGCTTTATTGGAAACCGATTGGCCACCTCCCCTTGGGAAGATAAACGGCCGGCCATGTTCCCCACATGCCCACCTAGTTCTCTGCAAATTTTGAGGAAGATCGGAGTTCCCGGGACCTGAAAAAGTTCAAGAAAAGTACGCTTCCGGTCGCGAAATTGCTCCGTCGGGACTTCAACTTCAAGTTCTGACATATGTCTCATCATCATTCATCGAAATCAAAGTGTATCCTTTTTGAATGAGTTGTAACCTTTCAGGGAAGCGGATCGGAGGCCGTGATCGAGTTACCTTCGCCGAAATACGCATTTCCGTACTCGTTGTTTCATGACAAACGGGCACCCTGATTCATGCTCGTGTCACATTATCTTGCATTCTCATGAGCATACTTGCATTAACATGCACATTTCTTGATGTTGGCATACCTTTATGTTTGAGCATACGTTGTCACGCATGTTCCACTCTTGCATTGCGATGCATACACTCACCGGCACTGCGTGTGTCGAACTCTCGGAATCACATTAAATATATGTTATTAGCATGTTGTGCTCGTTGAATTCCTCTATTTTGCAGGCACGATATTGTATGTACGGTTCAATTGAAGCTGGTGCGACCAGACGAATCGCGCAGGTATCGTATCTTCTCCGTGTGAGACGTGGCGGGGATTGAATAATCCTCCGCATTCTTAACTGCATGAAATGTAGTTGTTGCTTTGCATTCTTGCTTAGAACTGTTGCATCTATTTGCGAATACTTGCTTCATTACAGCTTGCTGCATTTGCATGATCATTGAGTTACCTACGGCTTCTTGCATATCATTTGCATTTTGCCCCCTGCCTGCGGGCGCATCTCTGTTTATCCTGTATGTTTGTCTGAGTCTTCGGCCTTGTCAAAAATGGGTCGTCTCTGGGCTTTGACATTCACTCCCGTCACTTATGACTTTCGAGTTCTGTCAAAGAGGGGCAACTGTAGACACCCCATTTTTGACCGACCTTAAGACTCAGACGTCACCGATTGAGTGCTTGGTGATGTTACATAATGTGCTCGTTCAGAAGTTTCAGAGTCGCGGCCGTGAGCCCTGCCTCCGGACTTCCGAACCTTCTTCTGTGCCTTGTCTCGGTTTGCGAACCAGACTCGGTTTTCTCTGTTTCTTTTCCTGAGGGGAGGGAGAGGTCCAGTAGACCATCTCTCAATGTCCGTAGGCTACATTTGGTGGCCGTAGGCCATTTTGCCCATTTCGGAGTCCGGTTCCCGGTTTTCGGGACCGTCGGGCCGTGTGCCTCGGTTCGGGACCGCTTAACCATCTCCTATTGCTCTAATTTTTGGCATACTTCCTATTTTCTCCCTTTTGAGGGACACTGGGGTCTGAGAAACCCACTTCGTGGCCGAACACCACTTTCGGTGTTTAACAGCCCATTTTCGGGACCCCGAACTGCGTGTTTTGGTCCTCGAGCATTCGTTTTGCAACGGTTTTCGTTCATTTTTGGCAGGTACCTCTGTTTTATCACTGGAGAGGTCACTGAAGGGTAGGAGGCCAGCAATTGTTGCAGCAACCAGTTATCTCTCCTCCGGAGCCTCCCGGCGCCCGTTTTTCCAACTTCCGGGCTAATGTTGAACACCTTGGAGTTAATGTTGCCAACTTTGAACCACATATCTGTGATCTACACACATGGGAGGCCCCTAAAAGTTGGTGGCCGGCCATTAAGGTTACCTGACCCTTTTGACCCCTTTCTTCCGGGCTAATGTTGAACCCCTTGGGCCCACATTCTTGAACTTTCAACCACATATCTGTGATCTACACACATGGGAGGCCCCTAAAAGTTCATGGCCGGCCAGTAATTCAACTTGACCCTTTTGACCCCCTCTTTTCGAGCCAATGTTGAACCCCTTGGACCCACTTTCTCGGACTTTTAACCACATGGTTGTGTTGTACACACATAGGAGTACCTCCCCAGTTGCTGGCCGGCCAGAAAATATGATTGAACCTTTTGACCCCTAGCCGGCCGGCTAGGTGGTGTGGCCGGCCGGCCACCTCCAGCAAAAGTGATAGGCCGGCCGTGTTCCTCGCACTGTGCACTTTACAGCTGTGGGGCAATATCCCCCAGACAAGATATTTATCCGGGGGATATTTTGTGGGGGAATTTTGCTCTCCTTTTCCCCCACCTTTACACCCCCTTTTGAACCCATATAACCAGCTGGTGGCCTCACTTACAAGGGTTAGAAAAACTCTTCTTCAAGCTCCCATATAGAACTCCATCTCCATCCTTCTCAATTCTTTGAAAAACCCTAAGTCCCTAACCTTCATTCCTTCTACACCACCAAGCTCTACCACCACCACCTCATTTCCAGCAACAAGGAAGGTTTCTAAAAGGCCAAAGAAGCTGCAAATTCATCCAAGAAGCAACAAAAGTTTGAGTCTTCAAGGGTAAGTAACACTTTTACCCTTTTGACCCTTTTTCTTGATCTATTTCTAAGCCCCTCTTTCTTTTTGTTTCAAGCCCCGGCCCTAACTGAAAAGGGCCCTCTTTTGAGCTCATCTTCACTTTTCATTAAGGGCTCAACCCTTTTTGAGCCCTCCATAATACACTTGCTTCATTGATCCTCTTATATGTCATGATTTTGCATGCTATTTTTGGCCCATGAGCAATTTATTTTCGAGCATGTTGTAAACTGATATTAGGCTTATTTTGAGCCCCTCTTCAACATTGGAGAAGGGCTCAATATTGATTGATGTCTCCATGTGTCACTTGTAGTTATATCCCTTATTTGGCCCCATTTTTGCATAAATTGGCAGCCCCCTTTGCTTCTGTTTTTGGACCTTGGTCCGAACTGAAAGTGGCCTTTTTTTGGCCTATACTTCATATTTCATTAACACTTTTTTTCTGTTTGGTGATTATTTTATATACTTCATGTTATAGCACCTTTTAAGCCTCATTTTGCATCATATTTTTAGCATGTTTGTATACTGATTTTGAGGCTTCCATATACTGTGAATATTCATATTTTTGGTCGCTCTTCAGTGTTGTAGAAGGAACTTTTTCAGTTTGGGTTTTTCTTATATCACTTGCTTCATTACCCCTATCTTGGCCCCTATTCTTGCATGCTATTTTTGCCATACCTATGCTTGCTGTTTGGCCATGTTTATAACTGTGAAAGTGCATCTTTTGGGACTTTCTAGCTTCTGTATTTGCATTGCATGTCCATATTGTGCATGTTTAGCATAGCTATAGGCCATTTCGGGTGCCTAAATTCGCATTTCGGGACATTTCCTTGCATTTCATGTCATTTCGCTTCATTTCGGGACTGTTTTCCCCCATATTTCAATGCTGAAATTCCATTAGTATGCTTGCATATCATTTTTGCCATGTTTTATCATATTTTGTCATCACCTCGGTTTGCGTGCCCGTGTGCACGCATTTCGAGGCACTCCATTTTTTATCTGCCGGCAGCCTATGTGAGTATGGCTGAGGCTCACTCATGTTGGTATAAGCCCATTTGTCATTTCCATGTCATTTCATCATATTTTGTCGTCACCTCGGTTTGCGTGCCCGTGTGCACGAATTTCGAGGCACTCCATTTTTTATCTGTCGGCAGCCTATGTGAGTGTGGCTGAGGCTCACTCATGTTGGTATAAGCCCATTTGTCATTTCCATGTCATTTCATCATATCATATCATCGCCTCGGTTTGCGTGCCCGTGTGCACGTATTTCGAGACACACATCATCGCCTCGGTTTGCGTGCCCGTGTGTACGCATTTCGAGACACATATCATCGCCTCGATTTGCGTGCCCGTGGGCACGCATTTCAAGGCACTTCATTTTCATCAACCAGCTTCTTATGTGAGTGTGGCTGAGGCTCTCTCATGTTAGTATAAGTCCATGTTACATTTTTCATGCCATTTTAGCTATATTGCATTGCGTATACTATCGCCTCGGTCTGCGTGCCCGTATGCACGCACTTCGAGGCATCTCCTTTTCATTGCATTCTGCCATCGCCTCGGTTCATGTGCCCATGTACACGCGCTTCGAGGCATCTCATTTTCATAGCATTCTGTCATTTTCTCGGTTTGCGTGCCCGTGTGCACGCATTTCGAGGCATCTCATTTCCATAGCATTGTATATGTTAGGATTGCATCTTAGTTGCATTTCATGCATATCATGCATATTGCATCGTGTCCGGAATAGGAGTTAGCCCGGGCACGGGAAACGAGGTGCGTTTCGTACTCCGAGTGACGGAACGTATCTCAATTCCCAGTCACTGACACTCCGGATTACCCATGATGGAGTTAGGTTTTAGCTGTAGTTTCATGTGCATTCATTTTATATTGAGTTGTGCATTTCGACTCCTCGGCCATCATGCCTCGGTATGCGTGATTGGTGGCACGAGGATCGAGACATGCATATATCTGTGCAAATACATTGCTATGCCCCTTTCCTGCTCTCTGTTGCAGCAAAACACAGAATTAGCTACTTTTTGGGGCTTGGCACGCATTTCAAGAACAGGTGTAAACAGAGGCTAATTGGGGCATTCCGGTGGATTTCCGCGCAAGACAATCCGGACATGCATCATCCATCAGAAGCAAGGCAGTCCCTGGCTTGCACGCCAGTTTTATTTGCTTTCTTAGTTAATTCATTAATTAATTAAGATTTTCTGTAATATTTCGGGACTGTAGTATTCTTTTATTTCGGGACTATAATATTGGGACTGTATATTTATTCGGACCCTTTGCGCGAGGGCATAACTGTAATAAGTGTGCGTGAGTGTGCTGTATGTCTTCCAACCCCACGTCTTTCTCCCTTTTATTTATCCGCTTTTGATGTTTAGATTAGGGCATATTTCAATTAGCATACAGTATGACAGCATGTTTGCATTCATTCATCTGTATTGCATGCACTGGGCTCGGCGCATCATACTAACTGCATTGTATTTTCCATTTCAAAGTTGAATACATGATAATTGTAACATTTCATATGCCATCTTAGAATAGCCGAGCTTGCTATAATTGCATTTTGCATGTGTTGCATTAGGCATTTCTGTATAATTAGGATCATGCATGATTTCTAATGTGATTTCTATTTTGGCTTGGAGTACTCGGTGAGTTTTATGCTTTAGCATCCTTGCATGCGTGTGAGTGTTGCCATGAATAGCATGCTTACAATGAGGCTATGTGCTTATATGATATAACTGCCTGAATGCCTGTGGGTGAAGGTTGGGTTATCTGAATTGGAATAAATCATCAAATGTTTCAAGCCTACCTGCGGGTAGCAAAACCTCTTTCAAAAACAAACATGAAATGTTTTGTTCCAATTCAGGCGATTCAGTCTATACTTGTATGCTGTGCGCATCACATAGTAACCTAGGCTAATAACCGAAATAAGAACTCACAATGTTTTCAAAAATTGATATCATGGTTAGTAGAGGCCGGTCTATGACCGGGCGAGCGGGGGTGCTCACGAAGTGACCTTCCCCAATCGTACCCAAGTTCCCGAGCCGAGGCAACTTTGGTGATGACGGACACGTGGCCTTTTGGCACCGAGTCAGGGTTTCCTAAATTTCCCAAAATAAAATATTTAGGTGGCGACTCTGTATCTGGCAAAGCAGTCCATATTTGGCACTACGTTTTCAAAAAAATCAGTTTCTCAAAACGATTTGCCGGATTTGGACTCTTTGGTTCAGATTAGGAACCGTGACATTTAAGAGTCCGAGCTGTAGTGACCCCAAATGAACAGAACGGGAGCTAACCCTCCCGGGGCGTTCGGGGGACGTCTACATCTACCAATTTTATTTTTTTATGGAAAATTGTAATTTAGTTGTATTTTTACTAAATATTTACAAATTCATGGAAAAACTTGTAACTTGAATTATTAAAATTGATAAAAAATTTCACTGATTTGCAATTTTTTTGAAAACTTGCACTGAATTGCAATTCCTTTTTTTTTTTTTTTAATAGAAAAATGATATACAAGCCCATTTCTAGACTCAATGATGTATATAAGTGAGATGATTGATTAATGATTAGATAAATATGAGAGAAAGCATTACCGTACATATTTAAATTGATTGTCACATTATTAAATTTGAAAATTGACTCTAATTTTTTAATTAGAATGAATCATGTTTAAGATCACTCATGTTTAAATGTTATCATATTAATATTATTAATGTCTTCCATATCTATTTTTTTATGAAATCATAAAATTTATAATTGTGCTATATCTCTTAATATATTATTTCTTTTTTGATTTCTAATAAGGTGGAATAGAGTGTGGATCTATCTTTTCACATGGTATATTCCACATTATTAGGGATGAATTGAAAGGAACTTAATTAGAACTCCTAAAAATTTTTCTAAAATTAAAGTTCTAGACTCTTAAATGGACATTATAATTTTTTTAAATGAAAATTAGTGGGCATGGGATAACGTTGGCAGAGTAATGATTTCAATTGTGATAGAAACCCCCACCATATATAACCCCTGCAATCTTCACTCTCATCCAAACCACTCATAATATGAGGCCCACACATACATGAGTGAGGCTCACACACACATCAAGGGCCAAGATCAAATTGGTGGTCATGAAACCCCCCAAAAAAGAGGTCCCAAACATTTCTGTAAGTTTTTAACATAAATAGTTTGTGGAAATGTGGACAATTTATAAACAAATGATTAATACATAAATAATAAAACAGTGTTAATAACTTAGACATTAAACACAAAATGAAATATAAATATCTCATAAAGGGTGAGACTCACATAATGTGAGACCCACTTTTTATGAGATATCTATGATTAATTTTATATTTAGTTTTCTGTGCACTTAGAGTTATTGTAATTAATATCATAACTGCAAGAGAGTTATTCATGTTTGATTAAAAGGATTATAACTTAGGATTGAGATTATTAATCTATGGACTCACAATTTCATGTTTGATTACAAATTTTATTAACTGAATTACATATATGATGGACATTCAATCCAACAAAATTAGCAAATTTTTAATATTAAGAGGGGTTAGGGGTCATAATTTCAAATATGAAAGAAAAAGAATGAATACTAATAAATGGGTATCTCACTAATTTAATTGGATAACTAACCATACTCTAATTTATGAAATTATTAATCCTTTCACTATTAGACTTTTAATTAATCATTGCCTTCGTTTGGGAAGTGGGTTGGCTTTTTAGCTTTTTGGCTTTTTTGGCTATTTATAGTTTGGGAAGGGCTTTTTGGCTTTTTGACTTTTTTGGCTTTTTATGTGATTGAAGAGTGCAATGATTATGGGTTGGATGTAATGTTTTGTTTTTTGTGACTAAAATAGCCTATTTTGTCTTTTGTGGCTAAAATAGTCATTTCAGCCCTTCCCAAACAATGCCATTGGAAACGACACATTCTAAACTGTATGCATTTTATAACTAAATAAAAAAATGGCATAATTTTATATTTTCTAAGTGATAACTAAAAAAAATTATAACTAAACAAGACATGAGATATAATCAAAGATCTCATTAGTCATAACTAAAAAAGAAAATGGTAGAAAGGTGCATATGATAGGAGTGTGTACAGTACAATTTCCCTTACATATATATATGGATATGTTGAACAACAACACAATTGCAAGAGATTTTTTTGTAACAATGGTGGCTTCCTTCAAGTTTTTTGTTGTCATTCTTCTTTCAAATATCGTTGGCAAAAGTAAGGTTCTTCTTTTTTCACAAATTTATATATATATAATCAGAGTATATATATATATATATATATGTGTGTGTGTGTGTGTGTGTGTCATATATGTATTTCATCATAATGACTCCAAAACTAAAATCACACAAAATATCGAGAATTTGCACGTTTGCACAAAGAGATCATTGTGTTGATAATTTTATTATTTTCCCCAAAAATGAACTTTATCATATTAACATGTGCATATATATTATATATTTTGGATTTAACTCTATGGATTAGAGTTACTCATAGTTGAAAACTGAATTACAGGTTTAAGCCAAGTGTGTAGCTTGGACAATCTGAACATAGATCAACATTGGACAGTTAGGATAATACTAGGTAAACCAGAATGGAACGTGACAGTGATCAACAACTGCAATTGTTCGCTTCAAGGCATAGCTTTGCCATGTGCAGGATTCAAAACAGCTGAACCAGTTGATCCTGCAATTTTTAAACCGATTGACAATGGATTATGTGCTGTCCTTCCAACCAAATTCTTGAAACCTCATGACACTGTCAAGTTCGCCTATGCTTGGGACCCTCATTCTATTATGTTCCCTCGGAGAATTGTCAGTGCCTGTTGATCAAAATGATCAGTATCTTTCTATCTAACGACCTTTTATTTATGCAATTATATGAAGTTTGTTATTACTGAGTTTTGAATTAGAAGTAGCAAGTATTTGAATGTCCAAAATATTTTCAAATTGGTTTTGGCTTCTGGGCTTGTTCATATGCAATTATCAGTTGTTGTTTCTCATGGCCAAAGAAAGAAAGAAAATAATTGCAATTTTTTCCATTTTCAAGATTTTTTTTCTCACATTTTTCTTTATATTTCCAAATTCCTGCTCATATCCATGATTCAAACATAGTCTTTTTAAGTGTTTTAATGTAGAAAATAACTATATCGCAAAGAAAAGTATGCGAAGAACTTTCAACTAAAGAAAATCTTTTTCCACATACTAGAACAAGTTCATGGCTTTAAGGAATGTCACCCACACCACAAAGCTCTGCTCTTCCACAAAGATTTTTCCAGGTGATTTTATTAATTCTCTTTTTTTTTTTAAGGTAAAAAAAGACATTTGTAGCTAAGGCACAAGCAAAATCTAAGAAAAGTAGTAACTAGGTTAGCATCCTTACCCCGATTTTTTGCAGAGAGGATAATTTTGCAACTCAAACCCATACCACACTACTAAGAAAATACTTTTTGAGTTAGATCTATGTTGTCTTTAACAAAAAAAAAAAAAGAAAAAAAAAGGCACACACTTACATGCATTCCCAAGAAACTGAACAGGCAATTGATCATGACATTAGTATAGAATACCACAAAATTCGACATACATATATTAGGGTCACAAATATTTTGGCCTATGCCAGTATAATAAACTCTACATATAATCTTTCTTTCTACATAAAACTGATAGTAAAAGATCTAACTAGAACCAACTTCTTCTTCATCATGTGGCTCAATCACAATAACCCTGCCACTTGTGAAGTCTAATGCAAACTAGTTAGGTTTCTGTGGATGTGAAGCAATCACAACTGCTTACAAACTGTCGAGAGAAAGAACATAAAAAATAATAATCATAATAAAAAGGAAGAGAGAAACCAGTTAGAAGTGTCGCCAACAATCATCTAAAGAATCACCTAGGCAGAATAATCATTCATGCTCATGAAAATCAGCAATTACTGCCAGATAAAGAAGCATTTATCATGCTAACTTTTACAAATCTTTTTGGAATTTCTAGCCATGAATTAGTAAACTGTCATGGAAATTTTATCTGATAATAAGCAAGCTTCTCAGGAAAATTGTAGAAGAAGAAAAATATTAATAGCTATACTAGTGAAGAGTTAGGCATAAATATTAAGAGAAATTTTTTTTGTACATCAAATACTTGGCATCGGATGAAAGATAAGCAATGCGATAAATTTCTTGTTGTGGTTGGAGGCCTAAAGCAGAACATATGCCAACATGTCCATGCCGAAGGGCAATATACACCAACAGGGCATCACATGAAACAAGAAAGCATCAGATAATCTAGAAACTAGTGTCTCTCCCGAAAAACCCCCTATATTCCCAAGCCCCATTACTAGGTCCAAACTTGAAAATAAAAATGATAGGAATTGAGCCAAGTCCACCACAAAACAATTTAGATGTCATGCAATATAGATGTTTAAATCATGTTCTCTACAGTGAAAATGCCATTGATCTCCACTTTAGCTCTGTTGTTATTTACATACGGCGAATCGCCTTTCATTTATAGCGAGAAATTGTTGTTGATCTTTGTGAAACTGAACCTTGGTGTTTTCACCTAGAATCTCCACGCTACCCTTCCGTACAACTCTAGAATTTCTAAGCTTCTAGGCTATAATTTGGATTTAAATTTAAAATAAAAAATTAATAAAATAATAAATATTGTATACAAAATCAAAAATCTATTTCATTCAAAATAGGGATTAGTATTAGGAATAGCAGGCCTAGACATGCATCTGTGGAAAAGATAAAATCCTAACCTCAGCATCTGTTGTGGAGGAAATAAGTGCATGTCAAAGCCCGAAGATGACCCATTTTGACAAGGCCGTAAGACTTAGACAAACAATCAAGATGGAAACAAATGGTTACACCCGTAGGCTGTCTACGTATCCCCTTACAAATTATCAAACCAGCGTAGTTCTGGGGCAAGAATACAAATGATATGCACAAAGAAACTTTGAAAGCTGGACTAACACGCTACGCGAAGCTGGCTATTTTGAAAACTCGTGATCATGCGAGATGATGCAATAAGCAAGATAACGAGATAATAACATGTGAATGAGTAGCTTCAAGCTTAAAACCAACACAAGTTCCATGCAAAAAGATAAAACTACACTCTAACCACGCCAAAACCAGAGACGGGGAAAGAAAACACTGCTCAAGGTTACATTTCACGCATCCTGAGAAACCGAGAAACAAAAACCGCTCGGGGTCGTGCTTCATACGTCCCAGAGAAACTGAAGAACAAAAACCGCTCGAGGTCGCGCTTCACATATCTTGAGAAAAAAGGACAAAAATCGCTCGAGGTTAGGTTTCACATATCCCAAGAAACAAAAAATCGCTCAAGGTCGCGTTTCACGCATCTTAAGAAACAAGAAAGACCACCTGGGCTCGCGCTTCGTACATCGCAAGAAACAAGAGAACAAAAACCGCTCAAGGTCGCGTTTCAAGTATCTTGAGAAACAAGAAAAATCGCTCGGGCTCGCGCTTCACGCGTCCTGAGATAAAACATGCCCAAAGCCACGTGTCACGCGTCCTGAGATACAGAAGAAACAAAAACTACTCGGGCTCCTGCTTCATGCGTCCCGAGATAAAACACGCCCAGGGCCGCGCGTCACGCGTTCTGAGATACAAGAAAAACTGCTCAGGCTCACACTTCATGCGTCCCGAGATAAAACATGCCCAAGGCTGTGCGTCACGCGTCCTGAGATACAAGAAAAATTGTTCGGGCTCACGCTTCATGCGTCCCAAGATAAAACATGCCCAAGGCCGCATGTCACGCGTCCTGAGATACAAGAAAAATTGCTCGGGCTTTCGCTTCATGCGTCCTAAGATAAAACACACCCAGGGCCACTCGTCACGCATCCTAAGATACAAGAAAAACCATTCGAGCTCACGCTTCATGCATCTCGAGATAAAACACACCCAAGGCCGAGCGTCACGTGTCCTGAGATTCAACAGAGAGGTGTGCGATTGATGCACAAAAGGAACAAGTGCGATAGATGCACAAAGGAACAAGTCAATTCAGTAACAACACATATTTTATGCAAGATGGACAACCGATGTATGATGTTAATTGAAAGCATGTTCTATGCAAGAAACAAAAGCATATTCTATGCATGAAATATGGGCATATTCTATGCGAAATAGTTGACAGCGTGTTCTACGCAAGAAACATAACTGATGCAAGACACGCGTGCAACATGCATATGTGAAATGCATATTCTATGAGCAAATCTAAGCAAAATTCACAGCATGTTCTATGCATGAATTATAAATGATGCAAAACACGCATGCAACATATATATATGTGAAATGCATATTCTATGCAATGAAAGAGAGCAAAGGCATAAAACAAATAAAAACGACATTCAATGACGCCTTCCGATTTACTTCTCGGAGGAATTGCAATATGTTCAAAAGGATACACCTCGTTCACGTTGACAAGTGATGAACATTGTGCACCAAAACACAGTTTTGAGCTCCCTTAGAAACAATCTGAACCCAACAATGAACCTTCCTTACACTTATTGGGAAACAAAGACACAAAACAGCATCAGGACACAGAGGAAGGCCATCGGCCACTTGCCGACCACAAGGGGAGGTTATCAGCCACTTGCCGGCCATCAAAAAGCCTTGCTGGCCACCAATATGGCCTGCCGGCCACCAATGGCAGTTCGGGGTTTTTTGGTCTTTTCATGCACGAGTCTTTAAGTATAAGCCTAAAGGCTTCATTTCCTCACAACCCTAGGTCTGAAATCCTTATCTTTCTCTCTCTAAACACTTTGTCTCTCTATATCCGAGCTTTTTATGCGTTTTCCAACGCCCTAGGCGAACTTTATTCGTTAAACCCTCTTAATTCTCTTCCTTTTGTACCGATCAAAATTTGTCTTTGACGCTTTTTTCCTTATTTTCACCCTTCTAGGCTTGTTCTCCTCGAGTTTCTCTCAAGTTTTGCGAACTTTTCCGGACTTTGACTTTTTCTCCCATTTTTTTTTCTCCAACGGTTGACTTTTTCCAAGCTTATTCTCTTTTCTCCATTTTTCTTCACTTTTCACCTACTTTTCACCCATTTTCCAAATGGCAGATGAGATTCCACATGACGGGGCCCCTCTAGAGATTCCCCCTCGTATTTTCATCTGTTGCTAAAGTAGAGGAGCCGGTCGTTACCGAGACTGGCAAGGCAGCTGAGGGCATTGAAGCTGACCTCGAGGCAAAGTTTGAGCCTGAGCTTGAGCCGGAGCCACTACCATATTGAGGGTACAACCTTTTGATCCAGCAAGATATCTTCCTCACACGCATATCTTGCCACCCGGAGGCATTAGGCGGTTCAGCGAGTTTGCTCGCGGTGTACCAGAAGACCTCCTACTGAAGGAGCTGGCATCCCACCATTCATCCAACACCACTGAGGTATGAATTTTGTTTTCATGCATTTATACCTGTCTTTTAACTGCATTTCTTGCACTGCCTTTCATCTAACTGTACTTTCATCACTACCTTATCTGAGTTATTTGTTCTTTGCCACAGGAAGAATCTCGTGCCTATAGGGGGTACGGAGCTACGACTGCGAGAGATTGGTATGACGAGCTCCCTGTAGGAGTCCGTGATATTGTTAACAAAACGAGCTTCAACCTTTTCTGATCCAGACTGACATGGGTCATTGCGAGCCTCCCTCTTCTAGGCACGCTTATGGATAGGTAGTGGGACACCACCAACTCCTTTCACTTCTCCACTGCCGAGAAGATAACAATGACTCCCTACGACTTTGCCATGATCACCGACTTAGGAGTATGGGGTGATCTGATCCCTTTCGACACAGACATAAGGGAGTGGGAGGACGCCTGGATCGAGCTGTTAGGAGCACGTTCACCCTTGTACCAACCAGCTATGGTCAAATATAGTTGGTTCACTGAGCAATTTCGAGGGAGCGAGCCATAGATATTAGAGGAGATGGTGTAGTATGCCAGAGGCTTCCTCATTTTTGTCCTCAGTACCACCTTGTTTTCTAACAAGTGAAACACTGTGGGCTTATATCTATCGAGCGCCCTGGTGACCCTTCCCTGGGTATGCTTCTATGAGTAGGGTGGAGCTAGCCTCACCATCCTGTACAGCTACATGAGCTTTACCTCCCGCCTAAAGGGAGATCTGATCAGAGGCTACTGGCAAGCCTGGGAAGTATGCATTTCAGTTTCCTCTTTGCACTTTACATTTTCTACTTTACATCTGTTCAATACCTGTGCTTTATGTTTTGCGCATTCTACACCTATCCATGCTGTAAGCTCTCTGCTTTGCACTTTCTATATTTGTTCAGGCTGCATGCTTTCTGTTTTGCACTTTCTACATCTGTTTGTACATTGTTGATTACATATTACTGTGTTTTCTTTGCAGTTGTGGGTTTATGCTTATTTTCCAGCTCTTGCCCAAAAGCCCATAGAGGAGCTTCCCCGATGGTCCCTTACTCGAGGCGTTATGATAGCCGATGTCAACATAGGAGCCGCGAGTCTTTTACATTCTTCCGCCATTATTTTGACACAGTGGTCACCCACGAGGTAACCCAAAACACAGTCATTTTTTCTTTACAACTATTCTGATTCACACTTTAGCAATTGACAGTAACTAACAATCTGTGCACTCTCTATTTGCAGATCGCGTGACAGCCTTGGACTATGATGTCGGCTGGGGTACGGGACCAGTACGCAGGGGCCTGGGCTACTTCTCATTTTCAGATCGTACTTGAGGGCTCAGTCTTTCAAGCCTAGTTCTTGAGTGAGCGGTTCATCCGCCAGACCGTGAGCTTGCCGGATCCAGTTGTTCTGATGCCATCTCCAGAGTCCATGAGGACAGCAGACAGCCTATTCGTTGATGCAATCACTCAGTTCATGGTGGGCTTCCATGCTGATTACTTTAGAGCAGAGGGCGACTATGCAACCTTTATTTAGACCCACCTCATGCCACTTCTGACAGAAGCTCGCGAAGGCGAGGGGGCGAGGGCTCCTGCGACGAGAGAGGTGACTAGAGCGACTATGATAACCCAACCCGTACTCTGCTTAATTATATATGTAATTATGTGTTTGATATGAATTTGCAAGTTTAAGTATGGAAAATATGTGAATTTGGAAAAATATCTATTGAAAATAGGAATATCTATTGCAATTAGAACTTTGAACTGAAATTGGGAGCCGTAGAGACGTGATAAACAAAAACCAACTTCATATCTATGATTAGCATGATTTTTGGAGCCTTTAGTAAGATCTTGAAAAATTATGATTCATAATGATTAAATTGGAATTTTTAAAGCTAAGTCACATATATGTTGGCCTCTTGTGTTCCTTATTGTGTTTGAGAGCTCTATAGTGTGAGTTAAAGAGAGAGGAAGAATAGATTAGGGATGAGATTAGCGCGAGTTAGAGAGAGAGGAAGAAGAGGAAGCTAGGGATTTGAAGGAAATCAAGGGGCAAACCATAGATTTGAACTAAGGTATGGAAAATCACTCACAAACTTTGATTCTAACTCATCTTTGTCAAGAAATCAAGAAGAGATTAGGGGTTTCAGCTAGGGTTTTAAGTTGTATAGTGGTTTGTGCTCAAGGCATGAGATTGAACCCTAATCTCTCCATCTTTGTTGATTTAAGTTCACTCTTGTGATTGACCTATGAAACAAACCTTAGATGATCTACGGAAACAAGTTTTGTTATAAGATTATTCATGGTTTATATGCTTTGAATTTGTTTATGTAATGAATGAATATGGGAAAAAGATGAGACCATGGAATTGTTGTTGATACAAGATTGGTATGTTTACTGTAGAATTACACTTGTATTATGCTTAGATATCATGTTTTTGAATTGTTTTTGCATGAATTTGAGCTTGGAAATGAGTTGGAAGGTTTGACATTTTTTGGCCATTTTTGAACTGTCTGAGTTTGCCCAGACCGCACGAGCGGCCACGAGCACCGCACGAACGAAACATGAAGGAAAAAAAAAAGTTTCGACCCTACTCCTTGGGCGCTTAAGCGGCCGGTTTTTCAGCTCAAGCGGATTTGGGTCGCACGAGCGATGAAGATTTTCGCTCGTGCAGAACCCCTATTTCAGCCCAACTTCAAAAAGGCATATCTCCTTCATCCGGACTCCGTTTTTAGTGATTCTTGAACCTAAATTCAAGCTCTCGAAGTCTAGTTTCTAATGTTGTGGTCTCACACCCAAATTCTAAGTACACAAATAGATATGCTCAAATTAGTGAAGGCTACTTATTTTCTTTTAACTGTTTCATGCCAATTCCTATCCTAACTTTGTTTCCTTTCGCTTCTTGCTATTTCCTTAAATCTTAAATAAGTAAACATGATATGTTCAATGAAAAACATATGAAATTATTGTAGGAAACATTAATTTAGGTCATGAACATTGAGGGCCGTTTAAGGTACATCTTTGGAACATGCTTTGTACGCGATTCACATGTAGAGAAGTTTAGCATTGAACACTTGAGAGAAATTAAAGAAAAGTGTACAAATTGAAACAAATGATTTATCAGATGTGTATGTGACATGTTTTGTGTAGGTCGAGTGCCGGAGGCAACACCGCAAGACCAAACGCATTGTGAGTAGTAATATAGTACACTTATACTCTTTGTTGCGTATCCTGAACCATGAATGGTGTTTGGTGCGAACATTATGAATTGATTGGAAATGATGAAACTTCATTGATATTATATGACATGTATTAAATAATTGGGCACAAGGCTGCTTGTTAAATAATTGGGCCCAAGGCTGCTTGTTAAATAATTGGGCCTGAGGTCGCTTGATAAATAATTGGGCCTGATAAATAATTGGGACCGAGACCGCTTGATAAATGATTGGGCCTGAGGCCGCTTTTTATATGATTAGGCCGAGGCCGCTTGTTATATGATTGGGCCCGAGGCCGCTTGACATATGATTGGGCCCGAGGCCGCTTGTTATATGCTTGGGCCTGGGGTTGCTTGGTTTATATGGTTATGGATATTGAGAGAACCTTATGATCATCTACTTACATTATTTTACTGCATTATTACTCATTGAGCTTCGCTCACCGAATTTTATGTATGCACATGTAGGCGATCAGCAGTATGGAGCACACCCCTAGAGTCAGCTTCAGGAGCCTTTTGTGACCCAATCGGGTCATGCCTCCGAGACGGAGTTTTGTCTTGGCTCACACCACACTTTGACCCTATTATGTTTTTGCTTTCATCGTCTTGGGTTGTAAACATTATGTACGATTTTTTTTTTCTCTGGCTCTTATATTTTTGATGGGCATGTATATGTATTATTATGTTACGTGGTTAACTCTATGATTTTGCTCATGATTGGAACAACTCAATGAACTTCTCTTTATTATATGCTTCCGTTTATGGCCCCATTAGCATAAATATTATGTATGATCGTTTGAGGCCATCGGTAATATACTAATTACTGGCCAGTTATGACCCAAACTCTTAAGGGTGGGTTCGGGTCATGACAGCGACTAGGGCCCATGCTAGAGAGGCTCCCCTTGCAGAGCAGAGCACCCGTTGGCCAGAGCTTCCCACCACATTCATATGCTGGCGGTATACTGGGACTGCTTACCAGATCCCGATTGAACCTGCAAAGGCTGGGGCACGAACTTGTCGGAGTTCAAGGCTTATCCCAGGTGTGGACCACACTTTACGATTTGCACCCCACACTTCATTTCAGATATGTTCATTGCGAACACTGATCATTCAAATGCATTCGCAGGCATCGATAAAGTACACGAGCAGCTGTCTTGAGCAGATAGCTTCCTTAAAGGGCATGGTGCAGAGGAGGGAGACAGTGCTTGGTCTCCACGGTATGTAGGTAATTTCTTTCAAGTTACACTTTATGCCATCATATTTCCATTAATATACCGCCATTTCAATTGTAGTCTTTTCCAAAAATACACTGCATTGGCATACTACATTCACACAATGTACTCATACTATATCTGATTTCTGCATACAGCTTATTCTGCATACTATGCTTGTATCTGATACACACACTGTAACTGATATGTTGACAACGGTCATTTTCAAATCCCATTTGTACCAATGGGTCTGGCGGCGGCAGCAACACCAGCACCAGCAGTAGCTCCTCCAGCAGCAGGGAGGAAAGTCAGAGATAGGGGCACTTGAGCCCAGAGTAGTCCTCTAGAGCCTATCTTGAGCGATGATGATGCTGAGACGAGTGACTCTGAGAAGGTAGCGAGTAAGCATTCTGAGTCATCTGTGAGTGGAGATGATGATACTCGCTCAGGTTCTGAGAGCGGAGGTGACGATGTCAGGGAGGGTTCTGGGGCAGAGAGCGGAGACGATACCAGCTGGGGTTCAAAGTCTGATTTCGACAACGGCATTGATGGAGATAGTACCCCATAGTCCTCTCCTTCGAGGAAGAGGATGAAGAGGGCCTCTCGGGCCTGAGGCAACTGGCGTCGATTTTTTTGTACTTTTGCTTAGTTTCTTTTTGTTTGGTAACATTAGCAGATGTATAGCTTTAGATAGGTTTATTTTGCTTTGAAAATTGGTACTTCCCTTTTGTAAAAAACCATGATCGGAATAAAACCTCGCATTTTTTATAAAAAGTGTTGTTGTTTTTCCATCGTGAGTACCATATTTGCATAAAATGAACATGGAATTGAAGTTGCCAACGAAAACTAAACACTTGATTGAAACAATATTCTTAATCAGGTAATGAGCTGACCAACGATTAAAATACAAAATATGACTCGATAAACAAAATAAAAACAACTTAAATACAAATAAACAAACTTGTTAAAACCAAAAAGACTCAAAAAAAAGACTTTAAAAGACGCAAAGATCAAAACAAAACGCATGCTTCCAACACTGCTCAGAACACTTGTGAATGACAGGCTTGAAAAGAAGGCTGCCAGCCAGAGATAGAGCTTGTCGGCCATAGAGATTAGCCTGCCAGCTACCAAAGTAGCTTGCCGGACACAAATGTGAGAATCATTAGATTGCTGACAGTTAGCTTCCACTCACAGCCTTACCTTCTACAAAAGGTCCAGTTTCGTGATTTCTCTTCAGAACCTCATTTCAGCTGCAATTTCTTCCACAAATAGAGCTATTTTTTGCCGAAAAGCTCTCAGATTGGATAGCGACTTTAGATGGCACAGAAAAAGAAAATTTTGGAGGTTTCAGCATAAATGCACTTTTTTCGTTGAGCCGAACTCCACTTTGTTTTCCATTCCTCCATTCCGCGGCTTAATGCTGGGACCCAATTACACAGGTCTTTAGCTTTAAGGGATAGGAAATATGCCTTGTGGGGGCCGAGAATTGGGAGTCGTAGAGATTCCGGATAGTCGAATTTGGGAGAGTCGAGATTCGAAGCACTCGGCAATTGGCTCGAAAGCCCGGATCTCCTCTGCCCTTCGCCTCGCGGCCATCCTTTCCACGTTCGCCTTCTTGGCAAGTTTAGTGAGGCTTAACCCAACCATATCTTCTGGGAACGCGAAGGGAAGGTCCTCTAGACCGTGAAAAATATCGTCAAGTAGACGGTCCTCTTGACCTGAAGTGGATGGAGGATCAGCCAAATTGAGGCCGGCTTCTTCAAATGCTAACTTCAAAGCCTCGTCAACCTCAGTTTAGGATTGGTCTGACTCGGCGGCCTCAGCTACTTCTGGTCACTCTGAATCTGATCCCTCGTAACCGACTTGCCTCAAATTTCTGAAATCAGTCAAGATAAGGGCGATAAGAAACTCCTCACCCTTCAAAATTAGGATGTTTTCTGTCGCCGAAAAGGTCGTATAAGTCGGCTCGTAGCGAAGCAGAACATGGGCCGCCCTCCCCTACTTCTGAAGACTCGGTCGGCCAAAATACTTGAGTGCAGTCTCGATTTTCGAAAGGATGGCGTCGTCGGTCGAGGTCAAGACTTTCTTCAAATCGTTCCCTACAAAAGCAAAACCATGAGGTCCCGAAAATAAAGTTTTATAAATATAACAAGTAAATAAATAAAAGAAGATACTCGGCCACCTGGTTCACCCCTCCGTCTACGAATACGATCAAGGCGATCCTCGTCTTCGCCGAATTCCCAGTTTCCTTGGACGATGACCATAACATCATCGACTCGCTTTCCAGAGCTGGAAAGCATAGTCACTAGTTGATGGTCGGTGTCTTTGGCCTTAAGGAAATAATGCCCATGCTGACCAGAAAACTTGGCCAACGTGTAGCAATGCCAAATAGTGGGAATGCCAAGGTTAAGCCCAAGGCGGCGGTTTAGTGCGATAATCCCCATCACGATCCTAAAGAAGTTGACGTTGGTTTGGGAAGGGATTAACCCTCAATGGCAAAGCACGGCCCTAAGGAGTGGGTGAAGGGGGAAACGGACCCCACCCTCTGCGATTGATAGAAGAGGGAAGACAATCGTGGTTTCATCAACCCTCTCCATATCGAGGGTGCCGTCTGCCACAAATGACAGACGGGCGTCATCAGGAATGGAAAAATGGCGTCAGAAGCCAGAAATTCGATCCGGTGAAAGGAGATCTTTTAAATGTTTCGCCATTCCCCCCAGCCAATAGGATTATGCTAAGCCAAAAAACAAAGTAGAGAAGGAGAGAACTTACAAGAGGCGAAAGAGATAGAGAAGAGTAGGAAGTTGCAGAGGTAGTCCGGAAGGCAGTCCAGCGACGGGCGTCTAAAAGCGTGTATGCATTTGAAAAGACGTCAAAATTTTAAATCACAATAAATAGAAGTGTACGAAGAGGCGGCAAGTTAAAATGATAACCGAGAAACATGTGTACAGACATTTGCGTTAGAATACGATCAGTCGCCGAATTTCGGCTCTGACTCTTCGAGTTCAAAGCCAAACACTCCAGCCAACTGTCGTCAGTGGAGTGCTTGGGGGGCAGTTGTGGGGGCCGAGAATTGGGAGTCGTAGAGATTCCGGATAGTCGAATCTGGGAGAGTCGAGATTCGAAGCACACGGCAATTGGCTCGAAAGCCCAATTCCAACCCTACTCGGCCAAATAACCGATTAAGCAAGGGGCCGAGTGAAGATCGGTCTATTATAAAATGTGCCGAGTATGAGGTGGGAAATGGATCTAATCCCGAGGCCCAAACAACAAAAGATATAAATAGAAGAGACATCAGCCAGAAAGAGGTATGTGAGAATTGTTGTGCTAAACTTAGAATACAAGCATTCTTGAGCATTGAGACTGACTTGTCCGTCGGAGTGCTAATTCTGGCACCCCCGACCATAGTGTTTATTCCTTTTCAGGTGACTAGAAGAGGATCACGAGTGTTCCCCGGGATTAGAAGAGTATTTCCAAACCACTTCTCCACATGCCTGACAATTAAAGAATTTCAAGCACTAATGGAATCCCAACGCGATGAGGAAATCATGCCTCAGTCCCATTTTGGCCACGCCCAAGCTTTGGGACAGATGTGTGGGCTTACTCTGCACAAAGCTCTATTTTTGGCCCACAACATAGAGCTGGACATACCTAGCTTGATTCATCGATTTTCTGACATGGGTGACAAAAGCGACCTTCTCTGGCGAGGTTTTTGGCAATATGCCCTCTTCTTATGTATGCTTACTCATTTCCTTCTTGCCCCTAGCTTCGGCGGGTTGAGCATTCAGTTGATCGAAGTGGCCCAAGGTTTAAAAGAAGGCAAGAGTTACATTGGCTTGGTGCTAGTCGAGACCTTGATGGGCTTAGACGCCTTTCATCGACGAGAGACTACCAAATTCGCGGGGAGCCCACTACTTCTTCAGGTATTGTTTCCCACTATTTCTCATATGTGTTTCTCATATTACTTGATACTAATGCTCTATTTTTCTCTCAAAACCATTTTCTCATTTTTCTCTCAACATACATCGCTCTATTCTTTAATCTCTCTTTTTTCTTTCATCCCTCCCCAGGTGTGGCTTATAAATAAGCTGAAGGTAGTGGACTCTTGCCCTGAGTACTCAGCTCGAGACTATTTTTTTTGCAACTAACTAGTGGATTTCCCGAATGATGGATGGTGGTGCAACTGGATGTGCAACATGTCTGCTGCTGACATAGCCTAGCGTTGCCCTTGGCTTAATCTGACTGAGATTAGTTACAGCATGGCTCGACAACCTGACATACAATTGATTGGCCTTACACATTGTGTGTTTTACTTCCTTTTCCGGTTCAGACGCCAATTTAGGCATGATCAAACCTGCCCAAAGGAGGAGGTAGAGTACCCAGTTTCATTCCCCATCCGTGGTTCACACTTGGCTAGGTACCTCACTGCTTGGAGGGCGAGAGAGCTTCTCACCCCTGCCTGTAGTTTCAATTTCGCCCTTTCTGGTGAATGCTTGGCTTGGCTCGAGGATGAGGCACAAACTGGGCCCACTTTAGCTTCAGAAGCTTCCACAAGTACGAGCAGATGACGCAGGAGCACCTGACTCACCTATGTCCCTAGTTTATTGCTTTGACCTTTCTTTTTAAGTTTTTTGAATCTAATAAAAGGAACTTTGATTTGTATTAGAGAGTTAGAGAACTTTTATGTTGAAATTAATGAAATTAAAGCTGTG
Organism: Camellia sinensis; assembly: GCF_055761805.1. NCBI lineage: Eukaryota > Viridiplantae > Streptophyta > Magnoliopsida > Ericales > Theaceae > Camellia > Camellia sinensis. The sequence goes on along the minus strand of NC_138971.1, from coordinate 119,732,282 downwards.
AGCACTAAAAATTTTCCTTTTGGTCCAAAAATGGTCTAAGTTGTTAAAAGTAAAATTTGAACAAAATTAACTTTTATTAAAACTTTTCAAAACCATTTTCGAAAAAGATCACCACCTCTCACGCATGGAATCAATCCTCAAGATGTACATCCCCGAATCAAAGATCAGAAATGCCCTTGATTGAATAACATACTCTGCATTGTAACCAGCTCTTCTCTCAGAATGAAGATCACAACCAAACTCCCAGGTAAAGGATAGATAAAAATGACCTGATCAAACACATGGGCAGGACAGTTGAGTTGGAAGTTGTGGAGAAGTGGTTTAGGAATACTCTTCTGATCTCAGAGGACGCTAGCGATCCTCTTCTAGTCACCTGAAAATAAATAAACACTCCGGTCGGGGGTGCCAGAATTAGCACTCCGACGGACAAGTCAGTCTCTAATATCTGAATTGCTTATATTTTATGTAAAGTGTAATAATTCTCACATGAGTGGAGAAGTGGTTTAGGAATACTCTTCTGATCTCGGAGGATGCTAGCGATCCTCTTCTAGTCACCTGAAAATGAATAAACACTCCGGTTGGAGGTGCCAGAATTAGCACTCCAACGGACAAGTCAGTCTCTAATCTCTGAATTGCTTATATTTTAAGTAAAGTGTAATAATTCTCACATACCTTTCTCTGATGGGTGATCCCATATTTATAGTATTTTCTTTGGGCCTTTAGGCTGGGCCCATCCTTGTTCTGTCACATGTACCTCTACTCGGCGTCTGTTCTACTGGCTGGGATACTGGTTATTTTTTTCGACTCCTTGATTGGCTGGGGTATATGCCGAATAGAGGTTACGTTTCGGACCGGACTCACATCTGTCCCTATGGGTCTAATATAATCTGGCTCCCACAATTGCCCCCTAAACACCCTACTAGCATCAGTTAGTCGGCATGTTTGGCTTTTAGCCTGGGAAGTCAAAAATTTGGCGGTTAACTCTCTTACCAATGAGTGTCAGAATGCGCACTCACTTCTTAGTCATTACAACGCTTTCCCAACCCTTCGTACACTATTTCCATTTAATATGATTTGAAATTGTCTCTTTGAGTGTATGTCCTGAATTTTCCAAAGATATCTTGCTCGCCCTTTAGTGCAACTCTATCTCTTCACGGCCTCTATAATTCCTTGTTTCTCGCTTCTCCTTTTATCTCCTGTAAGTGTTTTTCTCCTTCATTTTTGATCCCGCTTCTTTATTTACTTTTAACTTTCCATAGTCCTTGGGTTTGGCTTAAAAAGAATGGCAAAACATCTGAAAGAGCTCCTTTCAACAGATCGAATCTCCGACTTTCGATGCCATTTCTCCATCCCTAATGACGTCTATCTGTCAGTTTTGGCAGACAGCATCACCGATATGCAGAGGGAAGATGAGAGCACAATCGTCTTTCCTCTCCTATCAATTGCTGAGGACGGAGTCCGTTTTCCTCTTCACCCACTTTTGAGGGCCGTTCTTAGATACTGGGGTCTAATCCATTCCTAGCCCAACGTCAATTTCTTTCACATCATAATGGGGATCGTAGAACTAAATCGTCGTCCTAGGACCAATTTAGGTATTCCTGCCATTCGACACTGTTACGCCCTAGCCAAATCTATTGGCCGGCTAGGGCGCTACTTTCTTAGAGCTAAGGATACTGATCATCACTTAGTGATTATGCTCGCCAGCTCTGGCAAGCGTATTGACGACGTGATGGCCGTTATCCACGGCAAGTGGGAGTTCAGTGAAGGCGAAGATCGCCTAGACATGGTGCCAAGGAAAAAAGGTGAACCAGGTGGCTGATTAGATCACTTTTCTTTTTATATTCGCATGTATATGTATTCAGCACTATGTTCATCTTATCGTTTTGTTTGTGCAGGCAGCGATTTGAAGAGAGTGTTGGTTTCATACAACGACGTCGTGCTTGCAGAAATCAAAACCGTACTACAGTTCGTTGGCCGTCCAAACCTTCAAAAACAAGGGAGGGCAGCCCACATTCTCTTGCGGTACGAGCCGACTTACACAACGTTCTTGGCGGCAGACAATATTCCGATCGCGCGAGGCAACAATCAACTTGCTACCCTCATCTTCCCCAGCTTCAAAAACTTGAGGCAGATCGGTTTAGAGTCATCTGATTCTGAACACACGAATGAACAAGTGGCTGAACCAATCGTTGAGGATTCGGACTGGTTGGCTGCGGAAGTTGACGAAGAGGTCAATTTGGCCTTTGAGGAAGCCAGATTGAACTCTTCTGACCCTCCGTCTACACCAGGCTGAGGGGACGCCTTTGAAGATATTTTTTCAAACTTGGGAGACCTTCCCGGCGATTACTCTGAAGATATGGCTGGGGAAAATCTTATACAGATGGCACGGAAGAGGAACGCCGAACACATGGCCGCCCGAAAAAAGGCAGAGGCCATCCGTTCCGGACTTGTCCCGACTGAGTCTGTTCAACCTACTGTTCTGCAGCATACTATTGTACAGGAATCGGCTCAGTTTGTCGTCGCCGAGACGAAAAAGGATGTCCAGCGCCCGATTACAAAAGAGCAGCCAATTTCGAAGGATCGAGGCGAAAAAAGAAGCGCAGAGGACAAGGACGGCTCCAAAAAGGTCCCTGTTGATAAGCGGCCACGCTTAGAGGAGTCGACTATGGTTGCCCCGTTCATCATTGAACCAAAGGTAAAAAATATGCCGATCTCTTCTGAAGCGTCGGTTTTGAAAGATCCAGGCGTGGCATTAAGCTTGGCCACCGCGGTCTCCTTATCGGCTGACAATGCGACCATTCGTGCCGAGCCGGACTTAGCAATGGTAGCATTAGCCATTCAGTCAGCCTTTCTGGTACGTGTTTATCCTTGGAATGTAATGATCTTTTGGTTTGCATTCGATGCTTCTTGGAATGTGACGATCCTTTGTTTTACAGACAGTTGGAAGGATCGCCGAATTAGGCCGACGCCAACGTGACGCTGTCGAAAGGATTGGCCATTTACAATCAGAAGTCAATGGCCAAAGAAGTAGGGCAGAGTTTGAGGCAATGAGAGCCGCAATGGAAAGTGCACAGTGGAGGCTGAGAAGGAAAGGACCAAGACTGCTAATCAACTCAGGTCTGACGCTGAGGAGAGGGCAAACGCGAGCGAGGAATCGCTCAAGTTAGCCAAGGAGGCGCTTGCGAAACTGGAGGCCAAGTTGGAAGGGTTGAAGCAGGTCAAGGAAAAAGCCGAATCTAAGGTTTCCACGGCGTTCGTGGCTGGGAAGAGCGCCGCTTTTAATGACTACATAGAAAAAGTTCCCAAATTTGAGAATCGGGGATTCAGATACGGCTGGCTCAAAGCCCTTGTTGCCGCTGGAGTTACATTGGCCATGCCAATTCCATACGAGCAAGTGGACGTTGAGCTGCTTGAGTCTGATCTTGAGACTTGATTTGGGTGACATTCTAGTTTTGTTAGGCTATACTCAATTTCAATGTATGTCTTTTGTTAGTTGACTTTCATCTTTTTTGGATTTTCATACGTAAAATGTCCGCTGCTAGCGCCCGATTTATGAATGAAAATTTTATATGCTCTCAAATTATTTCTCGTATTGTTTGCTCTATGAATATATAGTTAGAAGAATCAACAATTAGAATAGAATGTCAAGATTACGTGAGACGGCAGACTTAACAGCCGATTAAAATTAGGGATCTGATTTAATCATAAACAAAATGAATTCATGACTGTTGTACAGATAAATCGATTCGTGGAACGGCTAGGGTACTCAAGCCGTCTAGATTGATGAACTGTCCTTGCCCAGCTGGTTCATGAATGTAGAACGCCGAATAACACGTTACTTATGAATCTTGTATTGTAGAATCGATTCGTGGAACAGTTGGTGCATTCAAGCCGTCTGGATTGATGAATCTGCCCTTGCCCTAGCTAGTTCATGATCGTAGAATGCTGAATAATACATTACTTATGAATCTTGTACTGTAGAATCGATTTGTGGAACGGCTGGGGCATTCAAGCCGTCTGGATTGATGAATCTGCCCTTGCCCCAGCTGGTTCATGAACATAGAACGCCGAATAACACGTTACTTATGAATCTTGTGTTGTAGAATCGATTCATGGAACGCCTGGGGTACTCAAGCCGTCTAGATTGATGAACCTGCCCTTGCCTCAACGTAGAACGCCGAATATCAGTGGTTGATGGGGCGATTGGGGCATATGACTTAGTCGGCACCGAGCTGTTGACGCTTCAATATTAATGAGATTGCCTCAGAGGTGCTGCCCTCGTAGGGAATAAATGGACGTGTACTTCGTGAACGAGGGTCCTATTTATGTGCTCAGTCAGCAAATCAGTCCAGCTCTTTGAGGAAGATTAAACAAGTGAGAATGTCAAATAAGCTTTTCTTCAACAGCAGAGGTGAAGCGAAGACACTAGCTGAGCTGGGAGGTGCCATGAGTCGAAGCGGTGAACCTTTATGCACAAACAGTAGGACTTCGAGGGATCGGGAGAGACACCAATCTCCTTGTCGTCGAAGTAGGTTGCCCAGGAGGGACAAACAACCACAGCGTAAGTCTCCTCAACCCCGTCCTAGAAGGGAATCCGACGCGACTCCTCGCCCATTGAGTTTTGCGGTCTTCATGAGTAATAAACCAATGACAGAGGCGGATTCGATCATTTGAGATTCAATTGTGGTAGTCGAGTTTGCTCGACAGTTTGTTCCACCCGAAGTCTAGCAGTCGATGGTAGGTCGGCCGGACATCGAAGTGTTTCGTGAAGGCGTTCACGGGACGGTGAGGGGACTATACACGGCTTATGAGATCGACATGCGTCTCCGTGCCGCTCGCCGCGACATAGAACAGAGAGATGAACGCATACGGAAGTTAGAAGCTCAGGCCGAGAAGGCCGATCATGAGCTAAGGAAAACCAAGTCTGCCGAGCCCCAATCAACCAGCCACCCCAACCCGGTTGTCGAAGAGAGGGTTACTCAAAGGCTAATTGGTGATGCGATCACCGATCGTAATACGGCTAGCGTGTTCGCGATTAAGACTGCAAGAGCCGCGGCATATGAAAAAGGCTTTCATGACGGCCGACTGATCGGAATTTAGAAGACCAAAGAGAAACTCGCCGAAGAAGTTTACCGATGTGAAAATAGTGGCTTTAAGCACGATTGGATCAAGGCATCTCAAGCCACGGAAGCTCTCCGAGCGTCGAGCATTGATTCGGCATTGCCACTCTACTGACGTAAACATTTTCCGTTTGCCACTTTTGAAGTCGAGAAGAGTGATGAGGGCGACGCCGTATAAAAATACTATGTAATTATGTAATTATTGCTTGATTGAATAAAACGTCCTATTTTAAATGTTTTATTGTAATTTGCATTCCGCACATACGTGTTTGCGTGTGTTTCATTGTATAAACATTGACCGGCCCAAGTCAACTAGGTATTTAATTCCGAATGGTTATATGTCGGCTTGTCATGAGCATTCTTCATTAAATATATATTTGGTATACGTCAGGCATGGTCAATGCACCGATGAGGCTCCGAATTCGAAGGCTTAATCGGCCCAAAGGTGTCATGCACTAGGGGCTCCGAATCTGGAGACTGTCAGCCCATCTATAATTGCCGTTTAGATAATTAGGCCATTTTAACTCCAAAAAGCCGAAAATTAGTACATGGGGTGGCTGTGGCCAATATCGATCGGCGTCTGCCTTTTGGAGTTCTGTGTTAATGAAATCGCTTCGGGGTCACTGCAAGGATTATAAATAAATCGCCTCAGACTTTGTGCGCTAGTAATCTTCACTTACTGTGTTCAGACTCGATTTAAAACAATTTTGTTGCGTGGGGTTAGATAAGTGTGAATGTCAAATGGAGTTTTCTTCAACAGCAGAGGAGAAGCTCGAACTTTGGCTGAGCTTAATACTGTAATGAATCGCAGTAGAGAGCCCACCCGTGTGAGAGGTAGGGCGTTCAAAGAACGGGAAAAACGTTAGCCTCCAAGTTGTTGAAGCAGATCAACCCAAAAGGAGAAATAGCAACGGGGAAGTTCTCCGCAACCGCAACCCAAAAATGAGGCCGACGTAGCGCCGCGACCGTTGAGTTTTACTGTTTTCGTGGAGAATTCCTTTCTTGTCCTGGATCTTGGCCTTGGCGTTGTCTATGGTGTCAAAGCTCTCTACCTCGAGGGTGATTGTGTTGCTGGTGTGAACATCATGGATTCAAGCGCGGTCAGATCAAAGCATTTCAAGCTGCGGATGCTCTCCGTGCAACAGGCGTTGATTCGATGCCGTCGCTATACCAACGGGACCACTTCCCCTTTTTCGCCTTCGAAGAGATGGGTGAGGATGAAGGCGACGCCGTATGAAAATAGATATTGTAATGCTCGAACGCGGATTGCGTTTTTGTAATTATTGTTTAATCGAATAAAATGTTTTATTATAAAAGTTTACATCTCATTCTAAATTTTTATGTGCTTAATTAAACATCTAATTTCGAATGTTGGCACGTTTTGTTTTGTTTATGCGGTTGTGCCGGCACAACTTACATATCCTAGCTTTGATGTGTAAATATTTTTTCATTCTGGAGGGTGCTCCGAATTCAGAATATTACTCGGCCCTTGAGCGTCGCCCGGTGGGACACTATTTGGTCTGCCGAATTTGGAGGCTTTATCGGCCAAAGACGTCATGTGCCGATGGGGCTCCGAATCTGGAGGCTTTTCCATCCCAAAGGCGTCATGCGCCTAAGGGGGTCCGAATCCGGAGGCTTTTTGGCCGATCGTGATATCCACAAAGGGCGCTCTGAATCCGGAGGCATTTATGACCTAAAGACGTCATGCGCCGAGGGGGCTCCGAATCCGGAGACTTTGGCCAATCGTGATATCCACGAAGGGCGCTCCGAATCCGGAGGCTTTTTCGACCCAAAGGCGTCATGTGCCGAGGGGGATCCGAATCCGGAGGCTTTTTGGCCAATCGTGATATCCACGAAGGGCGCTTCAAATCTGGAGGCTTTTTCAGCCCAAAGGCATCATGCGCCGGTGAGGCTCCGAATCTGGAGACTTTTTGGCCAATCGTGATATCCACGAAGGGTGTTCCGAATCTGGAGGCTTTTTTGACCCAAAGGCATCATGCACCGACGGGGCTCCGAATCCGGAGACTTTTTGGCCAATCGTGATATCCATGAAGGGTGCTCCAAATCGGAGACTTTGTTTGCCCAAAGGCGTCATGCGCCAAGGGGGCTCCGAATCCAGAGGCTTTTTGGCCAATCGTGATATCCACGAAGGGCGCTCCGAATCCGGAGGCTTTTTCGACCCAAATGCATCATGCGCCGACGGGGCTCCGAATCTGGAGACTTTTTGGCCAATCGTGATATCCACAAAGGGCGCTCCGAATCCGGAGTCTTTTTCGGCCCAAAGATGTCATGCGCCGATGGGGCTCCGAATCCGGAGACTTTTTGGCCAATCGTGATATCCACAAAGGGCGCTCCGAATCCGGAGGCTTTTTGGACCTAAAGACGTCATGCGCCGACAGGGCTCCGAATCCGGAGACTTTTTAGCCAATCGTGATATTCACGAAGGGCGCTCCGAATCTGGAGGCTTTTTCGGCCCGAAGGCGTCATGTGCCGAGGGGGCTCTGAATCCGGAGGCTTTTTGGCCAATCGTGATATCCACGAAGGGCACTTCGAATCCGGAGGCTTTTTCGACTCAGAGGTGTCATGCCCTGACGGGGCTCCTAATCCGAAGACTTTTTAGCCAATCGTGATATCCACGAAGAGTGCTCTAAATCCGGAGGCTTTTTCAGCCCAAAGGCATCATGCACCGAGGGGGCTCCGAATCCGGATGCTTTTTTCGTCGGAGCACTTTTTAACTAGATTTCGCAGTGGGTGGGATTACAACTTTTTCAACAAGAATCCTTGCATTACAAAAATGGAACATGTACATGGCGAATCATTTAGAACTGGGATCATTCCCCACAAGTCGGGTTTAATGACAGAATTTTTGCACGTGCGCAAAGTTCCAGGGCCATGGCAGACTCCTTCCTGACATATTTCTGAGCTGATATGGAATCTATCTGATAATGGCCGTCTCAATTAGGACCCAATTTTTCATCAACTGGTTTCTTATCATCCAGAAGTACCTTCAGGATCAACTCTCCCGGTGTGTAGCGGCGCAACTGAACACGCTAATTATACGACTTGGCAAGCTGCTGCTGGTATCGCCTAGGGCTTCCGTGGCTTTTCACTAGGGAGCCGTCTGACATCGTCAAGGCTGTTTCGATTCGGCACTTCAGTGGAGTTGACCTGTGGCTCCGTTGGTGTCTTTCCAGAAAGGAGATAACATGCTTGTGCGGATTGCTGGGAACCACAGATTTGCTCAATGCCGTGTTCGGTCAGGAAGCGTAGCAGCTGATGATAGGTGCTTGGCACGGCCTGAATAATATGTAACCAAGTTCGCCCTATGATGAGATTATACGGCGAAGGGAGCTTGACGACCAAGAATTCCACATCCACTGTTTGGGAGCCCGCTCAAATGGGTAACGTGATTTTCCCCAACGGGTACTCTGGATTTGCAGTGAAGCCAAATAATGGATAAGGAGTCGGAGACAGGTCTGATTCGTTGAAGTCGAGTTTGGTGAAGGTCTCATAATACATAACCTCCGAAGTGCTTCCTTTGTCTATGAGGACACGTTCAACGGTAAATCGGTTAGGCGCGCCCTTGGGCTTCAATGCTACAGTTCAGACTCAAATGTCATGGTTCTTAATCTGATCTCACAATGTTCGATGTGAGATTGATAAATCACCAAAGAGTCCAAATCTGGCATATCGTTTTGGAAAACTGATTTTTGTAAAGAAGTGCCAAACATGGACTGCTTTGCCAAATACAGAGTCGCCACCTAAATATTTTATTTTGGGGGAATTTAGGAAACCCTGACTCGTGCCTAAGGCCATGTGTCCGTCATCACCAAAGTTGCCTCGGCTCGGGAACTTGGGTACGATTGGGGAAGGTCATTTAATGAGCACCCCCGCTCGCTTGATCAAAGATCGGCCTGTACTAAGCATGATATCTTGTTTTTGACAATACATGTGCTCTTATTCCGATTAATTAGCTAGAATTACTATGTGATGCGCACAACACATAAGTATAGACTAGATCGCCTAATTTGGAACAAAACATCGCATATCCGTTTGTTTGGAAAATGGTTTAAAGTTTGCTACTCATAAGTAGGCTAAAATGCGGATTTCAATGGATTGTCCCAATTCAAGTAATCCAACCTTCACCCACAGGCATTCGGGCAGTTAATCACGTAAGCAAATAGCCTCATGGCAAACATGCTTTCATGGCAACATTAACACACATGCAATATGCCAAAGCATAAACACTCACAATGTACTCCAAACCAAAACAAGGAACTAGTTAGAAATCAGTGTATGATCCTAGTTCATGTTAAAATGGCTAATGCAACACATACAAAAATGAAATTAAGATAGGCTCAGCTATCGTAAGAATGTCATGTGAGATGCAACTTGGTACATATATTCAAATTGGAATTGAAATACAATGCAGTTAACATGATGCGCCGAGCCCGGTGCATGCAATACAGATGAATGGGTGCAGACATGCTAGAATAAGGTATGCTAAATGAAATATGTCCTAAAACTAACCATCGTAAGCGGTTAAGTAAAAGGGAGAAAGAAATGGGGATTGGAAGACATGCATCACACACACGCACGCTTATTACAACAATACGCCCTCTCGAGGGAGGGACCAAACAAGAAGCTAACTGGCTAATCTAAGCTAATTAAACTAATTATTACTCAACAAATTAATTAACTAATCCTAGTTGACTAATTATTACAAAACGAATCGAATAGCTAACGCATTAACTAATTAAGAGTACAAACCAAAGCAGAAGCTAGCTATCTAAGCATGGCAGCTAAGGAAAGCAGTAAATCAGGAGGTTCTCGAAGGAAGAAGACTGGATGCCTGCTCGGTCGCCTCGTTCGGAAATCCAATGCTATGCCCCGATTTGCCTCTGTTTTCATTTGTTTTCAGAAACTTGCACCAAGCTCCAGAAAGATGAAACTCCACCTTAGGAATCCTGTGGGAGGGTGGCCGACCACTTTTGGTTCCTAGAAACACCTGCCAACCACTTTTGGTTGTTGAAAAACCAGAAAAGTGGTCGGCCAGCTACTTTTTCTGGCTGGCCGACCAGTTGTTGCTGCCAGACTCCAGTTTTCTGTAACAGAGAGCAAGAAAGGGCATGGCAATGTATTTGCAAGATATGTATGCACAACCACCCTCCCTATCATGTTATGAACTCAAGGGAGTGTGGTTCTCGACTCTCGGGCCACCAATCGTGCATTTTCATGCATGATGGCCAAGAGGCAAAGTTGCACAATTCAATATGAAAATGAATGCACAAGTAAACACATAAAGCCTAAAACTCTATCATGTATGATCAAGAGCGTCGGTGACCGAGAATTAAGGCACGTTTCATCACTTTAAGTATGAAACGCCCCTTGTTTCCCGTGTTTGAACTAACACCTATTCCAAACACGATGCAACACATAACATGGCATACACAATGCGAATAAACTACATGGCATACTCAATGCAATGTGACATGATTAACTTAACAAAGCTAATGGCATGCGAACAATGCTAATGCATGCATGCACAATGCAATGCTACAAGGACAAATTAGCAATGTTAGGGACATGCACACACAATGCAAATATTAGTTAGCATGCACAATGCAATGATGTAAACTAAGCATGCACAATGCAAAGTACAAGGCATACATAATGCGATGAACAATGTGGCATACTCAATGCAGTATACATGGCTTGTTCAATGGACTTAAACTAAAAAGGGTAGACCTCAGTCATGCCCAAATCAGTGGCCATTGGTGATGAAATGAAGGCACATAAAGCAAGGCATGCATGCACAATGCATTGGCCATCAAAGAGGCCAAAGAGCACAACTCTCAAGAGTGCTTGATGAGTGACAAAAGTGAAAGTGTAACAACACTAAGTGCACTAAAATGAAGCAAGAAATGATGCCAAATCATTCAAACAACATAAGTAAAGCATGCTAGGGTCCTAAGGCATGAAAGCTAGCAAAGAGCAACACAAAGGAGGCATGCAATACATGGCACAAATGCATGAGCTAAGCATGGACAGAGCTCAAGTAGGTCAAAACAAGGACCTAAACATGCTGAGATGAGGGCCCAAAAGCCTAGGCATGCAAGCATGCAAGCTAAGGCCATAATGCACAACCCTTAGAGGCATTCAAAGCATGAATGAAGTGGGAACATAAGCATGCTATAAGCACTGAAATGTCATGTTAAGTGATGCCAAATCATGTACACAACACAAATGAAGCATGCAATGGTGCTCAAAGCTTGAGGCAAGCAAGAGCATTTGTACTAAAAGTATACAAAATATGAAGCATGTGATCAAGGCAACCCAAAAAAGTCCTAGTACATGTTAGAATGAGTCTAAAACATGCATGGAAGTGGGCCAAAACATGCTAGCATGAAGGGCATAAGACATGATTCATACAAGGCAAATAAGACGGATTACACTGCACCTATTAAGACCAAGCATGGACTGACTTAAGCAATAAAAATAAGAGTTATATCATGTCAAAATAACCCCAAATAAATACTGAAGTGAGAGCTCACAAGCTATGGCATGAAGGCATACGCAATGATTCATGTTAAGGTATAAAGGTGGAAACCCTCCAACGCATTGAATGTGTGATAAATGCAAGTGCATGGCCATGAAACATGGACTGAAATCACATAACAAGTGATGCCAAATTATTCAAATAAGCCAAGTAGAGCATGCTAGTGGACTTGGTGTACAAAGCTAACAAGCTAGATTGAACTATAGCTATACAAAGCATGTCATGCATGACCAAGACAACCAAAATCAAACCTTAAAAATGGTAAAACATGAACAAAATCTTCTTTAAGTCAAGCCAAAAGCATGCTAAAAAGACAAGTCAAAGCATGAAGCATGTTAGGCTATTTCAAGGAAATGCACTACAAGTGCAAGGAGCATGCAAAGGCTAACCAAACCAAACCAAAATTGAGTCATGACATGGCAAAACATCACCAGAAACATGCTGAAATGGAAAGAAAACAAGCTAGAATGACATGCTACTTCATAAAGCATACAAAGCTAGCTTATGTGATTTACACTACAAGTGTATTAACCATGCAAGAGCCAACCAAACCAACCCAAAATAGATCTAAGGTATGTTAAAATAACACCAAAAACCTACTAATATGGCCCCAAAACAAGCTAGAAACACATGCTCAAACATGAGGCATATAAGACTAGATTGTGTGATTTACACTACAAGTGCATTAACCATGCATGGAGTGACCAAGACAAGCAAACACAGTGGTATGCCACAGCAAAATAACCACAAATACAAGCTAAGATATGGTCTACATACACTTCGTAAAGAGATTTCAGTGGTGAGAAGGCCAATACAAGGTGGTCCCGAAGCTCACAAAAAGGCTCAAAAACAAGGCCAAATAAGGCCTAAGAGGGGGTAAACAATCCCAAACACAAAAGTGATCTTAAACAAACTTTTTAAGTGTGCAAAAATAGAACTTTTATCAGTTATGAGCTAAGCTTAAAACAACATACAAGATAGGCTAAAATCTTAAGCAAGAAAGGGGGATTTAAAGGTCAAAAGCTGACCCTTGAAGACCCTCTTTATAACTGCAACTCCAGCAGGTTTTTCAAGCTCAAGGCAACTCAAGAACACCAAAATCAGCCCCTAAGCACCTCAGTAGAAAAAGGATGGTGATTGAGTGTGTGTTTCTGTGTTAAAGTAAGACAAATCTACACTTTCGAACACAAAAATGAAGAACAAGAGTGAAATAGAGACAAAGCTATATGTAACTCTCTTCCCTTAGATTTTCTGAACCTGGAGGAGGGAGGAGGAGCCTCCCTCTTATAGAAGAGGAAAGCCAAAGCTTCTTGGAGAAGCTAAGCTTGAATGCCATCCCTCCATACACGTGTATGGAGGATGGCTCAAATGCTCTCCAACTATGCCAGCTGTCCCAAAATATCTCCAAAAAGGTGCCAAAAAGCAACCGACCACCTGAAGTGGTCAGCCTGCTAGTAAAAGTGGTCGGCCGACCACTTTAAGTGGTCGACTAGAGCAAAAACTGGTCAGCCATAGGTAGGAGAGGTCAACACACTAAATGCAAGGTAGTAGTGTGGTGGTCGACCAAAAAAGATGGTCCAAAGACCAAGAAAGCCAGTTATCTGAGAAGAAAACTAGTTGTAAAAAGAAAAAGTGGTCAGCCAGGAGAAATATTGGTCTCCCACCCTTGTACCACCTTCCAAACAAGGAAAGCAAGGTTTGTACCGAAAACAAACCAAAGCGGATGCAAGACGAGAAATCGGGAGGCAAAACACGGGGCCAAAAGCCCCGAAAACTAGCTGACGAGCATCAAAAGTGGTATGCAACCACAAAAGTGGTCTCCCAGACCACAGTGTTCCTCTAGGCAAAGGTAACAAGGTGTGGTTCAAAAATCATGCCAAACGGAGAATGTTAAGCGGTCCCGAGACAAGACACGCGACCAAAGGCTCCAAAAATCGAAAACTAGTCTCCAAACGGGAAAACTGGCCTACGACCACGAAAAGTAGTCTACGACCACAGAGAGATGGTCTACAAGACCACTCCCTCCCTCCGAGAAGGGAAAACAAGACTTGGTCTGCAAACCGAGTCAAAGCACAAAGAGTTCAGAGGCCCGGAGGCAAGGCTCTCAGCCAAAACTCCGAAATCTCAGAACGAGCACAATATGCACCATCACCGAGCACTCAATCGATGACGTCTGAGTCTTAAGGTCGGTCAAAAATGGGGTGTCTACAATGTAGTTCAATGACCAATGGATCAATGTGGAGGAGTGTTATGCCGATAAGATCAGAATCGTCGAAGATAATACTCGAAGCTTCGTAGGGCCATTTTGTTGGTATGCGTTGCTTCGGGGGGGTTGACTGAATGGCGTGTATGGTAAGAGGCATTGGAAGGCTGTATATCATATGAATGACACCGAGCGGAGGTGAATCCTGACGAAGGGCAACTGTTTTCATTGCACTCTTTCAGACATGTTACTAGAGCTGACCATCTTGCACCAATTTCTCAAGGTGGTCTTTCAAAGCATAGCAACTGTCCGTATCATGACCGTGATCTTTGTGATATTCACACCACCTATCCCGTCTTCTCATGTCAGGAGGTCCCACCATTTTGGACGGCCATTTGAAGAACGGAAGATGTTGGATTTTGGACATAACTGAGCTGATTGGCTCTAACAGCTCTGTATATTTCTTGTTAGCGCACTTTGTGCACCTACTATCAATTTGCAGTTGCTCATTTGCTCAGTGTGAGCATTGATCGCTTGATCGGCGAGAATCCTGTCTCTTGTCTCGTTTAGCCCGCTGTCATGGTTCAGGGCTTTGAGGTGGTACGGAACTTATTGGCTGAGCAATTTCAGGAGGGGCCGTTTTGTTGGCCATGTGTCCGGCTTTAACCCGCAAGGCGTTATCTTCCACTTTGCAGTATTCCTCTACTTTCTTCATCAACCCCCAAACTATTTTTGGTGGTCTTCTAGTCAAAGAACTGCGGAGGGCACTATCTGGATGTAATCCCATTTTGAAGGCGGTGATGGCCATGGAGTCGTTGCAAGCGTCATCAATAAGATTAAAGCATTCCCAATATCACGCCAAATATGCTCTTAGTGTTTCTCCTGGCAGGATTTGCATTGCCCAGAGAGAGTCGGCTTGTTTTGGCTGGACCTCGTTGGTGATGAATTTGGCCCTGAAGTATTTTTGTAATTGCTGGAAAGTTTTGATCGAAGTCGGCTCCAGTTTATAATACCACTTGATAGCCAATGGTGCCAAACTGCTGGGAAATATTTGGCACATGAGGGCCTCGTCATCTGCATGCAATGTCATGGCTTGCTTGTAGTGGCGGATGTGGTCGGTGGGGTCTGATTTGCCGTTGTACAAGGTGAATGACGGTGCTTTGAATTTCTTGGGTAGCACTGCTTTTGCAATCCGTCATATGAAGGGATCATTTTGATCTTCGTCCGAGTTGTTTCTTCATCGCTTGTGCCTTATACGGGGACTTTCTTCAGAAGAACTGGTGGTTTCAGGTCGCCCCTTCTTCCTGGGCTTCGAGGATAATGAGTCGAAGTCGCTATCAGTGTCGTCTTGTCGGGGTCGAGGTCATCGACCACCTGCCTTCGGAGATCATTCCGGATTTAGGCGTACAACTTGTTTGGACTTTGCCACTTCCAAGGCCAAATCTTCACGAAGACGTTCGTTCTCAGCGATCATGTTCTCCAACCTCTGTTCATTTTTCTTTGCTTGTTCCATGATTGCCTGCATTGTCTCATAAGTCGAGGGTGAGGCGAAGTTCAAGGCACGTCTTGCGGCGATAGTCTCCGGTCCAAGCATGTTTGTTGGAGTGAGGTCATCTCTTTGCGTGCTTTCATCAGTGACTATTGGACGATCTTCTGTTACGCCTACCATGGATATATTTGAGTATTCCCACAGACGGTGCCAATTGTGGAGAAGTGGTTTAGGAATACTCTTCTGATCTTGGGGGACACTAGCGATCCTCTTCTAGTCACCTGAAAAGGAATAAACACTCCGGTCGGGGGTGCCGGAATTAGCACTCCGATGGGCAAGTCAGTTTCTAATCTCTGAATTGCTTATATTTTAAGTAAAGTGTAATAATTCTCACATACCTTTCTCTGATGGGTGATCCCGTATTTATAGTATTTTCTTTGGGCCTTTAGGCTGGGCCCATCCTTGTTCCGTCACATGTACCTCTACTCGGCGTCTGTTCTACTGACTGGGATACTGGTTATTTTATTCGGCTCCTTGATTGGCTGCGGTATATGCCGAATAGAGGTTATGTTTCAGACCAGACTCATATCCGTCCCTATGGGTCTAATATAATCCGGCTCCCACAGAAGTGATTACGGCCGATCTTCAAGATGAAGTTGCATACATATCCCAAAGATGGGAATCAAGCCTTACGTAGTTCGATTCAGGTTCACTCGAGTATTTACTCTCTCCTTTTGTGCTCCGACATTTGCCATAGTCACCCTTTAGGGTTTTCAACCTTGCGAGCTCAATTTTTCTTTGTTTCTAATTTTTCATGCTCTAACTTTTGTCTAGGTTGCCCTTCTGGGTTTTCGGCCTAGTGAACCTCTCAGGGATAGTATTTCTTCAACTTGTCCGTGTTGATCAGTTGTGAAAATTCAAAACCATCTAAGTCTATGAGAATAACAACTCCACCAGGCCAGATGGTTTTGATGATATAAGGACCAATCCAATTAGGTATGAACTTACCCGTAGGGTCAGGAATGAAAGCTCGGTTGTCTTTCAGCACCATATCCCCTTCTTTGAGATTCTGGGACTTAACGTTCTTGTTAAAAGCCCTAGCAATTCTACACTGGTAACCCTGAACGTGATACAATGCTTTCGGCCTTCTCTCGTCAAACAACATCAGCTCATCAAATCTGCTTTGTTGCCAATCCGCCTTTGTTATCTGACACTTAGCCATAACTCGCAGCAACAGGACTTCTATTTCAATTGGCAGAGTAGCTTTCATCCCGTAGATGAGAGGATAAGGAGTTGCCCCTGTAGACGTCCAGATTGAAGTTCTATAGCCCCAAAGTGCAAATGGCAATTTATTTGGCCAGTCCCTGTAGGTCTCAACCATCTTCTGCAAGATATTCTTGATGTTCTTGATGTTCTTGTTGGCAGCTTCAATGGCTCTATTGGTTTGTGGCCGGTATGTAGATGACTTATGAAAAGCCACATTGTACTTCTCCAACAAGTCTATCACCTCTTTCTTGAAGTGGGAGCCATTATCTGATATAACCTTGTTTGGGACTCCGTATCAACAAATGATATTGTTTCTGATGAACTTGGCCACATGCGATGCTTTCAACACTGCATAAGACTAAGCTTCCACCCACTTTGTAAAGTGATCAATTGCCACCAAGATATATTCATGCCCATTGGACCCTTTTGGTGTGACTACGCCGATGACGTCGATGCCCTAGACTGAGAAAGGCCATGGCGAAGTCATGTTGTACAGTTTTGACAGCGGGATGTTCATGCGATTATCATGAATTTGGCATTTGTGGTATCGCTGAACAAAACCAATACAATCCTCCTCCATAGTGGACCAGTAGTAACCTTGCCTGAGAATCTTTCGGGCTAACATCACTCCATTCATGTGCGCTCTGTACTCTCCTCCATGGATGGCCTCCATCAAGCGCTTTGGCTCCTCTTCTTCGACACATAACTTGTGCAATCCCAGATAACCTTTTTTATACAGTTTACCTCCGCAGATGATAAATTGGACGGCCATTCGCCGTATTCCTCTTTTGTCCTTGGCATTCGCCCCTGGTGGATAAATCTCTTTTTCCAAGAAGTTCCAAATATCGTAGTACCAAGGGTTTTTGTCTTGTACTTCATCTATTATGGCGATAGTTTTATAAGCCGACGTATATCTCTGCTCAATGACAATCGGACGCATCCGGACTCCAAGTGGGATGTCTACCATAGAAGATAGAGTTACTAAAGCATCAGCGAACCTGTTGTTCTCTCTCAGTAGATGCATGAAAGTCAGCTTTTCAAACCTAGGAATCAGAACATCCAAGGTCTAGTGATAAGCCTTTATCTTTTCTTCTTTGACTTTCCAGTCTCCATTTTCTTGAGAAACAGCTAAGTTCGAGTCCCCGATGACATCCAATCTTTTTGTCCCTAATTCCAGGGCAGCTTCCAAACTAGCGATACACACCTCATATTCTGCTTTGTTATTGGACACCTTGAATCGGAATTTGAAGGCTAAAGGTATATGTGAGTCATCAGGTGCTATCAGCAACACACCTATCCTATAGCCATACTGATTGGACACTCCATCAAAGTACATCATCCAAGTCTCCTCATCGACTTGCAGAATGACTTCATCTGTGAACAGGTATTCCACTACCTCATCCCCCTCTACTAGGTGGTCTGCCAGGAACTCCGCTACGGCTCTTCCCTTGACTGACTTGCGGGTGACATATTTGAGATCAAATTCGAAGAGGAGACGCAACCAACGGGCTAGCCTACCCGTAAGCGTTGGTTTCTCAAAGAGATATTTTATTGGATCTAATCTCGAAACCAAGATTACAAAGTGAGCTAACAAGTAGTGCCTCAACTTCCTCGTAGCCCATACCAAGTCTAGGCAAGCTTTCTCCAACGGAGTATAGCGGGTCTCGTGATCTAGCATTTTCTTGCTCAAATAGCAGATGGATTTCTCTATCCTATCCTCAGATTCCTGAGCAAACATGGATCCCATAGTCGTGTCTATTACTGACAGGTACAAAATCAAAGACTTCCCCAGCTCTAGCGACGACAACACAAGCTGATTTTAAAGGTACTGTATAATCTCTTCAAAGGCGAATTGACATCGATCATCCCATTAGAATTTTTTCCCTTTCTTCGGGAGACCAAAAAGTGGTTCACAAGTCAAGGTTAATTTGGAAATAAACCGTCTTATGAATTGCACTTTACCTAGAAAGCCTTGTACCTCTTTTTCAGTCCTTGGTGGTGGCATTTATAGAATGGCCTTGATTTTGGAAAGATCTACTTCGATGCCCCTCTGTGTGATAAAAAAGCCCAACATTTTTCCTGTTGTTACACCGACAGTACATTTTTGCGAATTCAACCTCAGTCTGTATTCTCTGATTTATTGAAAGAATTTCTTCAAGGCGGTGTAGTGGCCCTCTCTTTCTTTGGACTTGACAATCATGTCGTCCACGTACACCTCGACCTCTGTGTGGATCATGTCATGCAAAATAGTGGTTGCAGCCCTCTGATACGTAGCCCCAGCATTCTTCAGCCCAAACGGCATAACTCGATAGTAGTAAGTACCCCACGGCGTAGTAAATGCATTTTTCTCTCTGTCCTCGGGCGCTATCAGAATCTGGTTATACCCGAAAAACCCGTCCATGAAGGATAGCGATGCATAGCCCGTAGTGAAGTCCACTAACTCATCAATGTGTGGTAAAGGAAAATCGTCATTCGAACTGGCTCTGTTCAAATCCCGGAAGTCCATATACACTCGAATTCTACCATCCTTTTTTGGCACTGGGACGATGTTAGCCAACCAAGTCGGATATTCAGATACTAACAAGAAACCTGCCTCGATCTGCTTGGTGACAGCTTCTCTGATTTTCAACACCCAATCCTGATGGATTCTTCGCAATTTCTACTTGATAGGTCAGGCCTCAGGGTCAAGAGGGATCCGATGATGTACAATCTCAGGATCGATTCCAAGCATGTCTTCATAGGACCACGCGAAAACATCTTTGAAATCTTTTAATAAAGCGACTAAGCGCTCACACTCCTCCAAAGACAACATGGACCCGATCTGGACCAGACACGGATCCTTCTCAGTACCTACATTAATAGGAATGATTTCATCAGCACAGGGTTTTGCAAACCTCTCATCCTCTCGATTAATCAAGTTTTTCAAAACCAAAGGAATTCCTTCCTCTTTGTTTTCTTTAAAATTCTGAAAATCTTGGTTAATACAATAAATAAGCGGCACAGAGAAATACTCAAAATCGACAGCGCTTTCATTCATAAGGTCTAACTCTTTAGTTAGAACCAACCCGAAAGCAAAAGAAAATGAGGACCTGAACAAGACCTTGGCATTCGGGTTATCACCCCCAAGAATACCAAACTTAGACTCAGAAGAACCGGAATCTGATTTTGACTCCACAGCCTCTGTGGAATCAGATTCTAGCTCATCACCCGACTCAAAACTAGATAAGTAGCCCTCTTCCAGCAACCAAATAAGAGATGGTGCCTTCGATGCATCCAAAATGTTGCTGGATGGGTTCACACCGGGTTGGTCCCCAATTATGGAGATGGTAAGGTTATCCCTCAAGTTCTCTGAGTTAGCCGGAGGATCTATTAGGAGATACGCCAATGCTGTCCCTATTCCAAGCTCACTGTTGTCGGAGTCATTTTCCATGCTCTGTTCAACTTCAGCACTTGCCTTAGCCTTTTCCACGACATCACTATCTTGCAACTACAGGTCAAAGAAGATTTCAAAGCCGGAGATACGCTGCTTTGCAAAATTCATCCAGGGCTCGGGAAAGCTGCAAAAGGGGAAATCTTCTCCCTCCCGAACAAAGAAATCATTCAGCGTTCCCCGAATTGGCCTATGAATGAGCTTGTAGTGTTTCCCGGCCTGCTTGGCTCTGGCTCTGCCAGTCATCTCTTCTCTTTTCCTGATCCAGTCTTCTTTAGTGGGTACATATCCCAGACCGAAGGCATGTGCATTATGTGACACATTGGCCAATGTCGTGACGCCTTTCCAGACATTTCTTCCAAACCCCATTCCTGGCAGATGCTGCAGTTTGTTCATGACATAGATAGATTGGACGCTGACATACATACCCTCATCAACGGTAAAGATGGTTTGCACTACTCGAGCCTCGGCTAAAGTGAACCCTGAGAGGAATACATCCTTCTCGCCATGAGCGATCTCCAGCACTAGTGTAGTTACTTCTGGCGGCGGGTGAATGGATGAATTCCCAAAAATAATCGCCACTCTTTTCTCGTGAGGGTACTTCAACATTTAGTGGAAGGTGGAGGAGACAACTTTCACTAGATGCAACCAAGGTCTCCCTAGCAGTAAGTTGAAGGTGGCTGGGACATCCAAGACATGGAACTCGACATCCTGCTGAGCCTACCTAGACTCTGATTTGTATTATGCCCATGACCTCCCTTCTTGAATTATCATATGCCCGGATTATTTGGGCTCTGGGCACAAAGTTTTCCAGTCTAAGGCTGATGGCATAAGTTATGCGAGAAGGACAGACAATAATAGCTGAACTGGTGTCTATCAACACCACTGGTACCCATATTTCCCTGCACTCAACAGCTATGTACAGGGGTTTGTTGTGAGCCGATCCTTCCAGCGACAGTTCTTTGTTAGAAAAGGTTAGGGTTGGCCTAGCACCACCTGGGAAGACCAATCCCACAAGTCGTTTAGGGGTAGTGTCAATGGACAATTTAGCTTTGTCCATTGCTGACAGTACTACCTGTCGATGCACCCAGGAGGCCATGAGAAGACCCCAAATTGAGATGTCAACTTGGATTTTCTTCAGTTGCTTCAACACTGCCTCTTCTTCTAACTATTTCTCTTTCTGTTTCTTAACCGCTCTGTCTTTCTTAGATGCCTCAGCTTGATCTAAGTCCGGTGGCCTGAAATACCACCCACTTCTTGTCATGTGATCTATCTCTTCTGCATACCAGGTGTTGTTTAGGAGGCACTCACCCTAGTCCACATCGGTGTGGGCAAAAAGTAGATCATCATCCTCCCACCATACACCTCCGGCAGCCAACAAACAATTGTCCGGCGCCGTTTCTATCGATTTCACTTCACAGGCTTCCGGCACAGGGTGTTGGGCCATTACAGCTTTCTGGTTGTCTTCAACCCTCTCT
This sequence comes from Camellia sinensis, assembly GCF_055761805.1. Lineage (NCBI taxonomy): Eukaryota > Viridiplantae > Streptophyta > Magnoliopsida > Ericales > Theaceae > Camellia > Camellia sinensis. The sequence goes on along the minus strand of NC_138971.1, from coordinate 119,710,737 downwards.
TGTGCAAACTGCTTCAGTGCAGCTTCATGTTCTGTATCCACAGTACTCACAATGCCCAGTTCCTGAGCTGAATTTCCCACGCTGATGTTCTCCAGCAGTTTCTCCTTTTCAACGGTCGTTTCGGCCACTACAGCAATTCTTGCTCCCTTTTCCTCCGGTTTTGTTTTAGCTCCTTTCTCCCTGTCTAGTTCATCACTCAACCACCTAGAGTTGTCCGTTGATCCATTCAAATCGAACCAATCAATCTACACATCCCTTTGATCTTGTTCGTCGAAGAACTGCAGGTTGTCAAAGTCGTCCTCAAGTTCCACCAAATCATCTAACCCTTGGCTCGGGCTATCCTATCTAACCACATTGACCTCCACTACAGTTGGCAATATCACTTCCGGCTTGGCTTGATCAATCGGCACAATGTAGTAGCTTGGATTATACACCCCTTTAAGCAAGTCCTCAGAGCACTCAGGCAACGAACTCATACTCTCCTCTAAGGCCAACCTCCTTTTTTCCTACAACTGTCACCACCACAAGCTTAGGTTGAAGTGCAGACATGTCCATCATGCATAAATTTGTGCTTTTAGGAATGAACACCGTCAGTCTGTATAGGTGGGAAGGGGTAAGATATACACTGGGGTCATAGGGGATGGCCAGTGTATGGATTAGATTTAGATTTTGAGGTGGGGGAACTTGATTGTGAGCCGGGAGAAGGTTTGTAGTTACATTTGCTTTCTGGGGTGGTGCGATCACCTTATTATCAATGAGGTCTTGAATCTCATGATGCAGCCTGAAGCATTGGTCGATGTCGTGACCATGCTGTTGGTGAAACACACAGTACTTTGCTGGGTTGTGTTTCGATGGAAGAGGATCAAGTAGTAGGTGTGGCTCTAATGGTTTTGTAACTCCCCAAACTCGCCCCTAAAAGTTCTGGCATGACCTATGCAGATACGGACACATAACCTGATATACATAATATATGGGGCCTGAACGGAAGCATTTACTATTACAAAATAATATAGAATAACATCCATTGAGCTAAAACTAACATGCCAGGATCACATACGTGAGAGCCATTGATCTATATACATACCCATACACATAAATGAGCGTATATCCAAACATTGGTAAAGAAGGGGTATATACATACATTTTAACCTTAAATAAATAAATAAAGTGCAAGCCAAAATTTTAACAAAACTTCACATAAATGCATGGGCTTGGTCTGGGAGTCTGGGCATACTGAGGTTAACAATTGAAGGGTGAGCGTCAAGGGTTAAGACGGACTTCCAAGTAATTACCTACAGAACAGACATAACACAGGGTGAGCAAAGCTCAGTGAGTAATAGTACATAAATGATTCAATGCTCAACTTGAAGTATAATACATATCAATGCATGCATAAATAAAGAGGGCATAAGGTTAATTGATTCTGCACTAATTTCATAACGGCCTTAGGCCCAGTCTTGAAACATAATGACTTAAAATATAATATCTTGAAACATAATGGCCTTAAGCCCTTGAACATAGTGGCATCAAGCCCTTGAACATAATGGCATCAAGCCCTTGGACATAATGGCACGAAGCCATGGACATAATGGCACGAAACCCTTGAACATAATGGCATGAAGCCCTTGAACAATTTGGCATTAAGCCCTTGAACATACTTATATGAATTCAAGAGTTGTCTCACGCGGATTCTAGAGGTGACTCACATCGTAGCACTTAGTTCCGCGTAGCACTTTGTTTCATATCATAACAACTTATACGGAATGGCCATAGGCCTCATAACTTTCACATATGTATGGACTCAAGAGGTGGCTCGTACGAATTCTAGAGGTGGCTCGCCTTGCAGCACTTAGTTTCGTACAGCACTTTGTTCCATATTAGAAATACAACATGGCCATAGGCCCAGATTGGCTTTAAGCCTAGTTCATATATGTATGGACTCAAGAGGTGTCTCACGCGGATTCTAGAGGTGGCTTACAATGTAGCAATTAGTTCCGAGTAGCACTTAGTTCCATTCCCTTAATCAGTAGGTCTTACAGACCCAACCATTCATATCATGACATAACATACTTGGAAACAAATTCATACATATTCTTTATACTTGAATCATAATTAGAAATCATACTTGATTATACGTGGCACGTCAATAGCACTAACAAATCAATATAAAGCATTCTTGCTAGTTCCATAAAGGAATCCCCCGATACTGAGAACTTATAACATACATGAACTTGTAACATACCTAAACTCATGCATACTTGAACTTGTAACATATGTAAACTTGTAACATACGTAAACTTGTAATATCCTTGAACCACGGTATTATTACCCCCGGGTAAGGGCCGTGTGCTACAGATGTCATGAGTACTTTACATATATGGACAACTGTTCATTAAGTCAAAACGTAACATATCAGAACATAGAGCCTTTCTTGAGCCTTTCTTGAGCCTTTCTTGAGCCTTTCTTGTTATATCATGTCATTACAGTACACTTAGCAAGGACAAAACAGTTTACATCATAACGTGAGTCACATGACAAGGTTGTTGATATTTAATTCTGTCTTCAGGTTGAGTCATCCGTAAATCAATCTGTGGTCTTAACTAATTATTCATTAAGAGATGGCGTAGTTCACTTGATCTATTAATAGCATATAGACGCATACACCTTTGTTTGATCGTTCATATATGTTACCATAGTTGACTTGTACTTAACAGAGCACTAATGGTAGCCGTTACATTATTCACATGAGTTAACATAGTTAACTTAAGTTTAGCAGGACATTCCTGATAATTATTAATGAGAGATAAGCACATTTACAGATTGAATGATTTCAGAGATACGTGAATACCATGGTTCCATAGTGCTTGTACGTTCCCTTTGTTCATCATGAATCACTATAGCTATCTTGCAAATAACAGAATGGTAGTTTTCTTTGTCAACAGTAATACCACTCAATAATGCCTCTAGCTTTTCCAATCAACACATTGTTAACTTAATTACTTGCAAGGAGCAGCATATTAACGATAAAAATCATTAATGATAATTGAATGTACGACTACCGTACTACTACTCACATCATTGTGGCGGAGCACTACTTCCCCCTGAAGCGTGTCCTACACACATGCAAAGTTCACAAATTAACTTCCCTTTTTCCTTGTCAAATTACTTCCTAACTCATTACGTTTCGAATGAATTTACAGCCATCCTAAGATCATCATAAAAATATTTTAAAAATATCAGAGGGTCAAGCATGTGAAACAAAGCCAAACATTTTTTTCAGCTTGGGCCGCACATGCAGCAGTGAGCCCCGCACGTGCGGCGATCTGGGCAGATTACAGTTCGAAATTTCAGCAAAACTCAATTTTTGGTGAGTATTTTTTAGGCTCAAAATAGATCTTTTAATTGATGAAACATGGTTCAAAAATCATAAACATAAACATTACAAACATATATCAATCCCAACATAAACATTACATAACTTATCTTGACCACATCTCCAATCAACCAAATGACAAGAGCATTCTTCAATTCAACAATTGGCACACACAACTTTAATTACAACCCCAAATCTTACAAATGAAAGGGGGAATTCTTACTCAAAGTTAAGAAAAGACTTAATTAAAACAAAATTCGCATACCTTGAACTTTAAACCCTACAACTCCTCTCAATTCCCCCATCTTTCGTCTTGATGAGTTTCTTCCTTTCAAACCCTTTCTTTCCTTCTCTAATTTTCTTCTCCCAGGAGATATTTGAGCTAAAAGGCTCTTAAGTCCCAATATATTATATATATATATATATATAAAGTTAAGTTATATAAGACAAACCTTAATCAATTTTATCTCTCCAAATCAAATTTCTACAAACATACTTATTAGTACATAAAAATTATGACGATCTCAAATATAAAATAAATTTCAGATTATCAAGACTCTAAGGTGTTCAATTTCTGATCTGAACATCATAATTGTGACAGATATGTTTTCTTAAAACAGATATGGATCTATAATTACAAGGTTCACTTAATGTAACTTAATTTCTCATGAACCTTCATAATAAGCATTTAAAGGCACAGAATAAAGGGACTAAAAATATATCAGAAAACATATACGAGGGTCGGGTTATTACAGGTTTGAGGTGCTCTTTTTTTATCGACACCTTCATGGCTTTAGATAAGGGCATGTAGAGTTGGGTAAAGGTCCTTTAGGATCAAGCAGGGTTGTTTCAAGTTTGTGGAGCTGTATTGGCAAAGGGATTGGTGGTCTTGGTTGTGGTGGTGACAACGCTCACATCCAATGGCCGCTCAACTGTGCTACCACTAGTGGTTGCATTGGAACTACGCACAAAATGCCTTTTGGCCTGCTCTTTCTCATCAGTAGTCAGCCCTTGTTTCATGGCGTCTTCAATCTGAACCCCTATCTCATGGAGCTCGGTGAATGTCAACAGAGGTAGGACAATCATTTTCTGCAACAATTTCTTATGCAGATTACAGACTACCATCCTTATCTAGTCTTTCTTGGAAGGCCATATTGTCACGCCTCCAAACCGCCCCTAGTAGTTTGGTGCCGTGATGGCCAGTAATCCGAGATTACCGGAGGCCGACTTATAAGAATCACACACAATCAGAGTATGAAATATGGGGCTTACAAGTGCGGAAGCAATATATATATATACAGAATCTAAATAGTCCATGAGAGCCGTGCTTACGTCCAATGAAATGACATACATTTTTACAAAGTCTTATAACTTAGATACAGTAAGGAAATGAGATACAAAATACATCTTGACCAAAAGGCTTCTCAAGCCGACATATACAAGTGCACATGAAATATAAGCTAAGAAGCATAATCTTCAAGATGGTACAAAATGCTAATCCAAAACACGTCGGCAATGCACCCAAAAACACATCGGCTACACGTCTAGGCCTCATTGCCTTCTTGCTCATCACCTACATATATATAGAGGGGGTGAGCTTGGATACTCAGTGAATGATATTAAAAATAAAGGTTTTGCATGATTGATATCCAAGATTCTTTCAAAACAATACATAGCATACTTTACAATCAAGGGGGAAATCAAGTTCATTGCCGGCCTTTCAAGTTCCTTGGATGTTATTACATCTACATATTACAAGTGCGATGACATATCAAGACAAGAGTGCAGTTGCATTATAGTCCCCTGCAACTAAGGACTTTCAAGACAAGAGTGCAGTTGCATTATAGTCCCCTGCAGCTAAGGACTTTCAAGACAAGAGTGCAGTTGCATTATAGTCCCCTGCAGCTAAGGACTTTCAAGACAAGAGTGCAGTTGCATTATAGTCCCCTACAACTAAGGACTTTCAAGACAAGAGTGCAGTTGCATTATAGTCCCCTGCAGCTAAGGACTTTCAAGACATGTCATCAAAACAAGATAGTGTTTAATATACAAGTAGGGATAGTCATTCATGCTAGATCAAGTACTTTTCAAAACAAGGCAAGACGAGATTTATGAAAGCAAGTGTAACATAGCTTTATTAAAAATACCACTCACATAGTTTCTTCACACGTCGGGGTCGAGATGAGCCCAAGTCCTACAAACACAGGGCAAGCCTATTGAATGCACTTCAACAAGTTTCGTATGTATACAAATGATTTCGGAAAACATGCTGGGCACCAACCAGGTCTAGGCCGAGGTTCCACACCTCCTCGCCGAGGTGTGTTCCCGAGGGCCACATGCAAGGAAAAGAGGTCGGGAAACTCTGGGTTTCCCTCTGCTGATGAACACGAAGAACATGAGTGTGAAAACATGAAAAATACGAATGTTCAATCATAATCTGTCATCACAAATCTGGAATTTTCATGCTATGAGTTTGAAAACACGGACCTGGGTACCCGTACTTGGAACTCTTGCGAAAATAAACACAAAAACATGATTCTTTATGCAAGTTTTCGGATCAAAACAAGACTTTCTTGAAGAACACATGAATGTCATTTTCTCTTTCTAAAATCGAACTTCAAAACAATGCATGGTTTACAAATCGTATCCGATCATGCAATGCAATAACATGAACATAGAGGACATCATGAGCAGATCAAGAATCTAACCTTAGAACACGGGTCTAACGGTTCGATCTCTAGGAATCAAGCTTGAAGATCTACTTCCTCACTCTAAAACTCCTTCTTCCTCCTAGAGCTTCTCTCTCTACAAGGCAAGGTTATGATACCAAATGATAGTTTTCTTTACCCGGTTTTGGGGTTAACCCTCTGCTAAGACACGTGGCGGCGACTGGTTGGGTTTCCCTGAAAAAGGTGGCTGACAGACCAGACAAAGCATGGTGGAAGGGTGTTCAACAAGTAAAGCGGTATGGGCTCTCTGACGAGGCAATGACATCGGCTAGTAACAAGGCGTATTTAACAAGCTACACAGAATGGCACTCCGGCAAGGGGTGACATCGGCTAACAAAAGGACTTCGGCAACTAAGGTGACAATGACCCCGGCTAGGAAGGACAACACTTGACTAAGCTGTGCCACATCTTGGCCTAGATGCGCCACACCTCGGCCTAGGTCATACCACTCCAGGACGAGATCACTTGGGTGCAAGGTAACATCTCGGCTAATGTGGCAAGGCGAGAACGGAGGTCAACAAGGGGTCCCAAGATATTTCTAGACTGAGGATGACCTCGGCTTGGAATGATCTAGGCGTAACGTAACCTAGGCTTGGAATAACATCGGCTAGTATAACTCAGGCAAGGTGTGACCTAAGTTTCACATCAAGGAAGGAACAAGACAAGCACACTACACTTAGACAAATCACAAGGCTTCAAAACAAGGCACGGATCACATCCGCTCAAGCGAAACAAGTCACAAACATACACATGCAAGCTTAACAAGTCATAATTATACCGATGCTCATGAACACGATGAGGACATAAAATGTGGGTTCCTACAATCTACCCTCCTTGAAGAAGTTTGGTCCCCAAACTTAAGTTACCTTGTCCTACGAATAACTCCGGGTAACGGATTTTCATCTCCTCTTCCTTTTCCCATGTGGCCTCCTCGCCATAATGCTCCTCCCATTCGATTTTCACCATTGATATCGACTTGTTTCTCAACTGTCTCACTTGTCTATCGATAATTCTCATCGGCTTCTCTTCGTAGCCCAGGTCTTCATTAACTACAACCCCGGAGTAATCTATTACATGCAATGGGTCTCGGATATATTTTCTCAGCATTGAAACATGGAACACGCTGTGGACTTGGCTCAATTCTGGCGGCAAAGCGAGTCTGTAAGCAACGGTGTTAACTTTCTCAAGAATTTCAAACGGCCCAATATATCGGGGTGCAAGTTTACCCTTCTTCCCAAATCTCGAAACTCCTGTCATCGGTGAGACCTTCAGAAATACGTGATCCCCAATTTCAAATTCTAACTCCCTCCTTCTTTGGTCGGCATAACACTTCTGTCGACTCTGTGCAGTTTTAATCCTCTGCTGAATGAGTTTGATCTTTTCGGTTGTCATCTGAACCAACTCGGGGCCAATTACAGCTTTGTCTCCTACTTCAGCCCAACATATCGGCGATCTGCACTCCCTTCCATACAAAGCTTCATACGGCGCCATGCCTATGCTGGCTTGATAACTGTTGTTGTACGCGAACTCTACTAATGGCAAATGCGATTCCCAACTTCCCTGGAGATCCAACACGCACAGTCTGAGCATGTCTTCGAGTGTCTGAATCGTTCTTTCTGTCTGCCCGTCGGTCTGGGGGTGAAAGGTTGTGCTAAATCTCAACTCTGTTCCCAAGGCTCCTTATAGACTCTGCCAAAATCTAGAAACGAACTTCGGATCTCGGTCTGACACAATGGACATCGGCACTCCATGAAGCCTAACGATCTCATTCATGTACAATTCGGCAAGTCGGTCGGCATTGAATGTAGTCTTGACAGGCAAGAAGTGAGCTGACTTAGTAAACATGTCGACTATAACCCAAATGGAATCCATACGTCTTTGCGTCCTCGACAAACCCACTACGAAATCCATGGAGATGTGCTCCCATTTCCACTCAGGAATTGACAAGGGTTGAAGAAGTCCTGCCGGTCTCTGGTGTTCTGCCTTCACTTGCTGACAACACAGACACTGAAATACAAACTCGGCTATCTCTCTTTTCATGTTTGGCCACCAAAAGGTCCGCTTTACGTCTTGATACATCTTGGTGCTCCCTGGATGAATGGCAAACTTGGAACTATGGGCCTCTTGCAATATCTTCCTTTTTAACTCTGGTACGTCGGCCACGCACAATCTTCCTTCAAACTTAAGCACTTGATTCTCCATAGTGTATCCCGGCCTCGGCTTTGTGACGAATTCATCAATTACCTTCTTGAGGAATTTATCCTCCCTCTGTCTGGTCTTCACTTCCTCAATAATGGTCGGTTCCACCGAAACTGCTGTCACGCACGCCAAACTTCCAACTAACTTCCTGCTCAATGCGTCGGCTACGGAATTTGCCTTACCTGGGTGATACTGAATCTGCATGTCATAATCCTTCAGTAGCTCGAGCCATCTTCTCTGCCTCATATTTAACTCTTTCTGAGTGAACAAGTACTTCAGACTCTTGTGGTCGGTGAAGACTTGGCAAGATGTTCCATACAAGTAATGACGCCATATCTTCAAAGCAAAAACCACAGCAGCTAGCTCCAGATCATGGGTAGGATAATTCTTTTCATTGGGCTTCAACTGACGTGACGCGTACGCTATGACTTTACCTTCTTGCATTAACACGCAACCCAAACCTTTATGTGAAGCATCACTGTAAATCTGAAATTCCTCATTAGCTGATGGTAGTACCAAAACTGGTGCTGTAACTAACCTCGTCTTCAGCTCCTGGAAGGCCGATTCTCTTTCATTGGTCCATTCGTAAGCTGCTCCCTTCTTAGTTAGTTGTGTCAGTGGTACTGCAATCCTCGAGAAGTCCTTCACAAACTTTCTGTAATAACCTGCCAAACCCAGAAAACTACGAACCTCGGACACGTTGGTCGGCGTCGGCCAATTCACAATGGCTTCGATCTTACTGGGGTCAACTGATATACCGTCTTCATTAATCACATGCCCTAGAAATGAAATGTTGGAAAGCCAAAACTCGCATTTACTTAGCTTGGCGTACAACTTTTTATCCCTCAAGGTCTGCAGGGCAAGTCTCAGATGATTCTCGTGCTCGCTCGTACTCCCGGAATAGATCAATATGTCGTCGATAAAAATAATGACAAACTCATCTAGGTACGGTTTAAAGACTCTGTTCATCAAGTCCATGAATGCTGCTGGGGCATTGGTTACTCCGAAGGGCATTACCAAAAATTCGTAGTGGCCATATCTTGTCCGAAAAGCAGTTTTCTCGATGTCCTCGGCTTTAACCTTCAACTGGTGGTAGCCTGACCTAAGGTCAATCTTGGAAAAGACTCGTGCTCCTCGTAGTTGATCAAGCAAATCATCGATTCTAGGCAATGGGTACTTGTTCTTAATGGTCACCTTATTAAGTTCTCTGTAGTCAATGCAAAGACGAAGTGTGCCATCCTTTTTCTTAACAAATAGAACGGGTGCTCCCCACGGTGAAGTGCTCGGCCTAACAAATCCTTTGTCCAACAATTCTTGTAATTGCGATTTCAGTTCTCTAAGTTCGGCTGGGGCCATTCTGTAGGGTGTTTTGGAGATGGGTTGTGTTCCTGACAGGATGTCCACGGTAAACTCTATTTCCCTATCGACAAGGTGGCCAGGCAACTCATTCGGAAAGACATCGGGGAATTCCTCAACAACGGGTATGTCGGCTAACTCAACACTTCCATTCAAATCACTTAATATACTGCATAAATAACCCTGACATCCTTTTTGGATCAACCTGTAGGCCTTCATGGATGAGATTAAGTAAGGTGGGGGTACTACTCCTTTACCTTGGAAAATGACCTCAGCTTGACTTGGGGTCTTCAATGTGACGCTCTTAGTAACACAATTAATGGATGCTTGGTTCGCTACTAACCAATCCATTCCCAATATGACATCGAAATGGGTCATGCTTAATGGCATCAAATCAACTAACAACTCTACACTCTCAATCATAACAATACACGCCCTATAAATGGATGTAACAATCATATTTCTCCCAGATGGAGTAGACACAGATAATACGTAATCAAGGGGTTCTAATTCTCTATTCAACTTCTCGGCGAATATAGTGGACACAAATGAATGCGTAGAACCCGAATCAATCAATACGTATGCATCTTGAGAACAAATTGAAAGGGTACCTGACACTACCGCCTCGGCATTCTGGGCGTCTCCGGGCACCAATGCAAAAACTCTGCCTTGCCTTGCCTGTATTCTCCCGACGTTGTTGTTCTGTGCAGAGCCCGAGGTGCTTCCATTCCTCTTTCCATTGTCAGTCCCTGCCTTCGGGCAGTCCTTCACACGATGACCTATCTCGCCGCACTCATAGCAAGCTCCTGTTGCCCAACGACAAACCCCGAAATGTAGCTTTCCACAACTTGCGCACACCGGCTTGGCGTTACCTTCCTGATTTGAGTTGCTGGAACTGTTTGTGCTCATTCTCTTCTTGGCATTGAACGGAACTCAGCGATTATCATAATTCTGTCTCTTCCTCTGACCCTCACCTGAACTCTGGTATCGGTTCAAATTGGCTTCAGCCAGGATGGCCTTGTCCAGTACTCCGGCGTATGTCGGCATATTGAGCATATTGACCCGATCTTGTATCGGTCCACGTAACCCACTTTCGAACTTCCTCGCCTTTCGGTATTCGTCGTCAACCATATGAGGCGCATATCTCGCCAGTTCAGTAAAGGCACGATCGTATTCTGCGACTGTCTTGTTCCCTTGCATCAGATTCTGAAACTCCGTGGTCTTTCGGTCTCGGACGCTAAGGGGGAAATGCTTGTTATAGAACAACTCCAAAAATTTTGCCCAAGTCAGACCCGGATTGCTTTCTCGGACCATCATCCACCACCTACGAGCATCGTCGTCTAATGTGAATGCTGCCAGAGATACCTTCTGGGCGTCTGTACTGGGGAAGATCTCAAACAACTTCTCCATCTCTAAAACCCACGCCTCGGCTTTCATTGGTTCTATACCTCCTTGAAATCTCGGCGGTTTCATTTTCTTGAACTCTCTGATCAGGGTTATCATGTCGTTCCCATACAAAGCCTGCTGTAGAGGCACTTGTGGCACTGGAGGGGGTGGAGCTGTATAACAGCCATTCGTCCGCTCAACCTGCGCGGAAGTCGTACCAGTATCCTGTGGCCTAGGTTGTCTCTGCTCACGAACCAAGCCTTCGACTAACCTTTCCAACCTCTCCAATCTATCTTCTGAACGATCTCGGCCAACTGGAGGTCTACCTCTCCTCATGATGCTAGGAGGATGCAAGATGAACTTTAAAAATAACTGAACAGATAATACGTATACAAGTAACAAATGTCTATGCCGAAATGATGCACACGTAGTCAAGTAGCAAGTAATATGATGCAATCCTAACATCATTCTAAGGAAAATCCTATGCTCTTTAGGACTCAAGGTGGGTGATTAACGTACTATAAGGAACGCGTGCTCTGATACCATTCTGTCACGCCCCCAAACCGCCCCTAGTAGTTTGGTGTCGTGATGGCCAGTAATCCGAGATTACCGAAGGCCGACTTACAAGAATCACACACAATCAGAGTATGAAATATGGGGCTTACAAGTGCGGAAGCAATATATATATATATATAGAATCTAAATAGTCCATGAGAGCCGTGCTTACATCCAATGAAATGACATACATTTTTACAAAGTCTTACAACTTAGATACAGTAAGGAAATGAGATACAAAATACATCTTGACCAAAAGGCTTCTCAAGCCGACATATACAAGTGCACATGAAATATAAGCTAAGAAGCATAATCTTCAAGATGGTACAAAATGCTAATCCAAAACACGTCGGCAATGCACCCAAAAACACATCGGCTACACGTCTAGGCCTCATTGCCTTCTTGCTCATCACCTACATATATGTAGAGGGGGTGAGCTTGGATACTCAGTGAATGATATTAAAAATAAAGGTTTTGCATGATTGATATCCAAGATTCTTTCAAAACAATACATAGCATACTTTACAATCAAGGGGGAAATCAAGTTCATTGCCGGCCTTTCAAGTTCCTTGGATGTTATTACATCTACATATTACAAGTGCGATGACATATCAAGACAAGAGTGCAGTTGCATTATAGTCCCCTGCAACTAAGGACTTTCAAGACAAGAGTGCAGTTGCATTATAGTCCCCTGCAGCTAAGGACTTTCAAGACAAGAGTGCAGTTGCATTATAGTCCCCTGCAGCTAAGGACTTTCAAGACAAGAGTGCAGTTGCATTATAGTCCCCTGCAACTAAGGACTTTCAAGACAAGAGTGCAGTTGCATTATAGTCCCCTGCAGCTAAGGACTTTCAAGACATGTCATCAAAACAAGATAGTGTTTAATATACAAGTAGGGATAGTCATTCATGCTAGATCAAGTACTTTTCAAAACAAGGCAAGACGAGATTTATGAAAGCAAGTGTAACATAGCTTTATTAAAAATACCACTCACATAGTTTCTTCACACGTTGGGGTCGAGACGAGCCCAAGTCCTACAAACACATGGCAAGCCTATTGAATGCACTTCAACAAGTTTCGTATGTATACAAATGATTTCGGAAAACATGCTGGGCACCAACCAGGTCTAGGCCGAGGTTCCACACCTCCTCGCCGAGGTGTGTTCCCGAGGGCCACATGCAAGGAAAAGAGGTCGGGAAACTCTGGGTTTCCCTCTGCTGATGAACACGAAGAACATGAGTGTGAAAACATGAAAAATACGAATGTTCAATCATAATCTGTCATCACAAATCTGGGATTTTCATGCTATGAGTTTGAAAACACGGACCTGGGTACCCGTACTTGGAACTCTTGCGGAAATAAACACAAAAACATGATTCTTTATGCAAGTTTTCGGATCAAAACAAGACTTTCTTGAAGAACACATGAATGTCATTTTCTCTTTCTAAAATCGAACTTCAAAACAATGCATGGTTTACAAATCGTATCCGATCATGCAATGCAATAACATGAACATAGAGGACATCATGAGCAGATCAAGAATCTAACCTTAGAACACGGGTCTAACGATTCGATCTCTAGGAATCAAGCTTGAAGATCTACTTCCTCACTCTAAAACTCCTTCTTCCTCCTAGAGCTTCTCTCTCTACAAGGCAAGGTTATGATACCGAATGATAGTTTTCTTTACCCGGTTTTGGGGTTAACCCTCTGCTAAGACACGTGGCGGCGACTGGTTGGGTTTCCCTGAAAAAGGTGGCTGACAGACCAGACAAAGCATGGTGGAAGGGTGTTCAACAAGTAAAGCGGTATGGGCTCTCTGACGAGGCAATGACATCGGCTAGTAACAAGGCGTATTTAACAAGCTACACGGAATGGCACTCCGGCAAGGGGTGACATCGGCTAACAAAAGGACTTCGGCAACTAAGGTGACAATGACCCCGGCTAGGAAGGACAACACTTGACTAAGCTGTGCCACATCTTGGCCTAGATGCGCCACACCTCGGCCTAGGTCATACCACTCCAGGACGAGATCACTTGGGTGCAAGGTAACATCTCGGCTAATGTGGCAAGGCGAGAACGGAGGTCAACAAGGGGTCCCAAGATATTTCTAGACTGAGGATGACCTCGGCTTGGAATGATCTAGGCGTAACGTAACCTAGGCTTGGAATAACATCGGCTAGTATAACTCAGGCAAGGTGTGACCTAAGTTTCACATCAAGGAAGGAACAAGACAAGCACACTACACTTAGACAAATCACAAGGCTTCAAAACAAGGCACGGATCACATCCGCTCAAGCGAAACAAGTCACAAACATACACATGCAAGCTTAACAAGTCATAATTATACCGATGCTCATGAACATGATGAGGACATAAAATGTGGGTTCCTACACATATGATCATCACTGAAGCCTTAGCCCTCCACCTCATCACAATTTTGAAAAGTCCTCCTTCAGCTCCTGGCGCGTTGCCTCGAGATCTCGAGTTATGACCTCGATTTGTGTGTTATACGTATACTGTGCAACGAAGGCCTCGGCTATTTCCTCCCAACTCTACTTCACAGAATCCTCCACCTTCGCATACCATAAAGTTGCTATTCGTGACATGGTCTGACCAGAGAGAGAGAGAGAGCTTCTGCAATCTGATCAGGCCCATCGGCCACAGGATGTCTGAAAATAGCCGAAGATGAACCATAGGGTCTTCGAAGCCGTCGAATCAATCAATGTGTGGCATTTTGAACCAATCTGGCAATGTCACTGCAGAGTCGGTATACTCGTCTTCTATGTCGAGAATAGAATTAACACCTTGTGCTCTCTTGAAGAGCTTCTCCAGTTTGTTGACCTTAAGCACAGTCAGGTCAACCTCAGACTCAAATGGAGCCTCAGTTTGATACATAGGTGCTTTGGAGGCTTGTAGTGGGATCGGCTCTACCAGATTGCCCTGATTCTTAACATGGGTAGTGGCTCCGAGTGCTGGGATACTTGTAGGAGGTGCATGAGATGCAGAAACTGCTGCCGACTGTGGTTGTTGTTGTTGCAGCCTGTTTATTACCTCAACTTGATGTGTCGTGACCTCGACTTGATGAGCAATGTCTTGCTGCATGGTTTTAACTGTTTGCTAAAGGTGGTAGATTAGTTCTTCCATGCTCACTGGGGGATATTGTGCCATCGGGATTGGCGAGTGATCTCGTACTAGACTAGATGTAGAAGACTATCCCTAAGCCTGACTAGATGCAGGTGAATTGAAGGGTGACTGCTGTAGAAATTGGATTGGTGAACTCTCCCTAACTCTTCTCCGTCTAGTAACCAATAGGAGCGGAGTAAACAAGGGTTGTCCCCTAACAAGATCTCTGGCTTTGCAAATCCTTCTAACTCGAGTCCAAAGCGCTTGGGGGATATCCGAACTTTCCCAAGCTATGGTGTTAAACTACCTAGCAAAAAGAAATAAAGCAAAAAAAAAAAGCAATAATCAGAAACCGCACAGCATCTTAGCTCAGATGTTAACAACACACAGATGTAATCAAAGCTGTAGGACTGCACTCAACACTGAATTCTACCCCAAAAATGAATACCCAACTTGCAACTGATACGCCCATTCCTGTACAGTTTCATTGTAAAGCACATACCAGTTAAGTGAGAACCAAAACAGCCCTATGAGGGGGTAGGGTTACCCTATCCTAGTTTCGTTAGGAACTAGGGTTCACTATTCAAACAAAGTGGTTTCACATAATCCTGTATTCGGGTGAGCATCCTGTCCTAGTTTGGAATAGTCTCTACGGCTTTCGATATGCAACTAGGCCAAATGGTCAAAAAGGTACCTTAGCAAGACTACCTAATATACCTCTCGCACCTAACACCGAGAAGTAAAAGAAGGATCAAACGGTACAGCGATAGTCCAGATCCAAGGATTGTGCTCCCATCATGGCAAAGCTCATGACCGGTTAGCCTTTTAGCAAGCTTTTCAGGCAAGCCCCCGGCAAACCGTCCAGGAATAGCAGATGGTAAACATAGTGACTTAAACGCACCAATGCAAATGCAATGCAAAGAAACGTATAAGTATAGATAAAATTTCACATCAAAAAGTTCAAGTCAAATTCTTTAATTCCCCAACAGAGTCGCCAAAAACTGTAGCTCGACTTTTTTGCGCCCCTTTTCAGAAGTCGAAATAAGCCCTACAGTATTGAACTTCGGCGGTTCTAAATCTGATCTTACAAGTGCAATGTGAAATAAATAAACACCAAAGAGTCCAAATTTGGCAAATCTTTTGGAAAATCGATTTTGAATCAAATTGCCAAAAATGGACTGCTTTGCCAGATACAGAGTCTCCACCTAAATATTTTTGAAAAATTTAGGAAACCCATGACTCGTGCCAAAGGCCACGTATCCGTCATCACCAAGATTGTATCAATTCGGAAACTTAGGTACGAGAGGGGAAGGTCATGAATTGAGCATCCCTGCTCGCCCGATCAAACATTGGTCTCTACTAATTATGATATGAATCTTATTTACATTATATGCTCTTGTTTCGGTTTATTAGGCTAGCATTACTATGTGATGCAAACATACACAAGTATAGGCCAATTTGCAAGAATTGGAACACTTGATTCATGTTTGTTTTGAAAATTGTTTCGAATATATACCACTTGAAAAAGTGATTGCCTATGAACATTACTCAAATTATTCCAATTCAAGCAACTAGCCTTCATCCACAAGCATTCAAGCAATTTATCACTTAAGCAATTAGCCTTATGGAAAGCATGCTAAACATGGCAACAATCATATTCGTGCAATATGTTAAAGAAGGTAAAGGCTCACCTAGTACTCCAAGCTAGAAGAAAAATGAGTTAGAAAAATGCATGATCCTAACTTATGTGATATGACTAACGCGATACATGAGATATGCAACTAATACTCTACACTACTAATATGACATATGAATCAATTAAATAACATGCGGTCTAAGCACATATTCAAAGAAGCACTAAACTAATAATGCAAGTTAGAATGATGAACCGAGCCTCGGTGCATGCAATACAAGTGGATGGAAACATGAAGTATGCTAAACAAAATGTGATGTCGTAAACTAACCATCATAAACTAGTAAATAAAAGGGAGAAAGATGTGGGGTTAGAAGACATACACGTTATTACAACATTGCACTCTCCCAAAGGAGAATGCAAATGGATTAACTAACTAACTAAAGCTAAGCTAATTATTACAAAACAAATTAAATTAGCTAAACTTCTTAACTAATTATTACAACAAATGAATTAACTATTCTAGTTAACTAAAATAATTACAACACAAAAACGAACAACTAATTAATTATAACACTTTACAAAATTAACTAGCTACTGTAGACACCCCATTTTTGACCGACCTTAAGACTCAGACGTCACCAATTGAGCGCTTGGTGATATTACATAATGTGCTCGTTCAGAAGTTTCAGAGTCGCGGCCGTGAGCCCTGCCTCCGGACTTCCGAACCCTCTTTTGTGCTTTGTCTCGGTTTGAGAACCAGGCTCGGTTTTCGTTGTTTCTTTTCCTGAGGGGAGGGAGAGGTCCCGCAGACCATCTCTCAGTGGCCGTGGGCTACATTTTGTGGCCGCAGGCCATTTTGCCCATTTCAGAGTCTGGTTTCCAGTTTTTCGGGACCGTTGGCCGTGTGTCTCGGTTCGGGACCACCTAACCATCTCCGTTTGTTCTGATTTTTGGCATACTTCCTTTCTACTCCCCTTTTGAGGGACACTGGGGTCCAAGAAACCCACTTCGTGCCCGAATACCACTTTCGGTGCTTAATAGGCAGTTTTCGGGGCCTCGAACTGCGCGTTCTGGCCCCCGAGCTTTCGTTTTGCATCGGTTTTTGTTCATTTTTGGCAGGTACCTCTGTTTTATCACCGGGAAGGCCGTAGAAAGGTGGAAGGCCAGCAATTGTTTCAACAACCAGTTTTTGCTCCTCCGGCGCCCTCCGACGCCCGTTTTTTCTCACTTCCGAGCTGATATTGAACAACCTGGAGCCACTTTCTTGAACTTTGAACCACATACTTGTGATGTACACACATGGGAGGACCCTAAAAGTTGGTGGCCGGCCACTAATTCCATTTGACCCTTTTGAACCCCTCCTTCCGAGCCAATGTTGAACACCCTTGGGCCACTTTCTTGAACTTTGAACCACATACTTGTGATGTACACACATGGGAGGACCCTAAAAGTTGGTGGCCAGCCACTAATTCCATTTGACCCTTTTGAACCCCTCTTTCTGAGCCAATGTTGAACACCCTTGGGCCACTTTCTTGAATTTTGAACCACATATTTGTGATGTACACACTTGGGAGGATCCTAAAAAGTGGTGGCCGGCCATTAATTCAACTTGACCCTTTTGACCCCTAGCCGGCCGGCTAGGGGTGGTGGCTGGCCGGCCACCTTCAAGTCCAAAAACCAGCCGGCCGTGATCCTCACAAATCACACTTTACAGCTGTATAGCTTTATCCCCCAGAAAATATCTGTATCCGGGGGATATTTTTTGGGGGAAAACTTACCTCCTTTTCCCCCACCTTTTCCCCACCTTTACACCCTCCTCTTGTTCCATATAACCAGCTGCAAGCCTTTGTATTAGGGGTTAGAAAAATTGTCTTCAAGTCTTGCATCCAAATCTCCCTCTATCTCTCTCATTTTCTCAAAAACATCCAAGTTCTATACCTCATTTCTTCATCAACACCAAACACCATCACCACCATTCCATTTCCAGCATTAAGGAGTGTTTCTCAGAGGCAAAAGGTGCTGCAACTTGGTCCAAGAAGCAGCCAAAGAGTGGTCTACAAGGGTGAGTTGCCATTTCCCCCTTTTGAGCTTATTTTTGGTATCATTTCTTAGACATATATGATTTTTGCTTTGAGCTCCAGCCATAACTGAAAGTGGCCTTATTTTGAGCTCTTTTTCACTTTTTCTTAAGGGCTCAACCCTGTTTGAGCCCCCCATCTTGCACTTGCTTCAATGTCTTCCTTAAATGCTATTTTCTTGCATGCTTTGGCAGCCTATCATGCTTCGGTTTTTGGTCTTTTTACAGTACTAAAAATATTCTTATTTTGGTCCATTATTCATGTTTTATTAAGGGCCTTTCATGGTTTGGGACCTCCATATGCTACTTCATGTTATATCCCTCCTTGGTCCCCTTTTCTTGCATGCTTTGGAAGCCCATTATGATTTCATTTTTGGGTGTTTTACAGAACTAAAAACAGGCTTATTTTGAGCCCCTCTTCAACATTTAAGAAGGGCTCAACACTGTTTGGGACCTCCATGCTACACTTGCCTTTATATTCCCTCTTTGGTCCCCATTTTTGCATGTTTTGGCAGCCTATCATGCTTCGGTTTTTGGCCTTTTTACAGTACTAAAAATAGTCTTATTTTGGTCCATTCTTCATATTTCATTAAGGGTCTTTGGCCGTTTGTGGAATATTTTGTATACTTTGTGTTATAGCCTCTTTAGAGCCTCATTTTGCATTGCATTTCTAGCATGTTTGTATACTGTTTTGGGTTTTTTACAGTTCTATAAATATGCATATTTTTAGTCCCTCTTCAATGTTGTAGAAGGGAATTTTTCAGTTTGGGCTGTGCATATACCACTTGCCTCTTTGGCCACCTTTTGGCCCATTTTCTTGCATAAGAGCTTAGCCATATCTATATTTGTTTTTGGGATTTTTACAGTTCTATAAATGTGCATATTTTTGGTCCCTCTTAAATGTTGTAGAAGGGAATTTTTCAGTTTGGGATTTGCATATACCACTTGTTTCATTGCCCTCTCTTGGCCCCTATTTTTGCATGCCATTGTTGCCCTATCCTTGCTTGCTGTTTGGCCATGATTTGTACTGGTAAAATGCTTATTTTGGGGCTGCCTTGCTTCTGTCTTTTCATTCAATGTACCAATTATGCATGCTTCGTATAGCGGTAGTTCATTCTATGCGCCTAATTTGCATTTCGGGAGAGATTCCATGCATCGGGTGTGTTTTCGCCTCATTTCGAGGCTATTTTTCCCCACTTTTCATTGCTGAAAATCCATTAACATGTTTGCATGTCATTTTTGCCATATTGCATTGCATATACCATTGCCTCGGTTTGCGTGCCCACGTGCACGCATTTCGAGGCACTTCATTTTCATCCATCGGCCTCTTATGTGAGTGTGGCTGAGGCTCTCTCATGTTAGTATAAGTCCATGTTGCATTCTATATGCCATTTTTACCATATTGCATTGCATATGCCATTGCCTCGGTTTGCGTGCCCGTGTGCACGCATTTCGAGGCACTTCATTTTCATCCATCGGCCTCTTATGTGAGTGTGGCTGAGGCTCTCTCATGTTAGTGTAAGCCCATATCATATTTTCATGTCATTTGCATTGCGTATGTCATTTTCTCAGTTTGCGTGCCCGTGTGCACGCATCTCGAGGCATCTCATTTTCACAGCATAGTGCATACTAAGTTGTATCTTAGATCGCATTCATGCATTTCCTCAGTTTGCGTGCCCGTGTGCACGCATTTCGAGGCATCTCATTTTCATAGCATTGTGTATGTTAGGATTGTATCTTAGTTGCATTTCATGCATGTCATGTATATTGCATCGTGTTCGGGATAGGAGTTAGCCCGGGCACGGGAAACGAGGTGCGTTTCGTACTCCGAGTGACGGAACGTGTCTCAATTCCCTAGTCACCGACACTCCGGATCATCCATGATGGAGTTAGGTTCTTGTTGTGTTTATACAAGCATTCATTCTATATTGAGTTGTGCAATTCGACTCCTCGGCCATCATGCCTCGGTATGCGTGATTGGTGGCACGAGGATCGAGGCATGCATATATTTGTGAAAATACATTGCTATGCCCCTTTCCTGCTCTCTGTTGCAGCAAAATGAAGAATCAGCAACTTTTCGGGACTTGGCACGCGTTTCAAGAATAACTGCTAAACAGAGGCTAATTGGGGCATCCCGGTGGATTTCCGCGCAAGACAGCCCAGACATGCATCATTCATCAAAAGCAAGGTAGACCCTGGCTTGCATGCCAGTTTTTCAGTTTTCTTAGTTAATTTGTTAATTAATTAGGAATTTGTACATTTATTTGGACTGTAATATTTGGACTGTAATATTCTTTCATTTGGGACTGTATATTTATTCGGACCCTCTGCGCGAGGGCATAATTGTAATAAGTGTGCGTGAGTGTGTTGTATGTCTTCCAACCCCACGTCTTTCTCCCTTTTATTTATCCACTTTTGATGGTTAGATTAGGGCATATTTCAATTAGCATACAGTATGATAGCATGTTTGCATTCATTCATCTGTTTTGCATGCACCGGGCTCGGCGCATCATACTAACTGCATTGTATTTCAAATTTCAAAGTTGAATACATGATAGTTGTAGCATTTCATATGCCATCTTAGAATAGCCGAGCCTGCTATAGTTGCATTTTTGCATGTGTTGCATTAGGCATTTCTGTATACTTAGGATCATGCATGATTTCTATTGAAGTTTCTATTTTGGCTTGGAGTACTCGGTAAGTTTTATGCTTTAGCATCCTTGCATGCGTGTGAGTGACTGCCATGAATAGCATGCTTACCATGAGGCTAATTGCTTATGTGATATAACTGCCTGAATGCCTGTGGGTGAAGGTTGAGTTATCTGGATTGGAATGAATCATCAAATGTTTGTTTTAAGCCCGCTAGGTAGTGGCAACACCATCTTTTATAAGCCCACCCGAGGGTGGCAAAATCTGCATTTTAAGCCTACCTGCGAGTAGCAAACCATCTTTCAAACAAACAAACATGAAATGTTTTGTTCCAATTCAGGCGACTCAGTCTATACTTGTATGCTGTGCGCATCACATAGTAACCTAGGCTAATAACCGGAATAAGAACATACAATGTTTTCAAAAATAGATATCATGGTTAGTAGAGGCCGGTCTATGACCGGGCGAGCGGGGGTGCTCACGAAGTGACCTTCCCCAATCATACCCAAGTTCCCGAGCCGAGGCAACTTTGGTGATGACGGACACGTGGCCTTTGGCAACGAGTCAGGGTTTCCTAAATTTCCCAAAATAAAATATTTAGGTGGCGACTCTGTATCTGGCAAAGCAGTCCATGTTTGGCACTTCTTTCAAAAATCTGTTTTCTCAAAACGATTTGCCGGATTTGGACTCTTTGGTTCAGATTTAGAACCGTGACTACAAATCGAGTACGAGCTGTAGCGAGGTCCCCCGCGGGCTGGTTACAGTTTCTGGCGACTCTGCTGGGGATTTAGAGAACTTGACTCGAACTCATGATATCTGTTTTTGACTACACTTCTGTGTTTCTTTGCATTGCATTTGCATTGGTGCGCCTAGGACACCGTGTTTGCCATCTGCTATTCCTGAACGGTTTGCCGGAGGCTTGTCTTGTCAAGGCATGACCATAAGGCTGACCGGTTGTGGGCTCTGCCAGTATGGGAACACAAACCCCGGTTTTACCGGGGCACCCTCTTTGACCATTCGACCTAGTGCATATTCGGATCCATAGTGACCATTCCAAATTAGGACAGGTTGCTTACCCGTTTATAGGTTGTTTGAAACCGCTGCGTGCGTAGTGAAACCCTAGCTCCTGACAAAATAGGACAGGGAAACCCTACACCAACATAGGGGTGTTTTGGCTCTCACTTATCTGTTATGTGCTTTAGAGTGCGTCTCTACAGAAATGCATGTATCAGTATATGAGTTTGGGCATCAGGCCTACGGGCATCAGTTCAGTATTGTCAGTATCAGGCCTGCGGGCATCAGTTCAGTATTGTCAGTATCATGCATTTTATTTTAAGCTGTTATGCTGTCCGTTTATCTGTTTATTTATTTCCTTTTCGCTTTATTTATCTTTTGCTAGGTCAGTTCTAGCACAATTGCTTCCAACCCAGCAGGCATTCCCTAAGCACTTTGGACACGAGGTCGTCGACTCAATCGATCTGAGGATCTAATCGACGGACAGCCAGTGTTCCATTCTCTACCCCCCGTTACCAAAAGAAAGCCGAAAAAGCGCAGTGTGTCAGAACAGAGGTCGTCAGAGCAGTGGGTTACTTCATCAGAGGACTATAGGACTGAGGTCTCAATTACTGCGGTAGAAATAGACATACCAGTTAGACAGATGGATCAGCAAAATACATCAAGGATGGAGGCTCTAATGCGCCAGATACAGGAGAGCATGAGACAGATGCATGATGATGCCGCCCGTCAAACGGAGTTCTCCAAACAGCAGGCCGCGATCATGGCCCAACAGGCCGAACTAATCACCAGACTGCAACAGCAGAATGCGGCATCTGCTTCACACCAAATTCCTCCTCCGGTAGGGGCTCCATTACCTGAGCAAACACCTACTGTTCAGAACGCTCCGCCAAACACCCAGAACGCTGTGCCAAATCTCCAAAACTTACAAGAGGACACGAATCTTCCAATGGGGCCAGCTCCGCCCCCGCTTCCACCACAACTGTCCAAGGTCCATACACCCAATCACCCGGACTCTCCCTTCGAGTTCGAGGTTGATCATACAGCTCTGAAATTGAGCAAACTGGAGAAGCTCTTCAAAAAATCCCAAGGGGTCAAGGCTATCCCGGATATCGAGGATGGATATACTGACGTGGCCGTAACATTGCCCGATAGGTTCAAAATGCCTCAAATTGACCGCTTTGACGGGTCCGGGGACCCCATGGTCCATCTCCGACTGTTCTCAGACATCTTGCGGCCAATGGGCCTAACGCGACCACAGAAGCTTTCATTATTCGGCCGAACCCTATCGGGTGTGGCCGCCCACTGGTACGCAAAGTTAGAGGATGAAGTGAAGAAGAATTGGGATGAAATGGCTGAGGCCTTTGTCGCGCAATATTCGTACAACACTCAGATCGAGATTACAACTCGTGATCTTGAAACGACAAGGCAAGAGCCCAAGGAAACTTTCTCGGACTTTGTAATCCGATGGAGGGCAAAGGCGTCAATGATGACTCTAAGGCCCACGGATAAGGACCAAATCCGGATGATTGTGCGCAATCTCCACCCAAAGTTGATGCAGGGAATGATTGTAATCCCCTTTCCTACTTTCTCAGATTTACACGAGATGGGGGTGCAAATCGAAGATGCAATGAAACAAGGTCTGTTTGACCACGATAGGGAACAACCGAGGAGGACTTTCAACCGTAACAACAATGCGGGCCCGAGTGGCGCTGCAAATACAAGAGCCTCGGAAGTCAGTATGGTCACCACCACTCCCCCTCCCCCTCCAAGGCCCATGGCTGCCACACCCTTCTCCGGCGCATCCGGAAGCAACACACAAACCACCAGATTCCAACCTCGAGGCCAAAGAACCTTCACCCCATTATATATGCCCCTGTCCAAAGCTCTAGGGGTATTGATCAGGAAAAAGCATTTGAAACCCCTGGAGCCAAAGCCACTACCGAATCCACTCCCTCCCTCTCATGACCTAGCAAAGTACTGCGCGTATCACCAACAACACGGTCACGACACCGACCGTTGTTTCAGATTGCGTCATGAGATCCAAGATCTTATTGACAAACAGGTGATCGCGCCTCCTGATAAACCCAATGTCACAACCAACCCTCTCCCACCACATAACCAAGCTCCCCCTCCCAATAGAATCAATTTTATCCAGACTGGGGTCGTGTCTTACGATCCTAGCATCTATATTACTCCCACCCACCTACCCAGGCCGGAGGTGTTCCTCCCCGATTGCACTGACTTCTTGTGCATGGTGGACATCTCCAAAACCCAACCAGAGCCGGTAGTGGTAACCGTCGAAGATGGGGCAGGGCAGATTTCGGGAGAGAATGAGGTTGTTGAATCCGAGATTGGACAGAGTTTTGCTGGGAGAGCCTATGATCCAAGCGAGTACATCCTATCAACGAGCCGAATTGGGCTAGGTATAGAATTGCCAGAGACAGGAGAGCTGTGCATGATCCGGGGGGATGGATCTGGGTTAGGGGCAGATGATCTGACAGCCGTAGAGAAGGACTTTGCCAACCTACAATTTTTCGATGACCAGGAACCGGAGGATTCGACAATCAACTGGTTCGACTATGAGGAATCGGCAGAGGCCACTGGATGGCTCGAGGATCAACCAGATGAAGTGGGGGAAGCCCAACCAGAACAGAGCCCGGCAGGGGCAGGAGTATTAGCTGTGGCCGGAATGGCCGGAAGTCAAGTTGTATCGCCGGAGAGCGCCGGTGCAAAGAATTCCGCTCGAGACTTGGGCATTATGGATACGGGAATTGTTGAATAACCAGCTGTACTGATGCAGCTGGAACGAGAAAAGTTTGAGGATGCCGAGAGAATTAGGAAAGCTAAGGGCCCTGAGGGGACTGAAAGTGCTGTGTGCACGAAGATAGAGAATGCTGCGAGCATGTGGACAGGAAGTACTGCGAGTGCAACTAAACCGGAGCCAGACAGGTGTCTGTTGGTTGCCGACGGAATGTGGTGGGAAGACGATGACTTATGTCTTGCCCACACGGATGAAGACTGGGGAAATAATCAACCGGATGACACTTGGTACCTCGATGAGGTTGACCATATGACGAGAAGTGGGCGGTACTTCAAACCCCCACACCTGGACCAACCCGAGGCATTCGGGAAGGATAGAGAAGCGGAGAAACAGAAGGAGAAGCAGATTGAAGATGAAGCTGTGCTGAAACAGTTAAAAAAGATACAAGCAGACATCTCCATCTGGGGACTGCTAATGGCATCACGAGTACATAGGGATGCTGTCCTGTCTGCTATGGACAAGTCCAAACTCTCCATAGACACCACGCCTGAACAGCTGGTTGGGCTGGTTTTTCCGGGAGGAGGTTCCCCGGCATTAACCTTTTCGGACAAGGAACTACCGCCTGAGGGCACAAATCATAACAAACCTCTCTATATTTCTGTGGAATGTAGAGATAAGTGGATTCTGGTGGTACTTGTTGATACCGGGTCTGCAATTAATGTCTGCCCGACCAGAACGGCATATGCAATCGGGTTGAAGACCGTGGACTTCGTCCCAACTACTCAAGTGATCAGAGCATACGACAATACCAGCAGAGAAGTGATGGGGACTGTTAAAATTCAAACCAAGGTTGGTCCAGGACAACATAGCATTGAATTTCATATCTTGGACGTTCCCGCAACCTTTAACCTACTTTTGGGGCGACCGTGGTTGCACCAGGTCAAAGCAGTCTCTTCCACTCTACATCAGATGCTAAAGTACCCTCACGGGAAAGGGGTAGCGATCGTTTTTGGGAATTCATCAATCCATCCGCCGCCGGAAGTGTCCACACCTGTCTTGGAGATCGAGCACGGCACGGAGGATGTGTTTTTATCGGGGTTCACTTTGGCCGAGGCTCAAGTGGTGCAGAATGTCATGGCTGTAAATGAAGGTATGTACGTCAGTGCTCAATCTGTCTACCTCATGAACAAGCTACAACATATCCCCGGAATGGGATTAGGAAGAAGCGGCCGGAAAGGCGCCGCGGTATCGGCCCAAGTGCCACACAACCCTCACACCTTTGGATTGGGTTATCTGCCCACCAAAGAGGACTGGGTGAGGAAAGGGAAAGAAATGGCCGGAAGGGCCAGAGCAAAGAAGGCTGGGAAGCCATTTGAGTTAATGCATAGGCCCATCTGGGGTACCCTAAACGGACGCTTCGTCCGGGAGGGGGAAGACTTTCCATTCTGCGGCTTCCCAGAACCATGGCTGAACACGGAGAAGAAGCGCGTGCCTGGTTTCGAAATCTTCTTCGATTTACAATTACCTGGGGATGACGTTGCCGAAGAGCAGACAGACCCACCAACTGAGGTTGAGCAGTGTAAAGCAGTGGATTCTGAGAGTACCGAGCTTGAAATGGGGGTAGCACTGGCGTGTCTACTTTCAGATCCTCTGATCGACCAAGAGTGCTTGGGGGATAACTCTTCGGTTTCCATGATTGGAGATGAAATAGCTGCGGGCTTTCCAGCGCCGATCTTGGATGCATCTATCGCACCTTCTCTCATCTGGCAATATGAAGAAGGCTTTTTATCTAGCAGCTCCGGGTTAGGTAGTGAGCCGGGATCTGATTCCACCGAATCTTGTGCGTCGGAATCAGGTTCCAGCTCGACTGAGTCTGAGTCCGGTATTCCTGGGGGTGATAACCCGGATGCCACAGTCCTGTCTAGGTCGTCATTTTCATTTTCTTTTGAGTCTGTTGTAACAGAGGAATCTGACGGCTTGGAAATATTTAATGAGAATGATGTGGATGTGGTTTCTGAGTATTTTTCTATGCCTTTGATTTATTGCTTAAACCAGGATTTTCAAAATTTTGATGAAAACAACAAGGGAGAAATTCCTCCGGTTTTGCAACGGTTAACTGATCAAGAGCAGGAAAGATTCGTTAAACCCTTAATGGATGAAATCACTACTGTGAATGTTGGTACTGAGAAGGACCCACAGCTGGTCCAGATCGGGTCCACGTTGTCTTCGGAGGAACGCGAGCGCTTAGTCGCTTTATTAAAAGATTTCAAAGATGTTTTCGCGTGGTCCTACGAAGACATGCCTGGAATCGATCCTGAGATTGTACAGCACTGGATCCCTCTTGATCCCGAGGCCCGCCCTGTCAAACAGAAACTCAGAAGGATCCGCCCGGACTGGGCTCTCAAAATTAAGGAAGAAGTCACCAAGCAAATTGACGCAGGGTTCCTGCTGGTATCCGAATACCCAACTTGGTTGGCCAACATTGTTCCGGTGCCAAAGAAGGATGGCAGAATTCGGGTCTGTGTAGACTTCAGAGATTTGAACAGGGCCTGTCCGAAGGACGACTTTCCCTTGCCACACATTGATGAATTGGTAGATTTCACGGCAGGACACGCCTTGCTTTCATTTATGGATGGCTTTTCAGGCTATAATCAGATAGTAATGGCACCCGAAGACCGGGAGAAGACTGCATTCACTACCCCGTGGGGTACATATTGTTATAGAGTGATGCCATTCGGGTTGAAAAACGCTGGAGCTACTTATCAACGGGCAGCAACTACAATATTGCATGATATGATCCATAAAGAGGTCGAGGTGTATGTGGACGACATGATTGTCAAGTCCAAAGAAAGAGAAGGCCACTACACCGCCTTACAAAAATTCTTTCAAAGGATCAGAGAGTTTCGGCTGCGATTGAATCCCCAGAAGTGCACGTTTGGTGTTACAGCAGGGAAGATGCTAGGGTTTCTGATTACACAAAGGGGCATCGAGGTCGACCCTTCCAAAATCAAGGCCATCTTAGAAATGCCACCACCAAGGACTGAAAAGGAAGTGCGAGGCTTTCTGGGTAAAGTGCAATTCATAAGACGGTTTATCTCTAAATTAACCTTGACTTGTGAACCACTTTTTGGTCTCCTGAAGAAAGGAAAGAAATTCCAATGGGACGGCCGATGTCAAGCAGCTTTTGAACAGATCAAAGAATATCTACAGAACCCACCGTGTTATCACCACCAGAGCCGGGGAGACCGTTGATATTGTACCTTTCAGTAACTGAGACTACCATGGGCTGCATGCTCGCGCAGGAGTCAGAAGACAAAGTGGAAAGGGCCATCTACTATCTGAGCAAAAAGATGCTGGATTACGAGACCCGCTATACACCGCTGGAGAAGGCTTGTTTGGCCTTGGTATGGGCTACCAGGAAGCTGCGGCACTACCTGTTAGCTCACTCTGTAATGTTGGTTTCACGTTTGGATCCCATCAAATATCTTTTCGAGAAACCAGCACTTACAGGTAGGCTAGCTCGTTGGCTGCTGTTGCTCTCCGAATTTGATTTGAAGTATGTAACGCGCAAGTCAGTAAAAGGAAGAGCGGTAGCAGAGTTCCTTGCCGACCACCCGGTTGAAGGGGATGAAGCGGTTGAGTACCTATTCCCAAATGAAGCCATTCTGCACATCGAAGATGAAACTTGGACGATGTACTTTGACGGAGCGTCAAACCAGTATGGGTATGGGATAGGCGTGTTGCTGATAGCGGCTGACGATTCTCATATCCCTTTAGCATTCAAGCTCCGGTTCAAAGTCTCGAACAATGAAGCAGAGTATGAGGCATGTATTGCTGGCCTGGAAGTAGCCCTAGAACTAGGGGCAAGACGGTTGGACGTCATTGGGGACTCAAACCTTGTTGTGTCTCAAGCAAAAGGAGATTGGAAAGTCAAGGAGAAAAGGATGATAATTTACCACCAAACCTTGGATTTGTTAATTCCTCGGTTTGAGAAGCTAAAATTCACCCACCTCGTAAGAGAGAACAACAGGTTTGCAGATTCACTAGCAACTCTATCTTCCATGATAGACATCCCGTCTGGAGTCCGGATGCGTCCAATCATTATTGATCAAAAGTTTGCGCCAGCATACGAGTCGATTTCCGTCATAGATGAGGCTCAAGACGACAACCCCTGGTATTACGACATCTGGAACTTCTTGGAAAAGGAGACATATCCACTAGGGGCAAATGCCAAGGATAAGAGGGCCATCAGAAGAATGGCTGCTCAATTCATCATCTGCGGGGGTAAGCTGTACAAAAGGGGTCATCTGGGAATGCATAAGCTCTGTGTAGAAGCTGAAGAGTCGAAGCGCCTGATGGAGGCCATCCATGGAGGGGAGTGCGGTGCACACATGAATGGAGTAATGCTGGCCAGAAAGATCCTCAGACAGGGCTACTACTGGTCAACCATGGAGAAGGATTGTATTAGTTTTGTTCGGCGATGCCACAAGTGTCAAATTCATGCAAACCGCATGAACATCCCGCCGTCAAAGCTGTACAACATGACTTCGCCATGGCCTTTTTCAGTTTGGGGAATTGATGTGATCGGAGCTGTTACCCCAAAGGGGTCCAACGGGCATGAGTTTATCCTGGTAGCGATAGATTATTTCACAAAGTGGGTCGAGGCCCAATCATACGCGGTGTTGAAGGCGTCGCACGTCGCAAAGTTCATCAGAAACAACATCATCTGTCGCTACGGGTTGCCAAACGAGATAATTTCAGATAATGGTTCCCACTTCAAGAAAGAAGTGATAGACTTGTTGGAAAAATACAATGTGGCTTTCCATAAGTCATCTACATACCGGCCGCAAACCAACGGAGCGGTTGAGGCCGCCAACAAGAATATCAAACATATACTGCAAAAGATGGTGGGAACCTACCGGGATTGGCCAGACAAGCTGCCATTTGCTCTGTGGGGCTACAGGACTTCAATCAGAACTTCTACTGGAGCGACTCCGTATTCATTGGTCTATGGAATGGAGGCTGTTCTACCCATCGAGATTGAGGTTCCGTCGTTACGAGTATTGGCTGAGTGCCAAATAGCCGAAACAGATTGGCAGCAGAGCAGATTTGAAGAACTCATGCTCTTTGATGAAAGAAGACTGAAAGCACTGTACCATATCCAAGGCTATCAACGCAGAATTGCCCGGGCTTTCAATAAGAAGGTTAAGTCCAGGAATCTAAAAGAAGGAGATTTGGTGCTCAAAGACAACCGAGCTCCCATCCACGACCCAAGGGGCAAGTTCAAACCCAATTGAACTGGTCCATACATCATCAAAGCTATCTGGTCAGGTGGGGCTGTGGTTCTGATGGATCTAGATGGCCTAGAGTTTTCACAACCGATCAACATGGACAAGTTGAAGAAATATTATCCTTGAGAGGCTCGCTAGGCCAAAAACCCGAAAGGGCGACCTAGGCAAAAGTCAGAGCACAAAAAAAAATTAGAAAATATAAAAACTGAGCTCGCAAGGTTGAAAACCCGCAAAGGGCGGCCTTGGCAAAAGTTAGAGCGCGAAAGGAGAGCGAAAATACTCGAGTGAACCTCGGCCTGAACTATGTAAGGCTTGATTCCCATCTTTCGGATACGTAGGCAACTTCACCTTGAAGTTCAGCCATAAAATTTTCCCCGATCAACTCTGTCCATTTTAATCGTCTCAGTCATCTTTATCCATCAGCATTTATCGCGATCTCCGGTACAGTGCTATTCAGACTAGGGGCAACTTTCCGTTGCCGCGACGGTGCAAAGTTACTCAGACTAGGGGCAACTTTCCGTTGCCAGGAAGTGCCGCATTGTTCTTCAGACTAGGGGCAACTTTCCAGTTGCAGGGATCTGGGGTTGTGCATCTCAGTGACAGATCTTCGGCGTGTCCAGTTCTGATCCACATCGAAAATAGTTTTGAAAAGTTTTAATAAAAGTTGACTTTGTTCAAATTAATCTTCTTACGACTAAGACCATTTTTGGACCAAAGCGGAAAATTTTCAGTACCATAACCTTCAATTTCATTGATTTCAAAACAGAGTTCTCCTGCTCTTGCATACAATCGAGGTTGCTTTTTTATTACATTCATAAAGAAGACTTGAAAATGCTAAATAAGCAATAAATTTGGGGCATAGTTGAGTCAAGTATCTCTGCGCCCCCTCCCAGAGCTGGTCGAAGCATCTGATGCCAAGCTAGGCCCAACCTGTGCCTCCTCGTTGAGCCAATCCAAGCACTCGTCGGACAAAGTGCAACTGAAAGTGGGAGCAGGAGCCAGGAGCTCTCTAGTTCTCCATGCTGTGGCATATCGGGCAAGCTGTGCACCCCGGACCAGGAAAGCAGCTGGGTACTCAATCCCCTCCAGTGGGCGGATCTGATCGTGACCAAACTGGCGCAGGAACCGGAACGGAAAATAGAATACGCAGTGGGTTAGACCAATCAACTGGATCCCAATCAGCCGGGACATACTATAGCTCATTGCCGGGAGGTTGAGCCAAGGGCAACGCCAAGCAATACGATCTGCGGACAGATTACACATCCAGTCAAACCACCATCTTTCATCAAGAGCATTGACTAGGCGCTGCCGAAAGAAGTAGCCTTGAGCTGAATAGGCCGGGCAAGAGTCCACGACCTGTAACTTGTCCATTAACCATACCTGGGGAGGGATGGAAAATGAGAGAATAAAGAATAGAGAGGTGTACGATGAGAGAAAAGTAAGACAAGGGTTTTGTGAGAAAAACCGAGCCTGAGGGTCGAGTGATGTGAGCAAATATATATGTAAGGTCGGGTGGGAAACATTACCTGCAGTAGCAGTGGACTCCCAGCAAACCTAGTCGTCTCCCGGCGATAGACAGAATCCAAGCCCATCAGCGTCTCAGCCAACGTCATGGCAATACAGCTCTTTCCTTCTCTCAAGCCTTGGGCAACTTCAATCAGACGGATGCTAGCTCCGCCGAAGCCCGAGGAAAGCAGAAAGTGAGACAACAAACACAAGCAGAGGGCGTGTTGCCGGAAACCCTGCCAATAATGGTTGCTGCGGTCACCGGCGTCGGAAAAACGATGGATCAAGCCAAGGATGTCCAGTTCCCCACTACAGATCAGAGATCGAGCATCATGCGCTGTGAGCCCAC
Source organism: Camellia sinensis (assembly GCF_055761805.1). Classification (NCBI taxonomy): domain Eukaryota; kingdom Viridiplantae; phylum Streptophyta; class Magnoliopsida; order Ericales; family Theaceae; genus Camellia; species Camellia sinensis. The sequence goes on along the minus strand of NC_138971.1, from coordinate 119,678,730 downwards.
ACATCCGCCCTAAAGCCTGGGCATGGCCAAAACGGAGCTGGGGCAAGATCACTTCAGAACATTCAGACTCCATCAAAACCTAAAAATCTTCGAAAGTGGGACATACCTCTTGGCCGCCGAAGCTAAAAACGTGCGTCACTGGGTTCCAGAACCTTGCCGCGGCATGGAGAAAAGGGAGATGTAGCGGAGTATGGCTCAGCGTGAATAGTGCATTCAAACCGAAACCCCGGAAGTTCAGCTTTTCCGAGCCATCTAGAGAAGAGATCCAAGATGTGAGATTTTTCGCGAGAAACGCCTCCATCTTTGTGTAAAACTAAGATGAAATGAATGTTCCCGAAGTTGAGGCTTTTATAGAGGAAAAAACACTATTCACGGGGACACGTGTCAAAAACTAGGTGGCTGCAGGAATAAGTGGCCGGCCGGCCACCTTTTCCGGCTGGCCGGCCATTCTCTTTTTCAAAACTGGCCGGCCGGCTCCCACTCTCCATAAAATTGGCTGGCCGGCTCCCAAAGGTGGCCGGCAATGCTCCAGTGTATCTCCTTAGCCCTGTTTTACCCTTCGAGGGAAAGTTTCAAGCATTTCCATGCAACGGGAGAGTCAAAGGCCTTCATTTCCCTCTGTTTCGGATGCGTTCCGGTGCCCAGATCGTCCGAAGTACACTCTGTTGTTGTTGAGTTTTGTTTATCGAGTTGTTGTTTTGTTTATCGAGTTGTTATTTTGCTTATGGAGTTGTTTGTCGAGCGGACGTGTTTCACGTTTTTGAGTCATTGCTCTCTGTTTAAGCAATCTTTGTTTAAGTCTTGTTTATTTGCGTTGTCAACGTTATTGTATTTTGATTATCGAGTTGTAAACTTGCTGGGGTTCTGTTATATCTTAGTAAGTCGAGTTGCTTAGTTTGTTGCGTCGGTTCACTGCCTGACTTGGTGATTACACAATGCACATTCCCATTCGATTTTATTTTTGTGCGAAATAAAATGATGCGATACGATGCTAAAAGTTTAAAATACAAACACCTTTTCAAAAGCTGTTTCATTCCATCATGTTTTACAACGAACAAAGGTACAAGTTTTACAAAAAATAAAACTACCTGACAATGTGCAAAGTGCTACAAACTACTAGCAAAAAGAAAAATAAAGCAGGAAACAGCAGTATCAATGTCCTCGAGAGCGGGAACGAGAAGCACTCCTCATCCTCTTCTGCGGGACAACCTCTGCACCATCATCATCATCCGGGTCGGAGCTGTCATCTTCAGAATCCCCCTCAGCCTCGCCTCTGTTCCCTGAACCAAGACCGGAGCCCCCCTCCTCAACAGATGTCTCTGACTGGCGGTCGGTAACCTCCTCCTCCTCCTCCTCGGGCTCCGCCTCTACAACGTGTGCCCTGCGTCTGCGGGAGGACCCTCCTCGAGCTCCTCGAAAAGGCCTGGATGGCCCAGCTCCTAGGAAAGGCCTGGATGGCCCAGCTCCCTGAGAAGGCCCAGATGGCCCAGCTCCGTAAAAAGGCCCAGATGGCCCAGCTCCCCAAGGAGGCCCAGGTGGCCCGGCCCGCGGCTGAGCATATACAGGAGGCATCTGAAAATGAAAAGTTCAATACATCAGTTCAAACATGAAAATCAGATACGAGTACAGTATGTGAGTGGGGTGTGTGTAGGATGTGCTCTACAATGCAGAAAAATGTTCAAAACTAGTGTGTCATCAGAAGTGTGATAAATACAAGAAAGATGAACGGTACCTGCACACCCATAACGGATAGGTGTGTCTCTCTCAGAAGGACCATGCCCTCAAGTGCGGCCATCACCCCGAGAATCTCGTCCACATACTCAACCGGAGGCTGCAGATACAAATGCAAAACTATCAGTAAAGGAATGAATGTCTAAGTACTCGACTGATAAATCAAAGCTATAAATCATACCGGTGGTGAATCAGGATCCCTGACATATCTATGGTCAGGAAGTGGAGGCTCTAGCGGAATCGGGTAAGGAGTCCCAAAACGCCATCCCGTCAACACGGACGGCATGTCCGGCCATCCAGGATGAGGATAAGTCGGAGGAGTCGGAGGAACCGATCTACCCCCACCTCTCGATGTACCAGCCCTACTAGTAGAAGGGGCGTCTGCAGCCCGAGCCCGGGCCTGGCTCAAAGATGACGTACCAGCAGACCTCATCATCGGGGTGCGAGCCCCCGCTAGTGGAGGCATCAAATATGTATGACGGTAAGTGGCGTAGTCCCCCTCCTCGAGGTGCAACAGGGCATCACTACCCAGCATAGCGCCAACTATCTCCTGGTAAGAGAACCTATCAGCAGTCCGCATACTGACTGGGGGTGCTGCGGGAGGGTCCTGAGAAGTATACCCCCATACCTGACGCAGAAAGCGTTCCCCCAGAAACCATGCTCTACCAACAGGTCCTTCGAGCAGGAACCTGTACTGGGAGGTGCCCAACCCTCCGGGATATTGAAATCGGAGACCATCACCCAAGAGTGCCCAAGGCTGCCATGTGATCTGCGGATAACAAGTGAATAAACCAATCAGAAATCAGGAACGTGCAGGGCAAATCAGAGATAAAAATGGGAAGAATTGAGGGTTCTGAAGTACCTCCGATGGGCGCACAGTGTCAAAATACTGTCGCAGATAAATGAGAGTCTCTCGGGGTCTCGGCCGGTGCGGGCCCTCGAACACCAGTGAATATGGGGTCATGGGGGGCCCTGCCACCTCCAACTCTGGGGCTAATGCTGGGAAGTATACATAGACCCATAGCTGAGGAAAGCAGTGCAGAATGTAAGTACAAAGTACTGAGAGCAAAATACAGACTGTAAAGTGCGCTGTGTGTGCAATGTACAAGTAATGAAGAGCAGAAATGTAAATCAAGGGGACAGAAAAGTACCTCTCAGGCTCTCCAATAACCGCCAAGTAAGTCTCCCCGCCCGCAGGAGGTCGCGCTCATATAATAGTAAAGGGTAGCCAGGCCGGCGCCACCCCAGTCGTATCGACTGACCTGTGATAGGTCAACCAGAGCGCTCAACAGATATAGCCCGACTGTGTTCCCTCTATCGGCGAACAGGGTAGTCCCGAAGAGGAACATAAGGAAACCACGGGCGTACTGCTCCGTCTCCTCAGGAGTCTCGGGCACCATCTCCGCCCGCCGGAAGTGGGAAGAGAACCAAGTCTATCGGACTCTCCCAGAAACCCTGTCAACAGGCGGGCGAGTCGCCAGCAGATATGTCCAAGCGGCCTCCCACTCGCCCATGTCCTCGTCATAGGGGATGGACCAACCTCCTATGTCCAGGCTAGTCAACACAGCGAAGTCCAGAGGGGTCATAGTCATGTCCCCGGTGGCAGAGAAATGAAAGAGTTGGTGGTGTCCCACCATCTCTCTACCAGTGCCGCCATCAGTGTCCTCCGGGTAGGACAACGTGACAACCCAATGCAGAAGGCCCCGAACCCTGACAAGTCTACTAAATCCCGGACAGCCTCTGGGAGCTCAACATACCAGTCCCGCGCGGCGGTGGAGCCATACCCCCGCACACTGCGAGAACCAACCTGCATTCAGAATGAATACATGTGTCAGTATGAAATGAATACATGTGTCAGTATGAAATGAATACATGTGTCAGTATGAAATGAATCTATGTGTCAGTATAAAATGAATGAGCTGTGTGCCAATGAAATGAATGAACTGCTTGTTCAACTTTCAATCAGTGTGGGCTGCGTGTTCACTATCAATCTGGGCTGCGTGTTTAGGAAATTTAAGTTTGGACTGCGTGTTCAACTTTCAATCAGTGTGGGCTGCGTGTTCACTATCAATCTGGGCTGCGTGTTCAGGAAATTTAAGTTTGGGCTGCGTGTTCAACTTTCAACTAGTGTGGGCTACGTGTTCACAATCAAATCTGGGCTGCGTGTTCAGGAAATTTAAGTTTGGGCTGCGTGTTCAACTTTCAATCAGTGTGGGCTGCGTGTTCACTATCAATCTGGGCTATGTGTTCAGGAAATTTAAGTTTGGGCTGCGTGTTCAACTTTCAACTAGTGTGGGCTGCATGTTCACAGTCAAATCTGGGCTGCGTGTTCAGGAAATTTAAGTTTGGGCTGCGTGTTCAACTTTCAACTAGTGTGGGCTGCGTGTTCACAATCAAATCTGGGCTGCGTGTTCAGGAAATTTAAGTTTGGGCTGCGTGTTCACTATCAATCTGGGCTGTGTGTTCAGGAAATTTAAGTTTGGGCTGCATGTTCAACTTTCAACTAGTGTGGGCTGCGTGTTCACTATCAATCTGGGCTGCATGTTCAGGAAATTAAAGTTTAGGCTGCGTGTTCAACTTTCAACTAGTGTGGGCTGCGTGTTCAGGAAATTAAAGTTTGGGCTGCGTGTTCAACTGTCAACTAGTGTGGGCTGCGTGTTCACTATCAATCTGGGCTGCGTGTTCAGGAAATTAAAGTTTGGGCTGCGTGTTCAACTTTCAACTAGTGTGGGCTGCGTGTTCACTATCAATCTGGGCTGCGTGTTCAGGAAATTAAAGTTTGGGCTGCGTGTTCAACTCTCAATTAGTGTGGGCTGCGTGTTCACTATCAATCTGGGCTGCGTGTTCAGAAAATCGGAGTTCGGGCTGTGCGTTCTACTCTAAGTCAGTGAGTGCTGTGTGTTCACTTTCAAATTCGGGCTGTGTGTTCGACAAATCAGTGTGTGAGCCGTGTGTTCATTTCTTAACTAATGTGTGCCATGCGTTCGCAATCAATTAATGAGCCGAGTGTTCAGAAATTCAAGTGTTTAAGCTACATATTCAAGATGCAAATAAAGTACTAGGTCATAAGCTAAACTGTGTGTTCAAGCATGGCAAAGGCACGAAATGTACGAAAAATGCAGAAAATGAAGTAAATACCTCTCGGGCCTCATAGGAGAGGTGATGCTCTGGCTCTCGAAGAAGTAGATCCCCAGGTGCTCGCTCATCAAAATCAGTGAAATGACGGAAAACAGCACGAGGAAGGACATGTGCTGGCGGAGCGTACCTCCCGGGAATAAAAGGTCGGACCCTCGGGGGCAAAGTCATGGGATCAAAATCGTCCCCGGCACCTGGAAAGCCTCCACCACGAGGAGAATGACCCGCCATTTTCAGAAAATCTGCAAAAGGAGCAAAAATGAGCCAAAATGAGCCAAAATTGGAAAAAGTCAACAAAAGTCAACTCTCGAGAAATGAAAAAGTCAACAAAAGTCAACTCCCGAGAAAATCTTCCAAATATAGAGACAAACTCACCTCAAGTGGCGAAAATGAGAAAAGAAGCTCCGAAACCAAAATTTAATCAGTTCAAAGTGCTTGAAACTGAATGTTTTTGCGAAAACAACTTGCGTGGGGCGTTGGAAAACGTGTATGGAACTCAGATCTGGAGAAGAAAGTGGTGTAGGAGGCAAGAAAAGAGAAGATCTCGGCTGCATTTATAGGCTCAAAGTCTTGGGATCAAGGAGCATAAAGAAAGGAGGTGAAAGGACCAAAATGCCCTCGGATTTGGGCAGATGGCCGGCCGGCCACCTTTTCTAGCCGGCCAGCCATTTCCTTTTTGGAAAACCGGCCGGCCAGCCATTCTCTTTTTGTAAAACCAGCCGGCCAGCTCTCATCCCTCATAAAACTAGCCGGCCATGTCCCTCACAGGCTCACCAAGCTCCCTGCAAATTTTGAGGAAGATTGGAGTTCCCGGGACCTGAAAAAGTTCAAGAAAGGTACACTTCCGGTCGCGAAATTGCTCCGCCGGAACTTCAGCTTTAAGTTCTGACATGTGTCTCATCATTATTCATCAAAATCAAGATGTATCCTGTTGAATATGATTGTAGTCTTTCCAGGAAATTGAATCAAAGGCCGTCATCGAAGTCGCCTTCGCCGAAACACGCGTTTCCTTGCTCGTCATTTCGTAACAAACGGGCACCATGATTTATGCTCGTTTTGCACTATCATGCACATAACTTGCATTCTCATGAGCATACTTGCATTTTCATGCACATTTCTTGATATTGCCTTACCTCTGTGCTTGAGCATGCGTTGTCACGCATGTTCCCTTCTCGCATCGCGATGCATTCACTTGCCGACACTGCGTGTGTCAAACTTTCGGGATCACATTGAATATATGTTGTTAGCATATTGTGCTTGTTGAATTTCTCTCTTTTACAGGCACGATATTGTATGTACGGTTCATTTGAGGCTGGTGCGACCAGACGAATCGCGCAGGTATCGTATCTTCTCCGTGTGAGACACGACGAGAATTGAACAATTCTCCGCATTCTTAACTGCATGAAATGTAGTTGTTGCTTTGCATTCTTGCTTAAAACTGTTGCATCTATTTGCGAATACTTGCTTCATTACAGCTTGCTGCATTTGCATGATCATTGAGTTATGTCCGGCTCTGTGCATATTGTTTTGCATTTTGCCCCCTCGCCTGCGAGCATGCCTACGGGCACATCTCTGTTTATTTTGTACGTTTGTCTAAGTCTTCGGCCTTGTCAAAAATGGGTCGTCTCTGGGCTTTGACATTCACTCCCGTCACTTGTGACTTCCGAGTTCTGACAAAGAGGGGCAACTGTAGACACCCCATTTTTGACCGACCTTAAGACTCAGACGTCACCGATTGAGCGCTTGGTGATATTACATAATGTGCTCGTTCAGAAGTTTCAGAGTCGCAGCCGTGAGCCCTGCCTCCGGACTTCCGAACCCTCTTTTGTGCTTTGCCTCGGTTTGCGAACCAGGCTCGGTTTTCGCTGTTTCTTTTCCTGAGGGGAGGGAGAGGTCCCGCAGACCATCTCTTAGTGGCCGTGGGCTACATTTTGTGGCCGCAGGCCATTTTGCCCATTTCGGAGTCCGGTTTCCGATTTTTCGGGACCGTTGGCCGTGTGCCTCGGTTCGGGACCACCTAACCATCTCTGTTTGTTCTGATTTTTGGCATACTTCCTTTCTACTCCCTTTTGAGGGACACTGGGGTCTGAGAAACCCACTTCGTGCCCGAATACCACTTTCGGTGCTTAATAGGCAGTTTTCGGGGCCTCGAACTGCGCGTTCTGGCCCCCGAGCATTCGTTTTGCATCGGTTTTTATTCATTTTTGGCAGGTACCTCTGTTTTATCACCGGAAAGGCCGTAGAAGGGTGGGAGGCCATCAATTGTTTCAACAACCAGTTTTTGCTCCTCCGGCGCCCTCCGACGCCCGTTTTTTCTTACTTCCGAGCTGATGTTGAACAACCTGGAGCCACTTTCTTGAACTTTGAACCACAAACTTGTGATGTACACACATGGGAGGACCCTAAAAGTTGGTGGCCGGCCACTAATTCCATTTGACCCTTTTGAACCCCTCCTTCCGAGCCAATGTTGAACAACCTTGGGCCACTTTCTTGAACTTTGAACCACATACTTGTGATGTACACACATGGGAGGACCCTAAAAGTTGGTGGCCGGCCACTAATTCCATTTGACCCTTTTGAACCCCTCTTTCCGAGCCAATGTTGAACACCCTTGGGCCACTTTCTTGAACTTTGAACCACATATTTGTGATGTGCACACTTGGGAGGATCCTAAAAAGTGGTGGCCGGCCATTAATTCAACTTGACCCTTTTGACCCCTAGCCGGCCGGCTAGGGGTGGTGGCCGGCTGGCCACCTTCAAGTCCAAAAACCAGCCGGCCGTGATCCTCACAAATCACACTTTACAGCTGTATAGCTTTATCCCCCAGAAAATATCTGTATCCGGGGGATATTTTTTGGGGGAAAACTTACCTCCTTTCCCCCACCTTTTCCCCACCTTTACACCCTCCTCTTGTTCCATATAACCAGCTGCAAGCCTTTGTATTAGGGGTTAGAAAAATTGTCTTCAAGTCTTGCATCCAAATCTCCCTCTATCTCTCTCATTTTCTCAAAAACATCCAAGTTCTATACCTCATTTCTTCATCAACACCAAACACCATCACCACCATTCCATTTCCAGCATTAAGGAGGGTTTCTCAGAGGCAAAAGGTGCTGCAACTTGGTCCAAGAAGCAACCAAAGAGTGGTCTACAAGGGTGAGTTGCCATTTCCCTTTTTGAGCTTATTTTTGGTATCATTTCTTAGCCATATATGCTTTTTGCTTTGAGCTCCGGCCATAACTGAAAGTGGCCTTCTTTTGAGCTCTTTTTCACTTTTTCTTAAGGGCTCGACCCTGTTTGAGCCCCCCATCTTGCACTTGCTTCAATGTCTTCCTTAAATGCTATTTTCTTGCATGCTTTGGCAGCCTATCATGCTTCGGTTTTTGGTCTTTTTATAGTACTAAAAATAGTCTTATTTTGGTCCATTATTCATGTTTTATTAAGGGCCTTTCATGGTTTGGGACCTCCATATGCTACTTCATGTTATATCCCTCTTTGGTCCCCTTTTCTTGCATGCTTTGGCAGCCCATTATGCTTTCATTTTTGGGCATTTTACAGAACTAAAAACAGGCTTATTTTGAGTCCCTCTTCAACATTTAAGAAGGGCTCAACACTGTTTGGGACCTCCATGCTACACTTGCCTTTATATTCCCTCTTTGGTCCCCATTTTTGCATGTTTTGGCATCCTATCATGCTTCGGTTTTTGGCCTTTTTACAGTACTAAAAATAGTCTTATTTTGGCCCATTATTCATATTTCATTAAGGGTCTTTGGCCGTTTGTGGAATATTTTGTATACTTTGTGTTATAGCCTCTTTAGAGCCTCATTTTGCATTGCATTTCTAGCATGTTTGTATACTGTTTTGGGTTTTTTACAGTTCTGTAAATATGCATATTTTTGGTCCCTCTTCAATGTTGTAGAAATGAATTTTTCAGTTTGGGCTGTGCATATACCACTTGCCTCTTTGGCGACCTTTTGGCCCATTTTCTTGCATAAGAGCTTAGCCATATCTATATTTGTTTTTGCGATTTTTACAGTTCTGTAAATGTGCATATTTTTGGTCCCTCTTAAATGTTGTAGAAGGGAATTTTTCAGTTTGGGCTTTGCATATACCACTTGTTTCATTGCCCTCTCTTGGCCCCTAATTTTGCATGCCATTGTTGCCCTATCCTTGCTTGCTGTTTGGCCATGATTTGTACTGGTAAAATGCTTATTTTGGGGCTGCCTTGCTTCTGTCTTTTCATTCCATGTACCAATTATGCATGCTTCGTATAGCTGTAGTTCATTCTATGCGCCTAATTTGCATTTCGGGAGAGATTCCATGCATCGGGTGTGTTTTCGCCTCATTTCGGGGCTGTTTTCCCCCACTTTTCATTGCTGAAAATCCATTAACATGTTTGCATGTCATTTTTGCCATATTGCATTGCATATACCATTGCCTCGGTTTGCGTGCCCGTGTGCACGCATTTCGAGGCACTTCATTTTCATCCATCGGCCTCTTATGTGAGTGTGGCTGAGGCTCTCTCATGTTAGTATAAGTCCATGTTGCATTCTATATGCCATTTTTGCCATATTGCATTGCATATGCCATTGCCTCGATTTGCGTGCCCGTGTGCACGCATTTCGAGGCACTTCATTTTCATCCATCGGCCTCTTATGTGAGTGTGGCTGAGGCTCTCTCATGTTAGTGTAAGCCCATATCATATTTCCATGTCATTTGCATTGCGTATGTCATTTTCTCGGTTTGCGTGCCCGTGTGCACGCATCTCGAGGCATCTCATTTTCACAGCATAGTGCATACTAAGTTGTATCTTAGATCGCATTCATGCATTTCCTCGGTTTGCGTGCCCGTGTGCACGCATTTCGAGGCATCTCATTTTCATAGCATTGTGTATGTTAGGATTGTATCTTAGTTGCATTTCATGCATGTCATGCATATTGCATCGTGTTCGGGATAGGAGTTAGCCCGGGCACGGGAAACGAGGTGCGTTTCGTACTCAGAGTGACGGAACGTGTCTCAATTCCCTAGTCACCGACACTCCGGATCATCCATGATGGAGTTATGTTCTTATTGTGTTTATACAGGCATTCATTCTATATTGAGTTGTGCAATTCGACTCCTCGGCCATCATGCCTCGGTATGCGTGATTGGTGGCACGAGGATCGAGGCATGCATATATTTGTGAAAATACATTGCTATGCCCCTTTCCTGCTCTCTGTTGCAGCAAAATGAAGAATCAGCAACTTTTCGGGACTTGGCACGCGTTTCAAGAATAACTGCTAAACATAGGCTAATTGGGGCATCCCGGTGGATTTCCGCGCAAGACAGCCCAGACATGCATCATTCATCAGAAGCAAGGCAGTCCCTGGCTTGCATGCCAGTTTTTCAGTTTTCTTAGTTAATTTGTTAATTAATTAGGAATTTGTACATTTATTTGGACTGTAATATTTGGACTGTAATATTCTTTCATTTGGGACTGTATATTTATTCGGACCCTCTGCGCGAGGGCATAATTGTAATAAGTGTGCGTGAGTGTGTTGTATGTCTTCCAACCCCATGTCTTTCTCCCTTTTATTTATCCACTTTTGATGGTTAGATTAGGGCATATTCCAATTAGCATACAGTATGATAGCATGTTTGCATTCATTCATCTGTTTTGCATGCACCGGGCTCGGCGCATCATACTAACTGCATTGTATTTCAAATTTCAAAGTTGAATACATGATAGTTGTAGCATTTCATATGCCATCTTAGAATAGCCGAGCCTGCTATAGTTGCATTTTTGCATGTGTTGCATTAGGCATTTCTGTATACTTAGGATCATGCATGATTTCTAATTAAGTTTCTATTTTGGCTTGGAGTACTCGGTAAGTTTTATGCTTTAGCATCCTTGCATGCGTGTGAGTGACTGCCATGAATAGCATGCTTACCATGAGGCTGATTGCTTATGTGATATAACTGCCTGAATGCCTGTGGGTGAAGGTTGAGTTATCTGGATTGGAATGAATCACCAAATGTTTGTTTTAAGCCCGCTAGGTAGTGGCAACACCATCTTTTATAAGCCCACCCGAGGGTGGCAAAATTTGCATTTTAAGCCTACCTGCGAGTAGCAAACCATCTTTCAAACAAACAAACATGAAATGTTTTGTTCCAATTCAGGCGACTCAGTCTATACTTGTATGCTGTGCGCATCACATAGTAACCTAGGCTAATAACCGGAATAAGAACATACAATGTTTTCAAAAATAGATATCATGGTTAGTAGAGGCCGGTCTATGACCGGGCGAGCGGGGGTGCTCACGAAGTGACCTTCCCCAATCGTACCCAAGTTCCCGAGCCGATGCAACTTTGGTGATGACAGACACGTGGCCTTTGGCAACGAGTCAGGGTTTCCTAAATTTCCCAAAATAAAATATTTAGGTGGCGACTCTGTATCTGGCAAAGCAGTCCATGTTTGGCACTTCTTTCAAAAATCTGTTTTCTCAAAACGATTTGCCGGATTTGGACTCTTTGGTTCAGATTTAGAACCGTGACTACAAATCGAGTCCGAGCTGTAGCGAGGTCCCCCGCGGGCTGGTTACAGCTACAACTAATTAGTTACAACAAATATCTAAGCTAAATATTTAAACTAAACATGCTCGGTACGCGAGGAATGCTCATGCACAAGCTCGGTTTCCACCCAAAAAGCCACTGTTTTGCTTCCAGAAGGTCTCTGTTGCATAGTAGAAAACCAACACCTTTGTCCACTTCTAGAATAGCTCTGCTCTGCTCAAAAAACACATTGCTGGATTTTGCATTAGTGGCCGGCCAGCCAGGAGTGAGGCCCTGCAGGCCATAGAAAGTGGCCTACCGACCATTGCTGCAGGGTTCATCTTGTTGTAATAGAGAACAAATAGAGCATGCACAAGGTATTCTAAAGGGTTGTCTGCACAACTCACCCCTCCTTATCATGAACAAATCAAAGGAGAGACAAAACTTGGTCCATAAACCATAAACTCAAGTAATTTCATTGCATGATGGCTCATGAACCAAAATGTGCAAGTTTAATAAATGTAACAAAACAAGACTCAAACCTCCTCCCTTTCATGAATTGATCAAGAGAAGTGGCGACCTTGGAAACTTGAATCATTTCATCCCTAATGAGTATGAAATGCCTCAAGCTTCCATGTGTTCAAATAACGTCCGATTGAACACAAAACCAATTATTATCTTACACCATTTTAGTCTCATTTTAATTACCAATCATCCTTTAATTCATTAAGTCCAATGGTGAGTTTAAGTCCTCTAAATGAAAGAAGGCTCAAACCAAGTGTTGTCTTGGGCATGAAAGAGACATCATACGTTGGTAATGAACCCCAAAGGGATTAAACCATTAAGCATGACATCTCAATCTCATACTTAAACAAACAAGTTGTTTGAAACCACTTTCAAATAAAAACAAAAGCCAAGAAAGAAGGGAGGTTGCAGAGGTGATTAAGAGTGATCACAAGTATGGAAAGCCATAAATAAGTGCAATCAACTCAAATAAGATGGTGTCTAAGGCCTAGAACACCAAATTCAAGAGGACAATTACACTATAAGCATACAAAACAAAGCTCAAATGAAACTATCAACCAAAAATAGTGCTAAAACAGTCTAAAAACAATCCTAAAACATGCTGGAATTAAGACAAAAATAGCTAGTTTAATATACTAAAACATAGCACAAGCTAGGCTAGTAAGCAACCAACAAGGAGGGGAGGCTAACCCCTCCAAATTTGGACTTCAAAACATGATTTTGGTCACTGAAATAACTCTAAAAAATAGTGTTTAAAAACTCAAAAACAGATTAGTAAAAGGATGGGAAACACAAGGGAAAAAGCCTCCAATACAAGGTGCAAAGAAGGATGAACCACCCCTCAACCTTTAATGGCCTTAAACCCCAAGTTTTAGCCCAAAAATACTGAGTTTTTACTGCCCAAAAGCAGTTGGAAAATAACAAGAAAAAGAGTGACTAAAGCAAGTAAAGAGGCAAGGCTTTATACCTTTGAAAAGGAAAACCAATTCCAAGCAGTAAACTAAGGCAAACACACCCTCAAGAGCTCAAACAAGTCTCTAAGATACCTCAACTCAAAGATGAAGAGGTTTGGTCAAGGGTGTATAGGCGAAGATGAAAGATATGTAGGCTAAAGTGTAGAAATTTGCTAGAGAGAGAGCGTATTGTAGAGAGATAGGAAAAATTTTGCTCAAAAATTTTTCAAACCTTAAAACATGAGAGGGAGGTCTTCTATATATAGAAAACATGAATTTCCATCGAGAACATCTAGCCATACACGTGGGAGCAGATGCAAGCATCTGTGCAAACAACTGGCACAACTGTCACAAAATATCTGTAAAAGACACTGGTGACCGGCCGGCCATCACTGGTGGCTGACAAGCCACATCAGTGGTCGACAACCAAGAGTGATGGCCGGAAGCCCAAAAGAGGTGGCCGGCAGGCCACCAAAGGCTGCAGGCTTGAAGAACCAAGGTTTGGTTAAGAATGAGGAAACAGGGGTGTAGGGTTTGAAGGGCTCAAAGTTGTGACATTCCGCTGAGGACTTCAAGCACTTGACAAGCATGTAGACCCATCATTGGGTGTGCAACCGATGGCGTCCAAGTTATAAGGGCAGTCAAAAATAAGGTGTCTACATAAGCACTTAGTTTTATTTCATTTTCATCCAAACGTTGAAGTACATGGTACTTGTAATGTGAAAAGAAAAAGATGAGTTAGCAAACTCTTAATAAGCTTACAATTGGGTTATTAGGGTATTGTAAATTACAGGGGTACTCTCAGTAAGCTTACCTATGTGAGTGTAGGAGGTGGTGCTGCTTCCTATGAGTTCAAAGGCTTGACTCTAGTACGCTCATGAAACAGGATATAGACACAAGACCAATCCACGTGTCGATTTGTTTGAATACTTGAGGTAACCTGTGTTGTACGTGAGACATGTCTGGTTAGTCGTATAAGATTGCTAGTTCAAAGACAAGTCTACTATGCCATCTTGACTAACTTTGAGGTGTCTTCACTAAGTGAATGATTCAAATTGTAAGATATCTTCACCTATGCGTAAGGCTGCCAAGTGAACCAAGAATCATCATCTGGTATTTTGAAAATGGTGGGGGAATGTTGGGGAATTTTCAAAATGGTTTTCAAATTTTATAGTTTAATTTTTGGGTGTTTTCAAAACCTTCCTTGTTTTTCTTTGGAAAGCTTGAAATAAGCTTAGGAACTTTGTCCCACGTTAGAAAGAGAGAAAAACATCGAGCACTCAATAAAGTGCAATATGGAATATTCCTTTGAATATGGAATTGTGAGGTGAAAGCTAGTATGCATACACCCACACCACAAGGATGGTGCGTCGTACCATCCACACACGCACACGCACGCGCGGTGTGGGCAGTGGGTTATGTGGCATTTGATGGTGCACTTTGCATGGACGCAAAGGTGCAATGAGGGCGCTTTCCTATGTGTATCAGACAAGTTTGAGCAATGACGTGGATCCAACGTGGGATGGGTAACGTGGAATACAGTTAGCTCCACGTGGCAGTGATGTGGCGTCCGTTGGCAACGAGTCAACCAACCGATCAAACGGTTGCGTGTCCGATCTGGAGCGATTTGATCATAGTCGTTGATTGGAGATGCGGGTGATCATATGGATGAGATGGCACCCGATCGTGATCAAGTGTGACAATCAAGGTAGCTATTCGGTGTGAGAATGATCTGCACCATAGATCGTCGATCCAATGGTCAAATCTGATATGCGATCAAGGGACATGACCATTCAATCAGATGTATCAAGGCCTATAAATAGGTTATGAATTCAGCCATTTCATTCCATCCAAAATTCAGAAAGCAATCCTGCAAAACTCTCTCTCTCTCTCTCTCCCCCTTCTTGATTTAGAGTTTTCGATCAAGAGTTTCTTAAGCAAATTTATGCTTTTCTTACTGGTAATCAAGTTCTGCAAATTTGATTATTAGTGTCTTGGTTTTCTTGATTATGTCAAGAGTATTCTAATTTATTATCGTCAATGTAGACACCGATAAGCTTGATCTTTAGATCAGGCTTCATTATATCCTGGAGGCGAATTTACTGTAACCCCCTGTACACCTTTTGCTGAGTGCAAATATTGTCTTTAGGAAAGCGACCAAGTAACGCGACATAAAGCACAAAATTTTCTGTTCGACATAGACAAGATCATCGCCAAGTTTTAAAGACCCAAAGACCAGCAACTGAAGAATTCAAGGCGAATTGTTCTAACAAGAACTAAATTAACCAAAAATGAACTATAAGGACTGAATTAAGAAAAAATAAATTTTAAAGATCAAAGTGAAAATTTACCAATACTTTGGAGGCAAAGCAATATTTATCCTCATTTCATTTTTATCGATTACTGTTAATATATATATGGTATATATTCCTACATATATTAGGTATTGATTTCCTAGATATATTAGGTATTGCCATAGTTAGGTCTCTTATAGGATACTCCTCCTTATAGTTAGATTTCTAGTAGGATACTCTTTCTCAACCTATATATACATGCCTTCTATTGTATAGGACAATTCATTCAATACAATACATATTATTTCCTCTCTCTCTCTCTCTCTCTCTCTCTCTCTCTACTATTCTAACATGGTATCAAAGCTATAGGTTAAGCTCTTGGTGTTCTTCACCTTACTAGCGGGTGGCAGCCTTACCTTAGCCGCCAGCCAGACCTCAACCTATTCTATTGTCATTTTTTCCTTTCAATATCGCTTTGTGATGATCTCTTCCTCTATCCGCTTGTTTATTTCTACCCCAAATATCTCTATCATATATATATATATATATATATTTGCTTGTTATCCTCTTTTTTTTTTTTTTTTGTATTTCTATTCCACTTTCTCTTTCCCTCTGTTTCAACCTCAAATAAGTTTCTATCTTCAAACCTATTTGAGTTTGAGGGGGGTATTATACCAACATCATGGTGAACATGGTTATACACCATCCAAACTCCCTAAGTCGTCTCCCTTGGCGCACTCTCTAAGCCATCTTTTTGGTGCAGATTGCGGCCATCCCAGACATGGTTCGGCCGGATAGTGACAACTTTTGGGCCGTGGTCAAGCCCATTGGCCTCAGGATATCAGAAAACAGGTAGAGGTGCACCATTAGGTCTCCAGAGCCATCGAAGCAGTCGATATGTGGCATTTTAAACCGGTCTGACAATGTCACCGATGAGTCAGTATAACCATCCTCTATGTGTGGAATGGAATTCACACTTTGAGCCCTCTTGAATAGCTTCTCAAGCTTACTGACCTTTAGGCCAGTTGGGTCCATCTCAGATTCAAAAGGTGTATCTGTTGAAAAGGCCGGTGCCTTTGAAATTTGTGATAGAACTGGTAGCGGAACTGGTCCTGTTGGGGCGTCCGTATCTTCCCGGACATTTGTAGTCTCCCCGAGTGGTAGAACTCTAGGTAGGGTTGGGGGTGGATGTGAAGCAGATGCTCCAATTTGCTATTGTAGCTTGGTAATTAACTCTGCCTGTTGGGCCACTACTTCTGCTTGATGTGCAGCCACTTCTGCCTGGCGGGCAGCATCCTGCTACATGGCTTGCATAGTCTCCTGGAGCTGACGCATCATCTCCTCTAAGCCTGCCATATTGTGTTGATCCAGCTGAATAACAGGTGTATCTCCCTGAGGTAAAAGTAGATATCTCAACCCAACTGCGCACAGGTGAGATGGATAATGACCGCTGATCCGAAAACTGTTGAACTGATGATCTGTGCCTGACTGGCCCTTTTACCCTGCCTCTGGCGAAGGAACACTGATTTGCCCTTGAACTGAATCTCTGACCTGACAAAGTCTATCAATACAAGTCCGGTGTACTCGGGGGATATTGGAGCCTTTTGAAGCTATAGTTCTAGGACTACCTATCAAAAGAGAAAATAGGCAGCATCTCAGCCCAATTTCACCTGAACAAATTTAAGCATAGCTGAATGACTGTACTCTTTACTGAATTTTGCCCAAAATTCTGCCTGTAAACTGATACCCTTAGGTAAAACTGATTCCAAAATACTGATGCCCGCAAGCCTGATACCTAAACTCGCAAACTGATACATGCATTCCTGTAGAGGCCAACTCTAAAAGCACATAATCAAAGCAAGTAAGAGCCAAAACACCCCTATGGAGGGGTAGGGTTTCCCTATCCTATTGTCAGGAGCTAGGGTTTCACTACGCACGCAGCGGTTTCAAACAACCTATAATCGGGTAAGTAACCTGTCCTAGCTTGGAATGGTCACTACAGTTTCCAATATGCACTAGGTCGAATGGTCAAAAAGGGTGCCCCGGTAACAACTGGGGTTTGTGTTACCGTCGTGGCAGAGCCCGCAACCGGTCAGCCTTATGGCATGCTTCTCAAAGCAAGCCTCCGACAAACCATTCAGGAATAGCATGCGGCAAACACGGTGTCCTAGGCGCACCAATGCACATACAATGCGAAGAAACACATAAGTGTAATCAAAATAAGATATTATGAGTTCGAGTCAAGTTCTCTAAATCCCCAGCAAAGTCGCCAGAAATTGTAGACGCACCCTCAGGCTTTGCTTCTATAGTTCGGACTCAAATGTCACGGTTCTGAATCTAATCCTGCAAAGTGCAATGCGAGACCGATAAATCACCAAAGAGTCCAAATCCGGCAAATCGTTTTGGAAAACTAACTTTTAAGAAAGAAGTGCCAAACATGGACTGCTTTGCCAGAGACAGAGTCGCCACCTAAATATTTTATTTTGGGAGAATTTAGGAAACCCTGACTCATTGCTTAAGGCCATGTGTCCGTCATCACCAAAGTTGCCTCGGCTCGGGAACTTGGGTACAATTGGGAAAGGTTATCTATGAGCACCCCCGCTCGTCCGATCAAAGATCGGCCTATACTAAGTATGATATCTTGTTTTTGAAAACATATGCGTTCTTATTCCGGTTAATAGCTAGAATTTACTATGTGATGCGCACAACACACAATTATAGACTAGATCGCCTAATTTGGAACAAAGCATTGTATTTTCATTTGTTTGAAAATGGTTTGAAGTTTGCTACTCGCGAGTAGGCTAAAATGCGGATTTCAATGAATTGTCCCAATTCAAGTAATCCAACTTTCACCCACAGGCATTCAGGCAGTTAATCACGTAAGCAAATAGCCTCATGGCAATCATGTTGTTATGGCAATATTAACACACATGCAGTATGCTAAAGCGTAAACACTTACCTAGTACTCCGAGCCAAAACAATAGCTAATTAGTAATCAATGCATGATCCTAGCTATGTTAAGATGCCTAATGCAACACATGCAAAATGCAACTAGAATAGGCTCGGCCATCTAAGAATGGCATGTGAAATGCGACGACTCGATACATGTATTCAAGTTGGAATTGAAATGCTACGCGGTTAGTATGATGCGCCGAGCTCGGTGCATGCAATACAAATGAATGATGCAAACATGCGAGCATAAGGATGCTAATTGAAACATGACCTAAAACTAACCATTGAAAGCAGGTAAGTAAAAGGGAGAAAGACGTGGGGTTGGAAGACATTCACACACTCACGCACACTTATTACAAAATTGGCCCTCTCGACGGAGGGTCTGAATAAATAATACAAACCGAATAAATAATCAACTACCCTAGCTAATTGAACATTACAAAACCCTTAACTAATTTAACAAATTAATTAAGCTATGAAACTAAAGAGGCCGCCGCAGCTTCGCCTCGGAATGATTGAATGATGCATGCTCGATCGCTTCGCTCGGAAACCCGTTGCCATGCCACATGTTGTCTCTGTTTGCACTGTTCTGTACCACTGAAAATTGCACAAGTCCCAAAGATGCTTCCAAACCACTCCCTGAACACTGTGAGATGTCACCGGCCAAGATATAGGAACACCGGCCATGTGGAATTGGTCATCGACCATTTATGAGGATCTCGGCCAACAATGTTTAGTCGATCAACACTGAAGATAGCCGGCCAGCCATATCTTCCTGCAGAATGCTGTTTTACTGCAGTAGAAGACAAACAGAGCATGGCAATGCATTTTCAAGGCAATGTGTGCACAAACACCCCTTATCATGTTTAAGGCTCAAAGGAGTGTAATGCTCGACCCTCGGTCCACCAATTACGCATTCCAATGCATGATGGCCAAAAGAGCCAAGTGTGCAAATCAATATGAAATGAATGCACCAAAACACACATATGCCTCACACTCTATCATGTTGGATCAAGAGTGCCGGCGGCCGAGGATTGAAGCACGTTCGTCACTTCGAGTACGAAACGTCCCTCGTTCCTCGTGTTTGGTTTGACACCCCAAACCAAACACAATGCAATGCATGCAAGTATGCCAAATACAATGTAATGCATGCAAACAATGTAATGTAACATGAGCATGCCAACTCAACGCAATGCAATGCAACCTAAGCATGCAAGCTAAGCTAATGTAACATGAGCATGCAAAGTATGCAACAATGTTTTGTAATGCAACTAGCTAAACATCATGCAATATACCAAATATGCAAACATGATACAATACAAGCATACAAATATCATGAAAGTAACACATGCTCAAATGGACTTAAACCAAAAGGGCAAGCCTCAACCATGCCCAAACCAATGGCCAAAATGGTGAAATGATGGCTTGAAAAGTAAGGAAATGCATGCTCAATGCATTGGCCCATGGCTTAAACATAATAGTACAACTCTCAAACATGATGAAGATGTGACAAATGTGAGAATGTAACAATGAAGCAAGCTTTGAAATTACATTCCAAAGGATGCTAAATCATGAAAATAGCTCAAAGAAAGCATGTCAAGAAGCTTGAAACACAAAGCTAGTCAAGGGCTTTACACTACAACCATACTAAGTAATGCTCAGATGACCTAAAGCACTCAAAACAAACCTAAGGTAGGTCAAAATGGTAGCAAAAACATGCTGGACTCGCAACAAAGATGGCAAGAAATATAGGCTCCTGAATTAGCTCACAAGCAAGGCATAATGGCACAACTCTTAAACACAATTAAAGAGTGATAAATATGAGAGCATGGCAGAAGTTTATGGTCTGAAATTACCTACCAAATGATGCCATATCATGCAAATAACTCAAATATGACATGCTAGGGGGCCCAAAGTGCAAGGCTAGCAAAGCCAAATACACTATAGCTATACAAAACAAGCCTCAAAAGGCCAAGAACAATCAAAATAGTCCTAAAGCATGTCAAAATAATGCTAAAACATGTATGGAGTATAGCCAAGACAAGCTAGCATGAAGGGCTAAAACATCAAGTAAGCTAGGCCAATGAGCATGTTTACACTACACCTACCAAAGCCAAGCATGAGATGACTTCACCAACTAAAATCAGAGTCAAGGCATGTTAAATAATGACCAAAAACATGTTGGAATGGAGCCAACACATGCTAGAAAGATAAGCCAAAAGCTTAAGCATACAAGGCTAGTTTGCAAGGATTACACTATAAGTGTAAAAAGCATGCATGGAGTGAGCAAGACAGCCCAAAATAGAGTTATGGCAGATCTAGAAAGTCACAAAAATGAGCCTTAACAAAGCCTTCAAGAAGTAGAAACACATGCTCTTTTGGAGGGCCATCAATACAAGCAAACAAGAGAAGAGGAGGAGGGACAACCCCCTCCTATTTTGAGCCTCAAAACAAGTTTTCTACTACTGAAATTCCTCTGGAATTTAGTGGTTTTAAGGCCAAAAGATGTTTGAAAAGTTTGAAAGTTAGCTCACAAGGCCTTACAAGCCAAGGAGCAAAAGGGAGGACAACCCCCTAGCCAACCAAGGCACAAACCAAGACTTTTAGGACTGAAAAACCAGAGGAAAAATAGAGGTTTTTGTAGTTCAACACCACCCCAAAAAATAGCCCCAAAGTAGTGTGCAAAGGTGGTGAAGTAATTGTGCAAAACAAATACAAAAGAGGAGAGGTGCTTACCCTTGTAGCACAGCAGCAAAAGGGTTCCAAACTCTGAGTTAAAACCAGCTTTTGGAGCTCAAAATGATCCTCAAAGAACCTCAGCCCAATGGTTATTGAGTTTGATCAAGGATGCCTAGGCAAAGGTGAGGTATATCTTCAAGTATACCTCTTGCATGCACACAAGGTCAAGAAGGAGAACAAGCTTGAGTGAAAAGCTGAACTTTTGCTCTGAAATTTCTAGAGAGAGAGAACTTTTCTAGAGAGAGAGGCTTCTAAAACTTGTTCAAGAAGTTCCTCTTTGAAAATGAGAGATATAGCCTCATATATAGCAAAAATGAGCTCAAGGTCGAAAATATCTGATTATAGGACAGCGGAGCTTGCTGGAAATAGCTGGAGGAGAAATATCTACCAATTCTGGGCTTTCTGGACACTTCTGGCTGACCGACTATCTTTGGTGCCGACCGGCCATCATTTTTGGCCGATAAGGTTCACTTTTGGCCGACCTATGGCCGATGCACTTCCATAGAGGCCGATGGAAAAAATCAGTCCTGGTCCCTGACTTGAAGCAAGCATAATTCCTTCATCTGGACTACTTTTCAGGTCATTCTTGAGCCTAAACTATAGCCCCAGAAGTCTTCTTTCCAAATTTGGCAGCCTTAACTCAAAATCCCATTTGTGCTAAGAGATATCCCTCTTTTAGTGAAGGTTTCTCAGTTTCAATCCAACCGAAATGATGCCCAACTTCAACCAATCATATCTCCCCTATCCGGATATGGCTTTAGGAGATTCTTAAGTGAAAAATGAAGCCCCGGAAGTAAGATTTCCAATGATGGTGGCCTCATAGCTGAAATCCAAGTATTCAAAAGGATAGGCCTAATTTAGCGAGGGTTGCTCGACTCTCTCTTAGCTATTCATGCCCATCTTCTTCTCCAACTAGGTTTCTTCCCTCTTCTCCTCTTTTCTTCAACTCCAAACCCCTAAGCAAGGTGTTTTGAAAGATTTTTCAGAGATTTCACCTCTCTTTCATTCATTTCCACTTTGTCCTTGCTTAGTTTACCGAAAAGCGCAACATTTTAACGAAATGCGAGCGTCGGAACATCGTAGGAACCTATTTTCAAAAATGTTTTGAAAGAGAGGGTTTTAAGGTCTAAAAACCATTCACAATAGTTTTGGTCCAAAAAGGGTGTGAGGTTTGGATTTGACTCTATCTTTGCTGAAGAAATCGAACCCTTGCACTGCACAACTTTCACCACCAAGTAAACCATCAGTGGTGCCCAAGTCTTAAGGGCGGTCAAAAACGGGGTGTCTACAACTCCCTATAAAGCCATCTCCTTTGGCGCACTCTCTAAGTTGCCCCATTGCTGCTCCTTGGCACACTCTCTTATAAGCTGCCTCCTAGTGCACTCAATCATCTATTACCATCATCGTTCAACACCATGTCATAAGTTATGTGTGTGCTACACTTGCTGGTTCAACACACGTTCTCTACATCGGTTCGGCATGACCCTTTTAAACTGTCTCAACATTGATTCCGGTTAGCCAATCTCTACAACGGTTTGACATAACCCTGTAAACTGTCTCGACATTGATTCTGGTTAGCTCCTACAACAGTTTGGCATGACCATAAACTATCTCCTGGCATTAGTTCCGACCTTTGATCTATTTCAAGCGCCCTTGCGCTCCCGTTTGGATTTTGCAATCTGTTTGCCTTTGATTTTATTTAGTTTATTTCATGTTTTAGTTAATCTCTCCAAACTCAAGATGTTTATCTTCCTTAAGTTTGAGAGGGGGTGTTAATGTATATATGGTATATATTCTTACATATATTACATATTGATTTCCTAGATATATTAGGTATTGCCATAGTTAGGTCTCTTATAAGATACTCTTTCTCATAGTTAGATTTCTAGTAGGATACTCTTTCTCAGCCTATATTAACAAGCCTTCTATTGTATAGCAATTCATTCAATACTGTAATCAAAGTATAACGCAGCGGATAAAAAAATTTTAACCCATACCTTAATGACAAAGCCTGAAGCGAAGAATCTCGTGGGTAAATCACATGCTTCTAGAATGTGAACAACAAACCCAGTAGTGGAGTGATACTACAAAATGAGTATCACCCACACAAGTCACAGTGCAAAATGGCTTGATTGTTGTTTAATGGGAGAGAGTCAGTATGGGAAAAACATACGTTGTTTCCTTATACCCATATCCCATATATCATATCAGATATATATTATAAATATATCATCTATCCATATCAGTTGCTATGATAGATATAGATATCATAAGTGGTTATTCAAATAAGTTTTGAATTCAAATTCAAACTTATATGGATAAGGTTCAAATGGTTCAAAGGGTCATGCCACATGGGCATCCAATTTCTAACAAATACAATACATATTATTTCCTCTTGCTCTCTCTTTCTCTACTATTCTAACAATTACATTGTTAGATTTTCTTTTTGGCCTTATATTGCTCTTCATCTATTTTGGTCAAGTTGTAGTTTGTTACTCATTTTGTTCCATTTTTTCTCTACAATGACAAAACTTGGTGAAAAACAATCATTTAATGGGATGGACACAAATTGGATTGATTCGATTTTAAAGTAAATCAAGAATTGATCGTTAAATTTATATAATTGGATCAAAATCAAATTATAGAAATTGGTTTGGCTTATTTCGGTTCTATAGTTCTAGAAAATTTTGGGGGTCTTTGGGAAGATGGTTGGGCTAAAATAGGTCACTAAAAAACAAAATAGGCTAAAATAGTTAATAAGACAAAATATCATAACCAACACATAATCATTTCACTTCTCACAACCATCAAATCAACTATAAAAAAAATAAAAAAAAAATCAACCAACTTTCAAAACAGCTTTTTTAGCCAAGCTAAAATACCAAAATTGTCAAATAGCGAACTAAAATAATCAACTTCCCAAACAAAGCTTTTATATAATAAAAAATATGACATATTTTATAATACTAAACAAAATAACAACAATTAGTATAGTTAGATTGTTTAGAATTTGTCAATTTCAAAATATTTAAATAATCCCAGGGGTTGGTGTTGTGGTCAAGGCCTGGGACTTCGGGGTATACTTCCTCTGTGTCAGGTTCGAAACCTTTCAGGTGCAAACAATTTCTTGCAATTAGTCCATACTTTTGCCTCAACTTCAATTGGGTTCTCTCCTAATGGACAATGGATTAATCTCCCAAATTAGTTGGTTGGGTCACTTATTGAGTTATCACGAGCAAAATCCGCTTTACCCCTTGTAGTTTAGGCCATTTGCACTTTACTCGCTATCATTTGTAAATAGCCACTTACCCTTTGTCGTTTTGGACTAAAGTGCAGCATTAATACTAGTGACAAAAAATGTAAAATGACCTTAATACCCTTATTCTTATTTTCTTTCTTTTTCTTCTATTTTTTCATTATATCCCTTTGTGAAAAATGATTTGTAGCTCGAACTTTAGCCCCTCAAATGGCCCAAATGAGCTAGTACCCTCTCTCTCAATTTTGGGCTCACACGCATAGACCCTTTGTCTCTCCTCTCTATCTCTCTCTCAAACATAAAGTCTCTGAAATCTTCCTCCTCTCAAATGCCAAACCTTCTTTCTCTCTTTTCCTCCTTTCAAACGCAGACACTACCTCAAACCTCTCTCTCTCTCTCTATCTCTTTCTTACAACTTCGCCTTTATCAAATCAACGCTGGAGCCATCGGAGTCCACAAACTGGTAGCTTCCTCTCCAACGCCGGAACTGTAATGCCCTAAAAATTAGCATCAATTTATTAATTACCAGTCCATTATTATCATTCAATTCCATAACCTTAATAAATTTACCAGTAAATAAGGATAACAAATTATAAATCAAAAGCCTATCTATTTCTCGCACATCAAATTATAGTGCAAGAAACTATAAAAAAAAAAATTGTCAAATCGCCCTAGAGACTTACACATTTTAAGGTTAAGGCCCTTGATCACAAAGAAAATAAAATTCCATCTTGCAGGTAAGCTCATAGCTAAAACATATAACATCAAAAGAGCTTCAGTGCTCCATCTAGAACTTCATATACTTCTCAACGAACGAGTCACACTTTGATCACTTGAAATTTAGAAATATCCAACCCATAAAATGAGAGTGAGCAATGACGCCTAGTAGAAAATAAACTTGACACATTATAAATATATATATATATATATATAAATAAAATGCTCATGTTAGTTATATTCATTCAACACATCATAATATACAAGTCTTGTGACTTTGATGACATTCAATGCTCGATATAAACTATAAACCCACGATTGACTCAACACTTGGTCCTTAATTCTCCTTGAGAACATCCCTTTTTCCTTTCTTTTATAAAATCCCAAAATACATCGCATAATGCCCCCACATTTATCAGTCACCAAGCACGGAGGGCAATTGGGCACCTTCTACATTTCTGAAAATACCTCCACATTTACCGGCCATCAAGCACAGAGGGGCAATTGAACCGCCATTACATTTAAAAAAAAAATACCTCCATATTTACAAGCCATTGAGCACGGAGAGACAATTGGACACCCAACACATTTATTCAACAGCATTCCCCAAATTTACCGACGTTAAGCACGAAAGAGAAATTGGGCACCTTAACAATATACCAATGACATTTCCATATTCTCCGGCCTCCGAGCATGGAAGGGCATTTGGGCACCTTAGCACACACAACACATTCTAAATATACACACATCCAATTACACAACTCAACACTTAATCCAACATCTTGTGAATGCAATGCAATGCAAGAGTTCCTAATATTGTGACTTAACTGAAGTCCAATTCAATCACACACAACATCAATCCAACAAATACAATATGAAATAGATATATATATTTTCGTGTCCCCAAGTCAACCGAGCAATCAATTTTAATTATAAACCAATTCATACATCAAACCTTTCAACATCTTCTGGATTTCCACCCAAAACAACTTCCTTAAATCCTCCATTAACATCATCATAACACCAATCTCATTCCACATACGGATACTCAAAAAGATTAATCGAAATTTCAACATATAGTACGATTTTAATTCAAAACCTCATTTAAAACTAAAATCCCAAATCTAGGGTATCAAGAAAATTGGGGGTTTTCCTCATTTCATCATCAAATCCAACAATCATCAAATATTTCTTATTAATATCTCAAAACAATCTAAATATTTCAAAATTTTAAGTGAAACCCCCATTTTTAAATATAAACATCTTTTAATCAAAAAATTCAAACTCAAACCAACCCATATTTCCCATAATACAACATAATCAATGAAATCATAAATGATTAGAGTTAAGAGAACAACCTACCTTAAGAAAGTGAGCAAACAGCGAAGACCCAAGTAAGAACTCCAACGAATTCACAATCCAATTCATCAAGAGAAAGATCTTCACTCCTCCTTCACTAATCTTGCATGATCTAAAGTGGATCCTTGGTGTAATGAGATGAAATCAAAGGTTTTGTGGCTAGGGTTTTCTAACATGAAGAGGTGGGGGAGAGAAAAGTGAGAGAAAATGCACAAAAAATGGGTTTTATACTTGCTGATCCTGAATAGACTGCTCGAGCGACCACTCTTGCACTCGAGCGAACACAACCAACTCTCAAAATCTCAAACCTGCAAACAAAAGTATCGGATGCCTCGAAAGACAGCTTGAGCAAACACTTCTTCGTTTAAGCGACGAAGTGAAATTTCCAGACCGTTATAGGAGCCCTCCTCTCCTATGTCTCTGTTGGGTTCTTTCAAGGAAACGACAAAGAGAGTGATGTGAGGATGTAGAGGTTACTGGAATTTCTAGGTTTGGTGAAGATTTTCAAACATGTTTGGCTTTGTATGATACTTTCCCCTACAAATTTGCCTCTTATTTTCTCCCTCTATCTATATATATAGCTATTTATGTGTATGAATGATGAGTGCAAGAAAGAAGAAGAAGACAAAGGGGTTTCGAGTTTGGATTTGAATTCGAAGGATAAATAAATCTGAATGTATTAATGGGTATGGATCTAAATGTTCTGTCACAAAATAAAAAAAGGCAATTGAACTAAGAAATCAGTTGTGTGTTAAAATTTTGTAGCAAAACAAATTATGTTTCTCTTTGATTTCATTATCAGTTTCTAACTACTTCAATCTTCTCGGGATCAATTTGTCTTCAACAATCTTAGTGGTGCATTTCCTTCACAAGTCTGTGAAATTCCAAGCTCCTTTACAATTGGGATTGAGAAAGAGAGGAGAGAGAGAAACAAAGAGAGAGGAAGAACTTCCAAGCACAAGTGCAATCACATCGTCCATGTACAAGTGTGTAGCTTCGTTGACAGTGGAGATTCCGAAGAGAGGTGGGTAGTGTTCTACCCAAGTTGGTGGTTAGTGGCGGTCGTCGGTGAACACCCAAGTCAGTGGTGGTCATCGTCATCGGTGAACATCGAAGTCGGTCGCTTGACACTAGGTCTCAAAATCACGTTCCCCTTTCTCTCTTTGACTTTGTTTTCTCTTTTTTTTTTTATTTTATTTTATAAACACGTGGGTTTCACACATGGTTATAGAGGGTTTCTCACTCTCCTCTCTCTTCTCTTTCTTTGTTTTATAATCTTGTAATCACATTTGGGCCATTCGAGGCAGCAAAAATTTGAGTTACCTAGCAAAACTGCTCTTCTATTATATAATTTCTTCTCATCCCCTCCCCTTCACCCCTTTCTCTCTTTCTCTCTTCCCTTTGCTCTGCAACTTCTACTTTTCCATAATACACAAACAATTAAAACCAATCTATTCTCAATTTGCAGACAATAACTTTCACTAATTGTCACACCCCAAACTCGGGTATGCTCGGCCGTGGCCCACAAGGCCTTAACCAAAGGCACACGTAAGCCTAAACATGAATCCATAACCACATTGAACAACTATACAATAGTCCGATAATAAATAACCAAACTCAATCCAGTGACATACCACAAGTATAAACGGAAAAACCAACCGTAATCAATACCATTCAAACTTATAGGATATAAACAGCCCACATATCAAAATAATCCTAAATGAACCTCAATAAATATATATATATATATATATGCACAAACTTACATAACAATCTAAAACAAAATAAATGAATGTCCTAGAAGTCCATGCAATTGAGTCCCCGCTACGCCACGACTCCACTCTAAGTCCTTTTAACACCTAGAAATGATAAAAAAAAAAAAAAAAAAAAAAACTAAGTCAGCTAATAGCTCAGTGAGTAGCAACATGGATAGTAAATACAGTTTTGAAAACAAGGTTCAATTCCAAAATAAGATATGTATCACCGAAACTAGACTGGTATATAATTTTGATAAAGATTATCAGTTTCAAAAGAAGGTTCCACAGTTCAACAGTTAAAATACTCATGTCTCTCAAGAACATGATAAATGACATTTTCCACTTAAAACATATTACAACATGAACACCAATAATTTTCTAAGTACCAAGAATAACAAGTAACATGCCACAAAGGTCTCAAGGTAATAAGCCCGTTGAATCCAATATCAAACCAAGAGTCATCCTCAGGGTGGCAACCCGAGTCTTTTCTCTAAAACGATCCGATTAAAAGTCACCTAGCCTAGCCTAGGTCTTTCCCTTACAATCGTTAAACACTAGAGTCATCACCGCCCAACTCGAATCAGTTCCCTAGTGGCTATAGTCACCATACACAGTGGAATAATTTCCCTGGACTAAAATGTACATATGGTCCCGATAATCAATAAAATTCAGTTTCGCAAAACATGGTAGTTCACCATTATAAACATGAGACCATAAACAATAGTTTACAGTATGCCAAGTTTACACATGTTTCAGAAATAATTTAATTCCATTCATACTATAATAATTTATCAAAATAGTTTAGTCCTAAAACAACAATTAAATTTTCCAACAGTTCAGGGTAGGGGAACATTTATAAAAATATGTAGCATGCAACTACTCACCTGGAAACAGAATAATGTAATCCTCGAATAGAGTATAAAAGTTCAACTAGTGCCCTGAACCAAGTATGAAAACTACACATCACTACTAATTTAAAAATATTAAAGAATAAGAAACTAAGTAACCCCAACCTAAAGTGCACTAACGTGGCTCAACCCAACTCACCATTACTCTTAAATATTACCTAAGCTCATGTTCTTCAAGGTCTAAAATCACCCAAGACATGGGTTCAAATCGAAACTTAATTAAAAGTAACTTTAAGATAAAACAGAATTTTAAACAAGTTTTTAAAATCTATTCGTTAACTTTGAAAATTACAAAACCCAATCCATGCTATTTGAAAATTTTCAAAACCCTCTAGATATCAACTAATATATCCTGAGTTTCAAACCCAATTGGTTTTACTTGATTTGCTTATCAAAATAATTATTTACAATTAATTATGCCCAAACAGATTGTTTTCTATAGCACTTTAAAGAAATTAATGGTTCTCTTAGTATACATGAGCAATCAACACAAGGCCAAAAATGTAAGAAACTAGACTCATAACCAGTTCTAATGACACTAATTTGATAATTTTCGGATTTATATCCAAAGAGAACGACACTTTCAAAGTTACTGTTTTACACCAGCGTTCTGGACAAATTTGAACACACAAGTTAATATAGATTTTCACTCCCAAAAATTATGAAAAAAATTTTGATATACAATTCAATATGTAATTAATCTACAATACAAATTTCAGTTCAAAATTCACCTGTTTGATATGATTCCTCGATTTTTGAAGTTTGTGGTTCTGTATAGAATTTTTAAACTAAGAATTACACTCATTCTTTACACACAATTTATTTCCTCAGGTTTCTTGACAGTGTAAATATATACAAATATATACACCTACAACCTCCCCACCAATGAATTAAATAATAATAGAGTAAGGATAAAGAACAAAAACAAAAAGGAAGAAGAAAGATTAATACCTACCACACACCCAAATTGTATTAGGCAACCTAGGGTTCCGATATAAATATCTAACCAAAAGGCTCTAAGTTATTATCTTTTGTTTTATTTTATTTTCTCTATCAATTAATTTAAATAACAAACAACTATTACTAGATCAAAATATACTGACTATTTTGCCCCCTATTTTTTTAAATAATAAATCTTACCTCTAAATTAAAGACTTTTACCATAAATTTACTTTAGGTTTAAAATTAATTAAAAGACCCTCCAATAATATTTAGTTTGTACTTAAAGATTCACAAGCAAAATATTTGAGATTGTAAAATAATTATTACTTAATTATTTATTTGATTTGTAAGGCCTGGGACTTGGGGGTATACTTCCTTTATGGTGTCAGGTTTGAAACATTTCAGCTGCAAACAATTTCTTAAAGTCAATCCATACTTTTGCCTCAACTTTAATTGGGTCCTCTCCTAATGGACGTTGGATTAATCTCCCAGATTAGTCAATTGGGTCACTTATTGAGTTATCAAGGGAAAAATCTGCTTTACCCCTTGTTGTTTAGGCCATTTGTATTTTACCTCCTATCATTTATAAATAGCCACTTACCCCTTGTCGTTTTGAACTAAAGTGCAACATCAATACTGATGACAAAAAATGTAAAATGGCCTTAACACCGTTATTCTTCTTTTCTTTCTTTTCCTTCTATTTTTTCATTCTATCTCTTCATGAAAAATGATTTGTGGCTCGAACTTTAGCCCCTTGAATGGCCCGAATGTGTTGGTACCCTGTCTCTCCATTTTGGACTCACGTTCATAGACCCTTTGTCTCTCCTCTCTATCTCTCTCTCAGACACAAAGTTTCTGAAATCTTCTTCCTCTCAAATGCCAAAGCTTCTTTCTCTCATCTCTTCCTCATTTCAAACGCAAACACTGGCTCAAACCTCTTTCTCTCTCTCTCTCTCTCTCAAACAATTTCGCCTTTATCAAATCAACGTTGAAGCCATCGGAGCCCACAAACTGGCAATTTCCTCTCCGACGCCGGAGTTGTAATGCCCTGAAAATTAACATCAATTTATTAATTACCAATCCATTATTATCATTCAATTCCATAACCTTAATAAATTTGCCAATAAATAAGGATTACAAATTATAAATCAAAAGTCTATCTATTTCTCGCAAATCAGTCATCTTATAAATTACAACAAATTATAGTACAAGAAACTATATAAAAAAAATGTCAAATCACCCTAGAGACTTACACATTTCAAGGTTAAGGCCCTTGATCACAAAGAAAATAAAATTCTATCTCGCAAGTAAGCTTGTAGCTGAAACATGTATCAAAAGGGCTTCAGTGCTCCATCTAGAACTCCACATACTTCTCAACGAACGAGTCACGCCTTGATCACCTGAAATTTGGGAATATCCAGCCCATAAAATGGGAGTGAGCAATGACGCCTAGTAGAAAATAAACTTGACACATTATAAATATATATATAGATATAAATAAAATGCTAATGTTGGTTATATTCATACAACACATCATAACATACAAGTCTTGTGACTTCGATGACATTCAATACTCAATATAAACTTTAAACCCATGATTGACTCAACATTTGGACCTTAATTCTCCTTGAGAACATCTTTTTTTCATTCTTTTATAAAATCCCAAAACACATTGCATAATACCCCCACATTTATCGGCCACCAAGTACGGAAGGACAATTGGGCACCTTCTACATTTCTAAAAATACCTCCACATTTACCGGCCTTCAAGCACGAAGGGGAATTGGACACCCTTTAGATTTTAAAAAAAAAATACCTCCACATTTACAGGCCACTGAGCATAGAGAGACAATCGGACACCCAACACATTAATTCAACTGCATCCCCCAAATTTACCGGCGTTAAGCACGGAAGGGCAATTGGACACCTTAACCATATACCAATGACATTTTCACATTCTAAATATGGACATCCGATTACACTACTCAACACTTAATCCAATACCCTATGGATGTAATGGAATGCAAGAGTTCCTAATATTGTGACTTAACTAAAGTCCAACTCAATCACACACAAAATCAATCCAATGAATACAATATGAAACAATAATTTTCCAAACCCCCTTTTTCCCCCCACTCCTTGACCCCCTCTCAACATGATTGGCCAGTTTTTCTTTTTTCTTTTTTCTTTTTTTCCTTCTCCTCCAATCACCACCCGTCACGTGTGTGGGTGGGTGGTGGGGGTGGTGATTGAAGGGGGTCTCAATCATGACCTCAATATGAAATACATACATATATATATATATATATATTCATATCCCCAAGTCAACTGCGCGATCAATTTTAATTATAAACCAATTCATACATTGAATCTTGCAACATTTTCTGGATTTCCACCCAGAACAACTTCATTAAATCCCCCATTAACATCATCATAACACCAATCTCATTCCATATACGGATACTCAAGAAGATTAATTGAAATTTCAACATATGGTACGATTTTAATTCAAAACCTCATTTAAAAATAAAATCCCAAATCAGGGGTTTCAAGAAAATTGGGGGTTTTCTTCATTTGATCATCAAATCCAGCAATCATCAAATATTTCTCATTAATATCTCAAAACAATCTAAATATTTCAATATTTGAAGTGAAACCCCCATTTTTTAATAGAAACATCTTTTAATCAAAAATTTCAAACTCAAATCAACCCATACTTCTCATAACACAACAAATCAACGAAATCATAAATGATTAGAGTTAAGAGAACTCCCTACCACAAGTAAGTGAGCAAACAGCGAAGACCCAAGCGAGAACTCCAACGAATTCATAATCCAATCGATCATGAGAAAGATCTTCACTCCTCATTCACTAATCTTGCATGATCTAAAGCGGATCCTTGGTGTAACGAGATGAAATCAAAGGTTTTGTGGCTAGGGTTTTCGAACATGAAGAGGTGAGGGAGAGAAAAGTGAAAAAAAATACACAAAATGTGGGATTTATACTTGCTGATCCTGAACAGACCACATGAGCAACCACTCTTGTGCTCGAGCGAACACAACCAACTCTCAGAATCTCAAACCTGCAAACAAAAGTATTCGATGCCTCGAAAGACTGCTCAAGCAAACACTTCTCGTTTGAGTGACAAAGTGAAATTTCCTGACCGTTACAGGAGCCCTCATCTCTTATGTTTCTGTTGGGTTCTTTTATGGCAACGAAAGAGAGAGTGATGTGAGGACATAGAGGTTGTTGGAATTTGTGGGTTTGGTGAAGATTTGCAAACATGTTTGGATTTGTATGATACTTTCTTCTGCAAATTTGCCTCTTACTTTCAATCTCTATATCTATATATATAGCTATTTATGTATATAAATGATGAGTGCAAGAGAGGAGAAGAAGACAAAGGGGTTTTGAGTTTGGATTAGAATTCAAAGGATAAATGAATCTGAATGTATTAATGGGTATGAATCTGAATGTATTAATGGGTATGGATCTGGATGTTCTATTGCAAAATAAAAAAATGGGCATTTGAACTAACAAATCAGTTGTGTGTTAAAAATTTGTAGCGAAACAAAGTATGTTTCTCTTTGATTTCATTATCAATTTCTAACTACCCCAATCTTCTCGGGATCAATTTGTCTTTCAACAATCTTAGTGGTGCATTTCCTTCACAAGTCTATGAAATTCCAAGCTCCTTCACAACTAGGATTGAGAAAGAGAG
Organism: Camellia sinensis; assembly: GCF_055761805.1. Classification (NCBI taxonomy): domain Eukaryota; kingdom Viridiplantae; phylum Streptophyta; class Magnoliopsida; order Ericales; family Theaceae; genus Camellia; species Camellia sinensis. The sequence goes on along the minus strand of NC_138971.1, from coordinate 119,645,213 downwards.
GAGAGAGAGAGAGAGAGAGAGAGAGAGAGAGAGGAAGAACCTAAAAGCACAAGTGCAATCACATCGTCCATGTACAAGTGTGCAACTTCATTGGCGGTGGAGATTTTGAAGAGAGGTGGGTAGTGTTCTACCCAGGTTGGTGGTCAGTAGCGGTCATCAGTGAACACCCAGGTCAATGGTGGTCGTCGTCATCGGTGAACACCTAAGTCGATCACTCGACGCTAGGTCCCAAAATCATGTTTCTCTCTCTCTCTCTCTCTCTCTCTCTCTCTCGCTCTTCTCTTTTTTTATTTTATAAATGTATGGGTTTCACGCATGGTTACAGAGGGTTTCTCACTCTCCTCTCTTTTCTCTTTCTTTGCTTTATAATCTTGTAATCACATTCAGGCCATTCGAGACAGTGAAAATTCGAGTTACCCAGCAGAACTGCTCTTCTATTATATAATTTCTTCTCCTGCCCTCCCCTTCACCTACCTCCCCTCTCTCTCTCTCTCTCTCTCCTCTCCTCTTTGCTCTGTAACTTCTACTTTTCCATAATACACAAACAATTAAAACCAAAACCAATCTATTCTCAATTTGCAAACAATAACTTCCAACAATAGTCCACAAATTAATCTTGACAAAACAACCCAAACAAACCCCAAAATATGTCTAATTCATCCCAATCCCTAAAACCCCAATTCATAGAAATTCGAATACATATATAAACTGAAGATGAAAAGAACAAACAAACAAACAGACCTTGATCAAAATTGTATCACTGTAGAAAAGCAATAAAAACAAACCCCAAAATCTACCTAATTCATCCCAATCCCTAAAACCCCAATTCATAGAAATTCGAATACATATATAAACTGAAGATGAAAAGAACAAACAAACAAACAGACCTTGATCAAGATTGTATCACCGCAGAAAAGTAATAAAAACAAACCCCAAAATGTATCTAATTCATCCCAACCCTAAAAACCTAATTCATAAAAATTCGAATAAATACATAAACTGAAGATGAAAAAACAAACAACCTTGATCAAGATCGTTTCGCCACAAAAAAGCTGCAACTTTTCCATGATAGCATCGTGATAACAAATTGACAGCCGCGTAGACAATGAGTCGATTGAGGGACTTCTTGCGCTCCAAGATTGCGATGAAAAAGTCCTTCGCTCCTAAAAATCCATCCCCTCTCGATGGTGTCACTGGAATCTATGGTGTTGTTAGAATCTATGGTGTCGCTAGAATCAATGGTGAGCTGTTGCATATGATCACTCTGTTGAAAAAGCTTCAGGAATAGCTTCGTGGTTGGTCTAGGGGCGCCATGTGTCATGCCCTCACCAATCACAATTCACCATGCCCTCTCATATTCCACAATCACTTAACACAAAATCGTAAATTTTACCTCTTCCACCAATTACAACATTGTTGAGACATCACATAGCAGTACCCCAAGACCAACCAATAACTTCTCCAAGAGAAATGTCTTCTTTTTTTTTGTCTCCCTCATTTTGTTGAGGGGACAAATTAGCTCTTGAATCACTTTAGTGAGACAGGTGTCACACTTTGGAGGATCACTTCATAAGATCACTATAGAGGATCCGACAAATGTGTCTTTTTACATCATATTTAAACTTTTAAATTAATTTTTTCCAATACCTACTCTATTTTTCATCATCTGTATGTCAAATTCTGTCAATTTAGACAAAATAAGTAACAACAGGAAGGTAAATTGCAAAACAACTAAAAATCAAATGAGGGATAAGTGCTTATTCCCAAATGATATGAGGTAAAGTGCAAATGATCTAAACCATAGGCGGATAAAGCGGATTTTGTCCAAAAAAGACTAATGCTCAAATCTTACTGTTAACTTTTGTATTCTTATTTTCATATACAAAAATATTAAAAAATAATAAACAATTTTAGTTCGGTTTGGTTCAATTTAAAATCGGAATCGAACATATTTGAAAAGTTTAACTTTTTTTCAAAATCATAATAATAATCAATATTTGACCCTTATAATGAAATAAATTTTAAATTTTAAAATTTTAATTTATTTTCAATCTGATCTATGTATCTATTTTTGTTAAGTTGACGAAAATAACATATTTTGATTATTAAATTCAATGAAAAATAGTATTTTCAAGATTTTATATACATTTATAGTGACTTTAATAATTAAAATATATATATATATATATATGTTAATTTTGCTTAACCGAAATAGGTTGATGGTTTATATTAAAAACAAGGGTAAATTACAAATACACGTCCTGAGATTTGATTAAAATACGAATCGTCTCCTGTGGTTTTGAAAATTACATTCCACCCCCTGAGGTTTCTAATTTCATAACAAATCATCCATTTTATTAATAAATAATCAAGTCAATTAACAGTTTTTAAAGATGTTAAAAATATGTTTCAATTAATAATTTAGGTAATTTTATTATTGTATAAAAGAGCAATTATGAATTTCATTTTTTTAGTTAATTCGGTTAAATAAAAAATTCTAATATGGGGTATTTTTAATTTTTCAAACCACGGGAGCAATCTGTATTTTAAGCAAATCTCAAGAGGTGTATTTGTAATTTATCCTAAAAAAATTTAAAAATTAGAGTTTAAATTTATAAAATTAATAATTGAGAGTTTATTTTGTTATATATATATATATATGGAATTCTGAAATGGAAATATGGACACTTTTTATATATGGAAATACTTAATACTGTGAATCTGCTTCATATAAATAGGTGTATATGTTAGATATATTGAATAAGAACACACGCTTGAAATAGAGATTTCTTAACAATGGTGTCTTCCCTGAAGTTTTTCTTTACAATTCTTCTTCTAAGTTTTGTTGGCAAAGGTAAGACTCTTACTGCCATCTCTCTCTCTCTCTCTCTCTCACACACACACACACACGTACACACACATTGATCATGTTCGATTGAATCACTGACAAAGCCTTTTTTAATCGGACTGTATAATTTTTTTTCAAATTGAACTTGTTACGCAATATTCTCATTCTCAATTCTATAATATGTACAGCAATGTTACGTATATTAAAATTTTTACTAAAAATATATATGTCCAAATATTATTGGATGTTTGGATTTTTCAAAAATAATTTTCTAAATTTTCAATCCATATTTTATTATTTTTAGTGAATTTTAAAAAAAAAATTACTCATTGTTTTTTGTTACCTATAGGTACAAAAATTATGCAAAAATCTTTCAATTTTTTTTTTTTAATTTTTTAAATTTTTTTGTCGTCAATGAATTTTTGTAAAGATTTTTGTATAAATTTTATACATTTTAAGTTTACCTAAATTCTGTAGATCTAAAGAGTAAAAAATTTGATTAAAATGTTCAAAAATTCATTAAAAATAAAAAAATACTAATTGAAAATTAACAAAAAAATTATATTTAAAAATTTCAAACCAAACAGAGTGATTTCTTTTTTGATAAACAATCCTATTTGGCCTCTTATATTTTTAGTAAAATTTTTAGTATTATTAGAATTATTCATATATATATATATATACATATGATTATGGATTCTGTCCCCAAATATCTTCACACCCTTGTTTCAATTTACTCCTAATCATTAAATTATGTAAAAATATCAGAACATGTAAATCTAAAGCATAATTTAATAGTTAATTAAGAAAGATTTATATGTTAAATATGTGTGGTAATATTTCCTTCCTTTTTGAATAAGTCTTGAAACCTACACTTATTAATTCAGATTTTTATGAGTGAGTAATTGTGTGATAGAGATTAAATTTATGTAGTATGAGATTCATAAATAAATAAATCTTGAATCACAACATGTTAATTTTGGACAATAGAGTTTACTATATGATTGAGATTTTTTTGTGTGCTGTATGGGCCAGGGGTAAAGCAAATACTTGCCACCCAATGTATTTTCATTACACTTTCTGTATTTCAAATTTGTGCCCCCAAAGTATGTTATATATGTATTTTACCATGATGACTGTAAAATCAAATTATACAAAAATATGAAAATGTACACGTTAGCATGTTGGGGCGCACCAAAAATACTTTTATTCCTGATGTTTTTATTATTTCATCATGTCGACATATTCTTCTTTCAAGTATTGTTGGCAAAAGTAAGGTTCTTATTTTTTTCACAAATTCTTTTATATATATAATCAGAGTGTATATGTATATATATATATGTGTGTGTGTGTGTCATATATGTATTTTATCATATATATATTTTATCATAATGACTCCAAAACTAAAATCACACAAAATATCGAGAATGTGCAGGTCAGCGCAAAGTGATCATTCTGTTGATATTTTTATTATTTTCACCAAAAATGAACTTTATCATATTAACATGTGTATATTTATTATACATTTTGGATTTAATTCTATGAAATAGAGTTACTCATAGTTGAAAATTAAATTACAGGTTTAAGCCAAGTATGTAGCTTGGACAATCTGAACATAGATCAACATCGAACGGATAGGATAATACAAGGTAAACCAGAATGGAACGTGACAGTGATCAACAACTGCAACTGTTCGCGACAAGGCATGGCTTTGTCATGTGCAGGATTCAAAACAGCTGAACCAGTTGATCCTGCAATTTTTAAACCGATTGACAATGGACTATGTGCCGTCCTTCCAAACAAACTCTTGAAACCTCATGACACTGTCAAGTTCGCCTATGCTTGGGACCCTCCTTTTATTATGTTCCCTCGGAGAGCTACCAGTGTTTGTTGATCAAAATGATCAGTATCTTTCTATCTAACGACTATTTATCTATGCAATAATAAGAAGTTTGTTATTATTGAGTTTTCAATTAGAAGTAACGAGTATTTGAATGTCCAAAATGTTTTCAAGTTGGTTTTGGTTTCTGGGCTTGTTCATATGCAATTATCAGTTGTTTCTCATGGCCAAAGAAAGAAAGAAAATAATTGCAATTTTTTCCATTTTCAAGCTTTTTTTTCTCACATTTTCTTTATATTTTAAATTCTTATTCAAATCTATGATTCAAACACAATCTTTTTAAGTATTTTAATGTAGCAAATAACTATATCGCAAAGAAAAGTATGTGGAGAACTTTCAACTAAAGAAAATCTTTTTCTACATACCATAACAAGTTCAGGGCTTTAAGCAAGCCCGGCCCTAAGTTATTAGGGACCTATTTTTTTAAATTAGACCCTCCATATTTCATTACCTAAAAAAAAAAATGTTTAGATAAAACAAAAAGGATAAAAAATTACTTCTATTGCATTACAATTTAACAAAATTTAGATAACAAATATATATATATATATATATTAGTTGAATCGAATCTTTATTTTTTAGCTTATTAATGCTATAAGAACTAAAATTAATAGGGGGTAAGGATGAGAATTTTCGACACAACTCAAGCAATATATAAAATTAGCAAGTTAGGGTTGACTATTTTTTCAACATGAATCCAAGCAATATAACATGAATTATATTAGTTATATATTTTAGGGTTTGTCTGGCATGAAGGTTGGGTTGGGACTATTTTAGTCACAAAAAGACAAAATAAGCTAAAAAGTCAATAAGACAAAATGTCACATCTAAATCATAATCATTTCATTTTTTTCTCTCACAAAAGTCAAAAAAACCAAAAAGCTCGTCCTAAACAAGACTTTTTAGCCCTAAGCTAAAATAGCGAAAAAAGCCAAAAACTTAATTAACATCCCAAACGAAGGGTTAATGTTCACTAAGGGATGCCATGACATTTTTTTAATATTTTATTTAACTCTATCTAACTGAATAAAAAAATATGCAAAATAATAATTTAGGCTAATATCTTTTTTTTCATTTGAGATATGTATTTTTTTGTTACCTATTTTAGAGTCAATCTAGTAAAAAATATATAGTAATAAGGTACAAATTTTTTAATTAGAAAAATGCAATTGAATTAAAATCAAACCTTTTATGAATAATTTCATTTAGTAGAAATAAATTTTATAAAATTCAACTTATGGAAAAAATTTTAATCTCTCCATACACTTGTTAAGTTATTTCTAACTAAAAGTGAAAGTTTTTACATTAAATATCAATCGGATACGAATTAAAATAACACCATACGACAGCATGAAAATAAATTAATTGAGTTAATATTGAAATAATTATGAAATAACACGACATTGTACACTCTCTTAATCGGGGATCCTAAATTTTGTTCAAAATTAAAAATCCGAGGTGACCGCCTTAGTCGCCTCACCTCAAGGTTGGCCCTTTTAAGGAATGTCACCCACACCACAAAGCTCTGCTCTTGCTCAAGGATTTAAGACATATGCTAACATGTCCATGCCGAAGGGCAATGTACACCAAACAGGGCATCACATGAAACAAAAAAGCATCAGATAATCTAGAAACTGGTACCTCTCCCGGAAAACACCCTATATTCCCAAGCCCCATTACTAGGTCAACTTGAAAATAAAAATGATAGGAATTGAGCCAAGTCCACCACAAAACAGTTTACATGTCATGCAATATAGATGTTTAAATCATGTTCTCTGTAATGAAAATGCCATTGATCTCCACTTTAGCTCTGTTTTTACATATGGCGAATCGCCTTTCATTTACAGCGAGAAAGTGTAGCTGATCTTTGTGAAACTGTTCTCACCTGGAAACTCCATGCTACCCTTCAGTACAACTCTAGAATTTCTGAGCTTCCAGGCTGTAATCTGGATTTAAATTTAAAATAAAAATAAATAAAATAATAAATGTTGTATACAAAATAAAAAATCTATATCATTCAAAATAGGGATCAGGAATAGCAGGACTAGACACAAGCGTCTGTGGAAAAGATAAAATCCTAACCTCGGCATCTGCTGCGGAAGAAATAAGTGCATTCAGCTTAAGGGATGTTATGAATTGATGTATTATTATTGACTGATATGTATATATTGATTGTTGTGTATATTGATTTTTTGTATCTGTATATTACAAGTCCTATATATAGAGAGGTTTTGGGAGTAGTAGGTGTAGAGTGGGTGGTGGTAGTAGGTAAAGTGGAGGTGGTAGGTGGAGTGGGTGAGGAGTAGTGGAGGTGTGTAGTGGTAGTGGTAGGTTTTAGTGGTGTAGGAGGTGTACATTAACAGCCCCCCTCAAACTCAAGGAGGATAGGCACTAGCCAACTTGAGTTTGGAGAGAGTCACAAAACAGAAAAATAAACTGATAAATAAAACAGGATAGGAGACACGGTATGGTCGTGTCAGACCGATGTAGCAGACAGTTTATGGGGTCATGTCGGACCGTTGTGGCAGACAGTTTACGGGGTCATGTCGGACCGTTGTAGCAGACACTGTGTGGTCGTGTCAGACCGATGTAGAAGACAGTTTATGGGGTCATGTCGGACCGATGTAGCAGGACAGTTTACGGGGTCATGTCGGACCGGTGTAGAAGACAGTTTACGGGGTCATGTCGGACCGTTGTAGCAGACAGTTTACGGGGTCATGTCGGACCGGTGTAGAAGACAGTTTACGGGGTCATGTCGGACCGTTGTAGCAGACAGTTTACGGGGTCATGTCGGACCGTTGTAGCAGACACTGTGTGGTCGTGTCAGACCGTTGTAGAAGACAGTTTATGAGGTCATGTCGGACCGTTGTAGAAGCTGACCGGAATCAATGTCGGGACAGTTTATGGGGTCATGTCGGACCGTTGTAGCAGCTTGTGGTGGTGCACCAAGGGGGCGACTTAGGGAGTGCGCCATGAGTGACTTATACATGATACTGTGTATAACCCCCCCTCAAACTCAAATAGGTGTGAAGATAGAAACCTATTTGAGGTTGAAACAAAGGGATTGATAAAGCTGGCTGGTGTAGAAGACACTGTATGAGTGTGTATATAGGCTGCCCAAAAGATATACATGGATGTAGATATCGAGCCCTCAAAAGTCGTGCCCTCAAAAGGTGTGTCATCAAAAGGCGTGTCATCAAAAGACGTGCCCGAGTCATGAAAAGGTGTGCCATGAAAAGGCGTGCCAGGTTGTCGGTGTCAAAAGGCGCGCGATGCGCGGGGCTGTCTCTGTGTCATGGTCGTTATAAACCGAAGCGGAGGAGGCAGAAACTAAGACAGAAAAACTGAGAGAAACCTCTGAAAACTTCTTCATTTTGCTGAGAAAGAGAGGTCGTTTTGCTGAGAGAGATAGTCTGTAACACTCTGTTGCTGTTGCCCAGAAAATGGCTTCGTCGTCCCGTGGGCTGCTCACTCTCTTTCCCGATCTCAACGAGTCCACAGGAGAGAGAACTGGTGCGGTGTCCCGTGAACCTCAACCAAACACCACTGGGTTTGCTCCGTTGAACTTTCCGATGCAGTCGGTGGAGCAAAAAATGGCAGTGCAAACGGATGTGGAGGCTAATCAGTATACTTTGAAGGCATGTGTGGAGTCCATGACGGCGGTCACAAACTTGTCGCACCGGCTGCAGAGTAGGACAAATGAGGTGCAGCAATTAAACTCCCAGCTGGCTCTGCTCCAACGCATGTATAAGGATGCGCGAGCAGAGATAAGCGTGCTAAGGGCAGAAAACAAGGAGCTGAAGCGGAAGGCCACCGTGATGTTCCGATTTGGAGGTCCGCCATATGCTGCAGTGGAGGAGCAGGGAGTAGTGATCGTGCCCAGTGGAGTGGGAAACACGGAGGCAACACCGGCAAGGGCCGCTCAGGACGGGGGCAAAAAGAAGAGACCGGCGGAATAGGCGAAGAAGTGAGGTCGATTGATGGCCGGCTGCAGAAAAGAAAACAAAGCTGTTGTTGTTGTTGGTTTTTTTTTTTTTTGTTGTTTTTTTTTTTTTTTTTTTTTGTGTAAAATTATGATCGGGGTGATCCCTGAGATGAATAAAATATGGGTTGTTGGGCAAATTTGAAACGGTTGTTTGTTTGTTTTTTTTTTTTTTTTTTTTTGGAAGAATAATAAGAATAATAAAAAAAAATAAGAAAAAGGTATTAATGGGAAAGCATGCCCTGGTGGGTGGAATAAAAAAAAAATGGGTGGAATAAGGAATCATAAAGTGCATGTGGGCGGTGGGACAAAAGTGGATGTAAATAGTAAAAGAAAAAGAAATAGAAAGAAAAGAAGCAAAAGGCAGCAAAAGTGGCTGAGATGGAGGAAGCCCCTCATTCTATGCCATGAGAGAGAGAGAGGGAGATCGAGTGATTAAAAATGGTGGTGATTAAAAATAAATAAAGAAGTGGAGAAGTGTGCAAAAGTGGACACGCCCCAGTGGATTCACGGTATTCATGGTCTACCTAGCCCCCTCCTCACTTGTGGCTCATCAGACACACCCCTTTGTGAGAGATGTAGAAGACACTGTGGAGGCGGACGATGGAGGCGGAGATGAGGCAGGCGACGACGCGTTGGCCGGTGGTGGAGGCGAGAGAGATGTCGATGATGATGATGTGGCGGTCAATGTCGATATGGGTTTTTCTCCAGTGTTCGCGGCCGTGGCCGTCTCGGACCATGAGGCTTGAGAATCGGGGGTGTTTGATCATGACGGAGTTGCTGATTTCCGATTTGATTGAATCGATGTTGATGGGGTTTTGACGCCGATGAGGCAATGGATGATTTGGTTCATTTCGGGACGCAAGAAGAGTCGGCCTGCTGGAGTCCGTGGCTCGTCTCTCTCTTCTTTGGGTTTAGCCATTGCACAGAGAGAGAGAGAGAGAGAGTGTTTGGTGTAGGTGACCAAGATGGATGAGAAGAACAAGTTGGGGCAGGGTGGTTGATTATAGTGTTGTGTACAAAGGACTGCTTCAAAATGAGATCTGGAAATTGAGAGAGTGACAGCTTCCTTCTGAAGAGAAAGAGAGCCAGAGCCCTCAGCCCATGTGTGTGTTGTGGTGTCTGTGTGTATGGCAGTGTGTGGATCAATATGTGACGCTTCTGCTAACTCTGAATCAAAACAGCGGGAGAGAAGGTATGTGTAGAGGTCCGGCGGGCGGCCAAGGCGAGATTGCCGCCCGCCGGTGAAGCAGAATGACTAGGTTGTTAACCTAGCTCTGATACCATGTTATGAATTGATGTATTATTATTGACTGATATGTATATATTGATTGTTGTGTATATTGATTTTTTGTATCTGTATATTACAAGTCCTATATATAGAGAGGTTTTGGGAGTAGTAGGTGTAGAGTGGGTGGTGGTAGTAGGTAAAGTGGAGGTGGTAGGTGGAGTGGGTGAGGAGTAGTGGAGGTGTGTAGTGGTAGTGGTAGGTTTTAGTGGTGTAGGAGGTGTACATTAACAAGGGAAAAGGTTAGGCCAGTGATTCTTCAGGAGTGAACACCTGCAATCTCGTTTTCATCCTACAAAAAATAAAGTACTTTTTTTGTTGCTTTTTTTTTTTTTTTTTCTTCCCTATTCGAAACTGGCATTCTAGATTTTCTCTTCAACAATAATATCACAGCTTGCTTATATATCATACCTCCTTTCAGCGTGTATGTATCAGAATTTTGGAATCATCCCTGCCAATAAAAATGGGAAACTTGTCTTGAGGGTGGAAACAGACATGTTGCAGCAGGTGGTGGACCCATGGAAGATTCTAAATTCTGTGATTTTTATCAAACATTTGGGAGTGGTCGGTCTAACCCAAACAAAATAAGGTATCTTTGAATGCAACAATAAAGAACACTCGATTCAATTGTGTTATTACATTTAATTAATATCACTCATATTAACCAGAGGACGGTTAAAGAACTTCCAAGCATCCGTTGGTTTGTTTTGTTAGAATACCTCTAAGGTTTTCATGCTGAACCCGGAAACTAAATCTCCAGAAGCTGAGATGAGATATTTGTCATGGCGGGACAAGGAAAAACAAGCCACGGAGTCTTCAGGTTTAGCAAATCATTTTTCATTTGTTTTCCTGCTTCTGGTTCCCATAACTGGGGGCAATACTTTGTTGTTGCCTGCACCATGCAACAATTCTCACAATAATCAACCCTTTTTTTTTTTTCTATTCTATTATGGAAGATGAATAATTTCAGACTAAAGATGGGAAACCTTTACCTTCATATCATCTTGCTACTTCCAGAGCAGATGGATGCCAATATATGCTAATGCTAAAAAGGCCCGTACCAGAATTAGTGTAAATCAACCTCAGAATCTACATTACTCACGAGAGAAGAGAATCAGAAACAACATTTCTTGTTCGGCCAATATAAAATAAGATTGCAAGCTTGTGTGTATATAGAAATGAGTGGAGTAAGTAAAACCTCAACATCTAACATCATCTAACATAAATTTAAAATTAGCAAGGCATAGAAACTGTAGGAGAGGGTTCAAGAAAGGAGTTGGAAAATTCGAAGATCTTCGAAGATCCTTGAAGAACAATTTCGAATTCTCTAGAATATGATGAGAGGCTTAGATTCTTCAATAATCTCAACTTAGGAACACGACAACAAAGGAGATGATGGAGATAAGAGATTGGGTGAAGAAGAAGGCAAAATGGCTAGAGAATAGAATAATGGCAAGGCTCTCCCATTGATCTCCCACTTTCACTCTCAAGGTCGATAATGGAGAAGGGAAATTAGTTCTTTCCCAAGAGTTAAAAATCTCCAAAATCCATCCCTTGTAAAGCTATGGGTGGGTGCTATTTATAGGCACCTCATGATGTAGGATGGAGCCCATGTGCAAGGCACATGGGGGATATTCTCTCTAACCACCTTGTCCGAGGAGGTGACCTCTCCGAGGAGGTGACTTCTCCGAGGATGAGAAAACCCCGAAGAGGAGATCACTCCCTCGGCGAACCCTTCTTCTTAGCCACACCTAACCAATGATCCCCAATCATCCCAAAGGGTCAGGGGTAGTCCCAGAGGACGTCCTGCCGCAAAATATTGCCGAGTCTCATAGACTCCCCCGAGGTCGTGCCACCTCGACCCGGGTATAGGCTAGTTTAACCGAAGAGTGAATTTATCTCCACTCACCGTCCTCGAGATCGGGTCCTTTGTTCGAACTCCATTACGCCCATAGTTCTGGTGCGTAGATCCCGGAAAGCTCCGAGCCCGCAAGTGTTCTGGGACTCATTAACGGAGCGACTTCTAGATTGCGTCTGAATCCGTTCGAAGCCAAGTGTTTCGGACCTCTAGGTTCGTGGATCCGAACCCTTTCGAGTCCGAGTGCCTCGGATCTCTAGGCTTGCTTAATACCCTTTCGAGTCCGGGCCCGAGCAAGTCTCTAGGTTCGTGGATCCGAACCCTTTCGAGGCTTAGAGCTATTCAGCCCGTTTGACGGCGATAAATCCAAGCCCACCATTCTTGGACTTGCGATAAATTCGGGCCTACTAATCTTGGGCTATTGGGCCTAAATAATTTAGTGGGCTTAAATTAGCTCCTCTTACATTTGCCCCTTGCGTGTATGAGAAATTGTAATTTTCTCGGACATGCATAATTTCACCTCATCAGCCATGCTTCACATCATGTCTTCGAGAATATTTGGCCTTGATAAAATCTATGGATAAAAACTGAGGACTCACTGTAAATTACAGAGAAAATTGACAACTAATATTATTATTATTATTTTTTTTGGAACTTTTTTTTTTTTTTTTTTTTTTTTTTTTTTTTTTGGAAAGAAAATCAAAACTTGAATTGTTTAATGCCCCACCAAACCAACCTGGACATGTAATTCATACAGCAACAACTAAATTGCCAAAGAAAATAATAATAATAATAATTTTTTTTTTATTTTTTTTATTTTTTTATTTTATATATATATATATATATTTTTTTTTTTTTTTTTTTTCGAGAATAAACAAATCAGAAAGCTGACCCCCCTTTTTTTACAATATATAAACATATTGCTTTTTTTTTTAGACATTCTCTCTCCAGAGACTTCAAACCCAAAAAATGATTTTTCCATTGGAAAACAAACAGGTCCTATATCATGATGACCCATGTGATTTCTCTCTCTACAAAAGTGGAAACCCACACTTTTTTTTTTTTTTTTTTTTCTTTTTTAATTGGAAAACCGTGAACTGGGATATGCCATGTATCACACCCCTTTTTTTATTCTATTCAAAGATAAGAATAGCAACCCTAATCAATGTAGCCTCTCTTTTCTTTATTTTTTTGTTTTGTTGCACAGCGGCGCCTCTATCTCTAGATCGAGAGACCAACCCAGCACTTCTTTTTTTTTTTTTTTTTTTTTTCTTTAACAAATCAGAGGCTAATGTTGTGCGCTCCTTCAACAAACCAGAGGCTCTATTTACCATCGGTGCTTTACTTCAATTTAATGATGCAGTCCCTCAGAGATCCAGGCCCACCGTAGCTCTGTTCTGCAATGACAGAGGCCGACACCAACTCCTTGCATACACGGCATCTCTTTTATTTATTTATTTTCTTTTCTGTGCTTCATCTTCCTTAAGAAAATAATAATCTAAACTTCACTTCCTCTTTTTGCAGCAGAGTTTCGTTTTGCCTCTACAACAACAACGGGCTATCCTTGCTTGCACACCATTTGCTGCCGCAACTCCGGGTGCGCAACCGCCATGTCCTGCGCCTTCGACCTTCGCCGTACTTCTGTCCGCTGGTTGCAACAGTTCCGATTACAGCCGATGTAGTGACTCAAACCATGGCAAGCTCGTATCAATGCCAGCTCCACTCATCGTCGATGTCCCATTTCAGCCATGTTTTTTTTTAGAGCTCCGAACACACAGATCTCGGTCCTACTTTCACATCTACTGAAGTCCACCACCATTGGTTCTAACCGTGATTAATCAATGCCGACCACGTCGCCGACTCAACGCGGCGTCGGTTTGCCTAGCTTCCTTCCTCATCTACTGCTTCGTGCGCCATTCTCGGCCTACACCGCTTGTGATTGATAACCCGTCTCCTCACTATGCTGCCCCTAAATCTGTGAGTTAAGCACTTGTTGAAAACCCATTTTTGAACCCCTCATTTTGATGGGTTTTGGTCTTGATTCAACAAAGTTCATTCTCTTCATTGCTTTGGATTTGTGAGTGTATGCTTGAAATTTGATTTGGGCTTTTGAGATTTGTGGGCATTGTTGTATACCAATTTTGAACTTGAGATAACGGAAGCTTCTATTGAATCTTGATTTGCATAAGAAATGTAGTCTTGAAATTCATGTTGACAAATCTAACGTAAATAGAATATTTGATGCTTGCCTTGAAATATTGATGTCAATGGTGGAGATGTGATAGGAATGATGTCACGCTTGATACCTTGCGCCAAGACCGAACCAACCTACCATCGGCCTCTCTTTGCTGAAACTCTTCCTCCGGCTTCGGCGGTCCAATGTAAACCACACACGTCGCCCGTTCAACGCGTCGTGTGTGATCTTGCCTAACGCTGTTCAGCTCGTCGTTGGTGTGCCCTCCTGGCTTAGCAACATTTTTCAAAGCTCCGAATACATAGATCTTGGCCTTGCTTTACACTCACTGGTTCCAGCTCCAATTACTGTTGACTTCGACGGTTCCAACGCACACCACACACGTTCGCCCTCTCAACGCAACGTGTGTGGTTGCTGACTTTTCTGTGGTACCAGTGTTGCTTCCGGCTTGAACTTGTCCGACGCCCACCACGCACGTTCGCCCACTCAACGCAATGTGTGTGGTCCTGCCAAGCCTAGCCCAGTCTTGTTGATTACAGTCTGTAAAACCTCTCTGATTTTAACTTGAATTTTCAACATCGGCTTCGGACTTCACCCCTCTAACAGTCCCAAATTTGTGAGTATGAAATTCGGCTCCCTCTTCCTCTTGTTGAATAATAAAGATGATATATTGTTGTTTGTTTAACTTGTGGATGCTTGGGAAATACATAGCTGATGCCAAAATTTTGTGTGACCGTTGTAGTTTTACGTTGGCTAGAGAGGAACCAGCCCGGAGAGACAAAAACTTGATAGTTGCATTTTCATGAACTTGCTCAGAGTAATAAAATTGTTGTAGCTTAAATAGATAATTATTATTTGTTGATGTTGCCCCATTCTGATAATGCCTGAATCATGATCTGAAATTGATATTGTTTGTCTCATTTGTTGGCTTTACTATTTCAGACAAATAAATTCTTGATTGAAATCCATGTCCTCGGGGCCCTTGGAACCCACACTAATGAGAGTAAGGGCTGTTCCTCGGAAGTCCGAACAAAAGCAAGACTGTCCCTCGGGCGTCCGAAGGTAGCACACACCCTACTTTGGCAAGAAAGATTCCTCTGGAAGATAACCGAGTCTACCAAGCTTCTACCAACAGAAGTAAAGACTGTCTCTCAGAAGTCCGAGCAGAAACAAGGCTGTCCCTCGGAAGTCCGAGCAGAAACAAGGCTGTCCCTCGGGAGTCCGAGTGGATGCGCACTTCTACTTCGGCAGCTAATGGAAGCAAAGGCTATCCCTCGGGAGTTCGAGCAGGAGACAAGGCTCTCCCTCAGAAGTCTAAACAGAAACAAGGCTATCCCTCGGAAGTCCGAGTGGATGCGCACTTCTATTTCGGTAGCTAATGGAAGCAAAGGCTATCCCTCGGGAGTTCGAGTAAGAGTCCACTCTACTTTGAAATTCTTGATTGAAATCCATGTCCTCGGGGCCCTTGGAACCCACACTAATGAGAGTAAGGGCTGTTCCTCGGAAGTCCGAACAAAAGCAAGACTGTCCCTCGGGCGTCCGAAGGTAGCACACACCCTACTTTGGCAAGAAAGATTCCTCTGGAAGATAACCGAGTCTACCAAGCTTCTACCAACAGAAGTAAAGACTGTCTCTCAGAAGTCCGAGCAGAAACAAGGCTGTCCCTCGGAAGTCCGAGCAGAAACAAGGCTGTCCCTCGGGAGTCCGAGTGGATGCGCACTTCTACTTCGGCAGCTAATGGAAGCAAAGGCTATCCCTCGGGAGTTCGAGCAGGAGACAAGGCTCTCCCTCAGAAGTCTAAACAGAAACAAGGCTATCCCTCGGAAGTCCGAGTGGATGCGCACTTCTATTTCGGTAGCTAATGGAAGCAAAGGCTATCCCTCGGGAGTTCGAGTAAGAGTCCACTCTACTTTGAAAAGAAAGATCCTCAGAGCTCGTATTGATGAAATCAAGAGCTGTTCTTCAGACCCGCACTAATGAGAGCAAGAATTGTCCCTCGGAAGGCTCTCCTTCAGAAGTCCGAGCAGAGACAAGTCTATCTCTCGGAAGTCCGAGTGGAAGTATACTTCTATTATGTCAAGAAAACTTCCTTCAGGTTGGTAACTGAGTCTACTATTTCTTTTTCTTCTTTGAGGGGCAACAAAAAATTGAAAACTGTTTCAAGCAACATAACACCATGAAGATATACAATGTAGAGAAAATAACTTCTAATGGAGATACATAATATGGAGGAAATAAATTTCTTCATGACATAAGAAAGATAGAACTTCTTGGACAATGTAGTAAATGCAAACTGTAAATGTCATAGATAGACTTCTTCTACGGAATGTTGAAATTTGCCCCTAGAGTTGCAAGATCATTTGGAAAGCTTTCACCAGCTGCTCGGGTTGTGGCCATCATGCACCATCATAAATAGTACACCATCTTGCCTCCTTCTCGAACTTTCATCACCTTCCGAGGAATAGGCGGACTTTCTGGTCTAGACATTGCCCGCTTACTTGACTCTGCCATCAGCTCCTTGTCATCTTTGATATCCTCCCAACGAGGAATTTTGACCCCTCGAGGCTTAGAGGTGGTGGGAACTTCTTCGACAGCCAGTTCGGTGAAGTAGATGGCATCAGAATAATGAGCTTCATGGATCTCGAAAGGCCTTTCTGTAGCCTGAATTGTCACCGTCTTCTTTCCCCATTTTGCCTTAACACACTGATGATAACTCGATGGTACAGCCCCATATCTATGCATCCAGGTCCTCCCTAGAATGATGTGATAATTTGTCTCAGAATCGATAATATGGAACTTGGTGGCCGAGCGAATCTCTCCAACGGCTAAATCAACTGTTACGCATCCGATAGTAACTCTCCTTTCTCCACCGAAGCCAGTGATGACTATCGGCTGCTTCACAATGCGTTCTTCAGAGATTCCGGCCTTTTCTAGAGTAGCGCGAGTCATAATGTTGATAGAGGCTCCACTATCTAGAAAGGCCCTTTTGAACTCAACCCCGTTAATAAAAGCAGTCACATAAAGCGGGCGATTGTGAGAAAAAAGATACTTCCGATCAACCTCGGAGAAAGTAATGGCACTAGACTGCTCTTTTGCCTTCCTCGGGATAGATCCCTCAGTCGACATGCATCCCTCATGGTGTGCCTCGGCTATATTAATGATAGACTTGGTGATTTCTGTTCTTGCCTCCTTGGAAAGTCCAAGCTGGTCAAAGAACTGCTTGAACTTTACACAGTCTTGCAAGGTTTTGGCATAGTGATCCGGATCTTTTTCCACTCTTGGAGGCTCGTAGTTAACCATCTCCTCGGTCTCTTCAAAATAAGATGCCACATAAACATGGTATCCTCCTCTTTCGTAGTACTCTTCTCCTCCTTCTGGATCAAAGGGATCTTCGCCATGAGTCATAAATGTTCTGCCCTCTGGATCGAGAGCACTTCCATAGTAAACTTGCTCACCCTCTGGCTCGAGGATGTCGTCCAGATAACAATCATCGTCATCAAGATTGGCGATAGCCTCGATCATCGGGCCTTCATAAGCTATCATAGCAACATTCTTGCCCTTGTCTCGGTGTTGAGGATATGGTTGTTCTCGGATGTCTTGAGTCCCTTGCTTTTTGAACCTCAACTCGTCTGCCTCGACTTTATCTCTGAAGATTTTCCTGAGAGTCCAACACTTCTCTGTCGGATGTTTCAATGTACGATGGTAGACACAGAATTCAGGGCTCTCACGGTCCTTTTTTGATGGCATTTCTTCAACATAAGGCAATTTTAGCTCTCCGTCAGCCACCCATTCCTTAACTAGAGCTTTCACTTCCTCGATTCCACATGGATAAGAAACATTCCCCTTTTCACCATTATATTGCTTTCTCTTCTGGCCTCTATGACCTCCTCCTTGTGAATTTCGGGTATCTGGGGCAGAGGCAGCAGCAACAATAGGTCCACGAGACGATTTGAAACTGGTCTTGTAACTGGCCTTAAATCCGGACTCCTGGGCCTGAGGAATGCTAATGTTCCGAGCTGCTTCCATTAATGCCGAGAAGGTGGGTAGCTTGTGATTAACTAGAAACATTTTGTACCTGCTCAATGCCCCTTCTAGACAGATTTGAACCAGATAACTCTCCTCAACTGCTTCATAACAATCTACGGCCTTGTCCTGAAACCTTTTGACGTAGTCAAGGATGTCTTCACTTTCTTGTTGCTTCTCTTTACACAATGTAAGTGTGGTCACCTTCTCTGCCACTTGAAAGAACTTGGAGTGGAATTTGTTAACCATTTCCTCCCAACTTCGGACAGAGTTTGGGGCCAAATTAACATACCAACTATATGCTCGGTCGGTGAGGGACTTAGAGAATTCTCTCAGTCGGAGGACGTGGTTTGAACCATGAATACCCAGAGTCTCGATGAATCGCACAACATGTTCTCGGGCATTTCCTTGTTTGCCGTCGAACTTGATGAACTTCGGCACTGTATACCCCTCAGGGTATGGATAGCTCAGCATCTCAATGGGGTAAGGCGGCTTGACGTCTGGATCAGGCAAAGAGGGTAAGGTCCTCTTGCCCCGTTCGAGATCGAACATGGCCTGCACATCGGCGAGAGTGAGAAACTGTTGAGGGAGAGAGTTTGATGGTGGTATTCCCGGGACTTGGCTTATGTACCCGAAGACTGAGCTAGGGGCGTCTTGGCCATTCTGGTGCTGCGAATTCATCATTGGTGAGGACATTTGACGATACTGGCCATCAGCGCCTATAGACAAGCCAGTTGGTGATGGGATATTGAATTGAGGCCCGTAAAGTCCACCGTACGGCGCCGCTATACCGGGTTGTGCTTGCAGATTTGTTGTCGGCACCAAAGGAGGCCCGCTTGGTGCTTGGGTAACATTTACTGGTGGCGTGACAAGATTAGGTACGGGCAGAGCTCCCTTTTGCGCCATCACGCTCCTTATGTTTTCCTGGACACCAACAGTCACCGGAGCACCATTCATTACACTAGAAACTCCCCTAGTCACCATTGGATCTTGGCTTGGCACGCCATGGAGCCCGGGCATGGGCAAACTGCCGCCGCCTACTGTGGTTTGAGCATGTGTTACTGTGGCCGTGTTGCCATGAGCCATAGGCTGATTGGGGCTTACTTCTCCTTGGATTTGATTTTGCGCTCCGGCGGGAATAACTCCACCACCAGTTTGATTTCCGTTTGGCGCCGGTGCAAAGTTAGAACTCATCACCAACATGGTGTGAGTGAGATTCTGAAGAGTGGTAAGAATCTCCTGCTGAGTATTTTGAAGTCCTTGAATGGCTTCAAGCAAAAGTGGTTGATCTGGAGCCGTGGTTCTGTCATCACCACCATTAGAGGATCCTTGTTGGTGAACTTCATCTTCTCCCGCCATCCTTGTTGGAGTTGTGTGGATTCCAGATCTCGTTGAGACCATTAACCAATCCGCCTCCCCAGTGGAGTCGCCAAAATGTAGGAGAGGGTTCAAGAAAGGAGTTGGAAAATTCGAAGATCTTCGAAGATCCTTGAAGAACAATTTCGAATTCTCTAGAATATGATGAGAGGCTTAGATTCTTCAATAATCTCAACTTAGGAACACGACAACAAAGGAGATGATGGAGATAAGAGATTGGGTGAAGAAGAAGGCAAAATGGCTAGAGAATAGAATAATGGCAAGGCTCTCCCATTGATCTCCCACTTTCACTCTCAAGGTCGATAATGGAGAAGGGAAATTAGTTCTTTCCCAAGAGTTAAAAATCTCCAAAATCCATCCCTTGTAAAGCTATGGGTGGGTGCTATTTATAGGCACCTCATGATGTAGGATGGAGCCCATGTGCAAGGCACATGGGGGATATTCTCTCTAACCACCTTGTCCGAGGAGGTGACCTCTCCGAGGAGGTGACTTCTCCGAGGATGAGAAAACCCCGAAGAGGAGATCACTCCCTCGGCGAACCCTTCTTCTTAGCCACACCTAACCAATGATCCCCAATCATCCCAAAGGGTCAGGGGTAGTCCCAGAGGACGTCCTGCCGCAAAATATTGCCGAGTCTCATAGACTCCCCCGAGGTCGTGCCACCTCGACCCGGGTATAGGCTAGTTTAACCGAAGAGTGAATTTATCTCCACTCACCGTCCTCGAGATCGGGTCCTTTGTTCGAACTCCATTACGCCCATAGTTCTGGTGCGTAGATCCCGGAAAGCTCCGAGCCCGCAAGTGTTCTGGGACTCATTAACGGAGCGACTTCTAGATTGCGTCTGAATCCGTTCGAAGCCAAGTGTTTCGGACCTCTAGGTTCGTGGATCCGAACCCTTTCGAGTCCGAGTGCCTCGGATCTCTAGGCTTGCTTAATACCCTTTCGAGTCCGGGCCCGAGCAAGTCTCTAGGTTCGTGGATCCGAACCCTTTCGAGGCTTAGAGCTATTCAGCCCGTTTGACGGCGATAAATCCAAGCCCACCATTCTTGGACTTGCGATAAATTCGGGCCTACTAATCTTGGGCTATTGGGCCTAAATAATTTAGTGGGCTTAAATTAGCTCCTCTTACAGAAACCAAATTCCCTTATTTTCGTAGTTCTGTTTTTGTCATTCCTACGTGAGGTTCTCTAATTTCAGTTGTTATTTCCTTGCATATTTGTATTGCCGTTGTACATTATAGCATGGGATGAAGACACCTGATTGATGTTCATTTCAAACTGGTCTTCAAGATTTACCTCACTTTGTTCAATAATTTTTACTTAAGGAGCTTGAAGCATCAAGAATGTATAACCTCAAATATGAAGAATAAGTACATGAAAAATAAGAACAAATGAAGTCATATACTGGGAGTGTGAATGTTTCCAAATGATCAATGATTTCCATGGACAGAATTTGAAGAGACCCTGTCCACTTATTTGTTTGACTAGGAGTTGGCAACATCCTCTACAAAATATCCGAATACTTCTTGTTGGCAACAATTTATTTTGAAAATTATATGTACTGTTGACAAAATCTGATCCGATCAAAGTAGCTATTGATATCAGATCAATGTGATTTTTGACAGAGATAAAGTACTCGACGAACTCTACACATTGAACAGTTCGGATAATTGAAACAGGACTCGTGGGGGGCCTCTTGTTAGAATATGAGATTGTGCCGTTTGCAGTTAATAGATTCAGAATCAATCCAATCAAGAACATCACAAGCCTTAGTTGGCCTGAAATGTTGAGACTGAGATGCAACTCTTTCCAGTTGATTGTTTCTGCATTTTATAAATCCGCTTTCCAAATCATTTTGTATATCACTAAACCTTTTTTCAATGAAAGGAATATTACCCTTGGCTAAGGAAATTCCATAACTTTGACTTCTCTAATTCAGGGGTATGCAGCTTCTATTTGATAGTGTCATTACTTTGAAAGATGATCTTGAGCTGGCTTATCAATTTCTTTCTTGTGTTCTCTACAGTAGTACCATTACAAGCATAACTAAGACAATATCATTCAGTCATAATAAAGGCAATCAAAGTAACAGGATAATTAAAATGGTATTTTTTTAGCTCAAACCTGAAATCAGTATTTGCCAGCAAAGACCATTTTGCTGAGCTCTTGTTCATAACAATCAAATTAGGCAAAAAATTTCAGTTGGTTTATGAGAATTTCTCCAGCCTTGTGAATATCTTGCCTAAGCAATTGTTAACAAAATTTCAGCAAACAAGATTTTGAGAAGAAGAAATGGCATACAAAGAGAGAAAATACTGCAATAGAAATCCTGAAATTACAAACTCACTTATCAAATGCCTCAAAAAACTTCTGCTTCTGCATTTCAAAGAAGATTTTCTTAGAATCATCACCGTCTTCCCATTTGCAGAATAAAGAAAGGTATCCCTTAGCATCATCCCAATTCCCATTAAACACCTTTACCTCAAAATGGTTGATGTCAAAGATGATACGTGACTGAAACTCAAGCCTAGAGAGAGAGAGAGAGAAGAAGAAGAAGAAGAAGAAGAAGCACTAATGATTTGAAACAACAAAGAAAACAAGAAGAAAATTGAAAAATGAAAAGGATGCAATCGTTTGGAGTGCTTACATGTGACGGATTATACTGAAGTTTTCCTCTTGAAGGACCTGCATGATCTATTAAAAGTCATCATCATTGACTCTTCTAGAATTATCCAAGCCATCAACTACACATGTTGAATAAACTAAAAGACTCCGGAAAGATCTAGAGGACTCTAGAAAGGTCTAAAGAAATTCGAAAGAGTTTAGAACATCGTAGAAGGTTTCAGAACATTGGAGTAGCTTGGAGAAATCTAAAAGGTTCCAGAAGGTTCTAAAATATTTTAGAGAAGTATAAAAGTTCTACTATATGCTAGAATAGTTTAGATAGTTCTAGAATATAGTGAAAGTGTGAATGTATGCTAGAATATTCTAGTAGCTTAATAATAGACATTGGATCAAAATGATCCTAGCCATCCATTGAGGAGATGGATTACTATATAAAAGAAAGCAACCTCATTTGGAAACACAACAGCAAGAAGTGAAGTCAAAGTGCTCAAGTGAGTGATTCCAATTGAGGTGTCCTTGATAGTTTCCTTTGTGTACTTAAATGTATTTTTTTACTTAATAAAGATTTGTTTTTGTGAAATTTGTTGTGTTCCAACTCAACATGACGCATCAAGAATGTGTAACGTTCTTGCATCAAGAATAAATAACCTAAAAACTACTGGGCATCGCTTTTACATCGAAAATAAGAGCCAATAAAGTCATACCGTGCATGTTTCCAAATGATTCACGATTTCTATGCACCGAATTTCATCATGACTAATTTCCATTTTTCCAAAGCGCTCTGTCCACACTTATTTATTTGACCAGGAGCTGGCAACATCATCTACAGGATGTCTAGATACAAATGTACCAAAATTTGATAGCCATTGTTGGCTACATATTTTGTAAAAGCCAGTTACAGTTCGACACGTGGCATAGTAAGGGTAATAAAGGAAGGTTATTCAAGCCTTTAATCCTGATCGTACACGTGGCAATAAATATTGGTCCTCACATGATCTGAGTAACACTAGATCAAATAACGGGATGCAAGATGACGTGTCTTCAACGGTTACTCATATTCAAATCCAAGTACAAGAGGGAAGCTCAACTGCCAGTAATGGCGTAATGGAGCTACTTGTAAGGAAGCATGATCAGCGATCATGGAGGAGCAGTTCGACGGTTCGAAGTGCAGTTCGAAGGTCATCACTGACGAGTATAAATAGCAGGGCAGCCCCCAGAAAGAAGAAGGAGCTCAGATCATACAAATCAGTCATTTACTTCATATATTTTCTTTTCCAGTCTTTACATTTCCAGTCTTTAAATACCTGTTCTTTAAATACCTGCACTTTAAATACCCGCACTGCACTTCGATTCATAGGAGTAGCTTCAAGTAGATTCAAGTAGATTGCTGTTGTAAACCTCTCCGAAGCTGAGTTCGGACCATTGTAAGTGTTCATTTTTATGAAATACTTCAATTGTTCTTCATATTACTGTTTTCTCTCTTAATTTCTCCTAAGTCAAGCCACCAGTAAAAGTCCTCTTCATTGAGGCTGAAAAGAACTAAAACACAATCGTCTGATAATTGGTTGGCAATCACAATTTCTGTAAGGACTGATTGATCCTTGCTGGCACGCTCACATTTACACAATTACCCTTCGAAAAGCCAAAAAGCCAACATATATTTTTGGCACGCCCAGTGGGACCTAATTAAAAATGGCTAGAAGAAGACGACAAGGAGAAAATGAACGCTTGGAAGAAGGCGTGGAAGGAGAGGTAGAAATACCAAATCCAGAGGATAATGTGGTAACACATCCTGTGGAAACTCCTATATTGTCAGAACCTATGGTCGAACAAACCAGTACTTCTGGACAAGAACCATATGTTCATATTATTGGACAAAACCAAGGAATTGGACCGTCCACTGTGCCATTTATTCAACCAACAAATCCATGGGATGGTTTAGTAAATGCCATGGGACAACAATTAATGAACACAATGGAAAGGTGGGCAACATCCTTTTTGGATCGAATGAATAACCACCAACCAACGAACACAAGACACACGGAGGAAGTCATAAATGTCCCCCAACAAAGATTGGCTAGAGAAAAACAGCCTATGCAAGTTAATGGACATGCTAATGGTCAAACTAGTACCCAAAACTTTGAAAGACCATCACCTCAGTCTTGGTATGAACCCATTTCAAGGCCTATAGCAGGCCAAAATGCCTCAGTACTTAATAATGAAGCCACACAAGTTGGTGGATCTGGCCAAGTACAAGAAATTGGCATAAGAATGGTTACAAATCCCATGTTCGAAGCCATACCTGGCACAAGGGGGTACACTAATCCCTTATTCGAATTTACACCCGGGGGGTTGGAGGGTTTTCCTACAAATGGCAGAGACACAACACCTGTTTCAGCACCTTTTGCAGGTCCTTTCGCAGGAAATGCTCAAAGGGGTTACCCATACCCTCAACAGCAACCTGCACCGCAAGGACAACCAGCCCCAAATTTACCACCTTATGGACCAAGAGGACCACAAGCACAAGTTTGTCCACCAAATCCTGTGTTTGCCCCTCCAGTAGTGGTTCAGCAGGCACAAAATATGGTCCCTAGAGACCAGATTGCTGATATTGTTAGGGAGATATGTGGACCAATGGCTCGGGGGGTCCAGACTCCTATATACAGAAAACCATACCCAGAATGGGTAAATAGGGTACATGAATACCCAAGGGGATTCAGGATACCAGATTTTACCCTTTTTTATGGGACTGGAAATCAATCAACGATAGAACATATTGCCAGGTTTGCTGCTCAATGCGGTGAATTTACTAACCATGACTATATGAAACTGAGATTATTTCCAAATTCCCTAACAGGGGGAGCATTTGTGTGGTACATCAACCTTACACCTGGCTCCATTCAAAATTGGCAACAAATGGAAGAGGCATTTCATGCCCAATTCTTCCAATCAGAGCCAGAAGTATCTATGGCAGATTTGGCTAGATTGAGTCAAAGGCCTGAAGAAAAGGCTACTCAGTTTATTGTCAGATTTAAAAGGGCTCGAAATAAATGTAGAGTTATCCTGCTAGAGCCAGAATTCGTCAGATTGGCTCAAAATGGTTTGGAATTCAGGCTTCGAAAGAAGTTTGATTCAACTGAATTCAGAGATTTGGTCGAACTGACCTATAAGGTGTCTCGATATGAAGCATTATTAGAAGAGGAACAAGATCGAAATAATGCATCATATAAGACATATTATAGAGATCCTAATTATGAAATAGATGCAGCAGAGATTGTAGGCAAAGAACCTGTAATCTGTGAAGCATTAATTCATAAGGATACAATTATAGACCAGCAGTTTAAAAAGAAAGACTTTCACAGAAAATACTCTTTCGATTTAACAAAAGCAGATGACATCTTTGATCATTTGCTCGCGGCTAATTTCCTTAAGTTACCTAAAGGAGTAAAATTACCATCTCCAGATGAACTGAAAGGAAAAGTATACTGTAAATGGCATAATTCTTGGTCTCACTCGACTAAAAACTGTATTGTTT
The DNA here is from genome assembly GCF_055761805.1 of Camellia sinensis. Classification (NCBI taxonomy): domain Eukaryota; kingdom Viridiplantae; phylum Streptophyta; class Magnoliopsida; order Ericales; family Theaceae; genus Camellia; species Camellia sinensis. The sequence goes on along the minus strand of NC_138971.1, from coordinate 119,619,584 downwards.
TTCGAGACAGGATCCAAGAACAGATTCGAAAGGGAAGTTTGAAGTTCTCAGCTAAAACAGAAAAAGCCATGGGAATTGACAGTGATCCCTTTCCAGAAGTTGGAGAGGCAGCAGCCAATGTCATCACATCAGACTTTCAGAACTTGTCCTTGACAGAATTGGAGGAAGTCAATGTGCAGATGCATGTTGCTAATCAAACCAACATCAAGAAGAATGCTAGAGGCCCACCAGTTATTGAACAAGGTTTCTCGCACCAGAAGGAACACTTTGATGAAGAATCACTGGATGATGATTCTTTAGAAGCAGCGGTGATGCAGAGAATGTGCCCCAGGTGCAGACTCAGTTACAAGTGGTTGAAGGGGCTCCCAACTGATGGGAAGCAATACTACAGGGATGTTCAGAGACGTCCTAAGTCAACCAATGCTTACAACAAAAGGCCGTATCCGGCTAGTGATAGGCAGAGACCACCAGTGGTTGAGCCTGTGGTGAACAGAATGCATGACAAAGGCAAGAAGCTCTTGCATGAATCCAGGCCACATAACTATTATAGAATGGAGAGTAGCCATTCTGAAAGAAAACTGGAGAGAGGTTCAGTTCATGGAATCAGAGCCAGAGATTGGCCCCCTAGACCAGTTTCACGCAGGACAGAAAATGGTTACCCTTATCGAAGGTCTGAATCAGATTCAAAACATGAGGACAAAACCAAGCACTTACCTTCACGGCCAGTTTCGAAGATGGCTTCGAAGGTGGAAAAGGGCAGTTCAGCGTCTGAATCAGCAAGTTCATGGGTACCTGGAGTCCCAGACTGGTTTGTAATGCAAAACAAACCTAGAGAATTGCCTGTTCGAGGAGATGTTGTAAACCAAGGCAGGATGATCAGGCCTCCTATGGTAGCTCCGAATAGCTGGGTACTGCTTAAACACCCAAAGACGAAGGAACCAGGTATGGTCCCAGTCATCTCAAGATCACAGAGGAGAAAAATTCAGCGCAGGTACACCCAATACCAGAAAGATCTGAAGGAAAGTGGAGAAAATTCTTCACCAGTCAAAATGGAAGGAAGGAAGAACCCAAAGTCAGACCATGCTCCAAAGCCGGTTCCACAGAGCAAAGTGGTCTGCAGCCGAGAACAATTGGCTAAGGTTCATGCCGAACTAACAGCCAGAGAGAAGTCTAGTCTAGTTGGATTGGAGAAGACTCTGATGGAGACAGATAGCGAGACCGAAGAAGAGAGTAGCGTAAGCCAGAAGAAAGAGGTCGTGGAGGAAGAGATGTTCGAAGCCTTCATGGCTGAGCAAACGTTTCTGACTGAAGAACCAGTTGAGAAAGATCCTTCGAATAGATCAGTTAGCAATGAAATACCAGAATGCATCATGCAGGATGTTTCTGAGGGAGTCGACCAAAGTAACCAAGAGGGGGAACAAGTACAGCCAGCCATCTAGTTTGGCTCGTTTCCCCCAGTCTCAGTGAACATGGTACACATACTACCACAGGAATTCCAAGCTGGAGACGAAAATCAAGAGGGGCAGGAAGCTGATCCAGTCCAGATCTCTAGTGAGGACTCACAAGCAAGTATGGTGCACGATAATTTCGAAATGGTTACCCCGATGGAAGATGAATATGAAAGCGAGGAAGTGGTTAGCATCAATCTATCATATCCATTTGAGTACCCCTCGAATTCGATGACGCAGCACGTCAAGCCTTTGTACATCAAGGCTTTCTTTGATGGAATACAGCTGAACCGAGTCCTGATAGATAATGGGGCAGCAGTAAACCTACTCCCGAAATCTTCTTTGAAGAAACTAGGAAAAAAGAATCCCAGGTTGATACCAACCAGCACAACCATTGCTGGTTTTGCTGGAGATAAGCAAATGGCTCAGGGGATTCTACCCATTAATTTAAGTGTGGGAACCAGGGATTGTATGACAGCATTCTTCGTAATCGACAGTAATGCTAAATATAATGCTTTGCTTGGAAGGGACTGGATCCACACTAACAAATGTGTGCCTTCTTCTTTACATCAGAAAATCATGATGGCTTTAGGCAATGGAGAGACAGAGGAAATCGATGCAGATCCTCAACCCTTCATAGCCTGTGCAGACTTTGCGGAGGCTAAATTGTATATTGAGGGGGTGTCGCCGCTCAGTATACTGATGAAAGATGACGATTCAGCCGAAGTGACGGCTGACGAGGAAGTGGCACACTTGAAGCACTTAGTCCAAAAAAGTGCTGGTGAAGAGGTTGTCCTTAGAGATGACAATGATGCCTGGTTATAGGCAAAGAGAGGAACCACAGGAAGCCAGATCCTTGGCTTTGATTAAATTTTCAGCATTGGATATAAAAGCAATAGTCCAGAAAGTTCAGGAGCAAGAGAGAGAGGCCATGATAATTGGCTGCAAACAGCAGCAGCAACAGGCTAGAGTCTTGACTCTTGATAAGTACTGTGCCTTGGACATTGAAACAAAAGTCCAGGAGATACAGGAAGAGGAAGCCTTGTGGACAGATTTTGTCTATGAGGAGGAAAGCAGAGATATCGAATTAAAGAACCTGGGGGTAGAACCAAGCTTGAAGATCACTTCAAAGGTAGCAGAAACCAGAGGGAGTTCTCATGCACAAGACCCTTTAGAAGAAGTAAATCTAGGGGAAGGTTCTGTACAACAACCCACTTATGTAAGTGCTTGTTTGAATGCTCTGGACAGAAACCAGCTTTTGGTTGTTCTGAAGAAATACAAAGATTGCTTTGCATGGTCTTATAATGAACTGCCAGGATTGGACAGGTCATTAGTGGAACACAGGCTCCCTATGAAGCCTAACTTCAGGCCATATAAGCAGAAACTAAGAAGGATGAGTCCAGAAGTAATTCAGAAGGTCAAGGAAGAGATCCTTAGACTCCTCAAGGCAGGTTTTATTAGAACAGCCAGGTATGTGGAGTGGCTATCTAATATTGTGCCTGTAGTCAAGAAGAATGGCAAAATGAGGGTATGTATCGATTTCAGAAATTTAAATCTGGCAACTCCCAAGGATGAGTACCCTATGCCTATAGTGGACTTGCTGGTGGACAGTTAAGCAGGTCACCAAGTCTTGTCAATGATGGATGGGCATTCCGGCTATAACCAAATCTGCATTGCAGAGGAAGATATCCACAAGACAGCATTCAGATGTCCTGGGAATATTGGCACCTTTGAATGGGTTAAAATGCCATTTGGTCTAAAGAATGCTGGAGCTACATATCAAAGAGCCATGAACACTATCTTTCATGATCTTATTGGAAGATATCTGGAATGTTATATTGATGACATTGTGGTTAAATCCCAATCCATGGAAGAGCACCTGTTTCACTTAGAAGCAGCTTTTGAAAGAATGAGGAAGTTCAAGTTAAAGCTCAATCCTCTTAAATGTGCTTTTGGTGTATCATCTGGAAATTTCTTGGGCTATGTTGTTCACAAGAAAGGAATACAGATTGATCAGAATAAAGCCAAAGCAATCATTGAAGCCAAACCCCCATCAAGTAAGAAAGAATTACAAAGGTTCCTTGGGCAGGTTAACTTTCTTCGAAGGTTCATTTCTAACACTGCAGGGAAAACTAAAGTATTTTCTTCCTTGTTAAGGCTGAAAGATGAAGAGGAATTTGTGTGGACAGCAGAGCATCAAATTGCTTTCGAAGGTATCAAGGCCTACTTGGCTAATCCTCCAGTGCTGATGCCACCAAAGGGGAACAAGCCCTTGAAGTTGTACATAGCTGCAGCAGAGGATTCATTGGGAGCTTTCTTAGCCCAAGACAATGAAGAAGGCAAGGAGCAAGCTATTTATTACCTTAGTAGGTTTTTAAATTCTTGTGAATGTAAATATTCAGCTGTTGAAAAACTGTGTCTTGCTTTGTATTTTGCTGCAACAAAATTAAGATATTATCTTTTGCCTACAACTGTCTTGGTAATTGCAACCACAGATTTGGTTAAATATATGTTATCTAGACCAATGTTGAGGGGAAGAATTGGCAAATGGATGCTTGCCTTATCAGAATTTCATCTAGAATATGTCCCTCAAAGGGCAGTAAAAGGGCAGGTCTTAGCCAATTTCTTGGCAGATCATCCATCTCAAACAGAGAGCCAGGAGATAATGGAGCTTGGTATGGCCAGTGTTGAGCCATGGCAAATGTGGTTCGATGGGTCGAAAGCAAATGGATTAATTGGAATTGGTATTGTAATCAAGTCTCCACAAGGAACAGAAACTACCCATGGTTTTAGAGTAGATGAAGCTACCTGTTCCAATAACCAGGCTGAATATGAAGCCTTAATTGTGGGATTAGAAATTCTTATCGGATTACAAGTACATGCAGTTGACATATTTGGAGATTCTCAATTGGTGGTTAACCAAGTGAAAGGAATTTTCAAGTGTCAAAGCATAAGTATCCTGCCATATCATGTTGTTGCATTACATTTGCTTTCTCAGTTTCAAATAGCAAATGTAACCCATGTTCCAAGATTCTTGAACAATAGAGCCAATGATGTGGCTCAAAAGGCTTCGAACTTCAAGAGAAGGGATAATACCCAACGGGACATAAGCCAAACAACATATCAGAAATTAATTCAACCTTTGAATAAAAGGAATGTGATCTTGGAAGTCAATCATAATGACTTACAAGAACAAGATTGGAGGCATCCAATAATGCAGTACTTGGCTGGTCCATCTTCGAAGGCCAGTAGAAAAGTTAAATTGCAGTCTATGCAATATATGATATATGGTAATGCTCTCTACAAAAGGGGGGGAGATGGCTTATTGTTAGAATGTCTAGGCCCGAAAGAAGCATTAACAGCCATGGCTGAGGTTCATGAAGGCATCTGTGGTGCTCATCAACCTGGTGTAAAAATGAGATGGTTGCTTCGAAGGCATTCCTATTATTGGCCAACCATCCTTAAAGACTGCATAGAATATGCAAAGGGGTGTCAGGCATGTCAAAAGCATGGCACAATAAGGCACGTGCCCATAACTGACCTACATGCAGTAGTGAAGCCTTGGCCATTTAGAGGGTGGGCCATGGATATGATGGGAAAAATACACCCACCTTCTTCGAAGCATCATTGTTTCATTCTAGTGGCCACTGACTACTTCACTAAATGGGTCGAAGCTAAGCCATACAAGGCTGTAGACCAAACAGAAGTTATTGGTTTTATAAAAGACTTGATCCATAGATTTGGCATCCCGCAAACCATAACAGTTGATAATGGAACTGTGTTTGATGGGAAAGTGGTGAAGGCTTTTGTGGCAGAATTTGGAATTAGCCTTGTTAATTCCACACCCTATTATGCACAAGCTAATGGTCAAGCTGAGTCATCCAATAAGTTTTTGAAAAAAGGAATACAAAAGGTTGTGGATGACAATCCCAGGGATTGGCATAACCTATTATTGGATGTTCTGTGGGCATATAGAACCTCACCGAGGTCAAGCACAGGAGTCACTCCCTATGCCTTGGTGTATGGACATGATGCAGTCTTACCAGTAGAGATTAATGTTAAATCTTTGAGAGTAAAATGTCAAGATCAATTGAATCCTGAGCAATACCATCAAAGTATGTGCTTAGAATTAGAAGGCATAGATGAAGCCAGAATTTTGGCATTAAATAGCATTCTTTTCCAAAAGAAGAAAGCAGCCAAGAATTATAATAAGAAAGTCAAACACATTGGCTTTGATGAAGGTGATTTGGTATGGAAGACAATACTCCCAATTGGGATTAAAAGCCATAAGTTTGGCAAATGGTCACCTAATTGGGAAGGACCATACCAAATTCATAGGGTTCTGCCTTTTGGAGCATACCATTTAAGAAATTTGAATGGTTATGTACATCCCAAAAAGATTAATGGCAGATATTTAAAACCTTATTTTCCAACCATTTGGGAAACACAAGGGATAGAGTAAACATCATATGCAAGCATCATATGCAAAAACACAAGCTTGCTCAAATGATATACAAAATATTGTGCTTTCATAAAGAATTAAGTACATTGTGCCACAAATTGGCCCAAAAATCATTACAATGCTTTAATTGTTTTTGTATAATAAGTTTTCTATTGCTAAGGGAAGGAAATAATTGGATAGCCACAGCCATGTCTTCTTTTCGATTAGCCAGCCCTTGATTGGTGATGAGCAGTTTCTTATCAGTTCGAACCAAGGCTTGGTTTACTGCGGCTAACTCCTCTTCGAGCTGAGCTTTTTTCTCCAGAAGTTGGACTCGAAAGTGGGAGGCAGAAGAGTGTTGTTCTTTCAGAGTTGATACTTCAGTATGCACTTGAGAAACAAAACTCTGGTCCTTATCCAGCTTATCATCCGCAGCCTTAGCAGCATGGCAAATGTTGAGATAAAAATCAATAGTAGCTGCAGCCTGAGATAGATGACTTGAGACACTCATGGCAGACTGTTCAGCAATATTACAGCATTGAAGGAACCCATTCCTGATGATAGGCCTTTGTAGAGCCTCGAAGGGGATCCTTGAAAGGAAGTCAACAGTTGCAAGCATGTGTCCAAATCTATTGAAGGTACAAAAGGCTTGTTGCTGGTGGAAGGAGAACTCTCGAAGATTTCCAATAGGGAGTCAGCCAAGGCTAATGGCTCAACTTCAGCAGTAGAGGTGGGAGAGGTAGGAGGTATGTCAAAGAGACTAGCTAGTCTTCCTTCAAAAAAGTCTACCTCATCCCTTGACATGAAAGGCATAGAGAGTGCTGTGGTGGAAGACGCAAAGGGCTGCATAGGGATGGGAGAAACGGGTGGAGCATCTTTGGCAACCTCTATGGTCTTGGCCACCAGCAAATCAAGAGAAGAGGGGCTGGAAATGGGCATTGGTGATGAGCCATGAATTGAAGAGCTTCCAGTGTCCTCCTCTGTGAAAGAATCAACTGCCATTGGGAATGGAGCAGCAGTTGGAATTTCTGTCAAGGACGGAGCAAGGCTCGAAGGAAAAGTAGTCTGAGGTAGGTCACGAGCCAAAAAAGGGAGGTATGGCTTTAATCCAAGAAAGAGAGAGGCAGGAATACTGGGACTTAAAGAAGGTACGCCAAATATAGGCTTTGGAAATGGTAATACGATTCGAACAACCTTGACACTCTGCATTTGATCGACCTCAACCGAAATTGAGGAAGGCCTCATGGGAAAGGTGAGTGCAGTAGTTGTCACTGCAAAAGGAAGAAATGCAGAACAATGTTAAACTTCAATACCACAAGCCGACAAAGTAGAAAACAGCAGAGGTATGAAAGAAATTACTTATTCCAGAGGCACTGGTACTGATGGGAGAACTGCGGAGAGAATAGTGTCCAGCAGACCGTTGTTTTCTGGCTAGTTCCCTTTGCAATGCATTGGCAGCAGCAGCTCTCTCTCTTAAAATTTGTTGTTGCCGTCTTTTCTCAGCCCTTTCAAAGACGACTATGGCTTTGGAATGTTCTTGTTCCACGGCCTTGGTGGCTGCCTCATGAAGGGGATCTTCAACCAAAGCAGTAGTTGAAGCAGTCATTTTTCTTCTCTTTCCTATGGCTTGGGCAATTGTCTCCGAATCAGAATCCTCATCAAAGCTGGAAGGGGAGATATTAAACTCAGAAGGAGAGACAATAATCTTTCTTCTCCTTTTTCTTTGAATTGGCTTTGTCTGCCCCTCAATTGTTTTCTCAGCTCCTTTAGCCTAAGGTTCGGATCCCTTAAAAATAATCTCCTCCTCTACTTTCCTAATGGTTGTTTCTTCTTGGGGCAAATCAATCGCCTTTTTTCTTCTCATCAAAGGTTCAAGCAGTCTCTGTTTCTTTTGTTTCTGATTACCTTCAACTAAATAAACTTCCATATTACTCACCCACCAACTCTGATATCTCTTCAAAAAGGAGCCGTGAAGTATGAAAGGGATATACTCAAAAGTGGCCAGATCATCCATAAACTTGAAGGTTGCCTCTTCTAGCCTTGACTTTCGAACCTTCAAATCTCTCTTGGTCAGAGTTAGGTTGGTGTTTCTGCAGAGAGGTATTGGAACTCCTTGTGTGAAGCCAAATTGTCTAGCAAATTGAGCAGGACAATAAGGCTCAGCTATGCATTTATAGGCTCTGGGGTTGGTGGTCCCAATAAACAGTTCTCTAGGGATCAGTAGGGAAGCCCACATATCTTTGTGAATAGGCAAGGCACAGAGCCTGTCACTAAGGAAGTGATTCAACCAGGCTGGACCTATGCTAGCTTCGAAGGGACGGAAACGGTGATCAGGAAGAGCAGCTGGTAGTTGATGAAAGAAGGAGAAATAAAAGGAAAAAGTAGCTGGATAAAGTGAAGCATTGGCTAGTTTTATGCCATGAGTGAGAGAGTGTAGCCCAGAAAATTTAAGGCATTTGGATTGTAGTTCAGTAAAATAGGCAAAGAGCCAAAGCTGAAGGATCCAAAATGGTCCCCCTTGACTAGCATCTAAAGGTTTCTCACAAAAGAGGGAACAAACTCTGTATACATGACCCAGAATGTATGGGGCTAAGGCCACTCTTTTCTGCAAAACCAAGGCTTTGGCAATAGGAGCAAATTCAGGCATGATTCTTTGGGAGGAGGTGCAGAATAAAAATTTGCAAAGCCAATATAATACAAAGGAAAAGAATTCCCTATCAGTTACTGGACCCACTCTTTTGTTCTCAGCTCTAACAAAATCACTGTAAGATGAATTAAGAGAGGGGAGGGAGAAAGGGACTGCTAAGTCAGGAAAATCTGGTGTTATGGGGGTACCAATGGGAGATACTCCTAATAGATGGCAAATATCAAGAACAGTGGGGGCCATCATCCCACATCTGAATTGAAAGAAATTGAAGACGGGGTTCCAAAAGCACAAAGCAGTAGGAACTAGGAAAGGGTCCTCAGAGATAGTTACCCTAGATAGTCGAAGGGCATCGAAGAGGCAGAGCTCCTGGAGATCCAGTGTCTTAGCAGGAATGATCCGATCATACCATTCTTGCCATTCCGATCTTATCGTGGGCCAGCATCGATGAGGACGATTGCTTTTCCAGTTCTTCCAGTCAAGGCCACCTTCATAAAGGAGACGTTGGTCCACTAGACGCGGATAAAAGGTTGGGAGCTCAGTAAGGACTTCCTTGAAAATTGGTCCGAGCACGTAGTTCTGCTGCTCATGATGACGAGGGACGAAGATACGCCCATCGATGGCGCTTTTCTCTCCAGCCTTGTACTTCTCACATTCTGCGTCAATAAGCCTTTTCAAAGCTAAAGATGAGCCTACGCGCTCTGGGGCTGGCACCTTTTGTGAAGAAGAAGCCATTGATGATACACTCTTCAGAAGATGAAGACCAAAGCAAAGAGGAACCAGTAGAGAGAAGGGTTTGTAAAAGGCAAGAGATTTCGGAACACAAAACGAGAGGGTTTTAAAACCTTTGTGTCCGAAATTATACCCCGTAAGTCGTTAAGTACTAAAAGTACGAATGCGAGGAATTTCTTCCAAATTGATAGTTTTGGAGGGAAGAGCTTATTCCGGGGATTGGGGCCAGCTTCGAAATGAAATATTTGGCTTCGAAAACAAGATCTTGGCGTCAAAAAATCAAATAACAACGGCTTCGAAATACATAAGTCAGCTTCGAAGCCTAGTATATGCTTAAAGGTGCTAAATTGCTTGATTATGGGTCTGTTTAGGAGTTATAAATCAAAGTAACGACCTTCGGAGTAAACCCTAGTATTCTCTGAGTATGAGAAGCGCTGTTCAGAGCATACTACATGCTTAAAAATGCCTGAATGCTCAAAGTATTGGTCTACTTCAAAAATCCAAAGACCCGTTTGAAGGTTATCAGTCAAAATGACAACATTCGAAGCAAACCCTAGGACTCTTTAAGGAAGAGGGGCACTGTTCGAAACATCCAAGACCAATCATTGGTTTCTGTATGAGCAAGAGGGAATTGCCATAGGTTGCCCTTCGAAGCCAAAAGAGATCAGTTTAAAATTGATTGGCTATATCAACCATGACCATATATTGGTTACAGTTAGTGTTGAAAAAGTAAAGTCATTGAAATCGAAGTACTAAAATAATATCTGCCAGAATTGTCAATTTTACTCCATGAATTGGAAAAAGACATGATTGGTTCTTTTAGTTCTTCATTAAACAGTTGATTCGAAGGATGAGATTGTTCAATTCGAAGTTATGAGTTAGCTTTTAGAGATGAAAGGAAATAGAGTCAAACAGTGTTGAGTACAGAAAGACTTTGTTTATATTAAAGCCAAGATGATTACATTAAGTAACTCTATCTGGGTACAAATTCAAGCTCATAAAAATAAGGAATAGAATAAATAACAAGGTCATGAAATTTTGTCCAGCAATGGTCAATAAATTTCTGTTCTTTCTTTATTATTTCTTCTATCTCTTCTAAAGTTGATTGCATAAGCTGATGAGCTCTCACTTCATAATAGAGTTCTTCAGCCTTTGCTTCGAAGGCCTCTTCCCTTAATTTTTGTTCCAATTCATCTATAACCAAATCATCCCAGTATGCAGAATCTTTATTCCTGAAGTCATCGAACTCTTCGATAAAATTCTCTGCTTCATATTGGGCATGAATTCGGAGAGATAAGAGTTGATCCAGATTTTGGATGGTGATCTTAGAATTTCGATGCCAGTAGAGGAGCACTGGGAGTTGGTCCAAAAACAAATGAAGCTCTGCCTGGGCAATAGGGTTGAGAACATGACCTCTAGTCAAGATATCACAAGCCCATTGAAAGTTCTTAAGAGGAATGTCATCCTCAAGAACATTGAAGGGCAGATGGGAGAAAGCCGCGAGCAAAAGTTGAGCTTGCTTTCGCTCGGCTGGAGAAGGGGGTGACGGAGGTTGGTAAGGTGGAAAGACTTTGTCCATTGGAAGGGCAAGTCTTAGTTTTTCTGTCCAGGAAAGGATGGGAGGAGGAGAAGGAGAAGATGGTTCTGCTTCAGAAGACAAAGGGGAAGGAGCAGGTGTTTCTATCTCAGAAGATGCAGATGCAGAAGAAGGTGTGGATGCTTCTATTATGGGAGATGGCACGGGAGCAGAAGGAACAAAGGCATTAATGTAGTCAAGCCAATCAGAAGAACACATCTTCGCCTTTTTGGCTAAAAATGAAGGGGTGTACCCTTGTGCTTCTTCTGGACGCTGGGCAGGGTGCATTATCTTCGTAGGCATGGAAGAAGTATACCAAGCCACAAGCAGATTCTCCTCCAAGCTACGTCGAAGGTCAATGGGTACGTAAGGGTAGACCACTGAGCTTCGAGCGTAGGAGGGAAACTCCAAGGGGTCAGTAAACTCAACAAAATGGTGATTGACTCGCTCCCTTAAATCATAAGTCTCAGGAGTTGACCAGCTTGTCCAGCCAGAAGCCCCAGAGAATGAAGAGATCACAGTTTCATCCCATGCAGAGGTCTGTGAAGAAGAGTTTCCTAGCTCCATATTTGCAACTTGTCGAAGCAAAGGCTCGAGGGTAGTTCGGTCAGAATACAAAGGGATCTTAGGGGAAGAACTCTTTGTATCTGTAAGTTTGTAAACCAAGGGATTAAAGGCAATGTGTTCATAGTCCAAAGGTTTATAATCTGCAAAAGCCTCCATTACCTGAATATAGAAGGGCGGGTAAAGGTGGCTAATGAATGCGTGGAGGTTCTTTCGAGGGGGAACAACATCACTCAAAGGCTCTTCATATGCTTGATCAATAGAAAGGGAAGTTGATGCAGCCATAGCCTGTTCGAATACTAAGGTATTGGGATGTTCGACGAGTTAATGCAGATGATCTCCAAATGGATGACGGTTGTGTTTCCAGAATATGGACTCCATACACGCTCTAGAAGCGCGGGAAAACTGCAATCCACTAATATCACCAAGTATTGGGTATATTAGTGCGGGGGGTAATGTTGGCTACATATTTTGTAAAAGCCAGTTACAGTTCGACACGTGGCATAGTAAGGGTAATAAAGGAAGGTTATTCAAGCCTTTAATCCTGATCGTACACGTGGCAATAAATATTGGTCCTCACATGATCTGAGTAACACTAGATCAAATAACGGGATGCAAGATGACGTGTCTTCAACGGTTACTCATATTCAAATCCAAGTACAAGAGGGAAGCTCAACTGCCAGTAATGGCGTAATGGAGCTACTTGTAAGGAAGCATGATCAGCGATCATGGAGGAGCAGTTCGACGGTTCGAAGTGCAGTTCGAAGGTCATCACTGACGAGTATAAATAGCAGGGCAGCCCCCAGAAAGAAGAAGGAGCTCAGATCATACAAATCAGTCATTTACTTCATATATTTTCTTTTCCAGTCTTTACATTTCCAGTCTTTAAATACCTGTTCTTTAAATACCTGCACTTTAAATACCCGCACTGTACTTCGATTCATAGGAGTAGCTTCAAGTAGATTCAAGTAGATTGCTGTTGTAAACCTCTCCGAAGCTGAGTTCGGACCATTGTAAGTGTTCATTTTTATGAAATACTTCAATTGTTATTCATATTACTGTTTTCTCTCTTAATTTCTCCTAAGTCAAGCCACCAGTAAAAGTCCTCTTCATTGAGGCTGAAAAGAACTAAAACACAATCGTCTGATAATTGGTTGGCAATCACAATTTCTGTAAGGACTGATTGATCCTTGCTGGCACGCTCACATTTACACAATTACCCTTCGAAAAGCCAAAAAGCCAACAGCCATGGTAAAAAAGAGTTAATAAAACTTGACCGAGTATGAGGTAAAAATGAGTCAATTGGCAGTGCTATGAGTTTGACAATGTATTAGCAGTCTAAGAAATATTTTGCTAAAAATTTACCAAATAGATTCAGAATCATTGCTAAAAATTTACCAAATAGATTCATAATCAGTTCGATCAAGTATATCACAAATGTTCAGATTGAGATGCAACTCTAATTGCTTGTTCTAGCATGATGAACATTGGGATTTCTGCATTTATGTAAAATGACTTTCAAATATATTTTATAAATTACAAAAGAAAAAAAAAATCTTTTTTTGTGTTGAAAGGCATATGTTACCCATAGGCGAAGGAGATTCCACAACATTGATTCCTTTGAAGGATTCATTTTTTGATTGATAGTGCCATATCTTTGAAAGATCTCCTTAACATTGACTCCTCTGGAGGATGCATTTTTTGATTGATAGTACCATATCTTTGAAAGATCTCCTTGAGATGCCTTATCAGTGCCTCTCTTGCATTCTCCATGGTAGTACCCATATGAGCAAAACTAAGACCAGTTAATTCAGACCTATTGTAAGAACCCGAATATAAAGATTTAGTAAATAATTAAATAATAATAATATTACAATCTCAAATATTTTATTGTGAATCTTTAAGTGCAAATTAAATATTATTGGAGGGTCTTTCAATTAATTTTTAAATCTAAAAAAATTTATGGTGGAAGTCTTTAATTTAGAGGCAATGTTTATTATAAAAAAATAAAAAAAATAGAGAAGATGGTGTGACTTGAACTCTAGACCACAAAATTAATAAATAAGGCTCTTACCATTTGAATTGCATATAACTTATAATATATATATATATATATATATATATATGTTTTGTATATTTATCTATTTATTTGACCTACACATGCTTTAGGTGTACCCAACCACTAGTATAAAATAAAAACAAAACAAAACCCTAGCTCTTCTAACAATTTCCCTAGCAGCAGCAGCCATGAGAGAGAAGAGAAACAAAAGGTTGCAACTAATTAAGGATGGAATTGGGTGTGTTGTGCTGTGTGTGATCATCAAAGGATAGCCCTCCTAGGTTTTCTTCTCTTCTTTCTTTGTTCTTCATCCTTATTCTATAATTATTTTATTCATTGTGGAGAGGTTGTAGGTTTATGTATTTTGTATATATATACACACTGTTAAGAAATCTGAGGAGCTAAATTGATGTATAAAGAATGGGTATAATTCTTAGTCCAAAAATTCTGCACAGAACCACAAACTCTAAAAATCAAGAAACCATATCAAACGGATGAATTTTGAACTGAAATTTTTACAGTAGATTAATTATATATTGATGAATTTTTTCATAATTTTTGGGAGTCAAAATCCATATAAACTGATGCGTTCAAATCTGTCCAGAAAACTGGTTTACACAGTAAATTCGGGAGTGTCGTTCTCTTGGGTATAAATCCGAAAATTATCAAATAAGCGTCATTAGAACCGGTTACGAGTTTCGTACATTTTTGGCCTTGCGTTGATTGCTCGTGTATATTAAGAGAACCGTCAATTTCTTTAAAGTGCTGCAGAAAATAACCTGTTTACATATAATCAATTATAGATAATTATTTTGATAAGCAAATTAAGTGAAACCAATTGGGTTTGAAACTTAGGATATAGTAGTTGACATCTGGAGGGTTTTGAAATTTTTCGAATAGCGTGAAGTGGGTTTTGTAATTTTCAAAGTTAGCGAATAGATTGGGAAGGCTTGTTTAAAATTATGTTTTATCTTAAAGTTACTTTTAATTAAGTTTCGACTTGAACCCATGTCTTGGGTGATTTTAGACTTGAAGAACATTGAGCTCAGGTATTATTTAAGAGTAACAGTGAGTGGGGTTGGGCTGTTCTAGTGCGCTTTAGTGTGGGGTACTTAGTTTATTATTCTCTTTAGTATTTTTAAATTAATAGTGACGTGTAGTCTTCATACTTGGTTCAGGGCACTAGTTGGACTTTTATACTCTATTCGAGGATTACATTATTTTGTTTCCAGGTGAGTAGTTTCATGCTACATATTTTTATAAATGTTCCCCTACCCTGAACTGTTGGAAAATTAAATTGTTGTTTCATGACTAAACTGCTTTGATAAATTATTATATTATCGATGGAGTCAAATTATTTCTGAAACATGTGTGAACTTGGCATACTGTAAACTATTTGTTTTGGTCTCATGTTTATAATGATGAACTACCATGTTTTGCGAAACTGATGTGTATTGATTATTGGGACCATCTGTGTATTTAGTCCAGAGAAACTATTCCACTGTGTGGTGACTCTGGCCACTAAGGAATACATCCGGGTTGGGCCGTGATGACTTTAGTGCTCAACGATTGTAAGAAAAAGACCTAGGTTAAGCTAGGTGACCTTCAATCGGATCGTCTTCGAGAAAAGGCCCAGGTTGCCACCCTGAAGATGACTCTTAGTTCAGTATTGGATCCAACGGGACTTATAGCCTTGAGAACTGTGTGACATATTATTTGTTTTTCTTAGTACCCAGAAAATTATTGGTGTTCATGTTGTAATCTGTTTTAAGTAAAAAATGTCATTTATCATGTTCTCGAGAGACATAAGTATTTTAACTGTTGAACTGTGGAACCTTCTTTTTTAAACAGATTTTTTTTTTACCAAACTGTATGCCAATTTAGTTTCTGTGATATATATCTTATTTTGAAATTGAGCCATGTTTTCAAAATTGTATTTACTATCCATGTTGCTACTCATTGAGCTATCAGGTGACTTAGTTGTTTACCATTTCCAGGTTAGAAGGACTTAGAGTGGACTTATGGTGTAACAGAGACTTAATTGTATGGATCTCTAGGACATTCATTTATTTTGTTTTAGACTGTTATGTCAAGTTTGTGCATATTTATAGTTGTCTTTATTGAGGTTCATTTAGGATTATTTTGATATGTGAGTTGTTTATATCCCATAAGTTTGGATGATATTGATTACGGTTGGTTTTGCCGTTTATACTTGTGGCATGGCACTGGATTGAGTTTTGGTTATTTATTAATGGACTATTTTATAGTTATTCAATGTGTATGGATTCGTGTTTAGGCTTACGTGTGCCTTGGGCTGAGTCCCTGTGGGCCACGACCGGTCATGCCTGGATTTGGGGTGTGACACCTATGTTACCTAGAACGTGGATCATTTTGGTATATGGAACGAGAACAGGAACGTGGCGCGCTACATGCTCTAAAATGTGGTAAAATAGGGGTAGACTTGTATATATTACATTTAAGAATTTAAGGTACTTCTAAAGTAATTTTCTTTTAACTATTAGGCATCCAATAAAATATATATAATTTTTGATATTTTTGTCTTGTCAAAACTTAAGTCACTTTCGATTTTAGTTCATTATATTTGATTTTTTCCCTCCTAATGTAACATTTAAGGAAATATATTGGAAAATTTTTTAGATTGCTTCGGATCGCTAAATTTACTATTTTGGAACAAAAGTGTACCATGTTTTGGAATGTGTGTACCAATACGTAATTCGTTAGGGTTTTTTTTTTTTTTTTTTTTATAACATCTACAAATGTAATTAGGTTGGAGATCAAATCAAAATATTTTTTTTATATATATTAAAAATTAAATTGATACAAATCTCAAAAACCGATCTACATAAGTGTTTTTCTTGGTATTGTTTCTGTTTTTGAGTTACATTGTAATTTTCACTTTCAATCACATTCCGTACGGAAGTCAAGTGGGTAAATTTTAGTAAAACAAAATTGAAAGTATTCAAATTATTCAAATTAAAACTATGGGAATTAAAGTAATACTTCACTCAAACTAAAATACCAGTGGCATAATTTACCCAAAAATATTTTACCCAATTATACGTAACCAAACACAAAAATTTAGGAAAATATTTTGTAAGAAAATATTTTACATGCAAACAAACAAAACGTTAGAGAATAAAAAGGTAACTAACCCTTGTTTATAAATTTGGCAGACTATCTTATGTATTAGATTCCATCTCAATCTGAGGGACTAACTCTTTTCTTGCTATGGTTTTTGGCAAGTCCAACTGTCATGAAATTGGATAATTGATAATTATTTAATAATTTTATAATATTATGTGACAACATTCACGTGATGTTTAGAGGTATTATCCACTACTATAAGCCTGCAGAACACATGGAACTCACAGTATTGATAGAAAGATTGTCAAGTTGTAAACATATGAAGTATTTTATTACTAGATTTACCTCTTATATCAATATCAATTGATCCATTCAAATTGTTTTCCCATAGGCATAAAGTCTTGAGTAATGAGAAAACACCAAGAGATGGTAGGATGTAATTATTGAATGAATTGCCTCCCAAATCAAGTATCTCCAGCTTGTAATCCGTTCAAAACTTAAAATTGACATGTGATCTATTCTATTTATTAAAAAAAATTCAAAAAATAGTTTCTGTTTACTAAAAAACTTTGAAATCTTCATTTAAGATAATGATTACAAACATTATTTTTGTACAAACATGTTGTGTGAAACAATATTGTAAATGAAAAATCTTACCAACAAATCTTTTTTAACTTCCAAAATGAGAGTACAACCTCTAAAAAAATTCTCCATTATGCACCTTTTTTTTAAATTTTCTATTGAATTGCCACCAAAATTCAGCTCTTCTAAGTTGCTCATAAAAAAATAAAAATAAGAAGAAGAAGAAGAAGAAGAACTGAGTGTACATCGGGTCCTAATTGTTTTATGAGTTGCATAGGATTGTGTCAATTTAGTTTGCAACACATAAAAAAAAAAAGTGTTTTGATTTGGTCTCCCAACTTAATTGTCTACCTTTCTGTCTAAACGAAGGTAAAGTTTGAAAATTATAAATACACATCATCAAAAATTGACGAAAATAAAAAAGAAAAGAAAAGGAAAAGCCAATATCTCCAGAGAGAAATATTCAGATTATTATAATAAAATGTAGTTTTTGTGATGCAAGAAAAAAAAAAAAGTTGTCTCCCAAAGCTTATATTCTACAATAAATGAGATCCTCGCCAAATTTTTTGTTGATAATTATTTTGGCAATTTTTTTTTTCTTGCAATACGTCATCCAATATATTTTGATATATAAGCATTCGCTTTTTGTTGATTTGTGTTTATGATTTTTATATTTTGCCCTTTGTTCAAATAAAGAAAGACAAAATAAGGTTAGAGGACCAAATTTTTTTATCAGTGTGGGAGCCGAATATAAAAAATTAATTTCAAACTGGTTCAAAGCCCAGTGGGTTAGGGATCGTTGCCGAGTAGGCATTGAGGTCCACATGGAAAGCTGAGTTAAATATTCAAGCCATGTGCGGAAGCCAACTAATCCAGGTAGTCGGAAGGGCCTTGTTGGACCAAACTGTGGCCCATTCCATAAAAGCATGATGAGATGGTGGGACCAGGAGAGAGGAGAAAAAAGACTATAAAAGAGGAAGGGAGCATGAGAAAAGAGGTATGTGCAAATAATTTAGACTCTAAAAAATATAAAATACCAATTACCTACGTGTAGGAGCTAACTAAATCGTTTGTTGAAGTATTAATTTCGATACCATTGACCGGAGTTATTTATTTGTTTCAGGTAAGATTGCGAGGATCTTTCAGGCTAGTTAAGATCCAAGGCTCGTTAGGATCTAAGGAGTATTTCCAAACTCATATCCTCACAATTAGCAAAGCAAAATTTTCATTAAAAAAATATGAAATTAAAGATATAAGAAGATGCAATGTATCAAAAGAGATTTAGAAATTATAAATTATTCATACGAATATTACTCCCATCCATACAACCAATCTCTCGGCCGAGAACATCCATGGCCGAGAGCCACCCATGAAAAAATCTCCTTCCATGGCCCAAAAACCCAAGGCCGAAAAACTCCCTAGGATGAAAACCATGGCCGCAACTACACCCATGGCTGAAAACCACACCTCTCCCACCTGTTAAACAACCAAGAGGCACCGCCCATAGCCAAAAAACCACCTCTCCCACCTGTCAAACACCTCCCTGAATTGAACCAGCCGGCATCGAAACACCACTTCCATGGCGTCCATTCATGGCCGAAACACCAAGATTTAACACCTCCTATGGCGTCCATTCATGGCCGAAAATCACCACCCGTGGCTAACCCCAAAGACTCATGCCTCATACATCCTCCTAATCTTCAACCACCCATAGCCGAGAGCCCCCATAGAACTGAGACCACTGACCTCCTCTTTGCCGAACAACACTCGATCTGAGACCACCGACCTCTTTGCCGAACAAACTCCTATATTCGAACACACCCATGGCCAAAAAACTTCCAATACCGAACAGCCCAACACACATCGCAGAGAAGCGCCCAAAACTAGATCACCGTACACCTGCCAATAGGAGACCCGAAAGAAGATCCATGGCCAAACACCATAGATCAAAACACACCTAAGCATAATCTATAGATGTGGGAAAAAATAATATGGTGAGAAAACTTTGGGTATTCAAGTTTGTTAACATACATATTAATATATTACTCTTATAAGTATAGTTTGTATATATTAATATATTAATATGTTTGTATGTATATAATATGTATAGGTATTATTTAATATTTACCTTTCGGCTGCTGCTTTCGGCCGATTCCTCTTTCGGCTCCTTTTCTTTATTTTAATGCAACACATCATAATGATGTTTGTAAATCAGCTCCTATATTATGGAGGCTAGAATTAGTTTTTCATTACAGAATGAATAACAGATAATTTTCTGTCAATATCACTCTCTCAACTCTCTTTCAATTTGTTTCACATGGTATCAGAGCACAGGTGTTTCTCCTAAGCCTCTGCATCACACTTTCTTCTCTTGGCAGATTACTGCATACCTCGTCCTTACCCAATACACAGATTTGACAACACCAAAACCTTCGTCTCTTCACGACGAAGCCAACGCCGCCAGATTCATCATCATCTAAGGTCACACGCGCCTCCACGCGCCACCATAACATTAGCCCACGCGCTGCCTCGCTTCAGACGCGCTCTACGCGCCTCTTACACTGACCAGTGCTATTGTGCGCCGCTGCCTCATCTGCTAACGTGAGCCGCGCCTTTCTGACGTCAGCCGACGTCAGCCCTTCTGCTTCCGTGCGCCGTGTGTCTTCGTCTGCTAACCTGCGCCGCGCCAATCTATGCTAACCTGCGCCGCGCAGTTTGACCAGCCGTTGACTATTTGATTTTCTGCCTTTCTGGTCATATTTTTGGTCAGTTCACTCCTTTTCTGACTAATTTTGACCATCTGAATTCACTGGTAACCTCAGATTTTTCAGATTCTACCTCAATTGTGCCATTTTTCTCTCATGGATCGCCTGGACTCCTCTAATCACCCTATTTCCGTTATTCTTGACGGGACTAATTATGTCCTATGGGCACAAGCTATGTCTGGCTTTCTCAGAGGAAAGAAACTTTGGCGCATCATCACTGGGGATGTACGCAAACCCGTTCAAGAGACCACGGATTCCGCTGCCACAGACTCCGCCACCAAATATGTCGACCGATTGGAAGATTGGGATAGTAAAAACTATCAGATCATCACTTGGTTTCGCAATACTTCCATTACATCTATCAGCCTCCAGTTTGGTCGGTTCCAACTTGACTCTGCTTCCTCTCCTGCCAAAGCCATCTGGGATTTTTTACAAGAACGCTATCAGACTACTGGCCTTGCTCACCAATATCAGCTTCTGAGTCATCTTCACCGTATGCGCCAAGAAACAACTCAGAACATTAATGATTTCCTCTCCCAAATGTATTATGTTTGGGATCAGCTCGCTCTTTCTGAACCTCCATGGGATTGTGCTACGGATGCTGCCTTGTTTACTACTTACCGTGACCAACAGCGCTTGGTTCAGTTTCTCATGGCTCTCACTCCCCGATTTGAGCCAGTCCGAGCATCTCTCCTTCATCGCACTCCTTTACCCACTCTTGAGCAAGCAATTTCTGAACTCCTGTCAGAGGAAACCAGATTTGGTACTCTCCATCCGCACCCTGTGGACTCTGTTCTTGCCACTCCTCAGATTCGAAGTTCTCCTTCCCCACCTTCACCACAGAAGTCCAATACCTGCAATTACTGTTACAACCGCAATCTTCTGTCAACTCATCTTCTGGTTCATTGTCCAGTTCGTCTTTGTCGGTTTTGCAACAAGACTGGCCCTGGTCATCTCCAGCAAGACTGCTTCCGCAATCCCGCCCGTGCCTCTCGCAATGGTCCTTCCACCGGGAATTTTTCTCGCAGCCACTCTCACCGTTCTGGGACTCAGTTTAAACCAATGCCCGCTCAACGCACTGCTGCTGCTGCCTCAGAGGATTTACCTTCCTCTGTTCCTATAGACCCTTCCACTCCAGTCTTCTCTCAAACTGATGTCGAAGCCATGTTTCAACATTTTTGGCAGCGTTCCGGTACTCCTCCATCTACTGCTTTATCTGCCACCGCAGGTAACTCTTCTTGGTACTTTGACTCCGCTTGTTGTAATCACATGACTTTTGATCCTACTATTTTTACTCCTCTCTCTTCTACTCCTCATGTTCCTTCTATCCATACTGCTGATGGGTCTCTTCTGTCTGTAAGTCATGTTGGTTCTGTTTCAACCTCTCACTTATCTTTATCTCATGTCTATCTTATGCCTGCTCTTACTTTAAATCTTATCTCCATTAGTCAATTATGTGAGCATGGTCTAACTGTTACCTTTTCCCGTACTGGTTGTTTGGTGCAGGACCCTCGGACGGGGCAAACTCTTGGGATAGGCCGTAAGCATGGACGTCTCTATGAACTCATCCATCTTCATGTTCCCGATTCCTCTCAGATCACAGCTCCTACCACTGCTACCACTGCTCCTCTTTTATCTCCTTTTCAGCTTTGGCATTATCGTTTAGGCCATCTTTCTGTTGGTCGTTTAAAATCTTTAATTTCCAGTGGTCATTTAGGTCATGTAAGTTCTGATGTTTTAGATTGTGTGTCCTGTCAACTTGCCAAACAACCTGCCTTGTCATTTAATAAAAGTGCCTCTGTTTCTCTTGCACCATTTGATCTCATTCATTCTGATATTTGGGGACCCTCTCCTACTCCTACTATGGGAGGCGCACGCTATTTTGTTGTTTTTATAGATGATTTTTCCCGTTTTACATGGTTGTTTCTTATGAAAAATCGCTCTGAGCTCAAACAACTTTATTACAATTTTGCTGCAATGGTTAAAACACAATTTTCTAAAAATATTAAGCTTTTTCGCTCCGACAATGCCATGGAATATAAAGATTTTGACTTTCTTTCCTTTCTTCAGAGTCATGGTACTCAACCTCATCGTTCCTGTCCCGGTACGTCTCAACAAAATGGCCGTGCTGAACGGAAACATCGCTATATCCTTGACACTACTCGAGCTCTCCTTCTGTCTTCCTCTTGTCCGGAACATTTTTGGGGAGAGGCAGCTCTCACTGCTGCTTACACTATAAATTGTATCCCTACGCCTGTCATTCATAATCACACTCCTTATGAGCGTCTGCATGGCACCCGTCCCCCTTACACCAACCTTAGGGTTTTTGGATCTGCCTGTTTTGTTCTTCTCCAACCTCATGAACGTACCAAACTTGAACCACGTTCTCGTCTTTGTTGCTTCTTAGGGTATGGTATTGAACACAAGGGGTATCGTTGTTGGGATCCTCTCTCCCAGCGACTTCGTATCTCTCGTCATGTAGTCTTTTGGGAACACAAAATGTTTTCCTCTCTCTCTCTCTTCCGTTTGTCCGTTCCCTCATCCTCTCTGTTTTTTACTGACCCTTTCACGGATCTATTCTCTGATGAGCTCACTCCACCAGCCTCTCTCGAGCCTGCCTTGCCTACCTCTGCTGGACCTACACCACCGCCCTTGCCCGCCTCCCTCGAGATCTCCAATGAGCTTACTCCATCGCCCGTACCCGCCTCCCTTGCGCCTGCCTTGCCTACTGGTCTGTCCCATGCACTTGCTCCTTCTGATGGCCCTGCTCTTGCTCCCTCGGGATCCTCCCCTCCTGGTGAGTCTCTCCCTCTGGCTCCTCCTACCTCTACTCGACCACACCGGGTAACCCAACCTTCTACTCGTCTTCGTGACTTTATTGTTGGTTCTACTGCTTTTTCTACTTATGAACCAACCTCCTATCGTGAGGCTCGCTCTAATCCTCTTTGGCAGCAAGCTATGACTGATGAATTGCAGGCTTTAGACAAAACTCACACTTGGGACATTGTTGATCTTCCTCCTGGCAAGACTGCCATTGGCTGCAAATGGGTCTACAAAATCAAAACTTGTTCTGATGGATCTATTGAGCGCTACAAAGCCCGTCTTGTTGCCAAAGGCTTCAACCAAGAATATGGTATTGACTATGAGGAGACCTTTGCTCCTGTTGCTCGTCTCACCTCTGTTCGTAGCCTGATTGCAGTTGCTACCACTCGACACTGGGATCTTTATCAAATGGACGTAAAAAATGCTTTCCTTAATGGTGTTCTTCTTGAGGATGTCTACATGCAACCTCCCCCTGGGTCTACTTATCCCCCTCATAAAGTCTGCAAACTTCAGCGTGCTTTATATGGTCTCAAACAAGCTCCGCGCGCTTGGTTTGCCAAGTTCAGCTCTACTATTCATGACTGTGGTTTCACCTCCAGTTCTTATGATACTGCTCTTTTCATCCGGAACACTGCTCAAGGGACCACCTTGCTTCTTCTTTATGTGGATGATATGATTATCACCGGTGACGATCTTGATGGTATTCTATGCCTTAAACAGTTTCTTAGTCATCATTTCGAGATGAAAGATCTTGGTCCTCTCAGCTATTTCTTGGGTCTTGAAATCTTCCATGATTCCACGGGGTCTTTTCTCTCTCAGGCGAAGTATACCTCTGATCTTCTCACCCGCGCTGGTCTTACGGATTGCAAGACTGCCTCCACTCCCCTGGAGCCTCAAAGTCGTCTTACACCTCTTGATGGTACTCTTCTCTCTGATGCTACCCTATATCGTCAGCTGGTTGGCAGCCTTGTCTATCTCACTGTTACTCGTCCTGATATTGCCTATGCCGTTCATATTGTCAGCCAGTTTATGTCAGCTCCTCGTACCTCTCACTATGCTGCATTAGTCCGTATCCTTCGTTATCTCAAAGGTACCTTGTTTCATGGACTTCATTATTCCGCCCGCTCCTCTCTCCAGCTTCGTGCTTTTTCCGATGCTGATTGGGCTGGGGATCCTACAGACCGGCGCTCTACTACCGGGTTCTGCTTTTTCTTGGGTGATTCTCTTATTTCTTGGCGCAGCAAGAAACAAACTCTTACTGCTCGCTCCAGTATCGAAGCTGAATATCGTGCTCTTGCTGATACTACTCAGGAGCTTCTCTGGCTTCGTTGGCTTCTTGCTGACATGGGTGTTTCTCCCTCTGGCGCTACTGCCCTCTTTTGTGACAATCACAGTGCTCTTCAAATCGCTCACAATGATGTTTTTCATGATCGCACCAAGCACATTGAGATTGACTGTCATTTTATTCGTCAACACGTCACTCGTGGTACTGTTCATCTCCATCCCATCTCCTCTACTGATCAACCTGCTGATATCTTCACCAAAGCTCATTCTCCTGGCCGCTTCATTGAACTTGTCTCCAAACTCCAGTTGGTTGATGTTTTCCCTCCTTGAGTTTGCGGGGGGCTGTTAACATACATATTAATATATTACTCTTATAAGTATAGTTTGTATATATTAATATATTAATATGTTTGTATGTATATAATATGTATAGGTATTATTTAATATTTACCTTTCGGCTGCTGCTTTCGGCCGATTCCTCTTTCGGCTCCTTTTCTTTATTTTAATGCAACACATCATAATGATGTTTGTAAATCAGCTCCTATATTATGGAGGCTAGAATTAGTTTCTCATTACAGAATGAATAACAGATAATTTTCTGTCAATATCACTCTCTCAACTCTCTTTCAATTTGTTTCACAAAGTTAAAAAAGAGAAAACAACAATCACACACAAAGGAAGCGAGGCTAGTCGACCGCCATGGCCATAGGCGGCAGCCAGCTGGCCAACTGTGAGACTTGGAATTGAGGTTTTTAGAGAGTGAAAAAGAGAGGAAGCATGGATAGTTTTGAAATCTTTGTTGGAGGACCAAATTGAAACGCTTTGTATACTTTAAATACTAAATTGCCATGATTTATATATTAAGTACCAAAATAACACAAATATCTTATTAATTGAATTTCTATATTTACCCTTAAATTTAATGGTATCTATAAATGGAATTCAGTTGGGAGACGAAATCAAAATAATTTAAACAGAGAGTCAAAATCACACAAACTTCATACTTTAGAAACTAAAATAGCAACCATCTCAACCTTGGGGCACTTACTCTTTTGATGCTGTGGTTTTTCTTTGTCGAGTCCGAATATCATAAAACTGGATAATTAATAATTATTTAATAATTCTAAAATATTATATGACATTGAATCACGTGGTGTTTTAAGGCATTCTCCGACTCTTCCAACAACATATAGGCTTTGTTGATTAGAATAAATAATAGTGAGAGGATTAACAATTCATGAAATTAGTGAAACATTGGTTATCCAATTAGATTAGTATGACAAATAATCCTCTCTTTTTCATGTTTGTTTTGCAATAAATATTTAAATATATAATACCAGTTATATGTTTATTTTGTGTTATCAGTTATAGGATTAAAAAATTTAACAATTTTGTTGAATAAAATGTCCATTGAAATTTAATCTGAATATTAAAAATTACAACCAAACGTTGTGAATTCCATAGATTAATAATCTCAATCTTATGTTATAATTTGTCCAATAAAAATGGCACATAAAACTCACATTGATGCTGCAAAGATTGTCCATATTGACGCCGAAAATGTTGTTTTAGTTGTGAATACCTCCTATATCAAATGATCCATTCAAACAATTTTTAGATAGGGATATAGTCTTGAGTAATGGAAGCACACCAAGAGATGGTAGGATGCTATTATTGAATGAATTCCAATCCAATCTAAGTTGCTCCAGCTTGCCTAACACAGATAGTCTTTCAAAACTTGCAAAAATCAATTTCCATTTCAAGTACCACCATCCTCACGACTAAAACAACATGTAACATTGACATGCATTCCATTTTATTAAAAAATATAAAAACAAAAATAGGTATTTTGTTTAAAACTCAATTTTAAAGCATAGTGATCTACAAACATATTTTTTCTATCGAAATTTCATATAAAACAATATGGCTTGTTGTGATCTTTTTATTACAAGCCAAAACATCTATCATTGCGGCTCATAATTGCAAAAGTATTATGTAAACTTTTTAGTAAATTTGTTGGGACCCTAACATTTCTGCGCAAATGAGTCCATTTCAGCTGTTCAATAAATGTTGCATAGTATGACAAGTGGCTGATGGGATAAATTAGGTGATGGACCCATAAATCTTAAATCATGTACAAAGATTGAGTGTATAAAAAACAAACTTTACCATCATAAAATAAATAAATAAATAAATAAAATAAACAATCTTTATTTTCCAAAAAAAAAAAACTAATTCACTAGAATCATTAATTCAGCCGCCATCCAAGTAGGTTGTTTTTAATTTTGGGTTGGGCACGGAAGGGTGTTGTCTAGATCCATCACAAGTCCTATTTTGATTATTCAAATTATTTATTTTGTATGTCACTTCATGTATATTGTAGGTGTTGATTTTCGACCACACTACCAAACAGGAACTCAGTAGGAGAGCACAGACAGAATAGATCACGCCCGAACAACTTGTCACAGAAAGATAAGACTCTGGCGGTGGTTCGTCCACCTGGGGGCACTCCTACGATCAAGTCAGCACTCAGTTATCTCTCAAAGATAGCAAACAGTGCTTAACTCACTAGTCAGAATACAAAAAGCGTACCTTAGACCCACGAGGGTGCTTTACTTTTATAGTCAGCACTAAACTGATCCCTGTAGAAGCCTAGCTTCAATGGACTCTAGCTCAAAACTCATCTTGGACTGCCAGCTAGATAGAGATAAACTCCCTAAGAGGTTTATCTTTATCCCAATTGAGGTCCTCCCCCATTCTAGGACTCTTGTGTCTTATCCACTCATCTCGGATTCCGGTATCTCCAGAGATAACTTTGGCCTAGTCGAGATCATCTCTCGGACGACTAAGCCACATGGCATTCTGGCTGATACGTCGGCATCACCTCGGCTACGTGCTGTCATTCACAAAATATGCCCCCACAACTGCCCCCTAGGTCCCATTACCTCGGCATCTTGAGGTGATGGAACCTACATCGTTTGTCCATATACCACGTCGGCTAAGACTTGCTCTATCCTTCATGATTGAGATCATCACCTGTCGGCTTCACATGACCGAGACTCTGCGGTCCACTTTATCAATGACCAAGAACCATGAAACAAGTTTCTTCAAGTTCCTTAACCAAAATTGCACCTCTAGCAGAAGTTTTTTCTTTATTAAATCAAGAACTCCAAGAGTTTTATCTGTTCATGAGTTGTCACGCACGGTTTACTCAACCATTTTCACCACGAGTCCTTCTTCCATTGATTCGTACTTGACATGCACTATCAGGTTGTGTCGCTTCTACGCACACCGCCTGACAGGTACGTCGTCCAAGGCACATTCATTATGGTTTTGCCGCCTTTTCGGTTTTAACAAATCACTTTCCCTCTCTTTGTCTTTTCACTTCACATCTTTGATTTGGCCTTGAAACTTTCTCTCTCTAGCGCCTCTCTCCCAAAACCGCCATTGTTCAAGTCTTCAAGCCCTGCAACTTGCTCCGATCACCTCCTCCGGCGAAGCGTTCACTGTCCTGCTCCACTTGTTGTCACTGTCTGACTCCGGTGAACCTCAAACCGGGGTCCTCCACCCTAGACCCAACTGGTGAGTTCTTTGCTTTATTTCAGTTTTCAATTTTATCTCTTCATGATTTTGAATATGGTTTTTACCATTTGTCCATCCTGTTGCTATTGAATCTGTTTTCATGGTTACAATCTGTTTCTCTTTTTTTCTTCGATCATGAATCGGTCTCCTGGTTCTTGAATCTTGAATCTGTGTAGTCTTTTATGAAAATGCCAATCATGTTCTTTTGATGTGACTTTTGCACACTGTTCTTCACACACTCAGTCAGTGCCTTGAAGTTTTGGATGTGTACATTTATCGTCTTGCTTTCTACTTCGCTCCTGATTTCTAAATTTCATTTCTTTTTTGGTCTTCTTGCTTTATTTCTAGATTATTGCCTTTGATTCCTATATTTGCATAGATTTAGGTTTGAGATTTGATCTAGAACCCTATTCTTTAGGAAAATTGAACCGAAACCCCCTTAGATTCTTAGAAATATTTACACCAGTGCTCTCTAGGGTTTCGCCGAGATCATTTGCCATTTTCCAAACCTCTTGCCAAAAAACCTGAAATTGGACCCACTTTGGCCAAGATAATGGGTATGTTCAGGTGGAGAGTTGACACCCCTTCTAAGCTAGAGTGCTTTAGGTAGGAGTTTTCCATTCTAGCCGATGTCCAAATCCGGTTGGCTGGAGAGAATGACTTAATCATGTTTGGGAAGGATTACATGCCTTTCTCCGTAGTCATTATCATTGAAGGAGGAGTCAGATTCCCCCTCAATATCCTCTTTAGGGAGGTCTTCTACTATTGCAAATTGAACCCCATGCAATTAGCTATAAACTCTTTTAGGATCATAAACGGCATTGCCGAGCTGGAACGTCGACAGAACGCTAGGATCACCTTGTCTGATATCCAGTACTGCTACACGATGTGTGGCCTTAAAACCAAAGCTGACTATACATATTACCTTAAGCCGAGATCCACCCAATACAAGCTGATAGCCGATATTCCAGACTCAAATAAAGGCGCGACAGATGACTGATTGTCTCGGGCAATTGGGAGTTTGCGCCAGATGACGAATTCGACCTTTTCCCTTTGCGCTGTGAAGTTTTTAGGGATGACAAGGGTAAGGACTTATTTTCCCTCCCTCGAGTCCCTCCCTCTACTTTTTAATCATTTCTCTATTAATCTACTTCTAATGTATGATCTGTTTTTTACAGCTCTTCCCCAGCCAGAAAAAGACTTTCACCGATACTACACGTAGAGCAAAGACTTGGTTCGCCTTATTAGCCTGCCAATCGAACTAAGCAAGGCTCCAATTCTCCTTCATTACATACCGACTTACCGGAGCCCGCTGCCCGACGTTCCTCGAAAGAGAAAATCTCCACCTTCTGCAACAACTCCCCTTGCTATTTCATCGTTAAGGCCTGATCAAGCCTCAACTTCTGATCCAGCGAAGCAGCCATCAACATCTGCTCCCCAACTGATTCCTCCAGCCCAGCGCCAACGTCGACACCGAGCTCCACTCTTTGCTCCTGCAGGCAGAAATCGTAACTATAAATGCCAAAGCACTAAGGCGTTGGCTTACCATCCAACAAACCCACCTACTGCACTTCCAGCAATCCGTTTCGGTACCAAATTTACCGTTGCCGCTACCACCAAAGAAATGGGTTGTAGCAAGGCTGTCGTTGAAGACCTCTTGGCCGACCTGCCTGGGGTCGTAACAGTTCAATCCTTCACATCACAATCCCAACCCAAGGCTAAGCCAAAGAGGGTGAAGAAAGCCAAAGCCAAGGTAACAGTGACTCAAATCGACTCTGAGGACACTGTACCAATCTCCAAGTTGGCCGAGGTTGAAAAGAGTACTCCTTCGAGCGACAAGAGACCAGCCGAGGCCGAGGCGTCTGACCCACTCCAACCCAAAAGGCCGAGGTCCAGCGGCTCCTCTGATCCTTCCAGTTTCGGTGTCGACGCTCCTTGGAATCCATCTGTCATAGTTGGAGACTGACCTCTTCTAGCGGGGGATGGTGCTCTGGACAGTTTGGAGGTCGGTGCCGCCATTTCCACTGCCGTTCTACTCCCAGCCGACATCAATCGGATGGATGAGCTTTCAGAGTATGAAAATTATGCAATGATGATGCAATATTGTGTCTTGGTAAGTCTCAATACTTGTAACTTTTTATCTAGCTTTAACTCTGGTTTTCATACTTAACTAATTTTCTTTGCACTCTTGCAGGCTATCCAGCAGGGTCACTCCCTTGCAGTTAAGACCAATGAATTAAAAAAAAAACTTACCCAAAAAACAAAAGAGGCTGCCAATCTCCTTTCTTCACTCACCAAGGCCAAGGCTCGCATCTGAGGTCTCCTGGATCAGGCCAAGGCTACTGAGTTGGCCTTGAAGAATGGCAAGGACCAAGCCGAGGCCACGGAAAATGTTGTTGAGGTCGCTAAGGTCGAGGTAAAAGAAGCCAAGGAGAAAGAGGCCCACACCTAAACCAAGCTCCAAACGACACTGTCTACAAAAGCAGCTGAAATCAAAGAGGCAGACGAGAAGGCCTATACCGAGGGGGTAACCGACATCCATAAGCAATACAAAAAACAAGTCAGACAGGCATGCAACAGGGGCTACACCTTTGGTTAGATGGTTGCTTTGAAAGAGCTGGCTGTCCCTGAGGACTCATCATTCTGAGATAAGAGACAAGTTGTCGTGCCATTCCCTCCCGTTCCAAGCCAATTTGAGGGTGAGGCTGGGGGGAAGAAGAAGAAGAAGAAGAAGAAGAAGAAGAAGAAGAAGAAGAAGAAGAAGAAGAAGTCGAGGTTGGAGCTAGAGCTGGAGCTGAGGGTTCTGCTGGGGCCAAGTCCCCAACTCTGAATGAGCAAGTCCTGGACTTGACTCAGGACGATGAGGACGAGGTCTCCAAGTATGCCTCTCCCAAAAGAGCCATGTCAGAGGCTGAGGTGCATACAGCCGAGAAGAGCCTCGACCAAACTCTTTAGGAGATCGATGCCGGGATCGAGGTTGAGAGGACTGCCGAGAAGCTTTCCCAGCTGTCTGCCGAGGTCGTAACACAACCACCCGTCGACGCAAAATAGCCTGTTTAGAATCTTTTCTCTGTTTTTGTGTCTTGTACTTTTTCCTCTGTAGTCTTTGCAACTTTTTTTGGGCAATGTTTTAATTCTAGTCTGGCCGATGTGCCTTTTTTTGTACCTCGAACAAGTTATCGTTTGCCAGGCAGAAATGCCTTTTTATTTTTTTTTGAATGCAAGTCTTCTCTTTTATTCCAAGTGTTGAATGTTTGTTTCATGTATGCTTTACTACTTTCTTTCATACCTTTCATGCTTCCATACTTAGAATATTTTTTCACTTCTTCAAGGTATACCTTTAACTGTATAATAACTCTGGGGTATAATACCTCAGATACAAACCTTGACTTGCTTGCTTTGGCCAACCATCGGAGTACCACGGCTAACACTTAAAAACATCAAAATATTTTTACAAGTGTTATTCAGTATTGCTTTTTTACTTTCACATGCTATCTTCTATTAAGACTTCCTCATTCTACCCTTTCCAAACTTGGCAACCTGGTTAGCCATCTCGGCCATTATGTATCTCGGATAATTTTTCCCCAGCCAATTTTAACTTGCAAATTTTGAAAAAATTTCAACAAGTGTTAAGCCCATTATATCTTGTAAATTTTTTCAAAAATTTTAACAAGTCCCAAGCTCTTGCTTTCAAGTTTGTCATTCTTACCCAACTCCCTGCCCCCTAATGTGAACCTAAGTTTCACTTAAGTTCACATTAAGCATGTGCTTAGGGTCTTTTGCCAAAGTTAGATTCAAACAAAGACTAGTCGAGGTTATCAACCTTGGTTTCTTTGTTAATCTAACTAAAATGTACTTAGTTCCAATCTGAGTTTGATTCTGCTGACATGGCAAGTCCAGGTTAATCCAACTAAGTTCAACTCCATTATATGCAAGTATAATTTCAACTCTGCCATATAATGAGTCTAAGTTATTCGTCATGCTTCACTTAGAAACATCGCCAACTTAGTTCAACTCTACTATAAGCAAGTATAATTCAACTCTACCATATAATAAGTCTAAGTTATTCACCATGTTTCACTTAGAAACATCGCCAACTTAGTTCAACTCTATTATATGCAAGTATAATTCAACTCTGCCATATAATAAGTCTAAGTTATTAGTCATGTTTCACTTAGAAATATCACCAACTTAGTTCAACTCTATTATATGAAAGTATAATTCAACTTTGCCATATAATAAGTCTAAGTTATTCATTATGTTTCACTTTAGAAACATCGCCAATTTAGTTCAACTCTATTATATGCAAGTATAATTCAACTCTGTCATATAATAAGTCTAAGTTATTCATCATGTTTCAATCGGAAACATCGCCAAAGGACTGGTTAGTTCTATTACACAAATTTCAAAATCAAGCTAAAATTTTATTATTATTACTTCGGCTAATGATATAAACTTCGAAAAAAACAAAAATCTAATGATAGAAAAACTTCAAGTTGCAAGTGTTCCAGGGTCTTGGCGACTCTTTGCCCTCACTGTCTTCAAGCTGATATGCCCCATTGTCGGTGACCGAGGTAATCCTATAAGGTGCCTCACAATTTGGGCCAAGCTTGCCCTCTCTAAGATCCTTTTTGTTACTGACCACTTTCCTCAGCACAAGGTCCCTAATTTTGAACTCTCTTGGGTTAACCTTCTTGTCGTAAGCCCTAGCAAGTTGTTGCTGGTATGCCTCCAGTCGAATTGTTGCTCTCTTCCTTCTTTCTTCCAACAGGTCCAAATCTCGGGCCAGGAATGCCTCATTAGTCCCATTCTCAATTCCCTGGGCTCTGATCCTTGGGATGCCGACTTCTAGTGGGATGACTGCTTCAGTGCCATAAGCCATGGAAAATAGGGACTCCCCAGTTGATCTCCTCGACATAGTCTGATATGCCGAGAGTACATTGGGCAACTCTTCCACCTATTTTCCCTTTGCTGCTTCCAGTCTCTTATCCAGGATCATCTTATTGGGTGGTTTTACTTGACCATTACTTTGAGAAAAATTTAGAGTAGAGTAATAATTCTTGATTTTGTACTTTGCACAGAAACTTTTGATTAGCTTGCTATCAAATTGCGTACCATTGTCTGCTATTATTGCCCTTGGGATCCCAAACCTGGTGATGATGTTCTTCCATATGAAGTTCTTCACATCAATATCCCGAATCTTTGTAAGGGGTTCAGCTTCTACCCACTTTGTGAAATAATCAGTTACTACTAGAAGGAACTTCCTTTGCCCAGTTGCTTGGGGTAGTTGTCCAACAAGATCCATGCCCCACTGGGCAAATGGCCCAGGGCTGGACACTAGGTTCAAATCTGCTGCTGGTTGATGTATCAAAGGTGCGAACCTTTGACATTTCTCGCACTTTTTTACGTAGGCTTCAGCATCCTTTTGCATGTAGGGCCATCAGTATCCCTGAGTAATGGCCCTATGAGCAAGTGATCTACCCCTAGCGTGGCTTCCACATACCCCTTCATGTATTTCATACAAGAAGTCTTCAACTTGGGTGAGATGCACACATCTTAAAAGGGGACCAGTACTGTAGAGATGTCCCTTTGCTGTTAGGCTAAACCTAACCGACTTCAGTCTGGTCTTGCGCGCTTCCTTTCGGTCATCTGGCAGTTTCCCATCTCTAAAGAACATTACTATTGCGTCCATCCAACTCGGATCCATCTCTACACACACATTGCTTCATACTCTGTGATTAATGGCTCCACACTTGGGCTTGACAAATAATCAACCATTGTTGTCCTTGCCTCCCCTGATTTCATTGCACTAGCCAAGGCATCGGCATAGCGGTTGTCATCTCGGCTAACTTATTGTAGTCAGCAATCCTGAAATAAGGCTAACAGTCTGACAACCTCTTTTACATAGGCTATCTTTCTTTCATCTCGGGCTACATACTCGCCTGTTGCTTGGTTCACAATAAGCTGGGAGTCACAGAAGACTACCATCTCGTCGACTTCCATTGCTGCTGCCAACTTCAATCCTGTGATCAGTGCTTCATATTTTGCTTCATTGTTTGAGGCCTTAAACCCTAATCAAATAGATTATTCTAACATCCGCCCATCTGGCGATACTAGCACTACTCCGGCCACCACTCAATGACGGTTTGAACTCCCATAAACAAACAGGCAGAAGGAGTCGCCGATGTAAATGTCGCAGGGCTTGCGTTTTTCTTCTTCTTTTTTTTTTATCTACTGTGGGGTTTTTCATTCCTAGCTAGGTCTCTTCTTGTTTCCCTGGACACCCTAAGTCGCGGCTCATTGGAGCCCGACATGTGATAGCTCCAGGTGTGAACTTGGCCACAAAGTCGGCCAAAACCTGGCATTTAATTACCGTTCCGGGCCTAAATTCCAGGTCGTATTGGTCCAGTACTACTGCCTATCTGGCTACCTTACCTGCCAGATCTCCTTGTTGTCGCAGGGACTTCAAGGAGTGCTCAATTAATACCACAATCTTGTGGGCTTGGAAATAATGGTTTAACTTCTTGGGGGCCATCATTAAGGCCAATGTCAATTTCTCTAAGGGTAAATACCTAGTCTCTGCACCTACTAAGGTTTTACTCACATAGTATACTGCCCTTTGTTCTCCCTTCTCTTCTCTGATTACCACTGCACTCACTGCATGCTCTGAGAACGCCGAGTATAAGAATAGCTCCTCTCCCGGTACTGGATTTGACAGAACTGAAGCTGTTGTTAGGTACTTTTTCAAGTCAGCCAAGGCGACTTCGCACTCCTCTGTCCACAAAAAATCTGTAGCCTTCTTCAATAAGCTGAAAAATGGTTTACACTTATCTGAGCTTCTGCTTATGAACCTATTAAGGGCAGCGGCCCTCCCTATTAAAATCTGCATTTGTTTTGCCAACGTTGGGCTTTTCAAGTCCAAGATAGCCTTGATTTGATCTAGGCTTGCCTCAATGCCCCTTTTAGTAACCAAGTATCCTAGAAACTTACCAGACCCAACTCCAAATGCGCACTTCGATGCATTGAGTCGAAGTCAATATGTCCTCAGGATGTCAAAATTACCTTTAAGTCGGCCAGGTGATTCTCAGGTACTTTGGTCTTCACGACCATGTCATCAATGTATACTTCCACTATTTTGCCAATTAGACGTCTGAATATCTTGGTCACCAATCTCTGGTAAGTTGCCCCTGCATTTTTCAACCCGAAAGGCATCACTCTATAGTAATACAGCCCTTTTGGGGTGATAAATGCAATCTTCTCCTCATTAAGAGGTACATTGCTATTTGATGATATCCCCTGTAAGCGTCTAGGAAGCTCATCCTTCCTTGCCCTGAAGTGGCATCCACTAATTGATCGATCTTGGGGAGTGGGAAACTGTCTTTGGGACAAGCCTTATTCAGGCTAGTGAAGTCCATGTAGAGCCTCCGCTTTCCATTCTTCTTTTTCACAACCACAGTGTTGGATAGCCAAGTGGGGTAGTTTACCTCTCGGATGGCTCTGGTCTCTAACAATTTGTCCACTTCCTCTTCTACTACCTCCACATGAACCAACGTTGGCCTCCTTGCTCGCTGAATGATGGGTTTAGTCGACCTATCTACATTCAGTCTCTGGCATGTAACCTCAAGATCAATGTTAGGCATCTCGTAGGGCGTCCAGGTGAAACACCTCTATGTCTGCTCGCAAGAATGCTTCTAACTCCCTTTCCTCCTTCTTGGCCAAGCCTAAGCCAAAAAGAAAGAAGCACTCTTCATCCCCTTGCTGGACTAGAATTTTCTTCAAGGCTTCCTTGCTTTTGTTGGCTGGCTCTTTGCCGACGCCATCTAGGACCTCCATGTCCTCATCCTCAATCTCTACTGTTTCTGCTTCTCGTGCGTTGTAGGTGGATTTCATTACTGCCATGGAGCAATTCTTTGCCTGTACTTGATCCCTTCTAATCTACTCAATTCCATGCTCTGTTGGGAACCGCAACAACTGGTGTAGTGTTGAGGGAACAACCCTCATTGCGTGCAACCATGGCCTCCCCAAGATAATGTTGTAAAAGGAGGGGGTGCCAATTACTGTGAACTCTGTACTTGCCTTCTTGGTGCCTGTCTGCACCTCTAAACTTATTGCTCCTAAGGGCTATGTCGGCGTTCTGTTGAACCTGACCATTGGACTATTGGACTGCTTCAGATCATCTTAGTAAAGGCCGAGCTCCTTGTAACATCTGACATACATGATGTCACAAGAGCTGTCTTGGTCAATTAGAATGCGCCATACCTGGCATTCTTCAATCTTGAGGGATATCACCGTAGCATTGTTGTGTGGATGCTGCACCATGTCTAGGTCAGCTTCAGTAAAATACACCATTGGTCCTTGGTACTCCTCTACCCTAGGCCTCTTTTGTTGGACCTGATACACATGCTGTAAGTACTTTACCCTCCGAGTCTTCCCACGTACCTCGTTCTCATTGACCTTCGAGTGAATCACATTGATCACTCGAGGTCCATCTACTTGCGGTTGTGGTGCGGGTGGAGGTGGTGTTGCCGGTGCCTGGGGCAGCCTTGCTTGCTCTTCCCTTGTTTTGGCTTCATCCACTAGGTCCCTCAAGTGACCTTGTCTGACCAAATCTTCCAAATGTGCCTTTAGGGCTCTACAACCATACGTCAGGTGTTCATCTTCATTGTGGTAGGCACAGTGCTTGCCCAGGCTTCTCCCCATAAATTCCCCCGGAATCTTCTCTGGGGCTCTGTAATACGACTAGTTCTTGATTCTTTCCAGAACTTTATAAATTGGGATCCGGAATACGGTGGTGATTGCCAGTACAACCCTTAGTCCTATCTCATGCCTGTCATATCTAGTATTACCTCGGCCTCGCTTTGGCGAGCCGTTTCTCTTCTCCTGTTTTGACGCCTTTGTCCTCGGCGTATCCTCTTCTGCTCTGGCATATTTCTCGATCCTTTCCATGAGCTCTTCCATGCTTTTTCGCAAAGTCTTTGCTAGCGACTTCTGAAGCATGCAGTCATCGTTCTGGCCATTCTTAAAAGATACGACTGCCAACTCTTTGTTGCAGCTTGGTATTTGGTTAAACACTTCATAATACCTTTTGGCATAAACCCTGAGGCTTTCATCTTTGCCGATTCTCAGAGCCATCAGAGAGTCTACCCCTAATGGCTGCAGTTTGTTTGTAACAAACTTGGCCACAAACATCTCGGCCAGGCCTTCTCAACTTTTCACAACTCCTTTCGGCAACTTGTGAAACCAATATGATGCGATTTCCCCAAAGGATGAGGGGAACACCTTGCAGAGCAATGGTTCATTCCTGGTATACAGTGCCATTGAATTCATGTACAAGCTGACGTGAAAATTCAGATCGGACTTATCGTCGCATATTTGGAACCTCGGCATGTGAAACCTTTTTGGGGCCTCAAATTTATCCAACTCTACTGAGAACGGCGTTCTTGGCTTGACCAGAGATGTGACCTCGCTTCCTCTAGAGGTAGTCCCTCAAATCTTCCTTAGCCTAACCAGGAGCTCGGCTGTCAACGGATTTTAGCCTGTTTGGTGCACTACTCCCGGTGTTGTTGTGAGTCCTCTTGGACCTCCCTTCATTCATTGTGTCAAAACAAAGCTCCTTTCCTTGAACATGCCGATGTTCCTTGACATAAGTTCCCTTGGCACGAGGTGTCCTCTGAGACTCTCCTCTCATCAACTCTCCTCGCCCAACCTCCCGCGAAGGCCGATGAGAATGCTCCTTTGTCCTTTCATGCTGAGGGACTGCAGGGACTGCTTTCTATCCCCCTTTCTGCGGGTCATTCTTGGCCGCTGGAATCGGCGTGTCCTCCAATGGAAACGGTGGTTGCATGACATTGTTCTGCATCATGAAGTTAACAACCGATTGTAGGTCTGCCAACTTGTTTGTCATTCCCTTCATCTCGCCATCCCTCTTCAGGCATCTATCTTTCTATACCTGGTGGTTGCTCTTGTTGTAATACTCACCTCGGCCTACTTTCTTCGGCGCGTCTCCCTCTTGGTCGACGTCCCTCTCCCCGGGATTCTGATCCTGAGGTTCTTCATTACAATTCTCTCCTCCACATTAGGATCGGCGTGTTTACCACTCCCACTAGGGATGTCGTTTCCAATCTTCTCCTTCTGTCTGTCGTTGGCCATCTATTCTCCTTACGTTCCCATAGATGACGCCAAATTATGGGTGCTGATTTCTGACCACACTGCCAAATAGGAACTCCGCAGAAGAGCACAGGCCGAATAGATTATGCCCGAACAACCTGTCATAGAAAGATAAGACTCCGGTGGCGGTTCGTCCACCTGGGGGCACTCCGACAATCAAGTCAGTACTCAGTTATCTCTTAAAGATAGCAAATAGTGCTTAACTCACTAGCCAGAATACAAAAAGCATACCTTAGACCCACGAGGGTGCCTTACTTTTATAGCCAGCACTAACCTGATCCTTGTAGAAGCCTAGCTTCAATGGACTCTAGCTCAATGCTTATCTTGGACTCCCAGCCAGATAGAGATAAACTCCCTAAGAGCTTTATCTTTATCCTGACTGAGGTCCTTCCCCATTCTAGGACTCTTGTCTCTTATCCACTCATCTCGGATTTCGGTATCTCCAAAGATAACCTCGGCCTAGCCGAGATCATCTCTCACATGACCAAGCCACGTGGCACTCTGGCTAACACGTCGGCGTTACCTCGACCACGTTTTGTCATTCACAAAATATGCCCCCACATATATAATCATAATTTATTCAATTTATCGCATTTATCCTAAAAAATAGAGTAAAAAAAATGTATTTTTCAAACCAGAGCATCTATATTTTTTTTGATTAATTATTTTCTTCATATTGAAGTGGTATTGTTATCATACCTGAGTGAGTTATGAAACCATCAAACTGATTATCGCTAATATCAAGCTGCTCCAAGTTATTCAAACCTTTAAGATCTGGTCTCAAGTCAAGAAAATAAAAGTATTAATTAGTTGGAAACCAAAGAAACCTGCTTATTTTTGAATTCTTACACCACTAGTCTCAAGCTCTTAGTTAAGAATGGAAAGAAATAGACTTTAAACTCACCATTAATATGAATCTTTCCCTTCAAACTATTAACACTTAGATTTAGAGACTTTAGAGATGTTAATTCACCCAACTTCTCAAAACCTGTTAAACAGTCAATAATGTATATCATAGCATAGGATACAATGCGATTTCAGGAAATATTGTCAAAAAGAAAACAACAGAGTAGACTTGTTTGGTTGCTATTCTAGTAATCAAAAAAACCTTCATTCTCAAGCCAACCCGCTAATTGATTGCATGATAAGTCGAGACTATCAAGTTCTTCAAATGGAAGAAACATGGACGCATTCAGATACCAACCTCTTAATTTCAAATAATTCTCTGCAGAATTGAGTAAGAGTTGGATCACTCGCCCTGTTGTAGCGTTGCACTTGACCTTTCCCACTTACAGCAGTCAGTCGTCGTTTCACCCTCCCAAGCCTCCACCCACGTTGGGAGGAAATAGCGATTTTGGTCATTGATGGAAGAAACTTTTAGTTGCAAAAGAGCAACCCTTTCATGCTCCAAACACCCATAGCACTCACTAGTCAAAACCAACAACATTACCCACAACCACACCAACTTCATCTCTCTAAACATGACGGCACACCTGTTTCTTCTTTGCATGTTCTGCACAAAATTAGAATTGCACATTTAGCACCCAAATGGTCTGAGTCTTTATAAAGGCACTAAAAGCTACATCATACTTTGGCACTACAAAAAATTAAGGTTTTAAGAATTAAAATTTAGGAAAAAAATTATTTTTTAGAGACCAAATATTTTTATTACGAAAAATTTCATCATTATATTTTTAGCAATGAAAATTTGACATTAGTGATGAATTATTATCCTTTTGGAACCAAATTTTTTTGTCTCTAAAAGTCTATTTATTAGTTACATTTTCAAAATTTTGTCTCTAAAAGTCTTATTTTTTACTTTTCGAGACGACCTTTTAACGACTATTCTCATGACGATAGAAATTGGTTCCTAAATGTCTTTTGCAACAAAATTTTCACTGTTAGAGATCAAAACATTTAGTCTCCAAAACTCTTATATGTTGTAGTGTGGGCCCTTTCACTTATTGATTTGGCTAATATTTGTGGAAAAATTAAAGCAAACACTCTGCTCATGGAGTGGTTGGCCGGCCTTGATTAACTTGGGCCTCCTACCTTCAGAAAATCATTAGATACACATGGAGTACCATATGGTATTATTTATGTGGTAATTTTAGTAAACAGTCCTGCTAGGTAGCTCGAATCCATCAAGGCTCGAATGGCTCGAGGTGCCAAAAAGACGTCGTTTTGGCACCTTTTTTTTCCCCCTTTGTCTTCTTGCTCTGTGTTCCTAGATTTGTTCTCCTCTGTTTTTTCTTTTCTTTTCTTCTTCCATAACTTAGAATCAGAAAAAGAGATAGAGGAGAGGAAAAATCAAAAAAATCAAACAAGATCTGTGTATACACAGATTTGCTCCACCACCCCTATGTTTCTTCTTCTTCTTCTTCTTTTGTATTTTCTGCTCTACCACCACAACACCCAAAATCAAAATCAAAATCAAAATCCACAGATCGGGGAACAGAGAGAGAGAGAGATAAAGAGAGAGATACACAGAGCAGATAGAGAGAGAGATACAGATCTATGTATACACACTGATCTATACAGATCGGGGAACAGAGAGAGAGACAGAGAGCGATACATAGAATAGAGAGATATACACAATATACAGATCTGTGTATACACACAGAGGATGATGGCGCCGGTGGGTGGAGCTCTCTTTATCTTTATTCCCCCTCATTCTTCTCTCTTCTCTCTTCTCTCTCTCTCCCTCTCTCTCTCTCTCTCTCTCTCTCTCCATCCCTCTGTTTCAGAGATAAAAGAGAGGGAAAAAAAATCCAAAACGACGTCGTTTTGAAATTCGGGCCACTCGAGCCTCGAAAATTTCAAGCTCTGAGGCAATTTTCTTTTAGTAAATGTGAAATCGCAATATATAATAAGTAAATTATTATTTGTCTCTTAATTACTTAATAAAAATGAATTATCATGTATTACTTGAATTTTTTTTGATACGTAGTAGTCTAATTATCCCCTTATCTTGTGAGTTTTAGGATTGAAAATTCCTACATATTACCACTACTAATACAAAAAAAAATAAATAAATAATTATAAGGGAAAATTACAAAAAAAAAAAAAAAAAAAAGCAAACAAACAAACCAGCCTCAATGTATAACCCTTAACCCTTCTAACAAAATAAGTTTCAAATTTTTACTTTTATTAATTTCAATCCTAATCTTTGGATTTTTTTTCAATCTAAACATTTGCGTATTTTTGTTAGGTAAAACCAACATAAAAAAAAAGTATTTTACTGATTAAATTCAATGTAGGTGTACATAAAATGGGTCTAAATTGATAAAATTAAAAGTTTTGTATTTATTTTATTTTTAG
This sequence comes from Camellia sinensis, assembly GCF_055761805.1. NCBI lineage: Eukaryota > Viridiplantae > Streptophyta > Magnoliopsida > Ericales > Theaceae > Camellia > Camellia sinensis. Next base: position 119,578,491 of record NC_138971.1, on the reverse strand, counting down.
GGTCAAATCTTGAATTCTTTTAAAATTACCCCTAATTATAATAATAAAAAAATTTATATCACAGCTAGCTAATTCATATTCAAAAATTAGACAAAGGAAAATCCTATACAAACTAACATTATCAACTTTTCTAACTAAATGACATTATCCTGCAATAAAAAAAAAAAAAATAGAATTTGAAACAGAATACACTTTAATAATGTGATTTGTGCCATATTAGTAAGTAAGAAAATTTTACAATTTTTTTTAAAAAAATTTGTATAGTATTAAATCTAATTCCGCCTCTTACCAAGGTGGTGTCAACAGTATTGTTAGCTCCATAGAAAAACACTAACATTGACTAATTAGACGAACCGCCCCTCCCTTGAGATTTTTAACAAATACACCGATCTCAGTGTAATTTTAGAATCAAATGGGGGGTCTGTGTATTTATCGATTAAGTTGATTCAATTCTTAGGGTGCTGTCAGATTAATCTAAAAATGGACCATATATTTTTACACAAAAATTTATAACTCACTCTGTATTTATTTATTTATTTATTTTTATTTTTTCCTTTCAGATGTGACCATTAAAGTTATAGATAATTTCATTAATATCTACAAACATTAAGGGTGTATATCATATACACTTTATCGTAAATTGACATAATTTTGTCACATCAACCACAAAATATGTAACATTGTCACAAATTGATGTAAAAATATGTTGTAACCAAGTCACAAACTTTTATTACATGAATCACAAAATTTTGAACATTTTATTATGCTAATTTATGGTTGATATTACAAAATTTCTAATAAAATTATGTCAATTTAGAATAGGACATTGAACAAATATGTATTATAGAATTTGGTGGTGCTAAATACACTAATTAGAATACTAACTAGTGTGTCAATACTAGTTATGACATTATTATTGACCCCACTCATTATTCACATTATAAATATCAAAAACCTCTTAAATTATGCCACATCATCAATTGATACATTAGTTAGTGCACTAATTGATACATATAGTATTATTCTATAAAATTTCTCTAATTTCTATATCTATAAATTAACTTTTTTAAAAATTATAATGAGCAGTTAATGTTGAATCATAAGTGTTCACATCATTAAAGATGACACGCAAAATGGAGCAATTATTCATTGCCATGTCACAAAGTCATTCAAGTCTTTCATTTGCGTGGGATTGATGTAGGACCAGACAAGGACAAGGCCACACAAATGAATAATTTAGATAATTTTGGAATGGGAAATAGCTGGTAGCTCGAAAGTGAAGGGTCGAATGGGTCGAAAATATTCTCTTACCGGTAAGAGAATACAAAAAAAGCCTAAAATGACGTCGTTTTGGGATTCGAGCCATTCGACCCTCTAATATTTCGAGCTACCAACCGATTTTGTTTTGGAACAATGTCACATAGGACTTAAAATATATTTTTTTTTAGAAAATCATAGTAAACTACTTATTCTGTATAATTGAAGTTGTTGGCCGTAATTGATTAAAGGATCATTCTTAGCGTTAAGTTTCTTTTTATATTTTTTTTTATACTTTTTTCATATTTTTTTTTTCCAAGGTCTTAACCTAGACATGTATTAATAATTTAATTCATCTATCTCGAATGTCCCGTAGTAAATATTATTTATGTAAAAAAATAAATTTTATCAAACAATTATAACATAAATAAATCACATTCTATTTTGTAAAATGAATAGTTTAAGTTTATTATCATATTTATCGTTCATTTTATAAAACAAAATGTAATTTATTTCTATATTTATAATTGTTCGATGAAGTTAATTTTTTTACATAGATGACTTTTATTGTGAGACCTACGAGATAGACGGTTCCGATTATTGATGCGAGTCTGAATTGAAATCCACAAAAAAGTGTAAAAAGATATAAATAATAAAAATATAAAGGAGAGCTCATTTCTACCCTCAAACCTAGTCCAATCTATCATACATTAGTCTACAAAATTATTATTCATATGTAATACCTTGTGGATTTGGGTATCAAAATTTCCTTCATATTAGCATTACTGATAGATACAATTTACAACCACAAAAAAAAAAAAAAAAAAAAAAACCCATAAAATCATAATGTGGCTAGCTCATTTGGCCATAATATTTCAGTAGAAGCTTAGTTGTTCACTAAAAGCTTTATTCAACATTGTAAAATACGGTTAAATTTAAATAATTGTATTCTACTATTTACATCATTCAACAGATTTCCAACCTATAATAGTTAGAAAGTGATCAACAAATCAACCAAGCCTAACAACCACTAATAATCACAAACAACCCCCATATTGAGAGAGAAATAAATCAGTCAACATAATCCAAAATCTCACACCACGAATGCTGCTATACAATCACCGGACCAAATCTTGTGGTTAAATGTTATTGTAATAGTGCATCACAAAAATGTAATTATGGTTTTGGGAAGTAGGAAAAAAAATTAATTTATTGATTTTTTATTTTTATTTTTTGAAAAACATGTAAAAAAATATAAGAGTGATGTAACTTAAATAAGTTAATAAACTAATAATTTTTTTTATTTTTATTTTTATTTTTATTTTTATTTTTTTCATGTTTCCAAAAAAAAAAGGGCCTATATTGCACACTCACTTTCATAACATCATGCATTTAGTAAAGTCTATATGTCTCAAAGTTTGAAATGAAGACTTGGAATTAATTTGTATGATTTGAGAGGACCTTGACTTGGAGTCTACAAAATATTGAGAGGATAATTTGTGTGCAAATTGGGCCAAGCTAGGTGTAGACACTCCATTTTTGACTATCCTCAAGACTTGGACGTCATCATTTGAACACACGATGATCATCCATGCTCGTGTTCGTTTTGAGTTCTCGAAGGTCTTGGCTGCACGCCTTGCCTTAGGACCTCTCAACTTGTCTGTTTTGTACTTGGTTGTGGACCAAGGACTTGTGGTTTTGTTTCTGAGGGAAGAGGGTGGCTTGTTGGCCATCCCTACAACGCATCAGCCAAGCCTTGTGCTCATCGGCCTTGTTTTCTATCTACCATTAGTGATGGCCAATTGGCACTCTTTTTGCCCGATCGGCACCTTTTTTGGATGGTCGGCCATATCTTTTGGCCGAGATCTTTGTTTCTGCTTTTGCAGATATTTTTCTTCCAGCTGGTGCCAGCTGTTGGTCACTTGGTGTATCCTCCATACACGTGTATGGAAGGATTTGAACCAAGCTCTAGCTTGCTAAACAAGCTTGGGACTTGTTTTCCTATAAGAAGGGAGGCCCCTCTCCCTTTCCAGAGGTTCTGAAAAATTGAGATGGAAGTTATTTATATATATATCTCTCTCTCTCTCTATATATATATATTTTCACTTGTTTGTGCTCAAAAGTGTAATTTCTTCACACTTTTGTACTAAAGCACCTACTAGAACACCATACTCTTGTTGCTAAGGTACTTGAGGGTTTTGTTTGAACTCAAAGTTTGGTTTTTGGCTCAGAAAGTTGCTGGAGTTGCCTCTTTTAAGGTGTTCTACAAGGGTGAGTCTCTAACCCTCTTTTAAGCTTTGTGTTCATTGCTTATTTAGCCTTATTTGCATGCTTATTTTGGCTTATCTCTTAACTGCAAAAAGTTTCATTTTCATGTGTTTGAAATGATTGTTTAAGGTCTTGTTGGTGTTGGGGGTGGTTTATCCCCTCTAAGGCCTTGTTTGGCCTTGTTTTGAGCCACCCCTTTAGGCTCTTGTTTTTCTCTTCGCATGACCTTTCTACCACTGAATTCCAGAGGAATTTCAGTGGCGGAAAGTGAGTTTTGAGGTCTTAAATAGGAGGGGGTTGTCCCCCCTCCTCTTCTTTTGTATGCTTGTGTTGATGGCTCACCAAGTTGACATGTTTGTATACCTCTTTGTGGCTCTATTTCAGCATATCTTAGGCTTTGTTTTTCCATGATATAGCACTGGTTTGGGTTGGTTTTATCGCTTGTTGCATGCTTAATATACTTGTAGTGCAATCATCTCTATTGCCTTAACATGCATCATATTTTTGGTTACCATTCTAGCATGCTTTTGGCTCTACTCAAGGAAGCTTTTGTTCATGTTTTAGCATGCTTAAGCTCTGATTCATATTATTTTGGTCATGCATGCCATGCTTTGTATAGCCATAATGCATTCTTGCCTGTTAGCTTTGAATTTCATGGCCTCTAGTATGGCTTACTTGAGGTGTTTGCATGCTTTGGTCTCACTTCAACCATGATTTCAGTATATATGGTGTGGCCATATTCTCTCATGCTTCACTATTTCAATGCTTTTGGTAAGTCATGCTTTATGCCTCAAACATGAGCCTATATGCATGCCTTTTTGCCTAAGCTTTTGGATTGCCATATCAGTGCATTTTTGGTGTTATTTTGACATGCCATAACTCTGATTTTAGTTGGTGAAGTCATCTCGTGCTCAGTTTTGGTAGGTGTAGTGCAATCATCCTTATTGGCCTTGTATGCGTCATGTTTTGTGCTCACCTTTCTAGCATGTTTTGGCCTCATTCCATGCATGTTCTAGCCTTGTTTTGGCCTGCCTTGGAATTGTTTTGGGTCATCTTGGCCCTTTGGGGCTTGCTTGATAGGGCCATGGTGTAAGTCCCTTGGCTAGCTTTAAGCTTTGAGTCCATTAGCATGCTATGCTTATGTTATATGCATGATTTGGCATCATTCCTTGCATGATTTAAGAGCCTATTTCATTACCACACTCTCACATTTTTCACTCCTTCAATGTGTTTGAGAGTTGTTGTCTTCATGCCTTGTTTGTGAACTAATTGGCATGCATGTTTGTATGTGAATTCGGACTTCATTTTTAGCATGCTTTGGGCCATTGTCTTGGCATACATGAGCCTTGGTTGGGGTTGGTTTGGTCTATTGAATATTGCATTACATGGTCCTTACCATTGCATGTTGGTTTACATATTGTTGCATGACATTATAATTTGCATGTTGTAGCATGTTGTTGCATGCTTGTTTCATTGTATTGTTGTTGCATGCTTGAGTTGCATTGCATGGTGCTTGCATGCTCATGTTGCATTACATTGTTTGCATGCCATTAGCTTTGTTAAGTTATGCATGCATTGCTTTGTGTTTGGTTTGGGTGTAAAGCCAAACACGAGAAACGAGGGACGTTTCATTCTTGAAGTGATGAAACGTACCTCAATCCTCGATCGCCGACCCTCTTGATCATGCATGACAGAGGTTAAGGTATTTATGTGTTTTTGTGCATTCATTTGTCATTGACTTATGCAACTCGGCCTCTTTGGCCATCATGCATCGAAATGCGTGATTGATAGCTTGAGAGCCGAGCACTACACACCTTTGAGCCTTAGACATGATAAGGGGTGTAGTTGCACACATATTTTCTTGCAAATACATTGCCATACCTCTGTTTGTGCTCTGTTGCAGCAAAAAGGAGAGTTTGCAGGAAGACATGGTTGATCGGCTATCTAGTGTGCCGATCAGCTATCAATATTTGGCTGATAGCCTCAAAATTGGTCGATGACCTTTGTCCTTTGGCCGATGGTCATACCTCTTGGCCGATGACCTCTCAGCATGTCCATGAGGTGGATCAGAAGTGTTTTGGAGATTGGCACAATTTTCAGAAGTCTAAAACAACGCAAACAGAGGCAACATGAGGCATGGTAACGGATTTTCGAGCAAGACGATCGAGCATGCACCTTCGAACTCTTAGAATCGAGCTGAGGCTTTGTAATTTGTAATTAGCTTTACTTGATTAGTTAGCTTTTGAATTTGTAATTAAACTAGTTAATTTGTTAATTAGTTAACGTGTTGTAATAATTAGTTTAGTGTTAGCTAGTTATTCAATTTGATTATGTAATAATTAGTCTAATTAGATAATTAGATTAGTTGCTTAGCTTAGCGTAGCTAGCTTAGCGTACTCATTCGGACCCTCTGTCGAGAGGGCGAATTTTTTAATAAGCGTGTGTGTGTGCGACGCATGTTTTCCAATCCCTATTTCTTTCTCTTTTTTACTTAACCGCTTTCGATGGTTAGTTTTAGGGCATGTTTCGATTAGCATACCTTATACTTGCATGTGTGCATCCATTCATCTCTATTGCATGCATCGGGCTCGGCGCATCATACTAACTGCATTGTATTTCAATACATTTACTTGAATACGTGTTCAACAGCATGTTATCAAGTTGCATTCACATGACATCTTAGACTAGCCGAGCCTATTTAGTTGCATTTTTGCATGTGTTGCATTAGACATCTAGCATAGCTAAGATCATGCATTGATTTCTAACATAGCTTTTGTTTTGGCTCCGAGTATTACGTAAGCTTTTACGCTTTAGCATCCTTGCATGCGTGTAAGTGTTGCCATGTTTAGCATGCTTGCCATGAGGCTATGTGCTTAACTGCTATAATTGCTTGAATGCCTGTGGATGAAGGTTGGATTGCTTGAATTGAAATAATTCATCAAAATGTGTGTTTTAAGCCCACTTGGGAGTGGCAAAATCATGTTTTCTAAGCCCACTTGAGGGTGGCAAAATCCACGTCTTAGCCTACTTGCGAGTAGCACCTTTAAACAATTTTCAAATAAACAAACATGAGATATTTTGTTCCAACTTAGGCGATCTAGTCTATACTTGTATGCTGTGCGCATCACATAGTAAAGCTAGCTAATAAATCGGAATAAGAACGCATGTGTTTTCAAAAACAAAATATCATGTTAGTAAAGGCTGATCCTTTGATTGGGTGAGCGGGGGTGCTCATTGCATGACCTTCCCCTCTCGTACCCAAGTTCCCGAGCCGAGGCAACTTTGGTGATGACAGACACGTGGCCTTAGGCACAAGTCAGGGTTTCCTAAATTTCCCAAAATAAAACATTTAGGTGGCGACTCTGTATCTGGCAAAGCAGTCCATGTTTGGCACTTCTTTATAAAAATCAGCTTTCCAAAACGAATTGCCGGATTTGGACTATTTGGTGATTTATCGGTCTTGCATTGCACTTTGTGAGATTAGATTTAGAACCGTGACATTGAGTCCGAACTGTAGTAGCTTAAGAACAAAACGATTTCGTGCCTTCGCGCGCGGAGCCGTGACTTTCGGGCACGTCTACACTAGGTAAGGTCGTCTTTGGGCCATACATTGGGCCGAGCTATGCCGTCTAATAGCTCGGTCTCAGGTTAATGATTGTCAAGGCGGTCAGTGGGATTGGGCCTAGCTATCTATATACGGCCAGTAAACAAACTAGCGTACATAGAGGGAGCCGAGCTAAGAGTGGCTCAATAGGATAACTCGTAGCGGTTAGGGATTGCTCGGTTAAAGGCATGGCTGCACAAGGTAGCTCGGTTGAGCACGGTTAGCCAAGTAGAGAGTTTAAACTATCTCATCTGGTTGGTGGTGAGAAGGGTGCTCTAAGGATGAGCATTATCCTTACTAGTGTGATTCCTAGGAGGACTTTGTTAAGGAAAGTTAGAGTCCTACTAGGGTTGTGCTAGGCGGATTCTATAAAAGCTCATGACAGGACCTATGCACATGTATTGCAATTCTTACTCTCTAATACATAGAGTTTTTGTGTCTATTGTCTATTTTATTGACTTAGGCATTGGAGAGGTTTTCAACACACACCTGCCAGTTAACTCACGTTTGTGTTTTTAGGGGGTAAAGCGACGATGTTTGGAGGAGTGTAAACTTGGTCAACAAGATTATACGAGAATATTATTCTGTGCTCGTACAATTGGCGCCATCTGTGGGAAGTAATCACAGAGAACAAACTTTTTGATTAGGTTTCCCTTCAACTGATTTCAATGGCGCAAAACGAAGACTTGCCTTAGTCTGTTATCGATGGACAAACTCCAGAACGGGACAAGAGGCGCGAGGATTTACCTTTTGTCTCGGCCATGGTAGAATTGGATCCCCAACGACGATACCGTAAGAGAGGCACACGAGATATGTGGGGCACAAGTCCTCGTCACGCTGAAAGCCCAAATGAACAGAGACGAATGGTGGATTCTTAGGTTCTGGAGGATCATGTGGAGGAACAAAACGAACTAATAAGGAGAATGGCGGCTAACATGGAGACCATGAAGTGCCAAATAAAAGGCAAATGGGTGAAAGGGGAAGAGATCCGTAAAGGCAAAACGCGTTCTCGCCACTTAGGGGATTGCGACAGGCGAGTCACACTATTGCAATCTGAAAGCAAAAGCCTTCGGACAGACGACACACAATCAAGAACCTCCAAGACTCATTACTCCAGGTCTGAGAGAACAAGGACTAAAAGGTCTTACATAGAGAGAAACAATTATTAGACACCCCATTTTTGACCATCCTCAAGACTTGGACGTCACCGTTTGAACACTCGGTGATCATCCATGTTCGTGTTCGTCTTGAGTTCTCGGGGGTTTCGGTCGCGTGCCTTGCCTCAAGACCTCTCGGCTTGTTTGTTTTATGCTTGGTTGTGCACCAAACACTTGCGTTTTTGCTTCTCAGGTCAGGGAATGGCTTGTTGGCCATCCCCACACCTCACCGGCCTTGGCTTGAAGCCACCGGCCCTGTTTTCTTGCTACCGGCCAAAGATTTTGGTCGGTCGGCAATGTTTTTGGTCGGCCGGCCATTTTTGTTGGTCAATCGGCCATATTTTCCAGCCGACCCCTTTCCATCTGCTTTTGGTAGATATTTTATGCCAGCTGTTATAGCTGGCATCCACAATACACCTCCTCCATACATGTGTATGGAGGGATTTGCTCCCTTTGTGTTAGCTTCTCCAAGAAGCTTATGAATTGAATTCCTATAAAAGGAGGGCCTCCCCTCCCTTTTCAGAGGTTAAAACAACTTGTGATAGATGATATATATCACTCTCTCTCTATATCTCCCTCTCTCTATATAGTTGTGTATGTAATAGTGTTCTAAAGGGGTTTTTGTTCTTAGTTTTGCACTAAGACACCTAGTGTTACACTATAACTTGGTTACTGAGGTTTTAAGGGGTTGATTTCAGAGTTTTGAGTTGGTTTTTGATCAAAAAGAGGTGCTGAAGTTCGTGTTCTTGAAGTGTTCTTCAAGGGTGAGAACCTACCTTTTTATTTCCCATTTTTGCTTAAGGTTTTAGACTTGTTTTCATTTTGTTTCGAGCTTAGTGTATAACTGATAAAAGTTCTGTATTTTCATGCTTAAGATGTTTCATTAAGGTCACTTTTGTGTTGGGGGTCGTCCACCCCCTCGTAGGTCTTGTTTGGTCTCTTTTTGTGCCTTCCTTTTTGGGCTTTGTAACCCTTTTGTTTTGGTCTTCTCACCACTGAAATCTAGAGGATTTTCAGTGGTAGAGAAGTGGTTTTGAGGTCTTGTATAGGGGAGGGACACCCCTCTGCCCTTGCGACTCATTTGCTTGCATTTAGGGCTCATAAAGGTAGCATGTTTGCATAGCTTTATTTGGCCCCATTTCAGAGGGTATTTGGTGTTATTCTATCATGTTAGACCTCTGTTTCATGTTGGTTCGATGGCCTATTATTTGCATCATGCACTTGCTTTATAATCCCCTCTATTGTCATAACATGTATCATGCATTTAGACCATTATACTTGAATGTTTTAGCTTGACTTCATGAAGTTCTTATCCATGTTTTGACATGTTTAAGCTCTGTTTGGTGTTTATTTGGTCATATTTGCAATGTTTCGTATAGCCACCATGTATCCTAGCTTGTTGGCTTTGAGTGTATGAGTCATGAGCATGCTTTACTTGGGTTATTTCAGTGATTTGGAATCATTTATCATGCTATTTCAGTCCATGCTCCATGCTTGTATGCTTGCATTTACCATCCTTTCAAAGCTTTGAAGAGTTGTTCTTTTGTGCCTTAAAATAGGTCATTGTGCATGCCTCTTTGTTTAAGTCCTTGGGCTGCCACATCAGTGGGTTTTGGGGCTTCTTTTAGCATATTATAGCTCTGATTTTCCTTGATTAAGTCATGCCATGCTTGGTTGTAATGGGTGTAGTGTAATTCCCTCTTTTGGCCTTGTGTATGCTTTGTTTTGTACTCGCCTTTCTTAACATGTTTTGGCCTTGTTCCATGCATGTTTTAGCCTTATTTTGGTTTGCCCTGGGACTATTTTAAGTCATCTTGGCTCTTTGGGGCTTGGTTGATACGGCCATGGTTTGAACCCCTTTGTTAGTCTTGAGTTTTTGGGCTTTGTTGCATGCCTTACTTGCATGGCTCGGTTGATTTGGCATCATCCTTTACACATTTTCAGAGCTTGTCATGCTTGTGATTTGTCCATATTTGTCTCTTCTTGATGTGCTTGAGAGTCGACTCTTTTCATGCCTAAGTGTTGGACCTTCATATGTGCACGTTTGGGTGTGTTTTGTCCATCATTTCTTGGCACTTTAGCCACTGTTTTGGACGTGGCCGAGGCCTATCCATCCTTAGTGTAAGCCCATGGATCATGCATTTATGTATTGTTGTAAGCTTACCACATTGCATGCTGTCGCATCCTTGTGGTTGGTATCATTGTTGCATGCCTATGACTTTGTGTATTTCCATGCCTAGGTTGCATTGTAGTATTACATACTTGTTGCATTGCCATGATGTTTGCATGATAGGTTGCATCACATTGTATTTGACATACTCATGTTACATTGCCTTACATTCCCATGTTGCATTGCATTGGTTACATGCTTTGCATTGTATATGGCATACATACATTGCATTATGTTTGGTTTAGGGTGTCAAACCAAACATGAGGAATGAGTGGCGTTCGTACTTGGAGTGACGAAACGTACCTCAATCCTCGGTCGCCGACACTCTTGATCCAACATGATAGAGTGTGTAGCATTCATTTGTTTTGTTGCATTCATTCATATCGATTTGCACACTTGACATCTTTGGTCATCATGCATCGAAATGCGTGATTGGTGGCCCGAGGGTCAGGAGCCATACTCCCTTGAGTTCTTAGTATGATAGGGAGGGTGGTCGTGCATACATTTGGCTTGCAAATTCCATGCCATGCACTGTCTGTCCTCTGTTGCAGCAAAACCAGTGTTTTGCAGAAAGAAATGGCCGGTCGGCAACTTTCAGTGCCGGCCGACTACCAAAATCAAGCCGGTGATCCCATTTTCGGTCGATGACCATATTTCTATGGCCGGTGGTGTTTTCTCTTGGCCGGTGGCATCCAAAAGTGCTCAGGGAGTGGTTCAGAAGCAACCTTAGGATTTTTCTCAATTCTCAAAGGTGCAGAACAGTGCAAACAGAGGCAACAGAGGCATGGCAACGAGTTTCCAAGAAAAGCGAATCGAGCATGCATCATCCAATCATTTCGAGGCGGTGCTGTGGCGGCCTTTTGAATTTCATACTTAGTTTATTTCGTAATTAATTTGTTAATTAATTAAGGGTCTGTAATAATTAATTAGTTAGAGTAGTTAATTATTTATTTGGTTTGTATTATTCTTTCGGACTCTCCTTCGAGAGGGCACAATTGTAATAAGTGTGCATGCGTGCGTGAATGTCTTCTAACCCCACGTCTTTCTCCCTTTTATTTACTAGCTTATGATGGTTAGTTTAGGGCATGTTTCAATTAGCATACTTATGCTCGCATATTTGCATCATTCATCTGTATTGCATGCACCGGGCTCGGCGCATCATGCTAACTGCATAGTATTTCAATTCCAACTTGAATACGTGAATCGAGCTGTCGCATTCCACATGCCATTCTTAGCTTGGCCGAGCCTATTTTAGTTGCATTTTGCATGCATTGCATTAGCCATCTTAACATAGCTAGGATCATGCACTGATTACTAAAATGTTCCTTGTTTTGGCTCAGAGTACACTGTGAGTCTTTAGGCTTTAGCATCTTGCATGTATGTGAGTGTTAACATGACAGCATGCTTGCCATAAGACTATGTGCTTATGTGATATAACTACCTGAATGCTTGTGGGTGAAGGTTGGGTTGCTTGAATTGGAATAATTCGTTGAAACCTGTATTTTAGCCTACTTGCGAGTAGCAAACTTCAATCAATTTTCAAAACAAACGGATATGCGATACTTTGTTCCAACTTAGGCAATACAGTCTATACTTGTATGCTGTGTGCATCATATAGTAATTCTAGGCTAATAACCAGAATAAGAGTACATAATATTTTCAAAACTCGGTATCATGGTTAGTAGAGGCGGATCTTTGATCGGGCGAACGGGGGTGCTCACAAAGTGACCTTCCCCAAACGTACCCAAGTTCCCGAGCTGAGGCAACTTTGGTGATGACGGACACGTGGCCTTAGGCAACGAGTCAAGATTTCCTAAATTCCCCCAAAAATAAATATTTAGGTGGCGACTCTGTATCTGGCAAAGCAGTCCATGTTTGACACTTCTTTCTAAAAAATCAGTTTTTTTTCAAAAACGATTTGCCGGATTTGGGCTCTTTGATGATTCATCGGTCTTGCATTGCACTCTGCGAGATTAGATATAGGACCGTGACATTTAGTCCTAAACTGTAGTAGGCCCAAATGAACAAAACGGGATTCCCTCCCGGGATGTTCGGCGACGTTTACACTCCCATACGCATCAAATCATTTCTTAGCACACCAAGTTGCCTAGGTCAGCGGACCTGTGGATCGTGCTAGAAGAATAGGCTCAAAGGAAATAAGACGCCCAAGCACGCAACCCCGAAAGGGTCTCTACTCTACGGCGGCTGGCTCCTCGGACACATGGAACTATCGAGGTTGGAATGCCAATGACGCGCTTTACTTACGAACCAGCAGACAAAGTGTTAGCAAGTTTGCAAAGCTCGCCGTTCGTTTTGGCGATTGAGGACGCACCATTACCCTTGGGCGTCTACCAGCCTAAGTTCACAACTTATGCGGGGAAGTCAGACTCCTACATGCACTTGAGCCATTTGAGCCAGCTTATGGCTATTGTAACATTCCCAGGGAGTACCCGTGCACTGAGGCAGCAGCACAACCCTTGGCCAAAGTATGTGCAGCCGTTGCACAGATGCAAGGCATTAACATGACCCGAATGTGGGCTGCAGCATGCTTGGGGGTTAAATGCAATCAGTAGGCAAAACTTGGTCTAGAGGCTAAGACAACCAAATTCGTGGCTGACTTGATGAGGCAAACAAACATGGCAGTTACTAGCAGTTATGCATGTCAGTTGGCAGCAGTTATCCATGATGGGCAAAGACAAGGCAAGTCTGGACACCTGGAACCAAGCCTGAAACATAGCAGCAGTTAGGAGCAGTTATGCTCCAGAAACGTAGACGAGAGTCAACATTTGACAACTTTTAGAAAATCTATTTTATTGCAAAAACATTTTCCAGAAATGGACTGCATCATTAGATCTCAGAGTCGCCACCTAATATTTATTTTGGAAAAATTAGGGAACCCGTGTCTCGTGCCAAGGCCACTGTTCGTTGTAACCAATGATGCTTAGCTCGGAACCTTAGATATGAAGGGGGAATACCATTAATCGAGCACCTCCGCTCACCTGACCAAAATATCGGCCTTTATTAACCATGATATGATTTTTATTTCCTTTATGTGTTCATATTCCGATTATTTAATAAATCCTAAAAAATTACCACGTGAAGCATACAAGTATAGACTATGTCACCTACTTTGGAACAACTTGATTTCATGTAGTTTTGAAAGAGTTTTGAAGATGTACAACCCGAATAAATTGAGTTAACAAACATGAAAATCAACATTATTTCAAATTAAGCGACACAACCTCCATCCACCGGTATTCATACAGTTATATCAAATAAGCAAATAGTCTTATGGTGGGATGCCAAACATAGTAAGAAAGACACACACAAGTGGGATACTAAAGCATAAAAACTTACATATTTACCGACATCCCGAGAACAGCTACAAAACAAAGTTAGCAAAAATATATGATCTTATATACAAAATCCTAATGCAATTCACACATGAGATGCAACTACAGATTTGGCTTCTCAGATATGACATGTGAATCATCTCAAGAACATGAGGTAGCACACATAATCACATAGAAATTGATTAAATCCATAAATACGAAATAAGGCGAATCAAGATGCATGAAACATGGATGCACAACAAGGATATACTAAAAAAAAAAAACAAAACATGATGCATATCCACAAATAAGGAAAACAAGTAAAAAAAATGGGATAAAAAGAAGTGGGGTGGGAAATTATTACAACACTTTGAATAAATTATTATAAACCAAATGATAGAGAGAGATGAGGGAATATTACAACAAAATAAAACATAACCTCACAAAACAGTCAAAATAAAAATAAACAAAATAAAAGCTTCATGTTCCTTGGAACCGTCGGCGAAAATTGGTCAACATTGGGAGATTACGCCATCTTGTCCAAAAGAAGCTAACCGGTCGGCCAAATAGGCCGGCCGACCAACTAGGCAGAGCAAAACTTGTCTTGTTGCAAAATTAAGAAAAGGAATAAACAAGAAATATGTAGGTGGCTCAACTAACCACTACAGGTTAGTTTACAACACAACTAATATGAAACAAGTGCAAGCACATAATTATGAGCTAAACAAACCACTTGGATTACAACAACACACTAAAGTAAGAAAATAAATATGAGATAAACAAATCACTTGGATTATAACAAAACACTATGAAATAAGAAGCAATAAAATAAATATGAGATAGGAAATATAAGAAAATGAAAGACTAGAAATTCACTTTCCAAAGAAAGATTGAACTTCTTGATTTCCAAACTTCCTCTTGATCACCCTCAAGTTTAGAAAGTGTGTTCTCAATCCTCAATTCGAAACTAGAATGGAGTTTTGGGTATGTGTGGTGGAAAAGTGGCTAACTCTCTTATTTTTCCTCACTTTCAACAACACTCACTCTTTCCTTTGATCAATCACTATTGAAATTTAGTTATTTCAGAATTTTTGGAGTTGTTTTGGATGTATAAAAGGTGAAATTTTAGTGTGTATAAGCCATGGAAGGTGTATATGGAAGATGGAAGTGTTTTTTGCTCAAAACTTGAACTTTTTCTATTTTCCCTCTCTTGTTCTCACTCTTTTCTCTTCAATTTTGGGGTTCTTCTTATCTCTTACAATTTGATCATTCTATATTGGCAATGTGGGAGAGTTAAGGTCAAAAAGAAGGTGGGAGACAATAATGTGATAGGGGGCAAAGTTTTCAAGGTGGTTAGATTGGATCCCTCTTTTATGGATGCAAACAAATTTCTTGTTGATAATGGGGGATGATTAGGTATGTATTTGGTGATATATGGGTGTAGCATGCTTTTCGTGCTCCTTTCGGATATGACTAGCCTTATAGTTCGGACTCCCGTGGTTCTGAATTTGATTTCACAAGTGCAATGTGAAATAGGGAAAACCCAAAAAGAGTCCAAATCCAAAATTCTTTTGGAAAATCGATATTTGAATCAAATACAAAAAATGGACTGCTTTACCAGATTACAGAGTTACCACCTAAAAGTTTTTGAAAAATTTAAGAAACCCGAGACTCGTGCCAAAGGCCACTTATTCATCATTACCAAAGTGTCTCGGCTCGGGAACTTAGGTACGAGAGGGGAAGGTCGTGAATTGAGCACCCCACTCGCCCAATAAAAGATCGGCCTCTACTAATCATGATGTGATTCTTATTTACATTATATGCTCTTGTTCTGATTATTAGACTAACATTACTGAGTGACACACATAAGTATAGACTAATTTGCAAAGATTAGAACATTTGATTTTATGTTCGTTTTGAAAATTATTTTTGATACTCGTCACTTGGAAAGGTAAGTTTGTACGTACATTAATCAACTTATCCCAATTTAAGCAATTAGCCTTCATCCACCGGCATTCAAACAGGTACACCATTTAAGCAATTAGCCTCATGGAAAGCATGCTCGACATGGCAACAATCACACGCAATGCAAGATGCTAAAGCAATAAACACCCATCTAGTACTCCAAGGAAAGCCAAACACAGCAAAATAATTAGAAAATATGCATGTTCCTAAACGATGCAATGTGACTAATACAACGCACACATTTTATGCAATTTTTATAGGCTCAGCTTTAAGCATGGTATATGATCCAATTCAAGGCATGCGATAGATCATGTTTTCAAGCAATGAATTCGATTTTGACATTGGTTAGTATAATGAGCCGATCCCAAATACGTGTGAGACGAGTGTATACCAATATGAGAATGCTAAGTAAATATGATGCTCAATGCTACCAACATAAGCGGGTAAATAAAAGAGAGAAAGAAACGGGGGTTGGAAGACAAACAACATTATTACATATTTGCCCTCGTACAGAAGGGTCTGAATGAATGTCTGAGTGTTTGAATAAACTAACTATTACAAAACAAAACCAAATGAATGAATAAACAACTAATTAGCTAAGCTATTACAACAAGACTAATAATAAGAAATAAGCTAGCTACCTAATTTGTTACAATAAGGTTACACAATAAAACTAACTATCTAAGTTACTCAACAATAAACATTCATAATCATTACAATAATGCTAATTATATTCAATTACAATGATAATGAGAGCAATAATTTACAACATTTGACCGAACTTAAAAGCATAAGGATGGCATGCATGCGACGGTTTTCAAAAGCAACTCTGTCTGCCTTCCTTGGAATTTGACATGTTTCACCTTCAGTCACTGCCCTCTATTTTCTGCAAAACACTCTGTTTACCAAACATTGGGGCTCGGCTGGCCCCCAATGACACCCAGCCGGGCCCAAATAGGGCTGGTCGTGCCCTAATTTAATGCAAAGCTTTACTTTTGTGCTCTGAGGTGAAAACAATGCAGACATAATTTTCTGAGCTTTGTTTGTCCCTCTTACACTTCTCTGTCATGGAAAGCCTCAAGAGAAAGATGGAGTCGTTTCCAAAACCATCAATGAACAAGTTGCTTGCTTTATGATTTCGGCCACGATTTTGACAAAAATCAATGAATGCAATGAATCAACACCAACCCCTCCCCTTTATCATGGAGTGAGCTTAAAGGGGGAAGTAAAGGCGCTTCAAGGGTCATCAAAACACCATGAATTGACGTGTTATGACTCTTGACACAATAGACTCGGCATAACGTCCGGCTGGACCCAAGCAATATAACTCATGTTCTTTATGTTGGCTGGTTCATTTTGAGCCAAATTCATTGGTCTTTGCCATTTTTTAATCCATTTGTCCAAGGTGATGACTACGTCCATTAAAGATTACGTCTGCTAAAGATTACATTCACTAAATGAGAAGCATGTCAAGCAGGAAGTGATTCTCAACATGAAAGAGAGACCATGCCGTTGGCAATGAACCTCTGTAGAGATTAAGCCATTAAGCATAAATCTCTAGCTCATGTTTTGAAAAACCATCAACCGGTTGAAACAACTCTCAAACGAAAGAAATGAATGGTAAGTTGCTTACTAAAATGAGGCTCTTGACATGGAAATCAGTTAAAGAAAAGCTAAGAACAACATACAAGCTATATATAAGAACTTATGATACAACAAACGAACTAATCAAAGCTTGAACTAATTAAACAACCTAGGAAAGCCCTAAAACAGCCCCTAATAGGTGAAAAATAGTGGCTCAAAGTGCATGAAAAGAGTCCAAAAAGCTAAATAACAAGCAAAGAAAATAAGGCTAGTAAGCAAGAACAAGGAGGGGTGGCTAACCCCTCCACCTTTGAAACATCAAAGCATGATTTTTAGCCTCTTTTAAACTTTGAAAATCAATTTGGAAAGTAAAGAAAAGGGTGTAAAACAAGGGTTTGAGCTATAGGTGAAGGTGCAAGAAAGAGTCTTAACTCTCTCTACCCTTTGGTAGCTATCCAAACCCAAGCTTAGACACTTGACATAGGCTCAAGACAATATAAAAACACAAGAAATAGATAGCAAGAGACAACAAAGAGTGCAAGAGTAGAGGTAGTATGCGTATACCTCTCAAAGAAGATAAGCTCTTATTTGTAATACAAACTTGGTTTAAGCACACTCTCAAGCTTGAATTGTGATTCACAAAGCTCAACCAAGGTTCTAAGGTTATGATCTAAGGTGGTAGATGATGTATGGATATTGATCAAGAGATTTAGAAATTTTCCAGCCCTCAAAACAAAGGTATAACCTCATTTTTATAGAATTTGACCAAAACAAGTTGAAAATATCTTTAAAAAAAAAGACAGCTGGCGGGCTCTCACCCAGAACAGTGTATATTGCCATCGAGGTACGACCTGGCCCAAATAGCCACGACTGGCTCCTAATGGGGCACGACCAAGCCCTAATGTGCTTCCCCACTCCTCTGTTTCAAACTTAGTGTGGGAGCCAGAAAAATATAGGTACTAGCTTATTGGGCCTAACCCAAACAAAGTCTACAATGGGTCCAGCCCAAACAAATATCACACCCCCCATCTATATAAAGGGGGGGCATCCCAAGTGAAAAGGAGGTCTGATCTCTCTCTACAGAACACACACCCCTTCAAATATATATACTATTTACTTCTTGATTCAAGGACTAACTTCATCATCGGAGTACTCTGGGCCGGCAACCCCAGTTGGGTGGCACTGACTATGTTCATCATTGCAGATCTACAGGGGTGAAGCTCTTCTCTTCGTTGGATCTCTACAACATCCATGTGAGAGGATATTTCATGGTCTCACAATTGGCGCCGTCTGTGGGAACGACTGAATGAGATCAACGAAGAACACAACAAATATACTGCTGTAAGTAAACATATATTGGTTGCTTTGAGGTTAGTGCACTTTCTACAAAAACAAAATCAATCCCAAGTAATACGGCCCACAGCTGGGTTTTTGGCTTCTTTCATTCTGATTATGTTTTTTTTACTAAAGTTTAGGTGTATATATATATACACATCTATGTATGTATCTATTTATGCTCACAGATTTGATCAAAGCATTATTGAATATTAATATTACTTAGAAAGGTTGTCAAAACAAGATGAAGTTAGTAGCTGTTTTCTCTCTCTAAAAATGGGTTTCACGCCTTTCTTGGTGCAAACATCTTTTTGGCAATTCAATAAAGTTATTCGGCTAAATTCATACGTGGGTCTGTCCATTTATTTATTTATTCTTTGTTTCTCAAAACTTAGCTTAAAGTTGATTCTTAACATGTATGCACGTGTACCTATGCTAAAGCTTTCTGTAGAATCCATGGCTGGGTCTTCAATTTTCCTCTCTCTAGAGTGGACCATGAGTTATGAGAACAAACAAATTATTATTCTTATTTAATTAATTATGATAGTTGGCTGGCCATATATATGTATATATATAAATTCAAACAGTCAGATCTGGAGGCAACTTCAATTGTCATGAATCGCTCATGTTGATGCTGATCAAAATCTAGACAAAACCGTTTAGCACCCATAACAAGCTTGGCTCTTCTCGACGACGATCACAAATGCAAACATCTTTCACCAAAGCTTGACTAGCTGTCGCGAAGCACCCCGAGTCACTGCCGATTTTCCAAAATCACCAAGCGGACTTGTGACATTCTCTCGGCAAAAGGTGCAAGCCATTCGGTGCCAATGAAAGGCCGAGAATAAGTTACACCGAGCACGACCGTGTCACTCGGCCATGTCAGCTTCTTCCAAGAGCGGTTGTCTAGCAATGGCTTTGGCCACCGTATAGTCAAGCTCGACAATGGACCATCGGACCGCAACACTTCTGATTTCAGCAATCACAACCGTTTATAAATATCTTTAGCGATAGAAAGTTTGCCGAGTTCCTTACATTGCGCAACCATGCTCCACTACTCTTATTCCGTAACATTGAAGAGCCGAACAAAAAAAGAGTAGACCAATCTTATTTTTGGTCAACTTTTAGAGGTCTAACGGCATCCAATTCGAGGGGGACTTACGCATCTAAATAGTGGAATGAACACTAGGCCGAGTGGTGAATCCAACGCTGTAAAAATGAGGCCAATCGGACTTCAAACGAGGGAGATACAAGGGCTCAAAGTTGGGAGTTTGAATCGAAGATTCTGCATTTCATGACCTGTAGCACGAAGAATTCGGCCTTGCACCATTTGGGCCACTATTAATTCATATTATTCACCAATATCACCCACAATTCAGCAACAGAATTCATCGGCATTATGGACGCTGCATGCATATGATCAACTCGACTTATTCGGCTTCAACGACTTATTCGGCAAAATTACACCGTAACTTTTCTTATTCGGCACTACAGTTTACAATATTATTCCGCATCAATATTTAGCAATGTTGTAACTTATTCGGCTTAGGCGACTTATTCAGAAAAATCACATCATACCATTTGTTATTCGGCACATTCTTTGACTACAGTTTACAATTATTCCGCACCAATATTCAGCAAGGTTGTAACTTATTCAGCACTAATATCTCGGCATAGAACTAGCATCTCAGCTTGCCGAAGTCCACATCTGAACACACCACAGGATTCGTCTCGACCCAAAGAGTCCAAACCCACCAACCCGAGGAGCCAAAAAGCAACCCAAGTCCGCACGAAAGTCGTGAAACGGATCACACGTGCCGAACACTGAAATTTCAAAGCTATCAAATTCAAGTTTTGACCATATCAATGTGAAGTACTCATTGAGATGAGTCCAACGCAACAAACCGTGTCGAAATCAGAGCAAAAAAGATGTCGTGCAGGCCGATCAAAGTTTGCCCAGAATCAACGAATTTGCTGAGGACGACGAACTAGCAAACCATGCAAGAGAAGTTATCCGGTGCATCGCGGCTCACAATTCTCAACCAATCTGAGCCATCAACTCTATTTTGGCAACAATTACGCCATTAGGAGTCTGATCACAGCGATCCAATAGTCCTTTCCAACTATTTGACGCATTCTGGGTCCATCCGTACAGTCAGAATATGCAATTTCAGCTTGCAAAAAATAAAATAAATATATATATAGTAAATAAATAAATAAAAATACAAATAAATTACAGATTTGATTCCGATATCACTAAGCACCCTACTTTGTCTCGGCTTTATTCTGATTTCACCACAACACCGAACAGGGGCATGGAATCCGTTTCAAATCATTATCGGTCTACTCGGCAATTTTGGCCCAAGTCAATTTTATTCCTTCTGAATAACAAATCTTATTCAAAAGCAATGTGGCAAATATACGTTGGACAAGAAACTCAACTTCACTAAATTGGCAACAAATATATGTTATACAAGAAGCTCAACTTCACTAAATTGGCAACCATTGCCAACAAAGTTCTTAGCAAATCTAACTCCTAAGGAATGCCGACACGCCGCGAAGCTAAGAAAAATCGCCAACACACTGCGAAGCTAAGAAAAAATCACCAACCAAACAATTAGCACAATCACCGACCCAAGTGTAAACGGACACCAATGTTTTGACACTAGTTACTCGGCAGTGCATCAATTTTACTCGGCAATATTATTCGGCACCATTATTAATTCAACATTATGTATGATCATTATTCGGCCGTGTATCAACCTTCTTCAGCTAAACAATGTTATTGGTCAACTTTATGCATTGTCAAACTTTATGCAGCAACATTGGCCACAGTATTCGGCAACTTTATTCGCCTAACAACCTTATTTGGCAAAACAATTGCCCATTGGGACATCAGTCAATTTTCCACTTTCCAATTGGGGCACATCAGCTGATCATCATCTCAGCACCTTTGATATGCATACATACTCGGCCAACTTGGTACAAACATTACAAAGACGTTTACTTGAGTTACAAACTCCCGCTCCTTTTCACACAGCTTGAAGCAAGCGCCCGTTTTGGGGCAATACATTACACACTTGGCAGTCGGCAGTTTTCATATTTTTGCGCGCCGTCATTTTACCAAAGTCGAATCTTCCCTATAACATAGGGCAACGGGAATCTACATTCCTTCCGACTAACACCTGTCATTCGAAAGCAATGGGGCAAGTCTACCTTGAACTAAACGTAAACCGAGCAACTCGGCAATTAAATAGTTGGCCCAATATCTACTTAGCAATTCCATACAAGTGGAGCAATATTATTGGTGATTAACACGTCCACCTTATTCGGTACATGATACATTATTCAAAGTCCTTGCCATATTGGCACTTGGTTGCCACTTAAAATCAGCAAAAGCCTCCGAGTACAGCGCAATCTTCGCACTCGGCACAGAGCGCCGTTAGCAAAGGCCTACACCCATGCCCGGGGGTTAGAATACTGCAGCCTACACCCATGCCCGAGGATTAGAATACCGCGGCCTGCACCCATGCCCGGGGGTTACAATACCGTGGCCTACACCCATTCCCGGGGGTTAGAATACTGCCGCCTACACCCATGTCCGGGGGTTAGAATACCGCGGCCTATCATTATGATTTATTTGTATTCCTTTCTGGGTTTTATCTCACCCCCCTCATCCTATGATCGACTTATATACACTTTTACATATATTCAAGACATACGTATATTTATACATACATTCAAGCATACATGCAGTCATTCATTCATATATTTTATTTGTTTATCAAATGTATTCTTTGTCAAATGACTTAACATCTATTTGAACAGTATAACTCGGCAATAAAAACTCTCATTCCTTCTACCGAAGACAATGATAGTTTTGGGGCAATTGTGGGAGCCAAAAAAATATAGGTACTAGCTTATTGGGCCTAACCCAAACAAAGTCTACAATGGGTCCAGCCCAAACAAATATCACACCCTCCATCTATATAAAGGGGGGGCATCCCAAGTGAAAAAGAGGTCTGATCTCTCTCTGCAGAACACACCCCTTCAAATATATATACTATTTACTTCTTGATTTAAGGACTAACTTCATCATCGGAGTACTCCCAGCCGGCAACCCCGGTTGGATGGCACCGACTATGTTCATCATTGCAAATCTACAGGGGTAAAGCTCTTCTCTTCGTTGGATCTCTATAACATCCATGTGAGAGGATATTTCATGGTCTCACACTTAGTATAAGGTGGCACAATGGTAAAAAATGAACCTCTGAGGTAAGAATGAGACAAGTAGGAAGGTTTTGGGATTATTTCAGGGCTCGACTTTGGATTCCCTCGCTGAGAACTCAAATCACACAATGCAGTTTTCATCATCGAGTCTGCTAGACCAAGCGCATAAGTCTTACGGGTGGTCAAATATGGGGTGTCTACAGTTGCCCCTCTTTGATAGAGCTCGAAGTCATAAAATGACGTGAGTGAATGTCAAAGCCCAAAGTCATATTTCAAGCCGAGGATACACCCCTGGGTATTTAAACGAGACTTTAGTCTCAGAAATTCCGAACCCTTGTGTTCTAGGCATCGCCATTCGAACTCTAGTTTCCATCGTCTCAGTTAGTCTCCTAGGAACTCACTACAAACATAGTTAGGTGGCTATACCAGACTGCCTGAAGCCGTTCGGGCATGACAAACACCAAAGGAATTGCACCTTTAGAGGATTTAAGGTCTCCTAGACCCAAGGAGTGCACAAGACAGTGCGGGTGAGGTGCACAAAAAGAGTGAGTAACGTGCACAAAATAGTGCAATGCAGGTGCACAAAATAGTGCGAGCTCAAAGTGCACAAAATAGTGCGACACAAAGTGCACAAAACAGTGCGAACTCAAGGTGCGCAAAATAGTGCGATGCAAGATGCACAAAACAGTGCGATACAAGGTGAAGATGTATGAATGCACAAAATAGTGCGATGTAAGGTGCACAAAATAATGCGACACAAGGTGAATGAACAAAACAATGTGATGCAAGCGCACATAACAGTGCGATGCAAGTGCACAAACCAGTGCGATACAAGGTGAATGCACAAAATAGTGCAATCTCAAGGTGCACAAAATAGTGCGATACAAAGTGCAGAAAACAGTGCAAACTCAAGGTGCACAAAACAGTGCGAACTCAAGGTGCACAAAACAGTGCGATGCAAGGTGCACAAGATAGTGCAAACTCAAGGCGCACAAAACAATGCAATGCAAAGTGCACAAGATTGTGCAAACAGAAGGTGCACAAAACAGTGTGATACAAGGTGCAAAAAACAGTGCGATACAAAGTGCAGAAGACATTGCAATGAAAGTGCACAAAACAATGCGAACTCAAGGTGAATGCACAAAATAGTGCGATGCAAGGTGCACAAAACAGTGCGATACAAGGTGTATAAAACATTGCTATGAAAGTGCACAAAACAATGCAAACTCAAGGTACACAAAACAATGCACTACAAAGTGCACAAAACAGTGCGAACTCAAAGTGAAATGCGTAAAATAGTGCGATGTAGGTGAAAGATGCATGGTATGTAGAGGGAACTGAGTAGTACATAGAGTAGTGCATCATGTACCTTATGACATGAGTGTAGGGCAACTTGCCATAACTCATTGAAATGTAACACAAAGGGAGGCAACTCGACAAATCTCTGTTAAGTACAAAACAAAGTCAAGAGTAAGAGCAACCCATCAAGCAATTCAAATCAACCAGAGTGTATAAGTATGCATGCATAATCCACATCACATGTATTAATTAGAGGGAAAATGGCAATCCCTAGAGAATTTTGAAATGACCAAAGACAACTTTCGAAAGTTGAATCATATCAGAATCATCATGGGGGTAAACTACCATAATCCAGGGCAAAGTGCCTGACAAATGGCTTTGAGTGGATAGGGACAAAGGTTGGATCCATGCCCCTTATTCAAATGATGACCCGATCAGATGCACTGAAAATTGCTCCTAGTGTCCAGTCATTGGCCATCGGTTGGGTTCACGCCCCTTGTTCGATGGGTGGCCTGATCAGATATACTGAAAATTACCTCTAGTGTCCAGTAAATGGCCACATTTTCAACATCATGCAGGCACGGGTGATGGGGATCATCAGATCCTGGGATGGTTACCAACCAATCAGACTCATGCTTCTTTCTTGTCCCAGCATGTTGAGAACTTACTCCAGTCTCCTCTAAAGTAGGGATATACATCATGAATGATCATAAATGCGATGCCTCTTGTATGGCTACTCTTAGTTTGTTTATAAATTCCATACATGGACTTGTTTTTGAGTTTGGAGTGAACACTCGTGTATGGAATTTAGGCAATGCCACTCTGTTGAACTTTTGAGCGATAGACTCACTAGGGTGACTCGATGAAGAGCTCTTTTGAGCAACAAACACGCTATGGTGACTTGATGAATAGCGTAGACTGAAATAAACACCAGGCACGACACAATAGAACTCACAACTGACCCAAAAGCCAAAAAAAAAAAAAACCCAAGGACCATTCATAGTGCCCCTAGTATTACTCATGTTCCCTTTAGAACTCAATTTCGTGAAACTCGAGTTTCGATTCCTTTTTTTGCTTAAGATAGAGATTCTACTGATAAGTTCAAGTAGTGAAAATTGCTCCATTTGTTGATTCAAGCTAATTTTTTCTTACCCAACGCAAGTGTATGATATGCACAATAGTCAGTGTAGCTTATGGATTAATGCGAAGCTGACGACGTGAATTGGGCAAGACGATTGAGTCAAAATGGATGCGATGGATATGGTTGAGACCGAACTTCAGGATGAAGTTGCCTACGTATCCCAAGAATGGGAATCATGTCAACATAGTTCATGGCTGAGGTTCACTCAGGTTTTGACACTCTCCTTTTGCACTCTAACTTTTGCCAAAGTTGCCCCTTGGGTGTTTTCAACCTTGCGAGCTTTATTTGTTTGATTTCTCATTTTTCATGCTCTAACTTTTGCCTAGGTCTCCCTTTCGGGTTTTTGGCCTAACGAGCCTATCAAGGATAGCATTAAAATGTTTGCAGTGAATTTGATCAATAGTCATCATTGCCCAAATACTGAAACTGGCTTCACCTTGATTTGAGCTTGGTTCTCCATTTTCTTATGCATGTCTTCCTCCTTTCTTTTGCTCCGTTTTCAGAGTTGGTTCTTCTCATGGTACTTCCTTGCATTGGCTTTCCCAAATTCAGACAAAAGTTCCCTTCCTCATGTTGATTGGATTTTATTCTAATGAATACCCCTGGCTTGGCGGTTGACTTTTTTCTTTTTTTCTTTTCTTTTCCTTTTTTCGTTCTTTTATTTTTCTCTTTTTTCCTTTCTTTTCTTTTTGGTTTCTTTTATCCATTTCTCATCAAAGTAATGAAAACACCAGGGGGAGAAATTCTATGACTATGAGGTCTGAAAGCCGCCTTGTGCTTGCCAAAATGATCGCCTAACGGCAAAGGGAATCCCCAGGACAATGTAGAACACCACGCACAATTCTGAACCTATCTTCCCAAGTTTTGCAAAAAGAATAGCTTAAATTTCTTGAAACATGAAGGACTTTGCACTGACAAGTTAGAAATCACTCAAACCATCTAGTGGATCCTTCTCATTACTCGAGCTTATTAACACAATCTCATTCAAAAAAATAATTTCGAAGTTTTTCCATTTTCAAAAAGTCACACAAGAGTTACTATAGGCACAATAAAATGATCAGAAATTGGACTCCCGCTTTCTTATTATTTAAACAACAGACCAAAGACTTGAGGCTTCAAGGGAGTGACTCAAAGGAAAAGACTCAGCTGACGCAACAACACAAGAAAAGACAACGAAAATAAAACTAATGACTCAACTATTTACAAGACACAACCCAAAAAGAAATTAGCACCCTTGAGACAAAAGGGGCTTTCACTCTCCAAGTCCATCTGTAGACTTCAAAAACAACTTCAAGTAGCCCACGAGAGGGTTCAAACTAGCCTTCAATTCAACAATACTAACATCCACACCAAGTAGGATTGATTTCAAACTTTCAAACTGAGTCTCACAGATTAAGCCTCACAATTATCCTAGTTGTCACCACACATCTCCTTGGCCGTGCTGGCTGGGGTCAATGTTGGTTGTTGGCAAACCATGGATGGGATTTATGCTATGTGGTGGCAATCTATTACAGTTAGGGAGAGGTTTATTGACAGCTTTATGATTTTTAGGTGGAGTGATGACCTTATTGTCAATCAAGTCTTGAATTTCATGGCAAAGGTGAAAGTAGCGGTTATAATGACCGTATTGCTGATTGAATGTCAATATTGGGTAGGGTCATGTCTAGGTGGGAGAGGGTTAGGGAGAGGTCGAGGATTGAACATTTTGAGATGACCTTTCTCCATCAATAACTTCAAGGCGAGGGTTAGGCTCATATGGAGATGGGTGAAGGCCCGTTTTTGGGAGGATGAAGCATCAGACTTAGAAATATTGGCAAGGGGATTGGCAAGTGTTGGCTGGGTATTCATGGGCTTGGGATGGAAATCAAGATGAGTGTTTCTGGTAAAGCATCCCTTTTCATTGTTTACCATCTGATTCAAAATGCTCCCAACCTGAGCGATAAAAGTGTCACCCACAGTCTTTGCAAGGACTGTAAGCACTTGCTGCTTGTTCAACCTTTTGACTTTCAAAGTCTCAATAGCCCACCGAAGATGTGCATAGGGATCAATACTTGTCCCGACCTTATTCTTGCCACTTACTTCAACTTGGCCAAGGAGTCGGACGGCTATATCTGGGCAAGGCTTGTTTGCTTTTGATTGGCCCATTCCACCTTTAGCTTGTCCCAAGATTGGAGAATCCTTTGATGGGGTTGAAACACCAAAGGTTAAATCTGCCACCGTTGCTTGAACGTCTTCGATCATTCTTAATATCTCAGTAGTAGTGGGTTCATCCATTTGGCGCTCTTGATGTGTCTGAACCGGAGTGGGTGTATCCATCATGCACAAATCAGTGCTTTCAACAATGAACACCTTTGGCTTGGGTAGATGGGCTGGGGTGATGTATATGCTGGGGTTGAAGGTAGGTGGTAGTGTATGGATGAGGTTAAGGTGAGGAGGAGGTAATTGGTCAAGGGTAGGAAGTGGGTTGGTGGTAACATTGGTTCTTGAGGTGGAGCTATTGTCTGGTTGTCGAGAAGATTCTGAACCTAATGACGAAGGCGGTAGCAGCGATCGATGCCATGACCACGCTGTTGATGGTACACACAATATTTGGTAGGGTTATGTCTAACAAAGAGTGGGCCAGGAAAATGTTGGGGATAAAGCAGTTTGAGATAACCTCTTTCCATCAGGACTTTTAGTGCGCTAGTTAGGCTCATATAGAGGGGGGTGAAAGTTCTGCCTTGAGCTCGGGTTGGGTTGGCTATTTGTGGGTTGGTACTGGCAAAGGGGTCGGCAGTTTTGGGATCAATGGCGACGGTATTGATTTCAGTGGGTTTGGGAATAGTGCTACTGCTAGCATTGGTACTCCCAAAAAACACCCTCCTTGTTGGTTTGTTTGTTCTTGGAAGGATCCCTTTGTTAAATGCACTCTCAATCTGAATCCCTAATTCATGCAAATTTTTGAAAGTGAATAGTGGAGCGACTATTAACTTTTGTAACATATCAGGCTCAAGGTTCTGCACCACTATCCGCACTTGCTCCCTCTCGAAGGTTGATTTGTCATTTGTGCTGTCTTTGCTCTCCACCTTGCTACAAATTCTACAAAAGGTTCTTTAGGATTCTGGTGGATTGCTTCAAGCTCTTGGGTGGTCATGTCAATTTGGGAATTGTAAGAATACTGATTGACAAATGCCTCTGCCAACTCTTCCCAGTTCTGCTTCACTTTATCCTCCAACTTGGCGTACCAAGTGGCTACTATACCCGACAGGGTTCTTCCATACAGAGAGAGTTTCTGAGGCTTAGTTAGACCCATCGGTTTCAGAATGTCCAAGAAAAGCCGGATATGTACCATAGGATCTCCAGACTCGTCGAAATGGTCAATGTGTGGCATTTTGAATTTTTCTGGGAGCCTTACGACAGACTCAGTGTACCCATCCTCAATGTTGGGAATAAGGTTAATTCCCTATGCCTTTTAGAATTGCTTTTCAAGGTTAGTAATTTTTAACAAGGTCGAGTCGAGATCATTAATATCAAGGAAAAAAAGGTCCTCATTACGCAGCACCAGGGGTCTGAAAACTCGAACTTAAGCCAACCTTTCTCGAGGATCTGGTCCTTGCAAATCTTCAGCTGGTGGAGGTGGGTCAAAGTTCAGCTAGGGATCCAAGGCTAGATCTGTGGTAGATGCCCCAAATAGGCGTTGTATTTCAGTACTGGTTTTATCTTGCATGGCAATTCCCTGGTTTAGGGTCGTTATCGTGGCCATAACTTATTCTGGACTTTGAGCCATCACGGGTCTGGTAATGTTGGCAATCAGGGAAATGGATGGGTGTAAGCTGAGAGCTGTCTAACAAGGATTTCGACCCGGTTATGCATGATGTATCTGAACTGGATTAGTCTAGATGGGTTCGACTAGATTGGGCTTTTTAGATTTGGTCTTTTGGCATTGGATGGATCTTTTTTGCGTTGGCCTTTGGGGATCAAATGGACTGGACCTTTGCTGAGTGGATTCTTTTCTGGGATTGAATGGATTGAGATGGGTTAAGGCTTTCCAGGTCCGATTGGGTTTGGCCTTTGTTGAGTTGGGTACTGCTCCTTCTTTGGCTCAGACAAACCTAGCATTTTAAACAAATGCCCCATCAGATCAAGATATCGGGTGTGCTGGTCAAAACAAAGCAAGATACAATTTTTGGCCTTGGTTCTGGTTATGCTGAAAATTCATCCATATCAAACACAAACCCTTGGATTTTGACCCAAATTCTGATTTTGATATGACCCTCAAGGTTTGAAAGGAACCTCCTCAACATTAAGACTCTCCAAGGATTACATCACACATTGCCAAAGATTTCACATTTTGCACAAAAGCATTCAAAACACCCCTATGAGAGGTTAGGGACTCCCTTTCCTAGCTTTGTAGTGATCTACGGCTTTACTATTCAAACAAGCGATATCACATCATCCAGCATATGGAAGAGTATCCTGTCCTAATTTGGAACAGTCACTAGAGTTTTACTATATGTAGCTAGGCCAATTGGTTAAACGGGGTACCTCAGCAAGATTACCTAATATACCTTTCACACCTAACGCCGAGAAGTGAAAGGAGGATCAAACGGTACAACGATAATCCAAATCCAAGGGTTGTGTTTCCAACATGGCAAAGTCTATGACCGTTCAGCCTTTTGGCAAGCTTAAGGGCAAGCCTCTAACAAACCGTCTAGGAATAGTAGATGGAAAACACAGTGACTTAAGCGCCCCAATGCAAATGCAATGCAAAGAACATATAACTGTAGATAAAATTTCACATCATGAAATTCAAGTCAAGCTCTCGAAATCCCCAGCAGAGTCGCCAGAAACTATAGCGTGCTTTTCGTGCTCCTTTTAGATACGACTAGCCTTACAGTTCGGTCTCCCGTGGTACTGAATCTGATTTAACAGGTGCAATGGGAAACAGTGAAAACAAAAAAAAAGTCCAAATTTGGCAATTCTTTTGGAAAATCGATATTTGAATCAAATGCCAAAAATGGACTGCTTTGCTAGATTACAGAGTCACCACCTAAATATTTTTGAAAAATTTAGGAAACCCGAGACTCATGGTAAAGGCCACTTATCCGTCATTACCAAAGTGTCTCGGCTCAGGAACTTAGGTATGAGAGGGGAATGTCATGAATTGAGCACCCCACTTGCCCGATAAAAGATCGGCCTCTACTAATCATGATGTGATTCTTATTTACATTATATACTCTTGTTCCGATTATTAGACTAACATTACTATGTGACGTACATAAGTACAGATTAATTTGCAAAGATTAGAACATTTGATTTTATGTTCGTTTTGAAAATTATTTTTGATACTCGTCACTTGAAAAGGTAAGTTTTTACGTACATTAATCAACTTATCACAATTTAAGCAATTAGCCTTCATCCACTGGCATTCAAACAGGTATATCATTTAAGCAATTAGCCTCATGGAAAGCATACTCGACATGGCAACAATCACACGCAATGCAAGATGCTAAAGCAATAAACGCTCACCTAGTACTCCAAGGCAAGCCAAACAAAGCAAAATAATTAGAAAATATGCATGTTCCTAAACGATGCAATGTGACTAATGCAACGCACACATTTTATGCAATTTTATAGGCTCGGCTATAAACATGGTATATGATCCAATTCAAGGCATGCGATAGATCACGTTTTCAAGCAATGAATTCGATTTTGACATTGGTTAGTATGATGAGTCGATCCCAAATGCGTGTGAGATGAGTGTGTGCAAACATGAGAATGCGAAGTAAATATGATGCTCTATGCTACCATCATAAGCAGGTAAATAAAAGGGAGAAATAAATAGGGGTTGGAAGACATACAACATTATTACATATTTTCCCTCGCACAAGAGGGTCTGAATGAATGCCTGAGTGTCCGAATAAACTAACTATTACAAAACCAAATGAATGAATAAACAACTAATTAACTAAGCTATTACAACAAGACTAACAATAAGAAATATGCTAGCTACCTAATTTATTACAATAAGGGTACAAAATAAAAATAACTATCTAAGTTACTCAACAATAAACATTCATAATCATTATAATAATGCTAATTATATTCAATTACAATGATAATGAGAGCATTAATTTACAACATTTGACAGAACTAAAAAGCATAAGGATGGCATGCATGCGACAGTTTTCAGAAGCAACTCTGTCTGCCTTCCTTGGAATTTGACCTATTTCACCTTCAGTCACTGCCCTCTATTTTCTGCAAAACACTCTATTTACCAAACATTGAGGCCCGGCCGACTGCCCATGAAGCCCGGTTGTGTCCTAATTTTATGCAAAGCCCTGTTTTTGTGCTCCGAGGTGAAAACAATGCAGATAGATTTTTCTGAGCTCTGTTTGTCCCTCTTACATTTCTCCGTCATGGAAAGCCACAGGAGAATGATGGAGACGTTTCCAAAACCATCAATGAGAAAGTTGTTTGCTTGATGATTTCGGCCACGATTTGGACAAAAATCAATGAAGGAAATGAATCAAAAGCAACCCCTCCCCTTTCTCATGGAGTAAGTTCAAAGGGGGAAGTAAAGGCGCTTCAAGGGTCGTCAAAACACCGTGAATTGACGTGTAAGGACTCTTGACACAATAGACTCAGCATAACGTCCGGCCGGACCCAACCAATATAACTCATGTTCTTTATGTTGGTTGGTTCATTTTAAGCGAAATTCATTGGTCTTTGCCATTCTTTAATCCATTTGTCCAAGGAGATGATTACATCTACTAAAGATTACGTCCACTAAATGAGAAGCATGTCAAGTGGGAAGTGATTCTCAACTTCAAAGAGAGACCATGCCATTGTTGATGAACCTCCGTAGAGATTAATCCATTAAGCATAGATCTCTAGCTCATGTTTTCAACAACCATCAATCGGTTGAAATAACTCTCAAACGAAAGAAATGAATGGTAAGTTGCTTATTAAAATGAGGCTCTTGACATGGAAATCAATTAAAAAAAAGATAATAACAACATACAACAAGCTATATATGAGAACTTATGATATAACAAACGAACTAATCAAAGCTTGAACCAATTAAAAATCCTAGGAAAGCCCTAAAACAACCCCTAATAGGTGAAAAATAGTGGCTCAAAGTGCATGAAAAGAGTCCAAAAAGCTAAACAACAAGCAAAGAAAATAAGGCTAGTAAGCAAGAACAAGGAGGGGTGGGTAACCCCTCCACCTTTGAAACCTTAAAGCATGATTTTTAGCCTCTTTTAAACTCTGAAAATCAATTTGGAAAGTAAAGAAAAGGGTGTAAAACAAGGGTTTGAGCTATAGGTGAAGGTGCAAGAAAGGGTGTTAACTCTCTCTACCCTTTGGTAGCTATCTAAACCCACGCTTAGACACTTGACATAGGCTCAAGACAATATAAAAACACAAGAAATAGATAGCAAGAGACATCAAAGAGAGCAAGAGAGGAGGTAGTAAGCTTATACCTCTCAAAGAAGATAAGCTCTTGTTTGTAACACAAACTTGGTTCAAGCACACTCTCAAGCTTGAATTATGATTCACAAAGCTCAACCAAGGTTCTAAGGTTATGATCTAAGGTGGTAGATGATGTATGGATATTGATCAAGAGAGATAGGTTGGTTCAAAGGTGACTTGTATAGGAAGATGGAACTCTCTCTTGTGTGTATAGGTTCTTTAGAAAATGTTTTTATAGAATTTGAGCAAAACAAGTCGAAAATATCTTCAAAAAATAGACAGTTGGCGGGCTCTCGCCCAGAACAGTGTGTATCACCATCGAGGCATGGCCGGGTCCAAATAACCATGGCTGGCTCCCAATGGGGCACGATTGGGCCCTAATGTGCTGTCCTACTCCCCTGTTTCAAACTTAGTATAAGGTGGCACAATGGTCAAAAATGAACCTCTAAGGTAAGAATGAGACAAGTAGGAAGGTTTTGGGATTATTTCAGGGCTCGACTTTGGATTCCCTCGCCGAGAACTCGAATCACAAGGCGGTTTTCATCATCGAGTGTGCTGGACCAAGCGCCTAAGTCTTATGAGTGGTCAAAAATGGGGTGTCTACAATGGGTCGACCAATGGGGTAGGGGAGTGTCCTATTTACACACAAAAAAAAAATGTAAAAATACATCTTCTCTGCCTATTGGTTTGAAATGGTCAAATATTATTTGTGGAGAAATATAACATAAGGTGATGCTTTGGCAGAGTGGTTAAGGTTTAGGATGTGGAGTCTTAGGTTGGGGGTCCAAACCCCTTCACCAGCGTTCTTGTTTTTTTTTTTTTGGGTAAAAATATGTCAGCGCCACATCATCAGCAAGAACCAATCCAGTCATGCCACGTCAGCAAGACCACCACGTCAGTGTCACAGTCAACATTTGACAGCATATTTGGCATATGGATTAAATATTCCTTGACTTAACAGAATATTCCCTACTTTAACATAATATTCGTGTCTCTAACGGAATATTCTCCTGGAAAGGTAATTTGTGACTATTTTTGAGACTGGAAGACTTATTTCTAATTAAAACACTTGGCCAAAATAGGTTTAGGATTGGAAATAAAGCTAGGGTTGGAAATAAAGCTCAAATTCTATTTTCTTACTGGAAAATGTTTAGGACCCCCACAAAGGAGGACCCCCATGACCCCAATTAATGTATTAACTATTGATGTGTTTGAATTTTTTTTGGGAGTTGTGTCTAACAGTGACATGAATGGTTCAGATCATTTTGGGGGTTGTGGGGGTTGTGTTTTGTGGAGGTATCTATCATTACTATTTCTTACTGAGGATTCTATGAGAAACACCTTCTTGATTTCATTATCAGGTGATCAAAAGAAAGCGCCCAAGTCTTAAGGTCGGTCAAAATGGGGTGTCTACAGCTATACATCGGCGGAATGGGGCTCTAATGTGTATCTTGTTCCCATCAAGCTTAGGCGACCTGGGCTTGACTTGGTTTGAGAGGTTACCAGAAGGTAGCATTGCTTCATGGGCATAACTGGCAAAGGAGTTTGTCACCAGGTTCAAGACAATTAGCAAAACTCCGATTGAGATAGACCAGCTGCTTGCCATTGATATGGGCGGGAAAGAAACATCGAAGGCTTACAACAACAGGTATTGGGAGACCTTTAACCAGATAAGTGATTGCCCCACCAACCTAGCTATCACACAGTATAAGCGGGCTTTGCCGGTGGGCCATAAATTGAGGGATTCAATAACAATGACGCCATCCCTCACAATGGAAGCCTTGATGGAGAGAGTGTTCCAACACATCAAGGTAGACGAAGATGGCACTCACACCAAGGCAAAATCTGGCACAACAGCAATGTTCAGATAGAAAGCCTGGGGAAAAAGTTAACATGGTTGGCCAGGATAACTGAATGAACAAAAACAGTCGAGGTGGACGACCAAATGGCAAGAACTCCCAGACAAGGAGATTGAGAGTTCACATTGCCATCACCACGGCGTTCGAAAAGCCTATCTACTGGTATAACAACCCTCATCTTATCTTAGTCATATTCGTAAGCATTTATATGATTTTTCCTTTTTAGGTTTGTACATGCAAGCTTAGACTTGTTTTGCCTAGGTAAAGGTCCTTGCTTGGTCTTGATGCTATCAGGTTTTGCCTAAGTGTTATATGCATGCTTTGTTCCTTGCTTGGTGTGTTAAGCCTAGGTCATTTCAAGCCTAAGTCATCTCAAGCCTAGGTCATCCCAAGCCTAGGTCATCTTGTCTCAAGCCTAGGTCACACCTTTGAACCTCTTACACCTAGGCCGTTGAGCGCCAACACCTACGACCATCTTGGAACCACCTTGGTTGACCTCCCCCGTCACCTATGCATATTGGCCGAGGTGTGCATCATCTAGGCCGAGGTGTGCATCACCTAGGCCGAGAAATGTATAATCCAGGCCAAGATGCTATCATCTAGGCATCCAACATCTTTGATCCTTGAACCTAGCAACCTTTTATTCCGGGACTGGTATGACCTAGGCCGAGGTATGGCACATCTAGGCCAAGGTGTGGCACACCTAGGTCAAGTGTTATCCTTCCTAGCCGAGATCATTGAGACCTTACTTGCCGAAGCCTATGTCTTGATTCGGGATCAATGTCTTGATCCGGGATCATTGCCTTGTCAGAACGCCCTTGTCACCTCACTTGTTGCACACACTTTGTCATACTCTTGTCTTGTCATTCTGGCACCTTTTTGAGGAGATCCAACCAGATGTTGCCACGTGTCCCAGTAGTGGTTTAAGCCAGCTAGCAGCGAGGAACCCATATCATTTGCTAAATCTTTGCCTTAGAAGAGAGAGAAGCTCTAGGAAGAAGAAGAAGGAGTTCTTAGAGACAGAACTAGATGTCCAAGCTTGATCCTTAGAGTTTGAACCGTTTGATCCGTGTTTTGAGGTTAGATTCTTGATCTACTCTTGTTGTTCTTTATGTTGATCTGATCACATTGCATGATCTATCATGATTCATGAGACATGCATTGATTTAAAGTTTTGTTTTAGAAAGAGAAAATGATGTTCTTGTGTTCTTGAAGAAAAGCCTTGTTTTGATCCAAAAGTTTGCAACAAGTTCCATGTTTTTGTGTTTGTTTTCATGGAATCTTCAAGTATGGGTACCCAGGTCCATATTTTTGAACTCATATCATGAAATCTCAGATTTTGAATAAAGAAGTTATGATTTTAGCATTCATGTTCTTCATGTTCTTCAAGAGGAAACCCAGATTTCCAGACTTCATTTCCCTAAGTGTGGTCACTGAGACCACTCTTGCTTAGATCTCACACCTAAGCCAAGCATTGTATCTCACATTGGCATACCTTGCATGATCACTTGCACCTTAGCCTATCTTGCATGCACACCTAGGCCAACCACCACACACCTAGGCCGACCATGGTACACTCTTGCCGGCACCTTGTAACATCTCGGCAGGCAGCCGCACACCTAGGCCTAGGAGACCACACCTCGGCCAAGAGGTGTGGGACCTCGGCCAAGATTCCCTGAGTTCACCCAGCTAGGCCATTTTGGCCTAGATCATCTCTGTGCATCCATTCCGAGACATGGTTGGTACCCAACATGTTTTCCCTAGAAGAAAAACAGTGTTTTGACTTCCAGCATGTTTTCCCTAGAAGAAAAATAGTGTTTTGACTCCTAGTACATGTTTTGCTTTGTCTTGACTTGGTTTTGGAAAGAAATGCCAGGATCATTTTCATTCATGTAAAGCTTGTTTTAAGAATGCTTTGCACAACCATCTTTGAGCATTCCTTTTTGTCTTCTTGAAATGCATTCAGTAGACTTTGCTATATGATTGTAGGTCTTGGATTCTTGCCTTAATCCCTACATCCGAAGAACTTTAGTGAGTGGTATTTTTAATAAAGCTATGTTATAATGTTTTGATAAAGCTTTGCTTTGTTTCGTTTCGTTTTGGAAAAGTATTTGATCAAGTATGAATGATTATCCATTAGCTTTTATATCAAGTATTACCTTTGTTTTGATGACATTCTTGGAAAGTCCTTAGTGCTAGGGGACTATAATGCAACTAGTACCCGTGTTTGAGATATCTCCCTTGTCACTGATGGTTTTCCGGGTGGATTTCTCTAATCGATTCCGGGTTGATTATTCCCTTGTTTTGTTAGGAATGTCATCCCTTGTATTATGTTGATGCTAGTACGCATCCCTTGAAGCTTTGAAAGACTTGATAGATGAACTTAGTTCATCCCTTGATTTTGTACAGGCTATTATATGTGTTGTTTGATAAAGATCTCGAATATCATTCATTCAAACCTTTATTACTTATATCATTCACTGAGTATCCAATCTCACCCTCTCCTTTATATATATGTAAGTGATGAGCAAGAAGGCGGTGTTGCGTAGATGTTATTTGCAAGTTGTTTTGGATTCATGTTTTGCTAGCATTTTGAAGACTATGCTTCTTAGCTTTGTAGTTCATGTCTTTTGTATATGTCGGCTCGAGAAGCCTTTGATCAAGATGTATCATGTACTTTAGTTTATTTGTATCCATGATGTAACACCATGTTAAGATGTATGACATTTCATTTGATCTATGCACAACTCTTATGGACTACCTAGATTTAAATTTGTTTCCGCACATGTAAGCCCCATATGTATACTCTGATTGTGTGAATCTTTGTAAGTTGGCCTTTGGTAATCTCGGATTACTGGCCATCATGGCACCATTCTACAAGGAGCGGAATGGGGCTGTGACAACTAGATTCTTAGTGAGATACGCGACGAACCCTTCGTCCGGCTGCCAGCTAAGTTGGGAGAGGCACAAAGGGGCTATGACGATAGGTATCGATGCACATTCTATGATGAAATGGGGCACTGAACTGAAAATTGTACACCACTAAGGTAGCATTTGGAAGAGTTAGTGGCCGCGGGCCACTTAGACCAATATATTAAAGGGGGAGCTCAGCTAGCAGCCCCAGACTGCAATGGGCTAGATGGGATGCCAATCGAGGGACCTTCCCAACGCGTGATCAATGTCATTCATGGGATCATTGAGCCTGAAAGAGTCTATGAGCTAAGAGGAATGATTAAGAAGGCGGACCGTATAAAGGAGGTACCGAGTGTACAACCAACCGTGAAGAAAGGGAAGACAAAAGTGAAAAACATCATCACTTTTTTGGACGGGGACTTAGCAAGGTTGCAAAGCCCTCACAATGACGCACTAGTGGCGACTCTACTCATCAAAAATTTCAACATCAAGCGAATCTTGATAGACCAAGGGAGCTCGTGCGAGATAATGTACTATGAGACTTTGAAGCAACTCAAATTGGAGGACAAAGATTTAGCTCCCGCGACATCCTTGGTCGATTTCAACTCTATGCTAGAATGGCCAGTTGGCAAGGTAATTTTTCCGGTGAAAGATGGGACAATGATAAAGCAAGTGGAATTCTGGGTACTGAAAGTACCTTCCACTTACAACATAATTTTGGGAAGAGCATGGTTTCATGCCATGCAAACAGTAGCATCAATCTACCATCAGGTGATGCGATTTCCAAACGAAGTTGGAATGGTTGAAGAAATCTTGGGAGACCAAATCATGTCCAAGCAATGCTTCGTGATAGTGAACGTCAGCCGAGCTGCCAAAGGGTTCCACTATAAAAAATTCCAATTTTTCGCGACGGCACTCCTAATGCCATGTCAAAAAAATTTTAGCGACAAAAAATGACTTTTAGCGATGGCAAAAGGGGGTCACAACAGAGGGTGTTGCTAAAACGTTTTAGTTTTTGCGACGACAAATGTTGGCTTTTGCGACGACATTTTATTATCGCCTATAATATGTAAAATTGAGACCTTTTGCGACGACAATGTTGTACCGTCGCTAAAATTTTAATTTGAGTCGGCAAAAAAATGCTGTTGCGGTTTTTTTTTTTTTTTGCAACGACATGACCTTCGTTAGCAAAACTCTTTTGCAATGGCATTGCTTATGTCGTCAAAAAAAATAAATTTTAGCTCTAATGTTTTTTGCGACAATGTGGTGCTGTCACCAAAAAAAAAAAAAAACTACAATAAAATTATTAAAAATATTCAAATTTCCTACGTTAAATGAAAAAAAATTGAAAAAAAAAACCAATAATTGCATAATAATATAAAAATTCTTGTATAGAAATAACAATTTCTCCATAATAAAAAAAAATCTTGCATTCATAACTAGACATCACCAAATTACCCAATCACATAATGTTGCATAATACATATATAATGTTGTTCACAATTCAAAATAACATAAACCAAAAACAAAAATTTTCCTCATCATTCTCCATGGGTAACAAAAACAAACGTTAGTCATTCTTCTAAGGCATATATTCCACAAGAAGCAAACTCATACTCGGGACATATCTGAAAATAAAAAATTAAAAAAATTAATGACAATATAATTATTTTTTAATATGATAATTACAAAAAAACATAAAAATTTAACTACTACACAATTACAAAGACAATTAAGTAAATAATTTTGCCTAGACCGAAATCTGGCTCTAACTCCCAAACCGGGAACCCAATTCGAGTCCTGTCTTCTCCCACAAGTCTCTCATGCCTAGGCAGTCGTGTTTGCCAAGTTTCGTGCCAATCTGACACCGTTTGGTGATTTTGGGGCGTCAACACCTTGAATTCTAAGTTTCTTAAGGAACTAATTTGCCTAGACCGAAATCCGCCTCTAACTCTCAAATCGGGAACCCGGTTCGAGTCCCATCTTCTCCCACAAGTCTCTCATGCCTAGGCGGTTGTGTGTGCCAAGTTTCGTGCTAATCCAACAATGTTTGGTGATTTTGGGGCATCAACACCTCGAATTCTAAGTTTCTTAAGGAACTAGTTTGCCTAGACCGAAATCCGGCTCTAACTCCCAAACCGGGAACCCGATTCCCATCTCGTCTTCTCTCAAAAGTCTCTTGTG
Source organism: Camellia sinensis (assembly GCF_055761805.1). Taxonomy (NCBI): domain Eukaryota; kingdom Viridiplantae; phylum Streptophyta; class Magnoliopsida; order Ericales; family Theaceae; genus Camellia; species Camellia sinensis. The sequence goes on along the minus strand of NC_138971.1, from coordinate 119,538,738 downwards.
CCTAGGCAATCATGTGTGCCAAGTTTCGTGCTAATCTAACGCCATTTGGTATTTTGGGGCATCAACACCTCGAATTCTAAGTTTTATAAGGAACTAGTTTGGCTAGACCAAAATCCGGCTCTAACTCCCAAACCTGGAACCCGATTCGAGTCCCGTTTTCTCCCACAAGTCTCTCGTTCTTAGACAGTTGTGTGTGCCAAGTTTCGTGCTATTCTGATGCCGTTTGGTGATTTTGGGGCGTCAACACCTCGAATTCTAAATTTCTTAAGGAACTAGTTTGCCTAGACCGAAATCTGACTTTTAACTCCTAGATTGGGAACCTGATTGAAGTCCCGTCTTCTCCCACAAGTCTTTCATGCTAGGCGGTCGTGTGTGCCATGTTTCATGCTAATCTGACATCGTTTGGTCATTTTGGGGCGTCAACACCTCGAATTCTAAGTTTCTTAAGGAACTAGTTTGGCTAGAACGAAATCCGGCTCTAACTCCCAAATCGGGAACTCGATTCGAGTCTCGCCTTCTCCCACAAGTCTCTCGTGCCTAGGTGGTCCTGTATGTTTCATGCTAATCCGATGTTGTTTAGTGATTTTAGGGCGTCAACACCTCGAATTCTAAGTTTCTTAAAGAACTAGTTTGCCTATACCGAAATCCGTCTCTACCTCCCAAATCGGGAACCCATTGTGGAAATAGCAATGAACATTATTTCTCACAAATTGAATGCTATTAGTTGTTTCTCAAAAGAAGGACCTTAAGAGAAATGAATATAAAAATAAAAAGGAAATTTGGACAAAATACAAACACGATTCACTAGATACAGAAACATACAATCCATGTTTCAAATATAGTGTTTCATGTAATGACCCCAATCTACTGGGTCTCAATGGGCTAGCCAAAGATGTCATTGTGTTCATTGCTCCCACTCAACACACACTAGCGCCAGTCGGGCTATTACACTTTGACGACATTGACTGGCTTATCTAAGACAAAATTGAGTGTATATCATAGATTTTGAGGCCTCAAAGAATAGAAGGGAAAAAGTTGACATCATGACATTTTACGTGACAGAATATCTTCACAGCGGAAATCAATCAATCTATATAGGTCCAGTCTTTGACTTAAGAGGAAAAAACAAATGAACTCGCAGTCCAAATTCATTGACTCACTCTTCTCATGTGCATCACCAGAAGAATAGTTGTCAAGAGAGCAGTCTGTTACGCGTGAATCAAATTGTTCCCGTAATAGGTCATATGGTACTTGAAAAGCAGATGGAGGTGATTCACTAGCCTGCAAAGTCCAAAAAAAAAATATTCAAAAGCATGTATACGTCTACTTAAAGTGTTTTCCAGTAACCTTACAATTCAGAGAAAGCAACTCTTTTAAACTCTAATTTAACTTCCACACCAATTACATCTAGATTAACAACAGCCTAAATCAAGGCATACTCCAACGAGAAAAGAAAATCAAGAAAATGTATCAATTAAGTGTTAAAATATGAATCTGTGATAATGAAGAAAAAGAAAAAGATCATATACTTACCTAAATTATTTCATGAAAAAAACTTGAATCCATCATAATGAAGAAAAATCAGGGAATTCAGAAGATCATAAACTTGCTTTAATGATTTCAAGACTGCGACGTAGATGATACCCAATCATTAGTAGGCGAATATTGGGCCAACGGATCACCTGCTTTGACCAGCAACTGGACAGCTACATCCCAGTCAACATCTTTCTAAAAATGTGCAAGCTTTGAGTACACTTCAGAGGTAATCTCTGGAGAAGCTTTTGGAACATCTGGCTTTCCATATATATGCCTGAAATATCAAAAAGAAACTAGAGTCTTTATACGCCATATAAGTTGGTTTTCATTGAAGCATAGACATGACAATACATTCACAAGTACCCAAATGTATGTTAAAAGTTATCCAACATATACAGGTGGGCCTTCTTCAAATATTTATAACAATCTATATGTAGGCAATCCCAAGTTAACTTGTTTCATGCAGTTACAAAGGTGTTTATTAACAGTAATTGCAATTGTTGTAGAGCATTCAGATAGATACTGCCTCATTTAATTCTTTCTAGTTGGTAAACTTCCTGTTTCTACAAGATTTCTTGTCAATTGTTCTTCATGTGAATAGGCAAGTAGCCCACAACATGGCCCGTTGATCATCTATCCAAAATTTGAGAGAAATGTAAATCTATTACTATCAACAAAGAAAAGAATGGCAACCTCTACATAAAAGGAGGTAAGAGGTACGCCTGCTCCTCTTGCAATGATGCCAAAAAGAAGTATACAACTTATGTTTGATAGAGACACACCTTGGACTCTTAGATCACCAAGAGCAGGCAGTAAGTCTTAGTAAAATGCCATAAAAATGTCTACTCGCAGAACAGAAGGTAAATCACCAGTTCATACAGTCTAAACCAATAAGAGGTGTACCCTTGATTGACAAAAGGTATACTACCCAAGCAACATTTTCAAAATTAAATACCATTCAGATTCCTATAATCTGGTCCTGCAAGCAACATACCTTTAGATGGTGCAATATGTCAACCAAATGGTGCGGCACTTCCTACAAAAGAAGATACGAACATTATGAACATAACAGTTGCACCAACTAAACAAAATTTATAGACAAGTTCTAGCCTTCGAATGTAGACCAAACAAGCCAACATAGGCAACAGCTAAGAAGCGTGGACACTTCTAAGAAGGTTGCATGTCATGTCAAACACCATATCACACATCCTAATAGGTCCAATATTGTCTAAAAATTTCGAGACTCTAACACGCTTCAAACACTTGAAAAACAAGTATTTATCGTCTAGAAACATATGAAACACATTAGAAGTTTGAATAAAAATGAAATTTTTAAAAAATATTGTAAATTTATATATATTCTACTCCTTTACTTTAAAAGTTAATGTTATATTTCATTTTGTTATTATCTTTGAATTCAATATTCAATACATGACATATAATACATAATAATTATATAGACGTACATATTTGCGTGTATCTCCCACGCATTGTGCTTTACTTTTCTTAAAAAATCTTTATTGTCGTGTATGTATCGTGTTACATGTCCATGTCCGTGCTTCTTACGGTATAAGAAATATACATTTTTAGTTGGGATAAAGCTATAAACATGGTTAGCGCGCGTGTGTGCGTGTGTGTGTGTGTGTGCGTGCGTGAGAGAGAGAGAGAGAGAATTAATTACAAGAGAGCAGAGTTTTCAACTGATCTATTTGTTTTGATGCAAGGAACACACCTAGAACATTGAAAGCTTTAATGTACTTGAGCATATGATCCCCATAACTATAAAAGAAGACTAGGAAAGAATGTTTAGCAGATAATTAATCCTTACAACCAGTCACAGTGCTCAACTGCTCTGTTAGTAGACAATGTATTTTATTTTCTTCTCTTCATATGACTAGACACGGGAGGAAGAATTAAAGCCATAAACTATTGAGCAAAGAACTCAAAAATTGACTCCTTGCTCTTGTTCAACGACGACTTTTTAATTATGACCCCATTATAGAAACCATTTTTGAGAAAGGGTAATGAACAAATGAACTCTATGGAGTCTTATCACTGCCATGGCCAAGATTAAAAGTTAGTCACTTAATGAAGATTTTGATTTCTGAACAATGGAAGGAATTTAATGGTTTACAAACAAAGAACCTAAGGGGCACCAAACTGCAAATCTTTCATGTCTTTCATGGTTTCACCAACCTCTCTCATTATTCACAACAATTTCTCAGTTACCAACTCCACTCACATCAATTCTAGGCAAGTGTGTTTCTTGCTTTCCATATGACACAAATCTCCAACCATACGTGGAACTAACCATCCTCACCACATGGTAGTTCTTTACCTACATCCTAATTATGGGATGAGAATCATATGTTTTTGCTTGGGATATCCAAAAGAAATTGTAATTGGACCTTGCGCAGATCACCTAGTAGAACTATGATTTGTTTTATACACTAGTGTATCATCTTGTTTCCTAATCCTCGTACACTAAGCTATCTTTTTCTGATAGATCTTCTAGTTGGACAGAAACTTGTAAACCCATTAATTGGGGTGTTGCCACAATAGTGACCGATGGACAGACGATCATGCTAAAAAAAAGGATTCAATTCAAAGCATAAGCACACACACACACACAAGGTACGAGAAAGAAATAATCACTTACAAAAAATTAGATTGACGCTTTCAAACTTTCACATAAATAATTTTATAAAATTAAGCAATAACAACCAGATGACCATGATACATAATATATAATACAAGACGTGTGATTTATCTACATTCGCTCTCTCTAGGGTTTTGCTCAAATTCAAGCACATTCTGAGAAATGCATTCCAGAAAACAAGGTTCCATGATTTCAACCCATACCCATAACAAGATACTATGCAAACAACTACCAAGCCAGCTTAATCTTATCCATATTATTCTAGAATATAAGAACACATCTGCAAGCTCTAAAGACTATTACGAAAGAATGTTCTTGCTCTCTCCCATAGTTCTGGTCTAGTTACGAGGCTTCAAATTATTTTGAAACAAGAAAACAAACAGAAAATAACACTACAAGTCTACAACATTTAACCCTATTTTCTGACATAACTTTTGAAGTAAAGAAAGCTTCGATTGAAAATAGAAAACTCACCCCTTTTGACAAATAGATTTTTCTTTGCCATCTCTGTGTGCAAAACAGACTTTTATTTTTCATCAAACACCATCTCCTAAACCACAAAACCAAACCCAATAATAATTTAGTACAACATAGATTGATTAATCAAAACAAATAATATAGGCAAAGATTGTGAAGATAAGAACCTGAAGGGCATCTTTGGCAACAATGGCAAAATGAGGAGTAGAGAAGAGAGAAAAACCCATAGGATGTTCACCCTTGAAGTTAACCTGCGAAGCCTCGTAACCAAGTAACCATCTCTTTCACATCCTTGGGGAGGCCTGATATGAAGATCTTTCAAACCTAGAAACCAAACACAATGATGAATCTAATGGATCTACTAATGATTTGAAAATGAATCGATCGAATTGATGAGATGAAATTGAAAATGTACCTCGTTGTCGGAGAGGCGATTAGGGTTTTCCATGGGCATGGAATGGTTGTGAGGAGGAGGAGCAACTGTGAGAGCAGAAGGAGGTGGAGGAATAGTCACTGGCGGCCACTGCGGGTGGTAGGGATGGATTCCGGTACTAGCCATCAAAACGATTGCGAAACCCTAGAGAGAGTGAATGTAGATGGCTAACGATGCGGAAAGAGAGCGTGCCAAGTTTTGTGCCAAGTTTCGTGCTGATCGCCACCGTTGCATACTGCTAGATGCTATCTCACACTGCTTTCTGCCGTCGCTCGACGCCGTCGATTCAATACTCTCTGTTGTCTACCGCTGCTCACAGTCGATCGAGAGAGAGAGAGAGAGAGAGAGAGAGAGAGAGAGAGAGAAAAAGAGTCATAAAAAGAGATGAGGATTTTTGATAGGGTTTTTGGTTCAAAAGATTAGGGATTTTTGAGATTGGAGATTTTTGGTTGAAGGCCGGAAAATGGAGCGCGAAGGGAAAAAAAAAAGCAAAGCGCTTAGATTGGGTTTTTTTTTTTTTTTAATTTACAATGCCAAGTTTCACCATTACAAATGAAAATTTAAACAATAAAATGACGTCGTTTAACTAATTTTTTATTTGTTTCTATTTTTTTAATTTTTCGTTTGTGACGGCACCTATTACCATCGCAAAAAACTCTCTTATTTGCGACTATAGTTCATTCCATCGCAAAAAATAGCTTTATCTTGTGACAGCAGGGGTTGCTGTTGCAAAAAACTCGCATTATTTGCGACTGCAGTTGTTGTCGTCGCAAAAAACTCGCTTTTTTGTGACAGGAAGTGGTGCCGTCACTTAAACCCGATTTATTTGCGACGGCAAGTGGTACCGCTGCAAAGACTCACTTTTTGTGACAGTAAGTGGTGCCGTCGCAAATGCTTCCGTGTTATATGCCCCATTTTCTTGTAATGTTCGTGCAGATGGTAGAGGAACCAGAGAGCAATGAACTGTTCGTAGATGTCGCCAAGGTAGTCGAACAAAAGGCAGTCGAAGATCTGGTAGAGGTAAGACTAGATGAGAAAGTCCCTGAGAAGTTCTTTTTGCTTGGCTCATCTCTGTCCAAAACTAAAAGGATAGAGATCATGTAATTTTTGATATCTAACATTGAAGTGTTCGCCTGGACGCCTTACGACATGCCCAGCATTGATCCAAACTTCATCTGCCATCAACTTAATGACAATCCAACCGCCAAACCAATTATACAGGAAACTCGCCGCTTGGCACTTCACCACGCCGAGATAGTAGCTGAGGAAGTGGGGAACCTGCTTGAAGTAGGGGTAATCAGATAGGTTCACTATCACAAGTGGATCTCGAAGACCGTGGTAGTGCCCAAAAAGAACGGCAAGTGGCGCGTTTGTGTGGACTACAAAGCGGTCAATAAAGCATGTCCAAATGACAGTTTTCCTTTACCTCAGATAGACCAATTGGTGGACCTAACTGCAGGTCACAACCGACTTTGCTTTCTTGATGTGTATCATGGATACCATTAGGTCGCTATGTATGAACCGGACCAAGAAGGCACACCCTTCATAACACCTAGGGGATTGTATTGCTACAAGGTCATGCTATTTGGCCTAAAAAATTCAGGGGCAACATTCCAGCGGATGGTCACGAAAATGTTCGAACCATTGTTAGGTAGAACAATGGAAGCTTACGTTAAGAGCAAGAGTGAAGGAGTCCATCTCAAGGACCTAGCTGAGATGTTTCAAATTTTAAAGACCCATAAGCTGCAGTTGAACGCATCCAAATGTGCGTTTGGTGTGGGGTCAGGCAAATTTCTTGGCTTTCTAGTAACCCACCGGGGTATAGAAACTGATCCCTCTCAGATCAAAGCCATTCAAGATCTGGAGAGGCCCAACACAGCCAAGGAAGCTTTAGAGAGCTTAAAAGAATATATGACCTCTCCACCACTATTGGCAACCCTAGTGCCAGGAGAGGAACTTTTCCTTTACTTAGCAATCTCTCAGCACGCAGTTAGCGCAGTATTGGTGCGCGCCGAGGGAATACAACACTTGCCCATCTTTTATGTGAGCAAGACATTACAGGGTGTCGAAATGAGTTACTTACCGCTAGAGAAGTTGGCTTTATCCTTGATGATGACTGCAAGAAAATTGGTGCACTAGTTCCATGTGCACATTGTGATCATACTAATAGCATTCCCCTTAAAGGCCTTGTTTGAGAGGGCGGATTTTTCGGGGCGAATATTAAAGTGGGCCATGGAGTCAGTACAGTTCAACGTTAAGTTTCAGTAGAAAACAACAATAAAGGCCTAAGCTTTGGCAGACTTCGTGGCCGAGTTTGCCCAAGGAAGTCATTATGTTTGCCGGTTGACTTGCCGAGGCAACCGAGCAAAGGGAGGGAAGTGCCACAGGAATTGCGCAGCCCTCATAGCAAGTCGCTCAACTATGCAGTGAACCATTTAGCCTTACAATAGGGGGAAAGGGGCAAGCCGCACTACTACAAGCAAGGATGCATTTGAAAACAAAGTGCTGGGATAGCCAGGCAGTGATGATCAAATCCTAACGATAGACGGAAACTTAGAAAAAGGCGTCGTCAACATCCCTGATCCCAAAGCATCCTCAGATCCACCTACTTACTGGAAGTTATTCGTAGGAGAGATGTGGAAACTCTTTGTGGATGGAGCGTCCAATAGGCACAGGCTGGACTTGGGATAGTCCTCATCTCACCAGACGGCTTTGACCATTGAACAAACTATCAACCTTGGTGTCCCAACATCCAATAATGAGGCAGAGTATGAAGCATTGTTAGCCGATTTGAAGTCAGCCTACCGAATGACAATAGAGCAAATCGGCTGAAAAGAAAATAGCAAGGTAGATGAAATGGCCAATTTTGCATCAATGGTGGACACGTCTATCCTACACCCATTGTTAGTGGACTTCTTGCCAAGACCAAGCATAGAGGAGCCCGAAGCGACCGAGGTATGCTGTGCCAAACTAGGTCCCTCTTGGATGGACCCCATCGTGGTGTTTTAAAGGATGTCATTTTGCTAGAGGACAAAAAGGAGGCTAACAAGATTAGGGCGTAGTCACAGCGATTTTGGCTCTCCCCATCACTAGCATTGTACAAAAAGTCCTTCACAGGACTGTACTTGAAGTGTGTCCATCCGAGCATGGTCGAAGCATTCTTGTTTGAAATTTGCGAGGGCATTTTCGGAAGGCACCAAGGGGGGAGATCTCTAGCATACCAAGCCATCTCACAGGGGTATTGGTGGCCATACATGCAAGCAGACATAGAGAAGTACGTCAAGAAGTGCGAGAAATGCCAGAAGTTCGCACATCAAATCCATCAACTGGCTAGAAAGCTCCTACCTTTGACCAGCTCTTGGCCTTTTGCAATGTGGGGCTTAGACATAGTAGGACCACTCCCAATTGCACTAGGCAACAGAAAGTTTTTTATTACGGCGACAGACTACTTCACAAAATGGGTAGAGGCAAAGGCGCTCGCATCCATCAAAGAAAAAGACGTCAAGAAGTTTGTGTGGCAGAACATCATAACCTGGTTTGGAATTCCTAAGGCCTTGATATCTGACAACGATACCCAGTTTGATGGATGAATCTTGAGGGGTTTGTGCGAAGAGCACAAGATAGAATTCTACAACTCCACGCCAGTGTACCCTCAAGCTAATGGCCAGGCTAAAGCCTCTAACAAAGTAGTTTTAGATGGTCTGAAGAAGAGGCTGGAAAAAGTGAAAGGACAATAGGCTGAAGAACTTCCCTACGTCTTATGGGCTTATCGAACTACCCCTAGGTGGTCGACTGGTGAAATGCCTTTTTCCTTGGCCTATGGCATGGAAGCAATAATCCCTTTGGAAATCAACCTCCCTACTATTAGAAGCGAAAATTTCGATCCAGATTTAAATGGAGAGGCCATAGCCTTGGAACTGGATCTTGTTGAAGAAAGACGAGAAAGGGCCTTGGTCCACATCGCTTCCCATCAATAGGAGTTGTCTAGAAAATACAACAAGGTGGTGCATCCAAGGCAATTCAAGATTGGAGACTGGGTGTTACGCAAAGTAATGGGAATCACTTTGGTGCCTGGGGATGGCAAATTGGGACCCAACTAGGAGGGGCCATACAAAGTTTTGGGTTTCCTAAGAAAATAAGCCTACCACCTCGAAGACATGGACGGCCGAGCTATCCAAAGGTTGTGGAACACGACCAATCTCAAAATATTTTATTTTTATCTTCTACTCTTGTAATTTTCTTTAACATTTAATAAAACAAGTATACATTTTTTTCGATACGATTTTTGTTAGTACTTGTATTTATTCTCTTTGTAAAGCACAAATTTTTTGCACTCTTTGCCCGTGATGAGTATTTTGGCCAATGAAGGTTGACAGGTTTAACCAAAAAAAATTTTGGACTCTTTGCCCAACTGGGGGCAAAGTAGATTGGCAGGTTTGACCAACAACTTTTTGGATTCTTTACCCGAGATAAGTATCTAAGCTAAAGGAGATTGGCAAGTTTGACCAACAAATTTTTGTACTCTTTAGCCGAGATGAGTATTTAGGCTAAAGAAGGTTGGTAGGTTTGACCAACAACTTTTTTGCACTCTTTAGACGAGATGAGTATCTAGGCTAAAGAAGGTTGGCAGGTTTGACCAACAATTTTTTGTACTCTTTAGCTGAGATGAGTATTTAGGCTAAAGGAGGTTGGCAGATTTGACCAACAAATTTTTTACACTCTTTAGTCAAGATGAGTATCTAGGTTAAAGGAGGTTGGCAGGTTTGACCAATAAACTTTTTGCACTCTTTAACCGAGATGAGTATAGGCTGAACGAGGTTGGCTGGTTTGACCAACAAATTTTTGCACTCTTTAGTCGAGATGAGTATCTAGGCTAAAGCAGGTTGGCAGGTTTGGCCAACAAATTTTTTGCACTCTTTAGCTGAGATGAGTATCTAGGCTAAAGGAGGTTGACAGGTTTGACCAACAACTTTTTGTACCCTTTGACCGAGATGTTTATCTTGGCCAAAGGAGGTTGGCAGGTTTGACCAACACAGCTTTTTGCACTCTTTAGCCCAGATAAGGATCTAGGCTAAAGGAGCATGGCAGGTTTGACCAACACAACTTTTTGTACCTTGGACTGATATGATTATCTCAGCCAAAGGCATTGGTAGGATGCGCCAACACAACTTTTAGGCACTTTAGGACTGAGATATTGATCTCAGCCAAGACCGAGGAAGGTCGAGTTTGTTAGTTCGGCTATACATACAGTGAAAATGATGCAAGTCATTTCAGAAGAAACACAGTAACCGAACAGAAAGATCAAAATTTTTCATTCATTGGATGATAATTATACAATATGGGGCATATAACTTAGTTACATAGCAACGAAAAGACACAAAAGCAATCACCCAAAAATCAGAGCCGTGTCCCAGTCAGGCAAACAGATCTTCTAGCTCAGTGTCAGTACAATCATCGACTTCACCACCTGCCAGGTCAATTCCAGTGCCACCCTCTAGAGTTAGGCTGGTGATGCCTTCTTCGACTACCAAACTTGGTTCGGTCTGGTCAGGCTCTTCCGACCGAATAGGAAGATCAACTGGAGTATTGTTGGAAGCCGGGCCATCCTTCTCCACCACTAAGAATTTATATTGAACGGCATTTGCGTTGTCCGTCATATAGCTCGATATGTAATAGCGAGGGGGATTGAGGAACACAGCATAATCTTATGCCTGGTCGACCTCAATCGCCGCCACCTTCTAGCCGCACTTGAAAAAGATATCCTTGGCCACCTCACACTGCTGGATATAGGTGCCCTCACCTTCTTTGAAACCTCGATCCTCGACGTCCTTCATGTTTTTTCGCAGCTCTTGGATCTCGGCGTTCTTTTTCTACTCAATCTTGGCTAGTTCGTGCAAGTAGCAATCTTTTTTCTTGGCTAGGGCTTTCTATTTATCAACCTCTACCACACTGACCAGCTCAGTAGCCTTTGTTTGTCAGCAGCTAGCTTGACCAGCTGTGCCTTGGCCTCCTTTAGCTCGGCTGCCTTGGTGTCTGCATCAGCTATTGCCCCATGCGCTGTCTTCTGCAATTCAAGCACACGTTTGTGGACAACATGGATTTTTTGCACGGCCTGCGATTCGAGTTAAAGTTGTTAGTGTCACCGAGTAGATAGTTTGCTCAAAAATATGAAAGTAAGCAGATGAATAACTTACAAGAACCATCGACTTGGTGGCGGACTGAATCGCCTTTAGCTCGGTCAGGTATTCGTGCTTTTCTATGTCGGCTGGAAGGCACAGGCTTTTGGATAAGCTAAAGGCCAGCTGGTGGTCCTTTTCAGCGGCCATTGAATCGGTTGTGGTCACAGCATGACCTTTGAAGATCATGGTTGGTGCCCACATCGGTGAAAAAGAGGAACCAACACGGCCGAAGCGGTGCCCCCCTTGAGTAGGCTGGGTTGCTGGCTGCTCAAACTCAGGCAGTTTGGCCTCTTTCTCATCTACCAGCCGCTGCGGTTGGGTAGCCGAAGTGCGTGGCCTCTTACTGGGCCGAGATGAGGTAGTCTTGGTAGATGAGGGGGTAGCTCAGTCTGGACTTCGACATTTGAAGCAGAAGCTTGCTCGGTGATAAGGGCACGAACAACTCACCTTTTAGCCATCTCTTGCTCTTCTTTGAGGGGAATAAGTTTGATCTAGAGGAGGTTGGGATCAAGTTTAGGTGAAGACTCAAGCAGGTAGTCTGTAACTCTGCTTTTCCTCTTGCCGCTGTAGTGGTAGGTCAGTTCTATCCCTAATAGCTTGGTCCAGTTACGGTGACGGTACCGTAGGATAGCTCGTAGTGCGGCTTGGTTGGCATAGGCATAGTCCACTTTCAATCGATTCAAATCTGCAAAAATACAAAGTGTTAGCACGGCTACGAAATGGTATACATTTTTAGGCTAACCGAGCAATTCTCACCAGGGTTAGGAATTTTTATTTTGGTAGGTTTGAGCAGTAGCTCACCTGATAGATAATAATCCCAATCATGCTGCATAGGTGGAATTAAGGGGCAATTAAGAGGGTAACTTGAGTGCAAATTGGGCCGAGCTAAGTAAGGTCGTCTTCCTCTGTTGGGCCGCACATTGGGCCGAGCTATGCCATCTAATAGCTTGGTCTCAGGTTGGTGATTGTCATGGCGGTCAGTGGGATTGGGCTTAGCTATCCGTATACGGCCAGTAAACAGACCAAAGTACATAGAGGGAGCCGAGCTAGGAGTGGCTCGGCAGGATAACTCGTTGCGGTTAGGGATTGCGCAGCTCGGTTGGGCCTAACTATCCATATATAACCAGTAAACAGACCAGAGTACATAGAGGGAGCTAAACTAGGAGTGGCTCGGCATGATAACTCATGGCAGTCAGGGATTGCGTAGCTCGATTAAAGGCATGGCTGCACAGGGTGGCTCTGTTGAGCACAGTTAGCCGAGTAGAGAGTTTAAACCATCTCACCTGGTTGGTGGTGAGAAGGGTCCTCTAATGATGAACATTATCCTTACTAGTGTGATTCCTAGGAGGACTCTACTAAGCAGAGTTAGAGTCCTACTAAGATTGTGCCCGGCAGATTCTATAAAAGCTCATGATAGGACCTATGCACAGGTATTGCGATTCTTACTCTCAAAATACACAGAGCTTTTATATCTATTGTCTATTTTGCTAACTTAGGCATCAGAGAAGTTTCCGGCACACACCCGCAGGCTAGCTCACGTTTGTGTTTTCAGGTGGCATAGCAACGACATTTGGAGGAGTGCAAACTTAATCAACATGATTATATGAGGAGATTATTCTGTGCTCGTACAATAAATATCCCATGATTTTATAAATCTTGAAATTTGCATAAATAAAATTCAAATTGAGTATATTTATTACTGTCATTTTTTTGCTTAAATTTCACTCCCATCATTCTTATTGCAATTTGTTTGAATGTTATTGTGAATTTGAAATATAATATAACTTTATTTATATTTTTTTGAGAAAATTTTGACTATGTTTGGTAAGGCTTTTGAAAATTAATTCTACTTTTACATTCTAATGTTATGTTTGGTAAGAGTTTTCAAATCATGATTCCAAATCAATTTCAAAACACATTTTGAAAACATGTTTGGTAAAGTAGAAAATTTTTTGAATTTTGGGTCTACTAGGTCGTTTGCCCAGACATTCCCCCAGATGTTCGACCGGTAGTTGTAGACACCCCATTTTTTACTGACCTTAAGACTCAGATGTCATCGATTGAGCGCTCGGTGATCGTGCATGTTTGTGCTCGTTTCGAGTTTTCGGAGTTTTCGGCTGAGTGCCTTGCCTCCGGGCCTCTGAACTCTTTGTGTTTTGGCTCGGTTTGTGGACTAAGCCTTGTTGACCTTGCCTGGAGAGAGAGAGAGAGGTCTGTAGACTATTTCTTTGGTCATAGACCACATTTCTCTCTTGGAGACTAGTTTCCAGTTTCTGGAGCCTTTGGTTGCGTGCCTTGTCTCGGGACCGCTTACCCTTCTCCTTTTGGCCTGGTTTCGAACCACACCTTTTTTCCTTGGTCTAGAGGGACACCGAGGTCTTGGAGACCACTTTTTGTGGTCGTAGATCACTTTTCCCTCGTAGACCACTTTCGGTGCCCGTAGACTAGTTTTCAAGGCTTCCGGCTGCGCGCCTTGACCCTCGAACTCTTGTCTTACCTCCTTTTTGGTTGGTTTTTGGCACAAACCTTGTTTTCCTTGCTTAGAGGGTGGAATGAGGGTTGGAGCCTAGTTTCTCTCCCTGGAAACCACTTTTCTTCCCCGCCAGCCAATTTTCTGGCCGGCCAACTAGTCTTGGTGGCCTTTGGACCACCAAAAGTGGTCTCCCACCATGCCACCACCTTGCTTTCCGGGTGTAGACCACCTCTCCCCCCTGGCCGACCATTTTAAGTGGTTGGCAGCTTTCTTGCATTTTCTGCAGAGTTTGTGGATGTCAGATGTGCCAGTTGGAGAGCACAGATTTCATCCTCCATACGTGTATGGAGGGATATAACCAAGCTTCTAGCTTCTCCAAGAAGCTTGAAGCTTGGAGTTCTATAAGAGGGAGGCTCTCTCTCCCTTTTCCAGGTTCAGAAAAAATTGATTAGAGAGATACATATATCTCCCTCTCTATATTCCTCTCTCTCTCTATATATATATATATATGTATATTGGTGCCTTAAAGAGTGTTGTTTCTTCACCTTTGCACTACAACTCCTAGCCACACACCATCATCTCTAAGCTGAGATCCTTGGAGGTGGTATTTGGGTCATAAAAGCTGGTTTTGGGCTGAGGAAGGTGCTGTTGTTGCAGTGCTTCAAGGGTAACCCTTTTTTCCCTTTTTTTAAGCTTTGTTTTTGTTACTCTTTTAGCCATCTTTGCATGCTTTGTTTGACTTAGTTTTCAACTGTAAAAAGCTTTATTTTCCAGTGTTTGAAATGCTTGTTTAAGGCCTCTTTAGTGTTAGGGTTGGTCCACCCCCTTTTTCGGCCTTATTTTGCTTTGTTTTGAGCCATCTCTTTAAGCCTTTGAGATCATCTTCTCTTGGCCTTTTAACCACAGAAATCCAGTGGATTTTCAGTGGTAGAAATGTGGTTTTGAGGCCTGAAATGAGAGGGGGTGGTCCCTTCTCCTCTTGTCTTGTTTGTATGCATAGAGGGCCTATCAAATGAGCATGTTTTTACACTTCTTTGTGGCTTTATTTAAGCTTGTTTTCATGACTTTTTGAACCAAATATGACTCTGTTTTTGGCTGGTTTGATTGTCTCTTGAGTGCTTCATACACTTGTAGTGAAATTCTACGTTGCTAGCCTAACATGCTCTATACTTTGGACCATCATTCTAGCCTATTTTGACTACACTCCAGGATGATTTTGTCAATATTGTGCAATGTTGGCTTCTCGGCCATCGTGCATGGCGATGCTCGGTTGGTGGCCCGAGAGTCGAGAACCGCACTCCCTTGAGCTTAAGAAATGATAGGGAGGGTGGTCATGCACACATATCTTGCAAATACACTGCTATGCCCCTTCTTGTTCTCTGTTGCAGCAAAATGGAGCTTAGCAAGATTTTCTGGTCGGCAGACCAAAAAAAGTGGCTGGCCGACCACTTTTTATGGTCTGCAGCAAGTGTGGGTGGTCGGCAGGTGGTCTACACCACCAAAAAGTGGTTGGCCATGCTCCTGGAAGTCTCCATGATGGGGTAGAAGCTATCTAGAGGCTCTTGCAGTGTTTTGACATCAAATGCAAACAGAGGCAAGTTGGGGCATATCGATGGATTTCCGAGTGAAGCGACCGAGCATGCATCCATTATCGTTCAAGGCAGAGCTGAGGCAGCCTACTTCATATAGTTTACATGTTTAGTTAGTTGCTAACTTAGTTAATTTGTTAATTAATTAAAGTTGTGTAATAATTAGTTGTAGCTAGTTATTCAATTTGTTGTGTAATAATTAGTTTAATTAGATTAATTAGATTAGTTAGGTAGATTAGCTTAGATTTAGCTAGTTAGCTTATCATTCGGACCCTCCGTCGAGAGGGCACAACTGTTGTAATTAGTGTGCGTGTGTGTGATGCATGTCTTCCAACCCCCATTTCTTTCACCCTTTTATTTACCAGCTTGCGATGGTTAGTTTTAGGGCATGTTTCAATTAGCATCCTTATGCTCGCATGTTTGCATCATTCATCTGTCTTGCATGCGCCGGGCACGGCGCGTCATACTAACTGCATTGTATTTCAAACACCAATTTGAATACATGTTATCTAGTCGCATTCACATGACATCTTAGAATAGCCAAGCCTATCTTAGTCGCATTTTTGCATGTGTTGCATTAGGCATTCTTAACATAGCTAGGATCATGCATTGATTATTAACTAGCTTCTTTTTTAGCTCAGAGTACTATGTAAGTGTTTATGCTTTAGCATCCTTGCATGCGTGTAAGTGTTGCGATGCTTAGCATGCTGCCATAAGGCTATGTGCTTAACTGTTATAACTGCTTAAATGCCTGTGGGTGAAGGCTTGATTGCCTGGATTGGAACAACTCGATGATAGTGAGTTTTAAGCCCACTTGAAGTGGCAAAATCATGTTTTCTTAAGCCCACTTGAGGGTGGCAAATTCGCGTCTTAGCCTACTTGCGAGTAGCAACTTCAAACCATTTTCGAAAAACAAACATGAGTTGTTTTGTTCCAATCCGTGCGATTAAGTCTATACTTGTATGCTGCGCGCATCACATAGTAAGCTAGCTAATAAACCAGAATAAGAATGCATGTGTTTTCAAAAACAACATATCCTATTAGTAGAGACCGATCTTTGATCGGGCGAGCGGGGGTGCTCATTTCATGACCTTCCCCCCTGGTACCCAAGTTCCCGAGCCGAGGCAACTTTGGTGATGACAGACACGTGGCCTTCGACACGAGTCAGGGTTTCCTAAATTTCTCAAAATAAAATATTTAGGTGGCAACTCTGAAATCTGGCAAAGCAGTCCATGTTTGGCGCTTCTTGATAAAAATCAGTTTTCCAAAACGATTTGTCGGATTTGGACTCTTTGGTGATTTATCAGTCTCATATTGTACTTTGTGAGATTAGATCCAAAACTGTGACATGAGTCCGAACTGTAGTAGCTAAGAACTACGATCTACGCCCTCGCGCGTGGAACGGAGTTCTGGGGCGGTCTACAGTTTCTGGCGACTCTGCTGGAGATTTAGAGAACTTGACTCGAACTCATGATATGTTGTTTTGTCTACACTTATGTGTTTCTTTGCATTGTGTGTGCATTGGTGCGCTTAAAGTCACAGTGTTTGCCATTTGCTATTCCTGAACGGTTTGTCGGAGGCTTGCTTTGAAAAGCGTGCCATAAGGTTGACCGGTGGCGGGCTCTGCCACGATGGGAGTACAAACCTCGGTTGTTACTGAGGCACCCTTTTTGACCATTCGACCTAGTGCATATCGGAATCCATAGTGACCATTCCAAACTAGGACAGGTTGCTTACCCAATTGTAGGTTGTTTGAAACCGTTGTGTGTGTAGTGAAACCCTAGCTCTTGACAAAATAGGACAGGGAAACCCTACCCCTCCATAGGGGTGTTTTGGCTCTCACTTGCTTGCTATGTGCTTTTAGAGTGTGTCTCTACAGGAATGCATGTATCAATTTGCAAGACTGGGTATCAGGCTGGAGGCATCAGCATTTGGGGGAATCAGTTTTACCTGAGGGTATCAGATTTCAGGTAGTGATTTGGGAAGAGTGATCAGTGTTGAGAACAGTGTATCCAGCTTACAAATGTCAACTGTGTGTTCTCTTGCCAACTGTGTGTTGTCTTTATTTTAAGCCCTTATGCTGTCTGTTTTTCTGGTTTCTTGTTTCCTTATTATGCTTTATTTATCTTTTAGCAAGGTAGTTTAGCACAATTGCTTCCGACCAGGCAGATATTCCCCAAGCACTTTGGATCAGAGGTCGAAGACTTCATCGATCGAGGATCTGATAGACGGACAACCAGCGTTTCTTTTATTACCCCCGGTTACTAGGCGGAGGTCAGTTAGGCACAGTTCATCAGTAGAGCGGTTACCAAATCAGCGGTCGTTATCCATCCCACCAGTGAGTAGTCGGGCTAAGGTTTCCGTTTCTACCGCAGAAAGAGATATACCTATTGTTCAGTTAGATCAGCACATTATGGTAACTATGGAGAAGATGATGCGTCAGCTCCAAGAGACTATGCAAGCCATGCAGCGGGATGCTGCCCGCCAGGTAGAGGCTGCCACACTTCAGGCAGAGATTGTGGCTCAACAGGCAGAGTTGATTGCCAGACTTCAACAGCAACAAAAACTGCAACCACAGCAAGCCAGAGCTTCTGCTTCGCATCCACCCCCACCCCCACCTAGAGTTCCAATACTCGGGGATATCGCAAACGTCCAGGACGATATGGACGCTCCAACAGGGCAAGTCCCGCTACCAGTTCTACCGCAGATTTCGAAAACACCGGCCTTCTCAACGAATAGACCTTCTGAATCTGAGATGGACCCAACCGCCTTGAAGGTCAGTAAGCCTGAAAAGTTATTGAAGAGGGCTCAAGGTGAGAATTCCATTCCGGACATAGAGGATAGATACACCGATTCCGCGGTGACTTTGCCAGACCGGTTTAAGATGCCACACATAGACTGTTTTGACGGTTCTGGAGACCCCATGGTTCATCTGAGGCTGTTCTCGGATATTTTGCGCCTGATGGGCTTGACGAGACTCCAAAAATTATCACTCTTCAGCCGAACCCTGTCGGGTGTTGCCGCCATCTGGTACGCAAAATTGAAAGGTTCTGTCAAGAAAAGTTGGGAGGAGATGACTGAGGCCTTTGTAGCTCAATACTCCTACAACACGCAGATCGAGATCACAACTCGTGATCTCGAGACAACGAGGCAAGAGCCAAAAGAGGGCTTCTCCGACTTTGTAACCGGTTGGAGGGCCAAACTTTCTATGATTGCCAGCAGGCCGGTCGAGAAAGATCAGATACGGATGATTGTGAGCAATCTCCAACCCAAACTGATGCAAAAGATGATCGTCTTACCCCTTCCCACCTTTACGGATCTACACGAGATTGGGATACATATTGTGGACGCCATGAAATAGGGTCTAATTGACCACGAAAGAGAGCAGCCCAAGAGGGAATTTTCCCGCAGTACGAATGCAGGCACGAGTAATGCTGCAGCTGCCAGAACTTCAGATGTGGGCATGGTCGCCACCACCCCTTCAAAAACATTTATAGCCACACCATTCACTGGTGCGTCCGAACGTAGCTCACAAACAGCTAAATATCCACCCCGAGGCCAGAGAACCTTCACCCCACTATACATTCCCCTATCCAAAGCTCTGGGAGTTCTGATCAGGAAAGGGCATTTGAAGCCCGTAGAGTCGCGACCATTACCAGACAAACTTCCTGCTTCCCATAATCTAGCCAAATATTGTGCCTTTCACCAATAGCATGGTCACGACACCGACCAGTGCTTCAGACTGCGTCACGAGATCCAAGATCTCGTTGACAATAGGGTGATCGCACCTCCAAAAAAACCAAATGTCACAACCATTCCACTCCCACCACATAACCAAGCTCCGCCTTCTAAATGCATTAACTTGATCCAAACCTCAGCCATTCCATATGACCGAAGCATATAAATCACACCCTAACACCTACCCAAGCCGGAGGTATTCATTCCAGACAGCACGGATTTGTGCATGTTGAGCATCTCCCAAACCCAACCTGAGCCGGTGGTCGTGACTATCAAAGACAGAATTGGGGTGACTATCAAAGACAGAATTGGGTCGACTTCGGAGGCAGAGGGGAATGATGATTCAGAGCCTGAGGGGTCTGCGAGTTTTGCATATAACCCGAGTGGTTACATGACATCAATGGATCAAGTTAAGCCAAGGTTAAAGTTGTCGGTTGGAGCAGAGATCTGCATGGTTCAGGAGGATGGACCTAATCAGGGTTTAGATGACCTAACAGAGCTGGAAGAGGGCATTGCAGATATGTAATTCTTTGAAGAGCAAGGCTCAGGGGATGTAAACTTCAACTGGTTTGACTTAGATGAATCAGCAGAAAATACTGGGTGGCTCAGTGACCAGCCGGATGTTGTTGAAGAACCTCAGCCAAAACAGGGGCAATCAGAAACTGGGATATCAGTAGTGGCCGGAATGGCCGGGAATCAGAAGGGATCGCTGGAGAGCACCGGTGTTAAGAATTTTGCTCGAGATCTAGGCAATTTGAGTACAGAAGAGACTGAACAGCAGGCTACATTGAAACAGTTTGAGCGGGAAAAGATCGATGATCTTCAGAGGGCTAGAAAGGCCAAAGCCCCTACAGGGACAGAATGTGTTGTGCGCACCGAATGTGCTGTGAGCACAAGAACATTTGCAACGAAACTAGACAGCTGTCTGTCGGTTGCTGACAGTATATGGTGGGAAGACGATGACTTACGTCTTGCCCACACCGACGAAGATTAGGGGCGGAACCAACCGGATGATACCTGGTACATGGAGGAGGTTGACCACATGACTAGAAGTGGGCGGTATTGCAAGCCCCCACACTTGGATCAACTAGAGGCGTCCGGAAAGGACAAATAAGCGGAGAAGCAGAAAGAAAAAGTGCTCGATGAAGAGGCTGTACTGAAACAGCTTAAGAAAATCTAAGCAGACACCTCCATTTGGGGACTACTGATGGGCTCAAGAGTTCACAGACAAGCTGTCCTTTCTGCAATGGACAAGGACAAACTTTCAATCGACACCATCCCCGAACAGTTGGTAGGGTTGGTTTTTCAGGGAGGAGCTTCCCTGACGTTGACCTTCACTGACAAGGAACTACCGCCTGAGGGCTCAAATCATAACAAACCACTATACATCTCTGTCAAGTGTAGAGAGAAATGTGTGCCGGTGTTCCTTGTTGACACAAGATCTGCTATCAATGTGTATCCGTCGATAACGGCATATGCTATCGAGTTGAAGCCCGCGGATTTTGTGCCTACTGCCCAGGTGATACGGGTGTATGACAATACCAGCCGAGAGGTGATGAGGACTGTACAGATTCCGACTCAAGTTGGTTTGGGGCATGTGACATTGAATTTCATGTCTTGGACGTTCCCGCAACCTTCAATTTACTCCTAGGGTGGCCATGGCTGCACTAGGTGAAGGCCGTCTCTTCCACCCTCCACCAGATGCTTAAATACCCCCACGAGAAGGGGGTGGCCATCATTTTTGGGAATTCTTCAATCCATCCACCGCCAAAGGTTTCTACGCCAATTCTGGAGATTGAGCATGGCACGGAGGATGTGTTTTTGTCAGGTTTCACCCTAGCCGAGGCCCGGGTTATACAGAACATTCTAGCTATTGATGATGGGCTATACGTCAGTGCACAATCAGTCTACCTTAAGAACAAGCCTCAGCACATGCCCGGGATCGGCTAAGGGCGAAGTGGCCGGAAAGGCGTTACAACATTGGCCGAAGTGCCGCATAACCCACATACCTTTGGTTTAGGTTATCTGCCTACCAAGGAGGACTGGGTGAGGAAAGGAAAAGAGATGGCCGGAAGGGCCAGAGCAAAGCAAGCTGGGAAGCCTTATGAGTTGGTGCACCGGCCTATCCAGGGGACCTTAACGGACGCTTTGTCCGGGAGGGAGAGGACTTCCCATTCTGCGGTTTCTCGGAGCCATGGCTAAATGCAGAGGGACAACGCCTGCCGGGATTTGAGATTTTCTTTGACTTGCAATTGTCCGGGGATGATGTTGCCGAAGAGCAGACAGACCCACCAACTGAGGCTGAGCAGTGCAAGGAGGAGGATTCCGAGAGCA
The DNA here is from genome assembly GCF_055761805.1 of Camellia sinensis. Lineage (NCBI taxonomy): Eukaryota > Viridiplantae > Streptophyta > Magnoliopsida > Ericales > Theaceae > Camellia > Camellia sinensis. Next base: position 119,517,320 of record NC_138971.1, on the reverse strand, counting down.
CAGAGATTGAAATGGGGGTAGTACTTGCTTGTCTACACTCAGATCCTCAGATCGTACAGAAATACTTGGGGGATAACTTCTCAGTGTCCATGATTGGGAATGAAGTGACTGTGGGCCCATCTTAAGAAATTCTGGATGCATCCATCGCACCTTCCCTCGTTTGGCAATATGAGGAGGGCTTTTTATCGAACAACACCGGGTCAGGTAGTGAGCCGGAATCTGATTCCACCGAGTTTGTGGAGTCGGAATCAGGCTCCAGCTCGTCTGAGTCTGAGTCCAATATTCTTGGGGGTGATAACCCAGATGCCACTGTCCTGCCCAGGTCGTCTTTTTCTTTTTCCTTTGAGTCTGTTGTAACAGAGGAATCAGGTGGACTAGATGTTATTAATGAGAATAGTGTATCCAGCTTACAAATGCTAGCTATGTGTTGTCATGCCAACTGTGTGTTGTCTTTATTTTAAGCCGTTATGCTGTCCATTTTTCTGGTTGCTTGTTTCCTTATTATGCTTTATTTATCTTTTTGCAAGGTAGTTTAGCACAATTGCTTCCAACCAGGCAGATATTCCCCAAGCACTTTGGATTAGAGGTCGAAGACTTCATCGACCCGAGGATCTGATAGACGGACAACCAGTTCTCCTTTCATTACCCCCGGTAACTAGGCAGAGGTCAGTTACGCGCAGTTCATCAGTACAATGGTCACCAGATCAGTGGTCCTTATCCATCCCACCAGTGAGTAGCCGGGCTGAGGTTTCCGTTTCTACCGCAGAAGGAGATATACCTATTGTTCAGTTAGATCAGCACCTTATGGAAACTATGGAGGAGATGATGCGTCAACTCCAAGAGACTATGCAAGCCATGCAACGAGATGCTGCTCGCCAGGAAGAGGCTGCCACACGTCAGGTAGAGATTGTGGCTCAACAGGCAGAGTTGATTGTCAGACTTCAGCAACAACAACAACCGCAACCACAGCAAGCAGGAGCATCTACTTCGCATCCACCCCCACCTAGAGTTCTAATACTCGGGGATGCCGTAAACGTCGGGGACGATACGGACGCTCCAACAGGGCATGTCCCGCCACCAGTTCTACCGCAGATTTCGAAGACACCGACCTTCTCAACGAACACACCTTTTGAATCTGAGATGGATCCAACCGCCCTGAAGGTCAATAAGCTTGAAAAGCTATTCAAGGGGGCTCAAGGTGTGAATTCCATTCCGGACGTAAAGGATGGACACACCGATTCTGCAGTGACTTTGCCGGACCGGTTTAAGATGCCACACATAGACCGCTTTGACGGTTCTGGGGACCCCATGGTTCATCTGAGGCTGTTCTCGGATATTTTGCACCCGATGGGCTTGACGAGAGTCCAAAAATTATCACTCTTCGACCGGACCCTGTCGAGTGTTGTCGCCATCTGGTACGCAAAATTAGAAGATTTTGTCAAGAGAAGCTGGGAGGAGATGGATGAGGCCTTTGTAGCTCAATACTCCTACAACATGTAGATCGAGATCACAACTCATGATCTCGAGACAACGAGGCAAGAGCCAAAAGAGGGCTTCTCCAACTTTGTAACCCGTTAGAGGGCCAAAGCTTCTATGATGGCCACCAGGCCGGTCGAGAAAGATTAGATACGGATGATTGTGCGCAATCTCCAACCCAAACTGATGCAAAAGATGATCGTCTTACCCCTTTCCACCTTTGCGGATCTACACGAGATTGCGGTACACATTGTGGACGCCATGAAACAGGGTCTGATTGACCACGGAAGAGAGCAGCCCAAGAAGGAATTTTCCCGCAGTACGAATGCAGGCACGAGTAATGCTACAGCTGCCATAACTTCAGATGTGGGCATGGTCGCCACCACCCCTTCAAAAACATTTACAGCCACACCATTCACCGGTGCGTCCGAACGTAGCTCACAAACAGCTAAATATCCACCCCGAGGCCAAAGAACCTTCACCCCACTATACATGCCCTATCCAAAGCTCTGGGGGTTCTAATCAGGAAAGGGCATTTGAAGCCCCTAGAGTCGCGGCCATTACCAGACAAACTTCCTGCTTCCCATAATCCAGCCAAATACTGTGCCTTTCACCAACAGCATGGTCACGACACAGACCAGTGCTTCACACTGCGTCACGAGATCCCGGATCTCGTTGACAATAGGGTGATCGCACCTCTAGAAAAACCCAATGTCACAACCATTCCACTCCCACCACATAACCAAGCTCCACCTCCTAAACGCATTAACATGATCCAAACCTCGGCCATTCCATATGACCCAAGCATATACATCACACCCTCCCACCTACCCAAGCCGGAGGTGTTCATTCCGGATAACACAGATTTGTGCATGTTGAGCATCTCCCAAACCCAACCTAAACCGGTGGTGGTGACTATCGAAGATAGAATTGGGTCGACTTCGGAGGTAGAAGGAAATGATGATTTAGAGGCTGAGGGGTTTGCGAGTTTTGTATATAACCCGAGTGGTTACATCACATCATCAGATCAAGTTAAGCCAAGGGTAGAGTCGCCAGTTGGGACAGAGATCAGCATGGTTCGGGAGGATGGACCTAATCAGGGTTTAGATGACCTAACAAAGCTAGAAGAAGTCATTGCAGATCTGCTGTTCTTTGAAGAGCAAGACTCAGGGGATGTAAACTTTAACTGGTCTGACTTAGATGGATCAGCAGAGAATACTGGGTGGCTTAGTGACCAGCCAGATGTTGTTGAAGAACCTCAGTCAGAACAGGGGCAATCAGAAGCTTGGATATCAACAGTGGCCAGAATGGCCGGGAATCAGAAAGGATCGTCGAAGAGTACCAGTGTTAAGAATTTTGCTCGGGATCCGGGCAGTTTGAGTATAGAAGAGACTGAACAGGGGGCTACATTGAAGCAGTTTGAGCAGGAAAAATCGAAGATCTTGAGAGGGCTAGAAAGGCTAAAGCCCCTGCGGGGACGGAACGTGCTATGCGCACCGAATGTGCTATGAGCACAAGAACAGTTCCAACAGAACCGGACAGCTGCCTGTCGGTTGCTGACGGTATGTGGTGGGAAGACGATGACTTGTGTCTTGCCCTCACCGACGAAGATTGGGGGCGGAACCAACCGGATGATACCTAGTACGTGGAGGAGGTTGACCACATGACTAGAAGTGGGCGGTGTTTCAAGCCCCGACACTTGGATCAACTAGAGGCATCCGGAAAGGACAAAGAAACGGAGAAGCAGAAAGAAAAACTGCTCGAGAAAGAGGCTATACTGAAACAGCTTAAGAAAATCCTAGCAGACATCTCCATCTGGGGACTAATGATGGGCTCAAGAGTTCACAGACAAGTTGTCCTTTCTACAATGGACAAAGCCAAACTTTCAATCGATACCACGCCCGAACAGTTGGTAGGGTTGGTTTTTCTGAGAGGAGCTTCCCCAATGTTGACCTTAACTGACAGCGATCTGTCGCCTGAGGGCTCAAATCATAACAAACCACTCTATATCCCTGTCAAGTGTAGAGAGAAATGGGTGCCGGTGGTCCTTGTTGACACAGGATCTGCTATCAACGTGTGTTCATCGAGAACGACATATGCTATCGGCTTGAATTTATGCCTACTGCCCAAGTGATATGGGCATATGACAATACCAGCCGAGAGGTGATGGGGACTGTACAGATTCAGACTCAGGTTGGTTCGAGCAATGGGACATTGAATTTCATGTCTTGGACGTTCCCCTAACCTTCAATCTACTCCTGGGGCAGTCGTGGCTGCACTAGGTGAAGGCTGTCTCTTCCACCCTTCACCAGATGCTTAAATACCCCCACGGGAAGGGGGTGGCCATCATTTTTGAGAATTCTTCAATCCATCCGCCACCAGAGGTTTCTACGCCAGTTCTGGAGATTGAGCATGGCACAGAGGATGTGTTTTTGTCAGGGTTCACCCTAGCCGAGGCCCGGGTTGTACAAAACATTCTAGCTGTTGATAAGGGGCTATACGTCAATGCACAATCAGTCTACCTTATGAACAAGCTTCAGCACATGCCCGGGATGGACTTAGGGCGAAGTGCCTTGAAAGGCATTACAGCATCGGCTGAAATGCCGCCTAACCCACATACCGGTTTAGATTATCTGCCCACCAAGGAGGACTGGGTGAGGAAAGGAAAAGAGATGGCCGAAAGGGCCAGAGCAAAGCAAGCTGGAAAGCCTTATGAGTTGGTGCACCGGCCTATCTAGGGGACCCTAAATGGACGCTTTGTCTGGGAAGGGGAGGACTTCTCATTCTGCGGTTTCCCATAGCCATGGCTAAATGCAGAGAGGCAATGCCTGTCAGGATTTGAGATTTTCTTTGACTTGCAATTGTTCGGGGATGATGTTGCCAAAGAGCAGACAGACCCACCAACTGAGGCTGAGCAGTGCAAGGAGGAGGATTCCGAGAGCACAGAGATTGAGATGGGTGTAGCACTAGCTTGTCTACTCTCAGATCCTCAGATCGTACAGAAGTGCTTGGGGGATAACTTCTTAGTGTCCATGATTGGGAATGAAGCGGCTGTGGGCCCATCTTTAGAAATTCTGGATGCATCCATCACACCTTCCCTCATCTGGCAATATGAGGAGGGCTTTTTATTGAATTGCACAAGGTCAAGCAGTGACCCGAAATCTAATTCCACCGAGTCTATAGAGTCAAAATTAGGTTCTAGCTCGTCTGAGTTTGAGTTCGGTATTCTTGGGGGTGATAGCCCGGATACCACTGTCTTATCCAGGTCATCTTTTTCTTTTTCCTTTGAGTCTATTGTAACAGAGGAATTAGGCGAACTGGATGTTATTAATGAGAATGGTACGACTGTAGCTTTCGAGTATTTTTCTGTGCCTTTAATTTATTGCATTAATCAAGACTTTCAAAATTTTGATGAAAACGACGAGGAAGAAATTCCTCCGGTTTTACAACGTCTGATTGATCAAGAGCAGGAGAGGTTTGTTAAACCCTTGGTTGATGAAATCACCACAATTAATGTTGGTACTGAGAAGGACCCACGGCTAGTCCTGATCGGGTCCATGTTGTCTTCGGAGAAGCGCAAGCGCTTAGTCGCCTTATTAAAAGATTTCAAAGATGTTTTCGCATGGTCCTACGAAGACATGCCTAGAATCGATCCTGAGATTGTACAGCACCAGATCGCTCTTGACCCAGAGGCCCGACCTGTTAAGCAGAAACTCTGAAGGATCCGCCCGAACTGGGCCCTCAAGATCAAAGAAGTGGTCACCAAGCAAATTAACGCAGGGTTCCTGCTGGTATCTGAATACCCAACTTTGTTGGCCAATATAGCTCCGATGCCGAAGAAGGATGGTAGAATTCGGGTATGTGTGGACTTTAGGGTTTTGAACAAAGCCAGTCCGAAAGATAACTTTCCTTTGCCGCATATCGACGAATTAGTGGACTTCACTGCTGGGCATGCGCTGCTCTCGTTCATGGATAGATTTTCAAGCTACAATCAGATTTTGATGGCATCCAAAGACCGGGAGAAGACTGCTTTCACCTCCCCGTGGGGAACTTATTGTTATAGGGTGATGCCGTTTGGGCTGAAGAACACTGGGGCTACGTATCAACGGGCTGCGACCACAATTTTGCAAGACATGATCCATAAAGAGGTAGAGGTGTACGTAGACAACATGATTGTCAAGTCCAAAGAAAGAGAAGGCCACTACACCGCCTTGTAGAAATTCTTCCAAAGGATCAGAGAATATCGGTTGCAGCTGAATCCTCAGAAATGTACATTTGGTGTTACAGCAGGGAAAATGCTGGGGTTCTTGATCACACAGAGAGGTATCGAGGTTGATCCTTCCAAAATCAAGGTCATCTTAGAAATGCCACCACCAAGGACTGAAAAGGAGGTGCGAGGCTTTCTGGGTAAAGTGCAATTCATAAGACGGTTTATTGCAAAATTAACCTTGACTTGTGAACCACTCTTTGGTCTCCTGAAGAAAGGAAAGAAGTTCCAATGGGACGACCGATGCCAAGTTGCTTTCGAATAGATCAAACAATATTTACAAAACCCACCTGTGTTGTCACTGCCTGAGCGGGGAAAATCGTTAATTATGTACCATTCAGTGACTGAAATGACAATGGGCTGCATGCTTGCACAAGAGTCTGAGGACAAAGTGGAGAAGGCTATCTACTACCTGGGCAAGAAAATGTTGGATTACGAGACCAGCTACACTCTGCTGGAGACGGCTTGTCTGGCCTTGTAATGGGCTACCAGGAAGCTGAGGCACTACCTGTTAGCTCACTCTGTAATACTGGTTTCGAGATTAGATCCCATCAAATATCTTTTTGAGAAACCGGCACTTACGGGTAGGCTAGCCCGTTGGTTGCTTCTACTTTCCAAATTTGATCTGAAGTACATGATGCGCAAGTCAGTAAAAGGGAGAGCGGTAGCGGAGTTCCTAACTGATCACCCAGTGAAAGGGGATGAAGTAGTTAAGTATCTGTTTCCAGACGAGGCTATTCTACATATTGAAGATAAGACTTGGACGATGTACTTTGATAGAGCGTCAAACCAATACGGGCATGGGATAGGGGTGTTACTGATAGCACCCGACAATTCCCTCATACCTTTAGCATTCAAACTCCGTTTCAAAGTGTCGAACAACGAGGCAGAGTATGCGACATGTATTGCTGGATTAGAAGCTGCCCTAGAACTAGGGGCAAAGCGGTTGGATGTCATTGGGGACTCGAACCTTGTTATATCTCAAGCTAAAGGAGATTGGAAAATTAAAGAAGAAAAGATGAGAATCTATCACCAGACCTTGGACGTTTTGATTCCTCGGTTTGAGAAACTGAATTTTGCCCATCTGTTTAGGGAGAACAACAGGTTCACTGTTTCATTAGCAACTCTATCTTCTATGATAGACATTCCTTTCGGAGTTCGGATGCGTTCGATCATCATCGAACAAAAATTTGTGCCAGCCTATGAGCTGATTGCTGCCATAGATGAGGCACAAGATGAGAACCCTTGGTATTACGATGTCTAGAACTTCTTGGAAAAAGAGGCGTATCCACCAGGGGAAAATGCTAAAGAAAAGAGGGCAATTCGAAGAATGGCTACTCAGTTCATCGTCTACGGGGGTAAACTGTACAAGAGAGGTCATCTCGGGATGCATAAGTTGTGTGTTGATGCTGAAGAATCCAAGCGCTTGATGGAAGCCATCAATGGAGGAGAGTGCAGAGCGCACATGAATGGGGTGATGCTAGCCCGGAAGATCCTTAGACAGGGTTATTATTGGTCAACCATGGAGGAGGATTGTATTGGCTTTGTCCGGCGATGCCACAAGTGTCAGATCCATGCAAACTGCATGAACATTCCGCTGTCAAAGTTGTACAACATGACTTCACCATGGCCATTTTCAGTTTGGGAAATTGATGTGATTGGGGTTTTCACTCCAAAGAGGTCCAACGAGCATGAGTATATTCTGGTGGTGATAGACTACTTCACGAAGTGGGTTGAGGACCAATCTTACGCGGCATTGAAGGCATCGCATGTTGCTAAGTTCATCAAGAACAACATCATCTGTCGCTACGGGGTCTCGAATGAGGTTATTTCGAATAATGGTTCCCACTTCAAGAAGGAGGTGATCGACTTGTTGGAGAAGTACAACGTGACTTTTCATAGGTCACTACATATCAGCTGCAAACTAACGGAGCTGTTGAGGCCGCCAACAAGAACATCAAGCACATTCTGCAGAAGATGATGGAGACCTACCGGGACTGGCCAGATAAGCTGTCATTTGCTCTTTGGGGCTACCGGACTTCAATTCGAACTTCTACTAGAACAACTCCGTATTCCTTGGTTTATGGGATGGAGGTTGTTCTGCCTAGCGAAGTTGAGGATCTGTTATTACAAGTATTGGTTGAGGAAGATTGGCAGCAAAGCAGGTTCGAAGAACTTATGCTCTTTGATGAAAGAAGGCTGAAAGCACCGTATCACATCTAGGATTATCAACAAAGAATTGCCAGGACTTTCAACAAGAAGGTTAAGTCTAGGAATTTGAAAGAAGGGGATCCAGTGCTCAAAGACAACCGAGCTCCCATCTACGACCCTAGGGGCAAGTTCAGACCCAATTGGACTGGCCCTTACATCATCAAGTCTATCTAGTCGGGTGGAGCTATCATTCTGATGGATTTAGATGTCCTTGAGTTCTCCCAGCCAATCAACGTGGACAAGTTGAAGAAATACTATCCCTGAGTGGCTCACTAGGCCGAAAATCCAAAAGGGTGACCTAGGCAAAAATTAGAGCATGAAAAATTTGAAATAATAAAAACTGAGCTCGCAAGGTTGAAAACCCAGAAAGGGCGGCCTTGGCAAAACTTAGAGCACAATAAGAGAGTGTTAATACATGAGTAAACCTGACCCGGAACTACGTCAGGCTTGATTCCCATCTTTGGGATACGTAGGCAACTTCATTCTGAAGTCCAGCCGTAAACACTTCCTCAATCAACTTTGTCCATGTGATCATGTTGGTCACCTTCGTCTATTCTTCATTCAAGAGCTCGGTTGTGATCTCTAGTGCAGTGCTATTCAGACTAGGGGCAACTTTCCAGTTGCTGAAATCCGGGGTTGTACATCTTAGTAATAGATCTCGGGCGTGTCTAGTTGTGATCCATGTCAAAAATGGTCTTGAAAAGTTTTAATAAAAGTTGATTTTGCTCAAATTAATCTTTTCACAACTTAGACCATTTTTGGACCAAACAGAAAATTTTCAGTACCCACAACCTTCAATTACATTGATTTCAGTACAGAGTTCTCCTTCTCTAGAATACAAATTGAAGTTGCTTTTTATTACATTGATAAAGAAAACTAGAAAGTACTGATTAAAGCAAATAAATTCGGGGCATAGTCAGGTGTTCTTGCCTCCCCTCCCAGAGCTTGTGGAAGCCTCTGATGCCAAAGTAGGCCTAACCTGCGCCTCTTTATCAAGCCAAGCTGTGCACTCATCAGAGAGGCTGTAGCTGAAAGTGGGAGCGAGGGCCAGAAGCTCTCTCATCCTCCATGCTGTGGCATACCGAGCAAGTTGTGCGCCTCGGACCGGAAATGCAACAGGGTACTCTATCCCCTCCTCCGGGCAAGTCTGATAATGTCCAAATTGGCACCGGAATCGAAATGGGAAATAAAGGACACAGTGTGTCAGGCCGATCAATTGAATCCCGGGCTGGCGAGTCATGCTGTAGCTCATCGCCGGTAAATTGGGCCAAGGGCAGCGCCAAGCAATGTCAAAAGCGGACAGGCAGTACATCCATTCACACCACCATCCCTCATTAGGGGCATCGACTAGACGTTGTTGGAAGAAATAGCCGCGGGCTGAATATGCAGGGCATGAGTCCACGACCTTCAATTTATCCACCAACCATATCTGGGGAGGGATGAAAAATGAGAGATTATAGAATAGAGAGGTGTACGTTGAGAGAAAAGTGAGAAAAGGGTTTTGAGAGAAAAAAAAAAAAAATCGAGCCTGGGGGCCGAGTGATGTGAGAAATATATGTGAGATAGGGTAGGAAACATTACTTGCAGCAATAGTGGACTCCCGGCAAATCTAGTCATCTATCGGCGATGGAAAGCATCCAAACCCATCAATGTCTTAGCTAGTGTCGTGGCGATGCAGCTCTTGCCCCCTTTTAAGCCTTGGGCAACCTCAATCAAATGGACGCTAGATGCACCAGAGCTTGGGGCAAGCAAGAAATGAGACAACATGCACAAGCAAAGCACGTGTCGCCGAAAACCCTGCCAATGATGATCGCCGCAATCACCAGCATTAGAAATCGATGAATCAAGCTCGAAATGTCCAGCTCTCCGTCGCGAATCAATGACCAAGCGTCATGCAGAGTGAGCCTGCACATCTGTCCTAAGGCTTGGACGTGGCCAAAGCGGAACTGGGGCAAGATTTCTTCATCGCGCTCGGATTCCATCAAAGCTTGGAAGTCTTCGAAAGTGGGACACATCTCTTGTCTGCCAAAGCTAAAAATGTGCGTAATCGGATTCCAACACCTTGCCGCGGCATGAAGGAACACAAAATGCAGCGGGGTGTGATTCAGCATGAATAGTGCATTTATGCTGAAGCCCCAGAAATTCAGCCTTTCCGAGCCATCCAAGGTAGCAATCAAATTTGTGAGATTTTGGGCATGAAATGCTTCCATTTGGAGGAGAAATGGAGTTAGAATGAGGGAACCATGAAGTTGGAACCTTTATGGAGGATAAGGTACTGTTTAGAGGACATGTGGCAAGAATTTGGAGATCCCCAGCATAACTAGTCGGCCAGGCACTTTTTTTGGTCGGCCAACCACTTTAACTGGTCTTGGTGGCCTTTGAACCACCAAATGTGGTCTCCTACCATGCCACCACCTTGTTTTCCTAGTGTAGACCACCTCTCCCCCCTGGCCGACCACTTTTTCTCCTTGGAGACCACTTCCACTGGTCGGCCGACCGACCAGTGTAAGTAGTTGGCCGACCACTTTAAGTGGTCGGTAGCTTTCCTGCATTTTCTGCAGAGTTTGTGGATGCCAGCTGTGCCAGCTGGAGAGCACAGATTGTGTCCTCCAGATTTAACCAAGCTTCTAGCTTCTCCAAGAAGCTTGAAGCTTGGAGTTCTATAAGAGGGAGGCTTTCTCTCCCTTTTCTAGGTTCAGAAAAAATTGATTAGAGAGATACATATATCTCCCTCTCTATATTCCTCTCTCTCCCTCTCTCTCTCTCTCTCTCTCTATTGGTGCCTTAAAGTGTGTTGTTTCTTCACCTTTGCACTACAACTCCTAGCCACACACCATCATCTCTAACCTGAGATCCTTGGAGGTGGTATTTGGGTCATAAAAGCTGGTTTTGGGCTGAGGAAGGTGCTGTTGTTGCAGTGCTTCAAGGGTAACCCATTTTCCTCCTTTTTTTAAGCTTTGTTTTGGTTACTCTTTTAGCCATCTTTGCATGTTATGTTTGAATTAGTTTTCAACTGTAAAAAGCTTTATTTTCCAGTGTTTTAAATGCTTGTTTAAGGCCTCTTTAGTGTTGGGGTTGGTCCACCCCCTTTTTGTGCCTTATTTTGCTTTGTTTTGAGCTATCTCTTTAAGCCTTTGAGATCATCTTCTCTTGGCCTTTTAACCACATAAATCCAGTGGATTTTTTGTGGTAGAAATGTGGTTTTGAGGCCTGAAATGAGAGGGGGTGATCCCCTCTCCTCTTGTCTTGTTTGTATGCATAGAGGGCCTATCAAATGAGCATGTTTTTACACTTCTTTGTGGCTTTGTTTAAGCTTGTTTTCGTGACTTTTTGGACCAAATATGACTCTGTTTTTGGCTGGTTTGGTTGTCTCTTGAGTGCTTCATACACTTGTAGTGTAATTCTACATTGTTAGCCTAACATGCTCTATACTTTGGACCATCATTCTAGCCTATTTTGACTACACTCCAGCATGATTTTGTCCATATTTTGCCATGCTTAAGTTCTGGTTTAAGTGCTTTGAGGCATGCATACCTTTCTTTGTATAGCCTTAGTGCATTTTTGCTCACTAACTTTGAGTTTCATGGTCTCTAACATGGCTTACTAGAGTTGTTTGCATGCTCTGGCCTCATCTCTAACATAATTTCAGTGTGTGTAATGTGGCCATACTCTCTCATGTTTCACTATTTCAATGCTTTTGGTGAGTTGTGCTTTATGCCTTAAAAGTGAGCCATTGTGTATGCATGTTTGCCTAAGCTCTTGAGCTCCATTTCAGCATGTTCTTGACCCTTAACTTGGCATGGTTAAGCTCTGTCCAGAGTTAGTTTAATGGTTTAAGATTGGTATTGCATACTCCTCGTGTATTGCTCTTAACTAGCCTTATGCTCTAGGCCTTCTAGCATGCCTCATTTGTATTGTTTGGATGATTTGGCATCATTTAACACTTCATTTCAGAGCATATAGCATTGATTTGGCACAACCCCGTTACCCACAAACATAATTTCCTCCTGTTCTGGTGGTCTAAACACAACTCGTTTTGTCACACAGTCAATGGTGGCACAATATTTAGTTAACCAGTCCATACCCAGAATTATATCAAAATGCCTAAAGTTCAAGGGTAACAAATCCACATATAGAATGGCATTCCCAACACGCATGTCACAAAAACAATATACAGACTCACACAATACAGATTCCCCAGATGGAGCAGATACACATAGTAGATATGTCAATAATTCTAGGGGTCTACTCAGTCTAGATGCAAATGCACATGTTACGAAAGAGTGTGTTGATTCGGAGTCAATTAACATAAAAGCATCTTGATTACATATAGAAATAGTACCTGAGACAACTGCGTTGCATTCTGTGTATCGCCCGGAACAAGCGCAAAAACTCTCCCTTGCCTCACAGTATCCCCGGTGGTAATAAATCTCATAGTATTTCCCGGCTTTGGGATCGATGCAGTGGAACTAGCAGCTACCTGCCCACTGTTCTGATTACAATCTCGGGCTATATGTCCTTGTTTACCACATTTAAAACAGGCTCCCGACACACGGTAACAAACCCCACGGTGCCTTTTACTACAAATGTTGCACATGGGAGATGTATCTTGAGAAGAATTCGAAGTACTCGAAGAGCCCGCGTTTTGCTTTTTTTCGAAAATTTCTTCTTTGAGAAGAAACCTTGCCTTTTGTTGCCTTTCCAGCCAGTCGTCGACTTAGTCTGTCTAACTATGTTAGCTTCTGATATTATGGCCCGGTCTAGCACCCCAATATAGGTTTCCATCTTCAAGACATTCACCCTTTCTAAAATGTCGCTTTGAAGCCCACCTTCAAAATGCCTCACCTTATTATAATCAGTGTCAATCACATGTGGTGCAAACCTGGCCGGGTTGAATTTGTGTCCGTCGAGAACGGCATATGTTATCGGGTTGAATTTGTGCCTACTGCCCAGGTGATACGGGTGTATGACAATACCAGCCGAGAGGTGATGAGGACTGTACAGATTCGGACTCAAGTTGGTTCGGGGCAATGTGACATTGAATTTCATGTCTTGGACGTTCCCGCAACCTTCAATTTACTCCTAGGGTGGCCGTGGCTGCACTAGGTGAAGGCCGTCTCTTCCACCCTCCACCAGATGCTTAAATACCCCCACGAGAAGGGGGTGGCCATCATTTTTGGAAATTCTTCAATCCATCCGCTGCCAGAGGTTTCTACGCCAGTTCTGGAGATTAAGCATGGCACAAAGGATGTGTTTTTGTCAAGGTTCACCCTAGCCGAGGCCCAGGTTGTACAAAACATTCTAGCTATCGAAGAGGGGCTATACATCAGCGTACAATCAGTCTACCTTATAAACAAGCTTCAGCACATGCTTGGGATGGGCTTATGGCGAAGTGGTCGAAAAGGCGTTACAGCATCGGCCGAAGTGCTGCATAACCCACATACCTTTGGTTTAGGTTATCTACCTACCAAGGAGGACTGGGTGAGGAAAGGAAAAGAGATGGCCGGAAGGGCCAGAGCAAAGCAAGCCGGGAAACCATATAAGTTGGTGCACCGGCCTATCCAGGGGACCCTAAACGGACGATTTGTCCGGGAGCGGGAGGACTTCCCATTCTGCGATTTCCCAGAGCCATGGCTAATTGCAGAGAGGCAACGCCTGCCGGGATTTGAGATTTTCTTTGACTTGCAATTGTCCGGGGATATGTTGCCGAAGAGTAGACAGACCCACCAACTGAGGTTGAGCAGTGCAAGGACGAGGATTCCGAGAGCACATAGATTGAAATAGGGGTAGCACTAGTTTGTCCACTCTCAGATCCTCTGATCGTACAAAAGTGCTTGGGGGGATAACTTCTCAGTGTCCATGATTGGGAATGAAGCAGCTGTGGGCCTATCTTCAGAAATTTTGGATGCATCCATCGCACCTTCCCTTGTCTGGAAATACGAGGAGGGCTTTTTATCGAACAGCACCAGGTCAGGTAGTGAGTCGGAATCTGATTCCACCGAGTCTGTAGAGTCGAAATTAGGTTCTAGCTCATCTAAGTCTGAGTTCGGTATTCTTGGGGATGATAACCCGGATGCCACTGTCCTGTCCAGGTCGTCTTTTTCTTTTTCCTTTGAGTCTGTTGTAACAGAGGAATCAGGCAGACTGGATGTTATTAATGAGAATAGTGTATCCAGCTTACAAATATCAACTGTGTGTTGTCTTGCCAACTGTGTGTTGTCTTTATTTTAAGCCGTTGTGCTGTCCATTTTTCTGGTTGCTTGTTTCCTTATTATGCATTATTTATCATTTTGCAAGGTAGTTTAGCACAATTGCTTCCGACCAAGCAGATATTCCCCAAGCACTTTGGATCAGAGGTCGAAGACTTCATCGATCCTAGGATCTAATAGATGGACAACCAGTATTCCTTTCATTACCCCCGGTTACTAGGCGGAGGTCAGTTAGGCACAGTTCATCAGTACAGCGGTTACCTGATCAGTGGTCCTTATCCATCCCACCAGTAAGTAGCCGGGCTGGGGTTTCCGTTTCTACTGCAGAAAGAGATATACCTATTGTTCAGTTAGATCAGCACCTTATGGCAACTATGGAAGAGATGATGCATCAGCTCCAAGAGACTATGCAAGCCATACAGCGGGATGCTGCTCGCCAAGCAGAGGCTGCCACACGTCAGGTAGAGATTGTGGCTCAACAGGCAGAGTTGATTGCCAGACTTCAGCAACAACAACAACCACAACAACAGCAAGCCAAAGCATCTGCTTCGCATCCACCCCCACCCCCACATAGAGTTCCAATACTCGGGGATACTACAAACGTCCAGGACAATACGGACGCTCTAACAAGGCAAGTCTCGCCACCAATTCTACCCCAGATTTCGAAGACACCGACCTTCTCAACGAATACACCTTTTGAATCTGAGACAAGCCCAACCGCCCTGAAGGTTAGTAAGCTTGAAAAGCTATTCAAGAGGGCTCAAGGTGTGAATTCCATTCCGGACATAGTGGATGGATACACCGATTCTGCAGTGACTTTGCCGAACCGGTTTAAGATGCCACACATAGACCGTTTTGACGGTTCTGGGGACCCCATGGTTCATTTGAGGCTGTTCTCGGATATTTTGCACCCGATGGGCTTGACGAGACTTCAGAAATTATCAATCTTCGGCCAGACCCTATCGGGTGTTGCCACCATCTGGTACGAAAAATTGGAAGATTCTGTTCAGAGAAACTGAGAGGAGATGGCTGAGGCTTTTGTAGCTCAAGACTCCTACAACATGCAGATCGAGATCAAAACTCGTGATCTCAAGACAACGAGACAAGATCCAAAAGAGGGCTTCTGCAACTTTGCAACCCGTTAGAGGGCCAAAGCTTCTATGATGGCCACCAGGCCGATCGACAAAGATCAGATATAGATGATTGTGCGCAATCTCCAACCCAAACTGATGCAAAAGATTATCGTCTTACCGCTTTCCACCTTTGCGGATCTACACGAGATTGGGGTACACATTGTGGGCACCATAAAACAGGGTCTGATTGACCACGAAAGAGAGCAGCCCAAGAGGGCATTTTCTCGTAGTATGAATGCAGGCACGAGTAATGCTGCAGCTGCCAGAACTTCAAATGTGGGCATGGTCGCCACCACCCCTCCAAAAACATTTATAGCCACACCATTCACCGGCGCATTCAGAAGTAGCTCACAAATAGCTAAATATCCACCCTGAGGTCAGAGAACCTTCACCCTACTATACATGGCCCTGTTCAAAGCTCTGGGGGTTCTGATCAGGAAAGGGCATTTGAAGCCCCTAGAGCCGCGGCCATTTCCAGACAAACTTCATGCTTTCCATAATCCAGCCAAATACTGTGCCTTTCACCAATAGCATGGTCACGACACCGGCCAGTGCTTCAGACTGCATCACGAGATCCAGGATCTCGCTGACAATAGGGTGATCGTACCTCCAAAAAAACCAAATGTCACAACCGACCCACTCCCACCACATAACCAAGCTCCACCTCCCAAACAATTAACTTGATCCAAACCTCGGCCATTCCATATGACCCAAGCATATACATCACACCCTCCCACCTACCCAAGTCGGAGGTGTTCATTCCAGACAGCACGGATTTATACATGTTGAGCTTCTCCCAAACCCAACCTGAGCCCGTGGTGGTGACTATCGAAGATAGAATTGGGTCGACTTCGGAGGTAGAGGGGAATGATGATTCAGAGCCTGAGGGGTCTGCGAGTTTTGTATATAACCCGAGTGGTTACATCACATCATCGGATCAAGTTAAGCCAAGGGTAGAGTTGCCAGTTGGGACAGAGATCAGCATGGTTCGAGAGGATGGACCTAATCAAGGTTTAGATGACCTAACCGAGTTGGAAAAGGGCATTGCAAATCTACAGTTCTTCGAAGAGCAAGACTCAGGGGATGTAAACTTTAGCTGGTTCGACTTAGATAGATCATGAGAGAATACTGGGTGGCTTAGTGACCAGCCGGATGTTGTTGAAGAACCTCAGCCAGAACAGGGGCAATTAGAAGCTGGGATATCAGTAGTAGCCGGAATGGCTGGGAATCAGAAGGGATCGCCGGAGAGCACTGGTGTTAAGAATTTTGCTCAGGATCCGGGCAGTTTGAGTACGAAAGAGACTGAACAGTAGGCTACATTGAAGCAGTTGGAGCGGGAAAAGATTGAAGATCTTAAGAGGGCTAGAAAGGCCAAAGCCCCTGCGGGGACGGAACGTGTTGTGCGTACTGAATGTGCTGTGAGCACAAGAATAGTTGCAACGGAACCGGATAGCTGTCTGTCGGTTACCAACGCTATGTGGTGGGAAGATGACGACTTGCGTCCTGCCCACACCGACACAGATTGGGGGCGGAACTAACCGGATGATACCAGGTACGTGGAGGAGGTTGACCACATGACTAGAACTGCTCGTGGAAGAGGCTGTACTGAAACAGGTTAAGAAAATCCAAGCAGACATCTCCATCTGGGGACTGCTGATGGGCTCAAGAGTTCACACACAAGCTATCCTTTCTGCAATAGACAAGGCCAAACTTTCAATCGATACCACGCCTGAACAGTTGGTAAGGTTGGTTTTTCTGGGAGGAGCTTCCCCGACGTTGACCTTCACTGACAAGGAACTACCGCCTGAGGCCTCAAATCATAACAAACCACTCTATATCTCTGTCAAGTGTAGAGAAATGGGTGTCGGTGGTCCTTGTTGACACGGGATCTGCTATCAACGTGTGTCCGTCGAGAATGGCATATGCTATCGGGTTGAATTTGAGCCTACTGCCCAGGTGATATGGGCGTATGACAATACCAGCCGAAAGGTGATGAGGACTGTACAGATTTGGACTCAGGTTGGTTCGGGGCAATGGGACATTGAATTTCATGTCTTGGATGTTCCTGCAACCTTCAATCTACTCCTGGGGCGGCCGTGGCTGCACCAGGTGAAGGCTGTCTCTTCCACCCTCCACCAGATGCTTAAATACCCCTATGGAAAGGGGGTGGCCATCGTTATTGGGAATTCTTCAATCCATCTGCCGCCAGAGGTTTCTACACTAGTTTTGGAGATTGAGCATGGCACAGAGGATGTGTTTTTGTCAGGGTTCACCCTAGCCGAGGCCTGGGTTGTACAGAACATTCTAGCTGTCGATGAGGGGCTATACGTCAGCGCACAATCAATCTACCTTATGAACAAGCTTCAGTACATGCCCGGGATGGGCTTAGGGCAAAGTGGGCGGAAAGGCGTTACAGTATCGGCCGAAGTGCCACATAACCCACATACATTTGGTTTAGGTTATATGCCTACCAGGGAGGACTGGGTGAAGAAAGGAAAAGAGATGGCCGGAAGAGCCAGAGCAAAACAAGCCGGGAAGCCTTATAAGTTGGTGCAGCGGCCTATCCAGGGGACCCTAAATGGACGCTTTGTCCGGGAGGGGGAGGACTTCCTATTCTGCGGTTTCCCAGAGCCATGGCTAAATGCAGAGGGGCAACGCTTGCCGGGATTTGAGATTTTCTTTGACTTGCAATTGTCCGGGGATGATGTTGCCGAAAAGCAGACAGACCCACCAACTGAGGCTGAGCAGTGCAAGGAGGAGGATTCCGAGAGCACAGAGATTGAAATGGGGATAGCACAGGCTTGTCTACTCTCAGATCCTCAGATCGTACAGAAGTGCTTGGGTAATAAGTTCTCAGTGTCCATGATTGGGAATGAAGCGACTATGGGCCCATCTTCAGAAATTCTGGATGCATCCATCGCACCTTCCCTCGTCTGGCAATATGAGGAGGGCTTTTTATCGAACAGCACCGGGTCAGGTAGTGAGCCGAAATCTGATTCCACCGAGTCTGTGGAGTCAGAATCAGGTTCCAACTCGTCTGAGTATGAGTCTGAGTCCGGTATTCTTGGGGGTGATAACCCGGATGCCACTGTCCTGTCTAGGTCGTCTTTTTCTTTTTCCTTTGAGTCAGTTGTAACTGAGGAATCAGGCGGACTGGATGTTATTAATGAGAATGGTATGGTTGTGCCTTCCGAGTATTTTTCTGTGCCTTTAATTTATTGCATTAATCAAGACTTTCAAAATTTTAATGAAAACGACGAGGAAGAAATTCCTCCGGTTTTACAACGTCTGATTGATCAAGAGCCGGAAAGGTTTGTTAAACCCCTGGTTGGTGAAATCACCACAATTAATGTTGGTACTGAGAAAGACCCACGACTGTTCCAGATCGGGTCCACGTTGTCTTCGGAGGAGCGCGAGCGCTTAGTCGTTCTATTAAAAGATTTCAAAGATGTTTTCGTGTGGTCCTAGGAAGACATGCCTAGAATCGATCCTGAGATTTTACAGCACCGGATCCCTCTTGACTTAGAGGCCCGACCTGTTAAGCAAAAGCTCCGAAGGATCCGCCCGGACTGGGCCCTCAAGATCAAAGAAGAGGTCACCAAGCAAATTGATGCAGGGTTCCTGATGGTATCTGAATACCCAACTTGGTTGGCCAATGTAGTTCCAGTGCCGAAGAAGGATGGCAGAATTCGAGTATGTGTGGACTTCAGGGATTTGAACAAAGCCAATCCGAAGGACGACTTTCCTTTGCCGCATATCGACGAATTAGTGGACTTCACTACTGGGCATGCGCTGTTCTCGTTCATGGTTGGGTTTTCAGGCTACAATCAGATTTTTATAGCCCCCAAAGATCGGGAAAAGACTGCTTTCACCTCCCAGTGGGGAACCTATTGTAATAGGGCGATGCCGTTAGGGCTGAAGAACGCTGGGGCTACGTATCAACGGGCTGCGACCACGATTTTGCACGACATAATCCATAAAGAGGTGGAGGTGTACATAGACAACATGATTGTCAAGTCCAAAGAAAGAGAGGGCCACTACACCGCCTTGTAGAAATTCTTCCAAAGGATCAGAGAGTATCGGTTGCGGCTGAATCCTCAGAAATGTACATTGGGTGTTACAGCAGGGAAAATGCTGGGGTTCTTGATCACATAGAGAGGTATCGAGGTTGATCCTTCCAAAATCAAGGCCATCTTAGAAATGCCACCACCAAGGACTGAAAAGGAGATGCGAGGCTTTCTGGGTAAAGTGCAATTCATAAGACGGTTTATTGCAAAATTAACCTTGACTTGTGAACCACTCTTTGGTCTCCTGAAGAAAGGAAAGAAGTTCCAATGGGACGACCGATGCCAAGTTGCTTTCGAACAGATCAAGCAATATTTACAGAACCCACCTGTGTTGTCACCGCCTGAGCCGGGGAGACCGTTGATTATGTACCTTTCAGTGACTGAAACGACAATGGGCTGCATGCTTGCACAAGAGTCTGAGGACAAAGTGGAGAAGGCTGTCTACTACCTGGGCAAGAAAATACTGGATTACGAGACCAGCTACACTCCGCTGGAGAAGGCTTGTCTGGCCTTGGTATGGGCTACTAGGAAACTGAGGCACTACCTGTTAGCTCACTCTGTAATACTGGTTTCGAGATTAGATCCCATCAAATATCTTTTTGAGAAATCGGCTCTTACATGTAGGCTAGCCATTGGTTTCTTCTACTTTCCGAATTTGATCTGCAGTACATGATGCGCAAGTTAGTAAAAGGGAGAGCGGTAGCGGAGTTCCTAGCCGATCACCCAGTGGAAGGGGATGAAGTAGTTGAGTATCTGTTCCCAGACGAGGCTATTCTGCATATTGAAGATAAGACTTGGACGATGTACTTTGATGGAGCGTCAAACCAATACGGGTATGGGATAGGGGTGTTACTGATAGCAGCCGACAATTCCCTCGTACCTTTACTATTCAAACTTCGGTTCAAAGTGTCGAACAATGAGGCAGAGTATGAGGCATGTATTGCTGGATTCGAAACCGTCCTGGAACTAGGGGCAAAGCAGTTGGATGTCATCGGGGACTCGAACCTTATTCTATCTCAAGCTAAAGGAGATTGGAAAGTTAAAGAAGAAAAGATGAGAATCTATCACCAGACCTTAGACGTTCTGATTCCTTGGTTTGAGAAACTGAATTTCGCCCATCTGTTAAGAGAGAACAACAGGTTCGCTGATTCATTAGCAACTCTATCTTCTATGATAGACATTCCTTTCGGAGTTCAGATGCGTCCGATCATCATCGAACAGAAATTCGTGCCGGCCTATAAGCTGATTGCTGCCATAGATGAGGTACAAGATAAGAACCCTTGGTATTACAATGTCTAGAACTTCTTGGAAAAAGAGGCGTATCCACCAGGGGCAAATGCTAAACATAAGAGGGCAATTCGAAGAATGTCTGCTCAGCTCATCGTCTACGAGGGTAAACTGTACAAGAGAGGTCATCTCGGGATGCATAAGCTGTGTGTTGATATTGAAGAATCTAAGCGCCTGATGGAGGCCATCCATGGAGGAGAGTACGGAGCGCACATGAGTGGGGTGATGCTAGCCCGGAAGATCCTTAGACAGGGTTATTATTGGTCAACCATGGAGGAGGATTGTTTTGGCTTTGTCGGGCGATGCCACAAGTGTCAGATCCATGCAAACCGCATGAACATTCCGCCGTTGAAGCTGTACAACATGACTTCGCCATGGCCATTTTCAGTTTGGGGAATTGATGTGATTGGGGCTATCACTCCAAAGGGGTCCAACGGGCATGAGTATATTCTGGTGCTGATAGACTACTTCACGAAGTGGGTTGAGGCCCAATCTTACACGATGTTGAAGGCATCGCATGTTGCTAAGTTCATCAGGAACAACATCATTTGTCGCTACAGGATCCTGAATGAGATTATTTCGGATAATGGTTCCCACTTCAAGAAGGAGGTGATCGACTTGTTGGAGAAGTACAACGTGACTTTTCATAGGTCATCTACATATCGACCGCAAACTAACGGAGCAGTTGAGGCCGCCAACAAGAACATCAAGCACATTTTACAGAAGATGGTGGAGACCTACCGGGACTGGCCAGATAAGTTGCCATTTGCTCTTTAGGGCTACCGGACTTCAATTCAAACTTCTACTAGAACAACTCTGTATTCCTTGGTTTATGGGATGGAGGCTGTTCTGCCTATTGAAGTTGAGGTTCCGTCATTACGGGTATTGGCTAAGTGTCAGATAGATGAGGCAAATTGGCAGTAAAGCAGGTTCGAAGAACTCATGCTCTTTGATGTAAGAAGGCTGAAAGCACCGTGTCACGTCCAGGGTTATCAACAAAGAATTACCAGGGCTTTCAACAAGAAGGTTAAGTCTAGGAATTTGAAAGAAGGGGATCCAGTGCTCAAAGACAACCGAGCTCCCATCTACGACCCTAGGGGCACGTTCAGACCCAATTGGACTGGCCCTTACACCATCAAGTCTATCTGGTCAGGTGGAGCTGTCATTCTAATGGATTTAGATGGCCTTGAGTTCTCCCAGCCAATCAACATGGACAAGTTGAAGAAATACTATCCCTGAGTGGCTCGCTAGGCCGAAAATCCAAAAGGGTGACCTAGGCAAAAATTAGAGCATAAAAAATTTGAAATAATAAAAACTGAGCTCGCAAGGTTGAAAACCCAGAAAGGGCGGCCTTGGCAAAACTTAGAGCACAAAAGGAGAGTGTTAATACACGAGTGAACCTGACCCGAAACTACGTCAAGCTTTATTCTCATCTTTGGGATATGTAGGCAACTTCATTCTAAAGTCCAGCCGTAAACACTTCCTCGATCAACTTTGTCCATGTGATCATGTTGGTCACCTTCGTCTATTCTTCATTCAAGAGCTCGGTTGTGATCTCCAGTGCAGTGCTATTCAGACTAGCGTCAACTTTCCAGTTGCTGAAATCCGGGGTTGTACATCTCATTAATAGATCTCGGGTGTGTCCAGTTGTGATCCATGTCGAAAATGGTCTTGAAAAGTTTTAATAAAAGTTGATTTTTCTCAAATTAATCTTTTTACAACTTAGACCATTTTTAGACCAAACGGAAAATTTTTAGTACCCACAACCTTCAATTACATTGATTTCAGTACAGAGGTCTCCTACTCTTAAATACAAATTGAAGTTGCTTTTTATTACATTGATAAAGAAAACTTGAAAGTACTGATTAAAGCAAATAAATTCGAGGCATAGTCAGGTGTTCTTGCCTCCCCTCCCAGAGCTTGTGGAAGCCTCTGATGCCAAAGTAGGCCCAACCTGCGCCTCTTCATCAAGCCAAGGGCAACAGGGTACTCTATCTCCTTCTCTGGGAAAGTCTGATCATGTCCAAATTGGTGCTGGAATAGAAATAGGAAATAAAGGACACAGTGTGTCAGGGCGATCAACTGAATCCTAGGCTGGCGAGTCATGCTGTAGCTCATCGTCGGTAAATTGAGCCAAGGGCAACACCAAGCAATGTCGAAAGTGGACAGACTGCACATCCATTCACACCACCATTCCTCATCAGGGGCATCGACTAGACGTCGCCGGAAGAAATAGCCGCGGGCTGAATATGCTGGGCATGAGTCCACGACCTTCAATTTATCCATCAACCATATCTGGGGAGGGATGAAAAATGAGAGATTAAAGAATAGAGAGGTGTATGTTGAGAGAAAAATGGGAAAAGGGTTTTGAGAGAAAAAAAAAAAAAGAGCCTGAGGGCCAAGTGATGTGAGAAATATATGTGAGATAGGGTGGGTAACATTACCTACAGCAGTAGTGGACTCCCGACGAATCTAGTCATCTCTCAGCGATGGAAGGCATCCAAACCCATCAATGTCTCAACTAGTGTCATGGCGATGTAGCTCTTCCCTCTTTTAAGCCTTGGGCAACCTCAATCAAATGGACGCTAGATCCACCGGAGCCTGGGGCAAGCAAGAAATGAGACAACATGCACAAGCGTGTCGCCGAAAACCCTGCCAATGATGATCGTCGCGATCACCGGCATCAGAAAACTAACGAATCAAGCTCAGAATATCCAACTCTCCGTTGCGAATCAATGACCGAGCATCATGCAAAGTGAGCCCGCACATCCATCCTAAGGCTTGGATGTGGCCAAAGCGGAACTGGGGCAAGATTTCTTCATCGCGCTCGGATTCCATCAAAGATTGGAAGTCTTCGAAAGTGGGACACATCTCTTGTCTGCCAAAGCTAAAAAACGTGCGTAATCAGATTCCAACACCTTGCCGCGGCATGGAGGAACAGAAAACGCAGCGGGGTGTGACTCAGCGTGAATAGTGCATTTATGCCGAAGCCCCAGAAATTCAACCTTTCCAAGCCGTCCAAGGTAGCAATCCAATTTGTGAGATTTTGGACAAGAAATGCTTCCATTTGGAGGAGAAATGGAGTTAGAATGAGGGAACCACGAACTGAAACCTTTATGGAGGATAAGGTACTATTTAGAGGACATGTGGCAAGAATCTAGAGATCCCAAGCATAACTGGTCGGCCAGCCACTTTAACTGGTCGGCCAGGCACTTTTTTTGGTTGGCCAGCTACATTTTCTGGTATGCAGACCAAAAAAGTGGTCGGCCATAAGCAAAAAGTGGTCGGCCATGAGAAAAAAAAAAAAAAAAAGTGGTCTGCAGCCTTGTCTTGTCACCAGAAGAGACTTCCTAGCCTCCCTATGTGTTGAGAATCCTGATGGTCTGAGTTTACTGATGATTCGGATGCGTCCACTCGCTTTGTTTATCCAAAATGCATTTGCTTATCGAGTTGTTAAGTTTTACTCTTTGGTTATCAAGTTGTTGCTCTTTGATTATCGAGTTGTTGCGATTTGTTTATCGAGTTGTTGCTCTTTGCTTATCGAGTTATAAACTTGTTAAGGTCTTGTTGTTGCTTTTTGAGTTAAGTTGTTTAGTTTGTTACGTTAGTTCACTACCTGACTTGGCCATAAACGATGTTCAATTTCCATTCAATCTCATTTTTGTGAAAAATTATGCAATGCAATGCGATGCGATGCTTAGAATACAAATACAACACTTTTTGAACAAAAAGTTGTTTTCATTCCATCATGTTTCCTTTTTACAACATTTTACAACAGGGTACAAGTTTTAAAGAAAATAGAACTACCTAACACTATACAATGTGCTACAACTACTAGTAAAAAGAAAATAAAGCAAAACATCTGGGTCAGTGCTATCTGACTCAAGATCGAGAGGCTCTCTTCGTCCTCTTCGGCTGAGCAGCCTTTGCACCACCACCACCGGCACCACCGTCTGAATTGGAGCTGCCATCCTCGGAATCCTCCTCGGCGCCGCCTCCGCCCTCAGAACTGGAACCAGAGTCATCATCTCTTCCCGCAGATGTCTCCGACTAAGGGTGAGCTAACTCCTCCTCCTTGCTGGACCCGTCATCCTATCTGGCAGGTGCTCTGCGTCTCCATCGGCCGCGAGTCAAGACCCCTCTTCCAACTGCTCGAGAAGGCCTGGATGGCCCGGTCTGTAGCGGTGTTACCTGAAAAGGGAGTTTGAATACATCAGCTAGAGTATGTATATCAGATGCAGAGACAAATATGGTGCATGGAATGTGTGCATGCAGATATAGTATGTGAATGTGATGTGTTAGATGTGCTTTACACATGCAGTGAATCAGTGTAGTGAAATGCATCAACAGTACAATAAATACAAGGAAATTGAAAAGTACCAGAATTCCGGAGGCGTACAACAGCGTCTCCCTCCTCAGGACCATGTTCTCGAGTGAGGCCACCACCCCGAGAAAGCCCTTAGTATATTCTCTGGGAGGTTGCAAATGTAAGTTCAAGTCATCAGTGAATGAATGAATGAATGAATGTCTAAATATCTTAATGATAAATGAAAACTATGGAGCATACCGGTGGTGAGTCAGGGTCACTGACATATCGATGATCGGGCAATGGTGGCTCTAATGGAATCTGGTAAGACGTCTTATACTGCCAGCCTGTCAGCTCGGTCGGAAGATCTGGCCATCCGGCACACTGCCAAGTAAGGACCATCCCCCTGGTCCTACCCCTCGATCTGCTGGCCCCGCCAGTCGAAGGAATATCTGTAGCTTGGGCGCGGCTCGAGGAAGGCATATCAGCAGCTCTCCTCGTGGGGGTAAGGACACCTATCAGTGGAGGCATCAGGTATGTATGGCGATATATCGCGTACTCTCCCTCCTCCAAGAAAAGAACTGCATCAACACCCAACATAAGGTCGTCAACCTCCTGGAGAGTGAGGCTGTCTGTGGATCGTATGTCTAGTGGAGGCGGTGAAGGGATCTCTTGAGCAAGATTACCCATCGTCTGGCGCATAAAGCGATCCCCGAGAAACCAGGCTTTGCCGACTGGTCCGTCAAACAAAACCCTGTATCGGGAGACGCGCCCCATGCCCCAGCGAACTGGAACCGAGAATACCCTGGCATGGCTATCCAAGGCTGCCAAGTGATCTGCGGATGGCAAGTGCATAAATTAATTAGTTGTCATAAATATGCAAGATGAATCAAAGCTGAAAGCATGAAGAACTGAGAGTTCTAGTTTACCTCCGTCGCCAGTACAGTGTCAAAATACTACCGGAGATATGGCAATGTCTCCCGGGGCCTGGGCCGACACCGACCCTCAAATCTGCACGAATATGGTATATCTAGATGTGCCTCAACCTCCGGCTCAGGGGCGAGTGTCGGGAAATAGGTGAAAACCCATAGTTGTGAAAGGCAAGACAGTGGCTGTCAAAATACAGAATAAATAGAAAATGCAGAATACTGAGTGCAGAATGCAGAATGCAGGGTACAGAATGTAATGTGCGCAATGTGTGCAGTGTACAGTGCATAGATAATGAAAAGCAAAAATGTAAACCAAGAGGGCAGAAGTACCTCCCAGGCTCTCCAGTAGCCATCTACTATGTTTCCCCGCCCGCGGGAGGTTGCGCCCATGTAGCAATAAAGGCTAGCGAGGCCAGTGCCACCCAAATCAAAGTGCCAAACCTGTGATAGGTCTACTAGAGCACTGAGCAGATAAAGCCCGACCGTGTTCCCCCTGTCGGAGAATAGTGTGGTCCCAAGAAAGAACATTAGAAATGTCACAACCCCATTCCACCCCCAGTAGAATGGTGCCGTGATGGCCAGTAATCCGAGATTACCGAAGGCCAACTTTCAAAATTCACACATAATTAGAGTATTACATATGGGGCTAACATGTGCGGAAGCAATATATTTAAATCTAAGTAGTCCATAAGAGCTGTGCATTGATCAAGTGAAATGACATACATATTAGCATTGTTTTACAACTTGAATACAAATAAAATAAAGTACATGTTATATCTTGATCAAAAGGCTTCTCAAGCCGACATATACAAAATACATGAAATATAAAGTCAAGAAGCATAATCTTCAAGATGCCGACGTAACATGAATCCAAAAACATCTTGCAAAACAACACATCTCGGCGTTACTGCCTTCATGCTTGTTACCTATATATATATAAGGAGAGGGTGAGCTTGGATACTCAGTGAATGGTATAAGTAATAAAGGGATTAAATGAATGATTCCCGAGGTCCTTGTCAAAACAATACATATATCATAGCTAGTTCAAAACATGGGATGAATCAAGTTCATCAATCAAATCTTAGTCTTTCAAATCTTCTTGGAATGTTTAATAACATCTACATAATACATGGGGTGATGACATTCCTGACAAAACAAACCCACTCGTTCATACACCGTCAGTGGCAAAACAAGACAAAACAAGGGAATAATCAACCCGAAATCGATTAGACAAATCCACCCGTACACCAGACCGTCGGTGGGGCCATCCGTTCACAGATCGTCGATGGCAGAGATCTCTCAAACATCATGCTACATGGGCTTAGAGTCCCCTAGCATGGGAGGACTTTCCAAGAATGTCATCAAAACAAGATAATACTTGATACAAAAACTAGGGATAATCATTCATGCTTGATCAAATACTTTTCAAAACAAAGCAAACCTTTATCAAAACTTTATAACATAGCTTTATTAAAAATACCACTCACATAGTTCTTGCGACATCGGGATCAAGGCAAAGGTCCAAGTCCTACAAACACATGGCAAAGTCTATTGAATGTACTCTTAAAAACAAGCTTTACATGAATGCAAATGATCTAGGGAAAACATGCTGGAAGTTAAAACACTGTTTTTCATCTAGGAAAAACATGTTGGATTCTTCTAGGGAAAACATGCTGGAAGTTAAAACACTGTTTTTCATCTAGAGAAAACATGTTGGATTCTTCTAGGGAAAACATGCTGGATTTTTCTAGGGAAAACATGCTGGATTCTTCTAGGGAAAACATGCTGGGTACCAACCAGGTCCTAGAATGGATGCACAGAGATGATCTAGGCTAAAATGACCTAGCTGGGTGAACTTAGGAGGTCTTGGCCGAGGTCCCACACCTCTTGGCCGAGGTGTGGTTACCTAGGCTTCAGTGTGCAGCTGCCTGCCGAGGTTGTTCAAGGTGCCAGCAAGGGTGTACCATTGTCGACCTAGGTGTGCAGAGGTTGGCCTAGGTGTGCATGCAAGATAAACTAACGTGCAAGTGATTATGCAAGGTAGGCCAAGGTGAGATACGATGCATGGCCTAGGTGTGTGATGTAGGCAAGAGTGGTCTCGGTGATCACACCTAGGGAAATGAAGCCTGGAAATCTGGGTTTCCTCCTTGAAGAACACGAAGAACATGAGCATGAAGAACATGAATACTAAAATCATAACTTGTTATTACAAGATCTGGGATTTCATGCTATGAGTTCGAAAACATGGACCTTGGTACCCATAGTTGAAGATCATATGAAAACAAACACGAAAACATGGATCTTGATACAAACTTTCGGATCAAAACATGGCTTTTCCTCAAGAACACATGAATATCACTTTCTCTTTCTAAAACCGAACTTCAAAGCAATGCATGGCTTATGAAACATGCTAGATCATGCAATGCACCTAGATGAACAATAAGAACAACAAGAGTAGACCAAGAATCTAACCTCAAAACACGGATCTAACGGTTCAAGGTGTGAAGATCAAGCTTGGAAATCTACCTCTCTCTAGAATTCCTCTTCCTCTTCCTAGAGCTTCTCTCTCTTCTAAGACAAGGATATAGCAAATGATATGTTTTTCCCTCTCTGCCGGCTGATTTAACCCTCTGCAGGGACACGTGGCACTACCGGATTGGTTCTCCTCAAAAGGTGATAGAAAGACAAGACAAGTCTATGACAAAGTGTGTACAACAAGCTAGATGACACACTACAAGAATAAACACATTTGCCGACTAAAGATTTGGTCGGCAAAAGTCCAATTTTTGGTCGGCAAAACATATTCCCGACCAATTTTTTTGGTCGCCAAGTTGGTCGGCAATTGAGGGTCGCGGAAAGTAATTAGCGACTAAAAAGATTTTTAGTCGGCAAAACGTTCTATTTAGCGACTAAATTGTTGGTCGCTAAACATATAATTATCGCTACTAACCTATTTAGTCGCGAAAAGACTTTGGTCGGCAAAAATTACATTCAACGACCATACATGGTAGTTGCTAATTTGGTCGGCAAAAATTACTTTCAACGACCAACAAAATTGGTCGGCAAAAATTACATTCCACGGCCAAAACTTCTTCGTCGCTAAATAATAGTTTCTACGACCAAAAAATTTGGTCACCATTTGTTAATTTTCGCGACCAAAACTTTTAGTCGGCAAAAGTGAGATTCCACGACTAAAAGTTGTTTTGGTCGGCAATAGACGTATTTTTTGCGACCAAAACTCTTGGTCGGCAATTGTCATTTTTTGCGAAAAAAAATTATTTATTTGTCCCCACTAATAAATTGGTCGCCAAAAACAGGAAAACAATACACTTGGAATTCCTAATAATCTATTCAATCCATAATAAACCTATTAAAAAAAATATAATCAAAACCAGTTTCTATGTTATAAACCAAACAAGGTGCTGAATTGTTTTGTAGGGAAAATGGATCTGCTTACCACTCAAATAGAGGTTAAAACGAATCCAAGGTTTTTGTAAGTCCTTTTTCTTTAATTTTTATTTTATTTTAGTGTTTAGTCGATAGTTTACCCCCCTTCTTCTTCTTAGGTTTTTCATGTATTTCAATGTATGAACTTATAATTTTATAATTACTGCAATGTTATATAAATTTATATAGGAATCTTTTGAGTAAAATTGAATTGGCTAGTTGAATTAGTATACTACCTGTTTAATTTTTAATAGTTTGATAGAATCTAGAGTCAAGCCTATTCAACCTCTCTTTTACTAGAGTTTTTTAACCAAGTTATTTTTAACTTATTATTTCCTAAATCTAAAGAACAATGCTTCCATGACCATCCTTTTTTTTTTGGTCTTTAGTGAATTTCTTTTATAATTTTATTTTTAAAATTTTAAATTGTATTCTAATTTTTTTGAAAACTACTTCTGCACAAAAATAAAAACAACAATACTCAAAACATCAAAATGAAAACAATACCAATCAGGCCTCCTACCATCACAAATGACAAACCACTACATTGATGCTACCGAAACAAGCATTCAAAATCAACATTAAACATTATTTCTACAAAGAAAAAAAAAAGGATCAAACTATCCTCAAGGACTACCCATCTTTCACAATCCGTCATAATAACGCTAGCGAAATAGCAACTACAAAAAAGAAGCGAATTATCCTTGTAAATGGGATGCGAACTGAGCTATTCTAGGATGATACAACCAAACAAAAGAGAAAGGCAAACGGGAACACGCAAGATTTATTTCTGCTAATAAAAAATTTCAATAAATGCCACTCGATATTTGTCATCACTACCTCTAGTTGCCTTTAGGAATGTTGAGATCTGCAAATACCGGGTTGTCAACTCCTACTCCCATTGCATTGAGACTGTTGTCAACATACACAACAGCACCGGTGATTGCTGAAGCCATTGGCGATGAAAGGAAGGCAGCTATATACCCCACTTCCTCTGTAACATTTGTTTGTCAAGCTCAGTGTATGGCAAAGTAAAAAGCATAGAAAGAATATGAAAATGGAGTTGAATTGCAATTTAGTCAAACATTGTGGTTTTAAAATTAGAAAAGGCAAGTTAGCCCAATGGTAAGGTTAGCGTCCCTGTGATGTGGGTTTGAGTCATGAAAATAACCTCTCCAAAAATGACGATAAGGCTGCATACTTTTTCCCCTTCTCAAATCTCACTTTAGCAGGAGCCTTCTGCATTGGGTTGCCTTTTTAAAATGGGGTTTAAATTATTTGTGAGCAATGTTGTTGGCAGAGAACTCGTTTAGTTGCTTCTATGGCTTTAGCCATTTGCCACAGCAACAACGAACCAGTCCTGCCCGGTATGCACACACACATGTATAGATATGGATATCATGAAAGGTAACTCAATTACACCAAAACACACTATGGGACACCAAATGAAGAACAGTAAAAGGGACTTGCCTGCAGAAAGTTCTTTCTGCAATGGGGCATTAGCCATTGAGTAGTCGATCATCATATCAATAAAGCCAATAGCTTTTTGCAGCACGACTTCTTAGTGGACCTATATATAATTCCAATATGTCAGCACAATGATGCAAGAAGAGAGGATAAAGCCAGTAAGATGTTAAACATGTAGTCCAGCAGATATATAATTGTCTCATTCAATTTTCCGAAGATTGAGAACCCATCAGGCATCTAGAAGACATGATTTGTCCCAAAAAAATAAAAAAACCAAACACAACAAGTGATGATAAAAAAATGTTTCAAACTATTGAACTACTTGAATTCATGGAATCCCAATCAATGGTGAAGTATGAGTGACAGCTAGGTGTCATCCTCGGGGCTTCAATTCCTTTACTGAAATGACAAAATTTACAGATACAAATGATTTGCTTAAACAGAGTATTCGATGGGGCTTTGGATGACAGAAAATTGACTTAAAGCAATAATCAAATTGATCAGCAAAAATGAAAATAATGGATGTTTTCGAATTTTTTAAATAATTTATTTGCGTAACTAATTTATTTGTATACTTGCAGAGATTGTGTTGACTCTGATTTTGTGCTTTCTTCCAGCTTCAAAAGCAAGCACCTTCATCAAGCACAGAAATGAGACAAGCCATCAGAAAACGTGAGAAATAAAGGATGCTAAATTTGGTGAGTATGAAAAACTAGAGGGGGGAAGAAAATGAGAGAGGAGTCCAAAAATACTTTTGTATCACTCTCAAGAGCAACATTTGTTGAGCTCATGCCTCCACCATATCTGCATGTAGTCATTATTGCTCAGGGAGTCAATCGGGAAAAATGTATCGATCTGCACCGAAATACGAATCTCGAACAAGAATCGAAATTCAAAACATGGAACACATACAGTAATAAATTACGAATCGAACCGAGATCTGGAAAAGTTTTCTTCCGAATGTTCACATTGAATAAACACATCGGATACAAAAAAATTATTCAAATTACGAAGAAATTAAACAAATGAGAGCGATGCGAATAAAAAATTGAATCAATTAAACAAAAAAATTCAACAGAACAATTGAATCAATGAAGTAACCTTCAGATCAGCGAACGAAGCAGAGACATTCGGGATCTGTAAATTGTGGATCTTAGATCTGCTAATAGAAGTTGTGTATATGTGTGTATGTAATTTCGAAACACAAAGAGAGAGAGAGAGAGAGAGAACCTGCTTGCTTGTGAAGGACTAACAGACTGATAGCGCGAGACAGAGAGGGAGAGAGAACCTGTGATCTGCGGCGGTGGCGGTGGTGATTTGCGGCTGCGGTGGTGGCGATGTGCGACGTACAGTGAGCGACTGTGGTGAGGGACTGTGCTGAGATGAGGTGGCGTGAGGTTTGGTGGTGATGTGTGAAAGAGAGGACTTTTGTGTTTGTTCAAAACGAGAATGGAAGAGGGCGCGAATATTAAAAGTAATTTCCCCCCCAAAGTTTTAGACCAATTTACCGACTAAATTGGTTATTTGTCGCCAAATAACACATATATGACTAAAACTTTCTGTAGCTAGAACTTTTCGTAAAAAAAACTTTTAAAAAATCCCTATATACCAAAAATACTAAAATTCAATATATTGTTTGTATTTTGTGTATTTATTAATTTTTAAAATATTTTTTTACAATATTTTACTTTTTAGATACATTTAAGTAAGATAGATCTAAAAAAGTAAAAAAAAAATACTTACAATTTTTAAAATACTCACTTAAAAAAAACCCGAAAAACAAAATATTCAGTGGCGATAGTAGAGGAGAGAGTGAGCAAAGTGAATACAATAGGGGAGAGAGACAGACAGACAGAGACACAGAGAGAAAGAGAGAGAGAAGAGTGAGAGACAGACATAGAGAGAGAAAGTGAGAAAGAAGAGTGATGAGTGAGAGAGAGACAGAGAGAGAAAGAGATAGAGACAGAGACAGAGACAGAAAGAAATAAGAGATGAGTTAGAGATAGACAGAGAGAGAGAGAGAGAGAAAGAGAGCGAAACGAGATGATCGAGAGAAAGACATAGAAAAAGAGAGAGATAGAAAGAGAAGAAAGATGAGCATGAGAGACAGAGAGAGAGAGAGAGAGAGAGAGAGAAGAGAGACGAGTGAGAGAGATAGAGAGAGAAAAAAGATGAGAGAGATAAAGAGAAGAGAGATGAGCGAGAGACAAAGAGAAAAAGAGACAGAGACAAAGACAGGCAGACAGAGAAGAATGATGAGTGAGAGAAAGAAAAAGAGGAGAGAGAGAAAAAAAGAGAGACAAAGAGAAAAAGAGATAGAGAGTGAGAGACAAAAGAAGAGATAGACAAAGAGATAGACAAAGAGAGAAAGAGACAGAAAAAGAGACAGAGAGAGATGAGAGATGAATGAGAGAAATAGAGAGATGAACGAGAGAGATAGAGAGAGAGATAGAGAGAAGAGATATGAGCGAGAGAGACAGAGAGAGAGATAGAGATGAACGAGAGAAACAAAGAGAGAAGAGAGATGAGACAGAGATGCGAGAGAGCTCAAGAATAAAGATGAACAAGATAGATAGAGAGAAGAGAGATGAACAAAAGAGACAGAGAGAGAAGAGAGATAGAGAGAGAGAGAAAGAGAGAGACAAAGACAAAGACAGAGGCAGAGACAGAGTAGGAAAGAGAAAGAGACAGAGAGAAACAAGAGATGAATAAGAGATAAACAAAGAGAGCGAAAAGAGATGATCGAGAGAAATACATAGAAAAAGAAAGAGGTAAAGAGAGAAGAAAGATGAGTAGGAAAGACAGAGAGTGAGATAGAGAGAAGATAGATGAATGAGAGAGATAGAGAAAGAAAAAAGATGAGAGAGATAGAGCGAAGAGAGATGAGCGAAAAATAAAGAGAAAAAGAGACAAAGACAGACAGATAGAGAAGAGTGATGAGTGAGAGAGAGAAAAAGAAGAGAGACAAAGAGAGAGAGAGAGAGTGACAAAGAGAGAAAGAGATAGAGAGTGAGAGTCAGAAAAAGAGACAGAGAGAGAAGAGAGATGAACGAGATAGACAGAGAGAGAGATAGAGAGAAGAGAGATGAACGAGAGAGACAGAGAGAGAGACAGAGATAGAAATAAGAGAGAGATGAACAATAGAGAGAGAGAAAAGAGAGATGAGAGAGAGCGAGAGAAGAGAGATGAGCAAGAGAGATAGAGACAACAGAGATGAACGAAAGAGACAGAGAGAGATAGAGAAATGAGAGAAGAGATAAATGAGTGAGAGACACAGAGAGAGAGACAGACAGATAGACAGATAGACAAACAGACAGAGAGAGAAAAGTGATGAGTAAAAGAGAGAAAGAGAATAGAGAGAGGAAGATAAAAAAAATAGGTGAAAAGAGACAGACAAAGACAGAGAGAGAAAAAAAAGAGCGAAAAAGATAAACAAGAGAGATACAGGAAGAGATGAGCGAGAGAGATAAAGAGAAGAGAGACAAAGAGAAACGAGAGATGAGAGAGATAGAGAAAAGAGAGATGAGCGAGAGACACAGAGAGAGAGATAGAGAAGAGTGATGAGTGAGAGAGAGAAAGAGAAGAGAGACAGACAGACAGAGAAGAGTGATGAGTGAGAGAGAGAAACAGAAGAGAGACAGAGATAGAGACACAGAGAGAAAAAGAGAGACAGATAGATAGAAAGAGAGAGAAAGAGTGATGAGTGAAAGTAAATTTTTATTTTTCTTTCAGCGACGAAAATATTTTAGTTGCCAAAACTATATATACCGCGACCAAAATAATTTTTAGTTGTTGAAATTAAAGTTTTGCCGACCAAACTTTTGGTCGCGAAAAATAAAAAATAATTTTTTATTTTTCTTTTAGCGACGAAAATATTTTAGTTGCCAAAATTATATATACCGCGACCAAAATAATTTTTAGTCGCTGAAATTAAGGTTTTGCCGACCAAACTTTTGGTCGCGAAAGATAAAAAATAATTTTTTATTTTTCTTTCAGCGACGAAAATATTTTAGTTGCCAAAACTATATATATCGCGACCAAAATAATTTTTAGTCGCTGAAATTAAGGTTTTGCCGACCAAAATTTTGGTCGCGAAAGATAAAAAATAATTTTTTATTTTTCTTTCAGCGACTAAAATATTTTAGTTGCCAAAACTATATATATCGTGACCAAAATAATTTTTAGTCACTGAAATTAAGGTTTTGCCGACCAAACTTTTGGTCGCAAAAGATAAAAAATAATTTTTTATTTTTCTTTCAGCGACTACAATATTTTAGTTGCCAAAACTATATATATCGCGACCAAAATAATTTTTAGTCGCTGAAATTAAGGTTTTGCCGACCAAACTTTTGGTCGCAAAAGATAAAAAATAATTTTTTATTTTTCTTTCAGCGACGAAAATATTTTAGTTGCCAAAACTATATATATCGCGACCAAAATAATTTTTAGTCGCTGAAATTAAGGTTTTGCCGACCAAACTTTTGGTCGCGAAAGATAAAAAATAATTTTTTATTTTTCTTTCAGCGACTAAAATATTTTAGTTGCCAAAACTATATATATCGCGACCAAAATAATTTTTAGTCACTGAAATTAAGGTTTTGCCGACCAAACTTTTGGTCGCAAAAGATAAAAAATAATTTTTTATTTTTCTTTCAGCAACTACAATATTTTAGTTGCCAAAACTATATATATCGCGACCAAAATAATTTTTAGTCGCTGAAATTAAGGTTTTGCCGACCAAACTTTTGGTCGCAAAAGATAAAAAATAATTTTTTATTTTTCTTTCAGCGACTAAAATATTTTAGTTGCCAAAACTATATATACCGCGACCAAACTAATTTTTAGTCGCTGAAATTAAGGTTTTGCCGACCAAACTTTTGGTCGCAAAAGATAAAAAATAACTTTTTATTTTTCTTTCAGCGACTAAAGTATTTTAGTTGCCAAAACTATATATACGGCGACCAAAATATTATTTAGTCGCTAAAATTAAAGTTTTGCCGACCAAACTTTTGGTCGCGAAAGATAAAAAATAAATTTTTATTTTTCTTTCAGCAACTAAATTATTTTAGTTGCCAAAACTATATATACAGCAACAAAAATATTTTTTTAGTCGCCAATTGTGAGATTTTTAGCGACTAATTTTTTTTTAGTCGCCAAAAATTAATATACCCCGACTAAAAAAATTTAGTAGCTAAATATTGTACTTTTACCGACTAACATAATATTTGGTCGCCAATTCCACAACTTTTGGCAACCAAAATATTTTTAGTCGGCAAAATTGGTCGCCAATTGTGTATTTTCTTGTAGTGACATGGGCGCTCCGGCAGGTAATGATCTCGACTAAGGACATAGGCTTCAGGAAGTAAGGTCTCAATGATCTCGGCTAGGACGGATAATACTTGGCCAAGGTGTGCCACACCTCGGCCTAGGTCATTTCAGTCCCGGAACAAGATCACTAGGTGCAAGGATCAAGGATCTTGGACGCCTAGGTGATAACATCTCGGCCAATATGCATAGGTGATGGTGGAGGTCAACCAAAGTAGTTCCAAGATGGTCCAAGGTGTAAGAGGGTCAAAGGTGTGACCTAGGCTTGGCATGACCTAGGCTTCACATGACCTAGGCTTGGCATGACCAAGGCTTAACATGACCTAGGCTTGGCATGACCTAGGCTTCACATGACCTAGGCTTAACATGACCTAGGCTTGGCATGACCTAGGCTTGAGACAGCAAGGAAGGAACAAAGCATGCATACAACACTTAGGCAAAACATGATAGCATCAAGACAAGACAAGAACCTTTACCTAGGCAAAACAAGTCTAAGTCTAAAAATGCAAGCTTAACAAGACAAAATCATGAAAATGCACATGAACATGACTAAGACATGAATGTGGGTTATTACATCCTTCCCCCCTTAAAGAAGCTTGGTCCCCAAACTTAACTTACCTTGTCCCCAAAACAATTCCGAATGTCAGATTGTCATCTCTTCTTATCATCTCTAGCCTTTACCTTGGGACAATCCTTAATATGATGACCCATCTCACCGCATTCAAAACATGCTCCAGATGCCCGATGACAAACTCCAAAATGTCGCCTCCCGCAACTTGTACATGTCGGCCTAGCGCCACCTTCCTGATTCGTGTTATTGGAACTGTCCACATTCGTCTTCTTCTTGGCATCATGCTGGTCTTGGCGATTGTCATAAGTCTGCCTCTTTTTCTGATTCTCCCCCAAACTCTGACTTCTGTTCAAGTTGGTTTCTGCAAGGATGGCTTCATCTAACACTTCACCATACGTCGACATGTTAAGTAAATTAACCCGGTCTTGAATTGATCCACGAAGCCCACTTTCAAACTTTCTAGCCTTCCTATATTCATCGTTGACCATGTGAGGTGCATACCTTGCCAACTCGGTGAAAGCACAATCATATTCAGCCACTGTTTTGCTACCCTGTGACAACATCTGGAATTCTGTGGTCTTGCGATCTCGAACACTGAGGGGAAAGTGTTTGTCATAAAACAACTCCAAAAATCTGGCCCAAGTCAAGTCTGGATGACCTTCTCGGATCATCATCCACCACCTACGACCGTCGCCTTCCAATGTGAATGTTGCCAATGACACCTTCTGGGCGTCGGTGTTGGGAAAAACCTCAAACAACTTCTCCATCTCAAGAACCCATGCTTCTGTTTTCATCGGCTCTATAACTCCATGCAACTTCGGCGGTTTCATCTTCTTGAATTCTTTGATCAAGGTCAAGGTGTCGTCTCCATACAAAGCTGGTTGCGGCTGCACTTGTGGTACTGGAGGAGGTGGAGGTGGAACTGCATGCCGGCCATTTGTCTGCTCAGCCTGAGTGGAAGCGGTACCTGTATCTTGTGGCCTAGGTTGTCTCAACTCACGGACCAATCCTTCTAATCTGTCTATTCTATCCTCGGAATGATCTCGGCCAACTGGAGGTCTACCCCTTCTCATGATGCTAGAGGTATGCAAAATGTGACTCTTAAACAAAATGAGCAAGTAAACTTGCATGCAAGTAATAAATGATCATGCCGAGATGATGCACACCTTGTCAAGTAGCAAGCAACATGATGCAATCCTAACATCATTCTAAGGGACATCCTATGCTCCTTAGGACTCAAAGTGTGTGAATAACATACTATAAGGAACGCGTGCTCTGATACCATTCTGTCACGACCCCATTCCGCCCCTAGTAGAATGGTGTCGTGATGGCCAGTAATTCGAGATTACCAAAGGCCAACTTTCAAAATTCATGCACAATCAAAGTATTACATATGGGGCTAACATGTGCGGAAGCAATATATTTAAATCTAAGTAGTCCATAAGAACTGTGCATAGATCAAATGAAATGACATACATCTTAGCATGGTTTTACAACTTGAATACAAATAAAATAAAGTACATGTTACATCTTGATCAAAAGGCTTCTCAAGCCGACATATACAAAATACATGAACTATAAAGTCAACAAGCTTAATCTTCAAGATGCTGACGTAACATGAATCAAAAAACATCTTGCAAAACAACACATCTCGGCGTCACCGCCTTCATGCTTGTTACCTACATATATATAAGGAGAGGGTGAGCTTGGATACTCAGTGAATGGTATAAGTAATAAAGGGATTAAATGAATGATTCCCGAGGTCCTTGTCAAACCAATACATATATCATAGCTAGTTCAAAACATGGGATGAATCAAGTTCATCAATCAAATCTTAGTCTTTCAAATCTTCTTGGGATGTTTAATAACATCTACATAATACATGGGGTGATGACATTCCTGACAAAACAAACCCACCCGTTCATACACCGTCAGTGGCAAAACAAGACAAAACAAGGGAATAATCGACCCGGAATCGATTAGACAAATCCACCCGTACACCAAACCGTCGGTGGGGCCATCCGTTCACAGACCGTCGATGGCAGAGATCTCTCAAACATCGTGCTACATGGGCTTAGAGTCCCCTAGCATGGGAGGACTTTCCAAGAATGTCATCAAAACAAGATAATACTTGATACAAAAACTAGGGATAATCATTCATGCTTGATCAAATACTTTTCAAAACAAAGCAACGCTTTATCAAAACTTTATAACATAGCTTTATTAAAAATACCACTCACATAGTTCTTGCGACGTCGGGATCAAGGCAAAAGTCCAAGTCCTACAAACACATGGCAAAGTCTATTGAATGTACTCTTAAAAACAAGCTTTACATGAATTCAAATGATCTAGGGAAAACATGCGGGAAGTTAAAACACTGTTTTTCATCTAGGGAAAACATGCTGGATTCTTCTAGGGAAAACATGTTGGATTCTTCTAGGGAAAACATGCTGGGTACCAACCAGGTCTTGGAATGGATGCACAGAGATGATCTAGGCTAAAATGACCTAGCTGGGTGAACTCAGGAGGTCTTGGCCGAGGTCCCACACCTCTTGGCCGATTTGTGGTTACCTAAGCTTCAGTGTACAGCTGCCTGCCGAGGTTGTACAAGGTGCCGGCAAGGGTGTACCATGGTCGGCCTAGGTGTGCAGAGGTTAGCCTAGGTGTGCATGCAAGATAAAGTAACATGCAAGTGATCATGCAAGGTAGGCCAAGGTGAGATACGATGCTTGGCCTAGGTGTGTGATGTAGGCAAGAGTGGTCTCGGTGATCACACCTAGGGAAATGAAGCCTGGAAATCTGGGTTTCCTCCTTGAAGAACACGAAGAACATGAGCATGAAGAACATGAATGCTAAAATCATAACTTGTTATTACAAGATTTCGGATTTCATGCTATGAGTTCAAAAACATGGACCTTGGTACCCATAGTTGAAGATCATATGAAAACAAACACGAAAACATGGATCTTGATACAAACTTTCGGATCAAAACATGGCTTTTCCTCAAGAACACATGAATATCACTTTCTCTTTCTAAAACCAAACTTCAAAGCAATGCATGGCTCATGAAACATGCTAGATCATGCAATACACCTAGATGAACAATAAGAACAACAGGAGTAGACCAAGAATCTAACCTCAAAACACGGATCTAACGGTTCAAGGTGTGAAGATCAAGCTTGGAAATCTACCTCTCTCTAGAATTCCTCTTCCTCTTCCTAGAGCTTCTCTCTCTTCTAAGACAAGGATATAGCAAATGATATGCTTTTCTCTCTCTGCCGGCTGATTTAACCCTCTGCAGGGACACGTGACACTACCGAATTGGTTCTCCTCAAAAGGTCATAGAAAGACAAGACCAGTGTATGACAAAGTGTGTACAACAAGCTAGATGACATGGGCACTCTGGCAGGTAATGATCTCGGCTAAGGACATAGGCTTCAGCAAGTAAGGTCTCAATGATCTCAGCTTGGAAGGATAACACTTGGCCAAGCTGTGCCACACCTCGGCCTAGGTGTGCCACACCTCGGTCTAGGTCATTCCAGTCCCAGAATAAGATCACTAGGTGCAAGGATCAAGGATCTCGGACGCCTAGGTGATAACATCTCGGCCAATATGCCTAGGTGATGGTAGAGGTCAACCAAAGTGGTTCCAAGATGGTCCAAGGTGTAAGAGGTTCAAAGGTGTGACCTAGGCTTGGCATGACCTAAGCTTCACATGACCTAGGCTTGGCATGACCTAGGCTTAACATGACCTAGGCTTGGCATGACCTAGGCTTCACATGACCTAGGCTTGGCATGACCTAGGCTTCACATGACCTAGGCTTGGCATGACCTAGGCTTAAAATGACCTACGCTTGGCATGACCTAGGCTTGAGACAGCAAGGAAGGAACAAAACATGCATACAACACTTAGGCAAAACATGATAGCATCAAGACAAGACAAGAACCTTTACCTGGGCAAAATAAGTCTAAGTCTACAAATGCAAGCTTAACAAGACAAAATCATGAAAATGCACATGAACATGACTAAGGCATGAATGTGGGTTATTACAAGAAATCCCCGGGCATACTGCTGTACGGCCTCAAAAGTCTCGGGTGTAGTCTTCCTGTACTGCTCGGCGAACTAGGTGTACCTGACCCTGCCCGATGGTCTGTCGGTCGGTGGATGGGCTCCAAGCAGATAAGTCCAGGCTGCCTCCCACTCACCCATATCAGTATCGTATGGGATCGGCCGGCCTGCCACGTCGAGGCCCGTCAACATTGAGAAGTCATACGGGGTCATCGTCAGGTCCCCGGTGGCTGAGAAATGGAAGGAGTTTGTGGTCTCCCACCATCTCTCTACAAGTGCACCCAAAAGGGTCCTGCTCGCTAGATGACGCAACAACCCCATGCAAAATGGGCCAAACCCTGCCTCATCAACAATATGTCGAACAGCATCTGGGAGCTCCATATACCACTTCCTCGCTATGATCGATCCATACCCCCGGGTGAAACGGGAAGATACCTACGTTCAGAATGAACAGATGTATTCAGTTACAAAATGAGCAGTGTACTGTGTTATGAGCTATGTGTTCAAAGTGAAAAGAATGTTGTGTTTTGAGCTGTGTGCCCAATGAAAAGGATGCTGTGTTATGAGTTGTGTGTTCAGAATGAGCAGTGTACTGTGTTATGAGCTGTGTGTTCAAAGTGAAAAGAATGTTGTGTTTTGAGCTGTGTGCCCAATGAAAAGAATTTTGTGTTCAGAATGAGCAGTGTACTGTGTCATGAGCTGTGTGTTCAAAATGAACAGAATGTTATGTTATGAGCTATGTGCCAAATGGACAGAATATTGTGTTGATGACCTGTGTGCCAAATTGAACAGAATGCTGTGTTACGAGCTGTGTGCCAAGTGAGCAGAGTATTGTGTATGAGCTATGTTCAGAATGAGCAAAATGATGTGTGCAAGTTGTGTTCAGAATGAGCAAAGTGCTGAGTATGTAAATGTGTTTAGAACAAGCAAATATAATACGTAGCAAAAGCATGAACTGTGCAAGAAATGCAAAATACATCGCAGAAAATGTAAAAGTGAAGTATGCACCTCGCGTGCCTAATGAGATAAGTGGGACTCCGGCTCCCGTAATAGCAAGTCTGCGGGCGCTTGCCGCGCAAAATCCGTGAAATGATGGAAGGTGCTGGGAGGTAGTATGTGCTCCTGCGGGTGGTACCTCTTCGAGTCGAACGGCCGAATCCTCGAAGGCAGTGGCATAATGTCAGGCTCGTCCTCTACTCGTGGAGAACCTTCGCTGTATGGAATATCGTCAGCCATCTGAAAAAAGGTGCAAAAATGAGCGAAATGAGCCAAAATTGTAAAAAGTCAACAAAAGTCAACTCTCGAGAAGAGAAAAAGTCAACAAAAGTCAAAGCCCAAGAAAAGGTGCTAAACTTCAAGAGAAACATACCTCAAGTGGTGAAAATGGAGAAAAAAACTCCAAAAAAAATTCTGATCAGTTCAAAACGAAGAGAATCAAAAGTTTTCGTGAATCCACTTCGCGTGGGGCGTTGGAAA
Source organism: Camellia sinensis (assembly GCF_055761805.1). NCBI lineage: Eukaryota > Viridiplantae > Streptophyta > Magnoliopsida > Ericales > Theaceae > Camellia > Camellia sinensis. The sequence goes on along the minus strand of NC_138971.1, from coordinate 119,475,081 downwards.
ATGCACGAAAAGCCCGGATCTGAGAGGGAAAAGGGTCTAGGAAGGAAGAGGAGTCAATTTCGGCACTAGAGGTGTGAATAAAATGTGTTTTGGAGGTGTACACTTATAGAACCGAGGCTAAAAGACCAAACTGCCCCGAAGTTGTGTAAATTGGTCGGCCAGCTAGTTTTTTTGGTCGGCCGACCACTTAAGTGGTCTTCAACTGGTTGGCCAGCTATGTAGGTGGTCGGCCATCCCTCCTGGGTGGTCTCCAGGGTCCCATTGTCCTCCTTGTGTGTTTTTGTGATGATTGGAGTCCTCGGTCCTCGAGAAAGTGCAAAAAAAGTACACTTTTCGGTTCAAAATGTCCCCGCCAGAACTTCAATTCAAGTCTTCGATGCGTGGCTCATCATTACTCGTCAAGAGCATGGTGTATCCTTTTTTAGTGCATTATGACCCCTCCGAGAGGAAAATTGGAGGTTACGGTTGAAGTGCTCTCATTAAGGCTTGTATTTCCTTAGTCGGCATTTTGTTTCAAACATGCTTTTGAAATAACACTGAAAATGCATTGTTATGCACACCATTCATTGTGTTGTTACGCACATTTCTCTCGCATTGTCATCCACTTTACTTGCGTTGTCGCGCACATTCTACTTGCATTGTTATGCACACTTTACTTGCGTTGTCACGCACATTCTACTTGCATTGTTATGCACCTCTTTACTTGCGTTGTCACGCACGTTCTACTTGCATTGTTATGCACACGCTACTTGCATTGTTATGGACTCTTCACATGCATTGTCACGCACGTTCCACTCGCATTGTTATGCACCCTTCCACCCCCATTGTTATGCACTCTTCACTTGCGTTGTCACGCACGTTCTACTTGCATTGTTATGCACCACTTTACTTGCGTTGTCACGCGTTCTACTTGCATTGTTATGCACACTTTACTTGCATTGCCGCGCACGTTCTACTTGCGTTGTTATGCACACTTTACTTGCGTTGTCACACACATTTTACTTGCGTTGTTATGCACCTCTTTACTTGCATTGTCACGCACGTTCTACTTGCATTGTTATGCACACTTTACTTGCGTCGTCACGCATGTTCTACTTGCATTGTTATGCACACTTTACTTGCGTTGTCATGCACGTTCTACTTACATTGTTATGCACACTTTACTTGCGTTGTCACGCACGTTCCACTTGCATTGTTATGCACACTTTACTTGCATTGTCACGCACGTTCTACTTGCATTGTTATGCACCTCTTTACTTGCGTTGTCATGCACGTTCCGCTTGCATTGTTATGCACCCCTTTTACTTGCGTTGTCACGCACGTTCTGCTTGCATTGTTATGTAACCTTTTCACTTGCATTGTTATGCGCGTTCTACCTACATTGTTTCTGTCAAAGTTTCTTTTTGTGCAGGCACAATATTGTATGTACGGTTGATTTGAAGCTGGCACAACCAAACAATGTTGAATGTGCAGCTCAGTCAGAGGAACTCCAGGTGAGATTAGTCCTCTTTGCATGATCATAAGTTATGTTCGGCATTGTGCATGTCATTTGCATCTTGCCCCTGCCTACGGGCGCATCTCTTTGTTATCTTGCCCGCTTGTCTAAGTCTTCTACCTTATCAAAAGCGGGTCGTCTTTGGGCTTTGACATTCACTCCCGTCACTTCTTGACTTACGAGTTCTGTCAAAGAGGGGCAACTGTAGATACCCCATTTTTTACTGACCTTAAGACTCAGATGTCATCGATTGAGCGCTCAGTGATCGCGCATGTTTGTGCTCGTTTCGAGTTTCTGGAGTTTTCGGCTGAGTGCCTTGCCTCCGGGCCTCTGAACTCTTTGTGTTTTCGCTCGGTTTGTGGACCAAGCCTTGTTAACCTTCTCTGGAGGGAGAGAGAGGTCCGTAGACCACTTTTTCCTCTTGGAGACTAGTTTCCGGATTCCGGAGCCTTTGGCCGCGTGACTTGTCTCGGGACCGCTTACCCTTCTCCTTTTCGCCTGGTTTTTGAACCACACCTTGTTGCCTTGGTCTAGAGGGACACAGAGGTCTTGGAGACCACTTTTTGTGGTCGTAGACCACTTGTCCCTCGTAGACCACTATCGGTGCCCGTAGACTAGTTTTCGAGGCTTCCGGCTGCGCGCCTCGACCCCCGGACTCTTGTCTTACATCATTTTTGGTTGGTTTTTGGCACAAACCTTGTTTTCCTTTCTTGGAGGGTGGAATGAGGGTTGGAGACCAATTTCTCTCCTTGGAAACCACTTTTCTTCCCCGCCAGCCAATTTTCTGGTCGGCCAATTGGTCTTGGTGGCCTTTGGACCACCAAAAGTGGTCTCCCACCATGCCACCACCTTGCTTTCCTAGTGTAGACCACCTCTTCCCCTGACCAACCACTTTTTCTCCTTGGAGACTACTTCCACTGGTTGGCCGACCAGTGTAAGTAGCTGTCCGACCACTTTAAGTGGTCGGCAGCTTTCTTACATTTTCTGCAAAGTTTGTGGATGCCAGCTATGCCAGGTGGAAAACACAGATTGTGTATGGAGGGATTTAACCAAGCTTCGAGCTTCTCCAAGAAGCTTGAAGCTTGGAGTTCTATAAGAGGGAGGCTCTCTCTCCCTTTTCCAGGTTCAAAAAAAATTGATTAGAGAGATACATATATCTCCCTCTCTATATTCCTCCCTCTATATATATATATATATATATTGGTGCCTTAAAGTGTGTTGTTTCTTCACCTTTGCACTACAACTCCTAGCCACACACCATCATCTCTGACCTGAGATCCTTGGAGGTGGTATTTGGATCATAAAAGTTTGTTTTGGGCTGAGGAAGGTGCTGTTGTTGCAGTGCTTCAAGGGTAACCCCTTTTCCCCCTTTTTTTAAGCTTTGTTTTGGTTACTCTTTTAGCCATATTTGCATGCTTTGTTTGGCTTAGTTTTCAACTGTAAAAAGCTTTATTTTCCAGTGTTTGAAATGCTTGTTTAAGGCCTCTTTAGTGTTGGGGTTGGTCCACCCCCTTTTTGTGCCTTGTTTTGCTTTGTTTTGAGCCATCTCTTTAAGCCTTTGAGATCATCTTCTCTTGGCCTTTTAACCACATAAATCCAGTGGATTTTCAGTTGTAGAAATGTGGTTTTGAGGCCTGAAATGAGAGGGGGTGGTCCCCTCTCCTCTTGTCTTATTTGTATGCATAGAGGGCCTATCAAATGAGCATGTTTTTACACTTCTTTGTGGCTTTGTTTAAGCTTGTTTTCGTGACTTTTTGGACCAGATATGACTCTGTTTTTGGCTGGTTTGGTTGTCTCTTGAGTGCTTCATACACTTGTAGTGTAATTCTACATTGTTAGCCTACCATGCTCTATACTTTGGACCATCATTCTAGCCTATTTTGACTACACTCCAGCATGATTTTGTCCATACTTTGCCATGCTTAAGCTCTATTTTAAGTGCTTTGGGTCATGCATGCCTTGCTCTGTATAGCCTTAGTGCATTTTTGCTCACTAGCTTTGAGTTTCATGGTCTCTAACATGGCTTACTTGAGTTGTTTGCATGCTTTGGCCTCATCTCTAACATAATTTCAGTGTGTGTAATGTGGCCATACTCTCTCATGTTTCACTATTTCAATGCTTTTGGTGAGTTGTGCTTTATGTCTTAAAAGTGAGCCATTGTGTATGCATGTTTTCCTAAGCTCTTGAGCTCCATGTCAACATGTTCTTGACCCTTAACTTGGCATGGTTAAGCTCTGTCCAGAGTTGGTTTAGTGGTTTAAGCTTAGTATTGCATGCTCCTCGTGTATTGCTCTTAACTAGCCTTATGCTCTAGGCCTTCTAGCATGCCTCATTTGTATTGTTTGGATGATTTGGTATCATTTAACACTTCATTTCAGAGCATACAACATTGATTTGGCGCTACCCCGTTACCCACAAACACAATTTCCTCCTGTTCTGGGGGTCTAAACACAACCCGTTTTGTCACACAGTCAAAGGTGGCACAATATTTAGTTAACCAGTCCATACCCAGAATTATATCAAAATGCCTAAAGTTCAAGGGTAACAAATCCACATATAGAATGGCATTCCCAACACGCATGTCACAAAAACGATATATAGACTCACACAATACAGATTTCCCAGATGGAGCAGATACACATAGCAGATATGGCAATAATTCTGGGGGTCTACTCAGTCTAGATGCAAATGCATATGTTACGAAAGAGTGTGTTGATCCAGAGTCAATTAACAACATATCTTGTTAGTAGAGGCCGATCTTTGATCGGGCAAGCGGGGGTGCTCATTTCATCCCCCCTCATACCCAAGTTCCCGAGCCGAGGCAACTTTGGCGATGACGGACACGTGGCCCTCGGCACGAGTCAGGGTTTTCTAAATTTCCCAAAATAAAATATTTTGGTGGTGACTCTAAAATCTGGCAAAGCAGTCCATGTTTGGCACTTCTTCATAAAAATTAATTTTTCAAAACGATTTGTCATATTTGGACTCTTTGGGGATTTATCAGTCTCACATTGCACTTTGTGAGATTAGATCCAGGACCGTGACATGAGTCCGAACTGTAGTAGCTAAGAACTACGATTCACACCCTCGCGCGCGGAGCGGAGTTTCGGGGCAGTCTACAATAGTCCGACTGGTTGACCGGAACAATGTATTTTTTATTTATTTATTTATTTATTTTTGCAATTACCAATTGCCACTTGTTATTTGGGAAAAAAAATTATATTTATTTTTGATATTTTTTAAATATATAAATTATTTTTTTTAGACCAAAATAACAATTTATTTTTTTGATGTGAATTTTAAAAAGAGTTTGGTTATGAATTTTGAATAAACTTTTGGATAGAGTTTTGAGTTGTGTGTTTGGTTATAAGTTATAAATTTTTAATTAAATTACGAAAACTCTTTTCAAAAATCATAACCAAAATTTTTTTCTCATTTCATATGGCACATCAAAAACTTCAAAACTCAATTCAAAACTCATAACCAAACCAATTTTCTCTTTTCAAATCATAAATCTAAAACTCACAAACTCAAAATATAACTCTATTATCAAATCATAATTCTAAAACTCTACCAAACACTACCTTTATTTTTACCCAAATACTTTGTCTCAATTTTTAAGTACACCACTAGATTTTGAATAATTTTAATTTTACTCCCAAAGTTTTTGAAATCGTATCAATTTTATCCCTACCGTCACATTTGAAACAAAAAAAAAGTTAAAAAATTTACATTTTGACCCCAAATTTCAAAAAAAAGAAAAAGAAACAGACACACCCTCTCCTATCACCAAACCACCACCACTAACCATCACTTCAAACCCTTCTATCTCCACCGTCATAAGTCTATTTCATCTCATTCTTACGTTGTTGGATTCACCTCATGGCCTAATTTTTGTATTACCTCTGACACATCTCATTCTTCCTCTTTTTGCATGCCGTCGGAGCTCCAAAAATTGATTAAAAAAAAAAGACTTTTCTTTCTGTTTCTAACTTTTCTTCGAGCCATCTTTTGGATTTCATATCTTTCTCAATTCTTGATGGTTCTAATTCATTCTTTCGCCATTCTCTTCACCTCATTTCTTACTTCGTCCTACACTACCTTGCTTTCTCACTTCTTCGTGTAATGGGTAGTTTCGGTATACCAAAAGTTGTTCAAAAGCTAACTTCAAAAATTCCAAAACATTGATCTTTTGTTTCTTTCTCCTCCATCTTCCGCATTGTTGATGAAGGTAATGGAGCTTGATGGTAGTGGTAATGAAACTTGGTTGTGAAGGAAGTGGGTTTGGTGCTGAAAGGTGATGGTGATGCTCATGGTGACGGTAATAGAGTTCGGTGGTGGTGAAGTTGGTGGTTCAAATGGTGATGTTGGTGAAGTTGATGAAGGTGATGAAGAGATGAGATGATATGTATATATATACACACCCTAGAAGATATGTATATATATACACCCCAAGTGATATGTATATACATATACATGAGATGATATGTATATACATATAGATGAGATGAGCATTAACTTCATCAACTTCACCAACATCATCACCGTAACCACCAATTTCACCGCCACCAAACTCCATTACTGCCACCATGAGCATCACCATCACCACTACCTTTCAACACCAAACCTACCTCGTTCACAACCAAGTTCCATTATCACTACCATCAAGCTCCACGACCACCATCATCGCGGCTGCCGCAACGCCGGACCATCGTCACCACCACCACCACCATTATCACCAGCTCCGTTACCACATAGAACCATACTCCATTTCATGTTATAAGTGAAGAAGAAGAAGAATGAAGAAGAAGCAGGAGAAAGAAACAAAAGATGAATGTTTTTGAATTTTTGAAGTTAGTTTTCAGACAATTTTTAACATACCAAAACTGCCCATTACACGAAGAAGTGAGAAAACGAGGTCATGTAGGACGAAGTAGGAAGCGAGGTGAAGAGAATGGCAAAAGAATGAAGTAAAACCGTCAAGAATCGAGAAAGATATGAAGTCCGATAGATGACTCGAAGAAAAGTCCGAAATGGGAAGAAAAGTTTTATTTTTATTTTTTTTTTAATCAATTTTCGGAGCTCTGACTGCATACAAAAAGAGAAAGAACGAGACGTGTGAGAAGTAATAAAAAAACTAGGCCGTGAGGTAAATCCAACAATGTAAAATAAGGCGAAATGTAGTCATGACGAAGGAGATAGAAGAGCTTGAAGTGGTGGTTGGTGGTAGTGGTTTGGTGGTGGGAGAGGGTGGTCTGCATCTTTATTTTGAAATTTGGGGCCAAAATATAATTTTTTTTTTAAACTTTTTTCCATTTTAGATGTGCCAAGAGCAAAATTGATACGATTTCAAAAATTTGGGGGATAAAATTAAAATTATTCAAAATGTGGGGGTGTAATTGAAAATTGAGGTAAAGTATGGAGATAAAAATGAAATTTTCTCTAACATCAAAATAAACCTAGAAAGCAAAATTGAGAGACTTGAAAAGTGGAAAGTATTATAAAATGTAAGAGTTAAAAACATCAAAACGAAACACTATCACTCATAAATGTCAAAATTATGATTCGATGAAGTTATTTCAACTAAACATCTTATATGCTTTTTATTTTTTATTTTTTTTATGAGCATAATAATAATAATAATAATAATAATAATAATAATAATAATAATAATAATAATAATAATAATAATAATAATAATAATAATTAAAAGGGTTAATTACATTTTTAATCTCTCTATATATTGTATATATAATTGTATAATCAAAGTTTTAATTGTAACTTTAATCTCATATGCAAGTACGAATTTATAATTTTTTTGGCTCGTTATGGCTCGTGAACAGGTTTGAGCTCGAGTCAAGCCTAAGCCAACTTAGCTCGAGCTCAAGCTCAGTTTGTTAAATTTTTCTTGGGCTTGAGCTCAAATTCGTTAAAATCTTAATAAACAAGCCCAAACATACTAAAACTAGACTTGACTCAACTCGTTTGCAACCTTACTCCTAGCAGCCTGCAGAACACATGGAACTCACATTGTTAATAGAAAGATTGTCTAGTTCTGAACATATGATGTATTTTATTACTAAACTTACCTCTTATCAATATCAATTGTGAAAAATCTAGAAATCCCCTAGATATTGATTTGTGACTATGTATCAATTTTAAGCAGTAAATAACAATCCCAATCAAATAATCAAGACAAATCAACACAACGATTTTAATGTGAAAAAACCACAATTGGAGTGCCTCCAATTGTGATAAAAAAAACCACGTGCCAAAGCCACAAAACAATTCACTAAGAAGACAAAAGGAATTACACAAGTGTACTCTCAATTACCTAGCGAATCTACGCTCGAATTAAGCCGCCCCCTATATGCCTCTTCCGCCACGGTCTTCACCTCGGAATTGTCTTGCCCAACGTTGAATCCACAACGTACGCCGATGTCGAATCACGATGATGAGCCACTCCAAAATCCACCAAAGCTTCAGGCTCGAATTCCCCAGAATCCACCGAAGAACAACTCTCTCTTTTGTATTAAGTAAACAAACAATCCTTTGATGTATACTTCTTAAACCAAGAGTTGAATACTTAATCAAACATCAAAGAAAACTAGCAACGGAGTTCCAGATATAAACCCTAATATCCAAGAAGAAGATATGGAAGCTGTAACACTAAAATCTAACAGAAACATGTATTTATAGAAAACAGAGCCGCGATGGTCGCTCGAGCGAAGGATCTCTCGCTCGAGCGAGGAGACAAAAACGCGTGTTTTCCAAGTGTCTTCGCTCGAGCCACCAAAGTGTCGCTCGAGTAAGAAATGCAACTTCTTAGTATTTTTATAGTTAGTGAAAACTTCTAGGACCAAGGATTCTTCGCTCGAGCACACACTCCATCGCTCGAGTGACCAAACAACTTCGACTGAAATTTTGCTTCTGGCTTCGAGGGCGTTGCCCCTCGACCTCGCCTGGGTGCTGTCCCGGACCCGCCAAGGGACGCTGCCCCCTGGACCCCTGCGAGTTGATCGGATAGCTCAATTCCCGACATAGTCAGCGAAGTGGAAAACTTGAAAAAATTAACATCACAAACTTCTCTGCAAGGCACAATTCGGGTTAGATTCGCATCTAAAAACTCATAGCCTCACTGAAATAAAAGAAAGAATAAAATTACAACTGAAAGGAGTTTTGTCAAACAGGATTGCCAAAAAGAAAAACCTAACAAATTGATCCATTCAAATTGTTTTCCCGTAGGCATAAAGTCTTGAGTAATGAGAAAGGACCAAGAGATGGTAGGATGTAATTATTGAATGAATTGCCTCTGAAATCAAGTACCTCCAGCTTGTAATCCGTTCAAAACTTAGAATTGACATGTGATCTATTCTATTTATCAAAAAAAAAAAATTCAAAAAATAATTTATCTAATTGCTAAGAAACTTAGAAATCTTATTTTGGGATAATGATTACAAACATTATTTTTGTACAAACATGTTGTGTGAAACAATATTATTAATGAAAATTCTTACCGGCAAATCTTTTTTAACTTCCAAAATAAGAGTACAATCTCTAAAAATATTCTCCATTATACAACTTTTAATTTGTTTATTATTTTCTATTGAATTGCCACCAAAATCTAGCTCTTCTAAGTTGCTCATAAAAAATAAATAAATAAATAAATAAAAATAATAATAATAATAATAATAATAATAATAATAATAATAATAATAATAATAATAACAATAAGAAAAGGAAGAAGAAAAAGAAAAAGAATTGAATGTACATTGGGTCCTAATTGTTTTATGAGTTGTATAGGATCGTGTCAATTTAGCCTTGAACATATAAAAAAAAGTGTTTTGATTTGGTCTCCCAACTAAATTTTGTCTACTTTTTTGCCTGAACTGGGGGTAAAATTTGAAAACCATAAATACACATCATCAAAAATTGAAGAAAATAAAAATAAAAATAAAAAAGAAAAGCTAACATCTCTGGAGAGGATTATTCATATTATTATAATAAAATGTAATTTTTGGGATGCAGGAAAAAAAAAATTGTCACCTAAAGCTTATATTCTACAATAAATGAGATCCTTGTCACCAAAGTTTTTGTTGATAATTATTTTGGCAATTTATTTTTCTTGCAATACATCATCCAATATATTTTGATATATAAACATTCAATTTTTGTTGATGTGTTTTTATGTTTTGCCCTTAGTTCAAATAAAGAAAGACAAAATAAGGTTAGAGGACCAAATTTTTTTGATCAGCAAAGTGAAAATTTCATTAAAAACATAAAATTAAAGGTACATGAAGATGCAATGCATCGAGAGAGATTCAAAAAGTACAAATTACCCATACTACTGATACTCATTTCCATACAACCAATCCCTTGGCCGAGAACCACCCATGACCAAAGCGTCTTTCATGGCCGAAAAACGCAAGGCCGAAAAACTCCCTAGACTGAAAACCACGGTTGAAATCACACCCATGGCCGAAAACCACACCTCTTCCACCTACTAAACAACCAAGAGACACCACCCATATCCAAAAACCACCTCTTCCATCTGTAAGACACCTCTCTTAACTGAACCAATAGGCACCGAAACACCACTTCTATGGCCTAAAAACTCCCATGGCCAAAAAACTTCCAATACCAAACAACCCAACACATCGTAGAGAAGCGCCCAAAACTGGATCACCATATGGCCGTCGATAGAAGACATGAAAGAAGATTCATGGCCAAAAACCATAGATCAAAACACACCTAAGCATAATTTATAGATCTAGGAAAAATAATAGAGAAAATTTTGTTTTTACCTCTATACTTTGCCTCAATGATCAATTACACCCCCAGACTTCAAATAATTTCAATTTTACCTCCAAAATTTTGAATTAATATCAATTTTACCCCCACCGTTACATTTGAAACGACAAAAGTTACAAAAAATTACATTTTTGCCTCAAATTTCAAAAGAAAGATGCAGACCCACCATCTCCTACCCAAACTCACCATCTCTCATCTTTCTCCAATTCTTCCCTCTCTTTCGCTTTGTAAACGCTGCCACCATCACCAACCACCACCGCAATCATTCAATTCTCTGACCCAACTTCTCTCATACCCAAATTCACTCACTCAATAGATATATATACATATCATCTCTTCATCAATTTCTCTCAAATTCACTCACTCAATATCTCAAACCCATATCAATTATCTATCTATTTGTCTATATATATGTACACATATCATCACATTCATCAACTTTACCAACATCACCACTTGAACCACCAACTTCACTGCCACTGAACTCCATTATCACCACCATGAGCATCACCATCACCACCACCTTTCAACACCAAACCTTCCTCCTTCACAACTAAGTTCCATTACCACTACCATCAAGCTCCACAACCACCATCACCGTGAGCTCCACTGCCATCGCTAGACCACCACCAGCTCCTTTACCACCTAGAACGATGATCCACATTATGTTATAAGTGAAGAAGAAGAAGAAGAATGAGGAAGATGGAGGAGAAAAAAAACAAAAGATGAATGTTTTAGAATTTTCAAATTTAGTTTTCTGACAATTTTCGACATACTGAAACTGCCCATTACACGAACAAATGAGAAAGCGAGGTAGTGTAGGATGAAGTAGGAAGTGAAGTGAAGTGAAGAGAATGGCGAAAGAATGAAGTAGAACCGTCAAAAATCAAGAAAGATATGCAATTCAAAAAATGGCTCGAAGAAAATTCAAAACTAGAAGAGAAGTCTTATTTTTTTTAAATCAAGTTTTGGAGCTCGGACGACGTACGAAAAGAGAAAGAACGAGACGTGTGAGAGGTGATACGAAAACTAGGCTATGAGGTGAATCCAACGATGTAAAAATGAGGCGAAACAGAGTTATGATAAAGGAGATAAAAGGGCTTCAAGTGGTGGTTGGTGGTGGTGATAATGCTTGGGAAAATTTGGTGTCTATCAATGACATTCATTTATTTGATGTATGGAGGTTTTGGAGTTCTGGGTTACATGGCATTGATAATGGTTTCATTGATAAACCTAGAATGGTTTCTTTGATGCATCAATGACATTTATTTATGATTTTAATTTATGGATAAAAATTTAGAATAAATTTATGGTCAATGTAGAAGATGGCAGCGGAAGAGGGAGGAGGAGGGTGGCTGGACTAGGAAACGGGTCGGGAATGAGGGCTGGCGGAGGAAGAAGTGGAAGGGGTGAGAAAATAGGATATGAGAGGGTGGGTCTGCATATTTCTTTAAAATTTGTGGTCAAATGTAATTTTTTTAACTTTTTCCGTTTCAAATGTGATAGCAGAGGCAAAATTGATACGATTTCAAAAATTCTGGGGATAAAATTAAAATTATTCGAAGTCTGAGGGTGTGTAGACACCCCATTTTGATCGCCCTTAAAACTTGGATGCTTCATTTCGAACATCCGATAATGAAAAATTACATTATGCGATCTTTTGAATCTTCAGCAAAGGATTCCGGATTCAAGCTCTAAACCCAATCTTACACCCCAGTTTGACCAAAATGTTTTAAACCTTGTCCCTCCCTCCAACCTACACTGGCCATACAACAGTAGCCCAGAAGGCAGTTTTCAGACACGACCGTGGGTTTTTGGACCCGGTCGAGTTTCATTGGCGATTGACAATGTATCTGGCGGGTTTTTGCCAGCCGTCCTTTTTTGAAGATATTTTTAACCAAAAACACTTCAAATTCTATAAATAGACCTTCACCCTTCAGAATTTAGGGTTAGGAAAAATTCTCAAAAGGCTTTTGAGGTTGTTAAGAGCTTAGAACATACCCCTTACTTACAAAGCTTTTCTTGACCTCCACATCACCTTTAGCTATACATACACAGTATATACACCATTAGAGCTTGTTCTTCAATCTTTGTGTTGAAGTTTCAAACAATATTTCAGATACTTGAGGGTGTTGGGATTGAAGTTTGATAACTAAGAAGTTACTACTCTCTTCAAGAGGTAGAACTTTGCATCCTTTTCATCTACTTCTCTTTTACTCTTTTCCTCTCTTTTTCTTGTTTTGTATACTATTTTTGAGTTGTTTTAGGGCTAAAATATGGGATGAAGGTTACAAAAAGTGAAGGAGTTGGCCACCCTTCCTTAGGCTTGATTACAAGTTGTTAACTCTAGCTTCTATTCACTTTCCCCCCCCCCCTTGTTTTCTCTTAATTTTAGCACTGTTTTTTGTGTGTTTGTGGCCTATTTAGTGTGCTAATTAATTTCAATATGGACCACAAGGGTTCTAGTCCTCTTAGCTACATGATGTTCTCTTATCTTCTATGCTTTGAATACTATATTTGCACTGATGTAATAGTGTAATAGTCGTCATTGGTTTGGTGTGTTTAGGATATAGCCGCCAATCTGTTTGAGTCAATCGCTTTACTTTTGTTCTTATAACTTTTCTTCATATAGTGGAACCTTGTGGTCATAGGAGGTTTAAAGCTTAGCTACCCCACCACAAGTTTGATTAACATAGTTGTAAATCTTTCGCTTTCATGATATTGTTGCTTACCTTGAAGCTAGGTGATAGCTTTTGTGTTAAAAGTGTTGCAAAACTCTCTTCTCTATCTTTTTTAGAACATGGAAATGGATGTCTCATCCTTATTTATTGAATAAAACAGGAGTTGTCAACAACTTTGACAAGTTGTGTGTTTAAACTTTGATAGTTAGCTTGATTTTTGAGTTGTTCTATTCATTTTCTTTTAGTTTTAATTTTGTTCTCTTCAAAGCAAAACAAGAGCCCTTTCATCGAAAGTATTAGAGACTCTCTTCTAGTTCCATTTTGAAGCATGGAAATAGCTATTAATCCACGTTCCATGAGTAGAGAGAGGAGTCTCTAATTTCTTTTTTCAGTGATGTAACCTCTTGTTTTCAAGGCTTTTACCTAAAATGGTTCTCATTAACCTATTCTCTCTAATTTGAGTACTTATTTACTCTTATTCACTATGAGATGTAGTAGGTATGAACCATTTCTTCATTTGAAGTTTCTAGCTTTAATTCTCATTATTTGTTTTTTTTTTTTTCTTTCTTCCATTTTAATCGCTTCTATAATTATTGCATACTATCTTGTGATGTTTGATGGTTTGTGAAGCAAGTCTACCTTTTCCTTGAATAGCTTCATGATAGGAAGGGAAAAAAAGGGACAAACATCTTTTGGAAACACTCTGTCTGCACTGTTATTACCACATTGCACAAAATAGGTTTTTTGGTCGAAATTGAAACACAACCGTCTGTTGTTGGACCCAGTCGGGCCTCATTATGGAACAACCGAGCCTCAAAATGAACAAGCAGTGTACTGTTGTTAGCAAAACAGAGCAGTGGCTGAGGGTAAAATAGAGCAATTCTCCCAAAGGCAGACAGAGCAGTTTCTAGATGATGTTCTCATTTGCATGCGTATGGTCCTTGTCCTTTTTTTTTAAAAAAAAATTTATTGCTATAATATTTTCAAATGTAATAATTAGGTAATTATTCATTCGGTGATGTAATAATTAGTTGATTAGGCCATTCAGACCCTCTTGTAAGAGGGAAAATTTGTAAATACTTGATGTATGTCTTCTAACCCATATTTCTTTCTCCTTTTTATTTGCATGCTTATCATCATTGTTTATAGCATTATGTTTTCGTTTCATATCATTCTCATGCCTCGCATCCATTTTTTGTCCACATTAAGGTTTGGCTCATCATACTTGATATTGTTATCATTTCCTACTTGATCATGTGGCTACCTCATGCTTTGACTTGATTCACATGTCATGTTAATAACCGAATCTAGTAGTTGCATTTTGTATGTGTTGCATTAGTCATGAACATTTTTAGGATCGTGTATTTTTCTATTCATCTTCTTTTGTTTTGGCTTACCGCGGATAAATACTAGGTGATCATTTTTTTGCTTTAGCATATCATATGTGTGTGTTTGTGTTACTTTGTTTGTTACTATGCCGAGCATATTACCATGAGGCTATTTGCTTACTTGAAATAACTCTATGAATGCCTGTGGATGGATGTTATTTCGCTTAAATTGGAATGATTTTGATTGTTGTACATATGAGCTCATTTTCCTTTGAGTTGCACATATTCAAAAACTCTTTCAAAAAACATGAAATCAAAGCATTCTAAAATAAGTGAATGTAGCTTGCTTTTCGTGCTCCTCGGAGGGGTTTAGTCTCCTCGGATACGATAGCCCTACAGTTTGGACTCCCGAGGTTCTAAATTTGATTTCATAAGTACAATGTGAAACAGTGAAAACATAAAAGAGTTCAACTCCAGAAAATCTTTTGGAAAATCGATTTTTAATCAAAAATGCCAAAAATGGACTGCATTGCCATATTTCAGAGTCGCCACCTAAATATTTTGGAAAAATTTAGGAAACCCGTGACTCATGCCAAAGGCCATTTGTCCGTCATCACTGAAGTGTCTCGGCTCAAGAACTTAGGTATGAGAGGGGAAGGTCATGAATTGAGCACCCCACTCGCCCGATCAAAGATCGCCCTCTACTAATCATGATGTGATTCTTATGTACAATACATGCTCTAACTTACTGTAGACCGCCCGGAACTCAGCTCCGCGCGCGAGGGCGCGAATCGTTGTTCTTAGCTACTATAGTTTGGACTCATGTCATGGTTCTGAATCTAATCTCACAAAGTGCAATGTAAGACTGATAAATCACCAAAGAGTTCAAATCTGGCAAATCGTTTTGGAAAATCAATTTTAATCAAAGAGCGCCAAACATAGACTGCTTTGCCAGATTTCAAAGTCGCCACCTAAATATTTTGTTTTTGGGAAATTTAGGAAACCCCGACTCGTGCCTAAGGCCACGTGTCTGTCATCACCAAAGTTGCCTCAGCTCGAGAACTTGGGGTCGAGGGGGGAAGGTCACGAAATGAGCACCCCTGCTCGCCCGATCAAAGATCGGCCTTTACTAACATAATATGTTGTTTTTGAAAACACATGTGTTCTTATTCCGATTCATTAGCTAGCTTACTATGTGATGCGCACAGCATACAAGTATAGACTAAGTCATTCAAGTTGGAACAAAACATCTCATGTTTGTTTGTTTGAAAATGGTTTGAAAGTGCTACTCGCAAGTAGGCTAAGTCGCAGATTTTGCCACCCTCAAGTGGGCTTAGGAAAACATGATTTGCCACTTCAAGTGGGCTAAAAACTTACATTTCGATGAATTGTTCCAATTCAAGTAATGAAGCCTTCATCCACAGGCATTTAGACAGTTAAACACTTAAGCAAATAGCCTCATGGCAAGCATGCTGTCATGGCAGTCACTCACATACATGCAAGGATGCTAAAGCGTAAACACTCACAGTGTACTCCGAGCCAAAACAGAAGCTAGTTAGTAATCATACATGATCCTGGCTATGTTAACAATGCCTAATGCAACGCATGCAAAAATGCAACTAAGATAGGCTCGGCTATTCTAAGATGTCATGTGAATGCAACTTGATACATGTATTCAAATAGGAATTGAAATACAATGCAGTTCGAATGATGCGCCGAGCCCGGTGCATGCAAGACAGATGAATGATGCACGCATGCAAGAATAAGTATGCTAATTGAAATATGCCCTAAAACTAACCATCGAAAGCAAGTAAGTAAAAGGGAGAAACAAATGGGGGTTGGAAGACATGCATCACACACACACACGCTTATTACAAAATTCGCCCAATCGACGGAGGGTCCGAATAATAAACTAACTAGCTACGCTAAGCAAATTAGTTACAAATCAACTAATTAACTAACAAGGTAATTAATTATTACAATCCAAATTGAGACAAATAGCTATGCTAAGCTAATTAAAATATTACAACAAATTGAATGACTAATCATGCAAACTAATCATAAACAGTGAAATGGCCTTGCTGGCAAGGAAGAGATGCATGCTTGGTCAGCTTCGCTCGGAAATCCACTACCGTGCCTCATGATGCCTCTGTTTGCACTCTTTTGTACTTCTGGAAATTGTGCAAATGTTCAATATACTTCTGATCCACCTTAGGAACATGCTGATGGGTGGTCAGCCAAGAGGAATGGCCATCGGCCAGAGTTTATGGCTATCGGCCAATTTGATAGCCGATCGGTAGACTTTGATGGTCTATCGGCAGACTTTGATGGTCTATCGGCCACTGCTTCCTGCAAATTCTCCCTTTGCTGCAACAGAGCACTAACAGAAGCATGGCAGTGTATTTGCAAGAAAATGTGCGTGCAACCACACTCCTTATCATGTCTAAAGCTCAAAGGAGTGTAGTGTTCGGCTCTCGAGCCATCAATCACGCATCCCAATGCATGATGGCCAAAGAGGCCGAATTGCACAAATCAATGTCAATGAATGCACACAAATACCACATAAGACTCAATGAACCTTCACCTTATCATGCATGATCAAAGGTGTCGGTGACCGAGAAATGAGGCGCGTTTCATCACTTCAAGTATGAAACGTCCCTCGTTTCTCGTGTTGGGATTAACACCCTAATTCAAACACAATGCAATGCAACAAACATGCAACCAACATGCTATCTAACAACGTGCTAAACATCATGAACATGCAACAACATGCAAATAACAATATCATGCAAACAACAATGCAACATGCAACAACATGCTAACATGATGGAATACAACAACATGCAAACAATATAAGTATGGCAAGTGAAGGACAAGACATAAGGGCTATGTAATGCAACACTCAGTGGACTTAAACTGCATATGGACAGACCTAAGAGGGTCCAAAACAGTAGCCAACACACCAAAACTTAGGCACAAAAGGGCCAAGAACACATGTTCATGTGATGGCTCATCAACTAGGCATAAGAGCAAAACTCTCAAACATGATGAAGAAGTGACAAATGTGAGAGTGTAGCAATGAAGTAAACTCTGAAATTACATTCCAAATGAGACGTAATCATGTACATATGACAAATAAAGCATGCTAGTAGGCTCAAAGCTTAAAGTTAGTCAAGGGATTTACACCATGGCCATATCAAGCAAGCCCCGAAGGGCCAAAGTGACTCAAAACAGTCCCAAGACAGACCAAAACAATGCTAGAAACATGCTTAAACGTACCCAACATATGCTAGAATTAGAGGCATGAAACATGGAGCATACAAGGCCAACAAGGAGGATTACACTACACCTACCAAAACCAAGTATGAGGTGACTCCACCAACCAAAATCAGAGTTATGACATGCTAAATAGTGACCAAAAACATGCTGGAATGAAATCAATACATGCTAGAAAGATGAGCCAAAACCTTAAGCATGCAAGACTAATTTGCAAGGATTACACTACAAGTGTATTGAGCATGCAAGAGACAATCAAACCAAACCAAAACAGAGTTATACCATGTTAGAATAAGGCCCTACACATGCTAAGATGGAGCCAAAACATGCTAGAAAAACATGCTCCTTTGCAAAGCTATAAGTAGGATTATACTACGAGTACAAGAAGCATGCAAGGGGTGACCAAGAAAGTCAAAAATAGAGTTATGGAAGGCCTAAAAAGTCACAAAAATGAGCTCAAACAAAGCCTCAAGAAGATAGAAATGCATGCTCTTTTGGTTGGCCATCAACACAAGCCAACAAGAGTAGGGGAGGGGGGACAACCCCCTCCTATTTTCAACTTCATAACCACATTTCTACCACTAAAAATCCTCTGGATTTCAGTGGTGAAGAGACCAAACAAAGGTGATCCAAAGGCCTAAAAGAGATGGCTCAAAACAAGGCCAAATAAGGCACAAAGGGGGTAGACCACCCCCCAACACCAAAGAGGCCTTAAACAAACATGTTAAGCACTTCAAAAAAAGACTTTTTCAGTTGAAAGCAAGGCCTAAAAGAGTATGCAAGTGGGGCCAAAAGCTTAAGCAAAACAAGGTTTAAAAAGGGTAACAACTCACCCTTGAAGAACCACAGCAAACCAGCACTTCTGAGCCAAAGAAAACAAACTTTGAGAGTCCAAACAAGGTCCTCTAGTACCTCAGCAACAAGGCAATGGTGCTTTACTAGGTATTGTAGTGCAAAAGTGAAGACAAAACACACTTTTAAGCAATATATATATATATATATATGTATATATATATATATATAGAGAGAGAGAGAGAGAGAGAAATATACAGAGAGATATATATGTCTTTGTATATCAATTTTCAGAACCTCTGGAAAGGGAGAGGGGTCTCCATTCTTATAGAAAATCAATTCCTAAGCTTATTGGACAAGCTAAGGGCTTGGTTCAATCCCTCCATACACGTGTATAGATGATGAAATCTATGCTCACCAGCTGTTAAAGCTGGCACAAAAATATCTACAAAAGCAAATAAAAAGGCCTCGGCCAAAATGGGTGCCAACCGGCCAAAAAGAGTGCCGACCGGCGAACACTGATGGCCGATAGAGACAAAACATAGCCGATAAGCACAAGGCTTGGCCAATGGTTTGTAGGGAGGCCAACAAGTCACCCCCCTTCCCTCAGAAACAAAACCACAAGCTCTTGGTCCACAGCACAAAACAGATGAGTTGAGAGGTTCCAAGGCAAGACGCGTAGTCGAGACCTTCAGGAACTCAAAACGAACACGAATATAGATGATCATCGAGTGTTCAAACGATGACGTCCAAGTCTTGAGGACGGTCAAAAATGGGGTGTTTACACTTACTATGTGAAGCACGCAAGTATAGACTAATTCGCCCACTTTGAAACTCTTTGATTTCATGTTTGCTTTAAAAAGTGTTTGAATATGTGCCACTCGAAAAAATGAGCTTGCATGTACATTAATCAAATCATCCCAACTTAAGTGAAAAAACCTTCATCCATAGGCATTCAAAGAGTTTACTTCAAATAAGCATGTAGCCTCATGGTAAACATACTTGACATGGAAACACCAACATACATGCAATATGCTAAAGCAGGAAATGCTCACCTAGTACTCAACAGAGGCAAGCCAAAAGAAAGAAAATAGTTAGAAAAAAAATGCATAATCCTAAACAATGCAACATGACTAATGTAACGCATACAACATGCAAATAATAGGCTTGACTACTGGTATAGCATATGAGTCAATTCAAGGCATGTGATAAAACATGTATTCGAGTAAGGAATTTGAAATTGATATTGATTAGTATGATGAGCCAAACCTTTTTATGCATGCAAAATGAATGGATGCGAGTCATGGAAAATGCTAAGGAAAACATGATGCTATATGCTATCCATCATACGTGAGTAAATAAAAGGGAGAAATAATAGGGGTTGGAAGACATGCACAATATTACAATTTTGCCCTCTTGCAAGACGGTCCGAATAAATGTCCGAATTAAACTAACTATTACAAACACCAAATGAATTAATAAGCTAATTTAACTAATTGTTACAATTTGAATTAATCTAATTAATTACTTACAACATATTATGTGTGAAATCTAATTTGCACAGGAAACGAGGACCCACACATGCAACCAAGAATATCTTCCCAAAAACACCTATGTTCTACTGCCTGATTTTGTTCTGTCCGCACTCAGAAAATAATTCTGTTTTTGCCTCAGCTCCTGCTCTGTTTCGCAAGAAAAATGCCACTGTTTGCTCAACAAAAGGTGGTTGGCTGGATTCAAGGGGTGGCCGGCCAGCCACTAATTTTTGGTACTGCCCTGCTGCAACGGAATGGAAACAAAGCAAAAATAGAGTGTTTCCTAGGGATGTTTATTCTCTCTGCCTCTCCCTATCATGAAATCGGCTCACAAATCATCAATGGTTGTAAGGTTGTTGCATGATGATCTGTGAATCGATGGGACAAAGGCTCAATGAATGAAAAAAAAAAAAAGACCAACAAAATCTCCTCCCTATCATGGAGTTACCTTAAGGGAAGTGGTAAACATTGATTCTTGGATTATTATAATCACTAAAGGGTATGAAATGACTCAAGACTTAATGGGTTCAATATAACGTCCGATTGAATTTGACTTGATTTTATTCTCTTGCTTTACCTCTTTTACCAATTTTATTAGCCTCTTTTAGTATTACCTTTCCATTCTTTAATCATTTTGTCCAAACATGAGAGTTATGTCCATTAATGAAGAGAAGTGTCAAACAAGAAGTTGTCTTTTGCATGAGAAAGATGTAATGCCTTGGTAATGAACCTCCGAAGAGATTAAACTATTAAGCATGGAAGGTCTCTTTTGCAGGCCTTAAACAACCATCAATTGTTTGAAACAACGCTTAAACGAAAAGAAGAAAACCAAGAAAGGAGAGAGGTTGCAGAGGTGATTATTACAAGTATGAATACATGTATGAAAACTATGAAATGAAAGCTATCAACTCAAATAGGTTGGTGTCCAAGGCCTAAACCACCAAACCTATGAGGACTTACAACAATTCAAGCATACTATTCAAAGCATAAATGAAGTAAATACACTAAAATAGTCCAAAAAACAACAAAGCAGTGCTGGAATTACTTTGACAATGCTAAAAAAAAGTAAGCAAAAATGGGAAAGAATTAAAGCTAGTAAGCAAGCCAAAGGAAGGGTGGCTAACCCCTCCACCTTTTGGACCTTAAAATCACATGTTTTAGCCTCGTAAAACTCTGAAAATCAGTGGCCAAAAGTTGAGAAATAAGTAGGAAACACGTGGATAAAAGCTTATGGAATAAGGTTCAAAAAAGGGTGGTTAACCCCTCCACCTTTGGTAGCTTTAAATCACGAGTTTCAGCCCACCAAAAATAATTCAAAATAGAGTAAAAACAACAAGAAAAGGGAAGGAAGAGGTAGTGTAAAGATGGCCAAAGTTATACCTCTTCAAGAGGAGTTACTCTTTTGTTCACAAGCCAGAAGATATCCACTCTCAAGGGCTGAGATTTTAGCTCAAGAACCTCAGCAAGGAGACTCAAATTTTTAGTTTAGGAAGTGTATGTATAGTGTATGTATATTGCAAGATAGACAGGGAGAGTGCTTAGTAAGATTTGGGCTCTTCACAAATTTTCTAACCTAAAATCAAGAGAGGTGGGCTTGTATTTATAGAAAAACAACTTCTCATGTTGGAAATATCTATATAGAGACAGCTGGTGCAAGGCATGCACATAGGGGAGACAGTTGGCTATAAATATCTTCTTGTCGGGACACCTAGCTGACCGGCCACAAAAAGTGGCCAGGCAGTCCGAAAAAACTACTCTCAAGCCTGACTTCAAATGGGCATATCTCCTTCATCCAAACTTGGTTTCAGGTGATTCTTGAGTCTAAATTGAAGCCCCAAAAGTATACTTTCCAATGGTGGTGGTATGATATCTAAATTATAAGTTTAGAAAGAGATATGCCTAATTTAGTGAAGGCTACACAATTCTCTCTTAACGATTTGATGCTTAACCTTTTCCTAAACTAGTTTTCTTCCCACCCCTCCTATTTCCTTTAACTCCAAACCTATAAATAAGATATTTTTAAATATTTTTCAAAGGGTTCACCTCCCTTCCATTTATTTCCACTTTGTCTTTACTCAGTTTACAGAAAAGTGTAATATTTTAAACGAAATACGAGCCTCGGAACATCGTGGAAATATTTGGAAAAATATTTTGAAAAAGTAGGTTTTAAGGTTTAAAATAGTTTTGATCGAAATGGGGTGTAAAGTTGGGATCAGAAGCTCAAAAATCGAAGCCTTTTGCTAAAGATTCGAACGATTGCACATCGTAACATTTCATCATTGAGTGTTCAACTTGAGGCGCCCAAGTCTTATGGGCGATCAAAAATGGGGTGTCTACAGTGACGTGGTCTATACTTGTTTGCTTCACATAGTAATGTTATCATATTTATAACTAGAACATGAGCATAATGTTAATAAAACTCACATCATGACTTAGTAAAGGCCGATCTTTGATCGGGTGAGTGTGGTGCTCAATTCATGACATTCCCCTCTCATACCTAAGTTTCTGAATAGAGGCAAATTTGGTTATGATGGACAAGTGGCCTTTGGCATGTGTCACTAGTTTCCTAATTCTCCCAAAAGTATTAGGTGGCGACTCTGAAATTTGACAATGCAATCCGTTTTTGGCATCTCTTGCGATTAGTGGATTTTTCTAGAATTTGCCAGATTTAGTCTCTCATTTTCTTTTGTTTTACATTACACTCGTGAAACCAGATTCAGAACCACAGGAGTCCGAATTGTAGGGAATTACATCCGATGAGACTAAATCCCTCCGAGGAGCGCAAAAAACCAACTACATGGTGTAAATTAAGGCAAAGAATAGAGGTAAAAATGTAATTTTCTCAAAATAATATGGTAGGAAAACTTTGTGGATTCAAGTTAAAAAGAGAGAAAAACAACAATCACACACAAAGGAAACGAGGCCAGCTAGTCGCCATGGCACTGCCAGCCGGCCAACGGTGAGACCCAGAGTGGAGGTTTATAGAGAGAAAAAGTGAGAGGAAGCATGGATAGTTTTGTAATCTTGGTTAGAGGACCAAATTGAAACACTTTGTATACTTTAAATACTAAATTGACATGATTTATATATTAAGGACCAAAATAATACAAATATCTTATTTTAGGAACTATAAGAGTAAAATTTTGATTGAATTTCCATATTTACCCTTGAATTAAATTTAATGGTAGCTACAAATGGAATTCGGTTAGGGGAGGAAATCAAAATAATTTTTATACACTGGGAGCTAAACCAACACAATTTAAACAAAGAACCAAAATCACACAAACTCCATAGTTTAGAAACTAAAATAGTAACCATCTCAACCTTGGGAGACTTACACTTTTGGTGCTATGGTTTTTCTCGAGTCTAACTATCATAAAATTGAATAATTAATCATTATTTACTAATTCCAAAATATTATATGACATTAAATCACGTGGTGTTTTCAGGCATGATCCGACACTTCCAACAACAATTCATGGAATCAGTGAAAGATTGATTATCCAATTAGATTATCCTCCTTTTCACTTTTGTTTTGCAATAAATATCAAAATATATAATACCAATTATATGTTTATTTTGTATTATTAGTTATAGGATTAAAAAATTCACCAATTTTGTTGAATAAAATGTCCATTACAATCTAATCCGAATAATACAAATTACAACTAAATGTGAGAATGTGAATTCCATACATTGATAATCTCAATCCTATGTTACAATCTGTTCAATAAAAATGGCCCATAAAACTCACATTGATGCTGCAAATATTGTCCATGTTGATGCTGGAAAGGTTGTTTTAGTTGTGAATAGGTGAAAGATTTTATATTGGACTTTTCTCCTATATCAATTGATCCATTCAAATTGGTGTACTGTAGGGATATAGTCTTGAGTGATGACAACACATCAAGAGATGGTAAGAAGCTATTATTGAAAAAATTGACTTCCAAATCAAGTACCTCCAGCTTGCCTAACACATAGTCTCTCAAAACTTGCATAATCAATTTCCATTTCAAGTCACCACCATCCTCACAACTAAAACAACACGTAAAATTGACATGTAATCCATTTTATTTAAATAAAAATAAAAATAAAAATAGGTACTTTGCTTACTAAGAATCTTAAAAGACTTGTATTTGAAACCCAATTTTAAAGGATAGTGATCTACAAACATAATTTTTGTATTAAACTTAGATATAAAATTGTGTGGCCTGTCGTGGTCCTTTTATTACAAGACAAAACACGCAACATTGTGGCTCATAATTACAAAAATTTTATGTAAATATTCAAAAAAATTATAAATACCTTTACTGACACTACAAGAAAAGTGGTCTATAACGGCGCTTGAATCAAGACGTTTTAAAAAATGTTGTGGTATACTGAATAGTCAACACGCTTTTCAAGGCATCATGCTCGCTGTATTTAACTTAATAGACACGTAAACCCCATTCCAATTACAAAAGTAACACAAAATCTCTCTCATACACTTCTCTTCTTCATCGAACTCGATCTCTCTCTCTCACACAAATCGCAGATCCGAAATTGAACAAGAAAGTCGATCTAATCTGATCGAAATCCGAAGTCGATCTGATCTCTCTTGCATTTTGCTAGATCTATTCTTGCTCTAGCTTTTCTTCATCGAATTTAAACTCGATCTCTCTCGCAAATTGCAGATCCGAAATTGAACAAGAAAGTCTATCTAATCTGATCTCTCTCGCATTTTGTTAGATCTGCTGATTAACAAGGTTTCAAGCAAGTTGTTTGTGTTTTGTTTCTCAGTATCAAGTGTTAATCGGTGTTTGATTTCTTTGTAGGTGGCAATGAAATGTAGAGATCAGTTACATGAACTTGTAAAGGAAGAGATAGAGAAGAAGGATTCGAGTACGGAGGAGTGGAAGATCGTGATGGAGAGAAGCTTCAATCACATGGACAATGAGGTGATTGCATGGAATGACAGCGTTCTGCGCACCGAGAAATATCGATCCGTTGTTGAAGGATCTGAATGAGAAGAAGCAGAGCTTTGGGCGGAACGTGGTGTCACTGGCGGTGGAGCTCAAGAAGGTCTGAAGCCATCTCGCTTCACAGGAGCAGTCATTGGCTCTTCGAACCCTAACAAGACAGGCATGTGAATTTGTATATTTGTTTATATGTTTCTATGTATATTTTTTTGCATCTGTGTGTACTTTGGAAATAAAATCATTTCATTTCACCTTTTTGTTCTTCTCTGTAAAGTGATGTTCTTTGTGGGACCTTCTCTAATTTTGTGTATTTTTGGATTTTTTTTTTTTCCCTAGGCAGAGGCCAAAGCTAAGAAGATAGAGGAGGAGATGTATAGATTACAGGAGAGCTTAGAGGAGAGAAATGGGCAGCTTCAAGCATCAGCATCTACTGCTATTATTGTGTGTGCACATATATGTATACAATTGTATTGTCTATTGTGTCAATTTGGTTATTATAGTTTTAATTGCATCAATTCAGTGTATCAATTCACACACCATATCCTTCATCGTGATGTCAAGGTTAGTTACCTCTCTATGTGATTTATAATGTTTTAAGTGAAGTGTTATATCTCTGAAATCTCAATGGTTGTTCTGCACTGCTGATGTTTCACACTTGCTTTAGTGTTCGAATAAATTTCTGACAAAAGATCAGGACATAAGCCTAGGTAAATGAAGTCTTACCTTATTCCTGTCATTCTTGACTGCACCTTTGTAATTTTGTTAATGATAATTTTGTTTTATTTTATTAGAGGTATTAAAATATATTTGGTTGTAGGTGATTTTGGTCTTGCTAAGATGTTGACTTCCGATGATCCTGCTTCCTTTGTGAGTATTTAAAATCATTGTTTTAGTTTCATGTTTGTTCTTTTGTATAGTCTCATTGCTCTGATGTATCGGCTTCAATTGCAGGTGGTGGGAACTCCTAGTTATATGTGTCCTGAACTTCTCACTGATATACCTTATGGTTCAAAGTCAGATATCTGGTCTTTAGGTAAACTCCAAATCGTTTTTGAACTTTTCAGCTCATCTGTTCTAAATGTGTCCATTTCTTTGCTGGTCATTTATTACATGCCTAATTTGTGTTATTCAGGATGTTGCATATTGAAATGGCTACCCATATAGTGATCCCGGTTCTTCCACCTTTGGTTGTTGTATCCGAATTTGGTTTCGTGGATGTCAGTTGTGGTTTGTATCTTGTTTCCGTCCTTCAATACTTTGTATTTGAGTTATAGGATGTTTTGGGCAGGATTGTTTCAGGTTGGGTGTGATTGGGAGCAAATGGTTGCTGCCCAGAATTTTGGTCCTCCGCTCGAGCCAGCCTTTTGCCGCTCGAGCGAGCTCTGTGTTTTAGATCCTTCGCTTGAGCCAGGGTTCCTTCACTCGAGCGAGAGTTGAGTTTTGTGTCCGGTGGCTCGAGCGAGAAGTCCTTCGCTCGAGCTTACGTCTGCGTCCGGTTCTAGACCTGAGAGTTGCAATCCTTCGCTCGAGCGAGCGAGGACTATGTTTTGGAGTTCTTCGCTCGAGCGAGCTTTTCTTCGCTTGAGCATACTTCTGGGTTGTAGACCTGAAGCTTCGAATTGTTGGCTCGAGCGAGGCTTTCCACGCTCGAGCAAGGGTTCCTTGTGTCTGGTCGCTCGAGCGACCAATCCTTCGCTCGAGCAAGCCTGTGTTATATCAGTAGACAGCAGCGGGGAAACACTTCACTTTTTATCCTCTTTTGTTTTCAAAACCCTAGATCTATTCTCTCTCTCTCTCTATACACTTTCTCTCTAGGGTTTCATCTATTTTTAGTGTGTTTCTACCCTAAGTTCTTTGTAAGAAAGATAGAGGGTTGTGTGGGCTACGTTTTAATCTGAAAATTTGTGGATTTGGAGCACTTTGGATTTTCACCATCTTCTCCTTTGGTCTCTTCATTTCAAGGTGGGATACCCTACTCCATCTTATGAGTTTTGTCTTAAATTTTGGCCATTTTGATTAGTTGGTGATATTGGGTAATTTTGGGAAAAGTTAGGGTTGTTGTGTAATTTATAAAATAGGGGTTTTCAAATAATAAAACCCATATGTAGGTAAGACATTGAGAAATGGAATTATTGTTGTGTTATTGATGATAATGAACCTTAGGGTTGATATTGTGGATTAGAGAAAAATGCCCTAGTTATGTGATAAATTAATTGGTATAATTAACTTGGGGGAAATATGAAATTGAATTGGAAATTGTGAAATCGGGAAGTTATGGGATTGAATGGTGTAGTTGGATTAATTTATCACTCACCTACGTAAATGTTGATATCATATTTGTTTAATGCATTTATTTCTGTTTAGAAATAACTGCTTTGGGCTATCGGTGGAGGATAGTCTTGATTGTTGTAGACACTGTATGTTGATTAGGGAAAACTGAAACTAATCACATTGAAGACTCCTTTTTGGTTATTTTGTTATTTGGATATTACATGTAAATTCAAGCCAAGGGCTTAAAGTGTATTTGAGTTAGTACTCTCTTTTGTGACCAAGTGTTGGCTTGGAAAGTTGTAAGCCCATAGGACATTTACTTTTGTTGTCAACATGTAATATTTTTGTACTTGACTACTCTGATAAATGGAATGATGTTTTATTTTCTTATATCAATGCATGTCAATAATGTGGGTTTCTATGTATTATTTTGAGGGCGTTACAGCCCACAAAGTTGCTTTTAACACTTTTGTAAGTCATGGATTTGTCATTTGGATAGTTAAGGATTGATTCATTATGTAATAGGATTCAGACTATGGTATTGAATTTTAGATATTGCCAAGGATGAATAATAAGCAAAACAAATCAAGTCCTGTTTCTTGATTTTTTTATTACTAATGTTAGAATCAAATAAATGTTTGCTCTTTACTTGACAACATTTGCAATGTACTATAATTGTGTTTTGGGAAATGTGGATCATCTAAAATAGGAGACTTTTACTCTTTTTCTTTTCAACCTACATCTCACTAAGTCATAACTTTTGGGTTTTGTCTTCTGTAGGAAATTCCAATTCGGAATCCTGTATATCTCATGTTAGGTGCATCTTTTGGTTCAGCAGCAAAAGGAACTGGGCTCAAGGCTCTTGAGTTTTCTCTCTCCATTTATATTATATTTTCAATTCTCAAAAATTGTAGGATGGAAAAAGGAATTTAAAAATTTTTGAATCTTGAAACTTTGATGAAAAAAACAGGGAAAAAGAAAAGAAGAAAACAAATGTTTGTTTGATTGATTGTTAGCTAAGAAAATGTAGGGGCGGAAACAAACAAAACAAAACAAAGCAAATTGAAATTCTGAATATTGAAAGTTTGACAATGACTTTGTTTATGCATGCCTAATAGCCTTGATCAGCCAATTTTTTTCTTAGTGCTCTAATTTATGAAAACAAATTCTAATTATGTTTACAAATTATGTTTGCATTCAAACAGGAAAAAAAAATATAAAATAAAAATAAAAGTATAGCGATCCCGGGTTTACCCTTGTTGTACAGTGATCAGGACATGTGTCCGTGGATGTGGTAGTTGTTTATTATCTTGTTTGCATCTTCTTTACTTTGTCTATTGAGTTATAGGATGTGTTGGACAGGTTTGTTACAGGTTGGTTGTGTTTGGGAGCCTAGTATTGCTGCCCAGATTTTTGGACCTTCGCTCGAGCGAGGCGTTGGTCGCTCGAGCGAGAGTTGAGTTTGTGTCTGGTGGGTCGAGCCAGAGTGGCTTCGCTCGAGCGAGCGCTTGCACCTGGTTCTGGACCTGAGAGTTGTGTTTCTTGGCTCGAGCGAGTTTTTTTTGGCTCGAGCGGTCTGGTTTGCTCTTCGCTCGAGCGAGAGGTCTGTCGCTCGAGCGTGCTTCTGGTTGCAGACCTGAGGGTTCGAGTTGTTGGCTCGAGCGAGCGTTCTTTCGCTCGAGCGCACTTTTGAGTTTTTGGCTCGAGCAAGAGCTTCTTGGCTCGAGCGGGAGTTTCTGTGTCTGGTCGCTCGAGCGACCAAGTCTTCGCTCGAGCGAGAGTGTTTTATATCAGCGGACAGTAGCGATTTTGAACATCACTTTTTCACCTTTTCTTTTTATCAAACCCTAGATCCGAGACCCTCTCTCTCTACACTTTTACTCTCTCTAAGAATTGATCTCCCTAGAGTGTGAATCTAGCCTAGGGTCTTTGTTAAAAAGATAGAGGGCATTGAGAGCTTTGTTTTAATCTGAAAAAGTTTGGATTTGGAACACGTTGGTCTTCGAGTCTTCATCTCCTTTTTGGCTCAAACTTCGAGGTAGGGATATCCTACTCCTCTCTATGGATTTTGTCTTTAAATTTTGGTATTTTGAGATGTTGGGGTTGGTTTGGTAATTTTGTGAAAGTTTGGGAGTTTTGTGCAATTTTACAAAAGTTGGGATTTTATTCATAATAAACCTAGATGCATGTTTGGAATAGAGAAATGGCATAAATGTTAAATCATTGATGAAAATGGGACCTAAGGGTTGAAATGTTAATTATGGGAATTGACCTAATTACATTGTTTAATTAATTGGGATAATTAATTGTGAGAAATGAGGAAATGAAATATTGATTGAATATCCATTTGTGCATTTATTTTCTGTTTAGAAATAACTGTTTTGGGCTATCGGTGGAGGATAGTCGTGATTGTTGTAGACAATGCATGATGATTAGGCAAACTGAAACTAATCAATGAAGTGTATCATGGAACTTGACGGTTGATAGAATACATTAACTATATGTATTGAGTGATTGTATATAGAACCATTGTGTTTGTATACGTTATGTGTAGAGGAGGAGATGGGGAATGTACTCCGCGGTTTAGGGGAAGATAGGGGATGTACCTCTAAACCGGATAGTGTTGGGAGAAGATAGGGGATGAACTCCGTAGATACAGCTCATATGCTTGTCTAGAGAAGTGAAGATAGAGCTCATATGCTTATCTTTGTGAAGTGTGGATATAGCTTATATGCTTATCTGTGGATAATGTTGTTATACATATCTGTTGTAGAATGTGGATATAGCTTATTTGCTTATCTGAAAATGTGGATATTGTTGTTATACATATCTGTTGAGCATGTGGGTAGTGCTTATATGCCTATCTGTTGAAAAAGGGGAAATGAAAAGTAATTTGGACTTGTAAGTCATTTGACATAAATATGTGATTTATGTGATTGTATCAGTGTTGGCCATCTATCAATTGCTAATCTTTTAGTCATTGTTCATGGTTGGTTTAGTATATTTCTACTGGGCTGTGGCTCACCCTATATGGGAATATCATTTTCAGGTGCAGGAAGCATGCCACCTCCAAGGACATAGCTTGGGAGGCTAGTGGCGGACATAATGTTGTCGTTTTACTTTTTGATGTATTACATGTAAATACAAGCCAAGGGCTTAATGTGTATGAGTTAGTACTCTTTTGTTGTAACCAAGTGTTAACTTGGAAAGCTGTAAGCCTGTAGGGCATTTGCTTTTGTAGTTAACATGTAATACTTTTTGTAATGAAGTTCTGAGAAATGAAGGAATGTGGGACTTTTGAATATCAATGCATGTCTTATTTGTTGGCTTTAATGTTATTATTTTGAGGGCGTTACAAAAAGAATGACGGAGTACATTGTAATTCATATTTTGACTGATTCTTGGAACTCTCACAAAATTTACATGATCACATAGAAGTAACCTATAAGAAAATTTTCAATTATAGATTTCAATAGAAATATGCCTTCACCATTTACTTATTTTACTCTATTTCTTTCATTTTATAAATTTATTTATTCTATATAATTGCATTCATGTCCTTCAGAGAACATTGCATTCAATAGATAGTTGATGTTTTACCTATCATACTTCAACGATGGTTTCTGTTTTATCTTGGATTCTTCTACAAGTATGAATCAAAGCAAAATATTTGTGAATGCCTTTGTATCTTGCATAAGTTAATGTGTGCAGTCTTTATGATAGTAATTTCTAGTAATAGCATTTATAAACTCTGGTGGGCATTTTATTTGTTACCATAAATTGATAGTACTATTTTTGAACATATGCAGTAACAGGACATAAATTAGCCCATGGCAACATTGTGTACAAAAGGAACTGGAGTGTTTAGGAGTAAGTTTATGGCTTCTGTATTCTTTTATGCTGAATTTTGTATCTTGCTTGAACAAATTTAACAAATTCAATGTAGTTGTGAGAATTGAAAATATAATATAATAAAATAAAAATGTTGATGACAGAAATAAGAAATGCGAACCACAACCATTATGGATACCAGATGGGAGTGAAACGTTCAAATTAGAGGATTATCACAACTCTTTTAATCATTATTTGTTTCCTGCTCTAGCACAAAGCATCCAAATTATAGTCATCCATGTGAATTGTTTTTTCCTTATTGCTGCAAGTACGAAAACGCTCTCACCATTTCACCACCTCATGAGTCCTTTGTGGTATGCATAGAATTGTTTTCCTTACAATTATTCGGTTCCTACAGTAGTTTCTCATATTTTACTCCTTCTTCCCCACCTCTCTTTCTTTCTTTTTTCAGCTTGTTAAGATTCATTCTCCAATGCGATCTGATCCAAACCATGTTGTAAAGTGGGTACCTGACCGTAGCACTATTGTTGCTGCCAGGATTGCATCAGAAAAGTTATTAAGGTAACTGATCTTCATTTTGTTTTCTTTTCCTTTCAATTAGAGCCTTGCATAGTTTATCATTTGCTTGAACAATAACCACTCAAAGAGTTAGATAAAAATATTTTGTTTGATGTTTCTGATGATATCACTGACATCCCCTATAGCCCTATGGTTTTTGAAATATATTCTGAAATTTGAACTATCTCGAGGTTTGGGTGTCCGGCATCATTTTCATCTGCTATTTGAGAATGGGTCAATTTATATTGAAACAGTGAAACTTTTTGTTTGAATCTTATTTTAAGTGGAAATCTTATCATGAAGAGGAAAAAAAAAAAAAAAAAACCTTGATTAGGGAAGTCTATTACTAATGATTGAGAGGGTTTACTGTTTTTGTGATCTTTATGCTTCTCCAACATGTCATCACATAATTTTTTTGGAATCTGTCATTTTACTTGAACCTCAAGCTTTGCCCTCAGTCAAGCAAAGCTATGGAAACTTTAATTTGGTAAGGCAATCTGATGCTTGTAATAGGTATAATCAAAGTTTTCTTGAAATTTGTTGTACGATGATTATGTTTTTTGAGTATATGTTACCATGTAATGGAAAGAAGTATGGGTAATAAAGAAAGTTCATGGTAATTTTTTAGTGTTTGATTATTGATGAAACTGACCTTAAAGATCTTACTATACATGTTATTATTATGAAGGGGATTTATGTATTAGCTTTTTATCTCTTTATGATTTTGATGGTATTTATTGTTTTGTTCTAGATTTTCTTCAAAAATATTATAATTTACAACTGTTATTTATTTATGTGTAGGTCAAAAGGATAATTTTGCGGAGGAAAAGATCTGATTCTAGATGTAAGGATTTTAACAGGGCCAAAATTGAAATCTTGCTGGCAATTTTTTATTTTTTTATTTTTTGTAAAAGAATTTAAATATCCGAGTGTGTTGATTGGTGAATTTCAGATTTTTTTTGTTTTTTTTAAAGATTGGGTGAATCTTATAACTTAAATATGCTTTTGTGAACATGTACAGTTTAATCGTTCTTTGATATTGAATTTGATAGTTTTATCCACATTTATTTTTATTTTTTGTTAGGATGTGTTTTGTGAATGGAATGTAAATAACCAGCTCAGAGCATATTTTATATTAATTAAATTATGAAATAAGGTAAAAAGGTGGAGTTTTTGTTCAAAATGCCACTATATCCTGTGACATCAACAGTTATATTTAAGAGAATTATTTAAGAAGATTTAATAGTATACCGGCGTTTATGAAAAGTCACTATAAATTCAGCGACGTTTATTAAGCGCCTTATACCTATAGCGACGGCCGTATCATCTACGTAATATAAAAGCGCCGGTATAGTATTTTGGTGGCGCATTTGCCACTTATAGCGGCGTTTTTGAAATGCCGGTAAAAACGGTTTTTCCTGCGGTGTAAGATTTACTTAAAATATGGATTGTTCCCTGTGGTTTGAAAAATTACAAATACCCCTTATCAGAATTTTTTATTGAACATAATTAACTGAAAAAATAAAATTTCAATAAAATAAAATTTCACCCAACTTCTCAAAACCTGTAAAACAGTCAATAATATATATCATAACATAGACCACAATAGATGTTAATTTCTGGAAATATTGTCAAAAAGAAAACAAGAGAGTAGACTTGTTTGGTTGCTATTCTAGTAATCAAAAACCTTCATTCTCAAGCCAACCAGCAAATCCATTGTATGATAAGTCGAGACTTTGAAGTTCTTCAAATGGAAGAAACATGGAGGCATTCAAATACCTACCTCTAGTGTCCCAATAAGTAGAATTGAGTGAGAGTTGGATCACTCGCCCTGTTGTAGTGCTGCACTTGACTCTTTCCCATTCACAACAGTCAGTAGTCGCTTCACCCTTCCAAATCTCCTTCCTTGGATATATGCTATTGTGATTTTGGTGGTTAATGGAAGCTTTTAATTGTAGAAGAGCAACCCTCTCATGCTCCAAACACCCATAGCACTCACTAGCGAAAACCAACATTACCCACAACCACACCAACCTCATCTCTATAAACATGATGATACACCTATTTCTTCTTTGAATGTTTTGCACAAACTCAGAATTGCACGTTTAGCACCCAAGTGGTTTGAGTCTTTATAAAGGCGCTCAAAGCACCATGATACACTAGGCCCTCCCACTTATTGATTTGGCTAATAAAATTCAAATTGAGTATATTTATTACCATCAATTTTTTGCTTAAATTTCACTCTCATCATTCTTATTGCAATTGTCTTAATTTCAAACCAATTTTATTGCGAAGTTGAAATATATAATATAACTTTATTTATATGAACATGGAATTTTAAAAATTTTATAATAACAATTCAAAGATCAAAGTAAACCTACAAAGCAAAATTAAGAGATTCGTAATGTGAAAAGTACTATAAATATAAGAGCTAAAAACATCAAAATGAAACACTATCACTCCTAAATGTCAAAATAATGATTTGATGAAGTTATTTCAATTGATATCTTATATGCTTTTTATTTTTTATTTTTTATTTTTTTATGTGCAAAATAATAATAATAATAATAATAATAAAATTAAAAGGGTAATTGCATTTTTAATCTCTATATTTTGACTCAAATTTCACTTTAGTCCTTATAATTTCAAATTAAACAGTTTTTTTTATACACTTTAAATTCTGTTTCAATTTGGTCTTTCTGTCTAAATTTCTATTAATTTTTCTTGCATATATATATACCTTAAGAGACTAATAAATGTCCCAAAATCGTCAACTTCAACCTGCAAATTAAATAAGAAGACCAAATTAAAACTTTTGGGATAATCTAAATAAATGCATTTTTTGATTTTTTATGAAAAGGTATGCAGAAAAGTAGAGAGGTGATATGACTTAAAAAAGTTGAAAAGATAAAAAGTGTACTTATATTCAACACCCCAAACGAAGACAAAACTATTTAATTTAAAAATATAGGGATCAAAATGAAATTTGAATCAGACTATAAAAGTGAAAAGTGTAATTAACCTAAATAAAAAAAAAAAACATTTGGGAAAATTACAAAAAAAAAAAGAAAAAAACACCCATAATTTAACCCTCTTGTAACAAAATAGCTCATGAATCTTTAATAATATGCTTATATAACATTAGATGGAATGACCTCAATTTCCATCAATTTAATTCCCCTACTTTGTTCATTATAATAGGACAATAACAAATTTACTGTTAGTTTTTTTTTTTTTTTTTTTGGGAGGGGGGGGAAGGGGAGTGTTTATGATTTGTTGGTGGTAAGATATAATCTTCCAATGACTTTATCCCAATTATAAAGAGTTTATTCCAATGGAAAATTTTCAGGTTGATATGCTTCTGGGGGTTATTTACACTAAGAGCAAGTCCAATGGTGGATAGTTAAAATGAATAGCTAAAATTATAATTTTTGTGCAATGAATAGTGTAAAATAGTTATAGGATAGTAATGTTACACCAATGGTGAAATTGTTATTTTTTAGCAAAACAGAGCAGAACTTCCACCAAGTGGTCGACCACTTGGATATCCACCTAGTCGACCACCAGCCTCTCAAATTTGTTGCACTGAAAGCTTTAACTATAAGTAAAATTAGTGTCAAATTCTAACGCCTCAACCCTTTACATGTCATCAATATTGTTCACTTTGGGCCATGCCCACACGGATTTGTTCTTCCCAGTCGGTCACCCATCCAAGAACTACTCCAGTCTAAGTACGCTTAACTGGGGAGTTCTGCTAGGGATTTCACTACCCAGGAAAAGGCCTCGATGCTATATAAGGGTCCAGGTTTTTACTTTTATAGCCCAGAAACTCCCCCTCCATTCTCGATGTGGAACACCGGGACCTTACAATCCACCCTCTTAAGGCTGCACGTCCCCATGCAATAGCCTGCCAGCTCACAAGCCCGCGCCACATGCACCGAGAGACTCCATGGGCCCACACTCGGTACTCCGGAGAGTTGACTCTGATACCATTTGTAACGCTCCAATCTTTCACATGTCATCGATTTTGTCCGCTTTGGGCCACGCCTGCACGGATTTGTTATTCCTAGTGGGTCACCCATCCCAAAACTACTCCAGCCTAAGCATGCTTAACTGGAGAGTTCTGCTAGGGATTTCACCACCCAGGAAAAGGCCTCGATGCTATATAAGGGTCCAGGTTTTTACTTTTATAGCCCAAGAACTCCCCATCCATTCCCGATGTGGGACACCGGGACCTTACAATATTTTAGTGTGCTTAGGCTGGAGTAGTTCTGGGATGGGTGACCCACTAGGAAGAACAAATCCGTACGGACGTGGCCCAAAGTGGACAATATCGATGACATATGAAGGGTTGGGGCATTACAAATGGTATCAAAGCCGACTCTTGGTACCAGGTGTGGGCCCGTTGTGTCTCTCGGTGCATGTTGCGCGGGCTTGTGAGCTAGCAGGCTACTGCACGGGGACGTACAGCCTAAGAGAGGTGGATTGTAAGGTCCCAGTGTCCCACATCGGGAATGAAGGGGGAGTTCATGGGCTATAAAAGTAAAAACCTGGACCCTTATATATCATCGAGGCCTTTTCCCAGGTGGTGGAATCCCTAGAAGAACTCCCCAGTTAAGCGTGCTTAAGATGGAGTAGTTCTGGGATGAGTGACCCACTAAGAAGAGCAAATCTGTGCGAGCATGGCCCAAAAAGGACAATATCGATGACATGTGAAGGGTTGGGGCATTACACAAATTTGATGAAAGATATAACAAAGGTATAATTTAATAGCTCTGATAGCTCACTTGTAGATGAAAAAAGTGAACTTCATGCTATTTTATAGCAATAGCAACTCCAATGCCTCACCATTGGACTTGCTTTAAGAGCTCCTAAACTATTGAGAAGTATCATTTTGATTCTCTAAATTATTAAAGTGTAGAAATGAACCCCTAAACTATTGAGAAGTATCATTTTATCCTCTAAACAATAAAAACGTGCAAATGTCCTTAAAATCATAAAAACATACAAATTAAACCGCTAATAAAAGCGATCAAAGTGAAACACACTAATAGTTTAAGAAGTCTATTTGTACGTTTTTATCGTTTAGGGCGA
The DNA here is from genome assembly GCF_055761805.1 of Camellia sinensis. Lineage (NCBI taxonomy): Eukaryota > Viridiplantae > Streptophyta > Magnoliopsida > Ericales > Theaceae > Camellia > Camellia sinensis. Next base: position 119,438,430 of record NC_138971.1, on the reverse strand, counting down.
CAAAATGATACTTCTCAATAATTTAGGGGGTCCATTTTTATGCTTTTAAAGTTTAAGAGGTCAATGTAATATTTTTCAATAGTTTAGGAGATTTCTATGTAAATAACTCTGCTTCTTAAGGAAAATGGAACAACTGCAATTCTGGATTTCATTAACGTAGAGAATAATAAATTTAGTATGACTGTGATACTTCTTATCATAAACACTTTGTATTGTAATCTAACGAGCGGTTGGCATGTAACGCCCTCAAAATAATAACATTAAACCCATCAAACAAGACATTCATTAACATATGAAATAACCACATTCTTCTATTCATCAGAGTTTCATTACAAAAGTATTACATGTTAACAACAAAAGCAAAATGCCCTACGGGCTTACAGCTTTCCAAGTTAACACTTGGTTACAACAAAAGAGTACTAACTCATTTACACGTTAAGCCCTTGGCTTGAATTTTACATGTAATACATCAAAATAAAACGACATAAGTATGTCCACCTCTAGCCTCCCAAGCTATGTCCTTGGAGGTGGCATGCTACCTGTACCTAAAAATGATATTCCCATATAGGGTGAGCCACAGCCCAGTAGAAATACACTAAACCAACCATGAACAATGACTAAAAGATTAGCAATTGATAGATGGCCAACACTGATACATTCACATAAATTACACATTTATGTCATACGACTTATGAGTCCAAGTTACTTTTCATTTTTCCCTTTTTCAACAGATAAGCATGTTAGCTCTATCATTATCTCAACAGAAATGTATAAAAACTATATCCCATATTCACAGATAAGCATATAAGCTATATCCACATTCTCAACAAATATGTATAACAACAATATCCCATATTCACAGATAAGCATATAAGCTGTATCCACACTTCACAAAGATAAGCATATGAGCTCTATCTTCACTTCTCTAGACAAGCATATGAGCTGTATCTACGGAGTTCATCCCCTATCTTCTCCCAACACTATCCGGTTTAGAGGTATATCCCCTATCTTCCCCTAAACCGCGGAGTACATCCCCCATCTCCTCCTCTACACATAACGTATACAAACACATTGGTTCTATATACAATCACTCAATACATGCAGTTAATGTATTCTATCAACCGTCAAATTCCATGACACATTCTATTGATTAGTTTCCGTTTGCCTAATCATCATGCATTGTCTACAACAATCACGACTATCCTCCACCGATAGCCCAAAACAATTATTTCTAAACAGAAAATAAATGCACAAATGGATATTCAATCAACATTTCATTCCGATGAGTGATAGATAATTCAACTACACCCTTTAACCCTTTACATTCCCAATCTCAACAATTTCATTTCATTTCCTCATCTCTTACAATTAATTATCCCAATTAATCAATCAATGTAATTAGGTCATTTTCCATAATTAACATTACAACCCTTAGGTCCCATTTTCATCAATGATTCAACATTTATTCCATTTCTCTATGCCAAACATGCATATAGGTTTATTATGAATAAAACCCCAACTTTCATAAAATAACACAAAAGCCCCAAACTTTCACCAAATTACCAAACCAACCCCAACATCTCAAAATACTAAAATTTAAAGACAAAATCCATAGAGAGGAGTAGGATATCCCTACCTCAAATTCGGAGCTCCAAGGGAGAAGAAGACAAAACCCAACGTGCTCCAAATCTCGAAATTTTCAGATTAAAAAGTAGCCCTCGACGATCAACAACTTTTTTGTAAAGGCCAAAGATGAGCAAATCACTCCTACTAGATCGAAACCTAGAGAGAAGGTTGAGTTCTAGAGTGAGAGGCTCAACAATGGTGTTTTTGGAAAAGTAGGAGAGAGAAAAGAAAGTGAAAAACTGATTTGAAAAGTCAAAACACGGAACTTAAACCCAGTCGACCCGCTCGAGCGTCAAACACCCAGCTCGAGCGTCACTCACAGACTCCCGCTCGAGCGCCAACAATCCCGCTCGAGCGGCGAATACACACTCCCAGAACTTTTACAGAACCAGGCCATCGCTCGAGCTTCCAACTCCCCGCTCGAGCGGAACTCACACAACCCCGCTCGAGCGGCCAATACCACGCTCGAGCGTCCAACACTGCACAGAAAATACTGGATGGGTGCAATTCCCGCTCGAGCGCCAAAACCCCCGCTCGAGCGGACAGGTCAAAATCTGGGCAACTGGTTTTGGTTTCTAAACTCAACCAACCTGTAACAAACCTGCCCAACACATCCCATAACTCAAATACTAAGTAAAAAGGATGTAAACAAGATAATAAACAACTACCAACATCCACGGACACATGTCCGGATCACTGTATATCAAGGGTAAACCCGGGATCGCTATATGGCACACACAATGTGTGTGCATTTTAAATAAGTAAAAATAAAATAGAATATGTATCATATATATTGTGTTTGATTCTGGTGATAAAAGTCTTCTTTATTATACTATATATATATATATATATTCATAGTTCGAGTTTCATATCCATTATTTGTCTAACTTTTTTTTTTTTTTTAAATGACAAAATGAACACTTAGCATTAAACTGAAGGATGGCTTTAAGACACCAACTGAGGTGTTCCCTTTATTAATAGTATAGATAATAAGTAACTATTATTTAGAAATTAATAGATAATATTTGGGCATACTTTTTTTTTTCTTTCAATTAATAGGAGATTATTTATATGTATCAAGAAAATTACATTAAACTAGACAATCAACTTTATAAAAAAAATTGCAAAAACATCCATTCAAGTCCAATATCAACAATTACTAGAAAGGCCCATAATTAGGAATGAATAAACAGGTCAAACAAGACCCTCTAACAAAGGAATAAATAGCTCAATCTACCTTTTGCAATGATTGACCATCCTACCTATAATTTCAGAATGTACAAGATTGCCAACTCAGCTAACTCAATTGATTATGTGGACATATATAGCGATCCCGATTTTCCTTTCCTTTGATTATTGCATTCCGGACTTGGTTCCGTGGTTATGTTGTCTTATTCTCATTTACATCCTTTACTCTATGTATTTGAGTCTTGGGTTGTGTTGGGTGTGTTTCGAACAGGTTGGTTGAGCTTTAGTCCCATTCCTTGTTGCCCAGATTTTTGGTGGTCCGCTCGAGCGAGTCCCTTTGCGCTCAAGCGGAGTTTACACACTTTCAGCATTTTGTGCCTCTGCAAAACTTCTGCAGGTGCTTTTTTCACGCTCGAGCGTATTTCCTTGCGCTTGAGCGGGTCGCGCTCGAGCGGGTCGCGCTAGAGCGGGCCTCTTGGCGCTCGAGCGGGTGTGCAGTGTCTGTAAAAGTACTGGACAAGTGTAATCTACACTCGAGCGGATTTCCCTTTGCGCTCAAGCGGGTGTGTTTTGCAGCTGTGTCTTGACGCTCGAGCGAGTATTCTTGAGCTCGAGCGGGTCCAATTTTTGTGTTTGACGCTCGAGCGTCCTATTCTCCGCTCGAGCGGGTCATATGTATATCAGATCGTTGTTGGGCCATTTTAAATCACTTTTTCAATTTTCTCTCTCTCTCTAACTTTTTAAAACCCTAATTTTGACAGCCTCTCTCTCTACATTCTCTCTCTCTCTAAGAATCCATCTAGCTCTAGAGTGTTTCTACCTTAGTTCCTTTGTACAAAAGGTAGAGTTTGGCTTGGGCTATCTTTGGATCCACAAAGGTGTTGATTTGGAGCATCTTTGGGTTTCTTCATCTTCCCCTTTGGGCTTCAAACTTTGAGGTAGGGATAACTACTCATTTTTATGAGCTTTAACATAGATGTTGAGCTTTTTGTATAAATGGTTCGATTTGGAAAGTTAGGGTTTGTAATGTGTTATATTAGAAAGAGGGGTTTTGTTCTTTTGATTCAAACATATGTGTTTTAGGTCTAAGGAGGTTATTGATGTTGTTGTTAATATTTGGACCTTTGGGTCAATGTTGAGAAAAGGGTGAAAATGCCATGTTTGGGTATATTTGAGTCATTAGTGTAATTAATGACATTTATTATGGAAATATGAAATTGAGTTGGAAATAATGAAATTGGCTCATTATGTGGTAGAATGATGGAGTTGGATTCATTAATCACTCACTTTTGAAATTGTTGATAATTTATCTGTTGGTGCATTTATTATCTACTTAGAGATAACTGCTTTGAGCTATCGGTGGAGGATAGTCTTGATTGTTGTAGACACTGCATGATGATTAGATGAATTAAAACTAATCAATTTGAGTATGTCATTGAGTATGACGGTTGGAATAATACAACGAATTTATGTATTGATTGGTCATTATATATGATGAGTATTTGAATACATGGGTGCCGAATCCCGCGGATGAAATTTCTGTAAAATGGCCATTCAAAAATAATTACACATTGGTGCCGAATCCCGCGGACGTAATTTTCGTAAAATGGCAATTCGAATATAATTATACATGGGTGCCGAATCCCGCGGATGAAATGTCCGTAAAATGGATAATCTGAAAATATCTATACACGAGTGTCGAGTCCCGCGGATGAAATTTCCGTAAAATGGCCATAAGAACATAAATACACATAGGTGCCGAATCCCGCAGACGCAATTTCCGTAAAATGGCAGTTTGAAGTATTGTTGGCATAAGATGTAGTCTCACTTAAGTTGTTTGTCCAGGTTTTGAGCCATGTTTATCAGTTGAGTTTTTGTTAAGTGAAGGATTATGGAACTGGATTATACTGTATGTTGGTTTATATGAGTTAAACATTTATCAAGTGCTAATGTTTTAGTTATTGCTCATATTATGTTTAGCATATCTCTACTGGGCATTGGCTCACCCTATATGGGACATCATTTTCAGGTACAGGTGTTATGCCACCTCCAAGGACGTAGCTTGGGAGGCTTGAGGCTGTCAGACTTTTTTGTTGTTTTGTTGTATTACATGTATATCAAGCCAAGGGCTTATTTTGTGTTAAGTTAGTACTCTCCTTTTGTAACCAAGTGTTGACTTGGAAAGTTGTAAGCCTATAGGGCATTTACTTTTGTTGTCAACATGTAATACCTTTTGTAAGAATACTCTGATAATTGTAATATGAAATCTCTTCTATTTGTCGTAAATGTTGTGGAGAAGTAGTTCGGAAATACTCTTCGGATCCTGGGAGATGCTAGTGATCCTCAGCTAGTCACCTGAAAAGATACAAACACTCCAGTCGGGGGTGCCGGAATTAGCACTCCGATGGACAAGTTAGTTCAGATACTCAGGGTAGCTTTTTTACTAAGTTTTGTGAAGTGATTCTTACATACCTTTCTATAACTGTTGTTCCTGTATTTATACCTATTCTTTTTTATCCTCGGGGCCAGGGCCTACTTTTTAATCATTGTCCTTTCTTTTATTCGGCCCTAAGGACTTACACTTATTCGGCACATATATTATATTCGGCTCCCCACTCTCATAGGATATAGCCGATTAATATCAGTCTTCCAATGGTACGCACCATCTGATTTTTCCATGTATTCGGCCCCCACAATTACCCCCCGAACTCTCCATTAACGAAAGTTAATCGGCATGTTTGGTCTCGAATTGGAAAGGTTAAAATAGGTTAGGCGGCTTCGCGTACCCCAATATAGATGTCTGGATGCGCACACCTTTTCGTTCATCATTACGCTTTCCCGCCTCAATCGTGCGTCTTGCATTTATTATCATTTGAAATTTCAGTCCTTTCGAATGCACAGTTCATCGAGTATTCGAGACTCTTGGACTGCCAACAGATATCCCTTCTCTGACTCGCATTCTCTGCAACTCTTTTCCGTCTACCCTCGTCTCCCTTGCTCCTCGTAAGTCTTCTTCTTTTTTCTTTACAATCTTACTTTTTGTTTATTATTTTCATTTTGGTGAACCCTTTATTCCCCGTGAAAATGGCCAAACACTTGAAAGACCTCCTTTCTGAGGGTCGTGTCTCCGGATTCCGGCGACACTTTTCCATCCCCGACAATGTTCATCTATCTCTAGTGATAGACAACACTCTGGATATGGAGAGAGAGGATCAAAATTCGATCTTCTTTCCTCTCCTATCGATTGCAAAGGGCGGGGTCCGTTTTCCCCTACATCCATTCCTTAGGGCCGTCCTCCGCTATTGGGGTCGGATTCCTTCTCAGCCCAACGTGAACTTTTTTCGAATCGTAATGGGGATCGTAGAGTTGAACCGGTGCCTCAAGATCGATCTTGGGATTCCGACCATTTGGCACTGTTATGCTTTAGCCAAATCTTCTGGTCGGCTTGGGCAGTACTTTCTTAGGGCCAAGGATACTGACCATCATTTGGTAACCATGCTCGCCAGTTCTGGCAACCGTGTGGATGACGTAATGGTCATTATCCGAGGGAATTGGGAATTTGGCGAAGGCGAGAATCGCCTAGACCCTATTCCCAGACGGAGGGGTGAACCAGGTTGTCGTGTGTCTCCTTGTGTTTTACTGAACTTTTCTTTTACTCGGCTTTCCCCCTGTTTCTAACCCTTTGCCTTTGCAGGCAGTAATTTGAAAAAGATTCTGGTTTCTATCGACGACGCGATCTTTGCGCAGGTTGCAACTGCACTCGGATACTTCGGCCGTCCAAACTTACAGAAGCAAGGGAGAGCGGCCCACATACTTCTTCGATACAAGCCTACTTACACTACTTTTTCGGCCGCTGACAATATTCTAATTCCATCCGACGATCGACAGCTTGCGGCTCTTATCTTCCCTAGCTTCAAGAGTCTCAGACAAGTTGGTCTCAAAGCCTCTGACTCGGGGCAAGACGTCGAGCCGGTGGTAGAGGTAGTCGCCAAACCAGACAGAGAGTTCGCTGAGGAGGCCGAAGCCGCCCGTTCTGGACCTGCCTTGGTTGAGTCTTCCGAACCCGTTATTGAAGAGCCGGCTAAGATTGTTGCAGCCGAAACAGCGAAAGAGGTTAAACAACCGGTCATTGATGAACGGTTGATTCCGGAAGAGCGGGGCAAGAAGCGTAGCGCCGAGGGAGAGGCTTGTTCAGAAGATAGTCTTGCCGACAAAAGGCCTCGCTTAGAAGAATCGGACGTGGTTGTTCCTTTTATTGCTCAACCAAAGATTAGAGACACGCCGATTCCTTCGGACACATCCATCATTACCGACCCGGCGGTAGCCTTGAGCCTGGCGGCGTCAGTCTCCCTACCAGCTGATAAGGCATCCTTTCATGCCGTGCCGGATTTGGTGGCCATAGCCCTATCTGCGCAGTTGGCCCTTTTGGTAGGTGAACTTTGACTTGTTTTGATTTTGGTTGCCTATGGCATCTAACGATCCCAACTCGTTTTGCAGACGGTCGGCAAGATCGCTGACTTGGGCCGCTGCCTACACGATGCCCTTGACAGGATTGACCGTTTGCAGTCAAAAGTGGTCGATCAAAAGAGCAGGGCCGAGTTTGAGATGATGAGGGCCGCTATGGAGACTGCGCGAGCCGAAGCCGAAGTGGAAAGGGCTCAGGCTGCCGATCAGCACCATTCTGATGTCGAAGATAGAGGGAACGCGAGCAAAGAATCGCTTAGGCTAGCCGAGGAGGCGCTTAACAGGATGGAGACTGAGTTAGCAGAGTTGAAGGCGGCCAAGGAAAAGGTAGAATCTGAGGCTTCTGCCGCATTCGAAGCAGGAAAAGGCACCGCTTTCAAAGAATACGTAGATGAAGTCCCCAAGTTTGAGAATCGGGGGTTCAAACACGGGTGGCTCAAGGCCCTTGATGCCGCTGGGGTTACATTGGCCTTGCCAATTCCTTATGAGCAGGTGGACATTGAGCCACTTGAGTCTGACCCCGAGGATGGATCTGGGAGCCATTCGAATTTTATGAAATACTTTCCCTTTTAATTTATGTTTTTGTTTTTAGGACTTTTGTTGGTTCCGAGTAGTTTTCATGTATAAATTGGCTACTGTCTGTGCTCAATTTATTAATGAAAATTATCTTCTTGTTTCACTACTAATGCGCAGTTTGTGATGTTATGTTGGTGTAGAATGTTTGCCTTTCACTACTTTAGTTAGAATGACTACTATGTTGACCTTTCTATGATTGAATATCATGGCAATCTTATCATTCGTATGCCGAATAGTTCGTTGGTATTGTGCTGAAACGATTTATGGGCCGGCTGGGGCATTTAATCCGAATAGATTGATTAACCTACCCTTGCCCCCGGCGGTGCATGATCATTCGGGCGCCGGAGGAGACAAACTTAGTTTTGTTGTCGATTCATGGGCCGGTTGGGGCACCTAAGCCGAATAGATTGATTAATCTATCACGCCCTTGCCCCAGGCGGCACATGATCATTCTGAAGTCGATTCATGAGCCGACTGGGCACTTAAGCTGAATATATTGATAAATCTATCACGCCCTTGCCCCAGGCGGCGCATGATCATTCTAAAGTCGATTCATGAGCCGGCTGGGGCACCTAAGCTGAATAGATTGATTAATCTATCACGCCCTTGCCTCAGGCATGGCATGATCATTCTGAAGTCGATTCATGAGCCGACTGGGGCACTTAAGCCGAATATATTGATAAATCTATCACGTCCTTGCCCCAGGCGGCACATGATCATTCTGAAGTTGATTCATGAGCCGACTGGGGCACTTAAGCCGAATATATTGATAAATCTATCACGTCCTTGCCCCAGGCGGTGCATGATCATTCTGAAGTTGATTCTTGAGCCGGCTGGGGCACCTAAGCCGAATAGATTGATTAATCTATCACGCCCTTGCCCCAGGCGGTGTATGATCATTCGGGCACCGGCGAGTCTATCCAGTCGGCGATGGGCAATTAAGGTTTTCACAATTAATGAAATTGCCTCGAGGGTGCTGCCTCTGTAAAGGATAAATGATTAAGGGTACAACTTTTATGAATACAGTAAACAACTAACTCCAGCTTTTGAAGGTATCGTATGAATGTCGAACAGACTTTTCTTTAACAGCAGAGGGGAAGCGAAGACGCTAGCTGAGCTGGGTGGAGACATGCATCGAGGTGGTGACCCTTTGCGCACAAGGGATAAGAGTTCCAGGGATTGAGAGAGGCGTTAGTCTCCTCGACGTCGAAGCAGGTCGCCCAGGCGGGACAAGCAATCGCAGGGCAGATCCCCTTAACCTCGAGTCGAGAAGGGATCTGACTTGAATCCGTGCCCATTAAGCTTTGCGGTATTTGTGGGAAATAGACCCATGACAGAAGCGGACTCGATCATTCGGGACCCAAATGTAGCGGTCGAGTTTGCTCAACAAATTTTTCCTCTTGTGGTTCAGCAATCGATGGTAGGTCGTCAGGACAACGAAGTATTTCGCGAAGGCATTCACAGGGCGGTGAAGGGGCTTTACACTACCTATGAAATCGGCATGCGGTTGTGCGCTGCCCGCCGAGAGATGGAGAAAAAAGAGGAACGTATTCGAAGTTTGGAGGCTCGCGCGGAGGCGGCTGAACGCGAGTTAAGGAAGACCAAGGCGGCCCAGGCACAGCTCGCCGGGCACAGAAACCCAATCGTGGAAGAAAGGGTTACCAGTCGGCTCATCAGTTCCGCGCTTGCCGATCGTGAGATGGCGAGTATGTTCGCAATGGAGAACGCGAAGGGGAGGACCTATGAGAAAGGTTTTCATGACAGTCGAAAAGTTGGAATCGAAAAGACCAACGAAAAACTTGCCGAAGAAGTTTGCCGATGTGAAAATCGTGGATTTAGGCACAGTTGGATCAAGGCATCTCAAGCCGCAGAAGCTCTTCGAGGGTCGGGCATTGATTCGGCATCGCCACTCTACCACAGTAAGCATTTTCCGTTTTCTACTTTTGAAGTCGAGAAGAGTGAAGATGAGGGTGATGCCGTATAAGTATACTTATTATAAGGTTGAAACGCAGATCGCGTTCAAAACTATGTAATGTATTGCTTGTTTTATCGAATAAAAAAAATGTTCTATGATAAATATTTTGTTGCAGTTCGTATTTGGTATGTATGCATTTCGTTTTACTGTATATGTTTGAATGAATGTATAAACGTTGATCGGTAGGGTCGACCCATACGTGATAGCCGTTTATCCCTGAATGAGGCTATTGTAACTTGAGGAAGCTGAAAGCTAGTGGGTAGAGTGGCTGCGGCAAATTCAACTCGGCTCGGGGCCTAGATTTTTGGCCAGTGCACGTGCTTCAAAAAGTCGTTTGGATAACTACGCTGTGGTGAATGTCAACCGACGTTTTTCTCATAGAGTTTAGTGTTAGTGAAATTGCCTCGGGATTGGGGCCTCGAGATCGCTGCCGGTATTGAAAATAAAGGAGTGGGCGTTTCGCGCAGATAAACAATCACTCATGTGTGGTGGGATAAGTGGGGATGTTAGTTAGAGAGACTGGAGTTCAGCCGATCTTGGTGTTGCCATGGAGCGCAGCAGAGGACCCATCCGTATGGGAAGTAGGGCATCCAAAAGTTGGCATGAATCTTCAAGTCGTCGAAGTAGATCACCCCGAAAGGAAAGGCAACGACCGTTGGGTTTTTATCCTTCCTTGTCTTGGATCTTTGCCTTGACATTGTCAATGGTATCAGGGGAGGACTTAGGCACGGTTGGCTCAAGGCATTGCAAACTGCGGAGGACTTCCGGGTGACGGGAGTTGATTCGGCGCTGCCGTTTTACCAATGCGTCTTCTCCCTTTTTTAGCTTTTAAGTTTGGAAATGGGTATTGTAATTCTCAAATGCAAGTTACGTTTATGTAATAACTATGTGATTAAATAAAAATTGTAATGCTCAAATGCGGGTTGCGTTTATCCAACAACTGTTTGATCGAATAAAAAGCTTTATTTCGAACATTTGCGTCTTATTCTGAATTTTTTATATACTTAGTTAAGCACCTTATTTGCGATGTTGGCGAGTTTTTTTTTGTTCGTGCCAAAGGGTACTCCGAATCTGAAGGCTGAATCGGCACTTAGGTGTCATGCACCAAAGGGGCTCCGAATCCGGAGACTTACTTTGGCCAATCGTGATATCCACAAAGGGCACTCCGAATCCGGAGTCTTAGTTGGCCCTAAGGTGTCATGCACGAAAGAGGGCTCCGAATTCGGAGACTTTAATCGGCCCTAAGGTGTCATGCACCCAAGGGGGCTCCGAATCCGGAGACTTTAATCGGTCCTAAGGTGTCATGCACCCAAGGGGGCTCCGAATCCGGAGACTTAGTTTGGCCAATCATGATATCCACGAAGGACGCTCCGAATCCGGAGACTTTAATCGGCCCTAAGGTGTCATGCACCAAAGGGGGCTCCGAATCCGGAGACTTTAATCGGCCCTAAGGTGTCAGGCATCCAAGGGGGCTCCGAATTCGGAGACTTTAATCGGCCCTAAAGTGTCATGCACCTAAGGGGGCTCCGAATCCGGAGACAGTTTGGCCAATCGTGATATCCACGAAGAGCGCTTCGAATCTGGAGACTTTAATCGGCCCTAAGGTGTCATGCTCCAAAGGGGGCTCCGAATCCGGAGACTTTAATTAGCCCTAACATGTCATGCACCTAAGGGAGCTCCGAATCCGGAGACTTATTCAGCCCTAAGGTGTCAGGCACCAAAGGGGGCTCCGAATCCGGACACTTTAATCGGCCCTAAGGTGTCATGCACCCAAGGGGGCTCCGAATCCAGAGACAGTTTGGCCAATCGTGATATCCACGAAGGGCGCTCCGAATCCGGAGACTTTAATCGGCCCTAAGGTGTCATACTCCAAAGGGGGCTCCAAATCCGGAGACTTTAATCGGCCCTAAGTTGTCATGAACCCAAGGGGGCTCCGAATCCGGAGACTTATTCGGCCAGGTGTCATGCACCAAAGGGGGCTCCGAATCCGGAGACTTCAATCGGCCCTAAGGTGTCATGCACCCAAGGGAGCTCTAAATCCGGAGACTTAGTTTGGCCAATCGTGATATCCACAAAGGGCGCTCCAAATCCGGAGACTTTAATCGGCCGTAAGGTGTCGTGCACCAAAGGGGGCTCCGAATCCGGAGACTTTAATCGGCCCTAAGGTGTCGTGCACCCATGGGGGCTCCGAATTTGAAACTTAGTTTGGCCAATCGTGATATCCATGAAGGGCGCTCCAAATCCGGAGACTTTAATCAGCCCTAAGGTGTCGTGCACCCAAGGGGGCTCCGAATCCGGAGGCTTATTCGACCCTAAGGTGTACTGCACCAAAGGGGGCTCCGAATTTGGAGAATTATTCGGCCCTAAGGTGACATGCACCAAAGGGGGCTCCGAATCCGAAGACTTTAATCGGTCCTAAGGTGTCTTGAACCCAAGGGGGCTCCGAACTGGAGACTTATTCAGCCCTAAGGTGTCCTGCACCAAAGGGGGCTCCGAATCCGGAGACTTATTTGGCCCTAAGGTGTTATGCACCAAAAGGGGCTCCGAATCCGGAGACTTTAATCGGCCTTAAGGTGTCATGCACCCAAGGGAGCTCCGAATCCGGAGACTTAGTTTCGCCATTCGTGATATCCACGAAGGGCGCTCCGAATCCGAAGACTTTAATCGGACCTAAGGTGTCATGCACCCAAGGGGGCTCCGAATCCAGAGACTTTAATCAGCCCTAAGGTGTCATGCACCCAAGGGGGCTCCAAATCCGGAGACTTATTTCGCCCTAAGGTGTCATGCACCAAAGGGGGCTCCGAATCCGGAGACTTATTCGGCCCTAAGGTGTCATGCACCAAAAGGGGCTCCAAATCCAGAGACTTTAATCGGCCCTAAGGTGTCGTGCACCCAAGGGGGCTCCGAATCCCTAGACTTAGTTTGGCCAATCGTCATATCCACGAAGGGCGCTCCGAATCCAGAGACTTTAATCGGCCCTAAGGTGTCGTGCACCCAAGGGGGCTCCGAATTCGGAGACTTTAATGGGCCCTAAGGTGCCATGCACCCAAGGGGGCTCCGAATCAGGAGACTTAGTTTGGCCAATCGTGATATCCACGAAGGGCGCTCCGAATCCGGAGACTTTAATCAGCCCTAAGGTGTCGTGCACCCAAGGGGGCTCCGAATCCGGAGACTTATTCGGCCCTAAGGTGTCCTGCACCAAAGGGGGCTCCGAATCTGGAGAATTATTCGGCCCTAAGGTGTCATGCACCAAAGGGGGCTCCGAATCTGGAGACTTTAATCGGCCCTAAGGTGTCATGCACCCAAGGGGGCTCCGAATCTGGAGACTTATTCGACCCTAAGGTGTCATGCACCAAAAGGGGCTCCGAATCCGGAGACTTATTCGGCCCTAAGGTGTCATGCACCAAAAGGGGCTCCGAATCCGAAGACTTTAATCGGCCCTAAGGTGTCATGCACCCAAGGGGGCTCCGAATCCGGAGACTTAGTTTGGCCAATCGTGATATCCACGAAGGGCGCTCCGAATCCGAAGACTTTAATCGGACCTAAGGTGTCGTGCACCCAAGGGGGCTTCGAATCCGTAGACTTTAATCAGCCCTAAGGTTTCATGCACCCAAGGGAGCTCTAAATCCGGAGACTTATTTGGCCCTAAGGTGTCATGCACCAAAGGGGACTCCGAATCCGGAGACTTATTCGTCCCTAAGGTGTCATGTACCAAAGGGGGCTCCGAATCCGGAGACTTTAATCGGCCCTAAGGTGTCATGCACCCAAGGGGGCTCCGAATCCGGAGACTTGGTTTGGCCAATCGTTATATCCACGAAAGGCGCTCCGAATCTAGAGACTTTAATCGGCCCTAAGGTGTCGTGCACCCAAGGGGGCTCCGAATCCGGAGACTTTAATCGGCCCTAAGGTGTCGTGCACCCAAGGGGGCTCCGAATCCGGAGACTTAGTTTGGCCAATCGTGATATCCACGAAAGGCGCTCCGAATCCGGAGACTTTAGTCGGCCTTAAGATGTCATGCACCCAAGGGGTCTCCAAATCTGGAGACTTATTCGGCCCTAAGGTGTCATGCACCAAAGGGGGCTCTGAATCCGGAGACTAATTCGGCCCTAAGGTGTCATGCACTAAAAGGGGCTCCAAATCCGGAGACTTTAATCGGCCCTAAGGTGTCATGCACCCAAGGGGGCTCCGAATCCGGAGACTTAGTTTGGCCAATCGTGATATCCACGAAGGGCGCTCCGAATCCGAAGACTTTAATAGGACCTAAGGTGTCGTGCACCCAAGGGGGCTCCGAATCCGTAGACTTTAATCATACCTAAGGTGTCATGCACCCAAGGGGGCTCCAAATCCAGAGAATTATTTGGCCCTAAGGTGTCATACACCAAAGGGGGCTCCAAATCCGAAGACTTATTCGGCCCTAAGGTGTCATGCACCAAAGGGGGCTCCGAATCCGGAGACTTTAATTGGCCCTAAGGTGTCATGCACCCAAGGGGGCTCCGAATCCGGAGACTTGGTTTGGCCAATCGTGATATCCACGAAGGACGCTCCTAATCCAGAGACTTTAATCGGCCCTAAGGTGTCATGCACCCAAGAGAGCTTTGAGAAATGAATGGAGCCACGAAGAAAAATGGTTTGCATTGCAGGTGTGATATATATACAAGTATCAACGCCCATAGGTCAGGTCAGTAATAGGGTTTTCATTAAATCTCTGCTTGTGCCGATTGGGGGGAGCCACGGATCTCTTCAATGCCATGGGCTGTCGGGAAGCGCACAAGCTGATGATAAGTGCTTGGAACGACCTTCATAATATGTATCCAGGTTCGCCCCATGATGACATTATACGGCGAAGGGAGTTTGACGACCAGGAATTCTACTTCGACCGTTCTGGAGCGCGCTCGAACAGGTAGTATGATCTTCCCTAATGGGTATTCAGGATTGATATTAAAGCCGAACAATGGGTGAGGCGTCGGAGACAGATCTGACTCGTTGAGGCCGAGTTTGATGAAAGTTTGGTAATACATAACCTCCAAAGTACTCCCCGGGTCTATGAGAATGCATTCAATGGTGAACCGATTTATGCGTAATCTAATGACCAACGGATCGATGTGGGAAGCTGTTGTGCCGCTAAGATCGGAGTCATTGTTAGTAATTGTCAGAGCTTCTTTGGGCCATTCAGTCGGAATACGTTGCTTTTGGGGGATTGGATGCAATTGAATTGTGTGCACGGTTGGGGGTGCAGGCAGGCTGTAGATCATATGGATCACGCCAAGTGGAGGTGAGTCCTGCCTTAAGGCCGGTGCCGTGGTTGGCTTTCCCTTTCTCACGTACTGTTGTAGTCGGCTGTCTTGCACCAGTTCTTCCAGGTGATCTTTTAATGTGTAACAACTCTCCGTTTCGTGACCGTGATCTTTGTGATATTCGCACCGCCTATCCCTTAGCATGTCAGGCGTCCTCACCATCTTTGACGGCCATTTGAAGAATGGAAGGTGTTGGACTTTGGTCATTATTGCAGCGATTGGTTCTGACTACTCTATGTACTTCTTGTCGACACGCCTCAAGCGCCTGCTATCGACTTGCAGTTGTTCATTCGTCCGGTGGGAGCATTGATCGCTTGATCGGCAAGTATCCCGCCTTTTGTCTCGTTTAGCACGTTGCCGAGGCTCTGGGCTAGGAGGTGGTGCGGAACTTACTGGTTGAGCAATTTCAGGGGGGCCGTTTTGTTGGACATTTGGCCGGCTTTTATTCTCAAGGCATCATCTTCCACTTTGCAATACTCTTCAACATTCTTCATCAACGCCCAGACTATTTTAGGGGGTCTTCTGATCAAGGAACTGCGAAAAGGACTGTCAGGATGTAGTCCCATTTTGAAGGCGGTGATGGCCATGGAGTCGTTGCAAGGGTCGTCGACAAGGTTGAAGCACTCCCAATAGCGCCGAATACGCTCTGAGCGTTTCTCCTGACTGAATCTGCATAGCCCAGAGAGAGTCGACCTGTTTCGACTGCACCTCGTTGGTGATGAACCTAGCTCTGAAGGATTTCTGTAATTGATAGAAGCTTTTGATCGAGGCCAGCTCTAACTTGTAATACCACCTGACAGCTAATGGCCCCAGGCTGCTGGGGAATATTCGGCACATGAGGGCTTCGTTGTCTGCATGCAATGTCATGGCCTGCTTCTAGTGATGGATATGATCAGTGGGGTCTTATTTTCCATCGTAGAGAGTGAATGACGGAGCTTTGAACTTCTTAGGCAGGGTTGCCCTTGCAATCCGTCGGACAAAAGGATCGTGCTGGTCCTCTTCATCTGAACTGCTCCTCCTGCGCTTGTTCCTTGTATGTAGACTCTTTTTGGAGGAGTTAGAAGTTTCGGATTGTCCCTTCTTGTTGAGCTCTGTGGTTAATGAGTTGGAGTCGCTATCGGTATCCTTTGGTCGGGCTTGAGGTCGTTGTCCACCGGCCCTCAGAGGTCGTTCGGGATCTTGGCACATGGCTTCTCTCGATTTTGCGACTTCGAGGGCCAAATCTTGACGGAGACGTTCATTTTCAGCAATCATGTTCTCCAGCCTTTGTTCATTCTACTTTGCTTGTTCGGTGATCGCCTGCATTGTCTCTTGCGCTGAGGTTGTTGGTGAGTCGAAGTTCAAGGCGCGTCTTGCAGCGATGGTTTCTTTTCCGAGCATATTTGCTGGAGTGAGGTCATCTCCCTGTGCGGTCTTGTCAATGGCTGCCGGAGGATCTTCAGTCACGCCTGCCATGGATGTATTTGAGTATTCCCACAGACGGCGCTAATTGTGGAGAAGTAGTTCGGAAATACTCTTTGGATCCTGGGAGACGCTAGTGATCCTCAGCTAGTCACCTGAAAAGATAAACACTCCGGTCGGGGGTGCCGGAATTAGCGGAAGTCATTCTTACATACCTTTCTATAACCGTTGTTCCTGTATTTATACCTATTCATTTTTATCCTCGGGGTCAAGGCCTACTTTTTAATCATTGTCCTTTCTTTTATTCGGCACTAAGGACTTACACTTATTCGGCACATATATTATATTCAGCTCCCCACTCTCGTAGGATATAGCCGATTAATATCAGTCTTCCAATGGTATGCACCATCTGATTTTTCCATGTATTCGGCCCCCACAAATGTATGTTATGATGGGTTTATTTTTGAAGGCGTTACAACATAGTTGAAGTGGGTAACTATTCGGTAGTTTCAGAGTATTATACGGTATTGTTTACGTGATATTCTAAATCAATTACGCAATACAAAATTTTACGGATAGAACATACTGATTCATCTTTCTTAGGTACTTAGAAAACAAAATATTACTAGTTTAGTATATATTGTAATTTTTCAATGGCTGGAGTACTACCATGTAGACAATATCATGGTACTCTGAGTATATAATAATTTTCCTAAACGTTGTGGTTAATTAATTATATTTGATGATAGTTACATTTAAATAATGAGGATCACCAAAACTCCATGTGCATATGTTGTAATTATTAAATTGTTTGGATGGTAGTTACATTTAAATAATAATTTCATCAATCTTATATGATGATTTTATTATTAAATAATTATATGACATATTAATAATTACATGATACTATTACACTGAATTTTTACTTATAAAGATACCTCAAGTTAAAGAAAAGGATTCCATTTCATAAGCATTCCACATCTCAAATTTGTTTAACGTCAAACTCCTTATCACTCGTTGGTTCATGAAATTCAAATGAAAGGGTTGAATTGAATTGATTAAAACCGTCTATGAAATTAAAATGAAAGGGATAGACTTAATTGATTAAAGGATCACCCTCAAGCCATACCATACGATGAAAAATTATATATTTTATAGTTAATGAAAATGTGTATATATTTTATAATGTATAAAAATATTATATTTTTATAGTGTGAAAAATTATATCATTTTATATTTTATGTTATAAAATTTTAAGATATTATTATAAATTTATTTGTATCAATTGATAATTAAATAATACAATAATTGAAGTGGGTGGCAACTTGCCCCCTACGCCCCCTCTACTCGCACTCTTTGCCATTTCTTCTTCTCTGCCCAAGGCAGAGCAGACTCTTGACTTCCCTCATTATTTTTTTTTTCTTTTTCCTTTCATTTTTGGTGGCTCTCTGCTTCGTCTCTTTCTCTCCATTGTTGCTCAACCTTTGAGCTTCAAATGAGAGTCTTTAAAGTGAGATTTTGATGTAGGACAAGATTTTAAGAATTTTCATATTTCTAGATTTAATATTTTTTATTTATTATTTTATTAGGATTCTTGTAATTTAGTATAAATATTTTAGAATTATTAAGTTTGTTAATTTTATTAGTTTAGAATTAGATTTTGACTAGGATTTTAAAAAGTTTAGAATTTTAGTTTCCTGTTCTCTTAGGTTTTCTAATTTGTGTTGATTTAAGTTTCCTAATTTATAATTACTTTTTCTACAAGTATTAGGCTTAGTTTATTATAAATAGCTATGTAAGCCTCATGGCAAATACAACTTTTATTCATTGAATCAATAATATTAAGATATTTTCTCTTCCTTGTAGATTCAAGGTTCCATTTTTCTCGTGGATTCGAGAGCCTCTTTCGTCTACTATAATGATATCTAGTCCCCGTGTATTCCGCTGCGTCAAGTGGTATCAGAGCATGGATTCGCCTAACTCAATGACACAACACAAAGGAGCACACACAATTTCTATTGACATTGATCGTAGGGTAGAAGCCACATGGGATGCGATTGAGGAACAACGACTAGAGGTGCATAAACTTCGCAATGAGATTTGTAATCTACTTGCCGATTTGGGTCTAATCGTCAACCAAAGGCAAGCAATAGTTGACAACAATTGCGCCGGAGGATTTGCCTGAGGCCAACCTGTTAGCTTACGTTATTTTGCACAAATTTCATATTTTAACGGTTCAAGTAAGTTTTAAAAAGAAGATTTTTTTGATTGGTTGCTTGATCTTGAAAATTTCTTTGAATTCATGAAGATTCCTCATGAAAAGAATGTTATATTTGCATTCTACAAACTTGATAAAATTGCATTGAAGTAGTGGAAAGGATTACAAGATTATCAAGTTTGCAAAGGTAAAGACAAAATTCATTCGTGGTTAATAATGAAAAAGTTTTTAGCAACAAAATTTTACTTTCATGATCATGAAGATATATTGTCATATACAAATCAAGATACTTCCAAGGGGTCGGTAAAATTTTGCAATGAAATTGTAGTTGCGAAAGAAAAGAATTCGCATCCAAAGATTATTTGTGGTGAGATTGTTTGTAAAACTAATAAAGAAGATACAAAGCCTTGTTCGAGTGTTGATGATACATCAACACATGGTGATTTGAATATTGGAGAGAAAGTTTTACAAACAAATCATAAAAATATTGAGGAAGAATGAGATTTGATTAAGCCCAGTAACAAAGAGAAATTAGAAGAAGAGATAGTACAACCACTAAATACAACAAAGAAATTGGTTGATGCTACACTAGAAATTGCAAGGTTGATAATTGAATGATCAATTGAATCTGGGATGGTGCAACATCAAGAGAGCATGCAAGTTCTACATAAACTAAATTTAGTTAATTTTCTTGGTATGGAGCAATTTAATTTGATTTTCAATACTTGTCTAATTGATCTTGTCAACCAGTTGAAGTTTATAGAATAATTTTCAGAAAGAAATTTTTTCTACATACAACTTTTGGAATAGGGGCAAGCAACTGAAATATTCAAAATATCTCTTTATTTGGCGTGGAAGATGGCAAGCCTCTAATATGAACTCGAGGACGAGTTCTTTCAAAGAAGAGGAGTCTGATGTAGGACAAGATTTTAACAATTTTCATATTTTTAGTTTAATATTTTTGATATATTATTTTATTAGGATTCTTGTAATTTAGTATAAATATTTTAGAATTATTAGGTTTGTTAATTTTATTAGTTTGGAATTAGATTTTGACTAAGATTTTAAAAAGTTTAGAATTTTAGTTTCTTGTTCTCTTAGGTTTTCTAATTTGTGTTGATTTAAGTTTCCTAGTTTATAATTACTTTTTCTACAAGTATTATGTTTAGTTTATTATAAATAGTTATGTAAGCCTCATGGCAAAGACAATTTTTATTTATTCAATCAATAATATTAAGATATTTTCTTTTCCTTGTAGATTCAAGGTTCTATTTTCCTCATGGATTTGAGAGCCCCTTTCGTCTACTAGAACGATATCTAGTCCTCGTGTATTCCGTTGCGTCAGATTTTATAAAAGTCATGTAAATGAAATTTAAAGATCTCGTTGTACTCTTTGCAATGCTGATCTCGCATTCTTAATTCGGCAAGGTTTACCTTTCGGATTTGCTTCTTTTCATTATTTGAGATAGGGTTTTCTCCATATTATTGCTTTAACATTCATGTTAGGGTTATTTGGAAAAATATATTATGATAGGAGTTGAATCGTGTGTATATTGTTTATGATTATGATTGGTTATTTTATTTGTCAAAAACCAGGCTAAAATGTTATTCCATGTTTGATTTTGAATTTTATTTGAGAAAATCAGTTTATGTTCATGAACACATATAAGAACTATCAAGTTGGAATTAGAGAGTGATTTTGGGATTAAAAAAAAAAACTCTTAAGGGTGTTATGTTCATGACATTTGATGAATATTAATATATACATTGTCATCTTTGTTTATTTTTTTGTGGGAAGGAAAATATGAGATTTGAGCTTTTGAACTTGAAACTTTAAAAAGTGTACTCTTGGGTATATTTTTAAATTTTTGATGTAAATATCATGCTGATTAGTTGATTTTAGAAAAGTTGTGAAAGTGTTATTTGTAGACACTTTGGGAAAATTGGCTAGGCATGAAATATGGGTGTATTTGAGAGATGAGACATGTGAAGTTATGTTTGGTGTTATTAATTTGGAAAACGGTGAATATAATGAACTTAACAAATTTGATGAATTAAATCAGTTTGGTTAATAATTTAAATCCTTTGTAATTAAAATGGTGTTATTGGGTTTAATTCCTAACTTTTAATATGTAAGATTAAAAGTGATGAAATGACCATGTATGAGATTTGGAGAAATAAGCGAGATTAAGTTGATGAAGTATGGTATTTGGTCCCTAGTTTTACTAGTTGAGTTATGTTATTTTAATATTACCTCAAATTCATATATAAGATATTTGAATGGTTTTGGCGGTCTTTGACAAGAAAAGAAAAGAAAAGAAAAGAATGTGATTTCAGCTCGTATGGAGCAAATGTATGAGTTGGATTAAAACAAGAATGAGTTATCAAAACTTTTATTTTATTTATTTATTTTCCTTAGTTTAATTTGGAAAGTGAATACTCGTGTTATATGCTATAATTATAGTCAAGAGAAGAATTTGATATAATTGATTGAGTGTTGGAATATTCACTTATGTTTATTGAGAATTATGATTTAACTTGAAAATCCCGAGATTTTACTTGCATGAGAAAAATGGGAATTTGATTCTATTTGATGTTGGGATGGTGATGAGTTTTGGAAAGATTGTAATTACATTTCAGTGATAAAGTATGTGAGTTAGGAATTGATGAAACCTTGAGCCCGCTTTTGTGTTATATGTTATCGAACCTATTGTTTAGAAGTTTGGCTTTAAAAAGTGGAATATGGATTGTTTCCAAGTGTTGGGAATCATAGGGGATTTCAAGTTATGGTTGCATGTTGGATTGTATATTCATGTTGTTATCTTTTAATTAATGCATTAGAGATAACTGCTTTGGCTATCGGTAGAGGATAGTATTGATTGTTATATAAATTGCATAAGAATTAGGTGAATTGAAACTAATCTCTTGTTGGTTGTCATTGAATATGATTATGTTTTAAATACATTATATATATATGATTGTTTAGGAGGAGAAAGGGGATGTACTCCATTGTTTGGGAGAAGATAGGGGATGAACTCCATTGAAATGAAGTTGGCTTGTGTGTCCATGGTGAAAGTCCCGAAACCACGCGTATGCATGTGTGCTGATCTCGGAGACAAAATTTCTGTAAAATGGCAAATAGATGTATTTCTGTGATAGTTATATTCGCTAAAGACCTATCGAGCTGTATACCTAGTTTGGTTGATTGAATGAAATGGACATGACTAATGAATTGAGATAAAATAAATTGCAATATAAATTGAGCATGGCATCGCATTGGTTTTGAAAAGAATATCTGGTTGATATTGAAGTATGTTAATTTATTTAAGTTAACAAGTGTGGTTAATTAATTAAACTTGGAATTAAATAATAAAGTCATAAGGTTATGGCATGGTATGACTTTATATATATATATATATGTTTGGTATCACTGTATGGCTGGACCCGCATGTGTTTTAATGTTATAATATGAGATTGTTTGGTGAGGTAGTAGTTTGCTCACCCCTTACCTGTACATGTGTACAGGGAATGTTTTCGAACTTAAGGATCAAACAGCCGGTTTTACCTTAACATGGTTATAAAGCGGTGATGAGCCATAGAGCTTTTTAATTGTTTCTTTGGTTGAGTTTTATGCTTTGTAAAGGGCAACGCCCTCTTATTTATTGTAAGCCTCAGGGCATTTATTTTATTTGTATGTAAATGACACTGTTGTATAACGAGAGGAAGCATGTATATTTATTTATTCATCACTTCATCAAATGATGAATTATTATTTATAAATGGACTTAATTAATAAATATTGATAATGTTATCCGAGTAATAAAATACAGGGCGTCACAAAGCCAAGCCAAGCTTTGTGGTATGCCTTCCCTCAAGTAATATCTAAACACTGAAAATCTGACACCTCCAACAAGAGGTACAACTCAGGCAAGTTGGCTCGGTTGGAGGGTTGCCCAGGCCAAGTCCGAATTGTATTTAGAAGTGTCCAAGCCCGTCCATCAACCTGATAATCTGAACTCAGGTTAGCCGAATTGTCCGAATTTTCCAATTGAATAGATAAATAAATAAATAAAATTTAGACCAGGAATGATTCAATAACAATCATGTACTAAATAAAAAAGAAAAATAATTCATCTTCATCACACCCAAATAGAATTAAATAATAAAAGAGGGAAATTTTTAAACGATCCATTAAAAAATTAAAGCCTACCTACATTAAATTTTTCCCAAACTATATGCAAGTAAACCATTACAACTATAAAAATGATCTTTTTTTTATAGTTCTACCTGCAAATCCAATAAAACAAGCAGAGTAGACAACTTTATCAAGAGTTTTAGAGAGAGAAGCTGAGGGATATAGTATGGAATCCAACTTAACACTCTTTTTTTGGGGGGAGGGGAAGGGGGAAGAAAAAAATACAAGTTAAGGTCAAGTTTGGGAAGACTAAAAAAGTGTACTTTTTTTTCTTTTTGGACTAAAAAATTGAGGTTGAAAATATGGATGTTTGGGTTAAATTTTTTACTTTTTATTGAAAAATGTGTAATAAAAAATTGTAAAAATTGATTTGTAAGGAAAAATTTGAATTGGGAGTTGTGCAGCCGTAATTGTTAACTTTTGGTGAATAGTATTAACTTTTTAGCTTTTTAAGTAACTTTTTGACTTTTTAACTTTTTTGAATCTTCCCAAACTTGCCCTAAATCTTCAAAAGGATATATCAGATGCTTCATGATCTTGTTCGCAAATCTCAAGAGAAATGAGGGATCATTTGGGTGAAGTTGAAAGCTTGAACTTCAATGGTGGTCAAAGAGAGAGAGAGGGAAATGACAGCAATGAGGAAAAGGTGGTGGTGGTCCTCTGCCCAAGAGAAGAGAAAGTGAAAGCAAAGGGAATAGCCCCATGTGGTCTCTGTGTCCAAGAGAGAACAAATTGAAAGCAAACGAGACATGCCCACACTTATATATTATATAATTTTTATAATATATAAAATGAACACGGGTTTGAATTGCTCAAGTTACAAACAAAATTTGTCTAGGCCGGGTTCAAATAACAATTCGAGCATCAAAAATTTATTGTCGCTCAAGTCTTAAAAAAAAATTTGAGTTAGGCACGGATTACTCAAATTGAATCCGATCAAGTTGCACCCCTAATCCTACTACCATTATTTAATATATATATATATACATATTATACATAATAAAATAATAAATATAAAAACAAAAAATAAACAAATGTGGGTGCCGACGCAACCCACTTCACAATTTATATATATAATAATAAAAAGAAAACAAAAAGGAAAAAAATATAATAAAACAAAAAGAAAAGCAATAGCAAGAGAACGGAGGAGGAGGGTGGGAGACAACTTCCTCAAATAATTATTTACATATTGTAAATTATTATATTATTTTTATTTTTATTTTTTTTAAAAAAATTGCCTATAAACAACACAAAATTAGATGAGAAGAATACAAAAATTCACCTTTTGAGTAAATGATAAATTTTTTGATTATCAAATTATCTTTCTAATACCCTCAGGATTATAAAATATGTTTTGATAAAATCACAAGTTCAAATTTTAACTTTAATGAAATTAGAAGATAATATATCCGTGAAGAAAACAAAATCGATGGACTCTCTCTCAATTTTTTAATTTTTCTTTTTTTCTCTTTTCCTCTCTTTGAATACAATTTCTCTCACCTTTTTTTTCCTTTCCGAACCAAATTTACCTCTTCCACGTTTCTTTACCTCTTTCTTTTCCATAACTTTTTTCTCTTTTTCGTTTTGAAAAGATTTTTTTTTTTTTTTTTCTCTCTACCTCTGATTTCTCCTTCTTTTTTTTTTCTTTTAATAAACTTCTTTTTTTTTTTTTTTCCAAACTGAGTGGAGTGCCCCTTTTATAGTTGGTGAATTACTCAATAAAATCCCATGACAACATGGCCATCCCACGAGATTCAAAAACCATGCGGCCATCCACGAGGTTTTTCAAAACATGTGGCCATCCCACGTGTGTGGGAGCTAATTTTCTTAAAATTGCTCTGTTTTTGGATTTTGGCCAGAAATTTCTTTTTAACGGATGTAAAATAATTTGATTGAAATGGGTGTAAGGTTAGAATTAAAACTTAAATTTGATTTTTTTGTAGAGAAATTCATAAACTAACATATTTTAATTTTCATCATCGAATGTTCGAAAGAAAACGTCCAAGTCTTAAGATCGGTCAAATTGGAGTCTCTACAGATGGGTTTCTTCGTGGAATCCATTATAGTTTTATTTCAATGATCCTAATTGTTTATTTTGTAAGATTTTTAATGTATATTATTCATGCAAAAAAAATTAATTTGAATCGTAATTTATAATATTTTTATTTTATCACTTTTGTTTTTTGAAAAAAAAAACAAGTATGTTTTTTTTGAATAAACCATTTATTTTTTTCAAAACAAACACAGTAAAAAAATATTACGATTATCAAATCGACTTAAATATTTTTAATAAATAATATATACAAATAACCTACAAAATAAATAATTTAAATTATTAAAATAAAACTCATAATAAACTCCATAAATTAAGACAGAACCCATAATAAATTTCATAAATACATATCAAATTGTCTCAAATTTATATGGAAAATGTTTGGTGGCCGCAAATTTTATGACTTAAATGGCCCGAAAATACCAAAATGAGTCATTTTAACATTTTCGAAATTATTTTATACCCAAAACGACATTGTTTTAATATTTACGAACTATTTAAACCACAGAATTTATAATCACCAATTATTACCCAATTTATATTTATAAAATTTATAAAAAACCTACTGAGACAACGCGGTTTCAACAACCGTGGTCCCGGCCAGTGGACCATATTTCTTCCCGGCGTCTCATTAATTATTGTCCCGGTAGATTTCCAACATCCGTAGGCCACCCCCTTATTTATCTCTTCTGCACCTTTACTTCAGTCTCTCTCTCTCTCTCTCTCTCTCACACACTTCGTCTCTCTCTCTCTCTCACACACTTCGTCTCTCTCTTATGGTGTCACAACGTTTCTTCTCTCGCATTTGCGCCTCTTTCTCTTGATCCATCTCTCTCTATGAAACCCTGACGATCAAAGAAAAAATGTGTTCACTCTCTCTCTATTAACTCTAGCGAAGACTTCAACACGACCTTTTGGCAGTGAAAGCCATGGGCAGCAGTATCTCCCAACCAAATCCACTTGACAACCACCACCACAAAGCTACCACCGCCACAAACAACGATTACTACCACGTTGGAGATCCTGCGCTCGCTAACGTGATTGGTCGAGATCTTATTTACATGAAAGAGGCCATGGTAAAGGTTCAGAAGTATGTAGATCGTATGAATGTCCAAATCGACCAGGCCAGTCAGAAATTTGAGCAGCTCAAAACAGGAGGAGGAGAAGAACTTAGTGAACTGAAAGTGGCAGTCAAGAAACTGAAATCCCAAATTCCATCAAAGCTGATTATGAAAACCGATTACGATGATGATTCCAAACCACGTCAGAATCCATGGTTTGATGGATCCATTAACCGTAGCATCAACAACTACGAAGTCGATATCAACAAGGCCGGCCATTCGCAGAGCTTGTACAAGGTGCCAAAGTTCGATCATATCAAGGAATCTTTCGATGCCCTCCGAGACAAACTAAAAAATTGTTTGAAATGTTTCTTGATGTTCCCAGAAATGGTTGTTATAAAGAAAAGGGTTATGATTTACTGGTGGATTGGAGAGGGACTTGTATCCGCAACAGTCTCAACCTCACCGGGCAGAGAAATTGTGTTGGTGAAGACGGCAGAGGAATTTAGCAATGAGTTATTGGATGAGTTTACTACAAAGGGCTTTATCGAGCCTATCCACAAAAATCGTGGCTTGGCCGTCGATAGCTACAGAATGCACCCTTCCAATCATTCTGCGTTAAACCAGTTTTGCCTTAAAGTAGTGTGTTCTATGGATACGAATAATCGAATTTATACTCCATCTGCTTTGCATGAATGCTTCCTCAATGTTGATGAGGCCATTATTGATGACAGGTTTGAATGGTTTTCCAAGTTCATCTATTTCAGAATTGTTTACTTGGGAAGGTGGCAAAACTCGGTCACTCGTCACATTGAAGTCACAGATACCAAAATTCTCAATGCACTCAAGAATATGAAACGGGTAAGATTTCTTAGCCTTCGAGGAATTTCTTTGATTACAGAGCTTTCTCAGTGTATTTCACAGATGACTAATCTCCGGATCCTAGATCTCAAAGCTTGTCACAATCTTGAGGTTGTTCCCGATTGGATTGGCTTACTTAAGAATTTGACACACTTAGACATATCTGAGTGTTACTTTTTAAATCACATGCCCAAGGGCCTTGGTTCACTATCAGAACTCGAAGTTCTTAAGGGATTTATCATTGGTGATTCCGAGGATAAAAACTCATGTACTATCGATGATTTGACAAAACTATCAAAGTTGAGAAAATTAAGCCTACACACCAATATGAAAGAATTCCCAACAAGTAAGCAGCTCCGTTATTTACAAAGATTAAAAACTTTACAAAAGTTAAAAATATCCTGGAGAGGATGCGTTTTACAAGGCAAAACAGACAACACACCTAAGCAAGCACAACCACAACCACATCCACGTGCCAATCTAACAAGAGCACTGATAGGATCGTTCACCGAGCAGCATGATTTGGAACTTCCTATCCATATGGAACTTCCTTCATCATTACAAAAACTAGAGCTTGAGTGTTTCCCCAAAATGGTTACACCCAGTTGGTTGTCATCTGGCAATCTGAAGAACTTGAAGAAACTCCACATTAGAGGAGGACTATTGTGTAATCTAGACCAAATAGCAACTACCACAATTGAGATGTTGCAATTGAAGTACTTGAGTGACTTCCAAATGCAGTGGATGGACCTTAGGAGATTATTTCCCAAGTTGATCTACTTCGAGAAAGTAGAATGTCCCGGTCTCATTTATTTCCCATGTGATGAGCATGGTGTTTGGATGAACGGAGCAAAACACGCAAAATCAAGAAATGGCATTGTGAATTTGAGGTAAGTTCTACCATTTCACTATATGACAAATTGATGTCTTTGAAGGTAGTTGTAATTTCCTTCTCTCAAGAAAGACTAGCTACTAATTCATTTGTTGAATCAAATGTATGCCATGGCTTCAAGGTCATTTGTCAAGGCTTCTTTACAAATTTTCAATAAAGTTTTATTTGGTATTAAAAAACATTATAACGTTTCTTGTATGCTACCTGCTGGGGGTTATACTGACGAAAGGTAAAGTAAAACTAAGATATCTTCATTATTATTTAATAAGAGATTACAAGTCATATTTATATACCAGTACAGGTAACAAACTAACAAACTAATTAACCAAACCACACTTCTAACTAACTACACATCATGTAACTAAGTAACTAACTAAAGCTGTTACAATCTAACTAAATCAGTTACAATCTGTTAAAGAATGTTGTTTACAGCTGCATCACATGACACTTGATGAACAGCACATTACACTGAATGATTACACGGAATGAACCTCCTCTTGGACCTCTTCCTTATCAGGCCCCCTCAAGCTGAGAGGGGGAAGACCAACACGAAGCTTGGAAGTGAGAAAAGAAAATCTGGCAGTGGACAGAGATTTGGTGAAGATGTCAGCCAATTGATCCAAAGAAGGGACATATTTGAGACAGAACTGGCGACGAGCAACCTTTTCACGAATGAAATGACAGTCCACTTCAATGTGTTTAGAGCGGCTGTGAAAGACCGGATTAGCAGCCAAGGACAAGGCAGACATGTTGTCACACCAAAGAACAGGTGGAGATGGTTGAGGAATGTGAAAATCAACAAGAAGCATTTGCAACCAAGTGAGTTCTGCAGTAGTGTGTGCTAAGGACCGATATTCAGCCTCGGTTGAGGAGCAAGACACAGTGGACTGTTTCTTGGAGGACCAAGAGATAAGATTAGAACCTAAGAACACATAGTAACCAGAGGTGGAACGTCTGTCGGTGGCATTCCCAGCCCAACTAGAGTCAGAGTAGGCTGTGAGATGAAAAGAACCAGGAGCAAAGAGAAGACCATGAGAAATGGAGCCTTTAATGTATCGTAAGATACGTTTAACAGCAGAGAAATGTGCCACAGTAGGGGCATGCATATGTTGGCAGGCTTGGTTGACAGCATAAGAGAGCTCAGGACGAGTTATAGTAAGATACTGAAGGGCACCCACAAGGCTGCGATAGAGAAAAGGTTGGGAGAATGGGAAAGAATCAGCAGCAGTAAGAGAAGGTTTAGCTGATGTAGGGGTAGCACAAGGCTTGCAGGTTGTCATGCCAGCTTTAAGAAGAAGCTCCAAGGCATATTTCTGCTGGGAGAGAAAGAAGCCTTGAGTAGTGGACTGAACAGAAATACCTAAGAAATAAGAAATATCCCCTAAATCTTTCAGGGAAAAAACATTGTGCATTTGAGTTAATAAGGAATGAAGGTAGGACTGATCAGAACCAGTAAGAAGAATGTCATCGACATAGATAAGAAGAAAGGTAATGGATGAAGAGGTAGAATGAATGAAGAGAGAAGAATCACAACGACTCTGAAGAAAACCTTTAGAGAGAAGAAAGGAGGAGAAAGTAGAGTACCAAGCTCGAGGAGCCTGTTTCAAACCATAAAGAGCCTTGTGAAGTTTGCAAACAAGGGTAGGCTGAGAAGGATCCACAAAACTAGGAGGCTGTTCCATGTAAACGTCTTCATCCAACTTGCCATGTAAAAAGGCATTAGATATGTCAAGTTGTTTTAGAGGCCAATGATGATGAAGAGCTAAAGAGATAAAAATGCGAATTGTGGGTTGCTTGGCCACAGGGCTAAAGGTATCATGAAAGTCAATACCATGTTGCTGATGAAAACCTTTAGCAACAAGTCGGGCTTTGTGCTGAGCAACTGAGCCATTAGAATTCTTTTTAACTTTGAAGACCCATTTACACCCTATAGCTTGCTTAGAAGGGGGTAGAGAAACAAGAGACCATGTGCCTTGATGTTGAAGAGCAGCATATTCATCAAACATGGCTTGGAGCCAGACTAGAGAGTCAAGAGCAGATTGATAAGAGAGGGGCTCAATATCAGGAGAAGGAGAGGAGCCAGCAGGAGAAGTGAGAATAGAAGAGAAACAAGTAAAATGAGATTTGGATCGGGTTTGCATAGGATGAGAATTGAGAGCAGCAGGAGGAGGAAGAGGTAAAACAACAGAAATAGAATTAATAGGAATAGATGGAGAGGAAGGAGCAGAATGAGACAAGGCAGAGGAAGGCTGTGCAGATATAGGCTGTGCAAATTGGGCAGGAGGTGCCAGATCAGAAGACTGGGGTTGTGAAGAGTACTGTGGTTGGACAGATGGAGATGCTGGCTGGGAAGAGAACTGAGCCTGGACAGATGTAGACTGTGGCTGTGTAGATATAGGCTGAACACTAGACTTTGAAGCCAGAGCAGACTGAGAATAACTATGCTGAGGAGAGGGTGACCAAAAGAAATCCTGTAAAAGAGGAAGAGAAGAAACAGAAGGAGAAGAGGAAAAAAGAAACTCATGTTCATGAAAAGTAACATGTCTAGATAAATGAATGTGACCAGTCTGAGGATCTAAACATCTATAGCCCTTAACACTAGGATGATAACCTAGAAAAACACAAGGAGTCGACTTAGGTGCCAACTTATGAGAAGCATAAGGTTTAAGCCAGGGGAAACAAAGACAACCAAAGACTTTTAGTAGAGAGTAATCAGGAGAAGTATGATACAACAACTCAAAAGGAGAGCAATTATTAAGAGAAACACTAGGTAAACGATTGATCAAATAGGTGGCAGCAGCGATGGCATCAAACCAATAAAGAAGAGGCATAGAGGACTGATGAAGAAGAGAAATAGCAGTTTCAGTGAGATGTAAGTGCTTCCTCTCAGCCACTCCATTTTGAGAGGGAGTATGTGGACAGGAAAACTGATGGTGAATGCCATGAGTGTGAAGATAATGTTGAAGAGGATGATTCTTGTATTCACCACCGCCATCACTACGAAAAATTTTGAGAGGAAAACCAAACTGTTTTTCCACAAAAGATTTGACTTCCATAAATTTGGCACACACTTTACTTTTATAAACAAGAGGACAAAGCCAAGTGAATCTGGTAAAATCATCAATGAACAACACATAGTATTTGTAAGGAGAAGCAGATTTATTAAAGGGACCCCATACATCACTGTGAATCAAAGCCAGTGGATTAGTTACAGTGGAATTAGACAATGTAAAAGGTAGCCTATGACATTTGGCTACAGAGCAATGTACACAAGAAAAGGTACTTTTATTGGAAGCTACAGACAAAGGTAATTTGTGCTTAAGCAAATGAAACTTAAGAGTAGAAGGATGGCCTAATCTCTGATGCCAAATGTCAGTAGAATCAGCAGAAGTAACTGAACTACTGTAGGCATGTGAAGAAACAGTGGTTGGAGTGTGGAATTGATATAGTCCATTGGCATAAAAACCTTTATGGAGTATGGCCTTGGAAAGCTTGTCCTGAATAGTAAAAGAAGAATGATCAAATGTGATAGAGCAGTTATTATCTTTAGTCAAGTGATGCACAGAGACAAGCTTAGAGTTAATAGAAGGTACATGCAAAACTTTGTTTAGTTTGAAAGAATGGTGAGGAGTGGGTAGTTTACCTTGACCTGTATGAGTGATAGGAAGGAAGAGCCATTACCAATAGTGACTTGATTACCAGCAGTGTAGGGTTGAATGGAGTTAAGTTGATGAAGATCATTAGTGATATGATCAGAAGCAGCTGAGTCCAAAAACCAGGGAGAACAAGAACCATTGTCCTCAGTTAAAGAGGTAGCATATGCCTTTGATTGCTGAGACTGGTATGGCTGAGAGTGAGACTGATATGGCTTTGATTGCTGGGATGGAGACACTTGTGAAGACTGAAATTGAGTATCTAGTCTATGCCAACAGTCAAGAGCTATGTGATTAGCTTTACCACAGATTTGGCACACAATGCCAAATTGTCCCCTTCCTTGAGATCTGCCATGAGAGGATCTTCCTGAATAGAATCGACGAGTGCCTCTATGAGAACCTCTAGAATCACCACGAGAAGAACCTCTGTTTTGATGATAAGAGTTAAATCCTCTAGAAATACTAGAAGCAGCATGAGTGTCTGTCACAGTTGCATAAGCAACAGTTAGATCAAAACTGTGTTTTAATTTTCCTTCAATGTGAATAGCTTCTGAACAAAGTAGAGCAGAGAGATCCTCCATAGAAATGGACTCTGCACGAGTTCGAATAGCCACTTTAACTACATCATATTCAGAAGGCAATCCATTCAATGTAAGAAGAACAATATCCTCATCTTCCACAAATGATGAAGCAACACGTAACTAATCAACAATACTTTTGATTTTGCTCAAATACACCTCCATTGAATCTGATTCCTTTGAAATAGAACTCAATTTGTTCTTTAACTGGTGGATATGAGACCTAGAGAGAGAGGTAAAGCGTTTATCAAGAAATTGCCAGACCTGAGCACTGGTGTGAAGATGTAACACAGAAGTGAAAATCGCAGGAGAGAGAGTAGCAGTGATGCAGTTGAGTAGATGCGCATCAATCATCTTCCATCTAACAGCTTCTGGATTTTGAATTTCCATTCCGGCAGACTGTCGTATTGTGTCAACAGGACACTTCTTTGAGCCATCAACAATGGCGAGGAGATCTGTTGCTCGAAGTACATTCTGTATTTAATTCTTCCAAACAACAAAATTCGAGCCATCCAGCTTCACTATTACAAGAGAACTGAGATTCGATAGCAGTAGATTGAGATTGGAAGGAATAGCAGAGGACCCCGTAGATGAAGCTTGAGAATTGCTCGCGAGAGCTTCTTGGTGCTCTGATACCATGACGAAAGGTAAAGTAAAACTAAGATATCTTCATTATTATTTAATAAGAGATTACAAGTCATATTTATATACCAGTACAGGTAACAAACTAACAAACTAATTAAACTAACCACACTTCTAACTAACTACACATCATGTAACTAAGTAACTAACTAAAGCTGTTACAATCTAACTAAATCAGCTACAATCTGTTAAAGAATGTTGTTTACAGCTGCAGCACATGACACTTGATGAACAACACATTACACTGAATGATTACACGGAATGAACCTCCTCTTGGACCCCTTCCTTATCATATACTACATGAGTTCAAAACTTCAAAATTTAGCATTTCTCTAATCAGTACATTGGAAACTTGCAGTGAGTTACATGAGAAAAAGACAATTTTTTTACTTTGTTTTTGGAAAGCGAAAAAGGTGAGGCATAGGAGTATATGGTGTAGAGACCCTAATATTTTTTTTTTTGTAATTACACTTGAAACCCTGAGCCTTAGGTTAATAGCATTTTAGCCCTAGTTCCGTAAAAGTCTGCGTAAGGGCCCAAGTAAAGAATAAATTTTCCGTGTGTTACCATAATTAAATCATAGAACACTACTTTATGATTGAAACTATCCTAAAACTTGGTTTTATTTATTTTACCTCATAATTTCTAAATTAATTCACGCATTTTATTTTTATTTCTATTTTTTTTTTGTTTTTAGTGTTCTTTCATTTATTATTTATTTGAATAGAATACAATTGTTTATTTGAATATATACATAGTTTATATATATATATATATATATATATAATATGTTGGTGGAAAAATTGATTGGATGACAACAAACCAAAAATAAAATAAATAAAATAAAAAAAAAACAAATATCTAGATATTTAGTTCACTTAGCCATTAAGCTACCTTATACTCTATAAATTTTGAGTTTGTCCAATTTCACTCCCACGTTTTTGAATAGCCCAAGGAGAGGGTGAGAGAGGGAGAGTTGGCTCAAGGGAAGTAGAGAAGTAAGAAGAAGAAAAAAAAAGAAGAGAAAAAGAAGGAATTCTTAAAGGTAAGAACATACCTCTCCCTTAATTTCTCCAATCCTTTCATCAACTCATTCTATTGTCTAGTATGGCTCTTGTGTTACAAATTAATGGTAAATAGGGTTTTTGGTGTGTGTGAAAGTACGGCTATGATATAGTGTCATTGTCTTACAAATTTGTGAAATTAGGCACTGCTGCAACTTCTCTAATTTAAAAGAAATATCAAATTTATCTAATTCTCAAATCCGAATTTATCGTAGAATATTTTATGTGTTTAGAGCTCGTGACAAATTTTATTAGCTCTTAATTGTGTGTTTTTAGGGCTTGGATAATTTGTTGAAAAATCTGGTCCTGAGTCTCTGAAAAACAGTCCACTTTTAGAAATTTTATAAAATTCTAGAAAAATCATCTCATGTTGGCTCTTCTTTCAAAATTTAGAACTTTGAGTCCTCTTTCCAACAGATTTTATTTGAGTGAAAACCGTCGGGTAGATTGAGAGAAAAGCTAGTTTTCCCAAAGGGTGACAAATCTGGACAGGTTTTCGAATATAGTTTGTAGATGAATTTTTGGGAGGGGCTGTGCAACTTCTGAAAATTGGAACTAAAAATAGACAGATTGAATACTGTTTATGTGCAATTTCAGCCCCTAATTTGACCTAGAAGTATTTTTACCAAAGCGTTCTTTTTAGCCCTGCAGAACCGAACAGTGCTGGAAATTGTGTTCTATTATGTTAATTGTCTCTAAGTGTTTCAAAGCATTTCTAATGTTGTTTTCTTGCCTTACTATACTTATAAATGATGATCATGGACTATATTTCCTCTCGTATGTTTTTCTCATACTCTTTTATATGACCGAATTACCGAATGTGACTAATTTACCTAGCAAAAGATCTAATAAACGGGAAGTGATAAAGGGCTGGCAATGGGTGACGTTCATCTTAGTGTTTTAGAACAATTTTATACATATGCATGACATGAATTATGATGGGATTAATACTAAATGAGTTAAGTCTTGTGTAAGCATTTTGAGCGAGCCCCTAGGTTGACACGGACATATTCAGACTCTATGCGGTGGTTTCAGGGTGTAAGCGAGCCCTTTGGTATGGTATGTGCAAGGTGTAAGCGACCCCTAGGCACGATTTGGGGTGTAAGCGAGCCCACTTGTTTGGCCGTCCCTTTTGAGGTCCATCGATGTCGCTAACCGGTAAGTAACAGGGAAGTGGGCATGGGTGGTAAGGTCTGCAAAGCAGCAAAAGGGGGAGTTCTGAGTAGTCCGGTGTTTAATCTTGTGGTTGGGTAGAAGGATCTCTTTGGGGGATTCTAGATGCCTAGTCTAACTACTAATTCATAAAACCTTAACGTAAGTATGTTATGTTACCTGATTTGTTTTGTATATGATTGATTGATTGATAGAAGATATAGGGGTGTGTGTGTTTTTACTGGGCATTCCAAGCTCATGGCGTGTTATGCCAGGTGAAGTAGCAGCTTACGATGGGGAAGGTTATTTCGAAGACAATCAAGATGAAGTTTTAGAGCCGTGGTTCACTTGAAAATTTGGACTAGTAGTTTGTTTTTGTTTTCTCTCTCCTTTTATCTTTTGGTTTGACAGTGTTTTGTAAACCTCTAGTAGAACTCAAATCAGTTATTTATGTTATAACTCTGCTTATATGTGTATATTAAAATATTGTGGTTATCTCTTTTGTTTGAGTTGCACTTTATATATTTCTCTTGTGGTCTCAAATTTTGGGGCGTGACATATGGTATAATGATTTATCCCCTTAATTTTGTTTCTCTAATTTTATCTTTAATGATGTGAAATTAGGAAGGTTAAAGATGAGAGAGAGAGAGAGAGAGAGAGAGAGAGAGAGAGAGAGAGAGAGGAGTATTGGATTGCTTCATATAAGAGTGGGCAACATCATTAAAGGTGGAATTAGGACCAAATTAGGAAATGTAGCACCACTCATATCTATATTAATCTTGAAAACTTTTTTCATAACTTTTTTTATTGAATTATTTACACAAAGACATTGTAAACTATTGAGAAGTATCACTTTGACTAAATTATAAAATCATACAAATGGATCTCCTAAATTATTGACATGTTTCACTTTGACTCTTTCTATTACTGCACCGTAAGTTAAACCAAACTTCTAAATATTTTTAGACGAAAATACCATTCACACTCTATATATTTTCAATTTCATTATTATTATTTGTTTTATTTTTTTTAATATAAGCATTAATCCATTATTATTTTTTTAATATTCTTGATAAATGTATTTTTACAGAAAGAATATTTAAAAATAATAATAAAACCAAAAAAATGAGAAAAATTGAAAAGAAGTATTGTTGGGTGTGTTATATAGAGTGTTAAAGAGTATTTTCGTCTCAAAAATGAGAATGCAGTAACAGATGGGATCAAAGTGAAACACGCTAATAATTTAGGAGATCTATTTGTATGCGTTTATAGTTTAGGAAATTAAAATGATATTTCACAATAATTTAATAAATCTCCATGTAAATAACCCTTTTTTATTTCAAAACCACCTTTTATTTTAAGCACACACAGGATTCTATAATTGCCTATTACAATGCACACTTTTTAGTATATTTATTCTATTATATAAAACGTATATTTAAATTGGTTTGAGCCACTATCAAGTTTTTTACTTTTTCAAGAATACCCTTCTCGCTCAATAATTGTCACCTCTTTCCACCCAATAGCTATCACATGTAACAACTGTTAAAATGACTTTATTTTTTCCTTCATTGAACGGTTTAAAACTACTTATTGATTTTCCTTAATTTTCAACCTATCCAAAAATTTAAATATAAAATTACAAATCTAACGTGTTTGCACTCACCTTTAGTATATATAACTAAAAACGTACTTTTTGTTTCAATTCAATTTCCACATTTACCTTAACTTTAACGCCATAGATTAACAGAGTTAGGTGACCAAATTAAAATATTTTTCACAATTTAAACATTGTTAATAAAAATGACACAAATCACATACATAAGAGACTAGAAATGTTATTAGACATAGCTTATATTGATCAATGTTTGATGAGTTGTAGGTATCCATGTGCAAGGTAAGACTTGTCTTTTTTTCTTCTTTTTCTCTCTATTTTTATTAGGAACAAGAAGAAACATAATAAACAAAGGATTAAAACATTACAAACATTATTAGCCACTTAATGTCCATAATCAGAAAACACATGTAGCAATTTGTTGCATAATCAACATTTAGTGCCTAAACAAACAACAAACTATCTATCTGGATATCAACCTCCATGTAACCTCTTTACATGCACCGCCTTAAACAATTTGGATGGTATTGTAGAGCATCACTTGGCTTCCCATCCATCAATCACTTGCAAATCTCTAACTTTCACTCAAAGCATAAAATTAAGAATTAAGATCATTAATCAAGGCCAATATATCACTAGGCATAAGATCAACATTTTTAAAATGAAAAAAAAAAAAGAAACTTGTTTCTCCCAAAGGGTGATCACCAATATATCCAAAAAAAAAAAAAAAAAAAAAACACCATTCCTTGAAAGAACTAGGCTTCCACTATCAAAATCAAAGTCCAAACTAGATCCCAATACATGTTTAGAGAAGTCCAATTTCAACTTCTTGTTTGCACATTAACAACTTTTAATTGAAAAAGCACGATGAATGGCCTTCCAAAGAAAGAATAAAACCTTAGGAAGGATCTTCAATGACTTGATTCTATACCAAACTTTCTTCAAGTGAGGGTTTAACTTATTGAAGTAGTGAATTTCTCATTAAGAGCCATAAATAACAAAAAAGCATATTCGACAGAGTAATTTCTACTCTCAGTCATACCCTAAACAAGTTTGGCCTCTGTTGACAAGAGGTTAAAAGTTAATTTTTTGACTTTTAACCTCTTTTCGATCACATTACCTCTCTACTTTTTACAGATTTTTTCCAAAAAAAAACAAAAAATAAAAAAAAAGTCAAAAAAATAACTTTTAACCTACTTCTCAAAACAACCATTTGTCCTCTATAGGAAGAGTTGGGAAGTGGATGGCAAGGATTCTCAGCACAACAACTTAAGGGAAAAGAACTCAAATAAAAGACTCCCTCCACGAATTGAGTATTAATTAATTAATTAAAATGTCCATATGGTACTACAAGAAATTACACTT
The DNA here is from genome assembly GCF_055761805.1 of Camellia sinensis. Classification (NCBI taxonomy): domain Eukaryota; kingdom Viridiplantae; phylum Streptophyta; class Magnoliopsida; order Ericales; family Theaceae; genus Camellia; species Camellia sinensis. The sequence continues at coordinate 119,400,557 of NC_138971.1, read as the reverse complement.
TTGGCGACTAAATTTTTAGTCACCAAAGGTTATTTTTTAGTCGGCAAAAGTCAATGGCGACTAAAGTTATTCGTCGCCCCATTGGTCGTCAAAGCCTAGTCGGCAATAGTCAACAGCGACTAAATTTACATTGGTCGCTAATTATCTTATCTTTGGCTACTAAAACGGATTTAGTTGCCAAACATGACGTTTTGGCGACCAAATATTTAGTCGTCAAAAGTAATTAAATCAAAATGAAATTCTCTTTCAACGACTAAAATATTTAGTCACTAAAACATTTTAGTCGCTAATAATCTTATCTTTGGCTACTAAAACGAACTTAGTCGCCAAACATAACGTTTTGGTGACCAATTATTTAGTCGTCAAAGGTAATTAAATCAAAATGGAATTCTCTTCCAGCGACTAAAATATTTAGTCGCTAATAAGTGCTGAGATTTTTGGCTACTAAAATGGACTTAGTCGCCAAACATAATGTTTTGGTGACCAATTATTTAGTCATCAAAAGTAATTAAATCAAAATGAAATTCTCTTTCAGCGATTAAAATATTTAGTCGCTAAAACATTTTAGTCGCTAATAATAATACATTTACCGACTAACAATTTTAGTCACTAATAATAATACATTTAGTGACCAAAATATTTAGTCACGGTTAGTTTTCACGGTGAAACATTTTAGTCGCCAAAAGATTAGATATTTTCCTTTCATGGTAATTTACGACCAAACATTTTAGTCGCCAAAGGATGCCATGTTCTTTTGTGACTAAAATCTTTAGTCGACAAAAGTTTCTTCCCTCATCTTGATTTATTTTAGCTACTAACGATTTGGTCGCCAAAAGTCTTTTGTTTCTTTTTACAACTAAATATTTAGTCATGAAAAACCTTTGCTTGCATTTTTGGCTACCAAAATATTTAGTCACCAAAAAATTTGTAATTTTTTTAATTAATTTCTCAACCACCTATATTTATTCCATTATCAATACAATCTGTACCCTATGTATAAATAAAATTATCCATATACTGAAAAAATTAGCAACTATTCCACAACATGCACACATTTCACTTTCAACCATCAAAAAAATTCATTTTTAATATCAAATTAATATTTCCAATAAAAATTCCATACAAACCAAGTATAATCCAATCTCAAAAATATAATTCCCTACATAACATAGGATTAAACAAAATTAATATCCAATTGTTAATTTGTACCACCAAAAAACTAATTTGTACCACACCAAAAGGTAATCTATACCATGCCAAAAAAGTAATCTGTACCACATCAAAAGGTAATCTGTACCGCATAAAAAATTAATATGTACCACGTCAAATTCAGTCTGTTGTACCACGCCATAAAACTAATATGTACGAAGAGTACTAATTTGTAGACTAAAAACAATGTCTTTCTTACATATCAAAAAAAGTTGTACACTGCAATTCCACGCCAAAAACCATCTATTCAAATAAAATTAATCATTAGTATTGACTACATTTTGGCATATTTAAAATTATTAAAAAATATGACAATAAAACTCGAATATAATTAATACTAGTGTATTCACAGAACAAAACTCGAATATAATTAATACTAGCGTACGCCCGTGCATGAAAGCATGGTGTAATTCATAACCCATATCTAGATTAATTAGTGGGTGAAACTCTGTTGGCCTCTATTATCCCGGCAAAGTTTCCAAATCCAAAAACCCAATATCTAGCTTTCAAAAAATGTAAGGTTATTTCATCTAGTTCTCAAAGACAGTGGAAACAAACAAATAATTAGAAATTCATAAGACATGGATTATTAGTTCAACTATTAGTGTCATGTGCAAATTCAATCGTCTAGGAACACTCTGTTCTCTCAACAACCATAAAAATTAAATCATACATAGATTATCAATGAAAAACTCAAAATCAGGAATGGGTAAGAACAACTTACTTAGTAAACAGATCAACTACCAAGCAAATTATCAAACATTTTAGCACTCACATTACAACCACAGAAATAGCCTCTCTCTCTCTCTCTCTCTCTCTCTCTCTACCATAGAAAAATGGTTGACAGTCCAACCCCAAAACTTCATAGTAAAACAATAAAAAACTACATAGCCCAGCTTGGTATAAAATGAAGGGATTTGAAGTTGGAATTTTGTGAAATAATATAAGAAGATTAGTTATTCAAAGTAGATGATAACTCTAAAGTGGAGGATTGAATACAGGTATGTTTCATGTATTTTGTTCAGGTTTTTGTACAAGTAAAATCTTTTATGGAAGAATTTCAAATAATCATTTTTACAAAGTTATTTGAAATCCATCATTACAAAGCTCTCAAATCCATTCTTCATATCTAAATCTAAAATATTACATTGGCTTCAAAGGCTATACTCTTCAAATTATTGATATCAAATCTATTCATTTCAAAACCATAAATTCAAAGCGAGCCTAATGTCTCTTCAAGTATACACATTAAAAAAACTGACAGTAATTTGGACCAAAGGACAAAATTGAAATTGAGCTTAATTGTTAAAATTGAAATAATAAGAATCAAAGTGTGATTTGAGTCAAATTATAAGGGTGACAAGTATAATTTACCCAAAAATGAACCTTTTCAACTCCAGAGGTTTATATCATAAATAATCACTTCTAAAGCCTTGAATTTAACCATTTAACTCCAAAATTGCAGGCAACCCAAACCTCATTAAAATTCTTGCAAACTTGCCCTCTTGGAAATCAAGCCAAATCTCACACATACATTTCCAAACCCTAGAAGCTTTTCATAGCCAAAAACCACCACAGATCTAATTGTCGGCAGCATTAGGACTTGTTTCCTATAGACATCGTCCTACATCAGAACTATTAATTCCTTCACCTCTTATAGCTAAGCATTATTAGTGTGGATTAGTAGAGTACTATATGCAGTTCACTAGCTGACTTTTGATTAACATGATCAAAAAAAAATCCTAGTTGAAGGTATCCCAAAGACACTGAAGCTATTAAGTACAATAACATTTATGTGCTAAAGTATATGCTTAAAGTGTTCAAGTAAAACTCTCAATTGATTTGAATGTTCTGCCTACAGTATCCTATATTTCTCCGTTTTCACCACTATTTCAATTCCTTGACAGCTCATAAAGTGTCCAATTTCATCATAAATTATATATAGAAACCTTAACACATTCAAAAAAAAAAAATTGATAGTCCCAAAGTAAATTTTATTTGCCACAATCAGACGTTAGAAACATGATGCAACAAAGAAATGGAACTACATCCAATATTATGCATACTACAAAAACTAAACACAGAACAAATCCAGTTAGGGTTTGCAGGAGCCCGAAGCTGATTTCATAACTATAAGTAACATCTACTCTTTTGAATTGTTACGTGATCAAAATTCTAATTGCATCACCTCACTTCGTGAAACAATAGAATAAAGATAATATGCAATAACAAAAATTCAACAATCCAAAAAAAATACTATAAAGATAATATGCAATAAAGTTGTACTTACCAAATAGTAAACGTCATTCGACCACCTTAGATCCCCAAGAGTTGTGAGAGTTTGGCGACTACATTATTTAGATGATCAACCCTTTTATCTGTCTCCTCCCGATCTTTCTGTCCTTGCACCCACTCTTGCAACATCTCATTGTAACATCTCTCGCGCTCCTCTCACTCTTTTAACATATCATTGTAATTTTTCTCGCGCTCCTCTCGCTCTTTCATCAACTCTTCACGATCTCTTTGTTGCTCCTTACGAAGTGCCTCCATCTCAGCTCTCATTGCCTCCATGTCCTTATCACGTGCTCGTGATGCAACTATGGTAGACGATTGTGAGCCGATCCCAAATCCAAGCAAGTACTTTTTCTTCTCGCCAAGCACTTGCCTTGAAAGCTCCTACTATGTCAATGGTGTCCCTGACTCAGTGGCAGCCACTTGTAGATTGACCATCTTTTGCTGTCATTGCACATAAAAAAGACAAAAAGGCATAATAAGATATATATTTTTGGGTACGAAGTAATATTAAATACAATTAATTCATTGTTTCATACTTACATGCAGCTCACCACATTTGGGATGGATCCAGTCATTCGTCTTTTTCAAAGTGTGGCTATCCTCATAAAACTTAGGAAAATCCAATTCCACATTTTTCGCTACCTGTTAGTTTCAAATAAAAATAAATAAAAAATAAAAAAATCACAACATATTATTCATAACAAAACAAAAATAATGGAGTTAATTTTAAATAAAATCAATCTCACGATAGCAGCCATCACGATAAGAAATGAGCGAGATCCACTAGTATGATTGTATGACGATTGACTTATGTTACTCTTACCAGCTCCTGACCGTTTCTACAAAAAATAAGTACATAAACAATTTTTTGTTAAATATTGAGGCCTATCACATGTGGCACGGGACTATATATGATGCATTAGTATTTTATCTGGTGAGATGCATCTTGCCATGCCACATCGATCAAATGCTTCCAACCATCCAAACTCACCGCTCGGGGCGGATGAGCATATAGGTCATCAACACCCTTTTCCTTTAATAGCTCGAATTCTTGCTTCAAGTTGTACCTCCAATTTTGTACAACTTATATGCCTTTGTATTCACAATTTGTTGAGCTAGTAAGTCATTGTGAAAGTCGTCACCAATATCAAACTTGTTCTACAAGCATAACAAGTGAAAGTGACAAGCATTAAAATAAGTGCTTCTAACAAGTATAAATAATAGAGAAATACATATTGCCCAATATTATCAATTACGAGAATAGCTTGGATGACTGTAGCTTTGGTAGTCTCATCCATATTCAGCCACGACGTAACATCCTTGAGAGGGCACAGACTCCTAATCTGAAGCCCTAACTCATTAGCTGCTGGAGTGGCATAATCTCCGGTCATTGTAATCAAAACACGATCGATGGGAACATATAATTTTTTCCCTTTTTTGGATCTAATTATTTTTTGTATTCCTTTTCCAAGTGTAGGTCCTCATGCCCGTGTGTACCTAGAAGTCCCTGATAACAAAATAACAATAAGCAAATTGCAAATAATGACAGTTGGTAATTGACACAGTTGAAGTACAATGATCTTACCTATGATATGATTTTGAGTTTCTGACGGTGGCTGTGTCTCATCAGAATCCTCGAATGGTGGGCTAGTCACATTAGTAGAAGATGCACCGGTTGATCCTGAGGGGACAACAGGAGGTAGTGCACATGTTGATCCTAAGGGGACAATAGGAGGTGGTGCAACTGTTGATCCTAAGGGGACAACAGCCGATGAGTTTGTTTCGGTGGTCGTGATTGACCTTTTCTTGAGCCAACCAATCTTCAAGCCAGGAACCATGATGCAAACTGCAATAAAACAACTAACAGTACAAAATGTCATATACAATAAGACATGTAATTATAAAGAAGAGATGTAACAAGCTACTATGACCTGCTTTTTAAATTATTTCTTGCATAGATATATAACAAGCTAACATTATAAAACATGATATAAAAGAAATAATTAATAAAAAGATATATAACAAGCGATGACATGATTTTGATGAAGAAATAAGACAAGTATTTTGGTTCATTATCATATCCAAATCATAAAAGCAAATACATCAAGATTCTACGTCAACATCTGTATCAAAATCACTTTGTAGGTCACATTCTTCGTCTGTGTCGTTACCCTCCCTCATTAATCCATCTTCATCATCACAGATGAAGGCATCATCTATAACACCCTCGGCTTTTACACCTCTAATATATTGTAAACCTTCCATTGGAATAATTTCATATTCAATATCATCTCAACGCAAAACCACATCATCGTCAATAGCCTCAGCTGGTACAACCTCAGTAGTTTCTTCTTGTTGGAACACATCATCAGTTTCTATGTCATCCATCTCCGGCACATCCCAAATTCCTTGATGTTCAAACTTTTCTATGACTCTCCAATTGGCACCTAATTTGGTGTCATCAACATAGAATACTTGTTGAACTTGACTTGGTAAGAAAAATAAGTCGTCTTTGTACCATTGACTTCTTATATCAACCGTTGTCAAATGTGGTTCGACACGCATAGTTCTGCTACTACTGGTGTTAAACTATTCACATTGGAACAATACGATCCGATGTCTAAACAAATAGTTCATTTCCCACACTTTGCACAAGTACGCATAGAAGTTTATCAATTGGCCTTCATGGTCCCCTTCCACGACTAACCCACTATTTTGAATTTTACGATGGTTGTCACGGCCGATAGTATGAAATCGGATGCCATTACAAATACATCCTGAATATGTGTTCACTAAGCCACTAGGACCATTGGCTAAGGACCACATCTCATCAGTTGCTTCAGGGGGATACTTGGTTCCACAATTTATCCATCTACATGTAGAACATGTGTTATGCTACAAGTATACGCAATATTAAGGTAATGTATGACTGATTACAAAGGGGAATTCCAGATTACACAATCTTTGAACCATTTAGGAAATTCTTTGCGTTGCCTCTTTGCGATGTCGAATGCACCTCTAGTTTGTTGTAACAACTTCTTGTGCTCCCTAGTTACAAAAATGGCTCTCAAAAAAAATTTAAAAAATCAATACTAATCAATTTGACAACTATATCATATAAATACGTGGAATGGATCCATACTCTAAGTATTTTTCCAGTTCAAAACTATTGTGTAGAACAAACCAATGAGCCATCTCGCGTTCAGCTACGGACACATTGGATGCCCTTGTCATTAGACCAAAGGGGCAGACATTTTGAGTGAATACGACCAACCCTGGACCATGGTTGCCCATGTCGCAATTTCTTTCTCCCGATCAAAAATTGTTTCAACTCCATCCAAATACATTGAACAAAATGTCGTACACTCTTTTGAAATGTAAGCCTGGGCAATAAAACCTTCAGGATAAGCTTTATTGGCCACAAATCCTTTTAGACGTCCAAGCAACCTAAAAACCAAGACGATGAGAATGTTATATTTAAATATATATTAGCAGTGAAACATTAATTACAATTTTCACACTACAAAAGTACCAACATCCCTCTCAATTGGGTACATCCATCGATATTGCACTGGCCCCCCAAGCATAGCCTCTCAAGGCAAGTGAACTGCCAAGTGGACCATGACATCAAAAAAACTGGAGGGAAAATCTTCTTGAACTTACAAAGTATGAGTACGATTTGTTTCTCTAATTTCTCCAAATCTGTGACCCTCAATGTCTTTGAACACAACTATTTGAAAAAATTTCCCAACTCAAAAAGTGTGGTGTCACGTTCCTTAGTAAGGTAGCCACGTATCCCAATCAAAAGAAGTCATTGTATAAGGACATGACAGTCATGACTTTTGAGAGCGGTCACGCAATTGGATATATTTGTTGCATAGCCATCAGGATACTTAATTGATTTCAAAAAATGAAAAAAGCCTTCTCTCTCTGTCAGGGACAATGTGTTCAATATGGGGGGCTTCTCAAAAGATCCATTGGCACGACTCTTCAAGTATAGCTCTTTACATATTCTCATGTCCTCCAAATCTAAGCGTGCTTTGTCTGTGTCCTTGTTCTTTCCATCTATGCTCAAGAGTGTCCCAATCACATTGTCACATATATTTTTCTCAATATGCATGACGTCAAGGTTGTGCCGCAGCTTCAGCATTTTCCAATAGGGCAAGTCAAACATAATGCATCTCTTTGTCCAATTCAAATTTGGATTTTCATTCCTTTGTCTTTTTCCATTGTGTGGGTGCTTTCCATACGGCTTGTAAGTCCCACAACCAATTTGCTCTAGTATTTCTTCTCCCGATAAGTCCACAGGTTTGGACCTGTCCTCAATTTGACCGTTGAAGAGCTTACTCCTTCGCCAATTGTGGTTCTCAGGCAAGTACCGACGAGCACCCATGTACCCGATCTTAATTCGCAAACCCTGTGATGATGCATTCATGTTACAATTAGGGCAAGCCAAGTAACCCTTCGTACTCCACCCTGACATGTTACCATAGGTGGGGAAGTCATTATGGTCCACATGACTGCCGCATGCATTATAAAAATTTGGCCATTGGATGCATCATACGTTTGCACACCACACTCCCACAAATTATTCAATTCTTCTATTAATGGTTGCAAGTAAACATCAATGTCTCTTCCAGGTGCCGATTGTCCAGGAATAAGCAATGACATCATGCAAAATGACTCTTTCATACACTTCCACGGTGGGAGATTATAAGACATTAAGATTACGGGCCACATGCTATATGATGTGCTCATATTTTCAAATGGATTGAAACCACTGTCCCCAGCCCTAGCCTTACATTTCGAGAATCAGTAGAAAATGCTGAATGTTGTTTATCAAAGTCCTTCCATGCCTCACCATCGGCCAGATGTCTTAATATGTCATCATCCACACGCTTCTCTTTGTGCCATCTCATATCTGCGGCTGTTTTTTTTTTTTTTTTTTTTTTTTTTTGACATATACAATCTTTTCAACCTCGGTATCAAAGGAAAGTACCGCAATAGCTTGTGAGGAATCTTTTTACCCCCATCATTGTTCAACTTGTATCTAGGCTCATCACATGTAGGGCATTTCTCAAAACTCGCATTCTCCTTCCTAAACAGTGCACAAACATTCTTGCACGCATGAATGGTTTCATATCCCAAACCCAAGTTACGTAAGAACTTCTTAGCATGATAGAGCATCCATGGAACAGTTTGATCACATTCTGGTAGAATGTCCTTGAATGCCTGCATAACTATATCGAATGACTTTTTGCTCCATTTGTTGTACACCTTCACATGAAGCATCTTAATAACGAATGACAACATAGAGAACTTCTCACATGCTGGGTAAATTTTGCATTGAGCATCTTCAAATAACCTAATGAACTTCTGCAAACCCTCCCTCTCCAAACTATAAGGTTCTTCGTCGATATGATCATCCATAAGACCACTCATGTAAATTTCTTCCATCATATTAGGCAATTCACCCATCATCGAATGATCAGTATCTGGCATACCTTCTCCACTACTTCCAAAATGGTCATTTGGTACACTAGGATGATACATGGGAACATGTTCCCCGTGGTGCACCCAAGTTATATACGAAGACGCAATTCCTCTTCGAATCAGGTGTGTCCACACAACTTGTCTACTAAATTTTGTGTCATTCATGCAATCGACACACGGACACCTAATTTCATCATGTGGGCCTAAATTTGTGGTAGCAAAGTCAAGGAATGACTTCACCCCTTGTTGATACTCTTTGCTTGTCAACCTATTATTTATCATCATCCAACTCTTGTCCATTATTGTCACCTACAAATCAAGGAAAGATTAACCTAGGAACAAAATGAGAATTTTGGTTCAAGGATTGAAATACATGCTTCCAATTCCAAATTGTGTCCTATCAACTTATTTAGCTACAACTATTTTGTTTAAATTTTAATAGAATTAAATTAATTGTTGTATCTCAATAACTTGGAATCAGTTATATAAATCATTTCTCATTTTTTTGTCATTAAAATTAAATTCTCAATAAAATAAAATAAATCTATATCCAATTTCTTAAGTCTTGCTCGCATATTTGTATTTAGATTCATGAATTCATACTCCGAAGAGATCCATTGAGTTATCAGGTTAGCTAATTTTTTAATTTTTTTTTTTATCAAGGAAGGGCGAGGCTATAAGCAAAAGGATCCTACAGTGGGGTACACGATTAGTCTACATTTTTTAACATGAACTTAGTATCGGCAATGTTGAATATGCACAGCACACAGGGAATTCATAAAATCCACCATTATATATATGGATATAGATGTAGATATTTGTAGTATGAGTCTAAACCAGTGGGCTAGAAAACATTCTAAAACTTAAACTAATCCAAATAAGTACATAATGCATTATACAGACTTGTAGACTACATATAAATCCAAGTCTGATCAGTTTATCTAATATAGCACACAAGGCACAAGAAGTTTGCCAACAAAATTTAATTAAAATTTTGGAAGAGCACTCATACATTGGTTAGACTAAACAAACAAAATGAAGTACTGATCTATCTACACTCTTACCAAGTTTGTCAGGAAAAAAGTGACATAAATTTGGGCATTCCAAGCAATTCTGCTCTACGAGCAAGGCCGATGTCTATTTTTTGTCAGTCAATTACAGCACCAATAGTTGCCCATCAACTTTACAATGTATTTTTGCCGGAATATATGGTAAGCAGCATCCTAATCCCCTTCTATTTCATTGGTATACTATGTTCTGAATTTGTTCAAATTTTGGCACGTGATAGGAAGTGCTACCACCTCAAGGTTGAGGCAAATGAGAATGGAGTTCACTGTTTGGGTGTTCAAAGCATGTAAAGGGTTCTATCGTAAACACAAAAAACCAAAACAAAACAAAACAAAACAAAAAAACATGCAAGGATTTTATGTTTTATTTCTGACTTTTTTAAGCTATATAGTTAATTGCCCTGTCCTGAGTCTGGCATTTCTTGGGGGAATTTTTAGTTGTCTGTTTTTGTAAATGTTTAGTTGTCAGTTTCATTTCTAATTTTTTTAAGCTACATGGAATTTTTTTTTTTTTTTTCTGCAAATAAAAACAATTGAAACAAATAGCTGCATGAAAACTAATGAACATTAAAAACCAAATTTTATTTGAAACCCTTCTCTTTGTTAAACCATTCACATTTAGAAAATATTTATTTTATCCCAAAAAATAAAGTCACAAATACTTAAATCTCTTAGTTTGAAATTCTTTAATTCTTCTGATATTTTTATATTTGATTAAAAAATATTTATATGGGGGGTGGATCCTTCCTCAACTGCAAAAGGACCCTTTATATCCCTAGGATGCACACAAATAGCGTGAAACATCCAGTTGGGTCATTGTAGAGACAAATATTTGTCATCCTTTCACATGGATGCATTCTTCTCATTCAAGTGTTTGACCTCTTCATTTACCTAGATGGCAGCAGAATTGAGTTTGACACAATTATCTGGACAAGCATTTCAAACATGAAAAAAAGAAATACAATCAAAACATGCTTTTTTCATTAAAAACCAAATCCATCACTAGCACCAACATATCAATAACTGAAAATAACCCTTTCAAAGTTAGGGAGTACAAGTCCATGAATCTAATCACAGACCAATGCAAAATGCAAGCGATCAAATTACTACATAGAATAGCCATATGGTGTCATATCACAGTAGAAAATCTTCATAACAACAGACAGAAAAATGAGTCACACCCATTTGCTTGATGATATCTCAAGTACAAATAATAGAAGTAATATGAATGGGATCGTGTAAACAAACAGGTAATCAAAGTAAACCATCTGCTTCATGATGTCACAAAATGCACAGAATAACAAGTGACTTGCCCAATCCAACCATAAGAGGATGAATTTGGGATTCCTTATTTTCTGCTATTTCGTGTAGCTTATGGTTAACAAGGAACGATGCTATATATTTATTTAATCATAATGAAATATATTGAAGTGAGGTAATTGATGTAATCAAGGTCCAAGCGGCATTTTGGGTCACAGCAAACTTTGATGGTGTTAGTTTTACCATTGATGAGTGGGTGCAGAAATTGAAACTGAAATATCTTAAAAAGTGGAAGCTTCCTTGAGCAGTGCAGTAATGTTCTACAATTGAGTACACATGTTTGATTGGAGAAGGACAGGTTTGGTATTTTAGATGGAGATTGCTACAACATTATGATAAAGAAGTGATTTGAACAGGGGAAGCTACTGGGATGGTGTGCTTGGTAAAACCAGTACTACTAGGTGTTTGGAATGAATTCTTACCTAACTCAGAGGAAGCAATCCTTTTGTAAATGTCTTGCTCATTTTTACTGTACTGTCTGGCACAAGTTAAGCTATGACTATTGTGTTAAAGAGAGAATATTTGAGCCAACATTCCTACACTATTTAACGGATCAAATCAGTACATATGAAAGAGTACAAAATGGAATTGTTGTCTTGTTTGCAACTTCATACAGGTAATCTTCCCTTGTTGCAGGATAGCCAAATTTAAACTTTGTTGATCTCTATAAATTAATTTAAAAATATTGACTTCTTCAATTTGTCAATACATGCTGGAAAATCGAGAGGAGGAAACTCACTTTCACGTTGTTGTCAGTTGTATTGCCCAGACACTGAAAACTCAAATCATTAATAGGTGTTATGATGAAGTTGCAATATGCTTCTTCAACACGGTAAGATATTGACTGTGTTAAACTACGTATACCTCGGCCTAGATCATTTTAAATTATCAAAATGTGATGTTACCCCTTGTATGGCTCTTTTATTCATGTATGCTGTAGTGTTTGTTTGCATTTCTTCTTCATGGACATCAGATGGTTTTTGTTCTAATTATTGAATTGCATAGTGTTGGGCTTCGCGTAGAACCTGTTAAGTTTTGATTAGTTATGATTTATATATTTATATGTGAATGTGTCTATTGTGGGATTCCCAATTGTGATGCCTATTACTGGTTATTCATTTATGTATGGTTCCTACTTGTAAATAACATGGTAATATTTGCTATATATGCTCAGGATAATTTCCTAGAGTTGGATTTTTAGGCATTGAGAGTAAAGACATCGCAACATACTCTACGTTTCCATCTTACACAATCTTTTTCCGTATTTCCATCATGATCTGCAGAGAGAGAAGAAGAATTTGCAAGATTTAAATGGTGTTTATGTATTAATGTTGCTGAACGAGAAGATCTAGACAGGCCAACTGCAAGACTCATAAAAGAATTTGATTGCATAGAAGGTAAGCCCTCGGTGTGCTATCTATTGGCTTGCGACCATTTTATAATCTGTGAGGGTGGGTGGTGAGTCTCTGATTTTAAGAGTTGATGTTTTCAGAATCTTTGAAACTTCAAACTTCATCACAAAAAAGGAATTATGTGTTCTTTAATTTAGAGTTTCAGAATTTTCTACTAAATTATTTTTTTTTGTTCACGGATAGAAATCATGTAGAATGCAAAGGCAAAGACTCAACAAGACAAACACACACAAATACAACTACATGATTTCTATCCGTCAACAAAAAAAAGAAGGCTAAAATTTGAAAAGAATGCAAAGGAAAAAACAAAATAAAGCATAAATCAAAATCAAAAGTTTACCACCTCTTGGTTCTTTCAAAAGAGGTTAAAATAATAAAGTAGTCATATATTAGGACTCAACGCCATCCACTGGTCACAAAATTGCACTCAACAGCAGCTTGGTTGTAAACATGAGTAATCATATATTAATTAGGCTATGTCCAGCCATTACTCAGATTTTGCTCAAATTTGAGTGAAATTTTTAGTGAAAGCTCACTCCAATGGACACACTCAAATTTAAGCATAAATTTCAGTGATGGTAAAGTTAAAATTTTGAAAGCTTCAAAATTTTCTTTAAAATTTTAAGCAATGGAAGAGGTTGTTGAGTAAGTTCATGCAACTTTAAATTTGATACAAGTTTAAGTCAAGAGTTGGAGATGCACAAATCTTTAAAAAAAAAAAACATAAAGAATCAACAAAAAAATTAAAAACAAGAAATGTAGTAGCATCTAGTTGGCCTCATAGAGAAATTCTTCCACTCCTAGGGAAGAATTTTCAGTACACACAAATTTTTTTACATCCCATCTGTGTAATTAATCTCTGTGGTTAATTCAAAGCTCCCAATTTCAAAGTTTCCCAATTAGCATATTAATACCACCAAAAATTATTGAAAAATAGCAATAAACCATTTAAATACATAGAACCTTCTCAAAGATTGAGATTTTGTTCCACTTCTTTCCATTGTTGGGTACTTTGAGTATTTTGTTTATAATGCCTAATTGATAAATAGCATTAAAATATATATATATATATATATGTTGGAGATCATCCCATGTGAGAAGTGATCTCTTCTCCATCTGAAGCCAACGCAGCAACACAGCTTGCCAACCGACAAGTCACAAAGGTGGACGGCAACTTTTGTGAAGGAACAACTGGCCATGTGCAAGGCCAGCCAACCTCTCCACCTTCTCTTGAGTGTATAAATAGCGAGGCTAAAGGGAGAGTTGATATAGAGAGAAAAAAACTATCAAAGTGTGTCTCCTTTTGTAATCTTTGTATTTCTCTCCATATAGTAAAATCCACTGCCTGTGGACGTAGGTAATTTTCCGAACCACGTAAATCATTGTGTGTTCTTACTTGTGAGATTGTTTTCTACCTCCTAGGCACAACAAATTGGTATCAGAGCATTGTTGTGCAAAAAGCAGAGCAATTTTCTGTAAACTGAAAATTTTGAAGTTGTCGAAATTCAGTTTTAAACCTACCAGGATGACCGCCTCAACGAAAGGAGTTCGTATCCAGAAAGACCAACCCACGAGGACAATTCACATGCCCTCACGCGCTTGCCGAAGTTATGCTGGAGACTCGCCGAAAAGTCCAGTCCGGCGAAGAAGCAAAGGTTGAGGAAGTCAATCTGTCCTAAAGGCTTTAAGCATTTACTTGTGCACCATTATAGCACAAGTTAACACTTGGCAGAGTGGTTGGAGCCTTGGTTTGAAGCATTGGGGTCACGGGTGCACAAGTTAACACTTGGCAGAGTGGTTGGAGCCTTGGCTTGAAGCATTGGGGTCACGGGTTCAAAACTCTTCCCAAACAAATTTCCAATTTATTTTTGGGAAGCTGCCACGTCACGCCACATCAGCGCCAGCTGTCAGGATGGTCACTGCCACATCTGAACCACTTGGCTGCCAAGTCACTGCCACATGTCGAGACACGTCACCGCCAGCTCCACTGCCACGTCAGCGCCACATCAGCACATCTATCACGTCATTAATCCCAGTCAACCAAACTTTCTGAAATTGGAGGGAGGCCCCTTAAAGTTTTGGTAAATTGTATTTTAGCCCCTGATCTTGCTGAAATTACAATTTAGCCCCTAGAACTTCTATTAATTACAGTAAGATCCCCAAAGTTTTGGGAAATTACAATTTGGCCCCTGGATTTGGAGACATTTCATTGAGGTCCCTGGAGAGGTTGAGAAAGTGCTTTCCTGGCTAAATCAACCATTCCGGACACAACTGCGGATTTCGTTTTTTGAGATTCAAACCCGAATTTTCAGTGAAGTTTTCAGGAACTTAGAATTTGTCGTGTTTAGGCATTTCAAGTGTCCGCTATTGTTATAGTGGAAATTTTTTGAAAGTCTCAATGGCAGAATCTACAAAAAGGAGATGAACCGAGTCTACAAGTAACCCCGCGGCTACAAACAACTCTAGGTATTGGACCCAGTGTCCCATGCAAAGTTTGAGGTGGAAAAGTTTGATGGAAGCAGCAACTTCGGCATGTGGAGATGCGAAGTTAAAGATATACTTGTCCAGATGAACCTGCACTTCACTCTGGTAGACAAACCAGATGACCTGGATGGGATACAATGGGAGAAAGTGAATCTCCTGGCCTGCAGTTCCATCCGACTTTGCCTTACAAAAGAGGAGAAGTATACCTTCACAGAATATGATATTGCGAAGGAACTTTAGAAGGCACTGGAAGACAAGTTCATGACAAAGAGCATTGAGAACCGACTCTACTTGAAGATGAGGTTGTTTCGTTTCGACTATGAGAAAGGTATTTCGATGAATGAACACCTAAACAATTTTAACAAAATTCTTACCGATTTGAAAAACTTGGACGATCACATTGATGATGAAGATAAAGCACTGTTACTGTTGAATTCCTTGCCTGACACATATGATCATCTCACCACCACTTTACTGTACGGTAAAGAAAAGATCAAGTATGTTGATGTTTCAAACGCCTTGGTAAATAATGAGTTCAAAAGGAAAGATAAATCTGCAAACAGGGACTCAGCATCCGAGGCATTGACAGTCAGAGGCAGGACGAATAACAAAAGATATACAGGGCGAGGAAAGTCTCGCTCAAAATCCAGAGGGAAATCATCAGATAGAAGACGTCTTGCAAAAGACGAGTGTGCTGCTTGTCGCCAGAAGGGGCATTGGGCAAAAGATTGTCCCAATAAAAACAAAAAAGAGGAAAAGGTGAACGTTGCATGAGATGGAGATAATGGTGAAGGATCAATCTTCATAGTTTCATCACTTCGCCAGTCTGATGAATGGATTTTAGATTTCGGATGTTCCTACCACATGTGTCCTAACAAGCAGTCGTTCTCGAGCTTACGAGAGTTCGATGGAGGAGTTGTACTGATGGGCAATGACCAAGCTTTCCAAACAAAGGGGATTGGAACAATTCGACTGAAGATACATGATGGAACAATCAGAATTCTTGAAGATGTTCGGTATGTACCAGATTTGACGAAGAATCTCATCTCAGTGGGAGTTTTAGACTCCAAAGGTTACAGAGTAACTGTGGAAGGTGGATTCCTCAAAGTTGTTAGAGGAGCATTTGTTGTAATAAAGGGCACTCGAAAAGGAAATTTATATTTCCTAGACGGCTCTATAGTCACAGGGAGAGTGGTTGTCTCCAACAGCTCAGAGGATGATGCATCAGAAACTTCCAGACTTTGGCACATGCGCTTAGGGCATACTGGAGAAAAGGCTTTACAAGGTTTGGTAAAGCAAGGCCTGTTAAAAGGCACCAAAACTGGGAAGCTTGAGTTTTACGAGCATTGTATACTGGGAAAGCAAACAAAAATCAAGTTTGGTACTGCTATTCATCATACCAAAGGGGTTCTAGACTACGTTCACACCGATGTATGGGGTCCTTCCAAGAATGCTTCATTGGGAGGTAAACACTACTTTGTGTCGTTCATTGATGATTTCTCAAGAAGAGTATGGGTTTACACAATAAAGCATAAAGATGAAGTATTAGAAATCTTTCTTATGTGGAAGAAAATGATTGAGACCTAGACAGGCAGAAAGACCAAGAAGCTTAGATCTAATAATGGAGGGGAATACACATCAGATCCCTTCTTTGAGGTTTGCCAGAATGAAGGAATAGTGAGACATTTCACAGTTCTTGGAACACCGCAGCAAAATGGAGTTGCAGAACGCATGAACCGCACTTTGGTGAAGAAAGTCTGGTGTATGCTATCACATTCAGGATTGAGCAAGGCATTTTGGGGTGAGGCGTTGAACTATGCTCGTCATCTTGTCAACAGACTACCTGCTGCAGCACTAGATGGCAAGACTCCTATGGAGGTATGGTCAGGAGTGCCAGCTACAGATTATGATCAGCTACGTATCTTCGAATGTCCAGCCTATTTTCATGTTACAGAATCTAAGTTGGATCCTAGAGCCAAGAAAGCTGTATTCTTAGGCTTTAGTGATCGTGTCAAGGGATACAGACTCTAGTGCCCTGAATCAAAGAAAGTTGTCACTAGAAGAGACGTTACTTTTGATGAGTCTACAATGTTGAAGCAACCAAATCCTCAAGAAAATGATAAAGCATTGAAGAAGTCAGTGCAAGTGGAGTTTGAGACTCCAGCAAAGACTATTCAGCCAATCAACCATCCTGAAGAAGTCTCATTGGATAGCTCTGAAGAGAGTTCAGATGAAAATGAAGATCGAGAGGCCCCACAACAATCAGAACCCATTGCAATCAGGAAAGGAAAAAGGGTTACTAAGCAACCCGGTTAGATGACTGATATGGTAGCCTATGCACTTCCAATCATTGAAGACAATGTTCCTTGCACTTTCAAAGAAGCCGTGCAGAATGCAAAAAATGTCAAATAGAAGGAGGCTATGGATGAAGAGATCGGTCACTTCACAAGAACCGGACTTGGGAGTTGGTGCAACTTCCAAAGGGAAAGAAAGCAATTGGGTGTAAGTGGGTTTGCACTAAGAAGGAAGGCATCCCAGGCAAAGACAACATCAGATTCAAAGCCAGATTGGTAGCTAAAGGCTATGCCCAAAAGGAAGGAATAGACTACAGTGAGGTATTCTCACCTGTTGTGAAGCACACGTCTATTCGTATCTTGCTAGCTTTGGTTGCACAATTTGATCTCGAGCTCGCCCAACTCGATGTCAAAACTACCTTTTTACATGGAGATCTTAAAGAGGAGATATACATGTCCCAGCCAGATGGTTTCAAAGTTGTTGGAAAAGAGAATTGGGCCTGTAAGCTAAACAAATCGTTGTACGGATTGAAGCAATCCCCGAGACAGTGGTACAAGAGATTTGATCGATTCATGATAGAGAAAGAATACATAAGAAGTCAATTTTATCATTGTGTATATTTCCGTAAACTTCCAAATGGGTCCTTCATCTATTTGCTCTTATATGTAGATGATATGTTAATCCATCAAAGAGCTATAAGGAGATTGACAAACTCAAGGCACAGTTAGCAAGAGAGTTTAAAATGAAGGATTTGGGAGAAGCAAAGAAAATTCTTGGCATGGAAATCAAGAGAGACAGGAAGAAGGGCACGGCTCATCTAACACAAACTCAATATTTGAAAAAGGTGTTAGACAGATTTGGCATAAATGGGAAAACAAAAGCTGTGAGTACACCATTGGCCCCTCATTTCAAGCTTAGTGCTTTGATGTCTCCATGCACAGAAGAAGAACGGAAGCATATGGCACAAGTTCCATATGCAAATGCAGTTGGTGCATTAATGTATGCTATGGTTTGTACAAGGCCTAACATTTCACATGTTGTGAGTATGGTAAGCAGGTATATGCATGATCCAGGAAAAGGACACTGGCAGGCAGTGAAATGGATCCTAAGGTACATACATGGCACGGTTAATCTGGGATTGAAGTTCGAGAGAGACAGTCGACTCGGACAGAATTTGGTTGGATATGTGGACTCAGATTATGCTGGTGACTTGGACAAATGCTGATCAACAACAGGGTATTTATTTACGCTTGCTAAAGGGCTGGTGAGTTGGAGGTCAATGCTTCAGTCAACGGTGGCTTTGTCTACTACAGATGCAGAGTACATGGTAGTGACAGAAGCCTTTAAGGAAGCTATTTGGTTACATGGGTTGATTGAGGACTTGGGTATTGTTCAGAAGCACGTTGAGGTGTACTGTGACAGTCAGAGTTCCATTTGTTTGGCAAAGAACCAAGTTCATCATTCCCACACAAAACACATTGATGTCCGTTTCCATTTCATCCGAGAAATTGTGAATGAAGGGGATATTCTGCTTCAAAAGATTAGTACTGCAGATAATTTGGCAAATATAAGAGAATCCTCGCCAAGGTGAAGATTTGTTGAAGATTGGACTAAAGATTCAGCCGAACTACTCACATGGGTTGAAGGGGTGATTTGTTGGAGACCACTTCATGTGAGGAGTGATCCCTTTTCCATGTGAAGCCAACGCAGCAACACAGCTTGCCAACTGACAAATCACAAAGGTGGACGGCAACTTTTGTGAAGGAACAGTTGGCCAACTTTTGTAAAGGAACAACTGGCCATGTGCAAGGCCAGCCAACCTCTCCACCTTCTCTTGAGTGTACAAATAGAGAGGCTAAGGGGAGAGTTGATATATAGAGAAAAAAAACTATCAGAGTGTGTCTCCTTTTGTAATCTTTGTATTTCTCTCCATATAGTAAAATCCACTGCCCGTGGACGTAGGCGATTTGTCGAACCACGTAAATCATTCTGTGTTCTTACTTGTGAGATTGTTTTCTACCTCCTAGGCACAACAATATATATATATATATATATTGTTCATGCCATTTCAACTATTTCGACCAAATCTCGATAATTTCACTTATCCTTCTATCAAAGACCCTAGAAACAGGATTTGAACAATTGGTCTTTGAATATCATAAAGTTATATACTTTCCTGGATTTCTACAAAAACTGACCTATGAGAAAATATGATGAATTAGTTCATCGGTTATGGACAATGATTTGGAACATTTGCATTAAAGCACATTTATTCAATTTAAGGGATTGAGATGTTGGCATCATAAACATCATATATTAGGCTATCGTATTGCTTCTAATTACACTAACAGTGTTCAAGGGGTGAAAGTCCAAAGAGCAGGAACAAGCTCGGCTAGAAGTATCATTCTAACTGTTTACGAGAGCACAAGCAGTGAAATCCAAAGAGCAGTCCAATCACCACTCCAGCAAGATGGGTCGATTTGGGGCTGGGTCGAATTTGGGGTTGGATGTGAAGATATATGCAAATGGAAAAAGGCATAGAGAGGGAGACAGGCAGACAAACAGACAGACAGAGAGAGAGAGAGAGAGGACATACCTACCCGAGACAAAGCGACGATGGTGCTAACCCTTGCGGTAGTGCTCATGTAACCTTCATGGTGTGATCGTGTAACCCTTGCGGTGGTGCTCCAGTAACAGAGAGGAGGGCAGAGGCATCTCGCGGTGTGGTCGTGTAATCGTTGCGATGGTGCTCTAGTAACAGAGAGAGCAGAGGTGTGACGCGTAAGAGAAAAGAGACCCAGAATAGTGGGTTTGTTTAATCAATGGATTATGCTTCCATTACCGACCAATTGAAAATTTAGTCACTAATTCATTTAGGAATCTCTCCAAATTTTAAAATCTTACCTCCAAAAAATTCCATACAATTGCTCTCTAAATTTAGTCGCTAAAAGTAAGAAAAATACCAACTAAATTACTTTTAGTAGCTATAGGCCATGTTTGATTCAGAAGCAATGTTTTGAAAACCAAACCACTGAGCAAACTGGAAAAAAGATCAGGTGGACGGGTCACTGGTTCAACCATCGGGGATCGAAGCAGTCGAACCGTGGCGTCATAATTAATATTATATAATTAAAAATTATTAATAAATAAAAATATATATAATTACTGGAATAATAAAAAAAATGTTGCATAATATTTACTAATAATATTTAATAAATTCATAATTGATAAAAATAAATAAAATAAAATAAAAACACTAGTTTTAAAGAAATTAAAAAAATTTAACATTGCCTCCAAACAAATTGATTGA
The DNA here is from genome assembly GCF_055761805.1 of Camellia sinensis. Taxonomy (NCBI): domain Eukaryota; kingdom Viridiplantae; phylum Streptophyta; class Magnoliopsida; order Ericales; family Theaceae; genus Camellia; species Camellia sinensis. Next base: position 119,379,672 of record NC_138971.1, on the reverse strand, counting down.
ATGCTAGATTTAATTTTAGAGGGAAATAAAATTTTCAACTCTTCCTCGAATCAAATATGATTCAAACAATTTGATTGAATCCCACATTGAATTTTTAGCTTCTCTTTGAACAATTTTTTTTTTCCTATAAATAGGAATAGACTTTCATAATTTCTACAAACTTCCAATGAGACTCCTCCTCATGAGAGGAAACTTGAAGAAAGAGTTTTTAGTCAAAATTTTGATGTATATATATATAAATATATAAGAAAGAGAAAAAAAAAAAAAAAAGAGAAGGGGGTTGGTCAAGAACCGGCACTAGTTTGTCGGTTTTATCGGTTGAGCCACCGATTTTTGGCCTAGTTCGAGTTTAGAGGGTTTTTCGGACCTTTACAAGGCCCGGTTCCCAGTTCGACCAGCCGGACCGGTCCGAGTATGAAAAAATTGTTCACAAGATTAATAATCAAAGTATTAATAATCCCATTAAATTAGTGTGGTATTCACTATCCAATTAGATTTGCAGGATAAATTGTTCATTTATCCATTCCTTGATTTGTATTGGATAAGAAAACATTTGAACGTAGGATTACAACTATATTTATCTTTTTTTCCAATCTCACTCTCCATCAATGTTTATTCACAATCTTTACTTTATCAAAATATCTTCATAAACGTGGTTTTTAAAAAAATTATAAATAAATAAATAAAACAAAATAAAATACAAAATACAAATGCCATGTTTGGTTTGCTTTTTAACTTTTTTTTTAAATATATAAACTAATTTGATAAAATAAATATCAAAAAATATTTTTAAATTTTAAAAAAATTATTTTTAGCCTTCTAAAATATAAAATTATATAAAAATAATAAGTGTTTTAATTTTTAGTCAAAGATAAAGAGTCTTTTTATTTTATTCCCCTGCTCAAGATGTATATTCTCACCTCTACTCTATTACTAATAATCTCACAAATTTGTTGGATTAATTATCCATAGGATTAATAATTCTGAAACAAAATTTCAAAACAAGCACAGGATTACTGGGCCCACAGATTACTAATCTTAATCCTATGCTCTAATCCTGTCAATCAAACATGCTCATAGATTAATAATTTTAGGGACTAAATTTAATTTTAGTAGCCCAAAATCCTAGTTTTGAAGACTAAAATTCAATAAGACGCCAAAAGTAAAATAAAAATACCGACTAAATTATTATAACTAGCTAAAAATTGTACATTTGGGGACCAAAAACAGTTAGTTGCCCAAAATCGAAGGTTCAACGACTAAAACTCAGTTAGTCACCAAAAGTAAGAGAAATGCCGACTAAACTTTATTTAGTAGCTAATGATTGTACCTTTGCCGACCAATTTTATTTCGTAGCTAAAGTGGCTATCTTTGGCGACTAGATTTTTTTTAGTAGCTAAAGCATGTATCTTTGGCGATTAAATATTTTTAGTCACTGAAAATATATCTTTAGTGACTAATTTTTTGGTCACCAAAGATTAAAAGTAATATTTATGTTACTTTTTTGGCGACGAAATTTCTTTAGTCGGCAAAAATTAGTATACAATGACTAAATGTTTTTTGGTCACTGAAGATCAATATTTGGCTACTAAATTAGGTAGTCACCAAAGTTTATTAGTAAAATTATGGTAGTTACTCGGCGGAGAAGAGTTGTTCCGTGGCTAGTGGAGCGACGGTGTGAAAGGGAAGGGAGAGGAGCAGTGGAGAGGGAGAGGGAGAGAGACATTGATGAGAGAGAGAGAGAGAGAGAGGTGCTGGTTTGTTTAGGGTTTGGTTTGGAAACAAAATATACAAATCCCTCCAATTCACGACTAAACATTTTAGTTGCTAATTAATTTTATAAATCCATTTAAAATTTGAAATGTGTCCCTCCAAATATTTTAGTTCTTTGGCAACTAAATATATTTTTAGTCGCTGAAAATAAATGTTTGGCGACCAACCTTGTTGGTCACCAAAGATAAAGATTAAAATTTTGTTTTTCATTTGGCGACTAAATAATTTTAGTAGCCAAAACTAACTATACAGCAACTACAATTTTTGTTAGTCCCTGAAAATTCATTTTTTGGTGACTAAACTACACCAAAGATAAAAATTAATTTTTTATTTTTCATTCGACGACTAAATAATTTTAGTAGCCAAAACTAACCATACAACGACTAAATTTTTTTTAGTCGCTGAAAACAAAATCTTGGTCGCCCATTCGGGGACTAAATAATTTTAGCAGCCATAACTAACTATACAACGACTAAAATTTCTTTTAGTCGCTGAAGATACATTTTTGGCTACCAAACTGTTGCTCGCCAAAGATAGAAATTATTTTTTTATGTAACGCCCTCAAAATAATAACATTAAACCCATCAATATAGACATGCATTGATATATAAAAGCTCCACTTTCTTCTATTCATCAGAGTTCCATTACCAAAAGTGTTACATGTTAACGACAAAAGCAAATGCCCTAAAGGGTTACAGCTTTCCAAGTTAACACTTGGTTACAACAAAAGAGTGCTAACTCATTTACACATTAAGCCCTTGGCTTGAATATACATGTAATACATCAAAGAAATTAAACAACAAAAGTCTGCCCGCCTCTAGCCTCCCAGGCTACGTCCTTGGAGGTGGCATGCTACCTGTACCTGAAAATGATATTCCCATATAGGGTGAGCCACAGCCCAGTAGAAATACACTAAACCAAATATGAACAATGACTAAAAGATTAGCAGTTGATAGATGGCCAACACTGATACTTTCCCTTATCACACTTTACAGTTTCATGACATACGAGTCCATGTTACAATCCATTTTTCAATTCTTTTCAATTCTCAATTTATAACCATGGCTCAGAACCTGGCCAAACAACTCATATGAGACAGTAACTCATATTAAGCACTTTCCCATTTCATAGTAGATAAGCATACTAGCTATATCACACACCAACAGATAAGCATACAAGCTATATCATCACTTCCATAGATATGCATAAGAGCACTATCACACTTCCAAAGACAAGCATATGAGCTCTGTCAACACATTAATAGATAAGCATATGAGCTCTATCTATGGAGTCCATCCCCTATCTTCTCCCAACAACATCCGATTTAGAGGTCCATCCCTTATCTTCCCCTAAACCGTGGAGAACATCCCATATCTCCTCCAACACGACACAATGCATATAAACAATAATTATACACATCATCACACAACACATAAATTTAATGTATTCTTTCATCCGTCATACTCAATGACACATTCCAGTGATTAGTTTCAGTTTGCCTAATCATCATGCATTGTCTACAACAATCAAGACTATCCTCCACCGATAACCCAAAGCAGTTATTTCTATACAGAAAATAAATGCAACAATGGATATATATAATCAACATTTCAACTAGGTGAGTGATAAATAATCCAACTACACTCTTTAATTCCACACATTTCCAAATCAATTCCTTATTCCTCATCATTAATTATGCAAATTAATTAACCAATGTAATTAGGGCATATTCCATAATTAACATTACAACCCTTAGGTTCCATTTTCATTAATATTTTAACATTAATTTCACTTTTCCATGCCAAACATGCATCTAGGTTTTATATAGCTAAAACCCCAACTTTTGTAAATTTACACAAAAGCCCCAAACTTTCACAAAATTACCAAACCAACCCCAACATCTCAAAATACTAAAATTTAAAGACAAAGCCCATAGTGAGGAGTAGGTTATCCCTACCTCGAAAGATGACTCCCAACCAAGAAGGTGAAGAAAACGAAAATGCTCCAAACCACGAGTTTCTCGGATCAAAAGATAGCCCTCGACGATCAACAACTCTTTTATAAAGGCCAAAGGTGAGGAAATCACTCCTACTAGATCAATACCTAGAGAGAAGTCAAGGTTTTAGAGAGAGGAGCTCTCAAAATGGGTTTTAGAAAAAGTAGGAGAGAGAAAGGAAAGTAAAAAGTGATTTAAAATCACCCAGCGGATAACTCATATACGCATGACCCGCTTGAGCGGAGAACATAACACTCGAGCGCCAAGAACAAAAATCTGAACACGCTCGAGCGCAATAAGGCCCGCTCGAGTGCCAAGACACAAGAATAAAACACTTCCGCTCGAGCGCGAAAACCAGTCCGCTCGAGCGTAGATTTCCCCCTCCCAGAAAGTACTACCCGCTCGAGCGCCACCAAACCCGCTCGAGCGCTACCGCTCGAGCGTAAAAATCACATCTGCAGAAGTTTTGCAGGAACACGAAATACTGGAGGTGTGCAATCCCTGCTCGAGCGGATCGCCTAAAAACTGGACAACAAGAAATTGAAACCAAGGCCTAACCAACCTGTAACAACCCTACTCAAAACATCCTAAAACTCAATCAAGTGGAATTAAAGGACGGCAACAAGATAGATACCACTACCAACTTCACGGAACCGAGTCCAGAATACAACAGAACAGTAAAGGGACAACCGGGATCGTTATAACCTCCCCCCCTTAAAGAATTTCGTCCCCAAAATTAAACACGAGTTTTTTTAAAAAAAAACAGGTTTTCTCCATTTTCAACAATATTGCAACATAATATTAAACAACCCGACCCATTACTGATCAATCCCGTCTCTTTTCAAGAGGCAAAACACAACATATTTTGCAAATACATTATCGACATGCAATTTTCTTCCACTTCCAACCATTTCCAACATACATGGTTCACAGTTCATATCATAATCAATATACATGATACAACTCCAATTCTACAATATAGCCAACATATGCAATATCATAATCAACTCCCATATCAAGGTAAGTTCTACAACATACTTCCATTAATACCAAAACATTACCAATGTTTTACAACTTAAGACATATATAAAGCTCTTAAGTCCAACAACATTACAAAATCTAAATACAAGATTACTCATCAATAAACAAGTCCGGATATTTCTCGTGGACCTCCAACTCACGTTCCCAAGTGGCTTCCTCCACTCCGTGATGTTTCCACAAAACCTTTACCAAAGGGATGGTCTTGCCACACAGGACTTGATCCCACCTATCCAAGACCCGAACCGGTCTCTCCTCATACGAGGCATCCTCATCTACCTCTAAGTCGGTCCAATCTAACACATGCGATGAATCTGGCTCATACTTTCGAAGCATACTCACATGAAACACGTCATGAACTCCGGACAACTGCGGCGGTAAGGCTAAACAATAAGCAACCTCGCCAATCCTCTCAAGGATCTCAAAGGGACCAATAAACCGAGGGGATAACTTCCCACTCTTCCCAAACCTCATCAAACCTCGCCTAGGTGATATTTTCAAGAAGACATGATCACCTACCTCGAACGCCAAAGGCCTCGTCCTACGGTCGGCATAACTCTTTTGGCGACTCTGGGCTGTAACAAGCTTCCTACGGATAAGCTCAACTTTCTCTGTCGTCTCCCTAACTAACTCCGGACCCAACAAAGGTGCATCACCCACCTCGGCCCAACACACTGGAGACCTACACGGTCGGCCATACAAGGCCTCAAACAGTGCCATACCGATGCTAGACTGAAAACTGTTGTTGTAGGAAAACTCCACTAAGGGCAAGTGCCTCTCCCACGTCCCACTAAAGTCAAGGACACAACCCCGAAGCATATCCTCAAGGATCTGAATAGTACGCTCGGACTGCCCATCAGTCTGACGATGATAAGCCGTACTAAAGGTCAACTTAGTGCCCAAGGCACTCTGCAAACTCTGCCACAACCTAGCAGTAAAACGAGGATCTCTATCTGAGACGATCGTCACTGGGACCCCGTGCAATCTCACTATGTCCCGAATATACAAGTCGGCGAGATGATCTACCGAATCTCTCACGCGCATAGGAATGAAGTGCGCCGACTTAGTCAACCGGTCTACAACCACCCAAATGGCATCACTACCCCGCTGAGTCCTCGGAAGACCTGCAACGAAGTCCATAGTGACATGCTCCCACTTCCACTCGGCAATAGGCAAGGGTTGCAACAAACCCGCTGGCCTCTGATGCTCGGCCTTCACTTGCTGACAAGTAAGGCACTTCGACACGAAAGCTGCCACATCTCTCTTCATACCCCGCCACCAAAACTGGCGACCCAAATCTCGATACATCTTAGTGCCTCCCGGATGCACCGCAAGGCGTGAATGATGGAACTCTCGGAGTACTTCCTCTCGGCAAGACTCCGGCACACACAGACGGTCTCGGTATCTCACACTCAGGTCGGGATACACCGTCAAACCCTTCTCAACCTTCCCACTGGAGATCTTCTCTCGGAGGGATTCTACCTCAAGGTCACCTCTCTGTGCCTCTGACACTCGAGTCACAAGTGTAGGCTGCGCAACAACAGAAAACAAGGCCGCAGCCTCAACAGATTCGCCCAGAAGCAAATCAAACTCACCAAGTACACCCAACATCCCCCATTCCCGGATGGCTATACAAGCTACATCACTAATGGATTTCCTACTAAGGGCATCGGCCACGACATTGGCCTTCCCCGGGTGATAGTGCAACTCAAAATCATAGTCTTCTATGAACTCCATCCATCTCCTCTGCCTCAAATTCAAGTCTCTCTATGTAAACAGATACTTCAAACTCTTGTGGTCCGAGAACACCTCGAACCTCTCACCATAAAGGTAGTGCCTCCAAATCTTCAAGGCAAAGATCACTGCTGCTAACTCTAGGTCGTGTGTAGGGTAATTCTTCTCGTGTATTTTCAACTGACGTGAGCCATAAGCTACCACTTTCCCCTCTTGCATCAACACACAACCCAAACCCTCTCGTGAGGCATCACAATAAACCGCATAACCCAACCCTCTCTCCGGAATAATCGAAACCGGAGCGGTGGTCAATCTAACCTTCAACCCTTGGAACGACTTTTCACAAGTCTCACTCCACACAAACTTGACCCCTTTCCGCGTCAATCTAGTCAACGGCGAAGCTAGCCTGGAGAAATCCTTCACAAACCGACGGTAATACCCAGCTAATTCCAGAAAACTGCAGATCTCAAACACACTCTTAGGCTGTGCCCAATCATGCACTGCCTCAGTCTTGGATATATCAACAGACACCCCTTCCCTGGATACCACATGGCCTAAGAATTTCACCTCTCCTAGCCAGAACTCACACTTCCCAAACTTGGAGTACAACCTATGGGCTCTAAGTAACTCAAGCACCACTCTCAAGTGTGCCTCGTGCTCCTCCTCTGAAGGCGAATAGATAAGAATGTCGTCCACGAAAACGACTACAAATCGATCCAAGAATTCCCGGAAGATCCGATTCATCAAGTCCATAAAGACTGCCGATGCGTTGGTAAGCCCGAATGGCATTACCAAAAACTCATAATGGCCATACCGCGTTTGGAATGCCGTCTTAGGAATATCCTCCTCCCTGACCCTCAACTGGTGGTAACCCGATCTCAAGTCTATCTTAGAGAAACAGTGGGAACCCTTCAACTGGTCAAACAAATCATCTATACGGGGCATAGGGTACTTATTCTTGATCGTAACCCGATTCAATTTTCGGTAGTCGATACACAATCTCAAGGCACCATCTTTCTTTTTAGCAAAGAGGGCCGGTGCTCCCCACGGTGAAACACTAGGGCGAACAAAGCCCTTATCTAGCAATTCCTAGAGCTGAACCTTCAACTCAACCAACTCTGCTAGAGCAAAATGGTAAGGTGCCATAGAAATCGGCGCCGTGCTGGGCACTAGATTAATAGAGAACTCTATCTCTCGGTGAGGTGGTCAGATATGCTTGGTCATCATAAACACTGCAGCAAATGGGGCGGCCTAACAATTTTTTTTGTATATGAGGTATTGTTACCAGATATGCTTGATTATAAGATAATAAAATAGTTTTTTTAATAAATTTACTTTATTAAGTTTAATGAATAATGTCTGAATCAAATATATATATTGAATGCAAGAAGGTAGTCTAGATCTCTATCAAGCATATAATCTTGAATTTTTTTTGTCCATATTTAATTGCTTAACCATGAATTACCCTTCATCTGTTTCCTTTTGCATTTCCTTAAGCAATATTTTTTGGGTTATTTTTTTATATTATTTTTGTAGTGGGGAGAATGCATATTTGCATTGCAAAAAGCTCTGCACAAGTGGAGTAGCAGATGCAAAGGGATCTGATCTATTTGTTGTTTTAATCTCCAATGAGAAGAAGCAGGTATGTAACTTCATATGTTTCTTATGAGTATTTGTTGTGCTCCAATAGATTCTTGTGGTTCCATGATATATTCATCATTCCTATGAACTGTTGCTTGTGTGGATTTATAATTGTCAAAGCTTCATTTGGTGGTGCAAAAACACCATCCTTGACCTGCTTCGCTTCCTTAAAACGCCATCCCAAAAACTCCATTGCACTGTTGTCATGGACGGGAAGCACCTCCACCTCCCAACCACCCTTACGACCATGATGACTATAGACGCGTCCCGTGAAGCGCCGCAATGCTACAGTTCGGACTCGATTTGTGTCACGGTTCTTAATCTGAACCAAAGAGTCCAAATCTGGCAAATCGTTTCGAGAAACAGATTTTGAAAAAGTAGTGTCGAACATGGATTGCTTTGCCAGATACAGAGTCGCCACCTAAATATTTTTTATGGGAGAATTTAGGAAACCCTGACTCGGTGCCGAAGGCCACATGTCCGTCATCACCGGAGTTGTCTCGGCTCGGGAGCTTGGGTACGATCGGGGAAGGTCAGCTATGAGCACCCCCTTTCGCCCGGTCCGAAGACCGGCCTCTACTAACCGTGATATCTGATTTTGAAAGCGTTATGTGCTCTTAAACCGGTTATTAGCCTAGAATTACTATGTTGTGCGCGCGGCAAACAAGTATAGACCAAATCGCCCAAATTGGAACAAAAACATTTCATGTTTGTTTTGAAATTGGTTTGCTACTCGCAAGTAGGCTAAAACGCGGATTTTGCCACCCTCAAATGGGCTTTTAGAAAAGATGATTTTGCCACTATCTAGTGGGCTTAAAACTCACAGTTTTAATGCATTATTCCAATTTAGGTAATTCAACCTCCATCCACAGGCATTCAAGCAGTTATATCACATAAGCAGCTAGCCTCATGGTAATCATGTTATCATGGCAACATTCACACGCATGCGATATGCTAAAGCATAAAAGCTTACCTAGTACTCCGTGCCAAAACAGTAAACTAGTTAGCAAAATGTGCATGTCCTAGTTCATGTTAAATTGCCTAATGCAACACATACAAGATGCAATTTAGATAGGCTCGGTGAACCTAAGCGTGGCATATGTGATGCGATCAATTATCACATATTCGATTTGTAAATTGAAGTACAAATGCAGTTAGCGTGATGTACCGAGCCTAATACATGCAGTACAAATGCATGAATGCACGCATGCATAGTATAAGGTATGCTGAATTTAGACATGCCCTAATCTACCATCGTAAGCAGGTAAATAAAATGGAAGAAAGAAGTGGGGTTGGAAGACATACACACACTCACCCACACTTATTACATCTTTACCCTCACTCAGAGGGTCCAAATGAATATTACAGTCCCGAAATAATAAACAAATAAAATATTACAGTCCCAAATAATAAACAAACAAAATTATTACAAAATTTCTAATTTAATTAAAAGAAAAGATGGCAAAGGAAAGAAGAGGGTGGCCGCAGCCTCTGCCCCAGGATGCGCGGATGATGCATGCTCGGAACTTGACTCGCCCGAAAAACCCGTACCGTACTCCTGCCACCTCTGTTTGTACTGCCTTGTCTCTCTGAAAATTGCCCAAGTCCTGGAGCAGGTTCCTTACACACTGCAGAGCACTACCGGCCAGACAGAATTCCCATCGGCACTTCACAATTTCCACCGGCATTTATTGGATTCATCGGCACTCCAGAGATTGCCGGTCGGCACTAAATTCTGCCGGTCGGCAGAAACTTCCTGCAGAAGACAATTTGACAGCAAACAGAGAACAGATAGTGCATGGCATGGGGTTTTCAGGTACATGTGAGCATGGTTATGCTTCTTATCATGTTTTGAACTCAAAGAAGCATGACCCTCGATCCTTGAGCCATCAATGGTGCATGATGACCCAAGGGATCAAATTTGCCACTTAATGTAAGGATGCATGCAACAAACAAAATGAGATCCGAAGCCTTATCATGTCGAAGTCGAAGGCCCCGGTGACCGAGAATCAAGGTACATTACATCACTTGGAGTATGAATGTCCCTTGACCCTCATATTTGGCTTGACACCCCAAGCCAAATGATGCAATGCATGTTATGCTCACATGGCTCAAAATGTAACATGATGCTAATCATGCAAGATATGCCAAATGTCATGCAACAAAACATGACAAGTATGTAATGTTAACATGCAAGATGCAATTGGGATACAAACATGAACCAATTTGCCATAAAGTTAGCATAGAATAGCACATTAATGGAACAATCATGCAACCAACATGAGATAAGCATGCAAAGGGGGCCTCAAAGTGATAAAGGTGCAGACCTTTATTCACCTCAAAACAGCACCAAAAGTGCTCAAAATGATGGACAAACTCTCATGCCAAGATGCAAGCCAATAGACCCAAGGCTAAGGCACCAAAAGGGTCGCTTTATTTTCAACAACAAGACCAAGCCATGGCATGATTAAGACAAGTAAAGACAGAATTTTTACATGCAAAATGGGACTCCAAAACCTCCTCGTATGGCAGCTAAAGTACCTCTCATGAAATGCTACCACCAAGACTCATTTCTAGGCATAAGAGGGAACACCCTCAAGGCATAAAAGAGATCATACATGCACACATGCAAACATGATTCTTGCACTAAAATGTGGTCCTAAATGATGTTAAATCATGAAGGTGATCACAACCATGCATGCTAGAGGTCAACATGCTCAAAGCTTTCAAGCCAAAATATATAGCACCCATAACAAACATGTCAAGCATGACCAAATAGATAACCAACAAACTTTAAGCATGGAAAAACAATACTAAAAGCTTCATGGAACTAAGCCAACACACGCAATAATCATGGCCTGATCATGAGATTCACTTCTAAGCAAAATGGAGCAATACAAAGCAAGTACTACAAGCATACAAGGAGGCACAAATCCGGCCAAAAATAGAGGTTACATATGACCTAAAACACCTAAAAAACTTCTGAAATGTGGCCAAGAATGATCAAGCACACATGCTACCCTTTTAAGCCAAAAAAGCAAGGAAACAAAACCATGAAGGGAGAGGGGTGTCCCTCCCCTATGCAAGACTTCAAACCACCTTTTTTAACACTGAAAATCAATTGGTTTTTAGTGGTGAAAGGACCAAAACGCTGAAGTGAACAAAGCCTTACCAAAGAGGCACCAAAATGGACCAAACAAGGCCTAGAAGGGTGAGTTTGCACTCAAACCACAAAACGACCTTAATGAAAGTTCTAAAGCATGAAAATACAAGCCCTTTTTATGTTATACACAGGAGCTAAAATAGCAAGCAAGATAGGTAAAAAACTATTGCAAGTTTGGGGAATATAAAGCAAGATGCTCACCCTTGAAGAACCTTTGAAGAACAAATGGTCTAGCCCTCTTCTTTTGATCAAAACCAGTCCAAAAACTCAAGAAACAACCCCCCAAGTCCTTCAATCTCGGAGCAAGGTGTAATAGTGTGTGTAATGGTGCAAAAGTAAGGTAAAAACAACCTTTAGGCCAAGGAAACACACACAAAGGAGGGGAGAGAGGGAGATATAGAGATAGAGTTTATCTATATCTCAAAGCTCTGGTTTTTGGTTCCAAAGTTCTAACCTAGATCAAAGAGGAAGACCCTTCCTCTTATAAGACTCCCTCTTGCAAAGCTTATACAACAAGCTTGCTTAGAGGGAGATCCCTCCATACACGTGTATGGAGGGAGGCAGAGTTGGTGCCAGCTATCACAGCTGGCACAAAATATCTCCATAAAGTGAATGAACAGTGGTCGGCTGCCCAAAAATGTCATTTCGACAAAAAAGAGTGCCGACCGGCAACAAAATATGCCGACCGGCAATAAAATGTGCCGACCGGCAACAAATAGTGCCGATGGCAGAAAAAGACCAGCCGGTGGCCTCTAGCCACTGCCGGTGGTGTGTGGGGATGCCTCACAAGGCATTCCCTACCCCTCCAAGGCAAAACACAAGTGTTCAGTGTGAAACCAGACACTAAACGGTCAAGTTCAGAGATTCTGAGGCAGGGCGCACAAGCCGAGACCTCCGGGAACTCCAAACGAACACAAACATGGATTATCACCGAGTGTTCAAACGGTGACGTCCAAGTCTTGAGGACGGTCAAAAATGGGGTGTCTACAGTTGCCCCTCTTTGACAGAACTCGAAAGTCATAACAATGACGGGAGTGAATGTCAAAGCCCAGAGACGACCCATTTTTGACAAGGCCAAATACTCAGACAAACATGCAAGACAAACAAGATATGCGCCCGAAGGCAGGGGCAAAATGCAAGACAATGCACAGAGCCGGTCATAACTTATGATCATGCAAAGAAAGCTGTAACGAAGCATGCATGCGACGGTTTTAAGCTAACACATGCCAAACTACACTATAATGCAGAAAGGATGTAAGAGAATTATGCAATTCTCAATACGTCTCACTCGGATGATACAATACCTGTGCGGCTCGTCTGGTTGCACCAGCCTCAAATGAACCGTACATACAATATCGTGCCTGAAAAGGAAACAAACTTAACAGGTACAATATTGGTAGCAACTTGCATAATAGTGTACTCGAAATGCGTGACATCGCAAAGCAAGTGGGGAGCATAACGATGCTGTGAAGATAGAAACATATAAGTGGAGTATGCGGTCTACGCGGGCAATGAAATTGATCATAAGCACGCGGTCTACGCAGGTAATGAAATTGATAAATCATGCGGTCTACGCAAGCAAAACATGCGGTCTACGCAGGTAATGAAGTTGATAAATCATGCGGTCTACGCAATCAAAACATGCGGTCTACACAGGTAATGAAATTGATAAAACATGCGGTCTACGCAAGCAAAACATGCGGTCTACGCAGGTAATGAAGTTGATAAATCATGCGGTCTACGCAAGCAAAACATGCGGTCTACGCAGGTAATGAAGTTGATAAATCATGCGGTCTACACGATCAAAACATGCGGTCTACGCAAGTAATGAAGTTGATAAATCATGCGGTCTACGCAAGCAAAACATGCGATCCACGCAGGTAATGAAATTGATAAATCATGCGGTCTACGCAAGCAAAACATGCGGTCTACGCAGGTAATGAAGTTGATAAATCATGCGGTCTACGCAAGCAAAACATGCGGTCTACGCAGGTAATGAAATTGATAAATCATGCGGTCTACGCAAGCAAAACATGCGGTCTACGCAAGCAAAACATGCGGTCTACGCAGGTAATGAAGTTGATAAATCATGCTGTCTACGCAAGCAAAACATGCGGTCTACGCAGGTAATGAAGTTGATAAATCATGCGGTCTACACAAGCAAAACATGCGGTCTACGCAGGTAATGAAATTGATAAATCATGCGGTCTACGCAAGCAAAACATGCGGTCTACGCAGGTAATGAAGTTGATAAATCATGCGGTCTACGCGATCAAAACATGCGGTCTACGCAGGTAATGAAGTTGATAAATCATGCGGTCTACGCAAGCAAAACATGCGGTCTGCGCAGGTAATGAAATTGATAAATCATGCGGTCTACGCAAGCAAAACATGCGGTCTACGCAGGTAATGAAGTTGATAAATCACGCGGTCTACGCGATCAAAACATGCGGTCTACGCAGGTAATGAAGTTGATAAATCATGCGGTCTACGCAAGCAAAACATGCGGTCTACGCAGGTAATAAAGTTGATAAATCATGCGGTCTACGCAAGCAAAACATGCGGTCTACGCAGGTAATGAAATTGATAAATCATGCGGTCTACGCAAGCAAAACATGCGGTCTACGCAGGTAATGAAATTAAATATGCGGTCTACGCAAGCAAAACATGCGGTCTACGCAGGTAATGAAATTGATAAATCATGCGGTCTACGCAAGTAAAGAAATTGATTACAAACATGCGGTCTACGCAGGTAATGTAATTAGCATGCGGTCTACGCAAGTAAAGAAATGATTGCATTAACATGCGGTCTACGCAAGTAAAGAAATGATTACAAACATGCGGTGGGGCGGGACATTCTTCGCATGCATTGCTCGCAGAAGTTGTGGCCTGAGGTCAACTCGAAGGTTCACGTTTCAAAGGCGTGCTTTCCCGTATTGTGAAGGCGTCCAACGACATGGTTGTCTCGAACAAAGGTGCGGAAGGTGCGTTAACCACAAGGGGAGTTTCATCGGTACCAATTCTGATACCTTGCTACCTTGTCATTCTATGCTTTACTTCGCTTTTTACTGGTAGTTTAAGCACATTGCACTGCTTCGGGCAGGTTTTATTTTTTTTCTTAAAGTTACACATTTTGCAAAACACGTGATGGGAATGAAACAATCCATTTTGTTCAAAAGATGTTGCATTTGTAAACTTTTTATGCGTCGCATCGCAAGGTATCACACTACAATGTGAACGAATTTTATTTTGGAAATTTGCATCGTAATAATCAGGTAGTGAATCGACTTACAACTCGATAAGCAAAACAAAGACATGATGCAACCAAACAAGTGTGAGTACAACTCGATAAACAAATCAAGAGCTCAAAGAGGGCGAAATACAACTCGATAAGCAAATGTTCAAGAACTCAACAAGCAGACAGGCGTGACTCCGCAAGAACCGATCGCCGGGGAGGGGTTGGAGGCGGTGGAGTTCCCCAACAGCTCAGAAAACTAGAAGGAAGCCCACCGGCTTGGTGTAGGGACCACCGGCTGCAAGGAATGGCTACCGGCCATGAATCTGTTTGGTCGGCAAAATGAGATGGCCGGTCGGCAGATTTTTTGGCCGGCCGGCACTTAGTGAGGGGACCACCAGAATGTTGACACCTGTCCCCCACTCAACCTTATCTCCTACAAAAGATCCCAGCTTCGTAGTTTTCCTCATTTTCACACTGATTTGCTCCAATGGAAGAGTTTCTTGCTCAAAATCTCACAACTTGGATTGCCAGCTTGGATGGCTCGGAAAAAGTGAATTTCTGGGGTTTTGGCATAAATGCACTATTCACTCTGGGTTGCACCCCATTGCACCTCCCGTTTCTTCATGCCGCGGTAAGGTTTTGGAATCCGGTGACACACGTCTTTAGCTTCGCCGGGCAAGAGATATGTCCCACCTTTGAAGACTTCCGAGCCTTAATGGAGTCCGAGCGCGACGAGGAGCTCCTGCCCCAACTTAATTTTGGTCATGCCCAATCCTTAGGACGCATGTGTGGACTCAGCACGCGTGACGCCCGGTCCCTAATTTGTGACGGGATGCTGGACATTCCGAGTTTGGCCAATCGATTTTCTGATGCTGGTGATCGCAACAACCATTACTGGCAAGGCTTCCGGCGACATGCCCTCTGCTTGTGCATGCTATCCCATTTTCTATTCGTCTCAGGCTCTAGAGGGGCTAGCTTCCGGTTGATTGAGGTTGCCCAAGGCTTGAGGGAGGGCAAGAGCTGTATTGCCATGACTCTGGCCGAGACGTTAATGGGCTTAGACGCCTTTTACCGTCATGAGACGACTAGATTAGCGGGGAGTCCACTACTGCTACAGGTAATGTTTCCCACCCAATCTCGCATTCATGTACTGCTCACATCACTCGGCCCTCAAGCTCGATCTTTTTTTTTTTTTTTTTCACAAAACCCTATTCTCACTTTTCTCTCCTCGTACATCTCTCTATTCTTTACTCTCTCATTTTTCATCCCTCCCCAGGTATGGTTGATGGACAAACTGCAGGTTGTGGACTCCTGCCCAACATATTCAGCTCGCGGCTACTTCTTCCGGCATCGTCTAGTCAATGCCTTGGATGAGGAATGGTGGTTCGCTTGGATGTGCCACTTGTCCGCAGACCGTATTGCTTGGCGGTGCCCTTGGCTGAACCTTCCGGCGATGAGTTATAACATGCCTCGGCAGACTGGGATTCAACTGGTTGGTCTCACTCACTGTGTATTCTACTTCCCATTTCGTATTCGACGCCAAATTGGCCATGATCAGACCTGCCCGCTAGAGGGGATAGAGTATCCTGCTGCATTCCCAGCCCGAGGCGCACAGCTTGCTTGGCAGGCCACCGCGTGGAGGATGAGAGAGCTCCTGGCCCCCGCCCCTACTTTCAGTTGCACTTTGTCTGACGAGTGCATGGATTGGCTTAACAAAGAAGCACAGATTGGGCCCAGCTTGGCATCAGAGGCTCCGACCAGCTCTGGGAGGGGGCGCAGGAACACCTGACTTGACTATGCCCCAGATTTATTGCTTTATTAGTACTTTCAAGTTTTCTGAATGTAATAAAAAAAAGCAACTTCGATTGTATACAAGAGCAGGAGCACTCTGTTTGGAAATCAATGAAATTGAAAGTTGTGATACTAAAAATTTTCCGCTTTGGTCCACAAATGGTCAAAGTTGTAAAAAGATTATTTGAACAAAGTCAGCTTTTATTAAAACTTCTCAAAGATATTTTTGATATGGATCAGAACTGGGCACGCCTGAGATCTGTCACTGAGATGCACAACCCCGGATTCCTGCAACTGGAAAGTTGCCCCTAGTCTGAAGAGCACCGCAGCACTGCATAGCAACGGAAAGTTGCCCCTAGTCTGAGTGGCACCGCACATGGAGATTCCAACGGATGCTGATGGACAAAGATGACTGAGATGATCAAATGGACAAAGTTGATCGGGGAAGTGTTATAGCTGAACTTCAGGATGAAGCTGCCTACGTATCCCAAGCATGGGAAACAAGCCTCACGTAGTTCCGGTTTAGGTTCGCTCGAGTATTTTCACTCTCCTTTTGCGCTCTAACTTCTGCCAAAGCCGCCCTTTGCGGGTTTTCAGCCTTGCGAGCTCAGTTTTTATATTTTCTAATTTTTTGTACTCTAACTTTTGCCTAGGTCGCCCTTTCGGGTTTTCGGCCTAGCGAGCCTCTCAAGGGTAATATTTCTTCAACTTGTCCATGTTGATCGGTTGGGAGAATTCCAAGCCATCTAAGTCCATCAGAACCACAGCTCCACCTGACCAGATAGCTTTGATGATGTAGGGACCAGTCCAATTGGGTCTGAACTTGCCCCTCGGGTCATGGATGGGAGCTCGGTTGTCCTTGAGCACCAAATCCCCTTCCTTTAGATTTCTGGACTTAACCTTCTTGTTGAAAGCCCGAGCAATTCTGCGCTGATAACTTTGGACGTGGTACAGTGCTTTCAGCCTTCTTTCGTCAAAGAGCATAAGTTCCTCGAACCTGCTCTGCTGCCAATCTGCCTCAGCTATCTGACACTCGGCCAATACCCGTAAAGACGGAACTTCAATTTCGATGGGTAGAACGGCTTCCATTCCATAGACCAAAGAATACGGAGTCGCTCTGGTAGAAGTTCTAATTGAAGTCCTGTAGCCCCACAGAGCGAACGGCAACTTATCCGGCCAATCCCGGTAGGTTTCTACCATCTTCCGCAGTATGTGCTTGATGTTCTTGTTGGCGGCCTCAACTGCTCCGTTGGTTTGTGGCCGATATGTAGATGACTTATGAAAAGCCACGTTATACTTCTCCAACAAATCAACCACTTCTTTCTTAAAGTGGGATCCATTATCCGAAATGATCTCGTTTGGAACCCCGTAGCGACAGATGATGTTGTTTCTGATGAACTTTGCGACGTGTGATGCCTTCAACACCGCGTATGATTGGGCCTCGACCCACTTTGTGAAATAATCTATCGCTACCAGGATATATTCATGTCCATTCGACCCCTTCGGGGTAACAGCTCCGATCACATCAATCCCCCAAACGGAAAATGGCCACGAGGAAGTCATGTTGTACAGCTTGGACAGTGGGATGTTCATACGGTTTGCATGGATCTGGCATTTGTGGCATCGCCGAACAAAGCCAATACAATCCTCCTCCATGGTTGACCAGTAGTAGCCCTGTCTGAGGATCTTTCTGGCCAGCATTACTCCATTCATGTGTGCACCGCACTCCCCTCCATGGATGGCCTCCATCAGGCGCCTTGACTCTTCAGCTTCTACACAGAGCTTATGCATTCCCAGATGACCCCTTTTGTACAGCTTACCCCCGCAGATGATAAACTGAACAACCATTCTTCTGATGGCCCTCTTATCCTTGGCACTTGCCCCTGGCGGATATGTCTCCTTTTTCTAAGAAGTTCCAAATGTCGTAATACCAGGGGTTGTCGTCTTGAGCCTCATCTATGGCGGAAATCGACTCGTATGCTGGTGCAAACTTCTGATCAATGATGACTGGACGCATCCGGACTCCGGACGGGATGTCTATCATGGAAGATAGAGTTGCTAGTGAATCTGCGAACCTGTTATTCTCTCTTGCGAGGTGGGTGAAATTTAGCTTCTCAAACCGAGGAATTAACAAATCCAAGGTTTGGTGGTAAATTATCATCCTTTCCTCCTTGACTTTCCAGTCTCCTTTTGCTTGAGACACAACAAGGTTCGAGTCCCCAATGACGTCCAACCGTCTTACCCCTAGCTCTAGGGCTGCTTCTAGACCAGCAATACATGCCTCATACTCTGCTTCATTGTTCGAGACTTTGAACTGGAGCTTGAATGCTAAAGGGATGCGGGAATCGTCAGGCGCTATCAGCAACACCCCTATCCCGTACCCGTACTGGTTTGACGCTCCGTCAAAGTACATCGTCCAAGTTTCATCTTCGATGTGCAGAATGGCTTCATCTGGGAATAGGTACTCAACCGCTTCATCCCCCCCAACCGGGTGGTCGACAAGGAACTCCGCTACCGCTCTCCCTTTCACTGACTTGTGTGTTACATACTTCAAGTCAAATTCAGAAAGCAATAGCAACCAACGAGCTAGCCTACCCGTAAGTGCCAGTTTCTCGAAAAGATATTTGATGGGATCCAAACGTGAAACCAACATTATAGAGTGAGCTAATAGGTAGTGCCGCAGCTTCCTGGTAGCCCATACTAAGGCCAAACAAGCCTTCTCCAGCGGTCTATAGCGGGTCTCGTAATCCAGCATCTTCTTGCTCAGATAGTAGATGGCCCTTTCCACTTTGTCTTCTGACTCCTGTGCGAGCATGCAGCCCATGGTAGTCTCGGTTACCGAAAGGTACAATATCAACGGTCTCCCCGGCTCTGGTGGTGACAACACGGGCGGGTTCTGTAGATATTCTTTGATCTGTTCAAAAGATGCTTGACACGGCCGTCCCATTGGAATTTCTTTCCTTTCTTCAGGAGACCAAAAAGTGGTTCACAAGTCAAGGTTAATTTGGAGATAAACCGTCTTATGAATTGCACTTTACCTAGCAAGCCTCGCACCTCCTTTTCAGTCCTTGGTGGTGGCATTTCTAAGACGGCCTTGATTTTGGAAGGGTCGACCTCGATGCCCCTTTGCGTAATCAAAAACCCTAGCATCTTCCCTGCTGTAACACCAAAAGTACACTTCTGGGGATTCAGCCGCAGCCGAAACTCTCTGATCCTTTGAAAGAATTTTTGTAAGGCGGTGTAGTGGCCCTCTCTTTCTTTGGACTTGATAATCATGTCGTCCACGTACACCTCGACCTCTTTATGGATCATATCATGCAATATTGTAGTTGCTGCCCGTTGATAAGTAGCCCCAGCATTATTCAACCCAAATGGCATCACTCTATAACAATATGTACCCCACGGGGTAGTGAACGCAGTCTTCTCCCGGTCTTCGGGTGCCATTACTATCTGATTTTAGCCTGAGAAGCCGTCCATAAACGAAAGCAAGGCGTGTCCTGCCGTGAAGTCTATCAATTCATCAATGTGCGGCAAGGGAAAGTCGTCTTTCGGACTGGCCCTGTTCAAATCTCTGAAGTCTACACAGACCCGAATTCTGCCGTCCTTCTTCGGCACCGGAACAATGTTAGCCAACCAGGTCGGGTACTCGGATACCAGCAGGAAGCCTGCGTCGATCTGCTTGGTGACCTCTTCCTTGATCTTAATGGCCCAATCAGGGCAGATCCTTCTGAGCTTCTGCTTG
Organism: Camellia sinensis; assembly: GCF_055761805.1. Classification (NCBI taxonomy): domain Eukaryota; kingdom Viridiplantae; phylum Streptophyta; class Magnoliopsida; order Ericales; family Theaceae; genus Camellia; species Camellia sinensis. The sequence continues at coordinate 119,359,556 of NC_138971.1, read as the reverse complement.
ACAGGTCGGGCCTCGGGATCAAGAGGGATCCGATGCTGTACAATCTCAGGATCGATTCCAGGCATGTCTTCGTAGGACCACGCGAAAACATCTTTGAAATCTTTTAATAAAGCGACTAAGCGCTCGCGTTCCTCAGAAGACAACGTGGACCCGATCTGGACCAGCCGCGGGTCCTTCTCAGTGCCAACATTCACAGTAGTGATTTCATCCATTAAGGGTTTAACAAACCTTTCCTGCTCTTGATCAATTAATCGTTGCAAAATCGGAGGAATTTCTTCCTCGTCGTTTTCATCAAAATTTTGAAAATCCTGATTTAAGCAATAAATCAAAGGCACAGAAAAATACTCCGAAACCACATCCACGTCGTTCTCATTAAATACTTCCGAGCCGTCAGATTCCTCTGTTACAACAGACTCAAAAGAAAATGAAAAAGACGACCTAGACAGGACTGTGGCATCCGGGTTATCACTCCCGGGAATACCGGACTCAGACTCAGTCGAGCTGGAATCTGATTCTGACGTACAAGAATCGGCAGAATCAGATTCTGGCTCACTACCTGACCCGGTGCTGCTAGATAAAAAGCCTTCTTCATATTGCCAGATGAGAGAAGGTGCGATGGACGCATCCAAAATAGCTGATGGTAAGCCCGCAGCCGCTTCATTCCCAATCACACATACCGAGGAGCTATCCCCCAAGCACCTTTGTTCGATCGGAGGATCTGAAAGTAGACATGTCAGTGCTACCCCCATTTCATTTTCAGCGTCCTCAGACTGCACTTCCTTACTCTGTTCAGCCTCAGCCGATAGATCTGTCTGCCCTTCGGCGATGTCATCCTTAGGTAACTGTAAATCAAAGAAGATCTCAAATCCTGGTACGCGCTTCTTCTCCGCGTTTAGCCACGGCTCTGGGAAGCCACAGAACGGAAAGTCCTCCCCCTCCCGGACGAAGCGTCCGTTTAGGGTACCCCGAATGGGCTGGTACATTAAGTCAAAGGGCTTCCCCATCTGTTTCGCCCTGGCCCTTCCGGCCATTTCCTGTCCTTTCCTTATCCAATCCTCTTTGGTGGGTAGGTAGCCCAAACCGAAGGTATGGGGTTGTGTGGCACTTCGGCCAATGCTGCGGTGCCTTTCCGACCGCTCTTGCCCAATCCCATCCCGGGGATGTGCTGGAGTTTGTTCATGAGATAGACTGCTTGGGCACTGACATATACCCCTTCATTAGCTGCCATGATGTTCTGTACGACCCGAGCCTCAGCCAAGGTAAAACCCGATATGAACACATCTTCCTCACCGTGTTCGATTTCTAGAACAGGCATAGACACTTCCGGTGGCGGATGAATTGACGAGTTTCCAAAAACAATGGCTACTCCCTTCCCATAGGGGTATTTCACCACTTGATGTAGGGTAGAGGAGACCGCCTTTACCTGATGCAGCCATGGCCGCCCCAAAAGCAGGTTGAACGTTGCAGGAACCTCCAAGACGTGGGAATCTATCTCGCGCTGTCCCGGCCCAACCTTTGTTTGAATCTTAACTGTCCCCATTACTTCCCGGCTCGTGTTGTCATACGCCCGAATCACTTGGGCCGTTGGCACAAAATCCGCGACCTTCAAACCAATCGCATAAGCTGTTCTTGCCAGACAGACGTTGATGGCGGACCCTGTGTCAACAAGCACCACAGGTATCCATTTATCTCTGCACTCGACAGAGATGTAGAGTGGCTTGTTATGGTTCGCACCCTCAGGTGGCAGTTCTTTGTCAGAAAAACTCAATGTCGGGGAACTTCCTCCCGAAAAGACCAGGCCCACCAGCTGCTCGGGCGTGGTGTCTATGGAAAGCTTGGCTTTGTCCATGGCTGAAAGGACAGCCTGCCTATGTACTCGAGAAGCCATAAGCAATCCCCAGATGGAGATGTCTGCTTGTATCTTTTTCAATTGTCTCAATACGGCCTCGTCTTCGAGTTGCTTTTCCTCTTGCTTCTCTGCTTCCTTATCTTTCCCAGACGCCTCGGGTTGATCTAGGTGTGGAGGCTTGAAATACCGTCCACTCCTAGTCATGTGATCGACTTCGCCGATATACCAGGTATCATCTGGTTGGTTACCTTCCCAATCCTCGTCCGTGTGGGCAAGACATAGATCATCGTCTTCCCACCACATACCATCTGCAGCTGACAGGCATCTGTCTGGTTCTGTCATAACTGTCCCGATACTTGCAGTACCTTTTATCCCTATGCTCACAGCATTCTTTATTTCTGTACTTGTGGCAGTTTCGACCCCTACGTGGCCTTTTGCTTTCCTGGTCCTCTCAGAATCTTCGAATCTTTCCTGTTCTGACTGTGCCAATGCAGTAGATTGCTCAATGATCCCTGTACTCAAAATGCTCCATTCTCGAGCGAAACTCTCGACACCGGCGCTCTCCGGCGATGTATTCTGCTTTTCAACCATCCCGGCTGTTGTGGACATTCCCGCCCCCGCCGGGCCTTGTTCTGATCGAAACTCCCCTACTACATCTGGCTGATCGTCCAACCATCCCGTGGCCTCCGCTGATTCTTCATAATCGAACCAGTTGATGGCTAAGTCTTCTGGATCTTGGTTATCGTAAAATTGGAACTGGGCGAGATCCTCTTCTACGGCTGCCAAATCATCCGTTCCCTGTTCTGGTCTGTCCCCTTGGATTGCACACAGCTCTCCTTCTGCTGGAAATTCAACATCAGTTCTATTCTGGCCCACTGGTGAAATGTAGTCACTCGGACTGTAAGCGTTCCCAACATCACTCCTAGACTCCGCGAACTCTGGTTTGACAACCTCTTTCCTGTTCTCGATGGTCACCACCACTGGCTTGGGTTGGGTTATAGAGACGTCCATCATGCACAAATCGGTGCAATCAGGGAGGAAAACTTTCGGCTTAGGCAAGTAGGAGGGTGTGATATAGATACTAGGATCGTAGGATGCGACCCCAGTGTGGATGAAATTGATTCTTTTGGGTGGTGGAGCTTGGTTATGTGTGGGAAGAGGATTTGTAGTAACATTGGGTTTCTCAGGGGGTAAAATCACCCCATTATCAATGAGATCTTGAATCTCATGACGCAATCGAAAACACAGGTCGATGTCGTGACCGTGCTGCTAGTGGAACGCACAATACTTGGCTGGATTGTGGGCAGCGGGGAGTCTTCCCGGTAAGGGCCGCGGCTCTAGGGGCTTCAGATGCCCTTTTCTGATCAAAACCCCCAAAGCTTTGGACAGGGGCATATAAAGCGGAGCGAAGGTTCTGGTGTTTCTGGGAGGGTATTTGGCTGTTTGTGAGTTGCTTCCGGACGCACCGGAGAATGGTGTGGCTGCCGTATTTCTTGGGGGAGGGTTGGTGGTGACCATACTCACTTCAGAGGTCCTGGTAGTCGTAGCGCCGCTCGGGCCTGCATTAGTATTACGATTGAAATTTCTGCGGGGTTGATCCCGGTCATTATCAATCCACCCTTGTCTTAGGGCGTCCTCGATCTGCACCCCCATTTCATGCAGATCAGCAAAGGTAGGAAAGGGGACCACAATCATCTTTTGCATTAACTTCGGCTGAAGATTGCGCACAATCATCCGAATCTGGTCTTTGTCCGTGGGTCTCAAGGTCATCATCGAAGCCTTAGCCCGCCATCTGGTTACAAATTCTGAGAAGCTTTCCTTGGGTTCTTGCCTTGTTGTCTCGAGATCCCGGGTCGTGATCTCGATTTGTGTGTTATATGAGTACTGCAGGATGAAGGCCTCAGCCATCTCGTCCCAACTTCTCTTAACGTCGTCCTCCAACTTGGCATACCATGCGGCCGCTACACCCGACAGGGTCCGACCAAACAAAGACAACTTCTGCAATCTGGTGAGGCCCATTGGCCTTAGGACGTCTGAGAATAGTCGCAAGTGCACCACGGGATCCTCAGACCCGTCAAAGCGATCAATTTGTGGCATCTTAAACCGATCCGACAGCGTCACGGCTGCGTCAGTGTATCCATCTCCAATGTCCGGGATGGATTTCACACCTTGAGATTTCTTGAACAGCTTTTCAAGTTTGTGCATTTTTAATGCTACGGGGTCTACCTCGGACTCGAAGGGAGAATCCGACAGATTGATAGGAGTGGGTGCATTGGATTGTTGAGGCGGAATCGGGGGTGGAGCCGGCCCCGTTGGGATGTCTGTATCTTCTTGGACATTCCGGGCGTTTGGCGTTTCTTCGGGTATTGGAACCCTTAATGGAGGAGGGACTTGCTGTGAAGGTGACGCCCCAGTTTGCTGTTGCAATCTCCCAATTAACTCCGCTTGCTCACTCATAACTGTGGCTTGTTGCCTGGCGGATTCTGCCTGTCGGACAGCATCCTGCTGCATCATTTTCATGCTTTCCTGAAGTTGGCGCACCATCTCTTCTAAGTTAGCCATGGTGCTCTGTTCTGACTGAGTTGTCGGTGTATGTTCCCTTTCTGCAGGTGAAACAGGATCCTGATCCCTACTGTACACAGGTGGGGTAGATAAAGCCCTCTGTACCGACTGTTGAACCGATGTCCTCTGCCTAGTTGCCTTCCGTTTAGTAACCGGAGGTAGAGAATGGTACACCGGTTGTCCTTCTATCAGATCCTCAGATCGATGGAGCCGACGACCTCTGATCCAGAGTGCTTGGGGAATATCTACCGGGTTGGAAGCAATGATGCTAAACTACCTAGCAAAAAGATAAATAAAGCAGTAAATAAACTAACAACCGGACAACACAACGGCATAAAATAAATATATAATACACAATTGGATATGCATAATACATAATCGGTGTACCGAACACACTGTTCCTCGATACCGATCACTATTCCCCAAAACCTCTGTTCCCAAAACTGAACCCTGATACCCGCAGATAACTGATTCCCTTAAACTGATACTGATACCCTCAGGCTTAATACTCAATCTTGCAGACTGATATGTACTTTCCCTGTAGAAATACATTCTAAAAGCACATAGCAAGTAAAGAGAGCCAAAACACCCCTATATTGGGGTAGGGTTTCACTATGCACGTAGCAGTTCTCAAACAACCTAACATCGGGTAAGCAACCTGTCTTAGTTTGGAATGGTCACTATGGATCCGAATATGCACTAGGTCGAATGGTCGAAAAGGGTGCCCCGGTAAAACCGGGGTTTGTGTTCCCATGCTGTCAGAGCCCATAGCCGGTCAGCCTTATGGACATGCCTTGACAAGACAAGCCTCCGGCAAACCGTTCAGGAATGGCAGGTGGCAAACACTGTGTTCCTAGGCGCACCAATGCAAATGCAATGCAAAGAGACACATAGATGAAGTCAAAATGGGATATCACGAGTTTGAGTCAAGCTCTCTAATTTTCCCCAGCAAAGTCGCCAGAAACTGTAGACGCGTCCCGTGAAGGGCCGCAATGCTACAGTTCAGACTCGATTTGTGTCACGGTTCTTAATCTGAACCAAAGAGTCCAAATCTGGCAAATCGTTTCGAGAAACAGATTTTGAAAAAGTAGTGCCGAACATGGACTGCTTTGCCAAATACAGAGTCGCCACCTAAATATTTTTTATGGGAGAATTTAGGAAACCCTGACTCGGTGCCGAAGGCCACATGTCCGTCATCACCGGAGTTGTCTCGGCTCGGGAGCTTGGGTACGATCGGGGAAGGTCAGCTATGAGCACCCCTTTCGCCCGGTCCGAAGACCGGCCTCTACTAACCGTGATATCTGATTTTGAAAGCGTTATGTGCTCTTAAACCGGTTATTAGCCTAGAATTACTATGTTGTGCGCGCGGCAAACAAGTATAGACCAAATCGCCCAAATTGGAACAAAAACATTTCAAGTTTGTTTTGAAATTGGTTTGCTACTCGCAAGTAGGCTAAAACGCAGATTTTGCCACCCTCAAATGGGCTTTTAGAAAAGATGATTTTGCCACTATCTAGTGGGCTTAAAACTCACAGTTTTAATGCATTATTCCAATTTAGGTAATTCAACCTCCATCCACAGGCATTCAAGCAGTTATATCACATAAGCAGCTAGCCTCATGGTAATCATGTTATCATGGCAACATTCACACGCATGCGATATGCTAAAGCATAAAAGCTTACCTAGTACTCCGTGCCAAAACAGTAAACTAGTTAGCAAAATGTGCATGTCCTAGTTCATGTTAAATTGCCTAATGCAACATATACAAGATGCAATTTAGATAGGCTCGGTGAACCTAAGCGTGGCATATGTGATGCGATCAATTATCACATATTCGATTTGTAAATTGAAGTACAAATGCAGTTAGCGTGATGTACCGAGCCTAATACATGCAGTACAAATGCATGAATGCACGCATGCATAGCATAAGGTATGCTGAATTTAGACATGCCCTAATCTACCATCGTAAGCAGGTAAATAAAATGGAAGAAAGAAGTGGGGTTGGAAGACATACACACACTCACCCACACTTATTACATCTTTACCCTCACTCAGAGGGTCCAAATGAATATTACAGTCCCGAAATAATAAACAAATAAAATATTACAGTCCCAAATAATAAACAAACAAAATTATTACAAAATTTCTAATTTAATTAAAAGAAAAGATGGCAAAGGAAAGAAGAGGGTGGCCGCAGCCTCTGCCCCAGGATGCGCGGATGATGCATGCTCGGAACTTGACTCACCCGAAAAACCCGTACCGTACTCCTGCCACCTCTGTTTGTACTGCCTTGTCTCTCTGAAAATTGCCCAAGTCCTGGAGCAGGTTCCTTACACACTGCAGAGCACTACCGGCCAGACAGAATTCCCATCGGCACTTCACAATTTCCACCGGCATTTATTGGATTCATCGGCACTCCAGAGATTGCCGGTCGGCACTAAATTCTGCCGGTCGGCAGAAACTTCCTGCAGAAGACAATTTGACAGCAAACAGAGAACAGACAGTGCATGTCATGGGGTTTTCAGGTACATGTGAGCATGGTTATGCTTCTTATCATGTTTTGAACTCAAAGAAGCATGACCCTCGATCCTTGAGCCATCAATGGTGCATGATGACCCAAGGGATCAAATTTGCCACTTAATGTAAGGATGCATGCAACAAACAAAATGAGATCCGAAGCCTTATCATGTCGAAGTCAAAGGCCCCGGTGACCGAGAATCAAGGTACATTACATCACTTGGAGTATGAATGTCCCTTGACCCTCATATTTGGCTTGACACCCCAAGCCAAATGATGCAATGCATGTTATGCTCACAAGGCTCAAAATGTAACATGATGCTAATCATGCAAGATATGCCAAATGTCATGCAACAAAACATGACAAGTATGTAATGTTAACATGCAAGATGCAATTGGGATACAAACATGAACCAATTTGCCATAAAGTTAGCATAGAATAGCACATTAATGGAACAATCATGCAACCAACATGAGATAAGCATGCAAAGGGGGCCTCAAAGTGATAAAGGTGCAGACCTTTATTCACCTCAAAACAGCACCAAAAGTGCTCAAAATGATGGACAAACTCTCATGCCAAGATGCAAGCCAATAGACCCAAGGCTAAGGCACCAAAAGGGTCGCTTTATTTTCAACAACAAGACCAAGCCATGGCATGATTAAGACAGGTAAAGACAGAATTTTTACATGCAAAATGGGACTCCAAAACCTCCTAGTATGGCAGCTAAAGTACCTCTCATGAAATGCTACCACCAAGACTCATTTCTAGGCATAAGAGGGAACACCCTCAAGGCATAAAAGAGATCATACATGCACACATGCAAACATGATTCTTGGACTAAAATGTGGTCCTAAATGATGTTAAATCATGAAGGTGATCACAACCATGCATGCTAGAGGTCAACATGCTCAAAGCTTTCAAGCCAAAATATATAGCACCCATAACAAACATGTCAAGCATGACCAAATAGATAACCAACAAACTTTAAGCATGGAAAAACAATACTAAAAGCTTCATGGAACTAAGCCAACACACGCAAGAATCATGGCCTGATCATGAGATGCACTTCTAAGCAAAATGGAGCAATACAAAGCAAGTACTACAAGCATACAAGGAGGCACAAATCTGGCCAAAAACAGAGGTTACATATGACCTAAAACACCTAAAAAACTTTTGAAATGAGGCCAAGAATGATCAAGCACACATGCTACCCTTTTAAGCCAAAAAAACAAGGAAACAAAACCATGAAGGGAGAGGGGTGTCCCTCCCCTATGCAAGACTTCAAACCACCTTTTTTAACACTGAAAATCAACTGGTTTTTAGTGGTGAAAGGACCAAAATGCTGAAGTGAACAAAGCCTTACCAAAGAGGCACCAAAATGGACCAAACAAGGCCTAGAAGGGTGAGTTTGCACTCAAACCACAAAACGAACTTAATGAAAGTTCTAAAGCATGAAAATACAAGCCCTTTTTATGTTATACACAGGAGCTAAAACAGCAAGCAAGATAGGTAAAAAACTATTGCAAGTTTGGGAAATATAAAGCAAGATGCTCACCCTTGAAGAACCTTTGAAGAACAAATGGTCTAGCCCTCTTCTTTTGATCAAAACCAGTCCAAAAACTCAAGAAACAACCCCCCAAGTCCTTCAATCTCGGAGCAAGGTGTAATAGTGTGTGTAATGGTGCAAAAGTAAGGTAAAAACAACCTTTCGGCCAAGGAAACACACACAAAGGAGGGGAGAGAGGGAGATATAGAGATAGAGTGTATCTATATCTCAAAGCTCTGGTTTTTGGTTCCAAAGTTCTAACCTAGATCAAAGAGGAAGACCCTTCCTCTTATAAGACTCCCTCTTGCAAAGCTTATACAACAAGCTTGCTTAGAGGGAGATCCCTCCATACACGTGTATGGAGGGAGGCAGAGTTGGTGCCAGCTATCACAGCTGGCACAAAATATCTCCATAAAGTGGATGAACAGTGGTCGGCTGCCCAAAAATGTCATTTCGACAAAAAAGAGTGCCGACCGGCAACAAAATATGCCGACCGGCAATAAAATGTGCCGACCGGCAACAAATAGTGCCGATGGCAGAAAAAGACCAGCCGGTGGACTCTAGCCACTGCCGGTGGTGTGTGAGGATGCCTCACAAGGCATTCCCTGCCCCTCCAAGGCAAAACACAAGTGTTCGGTGTGAAACCAGACACTAAACGGTCAAGTTCGGAGATTCTGAGGCAGGGCGCACAAGCCGAGACCTCCGGGAACTCCAAACGAACACAAACATGGATTATCACCGAGTGTTCAAACGGTGACGTCCAAGTCTTGAGGATGGTCAAAAATGGGGTGTCTACAATGACCAACACTCAACAGCTTTGGAGGCCATGTTGGTGCCTCCGCTTCAATCGATGCGATATCATCACTTGTTTATGCATAAATGAATGTAACAAATTGCTTGATTTACATTTTTTCCTTTTCCCATTTGGTGGAACTTACAAAATGTTTGTGTTATGATTCTAGACGCAAAGTCAACCCACGTAATGAAGTACACTAGACAAAATGAACAAATTATATGATTCAATTGTAATAGGCCCAATGAAAGGAGAGCATTACGACAAAAATTATTAAGTGGTCTTTAGTCATCATGTAACAGTATTTCTTTCAATCACAAAAATCTTTTACCGTTTCTCACCACCTAATTTAAAATTATGTGTCTCACTCTTTTCGTACTGGCCCGGATTTTAATACTTATCGGATTTGTGTAAAGTGGTGCTCATCACCTTAAAACTTGTGTGGTTGTCGGACTCTTGGTATTGATGGGTTGGCAAATGAACATTAAATATTATAATTGAGGACCCTTGGGTGATGTTTGGAACCTTGATTGAAGCCTTAACAAAGTGTTTAGGCAAGATTAGATCAAAAGCCCCAAATTTGAGTTTTTGTTTTTGACAAGCCTTCACTATTTTTCCTTTTTCTCTTTCCATAATTTGAATTTGGATGTGAGGCTAGAACCATTGGAAATCTTGTTTCCGGGGCTTCGATTTGGACACAAGAATGACCTAAAACGAAGTTCGAACGAGAGAGTTATACCTGTTTGAATTCTTAGTGCCTCTGCTGGTTTTCTATAGGGTCGACACCAGTCTGGGAAGGGTCGACCCTCTTATGTTGCAGAATTTTTGTGTTGGTTGCTGGAAAATAGGGTTGACCTCCTCTTGTCTAAGGGTTAACCCCCCTTGCTTGTGCCAAATTGTCTTTTCTACCTAAAGGGTCAACCCCCTTGCCCGAAGGGTCGAACCCTGCGTGTTTTTTTTTCAGATTTTGGGGTTCAAATGGGCCCTACCTTTGGGGGGTTTTGAGCCCATTATTTTATTAACCTTAGAGCTACTTGTCCAAATCGAAGCCCCAGAAACAAGATTTCCAATGGATCTAGCCTCACATCCAAATTCAAAATATGGAAAAAGAAAAGGGCGAAAGAGTGACGACTGTTCGTAGGAAAATTATTTGAATTAAAGTTTTTGCTCCAATCTTACTTTACCATCATGTTACCACTTCGATCAATGTCCCAAAATAAAATAAGGAGGCTCCAAACACAACAATAAAAATGTCAAGAGCTATCCCACTAGTCCCAGAAATTCAAACTCAACCAGGCAGACCACTCGAGCGTGCAAACCAACAAAGTTGTCTGCTCAAGCGACCACTCCTATGCTCGAGCGAGAATTCACAACTCTCAGAATTTCAGACAAACTGGAAAAGTGCTGGGAGCCTCTCAAGTCCGCTCGAGTGTGGACTCCCCTGCTTGAGCGGAGGGAAAAAATTTTGATCGTTACACAGCCTTGATCAGAGTGGTTCTACCAGCTAAGGACAAATTTTTGGCTTTCCATCCAAATAGCCTTTTAGCCATTTTGTCAATGATGTCATTCAAGTGGTTTTTGCTAACTCTACTGTGAAGAAGAGGGGTGCCTGGGTATTTTCCTAGGTCATTAGTGAGAGAGACACCACACTGGCAATTGAGGTTATTAGCTTCCCTTCTATGGATATTAGATGAAATGAACATTTTGGATTTTTGAAAGTTGATTTTTTGACCAGACATAGCATAGAATTCAGATAGCACATCCATGATACAATCACAGTTCCTTCTATTAGCTTGAGCAAAGAGAATTAAATCATCAGCAAAAAAAAATTGGAAATAGGAGGGCTATGAGTGGAAGCCTTAAGGCCCTTCCATTCACCACTATTAGTTTTCAATCTAATCAAATTGGAAAGAGCTTCCATACAGATGACAAACAAGTACAGGGAAAGAGGATCCCCTTGTCTGAGGCCTCTCCCCATGCGAATGCTAGGTAAGGCCTCACCATTCCAAAGGATTTCAGAATTAACACACAATTCATGATAAGAGCTATCCAATTAGAGTTTAGATTTAATTCTTTAAGGGAATGATGAAGGAAATCCCAAGATATGCGATCATAGGCCTTCTCAAGGTCAAGCTTAATAACCATACCACCAGCCTTGCCTTTTTTACCCCTAAGTGTATGAAGGATCTCTTGGGTAATTACAATGTTATAAGTGGTGATTCTGCCAAGTATGAAGCTACTCTGGTTAGGGCTAATAAGGTCAAAGAGAGGACGTCGAAGTCTGTTCACAATGATTTTGGTGATGGCCTTATAGGTGACATTAAAGAGACTGATGGGCCTAAAATGATCCACGCTTACCTAATGGTGAGCCCACCTTGACCAAAAGTTATGATAATGCAACATTAAAATGTAATTAATTTGTATGATTTGAGAAGACTTTGACTTGAGGTCAACAATAAGTACCCTAGGATTTATAAATATTGCAATTTGAAATGGGGAGAAATGCAAATCACTACAACAAAATGCACATTTGGAGACAAAAATTGGCGACTAAAAAAATTTAGTCACCAAAAGTTGGGGAATTGGCGACTAATAATTTTTTTAGTCGGCAAAAGTAAAATATTTAGCTACTAATTTTTTTTAGTTGGAGTATATTGATTATTGGCAACTAAAAAAAAATAGTCACTAAAAATTCCAGAATTGGCGACAAAAAAAAAATTTAGTCGCCATACATTGAGTTTTGGCTACTAAAACCATTTAGTCGCCGAATGGAAAATAAAAAATTAGTTTTTATCTTTGGTGGCCAAAAACTTAGTTTCAGCAACAAAAAAATTTTTTAGTCACCATATATTGAATTTTTTGGCTACTAAAATTATTTCGTCACCGAATGGAAATATAAAAAATTATTTTCAATGACCAAAAACTATTTTAGTCGCCAAAAACCAAAAATTTTTGGAGCCAAACATTTCAAATTTTGGAGGGATTTTATTAAATGAATTAGCGACTAAAAATATTCAGTCGGTAATGGTGTAATATATATATATATATATAGTTCCCAGGCAACAGACCAACACCTCTGTCTCTCTCTCTTCAGCGTTTCTCTCTACCTCTCCCTCTCTCTCTCCCTCTGCCTCTCCGCTGCTCTTCTCTGCTCCCTCTCTCACCGCCGCTCCACCAGCCATGCCTCCACCGCTCCTCCTCACGGAAGCCGACAATTGGAGCACCAATTGCGAGCTCTCTCTCTCTCTCTCTCTCTCTCTCTCTGTGCAGTTCGCATATTGACCCAAAATCTAGGTTAGTGATTAGGTCTTCTTCTACACCATTTTTCTGGGTATCAATAGAACCATCACTGTTTTTCTTCATTGAAATCGTTTCTTGTATATAATCCAGAAAATGAGTGTAGATCTGGTCGCCTCGAATACCCATGGGAATCTCGATGAGCAGATTGCACAGCTCATGCAGTACAAACCGTTGTCCGAGCCTGAGGTACCTCTCTCTCTCTCTCTCTCTCTCTCTCTCCCTCTCAAAGTCTCCATTTTGAAAGCTCTCTCTTTCTTTCCACTTTCCAAGAAAATTTCCAGAATCATCCTCACACCCCTCTCTGTTTCTTCCTCTTCCAGTTTTCTTTGTGTGTATATATATATATCTATATATATAAATCAAAACCCATTAAAATCTAATGGCTCGTTGCCCCCCATGAATTGTTGGTTTGGGAAGTTGTTATGGCTTTTCAATTTGTTTGTTTGTTTTTTTTTTCTTTTTTTTTCTTGCCTTCAAACTTTTTGATAAATGTCTCTTAGGTTTCTCTAAAATCTAATCTACTTACCTTAGCAGTGCTTGTGTCCTTGCATTGAATTGTTATGGTAATGTGGCTCAAGTTGAGGGTTAGGATTAAATGTTTTACTAAACTAGACTATTTTTTGAATGGTCATTACTCTGGTATGCCTTCTCATTTCTGCTCCATATAATTATTTTGTACTTGGTTTGAGAATAAAATGAGAAAAGTTGAATGATGGCCTTTTGCCAATTGTTGGAAGGTCAAGTTAAACTTGACAGCATAGGTTATGTGTTGGTGAAGGAGGGTAGTGCAGAAACTTCCGTTGAAGGTGTATTTGCAGCTAGAGATGTACAGGAAACTATTTCAAAACTTGATTAATTTTTGCTTCTTTTGTATGTTTTATGAAACTCTCCATCTGCTTCTATTCTATGTTTTATGAAACTCTCCAGGTTCATTATGTGTCACTCACTCTACTTTTTATGCACTTCAAAATGGATGCGGTTACCAATTTTGGTAATGACACTCCATCAGTACAAATGTAGAACAAGTTAGTTTTGCCTGCTGTAGGGACACTTGCCCAATTCATATATTTGATTGAAAAGATGAATAAAATCCCAGTTTGATAAGAATTTTCATGATATTCTTTGGGTTTTGTAATGTAACTAGTTACTCTAAAAGCTTAACCTATTCGGAAATAAGCCCAACACATTTTTAAGCTGTCACACCCCTCCCTTTATTTGTGACCCCCTATCCAACATGAAGATACAAATTAACACAAGCTAAACTGACACACTGACAAACATATTATAAGGTACAAACAAATACAATGATATTTGAACGTGTGATGTCTAGAACTAAAGCTCTAGTAACATGTTAAGCTACCAGTTGCCTCAAAAGTTTAATCTGTTAGGGCATGGACTCGACATATACATCAAGCTCTTACATATTTGTATTTGTCATTGAACTTGTAATTATTTGAGACTATTTTGTATTTCAGTTTCTTGATCTTTGTATAGGACCATGAATGGAGGCAAGCCGTAATTGCAGCTGGTTCAGGATGCATTGTTGCTTTATCAATTGAGTGATATCTTACCAGCAACAATCTCCTCGTTGAATTTCACCAGGTATTCTCAATTTTGATTGTGTTCTATTTGATATGTTCTTCTCTCTTGGATATAATACCTGATAATGTGTTGTGTTATCTAATAGCAAGCTAATTTGTAGCTCATTAATTGGATTAATATCATACAAACCACTTTGATATTACACCTATTGTCTTCCATCCTAGAAAAACTGGACATGAGCACTGCTTAATCTGTGAAACTGGTGAAGTTCCTATGCCTACAACTGCTGGCCATTCCAACGCAACCCATAGTGCTTGATACTCAACTTGGGTGCCCAGTGCCCATTGTGCAAAACATGACTAGGCCACTCAGATGATTTATTCACCATCTTGAACAAAAATGGTCATAGTGGTCATCATTCTGTTGGTTTTCTATGCCTTTCAGCTTGAGCTCTACAATAGTGAGAAGGATTTTGGCACACAGAAGAATTCAAATTAGGCATTGCAACTGAAACTATTCCCCAGTGCATAGCCCCCTTTTTTCTTTTCTTTTTTTCTTGATCTCCCTAAATTAAACTTGATAACACATTTTGCATATGTGTTGGCTGCATAGAGACTAGCAAAAGCTGAGGTTTACTTGTTTTTAGGCACACAAATGCTCTCCAGTTTTTATGTGTACATATATTCTGAAGAAAATGTCATGCATATTCCTTAGCTTAAATTTGGTCATTCTTAGTGTGGAACATTTGAGGAAAATCATAACTATAGGTTCATTTGAGCTGTAGAAGACCAAGTTCTTATTCCAGTTAATCACTTTCACTAGAAAGTGGGTATTAATTTTTGAAATATTATTTTAGTGAATGCCATATTATAAAGTGGGTGAAAAATTAAATTTTATGTAAATCTCACTATTTTGTGAATTTTTTTAATAGCCTAAGACTGAAGAGGTTAAGAAGGAACTCACATACAAACATGTACAAGACGATTTTGACATCTCTATCTTTTGGATGTTATTTGCTTGTGAAGACCCATAAGGGTAATGCAAAGATTTTGCATTATATAATTTCCTTATATAATTTCAAATATGCCAATGTTATTCGGTCAATACTAATGATTAATTTTTTTTTTACAGATATTTTTGGCATGGAATTGTAGATATTCCCTTTTTGTCTACGGAGGACATGGTTTTTGTACTACTTTTTATTCTGTATGAAATTATTATTTTCAGTTGGAATATACTTGGTTTGTATAAAATTTGACATTAAAAGTTATTCTCTTTTTTGGATGGTTGTAAGTGAAATACGTGTTGTGGAATGGGTGATAATATGTATGTATTGGTTTGTTTGTATACCTATTACAGGTTGCGTAGGATACATACAGGTTGTGGACAAATTAATTAAAATAAAAATATATATATAACGATATTTTTGGCGACTAAACAATTGGTAGGCAAAAATGGAGTTAAATATTTTTAGCGACTAAATAGTTAGTAGCTAAAAAAAGAATTAAATGGAAACAAACCTTTTGGTGACTAAACATTTAGTAGCCATTTTAAAAAAAGACTTTAGGCGACTAATGATTTAGTAGCCAAAATAAAATAAAATTAAGTTTTGGTGACAAAAATTTTAGTAGCTGAAAATGTGATGTTAAATTTAATTGTAAGCTTTTGGCGACTAAAAAATTAGTCGCCAATTTAGCCTTTCAGCGAGTAAAGTCTTTTTTGTCGCCAATGCCTTTACTTTTGGCAACTACTTGTTTAGTCGCCAATACCTTCGCTAACCGTTTTTCCGCGACAAAGTTGGCGACCAAACTGTTTAGTCGGAAAACCTTTTGGCGACTAAAAATATGACTTTTGGCGACCAAACTATTAGATACACAATTTTCCAGATTAAAATATTGAAATATGAGATGGAAGGAGCAACAACAAGTGAACAATTCAGACAAATAAAAAAAAAATGGTTGGACTTGATTGATTAAATGACCACCCTCAAGCCACAAATAAAATAATTTAAAAAAGTGGCTTGGCTCAATTGATTAAATGACCACCGTCAAGCCCTGTGATAATTTTCTTTCAAAATTTTTTGATAATTCTCTCACAAAATGGTCCACAAATAAGAATTTTGTACAGAATTTACATACAAAACAATGTAACTCTTTATGAACCTTTCATCAAAAACTAAAAACATCAATTAGTGTGACTTATAATTTGAAGACGGCCACTATCGCATCATTCTTATTGAATTTTTTGTATAAAATTTGTATTTATAAATTATAAATCATTTTCTTTCCTTCCACTAGCTAGCTTTTTCTTTGGTCATAGTAAAGATGTATTACATCTATTAAAGGAGCTTATAAAAACATTAATATGGCAATTGGGTACGCTAAAACTTAATTAAACAGTTAGCTTTTATTCTTGGCAATCCTGTTTGACAAAACTCCTTTCAGTTGTAATTGTATTCGATCTTTTATTTCAGTAAGGCTATGAGTTTTAGATAAAAATCCAACCTGAATTGTGCCTATTCAGAGGATGTTTCAAAAATTAATTCTTTCATGTTTGCCACTTCGCTGTCGAGCATCGAGCTGCCTAGTTAGCTCACGGGGGTCAAGGGGGCAGCGCCCCTTGGCGGGTCCGGGGCAGCGCCTAGGTGAGATCGAGGGGCAGCGCCCCCAAAGCCAGAAGCAAAATTGCAGTCGAAGTTGCTTGTCCGCTCAAGCGCAGAATCTTTGGTTCTAGAAGTTTGAACTATCTGCAAAAGTACTGGAAGTTGTGTTTTTGTGCTCAAGTGGAACTTCCTGTGCTCGAGCGGCCATTCTTGCGCTCAAGCGAAGATCCTGGATCTATTTTCTATAAATATGTATTTCAGTCTGATTTTAGGGTTACAGCTTCCAAATCTTCTTTGAGGGTTCTAGGGTTTTTTCTGGAGCTATTTTGCTAGTTTTCTTTGATGTTTGATTAAGTATTCAACTCATGGTTTAAGAAGTGTACATCAAAGGATTGTTTGTTTATTCTATACAAAAGAGAGTGTTCTCCTTCAATGGATTCTTGGGAATTCGGGCCTGAAGCTTTGGTGGATTCCAGAGTGGCTCATCGTCGTGATTCAACATCGGCGTTGTGGATTCAACGTTAGGCAAGACAATTCCGAAGTGAAGACGAGGCTGGAAGAGGCATATAGGGGTCAGTTCAATTCGGGTGTGGATTCACTGGGTAATTGAGAGTACACTTATGTAATTCTTTTATGTCTTCTTAGTGGATTGTTTTGTGACTTTTGCCTGTGATTTTTTTTATCACAATTGGAGGCGCTCCAATTTTGCTTTTTCCACGTTAAATCATTGTGTTGATTTGTCTTTGATTGTTTGATTAGGATTGCTATTTACTCATTAAAATTGATACATAATCACAAATCAATATCTACGGGATTTCTAGATTTTTCATAAACAATGTAAATGGGGAAACTACATACACAATCATAGCATCATCATGCATCTGGTAAAGGCAATGTCTCTTTCTCAAAATTTTCTGTGAATTAATTTGTATGATTTAAGGAGACCTTAGCCTTGACCTTGGCCTTGAATTAATTATACAATCTGAGGGGGGGAGGGAATTACCAAACTCATTTTTGGGATTACATTAATAATTTTAAAGAAAAAGAAAAAAGAGTTTGTATAATTAGATACACAGTTTTGCTGATTAAAGATTGAAATCTGAGATGTAAAGAAATAATAACAAGAGAACAATTCAGACAAAATCCAAAGATAATTTCTTTCAAACATTAAAAGACGAAGATGAAATTGAATTTCTTTTTTTGAAATGCATTTTTCTTCGGTGCTTGGAAAACCCTTTCAGAACGCTTCTGGAAGATTTTTTTTTCATCTTTGTTGTATTCTCTGCGCCCGAACAGCAGGAGGGGTTGAGGTGGGGCGAATGATCTGAATTTTTATTATCCATAAATTATACTAGTAGTAGTACCTAATTTAATATTAAAAAAGAATTAATATATCATTTTTTTTAAATTTTATTAATATATAATCCTTCCGACTATATTAGAATTTCGTGTCTAGGTCTCGTCCATTGGCTAGTTCAAGGTTGTGCATGCTTGATTTTAAGCATTTGTCAACTAGCTTTATGTTTAAAGGGAGATTTATAGCTAGGTCCTATTTTAGTACATAATGGTACATTAAGTCCTACTTAAAAAACTTTTTACCTATAAGTCCCATAACAAGTTTAAATGATGAAACTACCCTTATCAAATCAAAAACATAAAATACAATCACAACTTTTTCATTCTTCACAGTTCATTCGCACCATTTCACATCCCTCACAGATTTCATTATCACCTTCATCAATTTCGCCTCACATTGCATCTTACTTCATCAATCTCGGCTCAGATTCCAGAACAACAAACTAGATCATCAAACATTCTCAGATTCGAACAACCAAAATGGTGAAAACTAGTAAGATTCAAATACCTTAAACCCTAGTTTCAACGAAATCTTCCATTTTCAAAACTTTTGTTTTTAGTTTCCATTTCAGTTTGAATGTCGAGTTCCAAATTGGTGAAAACAAGTAAGATTCAAACATCTTAAACTCTAGTTTCTACAAAATCTTCCATTTTCAAAACTTCTATTTTTGACTTCCATTTCAATTTGAATGTTGAGTTTGTTATTGTTGCTATAAATTTTCTCAGATTTCGAGTCAATTTGAGTCAAAAATCATAGTTAATAGCATTATCTTCCTTTAGATTTCAGTTTGAAAGTTGGTTTTGGTACCATTGTTGTGAATGTTCTCAGATTCTAAATCAATTTGAGTAAAAAACCCCTAGTTAATCATGTTCTCATGCTTTCAATTTAAGTTCGATTGTTGATTTTGGTACCATTGTTGTGAATGTTCTCATATTTCAAGTCAATTTGAGTAAAAACCCTAGTTAATCATGTTCTCTTACTTCCAATTTAGGTTTCAATATTGAGTTTGGTACCATTGTTGTGAATGTTCTCATATTTCAAGTCAATTTGAGTAAAAACCATAGTTAATCATGTTCTCATACTTTTGATTTAGGTTTCATTGCTAGGAATGTTCTCAGATTTTGAATTTGACTAAAACCCCTAGTTAATCATGTTCGCATGCTTTCGATTTAGGTTTCATTGTTGATTTTGTTACCATTACTGTGAATCTTCTTAGATTTTGAATCAACTTGAGTGAAAAACCCTAGTAAATCATATTCTCATGCTTTCGATTTAGGTTTCATTGTTGATTTTGGTACCATTGTTGTGAATCTTTTTAAATTCTGAATCAATTTGAGTGAAAAACCCTAGTAAATCATATTCTCATGCTTTCAATTTATGTTTCATTCTTGATTTTGGTACCATTGCTATGAATATTCTCAAATTCTAAATCAATTTGAGTGAAAAATCCTAGTTATTCATGTTCTCATGCTTTCGATTTAGGTTTCATTGTTGATTTTGGTACCAATGTCGTGAATGTTCTCATATTCTGAATCAATTTGGGTAAAAATCCTAGTTAATCATGTTCTCATGCTTTCCGTTTAGGTTTCATTATTGAGTTTGATAAGATTAGTGTGTGAATGTTGTCAAATTTTGAATTGATTTGTGTGGGAGTCCTAATTAATCATGTTCCCTTGCCTTTGATTTATGTTTAAATACTGATTTTGGTACCATTACCGTGAATGTTCTCAGACTTTGAATCAATTTGAGTGAAAAACCCTAGTTAATCATGTCCTTATGCTTTCGATTTAGGTTTCATTGCTTATTTTGGTA
The DNA here is from genome assembly GCF_055761805.1 of Camellia sinensis. NCBI lineage: Eukaryota > Viridiplantae > Streptophyta > Magnoliopsida > Ericales > Theaceae > Camellia > Camellia sinensis. The sequence continues at coordinate 119,339,675 of NC_138971.1, read as the reverse complement.
CCATTGTTGTGAATGTTCTTAGATTTTAAAACAATTTGAGTGAAAAATCCTAGTTAATCATCTTCTCTTACTTCCAATTTAGGTTTCAATATTGAGTTTGGTATCATTACTGTGAATGTTCTCAGATTCTGAATGAATTTGAGTAAAAAACCCCAGTTAATCATGTTCTCACGCTTTCCGTTTAGCTTTCATTGTTGATTTTGGTACCATTGCTGTGAATGTTCTCAAATTATGAATTGATTTGGGTGAAAACCCCTAGTTAATCATGTTCTCCTATTTCCAATTTAGATTTCAATGTTCAGTTTAGTATGATTGTTGTGAATATTCTCATATTTTGAGTCAATTTGAATGAAAAATCATAGTTAACCATTTTCTCTTGCTTTTGATTTATGTTTAAATACTGATTTTGTTTCCAATGTTGTGAGTGTTCTCATATTTCAAGTTGATTTTGTTTCCAGGAAATCAACTCATGAAAACACCAACAGTAAAGAGCAATGCAAAGAAAACAATGAGAAAGCATAAACAATCAACTTTGAAGGAGAAAAAGCTAAAGGAAAGGCATAGAGCATGGAAAGTAAATTACATATCAAACAAGGGAACAATAGTGAAGCTAATGTAGCACATCAAACTCAAAAAGGAACATATTAAAGGGTTAAAGGAAACCCATTTTGGTTATTGTTTGATGCAATATTGAAGAACAAGTTGAATTATAAACAATGCAGAAAATATGATGATATTGCATTCAAAATAATTCAAACATACCAGTCAAGCAGCAATGGTTCGTTCCAGTTAGGACAGGAAACTGTAAAGCTAACAACGCATGACATCAAGTCCATTTTCAATATATCTTGTGGAGATGAGCCGATGAATCTTGGTTATGGAAATAAAGGTATATCATCATTTTTTACAAGAAGATCCGTACAGACTAAAAGGCTATCAAGCACAACCATCATGGGCTTGTTGCAAAAAGCATTGAAAGGCAATAAGAAAGAAGACACAAAAGACGTAATTAGGATGTTGTGCATGTATCCTTGTTTGAAGCTTTATTTCTCTACAACCGGAATGATAGTTGGATGGGTAGTTCTTAATTAAATGGAAGACATAAAGTCAATGAGAAAATACAATTGGGCAAAAGCAATAAGGAACACATTGATGTCTTCAATTGAACAACACCACAAAAATCTAGCAAAAGTCACAGGATGTGTTATGGCTCTGTTAGTAAGTACATCTTTACTTTAATCTATTAGTTTGTTGTTAATAGTAGGAAGTATTATTTCTTATAGGTTATGTGAGCACACACTAATCATCCAACCTAAAGTTAACGAAGCGTGCCCAAGGGTAATCAAGTGAAATCTTATCAAATTACACAAACGTATGAAAGTCATATCACTACATGAGCTGACAACAAGACAGGTCACATCCTTATCCCATTTGAATTTCAATTGAAGTTGGGAAAATTCTCTATTTTATAGACTGAATTATTACTGAGTTTATAAACAAAAAAACTGAAAAAACTTTTTAGCTTCCTAAACTTCAATTATTTGAAAAACTAATATCTACTGTATGTTGACCTATAGGTAATTGGTCGCTCAATTAAGTGAGGAAAGTGATGAAGAACAAGATGACACTAAAGAAGAAGAAGAAGAAGAAGAAGAAGAAGAAGAACAACAACAACAACAACAACTACAAGAAAAGGAGGAAGAAAAAGAAAATGCGGAACAAAAAGAAGAAGAAGATGCTGACGATATTGAAGAAGAAGAAAAACAAGATGCTGAATATGCTAAAGAAAAAGAAGAAGAAGATGCAGAAGAAGAAGATGAAAAAGAAGAACAAGAAGAAGAAGAAGATGGTAAAGATGTTGAAGAACACCACCAAGAAGAAAAGCCAACAAATAAGAAATTGCAAAATTCTGAAAGCACAGAAACCACCAACTACATGAGAGATGAATGTGATGTCAATCAAAAAGACACAAATGAAGACATAGATGGCTTGTACGGCATTATGATCAATGATGAACCTGAAGGAGAAGAACACATTGGTCAACAAACAATTAAAAAACTTCAAGCTGAGAACACCAATTTGCAAATTGGCAATATAGTGAAGACCATCTACATAAATAAACTTGAAGAAGATAACAAGATGCTCATAGCACAAATACAACAATTGAAACATGAAAATTCTCGATTGCATAACCAATTGGTTGAAAAAGAGGTCCATAAGATAACCCAAGAAGTTTGGGCAATAAAGAATTCTAGGACAGATACAAAGAATGAAGGTCATACAATAAAAATGAAAATTCTCAAGTGGTGCAGAAAGAGCTACATGAAAATTCTAAAGTGGTGGTCAAAGATCTCCATCAAAAAGAGGTCCATGAGATAATGCAAGAAGCTTTTGCAACAAAAGATTGTGAGACAAATGCAAAGGATGAATGTGATATACCAAAATATCAAATTTCTTAGTTGCAAAATTAATTAGTTGAGGAAGAGGTCCATGACTTAACCCAACTAGTTTGTGCAACAAAAGATGATCATCTGACAGAATCAAGACAAACAAATCTGGAAAATTCCATGATAATAAAGATCAAAGCTAAAACAAGGAAGACTACTGAGATGCCAGATTATGAGTATTGAGGCAAGAAAGTTGAAGTTGAGAAAGAGAAGGAACACAAAGATAAAACAATTTCTAACATATATGTTGTGGCTCAATTGCTACCTCCTGAAGATAAAGATAAACTACAATTTCTTTGCAAAGAAAAGCAAACAGAATCAAGGTATAATCTTACATAAATTTTCCAATTTTCCATATAGTATGAAATATGAAATAAAACCGAGAAATAACTCTATTTTCTAAAAACATTTTGAATTAATTATTAACACATTTTTTATTATTTTGTAGTGCTTGTATATGATTTGGCAGAAAATATGACAATTGTGTGTTTATTAATGATATCAAGCGCTTAGTAACGACATATCCAGCTGTATACATATAAAATTTACAATTTTTTAACTTTGAGAAACTTCTCATTAATTTATTAACATCACTTTTGGGTTCCAATTTGACAGACAATTGATGCATATATTGAGATTCTTGAAAGAGAACCACAAGCACAGAATTATGGTGATGGAACAGAGCACAATGGCAAGTCTTTCATACAATCAAGTCTATATTGGGTAAGAAATAAATGTGCATGTGTCAAGTCTATACGTTATCTTCCTTTCGATTTTGATTTCAAAGTTGATTTTGTGTGTTTGTTATCATTGCTTTGAATGTTCTCAAATTTTGAGTTTGGTATCAATGCTGTGAATATACTCAGATTTCGAAACAATTTGAGTGAAAAATCCTAGTTAATCATGTTTTGTTGCTTTTTATCTAGATTTGAATGTTAAGTTTGGTACCATTACAGTGAATGTTTTCATTTTTTTTATTTATTTTTTATTTTTTATTTTTTTAAAAACAGCCAATATTGAAGAAGAAAATTTTAGAAAAAAGGAAAAAGATTTGGAAAAATACTTTGGAAGAAGCCCTCAAATGTAGATACATCCATGTTCCCATCCACAATTCCAATCATTGGACATTACTTGTTATCGACAAACACATGGGGACTTGGAAACATTTCAACTCTTTGAGACCAAGAAAAAGAAAGGACAAGCACTACAATGTTGCATATCAATTGGTACGAACAATTTTATATTACCATTACAATAATTATATTTAAACCATTACATACTTTATATTGATGTTTTTTAGGGCAAAAAATCCTCAATGAATACATGAAGGATACACCTTATGAAGCAGAAAAGGCATGGAATCCAAATGTGAAGATTGCATTAGTCAAAGACAGTCCTCAACAAGAAGAAATGACGTATGTTATGTTATTCTAATTAACAAATTTTAATCTTTCTTTTTCAAAATTTTTTGTTCTATCCCTAACTATGTCAAAAATAATTTTTGTAGGGCTGACTGTGGAATTATTGAGTGTTGTATCATAAGACAATACATAAGGCATTAACCAATTCCAAACAGATTACCACCAGGCACATCCACAAGAGTGAGAGAAAACATAGTACATGAGTTCCTCAGTGATCGACAAAGATCAATTAGAGTCAAGTATTGAAGAAGATTGCGACTTTCAATGAAATCTTTTTTGATGTGTAACTCAATGAACTCTTTTTTGTCACGCTCTGATACAATGACTAATGTTTTTGTTGATATTTGCTAGTATATTGCCTCACAAACATATTAGAATTCCTATCATGTGTAATGGAATATTTTGTCATACTCTCAAACATATATGCACCAGGGCTTTCTTGATGTTTTTGTTCATATTTTCAGTTTCTATTATCTTGTTCCTCATGCTATTATATGGGAAAAGTGAAAATAGTGTTACATGTGAAAATTATGGTTTTAATGGACCATGGGCATAAGACTTTACTATATCACAATCAGTGTTTTGTTGATGTTTTGTTTATATTTTCAGTTTTCTATACAGTGCTTTGTTGCCTCACAATATTATCACAATTAGTTATTTTGAAATTAAAAACTTAAAACTAAGAATATTTTCAGTTTTATACAGTGTTCACTCAATTTTCAAAACAAATATTCAACAATCATAACAACAATATTATCACAACAATTTATTTGCTACCTCACAATAGTATCACAATTTGAAAAATTAAAATTCAAAACAAAGAATATTTTCACTTTCAATTCAGTGTTACTTTATTCAAAACATAGAACATTGATCACATCTATTTACAATATTAATTCACATTCATTCAATTGATCACATTTATAACTTGTTCCAATTCATAGCAAGAACCTCACACTATTATCACAATCAACTAATTTGAAATAAAAACTTAAACTGTGAATATATTCACTTTTTACGTAGTGTTCACATAATCTTCAAAACAAACATTCAACAGTCCAGTTTATTTACAAAGCTAACCAAACAAATAATTCACATTGAAAACAAACACAAAGCCAACGAAACAATATTATCACAAACAATTTCAAAACTAAAATTTGAAACTAAAAATATTTTCACTTTCAATTCAATGTCACTTTATTCAAAATATAGAAGATTATTAATTAGTTCTCAACAGTACAACCTCCAACTTCAAGAAATTTATGAATATGAAAATTTTCCCATCACAAAGCAACTACAAAAAGTCACAAAGCCTCCTTACACAATTTCTTATTGTGATTTCTAACCTTCCCACATCTACTACAAATAATTTGCCTTACTTTCTCACTATTGGAACGAATCATCTTCTTATTTGGCCTTCCTGGTTGCTTCCTAGACAAAGGAGGAAGAACAACATCACTATCACCATCAACATTACAATCTGGTTTCCAAATTGAAAGAACAATATATATTGGAAAAGAATAGGCCTCTCGATAACTTTGAACATAAAAGTATGCATCAACAAATAAATTCAAATCATGCTCACTCTTTTGTATATCACCAACAACATGTGCCCATGGAAACACTTTTCAACTGCCACTCCCCACAAGAACATATTTGTCTACTAATGTCAATTGAAACAAATGGATGTGAATGCACCTCATAAACATCATTCCTAGGTGAACTAACAATCCATGGCCTCGAAGTATTCAAAACATCATGCAACTTGGACTCCATTTTGGGGCATATCACGCAGTAGACACCCAATTTCTGACCGACCTTAAGACTCAGATGTCACCAATTGAGCGCTCGGTGATGATGCATATTGTGCTCATTCTGAGGTTTCAGAGCCTTGGCTGCGAGCCTTGCCTCCGGACTTCGGGGCTCTTTTGTGCTTTGCCTCGGTTTGCGAACCAGGTCCCGTTTCCTCCGTTTTCTCTTCCTAAAGGGAGGGACAAGTCTCGTAGACCATCTCTCAGTGGCCGTAGGCTAAGTTTCGTGGTCGTAGGCCATTTTCCCGTTTGGAGCCCGGTTTCTAGTTTTTCGGAGCCGTCGGCCGTGTGCCTCGGTTCAGGACTGCTTAACCACCTCCGTTTGCTCTGGTTTTTGGCACACACCTTGTTTCCTCCCTTTTGAGGGACACTGTGGCCCGAGAGACCAACTTCGTAGTCGAACGCCACCTCCGGTGCCTAATAGTCAGTTTTTAGGGCCCCCGGCTGCGCGTTTTGGCCCCCAAACCCTCGTTTTGCATCCGTCTTGGTCCATTTTTGGTAGGGACCCTATTTTTATTGCTAGGGAGGTGCTAGTATGGTGGGAGGCCACCTTTTCCCCTGAAAAACCAGTTTTCTCTTTTTCTCTCTCCTAAAGCCGATTTTTCTGATAGAAAGTTGGTTTTTCTCACTTTGGAGCCACAATTTATGGCTTTTCTTACCATCATTGTGTTGTGCTCATCTGGGAGGCCACCAATATGGGTAGGCCGACCAGTAATTCCTCTTGACCCTTTTGAACCCCTCTAAAAAGTTGGTTTTTCTCTCTCCTAGGTCACATTTTCTGGTTTTTCACCACAAGGTTGTGTTCTACTCATCTGGGAGGTCACCTTTCTGGGTAGGCCGACCAGCAATTTTGCTTGAACCTTTTGACCCCTGGTCAGCCGACCAGGGGAGGTGGTCGGCCAACCACCCTGAGCCTTTTGAACTGGTCGGCCAGTTTTGTCTCTCTGAGTGTGTTCCAGCTGTGCCAGCTGTTTTACACTTGACCCACTGTCCGAGGGTTTTCACCCCTTTGCTTGGCTTCAAAGAAGAATTGGCCCCTTTGACCCTTTTGGTCTAGCTTCTTCAAGAAGCTTGACCCATTTGGTCAAGCTTCCTTTAGAAGCTTTGAGCCTCTCTCTTGGCTTCTTCAAGAAGCTTGACCCCTTTGGTCAAGCTTCCTTTAGAAGCTTCGAGCCTCTCTCTTGGCTTCTCCAAGAAGCCATGGCCTCCTCCCTCTATATAATCAACCCTTCACCTCCATTTTCAGGGGTTAGAAGCTTTTGGCTGGAAATATACATACAGCCCTCTATCTCTATACTTCAAGCCTCAAAACACTCATATTCTTGGCCATTTTACCCTACACCTCTTAGCCTACCACCTCCCCCATTCATTCCAGCACCTTGGAGGTCATTTACAGAGGTTAAAAGCTCACCAACTTGGTCCAGAAGCTGCTAGAGGTTGGTTAAGGTCTCTTTTCTGTTTGGGGTCATCTTCCCCCTATGCATGCTTCATCTCTTCATGATTAGGGCTACGCATTAGAGCACTTGCATTGGCCATGGTTTGGCCTCTTAGCCACTGAAATCAGAGGGGAGTGACCCCCTCTCTCCTTGTCTTGTTTGGTGGTCTTGTTGGCCTTCCAAAGGGACCCCTTTTTGCATGCTTTGAAGTCATGTTCCAGGCCTCATTCTGAGGGTTTTGAGGTCTGCCTTAGCTCTATCCAAGGCCCTTTTGGCCATATTTTATGTCCCTCATGCATGTGTGGAACAACCCTCCTCAAGGCCTTTCAAGAGGACCTTTTATTGTATGCTTTATTGATCAATTTCAGGCCCTTTTTGGTGAGTTTTAGGGCTGTCATATTTGATTTCGAGAGTTGGTTTCGCTATGCTAAGTGTCCATCATATATGTGTTGAGTAACCCCTTGCATGCCCTTTCAAAGGAGCTCATCATTTTTGCACATGTTGGCTGCATTTCAGTGGTTATTTGGGAATATTTTGTCATGTTTTATTCACTGTTTTTGGCTGGTTTGATGAGTTCTCATACGCGTCATATAAATGCCATGTAAACCATGCTTGCTAGCCAAATTTGCATGCTATTTTAGTCCATCATGTTAGCACTTTTTGGCCATGCTTTAAACTAGAAATGTGCATGTTTTGGGACTGCCTTGGCTCTGTCTTTGTACCTCATGGCCAAATAATTCTTGCTTTGCATAGTTATAATTCAATACATGTGCCTAGTTTTGAGTTTCGGGGCTTATTTCATGCATCGGGTGCCATATTTCCATGTGTTCGGGACCATTTAGCATCATGTTTCAGTGCTGAAAATTACATGTTTGTATGCCATCTTTCATCCCTTGCCATGCTTTGGTAGAGTAGCATTTTATGCCTTAGGTTCGGTCCTCGGTATGCGTGCACGTGTGCACGCATTTCGGTTGTCTCTTTTCCATTTCATGGCCACTGATGTGAGTGTGGCTGAGGTCCATTCATGTTGGTGTAAGTCCATTATGCATTATGTATGTCATTTCGGTCCATAGCATTGCGTATACTAGATTGCATGTTAGAGCATTGTGCATGCCATGTTACATCGAGCATTGTGTATGCCATTTCATAGCATTGCATATGCTAGGTTGTATGTTAGTTGCATTGTGTATGCCATCTCATTTGCATCGTGTTTGGGATAGGAGTTAGCCCAAACGAGGGACGTTTCGTACTCCGAGTGACGGAACGTGTCTCAATTCCCTGTCGCTGACTCTCCGAATTACCCATGATGGAGTTTAGGTCTTGTTGTGTTTTCACGTGCATTCATTTCACATTGAGTCGTGCAATTCGACTCCTCGGCCATCATGCATCGAGATGCGTGATTGGTGGCATGAGGATCGAGGACTACACTCCCTGAAGAGTAGTCATGCATACATATGTGAAAATACTTTGCCATGCCCCTTTGTTGCTCTCTGTTGCAGTAAATCAGAAATCAGCGGCCTTCTGGAGCGTTGCGCAATATTCCAAAAACAATTGCAAACAGAGGCAAACTGGGGCATCGTAATGGATTTCTGCGCAAGACAACTCAAGCATGCATCATTCATCATTTGGAACAGAGTTGAGGCGGTCCATGGATTTGCGTGCTAATTTACCTGCTTTCCTAGATTAATTTGTTAATTAATTAGGATTTTGTATTTATTCGAACTGTATATTATTTATTCGGACCCTCCGAGCGAGGGCACAACTGTAATAAGTGTGCGTGCGTGTGATGTATGTCTTCGAACCCCACGTCTTTCTCCCTTTTATTTACCAGCTTATGATGGCTAGATTAGGGCATGTTTCAATTAACATACAGCATGATAGCATGTTTGCATTCATTCATCTGTTTTGCATGCACCGGGCTCGGCGCATCATACTAACTGCATTTGTATTTCAATTCCGAGTTGAATACTTGTTAGTTGTAGCATTTCACATGCCATCTTTAGAATAGCCGAGCCTATCTTAGTTGCATTTTGCATGTGTTGCATTAGGCTTTTCTGTATAGTTAGAACCATGCATGGATTTCTAATTAGCTTCTGTTTTGGCTTGGAGTACTCGGTAAGTGGTTATGCTTTAGCATTCTTGCACGCGTGTGAGTGACTACCATGATAGCATGCTTTACCATGAGGCTATTTGCTTATATGATATAACTGCCCGAATGCCTATGGGTGAAGGTTGGGTTATTTGAATTGGAATAATGCATTGACTGTGAGTTTTAAGCCCACTTGAGAGTGGCAAATCATCATGTTTTCTAAGCCCACCTAAGGGTGGCAAATCCACATTTTAGCCTACTTGCAAGTAGCAAACCGCTTTCAAAAACCAAACATGAAATGTTTTGTTCCAATTCAGGTGATCCAGTCTATACTTGTATGCTGTGCACATCACATAGTAAATCTAGGCTAATAACTGGAATAAGAGCACATAACATTTTCAAAACTAGATATCATGGTTAGTAGAGGCCGATCTTTGATCGGGCGAGCGGGGGTGCTCGCGAAGTGACCTTCCCCAATCGTACCCAAGTTCCCGAGCTGAGGCAACTTTGGTGATGACGGACATGTGGCCTTAGGCAACGAGTCAGGGTTTCCTAAATTCCCCCAAAATGAATATTTAGGTGGCGACTCTGTATCTAGCAAAGCAGTCCATGTTTGGCACTTCTTTCTAAAAAATCTGTTTTCCAAAACGATTTGCTGGATTTGGACTCATTGATGAGTCATCGGTCTTACATTGCACTCTGCGAGATTAGATACAGGACCGTGACACAAATTGAGTCCGAACTGTAGTGAGGCCCGAGGGCGCGTCTACAATTTCTGGCGACTCTGCTGGGGACTTAGAGAACTTGACTCGAACTCATGATATCTTGTTTTGACTACACTTATGTGTTTCTTTGCATTGCATTTGCATTGGTGCGCCTAGGACACCGTGTTTGCCATCTGCTATTCCTGAGCAGTTTGCCAGAGGCTGCGTGCCATAAGGCTTACCGGTTACGGGCTCTACCACGACGGGAACACAAACCCCAGTTTTACCGGGGCACCCTTTTTGACCATTCCACCTAGTGCATATTCGGAATCCAGAGTGACCATTCCAAACTAGGACAGGTTGCTTACCCGTTTATAGGTTGTTTGAAACTACTGCGTGCGTAGTGAAACCCTAGCTCCTGACAAAATAAGACATTGAAACCCTACCCCAACATAGGGGTGTTTTGGCTCTCATATGCCTACTATGTGCTGTCAGAGTGTGTCTCTGCAGGGCTGTGTATATCAGTTTGCAAGTCTGGGTATCAGGCCTGAGGGCGTCAGTATGTGGGGAATCAGTTTGACCTGAGGGTATCAGTTTACAGGCAGAATCTTGGACAGAATTCAGTAGAGAGCACAGTTATTATTTTGGTGAAATCAGACTGAGATGCTACATGTTTTCTCTTTGCTAGGTAGTCTTGGAACCATAGCTTCAGAAGGCTCCAATATCTCCCGAGGTTCATCGGACTTGTGCTGATAGACTTTGTCAGGTCAGAGATTCAGTTCAAGGGAAAATCAGTGTTCCTCCGCCAGAGGCAGGGTAAAAGGGCCAATCAGGCACAAATCACCAGTTCAGCAGTTACCAGATCAGTGGCCCTTATCCACCCCACCAGTGAATAGTTAGGCTGAGGCCTCAGTTTTTATTAGTTTTTAGTCACCCCACCAGTCAGTCAGCCGGAACAGCAGAACATGGCAGGGATGGAGGAAATGATGCGTCAACTCCAAGAAAGTATGAAACTCATGCAGCAAGACGCTGCCCGCCAGACGGAATTTGCCAAACAGCAGGCTGCGATCATGGCACAACAGGCTACAACAGGAAAACGGAGCATCTGCTTCGCATCAAGCTCCTCCCCTACCAGGAGCTCCAGCACCTGGGGAGACACCAAAGGTCCAGGAAGGTACGGACATTCCGACGGGGCCAGATCCACTCCCAATCCTACCCCAATTATCCAAAATACCCACCAACCTGTCGGATTCTCCCTTTGAGTCTGAGGTGGACCCCACAGCATTGAAGGTGAGCAAGCTTGAAAAGCTGTTCAAGAAATCTCAGTGCGTCAAGTCCATCCCGGACATTGAGGATGGGTATACCGATGCGGCCGTGACACTGCCAGACCGCTTTAAAATGCCACATATTGACCGCTTTGACGGGTCCGGGGGATCCCATGGTGCACTTACGGCTGTTTTCAGACATATTAAGGCTGATGGGCCTCACCAGACTACAAAAGCTTTCTTTATTCGGCCGGACCCTGTCGAGTATGGCGGCCATCTGGTACGCAAAACTGGAAGACGATGTTAAGAGGAATTGGGATGAGATGGCTAAGGCTTTTGACGCTCAGTACTCCTATAATACACAAATCGAGGTCACAACCCATGATCTCGAGACGACTAGGCAGAAGCCTAAGGAGAGTTTTTCTGACTTCGTAACCCGGTGGAGGGCCAAGGCCTCAATGATGACTACTAGGCCTACTGACAAAGATCAGATTCGGATGATTGTGCGCAATCTCCAGCCCAAGCTTATGCAGAAAATGATTGTTCTCCCCTTCCCTACCTTTCCAGATTTACATGAGATGGGGGTACAAATTGAGGATGCTATGAAGCAGGGCCTCATTGACCAGGAGAAGGAGCAGCCCAGGAGGGCGTTTTCCCACAGTTCGAATGCAACCACCAGTGGTGATACAGCTGCAAGATCTTCTGAAGTGGGCATGGTCACCACCACCACATCAAAAATAGCTACCCCATTCACCGGTGCGTCCCGAAGTAGCTCACAGAAAACCAAATATCCACCTCGAGTCAAGAGGGTTTTTACCCCACTTTATATGCCTTTGTCAAAGGCTCTAGAGGCCTTATTCCGGAAGGGATATCTGAAACCATTGGAACAACGACCTCTACCTGATCCTATCCCTCCAAAGCATGTCCACACTAAATACTGTGCCTACCATCAACAAACCGGTCATGACACTGACAGTTGCTTTTGTCTTCGCCACGATGTACAAGATCTGTTTGACAACAAGGTCATCGCTGCACCAGCTCAGCAAAGTCTATCGGCACTTGATCAGTGAACTTGTGGAGGATAATGTGATGTGATCAAGGGATGAACCACCTGCGAGCGGCGCTCAGTTTACTCCCGATGTGGCGTATGGCACGCACTGTTTTGAGCATTTGTGAATGCTAGTTTTTGTACTTTCTGACTTGGGTGTTGGGTCAGTCTTGTTGTTTTGTATATAGTCAGTCTTTTTGTACTGAGTCAGTTGGGTCTATCTTGTTGTATCGAGTCAGTCTTGTTTTGTTAGAGTCGGGTGATTTCGGGGGTATTACCTCGGACATCACTTGCTTGTTTTGTGTTTGTCTTTTTGTTTTCTTTTGAGTCTGTTTCTGCCTTAGGGCCAGTAATGCCAACAGATTTTGAATGAAACAGCAGTGATTTTCACACTCTTGTGTTTGCTTCTGCCTTGCGCCAGTTGTGCCAGAAAGTTTGAATGAAGTGGCAGTACTTTTCACCTGCTCTTCTATGCCTTAAAATTGTTGCATTGACCTAAGTTTTTCAAAACTTTTTCGTACATTGCGGTAAAAATGAAGATGAAGGAATTCCTCGGGTTTTGCAAAAATTTGATCAATTGAGAGAAAGAGAAGCATGCTAAGCCCTTAATGAATGAGATCATGCTTGTTAATGTGAGTACTGAGAAGGATCCTGGCTTGATCCAGATTGGTTCTACATTGTTTTCAGCGCGAGCGACTAGTCGCTTTCTTAAAAGATTTCAAAAAATATTTTGCGCGGTCCTGCGAAGAGCTATGTGGAATCGCTCTTGAGATTGTGCAGCTTAGGATCGCTCTCAGTCTCGAGACTCGACCCCTTGCTTTTGAACCTTGAACATAGATTCAGAATGTTCAACGGTCAACCACCATGTAAGGCCTGTGTGGCCGAATCAGAAGCGCCCCTCGAACTAGTGGCAGGGAAGTCAGATCAAGAAGATCAGAAGTCATCAAAAGGAGCTTGCAAAGCTAGATCAGAAGCACCCCTCGAACTAGGGGCAAAAGATGCCAGATTGTGCTCGAAGAGCCGAAGATGGATCATTCCACAAATCAATGAAGATCGGCAAGAATGCCAAACCCCAAAATGGAGGAAAGAATAAGACATTGCTGAAGCACAACTGAGTTCCTATCCACAACACTAGGGAAAAATTCACCCTCCATTGGATGGACTTCTACATCGTCAAGGAACGGCATCCATTCTCCTGGATTCAAATGATTTCAGGATCTCAAAACCATTTGACATGGACAAAGCTACACTTTTACCCTTGAGAGGCTCGCTGGGCCGAAAACTCGGAAGGACGACCCAGGCAAAAGTTAGAGCAAGAAAAAGAAGAAAAAGAACAAAGAAAAAGAAAAGAAAAGAAAAGAAAAGAAGAAAAAAAATGAAATGAATGAAGAAAATGAAAAGAAAAGACGAAAAAGAAAAGAAAAGCACAAAAAGAATTGAAAAGAAGAAAAACAGAGCTCGCAAGGTTGAAAACCTGGAAGGGCGGCCTTGGCAAAAGCTAGAGCGCAAAAATGAGAGGTTAATACCCGAGTGTACCTTAACCCCAAACTACGTAAGGCTTGATTCCCATCCTTAGGATACGTAGGCAACTTCATCCTAAAGTCCAGCTGTAAAACGCTTCAAATTGATTGTGCCCATGTAATGGGTTTGATCATCTTCGCCTTCTCCGTATCCGAGAGTTCGGTTGTGATCGTCACCCTGAGGACTGACTACAATGCGCTGTGGTGCCATTTAGACAAGGGGCAACTTTCCATTGCCATACAGTGTGCCGCAGTGCTATTCAAACAAGGGACAACTTTCCGTTGCCATGCAGTGTCCTTCAAGTAAGGGGAAATTTTCCTTCGGATCTGAGGTTGTGCATCTGAAGAGTAGGTTCCGTGCTCGTTCAGCAGTGGCCGTTTGCAAAAATAGTTTTTGAGAATTTTTACTGAGGTTGACTGATTTTCTCAAAAAGTATCCCATTTTTCACAACTGGACCATTTCTTGGACCCAAAAAAGGAAAATTTTCAGTGCTCATAACCTAACTTGCATGATTTTAAATCAGAAAATTGAACAAGCATGTTAATCTAACTCTCATTTTGGTCAAAATTGTTTTAGTATAAAACCAAAACAAAAAAAATTTGGTCAAAATGATGAACTAGGGGCACAGTTGAGTCAGGCTTCCTGTCTTTCCCCCGTTGCCAATGCATTTGCCAGAAAGGGCACCATACTTGCCGGAAAAGGCACCCTATTCGCCAAGAAAGGCACAGCGAAAGCTAACAGAAAAGGGCTAAAAGCTCTCATATCCTCCGAGCAGCGAGGTACTAAGCCAAGTGCGAAGCACGAACTGGAATGGATCAAGATATCCCACTCCCTCGTCTGGACAGATCTAACCACGTCCAAACTCCCCAACAGAGCATCGACAGCCGATGTCAGCTGCAGATTCGCTACACGCTTAGTTGCAGCGCAACCCCTCTGTGGGAGGAATTCACTAGCTACGCATAGAAAAAGAAGGATCTAGCTGAGTGCTAGGGGCAAGAGCCCATAACGTTTTGTTTATCCATCAACCACCCTGGAGAGAGATGAAAAATGAAAGATTAAAGAATAGAGAGATGTACACCGAGAGGAAAAGTGAGGAAAGGGTTTTGAGAGAAAAACCGAGCTTGAAGGCCGAGTGATGTGAGAATCACAAATGAGAAAGGGTGGGAAACAATACCCAGAAAAACAGGCTCCCTGTTCACGTCTGAGTGTCGTGTCTTTTGGTTTTACCTCGATTCTTGTCTTGAGTCATTTTTTAGTGTCTGTGTTTGTGTTTAGGTTGTTTTACCTTTTGTTTTCCGTTGTTGAGTCATAGTGCGCTGTGTTCAGTCGTAGGCTCAATACCCCTGTTAAGAACTCATCTCTCAATTTCAAGAATAAAATCGTTTTGTGCTCAGAGTGCCGTACCGTTCTCCACATCTGTGCAAAACAGG
Organism: Camellia sinensis; assembly: GCF_055761805.1. Lineage (NCBI taxonomy): Eukaryota > Viridiplantae > Streptophyta > Magnoliopsida > Ericales > Theaceae > Camellia > Camellia sinensis. The sequence continues at coordinate 119,324,503 of NC_138971.1, read as the reverse complement.
ATTGGTTCTTTCATAAAACCGCAAGGTTCAACCTAGGTCATGTCAGAACAGTAAAACCAGGACCTATTTGAAGCTATATGGGTTCTAGACTACAAAGCAAAAGAAAAGAGGGAAAATGTCGGGTATCTGAGTTTGTTTCAACTTCAGTAAGTTCCGAGACTACATTCCGTGTGTACCTTTTCAAGTCTTGCCAATGCTCCAAAGTATGAGCGTGCCTCTACCTCAAGCTCAAGATCAAGTCTGCTTCAAGCCAGAATGGCGATCAGAAGTGCTCTTCTCGAGTACTGTTTCGTGCCAGGGACATCTTGGTCGTGTTCGCAATGAGTTCCTAGGAGACCAACTGCGACGATGGAAGCTAGAGTTCGAATGGCTGATGCCTAGAACATAAAGGTTCGAGATTTCCGGGACTAAAGTCTGGTTTAAATACCCAGGGGTGTACCTCCGACTTGAAATCTCTATGGAAGCCCCATAGGTTGAGATAGCGTGTATGCACCTCAATTCTGGATACTAAACCAACCTAGTCTATCACCCGTTGGAGAATAGGGAAAGTTGTGAATATGATCAGGAAGAAAGGCAGCATCCAAAGTGTTCTACGCGAAGAACCCTTATCAGTATTTCAGAGCCTTTGTACTGTGAGTTGAAGGTAAGTGTTCAAAGAGCACGAAGGGAGATCCCCGTCAGAGTAGAGCGGTTCATCGCCACTCACCCCATGAGATGCTTTTTAAAGCGCCGCTAGGCTTGTTTATTGCGTTCCTTAAACATCATGCATTGTATGGCATTGTACCTATCAAGTTTCTTTCTCATTCATGCACGATATTGTATGTACGGTTCATTCAAAGAAGTTCTGTTTGAGATCATTTATTTAGTGTACCAATCACACTTCATTCAGTTAGTGTATCAATCACACTTCGTTTATTTAGTGTATCAATCACGCCTCATTCACCCTTAGTGTATCTATCACACTTTCTTCATTTACTTTTGTGTATCCATCACACTTCATTTATTTAGTGTATCAATCACACTTCGTTCACTTAGTGCATCTATCACACTTTGTGTTCACCTTTTGTGTATCCACCACACCTTGTTCACTTAGTGCATCTATCACACTTCGTGTCCACCTTTTGTGTATCCATCACACTTGTTCACTTAGTGCATCTATCACACTTTGTGTCCACCTTTTGTGTATCCACCACACTTTGTTCACTAAGTGCATCTATCACACTTCGTGTTCACCTTTTGTGTATCCATCACACTTGTTCACTTAGTGCATCCATCACATTTTGTGTTCACCTTTTGTGTATCCATCACACTTGTTCACATAGTGCATCTATCACACTTTGTGTTCACCTTTTGTGTATCCATCACACTTGTTCACTTAGTGCATCTATCACACTTCGTGTTCACCTTTTGTGTATCCATCACACCGGTTCACTTAGTGCATCTATCACACTTTGTGTTCACCTTTTGTGTATCCATCACGCTTTGTTCACTAAGTGCATCTATCACACTTTGTGTTCACCTTTTGTGTATCTATCACACGCTCGCTTTGTGTATCCATCACACGTTTACTTTGTGTATCCATCACACGCACGGTTTGTGTATCCATCACATGTTCACTTTAGTGTATCTATCACTACACTCGCTTTGTGTATCTATTGCACATGCTTACTCACTCTGGGTATCTATCACACCTCGTCCACTTTTGTGTATCCATCGCACATACTCGCTAAGATTGCATAATCTTTTTATATCCTTTCTGCATGTAATGTAGTTTGGTTTTTATTCGCTTGCTTAAATTGTTGCATTTATTGTGTATATGTGCTTCATTACAGCTTCTTTTGCATGATCATAAGCTATGTTCGGCTTTGTGCATGTCCCTTGCATTTTGCCCCTGCCTGCGGGCATGCTTGCAGGCACATCTTTGTTTATCTCGCATGTTTGTCTAAGTCTTCGACCTTGTCAAAAATGGATCGTTTCTGGGCTTTGACATACACTCCCGTCACTTATGACTTTTGAGTTCTGTCAAAGAGAGGCAACTATAGACACCCCATTTTTTACCGACCTTAAGACTCAGACGTCACCAATTGAGCGCTTGGTGATGATGCATATTGTGCTCGTTCTGAGGCTTCAGAGTCTTGGCTGTAAGCCTTGCCTCCAAACTTCGGGGCTCTTTTGTGCTTTGCCTCGATTTGCGAACCAGGTCCTGTTTCCTTCGTTTTCTCTTCCTAAAGGGAGGGAGAGGTCTCGTAGACCATCTCTCAGTGGCTGTAGGCTACGTTTCGTGGTCGTAGGCCATTTTTCCCGTTTGGAGCCCAGTTTTCGATTTTTCGGAGCTATCGGCCGTGTGCCTCAGTTCGGGACCGCTTAACCACCTCCGTTTGCTCTGGTTTTTGGCACACACCTTGTTTCCTCCCTTTTGAGGGACACTGTGGCCCGAGAGACCAACTTCGTGGTCAAATGCCACCTCCGGTGCCTGATAGTCAGTTTTTGGGGCCCCGAGCTACGCGTTTTGGCCCCCGAACCCTCGTTTTGTATCCGTCTTGGTCCATTTTTGGTAGGGACCCTATTTTCATTGCTAGGGAGGTGGTAGTATGGTGGGAGGCCACCTTTTCCCCTGAAAAACCAGTTTTCTCTTTTTCTCTCTCCTAAAGCCGATTTTTCTGATAGAAAGCTGGTTTTTCTAACTTTGGAGCCACAATTTCTGGCTTTTCTTACCATCATTGTGTTGTGCTCATCTGAGAGGCCACCAATATGGGTAGGCCGACCAGTAATTCCTCTTGACCCTTTTGAACCCCTCTAAAAAGTTGGTTTTTCTCTCTCTTGGGTCACATTTTCTGGTTTTTCACCACAGGGCTATGTTCTACTCATCTGGGAGGCCACCTTTCTGGGTAAGCCGACCAGTAATTTTGCTTGAACCTTTTGACCCCTGGTCGGCCGACCAGGGAAGGTGGTCGGCCGACCACCCTGAGCCTTTTGAACTGGTCGGCCAGTTTTGTCTCTCTGAGTGTGTTCCAGCTGTGCCAGCTGTTTTACACTTGACCCACTGTCCGAGGGTTTTGTCCTTGTTTTGGCCCCTTTTAAGTTGGTTTTCACCCCTTTGCTTGGCTTCAAAGAGGAATTGGCCCCTTTGGTCAAGCTTCTTGAGGAAGCTTGACCCCTTTGGTCAAGCTTCCTTTAGAAGCTTTGAGCCTCTCTCTTAGCTCCTCCAAGAAGCCATGGCCTCCTCCCTCTATATAATCAACCCTTTACCTCCATTTTCAAGGGTTAGAAGCTTTTCGCTGGAAATATACATACAACCCTCTATCTCTATACTTCAAGCCTCAAAACACTCATATTCTTGGCCATTTTACCCTACACCTCTTAGCCTACCACCTCCCTCATTCATTCTAGCACCTTGGAGGTCATTTAAAGAGGTTGAAAGCTCACCAACTTGGTCCAGAAGCTGCTGGAGGTCGGCTCTACAAGGGTAAGTCTTCATTTCCCATTTTCTAGCCTTATTTTGCTTCATTACTTAGCCCCATTTGCAAGCATTTCTAGGCCTCGACCCAAACTATAAAGTGTCTTATTTTGAGCTCCTCTTGAACTTTGTTTAAGGGTACTTTTGATGTTTGAGGTCATCTACTTCCCCTTACCCTCTATCTCTCTTTTAGGGCTTTTTTTGCATCATATTTTAGCCTTACTTGTGAACATTTTCGAGATTTGTCATAAACTGAAAAAGATCTTGTTTTAATCTCCTCTTCAAGTTTGGTTAAGGTCTCTTTTCTGTTTGGGGTCATCTTCCCCCTATGCATGCTTCATCTCTTCATGATTAGGGCTACGCATTAGAGCACTTGCATTGGCCATGGTTTGGCCTCTTAGGCTTAGATGCATTTTTGAGAGCCAAAATCAGAGGGGAGTGACCCCCTCTCTCCTTGTCTTGTTTGGTGGTCTTGTTGGCCTTCCAAAGGGACCCCTTTTGCATGCTTTGAAGTCATGTTCTAGGCCTCATTCTGAGGGTTTTGAGGTCTGCCTTAGCTCTGTCCAAGGCCCTTTTGGCCATATTTTATGTCCCTCATGCATGTGTTGAACAACCCTCCTCAAGGCCTTTCAAGAGGACCTTTCATTGTATGCTTTATTGATCAATGTCAGGCCCTTTTTGGTGAGTTTTAGGGCTGTCATATTTGATTTCCAGAGTTGGTTTTGCTATGCTAAGTGTCCATCATATATGTGTTGAGTAACCCCTTGCATGCCCTTTCAAAGGAGCTCATCATTTTTGCACATGTTGGCTGTATTTCAGTGGTTATTTGGGCATATTTTGTCATGTTTTATTCACTGTTTTTGGCTGGTTTGATGAGTTCTCATACGCTTCATATACATGCCATGTAAACCATGCTTGCTAGCCAAATTTGCATGCTATTTTAGTCCATCATGTTAGCACTTTTTGGCCATGCTTTAAACTAGAAATGTGCATGTTTTGGGACTGCCTTGGCTCTGTCTTTGTACTTCATGGCCAAATAATGCTTGCTTTGCATAGTTATAATTCAATACATGTGCCTAGCTTTGAGTTTCAGGGCTTATTTCATGCATCGGGTGCCATATTTCCATGTTTCGGGACCATTTAGCATCATGTTTCAATGCTGAAAATTACATGTTTGTATGCCATCTTTCATCCCTTGCCATGCTTTGGTAGAGTGGCATTTTATGCCTTAGGTTCGGTCCTCGGTATGCGTGCACGTGTGCACGCATTTCGGTTGTCTCTTTTCCATCTCATGGCCACTGATGTGAGTGTGGCTGAGGTCCATTCATGTTGGTGTAAGTCCATCGTGCATTGTGTATGTCATTTCGGTCCATAGCATTGCGTATGCTAGATTGCATGTTAGAGCATTGTGTATGCCATGTTACATCGAGCATTGTGTATGCCATTTCATAGCATTGCATATGCTAGGTTGTATGTTAGTCGCATTGTGTATGCCATCTCATTTGCATCGTGTTTGGGATAGGAGTTAGCCCAAGCACGGGAAACAAATGATGTTTCGTACTCCGAGTGACGGAACGTGTCTCAATTCCCCGTCGCCGACACTCCGGATTACCCATGATGGAGTTTAGGTCTTGTTGTGTTTTCACGTGCATTCATTTCACGTTGAGTCATGCAATTCGACTCCTCGGCCATCATGCATCGAGATGCGTGATTGGTGGCATAAGGATCGAGGACTACACTCCCTAAAGAGTAGTCATGCATACATATGTGAAAATACTTTGTTATGCCCCTTTGTTGCTCTCTGTTGCAATAAATCAGAAATCAGCGGCCTTCTGGAGCGTTGCGCAATATTCCAAGAACAATTGCAAACAGAGGCAAACTGGGGCATCGTAATGGATTTCTGCGCAAGGCAACTCAAGCATGCATCATTCATCATTTGGAACAGAGCTGAGGCGGTCCATGGATTTGCATGCTAATTTACCTGCTTTCCTAGATTAATTTGTTAATTAATTAGGATTTTGTATTTATTCGGACTATACTATTTATTCGGACTGTATATTATTTATTCCGACCCTCCGAGCAAGGGCACAACTGTAATAAGTGTGCGTGCGTGTGATGTATGTCTTCCAACCCTACGTCTTTCTCCCTTTTATTTACCTGCTTATGATGGTTAGATTAGGGCATGTTTCAATTAACATACAGCATGATAGCATGTTTGCATTCATTCATCTGTTTTGCATGCACCGGGCTCGGCGCATCATACTAACTGCATTTGTATTTCAATTCCGAGTTGAATACTTGTTAGTTGTAGCATTTCACATGCCATCTTTAGAATAGCTGAGCCTACCTTAGTTGCATTTTGCATGTGTTGCATTAGGCTTTTCTGTATAGTTAGGACCATGCATGGATTTCTAATTAGCTTCTGTTTTGGCTTGGAGTACTCGGTAAGTGGTTATGCTTTAGCATTCTTGCACGCGTGTGAGTGACTGCCATGATAGCATGCTTTACCATGAGGCTATTTGCTTATATGATATAATTGCCCGAATGCCTGTGGGTGAAGGTTGGGTTATTTGAATTGGAATAATGCATTGACTGTGAGTTTTAAGCCCACTTGAGAGTGGCAAATCATCATGTTTTCTAAGCCCACCTAAGGGTGGCAAATCCACATTTTAGCCTACTTGCGAGTAGCAAACCGCTTTCAAAAACCAAACATGAAATGTTTTGTTCTAATTCAGGTGATCCAGTCTATACTTGTATGCTGTGCGCATCACATAGTAAATCTAGGCTAATAACCGGAATAAGAGCACATAACATTTTCAAAACTAGATATCATAGTTAGTAGAGGCCGATCTTTGATCGGGCGAGCAGGGGTGCTCACGAAGTGACCTTCCCCAATCGTACCCAAGTTCCCGAGCTGAGGCAACTTTGGTGATGACGGACACGTGGCCTTAGGCAACGAGTCAGGGTTTCTTAAATTCCCCCAAAATGAATATTTAGGTGGCGACTCTGTAGCTAGCAAAGCAGTCCATGTTTGGCACTTCTTTCTAAAAAATCTGTTTTCCAAAACGATTTGTTGGATTTGGACTCATTGATGAGTCATCGGTCTTGCATTGCACTCTGCGAGATTAGATACAGGACCGTGACACAAATTGAGTCCGAACTGTCGTGAGGCCCGAGGGCGCGTCTACACACGCCATTCCATTTATTAGTAATTTCCCTCCTCTTAGCAATTCCCCTCATCAATTTAATTCTTACACTATCAATCAACTTTGCGATAGGCAAATGGCATTCCTCTTATATCCACGAATTGAAATATTTAGCTACATTCGACCATATCTCTCCAAAGCGTTGCCCTCAAAAATATCCATTACTCCAATGATCATATGGTATATCATCTAAAAACTTTTTAACTCTTAACCCACCTTCAGTCTTTATCTCAACCAAACATTGATGAAATGTTTCTTTAGTTGGAGCATATGCACATTAGCCAAACAAAGTAATCAATTTTTCTTTCAATCCATGAAACATACCATGCAAATGATGCCTCAAGTTCATCTTCAAATGATATAAACAATAAGCATGGAAAGCCATTTGGAAAACCTTTGGCAAAACTTCAAGTAATTCAAGGTTACAATCTAACACAAATGTAATATTTTGTCCTGGTGAAACAATTGAACTCAAATGTTCCAAAACCCAACACCAGTTGTCTTGATGCTCTATGCCAACAATTGTAAAACAAACAGGAAAGAACCCTGCATGTACAAAACAGAAAAAATGAGAATATTCTATTATTCTCAAAAAAAGGCAACACTTTAACATTCAAAATATCAAACACAGAAACGAATAACTGTAAAAATAAAAAAATGTATATACAACAACAATATTATATAAAATTTAAAACATTCAATCATATTTCTAAACTGAAAACTTTCTCAATTTCATAACAGAGAAAAACAGATTTCTTGTGTCCTTTGATTTCCATCTTTTCCTATAACAGCAAGTAAATTTCCTCTAAATATTCTCTTAAAAAATGTGCCATCAAGGAACAAGAGAGGTCTATAATAATCAAATCCACTAATGCAATTATGAAAAGCAACAAATAATCTCTTAAAAAGTTTAGAATCATTGTCACACTCAAACTCAATGTAACTCCCTAAATTGCAACTCTTTGCAACATCAACATACCATCTTAATTGGTCAAATGACATTAAGTAGTCTCCAAAAATATCACCCTTTGCTTTCTCTACCCCCAACCAAGCTTGAAGATAACTAACTCTCTGCCCATAACCCAACTTAAAATCCCGAATAGCATGAACCGGACGTGTCAATGGATTATCACGAACACCTTCAACAATCAAATCAACAACTAAATCTGAATTTATACGGGAATGATTCATTATATGTACTTCAGCACCATATGTGTGGACATTATTAAGCTTCCTTATATAAAAGAATCCATTAGCATTCTCCACTCTACCATGAACATTCCACACACAACCTTTTGTCTCTCTAAACAAACATTGTGCGGTAACATGAACTTTAACATTCTTAACAAGTACAAACTCAAATCCACACTCAATAGAAAATTTCGACAATGCATTACGAAATTCAACAATTCCATCTTCAAATTTTTGTCTTATATGTATAATACTATCTGCCCAACTAGCAGACAATAGTACTTTTTCCTTATGCTGACAAAATGATGATAATATATCAACCTCCAACCTCAAATTTTTCACGGAGGATGTTGATGCTCTGTTTGACAAGTTCACAGAGTTACTGTTGTCGTTAGACAATATAGCATCACAAAATTCAAGCTCCAACATCGACTCTCTTTGTCCATAATCCAATCTATTGTTGAGATTACCACAGCCAACGGTTGAATTTTTTCCTCTCACAACAACATCAATACAACGCGAATCAAAATGCATAACTAATGCCAACAATAATTCTAACTCCTCATTGTTGTCCAACGTACAACTTGGATGTCCAAGCAATGAGTAAGATAGGCAAACGTTATCACATTACAAACTATCCCATTTCAAACACAGCTTATCAACCAACAGATCATGTGTAATATTTCGATCAATCTTAATTGCAAATGTGCAACCATTATACTTGCACAACAAAAAAATCAGGACACTCGTAGAACACTCGTAGAACCTTCAGTCATCTTTGACTCGAAAAAAATAAAAAATAAAAAATAAATCACATCAATAAAAACTTGAACAATTCTCAGTTCACTAAAACTGCAAAAGCAAAACAAATACTTCATAACAATACCAAGAACTTTCTTAGTTTTAACAAATCTAGAAATGTATAAATCAAGCACAACTAATCACAAAATAAACTCGTAAATCAAAATTATTCAACATATTCTCATAAATCAATTCAATCAAAACTAAAAAAATATCTAAAAGTACATAATACACAAAATCGAAACCACACATACTTATAAGCCAAATCGAAAATCAAACATCCAGCAAATCAATTCTTTAATTTACAAATCGAAATCGCACCTAACTATAGCGATTCCGGTTTTCCCCCTTCATGCATTATATTCTGAACTCGGGTTCCATGGTTGGTTGTTGAAGTGTTCATTTTGTTTCCGTCCTTAAGTCTTTGTATTCGAGTTTTGGGATGTGTTGGGTAGGTTTGGAACAGGTTGGGTGTGTTTTGAAACAAATGGTTGTTGTCCAGATTTTGGGGTCTTCGCTCGAGCGAGGTTTTTGTCGCTCGAGAGAGCTTTGTGTTTTAGTTCCTTTGCTCGAGCGAGCTTTGAGTGGTGTGTCTCTTCACTCGAGCGATAGGTCTTGTGCTCGAGCGTGCGTCTGCGTCTCTTTTGGACCTGAAGGTTGTCATTCTTGGCTCGAGCGAGCGAGGTCTATGTTTTGGGTTTCTTCACTCAAGAGAACGGTCCTTTGCTCGAGCATGCTTCTAGGTTGCAGACCTGAAACTTCGCATTGTTCGCTCGAGCGACGCTTATTGCGCTCGAGTGAGGATCTTTTGTGTCTGGTCGCTCGAGCGACCACTCCTACGCTCGAGTGAGCCTCGAGTTTATCAGTTCTCAGCAGCGGGTAAAGCATCACTTTTTCATCTCCATTTCTCTCCAAACCCTAGGTTCGGCACACTCTCTCTCTAAAAAACCTCTTCTCTCTTCAAGAGCACTTGATCTAGAGGGTTTCTACCCTACTCCCTTTGTAAAAAGTGTGGAGCTTTGCATGGGCTTCATTTTGATCTGAAAATCATGGGATTTAGAGCATCTTGAGTTTCCTCCTTCATTTCCTTTGAGTCTCTCCATTTGAGGTAGGGATTTCTTGAGTTTTATATATATATATATATATATATATGTTTTACTACGTAAATGTTGATCTTAAAAGTGTTTGAGATTATTGTGTTGAGTTTGATTTTGCTCCAAATGTAAAGAGAGTTTTGAAAATAGGGGTTTAAATATCAACCATGTTGCTAATCCTAGAGGGTTTCCACTTTATTTAACTCAAGGAATATGATTTGGGTGGGTTTCACCATGAAATGGGTAATGTGGGGTTTTGATGAAAACCCTAGAGATTGGGGATTTTTGGAAAAATGTGGAAATGTTCTTGGAACCTTCCTTTCTTTTGATAAAAAGATGAGTGAGCCTTGACTTCACAATGTGCTTTGCAAATATGGAAAATTCTTGGCATATTGAAATGGGTGTTTTGCATTAAAAACTATTGTTGAGTAAATGATAATATATAGTTGTGGAATGACAATTGTTGTACACCATGGATAATGATTGTAGCTATGTATTAATGGCTCATGGGGATCTTGTAAAAGAACTGTGAAGAGGGGAAATGGAAATTGTGAATGTTGACATTAGTGTGGAGACATTGAAAATGGAGAAATGTTATGAGATATTATGTATCGCATCATGTTCTCATTTGATTTATCATCATTGTTACACATATTGAAATGAATTGGAAAAAGGTGTACTTTGAAAAGGATTATGTTGTAATGAGAATTATGGAATTGTGAATGAGGCTAATACGTGGTAAGTCCGGATAGGGGGTGTAGTTGAATTTGATAAGTTGGACTGAGTGTCCAGGGTGAGAGACCCGAAAACCATGCGGATAGGTGTCGAGCCTTTCGGTTAATACTAGTAAAAATGACAGTTTGGTAGTACTCGTAGAGTCTACTTGCAAACACCAGCCTAGAGATTACCAGTGTCGTATTTACCACCCTTATTGATTAATGATTGGAAATTTTGGAAAAAATGTTGAGATTGCAAATGATTGTTGGAAAGATAGAAACTTTTAAATGTGCACGAAATGGACTTTCTCATAAGGATGCATGGCATGGCATTAACAATTGCATTTGTTTTAAAGAGTATGCATAACTGTATATACTTTGTAAGAATTCTCTACTGGGCTTTGTGCTCACCCCTATGGGATTTGGTGCAGGTAAAGATGTGGTGATTCCGCCGAACTAAGGGCGTGGATATTTTGAGAAGAGTACATAGCTCTTTTATTTTGTGTAATTCTTTTGAGCCTAGGGCTAATGTGTATGGGTTGCAAAAACCATTTTTGTGTAACCAGGCTTATGCCTTGGAAGATGTAAGCCCTTAAGGGCATTGTATTGTTTTGAGGATAGACGCTTTACATGCTATAGATTCATATTTTTGTACTGATGAATGCATACCCGCATGTAAAACCTTTGTAAAGACTCATTATTAATTATGTAAAGATGGGCAGATTATTGTTATTGTTGGTTAATGTTGATTATTTGTGGGTAGCTCATGTTGAATTATTTCAGGGTGTTACACTAACAAACTCTACATATTTCAAATCAAAAAACCTCAAATACAAATCTGTCAAACACTGAAATCAATTTATGTATAATAGCGAATCAAACCGAGAAATTCTTTCGACATCCTTCGAGATCGTATCCTGATCTACTTTCCATAACTGATTTGTTTTTTGTTTTTAGTAAATAACATCAATGTTGTCATATATATATATATACACATACATAAATACATGTTTGGGTTGAAGGGAAAAAATGTCTTTTTATCTATAAATAGGACTTATTGGTTAAAAAACTTGTAGACAGGACCTAAGCAACTATCAAATATGTAGATAGGACTTCTAGATAATTAATCCATGTTTAAAATTAGGAGAAATAATAAATTACTGATATTCTCTTAAAATAACTACAAATTTATGAAACAATTTATACACTTTAATAATTAAAATCATAATTATTTTTAGAGGGTACCATTGATTTGTAAATTCTCTTTAAATTAAAAATAACAATGTTAGCTATTATGAAAAATTATTTAAATAAAGGAACTCAGTCCATAAATTCAAATTTAAATTTTGTTTGTCCAAAACTCCACAGGCTAAAATATTTTGTCCATAAAGATAAATTTCTACAAAATGACAAAAATATCCATATTGTAGCATCCTAGTATTAGATCATTTCATTCTTCTCTCCAGTACCTTTATTTGTCCTTGAATCAAATAAAATTTAAATAGATAAAAAAAAATAACAGCTAAAAAAATTCAACAGATAGTTTCAACATATAAGAAAAAAAATAATAGATAAGAAAATATTTGAACAGATAGTCAAAAAGAATTAAAGGTAATTCTATTTACACATCGTCAATCCTCTCAGTACACACCATTTAACCATTAAATCTATATGACAATAATATCCTCAAGTAAAATGGTTATTAAAAACAATATAGGTGAGTATATATTCATTTCAACAATTCACATATGAAAACACAAATGTCTTTATACAGATCATCACCTAGAACAAATCTCTTCTATTATTTTTCAAACTCAAAATATTATTGTTTTGGAAGATTTAGGTTTTTAAAATACTGAAATCAATTGATTTTAAAGATTTACATACTATGGATGACATTGATTTGGAACAAAACAGCAATAAAAATGTCAATTTACTTTTTTATTTATCTTGTTCTTATTGATTTGGAACAAAAGACCGTTGTTCATCTTTACAACAATGGCTTATTCGTTTCGTGCACATCCAGACTCAAACATTTACAAAATGCTCAATTATTTATATTTGAACAGAATCATTTTGTTCATATTATTAAAATTGAACAAGTATTAAATGTTCATACATAAAAAATTGAACATTTTGGTTTTGTTCGAATATAAATTTGTGAACATATTAAGTTTTTAAACACTGTATTTATGAATAATACTAAAACTGTTTTTTTGTTTAAATTTTTGCAAAATACCACACCAATTGCTTCGTCGCCGTAAAATTTCAGCTTGTCATTTGGTTCTCGCCGTTTGCTCTCACGTTGCTTTCATAGATCCAACACAAATTAGGGGGAGAGAGAGACTTGAATCTAAAATTAAAGTGAATTGTATTTTGGACCTTATTGTCTTTTCAACTTTGATGGTGCATACATTATCTTATGTTAGAGTATGTATTGTGCTGTGTGGGTTAGGCTAAAAGAGTAATATTATGGTGTGTGTTAAGTCAAAAATCAAAAGTGAAAAACCTAAGTGATTCATGATTACAGCGAGATTAATTGTACCAATTCCTAAACGATTAAACTAACAATCCAAATCATCTAGCACGTAAGAAAGTGATTTAGATTGTCACTTCAAAATTAATAAATTGACACAAGAAATTTTTACGTGGAAAAACCACAATTGGAGCACCTCCAATTGTGATTAAAAAAATCATAGGCAAAACGCCACTAATCAATCCACTATGAAAGAAAGAAAGAATACAAATATACCGAAACAAATTACCCAAATGCAACAAATTTGTCTTCACCAATCTGTATCTCTTTCACCACCACCTTCTTCTCAGAATTGATTAGCTTGATGTTGAATCCACAACATCCATTTCAAATCAATGACTACGCACAGCTTCGAACTCCTTCAACTACTCAACGCTTGAATCTTCGGATTCTACCGAATAAGAACACTCTTGAAGTCAAATAATCAAACAACTGTTTGATGTATGCTTGTCAAACCATGAGTATAAAACTCAATCAAACATCAAAGAACACTACCAAAATAACCCCAGAAGAAAACCCTAGAACCCTCAAAGAAGATCTAGAAATCGTAACCCTAAAAACGGACTGAAACAGATATTTATAGAAAACAGGGGCCGCGAAGGTCGCTCAAGCGCAGGATCTCTCGCTTGAGCGACAACACTGATATGCATGTTTTTCCAAAAGTTCTTTCATTCGAGCTAAGCTTCCCTAGCTCGAGCGCACAAAACACCTTCCTAGTATTTTTTCAAACAATGAAACTACTGGGAGCAAGTCTTCTTCACTCGAGCGAGCAAGACAAAATAACTAGGAACAAGTACAACTTGATACGATATGTTTATTCGCAGAATTGGCAAGACTAATGGACCTAACAATCTCCTCCTTTGTCAATTCCCGGACAAAACATTCTAACAAGGTTTCCTAGTAAACACGCGCACTAAAAAAAAAACAACCAAACACACCCAACTAATCTAAACCAACAGACTTGACGAAATGCCCTACAAAAAATATATAAACCAAACCACTAGAAATAGATATAGTAATTAAACAGAAGAAAAAAAAAGTAACATATCCAAACATAATAAATCCAAACTTAATTAGTCTAATCCAAAATCCCAAAAATTGATTAGTCCAAAGTCAATATCCAATAAGCAAGTCAATATCCAATAAGCATACCCAATATTCAATATCCCAAACAATATAAAGTATGAATCCAGACATAATAAATCCAAACTTAATTAGTCTAATCCAAAATCCCAAAAATTGATTAGCCCAAAGTCAATATCCAATAAGCATACCCAATATCCAATATCCCAAACAGTATAATGCATGAACAGCTAATACCCCAATATATCCAAAAACATATACCCCAACCAAAAATATACTCCCTCTTTTTGACCAGGAAAGAGAAAGGGAATAGAATATACAAGACAAACTGTCCAAAAACAACATAAAACTGTCAAAAAATAAAATATAACTTCTCTACGAGAACGATGGAGGCTGGGCCAGCTACATCTGCAAAAGAGAGAGAATATGGGCAAGCACGATGGTCTGCTGAGCAAGGTGGCCATCAAAGACATCGAGGCGGGCATCCAACTGATTAAGACTGTGTGTGACGAATTGCTTGAATTGCTGCGTTTGGCCACGAAACAAGCAAGGACGCAACTTAGGTGCACCAGTATCGACCGCAGCAAACTCTGCCTCCTCAGCAAGGAGATCATCACCTACATTAGAAACCCCAACCCCGGACAACCCTCCCGTGACATGGGCTTGACTCTGGGAGACGGTAAGTTTGGTGAAAGGTTTAGTGGGGGATGGACACTCATTGTCAAATGTAGAGACACCAAGAGAAGAAAGAAAATGGTTTAGTAAACAACCGTAAGGGAGACCCAAGGATTTCTGACCTTCAAACACGCCTATCATTTTTTCCACAATCATGACAGAAAGGTTGAAGGGGAGGCGATGATCAATGCAATACAAAACATATGCCTGGTCTTGAGTAATGTTGGAGGAATGAGTGGTGACATAAATGTTGGCACAAACTAAGGCCTAGAAAGCATCAAATGTATCAGATTTTTCTCTTAAAAAATTAACTCATGAAAAATGAGTGTAATCATCAACAGTTAAAAAAATATATCTTTTACCTCCAATGCTTTCAGTGCGAGTGGGTCCCATAAGATCCATATGAACTAGTTCAAGAGGACGTTTGGTTGTGAAGCTGTTCACCTTTTTTGGGGGGCATGAGTTTGCTTCCCAAGTTGACATGGTCCACACACATGGTTCACATTCTTACCCATTTTGGGTACTCCTCTCACAAGCTCTTTGTTGGCTATCTTGGTTAAGTCCTTGAAATTCATGTGACCTAAGCTTTCATACCAATTGAAAAACCTAAGTGATTCGTGATTCGTGATTAGATCAAGATTAATTGTACCAATTCCCAAATGATTAAAACTAACAATCTAAATCATCTACCACGTACGAAAGTGATTTAGATTGTCGCTTCAAAATTAATAAATAGACACACGCGATTTTTACATGGAAAAACCACAATTGGAGCACCTCCAATTGTGATTAAAAAAACCATGGGCGAAATGTCACTAATCAATCCACTATGAAAGAAAGAAAAAATACAAATATACCGAAACAAATTACCCAAATGCAACCAATGTGTCTTCACCAATCTGTATCTCTTTCACCACCGCCTTCGACTCAGAATTGATTAGCTTGATGTTGAATCCACAACATCCATGTCAAATCAACAACTGTGCACAGCTTCGAACTCCTTCGAATACTCCACGCTTGAATCTCCGGATTCCACCGAAGAAGAACACTCTTAAAGTCAAAGAGTGTACTTCTCACCAAAGAAAAATACTCATGGGATCTCTAATGCTTTGCACCCTCTTTAAAATAGACTTTTTACCAAAATGGTTCATTACACCAAGACCTACCCAATTATTAACAAACATCAGTTTTACTTCTTAATTATGAAAATAGTATAAATACACCCATTGTAACATCCCGAAATAATTAACATTGAACCCAACTCGTAACAGTGATACAATTGATCAATAATCTTATATCTTCTATTCATTTTATCTATAATCATTACAAAATGTGACATATGCAATATATATTCACAAATTCTAGGTTTTAAATCTATAGCATATGACATAGATACAAGAGTAGAAAGGAAATTAAAATCAAATAAGGAAATGCCCTATTGGTTACAACTTTCCAAGACAGTGCTTGATTACAACAAAATAAGTTCGGACTCAATACAAGTAAAGCCCGAGGCTTGAATGAAATATTTACATCAAGAAACAAAAAGGGAAGCCTTAAGCTTCGAGTCCTCCCAAGCTATGATCTTAGCAAAGGCATATCATTAGTACTTGAAATGTCACGACCCCATTCCACCCCTAGTAGAATGGTACCGTGACGGCCAGTAATCCGAGATTACCAAAGGCCAACTTACAAAAAATTCGCACAATCAGAGTATACATATGGGGCTTACATGTGCGGAAGCAAATTTAAATCTAAGTAGTCCATAAGAGCTGTGCATAGATCAAATGAAATGTCATACATCTTAACATGGTTTTACATCTTGGATACAAATGAATTAAGCTTAAACATTACATCTTGATCAAAAGGCTTCTCAAGCCAAAATATACAAAACAAATGAACCAAAAGCTAAGAAGCATAATCTTCAAGATGCTAGCAAAACATGAATCCAAAACAAAGTTGCAAACAACATCTTAGGCGTCATAGCCTTCTTGCTCCTCACCTACATATATATAAAGGGGAGGGTGAGCTTGGATACTCAGTGAATGATATAAGTAATAAAGGTTTGAATGAATGATATCCGAGATCTTTATCAAAACAGTACATATCATAGCTTATAACAAAACATGGGTTGAATCGAGCTCATCAATCAAATTCTTTCAAAGCTTCTTAGATGTTTAATAACATCTACATAATACCAAGAGATGACGTTACGGACAAAGCAAGGGAATAACCGTCCCAGAATCGAAGCACACCCGTTCACAACCGTCGGTGGCCAACCCGGAATCGGTTAGATAACCCACCCGGAAAACCGTGGGTGGCAAAATAAGGGAATAATCGTCTCAAAATTAAAGCACACCCGTTCACGACTGTCGGTGGCCGACCCGAAATTGATTAGACAAGCCCAGGAAAAAGGGATATCTCAAACAAAGGTGCTACATAGACTTAACGTCCCCTAGCACGAAAGGACCTTCCAAGAATGTCATCAAAACAAACATAATACTTGATACAAAAACTAGTGGATAATCATTCATACTTGAACAAATACTTTTTCAAAATGAAACAAAGCAAAGCTTTTATCAAAACATTGTAACATAGCTTTATTAAAAATACCACTCACTTAGCTCTTCGGGTGTAGGGATTAAGGCAAGGATCCAAGACCTACAAATACATAATAAATCCCATTGAATGCACTTCAAGAAGACAAGAAGAGATGCTCGAAGATGGGCATGAAATGCACTCTCAAAACAAGCTTTACATGAGTGAAAATGATCCCGATATTTCTTTCCAAAACTAAGTCAAGACAAAGCAAAACATGTGCTGGGAGTTAAAACACTGTTTTTCTTCTAGGGAAAACATGCTGGGTACCAACCAGGTCTCGGAATGGATGCACAGAGATGATCTAGGCCAAAATGGCCTAGCTGGGTGAACTCAGGAAGTCTTGGCCGAGGTGTGGTCTCCTAGGCCTAGGTGTGCAGCTGCCTACCGAGATGTTACAAGGTGCCGGCAAGGGTGTACCATGGTCGGCCTAGGTGTGTGGTGGTCGGCCTAGGTGTACATGCAAGATAGACTAAGGTGCAAGTGATCATGCAAGGTAGGCCAAGGTGAGATACGATGCTTGGCCTCGGTGCGAGATCTACGCAAGAGTAGGTCTCAATGACTACACTTAGGCAAATAAAGTCTGGAAATCTAGGTTTCCTCTTAAAGGACATGAAGAGCATGAAGATAAAGAACATGAATGCTAAAATCATAACTCCTTATTCAAAATATGAGATTTCATGATATGAGTTCAAAAACATGGACCTGGGTACCCATTCTTGAAGATTTCATGAAAACAAACACAAAAACATAGGACTTGTTACAAACTTTCGGATCAAAATAAGGCTTTTCTTGAAGAACACAAAAACATCATTTTCTATTTCTGAAACCAAACTTTAAATCAATGCTTGGCTCATGAATCATGCTAGATCATGCAATGTGATTAGATCAACATAAAGAACAACAAGAGTGAATCAAGAATCTAACCTCAAAACACGAATCTAACGGTTCAAGGTGTGAAGATCAAGCTTGGAAATCTAGTTCTCTCTCTAAGAACTTCTTCCTCTTCTTCCTGAAGCTTCTCTCTCTACAAGGCTAGGATATGGAAAGTGATATGGGTTTCTCAACTACAATCTGACTTAACCCTCTACTGGGGCACGTGGCATCGCCGGATTGGGTCTCCTCAAAAAGGTGCCAAAATGAAAAGACAAGAGTATGACAAAGTGTGTATAACAAGTAAGGTGGCATGGGCACTCTGACAAGGAAATGATCTCAGATTAGGACATAGGCTTCAGACAAGAAGGTTTCAATGATCTCAGCTAGGAAAGATAACACTTGACTTAGGTGTGTCACACCTTGGCCTAGATGTGCCACACCTCTACCTAGGTCATACCAGTCCCGGAATAAAAGGTTGCTAGGTTCAAGGATCAAGGATCTAGGACACCTAGATAATTAACATCTCGGCCTAGATGATGCATGTAGACACCCCATTTTTTACTGTCCTTGAGACTTGGGCGCTACTGATGGTTTACTTGGTGGTGAAAGATGTGCAGTGCAAACGTTCAATTTCTTCGGCAATGAGAGAGTCAAATCCCAACCTCACACCCAATTTTTGGATCAAAAATATTTTGAATGGTTTTTAGACCTTAAAATCCTTTCTTTCAAAATACTTTTTTGAAAAGTTCCTACGATATTCCGACGCTCGCATTTTGTTAAATGTTGCGCTTTTCGGTAAACCGCACAAGGACAAAGTGGAAATAAATGAAAGAGAGATGAAATATTTGAAAAATCTTTCAAAACACCTTGTTTAGGGGTTTGAAGTTGAAGAAAAGAGGAGAGGAGGGAAGAAACCAAGTTGGGAGAGGAGTTAGGCATGGATCGTTAAGAGAGAGCCGGGCAGCCCTCGGTAAATTAGGCCTATCCATTTGCACACTTGGATTTCAGCTATGAGGCCACCACCGTTGGAAAGAAGACTTCTGGGGCTTCATTTTTCACTCAAGAATCTCCCAAAGCCATGTCCGGATGAGGGAGATATGGCTGGTTGAAGTAGGGCATCAATCTGGTTGGACCAAAACGGAGCAGTCTTCACTAAAAGAGGGATATCTCTTAGCACATTTGGAATTTTGATATGAGACTACCACCATTGGAAATCTTACTTCTGGGGCTTCAATTTTCACACAAGAATGACCTAAAAAGGCATCCAGATGAAGGAGTTATGCTTGCTTCAAGTCAGGGACCAGGACTAATTTTTGTTGCCGGCCCCTATGGGAGTGTGTCGGCCACTTATGGAGCATGCCGGCCACATGTCGTCCAAAAATGGTTCTTGTCGGCCACTTAAGGTGGCCGGTTGGCCAGTTGAAGTGGCCAGTCGGCTAGAAATTTCCAAAAAGCCTCGAATCTGTAGATATTTCTTCTCCAGCTGTTGCACACTGCTTCAGATATCTCCAAATCCGATATTTCGACCAAATGCTCATGTATTGCTATATATTGAGCCATGTCTCATAAATTGAAAGGTTAAGAAATTTTGGGAGCCTCTCTCTCTAAAAAATTCCTCTCTCTCTACAAATTTCAGAGCTAAATTTCAGCCTTTCTCTCTAGTTTGCTCTCTCTCTTGCCCTTGTGTGCATACAAGAGATACACTTGGAGATACACCTCTCCTTGGCCTAGGCATCCTTGATCAAACTTGATCACCATTGGGCTGAGATCCCTTGGAGCCTATTTTGAGCTCTCAAAGTTGGCTTAAGCTTAGAATTTTGGCCATTTTGCTGCTGTGCTTCAAGGGTAGGCACTTCTCCCTTTTAAGCTTGTTTTTGCACACTTGCTTTATTCCTCTTTTTCCATTGTTTTGTACTATTTTGGGGCTGGTTTTGAACCATAAAAAACTCTGATTTTGATATTCTAAAATGGTGGTTTAAGCCTTGTTTGGCTAGGGGGTTGTCTCTCCCTTTTTCTCCTTGGCTTGTAAAGCCTTTTGAGCTATCTTTTAAAGCTTTTGAAACCATCTCATTTTGACCCTTTAACCATTAAATTCCAGAGGAATTTCAGTGGTGAAAAGGTGGCTTTTAGGTCCCAAATAGGAGTGGGTGGTCCCCTCTCCTCTTGTCTTGCTTGCATGTCTTGTTGGCCTCATACTTGAGCATGTTTTTCTAGCATGTGTTGGCTTGATCTCCGCCTATTTTTGGTCTTATTTCAGTATGTTGTAGCTCTATTTTGGCTTGGTTGAGTCACCTCATGCATGCTTCATACACTTGTAGTGTAATCCTACTCACTAGCCTAACATGCTTCATGTCTTAGCCTATAATACTAGCTTGTTTTGGCTCTATTTCAGCATGCTTTTGGCCATGTTTTAGCATGCTTAAACTCTGTTCCAAGTGGTCTTGGTCATGTATGGCTTGCCTTGTAGAGCTATAGTGTAATTGGCTTTGCTAGTCTTGTGTTTTAAAGCCCCTAACATGCCTTATTTGTGATGTTTGCATGATATGGTATCACTTGGCATGTAATTTCAAAGCATATGGCATTGCCACACTCTCACATTTTCCACTCCTTCAATGTGTTTGAGAGTTGTGTCTTCATGCCTTGTTTACGAGCCATCAAATGTGCATATTTTCCTTGTGTTATATGCCTTGATCTTAGTATATTTCAGCCATTGTTTTGGCATATTTAACCTCTGTCCGGGGTTGGTTTGGTCATTTAGGCTTAGTATTGTATGCCTATAATGCTATGCTCTTTACTAGTTTCAATGCCTTTGACTTCAAGCATGTTTTGCATGCATCATTTGCATGATTTTAAGTCATTTAGTATGTCATTTCAGTGCTGAAAATTATGCCATTGCACTCCCTGCTTCACTCCTTCATTCGCTTTGAAAGAGGTCTTAAGCCCCTTGTTGGCTTGAGCATGGAATTGAGGCTCTCATGCCTAATGGTTTTAGCCATCTCTTGAGGGTTTCTACTAACCAAAAGCATGAGGTTTCTTTCATGCTCAAGGTGCTTGTGGTTGAGTCCATCTTTCCAATTAGAGGACTCTCACATTGGACATTAACCGATTAAAGAATGACTCAGTAATTTAAAATGTGTAAACAAAATGAATCAAAGTAAAACATGCCAAGATAACATGTTTGTGTTGCATTGCATATGTTTGGATCGGACGTTAATCCAAACACAAGAAATGAGAGACGTTTCATACTTGAAGTGATGAAACGTGCCTCATTTCTTAGTCACTGACACCCTTGATCGTACATGATAGGGTGGAAGTTTCATCTAGTCTATTTGTGCATTCATTGACTTGTACACACTTGGCTTCTCGGTCATCATGCATTGCGATGCTTGGTTGGTGGCTCGAGAGCTAAGTACCATACTCCTTTGAGCTTGAGAAATGATAAGGAGGGTGGTTGTACACACATACCCTGTAAATGATTTGCTTTGCCTCTGTTGTACTTTGTTTGCAGCAAAATTGGAGTGTACAGGAGCAAGTGGCCGACCGGCCAGTGGAAGTGGCCTACCGGCTACTTTAAGTAGCCTACAGCCTCCTTAAGTGGCCGACAACTCTTAGCCTCAGAGGTGGTCCAAAGTTGTTCTGGTTCTGGAGCAGAAACAACCTGGAGTTTGGTTCAGTGTTCAGGAATCAAGACGAATGCAAACAGAGGCAACCGATGGCAAGGCGACGGATTTTGGGAGGAAGCAACCAAGCATGCATGCATTTCTCGCCCCGAGGCTCCTTTCAACTGCTTTGCTTAGATGGTTAATTCGTTGGTTCTGTACTTAATTAGTTAACGTGCTTAGCTGATTGATTTGTGTTGTAATAACTAATTAGTTAACCTAATTAGTTAACTAGAATAGTTAATTTGTTTTGTTTTGTAATAGTTAGCTTAATTAGCATAGCTAGTTAGCTCTCTTTCATTCGGACCCCCCGTCGAGAGGGCGCAATGTTGTAATAAGCATGCGTGTGTGTGTGCATGTCTTCCAACCCCATTTCTTTCTCCCTTTTACTTATCAGCTTTTGATAGTTAGTTTAGGGCATATTTCAATTAACATACCTTATGCTTGCATGCGTGCATTTATTCATTTGTCTTGCATACATTGAGGCTCAGCTCATCATTCAAACTGCATTGTATTTCAATACCTATTTGAATACATGTATCAATTTGTTGCATTCATATGCCATCTTAGATAGCCGAGCCTATTTAGTTGCATTTTTTGCATGCGTTGCATTAGGCATCTTAACATAGCTAGGATCATGCATGATTTCTAACTAGCTTTTTGTTTTGGCTCGGAGTACACTGTAAGTGTTTATGCTTTAGCATCCTTGCATATGTGTAAGTGATTGCCATGTTCAGCATGCTTGCCATGAGGCTATTTTCTTATATGCTAAACTGCATGAATGCCTGTGGATGAAGGCTTCATTACTTGAATTTGGACAATTCATCAAAATATGAGTTTTAAGCCCACTTGGAGTAGCAAATCATCATGTTTTAAGCCCACTTGAGGGTGGCAAATCCTCATTTTAGCCTACTTGCGAGTAGCACTTTCAAACCAATTTCGAAAAAAATAAACATGGGATGTTTTGTTCCAAATTGAGTGATTTGGTCTATACTTGTACATTGTGCGCATCACATAGTACAGTTAGCTAATAAATCGGAATAAGAACATATGTGTTTTCAAAAACAATATATCATGTTACTAGAGACCGATCCTTTGATCGGGCGAGCGGGGGGTGCTCATTTCATGACCTTCCCCCCCTCGTACCCAAGTTCCTGAGCCGAGGCAACTTTGGTGATGACGAACACGTGGCTTTTGGCACGAGTCAGGGTTTCCTAAATTTCCCAAAACAAAATATTTAGGTGGCGACTCTGAAATCTGGCAAAGCAGTCCATGTTTAGCGTTTTTTGATTAAAATCGATTTTCCAAAACGATTTTTCGGATTTGGACTCTTTTGTGATTTATCAGCCTTACATTGCACTTTGTGAGATTAGATTCAGAAATGTGACAAGAGTCCGAACTGTAGTAGCTAGAACCCAATTCGCACCCTCTCTGAAAGGGGTCGCGTGTGGAGAGAGTTCGGGGCGGTCTACAATGCACACCTCAACCTAGGTGATGCACATCTCGGCCAATATGCCTAGGTGACAGTGGAGGTCAACCAAGGTGGTTCCGGGATGGTCCTAGGTGTTGGCGTTCAACGGTTTAGGTGTGAGAGGTTTAAAGGTGTCACCTAGGCTTAAGACAGCAAGGATAGATGACCTAGGCTTGAGACAGCAAGGATAGATGACCTAGACTTAGCACACCAAGAAAGGAACAAAGCATGCATATAACACTTAGGCAAAACACATAAGCACAAAACAAGACCGGGACCTTAACTTAGGCAAACAAAGTCAAAGTCTACAAATGCAAGCTTAATAAGACAAAATCATGCAAATGCACATGAACGTGACTAAGACAAGAATGAGGGTTATTACATGAAAGTTATTTTTCACATAGGGTGAGCCAAAGCCCAATAGAAATACTCTAACACATTATATGAATCTTAGCAAAATTATAAGGTGAATGCACATGCATGCCATCTTCAAACATTTCCCGTTTTGCTTCTCCAAACCATGTAATGTCAAATTATAAATCAATTCAAGAAAACAATCCTTTTATACAAAAAATAGGGCAGTGGATACAACACACTGAAAATCTCTAGGTATGTGTCTGCTAGTAGGCTATAAAAGCACTACCAAAATCATTTTACCGGTAATAATCGGAAAGATTGGCACCTGACTGCTTGGGTTTCTAGACTTTCACCAAGGACATACAGGCCAACATAATAACCACAACCACACCCTCTAACCAAATTCACCAAGGTATTCACCTATTTTTCTCAAAACCAATACATTTATAATGTTTAATATGAAGTGATGTTCAATGCACAATGTATGAGAAATTAGTTTCAATTCAACCTAATTGTCGTGTAATGTCTACAACAATCAAGACTATCCTTCACTGACAGCCCAAAACAGATATTTTTATTCCATAGATAAATTCAATTCAAAATATACAATTTCATCAATTACAATGGGAGTGATAATAATATCCAACTCCACCATCATCATCATCATCATAAACCTTGTTCCAATTTCACAATATCCAACAACATTTTCCATTTTCTTTCACAAACCCCAAATATCCAAAATTACGGCAAAAGCCCATTTTCTCACAAAATCAATTTTAAGAAAAGATTTCTATCATCTCAACTCAAATCATCCATAACCATTTTCCCCTGACCATTTTCAAGAATCTATTTGGAAAACCCCTTTTTTGATTTCAAACCAAACCCTAGGTTTTACCAAAAATTCCCAAATAACTAACCCCTTTTCAAAGAGCAAATAATTAAGCTACAAATCATAGAAGGAGTCAAAGGAATCCCTACCTCAAAGAAGAAGACACGAAGGAAAGACGGGTAGAACTTGACAGTGTCAAAAACACTAGATGCTCCGATCAAAACGAAGTTCTCGACGTGCTCAACATTTTTCTCCAAAGGACTAGGGTGAGGAAACTCATAAATTGAGAGTATTTGGGCCTAAAAATCAAGAACTAGAGAGACAGAGAGTAGATCTAGGGTTTTGGAATGTTTAGAGAGAGAAAGAGATGAAAAAGTGATTCCAAAAATACTCCTCACGGACTGATATACGCGTAGACAGCTCAAGCGCAGGAATGGTCGCTCAAGCGACAGACACAATAAGTGATACCGCTCGAGCACACAATGAACCCCTCCCAGTAGTTCACACTTATAAAAGTTCACTTAAGCGCAAGAAAGGTAGCTCGAGTGAAAATTTTAAACTCCCAGTGGTTTTACAGACTATAAAAGACCGCTTAAACGCAGGATAGGTCGCTTGAGCGAACAAGTAAAATTCTGGGCAACAACACTTTGAAAAACTAACCTCCTAACCTTTTTCAAGCACAACCAAAGCTCCTAATAGCAAAACTCAACGAACAATAAAATGGAAATGAGCTGAACAACAGTCAAACACACGAGTTCTTGGATCCAAAAGCAATAAATGGGTCGGGTCTAAACTAGAATCGTTATAATCTCCCCCCATTAAGGAATTACGTCCTTGAAATTTAAAATCAACTACCCTTTAAAGAAAAGAAACAATACCCATATCATTTAGGTTTGTAACAAGGATACACCGAATTTCTCAACACCAACTATCACCGTTCAATTTCTCCAAAACATATACAATGTTCATATATTACAACATTTACAAAGATTTTAACATAAGTTTCAAATATCAACAAATAAATTTGGATACTTCTCACAGACTTCTGCCTCACATTCCCAAGTCGCCTCCTCAATCCCGTGGTGTCGCCATAACACCTTAACCAATGGAATAGTCTTGCCTCATAAGACTTGGTCCCGAGAGTCTAAAACACATACTGGTCTCTTCTCATACGAGGCATCCTCATCTACCTCTAACTCGGTCCAATCCAACAAGTGTGAAGGATCAGGTTCATACTTCTGAAACATACAGATATGGAACATGT
This sequence comes from Camellia sinensis, assembly GCF_055761805.1. Lineage (NCBI taxonomy): Eukaryota > Viridiplantae > Streptophyta > Magnoliopsida > Ericales > Theaceae > Camellia > Camellia sinensis. The sequence goes on along the minus strand of NC_138971.1, from coordinate 119,298,693 downwards.
CATGAACCCCAAACAGTTGAGGTGGCAAAGCCAAACGATAAGCTACCTCCCCAATCTGCTCCAGAATCTTAAAAGGCCCAATAAATCTATGAGACAACTTTTTGCTCTTCCCAAACCTCATCAAGCCTCGCCTCGGTGATATCTTCAAAAATACATGGTCTCCTATCTCAAAAGACAACGATCTCTTCCTACGGTCGGAATAGCTCTTCTGGCGACTTTGAGCCAAAGCTAACCTCTTACAAATTAGTGCGACTTTCTCAGTAGTTTCACAGACTAGTTCAAGACCTAACATAGGTGTGTCACCCACCTCAACCCAATACACTAGAGATCTACAAGGTAGACCATACAAGGCCTCAAACGATGCTATACTAATATTCTCCTGAACACTGTTATTATAGGCAAACTCCACTAAAGGTAAATGCCTTTTTCCATGACCCCTTAAAGTCAAGAGCGTAACCCCAAAGCATATTCTTTAAAATTTGAACGATTCACTCAGACTGCCCATCAGTCGGAGGATGATAGATGGTGCTAAATGTCAATCTAGTGCCCAAGGCATTCTATAGGCTCTACCATAATTGAGTCGTAAAAAGAGGATCACTATCCAAAACGATAGTCATAGGGACCCCATGAAGTCGAACTATGTCCCTAACATAAAGGTCGGCAAGGTAATCTACCAAGTCACTTGTGCACATAGGTACAAAGTGTGCTGACTTAGTTAACAGGTCAACTATTACCCACACGGCATCATTACCCCGTTGAGTCCTCAGGAGACCCACAACGAAATCCATCGTGACATGCTCCCATTTCCACTCGGCTATAAGCAAGGGTTGTAACAAACTCGTTGGTCGCTGATGCTTGGCCTTCACTTGTTGACAAATAAGGCACCTCGAGACAAGCAAGGCTATGTCTCTCTTCATCCCTCTCCACCAAAACTGGCGGCTAAGATCATGGTACATCTTCATGCCTCTCTGGTGTATCGCAAGGCATGAATGGTGAAACTCTCGGAGTGCCTCCTCTCTATAAGATTTTAACATGAAAATATGGTCCAAATACCCCACACTCGAGTCAAAATACACTTTCAATCCCTTTTCTACCTTTTCTGATCACCTATATCTCATGATCACCCCTATGTGCTTTTAAAACTTGGCTCACTAATGTAGGTTATGCAACTACAGTGAACAAAATAGAAGACTTAACAGACTCACCAAGATATAAGTCAAACTCGCCAATAACACTCAACATCTCCCATTCCTAGATGGCAATACTAGCTATACTACTTACGGATTTCCTACTAAAGGCGTCGGTCACCACACTGGCCTTCCCTAAATGATAGTGCAACTCAAACTCATAATCCTCCATAAACTCCATCCACCTCCACTGTCTCAAATTCAAATCTTTCTGTGAAAGTAGATACTTCAAACTCTTATGATCAGAAAACACCTTGAATTTCTCACCATATAAATAATGCCTCCAAATTTTTAAGACAAAGATAACCGCTGCTAGCTCTAAATTATGAGTAGGATAGTTTATCTCATGAGTTTTCAACTGCCGTGAACTACAGGCTACCACTTTCCCTTCTTGCATCAACATATAACCCAAACCTTCCCGTGATGCATCATAACAAACTAAATAGCCTAAACCTCTCTCCGGAATAATCAACACTGGAGCAGTGGTGAGTCTAACCTTAAGCTCTTAGAACGACTTTTCACAAGTCTCACTCCATACAAAATTCACCCCCTTCCTCATCAATCTAGTCAATGGTGAGGCTAATTTAGAGAAATCTTTCACAAAACATTGGTAACACCTGACTAAGCCCAAGAAACTCCAAATCTCAAAGGCATTCTTAGGTTGTTCCCAATTTTTCACTGCATTTATCTTAGAAGAGTCTACTGTTACCCCTTCCCTAGATACCACATGGCCTAAGAATTTAACTTCTTTTAACCAGAACTCGTACTTAGCATACAGGCAATGGACTCTAAGTAATCCGAGTACAGCTCGCAAGTGTTCTTTGTGTTCCTCCTCGGAGGGTGAGTAGATCAAGACGACGTGAAGAAAGACAACCACAAGATGGTCTAAACTCACGAAAAATTCGATTCATCAAATCCATATATGAAGTCAGTGCATTGGTTAGCCCAAAAGTCATCACTAAGAACTCACAATGGCCATATCACGTGTGAAATGCCATTTTCTGGATATCTTTTTCCTTTACCCTTAACTGATGATAATCCAATCTTAAGTCAAACTTAGAAAAGCAACAAGACCTTTCAACTAGTCAAACAGATCATCTATACAAGGTAATGGGTACTTGTTCTTAACAGTTACCCGGTTTAGCTTCCGGTAATCTATACACAATCGCAAAGTGCCATCTTTCTTCTTAGTAAAGAGAGTCGGTGCTCTCCAAGGCGATGTACTAGGGCGAATGAAGCCCTTATCTAATAGTTCCTGGAGTCGAATCTTTGACTCATACAACTCAGTGAGTACAAATCTATATGGTACTATAGACATCGGTGTCGTGCCAGGCACTAAGTCAATGGAGAACACGATCTCTTGTTGGGGTGGCAAACTAGTAAGATCCTCGGGAAAAACATCTAGGTAATTACAAACTACTCTCGGCAATTCAACTCAGACCATATCACTCTCACTACCTAAGAGAGTTGCAAAAAAAAAACTAAGTTTGCCCCTACCACAAGGGTTATAAACTGATGATAAAACACTATCACCTCTGTCCCTCAAAAAATGAAAACAATCACCACTCGAGGTGCACACCGTAACTCTCTGATGATAACAATCTATAACAACATGATACGAGGATAACCAATCCATACTCAAAATGACATCAAAGCTCGACATGTCTAACAACACAAATGCAAGTAGAAGTTGGTGCCCGACAATCTCTATCTCACAAACACAACATCCCTGGTCCAAGTCGACCTTACCCCCAACTGGTAACTCTACCTTGAGCGGAGACGCTAACTGAGCCACCTCTAACCCCAAAACAGATGTGAATGCAGACGAAATGAAGGAATGAGATGCACCAATATCAATCAACACATTACCAATCGAATTGAACAACAAGAAGTTATCTCTCAAAACAGAGGGTACTTATGAGAACCTGAATATAAAAATTATGTAAATAATTAAATAATAATAATATTACAATCTCAAATATTTTGATGATGAATCCTAAAGTGCAAATTAAATATTTGGAGGGCCTTTTAATTAATTTTTAAATCTAAAATAAATTTATGGTGGAAATCTCTAATTTAGAGGCAAGATTTACTATTAAAATAAATAATAATAATGTTAGATGATAATAGTAAGTGGATTGGTGGTTATGTATATAAGGATAACAAAAACCCTAACTCTTGTTATAATTGTTTTCCCCAACACTAGCAGCCCTAGCAGCCGTGGGTTATGAAGGAAAGTGAGGGGTGATTCAATCATCAAGATTATTGTTGTAGCCAAGAAGGAGAGCTTTGTGTGTGTTGTGCCTTGTAGCCTCTTAGGTTTTCTTCTCTTCTTTCTTTGTTCTTTATCCTTATTCTATTGTTTTTTAATTCATTGATGGAGGGGTTGTAGGTTTATGTATTGTGTATATATATATATATATATAATATTAAGAAATCTGAGGAGTTAAATTCATGTATAAAGAATGGTGTAATTCTTAATCCAAAAAATTCTGCACAGAATCACAAACTTTAAAAATCAAGAAACCATATCAAATGAATGAATTTTGAACTGAAATTTTTACAGTAGATTAATTACATATTGAATTGTATATCTGAATTTTCTCATAATTTTTGGGATTCAAAATCCATATAAACTGATGCGTTCAAATCTGTCCAGAAAACGGGTTTTAAACAGTAAGTTCGGGAGTGTTGTTCTCTTTGGGTATAAATCTGAAAATTATCAAATCAGCATCATTAGAACCGGTTACGAGTCTAGCTTCGTACGTTTTTGGCCTTGCATTGATTGCTCATGTATACTAAGAGAACCGTCAATTTCTTTAAAGTGCTGCAGAAAACAATCTATTTGGGCATAATTAATTGTAAATAATTATTTTGATAAGCAAATCAAGTGAAACCAATTGGGTTTGAAACTTAGGATATATTATTGATATCTGGAGGGTTTTAGAATTTTTTGAACGACGTGGAGTGGGTTTTTAATTTTCAAAGTTAGCGAATAGATTTGGAAAACTCTGTTTTATCTTAAAGTCACTTTTAGTTAAGTTTCGATCGGAACCCATGTCTTGGGTGATTTTAGACCTTGAAGAACATGAACTTAGATAATATTTAAGAGTAATGGTGAGTTGGGTTGAGCCGTGTTAGTGCACTTTAAGTTTGAGGTTACTTAGTTCCTATTCTTTAGTATTTTTAAATTAGTAGTGATGTGTAGTTTTCATACTTGGTTCAGGGCACTAGTTAGACTTTCATACTCTATTCAAGGATTATATTATTTCGTTTTCATGTGAGTAGTTTCATGCTACATATTTTTATAAATGTACCCCTACCTTGAACTGTTGGAAAATGTAATTGTTGTTTCAGGACTAAACTATTTTGATAAATTATTATATTATCAATGGAATCAAATTATTTCTTAAACATGTGTGAACTTGGCATACTGCAAACTATTTGTTTTGGTCTCATGTTTATAATGATGAACTACCATGTTTTGCGAAATTGATGTGTATTGATTATTGGGACCATGTGTGTATTTAGTCCAGGGAAATTATTCCACTATGTGTGGTGACTCTGGCCACTAGGGAACAGATCCGGGTTAGGCCGTGATGACTCTAGTGCTCAACAATTGTAAGGAAAAGACCTAGGTTAAGCTAGGTGACCTTCAATCGGATCGTCTTAGAGAAATGGCCCAGGTTGCCACCCTGAGGATGACTCTTAGTTCAATGTTGGATCCAACGAGGCTTATAGCCTTGAGAATTGTGTGGCATATTATTTGTTTTTTTCTTGGTACCCAGAAAATTATTGGTGTTTATGTTGTAATCTGTTTTAAGTGAAAAGTATCATTATTCATGTTCTTGAGAGACACGAGTATTTTAACTGTTGAACTGTGGAACCTTCTTTTTGAAACAGATTGTCTTTGCCAAACTGTATGCCAATGTAGTTTCTGTGATATATATCTTATTTTGGAATTGAACCATGTTTTCAAAACTGTATTTACTATCCATGTTGTTACTCACTGAGCTATCAGCTGACTTAGTTGTTTATCACTTCTAGGTGTTAGAAGGACTCAGAGTGGACTCATGGCCTAGCGGGGACTAAATTGCATGGACCTCTAGGACATTCGTTTATTTTGTTTTAGCTTGTTATGTCGAGTTTTGTGCAGACATTGTGGTTGGGTTTGATTTGGAATTATTTTATTTTGTGGGCAATTTGTGTCCCATTTAGTATATATTTTTGGAAGTTGGTTGTGGTTGGTTTTAACATTTATACTTGTGACATGTCAGTGGATTAGGTTTTGATTTATTTATTTCTGGGCTATCGTCACATTTATTCTTTGTGATTTTGGGTTCGTGTTTAAGGCTTACGTGTGCCTTGGGCTTAGTCCCTGTGGGCCACGGCCGGTCATGCCCGGAGTTGGGGTGACAGTATTGGCAATTGATCTAGCATAGTAACAACATACACACGCCCGGTAGGTCTCTGCTCCACCCGCTCACCCCTCGAAGTATGCGACTCATAAATCGACTGAGCAGAAGAGGCTCCTTGAGTGGCCCTCGAGGCCTATACCGACTAGGTAGGCTGATGGCTCTGTTTCTACCTTGAATTAAACGCAACAAGTGTGCCACCAATCTAAGGGCAAAATCTCCTCAAGTGCCCCGACTGCCCACACTGATAACAGGTAGGCGCCCTCTCTCCTGACTCTGGCTCTAAGAACGAGCCACAGAAGGCGCAAACTACTACCCTCATCCTCTCTAAGGGCAAACTAGAGACTTGTGGCCCAGCTGGCCACACTTAAAACAAGTGATCCCACCCTGACTTCCTCTCCCTGAACCAGAACTCGACACAGGAAAAGTGGATCTAACTGTGCTGTCTGGGACTGCTCTGGGGTGGAACCCCTCTGGCTCTCGTTGTCCTATGTCTCGCTTTGAACCTCCTGACTCCTCTTCCTAGAGCCCATCATCCTCTCCTCCTCCGCTTGAATCATGGTCTTTCAGTGAGCCGCTGCCTCTACAAGACAACCGTAATCCCTAATCATAGACCCGGTCAACTTAAATAGGAGCCCGGTCCTCAGCCTCTTCTTAAACTCAACACAACGGCGTTCCTCCGTTGCCACAAGCTCTGGTGCAAACCTAGAGAGGTTAGTAAAAGCTGCCTCGAACTCTGCTACAGGCGTGTTCAGTTACTTGAGCTTCAAGAACTAATCCCTCAACTTCTCGCTAACAGTAGAAGGCAAGAACTTGTCTTGGAAGGCGTTGACAAATGTGACACATGAGTTTGTCACTCTGCTCGAGTGAAGCTTTTCTTGCGCGAGCGTAGATCTTTAGCTCTCAGTAGATAACAATTTTTTCAGGCAGGCCGCTCAAGCGAAGAAGTTGTCGCTCGAGCGTAGATTGCATACTCCCTATAGTTTCACTATAGCTCTGCAAAACTTCTGGAACATGTTCTTTTTCGCTCGAGCGAAGGAAGACGTTCAAGCGAGATCACTTAGTTGTACCTTACACTCAAGTGATAGAAGTTGCACTCGAGCGACCTGTCAAGGACAACAGATTTTAAAAAGCGATCCCAAGTCATTTTCTTTACACTTTTCCATTCTCTCTCTCTCTAACTCTAATTTTTCTCCAACCCTAGCTCATAAAACCATAGATTTCTCCAATCTTGGCACTAGATCCACCCAAGATTCCCTAAGATTAGTTGAAAGGAAAGATAGATCATCACTTTCACCGATTGTTTTGCTAGATCATCGAAGTACAAGCGTGTATTGCAACTGCAACCCTAGCATAACAACTTGAGGTAGGGGTGTCTTTAACTCTTTATATCTTCACTTTAGGTGGCTTATGTGGTATTTTCATTAGTCATTTATGTGTGTGTATATATATATGTGTGTATATAAGTATGTGTTGATTTGAGCTTGTGGACTAAAGATTGAGAACAATGAGGGTGAAATTACATGATTGTTGTAGGAATTACACTTATTGTGATGGAATACCATTGTCTATGATTGATCATTGCCCTATTTTCATAAAGGAGAGAAAAACCCCAATTTTTCTCATTTTCCTCAAACCCTAAATTTTCAAACTTATTTTATAAAAAAGGGTTTTACTTAATTATTTTCCAAAATATGAAATTGAGTGTAATTACATGGTTTTTGGGTTGCAATGCAAGTTTGGAGGTTCCTTTTTTATGCTGAACTTGAGATGAGATGATGAATGATGATAAGAATGCTTTGATTTATGAAATGGGGAAAAGTTATTTTATTGTGAATTAATATAATTGTAGGAAAAATGCATTATTTACAAACACATGCATCATATGCATTATCCAATTCTTTGGTTCTACTTTTGTGAAAATGGTTGAATGTAAAAAGGGGGTAAATGGTCTATGAGTCCGGGTAGTGAGTTAGGTTAGTTTTGAGTTATGTTTTGTAATTGGTACCCGCGTGGGGAGTCAAGATGCCCAATTGCCCTGTCTGCACATATCACAAGACGAATGTGGGAAAAGGTTTTTGGGGTGTCCACGAGCCAGCCATTTCTGGCGCCAGCAAATGTGGAAAAACGGATGGTTTTGGGTGTCCACGTCCCCGCCGTTTATGGAACCGGAAAATGTGGAAGGTTGTGATGTTTTGGGTGCCCATCGCCCACCGTTTCTGGAGTCGGCTAATGTGGGATTATTTTCTATACTATGGATGTCATGGCTGAGTTACCGGCCGTTGAGATAAGTTCAATGCATTACATTCTATCACTAGCATACACAAGCATGGTCTTACATTCGTTTCATACATTCCCATGAATGATGTTGCATGGGCATAAGGCTTTCAAATGATTATATAAGTTGTTAAATGCATCACCCACTGAACTTGTGCTCACCCCACAAACTAACTAATTTTCAGGGATTAAGGACGAAATACCTCTTAAGTGAGGATGCCAATTCAGCTAGCTTGTTTCATGGAAGTTTCTTGGGGCATGATGATGATAATTGTATTTTAGAAGTTGATTTTGTGTCTTGTTTTTGTAAAGAACATTGTGTTAAGGAAGTCTCCCTTGTGGATTACATTGTTGAATACTTATTCTCTTTTCTTTTGAATTGTTTTCATGTATGGAGGAATGTAATGGAACAATTATGTAAACTTTCATTTTGGGAATAATTCAAAGGAAAAGAAAACCATCAGTAAATGGCTATATTATTTATTTGTCTAGATCTTGTATGTTGATAATGCTTGGAAGAACAATTTTATGGAACGGGTCTTTCAAGGCGTCATAACAAAGGCCTCTCAAGTCACTCTAATGCTCCCATGTGCATACTTCAGCTGGAAGGATGCCAAGGTCACCCTCAAACTGTCGTCCTCGATGCCAAGCATCTCAAACATCTTCACCATTTACTATAGCCACTCAGGTACCTTTAGTGGCTCCTTCGGATCTCTCAAAAACTCATCCGGATTCGACCGGAAGAACTCCCTCTTTAGAAAAGACGATCCTGTTTCAGCAGCATGGGCATGGACTTGATCCTCAGCCCTAAGAATGTCCGCAGATTCCCTCAAAGCACCAGTCATTTCCTGGGCTAAAGCACCCATGGCTTGCTGACCCACTGGTTTAGCCCCGTTGGCCTAACCAACTCCCTCCTCTTGCATCAGAATTTCATCTGCACCTCCTACCGCCTAGGCCTACCATGCCTACCACTACCACGTCCACGTCCTGACATCCTAATAAAGGTAACACAACAAATAGCACATTTACAAATGTACCAAAGCTAATTCACTCATGTCCTAATGCGGTGGACAACAAATAATTCACCCCATATAAGCACCTAATCACATTAACACCAACAAACTTCCTTTCTAGATAGTGACCATCCCGTAACATTGCTAGAGTTTCAATTAGAAATAGCAGTGATCAAGTGCTCTTCTAACAAGACTTCTAGAAACTCGTAGACCCAATCAATATCTAAGAAATTAAATTTCATACTCATTTAGTTACATAAACATGTTACCACATAGCATACCAGGTCTATTTCTAAAATTATCTAGCAAGAGAACCCATAGTGGCAACAACCACTTCCCACGATTCCAAAGTATTCAAACCTAATTGCGCTGATACCAAGTTGTAACGCCCAGAAATAATTAACATTGAACCCAACTCGTAACGGTGATACAATTGATCGATAATCTCATATCTTCTATTCATTTTATCTATGATCATTTTCATTGCAAAAGGTGGCATATGCAATATATATTCACAAATCCTAGGTTCCAAATTTATAGCATATGACATGGATACAAGACTAGAAAGGAAATTAAAATCAAATAAGGAAATGCCCTATTGGCTACAACTTTCCAAGACAGTGTTTGGTTACAACAAAATGAGTTTGAACTCAATACAAGTAAAGCCTGAGGTTTGAACAAAATATTTACATCAAGAAACAAAGCTCTGAGTCCTCCCAAGCTATGACCTTGGCAAAGGCATATCATCAGCACCTGAAAGTTGTTTTCCACATAGGGTGAGCCAAAGCCCAATAGAAATAATCTAACACAGTATATGAATTTTAGCAAAATCATAAGGTGAATGCGTGCATGCCATTTTCAAACATTCCCTATTTTCCTTGTCCAAACCATGCAATGCCAGATTATAAATCAATTCATAAAAATAATCCTTTTATATAAAAAAAAAAAAAAAAATAGGGCAGTAGATACCACACTGAGAATCTCTAGGTACATGTCTGCCAGTAGGCTATACAAGCACCACAAAAGCTATTTTACCGGTACTAACCGAAAAGATCGGCACCTAACCATGCGGATTTCTAGACTTTCACCAAAGACACACAACCCAACATCATAACCACAACCACACCCTTTAACCAGATTCACCAAGGTATTCACTTTTTTTTTCTTAAAATCAATACATTTACAATGTTTAATATGAAGTGATGCTCAATGCACAATGTGTAATGACCCAGAATTTCCTTTTTTTAAAATAGTCAGTGCATAATTTAATTGAGCAAATTTTCGAATTTGACTGCTGTGTAAATTCTGTGCAAAAATAGTTCGATTTTGTATTTTTTAAAAATAGCTCCCGATCTGAGAAAATTATGATATTTTTATATGTTGTTCCCATATGAGTCTAGCATGTTGGATACAAATTTCAGAATTAAATGATGAGCATTTATTTTATGCAAATTTGCAGACTGATTGGTGTTCTGTTTAATTTATAGCAAAATTTTGTTATTAAATTTTGAATGATTAGACCATGACTTGAGATAAATTTGTTGGGTCTATTTTGGTATATAATTGGACCATATTTGGCTTATAGGTGAGAATTTAATTCAAGACTCGTGACTTAGATTCCATTTGATTTGAGTTTGTTTATGACTCATGTTTAACTGTTTGGTCCTTTTAATTAAGTGATTAGTATTAACCACTTTGGGAGTTATTATTTATTATATAGGATTATAATATATATTTGAAAGTTGAATTTGTGGTCTATACCATACAATGAAAATTTATCTATTTTTGTAGTGAACGAAAATGTGCATATATTTCGCAGTGAGCAAAATATTATATTTTGTGGTAAGAAAAAAAATATATCCTTTTATAATTTGTGTTACAATATTTTGAAATACTATTACAAAAATTATATTGCATTATTTGGAAAATCAATCCTTGAGAAGGCAACCCACGTAAGGCTGCCCCCCCTCCCATTTTCCCTAGTCCCATTTTTCTTTCCCATTTCCTTTCATTTGTTTGCTTTTGTCTTGCTTTTGAGCAGAGGGCTCCGCCCCTCTCTGTTCATCTCTCTCTTTCTCTTTTCTTCCATGGTTGCTCAAGCTTTGAGCTTTGAGCTTAGAGTGGGAGTCTTTAAAGTAAGATTTTGCAAAACTTTTTGTTAACGAAAGTCAGAGAGCTCATCGTGATCTTCACAATGGTAGTCTCAGATTCATGATCGGGCAAGGTTTCCCATTCGGTTTTACTCCTCTTCATTATATGAGGTAGGGACTTTCTTCATATTATTACTTTAAATCTATGTTAGGGATATTTTGAGAAAATATATCATTATAGGAGGTATTGCATATATATATTTCTCAGATTTTGTTTGGATAATTTTTGGAAAAAAAATTTGTTGAAATGTTAAGAATATTGGTATTTGTAATTGATTTGGGAAAATCATCTTGAGTTTTTAATTTTGTTAAAAATTCAAAAATAAAATCAATAGTTGTGTGGGTTGTATCTACATCATATTATGATTAGATAATTTATTTTGAGAAATATAAAGTTGAAATATTTTTCATCTTCGATTTTAGAATTTATTTTGACAAAAATAAATTAATGTTGATGAATATTGTGTGAAGTGTTAAGTTGAAATTATAGACTTTTTTTGGGATTAAAAACTCTAAAAGTGTTGCATTCATGATATTTTATGAATGGTGATATATATTGATGATTAGGTCTTGTTCATTTTTGTGAAAATGAAAAGATGAAATGTGGACTTTTGAACTCCTAACCTCAAAAAGTTTACTCTTGGACAATTTCATAATTTTTTATGTAAGTATCATGTGATTAATTAATTTTAGAAAAGTTGTGAAAATTATTATTTGTAGAGAGTTGGGAAAGATTGGCTATTTGAGTAGCTTGGCATGAAATATGAGTGTAATTGAGGAATGAGACATGTGAAGTTATGTTTTGGTGTTCTTAATTTGGAAGATGGTGAATATAATGAACTTACTAATTTGATGGATTAAATTAGTTTGGTTAATATTTTAAATCCTTCGTAATTAAAAGTGTGTTATTGAGATTATATCATAACTTTTAACATAGTAGGATGAAAATGGTAATATTCAATAAGTATGAGATATTGGTGGAAATTATTTTGGTCATCTTTAGTTGAGGTGGAACAAAGTTGATTGACAATTTTGTGTAAGTCAAAAAAATTAGGAAATTGATTATTGGTTTTAATAATTGGAGTATGCTAATATGCTATTTTTGTACATCAAACTCATATATGAGATATTGGAATTGTAAAGTGAGGGTTTGGTTAAATTGGGAGTTGATTACCTATAATCTTACTCTTTAATGCATATTCTGTATATAAAATTGCATGTGGGTATTTGAAAGTGAGAAAGTCCCAATTTGTGAAAGATCCTAAATGTTGATGTTTTGGGAGTTGTTAGTTTGTTTGGAAAAGATTATGTTTGGTTTTAAAATTGTTGAGTTTGATGGAAAACTATGTAAGTTTTGAAAGTTTGGCTTTAAAAGGTGAAATATGGATTGTTTCCAAGTGTTCGGAATCATAGGGGATTCCACGTTATGGTTGCTTGTTGGATTGTATATCCATGTTGTTATCTTTTAATTAATGCATTAGAGATAACTGTTTTGACTATCAATGGAGGATAGTATTGATTGTTGTAGAAATTGCATGAGGATTAGGTGAACGGAAACTAATTTTCTCATCCATTTGCATCGAACGTTGTCACATCTTTAATACATTGTAAATGTATGATGTTTGGGAGAAGAAAGGGGATGTACTCCATGTTTTGGGAGAAGAAAGGATATGTACTCCATTGAATTAAGTTGGCCAGAGTGTCTAGGGTGAAAGTCTCGAAAATTACACGTATACATGGGTGCCAATCCTGCAGACGAAATTTTCATGAAATGGCAATAGTAGCACTTGTATAGCCTACGTTTACATGGGTGCTGGTTTATGGTTTCCTACAGACGAAATTTTCATGAAACGTTATGTTTGATAGAGATTCCCAGTGTGTGTATTTACCGCCTGTTTTCTACTTTGAAGAGAAGACATACATATAACTCATATTATAAACTTTGGTATCATATTTGTTTTGAAAAGAATGTCTTGTTAACATTGAAGTATGTTAATTTATTTAAGTTAACAAGTGTGGTTAATTAATTAAATTTGGATTTAAGGAATTAGGTAATAAAATAATAAGGTTATGGCATGATATGACTTTGTAGATATCTGTTTGGCATCACTGTATCACTGGAACAACATTTGTTTTAATGTTATAATATGAGATTATTTGGTGAGCTAGTGGTTTGCTCACCCCTTACTTGTACATGTGTACAGGAAATGTTTTCAAATTTGAGGACCAAACAACTTGGCATGGTTATAGAGTGGTGATGAGCCGTAGTGCTTTTTAATTGTTTCTTTGGCTAAGTTTTGTGCTTTGTAAAGGGCAACGCTCTCTTATTTATTATAAGCCTCGAGGCATTTCTTTTATTTGTATGTAAATGACATTGTTGTATAACAAGAGGAAACATGTATATTTAATTATTCATCATTTCATCAAATGATGAATTGTCATTTGTAAATGGACTTAATTAATGAATATTGGTAATGTTATCCAAGTAATAAAATACGAGGCATGACACAATATAAGATAAATTACTTTCAATTCAACCTAATCCTCATACAATGTCTACAACAATCAAGACTATCCTCCACTGATAGCCCAAAATAGATATTTTTATTCCATAGATAAATTCAATTCAAAATATACAATTTCATCAATTACAATGGTAGTGATAATACATATCCAACTCCACCATCATCATCGTCATCACCATCATAAACCTTGTTCCAATTTCACAATATCCAACAATGTTTTCCATTTTCTTTCACAATCCCCAAATATTCAAAATTAGGGCAAAACCCCATTTTCTGACAAAATCAATTTTAAGAAAAGATTTCTATCATCTCAACTCAAATAATCCATAACCATTTTCCCCTAACCATTTTCAAGAATCAATTTGGAAAACCCCTCTTTTGATCTCAAACGAAACCCTAGGTTTTACCAAAAATCCGCAAATAACTAACCCCTTTTCAAAGAGCAAACAATTAAGCTAAAAATCATATAAGGAGTCAAAGGAATCCCTACCTCAAAGAAAAAGCCACGAAGGAAAGATGGGTAGACTTGACATTATCAAAAACACTAGATGCTCCAATCAAAACGAAGTCCTCGATGTGCTCAACATTTTTCTCCAAAGAACTAGGGTGAGGAAACTCACAGATTGAGAGTATTTAGGCCTAAAAATCAAGAACTAGAGAGAGAGAGAGTAGATCTAGGGTTTTGGAATGTTTAGAGAGAGAGAGAGATGAAAAATTGATCCAAAAAGTACTCCTCTTGGACTGATATACGCTCAGACCGCTTAAGGGCAGGAATGGTCACTCAAGCAATAGACATAATAAGTGACACTGCTCAAGTGACCAAAACCACTGCTCAAGCACATAATGACCCCCTCCCAATAGTTCAGACCTATAAAAGTTTGCTCAAGTGCAAGAAAGACTGCTCGAGCAAAGATTTCAAACTCCTAGTAGTTTTACAGACTGTAAAACCGCTCAAGCGAACAAGCAAAAATTCTAGGCAACAACACTTTGAAAAACTAACCTCCCAACCTATTTCAAACACAACCAAAGCTCCCAATAGAAACACTCAACGAACAATAAGATGGAAATGAGCTGAACAACAGTTAAACACATGGGTTCTCGGATCCAAAAACAATAAATGGGTCAGATCTAAACCAAAATCATTATACCCATTTTGAAGTGGTCTGGAAGGGGTGAATGTAATACATTTTTGTAATTGAGGGAGTCAAAATGCACAAGTTCATAGATTAGGGGATCAAAGTAATATTCACTATTTGTTTAGGGGGTCTTGGTGTGATTAACTCAAAACAAAATATATGAATTAGATTTATTTAAGATATGGCCCACATAACACTAAATTAATTAAACCAAGAGGTTCTGGCCTATGTGGCTAACCGTTTGACCACCAAATCTCTCTTAAGGAGAGTCTTGTGTTTCACTCTTAGGAATGAAATGAGAGACAATACTTAAGTGACTGCAAGGTGTATAAGTTTATGTGCTAATCTAACAACGAACTATTAAATTTTATCAATAAAAAAAACAATTAAATGTACATTATACACTACACTTTTGGGATACATTTACAAAGGTAACTGCTTTTAGACTAACATTGTGAAAGTAAAACTTAAGAAAGAAAGCCTAGTCAACATATAGTATGCAAGAATCGCTAAAAAAAATTAAAATAAATAAATAAAAACATAGAATACAAGAATGCTAATATGTGACAAGCTCTAGAGAGAATTAAAAGAGTTTTGTGGCAACAAAATACATGAAATGAGATTAAAGAAAGCCTTCATCAAGAGCCGTTCATACATCTCAATTCTATTGGTAAAAGTGTTAACATTCCACCTAAAATTCTACTCTACTTCATAATGAGAACTTTCAATTGGGCACACCAATTTGTGTCATTGTATGACAATACTACAACATCTACGTTGATAGACATCTTGTTAAAACCCACAATTATGGACAACTTATTTCAACAAACATTCCTAGAAAAAAAAAATTGTAACATAGGTCAGACCAAAAAGCTAACATATATTTCACTTTCTCAGGTTCAAATTCAAGAACTTGCATCTTAATCAAGGAGATTACATACTTTTGTTGCAAAAAAAACTTCATAAAATTTTCCAAAAAGAAGTAGTACCAAGAGGTCATGCACACTTCAACGAGGTGAAACCAAGCTTGTCGCCAATGAGGATTTATGAACAAAATTGTAACAATCCCCAGCAACACAATAATATATAAGACTAGAAAGCTGACAAAGAAAACCTCCATATCTATGAAACCACCATCGTCAATCTTTTTTTCCAGGCCTTTTGACATTGTTGATGTTGGTACAATTCTATTGCAGTTGGTTTGCAAGGGAAGTCCGCCGAGAAGGGGATTTCCCTCATAGCTACTTTCTTTAAAAGTTGCAAACTAAGCTTTTTGGTCTGGGGTCGCACCTGATAAGTTGTTGTATGCTACACTAAAGACTTCCAACTTGTCCAATTCAATCAATTGAGAAGGGATCTTTCCATTCAATCTATTGTAAAAGAGATCCAAACTTTCTATCTGCTTTAGTTGTGATAATGTTGATGGGATTGATCTGAATAAATTGTTATGAGACAAGTTTAGATCACAGATCTTGCTCAAGTTTCCCATTTCCAATGGGATTTCCCTATTAAGTGGTTACGAGAGAGATCAACTCTAGACATGTAGTCCAAAATATTGCCTTTATATGCATAGGATTCATACTTTGTTGTGAACTCCACTTTTTGTTGGACATCCAAAGAGGGAAAGGTAATACTTCCAAATCCATTTACAGCATCCATCTGATAATGGTCTCCTATTGACTTTGACCCATCGACAAAGCTCCACAATGCAACCATTGCCATACCTGCCATAGCTATAATTTCTAGAGAAGATTTTTCGTGCGTTGTCTCAAAAGGTATTTCACAAAAACTAAGAGGTATGGAACCAGAAAAGTTATTTTCAGAAAGGTCCAATATGCTTAATTGTTTTAACTGGCATAACTGAATTGGAATTTCACCTTCAAAATTATTAAATTTTAGGGGAAGAATGCTCAACACATGAAGGCTTCCAATCCAACTGGGAATGGTACCAGTTAGGTGGTTATCACTCAGATCTAATGTCACCAAAGCTGTATGCGCCATTAGGCCGCTCAACTGGTTTCGGTTCAAGTGGACATGTTTTACTGTTGATTGGTTGAAGCAAGACGGTATAGAACCAGACAAGTTATGCACCGAAAGGTCTAAGAACTCAAGATTACCAAGTTTGCAAAACTCTACTGGAATAGGACCTTCAAAATGATTTGAGAACATAGAAATTCCCATTAGATCAGACATGTTCCCCATCCATCTTGGAAGCTTTCCAGACATGTGGTTGTTACTAATACCAAACGCTAGCAAAAAAGAAGAAATATATACACTATTTGGAAATTTGCCCATGAAATGATTATTGTCCAAATATAAGTATTGCAACATGGTTAAATTTACAAAAGAAAGAGATATTGGCCAGAAAAATTATTGTTTGATAGTTTGAAGAAGAATAAAAAAAGGCAACCAATTGTCAAATGCTTGGGTATCTGTCCAGACAAATTATTGTTAGATAAGTCCAAAATCTCCAAATAGTGCATATCACCTAAAGAAGTAGGAATGTGACCTTGAATAAGGTTTCTAGATGAATTTAAATTCCTCAAATTTGGAAAGATCGAACCTATATTTGTTGGAATTGGGCCCTCAAGATGATTGTCAGAAATATCAATTGAATTGGCATGGAGATTAGGATATGATGGCAGTAGGAAAGGTCCCATGAGGGAGCAATTTATTAGATGAAAAACTTTCAATCACGTATTGTTTTCTAACAGCCAAACTCTGAATGTCCCGACCAAGATGTGTGATAGATCAACTATTTTGAGGACATATTGGTAAAAGAGAAAATGTGGAAATTTCATACCAAGATTGTTTGAACCACAGTTTGATAAACTGAAAACCTTTAGTTGGAACTTTAAAAACCATGTTTGAAACTCAATTTGATCACTCAATCTGTTGTTGTCACCTAAAAATACCTTAAGCTTTGAATGGTTACAAAATGAAATAAATGAGACTGGGATTCAAAATGGTTGTATGAAAGGATAAGATATTCAAGTGTTGTGATATTGCTAAGAGGAGATGAAGTAAGATTTCCAATGAACTGATTGAAAGAGAGGTCCAATATTCGAATTGATGTTAAGTCTTCTAAACATGAGGGAAGCATTCCATTAAAACCATTCTCACTGAGATCTAACTCTTGGAGGTTAGAAAGTTCACACCAACCTGTGAAATAAAAGAAGTGATGCTTAGCTCAGACATTTTATCTGCATGGAGGCACATTCAAATCATAACACAATTAATCCAAGGAATATGATCAAACTGCGAATACCTTGGTTAGGTAGGGTTCCATTAAGGTTAATATTCCACAATGTCAGCACCCTTAAGGAGGACATTACTCCAACATTATGAAGAAAGATCTTGTCAATGAATGAATAATCCAAATACAACTCCTGTAAGTGTTTCAATCCATCCAACCCTGAAAGATGTAGCTATAGAATTATCCACTAAAAATTATATGCCTTGAAAATATGGTGATTTCTTACATGAAAGTCACAAAGAATCTTGAAATATCAGATCATTGTGATAAGGTGATGCATCAAGGCCTAATACCTCAACCATATAACAAAAGACAACAAAAAAGGTTATGGTACACACTTCTTATGATATGAAGAAAAAAAAAAAAAAAAAAAAAAAAAAAAAAAAAAAAATTGAAATTTTGCAGTATTAGTTATAAGGGCAAATTACACCAATGGTCGCTACATTTTGCCCCTTGTGTCATTTTGGTCCCTACATTTTCAGTTGGTTTAAATTTGACTCTTAATTTTAGATTTTATGTCAATTTAGTCCAATTGATAATGCTCGCAGTGTTTTTGACAAAAAAAATTATCACTAATCTAGTGAAATTAACTCACTAAGTTGAGTAAATTTATATTTTTGCCCTCAAAGTTATGACACATGCCACTTATATACGTATTTTTCATAAAAAAAAATGTAAAGAATTGTAATCAATTGGACCAAATTGAGATAAAGTTATAAACTCAGGATCAAAATCGAGTCAATTGAAATTACAAGGACTAAAATGACACAAGAACTAAAGTACAGGGACTACCGTTATAATTTACCCTAGTTACAAACTACTGTGGCTATGTTAGGAAAGGCTGCACTATAATAAAAGTATTAATCACGAATTGTTTGGGTTACAGTACAACCTAATGAGGTTATGTTATATACATTAAGAAATTATGAATTATTGTGGTTATGTTATATACATTCATTAAGAAATTATGATTATAGTGAAAAAAATTATGAATCATTGTGGTTTTGTTACAAATCATTTGTACTATAGCCTTTCCCTAACATGACAGATCTAATAGAGCTTCCTGTTATTATATAATGAAAACGTTACACCTACTAACGTGGCATGCAATATAGAGCTTGAGAATTTAAAATGGGATCCAGTAAATTAACACAATAGAAGCCACATCAATTTGAATAAAATGTTTATGTTTTTTTCTTTCTATAATAATACTCTCACTACATGGCGTATTATAACGTTTTGTTTATGGCATTTATGAAAATGCCATTATAGATTAATTAAACACAACTTTTTCAAAATGTTGTCTCTAATCTTTGATGAAGCTCTTCTTGGATTGTCCAGTATGGACAGTTCAGGAGCACAAGTCTATGTTTTAATTAGTAGTTATACCACTTAAATGTAGTCCATCTCGTAGAGATTTCGTGTAGTAGCTCCTCATTGTGATAATTTGTTTCCAGGTCCGCTCGAGCGGGGAAGCCGCCGCTCGAGCGTATAATTGTTACCCTCAGTATTTTGTTTCATTGTAGGCATGTCCGCTTAAGCGTGGGAAGTCCCACTCGAGCGTGAAATGCTAGCTTCCAGTAATTCCACTATAGCACTGTAAAACCTCTGACACTCCTCTTTCTCCGCTCGAGTGGAGAAGTCATTGCTAGAGTGGGCCTCCTTGATCGTGTCTGGACGCTCGAGCGTGGGAAGTCACGCTCGAGTGGGGAACGCAATGACAGCTTTTTAAACACAGCAACTTTAGATCATTTTCACACCTCTCTTTTTCTATTCTTGATTCCTCTTTCCCCTCTCTTGGAAACCCTAGATCTCCATCTTTAAATAGCTTCCATACCATTGAAATCCACCCAAATCTGTTGGTTGGGGATGAAGAACACTTGGAGGATAGCATTATCTTCCTATTGGATTGGGGATTTGCAATAGATTCATGAAGGAGTTCGAATTTGGGCTTGATAGTTGAGGTAGGGATACTTTTACTCTTGTATCTCTTTATTCTTGAAGAAATTTCATGGTATGGTGTGTGATTGGTGTGTGATTGGGAACCAATTGAAGATGTAGTGAACTAATTGAAGTTTTGTTGGTTAAAACCCATTTTTCAATCAATTATTCTTTTATTTAATATTTTGTTTGAAATCCCTAAATTTCACTCCCTAACATAAGTGTAGATAGGGTTAAGGAACTAGACTAGTAGCAAGGTGTAAAAATCCCTCAAATTTAGAGAAACCCTAAGTTCCCAAATGGTAACAAAATGCTCTAGTTAATGGAACATTCAATTGACTCATGGAGTATAGTGGATAATGGGGAGATAAAATATGGGTATTGATGTAGTTAAAGAGATGATGACTTGAATGTTATTATTCCTTGAGTTTTGTGTGATGTTTATCTATGATAGTGATACATGATGTTTAATTGTGAAATTGGCATGTGATTTAATTATTGGTAATGCATGAGTCCATGTGTGAGTTGGTAATGTGTAAAGGTGGTGTTGTGTTGTACCCGCGTGAGGAGTTTTAAAAGGTGCCCAATTGCCCTGTCTAGACTTATCGCTGGATGAATGTGGAAAAATGTTTTTGGGTGTCCACACAGTCCCGTCGTATAGTAGTCGGCGAAAGTGAAAAAACAGATGATTTTCTTGGGTGCCACTCCCCGCCGTATAGTAGCCGGTGAATGTGGGGGTTGTTTACAAAAAGAATTGGTTGTTCTCACTTGGGTTCATGTGATGGAATGCTTGTAGATTGATTTCTTAGTTATGAATGTTTCCTTATTTAACTAGATATCACTATTTAAATTTATCTGAATTAGATTGTGAAGGTTCTTGTGAGATATGGATTATACATATACTTAATTGCGAAACACCTTTGTTTGTGTTGTTATTTCACATGGATGCCATATTTTGTTCAAGGGATTAGATACATGGAAAAATGTATTCCTACTGGGCATATAGCTCAACCCTAACTTATTTTTTCAGGAATTAAGGAAGGTCAGCCTCGATGAAGAACCAGTTCAAATGCTAGCTCTAGCTTCTTTTGGGGAGTTAATTAAAGTCAAGAGCATCTAGTTGTCTGTATTTATTTTTGGGGATTTTGTAATGAAACTTTTGTTTGTAACTTTGTAAAAATGTATGCCCTGAGGACTCATGTCTTGTTGAGTCATCTAGGTCATTGAACTAGGACAGGACCTCGAATATTGTGGGAATGTAATATTTGAAATGTAATTACTCAAGTCTCAGTTCAATGGGAAAGATGACCCATTTTGGGATTTTATGAATATGTTACCAGTGTGGATAACAGGGTGAATTTACAGGGCGTTACACTCATGTTCTCTGGGTGCATACTAGACAAGGTATAGTAGTACACCCAGCCTATGTCGTGTACTTGGAGAACCATGGGGAGATGCTGCCGAAATTTCGTTAGAGATGGATAGATCGGTATAAGCTACTTTTTACAATATAGATTGTGCATTGCTGAATGGGAAAGTAGGATGAACCAACCTATTAGACAAGAGTTAGAAGTGAATGGTGTCATGTCGCATGCATTATAAGGTACTTAATTGAGGTTAAGAATAATTAAAATGAAATGATAATTTTGAACTTTGATGATTTGGCAGCGACATTTGTAGTGTAAGACGAAGTCAGATGGATAAAAGTTGGATGAATCAGCATAGGTTGTACCCAGAATATATAGAAGGGGTTAAGGAATTTGTTAAACTTGCATGCCAAAATAATCCTCTATCAAATGAAGTGACATGCCCATGTAAATGGTGTCGGAATGTCAAACTAGTAAAGAAAGACCTTTTAGAGGAACATTTAATGGTCAGTGGGTTTCTTCCAAGCTACACCGGATGGATTTTTCACGGGAAAGATTTATCGATGTCTGTGCCATTGAATGGAAATATCAATGATTCGAATGATGGCGATGATGTCAATGAAATGATATATGAGGGGTTCGGACTTCTTCCACTAAGCTTGGTATGTGTAAACATTTATTTTATATATGTAAATAGTTTTTTTTTTTTTAACAATTCTTATCTTTTTTTTTCTCTCTTTTTCCTAACTTGTCTAGATGCATAAGTGGTTGTTTTGAAGAATGTTACTCTGCAGGTGGTGGTTGAAAGGTATTCAAAGACAAACCACCTTGAGATAGAAAAGAAAAGGTATACTTGTCCAAGAGCAGGAGCATTACTTGTTAATGATATATTTGTCCAGAAAATATGCTCATCTAGGAGCAGGAGCATTACTTGTTAATGGTATATTTGTCCAGAAAATATACTTGTCTAGGAGCAGGAGCATTACTTGTTACTTGAAACGGTTACTGTGTTTAAACATTTAGGTGTTGTAAATGAGTTTCCTTTTCAATTTTTTCACTACAACAATCTGCACCTTTGGTGACCACTTTTGGCTACTAAAACAATTTAGTCGCCAAAAGTTAGCCCTTTACCGACAAATTTTCCTGTTGGTCGACAATGATTTAATTTTTAGCTACTAAATTTTTTTAGTAGCTTTTAGTAGCCATATGTTAGTAATTGGCGACTAAAAAAATATTTAGTAGCTAAAAATATGTCAATAGGCGGCTAAAAAAGTTTTAGTCAACATTTGCTTACATTTTAGGCTACTAATTTTGATTTTAGTCAGCGTACACAGCCTTTTGCCAACCAAAATTTCTTTTAGTCGCCAAAAACAGGCTTATTTATTGCAACCATCAATGACTAAAACACTGTAGTCGTGGATGGGTAGTTAGTGCCGAGAAAAACATTTTTAGTAGCCAATATTAAATAAACAGCTACAAACTTTTAGTCACTATTGATTACATTTGCCGACCAATTTTTATTTAGTCGCTAAAGGTAGGGAATTTTTTTTAGAGGGAAATATTGGCGCCCTTCCCTCTTTCTTTCACACAGATCTTTTGTCTGTTTTGTCTCACAAACACACAGACCACCAGTACACCAAACCAAACGCATGCTCACTAATGGTCACCACCTCACCATCACTGGCCACCGTCGATCACCATCTCATTGTCGCACGTCGCCACCGCCGCAAATCACCACCTCCACTACTGCAAATCACAGGTTCTTGTCCCTCTCTCTCTCTGTTGCTCTCGATCATCTCCCTCCCTGTCCATCTGGGTCTCTCTCTCTCTCTCTCACTGTCTCAAGCCATCTCTCTACTTCTCTCTCTCTCTCTCCTCCTATTTTTCGATCTCTCACAGTTCATATAGGGTTTATATGACTTTTTTAGTTTAATTTTGTGTTGATTTCGTAAATGGGTTTGATAGAATTGTTTGATGTCTATGAAATTATGTTATTCTTCATGTCCAAAATTGGATTGATTTTAGTTTTATGGGTTTGACGGACAAAGAAACTCTCTGTCTCTCTCACTCTCTAAGTTGCCAATTGGTTATTAACAAATATCTAAACAAAAATTTTGATTTGTTATAGGGGTACTCAATTTACTTAACACATTATTATAAATAAATTCATAAATTAAATATGTAAGTTTCTAACATTATCACAATGATATCATGGCATACTTTAAGCACCTCAATGAGTCATTATGATTAACTTCAAAAAACTTGTACACATTTCCCAACACCATAATAATAAAACTTTATGGCAAATGCTAGAGGCAGAGCAAAGTGTATACTATTGCTTCAACCTTGGAGTCTTGCCCTCATTTGACTCATCTCCAGGATATGAAACATAGCAAATCTGATAAAAATGCCGGGTTGCAGTAATCACTGGAACTCATGAAAGTTAAGTAAAGAAATGCAAAGAACATTCTATCAATAGGGAATGAAATTCCAGACAAATATGAATCCAGACCTTTTCAGCCTTTTTTAGTGCCTCATATGCTTTAGCATGCTCTCCAGCATTAAAAACACGAAAATCTAAATTTTCTGGTGCAACTTTTGTGGACCACAATCGAAGGTTAATAGTGGTATTAGTTTTATATCCTAGTATGGGGACATCATAGGCAACAACTATAATATCTTCTCCTCCAACCCATTCTTTCTTTCCATCTTCACCAAGAATAACTTCACCATAGAATTTCACTGGGTAAGAGACATCATGTCTTACAATTTCCCAAGGATTGCCCATCTGATGAGGGAAACTTTAATAAGTCAACAGATAAGAGAAACCTAAACATTGAGAAAACATGTAGTTCTTGAGAACAAATAAGCACAAAGTTCTTGCTAAAGGTTATGAAATTGGAAGCATGTGAATTATGTTTCACTCTATTAAGTTTTTCTGCAAGAAGAAAGAACTGAAGCAAATCATACCTCAAGCCACCTTTCTGCAACTTCTTCCTGACCATCTTTTGTAATGAGCTGTTTGAACAAGCCATAGTTGTATCTAAATCTGTAACCCCATGCAAGGTAATTCAGTGTTGCCAAAGAGTCTAAGAAACAGGAGGCTAGCCGCCCTGATCCCCCATTTCCAAGTGCAACATCTGGTTCTTGTCAATGAAATAGTTAACAGATTCCAGAAAGTCCCAATGTATTAGATAAATATACCCCAATGTATGCCAAATCTTGAAGCATATTAATTTTTGCAGCTTGGTGAGGGTTTAAATGCGGAGACAGGAAAAATATCATGCAACAGGATTATCAAAAGTGATAACAGATAATGTTATGGCCACAGAAGTGTCGTGCTGTGACATGTGCATCATGTGAAAACACTTCTACATTCTTTACCACACCATAAAAAACTAGTAAACAAATAATCTAAATTACATGTGACACGAATATCTCCAAAACTATTTTTCATTCATAGTTTTCGTTCTTTCTTTCTTTCTTTCTTTTTTCTTCTTTTTGTTCTCTTCTATAATTTTTTTCACAAACCCAAAATAATAATTTATAATTTTTTTCACAAACCCAAGGAAATTTGAAGTTAGAAATGTTACCTACCACCATGCTTACTTCATCGATATGCAAAAATGAGTGTGCAGCATATGATTCTGTATATATTATTGGAAATTCAATTTAGTAATAGGAAGAATTATTAGAGTATAGTAGTCAAAGGGAAGAAATGGGAGCTTCAATTCAATGTGAATGAACACTAATGCATATATGTATGTATGTATGTATGTATGTATAAACATGTGTGTGTGTGTGTGTGTGTGTGTGTGTGAGAGAGAGATGAGTAATACATCCCTATGCGCAGTGGTAGTACACCAGACTCCCGCATATCATCCCTATCACCGCCTTCCCTCCTCCTCCTCCTCCTCCTCCTCCGCCTCCGACGCTGCTGTTGCTCTTGCACTCCGGAGCTCTTTCCATTCACAGGGCAGCCTCGTTTGCTGCTCGCTGTCGTCTGCCGCCGCTCGCCCTCGTCTGCCGCTCTCCGTCGTCCGCAGCCGCTCGCCGTCGATCGAGAGACAGATAGAGGTAAGAAGAGATTAAGGATTTTTGGTTTTGGGCAGGGGGGAGGGGGGTTTTGAGATTAGGGATTTTTTGTTTGGGGTTTGGGATTTTTGGTTTTAGGCGGAGCGGGAATGGAAAAAAAAAAAAAAAAAGGGAAACAGAGCGGAAATGAAAAAAAAAAATCAAAATCTTTTTTTTTTTTATCACAAATGAAATTTAAACAACAAAACGTCTTTTAACTCAAAATTTTTCATTTTTTTTTAATTACTAAGATTGAAAATTTATTTGTTTCATTTTTCATTTTAATGAAAAAAAAATTATTATTTTTTTTTATTTGGTAGAAGTAGGGGTAATATTTTAATGAAAAATATTTTCCACTAAAATAAAAGTTAATTTTTGGTGGTCAATGAAAAATATTTTTCTGCGGCCCATTTTTTTTGGTTACTAAAAATCATGAACTAATTTTTTGTGGTAGAGAAAAGGGAGCGGCAGTAGTGGTGAAGGTGGTGGATAAGAGATGATGGTGGTAGTGGTGGTGATAGCGAAGGAGATTAGTGGTGAAGTTGTGGTGGTGGTAGAGTAGATGGAGTGGCAGGGGTGAAGGAGAGGTAATGGTAGTAGTAGTAGTGGCAGTAGTGGTAGTAGTAGTAGTGGAGTGGTGGCGATGGTAGTAGTAATGGTAGTTGTAGAGGTGAAGTGGCGATAGTGGTAGTAGTGGTGGTAGTGGAATGGCGTTTGCAGAAGTGGTGAAGGTGGTAGAAGAGATAGGTGGTGAAAGAGAGAGATAAGTGAGAGACAGATAGAGGAGAGAGAGAGAGAGACAGAGAGAGAAACAGAGACAGAGTGATGAGTGAGAGAGAGACAAAGTGGTTGCTAAAAGTGCATTTTCTTGTAGTGGATTGATAAATCGAGAGGGAGCTCAGTAAATAGAAAAGACAAGAGTGAGAGAATGAGCAATGCAAACACAGTGAGGGAGAGAGAGAAAGAGAAAGAGAAAGAGAAGAGAGAGAGAAAAAAAAAAGAGAAAGAGATAGAGAGTGAGAGAGAGAGAGAGACAAAATGAGAAAGAGATAGAGAGTGAGAAACAGAGAGAGAAGAGAGATGAACGAGAGAGACAAAGATAGAGAGATAGAGAGAAGAGAGATGAGCGAGAGAGACATAGAGAGAAAAGAGATGAACGAGAGAGACAGAAAGAGAGATAAAGATAAGAGAGATGAGCGAGAGAGACAGAGAGAGATGAGAGAGATAGAGATAAGAGAGATAAGCGAGAGAGATAGAGATAAGAGAGATGAACGAAAGAAACAGAGAGAGAAAAAAGATGAGAGAAGAAATAGATAAGTAAGAGACATAGAGAGAGAGACAGATAGACAGACAGAGAGAGAAGAGTGATGAGTGAGAGAGAGGAAGATGAAAAAATAGGTGAAAAGATATAGACAAATAGAGAGATAGAGAGAGAAAAAGAGTGAAAAGAGATAAACAATAGAGAGACAGAGAGAGATGAGCGAGAGAGAGAGAAGAGAGACAGAGAGAGAAGAGAGATGAGAGAGATAGAAAGAAGAGAGATAAGCGAGAGACACAGAGAGAAAGAGAGAAAGACAGAGACAGAGAGACAGACAGATAGAGAAGAGTGATAAGTGAGAGAGAGAGAAAGAGAAGAGAGACAGAGAAACAGAGAGAAAGAGAGAGATAGAGACACAGAGAGAAATAGAGAGACAGACAGACAGAGAAGAGAGATGAGTGAGAGAGACATAGAGAGAAGAGAGATGAACAAGAGAGACAGAGAGAGATGAGAGAGATAGAGAGAAGAGATATGAGCGAGAGAGATAGAGATAGAGAGAAGAGAGAAGAGCGAAAGAAACAGAGAGAGAGAGAAAAGAGATGAGAGAAGAGATAGATAAGTAAGAGACACAGAGAGAGAGAGAGACAGATAGACAGACAGATAGACAGAGAGAAAAGAGTGATGAGTGAGAGAGAGAAAGAGAAGAGAGAGAGGAAGATGAAAAAATAGGTGAAAAGATATAGACAAAGAGAGAGATAGAGAGAGAAAAAAGTGAAAAGAGATAAACAATAGAGAGACAGAGAGAGATGAGCGAGAGAGAGAGAGAGAGAGAAGAGAGACAAAGAGAGAAAAGATATGAGAGAGATAGAGAGAAGAGAGATGGGCGAGAGACACAAAGAGAAAGAGAGAGACAGACAAACAGACAGAGAGAGAAGAGTGACAAGTGAGAGAGAAAAAGAGAAGAGAGACAGAGACACAGAGAGAAAGAGAGAGACAAAGACAGAGGCACAGAGAGAAATAGAGAGACAGACAGACAGAGAAGAGTGATGAGTGAGAGAGAGAGAGAGAGAGAGAGAAGAGAGATAGAGACACATAGAGAAAGAGAGAGACAGACAGACAGACAGAGAAGAGTGAGGAGTGAGAGAGAGAAAGAGAAGAGAGACAGAGACAGAGCGATAAAAAGATGAAAAAATAGGTGAAAAGAGAAATGTTCAAAAGAGTAGGACAACGTCGTTTTTTTTTTTTTTTTTTTTGGGTGACTAACCTTGCTTGGTTGTGTTTTTCCAAAAACACTTTTCAGAAAATTTTACTTTCTTGTTTTTCGTGTTTTTTTGTTTTTATTGAATTTTTTTAATATTTTAAGCAATTTTTTTTTACTTTTTAGACATACCTAACATAAATATACCTAAAAAGTAAAAAAATTGTGAAAAAAGCCTTTTAAAAATTCACTAAATACCAAAATTAGAAAAAAAAAATACGAGAATTCAGTAAATTTTTTATATTTTATGTATTTATTAAATTCTTAAAATATTTTTTCACGAATTTTTTACTTTTTAGATACATCTAAGTAAAGTGCATCTAAAAAAATATAAAAAATGTTTAAAATTTTAAAAATATTCACTAAAAACAAAAAAACACGAAAACCAAAAAACTGAGTTTTCAAAAAAGTTAATCCAAAAAACTCAAACCAAACACACTGAGCATTTATTTAAACCATTTTGTAACTATATATGAAGCCGTCTCAAAGCCACAATATATATATATATATATATATTTTTTACTTTTTTTTTTTTTTTGAACAGTACCTATTACAGTCGCAAAAAACTCTTCTTTTTTTTTTTGCAACTGCAGCTAGTACTGTCGCAAAAACTCTATTTTTTTTGCAACAGCAATCTCTGCCGTCGCAAATTCTCTTTTTTTTTTTGTGACAACAATTTCTGCTGTCGCAAATACTCTCCTTTTTTGCGACAGCATTTTATGCCGTCGAAAATACTCTATTTTTTGCGAAGGCAAGTTATGCCGTCTCAAAAAGTCACATTTTTTGGCAACTGCAATATAGCGATCCCGGTTTTCCCTCTTACCGCTCTGTTGTATTTCGGACTCAGTTCCGTGAAGTTGGTAGTGGTATCTGTCTTGTTGTCGTCCTTAAATTCCATTTGATTGAGTTTTGGGATGTTCTGGGGAGAGTTGTTACAGGTGGGTTAAGCATTGGTCTTTATCCTTGTTGCCCAGGTTTTTGGTGTTACGCTCGAGCGGGTCTTTCTGAGCTCGAGCGGAGTTTGGTTTCTAGTCTAGCGCTCGAGCGGGTGTTTTGGTGCTCGAGCGGGTATTGCACGCCTCCAGTATTTTCAGGTGTCTGCAAAACTTCTGCAGACTTGATTTTTACGCTCGAGCGGGTCGTTGGGCGCTCGAGCGGGTAGTACTTCCAGAGTATAAGTTCTGGGAGGTGGAAATCTGCGCTCGAGCGGGCTGGTTTTGATGCTCGAGCGGAAGTGCTTTATTCTTGTGTCTTGGCGCTCGAGCGGGCCTTATTGCGCTCGAGCGTGTCCAGAGTTTTGTTCTTGGCGCTCGAGCGTCGTGTTCTTCGCTCGAGCGGACCATACGTATATGAGTTATCCGCTGGGTGATTTCAAATCACTTTTTGCTTTTCTTTCTCTCTCCTACTTTTTCTAAAAACCATTTTTGAGAACCTCTCTCTCTAGATACTCCCTTCTCTCTAGGGTTTGATCTAGTTAGAGTGTCTTCCTTCTCTTCGGCCTTTGTAGAAGTTGTGTTGATCGTCGAGGGCGTCGTTTTAATCTGAAAATTTCGAAATTTGGAGCATTTTGGTTTTAGTCTTCATCTCCATTGGAGCTCAAACTTTGAGGTATGGATAACCTACTCCTTTCTATGAACCTTGTCTTTAAATTTTGGTATTTTGAGATGTTGGGGTTGGTTTGGTAGTTTGGTAAAAGTTTGGGGCACTTATGTAATTTTATAAAAAGTTGGGGTTTTTATTTATATAAAACCTAGATGCATGTTTGGCATGAGAAAGTAGAATTAATGTTGAGACATTAATGAAAATGGAACCTAAGGGTTGTAATGTGAATTATGGAAAATGTCCTAATTACATTGGTTAATTAATTTGCATAATTAATTATGAGGCATGAAGAATTGAATTGAGAAGTCATGGGAAAAAGGGGTGTAGTTAGATTATTTATCACTCACCTAGTTGGAATGTCGATTATATATATCCGTTGTTGCATTTATTTTCTGTATAGAAATAACTGCTTTGGGCTATCGGTGGAGGATAGTCGTGATTGTTGTAGACAATGCATGATGATTAGGCAAACTGTAACTAATCACTAGAATGTGTCATCGAGATTGACGATTGAAAGAATGCATTCAATTTATGTATTGTGTGATGATGTGTATAATTGTTGTTTATATGCATTGTGTTGTGTTGGAGGAGATAGGGGATGTACTCCACAGTTTATGAGAAGATAGGGGATGGACCTCTAAACCGGATGTGTTGGGAGGAGATAGGGGATGGACTCCATAGATAGAGCTCATATGCTTATCTATTAATATGTTTACAGAGCTCATATGCTTGTCATTGGAAGTGTGATAGTGCTCATATGCATATCTGTGGAAGTGATGATATAGCTTGTATGCTTATCTGTTGTTGTGTGATATAGCTAGTATGCTTATCTAATATGAAATGGGAAATGTTTGATATGAGTTATTATCTCATATGAGTTGTTTGGCCATGTTCTGAGCCATGGATGTAATTTGAGAATTGAAAAGGAATTGGAAAATGAGTTGTAATATGAACTTGTATATCATGAAAATGTAATATGTGATAAGGGAAGGTATCAGTGTTGACCATCTATCAACTGCTAATCTTTTAGTCATTGTTCATATTTGGTTTAGTGTATTCCTACTGGGCTGTGGCTCACCCTATATGGGAATATCATTTTCAGGTACAGGTAGCATGCCACCTCCAAGGACATAGCTTGGGAGGCTAGAGGAGGACATACTTTTGTCGTTTTACTTTTAATGTATTACATGTAAATTCAAGCCAAGGGCTTAATGTGTAAATGAGTTAGTACTCTTTTGTTGTAACCAAGTGTTAACGTGGAAAGCTGTAAGCCCATAGGGCATTTGCTTTTGTTGTTAACATGTAATACTTTTGTAATGGAACTCTGAGAAATAGAAGGATGTGGTTATTTCATATGTCATTGAATCTCTTAATTGATGGGTTTAATGTTATTATTTTGAGGGCGTTACATGCAAGTTGTGCCATCGCAAAAAATGACTTTTTGAGATGGTAAATGTGCCGTCGCAAAAAGTTTTAAGATCACTTTTTTTGTAGTGCAAGTAACAAAAGAATTAAGATCGTGTTTTTTTTTTTTTTTTTAATCTCAAACCTGAAATCATCTGAATCAAATAGCTCCATCATATCGAACACCAAATGTATAAATCCAGGAAATTGGTCAAAAACTTGCAGTTGATTCATGAGAATTTCTGTGGACTTTGCCAAAATCATGCCTAATCAATTTTTAGAAACATTTCAATAAACAAGATTCTGAGAAGAAAAAATAATGGCATACATAGAGAGAATTTTTTTTAATAAAAACCATGAAATTGCAAACTCACTTATGCAATGCCTCACGGTACTTCCGCTTCTGCATTTCAAAAAAGATAAGCTTAGAATCGTCTTCGGCTTCCAAATTACAAAATAAAGAACGGTCTCTCTCAGCCTGATCCCAATTCCCATTAAGCACCCCTTCTTCAAAATACGTGATGTCAAAGAAGCTACGTGACTCGAAGCCTATTGCGAGAGAAATTATTAAGAAATAAAAAAGAAAAAGAAAAAAAAGGAGAAGCAGTAATGTTCTGAAACAATCGAGAAAGCAACAAGGAAAATTCAAAGACGAAAAGGGAAGCAATGGTTTGAAGTAAGAATTTACATGTGACAGGTTGAATTGAAGTTTTCCTTATGAAGAAACTGCATTATCATGTAGATCTAGTCCTGCTTACTGATTCCAGGCATCATGTCTCTTGTTTCTTGCTCTGAATTCAATAAGGCTGCTTGTTATTGTCTGTAAATCTGCATGTAAAGAATAAAACAAAATCTATTAAGAAAGGAAAACCTTTTGTTTTGAGAGAAAATGTTTCCACAAAAATATTCTTGAGAATGAAAAAAAGAAACTTTTCGGATTGAAGAACCAACTAAAGAAGGATGACTTTTTGAATTTAAAATCAAACAGATAGTAGAATGAAATATGTAAACACCAAGCACTGATAAAAGATGAATTTAAAATCAATAAAAAAAGGGATCCACAGATAAAGAAACAAAGAGCTTTCTCTGACTCTCCAACCAGAGTTCAGATTAAACAAAACAGACCATCTAAGAGTTGATTACATAACCAGAGATTCATCAACGAAACAAAGAAAAACAGAGAAAAAAAATGTAATAGAACACAGAGCTATATGTCTCCCTACTCTACTCCAAAATGTGCTTTCTGTTTGTCTTACCAAAAACAAAAAAACACAAGCACTCTCTATCTAAATACATACACTTCATCCTATAAGAACATGTCATGGAAAATGATAACAGAGAATTTCTTTGTTTTGATAAATCTCCCAAGAAAGTTTCTTGACAAAGAAAAACTTGACTTTCACATAAAATTTCTTCCAACGACTAATTTCTCTGGAAACAAACAGAATTTGATAATCCAAGCAAACGAAAGAAACAGAAGCATCAAAACTAAAATAAGAGCTAAGGCTAATTACATACAAGAACTTAATCAAAACATCTGATCACAGAAAAAACCAGCATTCTTGCAAAGCAAAAATGGGGTTTCACATATCATGGAACAGTAAGAGACTTCAACCCATCAAACTACTCGATTTCTAAGATGGCAAAATGGATGGGAAAGAGAAAGAAAATTATGTTTACAATAAAAAAACACAAAACATATATTGTTAGACTAGTTTTAAATTTATTATTATTAATTGTATAGTGTTACATAGCTTTTGCTTTATGTTATCAAATGTATAGCTTTTGCTTTCGGTGGTACTCAATCAATTGTATAGCTTTTGCTTTCGGTGAGTGTGGCATCCAATGCCCATGTTTCTCTCTATAAAGAGAGACTTCATTCCCTTTGTAATTAATACAGATATACAAAACATTTCAGAGTCTCTCTCTCGCTCTATAACTTCTCTCACTCTCTCAAACTAATCTTTCATGGTATCAGAGCCCAGTATTACATTTCTGGCAATTTTCGATTTTGGTGTTTAGTCCCGTACACAGTGGCATACATCAAATTGCTCGGAATTTTCTCACGATTCCAACGGCACCTAGCCCGTTCTCAGAACACCCTCCACGCGCCCACACGCGCCGCCTTTACCTTCTGCGCGTCACCAGCTCCGCCACCACTCTCACACGCGCCCGCACGCGCCATCTGTTGCTCCTCACCTCCGCCACGCGCCTCCACGCGCCCACACAACCGCGGCTGACGTCAGCCCTGCCACTCCCGTACGCCGCGCCTGCTATTGTGCGCCTTTCGTGCGCCGCTTCACTACATTGCACCCGCGTACGCCAAAACGGCTATTGTGCGCCGCGCCTGCGCCTGTTCGCTACCGTGCGCCGCCGCCTTTCTGCTAACGTGCTCCTCCCTGCACTCTGCTAACGTGCGCCGCTGACATCATCGCTGACATCATCTCTGTCCAGCAGCCTTTTCTGGCTATTTTCGACCTTCCGGACTCACTGGTACACTCTGTTTTACCAAATTTTGCTCCTACAGGTCTCTTCCTGCTGCTTTAATCCTACTTAACTAGTATTATGGATCGTCTTGACACCTCCCATCCCATTTCCGTTATTCTGAATGGTTCAAACTATGTTCTGTGGGCCCAAGCTATGTCTTCCTTTCTTAAAGGGAAGAAGCTCTGGCGAATTGTCACCGGGGATGTGACTAAACCAGTCAAAGACAGTGTCACTACTGAAACTCCTGTTCATACTGCTACATATGAAGACCGACTTGAGGAATGGGACAGTAAGAATTACCAAATCATTACCTGGTTTCGTAATACCTCTGTTACCTCTATCAGTCTTCAATTTGGCCGGTTTCAGCTTGACTCTGTAACTACTCCTGCGAAAGACATCTGGGATTTTTTGAAAGAACGATACCAGACTACTGGTCTTGCCCATCAATATCAACTTCAGAACCAACTTCACCGCATGCGCCAAGAATCCACTCAGTCCATTAATGACTTCCTTTCTCAAATATACTCTGTTTGGGATCAGCTTGCTCTTTCAGAACCAACCTGGCATGACCCCGAAGATGCAGTTTTATTTACTAACCATCGCAACCAGCAAAGGTTGGTGCAATTTCTCATGGCTCTTACCCCCTCTTTTGAGCCCGTACGTGCCTCTCTGCTTCATCGCCATCCCTTGCCCACTCTTGAACAAGCCATTTCTGAGTTGCTATCAGAGGAGACTCGTCTAGGTACTCTTCAAACTCATCATGTGGACTCTGTTCTTGCCACTCCTCCGTCCCGGCCATCATTTACCCAGCGGACAACTGCTTGCCTCTATTGTCAGAATCGGGGCCTTCCTTCAACCCATCTCCTGGTCAATTGCCCTGTCAGATCCTGCCGCTACTGCAACAAACTTGGTCCTGGTCATCTGCAACAGGATTGTTTTCGCAATCCATCCCGCTCATCCTCCAATAGCCACTCCTCTCGCGGTGGCTCTTCCCGGGGAAGTTTTCATCGCTCTGGCAACCAGTCTCATCACACTGCTACTTCTGCTTCCGGGAATCAGTCTTATCACACTGCTGCTGCTGCTTCCGGGACTCAGTCTCATCCCACTGACACTGCCCCCTCTGCAGGGTTCTCTGAGTCACCTGCTCCATCTACTCCTCACTTTTCTCCAACGGATGTAGAGGCCATGCTTAAACAACTTCTCTCCTCATCTGGTACACCTCCTCCTACTGCTTTGTCTGTAATCCCAGGTAACTCTTCTTGGTATTTTGACTCTGCATGTTGTAATCATATGACCTCCAGTTCTACTATCTTTTCTTCCTTATCTTCATCTCCTCATATTCCCTCAATACATACTGCTGATGGTTCCCTCATGTCTGTTCGTCATGTTGGTACTGTTTCCACCTCTTCTTTATCTCTACCTCACGTTTATCATATCCCTGCTCTTACCTTAAACCTTATTTCCATTGGTCAATTATGTGAACTTGGTCTAACTGTCACCTTTTCTACTACTGATTGTTTGGTACAGGACCCTCAGACAGGGCAGACTATTGGGATCGGCCGTAAGCGTGGACGTCTCTATGAACTCATTCACCTTCATGTTCCTGCCTCTCTTCAGATTGCTGCTCCTACATCTACTTCCTTATTATCTCCCTTTCATCTTTGGCATTGTCGCTTAGGGCATATTTCTGTTACTCGTTTAAGGTCTTTGGTTTCTAGTGGACAGTTGGGTCATGTAATTCCCGATCATTTCGATTGTATACCCTGTCAACTTGCCAAACAACCTGCTTTATCATTTAATAAAAGTACTTCTGTTTCTCTTGCCCCTTTTGATCTTATACATTCGGATATTTGGGGGCCCTCCCCTACTACTACTATGGGGGGATCCCGCTATTTTGTTGTTTTTATTGATGATTTTTCCCGGTTTACTTGGCTTTTTCTCATGAAAAATAGGTCTGAACTTAAACACATTTATTATCGATTTGCACAAATGGTTCACACCCAATTCTCCAAAACCATCAAAATTTTTCGTTCTGACAATGCTATGGAATATTGGGATTCAGATTTCCTTTCCTTTCTTCAGCATCATGGTACACTGCCTCATCGTTCCTGTGCTGGCACGTCCCAGCAAAATGGCCGCGCTGAACGGAAACATAGGCATATTCTTGACACTACTCGCGCTCTCCTTCTCTCTTCTTCCTGTCCTGAAAACTTTTGGGGGGAAGCTGCCCTCACTGCTGTTTACACTATCAACTGTGCTCCTACCCCTGTCATCCATAATCAAACTCCCTTTGAACGTCTGCATGGCACTCCCCCTCCTTACGCCAATCTCCGGGTTTTTGGCTCTGCTTGTTTTGTTCTACTTCAATCCCACGAACACACCAAGCTTGAACCTCGCTCTCGTCTTTGTTGCTTTCTTGGGTATGGTATTGAACATAAAGGCTTTCGCTGTTGGGATCCTCTCTCTAAACGTCTTCGTATCTCCCGCCATGTCGTTTTCTGGGAACACCAAATGTTTTCCTCCCTATCCTCCTTTCACTTACCCAGACTTTCCACTACTGCATTATTTACTAATCCTTCCATCGATCTTTTCTCTGCTGATTTTGATACAGGTTCCTCCTCCATCGAGACGCCCCTGCTCACCCCTGATCCTGTCCAGCCTGCTCTACCTGAAGGTCTACCTCCTTCTCCACCGACTCTTCCTCCCACCGATCCTTCTACGGGTCGACCCCGCCGGGTAACTCAACCTCCTATCCATCTTCGTGATTATATTGTTGGATCTGCTGCCTTCTCTACTTATGAACCTACCTCCTATCGTGAGGCTTGTACTAATCCTCTTTGGCAGCAAGCTATGACTGATGAACTCCATGCCTTGGACAAAGCTCATACTTGGGATCTTGTTGATCTTCCTCCTGGCAAGACTGCGATTGGCTGCAAATGGGTTTACAAAATCAAAACACATTCTGATGGCTCTATTGAACGCTACAAAGCTCGTCTTGTTGCCAAGGGTTTCAACCAAGAATATGGCATTGATTATGAGGAGACATTCTCTCCTGTTGCTCGGCTTACCTCTGTTCGCAGTTTACTTGCTGTTGCTACTGCTCGCCACTGGGGGCTCTTTCAGTTGGATGTCAAAAATGCTTTCCTCAATGGTCATCTTCTTGAAGAGGTCTACATGCAACCTCCACCTGGGTCCACTTTTCAACCTCATCAGGTTTGCAAACTACAGCGTGCTCTTTATGGTCTCAAGCAAGCGCCTCGTGCTTGGTTTGCTAAGTTCAGTTCTACCATTCATGACTTCGGATTCACCTCTAGCTCCTATGACTCTGCTCTTTTTATACGGACTACTTCTCATGGTACTACTCTTCTTCTTCTGTATGTGGATGATATGATTATCACTGGTGATGATCAAGCTGGTATTCTCCACCTCAAACAATTTCTCCACCAACAGTTTGAGATGAAGGACCTTGGTACTCTTAACTACTTCTTAGGCCTTGAAGTCTCTCATGATTCTACTGGTTCCTATTTGTCCCAGGCCAAATATGCATCCGATCTTCTGGCTCGAGCTGGTCTTACTGATTGCAAAACTGCCTCTACTCCGGTTGATCCTCAGATTCGTCTCACTCCTCTCGATGGGACTCTTCTCTCTGATGCTACTCTTTATCGCCAGCTCGTCGGCAGTCTTGTCTATCTCACAGTCACTCGTCCTGACATTGCCTATGCTGTTCACATTGTCAGTCAGTACATGTCGGCTCCTCGCACTCCCCACTATACTGCTCTACTCCGTATCCTTCGCTACCTCAAAGGCACTATGTTCCATGGTCTTCACTTCTCGGCTTCTTCCTCTCTTGACCTACGTGCCTTTTCCGATGCTGATTGGGCTGGGGATCCTACGGATCGACGCTCCACCACGGGATTCTGTTTCTTCTTAGGGGATTCTCTTCTTGCTTGGCGTAGCAAAAAACAATCCCTCACTGCCCGCTCTAGCACCGAAGCTGAATACCGAGCTCTTGCTGATACTACTCAGGAACTTCTCTGGCTTCGCTGGCTCCTTGCTGATATGGGTGTTTCTTCATCTGCTCCTACTCCTCTCTACTGTGACAATCAGAGTGCCATTCAGATTGCTCACAATGATGTTTTTCATGATCGCACCAAACATATTGAAATTGATTGTCATTTTATTCGCCAGCATGTCACCTGTGGAACTGTTCATCTTCTTCCTATTGCTTCCATCGATCAACCCGCTGATATCTTCACTAAGGCTCATCCTCCTGGCCGCTTCACTGATCTTGTTTCCAAACTCAACTTGGTTGATGCTTTCCCTCCTTGAGTTTGCGGGGGGCTGTTAGACTAGTTTTAAATTTATTATTATTAATTGTATAGTGTTACATAGCTTTTGCTTTATATTATCAAATGTATAGCTTTTGCTTTCGGTGGTACTCAATCAATTGTATAGCTTTTGCTTTCGGTGAGTGTGGCATCCAATGCCCATGTTTCTCTCTATAAAGAGAGACTTCATTCCCTTTGTAATTAATACAGATATACAAAACATTTCAGAGTCTCTCTCTCGCTCTATAACTTCTCTCACTCTCTCAAACTAATCTTTCATATATGATTAAAAGCTAAAGGTAGAGGTAGACAGACATCCCGAGAATTTTTTACCAAAACTCCGCTTTTAGGTAGGATAAAAGTCAGTTTTTTTTTTTTTTTTTTTCAGAGAAATATGGGGGGGGGGAAAAATGGTTGGTGTAACTCAAAAAAATTTAAAAATTTAAAAAATTGATTTTTAACCTAATTATCAAAATAACCAAACGTTCTCTTCGCTTTTGATTCAGTGAGGGATGAATGATTTGAGTGACGTGATATTTTTTTTTCTTTATTTCAAAATAGGAAGGTAAATAGGTAATTTGGTTTTTTATGGTGAAAAGACAAACTTTTTGTAATTTCTTAAATTAGAGGGTAATTTATATATTTTATACATTTCAGGACAATAATTGTAGTTTATTCTTTTTGAAAAGGGTCAGTTTAAAAAAAAAATACTATAAGGGCTCATTTTCAAATTTAAAATATTAATTAATCATTGAAAATATTTTGAGGATCATTTTCAAATTTAAAATATTAAATTAATCATTGAAAATATTTTGAGGATGTGCTTGGTGCGATTCGGACGGTTTTAGAGTAAAATTATAAATTGAATGACAGATTAACAGATTGACAAATTGTTGTTTAAGCAGTTTTGAATAGATTGGAAGATTAAAGAATATTCTAACCAATTCTCAAACCTTTGCATAGTATATAACACTAATTTACATAATAATTTTTTTATATATATATAACTGCTAATTTGTAATAAATTTCACATATTAAATCTCTTTCACACTTATTTTTACTTTGATATTTCATTATAAGTTAAAAAATATATATATATATATATATATTAATTATAACGGAACAGAACGACTTTAAAGATAGATTATAAATTTTAAAATTTAAACCACGATTAGCAAATAGAACGGTATAGATTGATGCAAATCGAAACGATTTTAACAAATTGAATGATATTTTGCACGACTCTTAAGTGTCAGTGTGAACTTCTCAAGACAATTTTTGTTTATATCCTTGATGCAAGAAAGTTTCATTATATAATGAAGTTTTGATCAAATTTATTTATTTTTTTGTCAAAAAATTAATTTCAAGACTAAAAAAAGAGAAGAAAATCTACAGCTTAAAAACTGAACCACAATTTTTCCTCCACAACATTTTGAAGTCAATAATACAACTATTAACAAACATGATCAAACTGAAAGAGAGACGGAAACCCCAAATGCACACCATACCATAACAAGCAATCATTCACCTAAACCGACATTCCAAATATAATACAATGGTCGGCCATTTTTTCACAAGAAAATCACACACTACGATGCAATAAACATAAATATGTCTAAGACATCGTGCCTAGACAAGCCACTTTTGGGCTTAATTACCAAGTTCATGAGCTTTATTACATTGACAGCAATAAAAAAGGAACGACACGGGGTGGGTACCTACCACAAGGCTCCCCCAAGACTCTCCCATGAAGCAAGGCAATTCACATGAGGCAAGTAAGAGCCATTATGCTGGACAGGTCGTTTTTCCATCTCAACCTTTCTCATCGCTTGAGCTTCAAAATCATAAGCATAGAAAGAGTCTCTGTATCCCTTGAACACCATTTCTCGACCATGCCTCAAAGTCGAAAGTGGAATCAAATCCACTATTCTATCATCGGTGGTTATAATATGCTGCTTTACCCAATCTTCCCCCTCTAATCCCTTCAATATCCACGCCTCTATTCTATTCCGTGTAACATGGGTCACAAAGCTTAGAAATCCCCCAACCTCAGCCAGTCTATCACTTATGCTGCTGCTAACGGGAAGAGTTTTTGTCTGAAACTTTTCGTCGTCAGTGCCCATAGACACTAGGTAATTGCAGTCATGTTTGGCTGGGAGCCAATGCAAGGCTCCAATGGCTGAAACAGGTTTGTATATGAACCTTCTAAGTAGTCCCAATGAAGGGCCATCCACAGCCCACCATGATTTCCTATTAAGACTCAGTATCTCACAACCAATATATCCACTTTCATCTCGAAATAAGTGTACCACTTTATATTCTCTCGTCAAGTGGCTGAACACGAACCCATATGACTCATCACTGGGAACAATAGTACCTAGAGGGAGTCCGACAAGCTTCCTAGTAGCAGGGTTCATGACTAGTAACCCTCTGTTCAGTTCACATTTGGCCAAAATTAAACCATT
Organism: Camellia sinensis; assembly: GCF_055761805.1. NCBI lineage: Eukaryota > Viridiplantae > Streptophyta > Magnoliopsida > Ericales > Theaceae > Camellia > Camellia sinensis. Next base: position 119,258,550 of record NC_138971.1, on the reverse strand, counting down.
ACAGGTTGCCAGGATATCCTTACAACCACTTATGTTTGACTCACTCACCTTACCCATTCCGTCTTCTACCTCCAAGAAATTGATGTAAGGTTTAGTTGCTTCATTAGTTAAAAAAACTGAGTCATGTTTTGACGGAGCAAGCTTGGCTTCAATAGAGAAAGTCTTGGGCCTTCTTTCAGGGACTGATTGTAGAAAGATAAGAACAGTTTCAGATTGACCCATGTGAGCTTCAATGAAATCAGGGCTTGTTAGGTTTTATTCTTGGCAATCCCGTTTGACAAAATTCCTTTCAGTTGTATTTGTTTTCGCACCTTTTATTTCAGTGAGGCTATGAGTTTATTAGATGCGAATCCAACCCAAATCGTGCCTTTGTCAATTTCCATGGATCAAAACCAAGGTTGTAAGAGGGTTAAGTTTTCCAGATTTTCCAATTTTGGTCGTCCCGCTCGAGCGAGGAAAGGGACGCTCGAGCGGGGTTTGCAAGCTCACAGCATCTCTGCTTCGCTTGAAAAAGTACTGGATGGTGTGATTCGGCGCTCGAGCGTGGAAACTTTCGCTTGAGCGTGAAGCCTATATGAATCACACAATTTTGAAGCCTCCGCTCGAGCGGGAATTCCCACGCTCGAGCGGACCGCGCGAACACAGATTCTTGGATTTCTCTAAGGAATTGGTTTTCTTCCAAAACTAGGATTACTTTGGATTTCTATAAGTAGTTGGTTTTCTCCCAAAACTTGTATAACTCCTCCAGATCTTCTTTTTGGGTTCTAAGGTTTATATCTGGGGATATTTTTGCTAGTTTTCTTTGTTGTTTTGATTGACTATTCAACTCATGGTTTAACGAGTATACATCAAAGGATTATTTGTTTGTTCTATACAAAAGAGAGATTTGTTCTTCGGTGGATTCTGAAGAATTCAAGCCTGAAGCTTTAGTGAATTCCGGAGTGGCTCATCGTCAAGACAATTCCGAGGTGACGACAGGGTTGGAAGAGACACATAGTGGTTGGTTCAATTCGGGCATGGATTCGCTAGGTAATTGAGAGTATACCTGTGTAATTCCTTTATATCTTCTTAGTGAATTGTTTTGTGGCTGTTGCCCGTGGTTTTTTTTATCACAATTGGAGATGTCCAATTGTGATTTTTCCACGTAAAATTGTTGTGTCAATTTTTCATGATTGTTTGATTGGGGTTGTTGTTTACTGCTTAAAATTGATACATAATCACAAATCAACATCTAGGGGATTTCTAGATTTTTCAAGGCAGTTAATCAAATTAAACCATGCCTTGCATACAAAACTTGATCTGTGAAGAGATTCCGCAGGAAGTAGAAGAAGAATCTTGAAAATCAAGTCATAAGAAAGATGCGCCGCCTGGTTACCTCACTTAATTTCTGGTTTTTTATTGGCAGATGCCCTCTCTTGTACCGCTCTTAATAAAAAGCCTGCATCCTTTTGTGAGAGTTTGTACCGCTTGCTTTCTCTCATCAGGGGGTCCTTGCTTGCTCTCATGTTCTTGAAGAAATTGATACAGTTAGAAAAACAAATAGAACAATCAGTAGATAATTTTCTAATTGGAACAGCAGACCCATAATAGGACTGTTATTAACTCTATTTAATGAGATGATGGTGTTGTGATGAATATAGATAACAATTGATAATCAACGAGTAAAAATATATCTCATCTCTAAATATATCAAAATAATTTGCATAAATTATACACAACAAAATTTATTTCCTAAATTGAAATTAGATCATGCAACTGCACTGTTTTGTAAAATGTGAAATGAATTTATAATTTCAATACATTCTTTATATAACAAAATATGACATATTTTATAATACTAAACAAAATAGCAACAATTAGTATAGTTAGATTGGTTAGAATTTGTCAATTTCAAAATATTTAAATAATCCCAGGGGTTGGTGTGGTGGTCAAGGCCTGGGACTTGGGGGTATACTTCCTCTGTGGTGTCAGGTTCGAAACCTTTCAGGTGCAAACAATTTCTTGCAGTTAGTCCATACTTTTGCCTCAACTTCAATTGGGTCCTCTCCTAATGGACAGTGGATTAATCTCCCAAATTAGTTGGTTGGGTCACTTATTGAGTTATCACGAGCAAAATCCGCTTTACCCCTTGTAGTTTAGGCCATTTGCACTTTACCCGCTATCATTTGTAAATAGCCACTTATCCCTTGTCGTTTTGGACTAAAGTGCAGCATTAATACTAGTGACAAAAAAATGTAAAATGACCTTAATATCCTTATTCTTATTTTCTTTCTTTTTCTTCTATTTTTTCATTCTATCTCTTCATGAAAAATGATTTGTAGGTCGAACTTTAGCCCCTCAAATGGCCCAAATGTGCTAGTACCCTCTCTCTCAATTTTGGACTTACACGCATAGACCCCTTGTCTCTTCTCTCTATCTCTCTCTCAAACATAAAGTCTCTGAAATCTTCCTCCTCTCTTCCTCCTCTCAAATGCCAAACCTTCTTTCTCTCATCTTTTCGTCCTTTCAAACGCAGACACTACCTCAAACCTCTCTCTCTCTCTCTCTCTCTCTTTGTCACAACTCCGTCTTTATCAAATCAACACTAGAGCCATCAAAGCCCACAAATTGGTAGCTTCCTCTCCAACGTCGGAGCTGTAATGCCCTAAAAATTAGCATCAATTTATTAATTACCAGTCCATTATTATCATTCAATTCCATAACCTTAATAAATTTACCTGTAAAAAAGGATAACAAATTATAAATCAAAAGCCTACCTATTTCTCGCAAATCAGTCATCTCATACATTACAACAAATTATAGTACAAGAAACTATATAAAAAAAATGTCAAATCGCCCTAGAGACTTACACATTTCAAGGTTAAGGCCCTTGATCACAAAGAAAATAAAATTCCATCTCGCAGGTAAGCTCGTAGCTAAAACATATAACATCAAAAGAGCTTCAGTGCTCCATCTAGAACTCCGTATACTTCTCAACGAACGAGTCACACCTTGATCACTTGAAATTTGGGAATATCCAGCCCATAAAATGAGAGTGAGCAATGACACCTAGTAGAAAATAAACTTGACACATTATAAATATATATATATATATAAAATGCTCATGTTAGTTATATTCATACAACACATCATAATATACAAGCCTTGTGACTTTGATGACATTCAATGCTCGATATAAACTTTAAACCCACGATTGACTCAACACTTGGTCCTTAATTCTCCTTGAGAACATCTATTTTTCCTTTCTTTTATAAAATCCCAAAATACATCGCATAATACCCCCACATTTATCGGTCACCAAGCACGGAGGGCAATTGGGCACCTTCTACATTTCTAAAAATACCTCTACATTTACCAGCCATCAAGCACAGAGGGGCAATTGGACACCCATTACATTTTTTAAAAAAATACCTCCACATTTACAGGCCATTGAGCACAGAGAGACAATTGGACACCCAACACATTTATTCAACAGCATTTCCCAAATTTACCGACGTTAAGCACGAAAGGGCAATTGGGCACCTTAACAATATACTAATGACATTTCCACATTCTCCGGCCTCCGAGCATGGAAGGGCATTTGGGCACCTTAGCACACACAACACATTCTAAATATACACACATCCGATTACACAACTCAACATGTAATCCAACATCCTGTGGATGCAATGCAATGCGATGCAAGAGTTCCTAATATTGTGACTTAGCTGAAGTCCAATTCAATCACACACAACATCAATCCAACAAATACAATATGAAATACATATATATATTTTTGTGTCCCCAAGTCAACCGAGCAATCAATTTTAATTACAAACCAATTCATACATCAAACCTTTCAACATTTTCTGGATTTCCACTCAAAAAAACTTCCTTAAATCCTCCATTAACATCATCATAACACCAATCTCATTCCACATACGGATACTCAAGAAAATTAATCGAAATTTCAACATATAGTACGATTTTAATTCAAAACCTCATTTAAAACTAAAATCCCAATTCTAGGGTTTCAAGAAAATTGGGGGTTTTCCTCATTTCATCATCAAATCCAACAATCATCAAATATTTCTCATTAATATCTCAAAACAATCTAAATATTTCAAAATTTTAAGTGAAACCCCCATTTTTAAATATAAACATCTTTTAATCAAAAAATTCAAACTCAAATCAACCCATATTTCCCATAATACAACATAATCAACGAAATCATAAATGATTAGAGTTAAGAGAACAACCTACCTTAAGAAAGTGAGCAAAAAGAGAAGACCCAAGCACGAACTCCAATGAATTCGCAATCTAATCCATCAAGAGAAAGATCTTCACTCCTCCTTCACTAATCTTGCATGATCTAAAGTGGATCCGTGGTGTAATGAGATGAAATCAAAGGTTTTGTGGATAGGGTTTTCGAACATGAAGAGGTGGGGGAGAGAAAAGAGAGAAAAGTGAGAGAAAATGCACAAAAAATGGGTTTTATACTTGTTGATCCTGAATATACCGCTTGAGCGACCACTCTTGCACTCGAGCAAACACAACCAACTCTCAGAATCTCAAACCTGCAAACAAAAGTATCGGATGTCTCGAAAGATAGCTCGAGCAAACACTTCTTCGTTTGAGTGACAAAGTGAAATTTCCAGACCGTTACAGGAGCCCTCATCTCCTATGTTTCTGTTGGGTTCTTTTATGGCAATGACAGAGAGAGTGATGTGAGGACATAGAGGCTGTTGGAATTTCTGGGTTTGGTGAAGATTTGCAAACATGTTTGGATTTGTATGATACTTTCCTCTGCAAATTCGCCTCTTATTTTCTACCTCTATATCTATATATATAGCTATTTATGTATATGAATGATGAGTGCAAGAGAGGAGAAGAAGACAAAGGGGTTTTGAGTTTGGATTAGAATTCGAAGGATAAATGAATCTAAATGTATTAATGGGTATGGATCTGAATGTTCTGTCACAAAATAAAAAAGGGCAATTGAACTAAGAAATCAGATGTGTGTTAAAATATTGTAGCAAAACAAATTATGTTTCTCTTTGATTTCATTATCAGTTTCTAACTACTTCAATCTTCTCGGGATCAATTTGTCTTCAACAATCTTAGTGGTGCATTTCCTTCACAAGTCTACAAAATTCCAAGATTCTTTACAATTGGGATTGAGAAAGAGAGGAGAGAGAGAAAGAGAGAGAGAGGAAGAACTTCCAAGAACAAGTGCAATCACATCGTCCATGTACAAGTGTGTAGCTTCGTTGACAGTGGAGATTTCGAAGAGAGGTGGGTAGTGTTCTACCCAAGTTGGCGGTCAGTGGCGGTCGTCGATGAACACCCAGGTCAATGGTGGTCATCGTCATCGGTGAACATCGAAGTTGGTCGCTTGACGCTAGGTCTCAAAATCACGTTCCCCTTTCTCTCTTTCTCTTTCTCTTCTCTTTTTTTTTATTTATTTTATTTTATAAACGAGTGGGTTTCACGCATGGTTATAGAGGGTTTCTCACTCTCCTCTCTTCTCTTTCTTTGTTTTATAATCTTGTAATCGCATTTGGGCCATTCGGGGCTGCGAAAATTTGAGTTACCCAGCAAAACTGCTCTTCTATTATATAATTTCTTCTCATCCCCTCCCTTTAACCCCTCTCTCTCTCTTTCTCTCTCCCCTTTGCTCTGCAACTTCTATTTTTCCATAATACACAAACAATTAAAACCAATCTATTCTCAATTTGCAGACAATAACTTCCACTAATTGTCACACCCCAAACCCGGGTATGATCGGTCGTGGCCCGCAAGGCCTTAACCCAAGGCACACGTAAGCCTAAACACGAATTCATAACCACATTGAACAACTATACAATAGTCCGATAATAAATAACCAAACTCAATCCAATGACATACCACAAGTATAAACGGCAAAACCAATCGTAATCAATACCACTCAAACTTATGGGATATAAACTGCCCACATATCAAAATAATCCTAAATGAACCTCAATAAAAATATATATATATATATATATACACACAAACTTGACATAACAATATAAAACAAAATAAATGAATGTCCTAGAGGTCCATGCAATTGAGTCCCCGCTATGCCACGACTCCACTATAAGTCCTTCTAACACTTGGAAATAATAAACAACTAAGTCAGCTGATAGCTCGGTGAGTAGCAACATGGATAGTAAATACAGTTTTGAAAACATGGTTCAATTCCAAAATAAGATATATATCACCGAAACTAGATTGGTATATAATTTTGATAAAGATAATCAGTTTCAAAAGAAGGTTCCACAGTTCAACAGTTAAAATACTCATGTCTCTCAAGAACATGATAAATGACATTTTCCACTTAAAACAGATTACAACATGAACACCAATAATTTTCTAATTACCAAGAATAACAAGTAACATGCCACAAAGTTCTCAAGGCAATAAGCTCGTTGAATCCAATATCAAACCAAGAGTCATCCTCGGGGTGGCAACCCGGGTCTTTTCTTTAAAACGATCTGATTAAAGGTCACGTAGCCGAGCCTAGGTCTGTTCCTTACAATCGTTGAGCACTAGAGTCATCACTGCCCAACCCGGATCTGTTCCCTAGTGGCCAGAGTCACCATACATAGTGAAATAATTTCCCTGGACTAAAATATGCATATGGTCCCGATAATCAATACAATTCAGCTTCACAAAACATGGTAGTTCACCATTATAAACATGAGACCATAAAACAATAGTTTAGAGTATGCCAAGTTTACACATGTTTCAGAAATAATTTAATTCCATTAATACTATAATAATTTATCAAAATAGTTTAGTCCTAAAACAACAATTAAATTTTCCAACAGTTCAGGGTAGGGGAACATTTATAAAAATATGTAGCATGCAACTACTCACCTGGAAACGGAATAATGTAATCCTCGAATAGAGTATAAAAGTCCAACTAGTGCCCTAAACCAAGTATGAAAACTACACGTCACTACTAATTTAAAAATACTAAAGAATAAAAAACTAAGTAACCCCAAACTAAAGCGCACTATCATGGCTCAACCCAACTCACCATTACTCTTAAATATTACCTAAGCTCATGTTCTTCAAGGTCTAAAATCACCCAAGACAGGGGTTCAAATCGAAACTTAATTAAAAGTAACTTTAAAATAAAACAGAATTTTAAACAAGTTTTTTAAATCTATTCGCTAACTTTGAAAATTACAAAACCCAATCCACGCTGTTCCAAAAATTTCAAAACCCTCCAGATATCAACTAATATATCTTGAGTTTCAAACCCAATTGGTTTTACTTGATTTGCTTATCAAAATAATTATTTACAATTAATTATGCCCAAACAGATTGTTTTCTACAGCACTTTAAAGAAATTAATAATTCTCTTAGTATACACGAGCAATCAACACAAGGCCAAAAATGTAAGAAACTAGACTCATAACCAGTTCTAATGACGCTAATTTGATAATTTTCGGATTTATACCCAAAGAGAACGACACTTTCAAAGTTACTGTTTTACACTAGTGTTCTGGATTGAATGCACCAGTTAATATAGATTTTATCTCCCAAAAATTATGAAAAAATTCTAATATACAATTCAATATGTAATTAATCTACAATACAAATTTCAGTTCAAAATTCACCCATTTGATATGATTCCTCCATTTTTTAAGTTTGTGGTTCTGTATAGAATTTTTAAACTAAGAATTACACACATTCTTTACACACAATTTATTTCCTTAGGTTTCTTAACAGTGTATATATATATACAAAATACATACACCGACAACCTCCCCATCAATGAGTTAAATAATAATAGAGTAAGGATAAAGAACAAAAACAAAAAGGAAGAAGGGAGATTAATACCTACCACACACCCAAATTGTATTAGGCAACCTAGGGTTCCTATATAAATATCTAACCAAAAGGCTCTAAGTTATTATCTTTTGTTTTATTTTATTTTCTCTCTCAATTAATTTAAATAACAAACAACTATTACTATATCAAAATATATTGACTATGTTGCCCTCTATTTTTTTTTTTTAAATAATAAATCTTACCTCTAAATTAAAGACTTTCACCATAAATTTATTTTAGGTTTAAAATTAATTAAAAGACCCTCCAATGATATTTAGTTTTTACTTAAAGATTCATAAACAAAATATTTGAGATTGTAAAATAATTATTGCTTAATTATTTATTTGATTTGTAAGGCCTGGGACTTAGGGGTATACTTCCTTTACGGTGTTAGGTTTGAAACATTTCAGCTGCTAACAATTTCTTAAAGTCAATCCATACTTTTGCCTCAACTTTAATTGGGTCCTCTCCTAATGGACGTTGGATTAATCTCCCAGATTAGTCGATTAGGTCACTTATTGAGTTATCAAGGGCAAAATCCGCTTTACCCCTTGTTGTTTAGGCCATTTGTACTTTACCCCCTATCATTTATAAATAGCCACTTACCCCTTGTCGTTTTGAACTAAAGTGCAACATCAATACTGATGACAAAAAATGTAAAATGGCCTTAACACCCTTATTCTTCTTTTCTTTCTTTTCCTTCTATTTTTTCATTCTATCTCTTCATGAAAAATGATTTGTAGCTCGAACTTTAGCCCCTTGAATGGCCCGAATGTGTTGGTACCCTGTCTCTCCATTTTGGACTCACGCTCATAGACCCCTTGTCTCTCATCTCTATCTCTCTCTCAGACACAAAGTCTCTGAAATCTTCCTCATTTCTTCCTCCTCTCAAACGCCAAAGCTTCTTTCTCTCATCTCTGCCTCATTTCAAATGCAAACACTACCTCAAACCTGTCTTTCTCTCTCTCTCTCTCTCTCTCTCTCTCTCTCTCTCAAACAATTTTGCCTTTATCAAATGAACGTTGGAGCCATCGGAGCCCACAAACTGACAGTTTCCTCTCCGACGCCGGAGTTGTAATGCCCCGAAAATTAACATCAATTTATTAATTACCAATCCATTATTATCATTCAATTCCATAACCTTAATAAATTTGCCAATAAATAAGGATTACAAATTATAAATCAAAAGTCTATCTATTTCTCGCAAATCAGTCATCTCATAAATTACAACAAATTATAGTACAAGAAACTATATAAAAAAAAATGTCAAATCACCCTAGAGACTTACACATTTCAAGGTTAAGGCCCTTGATCACAAAGAAAATAAAATTCTATCTCATAAGTAAGCTTGTAGCTGAAACATTTATCAAAAGGGCTTCAATGCTCCATCTAGAACTCCACATACTTCTCAACAAACGAGTCACGCCTTGATCACCTGAAATTTGGGAATATCCAACCCATAAAATGGGAGTGAGCAATGACGCCTAGTAGAAAATAAACTTGACACATTATAAATATATATATATAGATATAAATAAAATGCTCATGTTAGTTATATTCATACAATACATCATAACATACAAGTCTTGTGACTTTGATGACATTCAATGCTCAATATAAACTTTAAACCCATGATTGACTCAACACTTGGACCTTAATTCTCCTTGAGAACATATTTTTTTCATTCTTTTATAAAATCCCAAAACACATTGCATAATATGTAACGCCCTCAAAATAATAACATTAAACCCATCAACATAGACATGCATTGATATATAAAAACTCCACATTCTTCTATTCATCAGAGTTCCATTACAAAAAGTATTACATGTTAACGACAAAAGCAAATGCCCTACGGGCTTACAGCTTTCCAAGTTAACACTTGGTTACAATAAAAGAGTACTAACTCATTTACACATTAAGCCCTTGGCTTGAATTTACATGTAATACATCAAAAGAAATAAGACAAAAAAAGTGTGTCCGCCTCTAGCCTCCCAAGCTATGTCCTTGGAGGTGGCATGCTACCTATACCTAAAAATGATATTCCCATATAGGGTGAGCCACAGCCCAGTAGAAATACACTAAACCAAATATGAACAATGACTAAAAGATTAGCAGTTGATAGATGGCCAACACTGATACTTTCTTTTATCACACTTTACAGTTTCATGACATACAAGTCCATGTTACAATTCATTTTCCAGTTCCTTTCAATTCTCATTTTATAATCATGGCTCAGAACCTGGCCAAACAACTCATATGAGACAATAACTCATATCAAGCACTTCCCCATTTCATAATAGATAAGCATACTAGCTATATCACAAACCAACAGATAAGCATACAAGCTATATCATTAATTCCACAGATATGCATATGAGCACTATCACACTTCCAATGACAAGCATATGAGCTCTGTCAACACATTACTAGATAAGCATATGAGCTCTATCTACGGAGTCCATCCCCTATCTCCTCCCAACAACATCCGGTTTAGAGGTCCATCCCCTATCTTCCCCTAAACCGTGGAGTACATCCCCTATCTCCTCCAACACAACGCAATGCATATAAACAATAATTATACACATCATCACACAACACATAAATTTAACGTGTTCTTTCAATCATCATACTCAATGACTCATTCCAGTGATTAGTTTCCGTTTGCCTAATCATCATGCATTGTCTACAACAATCACGACTATCCTCCACCGATAGCCCAAAGCAGTTATTTCCATACAGAAAATAAATGCGACAATGGATATATAATCAACATTTCAGCTAGGTGAGTGATAAATAATCCAACTACACCCTTTAACCCCTTCACTTTCCAATTTCCACATTCTCAATTCAATTCCTCATTTCCAACAATTAATTATACAAATTAATTAATCAATGTAATTAGGGCATTTTCCATAATCTACATTTCAACCCTTAGGTTTCATTTTCATTAATGTCTTAACATTAATTTTACTTTTCCATGCCAAACATGCATCTAGGCTTTATATAGCTAAAACCCCAACTTTTGTAAATTTACACAAAAGCCCCAAACTTTCACAAAATTACCAAACCAACCCCAACATCTCAAAATACTAAAATTTAAAGACAAAGCTCATAAAGAGGAGTAGGATATCCCTACCTCGAAGTTAGAGCTCGGATGGAGAAGAGACCAAAACCAAAGTGCTCCAAAGACCAAGATTTTCGGATCAAAACGACGCCCTCGACGATCAACACAACTATTACAAAGGCCGAAGGTGAGGAACTCACCCTAGCTAGATCAAAATCTAGAGAGAAGGCAAGATTTTAGAGAGAGGAGCTCTCAAAATGGCTTTTAGAAAAAGTAAGAGAGAGAAGGAAAAGCAAAAAGTGATTTGAAATCACCCAGCGGATAACTCATATACGTAAGACCCGCTCGAGCGCCAAGAACAAAAATCTGGACACGCTCGAGCGCAATAAGGCCCGCTCGAGCGCCAAGACACAAGAATAAAGCACATCCGCTCGAGCGCGAAAACCAGTCCGCTTGAGCGTAGATTTCCCTCTCCCAGAACTTATACTCTGGAAGTACTACCCGCTCGAGCGGCAACCGACCCGCTCGAGCGCCACCGCTCGAGCGTAAACAAACTCGCTCGAGCGTAAAAATCACATCTGCAGAAGTTTTGCAGGAACACGAAATACTGGAGGTATGCAATCTCCGCTCGAGCGCAAGAAGACCCGCTCGAGCGGACCGCCTAAAAACTGAACAACAAGGAATTGAAACCAAGGCCTAACCAACCTGTAACAACCTTCCTCAAAACATCCCAAAACTCAATCAAGGGGAATTAAAGGACGACAACAAGGTAGATACCACTACCACTCCACGGAACCGAGTCCGGAATACAACAGAACAGTAAAGGGACAACCGGGATCGCTATATAATACCCCCACATTTATAGGCCACCAATTACGGAAGGACAATTGGGCACCTTCTACATTTCTGAAAATACCTCCACATTTACCGGCCATCAAGCACGGAGGGGAAATTGGACACCGATTACATTTTTTTAAAAAAAATACCTCCACATTTATAGGCCACTAAGCACGGAGAGACAATTGGACACCCAACACATTAATTCAACTGCATCCCCCAAATTTACCGGTGTTAAGCACGGAAGGGCAATTGGACACCTTAACCATATACCAATGACATTTCCACATTCTAAATATACATACATCCGATTACACAACTCAACACTTAATCGAATACCCTGTGGATGCAATGGAATGCAAGAGTTCCTAATATTGTGACTTAACTAAAGTCCAATTCAATCACACACATAATCCATCCAACGAATACAATATGAAACAATAATGTTCCAGACCCCCTTTCCCCCCCCCCACCCCCTTGACCCCCTCTCAACATGATTGGCCAATTTTTATTTTTTATTTTTTATTTTTTTCCTTCTCCTTCAATCACCACCCACCACGTGTGTGTGGGGGTGGTGATTGAAGGGGGTCTCAATCATGACCCCAATATGAAATACATATATACATATATATATATATATATATATGTTTTCATGTCCCCAAGTCAACTGCGCGATCAATTTTAATTATAAACCAATTCATACATTGAATCTTTCAACATTTTCTGGATTTCCACCCTAAACAACTTCATTAAATCCTCCATTAACATCATCATAACACCAATCTCATTCCATAAACGGATACTTAAGAAGATTAATCGAAATTTCAACATATAGTACGATTTTAATTCAAAACCTCATTTAAAAAAAAAATCCCAAATCTAGGGTTTCAAGAAAATTGGGGGTTTTCCTCATTTCATCATCAAATCTAGAAATCATCAAATATTTCTCATTAATATCTCAAAACAATCTAAATATTTCAATATTTGAAGTGAAACCCCCATTTTTTAATATAAACATCTTTTAATAAAAAATTTCAAACTTAAATCAACCCATACTTCTCATAATTCAACATAATCAACGAAATCATAAATGATTAGAGTTAAGAGAACTCCCTACCACAAGTAAGTGAGCAAACAGCGAAGACCCAAGCAAGAACTCTAACGAATTCGTAATCCAATTGATCATGAGAAAGATCTTCACTCCTCATTCGCTAATCTTGCATGATCTAAAGTGGATCCTTGGTGTAATGAGATGAAATCAAAGGTTTTGTGGCTAGGGTTTTCAAACATGAAGAGGTGAGAGAGAGAAAAGTGAGAAAAAATACACAAAATATGTGATTTATACTTGCTGATCCCGAACAGACCACTTGAGCAACCACTCTTGTGCTTGAGCGAACACAGCCAAATCTCAGAATCACAAACTTGCAAACAAAAGTATTGGATGCCTCGAAAGACCACTCAAGCAAACACTTCTTCGTTTGAGTGACAAAGTGAAATTTCCAGACCGTTACAGGAGCCCCCATCTCCTATGTTTCTGTTGGGTTCTTTTATGGCAACGACAGAGAGAGTGATGTGAGGACATAGAGGTTGTTGGAATTTCTGGGTTTGGTGAAGATTTGCAAACATGTTTGGATTTGTATGATACTTTCCTCTGCAAATTCGCCTCTTATTTTCTACCTCTATATCTATATATATAGCTATTTATGTATACGAATGATGAGTGCAAGAGAGGAGAAGAAGACAAAGGGGTTTTGAGTTTGGATTAGAATTCGAAGGATAAATGAATCTAAATGTATTAATGGGTATGGATCTAGATGTTCTATCACAAAATAAAAAAAGGGGCATTTGAACTAAGAAATCAGTTGTGTGTTAAAAATTTGTAGCGAAACAAAGTATGTTTCTCTTTGATTTCATTATCAATTTCTAACTACCCCAATCTTCTCGGGATCAATTTGTCTTTCAACAATCTTAGTGGTGCATTTCCTTCACAAGTCTGTGAAATTCCAAGCTTCTTTACAATTGGGATTGCGAAAGAGAGGAGAGAGAGAGAGAGAGAGAGAGAGAGAGAGAGAGAGGGAGAGAGAGAGAGAGGAAGAACCTAAAAGCACAAGTGCAATCACATCATCCATGTACAAGTGTGCAACTCCGTTGGCAGTGGAGATTCTGAAGAGAGGTGGGTAGTGTTCTACCCAGGTTGGTGGTCAGTAGCGGTCATCGGTGAACACCCAGGTCAGTGGTGGTCGTCGTCATCGGTGAACACCTAAGTCGATCGCTCGACGCTAGGTCCCAAAATCATGCTCCTCTCTCTCTCTTTGTCTCTCTCTTCTCTTTTTTTTTATTTTATAAATGTGTGGATTTCACGCATGGTTAAGGAGGGTTTCTCACTCTCCTCTCTCTTCTCTTTCTTTGCTTTATAATCTTGTAATCACATTCGGGCCATTTGGGACAGTGAAAATTCGAGTTACCCAGCAGAACTGCTCTTCTATTATATAATTTCTTCTCCTCCCCTCCCCTTCACCTACCTCCCTCTCTCTCTCTCTCTCGCTTCTCCTCTTTACTCTGTAACTTCTACTTTTCCATAATACACAAACAATTAAAACCAAAACCAATCTATTCTCAATTTGCAAACAATAACTTCCAACAATAGTCCACAAATTAATCTTGACAAAACAACCCAAACAAACCCCAAAATATGTCTAATTCATCTTAATCCCTAAAACCCCAATTCATAGAAATTCGAATACATATATAAACTGAAGATGAAAAGAACAAACAAACAAACAGACCTTGATCAAGATTGTATCACTGTAGAAAAGCAATAAAAACAAACCCCCAAATCTACCTAATTCATCCCAATCCCTAAAACCCCAATTCATAGAAATTCGAATACATATATAAACTGAAGATGAAAAGAACAAACAAACAAACAGACCTTGATCAAGATTGTATCACCGCAGAAAAGTAATAAAAACAAACCCCAAAATGTATCTAATTCATCCTAATCCCTAAAAACCTAATTCATAAAAATTCGAATATATACATAAACTGAAGATGAAAAAACAAACAACCTTGATGAAGATCGTTTCGCCACAAAAAAGCTGCAACTTTTCCATGATAGCATCGTGATGACAAATTTGCCATCATTGACGGCCGTATAGACGATGAGTCGATTGAGGGACTTCTTGCGCTCCAAGATTGCGATAAAAAAGTCCTTCGCTCCTAAAAATCCATCCCTCTCGATGGTGTCACCGGAATCTATGGTGTTGTCAGAATCTATGGTGTCGCTAGAATCAATGATGAGCTACTGCATATGATCACTCTGTTGAAAGAGCTTCAGGAATAGCTTCGTGGTTGGTCTAGGGGCGCCATGTGTCATGCCCTTACCAATCACAATTCACCATGCCCTCTCATATTCCACAATCACTTAACACAAAATCGTGAATTTTACCTCTTCCACCAACTGCAACATTGTTGAGACATCACATAGCAGTGCCCCAAGACCAACGAATAACTTCTCCAAGAGAAATGTTTTCTTTTTTTTAGTCTCCCTCATTTTGTTGAGGGGACAAATTAGCTCTTGAATCACTTTAGTGAGATAGGTGTCGCACTTTGGAGGATCACTTCACAAGATCACTATAGAGGATCCGACAAATGTGTCTTTTTACATCATATTTAAACTTTTAAATTAATTTTTTCCAATACCTACTCTATTTTTCATCGTGTGTATGTCAAATTCTGTCAATTTAGACAGAATAAGTAACAACAGGAAGGTAAATTGCAAAACAACTAAAAATCAAATGAGGGATAAGTGGTTATTTCCAAATGATATGAGGTAAAGTGCAAATGATCTAAACCATAGGCGGATAAAGCGGATTTTGTCCAAAAAAGACTAATGCTCAAATCTTACTGTTAACTTTTGTATTCTTATTTTCATGTACAAAAATATTAAAAAATAGTAAACAATTTTAGTTCGGTTTGGTTCAATATAAAATCGGGAATCGAACATATTTGAAAAGTTTAACTTTTTTTCAAAATCATAATAATAATCAATATTTGACCCTTATAATGAAATAAATTTTAAATTTTATCATTTTAAATTTTAAAATTTTAATTTATTTTCAATTTAAATTATCTATCTATTTTTGTTAAGTTGACGAAAACAATATATTTTGATTATTAAATTCCATGAAAAATAGTTGTTTCAAGATTTTATGTACATTTATATTGAGTTTAATAATTAATATATATATATATATATATATATTTGTTAATTTTGCTTAACTGAAATAGGTTGATGGTTTATATTAAAAACAAGGGTAAATTACAAATACACCTCCTGAGATTTGATTAAAATACGAATCGCCTCCTGTGATTTTGAAAATTACATTCCACCCCTTGAGGTTTCTAATTTCATAACAAATCGCCCATTTTATTAATAAATCATCAAGTTAATTAACAACTTTTAAAAATGTTAAAAATATGTTTCAATTAATAATTTAGGTAATTTTATTATTGTATAAGAGAGCAATTATGAATTTCATTTTTTTAGTTAATTCGGTTAAATAAAAAATTCTAATATGGGGCATTTGTAATTTTTCAAACCACAGGGGTAATCTGTATTTTAAACAAATCTCAAGATGTGTATTTGTAATTTATTCTAAAAAAATTAAAAAATTAGAGTTTAAATTTATGAAATTAATAATTGAGAGTTTATTTTGTTATATATATATATATATATGGAATTCTGAAATGGAAATATGGACACTTTTTATACATGGAAATACTTAATACTGTGAATCTGCTTCATATAAATAGGTGTATATGTTAGATATATTGAATAAGAACACACGCTTGAAATAGAGATTTCTTAACAATGGTGTCTTCCCTGAAGTTTTTCTTTACAATTCTTCTTCTAAGTTTTGTTGGCAAAGGTAAGACTCTTATTGCCATTTCTCTCTCTCTCTCTCTCTCTCTCTCTCTCTCTCTCTCTCTCACACACACACACACGTACACACGTACACACACATTGATCATGTTCGATTGAATCACTGACAAAGCCTTTTTTAATCGGGCTGTATAATTTTTTTACAAATTGAACTTGTTACGCAATATTTCCATTCTCAATTCTATAATATGTATTGCAATGTTACATATATTAAAAATTTTACAAAAAATATACATGTCCAAATATTATTGGATGTTTGGATTTTTCAAAAATAATTTTCTAAATTTTCAATCCATATTTTATTATTTTTAGTGAATTTAAAAAAAAAATTATTCATTGTTTTTTGTTACCTAGGTACAAAAATTAGGCAAAAATCTTTCAATTTTTTTCTTTTTAAATTTTTTAAATTTTTTTGTCATCAATGAATTTTTGTAAAGATTTTTGTATAAATTTTATACATTTTTAAGTTTACCTAAATTCTGTAGATCTAAAGAGTAAAAAATTTGATTAAAATGTTCAAAAATTCACTAAAAATAAAAAAAAATACGAATTGAAAATTAAAAAAAAAATTATATTTCAAACCAAACAACGTGATTTCTTTTTTGACAAACAATCATATTTGGCCTCTTGTATTTTTAGTAAAATTTTTAGTATTATTAGAATTATTCATATATATATATATATATATATACATATGATTATGGATTCTGTCCCCAAATATCTTTACACCCTTGTTTCACTTTAAATCTAAAGCATAATTTAATGGTTAATTAAGAAAGATTTATATGTTAAATATGTGTGGTAATATTTCCTTCCTTTTTGAATAAGTCTTGAAACCCAGACTTATTAATTCAGATTTTTGTGAGTAAGTAATTGTGTGATAGAGATTAAATTTATGTAATATGAGATTCATAAATAAATAAATCTTGAATCACAACATGTTAATTTTGGACAATAGAGTTTACTATATGATTGAGATTTTTTTGTGTGCTGTGTGGGCATGGGTAAAGCAAACACTTGCCACCCAATGTATTTTCATCACACTTTCTGTATTTCAAATTTGTGCCCCTAAATTGTACCCCGGTAATGACCTTTATTTGAGACCAAAATATGTTATATATGTATTTTACCATGATGACTGTAAAATCAAATTATACAAAAATATGAAAATGTACATTATTCTGTTGATATATTTATTATTTTCACCAAAAATGAACTTTATCATATTAACATGTGTATATATATTATACATTTTGGATTTAATTCTATGAAATAGAGTTACTCATAGTTGAAAATTAAATTACAGGTTTAAGCCAAGTATGTAGCTTGGACAATCTGAACATAGATCAACATCGGACGGATAGGATAATACAAGGCAAACCAGAATGGAACGTGACAGTGATCAACAACTGCAATTGTTCGCGACAAGGCATGGCTTTGTCGTGTGCAGGATTCAAAACAGCTGAACCAGTTGATCCTGCAATTTTTAAACCGATTGACAATGGACTATGTGCCGTCCTGCCAAACAAACTCTTGAAACCTCATGAAACTGTCAAGTTCGCCTATGCTTGGGACCCTCCTTTTATTATGTTCCCTCGGAGAGCTACCAGTGTTTGTTGATCGAAATGATCAGCATCTTCCTATCTAACGACTATTTATCTATGCAATAATAAGAAGTTTGTTATTATTGAGTTTTGAAGTAAAAGTAACGAGTATTTGAATGTCCAAAATGTTTTCAAGTTGGTTTTGGTTTCTGGGCTTGTTCATATGCAATTATCAGTTGTTGTTTCTCATGGCCAAAGAAAGAAAGAAAATAATTGCAATTTTTTCCATTTTCAAGCTTTTTTTTTCTCACATTTTTCTTTATATTTTAAATTCTTATTCAAATCTATGATTCAAACATAGTCTTTTTAAGTATTTTAATGTAGCAAATAACTATATAGCAAAGAACAATATGTGGAGAACTTTCAAACTAAAGAGAATCTTTTTCTACATACTATAACAAGTTCAGGGCTTTAAGCAGGCCCGGCCCTAAGTTATTAGAGGCCTATTTTTTAAATTGGACCCTCCATATATCATTACTTAAAAGACAAAAATGTTTGGATAAAACAAAAAGGATAAAAAAATTATTTCTATTGCATTACAATTTAACAAAATTTAGATAACAAATATATATTTATACATATATTAGTTGAATCGAATCTTTATTTTTTAGCTTACCAATGCTATAAGAACTAAAATTAATAGGGGGTAATGATGAGAATTTTCGACACAACTCAAGCAATATATAAAATTAGCAAGTTAGGGTTGACTATTTTTTCAATATGAATCCAAGCAATATAACTTGAATTATATTAGTTATATATTTTAGGGTTCGTCTGGCATGAAGGTTAAGGTTTGGGTTGGGTTGGGGCTATTTTAGTCACAAAAAGACAAAATAAGCTAAAAAGTCAATAAGACAAAATGTCACATCTAAACCATAATCATTTTATTTTTTCTCTCACAAAATTCAAAAAAGCCAAAAAGCTCATCCCAAACAAGACTTTTTAGCCCTAGGCAAAAATAGCGAAAAAAGCCAAAAAGTCAATCCACATCCCAAACGAAGGCTTAATGTTCACTAAGGGATGCCATGACATTTTTTTAATATTTTATTTAACTCTATCTAACCGAATAAAAAAATGTGTAAAATAATAATTAAGGCTAATATCTTTTTTTTCATTTAAGATATGTATTTTTTTTTTTTTTGGTTATCTATTTTAGAGTCAATCTAGTAAAAAATATATAGTAATAAGGTACAATTTTTTTAATTAGAAAAATGCAATTGAATTAAAATCAAACCTTTTATGAATAATTTCATTTAGTAGAAATAAATTTTATAAAATTCAACTTATGGAAAAAATTTTAACCTCTCCATACACTTGCTAAGTTATTTCTAACTAAAAGTGAAAGTTTTCACATTAAATATCAATCAGACAAGAATCAAAATAACACCATACGACAGCATGAAAATAAATTAATTGAGTTAGTATTGAAGTAATTATGAAATAACACGACATTATACACTCCCCTAATTGGGGACCCTAAATTTTATTTAAAATTAAGAATTCGAGGTGACCGCCTTAGTCGCCGCACCTCAAGACTGGCCCTGGCTTTAAGGAATGTCACCTACACCATAAAGCTCTGCTCTTGCTCAAGGATTTAAGACATTTTTCCAGGTGATTTTATTATTATTATTATTTTTTTTTTGACAAAAAAAAATACATTTGTAGCTAGGGCACAAGCAAAATCTGAGAAAAGTAGTAACTAGGTTAGCATCCTTACCCCGATTTTTTGCAGAGAGGATAATTTTGCAACTCAAACCCATACCACACTACTAAGACAATAGCGGTATCATTTTGGCCCGGCCCGGCCCATCTGGGCTAGGGCTGGGCCGAGCCGGGCAAAAGGCTAGAAAACTAGACCCAGGCCCAAGCCCAAGCCCAAGCCCAAGCCCAGGGATATTCAGGCTTTGGGCGGGCCAATGGACCGAGCCCTTGGGCTTGGGCTCAGGCTTTGGGCGAGCCTAAACAATTTTTTTAATTTTTTTTTATTTTTTCCACCAAAATTTTATTATTTTTCGGTCAAAATAACACTGGACCTCGGGTGGGACGGGCGGGCCGAGCCTCAGGCCAGGCGTTTGGGCGGGCCTTGAGCGAGCCAAGCGGGACAGGCCCAAGGACCGGGCCAGGCCGGGCTTCAAAATGATGGCCCAGGCCCTAGCCCAAGGCCTCGGGCTGGGCTTGGGCTCGGGCCTTAACGGACCAGGCCCACCTCGGGCTGCGGGCAGGCTTCGAGCCGCCCGCTGGCCACAGGCCAAAATTACACCCCAATAAGACAATGTTTTTTGAGTCAGATCTATGCTGTCTTTAACAAAAAAAAAAAAAAAGCACACATTTACATGCATTCCCAAGAAACTGAATAGACAATTGATCATGACATTAGTATAGAATAGCACAAAATTCGACATACATATATTAGGGTCACAAATGTTTAGGCCTATGCCAGTACAATGAACTCTACATTTTTTTTTTAATCAGCAAAGAAAATCTTTATTGATGAGAGCATGCTAAAAAGATACAGTACATCAATAAAGAGAAGCTTGGAGCTAACTGAAGCTCCAAGCTCCAGTTGGTGAGAAACCAACAAACAAAACAAGAGTAACAGAATCAACAAGGAAAACAACCAAAAAAAGCAACCACAACTGAGCAATACAAGGCGAAGCAGACCAACTTAACATCTCGCATACCTCAAGTAAATTAATAGCCAAGTATGCTAAGCAAACCATAAGCAACCAGCTTTAACCCAAGACAAGCAGCCATAGATCAATCAACAGATCAGCAGAACTACACACACACAACCTGAAGGAAGAGTCCGAGACTATGCAGCCACAAAACTACACACACTCTTGATGATCAGATAGACATCAACCAACCCACACACACTCAGAAGCATCAAAGAACACCCCTCGAGCCACCTCCCAAGCAAAATCTGATGCGCTCAAGATTAAAAATGAAGTCATGCACTGAGAACATATGACCCTTGAATACTTCCTTAAACCAAACAGCCATTTTAAACTTAATCAGATTCGTTACCCCTTCCACACTTGGGACAACATCCCGAAATAAGCACTCATTATGATGATTCCATAGAGACCACATTACATAATCTTTCTTTCTACATAAAACCGATGGTAAAGGATCTAACTAGTTTTAGGATTAAGAATACTCATAAATCAATCACACACAGAAAAGAGATAAGATATTTATATGGTTCGACAATAGCCTACGTCCACAGGAGAGACATCCACTATAGAATTTTTTCTGGAGGGAGTTTACAACACTCACACATCACTCTCTCTATAGCACTCTCACTCACAGATTATACTCTCTGCTTTGTCTTTCTCTTTCTGATGAACTAACTCAACTAACCTCTTCCCATTTTATACACAAACGGGAGTGCCAAAGTTCAACATTTGCTTGCCAACAATCAACCATAAACATAAATGGCAAGCTTAATACACAACCACCCTAGGTTGAAAAGAAAAAAAATTTTGTTACCGAAAAGACAACCTAAGATGGGGGGTGAATTAGGTTTTTACAATTAACAATTAATAATACCCTAGTAAAAATTATGACTAGCACAATAGATAAATATAGATAATGAAATAAAAATAATTAAAACAAATGTTCTAACAACTATGTCAGTTAATGATTTTAGCACAGTGAAAATGTGAAATATAGTTATGGCAATTTAAATAAAATAAAGAGATAAGGGAGAGAAAGGAAAACAAATTTATAGTGGTTCGGTTTCAACTCGGCCTACGTTCACTTCTCAAGCTTCACTTGAGATTTTCCACTATACTCTAGCTTCACAGAGGTGCTAGCAACCTTTTCACAAATGGAGCAATCCTCCACGTATTTTACACACACTTTCTAAATCAAGAACACTGAATGTACTACACTCTTACAAGGTTGAAAAGAATGTATTTTTGCTTTCACAGAAAGCTATAAGAATTATCTCTCAAAGATAGATATAAAAATGAAATTCTGGTTTTTCTATAAATCTGACATAGGAAAGATGAGCTTAAGGTTATTAGGCTAAGTGTATAATTTCTGAGAGAAAGATGTAAACAAACAAATTGAAGAATACTTCTCAGATAATTTTTCAGAGAATAGATGAGAGTGATTATAGATCAAAGAATAATTTTTGGTTTCTGTTTCATGTTTGTAGTTGCTGTAGTTTGTTCACATCAGAGGCTTTAATATATATGATGAAACTTATAGCCGTTGTATTCATTTGAATATAAATCATTCCATCATTGCTAATTTGAACTTGTGGGAGAAAAGGCTTGGTCTGGAACAGCTTTAATTGGAATACTAGCTGTTGTAGTTCAGTCCTGTTGAGAGCAGAATTCAAAACGAAGCAGAACTGGGCAAAAATGGCATGGCCGGTCATCCGGTCGGATGTCCACCCGGACGTCCGGAGCTTTGAACCTTTTAAACTGTTGTTGTGCTGGGCTATTTGAACATCTGTTTTGGGTTGTTTGAACCTCTGTTTTAGGCTATTTGAACCTCTGTTTTGGGCTGTTAGAACTCCTGATTTAATCAAATATTAAATACATTCTACCAACATTTAGGATAAAGGTTTAGGAAAGAAATAATGGGGTAAAATAAATTGTGATTCTATTTTTCTCTTCTAAATAAATTAAAACATAATTAAATAAATCATCAAAATAAATTATGATTCTATTTTTCTCTTCCAAATAAATTAAAACATAATTAAATAAATCATCAAAATAAATTGTGATTCTATTTTTCTCTTCCAAATAAATTAAAACATAATTAAATAAATCATCAAAATAAATTATGATTCTATTTTTCTCTTCCAAATAAATTAAAACATAATTAAACAAATCATCAAAATAAATTGATCTAACAAACTCTTCCTTTTTGATGATGGCATAGAATGATGTTTTGATTTGTTTTGGGAGTAAGAAAAGCTCCCCCTCAAGTCATGCTCCATGAATTCATTTCTAAATACATAGGTTGGTACATGTGTAATAAATAAGCTTTAATCAGAGACATGATATGAGACTAAGATATCAAACTATAAATACATAACATCAGATTAGTTTGAAAATAATATCCTAATACATAACATTATAATATATAACATCATAATTTTCTTCCCCTGTGATATTATCAAAAGGAAATCATGGCTCAGAATCTGGAGGAGGAGGAGGAGGAAAATGAAAGTGATAAATGGCATCAAAAATAGATAATCAAAACATATATATATATATATATACAATTCGCCCGCGTCTCTCTTTTCTGTCGAAAATTACGTCGGACACGCGCCCTCGCTTTTGTGTTAGCCGACCGACAAAAGCGAGACGAGTCAATCAACTGCCTCGGCTCTCTCTCCCTCTTTTCTTCTTCTCCCCCATCTTCTTCTTAATCACTTTCTTCTCCTTCTTCTTATTAATCACTCTCTTCTCCTTCTTCTTCCTCATTCGCTTCCATCCCGTTCTTCTTCTTTGTGAGAGAGATAGAATAGAGAGACTGAGCAGAGCAGAAAGGCTGCCAAAAACAACCCTCCTTTCGATTACATCTCTCTCTCCTATTACATGGCCTCGTCCCGTCCTCTTACTCTCTTTCCAGACCTGATTGATCCTGTAAGCACTGCTAGGCCGAGTACCCCAGCTCTTACTCTTCTCAACCTTCCTATGATGTTGATTGAGCAAATAATAGAAGCTCAATCAGACATTGAAGGCAATCATTTCACACTGACGTCCTGTATGGAGAGGGTGACTACAGTCACAAAATTGGCTCACCGACTGCAGAACAGGACGAGTAAGCTCCATCAGGTCAACGCCTAACTCTCTCTGCTTCAGCGCATGTACAAGGATGCGCGAGCAGAGATTTTCACACTTCAGGCTGAAAATAAAGAGCTTAAACGGCAGACCGCCTCCATGGCCTAATTTGGAGCAACGTCGTACTTGGCCTTTGATAATCGGCAGGGAGTTGTCGCTCTCGGCGAAAACATAGGGGCAGGGCCTTCAAGGGTCGCCCAAGGTGATGAAAAGAAGAAGAGATCGGCGGAAGAGGCAAGTAAGTGAGGTCGGCGAATGACCGTAAAAATAAAGGGAATTTTTTTTTGTTTTTTTGTTTTGTTTTTGTGTTTGTTTTTTTTTTATGTAAATATTTATATTTTGATTTGTTTTTGTTGTTATTTTTAAGGGTCAATTACACTAATAGTCCCTATAATTTGGGACTTGTGTCACTTTGCTCCCTGACTTTTCAATTGTGACACATTTGACCCTGAATTTTGAATCTTGTTCCAAATAAGGACAATTGAAAATATTATTAGATTTTTCAAGGGTAAAATCGTCAATTTGATAAAATATAAACTAATTTCACAAAAATAAATGTCAAAAAAAATATTTTTAATTTTTTTAAAATTATTTTTATCCATCAATGATAAAATTATGTAAAATTAATAAAAATTACATGATTAATTTTTTAAAATTAAGTTTACATGATCATCATCTAAACACATAATAAAATTTAATTTGGTAAAAAAAAAATAAATGTCTAAAAGATTTATCAATTTTACATAATTTTATTTTTAGTAGGTAGAAATAATTTTTAAAAATTCAAAAATATTTGTTTGATATTTATTTTTGTCAAATTAGTTTATATTTTATCAAATTAACAATTTTACCCTTGAAAAATCTTATTATATATTCAATTGTCCTTATTTGGAACAAGATTCAAAATTCAGGGTCAAATGTGTCACAATTGAAAAGTCAGTGACCAAAGTGATACAAGCCCCAAACTATAGAGACTATTTATGTTATTTGCCCTATTTTTAATGTAAGCACTTGAAGATGAAATTAAAATGCAGAAAATAAAAAAATTAAGCCCAAACAAAAAAAATAATGAGAAAAAAATAAAAGAAATTAAGCCTAATAGAAAAATAAAATAAATTAAAATAAAATAATACCAGCAGAAATTAAACTTAATGGGACGTTGGTGTTGCTGGAATGGTAATGCTAAAAAAAATACTATGAAGGCTTAAAAAAAAAATCAATGTATGCAAAGTTAATTTTACCTCAAGATGTAGAACCCAAAAAAAAAAAAAAAAACATTAAACAGTTGAGAATAGCAAACTGTTAAGGAGAATAAATGTATGAAGGACTTGAGAGCATTTAACTGATATAAATGTTTCCATATCAATGTAGTAATACACATATATCATTTAAAAAAAAATTCAAGTTTCACAGTCATTACAAAACTTTTAAAGTAGAAATCGACATTCAAGCGCGCCACGAATAAAATTGAAGCAATCCTCACTTAGGGGTTTTGTGAAAATATCCGTCAATTGCTTGTCCATGTTTACAAATTCAAGTACAATATCCCCTTTTTGAATGTGATCTCTTAAAATATAATGTCGAATTTTAATATGTTCTGTTCGTGAGTGTTGAACTGGATTTTTACTTAAATTGATGGCACTAATATTATCACATTTAATAGGGATATGATCATAATGCGAATCAAAGTCCTCCAATTGTTGTTTCATCCAAAGTATTTTGGTACAATAACTTCCGGAAGCTATATATTCAGCTTCGACCGTTGATAAAGCAACAGAATTTTGTTTTTTGCTAAACCAAGATACTAATGAGTTACCAAGGAAGTGACAAGTGCCACTGGTGTTTTTTCTATCAAGTTTGCATCCGGCAAAGTCGGCATCCGAGTAACTAATTAAGTCAAATGCAATACCTCTAGGATGAAACAGTCCCAAATTTTGAGTGCCAACAAGATATCTAAAAATTATTTTAACAGCACTAAGATGTGATTCCTTAGGATTTGATTGATATCTAGCACACATACAGACACTAAACATAATATCGAGTCTACTTGCGGTTAAATAAAGAAGTGAGCCGATCATACCTCGGTATTTTGTTTGATCAACGGACTTACTTTTTTCATCTTTGTCTAGCTTAATAGATGTGCTCATAGGAGTTCCAGCTATTTTTGAGTCATATATACCAAATTTTTTGAGTAGTTCTTTTGTGTACTTAGCTTGGTTGATAAAAATTACTTCCATATATTGTTTGATTTGAGGTCCAAGGAAATAATTTAGCTCCCCCATCATGCTCATCTCAAACTCACCTTGCATACACTTAGCAAATTCCTTACACAAGGTTTCATTAGTAGCACCAAATATAATGTCATCCACATATATTTGTATAATAAGTAAATCATCATTTTTAGTTTTAACAAAAAATGTTGTGTCAATCGCTCCTCTAGTAAAATTATTTTCAATCAAGAACTTACTTCATCGTTCATACCATGCACGAGGTGCTTGTTTCAAACCATATAAAGCTCTTGATAGTTTAAGAACATGATTTGGAAAAACATGATCTTCAAAACCTGGGGGGTGTTTAACATAAACTTCATCATTTATTAAACCATTTAGAAAGGCACCTTTTACATCCATTTGATAAAGTTTGAAATCTCTAAAACATGCAAATGCAAGTAGCATGCGAATGGCTTCTAATCTAGCAACCAGAACAAAGGTTTCATTGAAATCAATACCTTCTTCTTGATTGTATCCTTGTGCAACAAGTCTAGCCTTGTTTCTTATAATTGTACCGGATTCATCAAGCTTGTTTCGAAAGATTCATTTGCTACCGATAATGGTATGATCTTTAGGTTTTGTCACAAGTTCCCATACTTTGTTTTTCTCAAATTGGTTAAGCTCTTCATGCATAGCCATCATCCAATGTTCATCGAATTCGGCTTCTTGAAAGTTTTTAGGCTCAATCTGTGAGAGAAAAGCCAAGTTACTACAAATGTTTCTAAATGAAGAACGAGTTTTGATACCTTTTATAGGGTCACCTAGGATTAAATCCTTAGGGTGATTATGAACAAACTTCCATTCTTATAGCGATCCCTGTTTTCCCTTCATTGTTTAATTATATTCCGAACTCGGTTCCGTGGATGTGTTGTTGTCTTATTCTCGTTTCTGTCCTTTACTCTTTGTATATGAGTCTTGGGTCGTGTTGGGCAGGTTTGAAATAGGTTGGTTGTGTTTGGAAACCAAGGGTTGATGTCCAGATTTTGGGCTTCACGCTCGAGCGGGGCTTTTGACGCTCGAGCGAACCTGTTTGTATATCAGTCCGAAAAATAGCTTTTTGGATCACTTTTTTGGGCCATTCTCTCTCTCTAACTTTTCAAAGCTTATGCATGATTATACTAGATTCATCTCATTAAGTAAGATACATGTACATCAATTAGATGGTGACTAATTATTGATGAATGCACCTATATATACAATGTATAGAAGACTAATGCTAATACATTAAATGTGATGGATTCGTTATGAATGAATCTTAGAGATGCATTATGTATCTATTATGAATATGTAAGATACATTAATCTATCTAATGAATTTATTAATATAGAAGATGCATTATGTATCATGAATGTATGAGATACATTAATCTATTTAATGAAGTTCATTGAATGGATAACTTGAGAGCTTCTCACCCTAGACTACAATTTCTCTACAAAATCATCTAGATCAAGTGATCTTCTACCTTGGTCCCTTTATATAAAGTGTGGGGTTTGGCTTGCTCTTCATTTTGATCCGAAAATTAGTGGGTTTGGAGCACCTTCAAAATCATTGATCTTCTCCATTTGGTCTCTCCATTTGAGGTAGGGATAACTACTCATTTTTATGATCATTGACATAAACTTTTGGTCATTTTGATTTAATGTTGGAGTTGAGTAATTTTGGGTGTTAGGGTTTCAAGATGTAAAAGAGGGGTTTTGTTATTATGACTCATTCATGTGTATTTTGGATCTTAAAATGATGGTATTAATGATTAGTAATGATATTTGAGCCTTTCGGTCAATATTGGAAAAGGGGGGAGAAAAGCCCTAATTTTTGATAAATTAATTTATATAATAAAATTTGGAAGTTATGGAAATATGAAATTGAGTTGAAAATAATGAAATTGGGTAGTTATGAGATGAAATGGTGTAGTTGGATTGATTAATCACTCACCATTGAAATTGTTGAGAAATTATTTGTTTAATGCATTTATTATCCGTTTAGAAATAATTGCTTTGGGCTATCGGTGGAGGATAGTCTTGATTGTTGTAGACACTGCATGATGATTAGGTGAATTAAAACTAATCGGTTGAATATGTCATTGAATATGACCGTTGGAATAATACATCGAATTTGTGTATTGATTGATCGTTATATGATAATTGTTTATATACATTGTATTATGTAGAAGGAGATAGTAAATGTACTCCACGGTTTGGGAGGAGATAGGGGATGGACTCCTAAACTGGATTTTATTTGGGAGGAGATACGGGATGGACTCCATTGATACAACAAATCTGTGTATCATTTATGAAGTATGAAGTGCTTTAATATGAGTTGTTATCTCATGTGAATTTTGAAGTATGGAAGTGTTTTATTATGAGTTTTAATCTCATTTAAATTGTTGATATTGGAAAGGATCATGGACATACTTGTCATGGATTTGGATTGTGCTGTATGTTGGTTTATATGAGTTAAACATTTATCAAATGCTAATGTTTTAGTTATTGCTCATATTATGTTTAGCATATCTCTACTGGGCGTTGGCTCACCCTATATAGGACATCTTTTCTGGTTCAGGTGATATGTCACCTCCAATGATGTAGCTTGGGAGGCTTAGAGGCAGGATTACTCTTTTTGTTGTTTTATTTTGTATTACATGTATATCAAGCCAAGGGCTTATTTGATGTAAGAGTTAGAACTCTCTTTTGTTGATCCCAAGTGTTGACTTGGAAAGTTGTAAGCCCGTAGGGCATTTACTTATGATGTCAACATGCAATACTTTTGTAATGAATACTCTGATGAATGAAATTATGCTTTATTCTCTTATGTCTAAGAATGTTAAGAATGTTGGGTTTTTATGTATTATTTTGAGGGTGTTACAATTCTCTTGGCAAATCATCATTGTTTCCTCCTTATTCTTGAGGTGGGAGAATAGGTTGTTCAATCTCTTTGTTCAACTTATATGGTTGGTTCTCTTCTTTGTAGATACTTGAATCTTCCATGTTTGGTTCCAAATCTATATCATCACTAACAATTTACGTTTGAGCAGAGATATTAATTTCATCAAATGCCATATGTATAGATTCTTCCACAATAAGAGTTCTTTTGTTAAAAACACGATAAGCTTTGCTAGTTAGAGAATAGCCAATAAAAATTGTTTCATCAGATTTTGAATCAAATTTACCTAAGTTATCCTTACCATTATTATGCACAAAACATTTACAACCAAAAACATGCAAGTGACTAATGTTGGCCTTTCTTTCATGCCAAAGTTCATAAGAAGTCTTTTTGAGAATAGGTCTAATCAATGCACGATTTAAAATATAGCATGCGGTGTGAACGGGTTTGGCCCAAAAATATTTAGGAAGATTATTTTCGCAAAGCATTGTTCTACTCATCTCTTTTAAAGTTCTATTCTTCATTTCTACTACACTATTTTGTTGAGGGGTTCTAGGTGCTGAAAAATTATGTCCAATACCATGCTCATCACAAAACAATTCAAATTTCTCATTTTCAAGTACTCTATCATGGTCGGTTCAAATATTAGTAATAAGAAAGCCCTTTTCATTTTGAATTCTACGACAGAATTTTGTGAAAGAAGAAAATGTTTCATCTTTGTGTGCTAAAAACATAACCCATGTAAATCTTGAATAATCATCAACTATAACAAGACAGTAATGTTTACCACCTAAACTAGATGTCCTTGAGAGACCAAATAAATCCATATGCAGTAGTTGTAAAGGTCTAGTTGTGAAAATGTGAGATTTTGATTTAAACGATGTTTTAGTTTGTTTTCCTTGTGGACAAGCATTACAAAGATGATCTTTTTCAAATTTAATTTTTGGCAGTCCAATTATCAAATCCTTTCTCAAAAGTTTAGCAATTAAATCCATATGAGCATGACTAAGTCTTCTATGCCACAACCAATTATTATCAGTATTAGTATATAAACATTTAACATCACTAACATAAAGATCATTAAGATGAAAAACATAAATATTATCATGGCGATTATCAACGAATAAAGCTTTATGATCATTTGTGCATTCAATTGTGCAATGTGATTTATCAAAATTAACTCGATTACCTTTATCACATAATTGAGTAATACTAAGTAGGTTATGCTTAAGTCCATCAACAAGTAAAACATTTTCAATAGAAGGGTTAGGAGAAATACCAATGCTACAAATACCGATGATTTTCCTTTCTTGTTGTCGCCAAAAGCAACAAAGCCTCCGTCTTGGATGACAGTGTAGCAAAGAAGGATTTATTTCCGGTCATGTGTCTGAAACATCCACTATCAAGGTACCACTTCCCTTCTTTGGTTTTGGACATAAAGCAAACCTATAAGATGACAATCAAGTGTTAGTTTTTAGTACCCATAGTTTCTTGGGTCCTTCTTGATTAGTTTTGTTAGATCCCTTAACAATCCAAATCTTTTTAATTTCTATGTTCATATTATTTTTGAATGGACAAGAAGATATGTAATAGCCTTTCCTTCTATAATAATGACAAGTAATATGAGGGTGTGTCATGAGAGGTGCCTTTTCAAAAATTGTATTGAGATTCTTGTTTCTTAATAGGGTCATATCCAATGCCCGCTTTATGGAAAACACATCTTTGATTTCCAAGAAGCATGTTGAGATTATTTCTACCTTTTACAAAATTTTCAAGTGTTTTTGTTAAATCATCAACATTGTTTTTTAAAGCAGTTTTCTCATTAGAGATGATGTCAAAATCATTTTTCAAAATAATTTTTTCTTTCTTTAATTCTTCTACATTACTAGATAAAGATGCAACAGATTTTTTTAAAACATTATTTTTAGTACAAACTTTTTTAAATTCATCTTGTAGTTCATGGAATACACTTTCAAGTTTTTCATAAAGAGTAGTTACCTCATCTTGAGTAGAGTCTTCATCTTCAAGAGCCATGAGACACAAGTTGGCTACTTCATTTTCAATTTCATTACTTGAGCTTTCATCTTCATTTTCTTTCCAAGCTGCTACTATGGCCTTCTTGTTTCTTTTGTAGTCTTTTCCATGATTTTTCAATTTTGGACAATCCATCTTCATATGTCCAGAATTTTTGTACTCATAGCAAATAATAGGTTCTTTCTTGTTATCTTTGTTGTACTCCTTTTTGAAAGGTCTTCTACCTCCATAATTGTTTTTCTTGAAGTGCTTTTTGAGATTTCTACTAAACATGGCATAGCTTTCATCCTCACTGGAATTTTCATGATCTTCTTCATTTGATGAAGCTTTGAATGCAATTCCACTTTTCTTTTTGTTTTTAACATCCCCACGTCCTTTCATGGTGATCTCATGAGTCATAAGGGAACCCATAAGCTCATCCAATCCAAGTGTGGAGAAATCTTTGGCTTCTATAATGGCGGTGACCTTTGCTTTCCAAATCTTTGGTAAACACCTAAGAATTTTTTTCACGAACTCGCTATTAGTATAAATTTTGTCAAGGGATTTCAAAGAGTTTACAATTTCAGTAAATCTAGTAAACATACTTGAAATAGAACTCCATATAATTCTCAACGAACGAGTCACACCTTGATCACCTGAAATTTGGGAATATCCAACCCATAAAATGGGAGTGAGCAATGACGCCTAGTAGAAAGTAAACTTGACACATTATAAATATATTTATATATATAATGCTCATGTTGGTTATATTCATACAACACATCATAATATACAAGTCTTGTGCCTTTGATGACATTCAATGCTCGATATAAACTTTAAACCCACGATTGACTCAACACTTGGTCCTTAATTCTCCTTGAGAACATCTCTTTTTCCTTTTTTTTATAAAATCCCAAAGCACATCGCATAATACCTCCATATTTATCGGTCACCAAGCACGGAAGGGCAATTGGGCACCTTCTATATATCTGAAAATACCTCCACATGTACCGGCCATCAAGCACAGAGGAGCAATTGGACACCCATTACATTTTTAAAAAAAATAGCTCCACATTTACAGGCCACCGAGCACGGAGAGACAATTGGACACCAGACACATTTATTCAACTACATCCCCCAAATTTATCGGTGTTAAGCACGGAAGGGCAATTGGACACCTTAACCATATACCAATGACATTCCCACATTCTGCGGCCTCCGAGCACGAAAGGGCATTTGGGCATCTCAACACACACAACACATTCTAAATATACACACATCCGATTACACAACTGAACACTTAATCCACTACCCTGTGGATGCAATGGAATGCAAGAGTTCCTAATATTGTGACTTAACTGAAGTCCAATTCAATCACACACAAAATCAATCCAATGAATACAATATGAAATACATATATATATATATTTATTTTCGTGTCCCCAAGTCAACTGAGTGATCAATTTTAATTATAAACCAATTCATACATTGAATCTTTCAACATTTTCTGGATTTTCACCCAAAACAACTTCCTTAAATCCTCCATTAACATCATCATAACACCAATCTCATTCCATATACGGATACTCAAGAAGATTAATCGAAATTTCAACATATAGTACGATTTTAATTCAAAACCTCATTTAAAAATAAAATCCCAAATCTAGGGTTTCAAGAAAATTAGGGGTTTTCCTTATTTCATCATCAAATCCAACAATCATCAAATATTTCTCATTAATATCTCAAAACAATCTAAATATTTCAATATTTTAAGCAAAACCCCCATTTTTTAATATAAACATCTTTTAATCAAAAATTTCAAACTCAAATCAACCCATACTTCCCATAATACAACATAATCAACGAAATCATAAATGATTAGAGTTAAGAGAACTCCCTACCTCATGTAAGTGAGCAAATAGCGAAGACCCAAGCAAGAACTCCAATGGATTCGTAATCCAATCGATCATGAGAAAGATCTTCACTCCTCATTCACTAATCTTGCATGATCTAAAGTGGATCCTTGGTTTAATGAGATGAAATCAAAAGTTTTGTGGCTAGGGTTTTCAAACATGAAGAGGTAAGGGAGAGAAAAGTGAGAGAAAATACACAAAAAGTGGGATTTATACTTGCTGATCCCGAACAGACCACTTGAGCGAGCACTCTTGTGCTCGAGCGAACACAACCAACTCTCAGAATCTCAAACCTGCAAACAAAAGTATTGGATGCCTCGAAAGACCGCTCAAGCAAACACTTCTTCGTTTGAGTGACAAAGTGAAATTTCCAGACCGTTACAGGAGCCCTCCTCTCCTATGTTTCTGTTGGGTTCTTTTATGGCAACGATAGAGAGAGTGATGTGAGGACATAGAGGTTGATGGAATTTCTGGGTTTGGTGAAAATTTGCAAATATGTTTGGATTTGTATGATACTTTCCTCTGCAAATTCGCCTCTTATTTTCTACCTCTATATCTATATATATAGCTATTTATGTATATGAATGATGAGTGCAAGAGAGGAGAAGAAGACAAAGGGGTTTTGAGTTTGCATTAGAATTCGAAGGATAAATGAATCTTAATGTATTAATGGGTATGGATCTGGATGTTCTATCGCAAAATAAAAAAAAGGGGCATTTGAAGTAAGAAATCAGTTGTTTGTTAAAAATTTGTAGCGAAACAAAGTATGTTTCTCTTTGATTTCATTATCAATTTCTAGCTACCTCAATCTTCTCGGGATCAATTTGTCTTTCAACAATCTTAGTCGTGCATTTCCTTCACAAGTCTATGAAATTCCAAGCTCCTTCACAACTAGGATTGAGAAAGAGAGGAGAGAGAAAGGGAGAGAAAGGAACTTTGTGTGCAACTTTGTTGGCAGTGGAGATTCTGAAGAGAGGTGGGTAGTGTTCTACCCAGGTTGGTGGTCAGTAGCGGTCGTCACTGAACACCGAGGTCAGTTGTGGTCGTCGTCATCGGTGAACACCTAAGTCAATCGCTCGACGCTAGGTCCCAAAATCATGTTCCTCTCTCTCTCTCTCTCTCTCTCTCTCTCTCTCTCTCTCTCTCTTCTCTTTTTTATTTTATAAATGTGTGGGTTTCACGCATGGTTACGGAGGGTTTCTCACTCCCCTCTCTCTCCTCTTTTTTTTTTTTTTATAATCTTGTAATCACATTCAGGCCATTCAGGACAGTGAAAATTCAAGTTACCCAGCAGAACTGCTCTTCTATTATATAATTTCTTCTCCTCCCCTCCCCTCCCCTTTACCAACCTCCCTCTCTCTCTCTCTCTTCTCTCCTCTTTGCTCTGTAACTTCTACTTTTCCATAATACACAAACAATTAAAACCAAAACCAATCTCTTCTCAATTTGTAAACAATAACTTCCAACAATAGTCCACAAATTAATCTTGACAAAACAACCCAAACAAACCCCAAAATATGTCTAATTCATCCCAATCCCTAAAACCCCAATTCATAGAAATTCGAATACATATATAAACTAAAGATGAAAAGAACAAACAAACAAACAGACCTTGATCAAGATTGTATCACTGTAGAAAAGCAATAAAAACAAACCCCAAAATCTACCTAATTCATCCCAATCCCTAAAACCCCAATTCATAGAAATTCAAATACATATATAAACTGAAGATGAAAAGAACAAACAAACAAACAGAACTTGATCAAGATTGTATCACCGCAGAAAAGTAATAAAAACAAACCCCAAAATGTATCTAATTCATCCCAATCCCTAAAAACCAAATTCATAAAAATTCGAATAAATACATAAACTGAAGATGAAAAAACAAACAACCTTGATCAAGATCTTTTCGCCACAAAAAAGCTTCAACTTTTCCATGATAGCATCGTGATGACAAATTTGTCATCATTGATGGCCGCATAGACGATGAGTCGATTGGGGGACTTCTTGTGCTCCAAGATTGCGATAAAAAAGTCCCTCACTCCTAAAAATCCATCTCCTCTCGATGGTGTCACCAGAATCTATGGTGTTGCTAGAATCAATGGTGAGCTGATGCATATGATCACTCTGTTGAAGGAGCTTCGGGAATAGCTTCGTGGTTGGTCTAGGGGCGCCATGTGTCATGCCCTCACCAATCACAATTCACCATGCCCTCTCATATTCCACAATCACTTAACACAAAATCGTGAATTTCATCTCTTCCACCAATTACAACATTGTTGAGACATCACATAGCAGTGCCCCAAGGCCAACCAATAACTTCCCCAAGAAAAATATCTTCTTTTTTTGTCTCCCTCTGTTTGTTGAGGGGACAAATTAGCTCTGGAATCACTTTAGTGAGATAGGTGTCGCACTCTGGAGGATCACTTCACAAGATGACTATAGAGGATCCAACAAATGTGTCTTTTTATATCATATTTAAACTTTTAAATTAATTTTTTTTTCAATACCTACTCTATTTTTCATCGTGTGCATGTCAAATTCTGTCAATTTTGACAGAATAGGTAACAACATCAAGGTAAATTGCAAAACAACTAAAAATCAAATAAGGGATAAGTAGTTATTTCCAAATGATATGAGATAAAGTGCATAAATGATTTAAACCATAGGCCGATAAAGCGGATTTTGTCCAAAAAAGACTAATGCTCAAATCTTACTGTTAACTTCAGTATTCTTATTTTCATGTACAAAAATATTAAAAAATAATAAACAATTTTAGTTTGGTTTGGTTCAATTTAAAATCGGGAATCGAACATATTTGAAAAGTTTAACTTTTTTTTCAAAATCATAATAATAATCAATATTTGAACCTTATAATGAAATAAATTTTAAATTTTATCATTTTAAATTTTAAAATTTTAATTTATTTTCAATCTGAACTATCTATCTATTTTCGTTAAGTTGACGAAAATAATATATTTTAATTATTAAATTCAATGAAAAATAGTATTTTCAAGATTTTATGTACATTTATATTGAGTTTAATAATTAAAATATATATATATATATATATATTTGTTAATTTTGCTTAACTGAAATAGGCTGATGGTTTATATTAAAAACAAGGGTAAATTACAAATACACCTCCTGAGATTTGATTAAAATACGAATCGCCTCCTGTGGTTTTGAAAGTTACATTCCACCTCCTGAGATTTCTAATTTCATAACAAATCGTCCATTTTATTAATAAATCATCAAGTCAATTAACAATTTTTAAACATGTTAAAAATATGTTTCAATTAATAATTTAGGTAATTTTATTATTGTATAGGAGAGCAATTATGAATTTTATTTTTTTAGTTAATTCGGTTAAATAAAAAATTCTAATATGAGGTATTTGTAATTTTTCAAACCACGGAGGTAATCTGTATTTTAAGCAAATTTCAAGGGGTGTATTTGTAATTTATCCTAAAAAATAAAAAATTTAGAGTTTAAATTTATAAAATTAATAATTGAGAGTTTATTTTGTTTTATATATATATATATGGAATTCTGAAATGAAAATATGGACACTTTTTATATATGGAAATACTTAATTCATAGCCTTTTTGATTTAAGACTGTGAATTTGCTTCATATAAATAGGTGTATATTTTGATCAACAACATAGGGCCCTTTATTGATGATGGAAAACCTTACAAGAAGGAAGAACACATTAGCAAAAGGGACGAATGATGCAAGCCAAATACAAGGCAGCACCATACCCTGACCCTGTTGGTGAGGAACCAACTGAGACAGCAAAAACTAATACAGCCAAACAAAACACAATAGACAGCAGATACACAGCAGAACGGACACAATAGAGGCCTGCAGATACAAAGTATCAGACCAGCAGCAGATAGCAAAACAGGTCGAAATTTCACCCAACAGACCCAGCAGATTTTCACCCATCAGCCCCACAAACAACCCTCAGATTATAACAGACCACACACCCCCAAACCAGTCCAGAATTCACCTCAGCAGGCTAAGAATTGATCCAAACCATGGCACTCCTCCAATGCATTCCTAATCTGAGCCAAATTGATGACTTTATCAGCAACAAACAGGTCCAAAGCCAGTCCAGAAACTCACCCATCAGATTCACCCACCAGATTTTCACCCCTCAGACCCAGAATTCACCTCAGTAGGCTAAAATTGATCAAATCCATGACACTCCTCAAATGTTAGATATTATTAATAAGAACACACACCTGAAATAGAGATTTCTTAACAATGGTGTCTTCCCTGAAGTTTTTCTTTACAATTCTTCTTCTAAGTTTTGTTGGCAAAGGTAAGGCTCTTACGGCCATTTCTCTCTCTCTCTCTCTCTCTCTCGCACACACACGTGCACACACATTGATCATGTTCGATTGAATCACTGACAAAGCCTTTTTCAATCGGACTGTATAATTTTTTTTTAAATTGAACTTGTTATGCAATATTCCTATTTTCAATTCTATAATATGTATAGCAATGTTACATATATTAAAAATTTCACTAAAAATATACATGTCCAAATATTATTGGATGTTTGGATTTTTCAAAAATAATTTTTTAAATTTTCAATCCATATTTTATTATCTTTAGTGAATTTTAAAAAAAATTATTCATTGTTTTTTGTTACCTAGGTACAAAAATTATGCAAAAATCTTTCAATTTTTTTTTTTTTAAATTTTTTTGTCTTCAATGAATTTTTGTAAAGATTTTTGTACAAATTTTATACATTTTAAGTTTATCTAAATTCTGTAGATTTAAAGAGTAAAAATTTGATTAAAATGTTCAAAAATTCACTAAAAATAAAAAAATACGAATTGAAAATTAAAAAAAAAATTATATTTAAAAATTGCAAATCAAACAGAGTGATTTCTTTTTTGACAAACGATCATATTTGGCCTCTTGTATTTTTAGTATTATTAGAATTATTCATATATATATAGATATGATTATGGATTCTGCCCCCAAATATCTTTACACCTTTGTTTCAATTTACTCCTAATCATTAAATTATGTGAAAATATCGGAACATGTAAATCTAAAGCATAATTTAATAGTTAATAAAGAAAGATTTATATGTTAAATATGTGTGGTAATATTTCCTTCCTTTTTGAATAAGTCTTGAAACCCAGACTTATTAATTTAGATTTTTGTGAGAGAAGAATTGTGTGATAGAGATTAAATTTATGTAGTACGAGATTCATAAATAAATAAATCTTGAATCATAACATGTTAATTTTGGACAATAGAGTTTACTATATGATTGAGACTTTTTAGTGTGCTGTGTGGGCATGGGTAAAGCAAATACTTGCCACCCAATGTATTTTCATTACACTTTTTGTATTTCAAATTTGTGCCCCTAAATTCTACCCCGGTAATGACCTTTATTTAAGACCAAAACATGTTATATATGTATTTTACCATGATGAATGTGAAATCAAATTATACAAAAATATGAAAATGTACACATTAGCATGTTAGGGCGCACCAAAGATACTTTCATTCCTGACGTTTTTATTATTTTCACC
The DNA here is from genome assembly GCF_055761805.1 of Camellia sinensis. NCBI lineage: Eukaryota > Viridiplantae > Streptophyta > Magnoliopsida > Ericales > Theaceae > Camellia > Camellia sinensis. Next base: position 119,219,809 of record NC_138971.1, on the reverse strand, counting down.
TTAAATGAATTTCATCATGTCGACATATTCTTCTTTCAAGTATTGTTGGCAAAAGTAAGGTTCTTATTTTTTTCACAAATTCTTTTATATATATAATCAGAGTATATATATATATATATCTATATATGTGTGTGTGTGTCATATATGTGTTTTATCATATATATATTTTATCATAATGACTCCAAAACTAAAATCACACAAAATATCGAGAATGTGCACGTCTGCACAAAGAGATCATTCTGTTGATATATTTATTATTTTCACCAAAAATGAACTTTATCATATTAACATGTGTATATATATTATACATTTTGGATTTAATTCTATGAAATAGAGTTACTCATAGTTGAAAATTAAATTACAGGTTTAAGCCAAGTATGTAGCTTGGACAATCTGAACATTGATCAACATCGGACGGATAGGATAATACTAGGCAAACCAGAATGGAACGTGACAGTGATCAACAACTGCAATTGTTCGCGACAAGGCATGGCTTTGTCGTGTGCAGGATTCAAAACAGCTGAACCAGTTGATCCTGCAATTTTTAAACCGATTGACAATGGACTATGTGCCATCCTTCCAAACAAACTCTTGAAACCTCATGACACTGTCAAGTTCGCCTATGTTTGGGACCCTCCTTTTATTATGTTCCCTCGGAGAGCTACCAGTGTTTGTTGATCAAAATGATCAGTATCTTTCTATCTAACGACTATTTATCTATGCAATAATAAGAAGTTTGTTATTTTTGGGTTTTGAATTAGAAGTAATAACGAGTATTTGAATGTCCAAAATGTTTTCAAGTTGGTTTTGGCTTCTTGGCTTGTTCATATGCAATTATCAGTTGTTTCTCATGGCCAAAGAAAAAAAGAAAATAATTGCAATTTTTTTCCATTTTCAAGCTCTTTTTTTTCTCACGTTTTTCTTTATATTTCCAAATTCCTACACAAATCGATGATTCAAACATGGTCATTAGCAAATAGCTATATTGCAAAGAAAAGTATGTGGAGAACTTTCAACTAAAGAAAATCTTTTTCTACATACTAGAACAAGTTCAGGGCTTTAAGGAATGTCACCCACACCACAAAGCTCTGCTCTTCCACAAGGATTTTTCCAGGTGATTTTATTAATTTTTTTAAAAAAAAAAAGAAAAAGAAAAAAAAGACATTTGTAGCTAGGGAACAAGCAAAATCTGAGATAAGTAGTAACGCCGATTTTTTGCAGAGAGGATAATTTCGCAACTCAAATCCATACCACACTACTAAGAAAATACTTTTTGAGTCAGATCTATGCTCTCTTAAAAAAAGAATTAAAAAAAAAAATAAGGCTCACACACTTACATGCATTCCCAAGAAACTGAACAGACAATTGATCATGACATTAGTATAGAATACCACAAAATTCGACATACATATATTAGGGTCACAAATATTTTGGCCTATGCCAGTATAATAAACTCTACATATAATCTTTCTTTCTACATAAAACTGATGGTAAAAGATCTAACTAGAACCAACTTCTTCTTCATCAAGTGGCTCAATCACAATAACCCTGCCATCTGTGAATCCTAATGCAAACTGGTTAGGTACCTGTGGATGTGAAGCAATCACAACTGCTTGCAAACTGTCGAGAGAAAGAACAAAAAAAATAATAATAATCATAATAAAAAAGAAGAGAGAAACGAGTTAGACGTGTCGCCAACAATCATCTAAAGAATCACCATGGCAGAATAATCATTCATGCTCATGAAAATCAGCAATTACTGCCCGATAAAGAAGCATTTATCACGCTAACTTTTACAAATCTTTTTGGAATTTCTAGCCATGAATTAGTAAATTCTCATGGAAATTTTATCGGATAATAAGCAAGCTTCTCAGGAAAATTGTAGAAGAAGAAAAATATTAATAGCTATACTAGTGAAGAGTTAGGCATAAATATCAAGAGAAATTTTTTCAGTACATCAAATACCTGGCATCGGATGAAAGATAAGCAGTGCGATAAATTTCATGTTGTGGTTGGAGGCCTGAAGCAAAACATATGCCAACATGTCCATGCCGAAGGGCAATGTACACCAACAGGGCATCACATGAAACAAGAAAGCATCAGATAATCTAGAAACTGGTGTCTCTCCCGGAAAACACCCTATATTCCCAAGCCCCATTACTAGGTCCAAACTTGAAAATAAAAATGATAGGAATTGAGCCAAGTCCACCACAAAACAGTTTAGATGTCATGCAATATAGATGTTTAAATCATGTTCTCTGCAATGAAAATGCCATTGATCTCCACTTTAGCTCTGTTGTTATTTACATACGGCGAATCGCCTTTCATTTACAGCAAGAAAGTGTTGCTGATCTTTGTGAAACTGAACCTTAGGGTTCTCACCTGGAAACTCCAAGCTACCCTTCCGTACAACCAGGCTATAATCTGGATTTAAATTTAAAATAAAAAATAAAGAAAATAATAAATATTGTATACAAAATCAAAAATTTATTTCATTCAAAATAGGGATTAGTATCAGGAATAACAAGTGTAGACATGCATCTGTGGAAAAGATAAAATCCTAACCTCAGCATCTGTTGTGGAAGAAATAAGTGCATGTCAAAGCCCGAAGACGATCCATTTTGACAAGGCCATAAGACTTGGACAAACAATCAAGACGGAAACAAATGGTTACGCCCGCAGGCTACCTACGTATCCTTTTGCAAAGAATCAAACCAACATAGTTCTGGGGCAAGAATGCAAATGATATGCACAAAGAAACTTTGAAAGCTGGACTAACACGCTATGCGAAGCCGACTATTTTGAAAACTCATGATCATGCGAGATGATACAATAAGCAATAACAGATACAATAAGCAAGATAACGAGATAATAACATGTGAATGAGTAGCTTCAAGCTTAAAACCAACACAGGTTCCATGCAAAAAGATAAAACTACACTCTAACCACGCCAAAACAAGAGACGAGGAAAGAAAACACCGCTCAGGGTTGTGTTTTACGCATCCTGAGAAATCGAGAAATGAAAACCGCTCAGGGTCGTGCTTTATATGTCCCCGAGAAACTGAAGAACGAAAACCGCTCGAGGTCGCGTTTCATGCATCTCGAGAAACAACGGACGAAAACCGCTCGAGGTCGTGTTTCATACATCCCGAGAAACAAGAAATCGCTCAAGGTCGCGTTTTACGCATCTTAAAAAAAAAGAAAGACCGCCTGGGCTCGCGCTTTGCACATCACAAGAAACAAGAGAACGAAATCGCTTGGGGTCGCGTTTCATGCGTCCTGAGAAACAAGAGACTGCTCAAGGTCATGTTTCACGCATCTTGAGAAACAAGAAAAATCGCTCGGGCTCACGCTTCGCATGTCCCGAGAAATAAGAGAACCTGCTTGGGCTCGTGGTTCACGCGTCCCGAGAAACAAGAAAAACTGCTCGGGCTCACATTTCACGCGTCCCAAGATAAAACATGCCTAGAGCCGCGTGTCACACATCTTGGGATACACTGTAGACACCCCATTTTTGACCGTCCTCAAGACTTGGACGTCATCGTTTGAACACTCGATGATCATCGATGTTCATTCGTTTTGAGTTCCTGGAGGCCTCGGCCGAGCGCCCTGCCTCAGGATCTCTTAACTTGTTTGTTTTGTGCTTGGTTGGACCAAACACTTGTTGGTTTTTGCTTTGGAGGGTAGAGAGTGGCTTGTCTGCCATTCCCTAAACCTACCGGCCGTAGCTTAAGGCCACCGGCCCTGGTTTCTTGCCACCGGCCATAGACGGTTGGTCGGTCGGCAACATTGATGGACGGTCGGTCGGCACCATTGATGGACGGTCGGTTGGTACCGTTGACGGTCGGTCGCACCGTTGACGATCGGTCGGCACCATTTGATGGTCGGTCGGTTGTGGTCGGTCGGTCGGCACCATTGATGGACGGTCGGTCGGTCGCACCGTTGACGATCGGTCGGCACCATTTAATGGTCGGTCGGTTGCGGTCGGTCGGTCGCACCATTGATGGACGGTCGGTCGTACCGTTGACGATCGGTCGGCACCATTTGATGGTCGGTCGGTTGTGGTCGGTCGGCCATCTTTGTTGGCCAATTGGCCTCTTTTTTTTTTTTTTGCTGGCTGAACCCTCGGTTTTAGTTTCTTGAAGAAGCTTGAACCTTTTGCTCTAGCTTCTCTAAGAAGCTTGACCCTTTTGCTTAAGCTTCTTTGAGAAGCTTTGACACTCTCTTGAGGCTTCTCCGAGAAGCCTTGGCTCTCTTTCTCTACAAAAACGAACCCTCCTCTCCATTTGCAAGGGTTAGAAAAACATTTGGCTGGAGCATTTGCATACACCTTTCCATATCTCTACATTCCAAGCTCCATAGACCCTTATTCTAGGCCATTTACACTACACCTCATAGCCTACCACCTCCACCATCCATCCAAGAATCTTGGAACTGATTTTCAGAAGTTGAAGAACTCCTTCCTTGGTCCAGAAGCTGCTGGAGTCATTGGCTACAAGGGTGAGTCACTATTTCCCCATTTTTTGCATTATTTTGCTCCATTGATTAGCCTTATTTGCAAGCATTTCTGGACTTTGTCATAAACTGAAAAGTGTCTTCTTTTGAGCTTCTCTTGGAGTTTGATTAAGGACACTTTTCTGTTTGAGGCCATCTACCTCCTTGTATGCTCTATCCCTCTTTGTAGGCTTATTTTGCATCATATCTTAGCCCTACTTGTGAGCATTTTCGAGATTTTCCATAAACTATAAAAAGTATTTACTTGACCTCCACTTTAAGTTTGATTGAGGACACTTTTCTGTTTGGAGTCATCTTCTTCCTTGCATGCTTCATTTCCTCATGCATTGAGCCATGCATTTGAGCATTTGCATTGGCCTTGTTTTGGCCTCTTAGCCACTGAAATCCAGTGGATTTTCAGTGGCTTTGATGTGTCTTTAAGATCCAAAATCATAGAGGGGTGACCCTCTCACCCCTCATTCTTTTTACTAGCTTTGTTGGCCTTCCAAAGGAGCTCCATTTTGCATGCATTGAAGTCATGTTTTAGGCCTCATTTTGTGAGTTTTAAGGTCTGCATTAGCTCTGTCCAGAGCCCATTTTTTCATATTTTATGTCTATGATGCATGTGTGGAGCAATCTTATTCAAGGCCTTTCAAAGGGACCTTTCTTTGCATGTTTCCTAGACTAATTTTAGGGCCTTTTTGGTGAGTTTTAGGGCTTTCATAACTCATTTCCAGAGGTGGTTTTGACCTTTTATGTGTCCACTATATAGGTGTAGAGTAACCCCTTGCATGGCCTTCCAAAGGAGCTCATCATTTTTGCATACATTGACTGAGTTTCAGTGGTTATTTGGGCATATTTTGGCATGGTATACATCTGATTTTGGCTGGTTTAATGAGCTTTCTTATGCTTCATGTAGTTGTAGAACAACTCATGGTTCACTAGCTTTCTTTGCATGCTTTGTGGGCCCTTGATTTTAGCACTTTTTGGCCATGTCATAAACTGATATTGTGCTTATTTTGGACTGCCCTAGCTCTGTTTTTGGGTCTCATGATTGAATGATGTTTGTTTTGCATGCTTGTAGTTCAATACCCATGCTTAACTTTGAGATTTGAGGTCCATTGCATGCATGTCCTGAGGTGTGTTCATGTTTTAGGCTCATTATACATCATATTTCAGAGCTTGTATCAATGCCATATTGCCATGTTTTGTACTCCTTAAGTGTGCTTGAGAGTTGTGCATGAATGCCTTGTTTTCGAACCACTGAATGAGCTACATCTTCTTTCATGTTGAGCCACCATTTTAGGCCGTTTCCCCACTATTTCAGACCTACCTAGGGTCTGTTTGGGGTTGGTTTTTCCTTTGGTGCATTGCTTTGGGTACCTCTAGTGTAACGCACTTCACTAGTTTCGGTACCCAGGGCCCCTAGCTTGCATTGTGTGACATATTTGCATGTTTCGGGACCATATTGCATACTGTTTCAGAGCTGTAATTTATGCTATTCTATGCCATATTTCATCCCTTGCCATGCTTTGGTAGAGTGGTATGTTATGCCTTAGGGTCGGTCCTTTGTATCCGTGCAAGTTTGCATGTGTTTCGGTTGTCTCATTTCCATCCTAATGGCCATTGATGTGAGCGTGGCTGAGGTCCACTCACGCTGGTATAAGTCTATCATGCATTGTGTATGCCATTTCATAGCATTGCGTATGCTAGGTTGCATGTTAAAGCATTGTGTATGCCATCTCATTTGCATTGTGTTTGGGATAGGAGTTAGCCCAAGCATGGGAAACGAGGGACGTTTCGTACTCCGAGTGACGGAACGTGTCTCAATTACCGATCGCTGACACTCCGGATTACCCATGATGGAGTTTAGGCCTTGTTGTGTTTCCATGTGCATTCATTTTACATTGAGTCATGCAATTCGACTCCTCGGCCATCATGCATCGAGATGCGTGATTGGTGGCATGAGGATTGAGGTGTGCATACATATGTGAAAATACTTTGCCATGCCCCTTTCTTGCTCTCTGTTGCAGCAAATCAGAAATCAGCAGCCTTCTAGAGCTTCGCACATCATTTCGGGATTAATTACAAACAGAGGCGAATCGGGGCATCGCAATGGATTTTTGCGCAAGGCAACTCGAGCATGCATCTTTCATCATTCAGAACAGAGCTGAGGCGGTCCATGAATTTGCATACTAGTTTATTTGCTTTCCTAGTTAATTTGTTAATTAATTAGGGTTTTGTAATATTTAATTATTCATTCGGACTGTAATTATTTATTCGGACTGTATTATTTATTTGGACCCTCCGAGCGAGGGCACAATTGTAATAAGTGTGCGTGTGTGTGATGTATGTCTTCCAACCCCACGTCTTTCTCCCTTTTATTTACCAGCTTATGATGGTTAGATTAGGGCATGTTTCAATTAGCATATAGTATGATAGCATGTTTGCATTCATTCATCTGTCTTGCATGCACCGGGCTGCATCATACTAACTGCATTTGTATTTCAATTCCAAAGTTGAATACATGTTAGCTGTAGCATCATCATATGCCATCTTAGAATAGCCGAGCCTATTGTAGTTGGATTTTCGCATGTGTTGCATTAGGCATTTCTGTATAGTTAGGATCATGCATGGATTTCTAACATAGCTTCTGTTTTGGCTTGGAGTACTCGGTAAGTTTTATGTTTTAGCATCCTTGCATGTATGTGAATGACTGCCATGATAGCATGCTTACCATGAGGCTAACTGCTTATGTGATATAACTGCCTGAATGCCTGTGGGTGAAGGTTGGGTTATTTGGATTGGAACAATTCATCGATTGCAAGTTTTAAGCCCACTTGAGAGTGGCAAAATCATGTTTTCTAAGCCCACCCGAGGGTGGCAAATCCACGTCTTAGCCTACTTGCGAGTAGCACCATCAAACCATTTTCAAAATAAACAAACATGAAATGTTTTGTTCCAATCCAGCCAACTCAGTCTATACTTGTATGCTGTGTGCATCACATAGTAAATCTAGGCTAATAACCGGAATTAAGAACGCATAATGTTTTCAAAACTAGATATCATGGTTAGTAGAGGCCGATCTTTGATCGAGCGAGCGGGGGTGCTCACGAAGTGACCTTCCCCAATCGTACCCAAATTCCCGAGCCGAGGCAACTTTGGTGATGACGGACACGTGGCCTTAGGCACGAGTCAGGGTTTCCTAAATTCCCCAAGAATAAAATATTTAGGTGGCGACTCTATATCTGGCAAAGTAGTCCATGTTTGGCACTTCTTTCAAAAAATCTGTTTTCAAAAACGATTTGCCAGATTTGGACTCTTTGATGATTCATCGGTCTTGAATTACACTCTGCGATATTAGATACAGGACCGTGACATTGAGTCCTGAACTGTAGTAAGCCTAATGAACAAAACGGGATTCCCTCCTGGGGCGTTCGGGGACGTCTACAGTTTCTGGCGACTCTGCTGGGGATTTATAGAACTTGACTCGAACTCATGATATCTGGTTTTGACTACACTTATGTGTTTCTTTGCATTGCATTTGCATTGGTGCGCCTAGGACACCGTGTTTGCCATCTGCTATTCCTGAGCGGTTTGCCAGAGGCTGCGTGCCATAAGGCTTACCGGTTACGGGCTTTGCCAATATGGGAACACAAACCCCAGTTTTACCGAGGCACCCTTTTTGACCATTCGACCTAGTGCATATTCGGAATTCATAGTGACCATTCCAAAGCTAGGACAGGTTGCTTACCTGATTATAGGTTGTTTGAAATCGCTGCGTGCGTAGTGAAACCCTAGCTCCTGACAAAATAGGACAGGGAAACCCTACACCAACATAGGGGTGTTTTGGCTCTCACTTATCTGTTATATGCTTTTAGAGTGCGTCTCTACAGGAATGCATGTATCAGTTTGCGAGTTTGGGCATCAGGCTTGCAGGCATCAGTTCAGTGTTTGAGAATCAGTTATCTGCGGGTATCAGATTCAGTTTTCGGGGACAGTGATTCGGGGATAATAATCAGTGTTTGAGAATAGTATTTTCAACTTATCAACCGTGTGTTGTGATGCCCAACTGTGTGTTGTGTGTTTATTTTAAGCCGTTATGCTGTCCGTTTGTCTGGTTATTTATTTTCTTATTGCCTTATTTATCTTTTTGCTAGGGGGTAGTTTAGCACAATTGCTTCAGACCAAGCAGATATTCCCCAAGCACCATGGACAAGAGGTCGCCAACTCAATCGATCTGAGGATCTGGTTGACGGACAGCCAGTGTTTCATTCTCTACCCCCGGTTATCAGACGGAGGCCGAGAAAACACAGTGTGTCTGAACAGAAATTACCAGAGCAGTGGTCTACCCTAGCAGTGAACAGTCGGACTGAGGTCTCAGTTTCTGCCATAGAGATAAACATACCAGTCAGTCAGCAGGATCAGCAGAACATGGCCAGAATGGAAGAAATGATGCGCTAGCTCCAAGAGAGTATGAATCAAATACAGGAGGACGCTGTCCGCCAAGCGGAGTTCTCTAAACAGCAAGCCACAATCATGGCCCAGCAGGCTGAGCTCATCACTAGACTGCAACAGTAGAACGGAGCATCAGCCTCACATCAAGCTCCTCCTCCACCAGGACTCTCGCTACCTGAGCAGACACCAACTGTCCAGAATATCCTGCCGAATGCCCAGAACACCTTGCCAAATGTCCAGACCATCCAGGAGGACACAGACATTCCAACGGGGCCAGATCCACCCCCGTTTCTACCTCAATTGTCTAAGGCGCATACGCCTATCAATCATCCGGACTCGCCCTTCGAGTTCGAAGTAGACCCTACAGCACTAAAATTGAGCAAGCTCGAGAAGTTGTTCAAGAAATCCCAAGGGGTAAAGGCTATCCCGGATATCGAGGACGGATATACCGACGTGGCTGTAACGTAGCCAGATAGGTTTAAAATGCCGCAAATCGATCACTTCGATGGATCTGGGGATCCTATAGTGCATCTCCGGTTATTCTCAGATATACTACGGCCGATGGGCCTCACCAGACCGCAGAAGCTTTCATTATTCGGCCGGACCCTTTCGGGTGTAGCCGCTATCTGGTATGCGAAATTAGAGGATGATGTCAAGCAAAGTTGGGATGAAATGGCCGAGGCCTTTGTTGCGCAATACTCTTACAATACCCAAATCGAGATTACAACCCGAGATCTCGAAACAACAAGGCAGGAGCCTAAGGAGAGCTTCTCGGATGTCGTAACTCGGTGGAGGGCGAAGGCTTCAATGATGACCCTGAGGCCTACCGACAAAGATCAAATCCGGATGATTGTGCGCAATCTCTAGTCGAAACTGATGCAAAAAATGATCGTGCTCCCCTTCCCTACCTTTTCTGATCTGCATGAGATGGGAGTACAGATCGAAGATGCAATGAAACAGGGTCTGATTGACCAAGATATGGAGCAGCCCCGAAGGACTTTCAACCGCAATAACAACGCAGGCACAAGCAGTGTTGCGAATACAAGGGCTTTGGAAGTTAGTATGGTCACCACCATCCCCCCTCCAAGACCCATGGTAGCCACACCTTTCTTCGGCGCGTCCGGAAGCAATACACAAACAGCCAAATACCAACCCAAAAGCCAAAGAGCCTTCGCCCCACTATACATGTCCTTGTCCAAGGCTTTAGGGGTTTTAATCAGAAAGGGGCACCTGAAACCCCTAGAGCCATGGCCATTACCGGAAGAACTTCCCCCTACCCACAACCCAGCCAAATATTGCGCATTTCACCAACAACACGGTCATGACACTAACCAATGCTACCTATTATGTCATGAGATTCAAGATCTCATCGATAACGGGGTGATCCTGCCTCTAGAAAAACCCAACGTCACAACCAACCCTCTCCCTCCGCACAACCAAGCTCCACCTCCCAAACGTATCAACTTCATCCAGACTGGGGTTGTGTCTTACGATCATAGCATCTATATCACTCCTTTCCACCTACCTAAGCCGGAGGTGTTCCTTCTCAACTGCACTAACTTGTGCATGTTGGACATCTCCATAACCCAACCCGAACCAATGGTGGTGACTGTCGAAGACAGAATAGGGGAGATTGCAGAGAAGGATGGGATGGTTGAGTCAAGGTTTGAGCAGTCTGGGAGTCTTGCTGAGGAAGCCTACAATCCGAGTGGTTACATTCTGTCAGCAGGCCAGGCTAGGCCAAGTGTAGAATTGCCGGAGAGGGCAGAGCTGTGTGTGATCTAGGAGGATAGATTTGAGCAAGGGGCAGATGATTTAGCGGGTGTGGGAGAGGACTTTGCCAACCTCTAGTTTTTCAATGACCAAGATCCAAGGGACAAGACAGTCAACTGGTTTGATTATGAGGAATCGGAAGAGGCTACCGGGTGGCTGGATGATCAACCAGATGTTGTGGAAAAATTCCAACCAGAAGAGGGCCCGGCAGGGGCGAGAATATCAGTTGTGGTCGGAAGGGCCGAAAGTCAAAATGAATCGCCGGAGAGCGCCAGTGTCAAGAATTTCGCTCAGGATTGGAGCATTTTGAATACAGGAATTGATGAACAGCCAGCTATACTGACACAATTGGAACAAGAAAGGTTTGAGGATTCTGAGAGAATTAGGAAAGCTAAGGCCTACGTGGGGACTGAAACTGCTGTGTGCACAGAGACAGAGAATGCTGCGAGCATATGGATAGAGGGTACTGTGAGTACGAGAACGGTCATACCGGAGCCGGACAGGTGTCTGTCGGCTGCCGATGGAATGTGGTGGGAGGACGATGACCTATGTCTTGCCCACACGGACGAGGATTGGGGAAGTAACCAACCAGATGATAACTGGTACATCGGCGAAGTCGATCATATGACTAGGAGTGGACGGTATTTCAAGCCTCCACACCTAGATCAACCAGAGGCGTCTGGGAAGGATAAGGAAGCGGAGAAGCAGAAAGAAAAGCAACTCGAAGATGAGGCCGTCTTGAGAGAGTTGAAAAAGATACAAGCAGACATCTCCATCTGGGGACTGCTTATGGCTTCTCGAGTACATAGACAGGCCGTCCTTTTAGCCATGGACAAGGCCAAACTCTCGATAGATACCACGCCGAAGCTGCTAGTTAGATTGGTTTTTCCGGGAGGAGGTTCCCCGACGTTGACCTTTTCCGACAAAGAACTACCGCCTGAGGGCGTAAATCACAACAAACCTCTCTACATCTCTGTGGAATGTAGAGGCAAATGGGTACCAGTGGTTCTTGTCGACACGGGATCCGCCATTAATGTGTGCCCGTCAAGGACGGCATATGCAATCGGGTTGAAGCCCGCGGACTTCATGCCAACTACCCAGGTGATTCGGGCATATGATAACACAAGCAGGGAGGTGATGAGGACTGTCAAAATTCAGACCCAGGTTGGTCCAGGTAAGCACGAGGTTGATTTTCATGTCTTGGACGTTCCCGCAACCTTTAACCTACTTTTGGGGCGACCGTGGTTGCACCAGGTAAAGGCAGTTTCTTCCACCTTGCACCAGATGTTGAAATACCCCTACGGGAATGGGGTGACTATAGTTTTTGGGAATTCATCGATCCATCCGCCACCAGAGGTGTCCACACCGGTTTTGGAAATCAAGCATGGCACGGAGGATGTCTTCTTTTCAGGATTTACCCTGGCCGAGGCCCGGGTCGTTCAGAACATCTTGGCTGATAATGAGGGGTTGTACGTCAGTGCACAGTCAGTGTATCTCATGAACAAACTTCAGCACATCCCTGGGATGGGATTAGGAAAGAGTGGCTGAAAGGGCGTCGCAGCATTGGCCGAAGTGCCACACAACCCACATACATTTGGCTTGGGTTACCTACCCACCAAAGAGGATTGGATAAGGAAATGCGAGGAAATGACCGGGAGAGCCAGAGCAAAGAAGGCCGGGAAGCCTTATGAGTTAATGCACCGACCCATTCAGGGTGCCCTAAATGGACGCTTCGTCCAGGAGGGGGAGGACTTTCCTTTTTATGGCTTCCCAGAGCCGTGGCTGAACGCGGAGAGGAAGCGCGTACCAGGCTTTGAGATCTTCTTTGATCTGCAATTATCCAGGGATGATGTTGCCGAAGAGCAGACAGGCCCATTGGCTGAGGCTGAGCGGAATGAGAAAGTGGAGTCTGAGGACACTGAATGTGAAATGGGGGTAGCGCTAGCATGTCTACTTTCAGATCCTCCGATCGAACAGAAGTGCTTGGGGGATAACTTCTCGGTATGCGTGATCGAAAATGGAACGGCTGCGGGCCTACCAGCAAACATTTTGGATGCATCCATCGCACCCTCTCTCATTTGGCAGTATGAAGAGGGATTTTTGTCAAGCAGCACCGGGTCAGGTAGTGAGCCGGAATCTGATTCCAACGAGTCTTGTGAGTCGGAATCAGGTTCCAGCTCAACTGAGTCTAAGTTCGGTATTCCTGGGGGTGACAACCCGGATGCCACAGTTCTGTCCAGGTCGTCCTTTTCTTTCTCTTTTGAGTCTGTTGTAACCGAAGAATCGGACAATTTGGATGTGCTTAATGAGAATGATATGGCTGTGGTTTCTGAGTATTTTTCTGTGCCCTTGATTTATTGCTTGAATCAGGACTTTCAAAATTTTGATAAAAACGACGAGGAAGAAATTCCTCCGATTTTGCAACGCTTAATTGATCAAGAGCAGGAAAGATCACTACTGTGAATGTTGGTACTGAGGAGGACCCGCGGCTGGTCCAGATCGGGTCCACGTTGTCTTCAGAGGAACGCGAGCGCTTAGTCGCTTTATTAAAAGATTTCAAAGATATTTTCGCGTGGTCCTACGAAGACATGCCTGTAATTGATCCTGAGGTTGTACAACACCGGATCCCTCTTGACCCCGAGGCCCGACCTATCAAACAAAAACTCAGAAGGATCCGCCCGGACTGGGCTCTCAAGATTAAGGAAGAGGTCACCAAACAAATCGACGCAGGCTTCCTGCTGGTATCCGAATACCCGACTTGGTTGGCCAATATCGTTCCATTGCCGAAGAAGGATGGCCGGATCCGGGTGTGCGTGGATTTCAGGGATTTAAACAGAGCCAGTCCGAAGGACGACTTTTCCTTGCCACATATTGATGAGTTGGTGGACTTCACAGCGGGGCATGCTTTACTTTCATTTATGGATGGCTTCTCAGGTTACAATCAGATAGTGATGGCACCAGAAGACCGGGAAAAGACTGCCTTCACCACCCCGTGGGGGACATACTGCTACAGAGTGATGCCGTTTGGGTTGAAGAATGCTGAAGCTACATATCAACGGGCCGCGACCACAATATTGCATGACATGATCCACAAAGAGGTTGAGGTGTACGTGGACGACATGATTGTCAAGTCCAAAGAAAGAGAGGGCCACTACACCGCCTTGCAAAAGTTTTTTCAAAGGATCAGAGAATTTTGGTTGCGACTGAATCCTCAGAAGTGTACATTTGGTGTTACAGCGGGAAAAATGCTAGGGTTTCTGATTACACAAAGGGGCATTGAAGTCGACCCTTCCAAAATCAAGGCCATCTTAGAAATGCCACCGCCAAGGACTGAAAAGGAGGTGCGAGGCTTTCTAGGTAAAGTGCAATTCATAAGACGGTTTATCTCAAAATTAACCTTGACTTGTGAACCACTTTTTGGTCTCCTGAAGAAAGGAAAGAAATTCCAGTGGGACGGCTGATGCCAAGCTGCTTTTGAACAGATCAAAGAATATTTACAGAACCCGCCCGTGTTGTTACCGCCAGAGCTGGGGAAACTGTTGATATTGTATCTTTCAGTAACTGAGACTACAATGGGTTGAATGCTCGCGCAAGAATCAGAGGACAAGGTGGAGAGAGCCATCTACTATTTGAGTAAGAAGATGCTAGAGTATGAGACTCACTACACACCATTGGAGAAGGCTTGCTTAGCCTTGGTATAGGCTACCAGGAAGCTGCGGCACTACCTGTTAGCTCACTCCGTCATGTTGGTTTCACGACTCGATCCCATCAAATATCTTTTCGAGAAACCGGCACTTACGGGTAGGCTAGCTCGTTGGTTGCTGTTGCTTTCTGAATTTGATCTGAAATATGTGACGCGCAAGTCAGTCAAGGAAAGAGTAGTAGCAGAATTCTTAGCCGATCATCCGGTGAAAGGAGTGAAGCAGTTGAGTACTTATTCCCAGATGAGGCCATTTTGCATATCGAAGACGAAACATGGACGATGTACTTTGACGAAGCGTCAAACCAGTATGGATATGGCATAGGGGTGTTGCTGACAGCACCCAACAATTCCCGTATCCCTCTAGCCTTCAAACTCCGGTTCAAAGTCTCGAACAACGAAGTAGAATATGAGGCATGCATTGCCGGCCTAGAAGCAGCCCTGGAACTAGGGGCAAACGGTTGGACGTCATCGGGGAATCAAACCTTGTTGTGTCTCAAGCAAAAGGAGACTGGAAAGTCAAAGAGGAAAAGATGATAATGTATCACCAAACCTTGGACTTGTTAATTCCTCGGTTTGAGAAGCTAAACTTCACTCATATATTAAGAGAGAACAACAGGTTCGCAGACTCATTAGCAACTCTATCTTCCATGATATACATCTCATTTGGACTCCGGATGCGTCCAGTCATCATTGACCAGAAGTTTGCCCCGGCATACGAATCAATTGCTGCCATAGACGAGGTTCAGGACGAGAACCCCTGGTATTACGACATTTGGAATTTCTTGGAGAAGGAAGCATATCCGCCAGGGGTAAATGCCAAGGATAAAAGGGCAATCAGAAGAATGGTCGTTCAGTTCATCATCTGCGGGGGTAAGCTGTATAAGAGAGGTCATCTGGGAATGCATAAGCTATGTGTAGAAGCTGAAGAATCGAAATGCCTAATGGAGGCCATCCATGGAGGAGAATGTGGAGCACATATGAATGGGGTAATGCTAGCGCGGAAGATCCTCAGACAAGGTTACTATTGGTCCAACATGGAGGAGGATTGTATCAGCTTTGTTCGGCGATGCCACAAGTGTCAGATCTATGCAAACCGCATGAATATTCCACCGTCGAAGCTGTACAACATAACTTCGCCATGGCCATTTTCAGTTTGGGGAATCGATGTGATCGGGGCTGTTACTCCAAAGGGGTCGAATGGGCATGAGTTCATCCTGGTCGCGATAGATTATTTCACGAAGTGGGTTGAAGCCCAATCCTATGCGGTGTTGAAGGCTTCACATGTTGCGAAGTTCATCAGAAACAACATCATCTGTTGCTATGGGGTCCCAAACGAGATTATTTTAGATAATGGTTCCCACTTCAAGAAGGAAGTGATTGACTTGTTGGAGAAGTACAACGTGGCTTTTCATAAGTCGTCCACATATCGGCCGCAAACCAATGGAGCAGTTGAGGCTGCCAACAAGAACATCAAACACATACTGCAGAAGATGGTGGAAACCTACCGGGATTGGCCAGATAAGCTGTCGTTTGCTCTGTGGGGCTACCGAACTTCAATTAGAACTTCTACTGGGGCGACTCCGTATTCGTTGGTTTACGGGATGGAGGCCGTTCTGCCTATTGAAATTGAGGTTCCGTCTTTGCGAGTACTGGCCGAGTGTCAGATAGCCGAAGCAGATTGACAACAGAGTAGATTTGAGAAACTCATTCTCTTTGATGAGAAAAGACTGAAAGCACTGTACCATGTTCAAGGTTATCAGCGCATAATTGCCCGAGCTTTCAACAAGAAAGTTAAGTCCAGGAATCTAAAGGAAGGAGATTTGGTGCTCAAGGACAACCAAGCTCCCATTTACGGCCCTAGGGGTAAGTTCAGACCTAATTGGACTGGCCCCTACATCATCAAGTCAATTTGGTCAGGTGGAGCTGTGGTTCTGATGGACTTGGATGGCCTAGAGTTCTCACAACCGATCAATATGGACAAGTTGAAGAAATATTACCCCTGAGAGGCTCGCCAGGCCGAAAACCCGAAAGGGCGACCTAGGCAAAAGTTAGAGCGTGAAAATTTGAAATTATAAAAACTGAGCTCGCAAGGTTGAAAACCCGCAAAGGGCGGCCGTGGCAAAAGTTAGAGCGTAAAAGGAGAGTGAAAATACTCGAGTGAACCCAAGCCTGAACTACGTAAGGCTTGATTCCCATCTTTGGGATACGTAGGCAACTTCGTCCTGAAGTTCAGCCATAAACTTTTCCCCGATCAACTTTGTCCATTTGATCATCTCGGTCATCTTTGTCTATTCAGCATTCAAGGGTTCGTTTGTGATCTCTGGTACAGTGCTACTCAGACTAGGGGCAACTTTCCAGTTGCCGGGGATCCGGGGTTGTGCACCTTAGTGACAGATCTTAGGCATGTTCAGTTTTTGATCCATACTGAAAATGGTTTTGAAAAGTTTTGATAAAAGTTGACTTTGTTCAAATTAATCTTTTTACAACTTAGACCATTTCTAGACCAAAGCGGAAAATTTTCAGTACCCACAACCTTCAATTTCATTGATTTCAATACAGAGTTCTCCTGCTCTTGCATACAAATTGAAGTTGCTTTTTATTACATTCATAAAGAAAACTTGAAAGTACTAATAAAGCAATAAATCCGGGGCATGGATAAATCAAGTGTTCCTGCGCCCCCTCCCAGAGCTGGTTGAAGCCTCTGATGCCAAGCTAGGCCCAATCTGTGCCTCTTCATTGAGCCAATCTATGCACTCATCAGACAAAGTGCAACTGAAAGTGGGAGCGGGGGCCAGGAGCTCTCTAGTCCTCCATACTGTCATGTACCGAGCAAGCTGCGCACCTCGGACTGGGAATGCAGCTGGGTACTCTATTCCCTCTGGCGGGCAAACCTGATCATGGCCAAACTGGCGCTGGAACCGGAACGGGAAGTAGAACACACAGTGAGTCAAGCCAATCAACTGAACCCCAGTCTACCGGGACATGTTGTAACTCATTGTTGGTAGGTTGAGCCAAGGACAACGCCAAGCAATGTGATCTGCAGACAAGCTGCACATCCAATCGAACCACCATCCCTCATCAAGGGCATCGACTAGGCATTGCCGGAAGAAGTAGCCACGAGCTGAGTATGCTGGGCAAGATTCCACAACCTGCAACTTATCCATCAACCACACCTGGGAAGGGACGAAAAATGAGAGAATAAAGAATAGAGAGATGTACGATGAGAGAAAAGTGAGCAAAGGGTTTTGTGAGAAAAATCGAACCTGAGGGCCGAGTGATGTGAGCAATACATATGTGAGATTGGGTGGGAAACATTACCTGCAGCAGTAGTGGACTCCCTGCAAATCTGGTCGTCTCTCGGTGATAAAAGGCATCCAAGCCCATCAATGTTTCGACCAGAGTCATGGCAATGCAGCTCTTGCCCTCCTTTAAGCCTTGAGCAACCTCGACTAGCCGGACACTAGATCCTCTAGAGCCTGAGGCAAACAAGAAATGAGATAGCATGCACAAACAAAGGGCATGTTGCCCAAAACCTTGCCAATAATGGTCACCACGGTCACCGGCATCAGAAAAACGGCAAATCAAAATCGGAACATCCAGCATTCCGTCACAAATTAAAGATCGAGCATCGTGCATTGTGAGCCCACATATTTGCCCTAAGGCTTGGGCATGGCCAAAGCGAAGCTGAGGCAAGACTTCTTCGTTGCTCTCAGATTCCATCAAAGCTTGGAAATCTTCGAAGGTAGGACATACCTCTTGCCCGCTAAAGCTAAAGACATGTGTTACCGGATTCCAAAACCTTGTCGCGGCATGGAGAAACGGAAAGTGCAGCGGAGTACGACTTAGAGTGAATAGTGCGTTTATATCGAAGCCTCGGAAATTCAACTTTTCCGAGCCGTCCAAGTTGGCAATCCAAGCTGTGAGATTCTGGGCAAGAAACTCTTCCATTTGGAGCAAATCAGTGTTGGATTGAGAAAAACTACGAAGCTGAGGCTTTTTGTAGGGGATAAGGTGTGAGTGGAGGACAGATGTCAACATTCTGGTGGTTTTTGTAGGGGATAAGGTGTGAGTGGAGGACAGATGTCAACATTCTGGTGGTTTTTGTAGGGGATAAGGTATGAGTGGAGGACAGATGTCAACTTTTGGTCGACTGGTCAAATCTGTTGGCCGATGGCCATTTCTCGAGGCCGGTGTCTTTTCCTTATGGCTGAAGGTCTTCCCTCTTGCTCCATCAGCTGTTTAGAAGTTGAACATGCTGAGAACTTGTGGTTGGTACCATTTCCAGTGCCGTCCGGCAATAATTTTGCGGAGTCACGCCCATTTGCTTATCGAATTGTACTCGTACTTGGTTAGCTTATCGAGTTTTGTTTTGCTTATCGAGTTGTACTCGCGCTTGGTTAGCTTATCGAGTTTCTTTGTTTTGCTTATCGAGTTGTTAGTCGGTTCACTACCTGATTATTACGAGGCAAACGCTTGATTTTCAAACAAAGTTCAAATTCATTCACATTGTTATGTGATGCCATGCGATGCGATGCATGAAAAGTGCAAATGTAATACCTTTTTCGTGGACAAAATAGCTGTTTCATTTCCATCATATCTTTGGCAAAAAAATATACGGTTTCGAAAACCTGCCTGAGGCAGTGCAATGTGCTTAAACTACCAGTAAAAAGGAAAGTAAAGCAAAAAGGAGAGCAGGGCCGCAGAGTATCGGGTTTGATACCGGTAACCTCCCTTTGGATCAATGTATCTCCCGCGCCCTTGGTCGGGTCAATTATCTGGTTTGGCAACTTCATTACTCGAGACAGTGCAAGAAAGCGCACTTCTGAACATTAGTAGACCTTCGAGTTGACCTCAAGCCGTGTCTTCTATGAGCGATGCTCGATGCGTGCAAGGAGCATCCCTTCCCGTATCCTTTTTGTATCTTGCAAATTTCACAAATTGCTTCAATCATGTCATATTACGTTGTTTCGTTTTAGAGCACGCTCGTTGCGCGTCTCGCGTCAAAGTGATGCCTCATCCCCTGCAGGTTGCATCTCAACATCATAAATAGCATGTCTTTACCATGTTTCAGTTGAATATACCCATTTTTCGCATTTCTATACACATTGTATGCGTTGTCGCGTTATGCTTTACTTACATGTGTTCAAGTTCCTTTTTATACACATTGTATGCGTTGTCGCGTTATGCTTTACTTACATGTGTTCAAGTTCCGTTTTTATACACATTGCATGTGCTGTCACGTTATGCTTTACTTACATGTGTTCAAGTTCCTTTCTATACACATTGCATGCGTTGTCGCATTATGCTTTACTTACATGTGTTCAAGTTCCTTTTTATACACATTGCATGCGTTGTGGCGTTATGCTTTACTTACATGTGTTCAAGTTCCTTTCTATACACATTGCATGCGTTGTCGCGTTATGCTTTACTTACATGTGTTCAAGTCCCTTTTTATACACATTGCATGCGTTGTCGCGTTATGCTTTACTTACATGTGTTCAAGTTCCTTTCTATACACATTGCATGCGTTGTCGCGTTATGCTTTACTTACATGTGTTCAAGTTCTGTTTTTATGCACATTGCATGCGTTGTCGTGTATTGCTTTACTCACATGTGTTCAAGTCCCTAATATTACACATTGCGCACGTCGTCACGTGTTCTTTACTTACATGTGTTTGTGCCTCCATAGCATTGTTATGCTTGCCCCGAGTCGCATTGTTATGCTTCTCACTCGGTTTGCGTCGTCACGCACTTTCAATTGTATTGATATGCATACTGCTAACAATATTGTACATGTTAAGTTTTCTTTCTCTTACAGGCACGATATTGTATGTATGGTTCATTTGAGGCTGGAGCGACCAGACGAACCGCACAGGTATTGTATTCTCTGTGTGAAACGCGTTAAGAATTGAATAATTCTCTTGCATCCTTTCTGCATTGTAATGTAGTTGGATTTATGTTAGATTGCTTAAAACTGTTACGTTGTTATGCTTCGTTACAGCTTTCTTTGCTTGATCGTGAGTTATGTTAGGCTTCTTGCATTGTCAGTTGCATTTTGCCCCCGCCTTCGGGCGCATATCTTTATCTGTAGCTTGTATGCTTTGTCTAAGTCTTCGGCCTTGTCAAAAATGGGTCGTCTCTGGACCATGACATTCACTCCCGTCATTGTTATGACTTTCGAGTTCTGTCAAAGAGGGGCAACTGTAGGCACCCCATTTTTGACCGTCCTCAAGACTTGGACGTCATCGTTTGAACACTCGATGATCATCCATGTTCATTCGTTTTGAGTTCCCAGAGGCCTCGAGCGAGCGCCCTGCCTCAGGATCTCTTAACTTGTTTGTTTTGTGCTTGGTTGGACCAAACACTTGTTGGTTTTTGCTTTGGAGGGTAGAGAGTGGCTTGTCTGCCATTCCCTAAACCTACCGGCCGTGGCTTAAGGCCACCGGCCCTGGTTTCTTGCCACCGGCCATAGACGGTCGGTCGGTCGACACCATTGATGGACAGTCGGTCGGCACCATTGATGGACGGTCGGTCGACACTGTTGACGGTCGATCGCACCATTGACGGTCGGTCGACACCATTTGATGGTCGGTCGGTTGCGGTCGGTCGGTCGGCACCATTGATGGACGGTCGGTCGCGCCGTTGACGATCGGTCGACACCATTTGATGGTCGGTCGGTTGCGGTCGGTCGGTCGGCACCATTGATGAACGGTCGGTCGCACCGTTGACGATCGGTCGGCACCATTTGATGGTCGGTCAGTCGGTCGGCACCATTGATGGTCGGTCGGCCATCTTTGTTGGCCGATTGGCCTCTTTTTTTTTTTTTTTGTTGGCTGAACCCTCGGTTTTAGCTTCTTGAGGAAGCTTGAACCTTTTGAACCTTTGTTTTAGCTTCTCGAGGAAGCTTGAACCTTTTGCTCTAGCTTCTCCAAGAAGCTTGAACCTTTTGCTCTAGCTTCTCCAAGAAGCTTGACCCTTTTGCTTAAGCTTCTTT
Source organism: Camellia sinensis (assembly GCF_055761805.1). NCBI lineage: Eukaryota > Viridiplantae > Streptophyta > Magnoliopsida > Ericales > Theaceae > Camellia > Camellia sinensis. Next base: position 119,198,387 of record NC_138971.1, on the reverse strand, counting down.
GAGAAGCTTTGACACTTTCTTGAGGCTTCTCCAAGAAGCCTTGGCTCTCTTCCTCTATAAAAATGAACCCTCCTCTCCATTTGTAAGGGTTAGAAAAACATTTGGCTGGAGCATTTGCATACACCTCTCCATATCTCTACATTCCAAGCTCCATAGACCCTTATTCTTGGCCATTTACACTACACCTCATAGCCTACCACCTCCACCATCCATCCAAGCATCTTGGAGCTGATTTTCAGAAGTTGAAGAACTCCTTCCTTGGTCTAGAAGCTGCTGGAGTCATTGTCTACAAGGGTGAGTCTCTATTTCCCCATTTTTTGCATTATTTTGCTCCATTGATTAGCTTTATTTGAAAGCATTTTTGGACTTTGTCATAAACTGAAAAGTGTCTTCTTTTGAGCTCCACTTGGAGTTTTATTAAGGACACTTTTTTGTTTGAGGCCATCTACCTCCTTGTATGCTCTATCCCTCTTTGTAGGCTTATTTTGCATCATACCTTAGCCCTACTTGTGAGCATTTTTGAGATTTTCCATAAACTAGAAAAAGTCTGTTTTTGACCTCCTCTTTAAGTTTGATTGAGGTCATTTTTCTGTTTGGAGTCATCTTCTTCCTTGCATGCTTCATTTCCTCATGCTTTGAGCCATGCATTTGAGCATTTGCATTGGCCTTGTTTTGGCCTCTTAGCCACTAAAATCCAGTGGATTTTCAGTGGCTTTGATGTGTCTTTAAGCTCCAAAATCATAGAGGGGTGACCCTCTCACCCCTCATTCTCTTTACTAGCTTTGTTGGCCTTCCAAAAGAGCTCCATTTTTCATGCATTGAAGTCATGTTTCAGGCCTCATTTTGTGAGTTTTAAGGTCTGCGTTAGCTCTGCCCAGAGCCCATTTTGCCATATTTTATGTCTATGATGCATGTGTAGAGCAATCCTATTCAAGGCCTTTCAAAGGGACCTTTCTTTGCATGTTTCCTAGACTGATTTTAGGGCCTTTTTGGTGAGTTTTAGGGCTTTCATAACTCATCTCCAGAGGTGGTTTTGACCTTTTATGTGTCCACCATATAGGTGTAGAGTAACCCCTTGCATGGCCTTCCAAAGGAGCTCATCATTTTTGCATACATTGATTGAGTCCCAGTCGTTATTTGGGCATATTTTGGCATGGAATACATCTGATTTTGGCTGTTTTAATGAGCTTTCTTATGCTTCATATAGTTGTAGAACAACTCATGGTTCACTAGCTTTCTTTGCATGCTTTGTGGGCCCTTGATTTTAGCACTTTTTGGCCATGTCATAAACTGATATTGTGCTTATTTTGGACTGCCCTAGCTCTGTTTTTGGGTCTCATGATTGAATGATGTTTGTTTTGCATGCTTGTAGTTCAATACCCATGCTTAACTTTGAGATTTGAGGTCCATTGCATGCATGTACTGAGGTGTGTTCATGTTTTAGGCTCATTATACATCATATTTCAGAGCTTGTATCAATGCCATATTGCCATGTTTTGTACTCCTTAAGTGTGCTTGAGAGTTGTGCATGAATGCCTTGTTTTCGAACCATTGAATAAGCTCGATCTTCTTGCATGTTAAGCCACCATTTTAGGCCATTTCCCCACTGTTTCAGACCTACCTAGGGTCTGTTTGGGGTTGGTTTTTCCTTTGATGCATTGCTTTGGGTACCTCTAGTGTAACGCACTTCACTAGTTTCGGTACTCGGGCCCCGGGCCCCCTAGCTTGCATTGTGTGACATATTTGCAAGTTTCGGGACCATATTGCATACTGTTTTAGAGCTGTAATTTATGATATTCTATGCCATATTGCATCCCTTGCCATGCTTTGGTAGAGTGGTATGTTATGCCTTAGGGTCGGTCCTTTGTATCCGTGCAAGTTTGCATGTGTTTCGGTTGTCTCATTTCCATTATAATGGCCACTGATGTGAGCATGGCTGAGGTCCACTCATGTTGGTGTAAGTCCATCGTGCATTGTGTATGCCATTTCATAGCATTGCGTATGCTAGGTTGCATGTTAGAGCATTGTGTATGCCATGTTACATCGAGCATTGTGTATGCCATTTCATAGCATTGCGTATGCTAGGTTGTATGTTAGTCGCATTGTGTATGCCATCTCATTTGCATTGTGTTTGGGATAGGAGTTAGCCCAAGCACGGGAAACGAGGGACGTTTCGTACTCCGAGTGACGGAACGTGTCTCAATTCCCGATCGCCGACACTCCGGATTACCCATGATGGAGTTTAGGCCTTGTTGTGTTTCCATGTGCATTCATTTTACATTGAGTTGTGCAATTCGACTCCTCGGCCATCATGCATCGAGATGCATGATTGGTGGCATGAGGATTGAGGTGTGCATACATATGTGAAAATACTTTGCCATGCCCCTTTCTTGCTCTCTGTTGCAGCAAATCAAAAATCAGCAGCCTTCTAGAGCTTCGCACAACATTCCGGGATTAATTGCAAACAGAGGCGAATCGGGGCATCGCAATGGATTTCCGCGCACGGCAACTCGAGCATGCATCTTTCATCATTCGGAACAGAGCTGAGGCGGTCCATGAATTTGCATACCAGTTTATTTGCTTTCCTAGTTAATTTATTAATTAATTAGGGTTTTGTAATATTTAATTACTCATTCGGATTGTAATTATTTATTCGGACTGTATTATTTATTCGGACCCTCCGAACGAGGGCACAATTGTAATAAGTGTGCGTGCGTATGATGTATGTCTTCCAACCCCACGTCTTTCTCCCTTTTATTTACCAGCTTATGATGGTTAGATTAGGGCATGTTTCAATTAGCATACAGTATGATAGCATGTTTGCATTCATTCATCTGTCTTGCATGCACCGGGCTCGGTGCATCATACTAACTGCATTTGTATTTCAATTCCAAAGTTGAATACATGTTAGCTGTAGCATCATCATATGCCATCTTAGAATAGCCGAGCCTATTGTAGTTGCATTTTCGCATATGTTGCATTAGACATTTCTGTATAGTTAGGATCATGCATGGATTTCTAACATAGCTTCTGTTTTGGCTTGGAGTACTCGGTAAGTTTTTTGTTTTTGCATCCTTGCATGTATGTGAGTGACTGCCATGATAGCATGCTTACCATGAGGCTAACTGCTTATGTGATATAACTACCTGAATGCCTGTGGGTGAAGGTTGGGTTATTTGGATTGGAACAATTCATCGATTGCAAGTTTTAAGCCCACTTGAGAGTGGCAAAATCATGTTTTCTGAGCCCACCCGAGGGTGGCAAATCCACGTCTTAGCCTACTTGCGAGTAGCACCATCAAACCGTTTTCAAAATAAACAAACATGAAATGTTTTGTTCCAATCCAGCCGACTCAGTCTATACTTGTATGTTGTGTGCATTACATAGTAAATCTAGGCTAATAACCGGAATTAAGAACGCATAATGTTTTCAAAACTAGATATCATGGTTAGTAGAGGTCGATCTTTGATCGGGCGAGCGGAGGTGCTCACGAAGTGACCTTTCCCAATCGTACCCAAATTCCCGAGCCGAGGCAACTTTGGTGATGATGGACACATGGCCTTAGGCACGAGTCAGGGTTTCCTAAATTTCCCAAGAATAAAAGATTTAGGTGTCGACTCTGTATCTGGTAAAGCAGTCCATGTTTGGCACTTCTTTCAAAAAATCTGTTTTCAAAAACCATTTGCCGGATTTGGACTCTTTGACGATTCATCGGACTTGCATTGCACTCTGCGAGATTAGATACAGGACCGTGACATTGAGTCCTGAACTGTAGTGAGCCTAATGAAAAAAATAGGATTTCCTCCCAGGACGTTCGGGGACGTCTACATACACAAGAAACAAAAACTACTCGGGCTCCCGTTTCATGCGTCTCGAGATAAAACACGCCCAGGGCCACGCGTCACGCGTTCTGAGATACAAGAAAAATTGCTCAGGCTCGCACTTCACGCGTCCCGAGATGAAACACGCCCAAAGTCGTGTTTCACGCGTCCTGAGATACGAGAAAAATTTCTCGGGCTCACGCTTCACGCGTCCCGAGATAAAACATGCCCAAGGCCTCGTGTCATGCGTCCTGAGATACTAGAAAAACTGCTCAGGCTTTCGCATCATGCGTGTCGAGATAAAACACGCCTAAGGTCGCGTGTCACGCGTCCTAAGATACAAGAAAAACCACTCGGGCTCGCGCTTCACGCATCTCGAGATAAAACACGCCCAAGGTCGCATGTCACGCGTCCTGAGATACAACAGAGAGGTGTGCGATCGATGCACAAAAGGAACAAGTGTGATAGATACACAAAGGAACCAGTCAATTCAGTAACAACGCATATTTTATGCAAGATGGACAACCGATGTGTGACGTTAATTGAAAGCATGTTCTATGCAATAAACAAAAGCATATTCTATGCACGAAATGAGGGCATATTCTATGCGAAATACTTGACAGCGTGTTCTATGCAAGAAACATAACTAATGCAAGACACGCGTGCAACATGCAAGCATATGTGAAATGCATATTCTATGAGCAAATCTAAGCAAAATTGACAGCATGTTCTATGCATGAATTATAAATGATGCAAAACATGCATGCAACATATATATATATGTGAAATGCATATTCTATGCAATGAAAGAGAGCAAAGGCATAAAATAAATAAAAACGACATTTGATGATGCCTTCCAATTTACTTCTGAGAGGAATTGCAATATGTTCAAAAGGATATACCTCGTTCACGTTGACAAGGGATGAACATCATGCACCAAAACACAGTTTTGAGCTCTCTTAGAAACAATCTGAACCCAACAATGAACCTTCCTTACACTTATTGGGAAACAAATACACAAAACAGCATCAAGACACAGAGGAAGGCCATCGGCCACTTGCTGGCCACAAGAGGAGGTTGCCGGCCACTTGCTGGCCATCAAAAAGCCTTGCCGGCCACGAATATGGCCTGCCTTCCACCTTCCGGCCACCGATGGCAGTTCGGGGTTTTTTGGTCTTTTCGTGCATGAGTCTTTAAGTATAAGCCTCAAGGCTTCATTTCCTCACAACCCTAGGTCTGAAATCCTTCTCTTTCTCTCTCTAGACACTTTCCCTCTCTATATCCGAGCCTTTACGCGCTTTCCAATGCCCCACGCGAACTTTATTCGTTAATCCCTCTTAGTTCTCTTCCTTTTGAACCGATCAAAATTTGTCTTCGACGCTTTTTTCCTCATTTTCACCCTTCTAGGCTTGTTCTCCTCCAGTTTTTCTCAAGTTTTGCAAACTTTTCTGGGCTTTGACTTTTTCTCCCATTTTCTCTCTCCTAGGGTTGACTTTTTCCAAGTTTACCCTATTTTCTCCATTTTTCTTCACTTTTCACCTACTTTTCACCCATATTCCAGATGGCAGATGAGATTCCACATGATGGGGCCCCTCCAGAGATTCCCCCTCGTATTTTTACCTATTGCTGAGGTAGAGGAGACGGTCATTGTCGAGACTGGCAAGGCAGCTGAGGGCATTGAAGCTGACCTCGAGGCAGAGTTTGAGCTTAAGCTTGAGCCAGAGCTGCTACCATTGAGGGTACAGCCTCTTAATCCAGCAAGATATCATCCTCGAATGCATATCTTGCCGCCCGGAGGCATTAGGCGATTTAGCGACTTTGCTCGCTGTGTACCAGAAGACCTCCTACTGAGGGAGCCGGCCTCCCACCTTTCATCCAACGCCACTAAGGTATGAATTCTGTTTTCATGCATTTATACTTGTCTTTTAATTGTATTTCTTGCACTGTCTTTCATCTGACTGTACTTTCATCACTGTCTTATATAATTCATTTGTTCTTTGCCACAAGAAGAGTCATGTGCCTATAGGGGGTATGGAGCTACGACTGCGAGAGATTGGTACGACGAGCTCCCTGTAGGAGTCCGTGATATTGTTGACGAGACTGGCTTCAGCCTTTTCTGCTCCTGACTGACATAGGTCATTGCGAGCCGCCCTCTTCTAGGTGCGCTTGTGGATAGGTAGTGGGACATCATCAACTCCTTCACTTCTCCACTGTCGAGGAGATGACGGTGACTCCCTACGACTTTGCCATGATCACCGGCTTAGGAGTATGGGGTGATCCGATCCCTTTCGACACAGACATGGGGGAGTGGGAGGCCACCTGGATCGAGCTGTTAGGAGCACGTCCACCCTTATACCAACCAACTATGGTCAGATATAGTTGGTTCACTGAGTAGTTCCGAGGGAGCGAGCCAGAGACATTAGAGGAGATAGAGTAGTATGCTAGGGGCTTCCTCATGTTTGTCCTCAGTACCACCTTGTTTTCGAATAGGTGAAAAACCGTGGGCTTACATCTTTTTAGCGCCCTGGTGACCCTTCCCGGGGTACGCTTCTATGACTGGGGTGAAGCTAGCCTCGCCATCCTGTACAGCTACATGAGCTCTGCCTCCTGCCTAAAGGGAGATCTGATCGGAGGCTACTGGCAAGCCTGGGAAGTATGCATTTCAGTTTTCTCTTTACACTTTACATTTTCTGCTCTACATCTGTTCAACACATGTGCTTTCTATTTTGCACTTTCTGCACCTGTCCATGCTGTAAGCTCTCTGCTTTGCACTTTCTATATTTGTTCAGGCTGCATGCTTTCTATTTTGCACTTTCTACATGTGATAACCCTGGTCCGTACTATGCTAGTTAATCTTAATTATAATTGTGATTATGTGTTTAATATGATTTAGAGTGCCAATCGTATGATTATATGTGGTTTTAAATTTCTATCTGTTCACCATAGGAAAATCTGTCTAATTTCTACTTTAGAATTAAAATTGAAGGCCTTATCGGCTACAGAGACTGAAATTGACTACGCGATTTTGATTGGTGTAATTTTTAAAGCCTATGGTGAAATTTTATTGAAAACTGATTTGGAATGAAATAATTAGATTCAAAACGATTAAATTAAGTATCATTACTCAACCTTAATCAATTTGATTAAGGCATATATATATATAGGCCCCATTTACTCTTATTTCATTTTGTTTTGAGCTCAAATTGGAAGTTACACTCTAGAGAGAGAGAGGGGGGCCGATTATAGAGTGAGAAAGATGGAGAATTGTGCATTTTGGCTCTAAGTTTATGAATTTGAAAGCTACACCCAAGAATTGACTATAGTTGTGAGGATTGAAGCTTCTAGGTGGGTAATTGAGCATAGATTCATGAATTTGAGCTTGTGATTTTGTGAATCCAAAGTTAAGAGGTGATCAAGAACATAAATTGAGTTGGTTTTGATGAATTAGAGGTCTATATACACATGCATGTAAGAATTGCCATGAATTTGTATGTTTGAGCATGAAATACACGATCCATGTTGAATTTTGATTGAAGTTCATACTTTTGATCACCTCTTCATCAGTTAAATTGAAAATGGAAGTTATGTCTCATATGCATGTACAATTCATAGGAGTATGAGTTTTGAATACATGAATTTGTTATGTTGGAAATAAGTTTGGTGTAATTTGGAGCTTGTATGTAATTAATTCATGAGATTTTAACTTCATAATGTGATAAATTTGGTGTTGTATCATGTTAGTCGATATATATGTGAGCTATGGACCATAATATGCAAGTTACATTAGTTTGAATGCAAGTTTGAATCTCAAGATGGTTGCTGGAAAACCCAGAACTTGGCATGTTCGCTCGAGCGGGGTAATGGTCGCTCGAGCGTGAAATGCTAGCTCCCAGCAGTTTTACAGACATTGTTGTCCGCTCGAGCGGGGAGAATCACGCTCAAGTGTCCAAGGCACATGTTTAACCTTCAGCTCGAGCGTCCGAAGTCGCGCTCAAGCGTGAATATAAGGCAACCAGTACTTTTGCAGACCATGGAGGTTCGCTCGAGCAGCGGAACCCACACTCGAACGGGGGCCGCTGTTTCAGAAATTTTGTAAAGGTGTTCTATGTTTCATTTTTCGTTCTCTTTCACTTCCAAGCACTCTTAGGCATGTATTGAACATTATGAACAAATTGAAAGAATAAGAAAGAAGCCTAAGAGGGATGTATAGATTAAGAGCGGATTGAATCAATTATGACCCATATGTCTTATGTAATGTGTAGGGCCGAGCTCTAGGGCAAATCCACCGGCAGAACACTGTGAGTAATATCTTAGTAAAGATATTTGAAGTATGTTATTTGTCCAATTGCTTATTTCCATATCAGTCTTATAAGTTTGTTAAACAGAATTGTGGACAAATATTTGTTATGCCATATGATTGAGCCAAAGGCCGTTGGACATCAATGATTTGGGCTTAAGGCCATTTGTTAAGGAGCGAAGTGGGCCTGAGGTCGTTTGATATGTTCGGGCTTGAATCACCTAATGTACTAAATAATGCACTAAATAGAATTCTAAATGGGCCCAAGGCCGTTTGATATATGTGAATCTCATTCGTGTACCTTCTTTATTTGATATTATTCACTGGGCTTTTGCTTACACTCATTCATGTGTATCTAGGTGAGCCAAGAGATGTCCAAACCTAGCCTCGGTGATATATGCGGAAAATAGTCAAGGTTTTGAAAAGTCAGCCCAAGCGTCTCACGCACGAGACTCGTCTTCGCCTCTTTTGTTCTTTTGTTATAATTTTGCTACGATGGCAAAAACGTTGGATCACCTTTGTATATAAACTTTGGGTTTGACTAACTTGGACTTGAATGATCCTGTATGTACAGAACTTTGTGTTATTATTCCTTTGATGCGAGTTATTAATATAAATCTATATATATGGATTGTTATGATGTGCCATGTAAGCACAGCTCTATGGACAAAAGTTTTAAATTTGTTTCCGTTTTGGCCCCTTAACTCTGTTCAAAAACGTTCTAATTGGTTAGAGGTCGTAGATAATCTCCTGATTACTAGCCGGTTATGACCTTAATCCATGGGGGCGGGTTCGAGTCATGACACTACATCTGTTCATACATTGTTGATTACATATCACTTCATTTTCTTTACAGCTATGGGTTCATGCTTATTTCCCAGCTCTTGCCCCAAAGCCCATAAAGGAGCTTCCCCTGATGGTCCCTTACTCGAGGCGACATGATGGCCGATGTCAACGTAGAAGCCGCGAGTCTTTCGCATTCTTCCGTCATTATTTTGACACAGTGGCCGCCCACGAGGTAACTCGAAACACAGTCATTTTTGCTTTACAACTATTCTGATTCACACTTTAGCAACTGACAGCAACTAACAATCTGTACACTCTCTGTTTGCAGATCGCATGACAGCCTTGGGCCATGATGCCGGCTGGGGTACGGGGACCAGTACGCAGGGGACCGGGGCTACTTCTCATTTTCATATCCTACTTGAGGGCCCAGTTTGTCAGGCCTGGTTCTTGAGTAAGCGATTCGTCCGCCAGACCGTGGGCTTGCCGGATCCAGTTGTTCCGATGCCATCTCCAAAGTCCATGAGGACAACAAACAACTTATCTGTTGATGCAATCACTCAGTTCATGGTGGGCTTGGATGCTGATTACTTTAGAGCAGAGGACGACTACGCGACCTCTATTTAGACCCACCTCATGTCACTTCTGACAGGAGCTCGCCAAGGCGAGAAGACGAGGGCTCCTGCGGCGAGAGAGGCGGCTAGGGCGACTGTGATAACACAACCCGTACTATGCTTAATTATATATGTGATTATGTGTTTGATATGAATTTACAGTTTAAGTATGGAAAATATGTGAATTTGGAAAAATATCTATTGAAAGTAGGAATATCTATTGCAATTGGAACTTTGAACTAAAATTGGGAGCCATAGAGGCGCGGTAAACAAAAACCGACTTCATATCTATGATTAGCAAGATTTTTAGAGCCTTTAGTGAGATTTTGAAAAAATACAATTCATAATGATTAAATTGGAATTTTTAAAGCTAAGTCACGTATATGTTGGCCTCTTGTGTTCCTTATTGTGTTTGAGAGCTCTATAATGTGAGTTAGAGAGAGAGAGAGGAAGAAGAGGAAGCTAGGGATTTGAAAGAAATCAAGGGGCAAACCATAGATTTGAACTAAGGTATGGAAAATCGCTCACAAACTTTTATTCTAACTCATCTTTGTCAAGAAATCAAGAAGAGATTAGGGGTTTGAGCTAGGGTTTTGAGTTGTATAGTGGTTTGAGCTCAAGCCATGAGATTGAACCCTAATCTCTCCATCTTTGTTGATTTAAGTCCACTTTTGTGATTGACCCATGAAACAAACCTTAGATGATCTATGGAAACAAGTTTTGTTGTAAGATTATTCATGGTTTATATACTTTGAATTTGTTTATGTAATGAATGAATATGGGAAAAAGATGAGACCATGGAATTGTTGTTGACGCAAGATTGGTATGTTTAATGTAGAATTACACATGTATCACGCTTAGATATCATGTTTTTGAATTTTTTTTGCATGAATTTGAGCATGGAAATGAGTTGGAAGGTTTGACATTTTTTGGCCATTTTCGAACTGTCTGAGTTTGCCCAGACCGCACAAGCGGCCACGGGCACTGCACGAGCAGAACATGAAGAAAAAAAGAAGTTTTGATTCTACTCCTTGGATGCTCAAGCGGCCGGTTTTTCAGCTTGAGCGGATTTGGGCCGCACGAGCGATGAAGACTTCCGCTCGTGCAGAACCCCTATTTTAGCTCAACTTCAAAAAGGCATATCTCCTTCATCCAGACTCCGTTTTAAGCAATTCTTGAGCCTAAATTCAAGCCCTCGAAGTCTATTTTCTAATGTTGTGGTCTCACACCCAAATTCTAAGTACACAAATAGATATGCTCAAATTAGTGAAGGCTACTTATTTTCTTTTAACTGTTTCATGCCAATTCCTATCCTAACTTAGTTTCCTTTCGCTTCTTGCTATTTCCTTAAATCTTAAATAAGTAAACATGATATGTTCAATGAAAAACATATGAAATTATTATAGGGAACATTAATTTAAGTCATGAGCATTTAGGGTCGTTTAAGGTACATCTTTGGAACATGCTTTGTACGCGGTTCACATGTAGAGAAGTTTAGCATTGAACACTTAAGAGAAATTAAAAAAAAGTGCACAAATTGAAAAAAAAATGATTTATCAGATGTGTATGTGACATGTTTTGTGTAGGTCGAGTGTCGGAGGTAACGCCGCAAGACCAAACGCACTGTGAGTTGTAATTTAGTACACTTATACTCTTTGTTGCGTATCTGGAACCATGAATGGTGATTGGTGCCAACATTATGAATTGGTTGGAAATGATGAAACTTCATTGATATTATATGACATGTGTTAAATAATTGGGCCCAAGGCCGCTTGTTAAATAATTAGGCATTAGGCCGCTTGTTAAATAATTGGGCCCGAGGCCGCTTGATAAATAATTGGGCCCATGGCCACTTGATATATGATTGGGCCCAAGGGCGCTTGTTATATGCTTGGGCCTGAGGCCGCTTGGTTTATATGATTATGGATATTGAGAGAACCTTATGATCATCTACTTACACTATTTTACTGCATTTTTACTCATTGAGCTTCGCTTACCCAATTTTATGTATGCACATGTAGGTGATTAGCAGTATGGAGCACATCCCTGGAGTTAGCTTCAGGAGCCTTTTGTGACCTAATTGAGTCATGCCTCCGAGGTGGAGTTTTGTCTTGGCTCACACCACACTTTGACCCTATTATTTTTTGCTTTCATGGTCTTGGGTTGTAAACATTATGTACGATTTTTTTTTTCTCTGGCTCTTATATTTTTGATGGGCATGTATATGTGTTATTATGTTACGTGGTTAACTCTATGATTTTGCTCATGGTTGGAACAACTCAATGGACTTCTCTTTATTATATGCTTCCGTTTATGGCCCCATTAGCATAAATATTATGTATTATCGTTTGAGGCCTTCGGTAATCTACTGATTACTGGCCGGTTATGACTCAAACTTTTAAGGGCGGGTTCGGGTCATGACAGCGACCAGGGCCCATGCTAGAGGGGCTCCCCTTGAGGAGCAGAGCACCCGTTGGCTAGAGCTTCCCACCACACTCACATGCTAGCGGTATACTGGGGCTGCTTACCAGATCCCGATTGAGCCTGCATAGACTGTGCACGAGCTTGTAGGAGTTCGAGGTTCATCCCAGGTATGGACCACACTTTACGATTTGCACCCCACACTTCATTTTAGATATGTTTATTGCGAACACTAATCATTCAAATGCATTTGCAGGCATCCATAAAGTACACGAGGAGTTGTCTTAAGCTGATAGCTTCCTTAATGGGCATGGTGCAGAGGAGGGAGACACTGCTTGGCCTCCACGGTATGCAGGTAATTTTCTTCAGGTTACACTTCATGCCATCATATTTCCACTGATATACTGGTATTTCAATTGTAGTCTTTCCCAAACTGCACTAATACACTGCATTGGCGTATTGCATTCACACACTGTACTCATACTGTATCTGATTTCTGCATACCGCTTATTCTGCACACTATGCTTATATCTGATACACACACTGTAACTGATATGTTGACAATTGTCCTTTTCAAATCCCACTTGTACCGATGGCTTTGGCGGCAGCACCAGCACCAGCACCGGTAGTAGCTCCTCCAGCAGCAGGGAGGAGAGGAAAAAATAAGGGCACCCGAGCTTAGAGCAGTCCTCTAGAGCCCATCTTGAGCGATGACGATGCTGAGACGAGTGACTCTGAGAAGACTTGTACCTCTTGGGCCTGAGGCGACTGGTGCCAATTTTTTTGTACTTTTGCTTAGTTTCTTTGAAAACTTGTACTTTCCTTTTGTAAAAAACCATGATCGGAATAAAACCTCACAGTTTTTATAAAAAGTGTTGTTTTTGCATCATGAGCACCATATTTGCATAAAATGGACATGGAATTGAAGTTGCCAACGAAAACTGAACACTTGATTGAAACAACATTCTTAATCGGGTAATGAGTTGACCAACAACCAAAATACAAAATACGACTCGATAAACAAAACAAAAACAACTTAAATACAAATAAACAAACTTGTTAAAACCAAAAAGACTCAAAAAAACGCTTTAAAAGACACAAAGATCAAAACAAAACATATGCTTCTAGCACTGCTCAGAACACTTATGAATGGCATGCCTGAAAAGAAGGCTGCCGGCCAAAGATAGAGCTTGTCGGCCATAGAGATTGGCATCCCAGCCACCAAAGTAGGTTGCTGGCCACAAATGTGAAAATTGCCAGATTATGGCTTCCACTCACAGCCTTATCTTCTACAAAAGGTCCAGCTCCGTGATTTCTCTTCAGAACCTCATTTCAACTGTAATTTCTTCCACAAATGGAGCCATTTTTTGCCGAAAAGATCTTGGATTGGATATCGACTTTAGACAGCACGGAAACGGTAAATTTTCAGGGTTTCGGCATAAATGCACTTTTTCTGTTGAGCCGAACTCCACTTTGTTTTTCATTCCTCCATGTTGCGGCCTGATGCTAGGACCCAATTACACACGTCTTTGGCTTCAAGGGACAAGAAATATACCCGACAATTGAAGAATTTCAGGCACTAATGGAATCCCGACGCGATGAGGAAATCATGCCTCAGCCCCGTTTTGGCCACGCCCAAGCTTTGGGACGGATGTGTGGGCTTACTTTGCACGAGGCTCTATTTTTGGCCCATAACAGAGAGCTGGACATGCCTAGCTCGATTCATCAATTTTCCGACATCGGTGACAAAAGCGACCTTCTCTAGCGAGGTTTTCGGCAATATGCCCTCTGCTTATGCGTGTTTACTCATTTCCTTCTTGCCCCTAGTTTTGGCTGGTCCAGCATTCGGTTGATTGATGTGGCCCAAGGTTTGAAAAAGGCAAGAGTTGCAATGGCTTGGTGCTAGTCGAGACCTTGATGGGCTTAGACGCCTTTCATCAGCGAGAGACTACAAAATTCACGGGGAGCCCACTACTTCTTCAGGTATTATTTCCCATCATTTCTCATATGTGTTTCTCATATCACTTGGTACTCATGCTCTATTTTTCTCTCAAAACCCTTTTCTCATTTTTCTCTCAACATACATCTCTCTATTCTTTAATCTCTTTTTTCTTTTATCCCTCCCCCGGTGTGACTTATAAATAAGCTGAAGGAAGTGGACTCTTGGCCTGAGTACTTAGCTCGAGGCTATTTTTTTTGCCACCGACTAGTGGATTTCCTGAATGAAGGATGGTGGTGCAACTGGATGTGCAATAGGTCTGCTGCTGACATAACCTGGCGTTGCCCCTGGCTTAATCTGACCGAGATTAGTTACAGCATGGCTCGGTAACCCGACATACTGTTGATCAGCCTTACACATTGTGTGTTTTACTTCCCTTTTCGGTTCAGACGTCAGTTTAGGCATGATCAAACCTGCCTAGAGTACCCAGTTTCATTCCCCATCCGTGGTTCACACTTGGCTAGGTACCTCACTGCTTGGAGGATGAGAGAGCTTCTCACCCTTGCCCTTAGTTTCAATTTTACCCTTTCTGGTGAATGCTTGGCTTGGCTCGAGGATGAGGCACAAACCGGGCCCACTTTGGCTTCAAAAGCTTCCACAAGTATGAGCAAAGGACGCGGGAGCACCTGACTCACATATGTCCCTAGTTTATTGCTTTGACCTTTCTTTTTAAGTTTTTTGAATCTAATAAAAGTAACTTTGATTTGTATTAGAGAGTTAGAGAACTTTTATGTTGAAATCAATGAAATTAAAGTTGTGAGCACTAAAAAATTTCCTTTTGGTCCAAAAATGGTCTAAGTTGTAAAACGTAAAATTTGAACAAAATTAACTTTTATTAAAACTTTTCAAAACCATTTTCGAAAAAGATCACCACCTCTCACGCATGGAATCAATCCTCAAGATGTACATCCTCGAATCAAAGATCAGAAATGCCCTTGATTGAATAACACTACTCTGCATTGTAACCAGCTCTTCTCTCAGAATAAAGATCACAACCAAACTCCCAAGTAAAGGATAGACAAAAATGACCTGATCAAACACATGGACAGGACAGTTGAGTTGGAAGTGATTACGGCCGTACTTCAAGATGAAGTTGCCTACATATCCCAAAGATGGGAATCAAGCCTTACGTAGTTCGATTCAGGTTCACTCAAGTATTTACTCTCTCCTTTTGCGCTCTAACTTTTGCCAAAGTCGTCCTTTAGGGTTTTCAACCTTACGAGCTCAGTTTTTCTTTGTTTCTAATTTTTCATGCTCTAACTTTTGTCTAGGTCGCCCTTTCGGGTTTTCGGCCTAGTGAGCCTCTCAGGGATAGTATTTCTTTAACTTGTCTATGCTGATCGGTTGTGAAAATTCCAAGCCATCTAAGTCTATGAGAATAACAGCTCCACCAGACCAGATGGTTTTGATGATGTAAGGACCAATCCAATTGGGTCTGAACTTACCCCTAGGGTCATGAATGGAAGCTCGATTGTCTTTCAGCACCATATCTCCCTCTTTGAGATTCCGGGACTTAACGTTCTTGTTAAAAGCCCTAGCTATTCTGCGCTGGTAGCCCTGAATGTGACACAATGCTTTCAGCCTTCTCTCATCAAATAACATCAGCTCCTCAAATTTGCTTTGTTGTCAGTCCGCCTCTGTTATCTGACACTTAGCCATAACTCGCAGCGACGGGACTTCTATTTCAATTTGCAGAACAGTTTCCATCCTGTAGATGAGAGAATAAGGAGTTGCCCCTGTAGACGTCCGGATTGAAGTTCTATAGCCCCAGAGTGCAAATGGCAATTTATCTAGCCAGTCCATATAGGTCTTAACCATCTTCTGCAAGATATTCTTGATGTTCTTGTTGGCAGCTTCAATGGCTCTATTGGTTTGAGGCCGGTATGTAGATGACTTATGAAAAGCCACATTGTATTTCTTCAACAAGTCTATCACCTCTTTCTTGAAGTGGGAGCCATTATCTGATATGATCTTGTTTGGGACTCCGTATCGACAAATGATAGTTTCGGATGAACTTGGCCATATGCGATGCTTTCAACACTGCATAGGACTGAGCTTCCACTCACTTTGTAAAGTAATCAATTGCCACCAAGATATATTCATGCCCATTCGACCTTTTTGGTGTGACTACGTCGATGACGTCGATTCCCTAGACTGAGAAAGGCCATAGCGAAGTCATGTTGTACAGTTTTGATGGCGGGATGTTCATGTGATTAGCATGAATTTGGCATTTGTGTCATCGATGAACAAAACCAATACAATCCTCCTCCATAATGGACCAGTAGTAATCTTGCCTGAGAATCTTCCAGGCTAACATCACTCCATTTATGTGCGCTCCGCACTCTCCTCCATGGATGGCCTCCATCAGGCGCTTTGACTCCTCTTCTTCGACACATAACTTGTGCATTCCCAGATAACCTCTTTTATATAGTTTACCTCTGCAATGATAAATTGGACGGCCATTCTCCGTATTCCTCTTTTGTCCTTGGCATTTACCCCTGGTGGATAAGTCTCTTTTTCCAAGAAGTTCCAAATATCGTAGTACCAAGGGTTTTTGTCTTGCACTTCATATATTACGACGATAGTTTTATAAGCCGACATATATCTCTGCTCAATGATAATCGGACGCATCCAGGCTCCAAGTGGGATGTCTACCATAAAAGATAGAGTTACTAAAGCATCAGCAAACCTGTTGTTCTTTCTCAGTAGATGCGTGAAAGTCAGCTTTTCAAACCTAGGAATCAAAACATCCAAGGTCTGGTGATAAGCCTTCATATTTTCTTCTTTGACCTTCCAGTCTCCATTTTCTTGAGAAACAACTAAGTTCAAGTCCTTGATGACATCCAACCTTTTTGCCCCTAGTTCTAGGGTGGCTTCTAAACTAGCGATACACGCCTCATATTCTGCTTCGTTATTGGACACCTTGAATTGGAGTTTGAAGGCTAAAGGTATATGGGAGTCGTCGGGTGCTATCAGCAACACACCTATCCCATAGCCATACTGATTGGACGCTCTATCAAAGTACATCATCCAAGTCTCCTCCTTGACTTGCAGAATGGCTTCATTTGGGAACAGGTATTCCACTGCCTCATCTCCCTCAACTGGGTGATTTTCCAGGAACTCCCCTACGGCTCTTCCCTTGACTGACTTGCAGATGACATATTTGAGATCAAATTCAAAGATGAGAAGCAACCAACGAGCTAGCCTACCCGTAAGCATTGGTTTCTCAAAGAGATATTTTATGGAATCTAATCTTGAAACCAGGATTACAAAGTGAGCTAACAAGTAGTACCTCAACTTCCTTGTAGCCCATACCAAGTATAGGCAAGCTTTCTCCAACAGAGTATAGCGGGTCTCATAATCCAACATTTTCTTGCTCAAATAGTAGATGGCTTTCTCTATTGTATCCTCAGATTCTTGAGCAAGCATGCATCCCATAGTCATGTCCGTTACTGACAGGTACAAAATCAAAGGCTTTCCTAGCTCTGGCGACGACAACACAGGCAGATTTTGAATGTACTGCGTAATCTGCTCAAAGGCGAATTGACATAGATCATCCCATAAGAATTTCTTCCCTTTCTTCGGGAGACCAAAAAGTGGTTCACAAGTCAAGGTTAATTTGGAAATAAACCATCTTATGAATTGCCCTTTACCCAGAAAGCCTTGTACCTCCTTTTCAGTCCTTGGTGGTGGCATTTATAGGATGGCCTTGATTTTGGAAGGATCTACTTTGATGCCCCTATGTGTGATAAAAAAGCCCAGCATTTTTCCTGCTGTTACGCCGAAAGTACATTTTTGCGGATTCAACCTCAGTCTGTATTCTCTAATCCGTTGAAAGAATTTCTTCAAGGCGGTGTAATGGCCCTCTCTTTCTTTGGACTTGACAATCATGTCGTCCACGTACACCTCGACCTCTTTGTGGATCATGTCATGCATAATAGTGGTTGCAGCCCACTGATAGGTAGCCCTGGCATTCTTCAGCCCAAACGGCATAACTCGATAGTAGTAGGTACCCTATGACGTAGTAAATGCATTTTTCTCTCTGTCCTCGGGCGGTATCAGAATCTGGTTATACCCGAAAAACCCATCCATGAAGGATAGCAATGCATAGCCCACAGTGAAGTCCACTAACTCATTAATGTGTGGCAGAGGAAAGTCGTCCTTCGGACTGGCTCTGTTCAAATCCCGGAAGTCCACATATACCCAGATTCTACCATCCTTTTTTGGCACTGGGACGATGTTAGCCAACCAAGTCGGATATTCAGATACTAACAAGAAACCTGTCTCGATCTGCTTGGTGACCGCTTCTTTGATTTTCAACACCCAATCCTGATGGATTCTTCGCAATTTCTACTTGATAGGTCAGGCCTCAGGGTCAAGAGGGATCCGATGCTGTACAATCTCAGGATCGATTCCAAGCATGTCTTCATAGGACCACGCGAAAACATCTTTGAAATAGCGCTCGCACTCCTCCAAAGACAACGTGGACCCGATCTGGACCAGACATACATCTTTCTCAGTACTTATATTAATAGGAATGATTTCATCAGCACAGGGTTTTGCAAACCTCTCCTCCTCTCAATTAATCAAGTTTTTCAAAACCAAAGGAATTCCTTCCTCTTCATTTTCTTTAAAATTCTGAAAATCTTGGTCAATGCAATAAATAAGCGGTACAGAAAAATACTCAGAATCGATAGCACTCTCATTCATAAAGTCCAATTAGTTACAACCGACTCAAAAACGAAAGAAAAAGAGGACCTGAAGAAGACCTTGGCATCCGGGTTATCACCCTGAGGAATACCAAACTTAGACTCAGAAGAGCCGAAATCTGATTTTGGCTTCACAGACTCTGTGGAATCAGATCTAGCTCATCACCTGACTCAGAACTAAATAGGTAGCCCTCCTCCAGCTGCTAAATAAGAGATGGTGCCTCTGATGCATTCAAAATGCCACTGGATGGGTTCACACCCGGTTGGTCCTCGATCATGGAGATGGTAAGGTTATCCCCCAAGTTTTCTGAGTCAGCCGGAGGATCTGTTAGGAGACACACCAATGCTGCCCCTATTCCAAGCTCACTGTTGTCTGAGTCATTTTCCATGCTCTGTTCAGCTTCAGTACTTGCCTTAGCCTTTTCCTTGACATCACTATCTTTTAACTGCAGGACGAAGAAGATTTTGAAGCCCGAGATACGCTGCTTTGGAGGATTCATCCAGGGCTCGGGAAAGCCGCAAAAAGGGAAATCGTCTCCCTCCCGAACGAAGAGATCATTCAGCGTTCCCCGGATTGGCCTATGAATGAGCTCATAGTGTTTCTCGGCCTACTTGGCTCTAGCTCTGCCTATCATCTCTTCTCTTTTCCTGATCCAGTCCTCTTTGGTGGGTACATATCCCAGACCGAAGGCATGTGGATTATGCGACACCTTGGCCAATGTTGTGACGCCTTTCCGACCACTTCTTCTAAGCCCCATTCCTGGCAGATGCTGTAATCTATTCATGACATAGATAGATTGCACGCTGACATATATACCCTCATCAACAGCCAAGAAGGTTTGCACTACTCGGGTCTCGGCTAAAGTAAACCCTGAGAGGAATACATCCTCCGCGCCATGAGCGATCTCCAGCACTGGTGTAGTTACCTCTGGCGGGTGAATGGATGAATTCCCAAAAACAATTGCCACTCCTTTCTCGTGAGGGTACTTCAACATTTAGTGAAGGGTGGAGGAGACAACTTTCACCAGATGCAACCAGGGTCTCCCTAGCAGTAAGTTAAAGGTGGTTGGGACATCCAAGACATGGAACTCGACATCCTGCTGAGCTGGGCCTACCTAGACTCTGATTTGTATTATGCCCATGACCTCCCAGCTTGAATTATCATATGCCCAGATTACTTGGGCTCTGGGCACAAAGTCTGTCGGTCTAAGGCCTATGGCATAAGCTGTGCGAGAAGGACAGACATTAATAGCTAAACCAGTGTCTATCAACACCACTGGTACCCATTTTTCTCTGCACTCAACAAATATGTACAAGGGTTTGTTGTGAGCTGAGCCTTCCGGCGGCAATTCTTTGTTAGAAAAGGTTAGGGTTGGCCTGGCACCACCTGGGAAGACCAATCCCACGAGTTGTTTAGGGGTAATGTCAATGGACAATTTAGCTTTGTCCATTGCTGACAGTACTACCTGTCAATGCACCCAGGAGGCCATGAGAAGACCCCAAATTTAGATGTCAACTTGGATTTTCTTCAGTTGCTTCAACACTACCTCTTCTTCCAACTGTTTCTCTTTCTGTTTCTCAGCCTCTCTGTCTTTTCTAGATGCCTTAGCTTGATCTAAGTCCGGTGGCTTGAAATACAGCCCACTTTTTGTCATGTGATCTATCTCTTCCACATACCACGTGTTGTCTGGGAGGCACTCACCCTAGTCCTCGTCGGTGTGGGCCAAAAGTAAATCGACATCCTCCCACCATACACCTCCAACAGCCAACAAACAATTGTCCGGCGCCGTTTGTATTGATTTCACCTCACAGGTTTTCGCTGAAGGGTGTTAGGCCATTACAGCTTTCTAGTTGTCTTCAACCCTCTCTTGTGCAAACTGCTTCAGTGCAGCTTCCTGTTTTATATCCACAATACTCACAATGCCCAGGTCCTGAGCTGAATTTTCCACAGCGATGTTCTCCGGCAGTTTTTCCTTTTCAACGGCCGTTCCGGCCACTACAGCAATTCTTGCTCCCTTTTCCTCCGATTTTGTTTTAGTTCTTTCCTCTATGTCTGGTTCATCACTCAACCACCTAGAGTTGTCCGTTGATCCAGTCAAATCGAACCAATCAATCTGCACATCCCTTTGAATGCACGCATGTCTGAGCCCGATGCATGCAAGACAAATGTATGAATGCACGCATGCATAACATAGGGTATGCTAATTTAAATATGTCCTAATACTAACCATCGAAAGCTAGTAAATAAAAGGGAAGAAAGAAGTGGGGTTGGAAGACATACACATACTCACACACACTTATTACACAATTGCCCTCTCTCGGAGGGTCCAAAAGAATAACACAGTCCGAATAATGAATCAACTATCCTAGCTAATTAATTATTACAAACCCTCTTAATTAATTAACAAATTAATCACAAAAATAATTTAAATGTGAAGCTAAAGAGACTGTCGCAGCTCTGCCTCGGAATGCGCGAATGATGCATGCTTGACTCGTCTCGCCCAAAAACCCGTACCATGCCACTGTTGCCTCTGTTTACACTGCCCTGCTCCTCTGAAAATTTGCACAAGTCCCAAGGATACTTCTCTGAACATTGGGGAGCATCACCGACCAAGTGGGAACACCACCGGCCGAAGGGAGTGGTCATCGACCATTGGTTGAGCCACCGGTTAATTGTATTTGGTCGGTCGGCACTCCAAGTAGCCGGCCGGCTATTTCTTCCTGCAGTTGACAGCAACAGGGGGCAAGCAGTGTATGGCATGGAATTTTCAAGCAAATGTGAGCATGGCTACACTCCCCATCATGCAATGAACTCAAGGGAGCATGACCCTCGGCCCTCGGGCCATCAATTATGCATTTTGATGCATGATGGCCTAAGAGGCCAAGTTTTCCATTCAATGTAAAATGCATGCAACAAAAGAGATGAATGCCAACACCCTATCATATTGAGATCAAGGGTGTCGGCGACCGAGGATTGAGACGTGTTACGTCACTTGGAGTACGAACACTCTCAATCCTCATGCTTGGTTTGACACCCCAAACCAAGCAATACAATGCATGTATACAAACATGGCTCAAGAATGCAACATGAGGCTGAGATGTAAAACATGCCAAATGCAATGCAATCTATTATGCAAGCATGCAATGTGCTAATCATGCAAGAGGCAATACAATGCAATTTAACATGTGATGCAAACATGGTACAATGCAAGCATGCAACGACAGGCAACAAGTCAAACATACAACTGTGTACAAGAATGGACTTAGACTGAAATGGGAGGCCTCCACCACACCCTAAAACAGTGGCCAAAAGGGTCAAAAATGGCACAACTTATGCACGCAAGCATGCACACACCAAGGCCTATCATCTAAGCATGGAAGGAGACAACTCTAAGCATACTTAAAGGCAATGTGCTTGGACATTAAACACTTATGTTAAACTCTGAAAAGCATGCAAAAGATGACACCAAGACATGCTAGGGAATGGATGCAAAATAGAAGGTATTCAAGGCCACAAAAGAGAGCATTGCTCAACACCTACCCCAAGCAAACATGGCATGAACTAAGCAACCCAAAACAGAGTTTTTATTCATCAAAATATGCCCCAAAACCCACTGATATGGCAGCCCCAAAAACTTATATACTTAAGCATGCACAATGCTCATTTCAAGGCACAAAAGGACACCTCTTCAAGGCATGAAAAGGGTGATGGATACAAGCATAGAAACATGGATTAGGGACTAAAATGGCATGTGAAATGAGTCCAAATCATTGAAACGACCCAACTAAAACATGCTCATGACTCACACCCTCAAGGCTCACAAGCCAAAATACAAAGGGGCTATACCAAACATGGTAAATATGATCAAATAAGCTCCCAACAGACCTCAAGCATGGTAAGACATGGCTAAGAACTTCACGAAGTTAGGCCAAAACATGAGAGCATAGTAGGTTAAATGCATGGTGCACTGCTAGGCATAACGGGGGAATACAAAGCAAGTATATTATGCATGCAAGGGACCTTTAATCCGACCAAAAATAGAGGCATAACATGACCAAATAACACCCAAAAACCTTTGGAATGAAGCCAAGAACAACTAATCATACATGCTACCATTATGGGCCAAAAATGCAAACAAAAAAGAGACCAAGGGTGAGGGGTGTCCCTCCCCTATGCAATACTTCAAAACCCCTTCTTTACCACTGAAAATCCACTGGATTTCAGTGGTGAGAAGGCCAATACACAAAAGTCCCCGAAGCTTATCAAAGAGAGCACAAAAAGAGCCAAACAAGGCCTAAGAGGGGGAGATCGACCCCAAACAACAAAATGACCTTAATGAAGTACCTTAAGCATGCAAATACAAGACTTTTTTCAATTATGCACGAAGGTCAAATCAGTATGAAAAGCAGGTCAAAGGCTAGTGCAAGATTGGAAAATCTAAAGCAAAAGTGTTACCCTTGAAGAACACCTCAAGAACAGCAAGTCTAGCCACCTTCTTCTGACCAAAACCAGCTCAAAACCTCAAGAATAAACCCTCAACACCACCCAAAGTCGAAGTATGGTGTAATGGTGTGTGTTTTAGTGCAAAAGTAAGAACAAATCACCCTTTTAGGCCCTCAAACCCACACAAATGAAGAGAGAGAGGGAGATATAGAGAGAGAAGATGTATATCAGATATATATATATATATATGTATTTTGCTCTGGTTTTTCTCAACCTCCACAAAGGAGGAGGATGGGGCTCTTATATAGACCAACAAAAGTGTTAAGCTTCCCAGAGAAGCTAACAAAATGGGCCAAGGCTTCTTAAAGAAGCCAAGGCAAAGGGGCCAAGGCTTCTTGAGGAAGCTGGGACAGGGTTCAAGCTTCTTGAGGAAGCTAAGACAATGGTCCAAGCTTCCTCAAGAAGCTAGACCAAAAAGGCACAAAAGGGGCAAAATAGCCACACTCGTGCATGGGGAGGAGGGTCCGTGCATTCCAGCTGGCACAGTTGGCATGCATTATGCCTGTAAAAGGCAAAAAGGTGGTACCGGCCAGAAAAGGAGGCCATCGGCCAAACAGGTGGTCGGCTGGCCACACAAAATGCCGACTGGCCAATGGACTATTTCACCAATGGCCGGTAGCCTCAAAACACGGCCGGTGGCCTCAAGCTATGGCCGGTGGGTATCAGGGGTAGCTAGCAAGCTACTCTCTACCCTTAGGTGCAAAAACAAACAAGTCCTTGGTGTAAAACCATGCACAGAACAAGCAAGTCGAGAGATCCTGAGGCAAGGCGCGTAGCCAAGACCTCCGGGAACTCAAAACAAACACGAACATGGATGATCACCGAGTGTTCAAGCGGTGATGTCCAAGTCTTGAGGACGGTCAAAAATGGGGTGTCTACAGTTGCCCCTCTTTGACAGAACTCGAAAGTCATAACAATGACGGGAGTGAGTGTCAAAGCCTAGAGACAACCCATTTTTGACAAGGCCAAAGACTTAGACAAACATACAAGCTACAGATAAGATATGCGCCCGAGGGCAGGGGCAAAATGCAACTGACAATGCAAGAAGCCGAACATAATTTATGATCATGCGAAGAAAGCTGTAACGAAGCATAACATGCGACAGTTTTAAGCTAGCAAACACAAATCCAACTACACTACAATGCAGAAAGGATGTAAGAGAATTATGCAATTCTCGATATGTCTCACTCGGAGAATACAATACCCGTGCGGTTCGTCTGGTTGCACCAGCTTCAAATGAACCCTACATACAATATCGTGCCTGTAAAAGAGAGAAACTTAACAGGTGCAATATCGTTAGCAGTATGCTTGACAATGCAATTGAAAGTGCGTGACAACGCAAATCGAGTGGGAAGCATAACAATGCGACTAAAGGCAAGCATAACAATGCTATGAAGGCCTAAGCACATGTAAGTAAAGAACATGTGACAACGTGAACAATGTGTGAAGATATAGACACATGTAAGTAAAGCGTACGCAACAACGCATGCAATGTGTATAGAAAGGGATTCAAACACAAGTAAGTAAAGCATAACGCGACAACGCATGCAATGTGTATAGGAAGGAACTTGAACACATGTAAGTAAAGCATAACGCGACAACGCATGCAATGTGTATAAAAAGGAACTTGAACACATGTAAGTAAAGCATAGCGTGACAACGCATGCAATGTGTATAAAAAGGAACTTGAACACATGTAAGTAAAGCATAACGCGACAACGCATACAGTGTGTATAAAAAGGAACTTGAACACATGTAAGTAAAGCATAACGCGACAACGCATGCAATGTGTATAGAAAGGAACTTGAACACATGTAAGTAAAGCATAACGCGACAACGCATGCAATGTGTATAAAAAGGAACTTGAACACATGTAAGTAAAGCATAACGCGACAACGCATGCAATGTGTATAGAAAGAAAAGAGGGGCAGATTCAACTTGAAGCATGGTAAAGACATGTTATTCATGATGTTGAAATGCAAAGCACTGCAACACAGTATAATTGAAGCGATTTGCGGAATTCGCAAGAGACAAAAAGGATACCGGGGGGGTGCTCTTCGCACGCACCGGGCATCGCTCATAGAAGTCATGGCCTGAGGTCAACTCGAAGGTCTACTAACGTTCCAAAAGTGCACTTCCTTGCACTGTCTTGAGTAATGAAGGTGCCAAACCACATAGTTGACATGAACAAGGGCGCAGGAGGTGCATTGACCGCAAGGGGAGGTTATTGGTATTAATTTCGATACTCTACTGCCCTGCTCTCCTTTGGCTTTACTTTTCTTTTTACTGGTAGTTTAACCACATTGCACTGCCTCAAGTAGGTTTTTACTTTTTCAAAAGTGTGTATTTTTGCAAAACACGTGAGGGAAATGAAACAGCTATTTTGTTCAAAAAGGTGTTACATTTGTGCTTTCTATGCATCGCATCGCATGATATCACATAACAATGTGAACGAAATTGAACTTGGTTTGAAAATTGAGCACTTGCATCGTAATAATCAGGTAGTGAACCGACTTATAACTCGATAAGCAAAACAAAGAAACTCGATAAGCTAGCCAAGTGCGAGTACAACTGGATAAGCAACACAAAGACTTAAGGAATGTGAAATACAACTCGATAAGCAAATGGGCGTGACGCCGCAAATATCATCATCGGAGGGCATTGGAAGTGGTGGCATTCCCCAAATTCTCAGCATGCTCAACATGTAAACAGCTCATGGAGCAAGAAGGAATACCACTGGCCACAGGGGAAAGCCATCGGCCTCAAGAAATGGCCATCGGCCAGCATCTTTGATCAATCAGCCAAAATTGGTGGTCGGTTGGCACTATATTTGGCCGGCCGGCCATAAATGGCAGAGACCAGTAGAATGCTGACATCTGTCCTCCACTCAACCTTATCCCCTACAAAAGGCTTTAGCTTCGTAGTTTTTCTCAATTCCACACTGATTTGCTCCAAATGGAAGAATTTCTTGCCCAAAATCTCACAGCTTGGATTGCCAACTTGGACGGCTCGGAAAAGCTGAACTTCTGGGGTTTCGGCATAAATGCACTATTTACTCTGAGTCGTACTCCGCTGCACTTTCCGTTTCTTCATGCCGCGGCAAGGTTTTGGAATCCGGTAACATATGTTTTTAGCTTTAGCGGGCAAGAGGTATGTCCTACCTTCGAAGATTTCCAAGCTTTAATGGAGTCTGAGTGCGACGAGGAAATCTTGTCCCAACTTCGCTTCGGCCACGCCCAAGCCTTAGGACAAATGTGTGGGCTTTCAATACCCGATGCTCGCTCTTTGATTTGTGACGGGGCGTTGGATGTTCTGAGTTTAATTTCCCGATTTTCTGATGCCGGTGACCGCAGTGACCATCATTGGCAAGGCTTCCGACGACATGCTCTTTGTTTGTGCATGCTATCCCATTTCTTGTTTGCCTCGGGCTCCAGAGGATCTAGCGTCCGGTTGATTGAGGTTACCCAAGGCTTGAAGGAGGGCAAGGGCTGCATTGCCATGATTCTGGCTGAGACGTTGATGGGCTTGGATGGCTTTTATCGCCAAGAGACAACCAGATTTGCGGGGGGTCCACTACTGCTGCAGGTAATGTTTCCCACCCAATCTCACATTTGTATGGCTTACATCACTCGGCCCTTAAGCTCGATTTTTCTCACAAAATCCTTTTCTCACTTTTCTCACATCGTACATCTTTGTATTCTTTATTCTCTCATTTTTCATCCCTTCCCAGGTGTGGTTGATGGACAAGTTGCAGGTTGTGGACTCTTGCCCAGCATACTTAGCTCGCGGCTACTTCTTTCGGCAATGCCTAGTTGATGCCCCTGATGAGGGATGGTGGTTTGATTGGATGTGCAGCTTGTCCGCAGACCGCATTGCTTGGCGGTGCCCTTGGCTCAACCTACCGGTGATGAGCTACAGCATGACCCGTTAACCTGGGATTCAATTGATTAGCTTGACATACTGTGTCTTCTACTTTTCGTTCCGGATCCGGCGCCAGTTCGGTCATGATCAAACTTGTCTACCAGAGGGGACAGAGTACCCGGCTACATTCTTGGTCCGAAGCGCACAGCTCGCCCGGTATGCTACAACATGGAGGACTAGAGAGCTCCTAGCCCCTGCTTCCACTTTCAGTTGCACTTTGTCTGATGAGTGCATAGATTGGCTTAATGAAGAGGCACGGATTGGGCTCAGCTTGGCATCAGAGGCTTTGACCAGCTCTGGGAGGGGGCGCAGGAGCACCTGACTCATCTATGCCTCGGATTTATTGCTTTCTTAGAACTTTCAAGTTTTCTTTATGAATGTAATAATAATAAAAAAAAGCAACTTCAATTTGTATGCAAGAGCAGGAGAACTCTGTATTGAAATCAATGAAATTGAAGGTTGTGGGTACTAAAAATTCTCTGCTTTGGTCCAAAAATGGTCTAAGTTGTAAAAAGATTAATTTGAACAAAGTCAACTTTTATCAAAACTTTTCAAAGTCATTTTCGATATGGATCAGAACTGGACATGCCTGAAATCTGTCACTGAGATGCACAACCTCGAATCCTAGCAACTGGAAAGTTGCCCCTAGTCTGAATAGTACCGCAGCACTTCATGGCAACGAAAAGTTGCCCCTAGTCTGAAAAGCACTGCACCGGAGATCATAACCGAACTCTTGAATGCTGAATAGACAAAGATGGCCGGGGTGATCAAATGGACGAAGTTGATTGGGGAAAAGTTTATGGCTGAACTTCAGGATGAAGTTGCCTACGTATCCCAAAGATGGGAATCATGCCTTACGTAGTTCAGGCTTGGGTTCACTCGAGTATTTTCACTCTCCTTTTGCGCTCTAACTTTTGCCAAGGTCGCCCTTTGCGGGTTTTCAACCTTGCGAGCTCAATTTTTCTAATTTCAAATTTTCTATGCTCTAAATTTTGCCTATGTCGCCCTTTCAGATTTTCGGCCTAGCGAGCCTCTCAGGGGTAATATTTCTTCAACTTGTCCATGTTGATCGGTTGTGAAAATTCTAGGCCATCTAGGTCCATCAGAACCATAGCCCCACCTGACCAGATTGACTTAATGATGTAGGGACCAGTCCAATTGGGCCTGAACTTGTCCCTTGGGTCATGGATGGGAGCTCGGTTATGCTTGAGGACCAAATCTCCTTTTTTTAGATTCCTGGACTTAACTTTCTTGTTGAAAGCCCGGGCAATTCTGTGCTGATAACTTTGAACATGGTACAGTGCTTTCAGTCTTCTCTCATCAAAAAGCATGAGTTCTTCGAATTTGCTCTGCTGCCAATCTGCCTCGGTTATCTGACACTCAGCCAGCACTCTCAAAGATGGAACCTCAATTTCAATAGGTAAAACAGCCTCCATCCCATAAACCAATGAGTACGGAGTCGCCCCAGTAGAAGTTCTAATTGAAGTCCGGTAGCCCCACAGAGCGAACAGCAGCTTATCTGGCCAGTCCCGGTAGATTTCCACCATTTTCTGTAAAATGCGCTTGACATTCTTGTTGGCGGCCTCAACCACTCCATTGGTCTGAGACCGGTATGTGGATGCCTTATGAAAAACCACATTGTATTTCTCCAACAAGTCAATCACTTCCTTCTTGAAGTGAGAACCGTTATCTGAAATTATCTCATTTGGGATCCCATAGCGACAGATGATGTTGTTTCTGATGAACTTCGCAACATGTGAAGCCTTCAACACCGCATAGGATTGGGCCTCAACCCACTTTGTAAAGTAATCTATCGCGACCAGGATGAACTCATGCCCATTCGACCCTTTTGGAGTGACAGCCCCAATCACATCGATTCCCCAAACTAAAAACGGCCATGGCGAAGTCATGTTGTACAGCTTTGATGGCGGGATGTTCATGCGGTTTGCATGGATCTGACATTTGTGGCATCGCTGAACAAAGCCGATACAATCTTCCTCCATGGTGGACCAGTAGTAACCCTGATTGAGGATCTTCCTGGCCAGCATTACCCCGTTCATATGTGCACCGCATTCCCCTCCATGGATGGCCCCCATCAGGCGCTTCGATTCTTCAGCTTCAATGCACAGCTTATGCATTCCCAGATGACCTCTCTTATACAGCTTACCTCCACAGATGATGAATTGAACGGCCATTCTTCTGATTGCCCTTTTATCTTTGGATACGCCTCCTTCTCCAAGAAGTTCCAAATGTCGTAATACCAGGGGTTCTCATCCTGAACCTCATCTATAGCAGCAATCAACTCGTAGGCTGGCGCAAATTTCTGGTCAATAATGACTGGACGCATCCGGACTCCAAACGGGATGTCTATCATGGAAGATAGAGTTGCTAATGAATCTGCGAACCTGTTGTTCTCTCTTACTAGATGAGCAAAGTTTAACTTCTCAAACCGAGGAATCAACAAGTCCAAGGTCTGGTGATACATTATCATCTTTTCTTCTTTGACTTTCCAATCTCCTTTTGCTTGAGACACAACAAGGTTTGAGTCCCCAATGACGTCCAACCGTTTTGCCCCTAGTTCCAAGGCTGCTTCTAAACCGGCAATGCACGCCTCATATTCTGCTTCATTGTTTGAGACTTTGAATCGGAGTTTAAATGCTAAAGGGATATGGGAATTGTCGGGTGCTATCAGTAATACCCCTATCCCATATCCATACTGGTTCGATGCTCCGTCAAAGTACATCGTCCAAGACTCATCTTCGATATGCAAAATGGCCTCATCTGGGAATAAATACTCAACTGCTTCCCCTCCTTCCACGGGATGATCGGCTAAGAACCCTGCTACTGCCCTTCCCTTGACTGACTTGCGCGTCACATATTTCAGATCGAATTCGGAAAGCAACAGCAACCAACGAGCTAGCCTACCCGTAAGCGCCGGTTTCTCGAAAAGATATTTGATGGGATCTAGTAGTGAAACCAACATTACAGAGTAAGCTAATAGGTAGCGTCGCAGCTTCCTAGTAGCCCATACCAAAGCTAGGGAAGCTTTCCCCAATGGCGTGTAACGAGTCTCATACTCTAGCATCTTCTTGCTTAGATAGTAGATGGCTCTCTCCACTTTGTCCTCTGATTCTTGCGCGAGCATGCAGCCCATTGTAGTCTCAGTCACTGAAAGGTACAATATCAACGGTCTCCCCGGCTCTGGCAGTGACAACACGGGTGGGTTCTGTAAGTATTCTTTGATCTGTTCAAAAGCATCTTGGCATTGGCCGTCCCACTGGAACTTTGTTCCTTTCTTCAGGAGACCAAAAAGTGGTTCACAAGTCAAGGTTAATTTTGAGATAAACCACCTTATGAATTGCACTTTACCCAGAAAGCCTCGCACCTCCTTTTCAGTCCTTGGTGGTGGCATTTCTAAGATGGCCTTGATTTTAGAAGGGTCGACTTTGATACCTTTCTGTGTAATCAGAAACCCCAGCATTTTTCCCGTTGTAACACCAAACGTACACTTCTGAGGATTCAGCTGCAACCGAAATTCTCTGATCCTTTGAAAAAACTTTTGCAAGGCGGTGTAGTGGCCCTCTCTTTCTTTGGATTTGACAATCATGTCGTCCATGTACACCTCAACCTCTTTGTGGATCATGTCATGCAATATTGTGGTCGCGGCCCGTTGATATGTAGCTCTAGCATTCTTCAACCCAAACGGCATTACTCTGTAGCAGTATGTCCCCCACGGGGTAGTGAAAGCGGTCTTCTCCCGATCTTCAGGTGCCATCACTATCTGATTGTAGCCTGAGAAGCCATCCATGAACGAAAGCAAAGCATGCCCCACTGTGAAGTCCACCAACTCATCGATATGCGGTAAGGGAAATTCGTCCTTCGGACTAGCTCTGTTCAAATCCCTGAAATCCACGCATACCTTGATCCTACCATCCTTCTTCGGTGCTGGAACAAGGTTGGCCAACCAAGTCGGGTATTCGGATACCAGTAAGAAACCTGCGTCAATTTGCTTGGTGACCTCTTCCTTAATCTTGATGGCCCAGTCGGGGCGGATCCTTCTGAGTTTCTGTTTGATGGGTCGGGCCTCGGAGTCAAGAGGGATCTGGTGCTGTACAATCTCAGGATCGATTCCAGGCATGTCTTCGTAGGACTAAGCGAAAACATCTTTGAAATCTTTCAATAAAGCGACTAAGCGTTCGCATTCCTCTGAAGACAACGTGGACCTGATCTGGACCAGCTGCGGATCCTTCTCAGTACCAATATTCACAGTAGTGATTTCATCCACTAAAGGTTTAACAAATCTTTCCTGCTCTTGATCAATTAATCATTGCAAAATCGAAGGAATTTCTTCCTCGTCGTTTTTGTCAAAATTTTGAAAGTCCTGATTCAAGCAATAAATCAGAGGCACAAAAAAGTACTCAGAAACCACATCCACATCATTCTCGTTAAGTACTTCCAAACTGTCCGATTCTTCTGTTACAACAGACTCGAAAGAGAACGAAAAAGACGACCTAGACAGGACTGTGGCATCTGGGTTATCACCCCCAGGAAGACCGGACTCAGACTCAGTTGAGCTGGAACCTGATTCCGACTCACAAGACTCGGTGGAATCAGATTCTGGCTCACTACCTGACCCGGTGCTGCTTGATAAAAATCCGTCTTCATACTGCCAAATGAGAGAGGGTGCGATGGATGCATCCAAAATGTTTGCTGGTAGGCCCGCAGCCGTTTCATTCCCGATCATGGACACCGAGAAGTAATCCCCCAAGCACTTCTGTTCGATCGCAGGATCTGAAAGTAGACAAGCCAGTGCTACCCCCATTTCGATTTCAACGTCCTCAAACTCCACTTTCTTGTTTTGCTTAGCCTCAGCTAATGGGTCCGTCTGCTCTTCGGCAACGTCACCTCCAGATAACTGCAGGTCGAAGAAGATCTCAAACCCCGGCACGCGCTTCCTCTCCGCGTTCAACCATGGCTCTGGGAAGCCACAAAATGGAAAGTCCTCCCCTTCCCGGACGAAGCGTCCGTTTAGGGTACCCTGGATGGGTCGGTGCATTAACTCAAAAGGCTTCCCTGCCTACTTTGCTCTGGCTCTCCCAGCCATCTCCTCGCCTTTCCTTATCCAATCCTCTTTGGTGGGTCGATAACCCAAACCAAAGGTATGTGGGTTGTGTGGCACTTCGGCCAATGCTGCGACGCCCTGCCGCCGCTCTTTTCTAATCCCATCCCGGGGATGTGTTGAAGCTTGTTCATGAGGTATACTGATTGAGCATTGACATACACCCCCTCATTAACAGCCAAAATGTTCTGCACGACCCGGGCCTCAGCCAGAGTGAAACCAGATAAGAATACATCCTCCATACCGTGCTCAATTTCTAGGACTGGTGTAGACACTTTCGGCGGTTGATGGATCGATGAATTTCCAAAAACAATGGCTACTCCCTTTCCATGGGGGTATTTCACCATCTGATGTAAGGTAGAAGAAACTGCCTTCACTTGATGCAGCCACGGCCACCCCAAGAGTAGATTGAAAGTGGCGGGAACCTCTAGGACGTGAAAGTCAATTTCATGCTGCCTCGGCCCAACCTTGGTCTGAATTTTCACTGTCCCTATGACTTCTCTGCTTGTGTTGACGTACACCCAAATCACCTGGGCTGTTGGCACAAAGTCTGCGGTCTTTAAACCGATTGCATAGGCAGTTGTAGACACGCCCGTGGGCCTCACCACAGTTCGGACTCGATTTGTGTCACGGATCTTAATCTGAACCAAAGAGTCCAAATCCGGCAAATCGTTTTAAGAAATAGATTTTTGAAAAGAAGTGCCAAACACGGACTGTTTTGCCAGATACAGAGTCGCCACCTAAATATTTTTAAGGGGGAATTTAGGAAACCCTGACTCGGTGCCAAAGGCCACGCGTCTGTCATCACCAAAGTTGCCTCAGCTCGGGAGCTAGGGTACGATCGGGGAAGGTCAGCTATGAGCACCCCCTCTCGCCCGATCCGAAGATCGGCCTCTACTAATCGTGATATCCGTTTTTGAAAACGTTATGTGTTCTTATCCCGATTATTAGCCTAGAATTACTATGTTATGCGCACAGCACAAAAGTATAGACTAGATTGCCTAATTTGGGAATAAGCATTGCATATCTGTTTGTTTTGAAAAAATGTTTTGGAATTTGCTACTCGCAAGTAGGCTAAAACATGGATTTCAATGAGCTATTCCAACTCAGGCAACCCAACCTTCACCCACAGGCATTCAAGCAGTTATATCACATAGGCAGCTAGCCTCATGGTAATCATGCTATCATGGCAACACTCACACGCATGCAAGGATGCTAAAGCATAGATACTTACATCGTACTCCGTGCCAAAAACAAAAACTAGTTAATAA
Source organism: Camellia sinensis (assembly GCF_055761805.1). Taxonomy (NCBI): domain Eukaryota; kingdom Viridiplantae; phylum Streptophyta; class Magnoliopsida; order Ericales; family Theaceae; genus Camellia; species Camellia sinensis. The sequence goes on along the minus strand of NC_138971.1, from coordinate 119,164,928 downwards.
TCATATGCATGATCCTAGTTCATGTTAAGATGGCTAATGCAACACATGCAAGATGCAACTAAGATAGGCTCGGCTAATCTACAATGACATGTGAAATGCTACTATTAACACGTATTCAATTTGGAATTGAAATACAAATGCAGTTAGTATGATGCGCCGAGCCTGGTGCATGTCAGACAAATGTATGGATGCACGCATGCTAAGCATAAGGTATGCTAATTTAAATATGCCCTAGTCTACCATCATAAGCAGGTAAATAAAAGGGGAGAAAGACATGGGATTGGAAGACATGCACACATGCACCCACACTTATTACAAATTTGCCCTCGCTCGGAGGGACCAAAAGAATAATACAATCCGAATAATGAATTACCTATCCTAGCTAATTAATTATTACAGACCCTCTAATTTAACAAATTAAATACAGAATAAAGACGGCGACAGCCCTGCCTCGGGATACGCGAATGATGCATGCTCGATCCATCTTGCCCGGAAACCCGTACCATGCCACTGCTGCCTCTGTTAATGTTGCCCTGCTCCTCTGAAAATTTCCAAAGTCTTGAAATATGTTCTCTGCACACTGTAGAACACCATCGGCTAAGAGAAATAACCACCGGTCGTGGGAAATTTCCATCGGCTGATTTCAAGTCCATCGGCCGCATACTCTTTGCTGGTCAGCATTAAACACAGTCGATCGGCAGAAAATTCCTGCTGGGACCTGCAGTTGACAGCAACAGAGGGCAAAGCAGTACATGGCATAGAATTTTGAGCTAATGTGAGCTTGGTCACACTTCCAATCATGCAAGAGACTCAAGGGAGCGTGGCCCTCGACCTTCGGGCCATCAATCATACATTTTGATGTATGATGGCCTAAGGAGCCGAGGTTGCAATTCAATGTAAAATGCATGCAAACAGAACACGTGAATACCAACACCCTATCATGTTGGAGTCAAGGGGATTGGCGACCGAGGGTTGAGGCGTGTTTTGTCACTTGAAGTACAAACACTCCTCAATCCCCATGCCCGGTTTGACACCCCAAACCAAGCAATGCAATGCATGTTATGCAAACATGGCTCAAAAATGCAACATGACACTAAAATACAAGGCATGCCGAATGTAATGCAACATATCATAGCTAGCATACAATGTTTCTAACATGCAATGCCACAATGCAACTCATCATGTAATGCTAATATGGTACAATGCAAGCATGCAATTAGAGGCAACAAGTCAAGCATACAACCAAGGGACTTAGACTAAAATGGGAGGCCTCAAACACCTCCAAAAACAGTGGCTAAAAGTGCCTCAAGCGATGGACGAAATCCACTACAAACATGCAAGTCGAAAGGGGGGCCCAAGGCTAAGGCATAACAAAGGGCATTCCACTGCTACTAACCCAAACAAGCATGGCATGAACTATACAACCAAAACAGAATTTTAGCATGCCAAATGAGCTCCAAAATCCACTAGTATGGCAGCCCCAAAATGACCCAAACACATAGGCATACACAATGCGCATTTCAAGGCATGAAAACACAACACTTCGAGGCATTGAAAGAGGTACAAAGGACAATGTAAGGCCACATTATATGGACTGAAATATGATCTCAACTAATGCCAAATGATGATAATGGGCTAAGCTAGGCATGTTAATGATCCATACACTCAAGGTTCATGACCCAAAATGCAAAGCAACTATATCAAGCATGCTAAACAAGTCCAAATCAGTGGCCAACAGACCTCATGCATGACAAAATATGGCGAAGAACTTCACAAAGTAAAGTCAAAATATGAGAGCATATTGATCAAAAGTCATGACGCATTTTTAGGCACAAACAAGGGAACACAAAGCAAGTATGTTAAGCATGCAAAGGGCCACAAATCCGACTGAAAACAGAGATAACATGTGACCTAAATAGCACCAAAAACATCTGATATGGAGCCCAAAACAACCAAGCATATATGCTACCCTTATGAGCAAAAAACATGCACAAATGAGACACAAAGGGAGAGGGGTGTCCGTCCCCTATACAACACTTTAAACCATCTTTTTCACCACTGAAAATCCACTGGGTTTCAGTGGTGAAAAGGCTAATACAACAAAGTAAATAAGGCTTCCAAAAAAAAGCACCAAAAGAGGCCAAAAGAGGCCTAAGAGGGGGATTTCGACCCCCAATGCCAAAACACCCTTAATGAAAAATCTTAAGCATGAAAATATAAGACTTTTTTCAGTTATACACAAAGCTCAAATCAATATGTAAGACAGGTCAAAAGCCAATGCAAGATTGGAAAAACTAAAGTAAAGTGATTACCCTTGAAGAACCCTTGAAGAACAGATGGTCCAGCCACCCTCTACTAACCAAAATCAGTCCAAAACCTCAACAAACAGCCCTCAAAGTCCCTCAAAGTTGAAGTAAGGTGTGGTAGTGTGTGTGTTAGTGCAAAACTAAGGTAAAAATGCACTTTTAGGCCACAAAACACACACAAGGGAGGAGAGAGAGGGAAATATATAGAGAGAGAGAGTGTATGTATATGTGTAAGCTCTGGTTTTTCTTTCAAAATTACCAACCTAGAAGAAGGAGGAGAGCTCTCCTCTTATAGAAGTTCCCCCTTGCAAAGCTTACCAAACAAGCTTGCTTAGAGGGAAATCCCTCCATACACGTGTATGGAGGGGAACAGAGTGGGTGCCAGCTATCACAGCTGGCACAAATATCTACTAAAAGTAGATGAACAGTGATCGGCCGTTCAAAATTTCCATTTTGGAAAAATAATTTGCCGACCGGCAATATACATTGCCGATGGCAGAAAATCACTGGCCGGTGGCCTCAAGCCATGGCCGGTGATGTGTGGGGATGCCTCACAAGGCAAAGCACAAGTGTTTGGTGAAAAAACCAGACACAACACGGTCGAGTCGAGAGATCCTGAGGGAAGGCACGCAACCGAGACCTCCGGAAACCCAAGACGAACACAAACAAGGGTAATCACCAAGTGTTCCAATGGTGATGTCCAAGTCTTGAGGACGGTCAAAAATGGGGTGTCTACAGTTGCCCCTCTTTGACAGAACTCGAAAGTCATAACAATGACGGGAGTGAATGTCAAAGCCCAGAGACGACCCATTTTTGACAAGGCCGAAGACTCAGACAAACATGCAAGACAAACAAGATATGCGCCCGAAGGCGGGGGCAAGATGCAAGACAATGCACAAAGCCGAACATAACTTATGATCATTTAAAGAAAGCTGTAACGAAGCATAACATGCGACAGTTTTAAGCTAGCATACACCAAACTACACTACAATGTAGAAAGGATGTGAGAGATTTATGTAATTCTCGATACGTCTCACTCGGAGGATACAATACCTGTCCGATTCGTCTGGTTGCACCAGCCGCAAATGAACCGTACATACAATATCGTGCCTGCAAAGAAAGCAAACTTAACAGGTACAATGTTATTAACAACATGCATAACATGCAGTCGAAAGTGCGTGACAACGCAAGTTGAGTGGGACGCATAACAATGTCGTGAAGGTACAAACACATGTAAATAAAGAACACGTGACAATGTGCATAATGTGCATGAAGAAATTTAAACATATGTAAGTAAAGCATGCGGTCTACGCAAGCAAAACATGCGGTCTACGCAAGTAATGAAATTGATTACAAACATGCGGTCTACGCAAGCAAAACATGCGGTCTACGCAAGTAATGAAATTGATTATAAACATGCGGTCTACGCAAGTAATGAAATTGATTACAAATATGCGGTCTACGCAAGCAAAACATGCAGTCTACGCAAGTAATGAAATTGATTACAAACATGCGGTCTACGCAAGCAAAACATGCGGTCTACGCAAGTAATGAAATTGATTATAAACATGCGGTCTACACAAGTAAAACATGCGGTCTACGTAAGTAATGAAATTGATTACAAATATGCGGTCTACGCAAGCAAAACATGCGGTCTACGCAAGTAGAACATGCGGTCTACGCAAGGAAAACATGCTGTCTACGCAAGCAAAAACATGCGGTCTACGCAAGCAGAACATGCAGTCTACGCAAGCAATGAAATTCATTATAAACATGCGGTCTACGCAAGCAAAACATGCGGTCTACGCAAGTAATGAAATTGATTACAAACATGCGGTCTACGCAAGTAGTGTGATTAATTATAAACATGCGGTCTACATAAGCAAAACATGCGGTCTACGCAAGTAATGAAACTTATTATCAACACGCGGTCTACGCAAGCAAAACATGCGGTCTACGCAAGTAATGGAATGAGAAGAGTTGAACGTAAACATGTAAGTAAAAACGTGTTATTCACAATGCTGGAATGTAAAGTACTGTAACACAGTATAATTGAAACGATTTATGGAATCCACAAGACATGAAAAGGATACGGGAGGGACGTTCTTCGTATGTACTGAGCATCGCTCGTAGAAGTTGTGGCCTGAGGTCAACTCAAAGGTTCACGTTTCAAAAGTGTGCTTTCCCGCATTGTCTCGAGTGATGAAGGTGCCAAACCATGTTGTTGACCCGAACAAAGGTGCGAAAGGTGTGTTGACCGCAAGGGGAGTTTTACTTGTATCAATTCCGACACTTTGCTACCCTGCCATTCTATGCTTTACTCTCTTTTTTATTGGTAGTTTAAGCACATTGCACTGCCTCGGGCAGGTTTTATTCTTTCTCAAAATTACATATTTTGCAAAACACGTGATGGAAATGAAACGACCATTTTGTTCAAAAGATGTTGCATTTGTAAATTTTCTATGCATTGCATCGCAAGGTATCACACCACAATGTGAACGAAATTGAACCTGTTTTGAACACTGAATATTTGCATCGTAATAATCAGGTAGTGAACCGACTTACAACTCGATAAGCAAAACAAAGACACGATAACCAATCAAGTGTGAGTACAACTCGATAAACAAATCGAAGATTTAAAGAGAGTGAAATACAACTCGATAAGCAAACGTACAACAACTCGATAAGCAGACAGGCGTGACTCCGCAAGAATCGATCACCGGGGGGAATTGGAGGTGGTGGAGTTCCCCAATCCCTAGCATAAACAGCTCAGGGAACAAGGAGGAAGACCATCGGCCAGGGGTAGAGGCCATCGGCCACAATAAATGGCCACCAGCCAAAACAAAGAGCTGGTCGACAAAAGATGATGGCCGGTCGGCACAATATTTGGCCGGCCGGCCATGGATGAAGAAACCACCAGAATGTTGACACCTGTCCTCCACCCAACCTTATCTCTTACAAAAGACCTCAGCTTCGTAGTTTTTCTCAATTCCACACTGATTTGCTCTAATGGAAGAGTTTCTTGCACAAAATCTCACAGCTTGGATTGCTAGCTTGGATGGCTCGGAAAAGTTCAATTTCCGAGGTTTCGGCATAAATGCACTATTCACTCTGGGTCGTACCCCATTGCATCTTCCGTTTCTCCATGCCGCGGCGAGGTTTTGGAATCCAGTGACGCATGTCTTTAGCTTCGCCGGGCAAGAGATATGTCCTACCTTCGAAGATTTCCGAGCCTTAATGGAGTCCGAGCGCGACGAGGAGCTCCTGCCCCAACTTAATTTTGGCCATGCCCAATCCTTAGGGCAAATGTGTGGACTCATTATGCGTGATGCTCGATCTCTGATTTGTGACGGGATGCTGGATATTCCGAGTTTGGTCGATCGGTTTTCTGATGCCGGTGATCGCAACAACCATCATTGGCAAGGCTTCCGGCGACACGCCCTCTGTTTGTGCATGCTATCTCATTTTCTATTTGTCTCAGGCTCCGGAGGGTCTAGTGTCCGGCTGACCGAGGTTGCCCAAGGCTTGAAGGAGGGCAAGAGCTGTATTGCCATGATTCTGGCTGAGACGTTAATGGGCTTAGACGCCTTTTATCATCGTGAGACGACCAGATTAGCAGGGAGTCCACTACTATTACAGGTAATGTTTCCCACCCAATCTCATATATGTATTGCTCACATCACTCGGCCCTCAAGCTCGGTTTTTCCCACAAAACCCTATTCTCACTTTTCTCCCATCGTACATCTCTCTATTCTTTATTCTCTCATTTTTCATCCCTTCCCAGGTATGGTTGATGGACAAACTGCAGGTTGTGGACTCTTGCCCAGCATATTCAGCTCGCGGCTACTTCTTCCGCCACTGTCTAGTCAATGCCCTTGATGAGGGATGGTGGTTCGCTTGGATGTGCCGCTTGTCCGTAGACCGTATTGCTTGGCGGTGCCCTTGGCTGAGCCTTCCGGCCATGAGTTACAACATGTCCCGGCAGACTGGGATTCAATTGATTGGTCTCACTCACTGTGTATTCTACTTCCCATTCCGGATTCGACGCCAATTTGGCCATGATCAGACCTGCCTGCCAGAGGGGATAGAGTATCCTGCTGTATTCCCAGCCCGAGGCGCACAGCTTGCTCAGCAGGCCACCGCATGGAGGACGAGAGAACTCCTGGCCCCCGCTCCCACTTTCAATTGCACTTTATCAGATGAGTGCTTGGATTGGCTCAATGAGGAGGCACAGGTCGGGCCCATCTTGGCGTCAGAGGCTTCGACCAGCTCTGGGAGGGGGCGCAGGAACACCTGACTTGACTATGCCCCGGATTTATTGCTTTATTAGTACTTTCAAGTTTTCTTTATGAATGTAATAAAAAACAACTTCGATTGTATGCAAGAGCAGGAGAACTCTGTTTTGAAATCAATGAAATTGAAGGTTGTGGCACTGAAAATTTTCCGCTTTGGTCCAAAAAAAAAGGTCTTAGTTGTAAAAAGATTAATTTGAACAAAGTCAACTTTCATTAAAACTTTTTAGAATCATTTTCGATATGGATTAGAGCTGGACACGCCTAAGATCTGTCACTGAGATGCACAACCCCAGATCCCTGCAACTGGAAAGTTGCCCCTAGTCTGAAGAGTACCGCGGCACTGCATGGCAACGGAAAGTTGCCCCTAGTCTGAATAACACTGTACCGGAGATCATAACCGGACTCTTGAATGTTGAATAGACAAAGGTGACCGAGATGATCAAATGGGCAAAGTTGATCGGGAAAAAGTTTATGGCTAAACTCCAGGATGAAGTTGCCTACGTATCCCAAAGATGGGAATCAAGCCTTACGTAGTTCAGGCCTAGGTTCGCTCGGGTATTTTCACTCTCCTTTTGCGCTCTAACTTTTGCCAAGGCCGCCCTTTGCGGGTTTTCAGCCTTGCGAGCTCAGTTTTTATATTTTCTAATTTTTTGTGCTCTAACTTTTGTCTAGGTCGCCCTTTCGGGTTTTCGGCCTAGCGAGCCTCTCAGGGTTAATATTTCTTCAACTTGTCCATGTTGATCGGTTGGGAGAACTCTAGGCCATCTAGGTCCATCAGAACCACAGCTCCACCTGACCAGATAGCTTTGATGATGTAGGGACCAGTCCAATTAGGTCTGAACTTACCCTTTGGGTCGTGGATGGGAGCTCGGTTGTCCTTGAGCACCAAATCTCCTTCCTTTAGATTCCTGGACTTGACTTTCTTGTTGAAAGCCCGGGCAATTCTGCGTTGATAACCTTGGACATGGTACAGTGCTTTCAGTCTTCTCTCATCAAAGAGCATGAGTTCCTCAAACCTGCTCTGCTGCCAATCTGCTTCGGCTATTTGACACTCAGCCAATACTCGCAATGACGGAACCTCAATTTCGATAGGTAAAACGGCCTCCATCCTATAAACCAATGAATATGGAGTCGCTCTGGTAGAAGTTCTAATCGAAGTCCTGTAGCCCCACAGAGCAAACGGCAGCTTATCTGGCCAGTCTCGGTAGGTCTCCACCATCTTCTGTAATATTTGTTTGATGTTCTTGTTGGCGGCCTCAACTGCTCCGTTGGTTTGCGGCCGATAGATAGATGACTTATGAAAAGCCACGTTGTATTTCTCCAACAAGTCAACCACTTCCTTCTTAAAGTGAGAACCATTATCCGAAATTATCTCGTTCGGGACCCCAAAACGACAGATGATGTTGTTTCTGATGAACTTTGCGACGTGCGACGCCTTCAACACCGCATATGATTGGGCCACGACCCACTTTGTGAAATAATCTATCGCGACCAGGATGAACTCATGTCCATTCGATCCCTTTGGAGTGACAGCCTCGATCACATCAATTCCCCAAACTGAAAATGGCCATGGTGAAGTCATGTTGTACAGCTTCGACGGCGGGATGTTCATGCGGTTTGCATGGATCTGACATTTGTGGCATCGCTGAACAAAACTGATACAATCCTCCTCCATGGTGGACCAGTAGTAACCCTGTCTGAGGATCTTCCGTGCTAGCATTACTCCGTTCATGTGTTTACCGCACTCTCCTCTATGGATGGCATCCATCAGGCGCTTCGATTCTTCGGCTTCGACACACAGCTTGTGCATTCCCATATGACCTCTCTTATACAGCTTACCCCCACAGATGATGAACTGAACGGCCATTCTTCTGATCGCCCTCTTATCCTTGGCATTTACCCCTGGCGGGTATGCTTCCTTCTCTAAAAAGTTCCAAATGTCGTAATACCAGGGGTTTTCGTCCTGAACTTCGTCTATGGCGGCGATTGATTGATACGCCGGCACAAACTTCTGATCAATGATAACCGGACGCATCCGGACTCCAGACGGGATGTCTATCATGGAAGATAGAGTTGCTAGTGAATCTGCGAACCTGTTGTTCTCTCTTACTAGATGAGTGAAAATTAGCCTCTCAAACCGAGGAATTAACAAGTCCAAGGTCTGGTGGTAAATAATCATTTTTCTTCTTTGACTTTCCAGTCTCCTTTTGCCTGAGACACAACAAGGTTCGAATCTCCGATGACGTCCAACCCTCTTGCTCCTAGTTCCAGGGCTGCTTCTAGACCGGCAATGCGTGCCTCATATTCTTCTTCGTTGTTCGAGACTTTGAACCAGAGCTTGAAGGCCAGAGTGATATGGGAATTGTCGGGTGCTATCAGCAACACCCCTATCCCATACCTGTACTGATTTGACGCTCCGTCAAAGTACATCATCCAATACTCGTCGTCGACGTGCAAAATGGCTTCATCTGGGAATAGATATTCAACTGTTTCACCCCCTTCCACTAGATGATCGGCTAAGAACTCTGCCACTGCTCTCCCCTTGACTGACTTGCGCGTCACATATTTTAGATCGAATTCGGAAAGCAGCAGCAACCAACGAGCTAGCCTACCCGTAAGTGCCGGTTTCTCGAAAAGATATTTGATGGGATCGAGTCGTGAAACCAACATTACGGAGCGAGCTAACAGGTAGTACCGCAAGCGTTCTCCAACGGTGTGTAGCGAGTCTCATACTCTAGCATCTTCTTGCTCAGATAGTAGATGGCTCTTTCCACTTTATCCTCTGATTCTTGCGCGAGCATGTAGCCCATTGTGGTCTCGGTCACTGACAGGTACAATATCAACGGTCTCCCCGGCTCTGGCGGTGACAACACGGGCGGGTTCTGCAAATATTCCTTGATCTGTTCAAAAGCAGCTTGGCATCGGCCGTCCCATTGGAATTTCTTTCCTTTCTTCAGGAGACCAAAAAGTGGTTCACAAGTCAAGGTTAATTTCGAGATAAACCGTCTTATGAATTGCACTTTACCCAGAAAGCCTCGCACCTCCTTTTCAGTCCTTGGTGGTGGCATTTGTAGGATGGCCTTGATTTTGGAAAGGTCGACTTCGATGCCCCTTTGTGTAATCAGAAATCCCAGTATTTTTCCCGCTGTAACACCAAATGTACATTTCTGAGGATTCAGCTGCAACCGAAATTCTCTGATCCTTTGGAAGAACTTTTGCAAGGCGGTGTAGTGGCCTTCTATTTCCTTAGACTTGACAATCATGTCGTCCACGTACACCTCAACCTCTTTGTGGATCATATCATGCAATATTGTGGTCGCGGCCTGTTGATATGTAGCTCCAGCATTCTTCAACCCAAACGGTATCACTCTGTAGCAGTATGTCCCCCACGGGGTGGTGAAAGCAGTCTTCTCCCGGTCTTCGGGTGCCATCACTATCTGATTGTAGCCTGAGAAACCATCCATAAACGAGAGCAAAGCATGCCCTGCTGTAAAATCCACCAACTCATCAATATGTGGCAAGGGAAAGTCGTCCTTCGGACTAGCTCTGTTCAAATCCTTGAAATCCATGCATACTCGGATCTTGCCATCTTTCTTCGGTACTGGAACAATGTTGGCCAACCAAGTTAGGTATTCAGATACCAGCAGGAAGCCTGCATCGATCTGCTTGGTGACCTCTTCCTTAATTTTGATGGCCCAGTCCGGACGAATCCTTCTGAGCTTTTGTTTGATCGGTCGGGCCAAGAGGGATCCGGTGCTGTACAATCTCAGGATCGATTCCAGGCATGTCTTCGTAGGACCACGCGAAAACGACTTTGAAATCTTTTAATAAAGCGACTAAACGCTCGCGTTCCTCCGAAGACAACGTGGACCCGATCTGGACCAGCTACGGGTCCTTCTCAGTACCAACATTCACAGTAGTGATTTCATCCATTAAGGGTTTAACAAATCTTTCCTACTCTTGATCAATTAATCATTGCAAACCGGAGGAATTTCTTCCTCGTCGTTTTCATCAAAGTTTTGAAAATCCTGATTTAAGCAATAAATCAAAGGCAAAGAAAAATACTCATAAACCACATCCACATCATTCTCATTAAATATTTCCAAGCCGTCCGATTCTTCTGTTACAACAGACTCAAAAGAGAAAGAAAATGACGACCTAGACAGGACTGTGGCATCCGGGTTGTCACCCCCAGGAATACCGAACTCAGACTCAGTCGAGCTGGAACCTGATTCCGACTCACAAGACTCGGTGGAATCAGATTCCGGCTCACTACCTGACCCGGTGCTGCTTGATAAAAATCCCTCTTCGTATTGCCAAACGAGAGAGGGTGCGATGGATGCATCCAAAATAGTTGATGGTAGGCCCGCAGCCGTTTCATTCCCGATCATGCATACCGAGGAGTTGTCCCCCAAGCACTTCTGTTCGTTCGGAGGATCTGATAGTAGACATGCCAGCGCTACCCCCATTTCATTTTCAGCGTCCTCAGACTACACTTCCTTACCCTGCTCAGCCTCAGCCGATGGGTCTGTATGCTTTTCGGCAACGTCATTCCCGGATATTTGCAGGTCGAAGAAGATCTCGAAACCTGGCACGCGCTTCCTCTCCGCGTTCTGCCACGGCTCTGGGAAGCCACATAACGGAAAGTCCTCCCCCTCCCGGACGAAGCGTCCGTTTAGGGTACCCTGAATGGGCCGGTGCATTAAGTCAAAAGGCTTCCCCATCTGTTTCGCTCTGGCTCTTCCGGCCATTTCCTTTCCTTTCCTTATCCAGTCTTCTTTGGTGGGTAGATAACCCAATCCAAAGGTATGAGGGCTGTGTGGCACTTCGGCCAATGCTGCGACGCCCTTTCGGTCGCTCTTTTCCAATCCCATCCCGGGGATGTGTTGGAGCTTGTTCATGAGATAGACTGCTTGAGCACTGACATATACCCCTTCATTAGCTGCCATGATGTCCTGTACAACCCGGGCCTCAGCCAAGGTGAAACCTGATATGAACACATCCTCCATGCCATGCTCGATTTCTAGAACAGGCGTGGATACCTCCGGCGGCGGATGGATCGATGAATTTCCGAAGACAATGGCTACTCCCTTCCCATAGGGGTATTTCACCACTTGATGTAGGGTGGAGGAGACTGCCTTTACCTGATGCAGCCACGGCCACCCCAAAAGCAGGTTGAAAGTTGCAGGGACCTCCAAGACATGGAAATCTATCTCGTGCTGTCCCGACCCAACCTTTGTTTGAATCTTAACTGTTCCCATTACTTCCCGGCTCGTGTTGTCATATGCCCGAATCACCTGGGCTATTGGCACAAAGTCTGCGATTTTCAAACCGATCGCATAGGCTGTCCTTGCCGGGCAGACGTTGATGGCGGACCCTGTGTCAACAAGGACCACCGGTATCCATTTATTCCTACACTCCACAGAGATGTAGAGTGGCTTGTTATGATTTGCCCCCTCAGGTGGTAATTCCTTGTCGGAAAATGTCAGCATCGGGGTAGCTCCTCCCGGAAAAACCAATCCGACCAACTGCTTCGGCGTAGTCTCTATCGAGAGTTTGGCCTTGTCCATGGCTGAAAGGACGGCCTGTCTATGTACTCGAGAAGCCATAAGCAGCCCCCAGATGGAGATGTCTGCTTGTATCTTTTTCAATTGTCTCAATACGGCCTCATCCTCGAGTTGCTTTTCTTTTTGCTTCTCTGCCTCCCTATCTTTTCCAGACGCCTCTGGTTGATCTAGGTGCGGAGGCTTGAAATATCATCCACTCCTAGTCATGTGATCGACTTTGCCGATATACCAGGTATTATCTGGTTGGTTACTCCCCCAATCTTCGTCTGTGTGGGCAAGACATAGATCATCGTCCTCCCACCACATTCCATCTACAACCGACAGGCACCCGTCCGGTTCTGGCATGACTATTCTCATACTCGCAGTACCTTCTATCCTTATGCTCGCGGCATTCTCCATTTCTGTGCTCACAGCAATCTCAGTCCCCACATGGGCTTTTGCCTTCCTGATTCTCTCGAAATCTTCGAATCTTCCCTGTTCCAACTGTGTCAATGCAGCCGACTGTTCAATAATCCCCGTACTAGAAATGCTCCAATCCCAAGCGAAATTCTTGACACCGGCGCTCTCCGGCGATGCACTCTGTTCTTCAACCCTTCCGGCTATCACTGATATTCTCACCCCTGCCAAGCCTTGTTATGGCTGAGACTCTTCTACCACATCTGGTTGATCGTCCAACCATCCCGTAGCCTCTGTTGATTTCTCATAATCGAACCAGTTGACGGCTGAGTCTCCTGGATCTTGGTTACTGTAGAACCGGAGCTTGGCGAGGTCTTCTTCCACAACCGTTAAATCATTCGTTCCTTGTCCCAGACTGTCCCCTTGGATCACACACAGCTCCCCCTCTGTTGGTAGTTCCATATCTGGCCTGTCCTGGCCTATTAACAAAATGTAGTCACCTGGGCTATAAGCATTCCCAACACCACTCCCAGATTCCGCAGACTCTGGCTCAACAACCCCCTTCTCCTTTGGAATCTTCTCTCTCCTATTCTCGATAGTCACCACCGCTGGCTTAGGTTGGGTTATGGAGATGTCCATCGTGCACAAATCGGTGCAATTAGGAAGGAACACTTCCGGCTTAGGCAGGTGGGAAGGAGTGATATAGATGCTAGGATCGTAAGGCACGACCCCAGTTCGGATGAAGTTGACTCTTTTGGGTGGTGGAGTTTGGTTATGTGTGGGGAGAGGGTTTGTAGTAACGTTGGGTTTCTCGGGGGGCAAAATCACCCCGTTATCAATGAGATCTTGAATCTCATGACGTAATCGGAAGCACAGATCCGTGTCATGACCGTGCTGTTGGTGAAATGCACAATATTTGGCTGGGTTGTGGGCAGCGGGGAGTCTTTCTGGTAAGGGCCGCGGCTCAAGGAGCTTCAGATGCCCTTTTCTGATTAAAACCCCCAAAGCTTTGGACAGGAGCATATAAAGCGGAGGGAAGGTTCTGGTGTTTTTGGGTGGGTATTTGACTGTTTATGGGTTGCTTCCGGACGCACCGAAGAATGGTGCGGCTGCCATAGTTCTTGAGGGAGGGTTGGTGGTGACCATACTCACTTTGGAGGTCCTGGTAGTTGTAGCGGCACTCGGGCCTGCATTAGTGTTACGATTAAAAGTTCTGCGGGGTTGCTCCCGGTCATTATCAATCAAGCCTTGCTTTAAGGCATCCTCAATCTGCACCCCCATTTCATGTAGATCAGAAAAGGTAGGGAAGGGGAGTACAATCATCTTTTGCATCAACTTCGGCTGAAGATTGCGCACAATCATCCGAATCTGGTCTTTGTCCGTGGGCCTTAAGGTCATCATCGAAGCCTTGGCCCTCCATCTGGTTACGAATTCTGAGAAGCTCTCTTTGGGTTCTTGCCTCGTTGACTCGAGATCCCGGGTCGTAATCTCGATTTGTGTATTGTATGAGTACTGCAAGATGAAGGCCTCAGCCATCTCGTCCCAACTTCTCTTGACGTCATCCTCCAATTTGGCATACCATATGGCCGCTACACCCGACAGGGTCCGGCCAAATAGAGACAGCTTCTACAGTCTAGTGAGGCCCATTGGCCTTAGGATATCTGAAAACAACCTCAGGTGCACCATGGGGTCTCCGGACCCATCAAATCGATCAATGTGCGACATTTTGAATCTGTCAGGCAGCGTCACGGCTGCGTCGGTATACCCATCTTCGATGTCAGGGATGGTCTTGACTCCCTGGGATCTTTTGAACAGCTTTTCGAGCTTGCTGAGCTTTAATGCTGTGGGGTCTGTCTCGAACTCAAAAGGAGAGTCCGGTAGGTTGGTGGGTGTTTTGGATAACTGGGGTTGGATTTGGGGTAGGATCGGGGGTGGAGGTGGTCCTATGGGAATGTCCGTGTCATTTTGAACATTAGCTGTCTCCCCGAGGGTAGGAATTCCTGGCGGGGAGGAACTTGTTGCGAAGCAGATGCTCCGTTTTGCTGTTGTAACCTCACGATTAACTCTGCTTGTTCATTCATAACCGTGGCCTGCTGCTTGGCGAACTCTGCCTGTCGGACAGCATCTTGTTGCATCACTTTCATGCTTTCTTGGAGTTGGCGCACCATCTCCTCTAAACTAGCCATACTGTTCTGTTCTGACTGAATTATCGGTATATGTTCCCTCTCTGTGGGTGAAACAGAACCCTGATCCCTACTGTACACAGGTGGGGTAGATAAAGTCCTCTGTACTGACTGTTGAACTGATGCCCTCTGCCTAGCTGTCCTCCGTCTAGTAACCGGGGGTAGAGAGTAGTACACTGGTTGTCCGTCTACCAGATCCTCAGATCGATGGAGCCGACGACCTCTAATCCAAAGTGCTTGGGGAATATCTACCGGGTTAGAAGCAATTGTGCTAAACCACCTAACAAAAAGATAAATAAAGCAATAAAAAACCAGACAATCAGACAGCATAACGGCGTAAAATAAACACATACAACGCACAGTTGGGTATTCATAACACACAGTTGGTAAGCCGAACACACTGTTCCTCGATACTGATCATTGTTCTCAAATTGCCGTTCCCAAAACTGAACTTGATACCCGCGGATAACTGATTTCTCAGCAACACTGATACTGGTGCCCTTGGGCCTAATACTCAATCTTGCAAACTGGTATGTACGTTCCTGTAGAGATACACTCTAAAAGCACATAGCAAGTAAAGAGAGCCAAAACACCCCTATGGAGGGGTAGGGTTTCCCTGTCCTATTTTGTCAGGAGCTAGGGTTTCACTATGCACGCAGCAATTTTCAAACAACCTATAATCGGGTAAGCAACCTGTCCTAGCTTGGAATGGTCACTATGGATCCGAATATGCACTAGGTTGAATGGTCGAAAAGGGTGCCCCGGTAAAACCGGGGTTTGTGTTCCCATACTATCAGAGCCCACAACCGGTCAGCCTTATGGTCATGTCTTGACAAGACAAGCCTCCGGTAAACCGTTCAGGAATGGCAGATGGCAAACACGGTGTCCAAGGCACACCAATGCACGTGCAATGCAAAGAAACACATAAATGAAATCAAAATAGGATATCTCGAGTTCGAGTCAAGCTCTCTAAAATCTCCAGCAGAGTTGCCAGAAACTGTAGACGCGCCCGTGGGCCTCACTACAGTTCAGACTCGATTTGTGTCACTGTTCTTAATCTGAACCAAAGAGTCCAAATCCGGCATATCGTTTTGAGAAACAGATTTTTGAAAAGAAGAGCCAAACATGGACTGCTTTGCCAAATACAGAGTCGCCACCTAAATATTTTTAAGGGGGAATTTAGGAAACCCTGACTCGGTGCCAAAGGCCACGCGTCCGTCATCACCAAAGTTGCCTCGGCTCGGGAGCTAGGGTATGATCACGGAAGGTCAACTATGAGCACCCCCTCTCGCCCGATCCGAAGATCGGCCTCTACTAGTCGTGATATCCGTTTTTGAAAACGTTATGTGTTCTTATCCCGATTATTAGCCTAGAATTACTATGTTATGCGCACAACACAAAAGTATAGACTAGATTGCCTAATTTGGGAATAAGCATTGCATATCCGTTTGTTTTGAAAAAATGTTTTGGAATTTGCTACTCGCAAGTAGGCTAAAACATAGATTTCAATGAGCTATTCCAACTCAGGCAACCCAACCTTCACCCACAGGCATTCAAGCAGTTATATCACATAGGCAGCTAGCCTCATAGTAATCATGCTATCATGGCAACACTCACACGCATGCAAGGATGCTAAAGCATAGATACTTACATCGTACTCCGTGCCAAAAACAAAAACTAGTTAATAATCATATGCATGATCCTAGTTCATGTTAAGATGGCTAATGCAACACATGGAAGATGCAACTAAGATAGGCTCGGCTAATCTACAATGACATGTGAAATGCTACTATTAACACGTATTCAATTTGGAATTGAAATACAAATGCAGTTAGTATGATGCGCCGAGCCTGGTGCATGTCAGACAAATGTATGGATGCACGCATGCTAAGCATAAGGTATGCTAATTTAAATATGCCCTAGTCTACCATCATAAGCAGGTAAATAAAATGGGAGAAAGACGTGGGATTGGAAGACATGCACACATGCACCCACACTTATTACAAATTTGCCCTCGCTCGGAGGGACCAAAAGAATAATACAATCCGAATAATGAATTACCTATCCTAGCTAATTAATTATTACAGACCCTCTAATTTAACAAATTAAATACAGAATAAAGACGGCCACAGCCCTGCCTCGGGATACGCGAATGATGCATGCTCGATCCATCTTGCCCGGAAACCCGTACCATGCCACTGTTGCCTCTGTTAATGCTGCCCTGCTCCTCTGAAAATTTCCAAAGTCTTGAAATATGTTCTCTACACACTGTAGAACACCATCGGCTAAGAGAAATAACCACCAGCCATGGGAAATTTCCATCGGCTGATTTCAAGTCCATCGGCCACATACTCTTTGCCGGTCAGCATTAAACACTGCCGATCGGCAAAAAATTCCTGCTGGGACCTGCAGTTGACAGCAACAGAGGGCAAAGCAGTACATGGCATGGAATTTTGAGCTAATGTGAGCTTGGTCACACTCCCAATCATGCAAGAGACTCAAGGGAGCGTGACCCTCGACCTTCGGGCCATCAATCATACATTTTGATGTATGATGGCCTAAGGAGCCGAGGTTGCAATTCAATGTAAAATGCATGCAAACAGAACACGTGAATACCAACACCCTATCATGTTGGAGTCAAGGGGATTGGCGACCGAGGGTTGAGGCGTGTTTTGTCACTTGAAGTACAAACACTCCTCAATCCCCATGCCCGGTTTGACACCCCAAACCAAGCAATGCAATGCATGTTATGCAAACATGGCTCAAAAATGCAACATGACACTAAAATACAAGGCATGCCGAATGTAATGCAACATATCATAGCTAGCATACAATGTTTCTAACATGCAATGCCACAATGCAACTCATCATGTAATGCTAATATGGTATAATGCAAGCATGCAATTAGAGGCAACAAGTCAAGCGTACAACCAAGGGACTTAGACTAAAATGGGAGGCCTCAAACACCTCCAAAAACAGTGGCTAAAAGTGCCTCAAGCGATGGACGAAATCCACTACAAACATGCAAGTCGAAAGGGGGGCCCAAGGCTAAGGCATAACAAAGGGCATTCCACTGCTACTAACCCAAACAAGCATGGCATGAACTATACAACCAAAACAGAATTTTAGCATGCCAAATGAGCTCCAAAATCCACTAGTATGGTAGCCCCAAAATGACCCAAACACATAGGCATACACAATGCGCATTTCAAGGCATGAAAACACAACACTTCGAGGCATTGAAAGAGACACAAAGGACAATGTAAGGCCACATTATATGGACTGAAATATGATCTCAACTAATGCCAAATGATGATAATGGGCTAACCTAGGCATGTTAATGATCCATACACTCAAGGTTCATGGCCCAAAATGCAAAGCAACTATATCAAGCATGCTAAACAAGTCCAAATCAGTGGCCAACAGACCTCATGCATGACAAAATATGGCGAAGAACTTCACAAAGTAAAGTCAAAATATGAGAGCATATTGATCAAAAGTCATGACGCATTTTTAGGCACAAACAAGGGAATACAAAGCAAGTATGTTAAGCATGCACAGGGCCATAAATCCGACTTAAAACAGAGATAACATGTGACCTAAATAGCACCAAAAACATCTGATATGGAGCCCAAAACAACCAAGCATATATGCTACCCTTATGAGCAAAAAACATGCACAAATGAGACACAAAGGGAGAGGGGTGTCCCTCCCCTATACAAGAATTCAAACCATCTTTCTCACCACTGAAAATCCACTAGATTTCAGTGGTGAAAAGGCTAATACAACAAAGTAAAAAAGGCTCACAAAAAAAAGCACCAAAAGAGGCCAAAAGAGGCCTAAGAGGGGGATTTCGACCCCCAATGCCAAAACACCCTTAATGAAAGATCTTAAGCATGAAAATATAAGACTTTTTTCAGTTATACACAAAGCTCAAATCAATATGCAAGACAGGTCAAAAGCCAATGCAAGATTGGGGAAACTAAAGTAAAGTCATTACCCTTGAAGAACCCTTGAAGAACAGATGGTCCAGCCACCCTCTACTGACCAAAATCAGTCCAAAACCTCAACAAACAACCCTCAAAGTCCCTCAAAGTTGAAGTAAGGTGTGGTAGTGTGTGTGTTAATGCAAAACTAAGGTAAAAATGCACTTTTAGGCCACAAAACACACACAAGGGAGGAGAGAGAGGGAAATATAGAGAGAGAGAGAGTGTATGTATATGTGTAAGCTCTGTTTTTTCTTTCAAAATTACCAACCTAGAAGAAGGAGGAGAGCTCTCCTCTTATAGAAGTTCCCCCTTGCAAAGCTTACCAAACAAGCTTGCTTAGAGGGAAATCCCTCCATACACGTGTATGGAGGGGAACAGAGTGGGTGCCAGCTATCACAGCTGGCACAAAATATCTACTAAAAGTAGATGAATAGTGATCGGCCGTTCAAAATTGCCATTTTGGCAAAATAATTTGCCGACCGGCAACAAAGAGTGCCGACCGGCAATATACATTGCCGATGGCATAAAATCACTGGCCGGTGGCCTCAAGCCATGGCCGGTGATGTGTGGGGATGCCTCACAAGGCATTCTCTGCCCCTCCAAGGCAAAGCACAAGTGTTTGGTGCAAAAACCAGACACAACACGGTCGAGTCGAGAGATCCTGAGGCAAGGCGCGCAACCGAGACCTTCGGGAACTCAAGACGAACACAAACAAGGGTAATCACCAAGTGTTCCAATGGTGACGTCCAAGTCTTGAGGACGGTCAAAAATGGGGTGTCTACAGCAGTCCTTGCTAGGCACACATTGATGGCGGACCCTGTGTCAATAAGAACCACCGGTATCCATTTATTTCTACATTCCACAGAGATATAGAGTGGCTTGTTGTGATTCGCACCCTCAGGTGGCAATTCCTTGTCGGAGAAAGTTAACATCGGGGTAGCTCCTCCCGGAAAAACTAAGCCCACCAGCTGTTCGGGCGTGGTGTCTATTGAGAGCTTGGCCTTGTCCATGGCTGATAAGACAGCTTGTCGATGCACTCGCGATGCCATAAGTAGTCCCCAAATAGAGATGTCTACCTGTATCTTTTTAAGCTGTTTGAGTACAGCCTCATCTTCAAGTAGTTTCTCCTTCTGTTTTTCAGCTTCCTTATCCTTTCCAGGCGCCTCTGGCTGATCTAGATGTGGAGGCTTGAAATATCGTCCACTCCTTGTCATATGATCGACCTCGCCGATGTACCAGGTATCATCCGGCTGGTTACTTCCCCAATCCTCATCTGTGTGGGCAAGACATAGATCGTCGCCTTCCCACCACATTCTATCGGCAGCCGACAGACACCTGTCCGGCTCCGATATGATCACACTCGCGATACTTTCTGTCCACATGCTCGTAGCGTTCTCCGTCCTTGTACACGCAGCACTTTTAGTTCCCACATGGGCTTTAGCTTTCCTAATTCTCTCCGAATCTTCAAACCTTTCCTGTTCCGACTGTGTCAGTACAGTTGTCTGTCTAATAATTCCTGTATTCAAAATGCTCCGATCCTGAGCGAAATCCTCGACACCGGTGCTCTCCGGCGATTTACTCTGTTCTTCGGCCCTTCCGGCCGTCACTGACATTCTCGCCCCTGCCAGGCCTCGTTCTGGTTGGAATTCTTCCACAACATCCGGTTGATCATCCAACCACCCGGTAGCCTCTACCGATTCCTCATAATCAAACCAGTTGACTGCTGCGTCCCCTGGGTCTTGGTCATTGAAAAACTGGAGGTTGGCAAGGTCCTCTTCCATAGTCGTCAAATTATCTGTCCCCTGCTCAAATACATCCCCTCGGATCATACATAGCTCTGCCCTCTCCGGCAATTCTACAATGGGCCGAACCTGGCCTACTGACAGAATATAATCACTCAGATTGTAGGCTTCCTCAGCAGAACTCCCAGATTTCTCAGATTCTGGCTCAAAAATCCCATTCTCCTCTGAAATCTTCCCTGTCCCATCTTCGAAGGTCATCACCATTGGCTCTGGTTGGGTTCTGGAGATGTCCAACATGCACAAGTCAGTGCAATCAGAAAGGAACACGTCCGGCTTAGGTAGGTGGGAATGAGTGATATATATGCTAGGATCGCAAGACACGACCCCAGTCTGGATAAAATTGATTCTTTTGGGAGGTAGAGCTTGGTTGTGTGGTGGGAGAGGGTTTGTTGTAACATTAGGTTTCTCGGAAGGCAAAATCACCCTGTTATCGATGAGATCTTGAACCTCATGATGTAATCGGAAGCACTGGTCAGTGTCATGACCGTGCTGTTGGTGAAATGCGCAATATTTGGCTGGGTTGTGGGTAGGGGGAAGTTTTTTCGGCAATGGCCGCAGCTCTAGGGGCTTCAAGTGCCCTCTTCTGATTAAAACCCCCAGAGCTTTGGATAGGGGCATATATAGTGGAGCGAAGGTTCTTTGGTTTTTGGGTGGGTATCTGGTTGTTTGTGTATTGCTTCCAGACGCACCGGAGAAAGGCGTAGCTGCCATAGGTCTTGGAGGGGGAGGGGGAATGGTGGTGACCATGCTCACTTCTGAGGCTCTTGCAGTTGTAATGCTGCTCGGGCCTGCATTGGTGTTGCGATTGAAAGTTCTTTTGGGTTGCTCCCGATCATTATCAATAAAGCCTTGCTTCAAGGCATCCTCAATCTGTACTCCCATCTCATGCAGATCAGCAAAGGTAGGGAAGGGGAGCACGATCAATTTTTGCATCAGCTTAGGCTGGAGATCACGCACAATCATCCAAATTTGATCTTTATCTGTGGGCCTTAGGGTCATCATTGAGGCCTTAGCCCTCCATCTGGTCACGAACTTCGAAAAGCTCTCTTTAGGCTCCTGCCTCGTTGTCTCAAGATCACGGGTCGTAATCTCGATTTGTGTGTTATACGAGTATTGCGCAATGAAGGCCTCAGCCATCTCGTCCCAGTTTCTCTTGACATCATCTTCTAATTTGGCGTACCAGATGGCCGCCACAGCCGACAGGGTTCGGCCGAATAGAGACAGCTTCTGCAGTCTAGTCAGGCCCATCAGCCATAAGATGTCTGAAAACAAATGCAGGTGTACCATAGGATCCCCGGATCCATCAAACCAGTCGATGTACGGCATCTTGAATCAGTCCGGCAGCGTCACAGCTGCGTCGGTGTACCCATCTTCAATATCAGGGATGGTCTTGACTCCTTGGGATCTCTTGAGCAACTCAAAGGGAGAGTCCGGTAGGTTGGTGGGTGTTTTGGATAACTGGGTTAGGATTGGGGGCGAAGGTGGCCCTGTGGGAATGTCCGTATCATTCTGAACATTAGCTGTCTCCCCGAGTATTGGCGGAGGAGGAGCTTGATGTGAAGCAGATGCTCCGGCTTGTTGTTGTAGCCTCACGATTAACTCTGCTTGTTCAGTCATAACCGTGGCCTGTTACTTGGCAAACTCTGCCTGTCGGACAGCGTCTTGCTGCATAATTTTCATGCTCTCTTGGAGCTGGCGCACCGTCTCCTCTAAGCTCGCCATACTGCTCTGATCTGATTGAATTTCTGGTATATATTCCCTCTCTGCGGGAGAAACAAAACCCTGATCTCTACTATATTCAGGTGGGGTAGATAAAGCCCTCTGTACTGATCGCTGAACTGATATTCTCTGTCTGACTGCCCTCCGTCTAGGAACCGGGGGTAATGAGCAGTACACTGGCTGTCCGTTTACCAGATCCTCAGATCGATGGAGTCAGCGACCTTTAATCCAGGGTGCTTGGGGAATATCTACTGGATCAGAAGCAATCGTGCTAAACTACCTAGCAAAAAGATAAATAAAGCATATAAGGAAATAAATAAACCGACAAACGGACAGCATAACGGTTTAAATAAACACACGACATGCAGTTGGGCACAACAACACGTAGTCGATAAGCTGAAAAGACTGTTCTCAAATGCTGATTATTATCCCCTCTGAATCACTGTCCCCGAAAAAAACTGAATCTGATACCCGCAGATAACTGATTCTCAAACACTGATGCTCGCAGACCTGATTCTCAAACTTGCAAACTGATTCGCGCATTCCCTGTAGAGATACACTCTAAAAGCACATAGCAAGTAAATGAGAGCCAATACGCCCCTATGTTGGGGTAGGGTTTCCCTGTCCTATTTTGTCAAGAGCTAGGGTTTCACTACACACGTAGCGGTTTCAAACAACCTATAATCCGGTAAGCAACCTGTCCTAGTTTGGAATGGTCACTATGGATTCCGAATATGCACTAGGTCGAATGGTCAAAAGGGTGCCTCGGTAAAAACCGAGGTTTGTGTTCCCATACTGGCAGAGCCCGCAACCGGTCAGCCTTATGGTCATACCTTGACAAGGTAAGCTTCCGGTAAACCGTTCAGGAATAGCAGATGGCCAACACAGTGTCCTAGGCACACCAATGCACATGCAATGCAAAGAAACACATAAGTGTAGTCAAAACAAGATATCATGAGTTCGAGTCAAGTTCTCTATAATCCACAGCGGAGTCGCCAGAAACTGTAGACGTCCCCGAACGCCCTGGGAGGATGAGTCACGTTCTGTTCGTTTTGGGCTCACTACAGTTCGGACTCTAATTGTCGCGGTTCTTAATCTGAACCAAAGAGTCCAAATCCGGCAAATCATTTTTGAAAACAGATTTTTGTAAAAAAGTGCCAAACATGGATTGCTTTGCCAGATACAGAGTCGCCACCTAAATATTTTATTTTGGAAGAATTTAGGAAACCCTAACTCGTTTGCCTAAGGCCACGTGTCCGTCATCACCAGAGTTGCCTCGGCTCAGGAACTTGGGTACGATTGGGGAAGGTCAGCTATGAGCACCCCCTCTCATCGGATCCGAAGATCGGCCTCTACTAACCATGATATCTTGTTTTGAAAGCATTATGCGTTCTTATTCCGGTTATTAGCCTAGATTTACTATGTGATGCGTACAACATTACAAGTATAGAATGAATCGCCTGAGTTAGAACGAAACATTTCATGTTTGTTTTTTAAAGTAGTTTGCTACTCGTAAGTAGGCTAAAATGCAGGTTTTGCCACCCTCAAGTGGACTTTAGAAAAGATGGTTTTTGCCACTATCAAGTGGGCTTAAAACTCACGGTTTTAATGCATTATTCTAATTCAAGTAATTCAACCTCCATCCACAGGCATTCAAGCAGTCATATCACATAAGCAAATAGCCTCATGGTAATCGTGCTGCCATGGCAACACCCACACGCATGCGAGGATGCTAAAGCGTAAAAGCTTACCGAGTACTCCAAGCTAAAACAAAAAGCTATGTTAGAAATCCATGCATGATCCTAACTATATAGAAATGCCTAATGCAACACATGTAGGAATGCGAATACAATAGGCTCGGCTATTCTAAAATGACATGCGAAATGCTACAACTAACACGTATTCAATTTGGAATTGAAACACAAATGCAGTTAGTATGATGCGCCGAGCCCGATGCATACAAGACAAATATATGAATGCACGCATGCATAACATAGGGTATGCTAATTTAAATATGTCCTAATACTAACCATCGAAAGCTGGTAAATAAAAGGGAAGAAAGAAGTGGGGTTGGAAGACATACACATACTCACACACACTTATTATACAATTGCCCTCGCTCGGAGGGTCCAAAAGAATAATACAGTCCGAATAATGAATCAACTATCCTAGCTAATTAATTATTACAAACCCTCTTAATTAATTAACAAATTAATCACAAAAATAATTTAAATGTGAAGCTAAAGAGACTGCCGCAGCTCTGTCTCGGAATGCGCGAATGATGCATGCTTGACTCGTCTCGCCCGGAAACCCGTACCATGCCACTGTTGCCTCTGTTTACACTGTCCTGCTCCTCTGAAAATTTCCACAAGTCCCAAGGATACTTCTCTGAACACTAGGGAGCATCACCGACCAAGTGGGAACACCACCGGCCGAAGGGAGTGGTCATCGACCATTGGTTGAGCCACCGGCTAATTGTATTTGGTCGGTCGGCACTCCAAGTAGCTGGCCGGCTATTTCTTCCTGCAGAATCCTGCAGTTGACAGCAGCAGAGGGCAAGCAGTGTATGGCATGGAATTTTCAAGCAAATGTGAGCATGGCTACACTCCCCATCATGCAATGGACTCAAGGGAGCATGACCCTCGGCCCTCGGGCCATCAATTATGCATTTTGATGCATGATGGCCTAAGAGGCCAAGTTTTCCATTCAATGTAAAATGTATGCAACAAAAGAGATGAATGCCAACACCCTATCATATTGAGATCAAGGGCGTTGGCGACCGAGGATCGAGACGTGTTACATCACTTGGAGTACGAACACTCTCAATCCTCATGCTTGGTTTGACACCCCAAACCAAGCAATGCAATGCATGTATACAAACATGGCTCAAGAATGCAACATGAGGCTGAGATGCAAAACATGCCAAATGCAATGCAATCTATTATGCAAGCATGCAATGTGCTAATCATGCAAGAGGCAATACAATGCAATTTAACATGTGATGCAAACATGGTACAATGCAAGCATGCAACGAGATGCAACAAACCAAACATACAACTATGTACAAGAATGGACTTAGACTGAAATGGGAGGCCTCCGCCACACCCTAAAACAGTGGCCAAAAGGGTCAAAAATGGCACAACTTATGCACGCAAGCATGCACACACCAAGGCCTATCATCTAAGCATGGAAGGAGACAACTCTAAGCATACTTAAAGGCAATGTGCTTGGACATTAAACACTCATGTTAAACTCTAAAAAGCATGCAAAAGATGACACCAAGACATGCTAGGGAATGGATGCAAAATAGAAGGTATTCAAGGCCACAAAAGAGAGCATTGCTCAACACCTACCTCAAGCAAACATGGCATGAACTAAGCAATCCAAAACAGAGTTTTTATTCATCAAAATATGCCCCAAAACCCACTGATATGGCAGCCCCAAAAACTTATATACTTAAGCATGCACAATGCTCATTTCAAGGCACAAAAGGACACCTCTTCAAGGCATAAAAAGGGTGATGGATACAAGCATACAAACATGGATTAGGGACTGAAATAGCATGTGAAATGACTCCAAATCATTGAAACGACCCAACTAAAACATGCTCTTGACTCACACCCTCAAGGCTCACAAGCCAAAATACAAAGGGGCTATACCAAACATGGTAAATATGATCAAATAAGCTCCCAACAGACCTCAGGCATGGTAAGACATGGCAAAGAACTTCACGAAGTTAGGCCAAAACATGAGAGCATAATAGGTTAAATGCATGATGCACTTCTAGGCATAACGGGGGAATACAAAACAAGTATATTATGCATGCAAGGGACCTTTAATCTGACCAAAAACAGAGGCATAACATGACCAAATAACACCCAAAAACCTCTGGAATGAAGCCAAGAACAACCAATCATACATGCTACCCTTATGGGCCAAAAATGCAAACAAAAGAGAGACCAAGGGAGAGGGGTGTCCCTCCCCTATGCAATACTTCGAAACCCCTTCTTCACCACTGAAAATCCACTGGATTTCAGTGGTGAGAAGGCCAATACACAAAAGTCCCCGATGCTTATCAAAGAGAGCACAAAAAGGGCCAAACAAGGCCTAAGAGGGGGAGATCGACCCCAAACAATAAAATGACCTTTATGAAGTACCTTAAGCATGAAAATACAAGACTTTTTTCAGTTATACACGAAGCTCAAATCAGTATGCAAAGAAAGTCAAAAGCTAGTGCAAGATTGGGGAATTTAAAGCAAAAGTGTTACCCTTGAAGAACACCTTAAGAACAGCAAGTCCAGCCACCTTCTTCTGATGAAAACCAGCTCAAAACCTTAAGAATAAACCCTCAACACCGCCCAAAGTCAAAGTATGGTGTAATGGTGTGTGTTTTAGTTCAAAAGTAAGAACAAATCACCCTTTTAGGCCCTCAAACCCACACAAATGAAGAGAGAGAGGGAGATATAGAGAGAGAAGATGTATATCAGATATGTATATATATATATGTATTTTGCTCTGGTTTTTCTCAACCTCCACAAAGGAGGAGGATGGGGCTCTTATATAGACCAACAAAAGTGTTAAGCTTCCAAGATAAGCTAACAAAAGGGGCCAAGGCTTCTTAAAGAAGCCAAGGCAAAGGGGCCAAGGCTTCCTGAGGAAGCTGGGACAAGGTTCAAGCTTCTTGAGGTAGCTAAGACAAAGGTCCAAGCTTCCTCAAGAAGCTAGACCAAAAAGGTGCAAAAGGGGCAAAACAGCCACACTCGTGCATGGGGAGGAGGGTCCGTGCATTCCAGTTGGCACAGCTGGCATGCATTATGCCTGTAAAAGGCAAAAAGGTGGTACCGGCCAGAAAAGGAGGCCATCAGCCAAACAGGTGGTCGGCCGGCCACACAAAATGCCGACCGGGCAATGGACTATTTCACCAATGGCCGGTAGCCTCAAAACACGGCCGGTGGCCTCAAGCTATGGCCGGTGGGTATCAGGGGTAGCTAGCAAGCTACTCTCTACCCTTAAGTGAAAAAACAAACAAGTCCTTCGTGTAAAACCAAGCACAGAACAAGCAAGTCGAGAGATCCTGAGGCAAGGCGCGTAGCCAAGACCTCCGGGAACTCAAAACAAACACGAACATGGATGATCACCGAGTGTTCAAGCGGTGACGTCCAAGTCTTGAGGACGGTCAAAAATGGGGCGTCTACAATGGTGGATT
Organism: Camellia sinensis; assembly: GCF_055761805.1. Lineage (NCBI taxonomy): Eukaryota > Viridiplantae > Streptophyta > Magnoliopsida > Ericales > Theaceae > Camellia > Camellia sinensis. The sequence goes on along the minus strand of NC_138971.1, from coordinate 119,137,465 downwards.
AGTTCCTCCATGCTGACTGGGGGATGTTGTGCCATCAGGATTGATGAGTGATCTCATACTAGACTAGATGTAGAAGACTATCCCTGAGCCTGACTAGATGCAGATGAATTGAAGGGTGACTGCTGTAGAAATTGGATCGGCGAACTCTGCCTAACTCTCCCCCGTCTAGTAACCAGTGGGAGCGAAGTAAACATGGGTTGTCCCCTAACAAGATCTCAGAGTTTGCAAAGCCTTCTGACTCGAGTCCAGAGCGCTTGGGGGATATTTGAACTTTCCGAAGCTATGGTGTTAAACTACCTAGCAAAAAGAAATAAAGCAAAAAGAAAGCAGTAATTAGAAACCGCACAGCACCTCAGCTCAGATGTTAACAACACACAGATGTAATCAAAGCTGTAGGACTGCACTCGACACTGAATTCTGCCCCAAAAATGGATACCCAACTTGCAACTAATACGCACATTCCTGTACAGCCCTATGAGAACCAAAACAGCCCTATAAGGGGGTAAGGTTACCCTATCCTAGTTTTGTCAGGAACTAGGGTTCACTATTCAAACAAAACAGTTTCACGCAATCCTGTATTCGAGTGAGCATCATGTCCTAGTTTGGAACAGTCTCTATGGCTTTCAATATGCAACTAGGCTAAATGGTCAAAAAAGGTACCTCAGTAAGACTACCTAATATACCTCTCGCACCTAACACCGAGAAGTGAAAGGAGGATCAAACGGTACAGCGATAGTCCAAATCCAAGGGTTGTGCTCCCATCATGGCAGAGCTCATGACCGGTTAGTCTTTTGGCAAGCTTTTCAGCCAAGCCCCCGGCAAACCGTCCAGGAATAGCAGATGGTAAACATAGTGACTTAAACGCACCAATGCAAATCCAACGCAAAAAAAACGTACAAGTATAGATAAAATTTCACATCATAAAGTTCAAGTCAAGTTCTTTAATTCCCCAGCAGAGTCACCAGGAACTGGATCTCACAAGTGCAATGTGAAATAGATAAACACCAAACAGTCTAAATCTGGCAAATCTTTTGGAAAATTAATTTTGAATCAAATTGTCAAAATGGACTGCTTTGCCAGATACAGAGTCTCCACCTAAATATTTTTGAGAAATTTAAGAAACCCATGACTCGTGCCAAAGGCCATGTGTCCGTTATCACCAAGATTGTATCGGCTCGGAAACTTAGGTACGAAAGGGGAAGGTCATGAATTGAGCATCCCCGCTCGCCCGATCAAAGATCGGCCTCTACTAATCATGATATGAATCTTATTTACATTATATGCTCTTGTTTTGGTTTATTAGGCTAGCATTACTATGTGATGCACACACACACAAGTATAGACCAATTTACAAGAATCGAAACACTTGATTCATGCTTGTTTTGAAAATTGTTTCGAATATGTACCACTTGAAAAAGTGATCGCATATGAACATTACTCAAATTATTCCAATTTAAGCAACTAGCCTTCATCCACAGGCATTCAAGCAGTTTATCACTTAAGCAATTAGCCTTATGGAAAGGATGCTAAACATGGCAACAATCACATTCATGCAATATGCTAAAGCAAGTAAAGGCTCACCTAGTACTCCAAGCCAGAAGAAAGATGAGTTAGAAAAATGCATGATCCTAACTTATGTGATATGACTAACGCGATACATGCGATATGCAACTAATAGTCTACGTTACTAATATGGCATATGAATCAATTAAATAACATGAGGTCTAAGCACGTATTCAAAGAAGCACTAAACTAATAATGCAAGTTAGAATGATGAACCGAGCCTCAATGCATGCAATACAAGTGGATGCAAACATGAAGTATGCTAAACAAAACGTGACGCCCCTAAACTAACCATCATAAGCTAGTAAATAAAAGGGAGAAAGATGTGGGGTTGGATGACATGCACGTTATTACAAGATTGCACTCTCATGAAGGAGAATGCGAATGAATCAACTAGCTAATTAACTAACTAACTAAAGCTAAGCTAATTATTACAAAAGAAATTAAATTAGCTAAACTTCTTAACTAATTATTACAACAAATGAATTAACTATTCTAGTTAACTAAAATAATTACAAGACAAAATCGAACAACTAGTTAACTAACTAATTAATTACAACACTTTACAAAATTAACTAGCTACAACTAATTAATTACAACAAATATCTAAGCTAAATATTTAAACTAAACATGCTCGGTAAGCGAGGAATGCTCATGCACATGCTCGGTTTCCACCCGAAAAGCCACTATTTTGCTTCCAGAAGGTCTCTGTTGCACAATAGAACACTAACACCTTTGTCCACTTCTAGAATAGCTCTGCTCTACTCAAAAAACACACTGCTGGATTTTGCATTGGTGGCCAGCCGGCCAAGAGTGAGGGCCTGCAGGCCATAGAAAGTGGCCTGTCGGCCACTGCTGCAGGGTTCATCTTGCTGTAACAGAGAACAAATAGAGCATACACAGGGTATTCTCAAGGGTTGTCTGCACAACTCACCCCTCTTTATCATGAACAAATCAAAGGAGAGACAAAACTTGATCCATAAAACATCAACTCAAGCAATTTCATTGCATGATGGCTCATGAACCAAAATGTGCAAGTTCAATAAATACAACAAAACAAGACTCAAACCTCCTTCCTTTCATGAATTGATCAAGGGAAGTGGTGACCTTGGAAACTTGAATCATTTCATCCCAAAAGAGTATGAAATGCCCCAAGCTTCCATGTGTTCAAATAGCGTCTGATTGAACACAAAACCAATTATTATCTTACACCATTTTAGTCTCATTTTAATTACCAATCATCCTTTAATTCATTGAGTCCAATGGTGAGTTTAAGTCATCTAAATGAAAGAAGGCTCAAACCAAGTGTTGTCTTAGACATGAAAGAGACATCATACCATTGGTAATGAACCCCAAAGGGATTAAACCATTAAGCATGACATCTCAATATCATGCTTAAACAAACAAGTTGTTTGAAACCATTTTCAAAGCAAAACAAAAGCCAAGAAAGGAGGGAGATTGCAGAGGTGATTAAGAGCGATCACAAGTATGGAAAGCCATAAATAAGTGCAACCAACTCAAATAAGATGATGTCTAAGGCCTAGAACACCAAACTCATGAGGACAATTACACTATCAGCATACAAAACAAAGCTCAAATGCAACTATCAACCAAAAATAGTGCTAAAACAGTCTAAAAACAATCCTAAAACATGCTGGAATTAAGACAAAAATAGCTAGATTAATATGCTAAAACATAGCACAAGCTAGGCTAGTAAGCAAGACACAAGGAGGGGAGGCTAACCCCTCCAAATTTGGACTTCAAAATATGATTTTGGCCACTGAAATAACTCTGAAAAATAGTGTTTAAAAACTCAAAAATAGATTAGTAAAAGGATGGGAAACACAAGGGAAATAGCCTCCAATACAAGGTGCAAAGAAGAGTGAACCACTCCTCAACCTTTAATGGCCTTAAAACCCAAGTTTCAACCCAAAAATACAGAGTTTTTATAGCCCAAAAATAGTTGGAAAATAGCAAGAAAAAGAGTGACTAAAGCAAGTAAAGAGGCAAAGCTTTATACCTTTGAAAAGGAAGACCAATTCCAAGCAGTAAACTAAGGAAAACACACCTTCAAGACCTCAAACAAGTCTCTAAGATACCTCAACTCAAAGATGAAGAGGTTTGGTTAAGGGTGTATAGGCAAAGATGAAGGATATGTAGGCTAAAGTGTAGAAATTTGCTAGAGAGAGAGAGAATTGTAGAGAGAGAGGAAAATTTTTGCTCCAAATTTTTTCTAACCTTAAAACATGAGAGGGAGGCCCTTTATATATAGAAAAGATGAATTTCCCTCAAGAACATCCAGCCATACACGTGGGAGCATATACAAGTATCTGTGCAAACAACTGGCACAACTGTCACAAAATATCTGCAAAAGACACTGGTGGCCTGTCGGCCATTACTGGTGGCCGACAAGCCACTTCAGTGGTCGACAACCAAGAGTGATGGCCGGCAGCCCAAAAGAGGTGGCCGGCAGGCCACCAGAGGCTGCAGGCTTGAAAAACCAAGGTTTGGTTAAGAATGAGGAAACAGGAGTGTAGGGTTTGAGGGTTCAAAGTTGTGACATTCCGCTAAGGACTTCGAGCACTTGACAAGCATGTAGACCCATCATTGGGTGTGCAAGCAATGGCGTCCAATTCATAAGGGCCGTTAAAAATGGGGTGTCTACACAAGCATTTAGTTTTATTTCATTTTCATCCCAAGGTTGAAGTACGTGGTACCTGTAATGTGAAAAGAAGAGGATGAGTTAGCAAACTCTTAATAAGCTTACAATTGGGTTGTTAGGGTACTGTAAATTACAGGGGTACTCTCAGTAAGCTTACCTATGTGAGTGTAGGAGGTGGTGCTGCTTCCTATGAGTTCAAAGGCTTGACTCTCGAACACTCATGAAACAAGATATAGACACAAGACCAATCCACGTGTCGATTTGTTTAAATACTTGAGGTAACCTGTACTGCACGTGAAACATGTCTGGTTAGTCGTATAAGATTGCTAGCTCAAAGACAAGTCTACTATGCCATCTTGACTAACTTTGAGGTGTCTTCACTAAGTGAATGATTCAAATCGTAAGATATCTTCACCTATGCGTAAGGCTGCCAAGTGAACCAAGAATCATCATCTGGTATTTTGAAAATGGTGGGGGAATGTTGGAGAATTTTCAAAATGGTTTTCAAATTTTATAGTTTAATTTTTGGGTGTTTTCAAAACCTTCCTTGTTTTTCTTTGGAAAGCTTAAAATAAGCTTGGGAACCTTGTCCCACATTAGAAAGAGAGCAAAACATAGAGCACTCAATAAAGTGCTATATGGAATATTCCTTTAAATATGGAATTATGAGGTGAAAGCTAGTGTGTATGCACCCACACCGCAAGGATGGTGCGTCGCACCATCCACACACACACACGCACACGTGTGCGCGGTGTGGGCAGTGGGTTGTGTGGCGTTCGATGGCGCACTTTACACAGATGCAAATGCGCCATGAGGGCGCTTTCCTATTTGCATCAGACAGGTTGGAGCGATGGCGTGGATCCAACGTGGGATGGGTAATGTGGAATATAGTCAGCTCCACGTGGCAATGATGTGGCGTCTGTTAGCGATGAGTCAACCAATCGATCAAACGGTTGCGTGTCTGATCTGGAGCGATTTGATCATAGCCGTTGATTGGAGATACGGGCGGTCGTATGGATGAGATGGCACCCGATCGTGATCAAGTGTGATAATCAAGGCAGCTATTCAGTGTGAGAATGATCTGCACAATAAATCGTCGATCCAATGGTCAGATCTGATATGCAATCAAAGGACATGACCATTCGATCAGATGCATCAAGGCCCATAAATAGGATATGAATTCAACCATTTCATTCCATCCAAAATTCAGAATGCATTCCTGCAAAACTCTCTCTCTCTCTCTCTCTCTTCCTCTTGATTTAGAGTTTTCGATCAAGAGTTTCTTAAGCAAATTTATGCTTTTCTTACTGGTAATCAAGTTTTGCAAATTTGATTATCAGTGTCTTGGTTTTCTTGATTATATCATGAGTAGTCTGATTTATTGTCGTCAATGCAGACGCCGATAAACTTGATCTTTAGATCAGGCTTCATTGTATCCTGGAGGCGAATTTGTTGTAACCCCCTGCACACCTTTTGGTGGGTGCAAATATTGTCTTTAGGATATTGACCAAGTAACGCGACTTAAAGCACAAAATTTTCTGTTCGACATAGACAAGATCATCGCCAAGTTTTAAAGACCCGAAGACCACCGACTGAAGAATTCAAGACGAATTGTTCTAACAAGAACTAAATTAACCAAAAATGAACTGTAAGGACTGAATTAAGAAAAAATAAATTTTAAAGATCAAAGTGAAAATTTACCAATACTTTGGAGGCAAAGCAAAATTTATCCTCATTTCATTATTATTGATTACTATTAATATATATATGGTATATATTCCTACATATATTAGGTATTGATTTCCTAGATATATTAGGTATTGCCATAGTTAGGTCTCTTATAGGATACTTTTTCTCATAGTTAGATTTCTAGTAGGATACTATTTCTCAGCCTATATATACAGGTCTTCTATTGTATAGGACAATTCATTCAATACAATACATATTATTTCCTCTCTCTCTCTCTCTCTCTCTATATATATATATATATATATATATCTACTATTCTAACATGGTATCAAAGCTATAGGTTAAGCTCTTGATGTTCTTCGCCTTACTAGCAGGTGGCAGCTTTACCTTGGCCGCCCGCCAGACCTCAACCTATTCTATTGTCATATTTTCCTTTCAATATCGCTTCGTGGTGATCTCTTCCTCTATCCGCTTGTTTATTTCTACCCCAAATATCTCTATCATATATATATATATATTTGCTTGTCATTTTTTTTTTTTTTTTTTTTTGTATTTCTATTCCACTTTGTCTTTCCCTCTGTTTCAACCTCAATTAGGTTTCTATCTTCAAACCTATTTGAGTTTGAGGGAGGTATTATACCTACATCATGGTGAACATGGTTATACACCATCCAAACTCCCTAAGTCGTCTCCCTTGGCGCACTTTCTAAGCCATCTCTTTGGTGCACTCCCTATAAAGCCATCTTCTTTGGCGCACTTTCTAAGTCGCCCCATTGCTGCTCCTTGGCGCACTCTCTTATAAGCTGCCTCCTAGTACACTCAATCATCTATTGCCATCATCGTTCAACACCATGTCATAAGTTATGTGTGTGCTACGCTTACTGGTTCAACATACGTTCTCTACATCGGTCCGGCATAACCCTTTTAAACTGTCTCAACATTGATTTCGGTTAGCCAATCTCTACAACGCTCCGACATGACCCTGTAAACTGTCTCGACATTGATTCCGGTTAGCTCCTACAACGGTCCGGCATGACCATAAACTGTCTCCTGGCATTAGTTCCGACCTCTGATCTATTTCAAGCGTCCTTGCGCTCCCGTTTGGATTTTGCAATATGTTTGCCTTTGATTTTATTTAGTTTTATTTCATGTTTTAGTTAATCTCTCCAAACTCAAGATGTTTATCTTCCTTAAGTTTGAGGGGGGGATGTTAATGTATATATGGTATATATTCTTATATATATTAGATATTGATTTCCTAGATATATTAGGTATTTCCATAGTTAGGTCTCTTATAAGATATTATTTCTCATAGTTAGATTTCTAGTAGGATACTCTTTCTCAGCCTATATAAACAGGCCTTCTATTGTATAAGACAATTCATTCAATACATTACATATTATTTCCTCTCTCTCTCTCTCTCTCTCTCTCTCTCTCTCTCTCTTTACTATTCTAACAATTACATTGTTAGATTTTATTTTTGGCCTAATATTGCTCTTCATCTGTTTTGGTCAAGTTGTAGTTTGTTACTCATTTTGTTCCATTTTTTCTCTACAATGACAAACTTGGTGAAAAACAATCATTTAATGGGATGGACACAGATTGGATTGGTTCGATTTTAGAGTAAATCAAGAATTGATCATTAAATTTATATAATTGGATCAAAATCAAACTATAGAAATTGGTTTGGCTTATTTCGGTTCTACAATTCTAGAAAAATTTGGGGGTGTTTGGGAAGATGGTTGGGCTAAAATAGGTCACTAAAAATCAAAATATGCTAAAATAACTAATAAGACAAAATATCATAACCGACGCATAATCATTTCACTTCTCACAACCATCAAATCAACTATAAAAAATAAAATAAAATAAAAAAATCAACCAACTTTCAAAACAGCTTTTTTAGCCGAGCTAAAATACCAAAATTGTCAAATAGCCAACTAAAATAATCAACTTCCCAAACAAAGCTTTTATATAATAAAAAATTTGACATAGTTTATAATACTAAACAAAATAACAACAATTAGTATAGTTAGATTGTTTAGAATTTGTCAATTTCAAAATATTTAAATAATCCCAAGGGTTGGTGTGGTGGTCAAGGCCTGGGACTTGGGGATATACTTCCTCTGTGGTGTCAAGTTCAAAACCTTTCAAGTGCAAACAATTTCTTACAATTAGTCCATATTTTTGCCTCAACTTCAATTGGGTCCTCTCCTAATGGACAGTGGATTAATCTCCCAGATTAGTTGGTTGGGTCACTTATTGAGTTATCACGAGCAAAATCCGCTTTACCCCTTGTAGTTTAGGCCATTTGCACTTTACCCGCTATCATTTGTAAATAGCCACTTACCCCTTGTCGTTTTGGACTAAAGTGCAACCTTAATACTAGTGACAAAAATTGTAAAATGACCTTAATACCCTTATTCTTATTTTCTTTCTTTTTCTTCTATTTTTTCATTCTATCTCTTCATGAAAAATGATTTGTAGCTCGAACTTTAGCCCCCCAAATGGCCCGAATGTGCTAGTACCCTATCTCTCCATTTTGGACTCACACACATAGACCCCTTGTCTCTCATCTCTATCTCTCTCTCAAACATAAAGTCCCTGAAATCTTCCTTCTCTCTTCCTCCTCTCAAATGCCAAACCTTTTTTCTCTCATCATTTCCTTCTTTCAAATGTAGACACTACCTGAAACCTCTCTCTCTCTCTCTCTTTCTCACAACTTCGTCTTTATCAAATCAACGCTGGACCCATCGGAGCCCACAAACTGGTAGCTTCCTCTCCAACGCCGGAGCTGTAATGCCCTGAAAATTAACATCAATTTATTAATTACCAGTCCATTATTATCATTCAATTCCATAACCTTAATAAATTTACTGGTAAATAAGGATAACAAATTATAAATCAAAAGCCGATCTATTTCTCACAAATCAGTCATCTCATATATTACAACAAAGAAAATAAAATTTCATCTCGCAGGTAAGCTCGTAGCTGAAACACAAAACATCAAAAGAGCTTCAGTGCTCCATCTAGAACTCCGTATACTTCTCAACGAACGAGTCACACCTTGATCACTTGAAATTTGGCAATATCCAGCCCATAAAATGGGAGTGATCAATGATGCCTAGTACAAAATAAACTTGACACATTATATATAAATAAAATGCTCATGTTGGTTATATTCATACAACACATCATAATATACAAGTCTTGTGACTTTGACGACATTCAATGCTTGATATAAACTTTAAACCGACAATTGACTCAACACTTGGTCCTTAATTCTCCTTCAGAACATCTCTTTTTCCTTTCTTTTATGAAATCCCAAAACACATCGCATAATACCCCCACATTTATCGGTCACCAAGCACAGAAGGGCAATTAGGCACCTTCTACATTTCTGAAAATACCTCCACATTTACCGGCCATCAAGCACAGAGGGGCAATTGGACACCCATTACATTTTTTAAAAAAAATACCTCCACATTTATAGGCCATTGAGCACGGAGAGACAATTGGACACACAACACATTTATTCAACAACATTCCCCAAATTTACCGACGTTAAGCACGAAAGGGCAATTAGGCACCTTAACAATATACCAATGACATTTCCACATTCTCCAGCCTCTGAGCATGAAAGGGCATTTGGGCACCTTAGCACCAACAACACATTCTAAATATGCACACATCCAATTACACAACTCAACACTTAATCCAACATCTTGTGGATGCAATGCAATGCAATGCAATGCAAAAGTTCCTAATATTGTGACTTAACTGAAGTCCAATTCGATCACACACAACATCAATCCAACAAATACAATATGAAATATATATATATATATATATATATTTTCGTGTCCCCAAGTCAACCGAGCGATCAATTTTAATTATAAACCAATTCATACATCAAACCTTTCAACATTTTCTGGATTTCCACCCAAAACAACTTCCTTAAATCCTCCATTAACATCATCATAACACCAATCTCATTCCACATACGGATACTCAAGAAGATTAATCGAAATTTCAACATATAGTATGATTTTAATTCAAAACCTCATTTAAAAATAAAATCCCAAATCTAGGGTTTCAAGAAAATTGGGGGTTTTCCTCATTTCATCATCAAATCCAACAATCATCAAATATTTCTCATTAATATCTCAAAACATTCTAAATATTTCAAAATTTTAAGTGAAACGCCCATTTTTAAATATAAACATCTTTTAATCAAAAATTTCAAACTCAAATCAACCCATATTTCCCATAATACAACATAATCAACAAAATGATAAATGATTAGAGTTAAGAGAACAACCTACCTTAAGAAAGTGAGCAAACAATGAAGACCCAAGTAAGAACTCCAACGAATTCGCAATCCAATCCATCAAGAGAAAGATCTTCACTCCTCCTTCACTAATCTTGCATGATCTAAAGTGGATCCTTAGTGTAATGAGATGAAATCAAAGGTTTTGTGGCTAGGGTTTTCGAACATGAAAAGGTGAGGGAGAGAAAAGAGAGAAAAGTGTGAGAAAATGCACAAAAAATGGGTTTTATACTTGCTGATCCTGAATAGACCGCTCGAGCAACCACTCTTGCGCTCGACCGAACACAGCCAACTCTAAATCTCAAACCTGCAAACAAAAAAAGCGGATGCCTCGAAAGAAAGCTCGAGCAAACACTTCTTCGTTTAAGCAACGAAGTGAAATTTCCAGACCGTTACAAGAGCCCTCATCTCCTATGTTTCTGTTGGGTTCTTTCATGGCAACGACAATGAGAGTGATGTGAGATGTAGAGGTTGCTAGAATTTCTAGGTTTGGTGAAGATTTGCAAACATGTTTGGATTTGTATGATACTTTCCTCTGCAAATTCACCTCTTATTTTCTCCCTATATATATATATATAGCTATTTATGTGTATGAATGATGAATGCAAGAAAGGAAAAGAAGACAAAGGGGTTTCGAGTTTAGATTTGAATTTGAAGGATAAATGAATCTGAATGTATTAATGGGTATGGATCTGAATGTTCTGTCACAAAATAAAAAAGGGCAATTGAACTAAGAAATCAGATGCGTGTTAAAATTTTGTAGCAAAACAAATTATGTTTCTCTTTGATTTCATTATTAGTTTCTAACTACCTCAATCTTCTCGGGATCAATTTGTCTTTCAACAATATTAGTGGTGCATTTCCTTCACAAGTCTGTGAAATTCCAAGCTCCTTCACAATTGGGATTAAGAAAGAGAGGAGAGGGAGAGGGAGAGAGAGAGAGAGAGAGAGAGAGAGAGAGAGAGAGAGGAAGAACTTCCAAGCACAAGTGCAATCACATCGTCCATGTACAAATGTGTAGCTTCATTGGCGGTGGAGATTCCAAAGAGATGTGGGTAGTGTTCTACCCAAGTTGGTGGTCAGTGGCCGTCCTCGGTGAACACCCAGGTCAATGGCGGTCATCGTCATCAGTGAATATCCAAGTCGGTCGCTTGACGCTAGGTCTCAAAATCACGTTCCTCTTTCTCTCTCTGTCTTTCTCTTCTCTTTTTTTATTTTTATTTTATAAACGCGTGGGTTTCACGCGTGGGTTTCACGCATGGTTATAGAGGGTTTCTCACTCTCCTCTCTCTTCTCTTGCTTTGTTTTATAATCTGGTAATCACATTTGGGCCATTTGGGGTATCGAAAACTCAAGTTACCCAGCAAAACTGCTCTTCTATTATATAATTTCTTCTCATCCCCTCCCCTTCACCCCTCTGTCTCTCTTTCTCTCTCCCCTTTGCTCTGCAACTTCTACCTTTCCATAATACACAAACAATTAAAACCAATCTATTCTCAATTTGCAGACAATAACTTCCACTAATTGTCACACCCCAAACCCGGGTATGATCGGTCGTGGCCCACAAGGTCTTAACCCAAGGCACACGTAAGCCTAAACACGAATCCATAACCACATTGAACAACTATACAATAGTTCGATAATAAATAACCAAACTCAATCCAGTGACATGCCATAAGTATAAACGGCAAAACCAACCGTAATTAATACCATCCAAACTTATGGGATATAAACAGTCCACATATCAAAATAATCCTACATGAACCTCAATAAATATATATATATACATATATATGCACAAACTTGGCATAACAATCTAAAACAAAATAAATGAATGTCCTAGAGGTCCATGCAATTGAGTCCCCATTACGCCACAAGTCCACTGTAAGTCCTTCTAACATCTGGAAATGATAAACAACTAAGTCAGCTGATAGCTCAGTGAGTAGCAACATAGATAGTAAATACAGTTTTGAAAACAGGGTGCAATTCCAAAAAAAGATATATAGCACAGAAACTCGACTGGTATACAATTTTGATAAAGACAATCAGTTTCAAAAGAAAGGTTCCACAGTTCAACAGTTAAAATACTCATGTCTCTCAAGAACATGATAAATGATATTTTTCACTTAAAACAGATTACAACATGAACACCAATAATTTTCTGAGTACCAAGAATAACAAGTAACATGCCACAAAGTTCTCAAGGCAACAAGTCCGTTGAATCCAATATCGAACCAAGAGTCATCCTCGAGGTGGCAACCCAGGCCTTTTCTCTAAAACGATCTGATTGAAGGTCACCTAGCCTAGCCTAGGTCTTTTCCTTACAATCGTTGAGCACTAGAGTCATCACCGCCCAACCCGGATCTGTTCCCTAGTAGCCAGAGTCACCATACAAAGTGGAATAATTTCCCTGGACTAAAATATACATATGGTCCTGATAATCAATACGATTCAATTTCGCAAAACATGGTAGTCACCATTATAAATATGAGATGATAAACAATAGTTTACAGTATGCCAAGTTTACACATGTTTCAGAAATAATTTAATTCCATTCATACTATAATAATTTATCAAAATAGTTTAGTCCTAAAACAACAATTACATTTTCCAACAATTTAGGGTAGAGGAACATTTATAAAAATATGTAGCATGCAACTACTCACCTAGAAACGGAATGATGTAATTCTCGAATAGAGTATAAAAGTCCAACTAGTGCCATGAACCAAGTATGAAAACTACACGTCACTACTAATTTAAAAATACTAAAGAATAAGAAACTAAGTAACCCCAAACTAAAGCGCTCTAACATGGCTCAACCCAACTCACCATTACTCTTAAATATTACCTAAGCTCATGTTCTTCAGGGTCTAAAATCACCCAAGACATGGGTTCAAATCGAAACTTAATTAAAAGTAACTTTAAGATAAAACAGAATTTTAAACAAGTTTTTTCAATTTATTCGCTAACTTTGAAAATTACAAAACCCAATCCACACTGTTCGAAAAATTCCAAAACCCTCCAGATATCAACTAATATATCCTAAGTTTCAAACCCAATTGGTTTTACTTGATTTGCTTATCAAAATAATTATTTACAATTAATTATGCCCAAATAGATTGTTTTCTGCAGCACTTTAAAGAAATTAATGGTTCTCTTAGTATACATGAGAAATCAACACAAGGCCAAAAATTTAAGAAACTAGACTCATAACTGGTTCTAATGACGCTAATTTGATCATTTTCGGATTTATACCCAAAAAGAACGACACTTTCAAAGTTACTGTTTTACACCAGTATTCTGGACAGATTTGAACACACCAATTAATATAGATTTTCACTCCCAAAAATTATGAAAAAATTCTTATATACAATTCAATATGTAATTAATCTACAATAAAAATTTCATTTCAAAATTCACCCGTTTGATATGATTCCTCGATTTTTGAAGTTTGTGGTTCTGTATATAATTTTTAAACTAAGAATTACACTCATTCTTTACACACAATTTATTTCCTTAGGTTTCTTAACAGTGTATATATATATATACAAAATACATACACCTACAACCTCCCCATCAATGAATTAAATAATAATAATAGAGTAAGGATAAAGAACAAAAACAAAGAGGAAGAAGAAAGATTAATACCTACCACACACCCAAATTGTATTAGGCAACCCAGGTTCCTATATAAATATCTTACCAAAAGGCTCTAAGTTATTATCTTTTGTTTTGTTTTATTTTCTCTGTCAATTAATTTAAATAACAAACAACTGTTACTAGATCAAAATATTCTGACTATTTTCCCCCCTATTTTTTTTTAAATAATAAATCTTACCTCTAAATTAAAGACTTTCACCATAAATTTATTTTAGGTTTAAAATTAATTAAAAGACCCACCAGTAATATTTAGTTTGCACTTAAAGATTCACAAGAAAAATATTTGAGATTGTAAAATAACAATTACTTAATTATTTATTTGATTTGTAAGGCCTGGGACTTGGGGGTATACTTCCTTTATGGTGTCAGGTTCGAAACATTTCAGGTGCAAACAATTTCTTAAAGTCAGTCCATACTTTTGCCTCAACTTTAATTGGGTCCTCTCCTAATGGACGTTGGATTAATCTCCCAGATTAGTCGGTTGGGTCACTTATTAAGTTATCAAGGGAAAAATCCGCTTTACCACTTGTAGTTTAGGCCATTTGTACTTTACCCCCTATCATTTATAAATAGCCACTTACCCCTTGTCGTTTTGAACTAAAGTGCAACATCAATACTGATGAAAAAAAATGTAAAATGGCCTTAATACCCTTATTCTTCTTTTCTTTCTTTTCCTTCTATTTTTTCATTCTATCTCTTCATGAAAAATGATCTGTAGCTCGAACTTTAGCCCCTCGAATGGCCTGAATGTGTTGGCACCATGTCTTTCCATTTTGGACTCACGTGCATAGACCCCTTGTCTCTCCTCTCTATCTCTCTCTTAGACACAGAGTCTCTGAAATCTTCCTCCTCTCAAACGCCAAAGCTTCTTTCTCTCATCTCTTCCTCATTTCAAACGCAAACACTACCTTAAACCTCTCTTTCTCTGTCTATCTCTCTCTCTCTCTCTCTCTCAAACAATTTCACCTTTATCAAATCAACGCTGGAGCCATCAGAGCCCACAAACTGGCAGTTTCCTCTCCGACACAGGAGCTGTAATGCCTCGAAAATTAACATTAATTTATTAATTACCAATCCATTATTATCATTCAATTCCATAACCTTAATAAATTTTCCAATAAATAAGGATTACAAATTATAAATCAAATGTCTATCTATTTCTCGCAAATCGGTCATCTCATAAATTACAACAAATTATAGTACAAGAAACTATATAAAAAACATGTCAAATCACCCTCGAGAGTTACACATTTCAAGGTTAAGGCCCTTGATCACAAAGAAAATAAAATTCTATCTCGCAGGTAAGCTCGTAGCTGAAACATATAACATCAAAAGGGCTTCAGTGCTCTATCTAGAACTCCATATACTTCTCAAAGAACGAGTCACGCCTTGATCACCTGAAATTTGGGAATATCCAGCACATAAAATGGGAGTGAGCAATGACGCCTAGTAGAAAATAAACTTGACACATTATAAATATATATATATATATATATATATAATGCTCATGTTGGTTATATTCATACAACACATCATAACATACAAGTCTTGTGACTTTGATGACATTCAATGCTCAATATAAACTTTAAACCCACGATTGACTCAACACTTGGACTTTAATTCTCCTTGAGAACATCTCTTTTTCATTTTTTTATAAAATCCCAAAACACATTGCATAATACCCCCACGTTTATCGGCCACCAAGTACAGAAGGGCAATTAGGCACCTTCTACATTTCTGAAAATACCTCCACATTTATCGGCCATCAAGCACAGAGGGGAAATTGGATACCCATTACATTTTTAAAAAAAATACCTCCACATTTACAGGCCACCGAGCACGGAGAGACAATTAAACACCCAACACATTTATTCAACTGCATCCCCCAAATTTACCGGTGCAAAGCACGGAAGGGCAATTGGACACCTTAACCATATACCAATGACATTCTCACATTCTAAATATACACTCATCTGATTACACAACTCAATACTTAATCAAATACCCTGTGGATGCAATGGAATGCAAGAGTTCCTAATATTGTGACTTAACTGAAGTCCAATTCAATCACACACAAAATCAATCCAACGAATACAATATGAAATACATATATATATTCGTGTCCCCAAGTCAACTGAGCGATCAATTTTAATTATAAACCAATTCATACATTGAATCTTTCAACATTTTTTGGATTTCCACCCAAAACAACTTCCTTAAATCCTCCATTAACATCATCATAACACCAATCTCATTCCATATACAGATACTCAAGAAGATTAATCGAAATTTCGACATATAGTATGATTTTAATTCAAAACCTCATTTAAAAATAAAATCCCAAATCTAGGGTTTCAAGAAAATTGGGGGTTTTCCTCATTTCATCATCAAATCCAACAATCATCAAATATTTCTTATTAATATCTCAAAACAATCTAAATAATTCAAAATTTTAAGTGAAACCCCCATTTTTTAATATAAACATCTTTTAATCAAAAATTTCAAACTCAAATCAACCCATACTTCCCATAGTACAACATAATCAACGAAATCATAAATGATTAGAGTTAAGAGAACTCCCTACCTCAAGTAAGTGAACAAACAGCGAAGACCCATGCAAGAACTCCAACGAATTCATAATCCAATCGATCATGAGAAAGATCTTCACTCCTCATTCACTAATCTTGCATGATCTAAAGTGGATACTTGGTGTAATGAGATGAAATCAAAGGTTTTGTGACTAGGGTTTTCGAACATGAAGAGGTGAGGGAGAGAAAAGAGAGAAAAGTGAGAGAAAATACACAAAAAGTGGGATTTATACTTGCTTATCCTGAACAGACCACTTGAGCGACCACTCTTGTGCTCAAGCAAACACAGCCAACTCTGAGAATCTCAAACCTGCAAACAAAAGTATTGGATGCCACGAAAGACCGCTCAAGCAAACACTTCTTCGTTTGAGTGACAAAGTGAAATTTGCAGACCGTTACAGGAGCCCTCATCTCCTATGGTTCTGTTGGGTTCGTTTATGGCAACGACAGAGAGAGTGATGTGAGGACATAGAGGGTGTTGGAATTTCTGGGTTTGGTGAAGATTTGCAAACATGTCTGGATTTGTATGATACTTTCCTCTGCAAATTCGCCTCTTATTTTCTACCTCTATATCCATATATATAGCTATTTATGTATATGAATGATGAGTGCAAGAGAGGAGAAGAAGACAAAGGGGTTTTGAGTTTGGATTAGAATTCGAAGGATAAATGAATCTTAATGTATTAATGGGTATGGATCTGGATGTTCTATCACAAAATAAAAAAAGGGGCATCTGAACTAAGAAATCAGTTGTGTGTTAAAAATTTGTAGCAAAACAAAGTATGTTTCTCTTTGATTTCATTATCAATTTCTAGCTACCTCAATCTTCTCGGGATCAATTTGTCTTTCAACAATCTTAGTCGTGCATTTCCTTCACAAGTCTATGAAATTCCAAGCTCCTTCACAACTAGGATTGAGAAAGAGAGGAGAGAGAAAGGGAGAGAAAGGAAGAACTTACAAGCACAAGTGCAATCACAACGTCCATGTACAAGTGTGCAACTTCGTTGGCGGTGGAGATTCTGAAGAGAGGTGGGTAGTGTTCCACCCAGGTTGGTGGTCAGTAGCGGTTGTCGGTGAACACCCAAGTCAATGGTGGTTGTCGTCATCGGTGAAAACCTAAGCTGATCGCTCGATGCTAGGTCCCAAAATCATGTTCCTCTATCTCTCTCTCTCTGTCTCTCTATTCTCTTTTTTATTTTATAAATGTGTGGGTTTCACGCATGGTTACAGAGGGTTTCTCACTCCCCTCTCTCTCATCTTTCTTCGCTTTATAATCTTGTAATCACATTCGGGCCATTCGGGAAAGTGGAAATTCAAGTTACCCAGCAGAACTGCTCTTCTATTATATAATTTCTTCTCCTCCCCTCCCCTTCACCTACCTCCCTCTCTCTCTCTCTTTTCTCTCCTCTTTGCTCTGTAACTTCTACTTTTCCATAATACACAAACAATTAAAACCAAAACCAATCTATTCTCAATTTGCAAACTATAACCTCCAACAATAGTCCACAAATTAATCTTGACAAAACAACCCAAACAAACCCCAAAATATGTCTAATTCATCCCAGTCCCTAAAACCCCAATTCATAGAAATTCGAATACAAATATAAAATGAAGATGAAAAGAACAAACAAACAAACAGACCTTGATCAAGATTGTATCACAGTAGAAAAGCAATAAAAACAAACCCCAAAATCTACCTAATTCATCACAATCCCTAAAACCCCAATTCATAGAAATTCAAATACATATATAAACTGAAGATGAAAAGAACAAACAAACAAATAGACCTTGATCAAGATTGTATCACCGCAGAAAAGTAATAAAAACAAACCCCAAAATGTATCTAATTCATCCCAATCCCTAAAAACCCAATTCATAAAAATTCGAATAAATATATAAACTAAAGATGAAAAAACAAACAACCTTGATCAAGATCTTTTCGCCACAAAAAAGCTGCAACTTTTCCATGCTAGCATCGTGATGACAAATTTGTCATCATTGACGGCCGCGTAGACGATGAGTCGATTGGGGGACTTCTTGCCCTCCAAGATTGCAATAAAAAAGTCCTTCGCTCCTAAAAATCCATCTCCTCTCGATGGTGTCACCAAAATCTATGGTGTTGTCAGAATCTATGGTATCGCTAGAATCAATGGTGAGCTGCTGCATATGATCACTCTGTTGAAGGAGCTTCGGGAATAGCTTCGTGGTTGGTCTAGGGGCACCTTGTGTGATGCCCTCACCAATCACAATTCACTATGCCCTCTCATATTCCACAATCACTTAACACAAAATCGTGAATTTCACCTCTTCCACCAATTACAACATTGTTGAGACATCACATAGCAGCCCAAGACCAACCAATAACTTCTCCAAGAAAAATATCTTCTTTTTTTGTCTCCCTCATTTTGTTGAGGGGACAAATTAGCTCTGGAATCACTTTAGTGAGATAGGTGTCGCACTTTGGAGGATCACTTCACAAGATCACTATAGAGGATCTGACAAATGTGTCTTTTTACATCATATTTAAACTTTTAAATTAATTTTTTTCAATACCTACTCTATTTTTCATCGTGTGTATGTCAAATTCTATCAATTTAGACAGAATAAGTAACAGTAGGAAGGTAAATTGCAAAACAACTAAGAATCAAATGAGAGATAAGTGGTTGTTTCCAAATGATATGGGGTAAAGTGCAAATGATCTAAACCATAGGCGGATAAAGTGGATTTTGTCCAAAAAAGACTAATGCTCAAATCTTACTGTTAACTTCTGTATTCTTATTTCAACAATGATTCATCCCACTAAAAATATCACCACTAATAGCACTAATGCATTAAAAAAATAAAAAAAAATACAACTCCAAGACCAAAACATCACATCATTAATGACGGGACCCACTGCCACCTCATTAGTGGGAGCACTAATTAGTGCTCCCAAGCATTTTTCTTCTTATTTTCATGTACAAAAATATTAAAAAATAATAAACAATTTTTGCTCGGTTTGGTTCAATTTAAAATCGGGAATCGAACATATTTGAAAAGTTTAACTTTTTTTCAAAATCATAATAATAATCAATATTTGACCCTTATAATGAAATAAATTTTAAATTTTATCATTTTAAATTTTAAAATTTTAATTTATTTTCAATCTGAACTATCTATCTATTTTCGTTGAGTTGACGAAAATAATATATTTTAATTATTAAATTCAATGAAAAATAGTATTTTCAAGATTTTATGTACATTTATATTGAGTTTAATAATTAATATATATATATATATATTTGTTAATTTTGCTTAACTGAAATAGGTTGATGGTTTATATTAAAAACAAGGGTGAATTATAAATACATCTCCTGAGATTTGATTAAAATACGAATCGCCTCCTGTGGTTTTGAAAATTACATTCTACCCCCTGAGGTTTCTAATTTCATAACAAATCGCTCCTTTCATTAATAAATCATCAAGTCAATTAACAGTTTTTAAAGATGTTAAAAATATGTTTCAATTAATAATTTAGGTAATTTTATTATTGTATAGGAAATGTGGGGACATATTTTTTGAATACCAACACGTGGCATGGTGACGCCGACGTGTCAGCCGAGGTGCCACGTGCCCTGGTAGTTAAGCCGAGGTAATCTCGGAGAAGCCGAGGTCATCTCCGAAGATGTCGGAGTCCGAAGATAAGGGACAAGAGTCCTAAGGCAAAGAGGGGACTTAGTTAAGATAAGGATAAAGCTCTTAGGGAGTTTATCTCTATCTCTTAAAGAGTCCAGAGTAAGCACTAAGATTGGAGTTCATAGAAGTCATACTTCTAGTTGGACTTGGATTGAGTACATTATAAAAGAAAGGCACCCCCGTGGGTCTAAGGTATGTAATTCATACTTTGAGTATTCAGTTTAATACTTGATTATCCTTGAGAATCATACTGACTTGATCGTCGGAGTGCCCCCGGGTGGAAGAACCACCGCCGGAGCTTTTCTTTTCTGTTACAGGTTGCTGGAGCCATCTATTCTGCCGGTGCTTAGCTGCTGATCACTAAACGGGCAGTGTGGTCAGATTTTTACCCACACAATTTGGCGCCGTCTGTGGGAACGAAGGAAGAATAGATGGCCAGTAACGGACAGCAAGGAAACGCTGGGGACGATGCTCCTTCTGGAAGCAGCAGACCGATTAACCTTGACGCCGAAGGAGACAATCACAATACAGAAGCCCGTGACCAGGGTCACAGGGAGAACAACGATATCCAGGAAGGTGACACAACAAAAAGATCAAACCAAGGAAAATACTACAATGAAGACAACCTCCAGGTATGGAGGGACAGGTGCCTACGCAGAGACGAGGAAGTAAAGGAATTAGCAAACAAGTTGGCGGACCTCCAGTCGGTCGTCAACTTCATGATGCAGAACAATGTTATGCAACCACCATACCCGCTGCAAGATACGCCAATGCCAGCAACCAACACCCAGAAGGGTGGAGGAAAAACAATCCCCGAGGCCCCTCAACATACCAGGAGCGGAAGGCATTCTCACCGGCCTTCCAGGGAAGTCGGACGAGAAAGGCCGAGGCAAGAAGAGTCCCGAAGGACGCAACACATGAAGAATCCAGACCCCAAAGAACATCGACATGTTCAGGGGCAAGTACTCCACTTTGACACAACCCATGAAGAGAGACCCAAACGGACCCACCTCGAGGCCGAGAGCAGTATACCAAAAAGACTAAAATCAAAAGACAGCCGAGCTCCAGGGAGGAGCAAAGAAGACTTAAGGGACTACCTCAAGAGGAGGCAGCAAAATGCAGAGGCCGAGGTAAACTCCCCAGTAAAACCGAAGACAGCCTTCTCGGTAGAACTGGACAAATTCAAACCACCCAAGAGGTTCAGTATGCCGAGGTTCCAAATCTATGACGGTAAATCAGATCCAAACTTTCATGTTGGGCTATACCTAAATTCAATGGCACTATATAGCGGGAACGAACCATTGCTCTGCAAGGTATTCCCCTCATCCTTTGGGGAAATTGCATCTGATTGGTTCCACAAGTTACCGAAAGGAAGTATAAAGACATGGGAAGGCCTGGCCGAGATGTTTGTGGCCAGGTTCGTGACCAACAAGCTGCAACCCCTGAGGGTTGATGCTTTGATGGCTCTAAGAATAACCAAGGAAGAAGGCCTTAGGGCCTATGCGAAGAGATACTACGAGGTGTTCAACCGAATACCTGAATGCAACCAGGAAGTAGCAGTCGTGTCTTTCAAGAACGGCCTGAACGATGACTGCCCACTACGGAAATCTTTGGCAAAAACATTGCCAAAGAGCATGGAGGAACTCATGGCAAGAATTGAGAAATACGCCAGGGCCGAGGAAGATACGTCGGGAAACAAAGAAGTGAAGCAAGAAAAGGGAAACGGCTCGCCAAAGCGAGGCCGAGTCAACAACGGACTCACCAGGCAAGAAATAGAATTAAGAAATAAACAGGCGGTAACCACGGTATTCCGGATCCCCATCCATAAAATCTTGGATCGGATTCGGAATCAACCATATTTCAGGGCTCCAGAAAGAGCACCAGGGGAATTCATGGGAAAAAACGTCGGCAGACGTTGTGCCTACCACAATGAAGGAGGGCATCCAACTCAAGGTTGCAGGGCCTTAAAAGCACACTTGGAGGACCTAGTAAGGCAAGGCCTTCTGAGGGACCTGGTCGATGAGGCCAGAACAAGGGAAGAACAGGCAAGGTTGCCTCAAGCACCAGCAGCACCCCCTCCCCCAGCACAGCGACCACAGGCAGGAGAACCAAGGGTGGTCAATGTGATCCACTCAAGGGTCAACGAAAACGAGGTCAGAGGAGAAACCCAGAGGGCAAGACATTTACAGCATATCCACCAAATTGGGGACAAGAGACATCGGCCAGAAGAATGCCACGGGCCAATGATAGCCTTTACCGAAGCCGACCTAGAACTGGTCCAACATCCGCATAATGATGCCTTGGTAGTATCCCTCCAGGTTGGGGAATGCCAAGTAAAACGCATCCTAATAGACCAAGGCAGCTCCTGTGACATCATGTACGTCAGATGTTACAGAGAGCTAGGCCTTCACCCCGATGACCTAGAGCAATCCAGCGGCCCGATGGTCGGCTTTAATGGAACGCCAACATGGCCACTGGGTGCAACAAGCTTAGAGGTACAAGCCGGCACTAAGAAGATCAGGACAGAATTCCTGGTCATTGACACACCCTCACCATACAACATCATCCTTGGAAGACCGTGGTTGCATGCAATGGGGGCAGTTCCCTCGACGTTGCATCAACTACTCCGGTTCCCAACGGAGCATGGGATTGAAGAAGTCAGAGGGGATCAACTACAAGCCAAAAATTGCTCCATGGCAGCAATAAAGTCCACCTGTAGTATACAGGAGCCAAAGAAAGCAGAAGTTGAAGATGGAGACATGGAAGTCCTGGAAGACGTCGGGAAAGAACCGACCGAGAAAAGCGAAGAAGCACTAAAGAAAATCTTCGTCCAGGAGGGCGACGAAGAACGATTTTTTCTTCTCGGCTCCGGCCTAGCCAAAGAAGAAGAAAAAGAACTAGAAGATTTTTTAAGGGCAAACATAGAGGCATTTGCCTGGACACCCTATGAAATGCCTGGCATTGACCCCGAGGTCACTTGCCACAGTTTGAATGTCGACAGATCGGCAAAACCAGTGATTCAACGAGCCAGAAGGCCGACGTTATTACACGTCGAAGCAGTGGAGGAAGAGGTAGACAAACTCCTTGAAGCCAGGGCAATCCGAGAAGTCCAGTACCCAACGTGGCTGTCCAACACAGTAGTAGTAAAAAAGAAAAATGGCAAGTGGAGGGTTTGTGTGGATTTTACCAGCCTCAACAAAGCTTGCCCCAAGGACAGTTTCCCTCTGCCCAAAATCGACCAACTGGTTGACGCCACTTCGGGACACGAAAGGATGAGTTTTTTAGACGCATACAGAGGGTACCACCAGATTGCTATGTACCCTCCAGATGAGGAGAAGACCGCGTTCATCACCCCGAAAGGCCTATACTGTTATAAGGTAATGCCTTTTGGGCTGAAAAACGCAGGAGCAACCTATCAGAGGTTAGTAACAAAGATGTTTAAACATCTGATCGGCAAAACAGTAGAAGTTTACATTGATGACATGGTCGTAAAGACCAAGGAGTCAAAAGGTCATCTTGCCGACCTAAAAGAGGTCTTTGACATACTCAAAAGATATCGGCTCCGACTCAACGCCGCAAAGTGTGCCTTCGGAGTTGGGTCAGGTAAATTCCTAGGCTATCTGGTAACAAGAAAGGGCATAGAGGCCAGCCCAGACCAAATCAAAGCCATCCTGGAGCTACAGAGCCCAACATCGGCAAAGCAAGTCCAAATGCTCACTGGAAGGGCCGCAGCCCTGAACCGATTCATCAGCAGAAGCTCGGACAAGTGCAGACCCTTCTTTAACCTGGTAAAAAAAGCCACAGACTTCCTGTGGACCGAAGAATGTGAAGCAGCCTTAGCCGATCTGAAAAAGTACCTGACCACAACCCCGGTCCTTTCTAACCCTGTTCCAGGAGAGGAATTATTTTTGTACTTAGCAGTCTCTGAACACGCAGTCAGTGCAGTGCTAATCCGCGAGGAAAAAGGGGAGCAGAAAGCTGTCTATTATGTAAGCAAGCCTTTGGCTAACGCAGAAACAAGGTACCTACCACTGGAAAAATTAATGCTAGCCTTGGTAATGGCCTCAAAGAAACTAAGCCATTACTTCCAGGCACACAAGATTGTGGTTCTAACAGAGCACCCATTGAAGTCCTTATTACATCAAGGAGACTTAACAGGAAGGATAGCAAAATGGGCAGTAACACTGGGACAGTTTGACCTAGAATTCAGGCCAAGAACAGCAATAAAAGGCCAAGTTTTGGCCGACTTCGTCGCAGAACTCACACCTGAAGCCATCGCACCTCAGGCTCCGTCGAGCCGAGATGAGCATCACCCCGACAAACAAAAAGAAACCCAGTCAAAGACAAAACAGCAAGAGAAAGAAAGGCTCAGACCATGCAGCATCTACATCGGCGATTCGTTCAGACTATATGTCGATGGAAGTTCAAACCGCCAGGGAGCAGGAGCAGGAGTACTGCTGATATCTCCAGATGGAGAGATTGTAGAACAATCCATCCGACTGGGGTTCAAAGCCTCCAATAACGAAGCAGAATACGAGGCATTAATTGCAGGACTAAAGCTAGCAGCAGCAGCAGAGGCAGACGAGGTAATTGTTTTTTGTGATTCGCAATTAATTGTTAACCAGTCAACAGGAGAATTTGCAGCCAGAGACGAAAGAATGTCGGCATATGCAAAGGAAGTCATCCGACTGGCGGCCCTATTTCAGAACTGCAGATTACTCCAAGTCAGCCGAGATGACAACACCCATGCCGACGCATTAGCCAACCTGGCCAGTTCAATTCAAACTGGAAAAACAAGGACAATTATGATCGACTACATGTCGGCCCCGAGTATAGATAAACAGAGCACCGAACAAGAAACAATGTGCGTGGGCCTTGGACCAAGCTGGATGGATGCAATCATTGCGTTCCTAAAAGAAGGGAAGCTGCCAGAAGACCACAAAGAAGCACATAAAATTAGGCTGAAATCCGCCAGATTCAGCCTAACAGCGGAAGGCCATCTTTACAGGAGGTCCTTCACTGGACCACTTTTAAGGTGCGTACACCCTTTGCAGGTTGAAGATTTCCTTTATGAGATCCATGAAGGAATTTGTGGAAGCCATGCCGGGGGCAGATCGTTAGCCCATAGGGCCATTACCCAGGGGTATTGGTGGCCCTACATGCAAAAGGATGCCGAAGCCTATGTAAAGAGATGTGAGCAATGTCAAAGGTTTGCACCTTTGATACATCAGCCAGCTGCCGACCTAAACCCAGTATCCAGCCCCTGGCCGTTTGCCCAATGGGGCATGGATCTGGTGGGACAACTTCCCCAGGCAACTGGGCAAAGAAAATATTTACTGGTAGCAACGGACTACTTCACAAAATGGATAGAGGCAGAACCTCTTGCCAAAATCCGAGATGTGGATGTCAAGAATTTTATTTGGCGAAACATAATCACCAGATTTGGGATTCCAAGAGCAATAGTTGCCGACAACGGAACACAGTTCGACAGCAAACTTATCAAAAACTTCTGTGCGAAATTCAAGATCAAAAACTATTTCTCAACTCCAAGTTTTCCTCAAAGTAATGGGCAAGCAGAGGCGTCCAACAAAGTAATCCTGGATGGGATAAAGAAGAGGCTCCAAGCAGCAAAGGGAAAGTGGGTGGACGAGCTGCCCAACGTACTTTGGGCATATCGGACCACGCCGAGAAGATCAACGGGAGAATCCCCTTTTGCCATGGCCTATGGCACAGAAGCAGTCATCCCATTGGAGATCGGCATCCCAGGGATCAGAACCCAGGGAGTAGAGAATGGCACCAATGACATACTCTTAGCCCGAGACCTGGATCTACTGGAAGAACGAAGAGAGAAGGCTGCAATTCAGCTTGCAGTATACCAGCAACAGCTTGCCAGAGCTTACAACAAGAAGGTTAATCCAAGGGATTTCCAAGTTGGCGACTTAGTCCTAAGAAAAGTCGTCGGAAACAAGAAGGATCCCAGGGAAGGCAAGCTTGGCCCGAACTGGGAAGGACCCTACAGAGTTACTTCAGTATTGGGCAATGGAGCATATCGGCTTGAAGACAATGAGGGCAAAGCACTACCCAGACCTTGGAATACTTGTAACTTGAAATTCTTCTATCATTAGATAAACATCATTGTTTGGCCGATATTATCAATAAAGTCTTTTCAGAATTCTCTCAACACGTATGATTAATGGTTATTGAAGACATATCAAACTCAGGCAAACTAAGCCGATGTTACTCCTTGATCCACTTGTTGAAACTTGTAGCAATTTACAAGTTGGAATCAAGCTGATTCCTTATCTTCACTTGTTGAAATTTGTAGCAATTTACAAGTTGAAGTTAAGCCGATATAATTCCTTGATCCACTTGTTGAAATTTGTAGCAATTTACAAGTTGGAATCAAGCTGATTCCTTATCTTCACTTGTTGAAATTTGTAGCAATTTACAAGTTGAAGTTAAGCCGATATAATTCCTTGATCCACTTGTTGAAATTTGTAGCAATTTACAAGTTGGAATCAAGCTGATTCCTTATCTTCACTTGTTGAAATTTGTAGCAATTTACAAGTTGAAGTTAAGCCGATATAATTCCTTGATCCACTTGTTGAAATTTGTAGCAATTTACAAGTTGGAATCAAGCTGATTCCTTATCTTCACTTGTTGAAATTTGTAGCAATTTACAAGTTGAAGTTAAGCCGATATAATTCCTTGATCCACTTGTTGAAGTTTGTAGCAATTTACAAGTTGGAATCAAGCTGATTCCTTATCTTCACTTGTTGAAATTTGTAGCAATTTACAAGTTGAAGTTAAGCCGATATAATTCCTTGATCCACTTGTTGAAATTTGTAGCAATTTACAAGTTGGAATCAAGCTGATTCCTTATCTTCACTTGTTGAAATTTGTAGCAATTTACAAGTTGAAGTTAAGCCGATATAATTCCTTGATCCACTTGTTGAAATTTGTAGCAATTTACAAGTTGGAATCAAGCTGATTCCTTATCTTCACTTGTTGAAATTTGTAGCAATTTACAAGTTGAAGTTAAGCCGATGTTATTCCTTGATCCACTTGTTGAAATTTGTAGCAATTTACAAGTTGGAATCAAGCTGATTCCCTACCTCCACTTGTTGAAATTTGTAGCAATTTACAAGTCGAAGATAGGCCGAGGTTATTGCGTAAGTTCTCATAGCAATATGTGGGTTGTCTGAACCCTAGAGAAGATGCTTAACACTTGTTGAAAGTTGTAGCCATTTACAAGGTTATGTTAAGCCGACGTATGATCACCCGCTGAGGTATACAGAAAATTAACGGGTCGATGCAAAGGTTAAGTATATTATTTAAACACTTGTTGAAATTTGTAGTAATTTACAAGTAGGTTAGAACGAAATCATTGTTTAAATACTTATTGAAAACTTAAAAGATGGCAAAAGTATACATTGAGTAGTATATGTTTAGTTCTTGACAGAATTTATACAAGGTTTGCAGGTCAGTATCTTGCCGAAGTAAAAGCCTTGCAGTTATACCCAGGGTATGTAGCCCCGAGAAGATTGCACAAAGAAAGCATGCAAAAATTTCTAAGTATAGAACTATGCAGAAGCAAGCAACAGAACATCACAAGATCAAAAATATCCATTGCAAGAACAGTTGCAATTACATACTGAAAAAGGCACATCGGCCATAAGAAGGAATGCACATTGTTCAGAAATTAAAAGAAAAAACAAAGTCCAAAATCCAGAAAAGAAAGAAGGGAAAATCAAGACTCTTGAACATCAGCAGCAGCAGAAACTGGAACCTCGGATGATTCAGCTGGAATATCCTCGGCCACCTTCTCCGCTCGTATTTCGGCATCTATCTCTGCTAAAGTTGTGTCAAGACTTCTGTCAGTCAGAAGAAGGTCAGATGATGGACACCCCTGAACAGGTTCCCTGGGCACTTCCTCAGCCTCATCACCCACTTCATCTTGAGTTAAGTCTAAAATTTGCTCAGCTGGAAAGGACTTGGCCTCAGTAGCGCCCCTGGGTTTTCTCACCAAGGCTTCACCTTCATCTTTCTCTTCGTCTTCACCCTCAGCTTCTACCTCGGTCTCTGATTCATCCTCAGCTTGACTTGGAGGAAGAAATGGTAGAAGATTAGCATCAACTTGGCGCAATGGCGAGTCAGCAGGGAGATCAAGCTTCTTTATCAGAGACATCCAACCAAGGGAAAATCCCCTGTTGCATGCCTGCCTGACTTGAAGTTTGTATTCTTCTGCAACGTCGGCCATGCCTTGAGCATAGGCCTTTTCATCAGCCTCCTTGACTTCGGCCTCCTTGGTGGCCAGAGCTTGTTGAAGTTCTTTTTGCGCTTGGACCTTCTGCGCCTCGGCCTCCCTTTTCTCGGCTTCAGCTACTTTTTTAACGGCCTCAGCAGCTTCGGCCTTTTCAAGAGCTAAGGTTTGGTTCTTCGTTGCAGCCTCGGCTTGATCTTCTAGTTTTTTCATTTTTACTTCAAGGGCCCTTAATTCTCTCTTCATTGAAGTTGCTTCCCTCTTCATATCAACCAATCTTTGACGATTCTCAAAGGATTGCATTGAAAATGAATGGGCATGTTGGATAGCCTGAATGAAAACAAGAGTATCAGAAAGTGTTCTCAGAAAGAAACAGAAGGAAAAAACACAAAAACAAATAGAAATACTTACTTGGGCAGAGTGTTGGAGCATCAGAGCGTAATTTTCATACTCACTGAACTTGGCATTTCGCTCCAAATCATTCGGTAGAAGAAGAGCGGTACTAAGGGCGACAGCAACGTTGATGTCATCAGTACTTTCACTAGCCATGATAGGCCTGTCCTCTAGAGATAGATCAGGGGCCCATGGGACGTCGGGCTTCTTTGAAGCCGAGGTCGTCGCAGACGATGACCTTGGCCTCTTTGTTTGTGTAGATCCTGAGGGTTGGCCCTCAGCAGACCTTTTGGTTGAAGTAGAGGTCGATTTTTTGCTTTCAGCTAGCTTCAAAATCGGCAAAGCATCCTCAGCCTCGGCATCTGTAACCTTGGCCTTAGGCTGAGCCTTTTTTACCCTCTTCGGTTTGGGTGGAAGCATTGATTGCGTTGCTGCGGCTTCGGCGTCAGCTGGAATGTCGGCAAGAAGATCTTGGACGACAGGCCTCGGACGAACCATCTCGGCAGTCTTTACTAGCCTTCGTCGACGTTTACGTTCAGGAATTGGTATCAAGAAGGGGGCCGAAGTTGATGGAAGATCGGCTGGGTCAGATGTGGACTCTTGATCTGTCCGAGATGTAGAAGCAGTTAAGGTTGTGGCTGTTGGTGGAGAGAGACTCTTCTTCCTTTTTCGAGGGACGTCGGGTAAAATGGATCTGTGTGTGGGGACAAAGTTTAATAATACTGGGGCTTTTCGTTTAAGGATTGGAAGACCAAGAAGTGTTCTCAGATCTGGTCCTGGGAAGAAGGATTGACGAAAATTTTTCGGTGGTTGATGAAGATCTGCAAAGAGTCAGACGTCAGAAACAACAAAAGTATTTAAGTGTTGAATGAAAACAACTAAGTGTTGACTCAGGGCTCTTACTCTTGCCCTCTGTAAGTGTTCGAGGAAGAGGGTAAAGGTGGACATCTTCATCTGGGCCAAATTCCCAATTTCCAGAGGCAATAAGATAGTCATCTCCAGCCCCTTGTTGGAGTCTGGAAGGTCGGCTATAATCTTGTACTGAGTGGATCTCGGCTTAAGGTAATATACAAAACCCCTATCCTTCAGATCAAGAGGGCACATGGTATAACAATATTGAAGGTCGGCGAGGGTGATTCTGAGGTTTTCTTGCCTAGCTAAGGCTATAATACCATTAATTATCCTATAGGAATTGATAGTAAGTTGCATGGGGTTTAGCTTATAGAAATAGAGAACTTGACGAAAAAGGGGATCGAGTGGAAGCCGAAGTCCACATTCGATAAAAGCAACTACTGGAAAAGGCATTGTATGGTCTGTAGGCACGATAGTGTCATTATCCCCAGCCAGCTTAAGATGAACGTCGGCTGGGATAGAGAATTCTTGCCTAAAGTATTCAAGACTTGTTGGGGTATTTACCCTGTGCCTCCACATACCCATTGTGTCGGCCTAAATTAAGAGGAATATGTTTCAGAAGACGGGCGTTTTTCAGGTTTCCCTAAAGATTAAGGGTTCTACAGACAAATCCCAAACCTACGAACTATTAAGATAAAGATCGAGGGCACAGATCTGGGGCAGATACAAAAAAGAGAAAACAAAAACGAGGTTTCAGATTCAAGAACAGAGGTATAATTTTCAGAAACAATAGAGGTACAGGAAAAAATCAAGAACAGCGGCGAAAAGAATGATGGAAAAGCATAGAGGTTCAAAATATAGCCACAAAATTCAAGATACAAATAGATCCCAGACCTCGAGTAAGATCAGCAATGGCAACAGACTGGCAATAGCGCATAAAGAGAATGAAAGAAATTAAAGGAAGGGGACTTACCAGGAGAAGTGAAGCCAAGGCAATACTCGTTGAATCCAGAAACCAGTTAGGCTTTGCAAGAAATACGGGACTAAGAACAGTTCCAGAGAAGAAATTGAAGCAATGGCAGATTTGAAGAGGAAGAACGAGCTTTCGGAAGAGAAAGAGTAAAGAAGATGAAAAGAAAAAGTGAAGAAAAGATAGAGGCAAAAGAAGTTTTGTCAAAAATTTGAAACGGCGGCAAAAATAGGGCAATTATTGCGCCTAGGGTAACGCACGCGTCAGACGGCGCAGACGAACGAACAGACAGCTTCCAGGCGCGTCACTAACACGCTCAAACAAAGACGAAACACGTGGAAGGAACAGTTAGACATGAATGACAGCTCATGTGCATAGGGGAGTACGACCGAAGCCACGTTCTCCGAAGAGAACACGTCGGCTGAAAGAAGATAATCTTGGCAAAAGCAGTCTTCTTGAGCCATTATTCAGAAAGGAAGTGACAAAAAATTCGGAATAGGTTCCATCACCTCAGAATGCCGAGGTAATAGAACCTAGGGGGCAGTTGTGGGGACATATTTTTTGAATACCAACACGTGGCATGGTGACGCCGACGTGTCAGCCGAGGTGCCACGTGCCCTGGTAGTTAAGCCGAGGTAATCTCGGAGAAGCCGAGGTCATCTCCGAAGATGTCGGAGTCCGAAGATAAGGGACAAGAGTCCTAAGGCAAAGAGGGGACTTAGTTAAGATAAGGATAAAGCTCTTAGGGAGTTTATCTCTATCTCTTAAAGAGTCCAGAGTAAGCACTAAGATTGGAGTTCATAGAAGTCATACTTCTAGTTGGACTTGGATTGAGTACATTATAAAAGAAAGGCACCCCCGTGGGTCTAAGGTATGTAATTCATACTTTGAGTATTCAGTTTAATACTTGATTATCCTTGAGAATCATACTGACTTGATCGTCGGAGTGCCCCCGGGTGGAAGAACCACCGCCGGAGCTTTTCTTTTCTGTTACAGGTTGCTGGAGCCATCTATTCTGCCGGTGCTTAGCTGCTGATCACTAAACGGGCAGTGTGGTCAGATTTTTACCCACACAGGAAAGCAATTATGAATTTCATTTTTTTAGTTAATTCTGTTAAATAAAAAATTCTAATATGAGGTATTTGTAATTTTTCAAACCACGGAGGTAATCTGTATTTTAAGCAAATCTCAAGGGGTGTATTTGTAATTTACCGTAAAAAATAAAAAAAAATTAGAGTTTAAATTTATAAAACTAATAATTGAGAGTTTATTTTGTTATATATATATATATATGGAATTCTGAAATGGAAATATGGACACTTTTTATATATGGAAATACTTAATTCATAGCCTTTTTGATTTAAGACTGTGAATTTGCTTCATATAAATAGGTGTATATGTTAGATATTATTAATAAGAACACACACTTGAAATAGAGATTTCTTAACAATGGTGTCTTCCCTGAAGTTTTTCTTTACAATTCTTCTTCTAAGTTTTGTTGGAAAAGGTAAGACTCTTACGGCCATCTCTCTCTCTCTCTCTCTCTCTCTCACACACACACACACATTGATCATGTTCGATTGAATCACGGACAAAGCCTTTTTTAATCGGACTGTATAAATTTTTTTCAAATTGAACTTGTTACGTAATATTCCCATTCTCAATTCTATAATATGTATAGCAATGTTACATATATTAAATATTTTACTAAAAATATACATGTCCATCCATATTTTATTATTTTTATAGAATTTTAAAAAAATAATTTTTATTATTTTTATAGAATTTTAAAAAAATAATTTTTTGGATTTTTCAAAAATAATTTTTTAAATTTTCAATCCATATTTTATTATTTTTATAGAATTTTAAAAAAATTTATTCATTGTTTTTTGTTACCTAGGTACAAAAATTATGCAAAAATCTTTCAATTTTTTTTTTTAATTTTTTTGTCTTCAATGAATTTTTGTACAAATTTTATACATTTTAAGTTTATCTAAATTCTGTAGATCTAAAGAGTAAAAAATTTGATTAAAATGTTCAAAAATTCACTAAAAATTAAAAAAAATATATGAATTGAAAATTAAAAAAATATATATATATTTAAAAATTGCAAACCAAACAGAGCAATTTCTTTTTTGACAGACAATCATATTTGGCCTCTTGTATTTTTAGTATTATTAGAATGATCTGCACAATAAATCGTCGATCCAATGGTCAGATCTGATATGCAATCAAAGGACATGACCATTCGATCAGATGCATCAAGGCCCATAAATAGGATATGAATTCAACCATTTCATTCCATCCAAAATTCAGAATGCATTCCTGCAAAACTCTCTCTCTCTCTCTCTCTTCCTCTTGATTTAGAGTTTTCGATCAAGAGTTTCTTAAGCAAATTTATGCTTTTCTTACTGGTAATCAAGTTTTGCAAATTTGATTATCAGTGTCTTGGTTTTCTTGATTATATCATGAGTAGTCTGATTTATTGTCGTCAATGCAGACGCCGATAAACTTGATCTTTAGATCAGGCTTCATTGTATCCTGGAGGCGAATTTGTTGTAACCCCCTGCACACCTTTTGGTGGGTGCAAATATTGTCTTTAGGATATTGACCAAGTAACGCGACTTAAAGCACAAAATTTTCTGTTCGACATAGACAAGATCATCGCCAAGTTTTAAAGACCCGAAGACCACCGACTGAAGAATTCAAGACGAATTGTTCTAACAAGAACTAAATTAACTAAAAATGAACTGTAAGGACTGAATTAAGAAAAAATAAATTTTAAAGATCAAAGTGAAAATTTACCAATACTTTGGAGGCAAAGCAAAATTTATCCTCATTTCATTATTATTGATTACTATTAATATATATATGGTATATATTCCTACATATATTAGGTATTGATTTCCTAGATATATTAGGTATTGCCATAGTTAGGTCTCTTATAGGATACTTTTTCTCATAGTTAGATTTCTAGTAGGATACTATTTCTCAGCCTATATATACAGGTCTTCTATTGTATAGGACAATTCATTCAATACAATACATATTATTTCCTCTCTCTCTCTCTCTCTCTATATATATATATATATATATATCTACTATTCTAACATGGTATCAAAGCTATAGGTTAAGCTCTTGATGTTCTTCGCCTTACTAGCAGGTGGCAGCTTTACCTTGGCCGCCCGCCAGACCTCAACCTATTCTATTGTCATATTTTCCTTTCAATATCGCTTCGTGGTGATCTCTTCCTCTATCCGCTTGTTTATTTCTACCCCAAATATCTCTATCATATATATATATATATTTGCTTGTCATTTTTTTTTTTTTTTTTTTTTTTGTATTTCTATTCCACTTTGTCTTTCCCTCTGTTTCAACCTCAATTAGGTTTCTATCTTCAAACCTATTTGAGTTTGAGGGAGGTATTATACCTACATCATGGTGAACATGGTTATACACCATCCAAACTCCCTAAGTCGTCTCCCTTGGCGCACTTTCTAAGCCATCTCTTTGGTGCACTCCCTATAAAGCCATCTTCTTTGGCGCACTTTCTAAGTCGCCCCATTGCTGCTCCTTGGCGCACTCTCTTATAAGCTGCCTCCTAGTACACTCAATCATCTATTGCCATCATCGTTCAACACCATGTCATAAGTTATGTGTGTGCTACGCTTACTGGTTCAACATACGTTCTCTACATCGGTCCGGCATAACCCTTTTAAACTGTCTCAACATTGATTTCGGTTAGCCAATCTCTACAACGCTCCAACATGACCCTGTAAACTGTCTCGACATTGATTCCGGTTAGCTCCTACAACGGTCCGGCATGACCATAAACTGTCTCCTGGCATTAGTTCCGACCTCTGATCTATTTCAAGCGTCCTTGCGCTCCCGTTTGGATTTTGCAATATGTTTGCCTTTGATTTTATTTAGTTTTATTTCATGTTTTAGTTAATCTCTCCAAACTCAAGATGTTTATCTTCCTTAAGTTTGAGGGGGGGATGTTAATGTATATATGGTATATATTCTTATATATATTAGATATTGATTTCCTAGATATATTAGGTATTTCCATAGTTAGGTCTCTTATAAGATATTATTTCTCATAGTTAGATTTCTAGTAGGATACTCTTTCTCAGCCTATATAAACAGGCCTTCTATTGTATAAGACAATTCATTCAATACATTACATATTATTTCCTCTCTCTCTCTCTCTCTCTCTCTCTCTCTCTCTCTTTACTATTCTAACAATTACATTGTTAGATTTTATTTTTGGCCTAATATTGCTCTTCATCTGTTTTGGTCAAGTTGTAGTTTGTTACTCATTTTGTTCCATTTTTTCTCTACAATGACAAACTTGGTGAAAAACAATCATTTAATGGGATGGACACAGATTGGATTGGTTCGATTTTAGAGTAAATCAAGAATTGATCATTAAATTTATATAATTGGATCAAAATCAAACTATAGAAATTGGTTTGGCTTATTTCGGTTCTACAATTCTAGAAAAATTTGGGGGTGTTTGGGAAGATGGTTGGGCTAAAATAGGTCACTAAAAATCAAAATATGCTAAAATAACTAATAAGACAAAATATCATAACCGACGCATAATCATTTCACTTCTCACAACCATCAAATCAACTATAAAAAATAAAATAAAATAAAAAAATCAACCAACTTTCAAAACAGCTTTTTTAGCCGAGCTAAAATACCAAAATTGTCAAATAGCCAACTAAAATAATCAACTTCCCAAACAAAGCTTTTATATAATAAAAAATTTGACATAGTTTATAATACTAAACAAAATAACAACAATTAGTATAGTTAGATTGTTTAGAATTTGTCAATTTCAAAATATTTAAATAATCCCAAGGGTTGGTGTGGTGGTCAAGGCCTGGGACTTGGGGATATACTTCCTCTGTGGTGTCAAGTTCAAAACCTTTCAAGTGCAAACAATTTCTTACAATTAGTCCATATTTTTGCCTCAACTTCAATTGGGTCCTCTCCTAATGGACAGTGGATTAATCTCCCAGATTAGTTGGTTGGGTCACTTATTGAGTTATCACGAGCAAAATCCGCTTTACCCCTTGTAGTTTAGGCCATTTGCACTTTACCCGCTATCATTTGTAAATAGCCACTTACCCCTTGTCGTTTTGGACTAAAGTGCAACCTTAATACTAGTGACAAAAATTGTAAAATGACCTTAATACCCTTATTCTTATTTTCTTTCTTTTTCTTCTATTTTTTCATTCTATCTCTTCATGAAAAATGATTTGTAGCTCGAACTTTAGCCCCCCAAATGGCCCGAATGTGCTAGTACCCTATCTCTCCATTTTGGACTCACACACATAGACCCCTTGTCTCTCATCTCTATCTCTCTCTCAAACATAAAGTCCCTGAAATCTTCCTTCTCTCTTCCTCCTCTCAAATGCCAAACCTTTTTTCTCTCATCATTTCCTTCTTTCAAATGTAGACACTACCTGAAACCTCTCTCTCTCTCTCTCTTTCTCACAACTTCGTCTTTATCAAATCAACGCTGGACCCATCGGAGCCCACAAACTGGTAGCTTCCTCTCCAACGCCGGAGCTGTAATGCCCTGAAAATTAACATCAATTTATTAATTACCAGTCCATTATTATCATTCAATTCCATAACCTTAATAAATTTACTGGTAAATAAGGATAACAAATTATAAATCAAAAGCCGATCTATTTCTCACAAATCAGTCATCTCATATATTACAACAAAGAAAATAAAATTTCATCTCGCAGGTAAGCTCGTAGCTGAAACACAAAACATCAAAAGAGCTTCAGTGCTCCATCTAGAACTCCGTATACTTCTCAACGAACGAGTCACACCTTGATCACTTGAAATTTGGCAATATCCAGCCCATAAAATGGGAGTGATCAATGATGCCTAGTACAAAATAAACTTGACACATTATATATAAATAAAATGCTCATGTTGGTTATATTCATACAACACATCATAATATACAAGTCTTGTGACTTTGACGACATTCAATGCTTGATATAAACTTTAAACCGACAATTGACTCAACACTTGGTCCTTAATTCTCCTTCAGAACATCTCTTTTTCCTTTCTTTTATGAAATCCCAAAACACATCGCATAATACCCCCACATTTATCGGTCACCAAGCACAGAAGGGCAATTAGGCACCTTCTACATTTCTGAAAATACCTCCACATTTACCGGCCATCAAGCACAGAGGGGCAATTGGACACCCATTACATTTTTTAAAAAAAATACCTCTACATTTATAGGCCATTGAGCACGGAGAGACAATTGGACACACAACACATTTATTCAACAACATTCCCCAAATTTACCGACGTTAAGCACGAAAGGGCAATTAGGCACCTTAACAATATACCAATGACATTTCCACATTCTCCAGCCTCTGAGCATGAAAGGGCATTTGGGCACCTTAGCACCAACAACACATTCTAAATATGCACACATCCAATTACACAACTCAACACTTAATCCAACATCTTGTGGATGCAATGCAATGCAATGCAATGCAAAAGTTCCTAATATTGTGACTTAACTGAAGTCCAATTCGATCACACACAACATCAATCCAACAAATACAATATGAAATATATATATATATATATATATATTTTCGTGTCCCCAAGTCAACCGAGCGATCAATTTTAATTATAAACCAATTCATACATCAAACCTTTCAACATTTTCTGGATTTCCACCCAAAACAACTTCCTTAAATCCTCCATTAACATCATCATAACACCAATCTCATTCCACATACGGATACTCAAGAAGATTAATCGAAATTTCAACATATAGTATGATTTTAATTCAAAACCTCATTTAAAAATAAAATCCCAAATCTAGGGTTTCAAGAAAATTGGGGGTTTTCCTCATTTCATCATCAAATCCAACAATCATCAAATATTTCTCATTAATATCTCAAAACATTCTAAATATTTCAAAATTTTAAGTGAAACGCCCATTTTTAAATATAAACATCTTTTAATCAAAAATTTCAAACTCAAATCAACCCATATTTCCCATAATACAACATAATCAACAAAATGATAAATGATTAGAGTTAAGAGAACAACCTACCTTAAGAAAGTGAGCAAACAATGAAGACCCAAGTAAGAACTCCAACGAATTCGCAATCCAATCCATCAAGAGAAAGATCTTCACTCCTCCTTCACTAATCTTGCATGATCTAAAGTGGATCCTTAGTGTAATGAGATGAAATCAAAGGTTTTGTGGCTAGGGTTTTCGAACATGAAAAGGTGAGGGAGAGAAAAGAGAGAAAAGTGTGAGAAAATGCACAAAAAATGGGTTTTATACTTGCTGATCCTGAATAGACCGCTCGAGCAACCACTCTTGCGCTCGACCGAACACAGCCAACTCTAAATCTCAAACCTGCAAACAAAAAAAGCGGATGCCTCGAAAGAAAGCTCGAGCAAACACTTCTTCGTTTAAGCAACGAAGTGAAATTTCCAGACCGTTACAAGAGCCCTCATCTCCTATGTTTCTGTTGGGTTCTTTCATGGCAACGACAATGAGAGTGATGTGAGATGTAGAGGTTGCTAGAATTTCTAGGTTTGGTGAAGATTTGCAAACATGTTTGGATTTGTATGATACTTTCCTCTGCAAATTCACCTCTTATTTTCTCCCTATATATATATATATAGCTATTTATGTGTATGAATGATGAATGCAAGAAAGGAAAAGAAGACAAAGGGGTTTCGAGTTTAGATTTGAATTTGAAGGATAAATGAATCTGAATGTATTAATGGGTATGGATCTGAATGTTCTGTCACAAAATAAAAAAGGGCAATTGAACTAAGAAATCAGATGCGTGTTAAAATTTTGTAGCAAAACAAATTATGTTTCTCTTTGATTTCATTATTAGTTTCTAACTACCTCAATCTTCTCGGGATCAATTTGTCTTTCAACAATATTAGTGGTGCATTTCCTTCACAAGTCTGTGAAATTCCAAGCTCCTTCACAATTGGGATTAAGAAAGAGAGGAGAGGGAGAGGGAGAGAGAGGGAGAGAGAGAGAGAGAGAGAGAGAGAGAGAGGAAGAACTTCCAAGCACAAGTGCAATCACATCGTCCATGTACAAATGTGTAGCTTCATTGGCGGTGGAGATTCCAAAGAGATGTGGGTAGTGTTCTACCCAAGTTGGTGGTCAGTGGCCGTCCTCGGTGAACACCCAGGTCAATGGCGGTCATCGTCATCAGTGAATATCCAAGTCGGTCGCTTGACGCTAGGTCTCAAAATCACGTTCCTCTTTCTCTCTCTGTCTTTCTCTTCTCTTTTTTTATTTTTATTTTATAAACGCGTGGGTTTCACGCGTGGGTTTCACGCATGGTTATAGAGGGTTTCTCACTCTCCTCTCTCTTCTCTTTCTTTGTTTTATAATCTGGTAATCACATTTGGGCCATTTGGGGTATCGAAAACTCAAGTTACCCAGCAAAACTGCTCTTCTATTATATAATTTCTTCTCATCCCCTCCCCTTCACCCCTCTGTCTCTCTTTCTCTCTCCCCTTTGCTCTGCAACTTCTACCTTTCCATAATACACAAACAATTAAAACCAATCTATTCTCAATTTGCAGACAATAACTTCCACTAATTGTCACACCCCAAACCCGGGTATGATCGGTCGTGGCCCACAAGGTCTTAACCCAAGGCACACGTAAGCCTAAACACGAATCCATAACCACATTGAACAACTATACAATAGTTCGATAATAAATAACCAAACTCAATCCAGTGACATGCCATAAGTATAAACGGCAAAACCAACCGTAATTAATACCATCCAAACTTATGGGATATAAACAGTCCACATATCAAAATAATCCTACATGAACCTCAATAAATATATATATATACATATATATGCACAAACTTGGCATAACAATCTAAAACAAAATAAATGAATGTCCTAGAGGTCCATGCAATTGAGTCCCCATTACGCCACGAGTCCACTATAAGTCCTTCTAACATCTGGAAATGATAAACAACTAAGTCAGCTGATAGCTCAGTGAGTAGCAACATAGATAGTAAATACAGTTTTGAAAACAGGGTGCAATTCCAAAAAAAGATATATAGCACAGAAACTAGACTGGTATACAATTTTGATAAAGACAATCAGTTTCAAAAGAAAGGTTCCACAGTTCAACAGTTAAAATACTCATGTCTCTCAAGAACATGATAAATGATATTTTTCACTTAAAACAGATTACAACATGAACACCAATAATTTTCTGAGTACCAAGAATAACAAGTAACATGCCACAAAGTTCTCAAGGCAACAAGTCCGTTGAATCCAATATCGAACCAAGAGTCATCCTCGAGGTGGCAACCCAGGCCTTTTCTCTAAAACGATCTGATTGAAGGTCACCTAGCCTAGCCTAGGTCTTTTCCTTACAATCGTTGAGCACTAGAGTCATCACCGCCCAACCCGGATCTGTTCCCTAGTAGCCAGAGTCACCATACAAAGTGGAATAATTTCCCTGGACTAAAATATACATATGGTCCTGATAATCAATACGATTCAATTTCGCAAAACATGGTAGTCACCATTATAAATATGAGATGATAAACAATAGTTTACAGTATGCCAAGTTTACACATGTTTCAGAAATAATTTAATTCCATTCATACTATAATAATTTATCAAAATAGTTTAGTCCTAAAACAACAATTACATTTTCCAACAATTTAGGGTAGAGGAACATTTATAAAAATATGTAGCATGCAACTACTCACCTAGAAACGGAATGATGTAATTCTCGAATAGAGTATAAAAGTCCAACTAGTGCCATGAACCAAGTATGAAAACTACACGTCACTACTAATTTAAAAATACTAAAGAATAAGAAACTAAGTAACCCCAAACTAAAGCGCTCTAACATGGCTCAACCCAACTCACCATTACTCTTAAATATTACCTAAGCTCATGTTCTTCAGGGTCTAAAATCACCCAAGACATGGGTTCAAATCGAAACTTAATTAAAAGTAACTTTAAGATAAAACAGAATTTTAAACAAGTTTTTTCAATTTATTCGCTAACTTTGAAAATTACAAAACCCAATCCACACTGTTCGAAAAATTCCAAAACCCTCCAGATATCAACTAATATATCCTAAGTTTCAAACCCAATTGGTTTTACTTGATTTGCTTATCAAAATAATTATTTACAATTAATTATGCCCAAATAGATTGTTTTCTGCAGCACTTTAAAGAAATTAATGGTTCTCTTAGTATACATGAGAAATCAACACAAGGCCAAAAATTTAAGAAACTAGACTCATAACTGGTTCTAATGACGCTAATTTGATCATTTTCGGATTTATACCCAAAAAGAACGACACTTTCAAAGTTACTGTTTTACACCAGTATTCTGGACAGATTTGAACACACCAATTAATATAGATTTTCACTCCCAAAAATTATGAAAAAATTCTTATATACAATTCAATATGTAATTAATCTACAATAAAAATTTCATTTCAAAATTCACCCGTTTGATATGATTCCTCGATTTTTGAAGTTTGTGGTTCTGTATATAATTTTTAAACTAAGAATTACACTCATTCTTTACACACAATTTATTTCCTTAGGTTTCTTAACAGTGTATATATATATATACAAAATACATACACCTACAACCTCCCCATCAATGAATTAAATAATAATAATAGAGTAAGGATAAAGAACAAAAACAAAGAGGAAGAAGAAAGATTAATACCTACCACACACCCAAATTGTATTAGGCAACCCAGGTTCCTATATAAATATCTTACCAAAAGGCTCTAAGTTATTATCTTTTGTTTTGTTTTATTTTCTCTGTCAATTAATTTAAATAACAAACAACTGTTACTAGATCAAAATATTCTGACTATTTTCCCCCCTATTTTTTTTTAAATAATAAATCTTACCTCTAAATTAAAGACTTTCACCATAAATTTATTTTAGGTTTAAAATTAATTAAAAGACCCACCAGTAATATTTAGTTTGCACTTAAAGATTCACAAGAAAAATATTTGAGATTGTAAAATAACAATTACTTAATTATTTATTTGATTTGTAAGGCCTGGGACTTGGGGGTATACTTCCTTTATGGTGTCAGGTTCGAAACATTTCAGGTGCAAACAATTTCTTAAAGTCAGTCCATACTTTTGCCTCAACTTTAATTGGGTCCTCTCCTAATGGACGTTGGATTAATCTCCCAGATTAGTCGGTTGGGTCACTTATTAAGTTATCAAGGGAAAAATCCGCTTTACCACTTGTAGTTTAGGCCATTTGTACTTTACCCCCTATCATTTATAAATAGCCACTTACCCCTTGTCGTTTTGAACTAAAGTGCAACATCAATACTGATGAAAAAAAATGTAAAATGGCCTTAATACCCTTATTCTTCTTTTCTTTCTTTTCCTTCTATTTTTTCATTCTATCTCTTCATGAAAAATGATCTGTAGCTCGAACTTTAGCCCCTCGAATGGCCTGAATGTGTTGGCACCATGTCTTTCCATTTTGGACTCACGTGCATAGACCCCTTGTCTCTCCTCTCTATCTCTCTCTTAGACACAGAGTCTCTGAAATCTTCCTCCTCTCAAACGCCAAAGCTTCTTTCTCTCATCTCTTCCTCATTTCAAACGCAAACACTACCTTAAACCTCTCTTTCTCTGTCTATCTCTCTCTCTCTCTCTCTCTCAAACAATTTCACCTTTATCAAATCAACGCTGGAGCCATCAGAGCCCACAAACTGGCAGTTTCCTCTCCGACACAGGAGCTGTAATGCCTCGAAAATTAACATTAATTTATTAATTACCAATCCATTATTATCATTCAATTCCATAACCTTAATAAATTTTCCAATAAATAAGGATTACAAATTATAAATCAAATGTCTATCTATTTCTCGCAAATCGGTCATCTCATAAATTACAACAAATTATAGTACAAGAAACTATATAAAAAACATGTCAAATCACCCTCGAGAGTTACACATTTCAAGGTTAAGGCCCTTGATCACAAAGAAAATAAAATTCTATCTCGCAGGTAAGCTCGTAGCTGAAACATATAACATCAAAAGGGCTTCAGTGCTCTATCTAGAACTCCATATACTTCTCAAAGAACGAGTCACGCCTTGATCACCTGAAATTTGGGAATATCCAGCACATAAAATGGGAGTGAGCAATGACGCCTAGTAGAAAATAAACTTGACACATTATAAATATATATATATATATATATATATATATAATGCTCATGTTGGTTATATTCATACAACACATCATAACATACAAGTCTTGTGACTTTGATGACATTCAATGCTCAATATAAACTTTAAACCCACGATTGACTCAACACTTGGACTTTAATTCTCCTTGAGAACATCTCTTTTTCATTTTTTTATAAAATCCCAAAACACATTGCATAATACCCCCACGTTTATCGGCCACCAAGTACAGAAGGGCAATTAGGCACCTTCTACATTTCTGAAAATACCTCCACATTTATCGGCCATCAAGCACAGAGGGGAAATTGGATACCCATTACATTTTTAAAAAAAATACCTCCACATTTACAGGCCACCGAGCACGGAGAGACAATTAAACACCCAACACATTTATTCAACTGCATCCCCCAAATTTACCGGTGCAAAGCACGGAAGGGCAATTGGACACCTTAACCATATACCAATGACATTCTCACATTCTAAATATACACTCATCTGATTACACAACTCAATACTTAATCAAATACCCTGTGGATGCAATGGAATGCAAGAGTTCCTAATATTGTGACTTAACTGAAGTCCAATTCAATCACACACAAAATCAATCCAACGAATACAATATGAAATACATATATATATTCGTGTCCCCAAGTCAACTGAGCGATCAATTTTAATTATAAACCAATTCATACATTGAATCTTTCAACATTTTTTGGATTTCCACCCAAAACAACTTCCTTAAATCCTCCATTAACATCATCATAACACCAATCTCATTCCATATACAGATACTCAAGAAGATTAATCGAAATTTCGACATATAGTATGATTTTAATTCAAAACCTCATTTAAAAATAAAATCCCAAATCTAGGGTTTCAAGAAAATTGGGGGTTTTCCTCATTTCATCATCAAATCCAACAATCATCAAATATTTCTTATTAATATCTCAAAACAATCTAAATAATTCAAAATTTTAAGTGAAACCCCCATTTTTTAATATAAACATCTTTTAATCAAAAATTTCAAACTCAAATCAACCCATACTTCCCATAGTACAACATAATCAACGAAATCATAAATGATTAGAGTTAAGAGAACTCCCTACCTCAAGTAAGTGAACAAACAGCGAAGACCCATGCAAGAACTCCAACGAATTCATAATCCAATCGATCATGAGAAAGATCTTCACTCCTCATTCACTAATCTTGCATGATCTAAAGTGGATACTTGGTGTAATGAGATGAAATCAAAGGTTTTGTGACTAGGGTTTTCGAACATGAAGAGGTGAGGGAGAGAAAAGAGAGAAAAGTGAGAGAAAATACACAAAAAGTGGGATTTATACTTGCTTATCCTGAACAGACCACTTGAGCGACCACTCTTGTGCTCAAGCAAACACAGCCAACTCTGAGAATCTCAAACCTGCAAACAAAAGTATTGGATGCCACGAAAGACCGCTCAAGCAAACACTTCTTCGTTTGAGTGACAAAGTGAAATTTGCAGACCGTTACAGGAGCCCTCATCTCCTATGGTTCTGTTGGGTTCGTTTATGGCAACGACAGAGAGAGTGATGTGAGGACATAGAGGGTGTTGGAATTTCTGGGTTTGGTGAAGATTTGCAAACATGTCTGGATTTGTATGATACTTTCCTCTGCAAATTCGCCTCTTATTTTCTACCTCTATATCCATATATATAGCTATTTATGTATATGAATGATGAGTGCAAGAGAGGAGAAGAAGACA
Organism: Camellia sinensis; assembly: GCF_055761805.1. Lineage (NCBI taxonomy): Eukaryota > Viridiplantae > Streptophyta > Magnoliopsida > Ericales > Theaceae > Camellia > Camellia sinensis. Next base: position 119,092,816 of record NC_138971.1, on the reverse strand, counting down.
AAGGGGTTTTGAGTTTGGATTAGAATTCGAAGGATAAATGAATCTTAATGTATTAATGGGTATGGATCTGGATGTTCTATCACAAAATAAAAAAAGGGGCATCTGAACTAAGAAATCAGTTGTGTGTTAAAAATTTGTAGCAAAACAAAGTATGTTTCTCTTTGATTTCATTATCAATTTCTAGCTACCTCAATCTTCTCGGGATCAATTTGTCTTTCAACAATCTTAGTCGTGCATTTCCTTCACAAGTCTATGAAATTCCAAGCTCCTTCACAACTAGGATTGAGAAAGAGAGGAGAGAGAAAGGGAGAGAAAGGAAGAACTTACAAGCACAAGTGCAATCACAACGTCCATGTACAAGTGTGCAACTTCGTTGGCGGTGGAGATTCTGAAGAGAGGTGGGTAGTGTTCCACCCAGGTTGGTGGTCAGTAGCGGTTGTCGGTGAACACCCAAGTCAATGGTGGTTGTCGTCATCGGTGAAAACCTAAGCTGATCGCTCGATGCTAGGTCCCAAAATCATGTTCCTCTATCTCTCTCTCTCTGTCTCTCTATTCTCTTTTTTATTTTATAAATGTGTGGGTTTCACGCATGGTTACAGAGGGTTTCTCACTTCCCTCTCTCTCATCTTTCTTCGCTTTATAATCTTGTAATCACATTCGGGCCATTCGGGAAAGTGGAAATTCAAGTTACCCAGCAGAACTGCTCTTCTATTATATAATTTCTTCTCCTCCCCTCCCCTTCACCTACCTCCCTCTCTCTCTCTCTTTTCTCTCCTCTTTGCTCTGTAACTTCTACTTTTCCATAATACACAAACAATTAAAACCAAAACCAATCTATTCTCAATTTGCAAACTATAACCTCCAACAATAGTCCACAAATTAATCTTGACAAAACAACCCAAACAAACCCCAAAATATGTCTAATTCATCCCAGTCCCTAAAACCCCAATTCATAGAAATTCGAATACAAATATAAAATGAAGATAAAAAGAACAAACAAACAAACAGACCTTGATCAAGATTGTATCACAGTAGAAAAGCAATAAAAACAAACCCCAAAATCTACCTAATTCATCACAATCCCTAAAACCCCAATTCATAGAAATTCAAATACATATATAAACTGAAGATGAAAAGAACAAACAAACAAATAGACCTTGATCAAGATTGTATCACCGCAGAAAAGTAATAAAAACAAACCCCAAAATGTATCTAATTCATCCCAATCCCTAAAAACCCAATTCATAAAAATTCGAATAAATATATAAACTAAAGATGAAAAAACAAACAACCTTGATCAAGATCTTTTCGCCACAAAAAAGCTGCAACTTTTCCATGCTAGCATCGTGATGACAAATTTGTCATCATTGACGGCCGCGTAGACGATGAGTCGATTGGGGGACTTCTTGCCCTCCAAGATTGCAATAAAAAAGTCCTTCGCTCCTAAAAATCCATCTCCTCTCGATGGTGTCACCAAAATCTATGGTGTTGTCAGAATCTATGGTATCGCTAGAATCAATGGTGAGCTGCTGCATATGATCACTCTGTTGAAGGAGCTTCGGGAATAGCTTCGTGGTTGGTCTAGGGGCACCTTGTGTGATGCCCTCACCAATCACAATTCACTATGCCCTCTCATATTCCACAATCACTTAACACAAAATCGTGAATTTCACCTCTTCCACCAATTACAACATTGTTGAGACATCACATAGCAGCCCAAGACCAACCAATAACTTCTCCAAGAAAAATATCTTCTTTTTTTGTCTCCCTCATTTTGTTGAGGGGACAAATTAGCTCTGGAATCACTTTAGTGAGATAGGTGTCGCACTTTGGAGGATCACTTCACAAGATCACTATAGAGGATCTGACAAATGTGTCTTTTTACATCATATTTAAACTTTTAAATTAATTTTTTTCAATACCTACTCTATTTTTCATCGTGTGTATGTCAAATTCTATCAATTTAGACAGAATAAGTAACAGTAGGAAGGTAAATTGCAAAACAACTAAGAATCAAATGAGAGATAAGTGGTTGTTTCCAAATGATATGGGGTAAAGTGCAAATGATCTAAACCATAGGCGGATAAAGTGGATTTTGTCCAAAAAAGACTAATGCTCAAATCTTACTGTTAACTTCTGTATTCTTATTTCAACAATGATTCATCCCACTAAAAATATCACCACTAATAGCACTAATGCATTAAAAAAATAAAAAAAAATACAACTCCAAGACCAAAACATCACATCATTAATGACGGGACCCACTGCCACCTCATTAGTGGGAGCACTAATTAGTGCTCCCAAGCATTTTTCTTCTTATTTTCATGTACAAAAATATTAAAAAATAATAAACAATTTTTGCTCGGTTTGGTTCAATTTAAAATCGGGAATCGAACATATTTGAAAAGTTTAACTTTTTTTCAAAATCATAATAATAATCAATATTTGACCCTTATAATGAAATAAATTTTAAATTTTATCATTTTAAATTTTAAAATTTTAATTTATTTTCAATCTGAACTATCTATCTATTTTCGTTGAGTTGACGAAAATAATATATTTTAATTATTAAATTCAATGAAAAATAGTATTTTCAAGATTTTATGTACATTTATATTGAGTTTAATAATTAATATATATATATATATTTGTTAATTTTGCTTAACTGAAATAGGTTGATGGTTTATATTAAAAACAAGGGTGAATTATAAATACATCTCCTGAGATTTGATTAAAATACGAATCGCCTCCTGTGGTTTTGAAAATTACATTCTACCCCCTGAGGTTTCTAATTTCATAACAAATCGCTCCTTTCATTAATAAATCATCAAGTCAATTAACAGTTTTTAAAGATGTTAAAAATATGTTTCAATTAATAATTTAGGTAATTTTATTATTGTATAGGAAAGCAATTATGAATTTCATTTTTTTAGTTAATTCTGTTAAATAAAAAATTCTAATATGAGGTATTTGTAATTTTTCAAACCACGGAGGTAATCTGTATTTTAAGCAAATCTCAAGGGGTGTATTTGTAATTTACCGTAAAAAATAAAAAAAAATTAGAGTTTAAATTTATAAAACTAATAATTGAGAGTTTATTTTGTTATATATATATATATATGGAATTCTGAAATGGAAATATGGACACTTTTTATATATGGAAATACTTAATTCATAGCCTTTTTGATTTAAGACTGTGAATTTGCTTCATATAAATAGGTGTATATGTTAGATATTATTAATAAGAACACACACTTGAAATAGAGATTTCTTAACAATGGTGTCTTCCCTGAAGTTTTTCTTTACAATTCTTCTTCTAAGTTTTGTTGGAAAAGGTAAGACTCTTACGGCCATCTCTCTCTCTCTCTCTCTCTCACACACACACACACACATTGATCATGTTCGATTGAATCACGGACAAAGCCTTTTTTAATCGGACTGTATAAATTTTTTTCAAATTGAACTTGTTACGTAATATTCCCATTCTCAATTCTATAATATGTATAGCAATGTTACATATATTAAATATTTTACTAAAAATATACATGTCCATCCATATTTTATTATTTTTATAGAATTTTAAAAAAATAATTTTTATTATTTTTATAGAATTTTAAAAAAATAATTTTTTGGATTTTTCAAAAATAATTTTTTAAATTTTCAATCCATATTTTATTATTTTTATAGAATTTTAAAAAAATTTATTCATTGTTTTTTGTTACCTAGGTACAAAAATTATGCAAAAATCTTTCAATTTTTTTTTTTAATTTTTTTGTCTTCAATGAATTTTTGTACAAATTTTATACATTTTAAGTTTATCTAAATTCTGTAGATCTAAAGAGTAAAAAATTTGATTAAAATGTTCAAAAATTCACTAAAAATTAAAAAAAATATATGAATTGAAAATTAAAAAAATATATATATATTTAAAAATTGCAAACCAAACAGAGCAATTTCTTTTTTGACAGACAATCATATTTGGCCTCTTGTATTTTTAGTATTATTAGAATTATTCATATATACATACATATGATTATGGATTTTGTCCCCAAATATCTTTCAATCTACTCCTAACCATTGAATTATGTGAAAATATTGGAACATGTAAATCTAAAGCATAATTTAATAGTTAATTAAGAAAGATTTATATGTTAAATATGTGTGGTAATATTTCCTTCCTTTTTGAATAAGTCTTGAAACCCAGACTTATTAATTCAGATTTTTGTGAGTAAGTAATTGTGTGATAGAGATTAAATTTATGTAATATGAGATTCATAAATAAATAAATCTTGAATCACAACATGTTAATTTTGGACAATAGAGTTTACTATATGATTGAGATTTTTTTGTGTGCTGTGTGGGCATGGGTAAAGCAAACACTTGCCACCCAATGTATTTTCATCACACTTTCTGTATTTCAAATTTGTGCCCCTAAATTGTACCCCGGTAATGACCTTTATTTAAGACCAAAATATGTTATATATGTATTTTACCATGATGACTGTAAAATCAAATTATACAAAAATATGAAAATGTACACGTTAGCATGTTAGGGCGCACCAAAGATACTTTTATTCCTGACGTTTTTATTATTTTCACCTTAAATGAATTTCATCATGTCGACATATTCTTCTTTCAAGTATTGTTGGCAAAAGTAAGGTTCTTATTTTTTTCACAAATTCTTTTATATATATAATCAGAGTATATATATATGTACATATGTGTGTGTGTCATTTATGTATTTTATCATATATATATTTTATCATAATGACTCCAAAACTAAAATCACGCAAAATATCGAGAATGTGCATGTTTGCACAAAGAGATCATTCTGTGGATATATTTATTATTTTCACCAAAAATGAGCTGTATCATATTAACATGTGTATATATATTATACATTTTGGATTTAATTCTATGAAATAGAGTTACTCATAGTTGAAAATTAAATTACAGGTTTAAGCCAAGTATGTAGCTTGGACAATCTGAACATAGATCAACATCGGACGAATAGGACAATACAAGGTAAACCAGAATGGAACGTGACAGTGATCAACAACTGCAATTGTTCGCGACAGGACATGGCTTTGTCGTGTGTAGGATTCAAAACAGCTGAACCAATTGATCCTGCAATTTTTAAACCGATTGACAATGGACTATGTGCCGTCCTTCCCAACAAACTCTTGAAACCTCATGACACTGTCAAGTTCGCCTATGTTTGGGACCCTCCTTTTATTATGTTCCCTCGGAGAGCTACCAGTGTTTGTTGACCAAAATGATCAGTATCTTTCTATCTAACGACTATTTATCTATGCAATAATAAGAAGTTTGTTATTATTGAGTTTTGAATTAGAAGTAACGAGTATTTGAACGTCCAAAATGTTTTCAAGTTGGTTTTGGCTTCTGGGCTTGTTCATATGCAATTATCAGTTGTTGTTTCTCATGGCCAAAGAAAGAAAGAAAATAATTGCAATTTTTTTCCACTTTCAAGTTTTTTTTTTTTTCTCACGTTTTTCTTTATATTTCCAAATTCCTACTCAAATCTATGATTCAAACATGGTCATTTTTAAGTGTTTTAATGTAGCAAATGACTATATCGCAAAGAAAAGTATGTGGAGAACTTTCAACTAAAGAAAATCTTTTTCTACACACTAGAACAAGTTCAGGGCTTTAAGGAATGTCGGCCACACCACAAAGCTCTGCTCTTCCACAAGGATTTTTCCAGGTGATTTTATTAATTTTTTTTTTTTAAAAAAGAAAAAAGAAAAAAAGGACATTTGGTGCTTGGGCACAAGCAAAATCTGAGAAAAGTAGTTTCTAGGTTAGCATCCTTACCCCGATTTTTTGCAGAGGATAATTTCGCAACTCAAACCCATACCACACTACTAAGAAAATACTTTTTGAGTAGATCTATGCTGTCTTAAAAAAATAAATAAATAAATAAAAAACACACACACACTTACATGCATTCCCAAGAAACTGAACAGACAATTGATCATGACATTAGTATAGAATACGACAAAATTCGACATACATATATTAGGGTCACAAATATTTTGGCCTATGCCAGTATAATAAACTCTACATATAATCTTTCTTTCTACATAAAACTGACAGTAAAAGATCTAACGAGAACCAACTTCTTCTTCATCAAGTGGCTCAATCACAATAACCCTGCCATCTGTGAATCCTAATGCAAACTGGTTAGGTTCCTGTGGATGTGAAGCAATCACAACTGCTTGCAAACTGTCGAGAGAAAGAACAAAAAAAAAAATAATAATCATAATAAAAAAGAAGAGAGAAACGAGTTAGAAGTGTCGCCAACAATCATCTAAAGAATCACCAAGGCAGAATAATCATTCATGCTCATGAAAATCAGCAATTACTGCCAGAAAAAGAAGCATTTATCATGCTAACTTCTACAAATCATTTTGGAATTTCTAGCCATGAATTAGTAAATGACATCTCATGGAAATTTTATCTAATAATAAGCAAGCTTCTCAGGAAAATTGTAGAAGAAGAAAAATATTAATAGCTATACTAGTGAAGAGTTAGGCACAAATATTAAGAGAAATTTTTTCAGTACATCAAGTACCTTCCATCGGATGAAAGATAAGCACTGCGATAAATTTCATGTTGTGGTTGGAGGCCTGGAGCCGAACATATGCTAACATGTCCATGCCGAAGGGCAATGTACACTAACAGGGCATCACATGAAACAAAAAAGCATCAGATAATCTAGAAACTGGTACCTCTCCCGGAAAACGCCCTATATTCCCAAGCCCCATTACTAGGTCAACTTGAAAATAAAAAAGATAGGAATTGAGCCAAGTCCACCACAAAACAGTTTACATGTCATGCAATATAGATGTTTAAATCATGTTCTCTGTAATGAAAATGCCATTGATCTCCACTTTAGCTCTGTTATTTTACATATGGCGAATCGCCTTTCATTTACAGCGAGAAAGTGTAGCTGATCTTTGTGAAACTGTTCTTACCTGGAAACTCCAAGCTACCCTTCAGTACAACTCTAGAATTTCTGAGCTTCCAGGCTGTAATCTGGATTTAAATTTAAAATAAAAATAAATAAAATAATAAATGTTGTATACAAAATAAAAAATCTGTATCATTCAAAATAGGGACTTAGTATCAGGAATAGCAGGACTAGACACAAGCGTCTGTGGAAAAGATAAAATCCTAACCTCAGCATCTGCTGCGGAAGAAATAAGTGCATTCAGCTTAGTGGAAAAGGTTAGGCCAGTGATTCTTCAGGAGTGAACACCTGCAATCTCGCTTTCATCCTACAAAAAATAAAGTACTTTTTTTGTTGCTTTTTTTTTTTTTTTTTTCTTCCCTATTCGAAACTGGCATTCTAGATTTTCTCTTCAACAATAATATCACAGCTTGCTTATATATCATACCTCCTTTCGGCGTGTATGTATCAGAATTTTGGAATCATCCCTGCCGATAAAAATGGGAAACTTGTCTTGAGGGTGGAAACAGACATGTTGCAGCAGGTGGTGGACCCATGGAAGATTCTAAATTCTGTGATTTTTATCAAACATTTGGGAGTGGTCAGTCTAACCCAAACAAAATAAGGTATCTTTGAATGCAACAATAAAGAACACTCGATTCAATTGTGTTATTACATTTAATTAATATCACTCATATTAACCAGAGGACGGTTAAAGAACTTCCAAGCATCCGTTGGTTTCTTTTGTTAGAATACCTCAAAGGTTTTCATGCTGAACCCGGAAACTAAATCTCCAGATGCTGAGATGAGATATTTATCATGGCGGGACAAGGAAAAACAAGCCACGGCGTCTTCAGGTTTAGCAAATCATTTTTCATTTGTTTTCCTGCTTCTGGTTCCCATAACTGGGGGCAATACTTTGTTGTTGCCTGCACCATGCAACAATTCTCACAATAATCAACCCTTTTTTTTTTTCTATTCTATTATGGAAGATGAATAATTTCAGACTAAAGATGGGAAACCTTTACCTTCATATCATCTTGCTACTTCCAGAGCAGATGGATGCCAATATATGCTAATGCTAAAAAGGCCCGTACCAGAATTAGTGTAAATCAACCTCAGAATCTACATTACTCACGAGAGAAGAGAATCAGAAACAACATTTCTTGTTCGGCCAATATAAAATAAGATTGCAAGCTTCTGTGTATATAGAAATGAGTGGAGTAAGTAAAACCTCAACATCTAACATCATCTAACATAAATTTAAAATTAGCAAGGCATAGAAACCAAATTCCCCTATTTTCGTAGTTCTGTTTTTGTCATTCCTAAGCGAGGTTCTCTAATTTCAGTTGTTATTTCCTTGCATATTTGTATTGCCGTTGTACATTATAGCATGGGATGAAGACACCTGATTGATGTTCATTTCAAACTGGTCTTCAAGATTTACCTCACTTTGTTCAATAATTTTTACTTAAGGAGCTTGAAGCATCAAGAATGTATAACCTCAAATATGAAGAATAAGTACATAAAAAATAAGAACTAATGAAGTCATCTGGGAGTGTGAATGTTTCCAAATGATCAATGATTTCCATGGACAGAATTTGAAGAGACCCTGTCCACTTATTTGTTTGACTAGGAGTTGGCAACATCCTCTACAAAATATCCGAATACTTCTTGTTGGCAACAATTTATTTTGAAAATTATATTTACTGTTGACAAAATCTGATCCGATCAAAGTAGCTATTGATATCAGATCAATGTGATTTTTTACAGAGATAAAGTACTCGACGAACTCTACACATTGAACAGTTCGGATAATTGAAACAAGACTCGTGGTGGGCCTCTTGTTAGAATATGAGATTGTGCCGTTTGCAGTTAATAGATTCAGAATCAATCCAATCAAGAACATCACCAGCCTTAGTTGGCCTGAAATGTTGAGACTGAGATGCAACTCTTTCCGGTTGATTGTTTGTACTTACATGGGAAACAATGAGATTTCTGCATTTTATAAATCCGCTTTCCAAATCATTTTGTATATCACTAAACCTTTTTTCAATGAAAGGAATATTACCCTTGGCTAAGGAAATTCCATAACTTTGACTTCTCTATGTCAGGGGTATGCAGCTTCTATTTGATAGTGTCATTACTTTGAAAGATGATCTTGAGCTGGCTTATCAATTTCTTTCTTGTGTTCTCTACAGTAGTACCATTACAAGCATAACTAAGACGATATCATTCAGTCATAATAAAGGCAATCAAAGTAACAGGATAATTAAAATGGTATTTTTTTAGCTCAAACCTGAAATCAGTATTTGCCAGCAAAGACCATTTTGATGAGCACTTGTTCATAACAATCAAATTAGGCAAAAAATTTCAGTTGGTTTATGAGAATTTCTCCAGCCTTGTGAATATCTTGCCTAAGCAATTGTTAACAAAATTTCAGCAAACAAGATTTTGAGAAGAAGAAATGGCATACAAAGAGAGAAAATACTGCAATAGAAATCCTGAAATTACAAACTCACTTATCAAATGCCTCAAAAACTTCTGCTTCTGCATTTCAAAGAAGATTTTCTTAGAATCATCACCGGCTTCCAATTTGCAGAATAAAGAAAGGTATCCCTTAGCATCATCCCAATTCCCATTAAACACCTTTACCTCAAAATGGTTGATGTCAAAGATGATACGTGACTCAAACTCAAGCCTAGAGAGAGAGAGAGAGAGAGAGAGAGAGAGAGAAGAAGAAGAAGAAGAAGAAGAAGAAGAAGAAGCACTAATGATTTGAAACAACAAAGAAAACAAGAAGAAAATTGAAAAATGAAAAGGATGCAATCGTTTGGAGTACTTACATGTGACGGATTATACTGAAGTTTTCCTCTTGAAGGACCTGCATGATCTATTAAAAGTCATCATCATTGACTCTTCTAGAATTATCCAAGCCATCAACTACACATGTTGAATAAACTAAAAGACTCCGGAAAGATCTAGAAGACTCTAGAAAGGTCTAAAGAAATTCGAAAGAGTTAGAACATCGTAGAAGGCTTCAGAACATTGGAGTAGCTTGGAGAAATCTAAAAGGTTCCAGAAGGTTCTAAAATATTTTAGAGAAGTATAAAAGTTCTACTATATACTAGAATAGTTTAGATAGTTCTAGAATATAGTGAAACTGTGAATGTATGCTAGAATATTCTAGTAGCTTAATAATAGACATTGGATCAAAATGATCCTAGCCATCCATTGAGGAGATCGATGACTATATAAAAGAAAGCAACCTCATTTGGAAACACAACAGCAAGAAGTGAAGTCAAAGTGCTCAAGTGAGTGATTCCAATTGAGGTGTCCTTGAGAGTTTCCTTTGTGTACTTAAATGTATCTTTTTACTTAATAAAGATTTGCTTTTGTGAAATTTGTTGTGTTCCAACTCAACATGAAGCATCAAGAATGTGTAAAGTTCTTGCATCAAGAATAAATAACCTAAAAACTACTGGGCATCGCTTTTACATCGAAAATAAGAGCCAATAAAGTCATATCGTGCATGTTTCCAAATGATTCACGATTTCTATGCACCGAATTTCATCATGACTAATTTCCATTTTTCCAAAGCGCTCTGTCCACACTTATTTATTTGACCAGGAGCTGGCAACATCATCTACAGAATGTCTAGATACAAATGTACCAAAATTTGATAGCCATGGTAAACAAGAGTTAATAAAACTTCACCGAGTATGAGGTAAAAAAGAGTCAATTGGCAGTGCTACGAGTTTGACATTGTATTAGCAGTCTAAGAAATATTTTGCTAAAAATTTACCAAATATATTCAGAATCATTGCTAAAAATTTACCAAATAGATTCAGAATCAGTTCGATCAAGTATATCACAAACGTTCAGATTGAGATGCAACTTTGTTAAGCTAATTGCTTGTTCTAGCATGATGAACATTGGGATTTCTGCATTTATGTAAAATGACTTTCAAATATATTTTATAAATTACAAAAGAAAAAAAAAATCTTTTTTTGTATTGAAAGGCATATGTTACCCATAGGCAAAGGAGATTCCACAACATTGATTCCTTTGAAGGATTCATTTTTTGATTGATAGTGCCATATCTTTGAAAGATCTCCTTAACATTGACTCCTCCGGAGGATGCATTTTTTGATTGATAGTACCATATCTTTGAAAGATCTCCTTGAGATGCCTTATCAGTGCCTCTCTTGCATTCTCCACGGTAGTACCCATACGAGCAAAACTAAGACCAGTTAATTCAGACCTATTGTAAGAACCCGAATATAAAGATTTAGTAAATAATTAAATAATAATAATATTACAATCTCAAATATTTTATTGTGAATCTTTAAGTGCAAATTAAATATTATTGGAGGGTCTTTCAATTAAATTTTAAATTTAAAAAAATTTATGGTGGAAGTCTTTAATTTAGAGGCAATGTTTATTATAAAAAAATAAAAAAATAGAGAAGATGGTGTGACTTGAACTCTAGACCACAAAATTAATAAATAAGGCTCTTACCATTTGAATTGCATATAACTTATATATATATATATATATATATGTTTTGTATATTTATCTATTTATTTGACCTACACATGCTTTAGGTGTACCCAACCACTAGTATAAAATAAAAACAAAACAAAACCCTAGCTCTTCTAACAATTTCCCTAGCAACAGCAGCCATGAGAGAGAAGAGAAACAAAAGGTTGCAACTAATTAAGGATGGAATTGGGTGTGTTGTGCTGTGTGTGATCATCAAAGGATAGCCCTCCTAGGTTTTCTTCTCTTCTTTCTTTGTTCTTCATCCTTATTCTATAATTATTTTATTCATTGTGGAGAGGTTGTAGGTTTATGTATTTTGTATATATATACACTCTGTTAAGAAATCTGAGGAGCTAAATTGATGTATAAAAAATGGGTATAATTCTTAGTCCAAAAATTCTGCACAGAACCACAAACTTTAAAAATCAAGAAACCATATCAAACGGATGAATTTTGAACTGAAATTTTTACAGTAGATTAATTATATATTCATGAATTTTTTCATAATTTTTGGGAGTCAAAATCCATATAAACTGATGCGTTCAAATCTGTCCAGAAAACTGGTTTACACAGTAAATTCGGGAGTGTCGTTCTCTTGGGTATAAATCCGAAAATTATCAAATCAGTGTCATTAGAACCGGTTACGAGTTTCGTACATTTTTGGCCTTGCGTTGATTGCTCGTGTATATTAAGAGAACCGTCAATTTCTTTAAAGTGCTGCAGAAAACAACCTGTTTATATATAATCAATTGTAGATAATTATTTTGATAAGCAAATCAAGTGAAACCAATTGGGTTTGAAACTTAGGATATAGTAGTTGACATCTTGAGGGTTTTGAAATTTTTCGAATAGCGTGAAGTGGGTTTTGTAATTTTCAAAGTTAGCAAATAGATTGGGAAGGCTTGTTTAAAATTATGTTTTATCTTAAAGTTACTTTTAATTAAGTTTCGACTTGAACCCATGTCTTGGGCGATTTTAGACCTTGAAGAACATGAGCTTAGGTATTATTTAAGAGTAACAGTGAGTGGGGTTGGGCTGTGCTAGTGCGCTTTAGTGTGGGGTACTTAGTTTATTATTCTCTTTAGTATTTTTAAATTAGTAGTGACGTGTAGTCTTCATACTTGGTTCAGGGCACTAGTTGGACTTTTATACTCTATTCGAGGATTACATTATTTCATTTCCAGGTGAGTAGTTTCATGCTACATATTTTTATGAATGTTCCCCTACCCTGAACTGTTGGAAAATTAAATTGTTGTTTCATGACTAAACTGCTTTGATAAATTATTATATTATCGATGGAATCAAATTATTTCTAAAACATGTGTGAACTTGGCATACTGTAAACTATTTGTTTTGGTCTCATGTTTATAATGATGAACTACCATGTTTTGCGAAACTGATGTGTATTGATTATTGGGACCATCTGTGTATTTAGTCCAGAGAAATTATTCCACTGTGTGGTGACTCTAGCCACTAAGGAATACATCCGGGTTGGGCCGTGATGACTCTAGTGCTCAACGATTGTAAGGAAAAGACCTAGGTTAAGCTAGGTGACCTTCAATCGGATCGTCTTCGAGAAAAGGTCCAGGTTGCCACCTTGAGGATGACTTTTAGTTCAGTATTGGATCCAACGGGACTTATAGCCTTAAGAACTGTGTGACATATTATTTGTTTTTCTTAGTACCCAGAAAATTATTAGTGTTCATGTTGTAATCTGTTTTAAGTAAAAAATGTCATTTATCATGTTCTCGAGAGACATAAGTATTTTAACTGTTGAACTGTGGAACCTTCTTTTTTAAACAGATTTTTTTTTTACCAAATTGTATGCCAATTTAGTTTCTGTGATATATATCTTATTTTGAAATTGAGCCATGTTTTCAAAACTGTATTTACTATCCATGTTGCTACTCACTGAGCTATTAGGTGACTTAGTTGTTTACCATTTCCAGGTTAGAAGGACTTAGAGTGGACTTATGGCGTAACGGAGACTTAATTGTATGGATCTCTAGGACATTCATTTATTTTGTTTTAGACTGTTATGTCAAGTTTGTGCATATTTATAGTTGTCTTTATTGAAGTTCATTTAGGATTATTTTGATATGTGGATTGTTTATATCCCATAAGTTTGGATGGTATTGATTACGGTTGGTTTTACCGTTTATATTTGTAGCATGACACTGGATTGAGTTTTGGTTATTTATTAATGGACTATTTTATAGTTATTCAATGTGTATGGATTCGTGTTTAGGCTTGCGTGTGTCTTGGGCTGAGTCCCTATGGGCCACGACTGGTCATGCCTGGATTTGGGATGTGACACCTATGTTACCTAGAACGTGGATCATTTTGGTATATGGAACGAGAACAGGAACGTGGCACGCTACATGCTCTAAAATGTGCTACGATAGAGGTAGACTTGTATATATTACATTTAAGAATTTAAGGTACTTCTAAAGTAATTTTCTTTTAACTATTAGGCATCCAATAAAATATATATAATTTTTGATATTTTTGTCTTGTCAAAACTTAAGTCACTTTCGATTTTAGTTCATTATATTTAATTTTTTTCCCCTCCTAATGTAACATTTAAGGAAATATATTGGAAAACTTTTGAGATTGCTTCGGATCGCTAAATTTATTGTTTTGGAACGAAAGTGTACCATGTTTTGGAATGTGTGTACCAATACGTAATTCGTTAGGGATTTTTTTTTTATAACATCTACAAATGTAATTAGGTTGGAGATCAAATCAAAATATTTTTTTTATATATATTAAAAATTAAATTGATACAAATCTCAAAAACCGATCTACATAAGTGTTTTTCTTGGTATTGTTTCTGTTTTTGAGTTACATTGTAATTTTCACTTTCAATCACATTCCGTACGGAAATCAAGTGGATAAATTTTAGTAAAACAAAATTGAAAATATTCAAATTATTCAAATTAAAACTATGGGAATTAAAGTAATACTTCACTCAAACTAAAATACCAGTGGCATAATTTATCCAAAAATATTTTACCCAATTATACGTAACCAAACACCAAAAATTTAGGAAAATATTTTGTAAGAAAATATTTTACATGCAAACAAACAAAACCTTAGAGAATAAAAAGGTAACTAACCCTTGTTTATAAATTTGGCAGACTATCTTATGTATTAGATTCCATCTCATGAAATTGGATAATTGATAATTATTTAATAATTTTATAATATTATGTGACAACATTCACGTGATGTTTAGAGGTATTATCCACTACTATAAGCCTGCAGAACACATGGAACTCACAGTATTGATAGAAAGATTGTCAAGTTGTAAACATATGAAGTATTTTATTACTAGATTTACCTCTTATATCAATATCAATTGATCCATTCAAATTGTTTTCCCATAGGCATAAAGTCTTGAGTAATGAGAAAACAACAAGAGATGGTAGGATGTAATTATTGAATGAATTGCCTCCCAAATCAAGTATCTCCAGCTTGTAATCCGTTCAAAACTTAAAATTGACATGTGATCTATTCTATTTATTAAAAAAAATTCAAAAAATAGTTTCTGTTTACTAAAAAACTTTGAAATCTTCATTTAAGATAATGATTACAAACATTATTTTTGTACAAACATGTTGTGTGAAACAATATTGTAAATGAAAAATCTTACCAACAAATCTTTTTTAACTTCCAAAATGAGAGTACAACCTCTAAAAAAATTCTCCATTATGCACCTTTTTTTTAAATTTTCTATTGAATTGCCACCAAAATTCAGCTCTTCTAAGTTGCTCATAAAAAAATAAAAATAAGAAGAAGAAGAAGAAGAAGAACTGAGTGTACATCGGGTCCTAATTGTTTTATGAGTTGCATAGGATTGTGTCAATTTAGTTTGCAACACATAAAAAAAAAAAGTGTTTTGATTTGGTCTCCCAACTTAATTGTCTACCTTTCTGTCTAAACGAAGGTAAAGTTTGAAAATTATAAATACACATCATCAAAAATTGACGAAAATAAAAAAGAAAAGAAAAGGAAAAGCCAATATCTCCAGAGAGAAATATTCAGATTATTATAATAAAATGTAGTTTTTGTGATGCAAGAAAAAAAAAAAAGTTGTCTCCCAAAGCTTATATTCTACAATAAATGAGATCCTCGCCAAATTTTTTGTTGATAATTATTTTGGCAATTTTTTTTTTTCTTGCAATACGTCATCCAATATATTTTGATATATAAGCATTCGCTTTTTGTTGATTTGTGTTTATGATTTTTATATTTTGCCCTTTGTTCAAATAAAGAAAGACAAAATAAGGTTAGAGGACCAAATTTTTTTATCAGTGTGGGAGCCGAATATAAAAAATTAATTTCAAACTGGTTCAAAGCCCAGTGGGTTAGGGATCGTTGCCGAGTAGGCATTGAGGTCCACATGGAAAGCTGAGTTAAATATTCAAGCCATGTGCGGAAGCCAACTAATCCAGGTAGTCGGAAGGGCCTTGTTGGACCAAACTGTGGCCCATTCCATAAAAGCATGATGAGATGGTGGGACCAGGAGAGAGGAGAAAAAAGACTATAAAAGAGGAAGGGAGCATGAGAAAAGAGGTATGTGCAAATAATTTAGACTCTAAAAAATATAAAATCTCAATTACCTACGCGTAAGAGCTAACTAAATCGTCTGTTGAAGTATTAATTTCGACATCACTGACCGAAGTTGTTTATCTGTTTCAGGTAAGATTGCGAGGATCTTTCAAGCTCGTTAAGATCCAAGGCTCGTTAGGATCTAAGGAGTATTTCCAAACCCATATCTTCACAATTAGCAAAGTAAAATTTTCATTAAAAAAATATGAAATTAAAGATATAAGAAGACGCATGCATCGGAAGATGCAATGTATCAAAAGAGATTTAGAAATTATAAATTATTCATACAAATACTACTCCCATCCATACAACCAATCTCTCGGCCGAGAACACCCATGGCCGAGAGCCACCCATGAAAAAATCACCTTCCATGGCCCAAAAACCCAAGGCCGAAAAACTCCCTAGGATGAAAACCATGGCCGCAACTACACCCATGGCTGAAAACCACACCTCTCCCACCTGTTAAACAACCAAGAGGCACCGCCCATAGCCAAAAAACCACCTCTCCCACCTGTCAAACACCTCCCTGAATTGAACCAGCCGGCATCGAAACACCACTTCCATGGCGTCCATTCATGGCCGAAACACCAAGATTTAACACCTCCTATGGCGTCCATTCATGGCCGAAAATCACCACCCGTGGCTAACCCCAAAGACCCATGCCTCATACATCCTCCTAATCTTCAACCACCCATAGCCGAGAGCCCCCATAGAACTGAGACCACTGACCTCCTCTTTGCCGAACAACACTCGATCTGAGACCACCGACCTCTTTGCCGAACAAACTCCTATATTCGAACACACCCATGGCCAAAAAACTTCCAATACCGAACAGCCCAACAAACATCGCAGAGAAGCGCCCAAAACTAGATCACCGTACACCTACCAATAGGAGACCCGAAAGAAGATCCATGGCCAAACACCATAGATCAAAACACACCTAAGCATAATCTATAGATGTGGGAAAAAATAATATGGTGAGAAAACTTTGGGTATTCAAGTTAAAAAAGAAAACAACAATCACACACAAAGGAAGCGAGGCTAGTTGACCGCCATGGCCATAGGCGGCAGCCAGCTGGCCAACTGTGAGACTTGGAATTGAGGTTTTTAGAGAGTGAAAAAGAGAGGAAGCATGGATAGTTTTGTAATCTTGGTTGGAGGACCAAATTGAAACGCTTTGTATACTTTAAATACTAAATTGTCATGATTTATATATTAAGTACCAAAATAACACAAATATCTTATTAATTGAACTTCTATATTTACCCTTAAATTTAATGGTATCTATAAATGGAATTCAGTTGGGAGACGAAATCAAAATAATTTAAACAGAGAGTCAAAATCACACAAACTCCATACTTTAGAAACTAAAATAGTAACCATCTCAACCTTGGGGCACTTACTCTTTTGATGCTGTGGTTTTTCTTCGTCGAGTCCGAATATCGTAAAACTGAATAATTAATAATTATTTAATAATTCTAAAATATTATATGACATTGAATCACGTGGTGTTTTAAGGCATTCTCCGACTCTTCCAACAACATATAGTCTTTGTTGATTAGAATAAATAATAGTGAGAGGATTAACAATTCATGAAATTAGTGAAACATTGGTTATCCAATTAGATTAGTATGATAAATAATCCTCTCTTTTTCATGTTTGTTTTGCAATAAATATTTAAATATATAATTCCAGTTATATGTTTATTTTGTGTTATCAGTTATAGGATTAAAAAATTCAACAATTTTGTTGAATAAAATGTCCATTGAAATTTAATCCGAATAATAAAAATTACAACCAAACGTTGTGAATTCCATAGATTAATAATCTCAATCTTATGTTATAATTTGTCCAATAAAAATGGCACATAAAACTCACATTGATGCTGCAAAGATTGTCCATATTGACGCTGAAAAGGTTGTTTTAGTTGTGAATAGGTGAAACATTTTATACTGGACTTACCTCCTATATCAAATGATCCATTCAAACAATTTTTAAATAGGGATATAGTCTTGAGTAATGGAAGCACACCAAGAGATGGTAGGATGCTATTATTGAAT
Source organism: Camellia sinensis (assembly GCF_055761805.1). Taxonomy (NCBI): domain Eukaryota; kingdom Viridiplantae; phylum Streptophyta; class Magnoliopsida; order Ericales; family Theaceae; genus Camellia; species Camellia sinensis. The sequence goes on along the minus strand of NC_138971.1, from coordinate 119,074,624 downwards.
GAATTCCAATCCAATCTAAGTTGCTCCAGCTTGCCTAACACAGATAGTCTTTCAAAACTTGCAAAAATCAATTTCCATTTCAAGTACCACCATCCTCACGACTAAAACAACATGTAACATTGACATGCATTCCATTTTATTAAAAAATATAAAAACAAAAATAGGTATTTTGTTTAAAACTCAATTTTAAAGCATAGTGATCTACAAACATATTTTTTCTATCGAAATTTCATATAAAACAATATGGCTTGTTGTGATCTTTTTATTACAAGCCAAAACATCTATCATTGCGGCTCATAATTGCGAAAGTATTATGTAAACTTTTTAGTAAATTTGTTGGGACCCTAACATTTCTGCGCAAATGAGTCCATTTCAGCTGTTCAATAAATGTTGCATAGTATGACAAGTGGCTGATGGGATAAATTAGGTGATGGACCCATAAATCTTAAATCATGTACAAAGATTGAGTGTATAAAAAACAAACTTTACCATCATAAAATAAATAAATAAATAAATAAAATAAACAATCTTTATTTTCCAAAAAAAAAAAAACTAATTCACTAGAATCATTAATTCGGCCGCCATCCAAGTAAGTTGTTTTTAATTTTGGGTTGGGCACGGAAGGGTGTTGTCTAGATCCATCACAAGTCCTATTTTGATTATTCAAATTATTTATTTTGTATGTCACTTCATGTATATTGTAGGTGCTGATTTTCGACCACACTACCAAACAGGAACTCAGTAGGAGAGCACAGACAGAATAGATCACGCCCGAACAACTTGTCACAGAAAGATAAGACTCTGGCGGTGGTTCGTCCACCAGGGGGCACTCTGACGATCAAGTCAGCACTCAGTTATCTCTCAAAGATAGCAAATAGTGCTTAACTCACTAGTCAGAATACAAAAAGCGTACCTTAGACCCACGAGGGTGCCTTACTTTTATAGTCAGCACTAAACTGATCCCTGTAGAAGCCTAGCTTCAATGGACTCTAGCTCAAAACTCATCTTGGACTGCCAGCTAGATAGAGATAAACTCCCTAAGAGCTTTATCTTTATCCCGATTGAGGTCCTCCCCCATTTTAGGACTCTTGTCTCTTATCCACTCATCTCGTATTCCGGTATCTCCAGAGATAACTTTGGCCTAGTCGAGATCATCTCTCAGATGACTAAGCCACGTGGCATTCTGGCTGATACGTCGGCGTCACCTTGGCTACGTGCTGTCATTCACAAAATATACCCCCACAACTGCCCCCTAGGTCCCATGACCTCGGCATCTTGAGGTGATGGAACCTACATCGTTTGTCCATATACCACGTCGGCTAAGACTTGCTCTATCCTTCATGACTGAGATCATCACCTGTCGGCTTCACATGACCGAGACTCTGCGGTCCACTTTATCGATGACCAAGAACCATGAACCAAGTTTCTTCAAGTTCCTTAACCAAAATTGCACCTCTAGCAGAAGTTTTTGCTTTATTAAATCAAGAACTCCAAGAGTTTTATCTGTTCATAAGTTGTCACGCACAGTTTACTCAACCATTTTCACCACGAGTCCTTCTCTCATTGATTCGTACTTGACATGCACTATCAGGTTGTGTCGCTTCTACGCACACCGCCTGACAGGTACGTCGTCCAAGGCACATTCATTATGGTTTTGCCGCCTTTTCGGTTTTAACAAAAACACTTTCCCTCTCTCTGTCTTTTCACTTCACATCTTTGATTTGGCCTTGAAACTTTCTCTCTCTAGCGCCTCTCTCCCAAAACTGCCATTGTTCAAGTCTTCAAGCTCTGCAACTTGCTCCGATCACCTCCTCCGGCGAAGCATTCACTGTCCTGCTCCACTTGTTATCACTGTCTGACTCCGGCGAACCTCAAACCGGCGTCCTCGACCCTAGACCCAACTGGTGAGTTCTTTGCTTTATTTCAATTTTCAATTTTATCCCTTCATGATTTTGAATATGGTTTTTACCATTTGTCCATCCTGTTGCTATTGAATCTATTTTCATGGTTACAATCTGTTTCTCTTTTTTTTCTTCAATCATGAATCGGTCTCCTGGTTCTTGAATCTTGAATCTGTGTAGTCTTTTATGAAAATGCCAATCATGTTCTTTTGATGTGACTTTTGCACACTGTTCTTCACACACTCAGTCAGTGCCTTGAAGTTTTGGATGTGTACATTTATCGTCTTGCTTTCTACTTCGCTCCTGATTTCTAAATTTCATTTCTTTTTTGGTCTTCTTGCTTTATTTCTAGATTATTGCCTTTGATTCCTATATTTGCATAGATTTAGGTTTGAGATTTGTTCTAGAACCCTATTCTTTAGGAAAATTGAACCGAAACCCCCTTAGATTCTTAGAAATATTTACACCAGTGCTCTCTAGGGTTTCGCCGAGATCATTTGCCATTTTCCAAACCTCTTGCCAAAAAACCTGAAATTGGACCCACTTTGGCCAAGATAATGGGTATGTTCAGGTGGAGAGTCGACAACCCTTCTAAGCTAGAGTACTTTAGGTAGGAGTTTCCCATTCTAGCCGATGTCCAAATCCGGTTGGCTGGAGAGAATGACTCAATCATGTTTGGGAAGGATTACATGCCTTTCTCCGTAGTCTTTATCATTGAAGGAGGAGTCAGATTCCCCCTCAATATCCTCTTTAGGGAGGTCCTCTACTATTGCAAATTGAACCCCATGCAATTAGCTGTAAACTCTTTTAGGATCATAAACAGCACTGCCGAGCTGGAACGTCGACAGAACGCTAGGATCACCTTGTCTGATATCCAGTACTGCTACACGATGTGTGGCCTTAAAACCAAAGCTGACTATACATATTACGTTAAGCCGAGATCCACCCAATACAAGCTGATAGCCGATATTCCAGACTCAAATAAAGGCGCGACAGATGACTGATTGTCTCGGGCAATTGGGAGTTCGCGCCAGATGACGAATTCGACCTTTTCCCTTTGCGCCGCGAAGTTTTTAGGGATGACAAGGGTAAGGACTTATTTTCCCTCCCTAGAGTCCCTCCCTCTACTTTTTAATCATTTCTCTGTTAATCTACTCCTAATGTATGATCTGTTTTTTGTAACTCTTCCCCAGCCAAAAAAGACTTTCGCCGATACTACATGCAGAGCAAAGACTTGGTTCGCCTTCTTAGCCTGCCAATCGAACTTCGCAAGGCTCCAATTCTCCTTAATTACATCCCGACTTACCGGAGCCTGCTGCCCGACGTTCCTCGAAAGAGCAAATCTCCACCTTCTGCAACAACTCCCCTTGCCATTTCATCGTTAAGGCCTGATCAAGCCTCAACTTCTGATCCAGCGAAGCAGCCATCAACATCTGCTCCCCAACTGATTCCTCCAGCCCAGCGCCAACGTCGACACTGAGCTCCACTCTTTGCTTCTGCAGGCAGAAATCGTAGCCATAAATGCCAAAGCACTAAGGCGTTGGCTTATGATCCAACAAACTCACCTACTGCACTTCCAACAATCCATTTTGGTACCAAAGTTACCGTTGCCGCTACCACCGAAGAAATGGGTTGTAGCAAGGCGATCGTTAAAGACCTCTTGGCCAACCTGCCTGGGGTCGTAACAGTTCAATCCTTCACATCACAATCCCAACCCAAGGCTAAGCCAAAGAGGGTGAAGAAAGCCAAAGCCAAGGTAACAGTGACTCAGATCGACTCTGAGGACACTGTACCAATCTCCAAGTTGGCCGAGGTTGAAAAGAGTACTCCTTCGAGCGACAAGAGACCAGCCGAGGCCGAGGCGTCTGACCCACCCCAACCCAAAAGGACGAGGTCCAATGGCTCCTCTAATCCTTCCAGTTTCGGTGTCGACGCTCCTTAGAATCCATCTGTCATAGTTGGAGACTGACCTCTTCTAGCGGGGGACGATGCTCTGGACAGTTTGGAGGTTGGTGCCGCCATTTCCACTGCCGTTCTACTCCCAGCCGACATCAATCGGATGGATGAGCTTTCGGAGTATGAAAATTATGCAATGATGATGCAACATTGTGTCTTGGTAAGTCTCAATACTTGTAACTTTTTATCTAGCTTTAACTCTGGTTTTCATACTTAACTAATTTTCTTTGCACTCTTGCAAGCTATCCAGCAGGGTCACTCCCTTGCAGTTAAGACCAATGAATTAAAAAAAAAAAATTACCCAAAAAACAAAAGAGGCTGCCAATCTCCTTTCTTCACTCACCAAGGCCAAGGCTCGCATCTGAGGTCTCCTAGATCAGGCCAAGGCTACTGAGTTGGCCTTGAAGAATGGTAAGGACCAAGCCGAGGCCACGGAAAATGTTGTTGAGGTCGCTAAGGCCGAGGCAAAAGAAGCCAAGGAGAAAGAGGCCCACACCCAAACCGAGCTCCAAATGACACTGTCTACAAAGGCAGCTGAAATCAAAGAGGCAGACGAGAAGGCCTATACCGAGGGGGTAACCGACGTCCATAAGCAATACAAAAAACAAGTCAGACAGGCATGCAACAGGGGCTACACCCTTGGTTGGATGGTTGCTTTGAAAGAGTTGGCTATCCTTGAGGACTCATCTTTTTGAGATAAGAGACAAATTGTCGTGCCATTCCCTCCCGTTCCAAGCCAATTTGAGGGTGAGGCTGGGGGGAAGAAGAAGAAGAAGATGAAGAAGAAGAAGAAGAAGTCGAGGTTGGAGCTAGAGCTGGAGCTGAGGGTTCTGCTGGGGCCAAGTCCCCAACTCTGAATGAGCAAGTCATGGACTTGACTCAGGACGATGAGAACGAGGTCTCCAAGTATGCCTCTCCCAAAAGAGCCATCTCAGAGGCTGAGGTGCATATAGCCAAGAAGAGCCTCGACCAAACTCTTCAGGAGATCGATGCCGAGATCGAGGTTGAGAGAAATGCCGAGAAGCTTTCCCAGCTGTCTGCCGAGGTTGCAACACAGCCACCCGTCGACGCAGAATAGCCTGTTTAGAATCTTTTCTCTATTTTTGTATCTTGTACTTTTTCCTCTGTAGTCTTTGCAACTTTTTTTAGGCAATGTTTTAATTCTAGTCTGGCCGATGTGCCTTTTTTTGTACCTCGAACAAGTTATCTTTTGCCAGGCAGAAATGCCTTTTTTTTTTTTTTAATGCAAGTCTTCTCTTTTATTCCAAGTGTTGAATGTTTGTTTCATGTATGCTTTACTACTTTCTTTCATACCTTTCATGCTTCCATACTTAGAATATTTTTTCACTTCTTCAAGGTATACCTTTAACTATATAATAACTCTGGGGTATAATACCTCAGATACAAACCTTGACTGTTTGCTTTGGCCAACCATTGGAGTACCTCGGCTAACACTTAAAAACATCAAAATATTTTTACAAGTGTTATTCAGTATTGCTTTTTTACTTTCACATGCTATCTTCTATTAAGACTTCCTCATTCTATCCTTTCCAAACTTGGCAACCTGGTTGGCCATCTCGGCCATTATGTATCTCGGATAGTTTTTTCCCGGCCAATTTTAACTTGTAAATTTTGGAAAAATTTCAACAAGTGTTAAGCCCATTATATCTTGTAAATTTTTTCAAAAATTTCAACAAGTCCCAAGCTCTTGCTTTCAAGTTTATCATTCTTACCCAACTCCCTGCCCCCTAATGTGAACCTAAGTTTCACTTAAGTTCACATTAAGCATGTGCCTAGGGTCTTTTGCCAAAGTTAGATTCAAACAAAGACTAGTCGAGGTTATCTACCTTGGTTTCTCTGTTAATCTAACTGAAATGTACTTAGTTCCAATCTGAGTTTGATTCTGCCGACATGGCAAGTCCAGGTTAATCCAACTAAGTTCAACTCCATTATATGCAAGTATAATTTCAACTCTGCCATATAATGAGTCTAAGTTATTCGTCATGCTTCACTTAGAAACATCGCCAACTTAGTTCAACTCTATTATAAGCAAGTATAATTCAACTCTACCATATAATAAGTCTAAGTTATTCATCATGTTTCACTTAGAAACATCCCCAACTTAGTTCAACTCTATTATATACAAGTATAATTCAACTCTGCCATATAATAAGTCTAAGTTATTAGTCATGTTTCACTTAGAAATATCACCAACTTAGTTCAACTCTATTATATGCAAGTATAATTCAACTTTGCCATATAATAAGTCTAAGTTATTCGTTATGTTTCACTTTAGAAACATCACCAATTTAGTTCAACTCTATTATATGCAAGTATAATTCAACTCTGCCATATAATAAGTCTAAGTTATTCATCATGTTTCAATCGGAAACATCGCCAAAGGACTGGTTAGTTCTATTACACAAATTTCAAAATCAAGCTAAAATTTTATTATTATTACTTCGGCTAATGTTATAAACTTCGAAAAAAACAAAAATCTAATGATAGAAAAACTTCAAGTTGCAAGTGTTCCAGGGTCTTGGCGACTCTTTGCCCTCACTGTCTTCAAGCTGATATGCCCCATTGTCGGTGACCGAGGTAATCCTATAAGGCCCCTCACAATTTGGGCCAAGCTTGCCCTCTCTAAGATCCTTTTTGTTACTGACCACTTTCCTCAGCACAAGGTCCCTAACTTTGAACTCTCTTGGGTTAACCTTCTTGTTGTAAGCCCTAGCAAGTTGTTGCTGGTATGCCTCCAGTTGAATTGTTGCTCTCTTCCTTCTTTCTTCCAACAGGTCCAAATCTCGGGCCAGGAATGCCTCATTAGTCCCATTCTCAATTCCCTGGGCTCTGATCCTTGGGATGCCGACTTCTAGTGGGATGACTGCTTCAGTGCCATAAGCCATGGCAAATAGGGACTCCCCAGTTGATCTCCTCGACGTAGTCTGATATGCCGAGAGTACATTGGGCAACTCTTCCACCCATTTTCCCTTTGCGGCTTCCAGCCTCTTATCCAGGATCATCTTATTGGGTGGTTCTACTTGACCATTACTTTGAGGAAAATTAGAGTAGAGTAATAATTCTTGATTTTGTACTTTGCACAGAAACTTTTGATTAGCTTGCTATCAAACTGCGTACCATTGTCTGCTATTATTGCCCTTGGGATCCCAAACCTGGTGATGATGTTCTTCCATATGAAGTTCTTCACATCAATATCCCGAATCTTTGCAAGGGGTTCAGCTTCTACCCACTTTGTGAAATAATCAGTTACTACCAGAAGGAACTTCCTTTACCCAGTTGCTTGGGGTAGTTGTCCAACAAGATCCATGCCCCACTGGGCAAATGGCCAAGGGCTGAACACTGGGTTCAAATCTGCTGCTGGTTGATGTATTAAAGGTGCGAACCTTTGACACTTCTCGCACTTTCTGACGTAGGCTTCAACATCCTTTTGCATGTAGGGCCATCAGTATCCCTGAGTAATGGCCCTATGAGCAAGTGATCTACCCCTAGCGTGGTTTCCACATACCCCTTCATGTATTTCATACAAGAAGTCTTCAACTTGGGTGAGATGCACACATCTTAAAAGGGGACCAGTACTGTAGCGATGTCCCTCTGCTGCTAGGCTAAACCTAATCGACTTCAGTCTGGTCTTGCGCGCTTCCTTGCGGTCATCTGGCAGTTTCCCATCTCTAAGGAACATTACTATTGCGTCCATCCAACTCGGATCCATCTCCACACACACATTGCTTCATACTCTGTGATTAATGGCTCCACACTTGGGCTTGACAAATAATCAACCATTGTTGTCCTTGCCTCCCCTAATTTCATTGCACTAGCCAAGGCATCGGCATAGCGGTTGTCACCTCGGCTAACTTGTTGTAGTCAGTAATCCTGAAATAAGGCTAACAGTCTGACAACCTCTTTTACATAGGCTGTCATTCTTTCATCTCGGGCTGCATACTCGCCTGTTGCTTGGTTCACAATAAGCTGGGAGTCATAGAAGACTACCATTTCGTCGGCTTCCATTGCTGCTGCCAACTTCAATCCTGTGATCAGTGCTTTATATTATGCTTCATTGTTTAAGGCCTTAAACCCTAATCAAATAGATTATTCTAACATTCGCCCATCTGGCGATACTAGCACTACTCCTGCCACCACTCATTGATGGTTTAAACTCCTATAAACAAACAGGCAGAAGGAGTCGCCGATGTAAATGTCGCAGGGCTTGCGTTTTTCTTCTTTTTTTTTGATCTGCTGTGGGGTTTTTCATTCCCAGCTAGGTCTCTTATTGTTTCCCTAGACACCCTAAGTCGCGGCTCATCGGAGCCCGACGTGTGACGGCTCCAGGTGTGAACTTGGCCATAAAGTCGGCCAAAACCTAGCATTTAATTACCGTTCTGGGCCTAAATTCCAGGTCGTATTGGTCCAGTACTACTGCCCATCTGGCTACCTTACCTGCCAGATCTCCTTGTTGTAGCAGGGACTTCAAGGAGTGCTCAATTAATATCACAATCTTGTGGGCTTGGAAATAATGGTTTAACTTCTTAGAGGCCACCATTAAGGCCAATGTCAATTTCTCCAAGGGTAAATACCTAGTCTCTGCACCTACTAGGGTTTTACTCACATAGTATACTGCCCTTTGTTCTCCCTTCTCTTCTCTGATTACCATTGCACTCACTGCATGCTCCGAAACCGCCGAGTATAAGAGTAGCTCCTCTCCCGGTACTGGATTTGACAGAACTGAAGCTGTTGTTAGGTACTTTTTCAAGTTAGCCAAGGCAACTTCGCACTCCTTTGTCCACAAAAAATCTGTAGCCTTCTTCAATAAGCTGAAAAATGGTTTACACTTATCTGAGCTTCTACTTATGAACCTATTAAGGGCTGCGGCCCTCCCTATTAAAATATGCACTTGTTTTGCCAACGTTGGGCTTTTCAAGTCCAAGATAGCCTTGATTTGATCTAGGCTTGCCTCAATGCCCCTTTTGGTAACCAAGTATCCCAAAAACTTACCAGATCCAACTCCAAATGTGCACTTCGACGCATTGAGTCAAAGCCAATATGTCCTCAGGATGTCAAAATTACCTTTAAGTCGGCCAGGTGATTCTCAGGTTCTTTGGTCTTCACGACCATGTCATCAATGTATACTTCCACTGTTTTGCCAATTAGATGTCTGAACATCTTGGTCACCAATCTCTGGTAAGTTGCCCCTGCATTTTTCAACCCGAAAGGCATCACTTTGTAGTAATACAGCCCTTTTGGGGTGATAAATGCAGTCTTCTCCTCATTAAGGGGTACATTGCTATTTGATGATACCCCCTATAAGCGTCTAGGAAGCTCATCCTTCCTTGCCCTGAAGTGGCATCCACTAATTGATCGATCTTGGGGAGTGGAAAACTGTCTTTGGGACAAGCCTTATTCAGGCTAGTGAAGTCCATGTAGACCCTCCACTTCCCATTCTTCTTTTTCACAACCATAGTGTTGGACAGCCAAATGGAGTAGTTTACCTCCCGGATGGCTCTAGTCTCTAACAATTTGTTCACTTCCTCTTCTACTGCCTCCACATGAACCAACGTTGGCCTCCTTGCTCGTTGAATGATGGGTTTAGTAGACCTATCTACATTCAGTCTGTGGCATGTAACCTCAAGGTCAATGTTAGGCATCTCATAGGGCGTCCAAGTGAAACACCTCTATGTCTGCTCGCAAGAATACTTCTAACTCCCTTTCCTCATTCTTGGCCAAGCCTAAGCCAAAAAGAAAGAAGCGCTCTTCATCCCCTTGCTGGATCAGAATTTTCTTCAAGGCTTCCTTGCTTTTGTTGGCTGGCTCTTTGTCGACGCCATCTAGGACCTCCATGTCCTCATCCTCAATCTCTACTGTTTCTTCTTCTCGTGCGTTGCAGGTGGATTTCATTACTGCCATGGAGCAATTCTTTGCCTGCACTTGATCCCTTCTAATCTCCTCAATTCCATGCTCTGTTGGGAACTGCAACAGCTGGTGCAGTGTTGAGGGAACAACCCTCATTGCGTGCAACCATGGCCTCTCCAAGATAATGTTGTAAAAGGAGGGAGTGCCAATTACTGTGAACTCTGTACTTGCCTTCTTGGTGCCTGCCTACGCCTCCAAACTTATTGCTTCCAAGGGCCATGTCGGTGTTCTGTTGAACCTGACCATTGGACTGTTGGACTGCTTCAGATCATCTTGGTAAAGGCTGAGCTCCTTGTAACATCTGACATACATGATGTCACAAGAGCTGTCTTGGTCAATTAGAATGCGCCTTACCTGGCATTCTCCAATCTTGAGGGATATCACCGGAGCATTGTTGTATGGATGCTGCACCATGTCTAGGTCAGCTTCAGTAAAAGACACCATTGGTCCTTGGTACTCCTCTACCCTAGGCCTCTTTTGCTGGACCTGATACGCATGCTGTAAGTGCTTTACCCTCTGAGTCTTCCCACGTACCTCGTTCTCATTGACCTTCGAGTGAATCACATTGATCACTCGAGGTCCATCTACTTGCGGTTGTGGTGCGGGTGAAGGTGGTGTTGCCGGTGCCTGAGGCAGCCTTGCTTGCTCTTCCCTTGTTCTGGCTTCATTCACTAGGTCCCTCAAGTGACCTTGTCTAACCAAATCTTCCAAATGTGCCTTTAGGGCTCTACAACCATACGTCAGGTGTCCATCTTCATTGTGGTAGACACAGTGCTTGCCTAGGCTTCTCCCCATAAATTTGCCCGGAATCTTCTCTGGCGCTCTGTAATACGGCTGGTTCTTGATTCTTTCCAGAACTTTATAAATTGGGATCCGGAATACGGTGGTGATTACCAGTACAACCCTTAGTCCTATCTCATGCCTGTTATATCTAGTATTACCTTGGCCTCGCTTTGGCGAGCCGTTTCTCTTCTCCTGTTTTGACGCCTTTGTCCTTGGCGTATCCTCTTCTGCTCTGGCATATTTCTCGATCCTTGCCATGAGCTCTTCCATGCTTTTTGGCAAAGTCTTTGCCAGCGACTTCTGAAGCATGCAGTCATCGTTCTGGCCATTCTTAAAAGATACGGCTGCCAACTCTTTGTGGCAGCTTGGTATTCGGTTAAACACTTCATAATACCTTTTGGCATAAGCCCTGAGGCTGTCATCTTTGTCGATTCTCAGAGCCATCAGGGAGTCTATCCCTAGCGGCTGCAGTTTGTTTGTAACAAACTTAGCCACAAACATCTCGGCCAGGCCTTCTCAACTTTTCACAATTCCTTTCGGCAACTTATGAAACCAATATGATGCGATTTCCCCAAAGGATGAGGGGAACACCTTGTAGAGCAATGGTTCATTCCTGGTATACAGTGCCATTGAATTCAGGTACAAGCTGAAGTGAAAATTCAGATCGGACTTATCGTCGCATATTTGGAACCTCGGCATGTGAAACCTTTTTGGGGCCTCAAATTTATCCAACTCTACTGAGAACAGCGTTCTTGGCTTAACCAGAGATGTGACCTCAACATCTTGTCGCTTCCTCTAGAGGTAGTCCCTCAAATCTTCCTTAGTCTAACCAGGAGCTCGGCTGCCAACGGATTTTAGCCTGTTTGGTGCACTACTCCCGGTGTTGTTGTGAGTCCTCTTGGACCTCCCTTCATTCATTGTGTCAAAACAAAGCTCCTTCCCTTGAACATGTCGATGTTCCTTGACATAAGTTCCCTTGGCACGAGGTGTCCTTTGAGACTCTCCTCTTATCAACTCTCCTCGCCCAACCTCTCGCGAAGGCCGATGAGAATGCTCCTTTGTCCTTTCATGCTGAGGGACTGCAGGGACTGCTTTCTATCCCCCTTTCTGGGGGTCATTCTTGGCCGCTGGAATCGGCGTGTCCTCCAATGGAAACGGTGGTTGCATGACATTGTTCTGCATCATGAAGTTAACAACCGATTGTAGGTCTGCCAATTTGTTTGTCATTCCCTTCATCTTGCCATCCCTCTTCAGGCATCTATCTTTCTATACCTGGAGGTCACTCTTGTTGTAATACTCGCCTCGGCTTGTTTTCTTCGGTGCGTCTCCCTCTTGGTCGACGTCCTTCTCCCCGGGATTCTGATCCTGAGGTTCTTCATTACAATTCTCTTCGCCACATTAGGATCGGCGTGTTTACCACTCCCACTAGGGATGTCGTTTCCAATCTTCTCCTTCTGTCTGTCGTTGGCCATCTATTCTCCTTACGTTCCCATAGACGGCGCCAAATTATGGGTGCTGATTTCTGACCACACTGCCAAACAGGAACTCCGCAGAAGAGCACAGGCAAAATAGATTATGCCCGAACAACCTGTCATAGAAAGATAAGACTCCGGCGGCGGTTCGTCCACCCGAGGGCACTCCGACAATCAAGTCAGTACTCAGTTATCTCTCAAAGATAGCAAATAGTGCTTAACTCACTACCCAGAATACAAAAAACTTACCTTAGACCCACGAGGGTGCCTTACTTTTATAGCCAGCACTAACCTGATCCTTGTAGAAGCCTAGCTTCAATGGACTCTAGCTCAATGCTCATCTTGGACTCCCAGCCAGATAGAGATAAACTCTCTAAGAGCTTTATCTTTATCCTGACTGAGGTCCTCCCCCATTCTAGGACTTTTGTCTCTTATCCACTCATCTCGGATTCCGGTATCTCCAAAGATAACCTCGGCCTAGCCGAGATCATCTCTCACATGACCAAGCCACGTGGCACTCTGGCTAACACGTCGGCGTTACCTCGACCACGTTTTTCATTCACAAAATATGCCCCCACATATATAATCATAATTTATTCAATTTATCGCATTTATCCTAAAAAATAGAGTAAAAAAAAATGTATTTTTCAAACCGGAGCATCTATATTTTTTTGATTAATTATTTTCTTCATATTGAAGTGGTATTGTTATCATACCTGAGTGAGTTATGAAACCATCAAACTGATTATCGCTAATATCAAGCGGCTCCAAGTTATTCAAACCTTTAAGATCAGGTCTCAAGTCAAGAAAATTAAAGTATTAATTAGTTGGAAACCAAAGAAACCTGCTTATTTTTGAATTCTTACACCACTAGTCTCAAGCTCTTAGTTAAGAATGGAAAGAAATAGACTTTAAACTCACCATTAATATGAATCTTTCCCTTCAAACTATTAACACTTAGATTTAGAGACTTTAGAGATGTTAATTCACCCAACTTCTCAAAACCTGTAAAACAGTCAATAATGTATATCATAGCATAGGATACAATGTGATTTCAGGAAATATTGTCAAAAAGAAAACAATAGAGTAGACTTGTTTGGTTGCTATTCTAGTAATAAAAAAAAACCTTCATTCTCAAGCCAACCCGCTAATTGATTGCATGATAAGTCGAGACTATCAAGTTCTTCAAATGGAAGAAACATGGACGCATTCAGATACCAATCTCTTAATTTCAAATAATTCTCTGTAGAATTGAGTAAGAGTTGGATCACTCGCCCTGTTGTAGCGTTGCACTTGACTCTTTCCCACTTACAGCAGTCAATCGTCATTTCACCCTCCCAAGCCTCCACCCACATTGGGAGGAAATAGCGATTTTGGTCGTTGATGGAAGAAGCTTTTAGTTGCAAAAGAGCAACCCTTTCATGCTCCAAACACCCATAGCACTCACTAGCCAAAACTCACAACATTACCGACAACCACACCAACTTCATCTCTCTAAACATCGCACACCTGTTTCTTCTTTGCATGTTCTGCACAAAATTAGAATTGCACATTTAGCACCCAAATGGTCTGAGTCTTTATAAAGGCACTAAAAGCACCATCATACTCTGGCACTACAAACAATTAAGGTTTTAGGAATTAAAATTTAGAGAAAAAATTATTTTTTAAAGACCAAATATTTTTATTACGAAAAATTTCATCATTATATTTTTAGCAATGAAAATTAGACATTAGTGATGAATTATTATCCTTTTGGAACCAAATTTTTTTGTCTCTAAAAGTCTATTTATTAGTTACATTTTCAAAATTTTGTCTCTAAAAGTCTTATTTTTTACTTTTCGAGACGACATTTTAACGACTATTCTCATGACGATAAAAATTGGTTCCTAAATGTCTTTTGTAACAAAATTTTCACTGTTAGAGATCAAAACATTTAGTCTCTAAAACTCTTATATGTTGTAGTGTGGGCCCTTTCACTTATTGATTTGGCAAATATTTGTGGAAAAATTAAAGCAAACACTCTGCTCATGGAGTGGTTGGCCGGCCTTGATTAACTTGGGCCTCCTACCTTCAGAAAATCATTAGATACACATGGAGTACCATATGGTATTATTTATGTGGTAATTTTAGTAAACAGTCCTGCTAGGTAGCTCGAATCCATCAAGGCTCGAATGGCTCGAGGTGCCAAAAAGACGTCGTTTTGGCACTTTTTTTTTCCCCCATTTGTCTTCTTGCTCTGTGTTCCTAGATTTGTTCTCCTCTGTTTTTTCTTTTCTTTTCTTCTTCCATAACTTAGAATCAAAAAAAGAGATATAGGAGAGGAAAAATCAAAAAAATCAAACAAGATCTGTGTATACACAGATTTGCTCCACCACCCCTATTTTTTTCTTCTTCTTCTTCTTTTGTATTTTCTGCTCCACCACCACAACACTCAAAATCAAAATCAAAATCAAAATCCACAGATCGGAGAACAGAGCGAGAGAGAGAGATACACAGAGCAGATAGAGAGAGAGATACAGATCTATGTATACACACTGATCTATACAGATCGGGGAACAGAGAGAGAGAGAGAGAGATACATAGAATAGAGAGATATACACAATATACAGATCTGTGTATACACATAGAGGATGACGGCGCCGGTGGGTGGAGCTCTCTTTATCTTTGTTCCCCCTCATTCTTCTCTCTTCTCTCTTCTCTCTCTCTCTCTCTCTCTCTTTCTCCATCCCTCTGTTTCAGAGATAAAAGAGAGGGAAAAAAAATCCAAAACGATGTCGTTTTGAAATTCGGGCCACTCGAGCCTCGAAAATTTCAAGCTCTGAAGCAATTTTCTTTTAGTAAATGTGAAATCGCAACATATAATAAGTAAATTATCATTTGTCTCTTAATTACTTAATAAAAATGAATTATCATGTATTACTTGAATTTTTTTTGATACGTAGTAGTCTAATTATCCCCTTATCTTGTGGGTTTTAGGATTGAAAATTCCTACATATTACCACTACTAATACAAAAATAAATAAATAAATAATTATAAGGGGAAATTACAAAAAAAAAGAAAAAAAGAAAAGCAAACAAACAAACCAGCCTCAATGTATAACCCTTAACCCTTCTAACAAAATAAGTTTCAAATTTTTACTTTTATTAATTTCAATCCTAATCTTTTGATTTTTTTCAATATAAACATTTGCGTATTTTTGTTAGGTAAAACCAACATAAAAAAAGTATTTTATTGATTAAATTCAATGTAGGTGTACATAAAATGGGTCTAAATTGATAAAATTAAAAGTTTTGTATTTATTTTATTTTTAGGGTCAAATCTTGAATTCTTTTAAAATTACCCCTAATTATAATAATAAAAAAATTTATATCACGGCTAGCTAATTCATATTCAGAAATTAGACAAAGGAAAATCCTATACAAACTAACATTATCAACTTTTCTAACTAAATGACATTATCCTGCAATAAAAAAAAATAATAGAATTTGAAACAGAATACACTTTAATAATGTGATTTGTGCCATATTAGTAAGTAAGAAAATTTTACAATTTTTTTTTAAAAATTTGTATAGTATTAAATCTAATTCCGCCTCTTACCAAGGTGGTGTCAACAGTATTGTTAGCTCCATAGAAAAACACTAACATTGACTAATTAGACGAACCGCCCCTCCCTTGAGATTTTTAACAAATACACCGATCTCAGTGTAATTTTAGAATCAAATGGGGGGTCTGTGTATTTATCGATTAAGTTGATTCAATTCTTAGGGTGCTGTCAGATTAATCTAAAAATGGACCATATATTTTTACACAAAAATTTATAACTCACTCTGTATTTATTTATTTATTTTTATTTTTTCCTTTCAGATGTGACCATTAAAGTTGTAGACAATTTCATTAATATCTACAAACATTAAGGGTGTATATCATATACACTTTATCGTAAATTGGCATAATTTTGTCACATCAACCACAAAATATGTAACATTGTCACAAATTGACGTAAAAATATGTTGTAACCAAGTCACAAACTTTTATTACATGAATCACAAAATTTTGAACATTTTATTATGCTAATTTATGGTTGATATTACAAAATTTCTAATAAAATTATGTCAATTTAGAATAGGACATTGAACAAATATGTATTATAGAATTTGGTGGTGCTACATACACTAATTAGAATACTAACTAGTGTGTCAATACTACTTATGACATTATTATTGACCCCACTTATTATTCACAATACAAATATCAAAAACCTCTTAAATTATGCCACATCATCAATTGATACACTAGTTAGTGCACTAATTAATACATATAGTATTATTCTATAAAATTTCTCTAATTTCTATATCTATAAATTAACTTTTTTAAAAATTATAATGAGTAGTTAATGTTGAATCATAAGTGTTCACATCATTCAAGATGACACGCAAAATGGAGCAATTATTCATTGCCATGTCACAAAGTCATTCAAGTCTTTCATTTGCGTGGGATTGATGTAGGACCAGACAAGGACAAGGCCACACAAATGAATAATTTAGATAATTTTGGAACGGAAAATAGCTGGTAGCTCGAAAGTGAAGGGTCGAATGGGTCGAAAATATTCTCTTACTGGTAAGAGAATACAAAAAAAACTTAAAACGACGTCGTTTTGAGATTTCGAGCCATTCGACCCTCTGATATTTCGAGCTACCAACCGGTTTTGTTTTGGAACAATGTCACATGGGACTTAAAATATATTTTTTTTAGAAAATCATAGTAAACTACTTATTCTGTATAATCGAAGTTGTTGGCCGTAATTGATTAAAGGATCATTCTTAGCGTTAAGTTCCTTTTTATATTTTTTTTTATACTTTTTTCATATTTTTTTTTTCCAAGGTCTTAACCTAGACATGTATTAATAATTTAATTCATCTATCTCGAATGTCCCGTAGTAAATATTATTTATGTAAAAAAATTAATTTTATCAAACAATTATAACATAAATAAATCACATTCTATTTTATAAAATGAATAGTTTAAGTTTATTATCATATTTATCGTTTATTTTATAAAACAAAATGTAATTTATTTCTATATTTATAATTGTTCGATGAAGTTAATTTTTTTACATAGATGACTTTTATTGTGAGACCTACGAGATAGACAGTTCCAATTATCGATGCGAGTCTGAATTGAAATCCACAAAAAAGTGTAAAAAGATATAAATAATAAAAATATAAAGGAGAGCTCATTTCTACCCTCAAACCTAGTCCAATCTATCATACATTAGTCTACAAAATTATTATTCATATGTAATACCCTGTGGATTTGGGTATCAAAATTTCCTTCATATTAGCATTACTGATAGATACAATTTACAACCACAAAAAAAAAATAAAAATAAAAAACCCATAAAATCATAATGTGGCTAGCTCATTTGGCCATAATATTTCAGTAGAAGCTTAGTTGTTCACTAAAAGCTTTATTCAACATTGTAAAATAGGGTTAAATTTAAATAATTGTATTCTACTATTTACATCATTCAACAGATTTCCAACCTATAATAGTTAGAAAGTGATCAACAAATCAACCAAGCCTAACAACCACTAATAATCACAAACAACCCCCATAATGAGAGAGAAATAAATCAATCAACATAATCCAAAATCTCACACCACAAATGCTGCTATACAATCACCGGACCAAATCTCGTGGTTAAATGTTGTTGTAATAGTGCATCACAAAAATGTAATTATGGTTTTGGGAAGTAGGAAAAAAAATTAGTTTATTGATTTTTTATTTTTTTTTTGGAAAAACATGTAAAAAAATATAAGAGTGATGTAACTTAAATAAGTTAATAAACTAATAAATTTTTTTATTTTTATTTTTATTTTTATTTTTTTCATGTTTCCAAAAAACAAAAGGGCCTATATTGCACACTCACTTTCATAACATCATGCATTTAGTAAAGTCTATATGTCTCTGTTAGTAATGGGCGCCCATGTGGCATGACCATTTAAACTTGAATTTGATCCTTATCCAAATAGGTTTTGAATTTGAATTCAAACCTATTTAGGATAACCATTCAAGATACAGATATTATCAGTTTTAACTGATATGGATAGATATTATAATATATTATATATCTGATATATGGTTATGGGTAATCAAGTGAGAAACAACGTATGGTCTGTTTCTACCCATATACTGACTCTCTCCCACAAAACAACGATCAAGTTTTTGCACTGTGATTTGTGTGGGTGATGTTCAATCTGTGATATCACTCCACTGCTGGGTTGGTTTATCAATTTTCTGAAGCACGTGATTTATCCAAGAGGTTCTATCATTGAAAGGTATGATCTGATTATTTTATCCGCTGCATATTTTAATATGTTTTAATTTACATTGGTATCAGAGCATGTTAATGGATATTTTCGTGTTTCCTTTAATCATGTGTATACTTTTATATGTATATGTATATATTATACACATGAATATTTGTAGAGGAAGAAAAAAAAATTTCAGATTAGGAGCATAAATATTTTTTTTATGTTCATTAATGTCTTTTTTCATACAATAAATAGTTTTATTTTGAAAAAAGGAGTCCGGCAGTACAAAAATCGGACCAGAAAACACCCTGGAAGGCGGCGCGTGGTCTGCACGCGCCACCTGACGCCGTGAGCCGTGTCCACGCGCTGCCACGCGCCAGCTGCTCTACCGACGCGTCTGTACGCGCCCTCACACGCGCGCGCCCTCCGCGCCACGCACGCGCGCCGTGCTCCGAGCCGCGGGCCGAGCCGCGCGCCGAGCCGCGCGCCGAGCCTCGAGCCGAGCCGCGCGCCGAGCCGCGATCTGGGCCGCGCGCCGAGCCACGTGCTGAGCCGCGCTGTTTTCCTCCACCAGCTCGGCTGGCTTGGCTGTTGGCGTATTAGGCACTGTTTGTTTTGTTTTTAATTCTGAATCGCGTTAAATGGTCATAATTAATTCATTACATATTTGTTTTATGCGTGGCTTGTACTGTTAGACTCAGAATTAATTTTTCTACATTCTGTAAAAATTTTGAAAATTTTCAGAAAATATAAATTATTTTTCCTGTGTTAATCATTCATGTTTTATGCTTTAAACTGCTTCTGGTATTGTATAAATAATTTTCTGGGGTTAAAATATTTATTGTAGACTTCTGAAAGGTTTTATTATTTACTGGTAATATTGTCTTATTTTATCAGGTTCTGGATTTTTTTATTTCTGATTTTATGTGTATTTATTAGTCATTTAAAATTCCAGAATATTTCAGAAAAATTTCAGAAAATTTCAAAAATGATGTACACTTTAATTATGGCATAATCTGAATATTGAATACAACATATTTTTGGGCTTTTAATATGTTGCAATTAAAGAAGCATGATTATTTATTTATTTATTTATTTGAATTCCATCATTAAATAAATATAGCATGAGTTGTTTGTAAATTTATATTGAGATGCTATTGTATGGAATTTATCATGCTTTGTATATGCCATAAATAGTGGGAGATTGTTTGATTGTTTTTTGCACATGGAATGAAATTAAATTTTGATAATTATCACTAGAGGCGCAAGAGATGATTACGAGCATAGCAAATTTTCGATCTTGAGACATGTGTAAAATTATCATTATTTAATTTAGATTCTTTTTTTTGCTGCAAAATATTTTGTTTTGTGTTGCTATCATTAATATCCCCTACGCATTTATTTACTCTGTATGTAGAAATGGCTGCTAAGACAGTGGTGGCAGACTTAACTAAGGGAGAGAAATTGGATGGCGACAATTATGATATATGGCGCCGTAAGATCCAATACCTCCTCAATGAGCAAGAAGTGTTGACCACACTTGAACAAGTGATGGTTGAGCCAGAACAGGGCAATACAGCTCAACATCGTCCTGATCTTGAAGCCTTTCAGACTTGGCGTAACAAAGATCGGTGTGCGCGCTTTACTATGTTAAGCAGCATGCACAACGACTTGATTAGTGAGTTTGAGCATTGCCCGACTGCATTTGAGATGTGGGAAGCTCTCAAGCAAAAGTTTGGTATTACCTCTTTGGCAAAGCTATGTGGGCTGACTATGAAGTTTGACTCATATCAGAAAAGGGCGCATCACTCGATGAAGCAGCATTTGAGAGTCATGTCAGCCATGATACGTGAGCTTGCGGCTGCTAGGCATAATTTGACTCAAGAGCAGCAAGTACAGGCTGTGATACGCTCTCTGCCAAATTCTTGGGAGCAGATAAAGCAGAAGATGATGCATAATGAGAGTGTGAAAACATTCGAAGACATATCGCGTCATTTGGAGCTAGAGGCTGAGCGCCTTGAGGCGGCTAAGTCTGATGGTTCTGCTATGGTGGTTGAGTCAAGCTCACGTAGGACTTCTCAGTTCAAACGTGGAAAAGCAAAAGGTGCCCCTAAGAAGCAAGCAGCGGCTGCGCTTAAGCCCAATGGCGCTAGAAATTTCAAGCGTAGGGGCAAGAGAGGTGGTAAGAAGGCAAAGGCTAAGATGACATGCTTTAACTGTAACAAAGAAGGACACTTCGCTTGGGATTGCCCTGAGCAGAAGAAGGTACTCCCTTACTTAATTTCTCGCATTTAATGCTTTGTGTCTAGTCAAGCATTAATTGCTCATTCTCCTCATTTTTGGGTTGTAGACTCCGGAGCAATAGACCACATCGCGAGGGACAGAGTAGGGTTCGTTGAGTATCGCCGAGTACCTGCTGGGAGCAGAAAAGTTTACATGGGGAACGAGTCCAGTGTGGAGGTGCTTGGCATTGGCACATTCAAGCTGGAAATGCGACGAGGGCGCACCTTGTATCTTCATGATGTTCTTTATGCTCCGGATATTCGGCGAAACTTAGTTTCAGTTATTAGCATGATGAGCCTTGGTTTTAGTTTTTGTTTTGAGAATAATGGTGTTAGCATTTATTTGGGAACAATTTTTTATGGTTTTGGTTATCTTTCAGATGGTTTTTTAGTTTTGGATGTGGATGATTCTAGTATTAATAAAAATGCTAATGGCTCTATTTCTAATATTGCATCTTTTTGTGATAATGATTCTATGAGATGGCATGCTAGATTAGGCCACATAGGGCAAGACAAGATGACTAGATTGGCTAGAGAAGGTCTTTTAGGCCCACTCGCTAGAGTCACTTTGCCTACTTGTGAGCACTGTCTTGCTGGAAAGGCAACAAGAAAACCATTTGGGAAAGCCATAAGGGCATCTATCCCATTGCAACTTATTCATTCTGATATATGTGGACCAATGAATGTGAGGGCAAGGCATGGAGCCCCTTATTTCATCACATTTATAGATGATTGCACACGTTTTGGTCATGTCTATCTGATTTCTCACAAGTCAGAAGCATTGGATTGCTTTAGACGGTATGTTAATGAGGTTGAGAATCAATTAGACAAGAGCATTAAAGCTCTAAGGACTGACCGAGGACGTGAGTATCTATCTGAGCAATTTAAAGTGCTCTGTGAGGAAAAAGGAGTTATCAGGCAATTGACAATTCCTAGGACCCCGCAACAAAATGGTGTAGCGGAGAGAAGGAATCGCACATTGCTTGACATGGTTAGATCAATGATGGCGCAAGCTAATCTTCCAATTTCTTATTGGGGAGATGCTTTGTTGACTGCTGCCTACGTCCTTAACCGTGTGCCCTCCAAATCAGTTCCTTCCACCCCATATGAGATGTGGACTGGCAAAAAGCCTGATTTGGGCAATTTGCGGCCTTGGGGTTCGGCAGCTTACATACACAACGCTTCTCATAAGTTTGGGAAGTTGGGCCCTAGAGGAAAGAAGTGTATCTTCATTCGCTATAGTGAGCATTCTAAGGGCTATGTGTTTGTTGGGGAGCATCCGGATGGAAGTGTGATTGAAATTGAGTCGCGAGATGTGGATTTCCTAGAGGAGGATTTCCCTAGCAGAGGTGAGGTAACTAGAGAAGTAAAATTCTACGAGATGGAGGATCTACTTGAAGGCGCACCTAGTAGCTTAGTAGAGAATGAGGAAATAATTCCTCAAGCTCCTAGGGACAGTGGGAGCGATCTACCTACCCATGGATTAGATCCAATGGATGAGGATTCTCAGGATTCTCAACTACGTAGAAGCAAACGTGGAGCTATACCCCGTCGTCGTTTTGAGATTGAAGGGGAAGCATTCATGATTGCTCCGAGTGATGAGATGGAGCCTAAGAATCTCAAAGAGGCTCTCTCATCCCCTGCTAGTAAAGAATGGAGTACTGCAATGGAAGAAGAAATAGAGTCTATGAAGAAAAATCATGTCTGGGACTTGGTTGATTTGCCGCTAGGGCGCAAGACTATTGGGAACAAATGGGTTCTCAAAATCAAGCGCAAGGCGGATGGTTCCATAGAAAGGTATAAGGCTCGCCTAGTGGCGAAAGGTTACACCCAATGAGAGGGTGTGGACAATGAGGAAAATTTTTCACCAGTTGTAAGGTTTGCCTCTATTCGCCTAATCCTGGCCATAGTAGCTCAGTTGGACTTAGAGCTATATCAGATGGACGTTAAAACTGCATTTCTCTATGGAGAATTGGATGAAGAGATCTATATGGATCAACCAGAAGGCTTTGTGGCAGTAGGTCAGGAGCGCAAAGTTTGTAAGCTTCAACGATCTATTTATGGCTTAAAGCAATCATCCAGACAGTGGAATCTGAGATTTCATCGAGTCATTATTTCAAATGGGTTTACGATGATTGATGAAGATCACTGTGTGTACGTTAAGCGGTCCAAGGACATTTTTCTGATATTGTCATTATATGTAGATGACATATTATTGGCTGGAAATGACAAGGAGATGATTGTCGCCACTAAAATGTGGTTGTTCTCTACATTTGAAATGAAGGACATGGGTGAGGCGAGCTATGTGCTCGGTGTTAAGATCCTTAGGGATCGCTCTAGGAGACTTCTTGGTTTGTCTCAAGAGACTTACATTAAGACTATTCTAGAGCGGTTCTAGATGTAGAGCTGCAAACCCATTGACACTCCTGTTGCAAAAGGCGAGAGCCTAAGCCTTGATATGGGTCCTAAGACTCAAGAAGAAAATGAAAAGATGGCCCGTGTTCCCTATGCAAATGCTGTTGGAAGCTTGATGTATGCTATGATGTGTACACGTCCTGACATTTGTTATGCAGTCGGATTGGTGAGTCGTTACCAATCCAACCCAGGACCAGCTCATTGGAAAGCAGTTAAGAGGATATTACGATATCTTAGAGGGACTGCAGATTACACACTTTGCTACCAGAGTTCAGATCTACATCTAGTTGGCTATTGTGATGCTAACTGGGGAGGAGACCTAGATGAGCGTAAGTCTACTTCAGGATATGCTTTCATGCTTAGCGATGGTGCTATTTCTTGGAGCAGTAAGAAGCAATCCTGTATCGCCTTATCGACTATGGAGGCTGAGTTTGTGGCTTGTTCATCTGCCGTTTAGGAAGCCGTGTGGTTGAGGAGATTCCTTCAGCATTTGGATGTTGTCACACACACTTCAGACCCTGTGACTATCCATTGTGACAGCATGGCTGCACTCGCTTACGCTAAGGATCCTAAATACCATGGCAGAACCAAACACATTGATGTGAGGTTCAATTTTATCAGAGATATTTTGGCGCAGAAAGAAGTGATCCTGGAGCACATCCCTACGAGTCGCATGGTTGCGGACCCTTTGATTAAGCCCATTGCTAGAGATGTTTATCTTACTCATGTTAGGGCTTTAGGACTACGTAGGTGGTGATATTTGTTATGTGTATTCAGTTGAACTCATTTTTTTTTTTGGGATATTTATGCCATTAGTATTCATACTTGTTTCTATCACACATTTATGTTTACTACTTTTAGTAATGATTTGTGAATTAGCATACACAAAATAATTAAATTGATGTTAGCAGGCAAGATTGGCTCACTCACACGAGCAATCGCCCTTAGCGCTGGGTAGCGAGTAAGGATGAGACTAGAAGCTAAAATTATCCACTAGCTATGTCGCCTTGGTTGGAGCCAAGATGAGGTCTTGTTAGAGACCGACTATGGATATGAGAGTACCCACTTTTCCATGATATGTCTGTTATGGATAGCCAGATGCGAGATCTCATTTGATGCCTGAGAGGCGAGCAAATAGAGAATTCGAGTTAGACGCTAGGAAGCGACTCGTGCGCTTAAGAGCGACTAGACTAAGATCTGTATGGTGTGTGAGTTTAACATCACTCTTTGGAAGAGTAACTCCACTATAACATGCATTCATACTGCATGTGCTTATCGACCCGTTAGCGAGGTGAAAGAATGGATCCCTGCTTCTTCACCGTGTGAGTCCTAAAAGTCATTTTTCCCTAAATGACTTCACTTTGTGCCTTTTGTGACCTTTGACTATGGCATAAGATGAGGAGTTGATGTTCAGCTACTTTGGTATGTTGCCTGCGGTCATGTATGATTCGGCTTTAAGGGACATTACTGGGAAAGCGGTCAATTTCAAATTGAATGATGTGAGGGTGAAGGGAAGATCATCTAGTTCTACATCTCTGCTCTATATTCACTGTCGACAACTCATATCACTCTTTATAGGATGTTGATTGGGTGTGAATATAATGCAGGACCTAGGAGAGTCAAACATGCTCTTTGAGGGATTAGAGATGTTTTTGGACTGATGTAGTGTAGACACCCCATTTTTGACCGACCTTAAGACTCAGACATCACCAGTTGAGCACTCGGTGATATTGCATGTTGTGCTTGTTCAGAGAAAATACTCCAAACATTGAGTTAGCCTGGGCACGGGAAACGAGGTACATTTCGTACTCCGAGTGACGGAATGTGTCTCAATTCCCCAGTCACCGACACTCCGGATTATCCATGATGGAGTTAGGTTTTAGCTGTAGTTTCATGTGCATTCATCCTATATTGAATTGTGCATTTCGACTCCTCGGCCATCATGCCTCGGTATGCGTGATTGGTGGCACGAGGATCGAGACACGCATATATCTGTGCAAATACATTGCTGTGCCCCTTTCCTGCTCTCTGTTGCAGCAAAATCAGGAATCAGCAATTTTTCAGGATTCGGCACGCATTTCAAGGATAACTGCTAAACAGAGGCTAATTGGGACATTCCGGTGGATTTCCGCGCAAGACAACCCGGACATGCATCATCCATCAGAAGCGAGACAGTCCCTGGCTTGCATGCCAGTTTTTACTTGTTTTCTTAGTTAATTCATTAATTAATTAGGAATTTGTATATTTCGGGACTGTAATATTCTTTTATTCGGGACTGTAATATTTGGACTGTATATTTATTCGGACCCTCCCAGTGAGGGCACAACTGTAATAAGTGTGGGTGAGTGTGATGTATGTCTTCCAACCCCACGTCTTTCTTCCCTTTTATTTACCAGCTTATGATGGTTAGATTAGGGCATCTTTAAATTAGCATACAGTATGACAGCATGTTTTCATCATTCATATGTACTGCATGCACCGGGCTCGGCGCATCATACTAACTGCATTGTACTTTCAATTACAAAATTGAAAACATGATAGTTGTAACATTTCATATGCCATGTTTAGAATAGCCGAGCCTATATTAGTTGCATTTTTGCATGTGTTGCATTAAGCATTTCTGTATACTTAGGATTCATGCATGGATTTCTAATGAATGTCTATTTTGGCTTGGAGTACTAGGTAAGTTTTATGCTTTAGCATCCTTGCATGCGTGTGAGTGCTGCCATGAATAGCATGCTTACCATGAGGCTATGTGCTTATATGATATATCTGTCTGAATGCCTGTGGGTGAAGGTTGGGTTACTTAAATTGGAATAAATCATCAAATGTTTTAAGCCCACTAGATAGTGGCAAAACCATCTTTTCTAAGCCCACCCGAGGGTGGCAAAATCTGCATTTTAAGCCTACTTACGAGTAGCAAACTATCTTTCAAAAATAAACATGAAATGTTTTGTTCCAATTCGGGTGACCCAGTCTATACTTGTATGTTGTGCGCATCACGTAGTAACCTAGGCTAATAAACCGGAATAAGAACTCACAATGTTTTCAAAAATTAATATCATGATTAGTAGAGGCCGGTCTATGACCGGGCGAGCGGGGGTGCTCACGAAGTGACCTTCCCCAATCGTACCCAAGTTCCCGAGCCGAGGCAACTTTGGTGATGACGGACACGTGGCCTTTCGGCACCGAGTCAGGGTTTCCTAAATTTCCCAAAATAAAATATTTAGGTGGCGACTCTGTATCTGGCAAAGCAGTCCATGTTTGGCACTACTTTTTCAAAAATCAGTTTCTCAAAACGATTTGCCGAATTTGGACTCTTTGGTTCAGATTAGGAACCGTGACATTTAAGAGTCCGAGCTGTAGTGACCCCAAATGAACAGAACGGGAGCTAACCCTCCCGGGGCGTTCGGGGACGTCTACAGTTTCTGGCGACTGTGCTGGGGATTTAGAGAACTTGACTCGAACTCATGATATCTGTTTTTGACTACACTTGTGTGATTCTTTGCATTGCATTTGCATTGGTGCGCCTAGGACACCGTGTTTGCCATCTGCTATTCCTGAACGGTTTGCCGGAGGCTTGTCTTGTCAAGGCATGACCATAAGGCTGACCGGTTGTGGGCTCTGCCAGTATGGGAACACAAACCCCGGTTTTACCGGGGCACCCTCTTTGACCATTCGACCTAGTGCATATTCGGATCCATAGTGACTATTCCAAATTAGGACAGGTTGCTTACCCGTTTATAGGTTGTTTGAAACCGCTGCGTGCGTAGTGAAACCCTAGCTCCTGACAAGATAGGACAGGGAAACCCTACCCCAACATAGGGGTGTTTTGGCTCTCACTTATCTGTTATGTGCTTTAGAGTGCGTCTCTACAGGAATGCATATATCAGTATATGAGTTTGGGCATCAGGCCTGCGGGCATCAGATCAGTATATGGGTTTGAGTATCAAGCCTGCGGGCATCAGTTCAGTATTGTCAACATCAAGCCGGCGGGTATCAGTTCAGTATTGACGGTATCAGGCCTGCGGGCATCAGCCAGTATTTGAGAATTGGTTATCTGTGGATATCAGATTCTGTTTTAGGAGACAGTGATACAGGGATAATAATCAGTGTTTGAGGACAGTGTGTTATTCAGCTTATTGACTGCGTGTTGATTATGCCCGACTGAATGTCTTGCATTTTATTTTAAGCTGTTGTGCTGTCCGTTTATCTGTTTATTTATTTCCTTTTCGCTTTATTTATCTTTTGCTAGGTCAGTTTTAGCACGATTGCTTCCAACCCAGCAGGCATTCCCCAAGCACCTTGGACACGAGGTCGTCGACTCCATCGATCTGAGGATCTAATCGACGGACAGCCAGTGTTCCATTCTCTACCCCCTGTTGCAAGAAGGAAGCAGAGAAAGCGCAGTGCATCTGAACAGAGAGCACCAGAACAGTGGTATCCCCTATCAGTGGATAGTTGGATTGAGATCCCCATTGAGACAGATATACCAGCAGTTCAGTCAAATCGAAACAGTATGACGGCACCGACAGGGGTTGAGGATATGATACGCCAGATGCAGGAAACCATGCGGGCTATGCAACAAGATGCAGTTCGCCGGGACGAACTTGCTAAGCAACAAGCCGAGATTATGACCCAGCAGGCTGAGCTGATTACCAGACTGCAACAACAGAGTACAGCATCTGCTTCACACCAAATCCCTCCTCCGGCAGGAGCCCCATTACCTGAGAAGGCTCCTGTTATTTAGGACGTCCCTCCCAACACCCAGAATACTGTGCCGACTATCCAAAACTTACAAGAGGACACAAGTCTTCCAACGGGGCCAGCTCCGCCCCCGATTCCACCACAACTGTCCAAGGTCCATGCACCCAATCACCCGGACTCTCCATCCAAGGTCGAGGTTGATCAAACAGCCCTGAAATTGAGCAAACTGGAGAAGCTTTTCAAGAAATCCCAAGGGGCCAAGGCTATGCCGGATATCGGAGATGGATATACCGAGGAGGCCGTAACACTCCCCGATAGGTTCAAAATGCCACAAATCGACCGTTTTGACGGGACCGGCGACCCCATGGTCCATATCCGACTGTTTGCAGACGTCTTGCGGCCAATGGGCCTAACGCGACCACAGAAGCTCTCACTATTCGGCCGAACCCTGTCGGGTGTGGCCTCCCATTGGTACACAAGATTACAAGATGAAGTGAAGAAGAATTGGGATGAGATGGCTGAGGCCTTTGTCACGCAATATTCATACAACACTCAGATCGAGATCACAACCCGTGATCTTGAAACGACAAGGCAAGAGCCTAAGGAATCTTTCTCGGACTTTGTGATCCGATGGAGGGCAAAGGCGTCAACGATGACTCTAAGGCCCACTGACAAAGATCAGATTCGGATGATTGTGCGCAATCTCCACCCCAAGTTAATGCAGAGGATGATCGTAGTCCCCTTCCCTACTTTCGCAGACTTACATGATATGGGGGTGCAAATCGAAGATGCAATGAAACAAGGTCTGTTTGACCAGGACAGAGAACAACCGAGGAGGACTTTCAATCGTAACAACAATGCGGGCCCGAGTGGCGCTGCAAATACAAGAGCCTCGGAAGTTAGTATGGTCACCACCACTCCCCCTCCCCCTCCAAGGCCCATGACTGCCACACCATTCTCCGGCGCGTCCGGAAGCAACTCACAAAACAACCGATTCCAACCTCGGGGCCAAAGAACCTTTACCTAACTATACATGCCCCTGTCCAAGGTTCTGGGAATATTGATCAGGAAAAATCATTTAAAACCCCTGGAGCCAAAGCCATTACCGAATCCACTCCCCCCCTCTTATGACCCAGCAAAGTACTGCGCATACCACCAACAACACGGTCACGACACCGACCGTTGTTACAGATTGCGTCATGAGATCCAAGATCTTATTGACAAACAGGTGATCGCGCCTCCTGATAAACCCAATGTCACAACCAACCCTCTCCCACCACATAACCAACCTCCCCCTTCCAACAGAATTAACTTTATCCAAACTGGGGTCACATCCTACGATCCTAGCATCTATATTACGCCCACCCACCTACCCAAGCCGGAGGTGCTCCTCCCCGATTGCACTGACTCCTTGTGCATGGTGGACATCTCCAAAACCCAACCAGAACCGATGGTGGTGACCGTCGAAGACAGGGCAGGGCAGATTTTAAGAGAGAATGAGTCTGTTAAATCTGGGACTGGGCAGAATTTTGCTGAGGGAGCTTATGATCCAAGCAAGTACATCCTATCAACGAGCCGAATTGGGCTAAGTGTAGAATTTCCCGAGACAGGAGAACTATGCATGATCCGAGGGGATAGATCTGGGTTATGGGCGTCTCAGTGTTGGCCGAAGTGCCACACAACCCTCACGCCTTTGGATTGGGTTATCTGCCCACCAAAGAGGACTGGTTGAGGAAAGGAAAAGAAATGGCCGGAAGAGCCAAGGCAAAGAGGGTCGGGAAGCCATTTGAGTTAATGCACAGGCCCATCTGGGGTACCCTAAACGGACGTTTCGTCCGAGAGGGGGAAGATTTTCCATTCTGTGGCTTCCCGGAGCCATGGCAAAACGCGGAGGGGAAGCGCGTGCCTGGTTTTGAAATCTTCTTCGACATACAATTATCTGGGGATGACGTTGCCGAAGCGCAGACAGACCCACCAACTGAGATTAAGCAATGTGAAGCAGTGGATCCTGAGAGTACAGAGCTGGAAATAGGGGTAGCACTGGCGAGTCTACTATCAGATCCTCCGATCGACCAAGAGTGCTTGGGGGATAACTCTTCGGTTTCTGTGATTGGAGATGAAATAGTTGCGGGCTTTCCAGCGCCGATCTTGGATGCATCTATCGCACCTTCTCTCATCTGGCAGTATGAAGAAGGCTTTTTATCTAGCAGTTCCGGGTCAGGTAGTGAGCCGGAATCTGATTCTACCGAATCTTCTGAGTCAGAATCAGATTCCAGCTCGACTGAGTCTGAGTCCGGTATTCTTGGGGGTGATAACCCAGATACCACAGTCCTGTCTAGGTCGTTTTTTTCATTTTCTTTTGAGTCTGTTGTAACAGAGGAATCTGACGGCTTGGAAGTATTTAATGAGAATGATACGGATGTGGTTTCTGAGTATTTTTCTGTGCCTTTGATGTATTGCTTAAATCAGGATTTTCAAAATTTTGATGAAAACAGCGAGGAAGAAATTCCCCCAGTTTTGCAACGATTAATTAATCAAGAGCAGGAAAGATTTGTTAAACCTTTAATGGATGAAATCACTACTGTGAATGTTGGTACTGAGAAGGACCCGCGGCTGGTCCAGATCGGGTCCACGTTGTCTTCAGAGGAGCGCGAGCGCTTAGTCGCTTTATTAAAAAATTTCAAAGAAGTTTTCGCGTGGTCCTACGAAGACATGCCTGGAATCGATCCTGAGATTGTACAGCACCGGATTCCTCTTGATCCAGAGGCCCGCCCTGTCAAACAGAAACTCAGAAGGATTCGCCCGGACTGGGCCCTCAAGATTAAGGAAGAGGTCACCAAGCAAATTGACGCAGGGTTCCTGCTGGTATCTGAATACCCAACTTGGTTGGCCAACATTGTTCCGGTGCCAAAGAAGGACGGCAGGATTCGGGTCTGTGTAGACTTCAGAGATTTGAACAAGGCCAGTCCGAAGGACGACTTTCCCTTGCCGCACATCGATGAATTGGTGGATTTCACGGCGGGACACGCCTTGCTTTCATTTATGGATGGTTTCTCAGGCTATAATCAGATAGTGATGGCACCCGAAGACCGGGAGAAGACTGCGTTTACTACCCCGTGGGGTACATATTGTTATAGAGTGATGCCATTCGGGTTGAAAAATGCTGGAGCTACGTATCAACGGGCAGCAACTACAATATTGCATGATATGATCCATAAAGAGGTCGAGGTGTATGTGGACGACATGATTGTCAAGTCCAAAGATAGAGAGGGCCACTACACCGCCTTACAAAAATTCTTTCAAAGGATCAAGGAGTTTCGGCTGCGACTGAATCCCCAGAAATGCACGTTTGGTGTTACAGCGGGGAAGATGTTAGGGTTTTTGATTACACAAAGGGGCATCGAGGTCGACCCTTCCAAAATCAAGGCCATCTTAGAAATGCCACCACCAAGGACTGAAAAGGAGGTGCGAGGCTTTCTGGGTAAAGTGCAATTCATAAGACGGTTTATTTCTAAATTAACCTTGACTTGTGAACCACTTTTTGGCCTCCTGAAGAAAGGAAAGAAATTCCAATGGGACGGCCGATGTCAAGCAGCTTTTGAGCAGATTAAAGAGTATCTACAGAACCCACCCGTGTTGTCACCGCCAGAGCCAGGGAGACCGTTGATACTGTACCTTTCGGTAACTGAGACTACCATGGGCTGCATGCTTGCGCAGGAGTCAGAAGACAAAGTGGAAAGGGCCATTTACTATCTGAGCAAAAAGATGTTGGATTACGAAACCCGCTATACACCGCTGGAGAAGGCTTGTTTGGCCTTGGTATGGGCAACCAGGAAGCTGCGGCACTACCTGTTAGCCCACTCTGTAATGTTGGTTTCGCGTTTGGATCCCATCAAATATCTTTTCGAGAAACCAGCACTTACGGGTAGGCTGGCTCGCTGGCTGCTGTTGCTCTCCGAATTTGATTTGAAGTATGTAACGCGCAAGTCAGTAAAAGGCAGAGCGGTAGCGGAGTTCCTTGCCGACCACCCGGTTGAGGGGGATGAAGCGGTTGAGTATCTATTCCCAGATGAAGCTATTCTGCACGTCGAAGATGAAACTTGGACGATGTACTTTGACGGAGCGTCAAACCAGTATGGGTATGGGATAGGGGTGTTGCTGATAGCGCCTGATGATTCCCGTATCCCTTTAGCATTCAAGCTCCGGTTCAAAGTCTCCAATAATGAAGCAGAGTATGAGGCATGTATTGCTGGCCTGGAAGCAGCCCTGGAACTAGGGGCAAAACGGTTGGACGTCATTGGGGACTCGAACCTTGTTGTGTCTCAAGCAAAAGGAGATTGGAAGGTCAAGGAGGAAAGGATGATAATCTACCACCAAGCCTTGGATTTGTTAATTCCTCGGTTTGAGAAGCTAAATTTCACCCACCTCGTAAGAGAGAACAACAGGTTTGCAAATTCATTAGCAACTCTATCTTCTATGATAGACATCCCGTCCGGAGTCCGAATGCGTCCAGTCATTATTGATCAGAAGTTCGTGCCAGCATACGAGTCGATTTCCGCCATAGATGAGGTTCAAGACGACAACCCTTGGTATTACGACATCTGGAACTTCTTGGAAAAGGAGGCATATCCACCAGAGGCAAATGCCAAGGATAAGAGGGCTGTTAGAAGAATGGCTGCTCAGTTTATCATCTGCGGGGGTAAGCTATACAAAAGGGGTCACCTGGGAATGCATAAGCTCTGCGTAGAAGCCGAAGAGTCAAAACGCCTGATGGAAGCCATCCATGGGGGGGAATGCGGTGCACACATGAATGGAGTAATGCTGGCCAGAAAGATCCTCAGACAGGGCTACTACTGGTCAACCATGGAGGAGGATTGCATTAGTTTTGTTCGGCGATGCCACAAGTGTCAAATTCATGCAAACCGCATGAACATCCCGCCGTCAAAACTGTACAACATGACTTCGCCGTGGCCTTTTTCAGTCTGGGGAATTGACGTGATCGGAGCCGTTGTCCCGAAGGGGTCAAACGGGCATGAGTTTATCCTGGTAGCGATAGATTATTTCACAAAGTGGGTCGAGGCCCAATCATACGCGGTGTTGAAGGCGTCGCATGTCGCAAAGTTCATCAGGAACAACATCATCTGTCGCTACGGGGTGCCAAACGAGATAATTTCAGATAATGGTTCCCACTTCAAGAAAGAGGTGATAGACTTGTTGGAGAAATACAATGTGGCTTTTCATAAGTCATCTACATACAGGCCGCAGACCAACGGAGCGGTTGAGGCCGCCAACAAGAATGTCAAGCATATACTACAGAAGATGGTGGAAACCTATCGAGATTGGCCAGACAAGCTGCCATTTGCTCTGTGGGGCTACAGAACTTCAATCAGAACTTCTACTGGAGCGACTCCATATTCATTGGTCTATGGAATGGAGGCAGTTTTACCCATTGAGATTGATGTTCCATCGTTACGAGTATTGGCTGAATGCCAGATAGCCGAAGCAGATTGGCAGCAAAGCAGATTCGAAGAACTCATGCTCTTTGATGAAAGAAGACTGAAAGCACTGTACCACATCCAAGGCTATCAACGCAGAATCGCCCGGGCTTTCAACAAGAAGGTTAAGTCCAGGAATTTGAAAGAAGGAGATTTGGTGCTCAAAGACAACCGAGCTCCCATCCACGACCCAAGAGGCAAGTTCAAACCTAACTGGACTGGTCCTTACATCATCAAAGCCATCTGGTCAGGTGGGGCTGTGGTTCTGATGGATCTAGATGGCTTGGAGTTCTCACAACCGATCAATATGGACAAGTTGAAGAAATACTATCCTTGAGAGGCTCGCTAGGCCGAAAACCCGAAAGGGCGACCTAGGCAAAAGTCAGAGCACAAAAAAATTAGAAAATATAAAAACTGAGCTCGCAAGGTTGAAAACCCGCAAAGGGCGGCCTTGGCAAAAGTTAGAGCTCAAAAGGAGAGTGAAAATACTCGAGTGAACCTGAGCCTGAACGACGTAAGGCTTGATTCCCATCTTTGGGATACGTAGGCAGCTTCACCTTGAAGTTCAGCCATAACTTTTCCCCGATCAACTTTGTCCATTTTGATCATCTTAGTCATCTTTATCCATCAACATTTATCGTGATCTTCGGTACAGTGCTGTTCAAACTAGGGGCAACTTTCCGTTGCCGCGACGGTGCAAAGTTACTCAGACAAGGGGCAACTTTCCGTTGCTTTGCAGTGCCGCATTGTTCTTCAGACTAGGGGCAACTTTCCAGTTGCAGGGATCTGGGGTTGTGCGTCTCAGTGACAGATTTTCGGCGTGTCCAATTCTGATCCACATCGAAAATAGTTTTGAAAAGTTTTAATAAAAGTTGACTTTGTTTCAAATTAATCTTTTTACGACTAAGACCATTTTTGGACCAAAAGCGGAAAATTTTCAGTACCATAACTTTCAATTTCATTGATTTCAAAATAGAGTTCCCCTGCTCTTGCATTATAATCGAGGTTGCTTTTTTAGTACATTCATAAAGAAAACTTGAAAATGCTAAATAAGCAATAAATTTGGGGCATAGTTGAATCAAGTATCTCTGTGTCCCCTCCCAGAGCTGGACGAAGCATCTGATGCCAAGCTAGGCCCAACCTGTGCCTCCTCATTGAGCCAATCCACGCACTCATCGGACAAAGTGCAACTGAAAGTTGAAGCAGGGGCCAGGAGCTCTCTGGTCCTCCATGCCGTGGCATATCGGGCAAGCTGTGCGCCCCGGATCGGGAAAGCGGCTGGGTACTCAATCCCCTCTGGTGGGCAAGTCTGATCATGGCCAAACTGACGCAGGAACCGGAACGGAAAATAGAATACGCAGTGGGTTAGACCAATCAGTTGGATCCCAATCAGCCGGGACATACTATAACTCATTGCCGGGAGGTTGAGCCAAGGACAACGCCAAGCAATGCCGTCTGCGGACAAATTGCACATCCAATCGAACCACCACCTTTCGTCAAGAGCATTGACTAGGCGCTGCCGAAAGAAATAACCTCGAGCTGAATAGGCCGGGCAAGAGTCCACAACCTGCAACTTGTCCATTAACCATACCTGGGGAGGGATGGAAAATGAGAGAATAAAGAATAGAGAGATGTACGATGAGAGAAAAGTAAGACAAGGGTTTTGTGAGAAAAACCGAGCCTGAGGGCCGAGTGATGTGAGCAAATATATATGTAAGGTCGGGTGGGAAACATTACCTGCAGCAGCAGTGGACTCCTAGCAAACCTAGTCGCCTCCCGGCGATAGACAGAATCTAAACCCATCAACGTCTCGGCCAAGGTCATGGCAATACAGCTCTTTCCTTCTCTCAAACCTTGGGCGACTTCAATCAGGCGAATGCTAGCCCCGCCGAAGCCCGAGGAAAGCAGAAAGTGAGACAACAAACATAAGCAGAGGGCGTGTTGCCGGAAACCCTGCCAATAATGGTTGCTGCGGTCACCGGCGTCGGAAAAACGATGGATCAAGCCGAGGATGTCCAGTTCCCCACTGCAAATCAGAGATCGAGCGTCATGCGCCGTGAGCCCACACATCCGCCCTAAAGCCTGAGCGTGACCAAAACGGAGCTGAGGCAAGATCACTTCAGAGCACTCAGACTCCATCAAAACCTGAAAATCTTCGAAAGTGGGACACATCTCTTGGCCGCCAAAGCTAAAAACATGTGTCACTGGATTCCAGAACCTTGTCGCGGCATGGAGAAAAGGGAGATGTAGCGGAGTACGGCTCAGCGTGAATAGTGCATTCAAACCGAAACCCCGGAAATTCAACTTTTCCGAGCCATTTAGAGAAGAGATCCAAGATGTGACATTTTCTGCGAGAAACGCCTCCATCTTTGTCTAAAACTAAGATGAAATGAATGTTCCCGAAGTTGAGGCTTTTATAGAAGGAAAAACACTATTCACGGGGACACGTGTCAAAAATCTGGTGGCTGCAGGACCGAATGGCCGGCCGGCCACCTTTTCTGGCTGGCCAGCCATTTACTTTTTCAGAAATGGCCGGCCAGCTGTCTCTCTCCACAAAAATTGGCCGGCCGGCTCCCAAGGTGGCTGGCAATGCTGCAGTGTATCTCCTTCGCCCTGTTTTACCCTTCGAGAGAAAGTTCCAAGCATTTCCATGCAACGGGAGAGTCGAAGGCCTTTATCTCCCTCTGTTTCGGATGCGTTCCGATGCCCAGATCGTCAGAAGTACACTTTGTTGTTGTTGAGTTTTGTTTATCGAGTTGTTGTTTTGCTTATCGAGTTGTTTGTCGAGCGGACGTGTTTCGTGTTTGTGAGTCATTGCTCTCTGTTTAAGCAATTTTTGTTAAAGTCTTGTTTTATTTGCATTGTTGCATTTTGCTTATCGAGTTGTAAAACTTTCTAAGATTCTGTTATATCTTAGTAAGTCGAGTTGTTTAGTTGGTTGTGTCGGTTCACTACCTGACTTGGTGATTACACAATGCACATTCCCATTCAATTTCATTCTCGTGCGAAATAAATTGACGCGATACGATGCTAGAAGTTTAAAATACAAACATCTTTTCAAAAGCTATTTCATTTCATCATGCTTTACAACAAACAAAGGTACAAGTTTTACAGAAAATAAAACTGCCTAACAATGTGCAAAGTGCTACAAACTACTAGCAAAAAGAAAAATAAAGCAGGAAATAGCAACATCAAAGTCCTCGGGAACGGGAACGAGAAGCACGCCTCGTCCTCTTCTGCGGGACAATCTCCACAGCATCATCATCATCTGAGTCGGACCCGTCATTTTCAGGATCCCCCTCAGCCTCCTCCTCCTCCTCCCCGGCAGACGTCTCGAACTGGCGATCGGTAGCCTCCTCCTCCTCCTCATCAGGCTCCACCTCCACAAAGTGAGCCCTGCGTCTGCGGACAGGCCCCCCTCGAGCTCCTCGAAAAGGCCTAGATGGCCCGGCTCCTCGGGAAGGCCGAGATGACCCCGCCCCCTGAAAAGGCTCAGATGGCCTAGCTCCCCAATGAGGCCCAGGTGGCCTGGTCTGCAGCTGACCGGACCATGAAGGCATCTGAAAACAAAGAGTTCAATTCAAATACATCAGTCCAAATATATATATAAGATGCAGATACAAGCAAAGGCTACATGAAGTGGGTGCATGTAAATACAGTGTACAAGTGAGGTGTGTGTCAGATGTGCTCTACACGAGTAGTCTATCGATGCAGTAGAAATCAGCATGTCATCAGAAGTATGATAAATGCCAGAAAACTGAAAGGTACCCGAATGCCCGCGACAGACAACTGCGCCTCCCTACGCAGGACCATGCCTTCGAGTGTGGCCACCAGTCCAACCACCTCCTCCATGTACCCGCGCGATGGCTGCAAAAACGAGCTCATAATCATCAGTGAACAAATGAGTGTCTAAACATCTGAAATGATGAATGAGAAAAGTGGAGCATACCGGCGGTGAGTCCGGATCAATGGCGTATCGGTCACTGGGCATCGGAGGCTCTAGCGGGATCGGAGTCGGAGAGATAGCCCCATACTGCCACGCCATCAACTCAGTCGGCATATCTGGCCATCCGGGATGAGGATGAATCGACGGAGTCGGAGGAACCGGTCTACTCCCACCCCTAGATGTACCGGCCCTGCTAGTAGAAGGGGCGTCTGCAGCCCGAGCCTGAGCCTGGCCCGAGGATGACATACCGGCAGGCCTCATCATCGGGATACGAGCTTCCGTCAATGGAGGCATCAAATATATGTGACGGTAAGTGGCGTAGTCCCCCTCCTCAATATATAGCAAAGCATCAGTGCCCAACATGGCGCCGACTACCTCTGAGTAGGAGAGCCTGTCAGCAGTCCGCATACTGGCTGGAGGTACTGCGGGAATATCCTGAGAAAGATACCCCCATACCTGGCGCAGAAAGCGCTCCCCCAGGAACCAGGCCCTGCCAACCGGCCCTTCAAGCAGGACCCTGTACTAGGAGATATCCGACGCTCCGGTATACTGAAGGCGGAGACCGTCACCCAGGGACACCCAGGGTTGCCATGTAATCTGCGGATGATGAAGGTATAAGCCAATCAGAAATCGAGAATATACAGAGCAAATCAAAGATGAAAATGAAAAGAACTGAAAGTTCTGAAGTACCTCTGAATGTCGCACAGTGTCGAAGTACTGTCGCAGGCGAAGGAGGGTCTCTCGAGGTCTCGGCCGGTGCGGGCCCTCAAATATCAATGAATATGGGGTCACGGGAATCCCTACCACCTCCAGCTCTGGGGTTAATGATGGGAAGTATACATATACCCATAGCTGAGAAAAGCGATGCAGAATGTAAGTACGAAATGCTGAGAGCAAAATACAGACTGTAAAAGTGCGCTGTGTGTGCAATGTACAAGTAATGAGAAGCAGAAATGTGAATCAAGGGGACAGAAAGTACCTCCCAGGCTCTCCAATAGCCGCCAAGCAAATCGCCCCGCCCGCGGGAGGTCGCGCTCATATAAAAGTAAAGGGTAGCCAGGCCGGCGCCACCCCAGTCATATCTGCTGACCTGTGATAGGTCGACCAGAGCGCTCAGAAGGTATAGCCCAATTGTGTTCCCTCTGTCGGCGAACAGGGTAGTCCCGAAGAGGAACATCAGGAAACCACGGGCATACTGCTCTGTCTCCTCGGGACTCTCAGGCACCATCTCCGCCCGCCGGAAATGGGAGGAGAACCAAGTGTATCGGACTCTCCCAGAGACCCTGTCAATGGGTGGGCGAGCCCCTAGTAGATACATCCAGGCGGCCTCCCACTCTCCCATATCCTCATCATAGGGGATGGCCCAACCTCCGACGTCTAGGCCGGTCAATACAGCAAAGTCAAAAGGGGTCATGGTCATATCCCCGGTAGCAGAGAAATGGAAAGAATTGGTGGTGTCCCACCATCTCTCTACCAAGGCTGCCATCAATGTCCTCCTGGCAGGACAACGTGACAACCCGACGCAGAAGGGCCCGAATCCTGCCAAATCTACCAAATCTCGGACGGCCTCCGGGAGCTCGGCGTACCAATCCCGCGCCATGGTCCAACCATATCCCCGCACACTGCGGGAACTACCCTGCATTCAGAATGGATACATATGTCAATAATGAAATGAAATGGGCTGTGTGCCAATGAAATGAAATGGGCTGTGTGCCAATGAAATGAAATGGGCTGTGTGCCAATGAAATGAAATGGCCTGTGTGCCAATGAGATGAAATGGGCTGTGTGCCAATGAGATGAACTGGGCTGTGTGCCAATGAGATGAAATGGGCTGTGTGCCAATGAGATGAAATGGGCTGTATGCCGATGAAGTGAAATAAGCTACATGCAAAATCTACCTGGGCTGCGTGTTCAGAAAATTTGAAGTTTGGGCTGCGTGTTCAACTTTCAATTAAATTGTGGGCTACGTGTTCACTATCTACCTGGGCTGCGTGTTCAGAAAATTTGAAATTTGGGCTGCGTGTTTAACTTTCAGTTAAAATTGTGAGCTGCGTGTTCACTATCTATCTGGGCTGCGTGTTCAGAAAATTTGAAACTTGGGCTGCGTGTTCAAATTTCAGTTTAAATTGTGGGCTGCGTGTTCACTATCTATTTGGGCTGCGTGTTCAGAAAATTTGAAACTTGGGCTGCGTGTTCAACTTTCAGTTAAATTGTGGGCTGCGTGTTCACTATCTATCTGGGCTGCGTGTTCAGAAAATTTGAAACTTGGGCTGCGTGTTCAACTTTCAGTTAAATTATGGGCTGCGTGTTCACTATCTACCTGGGCTGCGTGTTCAGAAAATTTGAAGTTTGGGCTGCGTGTTCAACTTTCAGTTAAATTGTGGGCTGCGTGTTCACTATCTATCTGGGCTGCGTGTTCAGAAAATTTGAAATTTGGGCTGCGTGTTCAACTTTCAGTTTAAATTGTGGGCTGCGTGTTCACTATCTACCTGGGCTGCGTGTTCAGAAAATTTGAAATTTGGGCTGCGTGTTCAACTTTCAGTTAAAATTGTGAGCTACGTGTTCACTATCTATCTGGGCTGCGTGTTCAGAAAATTTGAAATTTGGGCTGCGTGTTCAACTTTCAGTTAAAATTGTGGGCTGCGTGTTCACTATCTACCTGGGCTGCGTGTTCAGAAAATTTGAAATTTGGGCTGCGTGTTCAACTTTCAGTTAAAATTGTGGGCTGCGTGTTCACTATCTATCTGGGCTGCGTGTTCAGAAAATTTGAAACTTGGGCTGCGTGTTCAACTTTCAGTTAAATTGTGGGCTGCGTGTTCACTATCTACCTGGGCTGCGTGTTCAGAAAATTTGAAGTTTGGGCTGCATGTTCAACTTTCAGTTAAATTGTGGGCTGCGTATTCACTATCTATCTGGGCTGCGTGTTCAGAAAATTTGAAATTTGGGCTGCGTGTTCAACTTTCAGTTTAAATTGTGGGCTGCGCGTTCACTATCTACTTGGGCTGCGTGTTCAGAAAATTTGAAATTTGGGCTGCGTGTTCAACTTTCAGTTAAAATTGTGAGCTGCGTGTTCACTATCTATTTGGGCTGCGTGTTCAGAAAATTTGAAATTTGGGCTGCGTGTTCAACTTTCAGTTAAAATTGTGGGCTGCGTGTTCACTATCTACCTGGGCTGCGTGTTCAGAAAATTTGAAATTTGGGCTGCGTGTTCAACTTTCAGTTAAAATTGTGAGCTGCGTGTTCACTATCTACCTGGGCTGCGTGTTCAGAAAATTCGAAGTTTGGGCTACGTGTTCAACTTTCAGTTTAAATTGTGGGCTGCGTGTTCACTATCTATCTGGGCTGCGTGTTCAGAAAATTTGAAGTTTGGGCTGCGTGTTCAAATTCCAACTATTGTGGGCTGCGTGTTCACTATCTATCTGGGCTGCGTGTTCAGAAAATTTACATTGTGGGCTGCGTGTTCACTATCTATCTGGGTTGTGTGTTCGGCAAATCAGTGTTTGAGCCGTGTGTTCTAATGTGGGCTGTGTGTTCGCAATTAATTAAATGAGCCGAGTGTTCGGAAATTCAAGTGTTGAAACTACATGTTTAAGATGTAAGCAAGGTACTATGTCATAAGCTAAACTGCATGTTCAAGCATGGCAAAGGTGCGAAATGTAAAATACAGAAGATGAGGTAAATACCTCTAAGGCCTCGTGAGAGAGATGCTGCTCCGGCTCTCTGAGAAGCAGATCCACGGGTGCTCGCTCATCAAAGCTGGTGAAGTGACGAAAGACAGCACACGGGAGGACGTGTGCTGACGGACGGTACCTCCCGGGAATAAATGGTCGAGTCCTCGGAGGTAGAGTCATAGGATCGAAATCATCGCCGGCACCTGGAAATCCTCCGCCGTGGGAAGAATCGCCTGCCATTTTCAGAAGATCTGCAAAAAGGAATAAAAATGAGCAAAATAGGCCAAAATTGGAAAAAGTCAACAAAAGTCAACTCTCGGGAAATGAAAAGTCAACAAAAGTCAACCCCCGAGAAAATACTCCAAACATTGAGACAAACTTACCTCAAGTGGTGAAAATGCAAAAAGAAGCTCCAAAGCCGGAATTTAATCGCTTCAAAGTGCTTGAAACTGAATGTTTTTGCGAAAACAATTTGCGCGGGGCGTTGGAAAACGCGCGTGAAACTCAGATCTGGAGAGGAAAGCGTTGAAAGAGGCAAGAAATGAAGTGAGGCTCGGCTGCCTTTTATAAGCCTCAAACCTTGGTTGAAGAGGCATGCAAAAAGGAGGGAAAAAGACCGAAATGCCCCCGGAAAAAGGCCATGGCCGGCCGGCCTCTTTTTCTAGCTGGCCAGCCATCTGCTTTTTGCAGAAATGGCCGGCCAGCCATTAGCTTTTGTGGAAACCGGTTGGCCACCTCCCCTTGGGAAGATAAATGGCCGGCCATGTTCCCCACATGCTCACCTAGCTCTCTGCAAATTTTGAGGAAGATCGAAGTTCCCGGGACCTGAAAAAGTTCAAGAAAAGTACACTTCCGGTCGCGAAATTGCTCCGTCGGGACTTCGGCTTCAAGTTCTGACATATGTCTCATCATCACTCATCAAAATCAAAGTGTATCCTTTTTGAATGAGTTGTAACCTTTCAGGGAAGTGGATCGGAGGCCGCGATTGAGTTACCTTCGCCGAAACACGCGTTTTCGTACTCGTTGTTTCATGACAAATGAACACCCTGATTAATGCTCGTTTTGTACTTTCGTGCACATATCTTGCATTCTCATGAGCATACTTACCTTGTCATGTACATTTCTTGATATTGGCATACCTCTGTGTTTGAGCATGTGTTGTCACGCATGTTCCACTTTTGCATTGCGATACGTTCACTCACCGGCACTGCGTGTGTCAAACTTTCGAAATCACATCAAATAGATGTTGTTAGCATATTGTACTTGTTGCAATTTCTCTCTTTTGCAGGCACGATATTGTATGTACGGTTCAATTAAGGCTGGTGCGACCAGACGAATCGTGCAGGTATCGTATCTTCTCCGTGTGAGACGTGGCGGGGATTGAATAATCCTCCGCATTCTTAACTGCATGAAATGTAGTTGTTGCTTTGCATTATTGCTTAAAACTGTTGCATCTATTTGCGAATACTTGCTTCATTACAGCTGGCTGCATTTGCATGATCATTGGGTTACCTTCGGCTTCTTGCATATCATTTACATTTTGCCCCCTGCCTGCGGGCATGCCTGCGGGCACATTTCTGTTTATTTTGTATGTTTGTCTAAGTCTTCGGCCTTGTCAAAAATGGGTCGTCTCTGGGCTTTGACATTCACTCCCGTCACTTATGACTTCCGAGTTCTGTCAAAGAGGGGCAACTGTAGACACCCCATTTTTGACCGACCTTAAGACTCAGACATCACCAGTTGAGCACTCGGTGATATTGCATGTTGTGCTTGTTCAGAAGTCTCAGAGTCGCGGCTGCGAGCCCTGCCTCCGGACTCCCGAACCCTTTTCTGTGCCTTGTCTCGGTTTGCGAACCAGACTCGGTTTTCTCTGTTTCTTTTCCTGAGGGGAGGGAGAGGTCCCGTAGACCATCTCTCAATGTCCGTAGGCTACATTTGGTGGCCGTAGGCCATTTTTCCCGTTTCGGAGTCCGGTTCCCGATTTTCGGGACCGTTGGCCGTGTGCCTCGGTTCGGGACCGCTTAACCCTCTCCGTTTGCTCCGGTTTTTGGCATACTTCCTATTTTCTCCCTTTTGAGGGACACTGGGGTCTGAGAAACCCACTTCGAGGTCGAATACCATTTTCGGTGCTTAACAGCCCATTTTCGGGACCCCGAACTGCGTGTTTTGGTCCCCGAACGTTCGTTTTGCAACGGTTTTCGCTCATTTTTGGCAGGTACCTCTGTTTTATCACGAGGAAGGTCACTGAAGGGTGGGAGGCCAGCAATTGTTGCAGCAACCAGTTATCTCTCCTCCGGAGCCTCCCGGCGCCCGTTTTTCGCACTTCCGGGCTAATGTTGAATACCTTGGAGCTAGTGTTGCCAACTTTCAACCACATATCTGTGATCTACACATCTGGGAGGCCCCTAAAAGTTGGTGGCCGGCCATTAAGGTCACCTGACCCTTTTGACCCCTTTCTTCCGGGCTAATGTTGAACCCCTTGGACATTTTTTCTCGAACTTTGAACCACATATCTGTGATGTACACACCTGAGAGGCCCCTAAAAGTTCATGGCCGGCCAGTAATTCAACTTGACCCTTTTGACCCCCTCTTTCCGAGCCAATGTTGAACCCCTTGGACCCACTTTCTCGGACTTTTAACCACATGGTTGTGTTGTACACACATAGGGGTACCTCTCCAGTAGCTGGCCGGCCAGAAAATCACATTGACCCTTTTGACCCCTAGCCGGCCGGCTAGGAGGTGTGGCCGGCCGGCCACCTCCAGTAAAAGTGATAGGCCGGCCGTGTCCCTCGCACTGTGCACTTTACAGCTGTGGGGCAATATCCCCCAGATATTTTCTGTATCCGGGGGATATTTTGTGGGGGAGTTTTACTCGCCTTTTCCCCCACCTTTACACCTCTTCTTTGGCCTATTTAGCAAGCAAACCTTGTTCTTGGTTGGGGTTAGAAAATTTACTCTTCAAGCTTCCATAGCCAACTCCATCTTCTTCCTTCTCAATTCTCCAAAAAACCCTAAGTCACTAACCATCATTCCTTCTACACCACCAAGCTCTACCACCACCATCTCCTTTCCAGCAACAAGGAAGGATTCTTGAAGGCTAAAGAAGCTGCAAATCCATCCAAGAAGCAACAAAAGTTTGAATCTTCAAGGGTAAGTAACACTTTTACCCTTTTGAACATTTTTCTTGATCTATTTCTAAGCCCCACTTCTTTTGGGTTTCAAGCTCCGGCCCTAACTGAAAAGGGCCATATTTTGAGCTCATCTTCACTTTTTATCAAGGGCTCAACCCTGTTTGAGCCCTCCATCACACACTTGCTTCATTGACCCTCTTGTATGTCATAGTTTTGCATGCTATTTTTGACCCATGAGCAATTCATTTTCGAGCATGTTGTAAACTGATATTAGGCTTATTTTGAGCCCCTCTCCAACATTGGAGAAGGGCTCAACATTGTTTGGTGTTTCCATGTGTCACTTGTAGTTGTATCCCTTATTTGGTCCCATTCTTGCATGCAATGGCAGCCTACCATGCTTAGGTTTTTGGCCATTTTACAGTTCTGAAAAAGTCCTTATTTTGGTCCATTCTTCATGTTTTGTTTAGGGTCTTTCATGTTTTGGGACCTCCATAAGCCACTTCATGTTATATCTCACTTTCGGTTCGTTTTCTTGCATGTTTTGTTAGCCTACCATGCTTTTGTTTTCGGCCATTTTACAGGCCTAGAGATAGTCTTATTTTGGCCTATACTTCATGTTTCATTAACACTTTTTTTTGTTTGGTGATTATTTGGTATACTTCATGTTTTAGCACCTTTTGAGCCTTGTTTTGCATCACATTTTTAGCATATTTGTATACTGATTTTGAGGCTGCCATACACTGTAAATGTTCATATTTTTGGTCCATCCTCAGTATTGTAAAAGGAAATTTTTCAGTTTGGGTTTTGTTTATATCACTTGCTTCATTACCCCTTGAAAATACCGTATTCTTGCATGCCATTTTTTCCATATCTATACTTACTGTT
The DNA here is from genome assembly GCF_055761805.1 of Camellia sinensis. NCBI lineage: Eukaryota > Viridiplantae > Streptophyta > Magnoliopsida > Ericales > Theaceae > Camellia > Camellia sinensis. The sequence goes on along the minus strand of NC_138971.1, from coordinate 119,029,740 downwards.
TGGCCATGCTATAAACTGGAAAAGTGCTTATTTAGGGACTGTCTAGCTTCTGTCTTTGCATTGCATGTCCATATTGTGCATGTTTGGCATAGCTATAGGCCATTTCGGGTGCCTAATGTTGCATTTCGGGACATTTCCTTGCATTTCATGTCATTTCGTTTCATTTCGGGACTGTTTTCCCCATATTTTGTTGCTGAAATTCCATTAGCATGCTCGCATATCATTTCCATGCCATTTCATCGCATTTCATCATTGCCTCGGTTTGCGTGCCCGTGTGCACGCATTTCGAGGCACTCCATTTTTATCCGCCGGCATCCGATGTGAGTGTGGCTGAGGCTCACTCGTGTTGGTATAAGCCCATTTATCATTTCCATGCCATTTCATCGCATTTCATCATTGCCTCGGTTTGCGTGCCCGTGTGCACGCATTTCGAGGCACTCCATTTTTATCCGACGGCATCCGATGTGAGTGTGGCTGAGGCTCACTCCTGTTGGTATAAGCCCATTTATCATTTCCATGCCATTTCATCGCCTTTTATCATTGCCTCGGTTTGCGTGCCCGTGTGCACGCATTTCGAGGCACCTCGTTTTCATCCGACGGCATCCGATGTGAGTGTGTCTGAGGCTCACTCGTGTTGGTATAAGCCCATTTATCATTTCCATGCCATTTCATCGCCTTTTATCATTGCCTCGGTTTGCGTGCCCGTGTGCACGCATTTCGAGGCACCTCATTTTCATCCGACGGCATCCTATGTGAGTGTGGCTGAGGCTCACTCATGTTGGTATAAGTCCATTTGTCACTTCCATGTCATTTCATCATATTTTATCATCGCCTCGGTTTGCGTGCCCACGTGCACGTATTTCGAGACACATATCATCGCCTCGGTTTGCGTGCCCGCGTGCACGTATTTCGAGACACATATCATCGCCTCGGTTTGCGTGCCCGCGTGTACGTATTTCGAGACACATATCATCGCCTCGGTTTGCGTGCCCGCGTGCACGTATTTCGAGACACATATCATCGCCTCGGTTTGCGTGCCTGCGTGCACGCATTTCGAGACACATATCATCGCCTCGGTTTGCGTACCCGTGTGCACGCATTTCGAGGCACCTCATTTTCAGCATTCTGTCATTTTCTCGGTTCGCGTGCCCGTGTGGACGCATTTCGAGGCATGTCATTCCATAGCATTGTGTATATTAGGATTGCATCTTAGTCGCATTTCATGCATATCGTGCATATTGCATCGTGTCCGGAATAGGAGTTAGCCTGGGCACGGGAAACGAGGTACATTTCGTACTCCGAGTGACGGAATGTGTCTCAATTCCCCAGTCACCGACACTCCGGATTATCCATGATGGAGTTAGGTTTTAGCTGTAGTTTCATGTGCATTCATCCTATATTGAATTGTGCATTTCGACTCCTCGGCCATCATGCCTCGGTATGCGTGATTGGTGGCACGAGGATCGAGACACGCATATATCTGTGCAAATACATTGCTGTGCCCCTTTCCTGCTCTCTGTTGCAGCAAAATCAGGAATCAGCAATTTTTCGGGATTCGGCACGCATTTCAAGGATAACTGCTAAACAGAGGCTAATTGGGGCATTCCGGTGGATTTCCGCGCAAGACAACCCGGACATGCATCATCCATCAGAAGCGAGACAGTCCCTGGCTTGCATGCCAGTTTTTACTTGTTTTCTTAGTTAATTCATTAATTAATTAGGAATTTGTATATTTCGGGACTGTAATATTCTTTTATTCGGGACTGTAATATTTGGACTGTATATTTATTTGGACCCTCCCAGTGAGGGCACAACTGTAATAAGTGTGGGTGAGTGTGATGTATGTCTTCCAACCCCACGTCTTTCTTCCCTTTTATTTACCAGCTTATGATGGTTAGATTAGGGCATCTTTAAATTAGCATACAGTATGACAGCATGTTTTCATCATTCATATGTACTGCATGCGCCGGGCTCGGCGCATCATACTAACTGCATTGTACTTTCAATTACAAAATTGAAAACATGATAGTTGTAACATTTCATATGCCATGTTTAGAATAGCCGAGCCTATATTAGTTGCATTTTTGCATGTGTTGCATTAAGCATTTCTGTATACTTAAGATTCATGCATGGATTTCTAATGAATGTCTATTTTGGCTTGGAGTACTAGGTAAGTTTTATGCTTTAGCATCCTTGCATGCGTGTGAGTGCTGCCATGAATAGCATGCTTACCATGAGGCTATGTGCTTATATGATATATCTGTCTGAATGCCTGTGGGTGAAGGTTGGGTTACTTAAATTGGAATAAATCATCAAATGTTTTAAGCCCACTAGATAGTGGCAAAACCATCTTTTCTAAGCCCACCCGAGGGTGGCAAAATCTGCATTTTAAGCCTACTTACGAGTAGCAAACTATCTTTCAAAAATAAACATGAAATGTTTTGTTCCAATTCGGGTGACCCAGTCTATACTTGTATGCTGTGCGCATCACGTAGTAACCTAGGCTAATAAACCGGAATAAGAACTCACAATGTTTTCAAAAATTAATATCATGATTAGTAGAGGCCGGTCTATGACCGGGCGAGCGGGGGTGCTCACGAAGTGACCTTCCCCAATCGTACCCAAGTTCCCGAGCCGAGGCAACTTTGGTGATGACGGACACGTGGCCTTTCGGCACCGAGTCAGGGTTTCCTAAATTTCCCAAAATAAAATATTTAGGTGGCGACTCTGTATCTGGCAAAGCAGTCCATGTTTGGCACTACTTTTTAAAAAATCAGTTTCTCAAAACGATTTGCCGAATTTGGACTCTTTGGTTCAGATTAGGAACCGTGACATTTAAGAGTCCGAGCTGTAGTGACCCCAAATGAACAGAACGGGAGCTAACCCTCCCGGGGCGTTCGGGGACGTCTACATGTAGCTAGATGGGTCTGGGTACATGAGACACTATTTCTGTTCTTTTTGGGTTGATGTCTCTATGCTGACTCATATTGAGTTTCTAGTATAGAGCTCCCACTTGCAGGTGTTCTCAGCGGTCGCACGGTGCATTGGCTAGTATGAGATTGTTCTTTTTTGGGGAGATTGAGATAGAGATGTGGCAGTGTCATGCCAACTCATGTGCGAGTGGGAGATGTTAGTAATGGGCGCCCATGTGGCATGACCATTTAAACTTGAATTTGATCCTTATCCAAATAGGTTTTGAATTTGAATTCAAACCTATTTAGGATAACCACTCAAGATACAGATATTATCAGTTTTAACTGATATGGATAGATATTATAATATATTATATATCTGATATATGGTTATGGGTAATCAAGTGAGAAACAACGTATGGTCTGTTTCTACCCATATACTGACTCTCTCCCACAAAACAACGATCAAGTTTTTGCACTGTGATTTGTGTGGGTGATATTCAATCTGTGATATCATTCCACTACTGGGTTGGTTTATCAGTTTTCTGAAGCACGTGATTTATCCAAGAGGTTCTATCATTGAAAGGTATGATCTGATTATTTTATCCGCTGCATATTTTAATATGTTTTAATTTACAGTCTCAAAGTTTGAAATGAAGACTTGGAATTAATTTGTATGATTTGAGAGGACCTTGACTTGGAGTCTACAATAAATATTGAGAGGATAATTTGTGTGCAAATTGGGCTAAGCTAGGTGTAGACACTCCATTTTTGACTATCCTCAAGACTTCGACGTCATCATTTGAACACACGATGATCATCCATGCTCGTGTTCGTTTTGAGTTCTCGAAGGTCTTGGCTGCGCGCCTTGCCTTAGGACCTCTCAACTTGTCTGTTTTGTACTTGGTTGTGGACCAAGGACTTGTGGTTTTGTTTCTGAGGGAAGAGGGTGGCTTGTTGGCCATCCCTACAACGCATCAGCCAAGCCTTGTGCTCATCGGCCTTGTTTTCTTGTCATCGACCATTAGTGATGGCCAATTGGCACTCTTTTTGCCCGATCGGCACTTTTTTTGGATGGTCGGCCATATCTTTTGGCCGAGATCTTTGTTTCTGCTTTTGCAGATATTTTTCTTCCAGCTGGTGCCAGCTGTTGGTGACTTGGTGTATCCTCCATACACGTGTATGGAAGGATTTGAACCAAGCTCTAGCTTGCTAAACAAGCTTGGGACTTGTTTTCCTATAAGAAGGGAGGCCCCTCTCCCTTTCCAGAGGTTCTGAAAAATTGAGATGGAAGTTATATATATATATATCTCTATATATATATTTCCTCTCTCTCTCTCTCTCTATATATATATATATATATTTTCACTTGTTTGTGCTCAAAAGTGTAATTTCTTCACACTTTTGTACTAAAGCACCTACTAGAACACCATACTCTTGTTGCTGAGGTACTTGAGGGTTTTGTTTGAACTCAAAGTTTGGTTTTTGGCTCAGAAAGTTGCTGGAGTTGCCTCTTTTAAGGTGTTCTACAAGGGTGAGTCTCTAACCCTCTTTTAAGCTTTGTGTTCATTACTTATTTAGCCTTATTTGCATGCTTATTTTGGCTTATCTCTTAACTGCAAAAAGTTTCATTTTCATGTGTTTGAAATGATTGTTTAAGGTCTTGTTGGTGTTGGGGGTGGTTTATCCCCTCTAAGGCCTTGTTTGGCCTTGTTTTGAGCCACCCCTTTAGGCTCTTGTTTTTCTCTTCGCATGACCTTTCTACCACTAAATTCCAAAGGAATTTCAGTGGCGGAAAGTGAGTTTTGAGGTCTTAAATAGGAGGGGGTTGTCCCTCCTCCTCTTCTTTTGTATGCTTGTGTTGATGGCTCACCAAGTTGACATGTTTGTATACCTCTTTGTGGCTCTATTTCAGCATGTCTTAGGCATTGTTTTTCCATGATATAGCACTGGTTTGGGTTGGTTTTATCGCTTGTTGCATGCTTAATATACTTGTAGTGCAATCCTCTCTATTGCCTTAACATGCATCATATTTTTGGTTACCATTCTAGCATGCTTTTGGCTCTACTCAAGGAAGCTTTTGTTCATGTTTTAGCATGCTTAAGCTCTGATTCATATTATTTTGGTCATGCATGCCATGCTTTGTATAGCCATAATGCATTCTTGCCTGTTAGCTTTGAATTTCATGGCCTCTAGTATGGCTTACTTGAGGTGTTTGCATGCTTTGGTCTCACTTCAACCATGATTTCAGTATGTATGGTGTGGCCATATTCTCTCATGCTTCACTATTTCAATGCTTTTGGTAAGTCATGCTTTATGCCTCAAACATGAGCCTATATGCATGCCTTTTTGCCTAAGCTTTTGGATTGCCATATCAGTGCATTTTTGGTGTTATTTTGACATGCCATAACTCTGATTTTAGTTGGTGAAGTCATCTCATGCTCAGTTTTGGTAGGTGTAGTGCAATCATCCTTATTGGCCTTGTATGCGTCATGTTTTGTGCTCACCTTTCTAGCATGTTTTGGCCTCATTCCATGCATGTTCTAGCCTTGTTTTGGCCTGCCTTGGAACTGTTTTGGGTCATCTTGGCCCTTTGGGGCTTGCTTGATAGGGCCATGGTGTAAGTCCCTTGGCTAGCTTTAAGCTTTGAGTCCATTAGCATGCTATGCTTATGTTATATGCATGATTTGGCATCATTCCTTGCATGATTTAAGAGCCTATTTCATTACCACACTCTCACATTTTTCACTCCTTCAATGTGTTTGAGAGTTGTTGTCTTCATGCCTTGTTTGTGAACTAATTGGCATGCATGTTTGTATGTGAATTCGAAATTCATTTTTAGCATGCTTTGGGCCATTGTCTTGGCATACATGAGCCTTGGTTAGGGTTGGTTTGGTCTATTGAATATTGCATTACATGGTCCTTACCATTGCATGTTGGTTTACATATTGTTGCATGACATTATAATTTGCATGTTGTAGCATGTTGTTGCATGCTTGTTTCATTGTATTGTTGTTGCATGCTTGAGTTGCATTGCATGGTGCTTGCATGCTCATGTTGCATTACATTGTTTGCATGCCATTAGCTTTGTTAAGTTATGCATGCATTGCTTGGTGTTTGGTTTGGGTGTAAAGCCAAACGCGAGAAACGAGGGACGTTTCATACTTGAAGTGATGAAACGTACCTCAATCCTCGATCGCCGACCCTCTTGATCATGCATGACAGAGGTTAAGGTATTTATGTGTTTTTGTGCATTCATTTGTCGTTGACTTATGCAACTCGGCCTCTTTGGCCATCATGCATCGAAATACGTGATTGATAGCTTGAGAGCCGAGCACTACACACCTTTGAGCCTTAGACATGATAAGGGGTGTGGTTGCACACATATTTTCTTGCAAATACATTGCCATACCTCTGTTTGTGCTCTGTTGCAGCAAAAAGGAGAGTTTGCAGGAAGACATGGTTGATCGGCTATCTAGTGTGCCGATCGGCTATCAATAATTGGCTGATAGCCTCAAAATTGGTCGATGACCTTTGTCCTTTGGCCGATGGTCATACCTCTTGGCCGATGACCTCTCAGCATGTCCATGAGGTGGATCAGAAGTGTTTTGGAGATTGGCACAATTTTCAGAAGTCTAAAACAATGCAAACAGAGGCAACATGAGGCATGGTAACGGATTTTTGAGCAAGGCGATCGAGCATGCATCTTCGAACTCTTAGAATCGAGCTGAGGCTTTGTAATTTGTAATTAGCTTTACTTGATTAGTTAGCTTTTGAATTTGTAATTAAACTAGTTAATTTGTTAATTAGTTAACGTGTTGTAATAATTAGTTTAGTGTTAGCTAGTTATTCAATTTGATTATGTAATAATTAGTCTAATTAGATAATTAGATTAGTTTCTTAGCTTAGCGTAGCTAGCTTAGCGTACTCATTCGGACCCTCTGTCGAGAGGGCGAATTTTGTAATAACCGTGCGTGTGTGCGATGCATGTCTTCCAACCCCTATTTCTTTCTCTTTTTTACTTAACCGCTTTCGATGGTTAGTTTTAGGGCATGTTTCGATTAGCATACCTTATACTTGCATGTGTGCATCCATTCATCTCTATTGCATGCACCGGGCTCGGCGCATCATACTAACTGCATTGTATTTCAATACATTTACTTGAATACGTGTTCAACAGCATGTTATCAAGTTGCATTCACATGACATCTTAGACTAGCCGAGCCTATTTAGTTGCATTTTTGCATGTGTTGCATTAGACATCTAGCATAGCTAGGATCATGCATTGATTTCTAACATAGCTTTTGTTTTGGCTCGGAGTATTAGGTAAGCTTTTACGCTTTAGCATCCTTGCATGCGTGTAAGTGTTGCCATGTTTAGCATGCTTGCCATGAGGGCTATGTGCTTAACTGCTATAATTGCTTGAATGCCTGTGGATGAAGGTTGGATTGCTTGAATTGGAATAATTCATCAAAATATGTGTTTTAAGCCCACTTGAGAGTGGCAAAATCATATTTTCTAAGCCCACTTGAGGGTGGCAAAATCCACGTCTTAGCCTACTTGCGAGTAGCACCTTTAAACCATTTTCAAATAAACAAACATGAGATGTTTTGTTCCAACTTAGGCGATCTAGTCTATACTTGTATGCTGTGCGCATCACATAGTAAAGCTAGCTAATAAATCAGAATAAGAACGCATGTGTTTTCAAAAACAAAATATCATGTTAGTAAAGGCTGATCCTTTGATTGGGCGAGCGGGGGTGCTCATTGCATGACCTTCCCCTCTCGTACCCGAGTTCCCGAGCCGAGGCAACTTTGGTGATGACAGACACGTGGCCTTAGGCACAAGTCAGGGTTTCCTAAATTTCCCAAAATAAAATATTTAGGTGGCGACTCTGTATCTGGAAAAGCAGTCCATGCTTGACACTTCTTTATAAAAATCAGCTTTCCAAAACGAATTGCGGGATTTGGACTCTTTGGTGATTTATCGGTCTTGCATTGCACTTTGTGAGATTAGATTTAGAACCGTGACATTGAGTCCGAACTGTAGTAGCTTAAGAACAAAACGATTTCGTGCCTTCGCGCGCGGAGCCGTGACTTTCGGGCTCGTCTACACTAGGTAAGGTCGTCTTCCTCTATTGGGCCATACATTGGGCCGAGCTATGCCGTCTAATAGCTCGGTCTCAGGTTAATGATTGTCAAGGCGGTCAGTGGGATTGGGCCTAGCTATCTATATATGGCCAGTAAACAAACTAGCGTACATAGAGGGAGCCGAGCTAAGAGTGGCTCGATAGGATAACTTGTAGCGGTTAGGGATTGCTCGGTTAAAGGCATGGCTGCACAAGGTAGCTCGGTTGAGCACGGTTAGCCAAGTAGAGAGTTTAAACTATCTCATCTGGTTGGTGGTGAGAAGGGTGCTCTAAGGATGAGCATTATCCTTACTAGTGTGATTCCTAGGAGGACTTTGTTAAGGAAAGTTAGAGTCCTACTAGAGTTGTGCTAGGCGGATTCTATAAAAGCTCATGACAGGACCTATGCACATGTATTGCAATTCTTACTCTCAAATACATAGAGTTTTTGTGTCTATTGTCTATTTTATTGACTTAGGCATTGGAGAGTTTTCAACACACACCTGCCAGCTAACTCACGTTTGTGTTTTTAGGGGGTAAAGCGACGATGTTTGGAGGAGTGTAAACTTGGTCAACAAGATTATACGAGAATATTATTCTCTGCTCGTACAATTGGCGCCATCTGTGGGAAGTAATCACAGAGAATAAACTTTTTGATTAGGTTTTCCTTCAATTGATTTCAATGGCGCAAAACGAAGACTTGCCTTAGTCTGTTATCGATGGAAAAACTCCAGAACGGGACAAGAGGCGCGAGGATTTACCTTTTGTCTCGCCCATGGTAGAATTGGATCCCCAACGACGATACCCTAAGAGAGGCACACGAGATATGTGGGGCACAAGTCCTCGTCACGCTGAAAGCCCAAATGAACAGAGACGAAGGGTGGATTCTCAGGTTCTGGAGGATCATGTGGAGGAACAAAATGAACTAATAAGGAGAATGGCGGCTAACATGGAGACCATGAAGTGCCAAATAAAAGGCAAATGGGTGAAAGGGGAAGAGATCCGTAAAGGCAAAACGCGTTCTCGCCACTTAGGGGATTGCGACAGGCGAGTCACACTATTGCAATCTGAAAGCAAAAGCCTTCGAACAGACGACACACAATCAAGAACCTCCAAGACTCATTACTCCAGGTCTAAGAGAACAAGGATTGAAAGGTCTTACATAGAGAGAAACAATTATTAGACACCCCATTTTTGACCATCCTCAAGACTTGGACGTCACCGTTTGAATACTCGGTGATCATCCATGTTCGTGTTCGTCTTGAGTTCTCGGAGGTTTCGGTCGCGTGCCTTGCCTCAAGACCTCTCGACTTGTTTGTTTTGTGCTTGGTTGTGCACCAAACACTTGCGTTTTTGCTTCTCAGGTCAGGGAATGGCTTGTTGGCCATCCCCACACCTCACCGGCCTTGGCTTGAAGCCACCGGCCCTGTTTTCTTGCTACCAGCCAAAGATTTTGGTCGGTCGGCAATGTTTTTGGTCGGCCGGCCATTTTTGTTGGTCAATCGGCCATATTTTCCAGCCGACCCCTTTCCATCTGCTTTTGATAGATATTTTATGCCAGCTGTTATAGCTAGCATCCACAATACACCTCCTCCATACACGTGTATGGAGGGATTTGCTCCCTTTGTGTTAGCTTCTCCAAGAAGCTTATGAATTGAATTCCTATAAAAGGAGGGCCTCCCCTCCATTTTCAGAGGTTAAAACAACTTGTGATAGATGATATATATCACTATCTCTCTATATCTCCCTCTCTCTATATAGTTGTGTGTGTAATAGTGTTCTAAAGGGGTTTTTGTTCTTAGTTTTGCACTAAGACACCTAGTGTTACACTATAACTTGGTTGCTAAGGTTTTAAGGGGTTGATTTCAGAGTTTTGAGTTGGTTTTTGATCAAAAAGAGGTGCTGGAGTTCGTGTTCTTGAAGTGTTCTTCAAGGGTGAGAACTTACCTTTTTGTTCCCCATTTTTGCTTAAGGTTTTAGACTTGTTTTCATTTTGTTTCGAGCTTAGTGTATAACTGATAAAAGTTCTATATTTTCATGCTTAAGATGTTTCATTAAGGTCACTTTTGTGTTGGGGGTCATCCACCCCCTCGTAGGTCTTGTTTGGTCTCTTTTTGTGCCTTCCTCTTTGGGCTTTGTAACCCTTTTGTTTTGGCCTTCTCACCACTGAAATCCAGAGGATTTTCAGTGGTAGAGAAGTGGTTTTGAGGTCTTGTATAGGGGAGGGACACCCCTCTGCCCTTGCGACTCATTTGCTTGCATTTAGGGCTCATAAAGGTAGCATGTTTGCATAGCTTTATTTGGCTCCATTTCAGAGGGTATTTGGTGTTATTCTATCATGTTAGACCTCTGTTTCATGTTGGTTCGATGGCCTATTATTTGCATCATCCACTTGCTTTGTAATCCCCTCTATTGTCATAACATGTATCATGCATTTAGACCATCATACTTGCATGTTTTAGCTTGACTTCATGAAGCTCTTATCCATGTTTTGACATGTTTAAGCTCTGTTTGGTGTTTATTTGGTCATATTTGCCATGTTTCGTATAGCCACCATGTATCCTAGCTTGTTGGCTTTGAGTGTATGAGTCATGAGCATGCTTTACTTGGGTTATTTTAGTGATTTGGAATCATTTATCATGCTATTTCAGTCCATGCTCCATGCTTGTATGCTTGCATTTACCATCCTTTCAAAGCTTTGAAGAGTTGTTCTTTTGTGCCTTAAAATAGGTCATTGTGCATGCCTCTTTGTTTAAGTCCTTGGGCTGCCACATCAGTGGGTTTTGGGGCTTTTTTTAGCATATTATAGCTCTGATTTTCCTTGATTAAGTCATGCCATGCTTGGTTGTAATGGGTGTAGTGTAATTCCCTCTTTTGGCCTTGTGTACGCTTTGTTTTCTACTCGCCTTTCTTAACATGTTTTGGCCTTGTTCCATGCATGTTTTAGCCTTATTTTGGTTTGCCCTGGGACTATTTTAAGTCATCTTGGCTCTTTGGGGCTTGGTTGATACGGCCATGGTTTGAACCCCTTTGTTAGTCTTGAGTTTTTGGGCTTTGTTGCATGCCTTACTTGCATGGCTCGGTTGATTTGGCATCATCCTTTACACATTTTCAGAGCTTGTCATGCTTGTGATTTGTCCATATTTGTCTCTTCTTGATGTCCTTGAGAGTCGACTCTTTTCATGCCTAAGTGTTGGACCTTCATATGTGCACGTTTGGGTGTGTTTTGTCCATCATTTCTTGGCACTTTAGCCACTGTTTTGGACGTGGCCGAGGCCTATCCATCCTTAGTGTAAGCCCATGGATCATGCATTTATGTATTTTTGTAGGCTTACCACATTGCATGCTGTCGCATCCTTGTGGTTGGTATCATTGTTGCATGCCTATGACTTTGTGTATTCCCATGCCTAGGTTGCATTGTAGTATTACATACTTGTTGCATTGCCATGATGTTTGCATGATAGGTTGCATCACATTGTATTTGACATACTCATGTTACATTGCCTTACATTCCCATGTTGCATTGCATTGGTTTCATGCTTTGCATTGTATATGGCATACATACATTGCATTAAGTTTGGTTTAGGGTGTCAAACCAAACATGAGGAATGAGTGGCGTTCGTACTTGGAGTGACGAAACGTACCTCAATCCTCGGTCGCCGACACTCTTGATCCAACAAGATAGGGTGTGTAGCATTCATTTGTTTTGTTGCATTCATTCATATCGATTTGCACACTTGACATCTTTGGTCATCATGCATCGAAATGCGTGATTGGTGGCCCGAGGGTCAGGAGCCATACTCCCTTGAGTTCTTAGTATGATAGGGAGGGTGGTCGTGCATACATTTGGCTTGCAAATTCCATGCCATGCACTGTCTGTCCTCTGTTGCAGCAAAACCAGTGTTTTGCAGAAAGAAATGGCCGGTCGGCAACTTTTAGTGCCGGCCGACTACCAAAATCAAGCCGGTGATCCCATTTTCGGTCGATGACCATATTTCTATGGCCGGTGGTGTTTTCTCTTGGCCAGTGGCATCCTAAAGTGCTCAGGGAGTGGTTCAGAAGCAACCTTAGGATTTTTCTCAATTCTCAGAGGTGCAGAACAGTGCAAACAGAGGCAACAGAGGCATGGCAACGAGTTTCCAAGAAAAGCGAATCGAGCATGCATCATCCAATCATTTCGAGGCGGTGCTGTGGCGGCCTTTTGAATTTCATACTTAGTTTATTTCGTAATTAATTTGTTAATTAATTAAGGGTCTGTAATAATTAATTAGTTAGAGTAGTTAATTATTTATTTGGTTTGTATTATTCTTTCGGACTCTCCTTCGAGAGGGCACAATTGTAATAAGTGTGCATGCGTGCGTGAATGTCTTCTAACCCCACGTCTTTCTCCATTTTATTTACTAGCTTATGATGGTTAGTTTAGGGCATGTTTCAATTAGCATACTTATGCTCGCATATTTGCATCATTCATCTGTATTGCATGCACCGGGCTCGGCGCATCATGCTAACTGCATAGTATTTCAATTCCAACTTGAATACGTGTATCGAGCTGTCGCATTCCACATGCCATTCTTAGCTTGGCCGAGCCTATTTTAGTTGCATTTTGCCTGCGTTGCATTAGCCATCTTAACATAGCTAGGATCATGCACTGATTACTAAAATGTTCCTTGTTTTGGCTCAGAGTACACTGTGAGTCTTTAGGCTTTAGCATCTTGCATGTATGTGAGTGTTAACATGACAGCATGCTTGCCATAAGACTATGTGCTTATGTGATATAACTACCTGAATGCTTGTGGGTGAAGGTTGGGTTGCTTGAATTGGAATAATTCGTTGAAACCTGTATTTTAGCCTACTTGCGAGTAGCAAACTTCAATCAATTTTCAAAACAAACGGATATGCGATACTTTGTTCCAACTTAGGCAATCCAGTCTATACTTGTATGCTGTGTGCATCACATAGTAATTCTAGGCTAATAACCGGAATAAGAGTACATAATATTTTCAAAACTCGGTATCATGGCTAGTAGAGGCGGATCTTTGATCGGGCGAACGAGGGTGCTCACAAAGTGACCTACCCCAAACGTACCCAAGTTCCCGAGCCGAGGCAACTTTGGTGATGACGGACACGTGGCCTTAGGCAACGAGTCAGGATTTCCTAAATTCCCCCAAAAATAAATATTTAGGTGGCGACTCTGTATCTGGCAAAGCAGTCCATGTTTGGCACTTCTTTCTAAAAATCAGTTTTTTTTCAAAAACGATTTGCCGGATTTGGGCTCTTTGATGATTCATCAGTCTTGCATTGCACTCTGCGAGATTAGATATAGGACCGTGACATTGAGTCCTGAACTGTAGTAGACCCAAATGAACAAAACGGGATTCCCTCCCGGGATGTTCGTGGACGTTTACACTCCCATACGCATCAAATCATTTCTTAGCACACCAAGTTGCCTAGGTCAGTGGACCTGTGGATCGTGCTAGAAGAATAGGCTCAAAGGAAATAAGACGCCCAAGCACGCAACCCCGAAAGGGTCTCTACTCTACGGCGGCTGGCTCCTCGAACACATGGAACTATCGAGGTTGGAATGCCAATGACACGCCTTACTTACGAACCAGCAGACAAAGTGTTAGCAAGTTTGCAAAGCTCGCCGTTCGTTTCGGCGATTGAGGATGCACCATTACCCTTGGGCGTCTACCAGCCTAAGTTCACAACTTATGCGGGGAAGTCAGACTCCTACATGCACTTGAGCCATTTGAGCCAGCTTATGGCTATTGTAACATTCCCGGGGAGTACCCGTGCACGTTAAATAGTTCGAACCCTCGATCTCTTTAATCTAGTCTCACAAATGCAATGTGAAACGTAGACGAGAGTCAACATTTGGCAACTTTTAGAAAATCTATTTTATTGCAAAAACATTTTCCAGAAATGGACTGCATCATTAGATCTTAGAGTCGCCACCTAATATTTATTTTGGAAAAATTAGGAAACCTGTGTCTCGTGCCAAGGCCACTGTTCGTTGTAACCAATGATGCTTAGCTCGGAACCTTAGATATGAAGGGGGAATACTATTAATCGAGCACCTCCGCTCACCTGACCAAAATATCGGCCTTTATTAACCATGATATGATTTTTATTTCCTTTATGTGTTCATATTCCGATTATTTAATAAATCCTAAAAAATTACCACATGAAGCATACAAGTATAGACTATGTCACCCACTTTGGAACAACTTGATTTCATGTAGTTTTGAAAGAGTTTTGAAGATGTACAACCCGAATAAATTGAGTTAACAAACATGAAAATCAACATTATTTCAAATTAAGCGACACAACCTCCATCCACCGGTATTCATACAGTTATATCAAATAAGCAAATAGCCTTATGGTGGGATGCCAAACATAGTAAGAAAGACACACACAAGTGGGATACTAAAGCATAAAAACTTACATATTTACCAACATCCCGAGAACAGCTACAAAACAAAGTTAGCAAAAATATATGATCTTATATACAAAATCCTAATGCAATTCACACATGAGATGCAACTACAGATTTGGCTTCTCAGATATGACATGTGAATCATCTGAAGAACATGAGGTAGCACACATAATCACATAGAAATTGATTAAATCCATAAATACGAAATAAGGCGAATCAAGATGCATGAAACATGGATGCACAACAAGGATATACTAAAAAAACAAAACAAAACATGATGCATATCCACAAATAAGGAAAACAAGTAAAAAAAATGGGATAAAAAGAAGTGGGGTGGGAAATTATTACAACACTTTGAATAAATTATTATAAACCAAATGATAGAGAGAGAGGAGGGAATATTACAACAAAATAAAACATAACCTCACAAAACAGTCAAAATAAAAATAAATAAAATAAAAGCTTCATGTTCCTTGGAACCGTCGGCGAAAATTGGTCAACATTGGGAGATTACGCCATCTTGTCCAAAAGAAGCTAACCGGTCGGCCAAATAGGCCGGCCGACCAACTAGGCGGAGCAAAACCTGTCTTGTTGCAAAATTAAGAAAAGGAATAAACAAGAAATATGTAGGTGGCTCAACTAACCACTACAGGTTAGTTTACAACACAACTAATATGAAACAAGTGCAAGCACATAATTATGAGCTAAACAAACCACTTGGATTACAACAACACACTAAAGTAAGAAAATAAATATGAGATAAACAAATCACTTGGATTATAACAAAACACTATGAAATAAGAAGCAATAAAATAAATATGAGATAGGAAATATACGCAAATGAAAGACTAGAAATTCACTTTCCAAAGAAAGATTGAACTTCTTGATTTCCAAACTTCCTCTTGATCACCCTCAAGTTTAGAAAGTGTGTTCTCAATCCTCAATTCGAAACTAGAATGGAGTTTTGGGTATGTGTGGTGGAAAAGTGGCTAACTCTCTTATTTTTCCTCACTTTCAACAACACTCACTCTTTCCTTTGATCAATCACTATTGAAATTTAGTTATTTCAGAATTTTTGGAGTTGTTTTGGATGTATAAAAGGTGAAATTTTAGTGTGTATAAGCCATGGAAGGTGTATATGGAAGATGGAAGTGTTTTTTGCTCAAAACTTGAACTTTTTCTATTTTCCCTCTCTTGTTCTCACTCTTTTCTCTTCAATTTTGGGGTTCTTCTTATCTCTTACAATTTCATCATTCTATATAGGCAATGTGGGAGAGTTAAGGTCAAAAAGAAGGTGGGAGACAATAATGTGATAGGGGGCAAAGTTTTCAAGGTGGTTAGATTGGATCCCTCTTTTATGGATGCAAACAAATTTCTTTTTGATAATGGGGGATGATTAGGTATGTATTTGGTGATATATGGGTGTAGCATGCTTTTCGTGCTCCTTTCGGATATGACTAGCCTTATAGTTCGGACTCCCGTGGTTCTGAATTTGATTTCACAAGTGCAATGTGAAACAGGGAAAACCCAAAAAGAGTCCAAATCCACAATTCTTTTGGAAAATCGATATTTGAATCAAATACAAAAAATGGACTGCTTTACCAGATTACAGAGTTGCCACCTAAAAGTTTTTGAAAAATTTAAGAACCCCGAGACTCGTGCCAAAGGCCACTTATTCATCATTACCAAAGTGTCTCGGCTCGGGAACTTAGGTGCGAGAGGGGAAGGTCGTGAATTGAGCACCCCACTCGCCCGATAAAAGATCGGCCTCTACTAATCATGATGTGATTCTTATTTACATTATATGCTCTTGTTCTGATTATTAGACTAACATTACTGAGTGACACACATAAGTATAGACTAATTTGTAAAGATTAGAACATTTGATTTTATGTTCGTTTTGAAAATTATTTTTGATACTCGTCACTTGGAAAGGTAAGTTTGTACGTACATTAATCAACTTATCCCAATTTAAGCAATTAGCCTTCATCCACCGGCATTCAAACAGGTATACCATTTAAGCAATTAGCCTCATGGAAAGCATGCTCGACATGGCAACAATCACATGCAATGTAAGATGCTAAAGCAATAAACACCCATCTAGTACTCCAAGGAAAGCCAAACACAGCAAAATAATTAGAAAATATGCATGTTCCTAAACGATGCAATGTGACTAATACAACGCACACATTTTATGCAATTTTTATAGGCTCAGCTTTAAGCATGGTATATGATCCAATTCAAGGCATGCGATAGATCATGTTTTCAAGCAATGAATTCGATTTTGACATTGGTTAGTATAATGAGCCGATCCCAAATACGTGTGAGACGAGTGTATACCAATATGAGAATGCTAAGTAAATATGATGCTCAATGCTACCAACATAAGCGGGTAAATAAAAGAGAGAAAGAAATGGGGGTTGGAAGACAAACAACATTATTACATATTTGCCCTCGTACAGAAGGGTCTGAATGAATGTCTGAGTGTTTGAATAAACTAACTATTACAAAACAAAACCAAATGAATGAATAAACAACTAATTAGCTAAGCTATTACAACAAGACTAATAATAAGAAATAAGCTAGCTACCTAATTTGTTACAATAAGGGTACACAATAAAACTAACTATCTAAGTTACTCAACAATAAACATTCATAATCATTACAATAATGCTAATTATATTCAATTACAATGATAATGAGAGCAATAATTTACAACATTTGACAGAACTTAAAAGCATAAGGATGGCATGCATGTGACGGTTTTCAAAAGCAACTCTGTCTGCCTTCCTTGGAATTTGACATGTTTCACCTTCAGTCACTGCCCTCTATTTTCTTCAAAACACTCTGTTTACCAAACATTGGGGCTCGGCTGGCCCCCAATGACACCCAGCCGGGCCCAAATAGGGCTGGTCGTGCCCTAATTTAATGCAAAGCTTTACTTTTGTGCTCTGAGGTGAAAACAATGCAGACATAATTTTCTGAGCTTTGTTTGTCCCTCTTACACTTCTCTGTCATGGAAAGCCTCAAGAGAAAGATGGAGTCGTTTTCAAAACCATCAATGAACAAGTTGCTTGCTTTATGATTTCGGCCACGATTTTGACAAAAATCAATGAATGCAATGAATCAACACCAACCCCTCCCCTTTATCATGGAGTGAGCTTAAAGGGGGAAGTAAAGGCGCTTCAAGGGTCATCAAAACACTATGAATTGACGTGTTATGACTCTTGACACAATAGACTCGGCATAACGTCCGGCTGGACCCAAGCAATATAACTCATGTTCTTTATGTTGGCTGGTTCATTTTGAGCCAAATTCATTGGTCTTTGCCATTTTTTAATCCATTTGTCCAAGGTGATGACTACGTCCATTAAAGATTACGTCTGCTAAAGATTACATTCACTAAATGAGAAGCATGTCAAGCAGGAAGTGATTCTCAACATGAAAGAGAGACCATGTCGTTGGCAATGAACCTCTGTAGAGATTAAGCCATTAAGCATAAATCTCTAGCTCATGTTTTGAAAAACCATCAACCGGTTGAAACAACTCTCAAACGAAAGAAATGAATGGTAAGTTGCTTATTAAAATGAGGCTCTTGACATGGGAATCAGTTAAAGAAAAGCTAAGAACAACATACAAGCTATATATAAGAACTTATGATACAACAAATGAACTAATCAAAGCTTGAACTAATTAAACAACCTAGGAAAGCCCTAAAACAGCCCCTAATAGGTGAAAAATAGTGGCTCAAAGTGCATGAAAAGAGTCCAAAAAGCTAAATAACAAGCAAAGAAAATAAGGCTAGTAAGCAAGAACAAGGAGGGGTGGCTAACCCCTCCACCTTTGAAACCTCAAAGCATGATTTTAAGCCTCTTTTAAACTTTGAAAATCAATTTGGAAAGTAAAGAAAAGGGTGTAAAACAAGGGTTTGAGCTATAGGTGAAGGTGCAAGAAAGAGTCTTAACTCTCTCTACCCTTTGGTAGCTATCCAAACCCAAGCTTAGACACTTGACATAGGCTCAAGACAATATAAAAACACAAGAAATAGATAGCAAGAGACAACAAAGAGTGCAAGAGTAGAGGTAGTATGCGTATACCTCTCAAAGAAGATAAGCTCTTATTTGTAACACAAACTTGGTTTAAGCACACTCTCAAGCTTGAATTGTGATTCACAAAGCTCAACCAAGGTTCTAAGGTTATGATCTAAGGTGGTAGATGATGTATGGATATTGATCAAGAGAGATAGGTTGGTTCAAAGGTGGCTTGAATAGGAAGAAGGAGCTCTCTCTTGTGCGTATTGGTTCTTTAGAATTTTTCCAGCCCTCAAAACAAAGGTATAACCTCATTTTTATAGAATTTGAGCAAAACAAGTTGAAAATATCTTCAAAAAAAAAGACAGCTGGCGGGCTCTCACCCAGAACAGTGTGTATTGCCATCGAGGTACGACCTGGCCCAAATAGCCACGACTGGCTCCTAATGGGGCACGACCAAGCCCTAATGTGCTTCCCCACTCCTCTGTTTCAAACTTAGTGTGGGAGCCAGAAAAATATAGGTACTAGCTTATTGGGCCTAACCCAAACAAAGTCTACAATGGGTCCAGCCCAAACAAATATCACACCCCCCATCTATATAAAGGGGGGGCATCCCAAGTGAAAAGGAGGTCTGATCTCTCTCTACAGAACACACACCCCTTCAAATATATATACTATTTACTTCTTGATTCACGGACTAACTTCATCATCGGAGTACTCTGGGCCGGCAACCCCAGTTGGGTGGCACTGACTATGTTCATCATTGCAGATCTACAGGGGTGAAGCTCTTCTCTTCGTTGGATCTCTACAACATCCATGTGAGAGGATATTTCATGGTCTCACAATTGGCGCCGTCTGTGGGAACAACTGAATGAGATCAACGAAGAACACAACAAATATACCGCTGTAAGTAAACATATATTGGTTACTTTGAGGTTAGTGCACTTTCTACAAAAACAAAATCAATCCCATGTAATACGGCCCACAGCTGGGTTTTTGGCTTCTTTCATTCTGATTATGTTTTTTTTGCTAAAGTTCAGGTGTATATATATATACACATCTATGTATGTATCTATTTATGCTCACAAATTTGATCAAAGCATTATTGAATATTAATATTACTTAGAAAGGTTGTCAAAACAAGATGAAGTTAGTAGCTGTTTTCTCTCTCTAAAAATGGGTTTCACGCCTTTCTTGGTGCAAA
The DNA here is from genome assembly GCF_055761805.1 of Camellia sinensis. Classification (NCBI taxonomy): domain Eukaryota; kingdom Viridiplantae; phylum Streptophyta; class Magnoliopsida; order Ericales; family Theaceae; genus Camellia; species Camellia sinensis. Next base: position 119,010,029 of record NC_138971.1, on the reverse strand, counting down.
CATCTTTTTGGCAATTCAATAAAGTTATTCGGCTAAATTCATACGTGGGTCTGTCAATTTATTTATTTATTCTTTGTTTCTCAAAACTTAGCTTAAAGTTAATTCTTAACATGTATGCACGTGTACCTATACTAAAGCTTTCTGTAGAATCCATGGCTGGGTCTTCAATTTTCCTCTCTCTAGAGTGGACCATGAGTTATGAGAACAAACAAATTATTATTCTTATTTAATTAATTATGATAGTTGGCTGGCCATATATATCTATATATATATCTATATATATAAATTCAAACAGTCAGATCTGGAGGCAACTTCAATTGTCATGAATGGCTCATGTTGATGCTGATCAAAATCTAGACAAAACCGTTTAGCACCCATAACAAGCTAGGCTCTTCTCGACGACGATCACAAATGCAAACATCTTTCACCAAAGCTTGACTAGCTGTCGCGAAGCACCCCGAGTCACTGCCGATTTTCCAAAATCACCAAGCGGACTTGTGACATTCTCTCGGCAAAAGGTGCAAGCCATTCGGTGCCAATGAAAGGCCGAGAATAAGTTACACCGAGCACGACCATGTCACTCGGCCATGTCAGCTTCTTCCAAGAGCGGTTGTCTAGCAATGGCTTTGGCCACCGTATAGTCAAGCTCGACAATGGACCATCGGACCGCAACACTTCTGATTTCAGCAATCACAACCCGTTTACAAATATCTTTAGCGATAGAAAGTTTGCCGAGTTCCTTACATTGCGCAACCATGCTCCACTACTCTTATTCCGTAACATTGAAGAGCCGAACAAAAAAAGAGTAGACCAATCTTATTTTTGGTCAACTTTCAGAGGTCTAACGGCATCCAATTCGAGGGGGACTTACGCATCTAAATAGTGGAATGAACACTTGGCCGAGTGGTGAATCCAACGCTGCAAAAATGAGGCCAATTGGACTTCAAACGAGGGAGATACAAGGGCTCAAAGTTGGGAGTTTGAATCGAAGATTCTGCATTTCATGACCTGTAGCACGAAGAATTCGGCCTTGCACCATTTGGGCCACTATTAATTCATATTATTCACCAATATCACCCACAATTCGGCAACAGAATTCATCGGCATTATGAGCGCTGCATGCATATGATCAACTCGACTTATTCGGCTTCAACGACTTATTCGGCAAAATTACACCGTAACTTTTCTTATTCGGCACTACAGTTTACAATATTATTCCGCATCAATATTTAGCAATGTTGTAACTTATTCGGCTTAGGCGACTTATTCGGAAAAATCACATTGTACCATTTGTTATTCGGCACATTCTTTGACTATAGTTTACAATTATTCCGCACCAATATTCAGCAAGGTTGTAACTTATTCGGCACTAATATCTCGGCATAGAACTAGCATCTCGGCTTGCCGAAGTCCACATCTGAGCACACCACAGGATTCGTCTCGACCCAAAGAGTCCAAACCCACCAACCCGAGGAGCCAAAAAGCAACCCAAGTCCGCACGAAAGTCGTGAAACGGATCACACGTGCCGAACACTGAAATTTCAAAGCTGTCAAATTCAAGTTTTGACCATATCAATGTGAAGTACTCATTGAGATGAGTCCAACGCAACAAACCGTGTCGAAATCAGAGCTAAAAAGATGTCGTGCAGGCCGATCAAAGTTTGGCCAGAATCAACAAATTTGCTGAGGACGACGAACTAGCAAACCATGCAAGAGAAGTTATCCGGTGCATCGCGGCTCACAATTCTCAACCGATCTGAGCCATCAACTCTATTTTGGCAACAATTACGCCATTAGGAGTCTGATCACAGCGATCCAATAGTCCTTTCCAACTATTTGACGCATTCTTGGTCCATCCGTACAGTCAGAATATGCAATTTTAGCTCGCAAAAAATAAAATAAATATATATATAGTAAATAAATAAATAAAAATACAAATAAATTACAGATTTGATTCCGATATCACTAAGCACCCTACTTTGTCTCGCCTTTATTCTGATTTCACCACAACACCGAACAGGGGCATGGAATCCGTTTCAAATCATTATCGGTCTACTCGGCAATTTTGGCTCAAGTCAATTTTATTCCTTCTGAATAACAAATCTTATTCAAAAGCAATGTGGCAAATATACGTTGGACAAGAAACTCAACTTCACTAAATTGGCAACAAATATATGTTATACAAGAAGCTCAACTTCACTAAATTGGCAACCATTGCCAACAAAGTTCTTAGCAAATCTAACTCCTAAGGAATGCCGACACGCCGCGAAGTTAAGAAAAATCGCCAACACACTGCGAAGCTAAGAAAAAATCACCAACCAAACGATTAGCACAATCACCGACCCAAGTGTAAACGGACACCAATGTTTTGACACTAGTTACTCGGCAGTGCATCAATTTTACTCGACAATATTATTCGGCACCATTATTAATTCAACATTATGTATGATCATTATTCGGCCGTGTATCAACCTTCTTCAGCTAAACAATGTTATTGGTCAACTTTATGCATTGTCAAACTATATGCAGCAACATTGGCCACAGTATTCGGCAACTTTATTCGCCTAACAACCTTATTTGGCAAAACAATTGCCCATTGGGACATCAGTCAATTTTTCGCTTTCCAATTGGGGCACATCAGCTGATCATCATCTCAGCACCTTTGATATGCATGCATACTCAGCCAACTTGGTACAAACATTACAAAGACGTTTACTTGAGTTACAAACTCCCGCTCCTTTTCACACAGCTTGAAGCAAGCGCCCGTTTTGGGGCAATACATTACACACTTGGCAGTCGGCAGTTTTCATATTTTTGCGCGCCGTCATTTTACCAAAGTCGAATCTTCCCTATAACATAGGGCAATGGGAATCTACATTCCTTCCGACTAACACCTGTCATTCGAAAGCTATGGGGCAAGTCTACCTTGAACTAAACGTAAACCGAGCAACTCGGCAATTAAATAGTTGGCCCAATATCTACTTAGCAATTCCATACAAGTGGAGCAATATTATTGGTGATTAACATGTCCACCTTATTCGGTACATGATACATTATTCAAAGTCCTTGCCATATTGGCACTTGGTTGCCACTTAAAATCAGCAAAAGTCTCCGAGTACAGCGCAATCTTCGCACTCGGCACAGAGCGCCGTTAGCAAAGGCCTACACCCATGCCCGGGGGTTAGAATACTGTAGCCTACACCCATGCCCGAGGATTAGAATACCGCGGCCGGCACCCATGTCCGGGGGTTACAATACCATGGCCTACACCCATTCCCGGGGGTTAGAATACTGCCGCCTACACCCATGCTCGGGGGTTAGAATACCGCGGCCTATCATTATGATTTATTTGTATTCCTTTCTGGGTTTTATCTCACCCCCCTCATCCTATGATCGACTTATATACACTTTTACATATATTCAAGACATACGTATATTTATACATACATTCAAGCATACATGCATTCATTCATTCATATATTTTATTTGTTTATCAAATGTATTCTTTGTCAAATGACTTAACATCTATTTGAACAGTATAACTTGGCAATAAAAACTCTCATTCCTTCTACCGAAGACAATGATAGTTTTGGGGCAATTGTGGGAGCCAAAAAAATATAGTTACTAGCTTATTGGGCCTAACCCAAACAAAGTCTACAATGGGTCCAGCCCAAACAAATATCACACCCCCCATCTATATAAAGGGGGGGCATCCCAAGTGAAAAAGAGGTCTGATCTCTCTCTACAGAACACACCCCTTCAAATATATATACTATTTACTTCTTGATTTAAGGACTAACTTCATCATCGGAGTACTCCCGGCCGGCAACCCCGGTTGGATGGCACCGACTATGTTCATCATTGCAAATCTACAGGGGTGAAGCTCTTCTCTTCGTTGGATCTCTATAACATCCATGTGAGAGGATATTTCATGGTCTCACACTTAGTATAAGGTGGCACAATGGTAAAAAATGAACCTCTAAGGTAAGAATGAGACAAGTAGGAAGGTTTTGGGATTATTTCAGGGCTCGACTTTGGATTCCCTCGCTGAGAACTCAAATCACACAATGCAGTTTTCATCATCGAGTCTGCCGGACCAAGCGCGTAAGTCTTACGGGTGGTCAAATATGGGGTGTCTACAGTTGCCCCTCTTTGATAGAGCTCGAAGTCATAAAATGACGTGAGTGAATGTCAAAGCCCAAAGTCATATTTCTAGCCGAGGATACACCCCTGGGTATTTAAACGAGACTTTAGTCTCAGAAATTTCGAACCCTTGTGTTCTAGGCATCGCCATTCGAACTCTAGTTTCCATCGTCTCAGTTAGTCTCCTAGGAACTCACTACAAACACAGTTAGGTGGCTATACCAGACTGCCTGAAGCCGTTCGGGCATGACAAACACCAAAGGAATTGCACCTTTAGAGGATTTAAGGTCTCCTAGACCCAAGGAGTGCACAAGACAGTGCGGGTGAGGTGCACAAAAAGAGTGAGTAACGTGCACAAAACAGTGCAATGCAGGTGCACAAAATAGTGCGAGCTCAAAGTGCACAAAATAGTGCGACACAAAGTGCATAAAACAGTGCGAACTCAAGGTGCGCAAAATAGTGCGATGCAAGATGCACAAAACAGTGCGATACAAGGTGAAGATGTATGAATGCACAAAATAGTGCGATGTAAGGTGCACAAAATAATGCGACACAAGGTGAATGAACAAAACAATGTGATGCAAGCGCACATAACAGTGCGATGCAAGTGCACAAAACAGTGCGATACAAGGTGAATGCACAAAATAGTGCAATCTTAAGGTGCATAAAATAGTGCGATACAAAGTGCAGAAAATAGTGCAAACTCAAGGTGCACAAAACAGTGCGAACTCAAGGTGCACAAAACAGTGCGATGCAGGGTGCACAAGATAGTGCAAACTCAAGGCGCACAAAACAATGCATTGCAAAGTGCACAAGATTGTGCAAACAGAAGGTGCACAAAACAGTGTGATACAAGGTGCAAAAAACAGTGCGATACAAAGTGCAGAAGACATTGCAATGAAAGTGCACAAAACAGTGCAAACTCAAGGTGAATGCACAAAATAGTGCGATGCAAGGTGCACAAAACAGTGCGATACAAGGTGAATAAAACATTGCTATGAAAGTGCACAAAACAATGCAAACTCAAGGTACACAAAACAATGCATTACAAAGTGCACAAAACAGTGCGAACCCAAACTGAAATGCATAAAATAGTGCGATGTAGGTGAAAGATGCATGGTATGTAGAGGGAACTGAGCAGTACATAGAGTAGTGCATCATGTACCTTATGGCATGAGTGTAGGGCAACTTGCCATAACTCATTGAAATGTAACACAAAGGGAGGCAACTCGACAAAACTCTGTTAAGTACAGAACAAAGTCAAGAGTAAGAGCAACCCATCAAGCAATTCAAATCAACCAGAGTGTATAAGTATGCATGCATAATCCAAATCACATGTATTAATTAGAGGGAAAATGGCAATCCCTAGAGAGTTTTGAAATGACCAAAGAAAACTTTCGAAAGCTGAATCATATCAGAATCATCATGGGGGTAAACTACCCTAATCCAGGGCAAAGTGCCTGACAAATGGCTTTGAGTGGATAGGGAGAAAGGTTGGATCCATGCCCCTTATTCAAATGATGACCCGATCAGATGCACTGAAAATTGCTCCTAGTGTCCAGTCATTGGCCATCGGTTGGTTTCATGCCCCTTGTTCGATGGGTGGCCTGATCAGATATACTGAAAATTACCTCTAGTGTCCAGTAAATGGCCACCTTTTCAACATCATGCAGGCACGGGTGATGGGGATCATCAGATCCTGGGATGGTTACCAACCAATCAGACTCATGCTTCTTTCTTGTCCTAGCATGTTGAGAACTTACTCCAGTCTCCTCTAAAGTAGGGATATACATCATGAATGATCATAAATGCGATGCCTCTTGTATGGCCACTCTTAGTTTGTTTATAAATTCCATACATGGACTTGTTTTTGAGTTTGGAGTGAACACTCATGTATGGAATTTAGGCAATGCCACTCTGTTGAACTTTTGAGCGATAGACTCACTAGGGTGACTCGATGAAGAGCTCTTTTGAGCAACAAACACGCTATGGTGACTTGATGAATAGCGTAGACTAAAATAAACACCAGGCACGACACAATAGAACTCACAACTGACCCAAAAGCCAAAAAAAAAAAACCCAAGGATCATTCATAGTGCCCCTAGTATTACTCATGTTCCCTTTAGAACTCAATTTCGTGAAACTCGAGTTTCGATTCCTTTTTTTGCTCAAGATAGAGATTCTACTGATAAGTTCAAGTAGTGAAAATTGCTCCATTTGTTGATTCAAGCTAATTTTTTCTTACCCAACGCAAGTATATGATATGCACAACAATCGGTGTAGCTTATGGATTAATGCGAAGCTGACGACGTGAATTGGGCAAGACGATTGAGTCAAAATGGATGCGATGGATATGGTTGAGACCGAACTTCAGGATGAAGTTGCCTACGTATCCCAAGAATGGGAATCAGGTCAACATAGTTCATGGCTGAGGTTCACTCAGGTATTGACACTCTCCTTTTGCACTCTAACTTTTGCCAAAGTTGCCCCTTGGGTGTTTTCAACCTTGCGAGCTTTATTTGTTTGATTTCTCATTTTTCATGCTCTAACTTTTGCCTAGGTCTCCCTTTCGGGTTTTTGGCCTAACGAGCCTATCAAGGATAGCATTAAAATGTTTGCAGTGAATTTGATCAATAGTCATCATTGCCCAAATACTGAAACTGGCTTCACCTTGATTTGAGCTTGGTTCTCCATTTTCTTATGCATGTCTTCCTCCTTTCTTTTGCTCCGTTTTCAGAGTTGGTTCTTCTCATGGTACTTCCTTGCATTGGCTTTCCCAAATTCAGACAAAAGTTCCCTTCATCATGTTGATTGGATTTTATTCTAATGAATACCCTTGGCTTGGCGGTTGACTTTTTTCTTTTTTTCTTTTCTTTTCCTTTTTTCGTTCTTTTATTTTTCTCTTTTTTCCTTTCTTTTCTTTTTGGTTTCTTTTATCCATTTCTCATCAAAGTAATGAAAACACCAGGGGGAGAAATTCTATGACTATGAGGTCTGAAAGCCGCCTTGTGCTTGCCAAAATGATCGCCTAACGGCAAAGAGAATCCCCAGGACAATGTAGAACACCACGCACAATTCTGAACCTATCTTCGCAAGTTTTGCAAAAAGAATAGTTTAAGTTTCTTGAAACATGAAGGACTTTGCACTGACAAGTTAGAAATCACTCAAACCATCTAGTGGATCCTTCTCATTACTCGAGCTTATTAACACAATCTCATTCAAAAAAATAATTTCGAAGTTTTTCCATTTTCAAAAGGTCACACAAGAGTTACTATAGGCACAATAAAATGATCAGAAATTGGACTCCCGCTTTCTTATTATTTAAACAACAGACCAAAGAATTGAGGCTTCAAGGGAGCGACTCAGCTGACGCAACAACACAAGAAAAGACAACGAAAATAAAACTAATGACTCAACTATTTACAAGACACAACCCAAAAAGAAATCAGCACCTTTGAGACAAAGGGGCTTTCACTCTCCAAGTCCATCTGTAGACTTCAAAAACAACTTCAAGTAGCCCACGAGAGGGTTCAAACTAGCCTTCAATTCAACAATACTAACATCCACACCAAGTAGGATTGATTTCAAACTTTCGAACTGAGTCTCACAGATTAAGCCTCACAATTATCCTAGTTGTCACCACACATCTCCTTGGCCGTGCTGGCTAGGGTCAATGTTGGTTGTTGGCAAACCATGGATGGGATTTATGCTATGTGGTGGCAATCTATTATAGTTAGGGAGAGGTTTATTGATAGCTTTATGATTTTTAGGTGGAGTGATGACCTTATTGTCAATCAAGTCTTGAATTTCATGGCAAAGGCGAAAGTAGCGGTTATAATGACCGTATTGCTGATTGAATGTCAATATTGGGTAGGGTCATGTCTAGGTGGGAGAGGGTTAGGGAGAGGTTGAGGATTGAACATTTTGAGATGACCTTTCTCCATCAATAACTTCAAGGCGAGGGTTAGGCTCATATGGAGATGGGTGAAGGCCCGTTTTTGGGAGGAGGAAGCATCAGACTTAGAAATATTGGCAAGGGGATTGGCAAGTGTTGGCTGGGTATTCATGGGCTTGGGATGGAAATCAAGATGAGTGTTTCTGGTAAAGCATCCCTTTTCATTGTTTACCATCTGATTCAAAATGCTCCCAACCTGAGTGATAAAAGTGTCACCCACAGTCTTTGCAAGGACTGTAAGCACTTGCTGCTTGTTCAACCTTTTGACTTTCAAAGTCTTAATAGCCCACCGAAGATGTGCATAGGGATCAATACTTGTCCCGACCTTATTCTTGCCACTTACTTCAACTTGGCCAAGGAGTCGGACGGCTATATCTGGGCAAGGCTTGTTTGCTTTTGATTGGCCCATTCCACCTTTAGCTTGTCCCAAGATTGGAGAATCCTTTGATGGGGTTGAAACCCCAAAGGTTAAATCTGCCACCGTTGCTTGAACGTCTTTGATTATTCTTAATATCTCAGTAGTAGTGGGTTCATCCATTTGGCACTCTTGATGTGTCTGAACCGGAGTGGGTGTATCCATCATGCACAAATCAGTGCTTTCAACAATGAACACCTTTGGCTTGGGTAGATGGGTTGGGGTGATGTATATGCTGGGGTTGAAGGTAGGTGGTAGTGTATGGATGAGGTTAAGGTGAGGAGGAGGTACTTGGTCAAGGGTAGGAAGTGGGTTGGTGGTAACATTGGGTTCTTGAGGTGGAGCTATTGTCTGGTTGTCGAGAAGATTCTGAACCTAATGACAAAGGCGGTAGCAACGATCGATGCCATGACCACGCTGTTGATGGTACACACAATATTTGGTAGGGTTATGTCTAACAGAGAGTGGGTCAGGAAAATGTTGGGGATAAAGCAGTTTGAGATAACCTCTTTCCATCAGGACTTTTAGTGCGCCAGTTAGGCTCATACAGAGGGGGGTGAAAGTTCTGCCTTGAGCTCGGGTTGGGTTGGCTATTTGTGGGTTGGTACTGGCAAAGGGGTCGGCAGTTTTGGGATCAATGGTGATGGTATTGATTTCAGTGGGTTTGGGAATAGTGCTACTGCTAGCATTGGTACTCCCGAAAAACACCCTCCTTGTTGGTTTGTTTGTTCTTGGAAGGATCCCTTTGTTAAATGCACTCTCAATCTGAATCCCTAATTCATGCAAATTTTTGAAAGTGAATAGTGGAGCGACTATTAACTTTTGTAACATATCAGGCTAAGGTTCTGCACCACTATCCGCACTTGCTCCCTCTCGAAGGTTGATTTGTCATTTGTGCTGTCTTTGCTATCCACCTTGCTACAAATTCTACAAAAGGTTCTTTAGGATTCTGGTGGATTGCTTCAAGCTCTTGGGTGGTCATGTCAATTTGGGAATTGTAAGAATACTGATTGACAAATGCCTCAGCCAACTCTTCCCAGTTCTGCTTCACTTTATCCTCCAACTTGGCGTACCAAGTGGCTACTATACCCGACAGGGTTCTTCCATACAGAGAGAGTTTCTGAGGCTTAGTTAGACCCATCGGTTTCAGAATGTCCAAGAAAAGCCGGATATGTACCATAGGATCTCCAGACTCGTTGAAATGGTCAATGTGTGGCATTTTGAATTTTTCTGGGAGCTTTACGACAGACTCGGTGTACCCATCCTCAATGTTGGGAATAAGGTTAATTCCCTGTGCCTTTTAGAATTGCTTTTCAAGGTTAGTAATTTTTAACAAGGTCGGGTCGAGATCGTTAATATCAAGGAAAAAAAGGTCCTCATTACGCAGCACCAAGGGTCTGAAAACTCGAACTTAAGCCAACCTTTCTCGAGGATCTGGTCCTTGCAAATCTTCAGCTGGCGGAGGTGGGTCAAAGTTCAGCTTGGGATCCAAGGCTAGATCTGTGGTAGATGCCCCAAATAGGCGTTGTATTTCAGTACTGGTTTTATCCTGCATGGCAATTCCCTGGTTTAGGGTCGTTATCGTGGCCATAACTTATTCTGGACTTTGAGCCATCACGGGTCTGGTAATGTTGGCAATCAGGGAAATGGATGGGTGTAAGCTGAGAGCTGTCTAACAAGGATTTCGACCCGGTTATACATGATGTATCTGAACTGGATTAGTCTAGATGGGTTCGACTAGATTGGGCCTTTTAGAATTGGTCTTTTGGCATTGGATGGATCTTTTCTGCGTTGGCCTTTGGGGATCAAATGGACTGGACCTTTGCTGAGTGGATTCTTTTCTGGGATTGAATGGATTGAGATGGGTTATGGCTTTCCAGGTCCGATTGGGTTTGGCCTTTGTTGAGTTGGGTACTGCTCCTTCTTTGGCTCAGACAAACCTAGCATTTTAAACAAATGCCCCATCAGATCAAGATACCGGGTGTGCTGGTCAAAACAAAGCAAGATACAATTTTTGGCCCTGGTTCTGGTTATGCTGAAAATTCACCCATATCAAACACAAACCCTTGGATTTCGACCCAAATTCTGATTTTGATATGACCCTCAAGGTTTGAAAGGAACCTCCTCAACAATAAGACTCTCCAAGGATTACATCACACATTGCCAAAGATTTCACATTTTGCACAAAAGCATTCAAAACACCCCTATGAGAGGTTAGGGACTCCCTTTCCTAGCTTTGTAGTGATCTACGGCTTTACTATTCAAACAAGCGATATCACATCATCCAGCATATGGAAGAGTATCCTGTCCTAATTTGGAACAGTCACTAGAGTTTTACTATATGTAGCTAGGCCAATTGGTTAAACGGGGTACCTCAGCAAGATTACCTAATATACCTTTCACACCTAACGCCGAGAAGTGAAAGGAGGATCAAACGGTACAACGATAATCCAAATCCAAGGGTTGTGTTTCCAACATGGCAAAGTCTATGACCGTTCAGCCTTTTGGCAAGCTTAAGGGCAAGCCTCTAACAAACCGTCCAGGAATAGTAGATGGAAAACACAGTGACTTAAGCGCCCCAATGCAAATGCAATGCAAAGAACATATAAGTGTAGATAAAATTTCACATCATAAAGTTCAAGTCAAGCTCTCGAAATCCCCAGCAGAGTCGCCAAAAACTATAGCGTGCTTTTCGTGCTCCCTTTAGATACGACTAGCCTTACAGTTCGGTCTCCCGTGGTTCTGAATCTGATTTAACAGGTGCAATGTGAAACAGTGAAAACACAAAAAAAGTCCAAATTTGGCAATTCTTTTGGAAAATTGATATTTGAATCAAATGCCAAAAATGGACTGCTTTGCTAGATTACAGAGTCGCCACCTAAATATTTTTGAAAAATTTAGGAAACCCGAGACTCATGGCAAAGGCCACTTATCCGTCATTACCAAAGTGTCTCGGCTCGGGAACTTAGGTATGAGAGGGGAATGTCATGAATTGAGCAACCCACTCGCCCGATAAAAGATCGGCCTCTACTAATCATGATGTGATTCTTATTTACATTATATGCTCTTGTTCCGATTATTAGACTAACATTACTATGTGACGTACATAAGTACAGATTAATTTGCAAAGATTAGAACATTTGATTTTATGTTCGTTTTGAAAATTATTTTTGATACTCGTCACTTGAAAAGGTAAGTTTTTACGTACATTAATCAACTTATCACAATTTAAGCAATTAGCCTTCATCCACCGGCATTCAAACAGGTATATCATTTAAGCAATTAGCCTCATGGAATGCATACTCGACATGGCAACAATCACACGCAATGCAAGATGCTAAAGCAATAAACGCTCACCTAGTACTCCAAGGCAAGCCAAACAAAGCAAAATAATTAGAAAATATGCATGTTCCTAAACGATGCAATGTGACTAATGCAACGCACACATTTTATGCAATTTTATAGGCTCGGCTATAAGCATGGTATATGATCCAATTCAAGGCATGCGATAGATCACATTTTCAAGCAATGAATTCGATTTTGACATTGGTTAGTATGATGAGTCGATCCCAAATGCGTGTGAGATGAGTGTGTGCAAACATGAGAATGCTAAGTAAATATGACGCTCTATGCTACCATCATAAGCAGGTAAATAAAAGGGAGAAATAAATAGGGGTTGGAAGACATACAACATTATTACATATTTGCCCTCGCACAAGAGGGTCTGAATGAATGCCTGAGTGTCCGAATAAACTAACTATTACAAAACCAAATGAATGAATAAACAACTAATTAACTAAGCTATTACAACAAGACTAACAATAAGAAATATGCTAGCTACCTAATTTATTACAATAAGGGTACAAAATAAAAATAACTATCTAAGTTACTCAACAATAAACATTCATAATCATTACAATAATGCTAATTATATTCAATTACAATGATAATGAGAGCATTAATTTACAACATTTGACAGAACTAAAAAGCATAAGGATGGCATGCATGCGACAGTTTTCAGAAGCAACTCTGTCTGCCTTCCTTGGAATTTGACCTATTTCACCTTCAGTCACTGCCCTCTATTTTCTGCAAAACACTCTGTTTACCAAACATTGAGGCCCGGCCAGCCACCCATGAAGCCCGGTTGTGCCCTAATTTTATACAAAGCCCTGTTTTTGTGCTCTGAGGTGAAAACAATGCAGATAGATTTTTCTGAGCTCTGTTTGTCCCTCTTACACTTCTCCGTCATGGAAAGCTGTAGACGTCCCCGAACGCCCCGGGAGGATGAGTCCCGTTCTGTTCATTTGGGGGTTACTACAGTTCGGACTCGACTTGTGTCACGGTTCTAAATCTGAACCAAAGAGTCCAAATCTGGCAAATCGTTTGAGAAAACAGATTTGTTTTGAAAAGTAGTGCCAAACATGGACTGCTTTGCCAGATACAGAGTCGCCACCTAAATATTTTTAAAATGGGGAAATTTAGGAAACCCTGACTCGATGCCGAAGGCCACATGTCCGTCATCACCGGAGTTGTCTCGGCTCGGGAGCTTGGGTACGATCGGGGAAGGTCAGCTATGAGCACCCCCTTTCGCCCGGTCCGAAGACCGGCCTCTACTAACCGTGATATCCGATTTTGAAAACGTTATGTGTTCTTATTCCATTTATTAGCCTAGAATTACTATGTTATGCGCGCAGCAAACAAGTATAGACTAGATTGCCTAATTTGGAAATAAACATTGCATATCCGTTCGGTTTGAAAGTGTTTTGGAATTTGCTACTCGCAAGTAGGCTAAAATGCGGATTTCAACGAGTCTTTCCAACTCAAACAATCCAACCTCCACCCACAGGCATTCAAACAGTTTAACACATAAGCATCTAGCCACATGGTAAACATACTGTCATGGTAGCATTCACACACATGTGACGTGCTAAAGCATTAAAATACTTACATAGTACTCCATGCCAAAATAAAGAACTTGTTAGCAAGCATGCATGATCCAAGTTCATGTTAAGTGCCTAATGCATCGCATACAAAATGTCGCTAAGACAGGCTCGGCTAACCTAGACATGTCATGTGAAAATGCACAATTATCACATATTCAGTTTGGAATTTGAAATAGATATGCAGTTAGCATGATGTACCGAGCCTAATGCATGTAATACAAATGCATGAATGCACGCATGCATAGCATAAGGTATGCTAAATTAAACGTGCCCTAATCTACCATCGTAAGCAGGTAAATAAAAGGGAAGAAAGAAGTGGGGGTTGGAAGACATGCACACACCCACGCACACTTATTACAGATTTGCCCTCACTCGGAGGGACCGAATAAATATTACAAATTAATTAACTACGCAAGCTAATTAATATTACAAATTAATTTAATGAATTAAATAAATTAATTAAAACAGGAAAACGCCTCGGGAAGCGCGCCACCATGCATGGGCTGCCTCTGTTTTCCTTCCTTCACTCCTCTAGAAGCTGTCAAAACCTCAGGGATGCTCTCTTGGACAGAGGGGATCATCACCGGCCAAGTGAAATTTCCACCGGCAGTGTTGTATGATCATCGGCACCAAATGAATCTGTCGGCAGAGAATTTGTTGCCGGCTGGCATCTTACACTGCCGGTCGGCATAGTATTCCTGCAGAACCTGCAACTGACAGCAACAGAGGGCAAGGCAAAGCATGGAAGCACTATTCAAGGCATGTATGCAATAATCATGTCCCTTATCATGTTTGCGACTCAAAGGGACATGTGCCTCGGTTCTCGGACCACCAATCACGCATTTCCATGCATGATGGCCCAAAGAACCAAGTATGCAATTTTGATTTCAAATGTATGCAAACCAATCAAACAAAACTCCCAATCCCTATCACCCAAGTCAAGGGACAAGGAATGCATGCAAGATGTAATGCAACTTAGGCACACAAGCTAAGGATGCAACATGGCATGGCAATGGACTTATGCAACCATGCAAGCATACATATGGCAATGCAAATAGATGGAAAGATGGTCTTATACATGAATTAGGCAGCTCTAATAAGGCCTAAAACAGTGGCCAAAGTGCTAAAAAGTGAGGGCTAAATGGCATGCACACACACATGCACATAAGGACCAACGCTTAAGCACAAATCAAGCAACATTCAAGCACACTTGAAAGGGACAAACATGAACAATTAGCATGCATTATAAGCTCTAAAATCATGTTATGAAATGATGCCAAACCATATTAAACAAGACAAGCAAGTGCATGCAAGCATGGTCCAAGTACTTGAAGCAAAGTCATGAAGCTTTGAAACATGTTTATCACAACAAACATGGCATGCATTAAGCAACCTAAAACAGGTTTTTAGCACATAACATAAGGCCCAAAAGACCACTTAGATGGCATCTAGATGGCTCAAAAAACAAAAGCATGCAAAGGCACCAAAACATGGAGCATTGCTACACAAGCTTCCAAAGCATTAAAGAGGCATGCAAGGCAATCAAACAAGCATGGAAATGGGACTGAAATGGCATATAGAATGATCCCAAATCACCAAAACAATGCAAAGATGGCATGCTACACATGCACATGCTCAAGGCCAACAAGCCCAAATACAAAGGAGCTATATCAAGCATGCCAAAATCAACCCAAATAACCTAGGACAGACCTAGAACATGGCAAAATAAGCACATAATCTTCACAAGACTAAGCCTAAAACATGCTCCAACAAAGGCTAACAACCTAAGACATGTTAAGGCATAAACAAGGCATTACATGGCAACTATGCTAAGCATGCATGGAGTACCAAAACCAACTTGAAATCATGTTATATTATGGATATATAAGCATGAAAAACAACCTAAATATGCTCAACACACACTCAAGCATAGGCTTCCTTAAGAGGCCAAAACATGTCCTTTTCAAGGACAACAAGGAGAGGGGGTGGCCCTCTCCTTCTTGGGACTTTAAGGCATCATCTTCACCACTGAAATCCCTCAAGATTTCAGTGGTGAAGAGACCCCAACACCAAAATCCCGGAGCTAGCACAAAATGGCTCAAAATGAGGCCTTTCAAGGCCTAAGAGGGGTCAACAACCCTCAAACAACAAAACACTCTTAATAAACAATAAAGAGGGCTTAAAAATAGAACTTTTTTATGTTATACAATAAGCACAAAAACAGCTCTAAGATAGGTATAAAATCAAAGCAAAAATGGGGAAAAAGGAGACTAGTTTCTCACCCTTGAAGACCCCTTCACAAATGGTGCTCCAATGGCCTCCTTGAGCTTGAATCCAACACCAAAATTTCAAAACAAACTCTTTAGAACCTCAAGAGCCAAAGGAAGGTGAAACACTAGGTGTTTGTGTGCAATAGTAAGACACAAAACACCTAGTGCACAAATGAGAGGGAAATAGAGATAGAAAATGTATCTCACTCAAACCCTAGAACTCAAACCCTAACAATGGCTGTTCTTGCTCTCAAAATATCCTAAGTCTCTAAGCAAGTCTCTCTTTTTTTGCCTTAGAGAGAGCTTCTCTCTATATTGTCTTGTAAAGCTTACAAGACAAGCTTTACAAGAGGGAGATCCCTCCATACACGTGTATGGAGGGATGCAAAAGTAAGACAGCTGTCTAAAAATATCTGCAAAAGCAGATGAACAGTAATCGGCCGGCCAAAAATGCCATCTTGGCCAAATGGAGTGCCGGTCGGCAACAAATAGTGCTGACCGGCAACAAAGAGTGCCGGCCGGCAAACTATATTGCCGGTGGCCACAAAAACCAGCCGGTGGCCTCTAGCCAGTGCCGGTGATGGGTGGGGATGGTCTACAAGCCCTACCCTGCCTCTCAAAGGCAAGATGCAAGTGTTTGGTTGTGAAACCAGACACTAAACGGTCGAGTTCGGGGATCCTGAGGCAAGGCGTGCGGGCCAAGACCTCCGGGAACTCCAAACGAACACAAACATGGATAATCACCGAGTGTTCAAACGGTGACGTCCAAGTCTTGAGGACGGTCAAAAATGGGGTGTCTACAAAAGCCACAGGAGAATGATGGAGACGTTTCCAAAACCATCAATGAGAAAGTTGTTTGCTTAATGATTTTGGCCACGATTTGGACAAAAATCAATGAAGGCAATGAATCAAAAGCAACCCCTCCCCTTTATCATGGAGTAAGTTCAAAGGGGGAAGTAAAGGCGCTTCAAGGGTCGTCAAAGCACCGTGAATTGACGTGTAAGGACTCTTGACACAATAGACTCGGCATAACGTCCGGCCGGACCCAAGCAATATAACTCATGTTCTTTATGTTGGTTGGTTCATTTTAAGCGAAATTCATTGGTCTTTGCCATTCTTTAATCCATTTGTCCAAGGAGATGATTACATCTACTAAAGATTACGTCCACTAAATGAGAAGCATGTCAAGTGGGAAGTGATTCTCAACTTCAAAGAGAGACCATGCCATTGTTGATGAACGTCCGTAGAGATTAATCCATTAAGCATAGATCTCTAGCTCATGTTTTGAACAACCATCAATCGGTTGAAATAACTCTCAAACGAAAGAAATGAATGGTAAGTTGCTTATTAAAATGAGGCTCTTGACATGGAAATCAATTAAAAAAAAGATAAGAACAACATACAACAAGCTATATATGAGAACTTATGATATAACAAACGAACTAATCAAAGCTTGAACCAATTAAAAATCCTAGGAAAGCCCTAAAACAACCCCTAATAGGTGAAAAATAGTGGCTCAAAGTGCATGAAAAGAGTCCAAAAAGCTAAACAACAAGCAAAGAAAATAAGGCTAGTAAGCAAGAACAAGGAGGGGTGGCTAACCCCTCCACCTTTGAAACCTTAAAGCATGATTTTTAGCCTCTTTTAAACTCTGAAAATCAATTTGGAAAGTAAAGAAAAGGGTGTAAAACAAGGGTTTGAGCTATAGGTGAAGGTGCACGAAAGAGTGTTAACTCTCTCTACCCTTTGGTAGCTATCTAAACCCAAGCTTAGACACTTGACATAGGCTCAAGACAATATAAAAACACAAGAAATAGATAGCAAGAGACAACAAAGAGAGCAAGAGAGGAGGTAGTAAGCTTATACCTCTCAAAGAAGATAAGCTCTTGTTTGTAACACAAACTTGGTTCAAGCACACTCTCAAGCTTGAATTATGATTCACCAAGCTCAACCAAGGTTCTAAGGTTATGATCTAAGGTGGTAGATGATGTATGGATATTGATCAAGAGAGATAGGTTGGTTCAAAGGTGACTTGTATAGGAAGATGGAACTCTCTCTTGTGTGTATAGGTTCTTTAGAAAATGTTTTTATAGAATTTGAGCAAAACAAGTCGAAAATATCTTTAAAAAATAGACAGTCGGCGGGCTCTCGCCCAGAACAGTGTGTATCACCATCGAGGCATGGCCGGGTCCAAATAGCCATGGCTGGCTCCCAATGGGGCACAATTGGGCCCTAATGTGCTGTCCTACTCCCCTGTTTCAAACTTAGTATAAGGTGGCACAATGGTCAAAAATGAACCTCTAAGGTAAGAATGAGACAAGTAGGAAGGTTTTGGGATTATTTCAGGGCTCGACTTTGGATTCCCTCGCCGAGAACTCGAATCACACAAGGCAATTTTCATCATCGAGTGCGCTGGACCAAGCGCCTAAGTCTTATGAGTGGTCAAAAATGGGGTGTCTACAATGGGTCGACCAGTGGGGTAGGGGAGTGTCCTATTTACACAAAAAAAAATGTAAAAATACATCTTCTCTGCCTGTTGGTTTGAAATGGTCAAATGTTATTTGTGGAGAAATATAACATAAGGTGATGCTTTGGCAGAGTGGTTAAGGTTTAGGATGTGGAGTCTTAGGTTGGGGGTCCAAACCCCTTCACCAGCGTTCTTGTTTTTTTTTTTTGGGTAAAAATATGTCAGCGCCACATCATCAGCAAGAACCAATCCAGTCATGCCACGTCAGCAAGACCACCACATCAGTGTCGCAGTCAACATTTGACAGCATATTTGGCATATGGATTAAATATTCCTTGACTTAACAGAATATTCCCTGCTTTAACATAATATTCGTGTCTCTAACGGAATATTCTCCTGGAAAGGTAATTTGTGACTATTTTTGAGACTGGAAGACTTATTTCTAATTAAAACACTTGGCCAAAATAGGTCTAGGATTGGAAATAAAGCTCAAATTCTATTTTCTTACTGGAAAATGTTTAGGACCCCCACAAAGGAGGACCCCCATGACCCCAATTAATGTATTAACCATTGATGTGGTTGAATTTTTTTTGGGAGTTGTGTCTGACAGTGACATGAATGGTTCAGATCATTTTGGGGGTTGTGGGGGTTGTGTTTTGTGGAGGTATCTATCATTACTATTTCTTACTGAGGATTCTATGAGAAACACCTTCTTGATTTCATTATCAGGTGATCAACAGAAAGCGCCCAAGTCTTAAGGTCGGTCAAAATGGGGTGTCTACAGCTATACATCGGCGGAATGGGGCTCTAATGTGTATCTTGTTCCCATCAAGCTTAGGCGACCTGGGCTTGACTTGGTTTGAGAGGTTACCAGAAGGTAGCATTGCTTCATGGGCATAACTGGCAGAGGAGTTTGTCACCAGGTTCAAGACAATTAGCAAAACTCCGATTGAGATAGACCAGCTGCTTGCCATTAATATGGGCGGGAAAGAAACATCGAAGGCTTACAACAACAGGTATTGGGAGACCTTTAACCAGATAGGCGATTCCCCCACCAACCTAGCTATCACACAGTATAAGCGGGCTTTGCCGGTGGGCCATAAATTGAGGGATTCAATAACAATGACGCCATCCCTCACAATGGAAGCCTTGATGGAGAGAGTGTTCCAACACATTAGGGTAGACGAAGATGGCACTCACGCCAAGGCAAAATCTGGCACAACAGCAATGTTCAGATAGAAAGCCTGGGGAAAACGTTAACATGGTTGGCCAGGATAACTGACTGAACAAAAACAGTCGAGGTGGACGACCAAATGGCAAGAACTCCCAGACAAGGAGATTGAGAGTTCACATTGCCATCACCACGGTGTTCAAAAAGCCTATCTACTGGTATAACAACCCTCATCTTATCTTAGTCATATTCGTGAGCATTTATATGATTTTTCCTTTTTAGGTTTGTACATGCAGGCTTAGACTTGTTTTGCCTAGGTAAAGGTCCTTGCCTGGTCTTGATGCTATCAGGTTTTGCCTAAGTGTTATATGCATGCTTTGTTCCTTGCTTGGTGTGTTAAGCCTAGGTCATTTCAAGCCTAAGTCATCTCAAGCCTAGGTCATCCCAAGCCTAGGTCATCTATCCTTGCTGTCTCAAGCCTAGGTCACACCTTTGAACCTCTTACACCTAGGCCGTTGAGCGCCAACACCTAGGACCATCTTGGAACCACATTGGTTGACCTCCCCCGTCACCTATGCATATTGGCTGAGGTGTGCATCATCTAGGCCGAGGTGTGCATCACCTAGGCTGAGAAATGTATAATCTAGGCCAAGATGCTATCATCTAGGCATCCAACATCTTTGATCCTTGAACCTAGCAACCTTTTATTCCGGGACTGGTATGACCTAGGCCGAGGTGTGGCACATCTAGGCCAAGGTGTGGCACACCTAGGTCAAGTGTTATCCTTCCTAGCCGAGATCATTGAGACCTTACTTGCCGAAGCCTATGTCTTGATCCGGGATCAATGTCTTGATCCGGGATCAATGTCTTGATCCGGGATCATTGCCTTGTCAGAACGCCCTTGTCACCTCACTTGTTGCACACACTTTGTCATACTCTTGTCTTGTCATTCTGGCACCTTTTTGAGGAGATCCAACCAGATGTTGCCACGTGTCCCAGTAGTGGTTTAACCCAGCTAGCAGCGGGGAACCCATATCATTTGCTAAATCTTCGCCTTAGAATAGAGAGAAGCTCTAGGAAGAAGAAGAAGGAGTTCTCAGAGATAGAACTAGATGTCCAAGCTTGATCCTTAGAGTTTGAACCGTTTGATCCGTGTTTTGAGGTTAGATTCTTGATCTACTCTTGTTGTTCTTTATGTTGATCTGATCACATTGCATGATCTAGCATGATTCATGAGACATGCATTGATTTAAAGTTTTGTTTTAGAAAGAGAAAATGATGTTCTTGTGTTCTTGAAGAAAAGCCTTGTTTTGATCCAAAAGTTTGCAACAAGTTCCATGTTTTTGTGTTAATTTTCATGGAATCTTCAAGTATGGGTACCCAGGTCCATGTTTTTGAACTCATATCATGAAATCTCAGATTTTGAATAAAGAAGTTATGATTTTAGCATTCATGTTCTTCATGTTCTTCAAGAGGAAACCCAGATTTCCAGACGTCATTTCCCTAAGTGTGGTCACTGAGACCACTCTTGCTTAAATCTCACACCTAAGCCAAGCATTGTATCTCACATTGGCATACCTTGCATGATCACTTGCACCTTAGCCTATCTTGCATGCACACCTAGGCCAACCACCACACACCTAGGCCGACCATGGTACACTCTTGCCGGCACCTTGTAACATCTCGGCAGGCAGCCGCACACCTAGGCCTAGGAGACCACACCTCGGCCAAGATTCCCTGAGTTCACCCAGCTAGGCCATTTTGGCCTAGATCATCTCTGTGCATCCATTCCGAGACATGGTTGGTACCCAACATGTTTTCCCTAGAAGAAAAACAGTGTTTTGACTCCCAGCATGTTTTCCCTAGAAGAAAAATAGTGTTTTGACTCCTAGTACATGTTTTGCTTTGTCTTGACTTGGTTTTGGAAAGAAATGGCAGGATCATTTTCATTCATGTAAAGCTTGTTTTAAGAATGCTTTGCACAACCATCTTTGAGCATTCCTTCTTGTCTTCTTGAAATGCATTCAGTAGACTTTGCTATATGATTGTAGGTCTTGGATTCTTGCCTTAATCCCTACATCTGAAGAACTTTAGTGAGTGGTATTTTTAATAAAGCTATGTTATAATGTTTTGATAAAGCTTTGCTTTGTTTCGTTTTGGAAAAGTATTTGATCAAGTATGAATGATTATCCATTAGCTTTTGTATCAAGTATTACCTTTGTTTTGATGACATTCTTGGAAAGTCCTTAGTGCTAGGGGACTATAATGCAACTAGTACCCGTGTTTGAGATATCTCCCTTGTCACTAACGGT
Organism: Camellia sinensis; assembly: GCF_055761805.1. Taxonomy (NCBI): domain Eukaryota; kingdom Viridiplantae; phylum Streptophyta; class Magnoliopsida; order Ericales; family Theaceae; genus Camellia; species Camellia sinensis. The sequence continues at coordinate 118,988,353 of NC_138971.1, read as the reverse complement.
TTTCCGGGTGGATTTCTCTAATCGATTCCGGGTCGATTATTCCCTTGTTTTGTCAGGAATGTCATCCCTTGTATTATGTTGATGCTAGTACGCATCCCTTGAAGCTTTGAAAGACTGGATAGATGAACTTGGTTCATCCCTTGATTTTGTACAGGCTATTATATGTGTTGTTTGATAAAGATCTCGAATATCATTCATTCAAACCTTTATTACTTATATCATTCACTGAGTATCCAATCTCACCCTCTCCTTTATATATATGTAAGTGATGAGCAAGAAGGCGGTGTTGCGTAGATGTTATTTGCAAGTTGTTTTGGATTCCTGTTTTGCTAGCATTTTGAAGACTATGCTTCTTAGCTTTGTAGTTCATGTCTTTTGTATATGTCGGCTCGAGAAGCCTTTGATAAAGATGTATCATGTACTTTAGTTTATTTGTATCCATGATATAACACCATGTTAAGATGTATGACATTTCATTTGATCTATGCACAACTCTTATGGACTACCTAGATTTAAATTTGTTTCCGCACATGTAAGCCCCATATGTATACTCTGATTGTGTGAATCTTTGTAAGTTGGCCTTTGGTAATCTCGGATTACTGGCCATCATGGCACCATTCTACAAGGGGCGGAATGGGGCTGTGACAACTAGATTCTTAGTGAGATACGTGACGAACCCTTCGTCCGGCTGCCAACGAAGTTGGGAGAGGCACAAAGGGGCTATGACGATAGGTATCGATGCACATTCTATGATGAAGTGGGGCACTGAACTGAAAATTGTACACCACTAAGGTAGCATTTGGAAGAGTTAGTGGCCGCGGGCCACTTAGACCAATATATTAAAGGGGGAGCTCAGCTAGCAGCCCCAGACTGCAATGGGCTAGATGGGATGCCAATCGAAGGACCTTCCCAACGCGTGATCAATGTCATTCATGGGATCATTGAGCCTGAAAGAGTCTATGAGCTAAGAGGAATGATTAAGAAGGCGGACCGTATAAGGGAGGTACCGAGTGTACAACCAACCGTGAAGAAAGGGAAGACAAAAGTGAAAAACGTCATCACTTTTTCGGACGGGGAGTTAGCAAGGTTGCAAAGCCCTCACAATGACGCACTAGTGGCGACTCTACTCATCAAAAATTTCAACATCAAGCGAATCTTGATAGACCAAGGGAGCTCATGCGAGATAATATACTATGAGACTTTGAAGCAACTCAAATTGGAGGACAAAGATTTAGCTCTCGCGACATCGCCCTTGGTCGATTTCAACTCTATGCCAGAATGGCCAGTTGGCAAGGTAATTTTTCCGGTGAAAGCTGGGACAATGATAAAGCAAGTGGAATTCTGGGTACTGAAAGTACCTTCCACTTACAACATAATTTTGGGAAGAGCATGGTTTCATGCCATGCAAACAGTAGCATCAATCTACCATCAGGTGATGCGATTTCCAAACGAAGTTGGAATGGTTGAAGAAATCTTGGGAGACCAAATCATGTCCAAGCAATGCTTCGTGATAGTGAACGTCAGCCGAGCTGCCAAAGGGTTCCACTACAAAAATTTCAGTTTTTCGCGACGGCACTCCTAATGCCGTGTCAAAAAAATTTTAGCGACAAAAAATGACTTTTAGCGATGGCAAAGGGGGGTCACAACAGAGGGTGTTGCTAAAACGTTTTAGTTTTTGCGACGACAAATGTTGGCTTTTGCGACGACATTTTATTATCACCTATAATATGTAAAATTGAGACCTTTTGCGACGACAATGTTGTACCGTCGCTAAAAATTTTATTTGAGTCGGCAAAAAAATGCTGTTGCGGTTTTTTTTTTTTTTTTGCAACGACATGACCTTCGTTAGCAAAACTCTTTTGCAATGGCATTGCTTATGTCGTCAAAAAAAAAAAAAATTTAGCTCTAATGTTTTTTGCGACAATGTGGTGCTGTCGCCAAAAAAAAAAAAAAACTACAATAAAATTATTAAAAATATTCAAATTACCTACATTAAATGAAAAAAAATTGAAAAAAAAAACCAATAATTGCATAATAATATAAAAATTCTTGTATAGAAATAACAATTTCTCCATAATAAAAAAAAATCTTGCATTCATAACTAGACATCAGCAAAATTACCCAATCACATAATGTTGCATAATACATATATAATGTTGTTCACAATTCAAAATAACATAAACCAAAAACAAAAATTTTCCTCATCATTCTCCATGGGTAACAAAAACAAAAGTTAGTCGTTCTTCTAAGGCATATATTCCACAAGAAGCAAACTCATACTCGGGACATATCTGAAAATAAAAAAAAAAAATTAATGACAATATAATTATTTTTTAATATGATAATTACAAAAAAACATAAAAATTTAACTACTACACAATTACAAAGACAATTAAGTAAATAATTTTGCCTAGACCGAAATCCGGCTCTAACTCCCAAACCGGGAACCCAATTCGAGTCATGTCTTCTCCCACAAGTCTCTCATGCCTAGGCAGTCGTGTGTGCCAAGTTTCATGCCAATCTGACACCGTTTGGTGATTTTGGGGCGTCAACACCTCGAATTCTAAGTTTCTTAAGGAACTAATTTGCCTAGACCGAAATCCGCCTCTAACTCTCAAATCGGGAACCCGGTTCGAGTCCCATCTTCTCCCACAAGTCTCTCATGCCTAGGCGGTCGTGTGTGCCAAGTTTCATGCTAATCCAACAATGTTTGGTGATTTTGGGGCATCAACACCTCGAATTCTAAGTTTCTTAAGGAACTAATTTGCCTAGACCGAAATCTGGCTCTAACTCCCAAACCGGGAACCCAATTCCCATCTCGTCTTCTCTCAAAAGTCTCTTGTGCCTAGGCAATCATGTGTGCCAAGTTTCGTGCTAATCCAACGCCATTTGGTATTTTGGGGCATCAACACCTCGAATTCTAAGTTTTATAAGGAACTAGTTTGGCTAGACCAAAATCCGGCTCTAACTCCCAAACCTGGAACCCGATTCGAGTCCCGTTTTCTCCCATAAGTCTCTCGTTCTTAGACAGTTGTGTGTGCCAAGTTTCGTGCTATTCTGATGCCGTTTGGTGATTTTGGGGCGTCAACACCTCGAATTCTAAATTTCTTAAGGAACTAGTTTGCCTAGACCGAAATCTGACTTTTAACTCCTAGATTGGGAACCTGATTGAAGTCCCGTCTTCTCCCACAAGTCTTTCATGCTAGGCGGTCGTGTGTGCTAAGTTTCATGCTAATCCGACATCGTTTGGTCATTTTGGGGCGTCAACACCTCGAATTCTAAGTTTCTTAAGGAACTAGTTTGCCTAGAACGAAATCCGGCTCTAACTCCCAAATCGAGAACTCGATTCGAGTCTTGTCTTCTCCCACAAGTCTCTCGTGCCTAGGTGGTCCTGTATGTTTCATGCTAATCCGATGCTGTTTAGTGATTTTAGGGCGTCAACACCTCGAATTCTAAGTTTCTTGAAGAACTAGTTTGCCTAGACCGAAATCCGTCTCTACCTCCCAAATCGGGAACCCATTGTGGAAATAGCAATGAACATTATTTCTCACAAATTGAATGGTATTAGCTGTTTCTCAAAAGAAGGACCTTAAGAGAAATGAATATAAAAATAAAAAGGAAATTTGGACAAAATACAAACACGATTCACTAGATACAGAAACATACAATCCATGTTTGAAATATAGTGTTTCATGTAATGACCCCAATCTACTGGGTCTCAAAGGGCTAGCCAAAGATGTCATTGTGTTCATTGCTCCCACTCAACGCACACTAGCGCCAGTCGGGCTGTTACACTTTGACGACATTGACTGGCTTATCTAAGACAAAATTGAGTGTATATCATAGATTTTGAGGCCTCAAAGAACAGAAGGGAAAAAGCTGACATCATGACATTTTACGTGACAGAATATCTTCACAACGAAAATCAATCAATCTATATAGGTCCAGTCTTTGACTTAAGAGGAAAAAACAAATGAACTCGCAGTCTAAATTCATTGACTCACTCTTCTCATGTGCATCACCAGAAGAATAGTTGTCAAGAGAGCAGTCTGTTACGCGTGAATCAAATTGTTCCCGTAATAGGTCATATGGTACTTGAAAAGCAGATGGAGGTGATCCACTAGCCTGCAAAGTCCAAAAAAAAAAAAAAATTCAAAAGCATGTATACGTCTACTTAAAGTGTTTTCCAGTAACCTTACAATTCAGAGAAAGCAACTCTTTTAAACTCTAATTTAACTTCCACACCAATTACATCTAGATTAACAACAGCCTAAATCAAGGCATACTCCAACGAGAAAAGAAAATCAGGAAAATGTATCAATTAAGTGTTAAAATATGAATCTGTGATAATGAAGAAAAAGAAAAAGATCATATACTTACCTAAATTATTTCATGAAAAAAACTTGAATCCATCATAATGAAGAAAAATCAGGGAATTTAGAAGATCATAAACTTGCTTTAATGATTTCAAGACTGCGACGTAGATGATACCTAATCATTAGTAGGCGAATATTGGGCCCACGGATCACCTGCTTTGACCAGCAACTGGATAGCTACATCCCAGTCAACATCTTTCTAAAAATGTGCAAGCTTTGAGTACACTTCAGAGGTAATCTCTGGAGAAGCTTTTGGAACATCTGGCTTTCCATATATATACCTGAAATATCAAAAAGAAACTAGAGTCTTTATACGCCATATAAGTTGGTTTTCATTGAAGCATAGACATGACAATACATTCACAAGTACCCAAATGTATGTTAAAAGTTATCCAACATATACAGGTGGGCCTTCTTCAAATATTTATAACAATCTATATGTAGGCAATCCCAAGTTAACTTGTTTCATGCAGTTACAAAGGTGTTTATTAACAGTAATTGCAATTGTTGTAGAGCATTCAGATAGATACTGCCTCATTTAATTCTTTCTAGTTGGTAAACTTCCTGTGTCTACAAGATTTCTTGTCAATTGTTCTTCATGTGAATAGGAAAGTAGCCCACAACATGGCCCGTTGATCATCTATCCAAAATTTGAGAGAAATGTAAATCTATTACTATCAACAAAGAAAAGAATGGCAACCTTTACATAAAAGGAGGTAAGAGGTACGCCTGCTCCTCTTGCAATGATGCCAAAAAGAAGTATACAACTTATGTTTGATAGAGACACACCTTGGACTCTTAGATCACCAAGAGCAGGCAGTAAGTCTTAGTAAAATGCCATAAAAATGTCTACTCGCAGAACAGAAGGTAAATCACCAGTTCATACAGTCTAAACCAATAAGAGGTGTACCCTTGATTGATAAAAGGTATACTACCCAAGCAACATTTTCAAAATTAAATACCATTCAGATTCCTATAATCTGGTCCTGCAAGCAACATACCTTTAGATGGTGCAATATGTCAACCAAATGGTGCGGCACTTCCTACAAAAGAAGATACGAACATTATGAACATAACAGTTGCACCAACTAAACAAAATTTATAGACAAGTTCTAGCCTTCGAATGTAGACCAAACAAGCCAACATAGGCAACAGCTAAGAAGCGTGGACACTTCTAAGAAGGTTGCATGTCATGTCAAACACCATATCACACATCCTAATAGGTCCAATATTGTCTAAAAATTTCGAGACTCTAACACGCTTCAAACACTTGAAAAACAAGTATTTATCGTCTAGAAACATATGAAACACATTAGAAGTTTGAATAAAAATAAAATTTTAAAAAAATATTGTAAATTTATATATATTCTACTCCTTTACTTTAAAAGTTAATGTTATATTTCATTTTGTTATTATCTTTGAATTCAATATTCAATACATGATATATAATACATAATAATTATATAGACGTACATATTTGCGTGTATCTCCCACGCATTGTGCTTTACTTTTCTTAAAAAATCTTTATTGTCGTGTATGTATCGTGTTACATGTCCATGTCCGTGCTTCTTACGGTATAAGAAATATACATTTTTAGTTGGGATAAAGCTATAAACATGGTTAGTGCGTGTGTGTGTGTGTGCGTGCGTGAGAGAGAGAGAGAGAGAGAATTAATTACGAGAGAGCAGAGTTTTCAACTGATCTATTTGTTTTGATGCAAGGAACACACCTAGAACATTGAAAGCTTTAATGTACTTGAGCATATGATCCCCATAACTATAAAAGAAGACTAGGAAAGAATGTTTAGCAGATAATTAATCCTTACAACCAGTCATAGTGCTCAACTGCTCTGTTAGTAGACAATGTATTTTATTTTCTTCTCTTCATATGACTAGACACGGGAGGAAGAATTAAAGCCATAAACTATTGAGCAAAGAACTCAAAAATTGACTCCTTGCTCTTGTTCAACGAAGACTTTTTAATTATGACCCCATTATAGAAACCATTTTTGAGAAAGGGTAATGAACAAATGAACTCTATGGAGTCTTATCACTGCCATGGCCAAGATTAAAAGTTAGTCACTTAATGAATATTTTGATTTCTGAACAATGGAAGGAATTTAATGGTTTACAAACAAAGAACCTAAGGGGCACCAAACTACAAATCTTTCATGTCTTTCATGGTTTCACCAACCTCTCTCATTATTCACAACAATTTCTCAGTTACCAACTCCACTCACATCAATTCTAGGCAAGTGTGTTTCTTGCTTTCCATATGACACAAATCTCCAACCATACGTGGAACTAACCATCCTCACCACATGGTAGTTCTTTACCTACATCCTAATTATGGGATGAGAATCATATGTTTTTGCTTGGGATATCCAAAAGAAATTGTAATTGGACCTTGCGCAGATCACCTAGTAGAACTATGATTTGTTTTATACACTAGTGTATCATCTTGTTTCCTAATCCTCGTACACTAAGCTATCTTTTTCTGATAGATCTTCTAGTTGGACAGAAACTTGTAAACCCATTAATTGGGGTGTTGCCACAATAGTGACCGATGGACAGACGATCATGCTAAAAAAAAGGATTCAATTCAAAGCATAAGCACACACACACACAAGGTACGAGAAAGAAATAATCACTTACAAAAAATTAGATTGACGCTTTCAAACTTTCACATAAATAATTTTATAAAATTAAGCAATAACAACCAGATGACCATGATACATAATATATAATACAAGACATGTGATTTATCTACATTCGCTCTCTCTAGGGTTTTGCTCAAATTCAAGCACATTCTGAGAAATGCATTCCAGAAAACAAGGTTCCATGATTTCAACCCATACCCATAACAAGATACTATGCAAACAACTACCAAGCCAGCTTAATCTTATCCATATTATTCTAGAATATAAGAACACATCTGCAAGCTCTAAAGACTATTACGAATAAATGTTCTTGCTCTCTCCCATAGTTCTAGTCTAGTTACGAGGCTTCAAATTATTTTGAAACAAGAAAACAAACAGAAAATAACACCACAAGTCTACAGCATTTAACCCTATTTTCTGACATAACTTTTGAAGTAAAGAAAGCTTCGATTGAAAATAGAAAACTCACCCCTTTTGACAAATAGATTTTTCTTTGCCATCTCTGTGTGCAAAACAGACTTTTATTTTTCATCAAACACCATCTCCTAAACCACAAAACCAAACCCAATAATAATTTAGTACAACATAGATTGATTAATCAAAACAAATAATATAGGCAAAGATTGTGAAGATAAGAACCTGAAGGGCATCTTTGGCAACAATGGCAAAATGAGGAGTAGAGAAGAGAGAAAAACCCATAGGATGTTCACCTTTGAAGTTAACCTGCGAAACCTCGTAACCAAGTAACCATCTCTTTCACATCCTTGGGGAGGCCTGATATGAAGATCTTCCAAACCTAGAAACCAAACACAATGATGAATCTAATGGATCTACTAATGATTTGAAAATGAATCGATCGAATTGATGAGATGAAATTGAAAATGTACCTCGTCGTCGGAGAGGCGATTAGGGTTTTCCATGGGCATGGAATGGTTGTGAGGAGGAGGAGCAACTATGAGAGCAGAAGGAGGTGGAGGAATAGTCACCGGCGGCCACTGCAGGTGGTAGGGATGGATTCCGGTACCAGCCATCAAAACGATTGCGAAACCCTAGAGAGAGTGAATGTAGATGGCTAACGATGCGGAAAGAGAGCATGCCAAGTTTTGTGCCAAGTTTCGTGCTAATCGCCACCATTGCATACTGCTAGATGCTGTCTCACACTGCTTTCTGCCGTCGCTCGACGCCGTCGATTCAATACTCTCCGTTGTCTACCGCTGCTCACAGTTGATCGAGAGAGAGAGAGAGAGAGAGAGAGAGAGAGAGAGAGAGAAAGAGTCATAAAAAGAGATGGGGATTTTTGATAGGGTTTTTGGTTCAAAAGATTAGGGATTTTTGAGATTGGAGATTTTTGGTTGAAGGTCGGAAAATGGAGCGCGAAGGGAAAAAAAAAAAAGCAAAGCGCTTAGATTGGGTTTTTTTTTTTTTTTAATTTACAATGCCAAGTTTCACCCTTACAAATGAAAATTTAAACAATAAAATGACGTCGTTTAACTAATTTTTTATTTGTTTCTATTTTTTTAATTTTTCGTTTGTGACGGCACCTATTACCATCGCAAAAAACTCTCTTATTTGCGACTGTAGTTCATTCCATCGCAAAAAATAGCTTTATCTTGTGACAGCAGGGGTTGCTATTGCAAAAAACTCGCATTATTTGCGACTGCAGTTGTTGTCGTCGCAAAAAACTTGCTTTTTTGTGACAGGAAGTGGTGCCGTCACTTAAACCCGATTTATTTGCGACGGCAAGTGGTACCGCTGCAAAGACTCACTTTTTGTGACAGTAAGTGGTGTCGTCGCAAATGCTTCCGTGTTATATGCCCCATTTTCTTGTAATGTTCGTGCAGATGGTAGAGGAACCAGAGAGCAATGAACTGTTCGTAGATGTCGCCAAGGTAGTCGAACAAAAGGCAGTCGAAGATCTGGTAGAGGTAAGACTAGATGAGAAAGTCCCTGAGAAGTTCTTTTTGCTTGGCTCATCTCTGTCCAAAACTAAAAGGATAGAGATCATGTAATTTTTGATATCTAACATCGAAGTGTTCGCCTGGACGCCTTACGACATGCCCAGCATTGATCCAAACTTCATCTGCCATCAACTTAATGACAATCCAACCGCCAAACCAATTATACAGGAAACTCGCCGCTTGGCACTTCACCACGCCGAGATAGTAGCTGAGGAAGTGGGGAACCTGCTCGAAGTAGGGGCAATCAGATAGGTTCACTATCACAAGTGGATCTCGAAGACCGTGGTAGTGCCAAAAAAGAACGGCAAGTGGCGCGTTTGTGTGGACTACAAAGCGGTCAATAAAGCATGTCCAAATGACAGTTTTCCTTTACCTCAGATAGACCAATTGGTGGACCTAATTGCAGGTCACAACCGACTTAGCTTTCTTGATGTGTATCATGGATACCATTAGGTCGCTATGTATGAACCGGACCAAGAAGGCACACCCTTCATAACACCTAGGGGATTGTATTGCTACAAGGTCATGCTATTTGGCCTAAAAAATTCAGGGGCAACATTCCAGCGGATGGTCACGAAAATGTTCGAACCATTGTTAGGTAGAACAATGGAAGCTTACGTTAAGAGCAAGAGTGAAGGAGTCCATCTCAAGGACCTAGCTGAGATGTTTCAAATTTTAAAGACCCACAAGCTGCAGTTGAACGCATCCAAATGTGCGTTTGGTGTGGGGTCAGGCAAATTTCTTGGCTTTCTAGTAACCCACCGGGGTATAGAAACCGATCCCTCTCAGATCAAAGCCATTCAAGATCTGGAGAGGCCCAACACAGTCAAGGAAGCTTTAGAGAGCTTAAAAGAATATATGACCTCTCCACCACTATTGGCAACCCTAGTGCCAGGAGAGGAACTTTTCCTTTACTTAGCAATCTCTCAGCACGCAGTTAGCGCAGTATTGGTGCGCGCCGAGGGAATACAACACTTGCCCATCTTTTATGTGAGCAAGACATTACAGGGTGTCGAAATTAGTTACTTACCGCTAGAGAAGTTGGCTTTATCCTTGATGATGACTGCAAGAAAATTGGTGCACTAGTTCCATGTGCACATTGTGATCATACTAACAGCATTCCCCTTAAAGGCCTTGTTTGAGAGGGCGGATTTTTCGGGGCGAATATTAAAGTAGGCCATGGAGTCAATACAGTTCGACGTTAAGTTTCAGTAGAAAACAACAATAAAGGCCTAAGCTTTGGCAGACTTCGTGGCCGAGTTTGCCCCAGGAAGTCATTATGTTTGCCGGTTGACTTGCCGAGGCAACCGAGCAAAGGGAGGAAAGTGCCACAGGAATTGTGCAGCCCCCATAGCAAGTCGCTCAACTATGCAGTGAACCATTTAGCCTTACAATAGGGGGGGAAGGGGCAAGCCGCACTACTACAAGCAAGGATGCATTTGAAAACAAAGTGCTGGGATAGCCAGGCAGTGATGATCAAATCCTAACGATGGACGGAAACTTAGAAAAAGGCGTCGTCAACATCCCTGATCCCAAAGCATCCTCATATCCCCCTACTTACTGGAAGTTATTCGTAGGAGAGATGTGGAAACTCTTTGTGGATGGAGCGTCCAATAGGCACAGGCTGGACTTGGGATAGTCCTCATCTCACCAGACGGCTTTGACCATTGAACAAACTATCAACCTTGGTGTCCCAACATACAATAATGAGGCAGAGTATGAAGCATTGTTAGCCGATTTGAAGTCAGCCTACCGAATGACAATAGAGCAAATCGGCTGAAAAGAAAATAGCAAGGTAGATGAACTGGCCGATTTTGCATCAATGGTGGACACGTCTATCCTACACCCATTGTTAGTGGACTTCTTGCCAAGACCAAGCATAGAGGAGCCCGAAGCGACCGAGGTATGCTGTGCCAAACTAGGTCCCTCTTGGATGGACCCTATCGTGGTGTTTTAAAGGATGTCATTTTGCCAGAGGACAAAAAGGAGGCTAACAAGATTAGGGCGCAGTCACAGCGATTTTGGCTCTCCCTATCACTAGCATTGTACAAAAAGTCCTTCACAGGACTGTGTGTCCATCCGAGCATGGTCGAAGCATTCTTGTTTGAAATTCGCGAGGGCATTTCCGGAAGGCACCAAGGGGGGAGATCTCTAGCATACCGAGCCATCTCACAAGGGTATTGGTGGCCATACATGCAAGCAGACATAGAGAAGTACGTCAAGAAGTGCGAGAAATGCCAGAAGTTCGCACATCAAATCCATCAACTGGCTAGAAAGCTCCTACCTTTGACCAGCTCTTGGCCTTTTGCAATGTGGGGCTTAGACATAGTAGGACCACTCCCAATTGCGCCAGGCAACAGAAAGTTTTTTATTACGGCGACAGACTACTTCACAAAATGGGTAGAGGCAAAGGCGCTCGCATCCATCAAAGAAAAAGACGTCAAGAAGTTTGTGTGGCAGAACATCATAACCTGGTTTGGAATTCCTAAGGCCTTGATATCTGACAACGATACCCAGTTTGATGGATGAATCTTGAGGGGTTTGTGCGAAGAGCACAAGATAGAATTCTACAACTCCACGCCGGTGTACCCTCAAGCTAATGGCCAGGCTAAAGCCTCTAACAAAGTAGTTTTAGATGGTCTGAAGAAGAGGCTGGAAAAAGTGAAAGGACAATAGGCTGAAGAACTTCCCTACGTCTTATGGGCTTATCAAACTACACCTAGGTGGTCGACTGGTGAAATGCCTTTTTCCTTGGCCTATGGCATGGAAGTAATAATCCCTTTGGAAATCAACCTCCCTACTATTAGAAGCGAAAATTTCGATCCAGATTGAAATGGAGAGGCCATAGCCTTGGAACTGGATCTTGTTGAAGAAAGACGAGAAAGGGCCTTGGTCCACATCGCTTCCTATCAATAGGAGCTGTCTAGAAAATACAACAAGGTGGTGCATCCAAGGCAATTCAAGATTGGAGACTGGGTGTTACGCAAAGTAATGGGAATCACTTTGGTGCCTGGGGATGGCAAATTGGGACCCAACTGGGAGGGGCCATACAAAGTTTTGGGTTTCCTAAGAAAATAAGCCTACCACCTCGAAGACATGGATGATCGAGCTATCCAAAGGTTGTGGAACACGACCAATCTCAAAATATTTTATTTTTAGCTTCTACTCTTGTAATTTTCTTTAACATTTAATAAAACAAGTATACATTTTTTTCGATACAATTTTTGTTAGTACTTGTATTTATTCTCTTTGTAAAGCACAATTTTTTTGCACTCTTTGCCCGTGATGAGTATTTTGGCCAATGAAGGTTTACAGGTTTAACCAAAAAAAATTTTGGACTCTTTGCCCAACTGGGGGCAAAGTAGATTGGCAGGTTTGACCAACAACTTTTTGGATTCTTTACCCGAGATAAGTATCTAAGCTAAAGGAGATTGGCAGGTTTGACCAACAAATTTTTGTACTCTTTAGCCGAGATGAGTATTTAGGCTAAAGAAGGTTGGTAGGTTTGACCAACAAATTTTTTGCACTCTTTAGACGAGATGAGTATCTAGGCTAAAGAAGGTTGGCAGGTTTGACCAACAATTTTTTGTACTCTTTAGCTAAGATGAGTATCTAGGCTAAAGGAGGTTGGCAGATTTGACCAACAAATTTTTTACACTCTTTAGTCAAGATGAGTATCTAGGTTAAAGGAGGTTGGCAGGTTTGACCAATAAACTTTTTGCACTCTTTAACCGAGATGAGTATAGGCTAAACGAGGTTGGCTGGTTTGACCAACAAATTTTTGCACTCTTTAGTCGAGATGAGTATCTAGGCTAAAGTAGGTTGGCAGGTTTGGCCAACAAATTTTTTGCACTCTTTAGCTGAGATGAGTATCTAGGCTAAAGGAGGTTGACAGGTTTGACCAACAACTTTTTGTACCCTTTGACCGAGATGTTTATGTTGGCCAAAGGAGGTTGGCAGGTTTGACCAACACAGCTCTTTGCACTCTTTAGCCCAGATAAGGATCTAGGCTAAAGGAGGATGGCAGGTTTGACCAACACAACTTTTTGTACCTTGGACTGATATGATTATCTCAGCCAAAGGCATTGGTAGGATGCGCCAACACAACTTTTAGGCACTTTAGGACTGAGATATTGATCTCAGCCAAGACCGAGGAAGGTCGAGTTTGTTAGTTCGGCTATACATACAGTGAAAATGATGCAAGTCATTTCAGAAGAAACACAGTAACCGAACAGAAAGATCAAAATTTTTCGTTCACTGGATGATAATTATACAATATGGGGCATATAACTTAGTTACATAGCAACGAAAAGACACAAAAGCAATCACCCAAAAATCAGAGCCGTGTCCAAGTCAGGCAAACAGATCTTCTAGCTCAGTGTCAGTACAATCATCGACTTCACCACCTGCCAGGTCAATTCCAGTGCCACCCTCTAGAGTTAGGTTGGTGATGCCTTCTTTGACTACCAAACTTGGTTCGGTCTGGTCAGGCTCTTCCGACCGAATAGGAAGATCAACTGGAGTATTGTTGGAAGCTGGGCCATCCTTCTCCACCACTAAGAATTTATATTGAACGGCATTTGCGTTGTCCGTCATATAGCTCGATATGTAATAGCGAGGGGGATTGAGGAACACAGCATAATCTTATGCCTGGCCGACCTCAATCGCCGCCACCTTCTAGCCGCACTTGAAAAAGATATCCTTGGCCACCTCACACTGCTGGATATAGGTGCCCTCACCTTCTTTGAAACCTCGATCCTCGACGTCCTTAATGTTTTTTCGCAGCTCTTGGATCTCGGCGTTCTTTTTCTACTCAATCTTGGCTAGTTCGTGCAAGTAGCGATCTTTTTTCTTGGCTAGGGCTTTCTATTTATCAACCTCTACCACACTGACCAGCTCAGTAGCCTTTGTTTGTCAGCAGCTAGCTCGACCAGCTGTGCCTTGGCCTCCTTCAGCTCGGCTGCCTTGGTGTCTGCATCAGCTATTGCCCCATGCGCTGTCTTCTGCAATTCAAGCACACGTTTGTGGACAACATGGATTTTTTGCACGGCCTGCGATTCGAGTTAAAGTTGTTAGTGTCACCGAGTAGATAGTTTGCTCAAAAACATGAAAGTAAGCAGATGAATGACTTACAAGAACCATCGACTTGGTGGCGGACTGAATCGCCTTTAGCTCGGTCAGGTATTCGTGCTTTTCTATGTCGGCTGGAAGGCACAGGCTTTTGGATAAGCTAAAGGCCAGCTAGTGGTCCTTTTCAGCGGCCATTGAATCGGTTGTGGTCACAGCATGACCTTTGAAGGTCATGGTTGGTGCCCACATCGGTGAAAAAGAGGAACCAACACGGCCGAAGCGGTGCCCCCCTTGAGTAGGCTGGGTTGCTGGCAGCTCAAACTCAAGCAGTTTGGCCTCTTTCTCATCTACCAGCCGCTGCGGTTGGGTAGCCGAAGTGCGTGGCCTCTTACTGGGCCGAGATGAGGTAGCCTTGGTAGATGAGGGGGTAGCTCAGTCTGGACTTCGACATTTGAAGCAGAAGCTTGCTCGGTGATAAGGGCACGAACAACTCACCTTTTAGCCATCTCTTGCTCTTCATTGAGGGGAATAAGTTTGATCTAGAGGAGGTTGGGATCAAGTTTAGGTGAAGACTCAAGCAGGTAGTCTGTAACTCTGCTTTTCCTCTTGCCGCTGTAGCGGTAGGTCAGTTCTAACCCTAATAGCTCGGTCCAGTTACGGTGACGGTACCGTAGGATAGCTCGTAGTGCGGCTTGGTTGGCATAGGCATAGTCCACTTTCAATCGATTCAGATCTGCAAAAAATACAAAGTGTTAGCACGGCTACAAAATGGTATACATTTTTAGGTTAACCGAGCAATTCTCACCAGGGTTAGGAATTTTTATTTTGGTAGGTTTGAGCAGTAGCTCACCTGATAGATAATAATCCCAATCATGCTGCATAGGTGGAATTAAGGGGCAATTAAGAGGGTAACTTGAGTGCAAATTGGGCCGAGCTAAGTAAGGTCGTCTTCCTCTGTTGGGCCGCACATTGGGCCGAGCTATGCCATCTAATAGCTTGGTCTCAGGTTAGTGATTGTCATGGCGGTCAGTGGGATTGGGCTTAGCTATCCGTATACGGCCAGTAAACAGACCAAAGTACATAGAGGGAGCCGAGCTAGGAGTGGCTCGGCAGGATAACTCGTTGCGGTTAGGGATTGCGCAGCTCGGTTGGGCCTAACTATCCGTATATAACCAGTAAACAGACCAGAGTACATAGAGGGAGCTAAACTAGGAGTGGCTCGGCATGATAACTCATGGCAGTCAGGGATTGCGTAGCTCGATTAAAGGCATGGCTGCACAGGGTAGCTCTGTTGAGCACAGTTAGCCGAGTAGAGAGTTTAAACCATCTCACCTGGTTGGTGGTGAAAAGGGTGCTCTAATGATGAACATTATCCTTACTAGTGTGATTCCTAGGAGGACTCTACTAAGCAGAGTTAGAGTCCTACTAAGATTGTGCCAGGCAGATTCTATAAAAGCTCATGATAGGACCTATGCACAGGTATTGCAATTCTTACTCTCAAAATACACAGAGCTTTTATATCTATTGTCTATTTTGCTGACTTAGGCATCAGAGAAGTTTCCGGCACACACCCGCCGGCTAGCTCACGTTTGTGTTTTCAGGTGGCAAAGCAACGACATTTGGAGGAGTGCAAACTTAATCAACATGATTATATGAGGAGATTATTCTGTGCTCGTACAATAAATATCCCATGATTTTATAAATCTTGAAATTTGCATAAATAAAATTCAAATTGAGTATATTTATTACTGTCATTTTTTTGCTTAAATTTCACTCCCATCATTCTTATTGCAATTTTTTTGAATGTTATTGTTAAGTTGAAATATAATATAACTTTATTTATATTTTTTTGAGAAAATTTTGACTATGTTTGGTAAGGCTTTTGAAAATGAATGTTATGTTTGGTAAGAGTTTTCAAATCATGATTCCAAATCAATTTCAAAACACATTTTGAAAACATGTTTGGTAAAGTAGAAAAAATTTGAATTTTGGGTCTACTAGGTCGTTTGCCCGAACGTTCCCCCAGATGTCCGACCGGTAGTTGTAGACACCCCATTTTTTACTGACCTTAAGACTCAGATGTCATCGATTGAGCGCTCGGTGATCGCGCATGTTTGTGCTCGTTTCGAGTTTCCAGAGTTTTCGGCTGAGTGCCATGCCTCCGGGCCTCTGAACTCTTTGTGTTTTGGCTCGGTTTGTGGACTAAGCCTTGTTGACCTTGCCTGGAGAGAGAGAGAGGTCTGTAGACTATTTCTTTGGTCATAGACCACATTTCTCTCTTGGAGACTAGTTTCCAGTTTCTGGAGCCTTTGGTTGCGTGCCTTGTCTCGGGACCGCTTACCCTTCTCCTTTTGGCCTGGTTTTCGAACCACACCTTTTTTCCTTGGTCTAGAGGGACACCGAGTTTCTGGAGAGCACAGATTTTATCCTCCATACACGTGTATGGAGGGATATAACCAAGCTTCTAGCTTCTCCAAGAAGCTTGAAGCTTGGAGTTCTATAAGAGGGAGGCTCTCTCTCCCTTTTCCAGGTTCAGAAAAAATTGATTAGAGAGATACATATATCCCCCTCTCTATATTCCTCTCTCTCTTTCTCTCTCTCTCTCTCTCTCTCTCTCTATATATATATATATATATGTATATTGGTGCCTTAAAGAGTGTTGTTTCTTCACCTTTGCACTACAACTCCTAGCCACACACCATCATCTCTAAGCTGAGATCCTTGGAGGTGGTATTTGGGTCATAAAAGCTGGTTTTGGGCTGAGGAAGGTGCTGTTGTTGCAGTGCTTCAAGGGTAACCCTTTTTTCCCCTTTTTTTAAGCTTTGTTTTGGTTGCTCTTTTAGCCATCTTTGCATGCTTTGTTTGACTTAGTTTTCAACTGTAAAAAGCTTTATTTTCCAGTGTTTGAAATGCTTGTTTAAGGCCTCTTTAGTGTTAGGGTTGGTCCACCCCCTTTTTCTGCCTTATTTTGCTTTGTTTTGAGCCATCTCTTTAAGCCTTTGAGATCATCTTGTCTTGGCCTTTTAACCACATAAATCCAGTGGATTTTCAGTGGTAGAAATGTGGTTTTGAGGCCTGAAATGAGAGGGGGTGGTCCCTTCTCCTCTTGTCTTGTTTGTATGCATAGAGGGCCTATCAAATGAGCATTTTTTTACACTTCTTTGTGGCTTTATTTCAGCTTGTTTTCATGACTTTTTGAACCAGATATGACTCTATTTTTGGCTGGTTTGATTGTCTCTTGAGTGCTTCATACACTTGTAGTGAAATTTTACGTTGCTAGCCTAACATGCTCTATACTTTGGACCATCATTCTAGCCTATTTTGACTACACTCCAGGATGATTTTGTCAATATTGTGCAATGTTGGCTTCTCGGCCATCGTGCATGGCGATGCTCGGTTGGTGGCCCGAGAGTCGAGAACCGCACTCCCTTGAGCTTAAGAAATGATAGGGAGGGTGGTCATGCACACATATCTTGCAAATACACTGCTATGCCCCTTCTTGTTCTCTGTTGCAGCAAAATGGAGCTTAGCAAGATTTTCTGGTCGGCAGACCAAAAAAAGTGGCTGGCCGACCACTTTTTATGGTCTGCAGCAAGTTTGGGTGGTCGGCAGGTGGTCTACACCACCAAAAAGTGGTCGGCCATGCTCCTGGAAGTCTCCATGATGGGGTAGAAGCTATCTAGAGGCTCTTGCAGTGTTCTGAAATCAAATGCAAACAGAGGCAAGTTGGGGCATATCGATGGATTTTCGAGTGAAGCAATCGAGCATGCATCCATTATCGTTCAAGGCAGAGCTGAGGCAGCCTACTGCATATAGTTTACATGTTTAGTTAGTTGCTAACTTAGTTAATTTGTTAATTAATTAAAGTTGTGTAATAATTAGTTGTAGCTAGTTATTCAATTTGTTGTGTAATAATTAGTTTAATTAGATTAGTTAGGTAGATTAGCTTAGATTTAGCTAGTTAGCTTATCATTCGGACCCTCCGTCGAGAGGGCACAACTGTTGTAATAAGTGTGCGTGTGTGTGATGCATGTCTTCCAACCCCCATTTCTTTCACCCTTTTATTTACCAGCTTACGATGGTTAGTTTTAGGGCATGTTTCAATTAGCATCCTTATGCTCGCATGTTTGCATCATTCATCTGTCTTGCATGCGCTGGGCACGGCGCGTCATACTAACTGCATTGTATTTCAAACACCAATTTGAATACATGTTATCTAGCCGCATTCACATGACATCTTAGAATAGCCGAGCCTATCTTAGTCGCATTTTTGCATGTGTTGCATTAGGCATTCTTAACATAGCTAGGATCATGCATTGATTATTAACTAGCTTCTCTTTTAGCTCGGAGTACTATGTAAGTGTTTATGCTTTAGCATCCTTGCATGCGTGTAAGTGTTGCGATGCTTAGCATGCTGCCATGAGGCTATGTGCTTAACTGCTATAACTGCTTGAATGCCTGTGGGTGAAGGCTTGATTGCCTGGATTGGAACAACTCGATGATTGTGAGTTTTAAGCCCACTTGAAGTGGCAAAATCATGTTTTCTTAAGCCCACTTGAGGATGGCAAATCCGCGTCTTAGCCTACTTGCGAGTAGCAACTTCAAACCATTTTCGAAAAACAAACATGAGTTGTTTTGTTCCAATCCGTGCGATTAAGTCTATACTTGTATGCTGCGCGCATCACATAGTAAGCTAGCTAATAAACCAGAATAAGAACGCATGTGTTTTCAAAAACAACATATCCTACTAGTAGAGACCGATCTTTGATCGGGCGAGCGGGGGTGCTCATTTCATGACCTTCCCCCCTGGTACCCAAGTTCCCGAGCCGAGGCAACTTTGGTGATGACAGACACGTGGCCTTCGACACGAGTCAGGGTTTCCTAAATTTCTCAAAATAAAATATTTAGGTGGCGACTCTGAAATCTGGCAAAGCAGTCCATGTTTGGCGCTTCTTGATAAAAATCAGTTTTCCAAAACGATTTGTCGGATTTGGACTCTTTGGTAATTTATCAGTCTCACATTGCACTTTGTGAGATTAGATCCAAAACTGTGACATGAGTCCGAACTGTAGTAGCTAAGAACTACGATCTACGCCCTCGTGCGCGGAACGGAGTTCTGGGGCGGTCTACAGTTTCTGGCGACTCTACTGGGGATTTAGAGAACTTGACTCGAACTCATGATATGTTGTTTTGTCTACACTTATGTGTTTCTTTGCATTGTGTGTGCATTGGTGCGCTTAAAGTCACAGTGTTTGCCATTTGCTATTCCTGAACGGTTTGTCGGAGGCTTGCTTTGAAAAGCGTGCCATAAGGTTGACCGGTGGCGGGCTCTGCCACGATGGGAGTACAAACCTCGGTTGTTACTGAGGCACCCTTTTTGACCATTCGACCTAGTGCATATCGAAATCCATAGTGACCATTCCAAACTAGGACAGGTTGCTTACCCAATTGTAGGTTGTTTGAAACCGTTGTGTGTGTAGTGAAACCCTAGCTCTTGACAAAATAGGACAGGGAAACCCTACCCCTCCATAGGGGTGTTTTGGCTCTCACTTGCTTGCTATGTGCTTTTAGAGTGTGTCTCTACAGGAATGCATGTATCAGTTTGCAAGTCTGGGTATCAGGCCGGAGGCATCAGTATTTGGGGGAATCAGTTTTACCTGAGGGTATCAGATTTCAGGCAGTGATTTGGGAAGAGTGATCAGTGTTGAGAACAGTGTATCCAGCTTACAAATGTCAACTGTGTGTTCTCTTGCCAACTGTGTGTTGTCTTTATTTTAAGCCGTTATGCTGTCCGTTTTTTCTGGTTTCTTGTTTCCTTATTATGCTTTATTTATCTTTTAGCAAGGTAGTTTAGCACAATTGCTTCCGACCAGACAGATATTCCCCAAGCACTTTGGATCAGAGGTCGAAGACTTCATCGATCGAGGATCTGATAGACGGACAACTAGCGTTTCTTTTATTACCCCCGGTTACTAGGCAGAGGTCAGTTAGGCAAAGTTCATCAGTAGAGCGGTTACCAGATCAGCGGTCCTTATCCATCCCACCAGTGAGTAGTCGGGCTGAGGTTTCCGTTTCTACCGCAGAAAGAGATATACCTATTGTTCAGTTAGATCAGCACATTATGGTAACTATGGAGGAGATGATACGTCAGCTCCAAGAGACTATGCAAGCCATGCAGTGGGATGCTGCCCGCCAAGTAGAGGCTGCCATATGTCAGGCAGAGATTGTGGCTCAACAGGCAGAGTTGATTGCCAGACTTCAACAGCAACAAAAACAGCAACCACAGCAAGCCAGAGCTTCTGCTTCGCATCCACCCCCACCCCCACCTAGAGTTCCAATACTCGGGGATACCGCAAACGTCCAGGATGATATGGATGCTCCAACAGGGCAAGTCCCGCCACCAGTTCTACCGCAGATTTCGAAGACACCGGCCTTCTCAACGGATAGACCTTCTGAATCTGAGATGGACCAAACCGCCTTGAAGGTCAGTAAGATAGAGGATAGATACACCGATTCCGCGGTGACTTTGCCAGACCGGTTTAAGATGCCACACATAGACTGTTTTAACGGTTCTGGGGACCCCATGGTTCATCTGAGGCTGTTCTCGGATATTTTGTGCCTGATGGGCTTGACGAGACTCCAAAAATTATCACTCTTCAGCCGAACCCTGTCGGGTGTTGCCGCCATCTGGTATGCAAAATTGAAAGATTCTGTCAAGAAAAGCTGGGAGGAGATGGCTGAGGCCTTTGTAGCTCAATACTCCTACAACACGCAGATCGAGATCACAACTCGTGATCTCGAGACAACGAGGCAAGAGCCAAAAGAGGGCTTCTTCGACTTTGTAACCCGTTGGAGGGCCAAACTTTCTATGATTGCCACCAGGCCAGTCGAGAAAGATCAGATACGGATGATTGTGAGAAATCTCCAACCCAAACTGATGCAAAAGATGATCGTCTTACCCCTTCCCACCTTTACAGATCTACACGAGATTGGGATACACATTGTGGACGCCATGAAATAGGGTCTAATTGACCACGAAAGAGAGCAGCCCAAGAGGGAATTTTCCCGCAGTACGAATGCAGGCACGAGTAATGCTGCAGCTGCCAGAACTTCAGATGTGGGCATGGTCGCCACCACCCCTTCAATAACATTTACAGCCACACCATTCACTGGTGCGTCCGAACGTACCTCACAAACAGCTAAATATCCACCCCGAGGCCAGAGAACCTTCACCCCACTATACATTCCCCTATCCAAAGCTCTGGGAGTTCTGATCAGGAAAGGGCATTTGAAGCCCGTAGAGTCGCGGCCATTACCAGACAAACTTCTTGCTTCCCATAATCCAGCCAAATATTGTGCCTTTCACCAATAGCATGGTCACGACACCGACTAGTGCTTCAGACTGCGTCACGAGATCCAAGATCTCGTTGACAATAGGGTGATCGCACCTCCAAAAAAACCAAATGTCACAACCATTCCACTCCCACCACATAACCAAGCTCCGCCTTCTAAATGCATTAACTTGATCCAAACCTCAGCCATTCCGTATGACCCAAGCATATACATCACACCCTAACACCTACCCAAGCCGGAGGTGTTCATTCCAGACAGCACGGATTTGTGCATGTTGAGCATCTCCCAAACCCAACCTGAACCGGTGGTCGTGACTATCAAAGACAGAATTGGGGTGACTATCAAAGACAGAATTCGGGTGACTATCAAAGACAGAATTGGGTCGACTTCGGAGGCAGAGGGGAATGATGATTCAGAGCCTGAGGGGTCTGCGAGTTTTGCATATAACGCGAGTGGTTACATGACATCAACGGATCAAGTTAAGCCAAGGTTAAAGTTGTCGGTTGGAGCAAAGATCTGTATGGTTCAAGAGGATGGACCTAATCAGGGTTTAGATGACCTAACAGAGCTGGAAGAGGGCATTGCAGATATGTAGTTCTTTGAAGAGCAAGACTCAGTGGATGTAAACTTCAACTGGTTTGACTTAGATGAATCAGCAGAAAATACTGGGTGGCTCATTGACCAGCCGGATGTTGTTGAAGAACCTCAGCCAGAACAGGAGCAATCAGAAGCTGGGATATCAGTAGTGGCCGGAATGGCCGGGAATCAGAAGGGATCGCCGGAGAGCACCGGTGTTAAGAATTTTTCTCGGGATCTAGGCAGTTTGAGTACAGAAGAGACTGAACAGCAGGCTGCATTGAAACAGTTTGAGCGGGAAAAGATCGAAGATCTTCAGAGGGCTAGAAAGGCCAAAGCCCCTGCGGGGACGGAATGTGTTGTGCGCACCGAATGTGCTGTGAGCACAAGAACAGTTGCAACGGAACCAGACAGCTGTCTGTCGGTTGCTGATAGTATATAGTGGGAAGACGATGACTTACGTCTTGCCCACACCGACGAAGATTAGGGGCGGAACCAACCGGATGATACCTGGTACATGGAGGAGGTTGACCACATGACTAGAAGTGGGCGGTATTTCAAGCCCCCACACTTGGATCAACTAGAGGCGTCCGGAAAGGACAAATAAGCGGAGAAGCAGAAAGAAAAAGTGCTCGATGAAGAGGCTGTACTGAAACAGCTTAAGAAAATCTAAGCAGACACCTCCATTTGGGGACTACTGATGGGCTCAAGAGTTCACAGACAAGCTGTCCTTTCTGCAATGGACAAGGACAAACTTTCAATCGACACCACGCCCGAACAGTTGGTAGGGTTGGTTTTTCAGGGAGGAGCTTCCCTGGCGTTGACCTTCACTGACAAGGAACTACCACCTGAGGGCTCAAATCATAACAAACGACTATATATCTCTGTCAAGTGTAGAGAGAAATGTGTGTCGGTGTTCCTTGTTGACACAGGATCTGCTATCAATGTGTATCCGTCGATAACGGCATATGCTATCGAGTTGAAACCCGTGGATTTTGTGCCTACTGCCCAGGTGATACGGGTGTATGACAATACCAGCCGAGAGGTGATGAGGACTATACAGATTCGGACTCAAGTTGGTTCGGGGCAATGTGACATTGAATTTCATGTCTTGGACGTTCGCGCAACCTTCAATTTACTCCTAGGGTGGCCATGGCTGCACTAGGTGAAGGCCGTCTCTTCCACCCTCCACCAGATGCTTAAATACCCCTACGAGAAGGGGGTGGCCATCATTTTTGGGAATTCTTCAATCCATCCACCGCCAGAGGTTTCTACGCCAATTCTGGAGATTGAGCATGGCACGGAGGATGTGTTTTTGTCAGGTTTCACCCTAGCCGAGGCCCGGGTTATATAGAACATTCTAGCTATTGATGATGGGCTATACGTCAGTGCACAATCAGTCTACCTTAAGAACAAGCTTCAGCACATGCCCGGGATGGGCTAAGGGCGAAGTGGCCGGAAAGGCATTACAACATCGGCCGAAGTGCCGCATAACCCACATACCTTTGGTTTAGGTTATCTGCCTACCAAGGAGGACTGGGTGAGGAAAGGAAAAGAGATGGCCGGAAGGGCCAGAGCAAAGCAAGCTGGGAAGCCTTATGAGTTGGTGCACTGTCCTATCCAGGGGACCTTAACGGACGCTTTGTCCGGGAGGGAAAGGACTTCCCATTCTGCGGTTTCTCGGAGCCATGGCTAAATGCAGAGGGACAACGCCTGCCGGGATTTGAGATTTTCTTTGACTTGCAATTGTCCGGGGATGATGTTGCCGAAGAGCAGACAGACCCACCAATTGAGGATAAGCAGTGCAAGGAGGAGGATTCCGAGAGCACAGAGATTGAAATGGGGGTAGCACTTGCTTGTCTACACTCAGATCCTCAGATCGTACAGAAATACTTGGGGGATAACTTCTCAGTGTCCATGATTGGGAATGAAGCGACTGTGGGCCCATCTTAAGAAATTCTGGATGCATCCATCGCACCTTCCCTCGTCTGGCAATATGAGGAGGGCTTTTTATCGAACAACACCAGGTCAGGTAGTGAGCCGGAATCTGATTCCACCGAGTCTGTGGAGTCGGAATCAGGCTCCAGCTCGTCTGAGTCTGAGTCCGGTATTCTTGGGGGTGATAACCCAGATGCCACTGTCCTGTCCAGGTCGTCTTTTTCTTTTTCCTTTGAGTCTGTTGTAACAGAGGAATCAGGTGGACTGGATGTTATTAATGAGAATAGTGTATCCAGCTTACAAATGCCAGCTATCTGTTGTCATGCCAACTGTGTGTTGTCTTTATTTTAAGTCGTTATGCTGTCCATTTTTCTGGTTGCTTGTTTCCTTATTATGCTTTATTTATCTTTTTGCAAGGTAGTTTAGCACAATTGCTTCCGACCAGGCAGATATTCCCCAAGCACTTTGGATCAGAGGTCGAAGACTTCATCGACCCGAGGATCTGATAGACGGACAACCAGTGTTCCTTTCATTACCCCCGGTAACTAGGCAGAGGTCAGTTAGGCGTAGTTCATCAGTACAGCGGTTACCAGATCAGTGGTCCTTATCCATCCCACCAGTGAGTAGCCGGGCTGAGGTTTCCGTTTCTACCGCAGAAGGAGATATACCTATTGTTCAGTTAGATCAGCACCTTATGGAAACTATGGAGGAGATGATGCGTCAGCTCCAAGAGACTATGCAAGCCATGCAACGGGATGCTGCTTGCCAGGAAGAGGCTGCCACACGTCAGGTAGAGATTGTGGCTCAACAGGCAGAGTTGATTGTCAGACTTCAGCAACAACAACAACCGCAACCACAGCAAGCAGGAGCATCTACTTCGCATCCACCCCCACCCCCACCTAGAGTTCTAATACTCAGGGATGCCGTAAACGTCGGGGACGATACGGACGCTCCAACAGGGCATGTCCCGCCACCAATTCTACCGCAGATTTCGAAGACACCGACCTTCTCAACGAATACACCTTTTGAATCTGAGATGGACCCAACCGCCCTGAAGGTCAATAAGCTTGAAAAGCTATTCAAGGGGGCTCAAGGTGTGAATTCCATTCCGGACATAGAGGATGGACACACCGATTCTGCAGTGACTTTGCCGGACTGGTTTAAGATGCCACACATAGACCGCTTTGACGGTTCTGGGGACCCCATGGTTCATCTGAGGCTGTTCTCGGATATTTTGCACCCGATGGGCTTGACGAGACTCCAGAAATTATCACTCTTCGACCGGACCCTGTCGGGTGTTGTCGCCATCTGGTACGCAAAATTAGAAGATTCTGTCAAGAGAAGCTGGGAGGAGATGGCTGAGGCCTTTGTAGCTCAATACTCCTACAACATGCAGATCGAGATCACAACTCATGATCTCGAGACAACGAGGCAAGAGCCAAAAGAGGGCTTCTCCAACTTTGTAACCCGTTAGAGGGCCAAAGCTTCTGTGATGGCCACCAGGCCGGTCGAGAAAGATCAGATACGGATGATTGTGCGCAATCTCCAACCCAAACTGATGCAAAAGATGATCGTCTTACCCCTTTCCACCTTTGCGGATCTACACGAGATTGGGGTACACATTGTGGACGCCATGAAACAGGGTCTGATTGACCACGAAAGAGAGCAGTCCAAGAGGGAATTTTCCCGCAGTACGAAT
The DNA here is from genome assembly GCF_055761805.1 of Camellia sinensis. NCBI lineage: Eukaryota > Viridiplantae > Streptophyta > Magnoliopsida > Ericales > Theaceae > Camellia > Camellia sinensis. The sequence continues at coordinate 118,962,724 of NC_138971.1, read as the reverse complement.
GCAGGCACGAGTAATGCTGCAGCTGCCAGAACTTCAGATGTGGGCATGGTCGCCACCACCCCTTCAAAAACATTTACAGCCACACCATTCACCGGTGCGTCCGAACGTAGCTCACAAACAGCTAAATATCCACCCCGAGGCCAGAGAACCTTCACCCCACTATACATGCCTTATCCAAAGCTCTGGGGGTTCTAATCAGGAAAGGGCATTTGAAGACCCTAGAGTCGCGGCCATTACCAGACAAACTTCTTGCTTCCCATAATCCAGCCAAATACTGTGCCTTTCACCAACAGCATGGTCACGACACAGACCAGTGCTTCACACTGCGTCACGAGATCCCGGATCTCGTTGACAATAGGGTGATCGCACCTCTAGAAAAACCCAATGTCACAACCATTCCACTCCCACCACATAACCAAGCTCCACCTCCTAAACGCATTAACATGATCCAAACCTCGGCCATTCCATATGACCCAAGCATATACATCACACCCTCCCACCTACCCAAGCCGTAGGTGTTCATTCCAGATAGCACAGATTTGTGCATGTTGAGCATCTCCCAAACCCAACCTAAACCGGTGGTGGTGACTATCGAAGATAGAATTGGGACGACTTCGGAGGTAGAAGGGAATGATGATTTAAAGCCTGAGGGGTCTGCGAGTTTTGTATATAACCCGAGTGGTTACATCACATCATCGGATCAAGTTAAGCCAAGGATAGAGTTGCCAGTTCGGACAGAGATCAGCATGGTTCGGGAGGATGGACCTAATCAGGGTTTAGATGACCTAACAAAGCTGGAAGACGTCATTGCAGATCTGCTGTTCTTTGAAGAGCAAGACTCATGGGATGTAAACTTTAACTGGTCTGACTTAGATGGATCAGCAGAGAATACTGGGTGGCTTAGTGACCAGCCAGATGTTGTTGAAGAACCTCAGTCAGAACAGGGGCAATCAGAAGCTCGGATATCAACAGTGGCCGGAATGGCTGGGAATCAGAAAGGATCGTCGAAGAGTACCAGTGTTAAGAATTTTGCTCGGGATCCGGGCAGTTTGAGTATAGAAGAGACTGAACAGCAGGCTACATTGAAGCAGTTTGAGCGGGAAAAATCGAAGATCTTGAAAGGGCTAGAAAGGCTAAAGCCCCTGCGGGGACGGAAGGTGCTATGCGCACCGAATGTGCTATGAGCACAAGAACAGTTCCAACGGAACCGGACAGCTGTCTGTCGGTTGCTGACAGTATGTGGTGGGAAGACGATGACTTGTGTCTTGCCCTCACCGACGAAGATTGGGGGCGGAACCAACCGGATGATACCTGGTACGTAGAGGAGGTTGACCACATGACTAGAAGTGGGCGGTGTTTCAAGCCCCAACACTTGGATCAACTAGAGGCATCCGGAAAGGACAAAGAAGCGGAGAAGCAGAAAGAAAAACTGCTCGAGAAAGAGGCTGTTCTGAAACAGCTTAAGAAAATCCAAGCAGACATCTCCATCTGGGGACTACTGATGGGCTCAAGAGTTCACAGACAAGTTGTCCTTTCTACAATGGACAAAGCCAAACTTTCAATCGATACCACGCCCGAACAGTTGGTAGGGTTGGTTTTTCTGAGAGGAGCTTCCCCGATGTTGACCTTAACTGACAGCGATCTGTCGCCTGAGGGCTCAAATCATAACAAACCACTCTATATCTCTGTCAAGTGTAGAGAGAAATGGGTGCCGGTGGTCCTTGTTGACACAGGATCTGCTATCAACGTGTGTTCATCGAGAACGACATATGTTATCGGCTTGAATTTATGCCTACTGCCCAGGTGATACGGGCATATGACAATACCAGCCGAGAGGTGATGGGGACTGTACAGATTCAGACTCAGGTTGGTTCGGGCAATGGGACATTGAATTTCATGTCTTGGATGTTCCCCCAACCTTCAATCTACTACTGGGGCAGTCGTGGCTGCACTAGGTGAAGGCTGTCTCTTCCACCCTCCACCAGATGCTTAAATACCCCCATGGGAAGGGGGTGGCCATCATTTTTGAGAATTCTTCAATCCATCCGCCGCCAGAGGTTTCTACGCCAGTTCTGGAGATTGAGCATGGCACAGAGGATGTGTTTTTGTCAGGGTTCACCCTAGCCGAGGCCCGGGTTGTACAAAACATTCTAGCTGTTGATAAGGGGCTATACGTTAGCGCACAATCAGTCTACCTTATGAACAAGCTTCAGCACATGCCCGGGATGGACTTAGGGCGAAGTGGCTGGAAAGGCATTACAGCATCGGCTGAAATGCCGCCTAACCCACATACCTTTGGTTTAGGTTATCTGCCCACCAAGGAGGACTGGGTGAGGAAATGAAAAGAGATGGCCGGAAGGGCCAGAGCAAAGCAAGCTGGAAAGCCTTATGAGTTGGTGCACCGGCCTATCTAGGGGACCCTAAATGGACGCTTTGTCTGGGAAGGGGAGGACTTCTCATTCTGCGGTTTCCCATAGCCATGGCTAAATGCAGAGAGGCAATGCCTGTCAGGATTTGAGATTTTCTTTGACTTGCAATTGTTCGGGGATGATGTTGCCGAAGAGCAGACAGACCCACCAACTGAGGCTGAGCAGTGCAAGGAGGAGGATTCCGAGAGCACAGAGATTGAGATGGGTGTAGCACTGGCTTGTCTACTCTCAGATCCTCAGATCGTACAGAAGTGCTTGGGGGATAACTTCTTAGTGTCCATGATTGGGAATGAAGCGGCTGTGGGCCCATCTTTAGAAATTCTGGATGCATCCATCACACCTTCCCTCGTCTGGCAATATGAGGAGGGCTTTTTATTGCATTGCACAAGGTCAAGCAGTGAGCCGAAATCTAATTCCACCGAGTCTATAGAGTCGAAATTAGGTTCTAGCTCGTCTGAGTTTGAGTTCGGTATTCTTGGGGGTGATAGCCCGAATGCAACTGTCTTATCCAGGTCGTCTTTTTCTTTTTCCTTTGAGTCTATTGTAACAGAGGAATCAGGCGAACTGGATGTTATTAATGAGAATGGTACGACTGTGGCTTTCAAGTATTTTTCTGTGCCTTTAATTTATTGCATTAATCAAGACTTTCAAAATTTTGATGAAAACGACGAGGAAGAAATTCCTCCGGTTTTACAACGTCTGATTGATCAAGAGCAGGAGAGGTTTGTTAAACCCTTGGTTGATGAAATCACAACAATTAATGTTGGTACTGAGAAGGACCCACGGCTAGTCCTGATCGGGTCCATGTTGTCTTCGGAGAAGCGCAAGCGCTTAGTCGCCTTATTAAAAGATTTCAAAGATGTTTTCGCATGGTCCTACGAAGACATGCCTAGAATCGATCCTGAGATTGTACAGCACCAGATCGTTCTTGACCCAGAGGCCCGACCTGTTAAGCAGAAGCTCTGAAGGATCCGCCCGAACTGGGCCCTCAAGATCAAAGAAGTGGTCACCAAGCAAATTAACGCAGGGTTCCTGCTGGTATCTGAATACCCAACTTTGTTGGCCAATATAGCTCCGATGCCGAAGAAGGATGGCAGAATTCGGGTATGTGTGGACTTTAGGGATTTGAACAAAGCCAGTCCGAAGGACAACTTTCCTTTGCCGCATATCGACGAATTAGTGGACTTCACTGCTGGGCATGCGTTGCTCTTGTTCATGGATAGATTTTCAGGCTACAATCAGATTTTGATGGCATCCGAAGACCGGGAGAAGACTGCTTTCACCTCCCCGTGGCGAACTTATTGTTATAGGGTGATGCCGTTTGGGCTGAAGAACACTGGGGCTACGTATCAACGGGCTGCGACCACAATTTTGCAAGACATGATCCATAAAGAGGTAGAGGTGTACGTAGACAACATGATTGTCAAGTCCAAAGAAAGAGAAGGCCACTACACCGCCTTGTAGAAATTCTTCCAAAGGATCAGAGAGTATCGGTTGCAGCTGAATCCTCAGAAATGTACATTTGGTGTTGCAGCAGGGAAAATGCTGGGGTTCTTGATCACACAGAGAGGTATCGAGGTTAATCCTTCCAAAATCAAGGTCATCTTAGAAATGCCACAACCAAGGACTGAAAAGGAGGTGCGAGGCTTTCTGGGTAAAGTGCAATTCATAAGACGGTTTATTGCAAAATTAACATTGACTTGTGAACCACTCTTTGGTCTCCTGAAGAAAGGAAAGAAGTTCCAATGGGACGACCGATGCCAAGTTGCTTTCGAACAGATCAAACAATATTTACAAAACCCACCTGTGTTGTCACCGCCTGAGCCGGGGAAATCGTTAATTATGTACCTTTCAGTGACTGAAATGACAATGGGCTGCATGCTTGCACAAGAGTCTGAGGACAAAGTGGAGAAGGCTATCTACTACCTGGGCAAGAAAATACTGGATTACGAGACCAGCTACACTCTGCTGGAGACAGCTTGTCTGGCCTTGTTATGGGCTACCAGGAAGCTGAGGCACTACCTGTTAGCTCACTCTGTAATACTGGTTTCGAGATTAGATCCCATCAAATATCTTTTTGAGAAACCGGCACTTACGGGTAGGCTAGCCCGTTGGTTGCTTCTTCTTTCCGAATTTGATCTGAAGTACATGATGCGAAAGTCAGTAAAAGGGAGAGCGGTAGCGGAGTTCCTAACCGATCACCCAGTGGAAGGGCATGAAGTAGTTAAGTATCTGTTTCCAGACGAGGCTATTCTGCATATTGAAGATAAGACTTGGACGATGTACTTTGATAGAGCATCAAACCAATACGGGTATGGGATAAGGGTGTTACTGATAGCACCCGACAATTCCCTCATACCTTTAGCATTCAAACTCCATTTCAAAGTGTCGAACAACGAGGCAGAGTATGCGGCATGTATTGCTGGATTAGAAGCCGCCCTAGAACTAGGGGCAAAGCGGTTGGATGTCATTGGGGACTCGAACCTTGTTATATCTCAAGCTAAAGGAGATTGGAAAGTTAAAGAAGAAAAGATGAGAATCTATCACCAGACCTTGGACGTTTTGATTCCTCGGTTTGAGAAACTGAATTTCGCCCAGCTGTTTAGGGAGAACAACAGGTTCACTGTTTCATTAGCAACTCTATCTTCTATGATAGACATTCCTTTCGGAGTTCGGATGCATCTGATCATCATCGAACAAAAATTTGTGCCAGCCTATGAGCTGATTGCTTCCATAGATGAGGTACAAGATGAGAACCCTTGGTATTACGATGTCTAGAACTTCTTGGAAAAAGAGGCGTATCCACCAGGGGAAAATGCTAAAGATAAGAGGGCAATTCGAAGAATGGCTACTCAGTTCATCGTCTACGGGGGTAAACTGTACAAGAGAGGTCATCTCGGGATGCATAAGTTGTGTGTTGATGCTGAAGAATCCAAGCGCTTGATGGAAGCCATCAATCGAGGAGAGTGCAGAGCGCACATGAATGGGGTGATGCTAGCCCGGAAGATCCTTAGACAGGGTTATTATTGGTCAACCATGGAGGAGGATTGTATTGGCTTTGTCCGGCGATGCCACAAGTGTCAGATCCATGCAAACTGCATGAACATTCTGCTGTCAAAGCTGTACAACATGACTTCACCATGGTCATTTTCAGTTTGGGAAATTGATGTGATTGGGGTTGTCACTCCAAAGAGGTCCAACGAGCATGAGTATATTCTGGTGGTGATAGACTACTTCACGAAGTGGGTTGAGGACCAATCTTACACGGTATTGAAGGCATCGCATGTTGCTAAGTTCATCAGGAACAACATCATCTGTCGCTACGGGGTCCCGAATGAGGTTATTTCGAATAATGGTTCCCACTTCAAGAAGGAGGTGATCGACTTGTTGGAGAAGTACAACGTGACTTTTCATAGGTCACTACATATCGGCTGCAAACTAACGGAGCTGTTGAGGCCGCCGACAAGAACATCAAGCACATTCTGCAGAAGATGATGGAGACCTACCGGGACTGGCCAGATAAGCTGTCATTTGCTCTTTGGGGCTACCGGACTTCAATTCGAACTTCTACTAGAACAACTTCGTATTCCTTGGCTTATGGGATGGAGGTTGTTCTGCCTAGCGAAGTTGAGGATCTGTTATTACGAGTATTGGTTGAGGAAGATTGGCAGCAAAGCAGGTTCGAAGAACTTATGCTCTTTGATGAAAGAAGGCTGAAAGCACCGTATCACGTCTAGGATTATCAACAAAGAATTACCAGGACTTTCAACAAGAAGGTTAAGTCTAGGAATTTGAAAGAAGGGGATCCAGTGCTCAAAGACAACCGAGCTCCCATCTACGACCCTAGGGGCAAGTTCAGACCCAATTGGACTGGCCCTTACATCATCAAGTCTATCTAGTCGGGTGGAGCTATCATTCTGATGGATTTAGATGTCCTTGAGTTCTCCCAGCCAATCAACGTGGACAAGTTGAAGAAATACTATCACTGAGTGGCTCACTAGGCCGAAAATCCAAAAGGGTGACCTAGGCAAAAATTAGAGCATGAAAAATTTGAAATAATAAAAACTGAGCTCGCAAGGTTGAAAACCCAGAAAGGGCGGCCTTGGCAAAACTTAGAGCACAATAAGAGAGTGTTAATACATGAGTAAACCTGACCCGGAACTACGTCAGGCTTGATTCCCATCTTTGGGATACGTAGGCAACTTCATTCTGAAGTCCAGCCGTAAACACTTCCTCGGTCAACTTTGTCCATGTGATCATGTTGGTCACCTTCGTCTATTCTTCATTCAAGAGCTCGGTTATGATCTCCAGTGCAGTGCTATTCAGACTAGGGGCAACTTTCCAGTTGCTGAAATCCGGGGTTGTACATCTTAGTAATAGATCTCGGGCGTGTCCAGTTGTGATCCATGTCAAAAATGGTCTTGAAAAGTTTTAATAAAAGTTGATTTTGCTCAAATATATCTTTTCACAACTTAGACCATTTTTGGACCAAACAGAAAATTTTCAGTACCCACAACCTTCAATTACATTGATTTCAGTACAGAGTTCTCCTTCTCTAGAATACAAATTGAAGTTGTTTTTTATTACATTGATAAAGAAAACTAGAAAGTACTGATTAAATCAAATAAATTCGGGGCATAGTCAGGTGTTCTTGCCTCCCCTCCCAGAGCTTGTGGAAGCCTCTGATGCCAAAGTAGGCCCAACCTGCGCCTCTTCATCAAGCCAAGCTATGCACTCATCAGAGAGGCTGTAGCTGAAAGTGGGAGCGAGGGCCAGAAGCTCTCTCATCCTCCATGCTGTGGCATACCGAGCAAGCTGTGCGCCTCGGATCGGAAATGCAACAGGGTACTCTATCCCCTCCTCCGGGCAAGTCTGATAATGTCCAAATTGGCACCGGAATCGAAATGGGAAATAACGGACACAGTGTGTCAGGCCGATCAATTGAATCCCGGGCTGGCGAGTCATGCTGTAGCTCATCGCCGGTAAATTGGGCCAAGGGCAGCGCCAAGCAATGTCAAAAGCGGACAGATAGTACATCCATTCACACCACCATCCCTCATTAGGGGCATCGACTAGACGTCGTCGGAAGAAATAGCCGCGGGCTGAATATGCAGGGCATGAGTCCACAACCTTCAATTTATCCATCAACCATATCTGGGGAGGGATGAAAAATGAGAGATTATAGAATAGAAAGGTGTACGTTGAGAGAAAAGTGAGAAAAGGGTTTTGAGAGAAAAAAAAACCGAGCCTGGGGGCCGAGTGATGTGAGAAATATATGTGAGATAGGGTGGGAAACATTACTTGAAGCAATAGTGGACTCCCGGCAAATCTAGTCATCTATCGGCGATGGAAAGCATCCAAACCCATCAATGTCTTAGCTAGTGTCATGGCGATGCAGCTCTCGCCCTCTTTTAAGCCTTGGGCAACCTCAATCAAATGGACACTAGATGCACCGGAGCTTGGGGCAAGCAAGAAATGAGACAACATGCACAAGCAAAGCACGTGTCGCCGAAAACCCTGCCAATGATGATCGCCGCAATCACCAGCATTAGAAAATCGATGAATCAAGCTCGAAATGTCCAGCTCTCCGTCGCGAATCAATGACCGAGCGTCATGCAGAGTGAGCCCGCACATCTGTCCTAAGGCTTGGACGTGGCCAAAGCGGAACTGGGGCAAGATTTCTTCATCGCGCTCGGATTCCATCAAAGCTTGGAAGTCTTCGAAAGTGGGACACATCTCTTGTCTGCCAAAGCTAAAAATGTGCGTAATCGGATTCCAACACCTTGCCGCGGCATGAAGGAACGCAAAATGCAGCGGGGTGTGACTCAGCGTGAATAGTGCATTTATGCTGAAGCCCCAGAAATTCAGCCTTTCCGAGCCATCCAAGGTAGCAATCAAATTTGTGAGATTTTGGGCATGAAATGCTTCCATTTGGAGGAGAAATGGAGTTAGAATGAGGGAACCATGAAGTTGGAACCTTTATGGAGGATAAGGTACTGTTTAGAGGACATGTGGCAAGAATCTGGAGATCCCCAGCATAACTGGTCGGCCAGACACTTTTTTTGGTCGACAACCACTTTAACTGGTCTTGGTGGCCTTTGAACCACCAAATGTGGTCTCCCACCATGCCACCACCTTGTTTTCCTAGTGTAGACCACCTCTCCCCCCTGGCCGACCACTTTTTCTCCTTGGAGACCACTTCCACTGGTCGGCCGACCAGTGTAAGTAGTTGGCCGACCACTTTAAGTGGTCGGTAGCTTTCCTGCATTTTCTGCAGAGTTTGTGGATGCCAAATGTGCCAGCTGGAGAGCACAGATTGTGTCCTCCATACACGTGTATGGAGGGATTTAACCAAGTTTCTAGCTTCTCCAAGAAGCTTGAAGCTTGGAGTTCTATAAGAGGGAGGCTTTCTCTCCCTTTTCTAGGTTCAGAAAAAATTGATTAGAGAGATACATATATCTCCCTCTCTATATTCCTCTCTCTCTCTCTCTCTCTCTCTCTCTCTCTCTCTCTCTCTCTATTGGTGCCTTAAAGTGTGCTGTTTCTTCACCTTTGCACTACAACTCCTAGCCACACACCATCATCTCTAACCTGAGATCCTTGGAGGTGGTATTTGGGTCATAAAAGCTGGTTTTGGGCTGAGGAAGGTGCTGTTGTTGCAGTGCTTCATGGGTAACCCATTTTCCTCCTTTTTTTAAGCTTTGTTTTGGTTACTCTTTTAGCCATCTTTGCATGCTATGTTTGACTTAGTTTTCAACTGTAAAAAGCTTTATTTTCCAGTGTTTGAAATGCTTGTTTAAGGCCTCTTTAGTGTTGGGGTTGGTCCACCCCCTTTTTCTGCCTTATTTTGCTTTGTTTTGAGCCATCTCTTTAAGCCTTTGAGATCATCTTCTCTTGGCCTTTTAACCACATAAATCCAGTGGATTTTCAGTTGTAGAAATGTGGTTTTGAGGCCTGAAATGAGAGGGGGTGGTCCCCTCTCCTCTTGTCTTATTTGTATGCATAGAGGGCCTATCAAATGAGCATGTTTTTACACTTCTTTGTGGCTTTGTTTAAGCTTGTTTTCGTGACTTTTTGGACCAGATATGACTCTGTTTTTGGTTGGTTTGGTTGTCTCTTGAGTGCTTCATACACTTGTAGTGTAATTCTACATTGTTAGCCTACCATGCTCTATACTTTGGACCATCATTCTAGCCTATTTTGACTACACTCCAGCATGATTTTGTCCATACTTTGCCATGCTTAAGCTCTATTTTAAGTGCTTTGGGTCATGCATGCCTTGCTCTGTATAGCCTTAGTGCATTTTTGCTCACTAGCTTTGAGTTTCATGGTCTCTAACATGGCTTACTCGAGTTGTTTGCATGCTCTGGCCTCATCTCTAACATAATTTCAGTGTGTGTAATGTGGCCATACTCTCTCATGTTTCACTATTTCAATGCTTTTGGTGAGTTGTGCTTTATGCCTTAAAAGTGAGCCATTGTGTATGCATGTTTGCCTAAGCTCTTGAGCTCCATTTCAGCATGTTCTTGACCCTTAACTTGGCATGGTTAAGCTCTGTCCAGAGTTAGTTTAATGGTTTAAGCTTGGTATTGCATACTCCTCGTGTATTGCTCTTAACTAGCCTTATGCTCTAGGCCTTCTAGCATGCCTCATTTGTATTGTTTGGATGATTTGGCATCATTTAACACTTCATTTCAGAGCATATAGCATTGATTTGGCACAACCCCGTTACCCACAAACACAATTTCCTCCTGTTCTGGTGGTCTAAACACAACTCGTTTTGTCACACAGTCAATGGTGGCACAATATTTAGTTAACCAGTCCATACCCAGAATTATATCAAAATGCCTAAAGTTCAAGGGTAACAAATCCACATATAGAATGGCATTCCCAACACGCATGTCACAAAAACAATATACAGACTCACACAATACAGATTCCCCAGATGGAGCAGACACACATAGTAGATATGTCAATAATTCTAGGGGTCTACTCAGTCTAGATGCAAATGCACATGTTACGAAAGAGTGTGTTGATTCGGAGTCAATTAACATAAAAGCATCTTGATTACATATAGAAATAGTACCTGAGACAACCGCGTTGCATTCTGTGTATCGCCCGGAACAAGCGCAAAAACTCTCCCTTGCCTCACAGTATCCCCGGTGGTAGTAGATCTCATAGTATTTCCCGGCTTTGGGATCGATGCAGTGGAACTAGCAGCTACCTTCCCACTGTTCTGATTACAATCTCGGGCTATATGTCCTTGTTTACCACATTTAAAACAGGCTCCCGACACACGGTAACAAACCCCACGGTGCCTTTTACTACAAATGTTGCACATGGGAGATGTATCTTGAGAAGAATTCGAAGTACTCGAAGAGCCCGCGTTTTGCTTTTTTTCGAAAATTTCTTCTTTGAGAAGAAACCTTGCCTTTTGTTGCCTTTCCAGCCAGTTGTCGACTTAGTCTGTCTAGCTATGTTAGCTTCTGATATTATGGCCCGGTCTAGCACCCCAATATAGGTTTCCAGCTTCAAGACATTCACCCTTTCTAAAATGTCGCTTCGAAGCCCACCTTCAAAATGCCTCGCCTTATTATAATCAGTGTCAATCACATGTGGTGCAAACCTGGCCAATTCAGTAAATTTGGCCTCATACTCAGCCACGGTCATATTGTCTTGCCTAAGTTCCATGAACTCTGATACTTTCCTGTTCTGGACACATTGCGGAAAGTACTTATCATAGAAGATGTCCAGAAATTTGGTCCAGTCAACATCTTTGTGATTCTCACGCATTAACATCCACCATCTTCTTGCTTCATCTTCTAGCATAAAGGTAGTTAGAAGTACTTTCTGCGTCTCCGAACAAGGGAACACCTCAAATAGCTTTTCGATGCCGAGGACCCATTCTTCGGCTTTCAACGGATCTAATCCCCCATGGAACTGTGGTGGTTTCATTTTCTTAAACTCTTTGGTGAGAGATATTATCCAATCATCATTTTGATTATCTGGCACAGGAGGTGCCGAAGGTAGAGGTGGAGGATGTGGCTGCTGCCACTGTTGTTGCCACTCTTGTTGTTGCCTCAATGTCTCTGCCATTTCCTGAATTAACCTTTCCATCCTATCCATTCTGGCAGTAGAAGACTCCTCTATCTCATCACCTCTTGTTCTCACCATCTGATTAAACTTGCATTATACTTTATACAAAAGATTCACAAGTATGCATATACTAAAGAGCATACATATTCAAACAATTTGCAATGCAAGCAAATCACAAACTTATAACACATAATCATTCATATTAAAACATTTGAGCGTATTCTCGGTGTTTTCAGATTCATACTTATCACATGAATGCATCCTAGATCTTTTCTAGACACTTATTGCTCTTTTGGACAAGTGTGTGAGTTATTAACTCATGCTCTAATGCCACTCTGTCATGACCCGAACCAGCCCCTATGGGTTAAGGGCATAACCGGCCAATAATCAAGGGATTACCTATGGCCTCAAACCAAACCAGACATAACTCATCAGAGTAAAGGGGCCAAACGGAAGCAAATTTAAAACTTTGTCCATAGAGTTATGCTCACATGGCACATTATAACAAACCATACATATTCATATTAATAACTCACATCAGAAAATACAGTAACATAAAGTTCTGTACAAACAAGATCATTCAAGTCTAGATTAGCCAATCAAAACTATATACAAAATATTCAAAGTCCTCGCCAACATGACAAAATAAAACAACAAAGCAAAAGGGCGAAGACGAGTCTCGTGCGTGAGACGTAAGGGCTGACTCTTCAAAACCTTGGTTGTTCCACACAAACTTCACTGAGGCTGGATTTGGACCTCCCTTGGCTCACCTACAGACACATGAATGAGCGTGAGCAAAAGCCCAGTGAATAATATCAAATAAAGAAAATACATTGGAACAATATACATCAGATGGCCTTAGGCCCAATTCATATTTCTATCTAATACATACATGTATACATGTGTAGGTCCAGTGACTACGGTTCCAAACACATCGAACAGCCTCGAGCCCAATCTATTCATGTCAAACTGGCCTTTGGCCCATCTATCTTTCATTCATATCAAGCTGGCCTTTGGCCCAACCATTCTTTCATTCGTGTCAGACTGGCCTTCAGCCCATTCATTCTTTCTTGTCAAATTGGCCTTTGGCCCATTCATACTTTCATGTCAAACTGGCCTTTGGCCCATCCAGACTTTCGTGTCAAAATGGCCTCTGGCCCATTCATACTTTCATGTCAAACTAGCCTTGGCCCATTCAGACTTTCATGTCAAACTGGCCTCTGGCCCGTTCATACTTTCATTCTTTCGACATAGCTAACATTTGTCCACAATTCAAATTGACAGACTCATAGGAAGATGAGCAACTGGACAAATAGCATATTTCAGATATCTTTGTTAAGATATTACTTACAGTGATCGGCTGAATGATTTGCCCTGGAGCTCGACCCTACACATTCCATGAATACAAAGGGTCACAAACAATTCAATCCATTCTTAATTCACATATTCTTCTTTAGGCTTCATTCTTATCCTTTTAACTCATTTACAATGTTCAATGCATGCTTAAGAGTGCTTAGAAATGAAAGAGAATGGAAAACGAAACACAGAATGCAGTTACAAAATTTCAAAAACATGGGTCCTCGCTCGAGTGTGGACTTCCCCGCTCGAGCGGACCCAACATGTCTGCAAAAGTACTTGTGATATCATTTTCACGCTCGAGCACAAACTCGGACGCTCGAGTGGAAGGTCATCCTACATAGCTCCCCGCTCGAACGTGTACTTCCCCGCTCGAGCGGACACCATGTCTGCAAAAAGTTCTAGGAGTCCATATTTCCCGCTCGAGCGGTGGTTCACCATAAATTCTGGAAAATCCAGAATTGCTCTTGAGCTCAAATTCAACATTTAAATCAACACATCTTGCATATTATGGCTCAAACTTCACATATACGTGTACTAACATGATCCAATACCAAATTCATTACATTATGAAGCTCAACTTCATGAATCAATTACATGCATGACTCAAATTGTCCCAAACTTATCACCAACATGCTAAATTCAAACATTCAAGACTCACAGCTCCATGATTTGCACTTGCATGTGGGTTATACATAACATTCTCAATTTAGTTGGTGAAGAGATGATCAAATACATGGACTTCAATCAAAATTCAACATGGATTACATAATTTATGCTCAAACATGGAAATTCATTGCAATTTCTTACATGCATGCACCTATTGACTTCAAATTCATCAATTATAACTCAATTCTTGTTCTTAGTCACAAAATTACATGAGCTTACATGATTACAAACTCAATTTCATGAATCAAGGGTTGATTACTCACCTAGGAGCTTCAATCTTCCCAATTTATGGTCAAACCTTGAGTTGTTCTTCAAATTATTCAAGCTCTAAGATCAAAACCTCAATTTGAGCTATCTCTCTCTCTCTCTAAGTCGGCCTCATTCTCTCCCTAAGATATAAAATCTGATTTGAGCCTCCAAAACAACAAAATGAGAGTGTAGTGGGCCCTTTATAAGTTCCTCTAAATCACATTATTTTAATATTAAATAATTGGACACTTAATTTATTAATTTAATCTATTTAATTCGATCCGAATCAATTTTCAATTAAATTTCACCCTAGGCTCTAAAAATTATGCTAATCACAATGGCGTAATCAACTTCGGGTTTCGTGGTTGATAAGGCTTTCAATTTAAATTCCAAAACAGCTAATCAAACAGATATTCCTACGGTGAACAGATAGAAATTCAAAACCACATATATTCACATAAATGGCACACAAAATCATAGTAGACACATAATCACATTCATAACAAGGACCGATTTGCATAATATAGAACGGGGTTATCACAAAACAGCACAGATTTGTGCATGTTGAGCATCTCCCAAACCCAACCTGAACCGGTGGTGGTGACTATCGAAGATAGAATTGGGTCGACTTCAGAGGCAAAGGGGAATGATGATTCAGAGCCTGAGGGGTCTGCGAGTTTTGCGTATAACCCGGGTGGTTACGTCACATCAATGGATCAAGTTAAGCCAAGGGTAGAGTTGCCGGTTGGGGCAGAGATCAGCATGGTTCAGGAGGATGGACCTAATCAGGGTTTAGATGACCTAACAGAGCTGGAAGAGGGCATCACAGATATGCAATTCTTTGAAGAGCAAGACTCAGGGGATGTAAACTTCAACTGGTTCGACTTAGATGGATCAGCAGAGAATACTGGGTGGCTTAGTGACCAGCCAGATGTTGTTGAAGAACCTCAGCCAAAACAGGGGAAATCAGAAGCTGGGATATCTACAGTGGCCAGAATGGCCAAGAATCAAAAGTGATCATCGGAGAGCACCAGTGTTTGGAATTTTGCTCGGGATTCGGGTAGTTTGAGTACCGAAGAGACTGAAGAGCAGGCTACATTGAAACAGTTTGAGTAGGAAAAGATTGAAGATCTTGAGAGGGCTAGAAAGGCCAAAGCTCCTGCGGGGACGGAACGTGTTATGCTCAACGAATGTGCTGTGAGCACAAGAACAGTTGCAACGGAACCGAACAGCTGTCTGCCGGTTGTTAACGGTATGTGGTGGGAAGACGACGACTTGTGTCTTGCCTACACCGATGAAGATTGGGGGCAGAACCAACTGGATGATACCTGGTACGTGGAGGAGGTTGGCCACATGACTAGAAGTGGGCGGTATTTCAAGCCCCCACACTTGGATCAACCAGAGGTGTCCGAAAAGGACAAAGAAGCGGAGAAGCAAAAAGAAAAACTGTCCGATCAAGATGCTGTACTGAAACAGCTTAAGAAAATCCAAGCAGACATCTCCATCTGGGGACTGCTAATGGGCTCAAGAGTTCACAGACAAGCTGTCCTTTCTGCAATGGACAAGGCCAAACTTTCAATCGATACCACGCCCGAACAGTTAGTAAGGTTGGTTTTTCCGGGAGGAGCTTCCCCGACGTTGACCTTCACTGACAAGGAACTGCCGCCTGAGGGCTCAAATCATAACAAACCACTCTATATCTCTGTCAAGTGTAGAGAGAAATGAGTGTCGGTGGTCCTTGTTGACACGGGATCTGCTATCAAAGTGTGTCCGCCGAGAACGGCATATGTTATCGGGTTGAATTTGTGCCTACTGCCTAGGTGATATGGGCGTATGACAATACCAGCCGAGAGGTGATGGGGACTGTACAGATTCGGACTCAGGTTGGTTCGGGGCAATGGGACTTTGAATTTCATGTCTTGGACATTCCTGCAACCTTCAATCTACTCCTGGGGCAGCCGTGGCTGCACCAGGCGAAGGCTGTCTCTTCCACCCTCCACCAGATGCTTAAATACACCCCCGGAAAGGGGGTGGCCATCATTTTTGGGAATTCTTCAATCCATCCGCTGCCAGAGGTTTCTACGCCAGTTCTGGAGATTAAGCATGGCACGAAGGATGTGTTTTTGTCAAGGTTCACCCTAGCCGAGGCCCGGGTTGTACAAAACATTCTAGCTGTCGAAGAGGGGCTATACGTCAGCGTACAATCAGTCTACCTTATGAACAAGCTTCAGCACATGCTTGGGATGGGCTTATGGCGAAGTGGTCGAAAAGGCGTTACAGTATCGGCCGAAGTGCTGCATAACCCACATACCTTTGGTTTAGGTTATCTACCTACCAAGGAGGACTGGGTGAGGAAAGGAAAAGAGATGGCCGGAAGGGCCAAAGCAAAGCAAGCCGGGAAGCCATATAAGTTGGTGCACCGGCCTATCCAGGGGACCCTAAACGGACGATTTGTCCGGGAGGGGGAGGACTTCCCATTCTGCGATTTCCCAGAGCCATGGCTAAATGCAGAGAGGCAACGCCTGCCGGGATTTGAGATTTTCTTTGACTTGCAATTGTCCAGGGATATGTTGCCGAAGAGTAGACAGACCCACCAACTGAGGTTGAGCAGTGCAAGGAGGAGGATTCCGAGAGCACATAGATTGAAATAGGGGTAGCACTAGTTTGTCCACTCTCAGATCCTCAGATCGTACAAAAGTGCTTGGGGGGATAACTTCTCAGTGTCCATGATTGGGAATGAAGCAGCTATAGGCCCATCTTCAGAAATTCTGGATGCATCCATCGCACCTTCCCTTGTCTGGAAATACAAGGAGGGCTTTTTATCGAACAGCACCAGGTCAGGTAGTGAGTCGGAATCTGATTCCACCGAGTCTGTAGAGTCGAAATTAGGTTCTAGCTCATCTAAGTCTGAGTTTGGTATTCTTGGGGATGATAACCCGGATACCACTGTCCTGTCCAGGTCGTCTTTTTCTTTTTCCTTTAAGTCTGTTATAACAGAGGAATCAGGCAGACTGGATGTTATTAATGAGAATAGTGTATCCATCTTACAAATATCAACTGTGTGTTGTCTTGCCAACTGTGTGTTGTCTTTATTTTAAGCCATTGTGCTGTCCATTTTTCTGGTTGCTTGTTTCCCTATTATGCATTATTTATCATTTTGCAAGGTAGTTTAGCACAATTGCTTCCGACCAAGCAGATATTCCCCAAGCACTTTGGATCAGAGGTCGAAGACTTCATCGATCCTAGGATCTAATAGATGGACAACCAGTGTTCCTTTCATTACCCCCGGTTACTAGGCGGAGGTCAGTTAGGCACAGTTCATCAGTACAGCGGTTACCAGATCAGTGGTCCTTATCTATCCCACCAGTAAGTAGCCGGGCTGGGGTTTCCGTTTCTACCGCAGAAAGAGATATACCTATTGTTCAGTTAGATCAGCACCTTATGGCAACTATGGAAGAGATGATGTGTCAACTCCATGAGACTATGCAAGCCATGCAGCGGGATGCTGCTCGCCAGGTAGAGGCTGCCACACGTCAGGTAGAGATTGTGGCTCAACAGGCAGAGTTGATTGCCAGACTTCAGCAACAACAACAACCACAACAACAGCAAGCCGAAGCATCTGCTTCGCATCCACCCCCACCCCCACCTAGAGTTCCAATACTCGGGGATACTACAAACGTCCAGGACAATACGGACGCTCTAACAAGGCAAGTCTCGCCACCAATTCTACCCCAGATTTCGAAGACACCGACCTTCTCAACGGATACACCTTTTGAATCTGAGACAAGCCCAACCGCCCTGAAGGTTAGTAAGCTTGAAAAGCTATTCAAAAGGGCTCAAGGTGTGAATTCCATTCCGGACATAGTGGATGGATACACCGATTCTGCAGTGACTTTGCCGAACCGATTTAAGATGCCACACATAGACCGTTTTGACGGTTCTAGGGACCCCATGGTTCATTTGAGGCTGTTCTCGGATATTTTGCACCCGATGGGCTTGACGAGACTTCAGAAATTATCAATCTTCGGCCAGACCCTATCGGGTGTTGCCACCATCTGGTACGAAAAATTGGAAGATTTTGTTCAGAGAAACTGAGAGGAGATGGCTGAGGCTTTTGTAGCTCAAGACTCCTACAACACGCAGATCGAGATCACAACTCGTGATCTCTAGACAACGAGACAAGATCCAAAAGAGGGCTTCTGCAACTTTGCAACCCGTTAGAGGGCCAAAGCTTCTATGATGGCCACCAGGCCGATCGACAAAGATCAGATACAGATGATTGTGCGCAATCTCCAACCCAAACCAATGCAAAAGATGATCGTCTTACCGCTTTCCACCTTTGCGGATCTACACGAGATTGGGGTACATATTGTGGGCGCCATAAAATAGGGTCTGATTGACCACGAAAGAGAGCAGCCCAAGAGGGCATTTTCTCGCAGTATGAATGCAGGCACGAGTAATGCTGCAACTGCCAGAACTTCAGATGTGGGCATGGTCGCCACCACCCCCTCAAAAACATTTACAGCCACACCATTCACCGGCGCATTCGGAAGTAGCTCACAAATAGCTAAATATCCACCCTGAGGTCAGAGAACCTTCACCCCACTATACATGGCCCTGTTCCAAGCTCTGGGGGTTCTAATCAGGAAAGGGCATTTGAAGCCCCTAGAGCCGCGGCCATTTCCAGACAAACTTCATGCTTCCCATATTCCAGCCAAATACTGTGCCTTTCACCAATAGCATGGTCACGACACCGGCCAGTGCTTCAGACTGCATCACGAGATCCAGGATCTCGCTGACAATAGGGTGATCGTACCTCCAAAAAAACCAAATGTCACAACCGACCCACTCCCACCACATAACCAAGCTCCACCTCCCAAACAATTAACTTGATCCAAACCTCGGCCATTCCATATGACCCAAGCATATACATCACACCCTCCCACCTACCCAAGTCGGAGGTGTTCATTCCAGACAGCACGGATTTGTGCATGTTGAGCCTCTCCCAAACCCAACCTGAACCCGTGGTGGTGACTATCAAAGATAGAATTGGGTCGACTTCGGAGGTAGAGGGGAATGATGATTTAGAGCCTGAGGGGTCTGCGAGTTTTGCATATAACCCGAGTGGTTACATCACATCATCGGATCAAGTTAAGCCAAGGGTAGAGTTGCCAGTTGGGACAGAGATCAGCATGGTTCGAGAGGATGGACCTAATCAAGGTTTAGATGACCTAACCGAGTTGGAAAAGGGCATTACAAATCTACAGTTCTTCGAAGAGCAAGACTCAGGGGATGTAAACTTTAACTGGTTCGACTTAGATAGATCATGAGAGAATACTGGGTGGCTTAGTGACCAGCCGGATGTTGTTGAAGAACCTCAGCCAGAACAGGGGCAATTAGAAGCTGGGACATCAGTAGTGGCCGGAATGGCTGGGAATCAGAAGGGATCGCCGGAGAGTACCAGTGTTAAGAATTTTGCTCAGGATCCGGGCAATTTGAGTACGTAAGAGACTAAACAGTAGGCTACATTAAAGCAGTTGGAGCGGGAAAAGATTGAAGATCTTGAGAGGGCTAGAAAGGCCAAAGCCCCTGCGGGGACGGAACGTGTTGTGCGTACTGAATGTGCTGTGAGTACAAGAACAGTTGCAACAGAACCAGATAGCTGTCTGTCAGTTACCGACGCTATGTGGTAGGAAGATGAGGACTTGCGTCCTGCCCACACCGACAAAGATTGGGGGCAGAACCAACCGGATGATACCAAGTACGTGGAGGAGGTTGACCACATGACTAGAACTGCTCGTGGAAGAGGCTGTACTGAAACAGGTTAAGAAAATCCAAGCAGACATCTCAATCTGGGGACTGCTGATGGGCTCAAGAGTTCACACACAAGCTATCCTTTCTGCAATGGACAAGGCCAAACTTTCAATCGATACCACGCCTGAACAGTTGGTAAGGTTGGTTTTTCTGGGAGGAGCTTCCCCGACGTTGACCTTCACTGACAAGGAACTACCACCTGAGGGCTCAAATCATAACAAACCACTCTATATCTCTGTCAAGTGTAGAGAAATGGGTGTCGGTGGTCCTTGTTGACACGGGATCTGCTATCAACGTGTGTCCGTCGAGAATGGCATATGCTATCGGGTTGAATTTGAGCCTACTGCCCAGGTGATATGGGCGTATGACAATACCAGCTGAGAGGTGATGAGGACTGTACAGATTCGGACTCAGGTTGGTTCGGGGCAATGGGACATTGAATTTCATGTCTTGGATGTTCCTGCAACCTTCAATCTACTCCTGGGGCGGCCGTGGCTGCACCAGGTGAAGGCTGTCTCTTCCACCCTCCACCAGATGCTTAAATACCCCTATGGGAAGGGGGTGGCCATCGTTATTGGGAATTCTTCAATCCATCCGCCGCCAGAGGTTTCTACACCAGTTTTGGAGATTGAGCATGGCACAGAGGATGTGTTTTTGTCAGGGTTCACCCTAGCCGAGGCCTGGTTTGTACAGAACATTCTAGCTGTCGATGAGGGGCTATACGTCAGCGCACAATCAATCTACCTTATGAACAAGCTTCAGTACATGCCCGGGATGGGCTTAGGGCGAAGTGGGCGAAAAGGCGTTACAGTATCGGGCGAAGTGCCACATAACCCACATACCTTTGGTTTAGGTTATATGCCTACCAAGGAGGACTGGGTGAAGAAAGGAAAAGAGATGGCCGGAAGGGCCAGAGGAAAGCAAGCTGGGAAGCCTTATAAGTTGGTGCAGCGGCCTATCCAGGGGACCCTAAATGGACGCTTTGTCCGGGAGGGGGAGGACTTCCTATTCTACGGTTTCCCAGAGCCATGGCTAAATGCAGAGGGGCAACGCCTGCCGGGATTTGAGATTTTCTTTAACTTGCAATTGTCCGGGGATGATGTTGCTGAAAAGCAGACAGACCCACCAACTGAGGCTGAGCAGTGCAAGGAGGAGGATTCCGAGAGCACAGAGATTGAAATGGGGATAGCACAGGCTTGTCTACTCTCAGATCCTCAGATCGTACAGAAGTGCTTGGGTAATAAGTTCTCAGTGTCCATGATTGGGAATGAAGCGACTATGGGCCCATCTTCAGAAATTCTGGATGCATCCATCGCACCTTCCCTCGTCTGGCAATATGAAGAGGGCTTTTTATCGAACTGCACCAGGTCAGGTAGTGAGCCGAAATCTGATTCCACCGAGCCTGTGGAGTCAGAATCAGGTTCCAGCTCGTCTGAGTCTGAGTCCGAGTCCGGTATTCTTAGGGGTGATAACCCGGATGCCACTGTCCTGTCTAGGTCATCTTTTTCTTTTTCCTTTGAGTCAGTTGTAACTGAGGAATCAGGCGGACTGGATGTTATTAATGAGAATGGTATGGTTGTGCCTTTCGAGTATTTTTCTGTGCCTTTAATTTATTGCATTAATCAAGACTTTCAAAATTTTGATGAAAACGACGAGGAAGAAATTCTTCCGGTTTTACAACGTCTGATTGATCAAGAGCCGGAAAGGTTTGTTAAACCCCTGGTTGGTGAAATCACCACAATTAATGTTGGTACTGAGAAGGACCCACGACTGTTCTAGATCGGGTCCACGTTGTCTTCGGAGGAGCGCGAGCGCTTAGTCGCTCTATTAAAAGATTTCAAAGATGTTTTCGTGTTGTCCTAGGAAGACATGCCTAGAATCGATCCTGAGATTGTACAGCACCGGATCCCTCTTGACCTAGAGGCCCGACCTGTTAAGCAAAAGCTCCGAAGGATCCGCCCGGACTGGGCCCTCAAGATCAAAGAAGAGGTCACCAAGCAAATTGATGCAGGGTTCCTGCTGGTATCTGAATACCCAACTTGGTTAGCCAATATAGTTCCAATGCCGAAGAAGGACGACAGAATTCGGGTATATGTGGACTTCAGGGATTTGAACAAAGCCAATCCGAAGGACGACTTTCCTTTGCCGCATATCGACGAATTAGTGGACTTCACTACTGGGCATGCGCTGCTCTCGTTCATGGATGGGTTTTCAGGCTACAATCAGATTTTGATAGCCCCCGAAGATCGGGAAAAGACTGCTTTCACCTCCCAGTGGGGAACCTATTGTAATAGGGCGATGCCGTTTGGGCTGAAGAACGCTGGGGCTACGTATCAACGGGCTGCGACCACGATTTTGCACGACATGATCCATAAAGAGGTGGAGGTGTACATAGACAACATGATTGTCAAGTCCAAAGAAAGAGAGGGCCACTACACCGCCTTGTGGAAATTCTTCCAAAGGATCAGAGAGTATCAGTTGCGGCTGAATCCTCAGAAATGTACATTGGGTGTTACAGCAGGGAAAATGCTGGGGTTCTTGATCACACAAAGAGGTATCGAGGTTGATCCTTCCAAAATCAAGGCCATCTTAGAAATGCCACCACCAAGGACTAAAAAGGAGGTGCGAGGCTTTCTGGGTAAAGTGCAATTCATAAGACGGTTTATTGCAAAATTAACCTTGACTTGTGAACCACTCTTTGGTCTCCTGAAGAATGGAAAGAAGTTCCAATGGGACGACCGATGCCAAGTTGCTTTCGAACAGATCAAACAATATTTACAGAACCCACCTGTGTTGTCACCGCCTGAGCCGGGGACACCGTTGATTATGTACCTTTCAATGACTGAAACGACAATGGGCTGCATGCTTGCACAAGAGTCTGAGGACAAAGTGGAGAAGGCTGTCTACTACCTGGGCAAGAAAATAATGGATTACGAGACCAGCTACACTCCACTGGAGAAGGCTTGTCTGGCCTTGGTATGGGCTACCAAGAAGCTGAGGCACTACCTGTTAGCTCACTCTATAATACTGGTTTCGAGATTAGATCCCATCAAATATCTTTTTGAGAAATCGGCTCTTACATGTAGGCTAGCCCATTAGTTTCTTCTACTTTCCGAATTTGATCTGCAGTACATGATGCGCAAGTTAGTAAAAGAGAGAGCGGTAGCGGAGTTCCTAGCCGATCACCCAGTGGAAGGGGATGAAGTAGTTGAGTATCTGTTCCCAGACGAGGCTATTCTGCATATTGAAGATAAGACTTGGACGATGCACTTTGATGGAGCGTCAAACCAATACGGGTATGGGATAGGGGTGTTACTGATAGCACCCGACAATTCCCTCGTACCTTTAGTATTCAAACTTCGGTTCAAAGTGTCGAACAATGAGGCAGAGTATGAGGCATGTATTGCTGGATTAGAAACCGTCCTGGAACTAGGGGCAAAGCAGTTGGATGTCATCGGGGACTCGAACCTTATTCTATCTCAAGCTAAAGGAGATTGGAAAGTTAAAGAAGAAAAGATGAGAATCTATCACCAGACCTTAGACGTTCTGATTCCTTGGTTTGAGAAACTGAATTTTGCCCATCTGTTAAGAGAGAACAACAGGTTCGCTAATTCATTAGCAACTCTATCTTCTATGATAGACATTCCTTTCGGAGTTCGGATGCGTCCGATCATCATCGAACAGAAATTCGTGCCGGCCTATAAGCTGATTGCTGCCATAGATGAGGTACAAGATAAGAACCCTTGGTATTACGATGTCTAGAACTTCTTGGAAAAAGAGGCGTATCCACCAGGGGCAAATGCTAAACATAAGAGGGCAATTCGAAGAATGTCTGCTCAGCTCATCGTCTGCGAGGGTAAACTGTACAAGAGAGGTCATCTCGGGATGCATAAGCTGTGTGTTGATATTGAAGAATCTAAGCGCCTGATGGAGGCCATCCATGGAGGAGAGTGCGGAGCGCACATGAGTGGGGTGATGCTAGCCCGGAAGATCCTTAGACAGGGTTATTATTGGTCAACCATGGTGGAGGATTGTTTTGGCTTTGTCGGGCGATGCCACAAGTGTCAGATCCATGCAAACCGCATGAACATTCCGCTGTTGAAGCTGTACAACATGACTTCGCCATGCCATTTTCAGTTTGGGGAATTGATGTGATTGGGGCTATCACTCCAAAGGGGTCCAACGGGCATGAGTATATTCTGGTGCTGATACACTACTTCACGAAGTGGGTTGAGGCCCAATCTTACGCGATGTTGAAGGCATCGCATGTTGCTAAGTTCATCAGGAACAACATCATTTGTCGTTACGGGGTCCCGAATGAGATTATTTCGGATAATGGTTCCCACTTCAAGAAGGAGGTGATCAACTTGTTGGAGAAGTACAACATGACTTTTCATAGGTCATCTACATATCGGCCACAAACTAACGGAGCTGTTGAGGCCACCAACAAGAACATCAAGCACATTTTACAGAAGATGGTGGAGACCTACCGGGACTGGCCAGATAAGTTGCCATTTGCTCTTTAGGGCTACCGGACTTCAATTCGAACTTCTACTAGAACAACTCTGTATTCCTTGGTTTATGGGATGGAGGTTGTTCTGCCTATTGAAGTTGAGGTTCCGTCATTACAGGTATTGGCTAAGTGTCAGATAGATGAGGCAGATTGGCAGTAAAGCAGGTTCAAAGAACTCATGCTCTTTGATGAAAGAAGGCTGAAAGCACCGTATCACGTCCAGGGTTATCAACAAAGAATTACCAGGGCTTTCAACAAGAAGGTTAAGTCTAGGAATTTGAAAGAAGGGGATCCAGTGCTCAAAGACAACCGAGCTCCCATCTACGACCCTAGGGGCACGTTCAGACCCAATTGGACTGGCCCTTACACCATCAAGTCTATCTGGTCAGGTGGAGCTGTCATTCTAATGGACTTAGATGGCCTTGAGTTCTCCCAGCCAATCAACGTGGACAAGTTGAAGAAATACTATCCCTGAGTGGCTCGCTAGGCCGAAAATCCAAAAGGGTGACCTAGGCAAAAATTAGAGCATGAAAATTTTGAAATAATAAAAACTGAGCTCGCAAGGTTGAAAACCCAGAAAGGGCGGCCTTGGCAAAACTTAGAGCACAAAAGGAGAGTGTTAATACACAAGTGAACCTGACCCGGAACTACGTCAAGCTTGATTCCCATCTTTGGGATATGTAGGCAACTTCATTCTGAAGTCCAGCCGTAAACACTTCCTCGATCAACTTTGTCCATGTGATCATGTTGGTCACCTTCGTCTATTCTTCATTCAAGAGCTCGGTTGTGATCTCCAATGCAGTGCTATTCAGACTAGAGTCAACTTTCCAGTTGCTGAAATCCGGGGTTGTACATCTCATTAATAGATCTCGGGCGTGTCCAGTTGTGATCCATGTCGAAAATGGTCTTGAAAAGTTTTAATAAAAGTTGATTTTTCTCAAATTAATCTTTTTACAACTTAGACCATTTTTGGACCAAACGAAAAATTTTTAGTACCCACAACCTTCAATTACATTGATTTCAGTACAGAGGTCTCCTACTCTTAAATACAAATTGAAGTTACTTTTTATTACATTGATAAAGAAAACTTGAAAGTACTGATTAAAGCAAATAAATTCGAGGCATAGTCAGGTGTTCTTGCCTCCCCTCCCAGAGCTTGTGGAAGCCTCTGATGCCAAAGTAGGCCCAACCTGCGCCTCTTCATCAAGCCAAGCTATGCACTCATTAGAGAGACTGCAATTGAAAGTGGCAGCAAGGGCCAGAAGCTCTCTCATCCTCCACGCTGTGGCATACCGAGCTAGTTGTGCGCCTCGGACTGGAAATGTAATAGGGTACTCTATCCCCTTCTCCGGGCAAGTCTGATCATGTCCAAATTGGTGCTGGAATTGAAATGGGAAATAAAGGACACAGTGTGTCAGGGCGATCAACTGAATCCTGGGCTGGCGAGTCATGTTGTAGCTCATCGTCGGTAAATTGAGCCAAGGGCAGCGCCAAGCAATGTCGAAAGTGGACAGACTGCACATCCATTCACACCACCATTCCTCATCAGGGGCATCGACTAGACGTCGCCGGAAGAAATAGCCGCGGGCTAAATATGCTGGGCATGAGTCCACGACCTTCAATTTATCCATCAACCATATCTGGGGAGGGATGAAAAATGAGAGATTAAAGAATAGAGAGGTGTATGTTGAGAGAAAAATGGGAAAAGGGTTTTGAGAGAAAAAAAAATAAGCCTGAGGGCCAAGTGATGTGAGAAATATATGTGAGATAGGGTGGGTAACATTACCTACAGCAGTAGTGGACTCCCGACGAATCTAGTCATCTCTCAGCGATGGAAGGCATCCAAACCCATCAATGTCTCAACTAGTGTCATGGCGTTGTAGCTCTTCCCTCTTTTAAGCCTTGGGCAACCTCAATCAAATGGACGCTAGATCCACCGGAGCCTGGGGCAAGCAAGAAATGAGACAACATGCACAAGCGTGTCGCCGAAAACCCTGCCAATGATGATCGTCGCGATCACCGGCATCAGAAAACTAACGAATCAAGCTCGGAATATCCAACTCTCCGTTGCGAATCAATGACCGAGCGTCATGCAAAGTGAGCCCGCACATCCATCCTAAGGCTTGGACGTGGCCAAAGTGGAACTGGGGCAAGATTTCTTCATCGCGCTCGAATTCCATCAGAGATTGGAAGTCTTCGAAAGTGGGACACATCTCTTGTCTGCCAAAGCTAAAAAACGTGCGTAATCAGATTCCAACACCTTGTCGCGGCATGGAGGAACAGAAAACGCAGCAGGGTGTGACTCAGTGTGAATAGTGCATTTATGCCGAAGCCCCAGAAATTCAACCTTTCCAAGCCGTCCAAGGTAGCAATCCAATTTGTGAGATTTTGGGCAAGAAATGCTTCCATTTGGAGGAGAAATGGAGTTAGAATGAGGGAACCATGAACTGAAACCTTTATGGAGGATAAGGTACTATTTAGAGGACATGTGGCAAGAATCTAGAGATCCCAAGCATAACTGGTCGGCCAACCACTTTAACTGGTCAGCCAGCCACTTTTTTTGGTTGGCCAGCTATATTTTCTGGTCTGCAGACCAAAAAAGTGGTCGGCCATAAGCAAAAAGTGGTCGGCCATGAGAAAAAAAAAAAAAGTGGTCTGCAACCTTGTCTTGTCACCAGAAGAGAGTTCCTAGCCTCCCTATGTGTTGAGAATCCTGATGGTCTGAGTTTACTGATGATTCGGATGCGTCCACTCGCTTTGTTTATCCAAAATGCATTTGCTTATCGAGTTGTTAAGTTTTACTCTTTGGTTATCAAGTTGTTGCTCTTTGATTATCGAGTTGTTGCGATTTGTTTATCGAGTTGTTGCTCTTTGCTTATCGAGTTATAAACTTGTTAAGGTCTTGTTGTTGCTTTTTCAGTTAAGTTGTTTAGTTTGTTACGTTAGTTCACTACCTGACTTGGCAATAAACGATGTTCAATTTCCATTCAATCTCATTTTTGTGCAAAATGATGCAATGCAATGCGATGCGATGCTTAGAATACAAATACAACACTTTTTGAACAAAAAGTTGTTTTCATTCCATCATGTTTCCTTTTTACAACATTTTACAACAGGGTACAAGTTTTAAAGAAAATAGAACTACCTAACGCTATACAATGTGCTACAACTACTAGTAAAAAGAAAATAAAGCAAAACATCTGGGTCAGTGCTATCTGACTCAAGATCGAGAGGCTCTCTTCGTCCTCTTCGGCTGAGCAGCCTTTGCACCACCGCCACCGGCACCACCGTCTGAATTGGAGCCGCCATCCTCGGAATCCTCCTCGGCGCCGCCTCCGCCCTCAGAACTGGAACCAGAGTCATCATCTCTGCCCGCGGATGTCTCCGACTAAGGGTGAGCTAACTCCTCCTCCTTGCTGGACTCGTCATCCTGTCTGGCAGGTGCTCTACGTCTCCATTGGCCGCGAGTCGAGACCCCTCTTCCAACTGCTCGAGAAGGCCTGGATGGCCCGGCCTGTAGCGGTGTTACCTGAAAAGGGAGTTTGAATACATCAGCCAGAGTATGTATATCAGATGCAGAGACAAGTATGGTGCATGGAATGTGTGCATGCAGATATAGTATGTGAATGTGATGTGTTAGATGTGCTTTACGCATGCAGTGAATCAGTGTAGTGAAATGTTCAGTTTTGGTATGTCATCAACAGTACAATAAATACAAGGAAATTGAAAAGTACCGGAATTCCGGAGGCGTACAACAGCGTCTCCCTCCTCAAGACCATGTTCTCGAGTGAGGCCACCACCCCGAGAAAGCCCTTAGTATATTCTCTGGGAGGTTGCAAATGCAAGTTCAAGTCATCAGTGAATGAATGAATGAATGAATGTCTAAATATCTGAATGATAAATGAAAACTATGGAGCATACCGGTGGTGAGTCAGGGTCACTGACATATCGATGATCGGGCAATGGTGGCTCTAATGGAATCTGGTAAGACGTCTTATACTGCCAGCCTGTCAGCTCGGTCGGTAGATCTGGCCATCCGGCACACTGCTAAGTAAGGGCCATCCCCCTGGTCCTACCCCTCAATCTGCTGGCCCCGCCAGTCGAAGGAATATCTGTAGCTTGGGCGCGGCTCGAGGAAGGCATATCAGCAGCTCTCCTCGTGGGGGTAAGGACACCTATCAGTGGAGGCATCAGGTATGTATGGCGATATATCGCGTACTCCCCCTCCTCCAAGAAAAGAACTGCATCAACACCCAACATAAGGTCGTCAACCTCCTGGAGAGTGAGGCTGTATGTGGATCGTATGTCTAGTGGAGGCGGTGAAGGGATCTCTTGAGCAAGATTACCCATCGTCTGGCGCATAAAGCGATCCCCGAGAAACCAGGCTTTGCCGACTGGTCCGTCAAACAAAACCCTGTATCGGGAGACGCGCCTCATGCCCCAGCGAACTGGAACCGAGAATACCCTGGCATAGCTATCCAAGGCTGCCAAGTGATCTGCGGATGGCAAGTGCATAAATTAATTAGTTGTCATAAATATGCAAGATGAATCAAAGCTGAAAGCATGAAGAACTGAGAGTTCTAGTTTACCTCCGTCGCCAGTACAGTGTCAAAATACTACCAGAGATATGGCAATGTCTCCCGGGGCCTGGGCCGACACCGACCCTCAAATCTGCACGAATATGGTATATCTAGATGTGCCTCAACCTCCGGCTCAGGGGCGAGTGTCGGGAAATAGGTGAAAACCCATAGTTGTGAAAGGCAAGACAGTGGCTGTCAAAATACAGAATAAATAGAAAATGCAGAATGCTGAGTGCAAAATGTAGAATGCAGGGTACAGAATGTAATGTGTGCAATGTGTGCAGTGCACAGTTCATAGATAATGAAAAGCAAAAATGTAAACCAAGAGGGCAGAAGTACCTCCCAGGCTCTCCAGTAGCCATCTACTATGTTCCCCCGCCCGCGGGAGGTTGCGCTCATGTAGCAATAAAGGCTAGCGAGGCCAGTGCCACCCAAATCAAAGTGCCAAACCTGTGATAGGTCTACTGGAGCACTGAGCAGATAAAGCCCGACCGTGTTCCCCTTGTCGGAGAATAGTGTGGTCCCAAGAAGGAACATTAGAAATGTCACAACCCCATTCCACCCCCAGTAGAATGGTGCCGTGATGGCCAGTAATCCGAGATTACCGAAGGCCAACTTTCAAAATTCACACATAATTAGAGTATTACATATGGGGCTAACATGTGCGGAAGCAATATATTTAAATCTAAGTAGTCCATAAGAGCTGTGCATTGATCAAATGAAATGACATACATCTTAGCATTGTTTTACAACTTGAATACAAATAAAATAAAGTACATGTTATATCTTGATCAAAAGGCTTCTCAAGTCGACACATACAAAATACATGAAATATAAAGTCAAGAAGCATAATCTTCAAGATGCCGACGTAACATGAATCCAAAAACATCTTGCAAAACAACACATCTCGGCGTTACCGCCTTCATGCTTGTTACCATATATATATATAAGGAGAGGGTGAGCTTGGCTACTCAGTGAATGGTATAAATAATAAAGGGATTAAATGAATGATTCCCGAGGTCCTTGTCAAAACAATACATATATCATAGCTAGTTCAAAACATGGGATGAATCAAGTTCATCAATCAAATCTTAGTCTTTCAAATCTTCTTGGGATGTTTAATAACATCTACATAATACATGGGGTGATGACATTCCTGACAAAACAAACCCACCCGTTCATACACCGTCAGTGGCAAAACAAGACAAAACAAGGGAATAATCAACCCGAAATCGATTAGACAAATCCACCCGTACACCAGACCGTCGGTGGGGCCATCCGTTCACAGACCGTCGATGGCAGAGATCTCTCAAACATCGTGCTACATGGGCTTAGAGTCCCCTAGCATGGGAGGACTTTCCAAGAATGTCATCAAAACAAGATAATACTTGATACAAAAACTAGGGATAATCATTCATGCTTGATCAAATACTTTTCAAAACAAAGCAAAGCTTTATCAAAAATTTATAACATAGCTTCATTAAAAATACTACTCACATAGTTCTTGCGACGTCGGGATCAAGGCAAAGGTCCAAGTCCTACAAACACATGGCAAAGTCTATTGAATGTACTCTTAAAAACAAGCTTTACATAAATGCAAATGATCTAGGGAAAACATGCTGGAAGTTAAAACACTGTTTTTCATCTAGGAAAAACATGTTGGATTCTTCTAGGGAAAACATACTGGATTCTTCTAGGGAAAACATGCTGGAAGTTAAAACACTGTTTTTCATCTAGAGAAAACATGTTGGATTCTTCTAGGGAAAACATGCTGGATTCTTCTAGGGAAAACATGCTGGGTACCAACCAGGTCCTGGAATGGATGCACAGAGATGATCTAGGCTAAAATGACCTAGCTGGGTGAACTCAGGAGGTCTTGGCCGAGGTCCCACCCCTCTTGGCCGAGGTGTGGTTACCTAGGCTTCAGTGTGCAGCTGCCTGCTGAGGTTGTACAAGGTGCCAGCAAGGGTGTACCATTGTCGGCCTAGGTGTGCAGAGGTTGGCCTAGGTGTGCATGCAAGATAAAGTAACGTGCAAGTGATCATGCAAGGTAGGCCAAGGTGAGATACGATGCTTGGCCTAGGTGTGTGATCTAGGCAAGAGTGGTCTCGGTGATCACACCTAGGGAAATGAAGCCTGGAAATCTGGGTTTCCTCCTTGAAGAACACGAAGAACATGAATGCTAAAATCATAACTTGTTATTACAAGATCTGGGATTTCATGCTATGAGTTCGAAAACATGGACCTTGGTACCCATAGTTGAAGATCATATGAAAACAAACACGAAAACATGGATCTTGATACAAACTTTCGGATCAAAACATGGCTTTTCCTCAAGAACACATGAATATCACTTTCTCTTTCTAAAACCGAGCTTCAAAGCAATGCATGGCTTATGAAACATGCTAGATCATGCAATGTACCTAGATGAACAATAAGAACAACAAGAGTAGACCAAGAATCTAACCTCAAAACACAGATCTAACGGTTCAAGATGTGAAGATCAAGCTTGGAAATCTACCTCTCTCTAGAATTCCTCTTCCTCTTCCGAGAGCTTCTCTCTCTTCTAAGACAAGGATATAGCAAATGATATGTTTTTCCCTCTCTACCGGCTGATTTAACCCTCTGCAGGGACACGTGGCACTACCAGATTGGTTCTCCTCAAAAGGTGATAGAAAGACAAGACAAGTCTATGACAAAGTGTGTACAACAAGCTAGATGACATGGGCGCTCCGGCAGGTAATGATCTCGACTAAGGACATAGGCTTCAGGAAGTAAGGTCTCAATGATCTCGGCTAGGACGGATAACACTTGGCCAAGGTGTGCCACACCTCGGTCTAGGTCATTTCAGTCCCGGAACAAGATCACTAGGTGCAAGGATCAAGGATCTTGGACGCCTAGGTGATAACATCTCGGCCAATATGCCTGGGTGATGGTGGAGGTCAACCAAAGTGGTTCCAAGATGGTCCAAGGTGTAAGAGGTTCAAAGGTGTGACCTAGGCTTGGCATGACCTAGGCTTCACATGACCTAGGCTTGGCATGACCTAGGCTTAACATGACCTAGGCTTGGCATGACCTAGGCTTCCCATGACCTAGGCTTAACATGACCTAGGCTTGGCATGACCTAGGCTTGAGACAGCAAGGAAGGAACAAAGAATGCATACAACACTTAGGCAAAACATGATAGCATCAAGACAAGACAAGAACCTTTACCTAGGCAAAACAAGTCTAAGTCTAAAAATGCAAGCTTAACAAGACAAAATCATGAAAATGCACATGAACATGACTAAGACATGAATGTGGGTCATTACATCCTTCCCCCCTTAAAGAAGCTTGGTCCCCAAACTTAACTTACCTTGTCCCCAAAACAATTCCGAATGTCAGATTGTCATCTCTTCTTATCATCTCTAGACTTTACCTTGGGACAATCCTTAATACGATGACCCATCTCACCGCATTCAAAACATGCTCCAGATGCCCGATGACAAACTCCAAAATGTCGCCTCCCGCAACTTGTACATGTCGGCCTGGCGCCACCTTCCTGATTCGTGTTATTGGAACTGTCCACATTTGTCTTCTTCTTGGCATCATGCTGGTCTTGGCGATTGTCATAAGTCTGCCTCTTTTTCTGATTCTCCCCCAAACTCTGACTTCTGTTCAAGTTGGCTTCTGCAAGGATGGCTTTATCTAACACTTCACCATACGTCCGCATGTTAAGTAAATTAACCCGGTCTTGAATTGATCCACGAAGCCCACTTTCAAACTTTCTAGCCTTCCTATATTCATCGTTGACCATGTGAGGTGCATACCTTGCCAACTCGGTGAAAGCACAATCATATTCAGCCACTGTTTTGCTACCCTGTGACAACATCTGGAATTCTGTGGTCTTGCGATCTCGGACACTGAGGGGAAAGTGTTTGTCATAAAACAACTCCAAAAATCTGGCCCAAGTCAAGTCTGGATGACCTTCTCGGATCATCATCCACCACCTACGACCGTCGCCTTCCAATGTGAATGTTGCCAATGACACCTTCTGGGCGTCGGTGCTGGGAAAAACCTCAAACAACTTCTCCATCTCAAGAACCCATGCTTCTGCTTTCATCGGCTCTATAACTCCATGGAACTTCGGTGGTTTCATCTTCTTGAATTCTTTGATCAAGGTCAAGGTGTCGTCTCCATACAAAGCTGGTTGCGGCTGCACTTGTGGTACTGGAGGAGGTGGAGGTGGAACTGCATGCCGGCCATTTGTCTGCTCAGCCTGAGTGGAAGCGGTACCTGTATCTTGTGGCCTTGGTTGTCTCAACTCACAGACCAATCCTTCTAATCTGTCTATTCTATCCTCGGAATGATCTCGGCCAACTGGAGGTCTACCCCTTCTCATGATGCTAGAGGTATGCAAAATGTGACTCTTAAACAAAATGTGCAAGTAAACATGCATGCAAGTAATAAATGATCATGCCGAGATGATGCACACCTTGTCAAGTAGCAAGCAACATGATGCAATCCTAACATCATTCTAAGGGACATCCTATGCTCCTTAGGACTCAAAGTGTGTGAATAACATACTATAAGGAACGCGTGCTCTGATACCATTCTGTCACGACCTCATTCCGCCCCTAGTAGAATGGTGCCGTGATGGCCAGTAATTCGAGATTACCGAAGGCCAACTTTCAAAATTCATACACAATCAGAGTATTACATATGGGGCTAACATGTGCGGAACAATATATTTAAATCTAAGTAGTCCATAAGAGCTGTGCATAGATCAAATGAAATGACATACATCTTAGCATGGTTTTACAACTTGAATACAAATAAAATAAAGTACATGTTACATCTTGATCAAAAGGTTTCTCAAGTCGACATATACAAAATACATGAACTATGAAGTCAAGAAGCTTAATCTTCAAGATGCTGACGTAACATGAATCCAAAAACATCTTGCAAAACAACACATCTCGGCGTCACCGCCTTCAGGCTTGTTACCTACATATATATAAGGAGAGGGTGAGCTTGGATACTCAGTGAATGGTATAAGTAATAAAGGGGTTAAATGAATGATTCCCGAGGTCCTTGTCAAAACAATACATATATCATAGCTTGTTCAAAACATAGGATGAATCAAGTTCATCAATCAAATCTTAGTCTTTCAAATCTTCTTGGGATGTTTAATAACATCTACATAATACATGGGGTGATGACATTCCTAACAAAACAAACCCACCCGTTCATACACCGTCGGTGGCAAAACAAGACAAAACAAGGGAATAATCGACCCGGAATCGATTAGACAAATCCACCCATACACCAAACCGTCGGTGGGGCCATCCGTTCACAGACCGTCGATGGCAGAGATCTCTCAAACATCGTGCTACATGGGCTTAGAGTCCCCTAGCATGGGAGGACTTTCCAAGAATGTCATCAAAACAAGATAATACTTGATACAAAAACTAGGGATAATCATTCATGCTTGATCAAATACTTTTCAAAACAAAGCAAAGCTTTATCAAAACTTTATAACATAGCTTTATTAAAAATACCACTCACATAGTTCTTGCGACGTCGGGATCAAGGCAAAAGTCCAAGTCCTACAAACACATGGCAAAGTCTATTGAATGTACTCTTAAAAACAAGCTTTACATGAATGCAAATGATCTAGGGAAAACATGCTGGAAGTTAAAACACTATTTTTCATCTAGGGAAAACATGCTGGATTCTTCTAGGGAAAACATGCTGGATTCTTCTAGGGAAAACATGCTGGGTACCAACCAGGTCTTGGAATGGATGCACAGAGATGATCTAGGCTAAAATGACCTAGCTAGGTGAACTCAGGAGGTCTTGGCCGAGGTCCCACACCTCTTGGCCGAGGTGTGGTTACCTAAGCTTCAGTGTGCAGCTGCCTGCCGAGGTTGTACAAGGTGCCGGCAAGGGTGTACCATGGTCGGCCTAGGTGTGCATGCAAGATAAAGTAACGTGCAAGTGATCATGCAAGGTAGGCCAAGGTGAGATACGATGCTTGGCCTAGGTGTGTGATCTAGGCAAGAGTGGTCTCGGTGATCACACCTAGGGAAATGAAGCCTGGAAATCTGGGTTTCCTCCTTGAAGAACACGAAGAACATGAATGCTAAAATCATAACTTGTTATTACAAGATCTGGGATTTCATGCTATGAGTTTGAAAACATGGACCTTGGTACCCATAGTTGAAGATCATATGAAAACAAACACGAAAACATGGATCTTGATACAAACTTTCGGATCAAAACATGGTTTTTCCTCAAGAACACATGAATATCACTTTCTCTTTCTAAAACCGAACTTCAAAGCAATGCATGGCTTATGAAACATGCTAGATCATGCAATGCACCTAGATGAACAATAAGAACAACAAGAGTAGACCAAGAATCTAACCTCAAAACACAGATCTAACGGTTCAAGGTGTGAAGATCAAGCTTGGAAATCTACCTCTCTCTAGAATTCCTCTTCCTCTTCCTAGAGCTTCTCTCTCTTCTAAGACAAGGTTATAGCAAATGATATGTTTTTCTCTCTCTGCCGGCTGATTTAACCCTCTGCAGGGACACGTGACACTACCGGATTGGTTCTCCTCAAAAGGTCATAGAAATACAAGACAAGTGTATGACAAAGTGTGTACAACAAGCTAGATGACATGGGCACTCTGGCAGGCAATGATCTCGGCTAAGGACATAGGCTTCAGCAAGTAAGGTCTCAATGATCTTAGCTTGGAAGGATAACACTTTGCCAAGCTGTGCCACACCTCGGCCTAGGTGTGCCACACCTCGGTCTAGGTCATTCCAGTCCCAGAACAAGATCACTAGGTGCAAGGATCAAGGATCTCGGACGCCTAGGTGATAACATCTCGGCCAATATGCCTAGGTGATGGTAGAGGTCAACCAAAGTGGTTCCAAGACGGTCCAAGGTGTAAGAGGTTCAAAGGTGTGACCTAGGCTTGGCATGACCTAAGCTTCACATGACCTGGGCTTGGCATGACCTAGGCTTAACATGACCTAGGCTTGGCATGACCTAGGCTTCACATGACCTAGGCTTGGCATGACCTAGGCTTAACATACCTAGGCTTAACATGACCTACGCTTGGCATGACCTAGGCTTAACATGACCTACGCTTGGCATGACCTAGGCTTGAGACAGTAAGGAAGGAACAAAACACGCATACAACACTTAGGCAAAACATGATAGCATCAAGACAAGACAAGAACCTTTACCTGGGCAAAATAAGTCTAAGTCTACAAATGCAAGCTTAACAAAACAAAATCATGAAAATGCACATGAACATGACTAAGGCATGAATGTGGGTTATTACAAGAAATCCTCGGGCATACTGCTGTACGGCCTCAAAAGTCTCGGGTGTAGTCCTCCTGTACTGCTCGGCGAACTAGGTGTACCTGACCCTGCCCGATGGTCTGTCGGTCGGTGGATGGGCTCCAAGAAGATAAGTCCAGGCTGCCTCCCACTCACCCATATCAGTATCGTATGGGATCGGCCGGCCTGCCACGTCGAGGCCCATCAACATCGAGAAGTCATACGGGGTCATCGTCAGGTCCCCGGTGGCTGAGAAATGGAAGGAGTTTGTGGTCTCCCACCATCTCTCTACAAGTGCACCCAAAAGGGTCCTGCTCGCTAGATGACGCGACAACCCCATGCAAAATGGGCCAAACCCTGCCTCATCAACAATATGTCGAACAGCATCTGGGAGCTCCATATACCACTTCCTCGCTATGATCGATCCATACCCCCGGGTGAAACGGGAAGATACCTACGTTCAGAATGAACAGATGTATTCAGTTACAAAATGAGCAGTGTACTGTGTTATGAGCTATGTGTTCAAAGTGAAAAGAATGTTGTGTTTTGAGCTGTGTGCCCAATGAAAAGGATGTTGTGTTATGAGTTGTGTGTTCAGAATGAGCAGTGTACTGTGTTATGAGCTGTGTGTTCAAAGTGAAAAGAATGTTGTGTTTTGAGCTGTGTGCCCAATGAAAAGAATTTTGTGTTCAGAATGAGCAGTGTACTGTGTCATGAGCTGTGTGTTCAAAATGAACAGAATGTTATGTTATGAGCTATGTGCCAAATGGACAGAATACTGTGTTGATGACCTGTGTGCCAAATTGAACAGAATGCTGTGTTATGAGCTGTGTGCCAAGTGAGCAGAGTATTGTGTATGAGCTATGTTCAGAATGAGCAAAATGATGTGTGCAAGTTGTGTTCAGAATGAGCAAAGTGCTGTGTATGTAAATGTGTTTAGAACAAGCAAATATAATACGTAGCGAAAGCATGAACTGTGCAAGAAATGCAAAATACATCGCAGAAAATGTAAAAGTGAAGTATGCACCTCGCGTGCCTAATGAGATAAGTGGGACTCCGGCTCCCGTAATAGCAAGTCTGCGGGCGCTTGCCGCGCAAAATCCGTGAAATGATGGAAGGTGCTGGGAGGTAGTATATGCTCCTGCGGGTGGTACCTCTTCGAGTCGAACGGCCGAATCCTTGAAGGCAGTGGCATAATGTCAGGCTCGTCCTCTACTCGTGGAGAACCTTCGCTGTATGGAATATCATCAGCCATCTAAAAAAAGGTGCAAAAATGAGCGAAATGAGCCAAAATTGTAAAAAGTCAACAAAAGTCAACTCTCGAGAAGAGAAAAAGTCAACAAAAGTCAAAGCCCGGGAAAAGGTGCTAAACTTCAAGAGAAACATACCTCAAGTGGTGAAAATGGAGAAAGAAGCTCCAAAAAAAATTCTGATCGGTTCAAAACGAAGAGAATCAAAAGTTTTCGTGAATCCACTTCGCGTGGGGCGTTGGAAAATGCGCGAAAAGCCCGGATCTGAGAGGGAAAAGGGTCTAGGAAGGAAGGGGAGTCAATTTCGGCACTAGAGGTGTGAATAAAATGTGTTTTGGAGGTGTACACTTATAGAACCGAGGCTAAAAGACCAAACTGCCCCGAAGTTGTGTAAATTGGTCGGCCAGCTAGTTTTTCTGGTCGGCCGACCACTTAAGTGGTCTTCAACTGGTTGGCCAGCTATGTAGGTGGTCGGCCATCCCTCCTGGGTGGTCTCCAGGGTCCCATTGTCCTCCTTGTGTGTTTTTGTGATGATTGGAGTCCTCGGTCCTCGAGAAAGTGCAAAAAAAGTACACTTTTCGGTTCAAAAATGTCCCCGCCGGAACTTCAATTCAAGTCTTCGATGCGTGGCTCATCATTACTCGTCAAGAGCATGGTGTATCCTTTTTTAGTGCATTATGACCCCTCCGAGAGGTAAATCGGAGGTTACGGTTGAAGTGCTCTCATTAAAGCTTGTATTTCCTTAGTCGACATTTTGTTTCAAACATGCTTTTGAAATAACACTGAAAATGCATTGTTATGCACACCATTCATTGTGTTGTTGCGCACATTTCTCTCGCATTGTCATCCACTTTACTTGCGTTGTCGCGCACATTCTACTTGCATTGTTATGCACACTTTACTTGCGTTGTCACGCACATTCTACTTGCATTGTTATGCACCTCTTTACTTGCGTTGTCACGCACGTTCTACTTACATTGTTATGCACACGCTACTTGCATTGTTATGCACTCTTCACATGCATTGTCATGCACGTTCCACTCGCATTGTTATGCACCCTTCCACCCCCATTGTTATGCACTCTTCACTTGCGTTGTCACGCACGTTCTACTTGCATTGTTATGCACCACTTTACTTGCGTTGTCACGCACGTTCTACTTGCATTGTTATGCACACTTTACTTGCGTTGCCGCACACGTTCTACTTGCATTGTTATGCACACTTTACTTGCGTTGTCACACACATTTTACTTGCATTGTTATGCACCTCTTTACTTGCATTGTCACGCACGTTCTACTTGCATTGTTATGCACACTTTACTTGCGTCGTCACGCATGTTCTACGTGCATTGTTATGCACACTTTACTTGCGTTGTCATGCACGTTCTACTTACATTGTTATGCACACTTTACTTGCGTTGTCACGCACGTTCCACTTGCATTGTTATGCACACTTTACTTGCATTGTCACGCACGTTCTACTTGCATTGTTATGCACCTCTTTACTTGTGTTGTCATGCACGTTCCGCTTGCATTGTTATGCACCCCTTTACTTGCGTTGTCACGCACGTTCTGCTTGCATTGTTATGTAACCTTTTCACTTGCATTGTTATGCGCGTTCTACCTACATTGTTTCTGTCAAAGTTTCTTTTTTTGCAGGCACAATATTGTATGTACGGTTGATTTGAAGCTGGCACAACCAAACAATGTTGAATGTGCAGTTCAGTCAGAGGAACTCCA
This sequence comes from Camellia sinensis, assembly GCF_055761805.1. NCBI lineage: Eukaryota > Viridiplantae > Streptophyta > Magnoliopsida > Ericales > Theaceae > Camellia > Camellia sinensis. The sequence goes on along the minus strand of NC_138971.1, from coordinate 118,923,693 downwards.
GGTGAGATTAGTCCTCTTTGCATGATCATAAGTTATGTTCGGCATTGTGCATGTCATTTGCATCTTGCCCCTACCTGCGGGCGCATCTCTTTGTTATCTTGCCCGTTTGTCTAAGTCTTCTACCTTATCAAAAGCGGGTCGTCTCTGGGCTTTGACATTCACTCCCATCACTTCTTGACTTACGAGTTCTGTCAAAGAGGGGCAACTGTAGACACCCCATTTTTGACTGACCTTAAGACTCAGATGTCATCGATTGAGCGCTCAGTGATCGCGCATGTTTGTGCTCGTTTCGAGTTTCTGGAGTTTTCGGCTGAGTGCCTTGCCTCCGGGCCTCTGAACTCTTTGTGTTTTCGCTCGGTTTGTGGACCAAGCCTTGTTAACCTTCTCTGGAGGGAGAGAGAGGTCCGTAGACCACTTTTTCCTCTTGGAGACTAGTTTCCGGATTCCGGAGCCTTTGGCCGCGTGCCTTGTCTCGGGACCGCTTACCCTTCTCCTTTTGGCCTGGTTTTTGAACCACACCTTGTTGCCTTGGTCTAGAGGGACACAGAGGTCTTGGAGACCACTTTTTGTGGTCGTAGACCACTTGTCCCTCATAGACCACTATCGGTGCCCGTAAACTAGTTTTCGAGGCTTCCGGCTGCGCGCCTCGACCCCCGGACTCTTGTCTTACATCATTTTTGGTTGGTTTTTGGCACAAACCTTGTTTTCCTTTCTTGGAGGGTGGAATGAGGGTTGGAGACCAATTTCTCTCCTTGGAAACCACTTTTCTTCCCCGCCAGCCAATTTTCTGGTCGGCTAACTGGTCTTGGTGGCCTTTGGACCACCAAAAGTGGTCTCCCACCATGCCACCACCTTGCTTTCCTGGTGTAGACCACCTCTTCCCCTGACCAACCACTTTTTCTCCTTGGAGACTACTTCCACTGGTTGGCCGACCAGTGTAAGTAGCTGTCCGACCACTTTAAGTGGTCGGCAGCTTTCTTACATTTTCTGCAAAGTTTGTGGATGCCAGCTGTGCCAGATGGAAAGCATAGATTGTGTATGAAGGGATTTAACCAAGCTTCGAGCTTCTCCAAGAAGCTTGAAGCTTGGAGTTCTATAAGAGGGAGGCTCTCTCTCCCTTTTCCAGGTTCAAAAAAAATTGATTAGAGAGATACATATATCTCCCTCTCTATATTCCTCCCTCTCTCTATATATATATATATATTGGTGCCTTAAAGTGTGTTGTTTCTTCACCTTTGCACTACAACTCCTAGCCACACACCATCATCTCTGACCTGAGATCCTTGGAGGTGGTATTTGGATCATAAAAGTTTGTTTTGGGCTGAGGAAGGTGCTGTTGTTGCAGTGCTTCAAGGGTAACCCATTTTCCCCCTTTTTTTAAGCTTTGTTTTGGTTACTCTTTTAGCCATCTTTGCATGCTTTGTTTGGCTTAGTTTTCAACTGTAAAAAGCTTTATTTTCCAGTGTTTGAAATGCTTGTTTAAGGCCTCTTTAGTGTTGGGGTTGGTCCACCCCCTTTTTGTGCCTTATTTTGCTTTGTTTTGAGCCATCTCTTTAAGCCTTTGAGATCATCTTCTCTTGGCCTTTTAACCACATAAATCCAGTGGATTTTCAGTTGTAGAAATGTGGTTTTGAGGCCTGAAATGAGAGGGGGTGGTCCCCTCTCCTCTTGTCTTATTTGTATGCATAGAGGGCCTATCAAATGAGCATGTTTTTACACTTCTTTGTGGCTTTGTTTAAGCTTGTTTTCGTGACTTTTTGGACCAGATATGACTCTGTTTTTGGTTGGTTTGGTTGTCTCTTGAGTGCTTCATACACTTGTAGTGTAATTCTACATTGTTAGCCTACCATGCTCTATACTTTGGACCATCATTCTAGCCTATTTTGACTACACTCCAGCATGATTTTGTCCATACTTTGCCATGCTTAAGCTCTATTTTAAGTGCTTTGGGTCATGCATGCCTTGCTCTGTATAGCCTTAGTGCATTTTTGCTCACTAGCTTTGAGTTTCATGGTCTCTAACATGGCTTACTTGAGTTGTTTGCATGCTTTGGCCTCATCTCTAACATAATTTCAGTGTGTGTAATGTGGCCATACTCTCTCATGTTTCACTATTTCAATGCTTTTGGTGAGTTGTGCTTTATGTCTTAAAAGTGAGCCATTGTGTATGCATGTTTTCCTAAGCTCTTGAGCTCCATTTCAACATGTTCTTGACCCTTAACTTGGCATGGTTAAGCTCTGTCCAGAGTTGGTTTAGTGGTTTAAGCTTAGTATTGCATGCTCCTCGTGTATTGCTCTTAACTAGCCTTATGCTCTAGGCCTTCTAGCATGCCTCATTTGTATTGTTTGGATGATTTGGCATCATTTAACACTTCATTTCAGAGCATACAGCATTGATTTGGCGCTACCCCGTTACCCACAAACACAATTTCCTCCTGTTCTGGTGGTCTAAACACAACCCGTTTTGTCACACAGTCAAAGGTGGCACAATATTTAGTTAACCAGTCCATACCCAGAATTATATCAAAATGCCTAAAGTTCAAGGGTAACAAATCCACATATAGAATGGCATTCCCAACACGCATGTCACAAAAACGATATATAGACTCACACAATACAGATTTCCCAGATGGAGCAGATACACATAGCAGATATGGCAATAATTCTGGGGGTCTACTCAGTCTAGATGCAAATGCATATGTTACGAAAGAGTGTGTTGATCCGGAGTCAATTAACAACATATCTTGTTAGTAGAGGCCGATCTTTGATCGGGCAAGCGGGGGTACTCATTTCATCCCCCCTCATACCCAAGTTCCCGAGCCGAGGCAACTTTGGCGATGACGGACACGTGGCCCTCGGCACGAGTCAGGGTTTTCTAAATTTCCCAAAATAAAATATTTTGGTGGTGACTCTAAAATCTGGCAAAGCAGTCCATGTTTGGCACTTCTTCATAAAAATTAATTTTTCAAAACGATTTGTCGTATTTGGACTCTTTGGGGATTTATCAGTCTCACATTGCACTTTGTGAGATTAGATCCAAGACCGTGACATGAGTCCGAACTGTAGTAGCTAAGAACTACGATTCACACCCTCGCACGCGGAGCGGAGTTTCGGGGCGGTCTACAATAGTCCGACTGGTTGACCGGAACAATGTATTTTTTATTTATTTATTTATTTATTTTTGCAATTACCAATTGCCACTTGTTATTTGGGAAAAAAAATTATATTTATTTTTGATATTTTTTAAATATATAAATTATTTTTTTTAGACCAAAATAACAATTTATTTTTTTGATGTGAATTTTAAAAAGAGTTTGGTTATGAATTTTGAATAAAATTTTGGATAGAGTTTTGAGTTGTGTGTTTGGTTATAAGTTATAAATTTTTAATTAAATTACGAAAACTCTTTTCAAAACTCATAACCAAAATTTTTTTCTCATTTCATATGGCACATCAAAAACTTCAAAACTCAATTCAAAACTCATAACCAAACCAATTTTCTCTTTTCAAATCATAATTCTAAAACTCACAAACTCAAAATATAACTCTATTATCAAATCATAATTCTAAAACTCTACCAAACACTACCTTTATTTTTACCCAAATACTTTGTCTCAATTTTTAAGTACACCACTAGATTTTGAATAATTTTAATTTTACTCCCAAAGTTTTTGAAATCGTATCAATTTTATCCCTACCGTCACATTTGAAACAAAAAAAAAAGTTAAAAAATTTACATTTTGACCCCAAATTTCAAAAAAAAAAAAGAAAAAAGAAACAGACACACCCTCTCCTATCACCAAACCACCACCACCACTAACCATCACTTCAAACCCTTCTATCTCCACCGTTATAAGTCTATTTCACCTCATTCTTATGTCGTTGGATTCACCTCATGGCCTAATTTTTGTATTACCTCTGACACATCTCATTCTTCCTCTTTTTGCATGCCGTCGGAGCTCCAAAAATTGATTAAAAAAAAAAGACTTTTCTTTCTGTTTCTAACTTTTCTTCGAGCCATCTTTTGGATTTCATATCTTTCTCAATTCTTGATGGTTCTAATTCATTCTTTCGCCATTCTCTTCACCTCATTTCTTACTTCGTCCTACACTACCTTGCTTTCTCACTTCTTCGTGTAATGGGTAGTTTCGGTATACCAAAAGTTGTTCAAAAGCTAACTTCAAAAATTCCAAAACATTGATCTTTTGTTTCTTTCTCCTCCATCTTCCGCATTGTTGATGAAGGTAATGGAGCTTGATGGTAGTGGTAATGAAACTTGGTTGTGAAGGAAGTGGGTTTGGTGCTGAAAGGTGATGGTGATGCTCATGGTGACGGTAATAGAGTTCGGTGGTGGTGAAGTTGGTGGTTCAAATGGTGATGTTGGTGAAGTTGATGAAGGTGATGAAGAGATGAGATGATATGTATATATATACACACCCTAGAAGATATGTATATATATACACCCCAAGTGATATGTATATACATATACATGAGATGATATGTATATACATATAGATGAGATGAGCATTAACTTCATCAACTTCACCAACATCATCACCGTAACCACCAATTTCACCGCCACCAAACTCCATTGCTGCCACCATGAGCATCACCATCACCACTACCTTTCAGCACCAAACCTACCTCGTTCACAACCAAGTTCCATTATCACTACCATCAAGCTCCACGACCACCATCATCGCGGCTGCCGCAACGCCGAACCATCGTCACCACCACCACCACCATTATCACTAGCTCCGTTACCAAATAGAACCATACTCCATTTCATGTTATAAGTGAAGAAGAAGAAGAATGAAGAAGAAGCGGGAGAAAGAAACAAAAGATGAATGTTTTTGAATTTTTGAAGTTAGTTTTCAGACAATTTTTAACATACCAAAACTGCCCATTACACGAAGAAGTGAGAAAACGAGATCATATAGGACGAAGTAGGAAGCGAGGTGAAGAGAATGGCAAAAGAATGAAATAAAACCGTCAAGAATCGAGAAAGATATGAAGTCCGATAGATGACTCGAAGAAAAGTCCGAAATGGGAAGAAAAGTTTTATTTTTATTTTTTTTTATCAATTTTCGGAGCTCTGACTGCATACAAAAAGAGAAAGAACGAGACGTGTGAGAAGTAATACGAAAACTAGGCCGTGAGGTAAATCCAACAATGTAAAATAAGGCGAAATGTAGTCATGACGAAGGAGATAGAAGAGCTTGAAGTGGTGGTTGGTGGTAGTGGTTTGGTGGTGGGAAAGGGTGGTCTGCATCTTTATTTTGAAATTTGGGGCCAAAATATAATTTTTTTTTTTTTCAACTTTTTCCATTTTAGATGTGCCAAGAGCAAAATTGATACGATTTCAAAAATTTGGGGGATAAAATTAAAATTATTCAAAATGTGGGGGTGTAATTGAAAATTGAGGTAAAGTATGGAGATAAAAATGAAATTTTCTCTAACATCAAAATAAACCTAGAAAGAAAAATTGAGAGACTTGAAAAGTGGAAAGTATTATAAAATGTAAGAGCTAAAAACATCAAAACGAAACACTATCACTCATAAATGTCAAAATTATGATTCGATGAAGTTATTTCAACTAAACATCTTATATGCTTTTTATTTTTTATTTTTTTTATGAGCATAATAATAATAATAATAATAATAATAATAATAATAATAATAATAATTAAAAGGGTTAATTACATTTTTAATCTCTCTATATATTGTATATATAATTGTATAATCAAAGTTTTAATTGTAACTTTAATCTCATATGCAAGTACGAATTTATAATTTTTTTGGCTCATTATGGCTCGTGAACAGGTTTGAGCTCGAGTCAAGCCTAAGCCAACTTAGCTCGAGCTCGAGCTCAGTTTGTTAAATTTTTCTTGGGCTTGAGCTCAAATTTGTTAAAATCTTAATAAACAAGCCCAAACATACTAAAACTAGACTTGACTCAACTCGTTTGCAACCTTACTCCTAGCAGCCTGCAGAACACATGGAACTCACATTGTTAATAGAAAGATTGTCTAGTTCTGAACATATGATGTATTTTATTACTAGACTTACCTCTTATCAATATCAATTGTGAAAAATCTAGAAATTTCCTAGATATTGATTTGTGACTATGTATCAATTTTAAGCAGTAAATAACAATCCCAATCAAATAATCAAGACAAATCAACACAACGATTTTAATGTGAAAAAACCACAATTGGAGTGCCTCCAATTGTGATAAAAAAAACCACGGCCCAAAGCCACAAAACAATTCACTAAGAAGACAAAAGGAATTACACAAGTGTACTCTCAATTACCTAGCGAATCTACGCTCGAATTAAACCGGCCCCTATATGCCTCTTCTGCCACGGTCTTCACCTCCTAATTGTCTTGCCCAACGTTGAATCCACAACGTACGCCGATGTCGAATCACGATGATGAGCCACTCCAAAATCCACCAAAGCTTTAGGCTCGAATTCCCCAGAATCCACCGAAGAACAACTCTCTCTTTTGTATTAAGTAAACAAACAATCCTTTGATGTATACTTCTTAAACCAAGAGTTGAATACTTAATCAAACATCAAAGAAAACTAGCAACGGAGCTCCAGATATAAACCCTAATATCCAAGAAGAAGATATGGAAGCTGTAACACTAAAATCTAACAGAAACATGTATTTATAGAAAACAGAGCTGCGATGATCGCTCGAGCGAGGAGGCAAAAACGCGTGTTTTCCAAGTGTCTTCGCTCGAGCCACCAAAGTGTCGCTCGAGTAAGAAATGCAACTTCTTAGTATTTTTATAGTTAGTGAAAACTTCTAAGACCAAGGATTCTTCGCTTGAGCACACACTCCGTCGCTCGAGTGACCAAACAACTTTGACTGCAATTTTGCTTCTGGCTTCGAGGGCGTTGCCCCTTGACCTCGCCTGGGTGCTGCCCCGGACCCGCCAAGGAACGCTGCCCCCTGGACCCCCGCGAGTTGATCGGATAGCTCAATTCCCGACATAGTCAGCGAAGTGGAAAACTTGAAAAAATTAACACCACAAACTTCTCTGCAAGGCACAATTCGGGTTAGATTCGCATCTAAAAACTCATAGCCTCACTGAAATAAAAGAAAGAATAAAATTACAACTGAAAGGAGTTTTGTCAAACAGGATTGCCAAAAAGAAAAACCCAACAAATTGATCCATTCAAATTGTTTTCCCGTAGGCATAAAGTCTTGAGTAATGAGAAAGGACTAAGAGATGGTAGGATGTAATTATTGAATGAATTGCATCTAAAATCAAGTACCTCCAGCTTGTAATCCGTTCAAAACTTAGAATTGACATGTGATCTATTCTATTTATCAAAAAAAAAAATTCAAAAAATAATTTATCTAATTACTAAGAAACTTAGAAATCTTCTTTTGGGATAATGATTACAAACATTATTTTTGTACAAACATGTTGTGTGAAACAATATTATTAATGAAAATTCTTACCGGCAAATCTTTTTTAACTTCCAAAATAAGAGTACAATCTCTAAAAATATTCTCCATTATACACCTTTTTATTTATTTATTATTTTCTATTGAATTGCCACCAAAATCTAGCTCTTCTAAGTTGCTCATAAAAAAAATAAAAATAAAAAATAAAATAATAATAATAATAATAATAATAATAATAATAATAATAATAATAATAATAATAATAATAATAATAATAATAATAATAATAATAATAGGAAGAAGAAAAAGAAGAAGAATTGAATGTACATTGGGTCCTAATTGTTTTATGAGTTGTATAGGATCGTGTCAATTTAGCCTGGAACATATAAAAAAAAGTGTTTTGATTTGGTCTCCCAACTAAATTTTGTCTACTTTTTTGCCTGAACTGGGGGTAAAATTTGAAAACCATAAATACACATCATCAAAAATTGAAGAAAATAAAAATAAAAATAAAAAAGAAAAGCTAACATCTCTGGAGAGGATTATTCATATTATTATAATAAAATGTAATTTTTGGGATGCAGGAAAAAAAAATTTGTCACCCAAAGCTTATATTGTACAATAAATGAGATCCTTGTCACCAAAGTTTTTGTTGATAATTATTTTGGCAATTTATTTTTCTTGCAATACATCATCCAATATATTTTGATATATAAACATTCAATTTTTGTTGATGTGTTTTTATGTTTTGCCCTTAGTTCAAATAAAGAAAAACAAAATAAGGTTAGAGGACCAAATTTTTTTGAGCAGCAAAGTGAAAATTTCATTAAAAACATAAAATTAAAGGTACATGAAGATGCAATGCATCGAGAGAGATTCAAAAAGTACAAATTACCCATACTACTGATACTCATTTCCATACAACCCATCCCTCGGCCGAGAACCACCCATGACCAAAGCGTCTTTCATGGCCGAAAAACGCAAGGCCGAAAAACTCCCTAGACTGAAAACCACGGTTGAAATCACACCCATGGCCGAAAACCACACCTCTTCCACCTACTAAACAACCAAGAGACACCACCCATATCCAAAAACCAGCTCTTCCACCTATAAGACACCTCTCTTAACTGAACTAGTAGGCACCGAAACACCACTTCTATGGCCTAAAAACTCCCATGGCCAAAAAACTTCCAATACCGAACAACCCAACACATCGTAGAGAAGCGCCCAAAACTAGATCACCATATGGCCGTCGATAGAAGACATGAAAGAAGATTCATGGACAAAAACCATAGATCAAAACACACCTAAGCATAATTTATAGATCTAGGAAAAATAATAGAGAAAATTTTGTTTTTACCTCTATACTTTGCCTCGATGATCAATTACACCCCCAGACTTCAAATAATTTCAATTTTACCTCCAAAATTTTGAATTAATATCAATTTTACCCCCACCGTTACATTTGAAACGACAAAAGTTACAAAAAATTACATTTTTGCCTCAAATTTCAAAAGAAAGATGCAGACCCACCATCTCCTACCCAAACTCACCATCTCTCATCTTTCTCCAATTCTTCCCTCTCTTTCGCTTTGTAAACGCTGCCACCATCACCAACCACCACCGCAATCATTCAATTCTCTGACCCAACTTCTCTCATACCCAAATTCACTCACTCTATATATATATATATATATATACATATCATCTCTTCATCAATTTCTCTCAAATTCACTCACTCAATAGCTCAAACCCATATCAATTATCTATCTATTTGTCTATATATATGTACACATATCATCACATTCATCAACTTTACCAACATCACCACTTGAACCACCAACTTCACTGCCACTGAACTCCATTATCACCACCATGAGCATCACCATCACCACCACCTTTCAACACCAAACCTTCCTCCTTCACAACTAAGTTCCATTACCACTACCATCAAGCTCCACAACCACCATCACCGTGAGCTCCACTGCCATCGCTAGACCACCACCAGCTCCTTTACCACCTAGAACGATGCTCCACATTATGTTATAAGTGAAGAAGAAGAAGAAGAATGAGGAAGATGGAGGAGAAAAAAACAAAAGATGAATGTTTTAGAATTTTCAAATTTAGTTTTCTGACAATTTTCGACATACTGAAACTGCCCATTACACAAACAAATGAGAAAGCGAGGTAGTGTAGGATGAAGTAGGAAGTGAAGTGAAGTGAAGAGAATGGCGAAAAAATGAAGTAGAACCGTCAAAAATCAAGAAAGATATGCAATTCAAAAAATGGCTCGAAGAAAATTCAAAACTAGAAGAGAAGTCTTATTTTTTTTAAATCAAGTTTTGGAGCTCGGACGACATACAAAAAGAGAAAGAACGAGACGTGTGAGAGGTGATACGAAAACTAGGCTATGAGGTGAATCCAACGATGTAAAAATGAGGCGAAACAGAGTTATGATAAAGGAGATAAAAGGGCTTCAAGTGGTGGTTGGTGGTGGTGATAATGCTTGGGAAAATTTGGTGTCTATCAATGACATTCATTTATTTGATGTATGGAGGTTTTGGAGTTCTGGGTTACATGGCATTGATAATGGTTTCATTGATAAACCTAGAATGGTTTCTTTGATGCATCAATGACATTTATTTATGATTTTAATTTATGGATAAAAATTTAGAATAAATTTATGGTCAATGTAGAAGATGGCAGCGGAAGAGGGAGGAGGAGGGTGGCTGGACTAGGAAACGGGTCGGGAATGAGGGCTGGCGGAGGAAGAAGTGGAAGGGGTGAGAAAATAGGATATGAGAGGGTGGGTCTGCATATTTCTTTAAAATTTGTGGTCAAATGTAATTTTTTTAACTTTTTCCGTTTCAAATGTGATGGCAGAGGCAAAATTGATACGATTTCAAAAATTATGGGGATAAAATTAAAATTATTCGAAGTCTGAGGGTGTGTAGACACCCCATTTTGACCGCCCTTAAAACTTGGATGCTTCATTTCGAACATCCGATAATGAAAAATTACACTATGCGATCTTTTGAATCTTCAGCAAAGGATTCCGGATTCAAGCTCTAATCCCAATCTTACACCCCAGTTTGACCAAAATGTTTTAAACCTTGTCCCTCCCTCCAACCTACACTGGCCATACAACAGTAGCCCAGAAGGCAGTTTTCAGACACGACCGTGGGTTTTTGGACCCGGTCGAGTTTCATTGGCGATTGACAATGTATCTGGCAGGTTTTTGCCAGCTGTCCTTTTTTGAAGATATTTTTAACCAAAAACACTTCAAATTCTATAAATAGACCTTCTCCCTTCAGAATTTAGGGTCAGGAAAAATTCTCAAAAGGCTTTTGAGGTTGTTAAGAGCTTAGAACATACCCCTTACTTACAAAACTTTTCTTGACCTCCACATCACCTTTAGCTATACATACACAGTATATACACCATTAGAGCTTGTTCTTCAATCTTTGTGTTGAAGTTTCAAACAATATTTCAGATACTTGAGGGTGTTGGGATTGAAGTTTGATAACTAAGAAGTTACTACTCTCTTCAAGAGGTAGAACTTTGCATCCTTTTCATCTACTTCTCTTTTACTCTTTTCCTCTCTTTTTCTTGTTTTGTATACTATTTTTGAGTTGTTTTAGGGCTAAAATATGGGATGAAGGTTACAAAAAGTGAAGGAGTTGGCCACCCTTCCTTAGGCTTGATTACTAGTTGTTAACTCTAGCTTTTATTCACTTTTTTTTTTCCCCCTTGTTTTCTCTTAATTCTAGCACTGTTTTTTGTGTGTTCGTGGCCTATTTAGTGTGCTAATTAATTTCAATATGGACCACAAGGGTTCTAGTCCTCCTAGCTACATGATGTTCTCTTATCTTCTATGCTTTGAATACTATATTTGCACTGATGTAATAGTGTAATAGTCGTCATTGGTTTGGTGTGTTTAGGATATAGCCGCCAATCTGTTTGAGTCAATCGCTTTACTTTTGTTCTTATAACTTTTCTTCATATAGTGGAACCTTGTGGTCATAGGAGGTTTAAAGCTTAGCTACCCCACCACAAGTTTGATTAACATAGTTGTAAATCTTTCGCTTTCATGATATTGTTGCTTACCTTGAAGCTAGGTGATAGCTTTTGTGTTAAAAGTGTTACAAAACTCTCTTCTCTATCTTTTTTAGAACATGGAAATGGATGTCTCATCCTTATTTCATGAATAAAACAGGAGTTGTCAACAACTTTGACAAGTTGTGTGTTTAAACTTTGATAGTTAGCTTGATTTTTGAGTTGTTCTATTCGTTTTCTTTTAGTTTTAATTTTGTTCTCTTCAAAGCAAAACAAGAGCCCTTTCATCGAAAGTATTAGAGACTCTCTTCTAGTTCCATTTTGAAGCATGGAAATAGCTATTAATCCACGTTCCATGAGTAGAGAGAGGAGTCTCTAATTTCTTTTTTCAGTGATGTAACCTCTTGTTTTCAAGGCTTTTACCTAAAATGGTTCTCATTAACCTATTCTCTCTAATTTGAGTACTTATTTACTCTTATTCACTATGAGATGTAGTAGGTATGAACCATTTCTTCATTTGAAGTTTCTAGCTTTAATTCTCATTATTTGTTTTTTTTTTCTTTCTTCCATTTTAATCGCTTCTATAATTATCGCATACTATCTTGTGATGTTTGATGGTTTGTGAAGCAAGTCTACCTTTTCCTTGAATAGCTTCATGATAGGAAGGGGAAAAAAGGGACAAACATCTTTTGGAAACACTTTGTCTGCACTGTTATTACCACATTGCACAAAATAGGTTTTTTGGTCGAAATTGAAACACAACCGTCTGTTATTGGACCCAGTCGGGCCTCATTATGGAACAACCGAGCCTCAGAATGAACAAGCAGTGTACTGTTGTTAGCAAAACAGAGCAGTGGCTGAGGGTAAAATAGAGCAATTCTCCCAAAGGCAGACAGAGTAGTTTCTAGATGATGTTCTCATTTGCATGCGTATGGTCCTTGTCCTTTTTTTTAAAAAAAAAATTTATTGCTATAATATTTTCAAATGTAATAATTAGGTAATTATTCATTCGATGATGTAATAATTAGTTGATTAGGCCATTCAGACCCTCTTGTAAGAGGGAAAATTTGTAAATACTTGATGTATGTCTTCTAACCCATATTTCTTTCTCCTTTTTATTTGCATGCTTATCATCGTTGTTTATAGCATTATGTTTTCGTTTCATATCATTCTCATGCCTCGCATCCATTTTTTGTCCACATTAAGGTTTGGCTCATCATACTTGATGTTGTTATCATTTCCTACTTGATCATGTGGCTACCTCATGCTTTGACTTGATTCACATGTCATGTTAATAACCGAATCTAGTAGTTGCATTTTGTATGTGTTGCATTAGTCATGAACATTTTTAGGATCGTGTATTTTTCTATTCATCTTCTTTTGTTTTGGTTTACCGCAGATAAATACTAGGTGATCATTTTTTTGCTTTAGCATATCATATGTGTGTGTTTGTGTTACTTTGTTTGTTACTATGCCGAGCATATTACCATAAGGCTATTTGCTTACTTGAAATAACTCTATGAATGCCTGTGGATGGATGTTATTTCGCTTAAATTGGAATGATTTTGATTGTTGTACATATGAGCTCATTTTCCTTTGAGTTGCACATATTCAAAAACTCTTTCAAAAAACATGAAATCAAAGCATTCTAAAATAAGTGAATGTAGCTTGCTTTTCGTGCTCCTCGGAGGGGTTTAGTCTCCTCGGATACGATAACCCTACAGTTTGGACTCCCGAGGTTCTAAATTTGATTTCATAAGTACAATGTGAAATAGTGAAAACATAAAAGAGTTCAACTCCAGAAAATCTTTTGGAAAATCGATTTTTAATCAAAAATGCCAAAAATGGACTGCATTGCCATATTTCAGAGTCGCCACCTAAATATTTTGGAAAAATTTAGGAAACCCGTGACTCATGCCAAAGGCCATTTGTCCGTCATCACCGAAGTGTCTCGGCTCAAGAACTTAGGTATGAGAGGGGAAGGTCATGAATTGAGCACCCCACTCGCCCGATCAAAGATCGCCCTCTACTAATCACGATGTGATTCTTATGTACAATACATGCTCTAACTTACTGTAGACCGCCCGAAACTCAGCTCCGCGCGCGAGGGCGTGAATCGTTGTTCTTAGCAACTATAGTTCAGACTCATGTCACGGTTCTGAATCTAATCTCACAAAGTGCAATGTAAGACTGATAAATCACCAAAGAGTTCAAATCTGGCAAATCGTTTTGGAAAATCAGTTTTAATCAAAGAGCGCCAAACATGGACTGCTTTTCCAGATTTCAAAGTCGCCACCTAAATATTTTGTTTTTGGGAAATTTAGGAAACCCTGACTCGTGCCTAAGGCCACATGTCTGTCATCACCAAAGTTGCCTCGGCTTGAGAACTTGGGTTCGAGGGGGGAAGGTCACGAAATGAGCACCCCTGCTCGCCCGATCAAAGATCGGCCTTTACTAACATAATATGTTGTTTTTGAAAACACATGTGTTCTTATTCCGATTCATTAGCTAGCTTACTATGTGATGCGCACAGCATACAAGTATAGACTAAGTCACTCAAGTTGGAACAAAACATCTCATGTTTATTAGTTTGAAAATGGTTTGAAAGTGCTACTCGCAAGTAGGCTAAGTCGCAGATTTTGCCACCCTCAAGTGGGCTTAGGAAAACATGATTTGCCACTTCAAGTGGGCTTAAAACTTACATTTCGATGAATTGTTCCAATTCAAGTAATGAAGCCTTCATCCACAGGCATTTAGACAGTTAAACACTTAAGCAAATAGCCTCATGGCAAGCATGCTGTCATGGCAGTCACTCACATACATGCAAGGATGCTAAAGCGTAAACACTCACAGTGTACTCCGAGCCAAAACAGAAGCTAGTTAGTAATCATGCATGATCCTGGCTATGTTAACAATGCCTAATGCAACGCATGCAAAAATGCAACTAAGATAGGCTCGACTATTCTAAGATGTCATGTGAATGCAACTTGATACATGTATTCAAATAGGAATTGAAATACAATGCAGTTCGAATGATGCGCCGAGCCCGGTGCATGCAAGACAGATGAATGATGCACGCATGCAAGAATAAGTATGCTAATTGAAATATGCCCTAAAACTAACCATCGAAAGCAAGTAAGTAAAAGGGAGAAACAAATGGGGGTTGGAAGACATGCATCACACACACACACGCTTATTACAAAATTCGCCCTATCGACGGAGGGTCCGAATAATAAACTAACTAGCTACGCTAAGCAAATTAGTTACAAATCAACTAATTAACTAACAAGCTAATTAATTATTACAATCCAAATTGAGACAAATAGCTATGCTAAGCTAATTAAAATATTATAACAAATTGAATGACTAATCATGCAAACTAATCATAAACAATGAAATGGCCTCGCTGGCAAGGAAGAGATGCATGCTTGGTCAGCTTTGCTCGGAAATCCACTACTGTGCCTCATGATGCCTCTGTTTGCACTCTTTTGTACTTCTGGAAATTGTGCAAATGTTCAATATACTTCTGATCCACCTTAGGAACATGCTGAGGGGTGGTCAGCCAAGAGGAATGGCCATCGGCCGGAGTTTATGTCTATCGGCCAATTTGATAACCGATCGGTAGACTTTGATGGTCTATCGGCAGACTTTGATGGTCTATCGGCCACTGCTTCCTGCAAATTCTCCCTTTGCTGCAACAGAGCACTAGCAGAGGCATGGTAGTGTATTTACAAGAAAATGTGCGTGCAACCACACTCCTTATCATGTCTAAAGCTCAAAGGAGTGTAGTGTTCGGCTCTCGAGCCATCAATCACGCATCCCAATGCATGATGGCCAAAGAGGCCGAATTGCACAAATCAATGTCAATGAATGCACACAAATACCACATAAGACTCAATGAACCTTCACCTTATCATGCATGATCAAAGGTGTCGGTGACCGAGAAATGAGGCACGTTTCATCACTTCAAGTATGAAACGTCCCTCGTTTCTCGTGTTGGGATTAACACCCTAATCCAAACACAATGCAATGCAACCAACATGCTATCTAACAACATGCTAAACATCATGAACATGCAACAACATGCAAATAACAATATCATGCAAACAACAATGCAACATGCAACAACATGTTAACATGATGGAATACAACAACATGCAAACAATATAAGTATGGCAAGTGAAGGACAAGACATAAGGGCTATGTAATGCAACACTCAGTGGACTTAAACTGCATATGGACAGACCTAAGAGGGTCCAAAACAGTGGCCAACACACCAAAACTTAGGCACAAAAGGGCCAAGAACACATGTTCATGTGATGGCTCATCAACTAGGCATAAGAGCAAAACTCTCAAACATGATGAAGAAGTGACAAATGTGAGAGTGTAGCAATGAAGTAAACTCTGAAATTACATTCCAAATGAGACGTAATCATGCACATATGACAAATAAAGCATGCTAGTAGGCTCAAAGCTTAAAGTTAGTCAAGGGATTTACACCATGGCCATATCAAGCAAGCCCCGAAGGGCCAAAGTGACTCAAAACTGTCCCAAGACAGACCAAAACAATGCTAGAAACATGCTTAAACATACCCAACATATGCTACAATTAGAGGCATGAAACATGGAGCATACAAGGCCAACAAGGAGGATTACACTACACCTACCAAAACCAAGCATGAGGTGACTCCACCAACCAAAATCAGAGTTATGACATGCTAAATAGTGACCAAAAACATGCTGGAATGAAATCAATACATGCTAGAAAGATGAGCCAAAACCTTAAGCATGCAAGACTAATTTGCAAGGATTACACTACAAGTGTATTGAGCATGCAAGAGACAATCAAACCAAACCAAAACAGAGTTATACTATGTTAGAATAAGGCCCTAAACAAGCTAAGATGGAGCCAAAACATGCTAGAAAAACATGCTCCTTTGCAAAGCTATAAGTAGGATTATACTACGAGTACAAGAAGCATGCAAGGGGTGACCAAGAAAGTCAAAAACAGAGTTATGGAAGGCCTGAAAAGTCACAAAAATGAGCTCAAACAAAGCCTCAAGAAGATAGAAATGCATGCTCTTTTGGTTGGCCATCAACACAAGCCAACAAGAGTAGGGGAGGGCAACCCCCTCCTATTTTCAGCTTCATAACCACATTTCTACCACTAAAAATCCTCTGGATTTCAGTGGTGAAGAGACCAAACAAAGGTGATCCAAAGGCCTAAAAGAGATGGCTCAAAACAAGGCCAAATAAGGCACAAAGGGGGTAGACCACCCCCCAACACCAAAGAGGCCTTAAACAAACATGTTAAGCACTTCAAAAAAAGACTTTTTCAGTTGAAAGCAAGGCCTAAAAGAGTATGCAAGTGGGGCCAAAAGCTTAAGCAAAACAAGGTTTAAAAAGGGTAACAACTCACCCTTGAAGAACCACAGCAAACTAGCACTTCTGAGCCAAAGAAAACAAACTTTGAGAGTCCAAACAAGGTCCTCTAGTACCTTAGCAACAAGGCAATTGTGCTTTACTAGGTGTTGTAGTGCAAAAGTGAAGACAAAACACACTTTTAAGCAATATATATATATATATATGTATATATATAGAGAGAGAGAGAGAGATATAGAGAGAGATATATATGTTTTTGTATATCAATTTTCAGAACCTCTGGAAAGGGAGAGGGGTCTCCATTCTTATAGAAAATCAATTCCTAAGCTTATTGGACAAGCTAAGGGCTTGGTTCAATCCCTCCATACACGTGTATAGATGATGAAATCTATGCTCACCAGCTGTTAAAACTGGCACAAAAATATCTACAAAAGCAAATAAAAAGGCATCGGCCAAAATATATGGCCGATCGGCCAAAATGGGTGCCAACCGGCCAAAAAGAGTGCCGACCGGCCAACACTGATGGCCGATAGAGACAAAACATAGCCGATAAGCACAAGGCTTGGCCGATGGTTTGTAGGGAGGCCAACAAGTCACCCCCCTTCCCTCAGAAACAAAACCACAAGCTCTTGGTCCACAACCAAGCACAAAACAGATGAGTTGAGAGGTTCCAAGGCAAGACGCGTAGTCGAGACCTTCAGGAACTCAAAACAAACACGAATATAGATGATCATCGAGTGTTCAAACGATGACGTCCAAGTCTTGAGGACGGTCAAAAATGGGGTGTTTACACTTACTATGTGAAGCACGCAAGTATAGACTAATTCGCCCACTTTGAAACTCTTTGATTTCATGTTTGCTTTAAAAAGTGTTTGAATATGTGCCACTCGAAAAAATGAGCTTGCATGTACATTAATCAAATCATCCCAACTTAAGTGAAAAAACCTTCATCCATAGGCATTCAAAGAGTTTACTTCAAATAAGCATGTAGCCTCATGGTAAACATGCTTGACATGGAAACACCAACATACATGCAATATGCTAAAGCAGGAAATGCTCACCTAGTACTCAACCGAGGCAAGCCAAAAGAAAGAAAATAGTTAGAAAAAAAATGCATAATCCTAAACAATGCAACATGACTAATGTAACGCATACAACATGCAATTAATAGGCTTGACTACTGGTATAGCATATGAGTCAATTCAAGGCATGCGATAAAACATGTATTCAAGTAAGGAATTTGAAATTGATATTGATTAGTATGATGAGCCAAACCTTTTTATGCATGCAAAATGAATGGATGCGAGTCATGGAAAATGCTAAGGAGAACATGATGCTATATGCTATCCATCATACGTGAGTAAATAAAAAGGAGAAATAATAGGGGTTGGAAGACATGCACAATATTACAATTTTGCCCTCATGCAAGACGGTCCGAATAAATGTCCGAATTAAACTAACTATTACAAACACCAAATGAATTAATAAGCTAATTTAACTAATTGTTACAATTTGAATTAATCTAATTAATTACTTACAACATATTATGTGTGAAATCTAATTTGCGCAGGAAACGAGGAACCACACATGCAACCAAGAATATCTTCCCAAAAACGCCTATGTTCTACTGCCTGATTCTGTTCTGTCCGCAGTCAGAAAATAATTCTATTTTTACCTCAGCTCCTGCTCTGTTTTACAAGAAAAATGCCACTGTTTGCTCAACAAAAGGTGGTCAGCTGGATTCAAGAGGTGGCCGGCCGGCCACTAATTTTTGGTACTGCCCTGCTGCAACAGAATGGAAACAAAGCAAAAATAGAGTGTTTCCTAGGGATGTTTATTCTCTCTGCCTCTCCCTATCATGAAATCGGCTCACAAATCATCAATGGTTGTAAGGTTGTTGCATGATGATCTATGAATCGATGGGACAAAGGCTCAATGAATGAAAAAAAAAAAAAGACCAACAAAACCTCCTCCCTATCATGGAGTTACCTTAAGGGAAGTGGTAAACATTGATTCTTGGATTATTATAATCACTAAAGGGTATGAAATGACTCAAGACTTAATGGGTTCAATATAACGTCCGATTGAATTTGACTTGATTTTATTCTCTTGCTTTACCTCTTTTACCAATTTTATTAGCCTCTTTTAGTATTACCTTTCCATTCTTTAATCATTTTGTCCAAACATGAGAGTTATGTCCATTAATGAAGAGAAATGTCAAACAAGAAGTTGTCTTTTGCATGAGAAAGATGTAATGCCTTGGTAATGAACCTCTGAAGAGATTAAACTATTAAGCATGGAAGGTCTCTTTTGCATGCCTTAAACAACCATCAATTGTTTAAAACAACGCTTAAACGAAAAGAAGAAAACCAAGAAAGGAGAGAGGTTGCAGAGGTGATTATTACAAGTATGAATACATGTATGAAAACTATGAAATGAAAGCTATCAACTCAAATAGGTTGGTGTCTAAGGCCTAAACCACCAAACCTATGAGGACTTACAACAATTCAAGCATACTATTCAAAGCATAAATGAAGTAAATACACTAAAATAGTCCAAAAAACAACAAAGCAGTGCTGGAATTACTTTGACAATGCTAAAAAAAGTAAGCAAAAATGGGAAAGAATTAAAGCTAGTAAGCAAGCCAAAGGAAGGGTGGCTAACCCCTCCACCTTTTGGACCTTAAAATCACATGTTTTAGCCTCGTAAAACTCTAAAAATCAGTGGCCAAAAGTTGAGAAATAAGTAGGAAACACATGGATAAAAGCTTATGGAATAAGGTTCAAAAAAGGGTGGTTAACCCCTCCACCTTTGGTAGCTTTAAATCACAAGTTTCAGCCCACCAAAAATAATTCAAAACAGAGTAAAAACAACAAGAAAAGGGAAGGAAGAGGTAGTGTAAAGATGGCCAAAGTTATACCTCTTCAAGAGGTGTTACTCTTTTGTTCACAAGCCATAAGATATCCACTCTCAAGGGCTGAGATTTTAGCTCAAGAACCTCAGCAAGGAGACTCAAATTTTTAGTTTAGGAAGTGTATGTATAGTGTATGTATATTGCAAGATAGACAGGGAGAGTGCTTAGTAAGATTTGGGCTCTTCACAAATTTTCTAACCTAAAATCAAGAGAGGTGGGCTTGTATTTATAGAAAAACAACTTCTCATGTTGGAAATATCTATATAGAGACAGCTGGTGCAAGGCATGCACATAGGGGGGACAGTTGGCTATAAATATCTTCCTGCCGGGACACCTAGCTGACTGGCCACAAAAAGTGGCCAGGCAGTCCGAAAAAACTACTCTCAAGCCCGACTTCAAATGGGCATATCTCCTTCATCCAAACTTGGTTTCAGGTGATTCTTGAGTCTAAATTGAAGCCCCAAAAGTATACTTTCCAATGGTGGTGGTATGATATCTAAATTATAAGTTTAGAAAGAGATATGCCTAATTTAGTGAAGGCTACACAATTCTCTCTTAACGATTTGATGCTTAACCTTTTCCTAAACTAGTTTTCTTCCCACCCCTCCTATTTCCTTTAACTCCAAACCTATAAATAAGATATTTTTAAATATTTTTCAAAGGGTTCACCTCCCTTCCATTTATTTCCACTTTGTCTTTACTCAGTTTACAGAAAAGTGTAATATTTTAAACAAAATACGAGCCTCGGAACATCGTAGAAATATTTGGAAAAATATTTTGAAAAAGTGGGTTTTAAGGTTCAAAATAGTTTTGATCGAAATGGGGTGTAAAGTTGGGATCAGAAGCTCAAAAATCGAAGCCTTTTGCTAAAGATTCGAACGATTGCACATCGTAACATTTCATCATTGAGTGTTCAACTTGAGGCGCCCAAGTCTTATGGGCGATCAAAAATGGGGTGTCTACAGTGGCGTGGTCTATACTTGTTTGCTTCACATAGTAATGTTATCATATTTATAACTAGAACATGAGCATAATGTTAATAAAACTCACATCATGACTTAGTAAAGGCCGATCTTTGATCGGGTGAGTGTGGTGCTCAATTCATGACATTCCCCTCTCATACCTAAGTTTCTGAATAGAGGCAAATTTGGTTATGATGGACAAGTGGCCTTTGGCATGTGTCACTAGTTTCCTAATTCTCCCAAAAGTATTAGGTGGCGACTCTGAAATTTGACAATGCAATCCATTTTTGGCATCTCTTGCGATTAGTGGATTTTTCTAGAATTTGCCAGATTTAGTCTCTCATTTTCTTTTGTTTTACATTACACTCGTGAAACTAGATTCAGAACCACGGGAGTCCAAATTGTAGGGAATTGCATCCGATGAGACTAAATCCCTCCGAGGAGCGCAAAAAACCAACTACATGGTGTAAATTAAGGCAAAGAATAGAGGTAAAAATGTAATTTTCTCAAAATAATATGGTAGGAAAACTTTGTGGATTCAAGTTAAAAAGAGAGAAAAACAACAATCACACACAAAGGAAGCGAGGCCAGCTAGTCGCCATGGCACTGCCAGCCGGCCAACGGTGAGACCCAGAGTGGAGGTTTATAGAGAGAAAAAGTGAGAGGAAGCATGGATAGTTTTGTAATCTTGGTTAGAGGACCAAATTGAAACACTTTGTATACTTTAAATACTAAATTGACATGATTTATATATTAAGGACCAAAATAATACAAATATCTTATTTTAGGAACTATAAGAGTAAAATTTTGATTGAATTTCCATATTTACCCTTGAATTAAATTTAATGGTATCTACAAATGGAATTCGGTTAGGGGAGGAAATCAAAATAATTTTTATACACTGGGAGCTAAACCAACACAATTTAAACAAAGAACCAAAATCACACAAACTCCATAGTTTAGAAACTAAAATAGTAACCATCTCAACCTTGGGAGACTTACACTTTTGGTGCTATGGTTTTTCTCGAGTCTAACTATCATAAAATTGAATAATTAATAATTATTTACTAATTCCAAAATATTATATGACATTAAATCACGTGGTGTTTTAAGGCATGATCCGACACTTCCAACAACAATTCATGGAATCAGTGAAAGATTGATTATCCAATTAGATTATCCTCCTTTTCACTTTTGTTTTGCAATAAATATCGAAATATATAATACCAATTATATGTTTATTTTGTATTATTAGTTATAGGATTAAAAAATTCACCAATTTTGTTGAATAAAATGTCCATTACAATCTAATCCGAATAATACAAATTACAACTAAATGTGAGAATGTGAATTCCATACATTGATAATCTCAATCCTATGTTACAATCTGTTCAATAAAAATGGCCCATAAAACTCACATTGATGCTGCAAATATTGTCCATATTGATGCTGGAAAGGTTGTTTTAGTTGTGAATAGGTGAAAGATTTTATATTGGACTTTTCTCCTATATCAATTGATCCATTCAAATTGGTGTAATGTAGGGATATAGTCTTGAGTGATGACAACACATCAAGAGATGGTAAGATGCTATTATTGAAAAAATTGACTTCCAAATCAAGTACCTCCAGCTTGCCTAACACATATAGTCTCTCAAAACTTGCATAATCAATTTCCATTTCAAGTCACCACCATCCTCACAACTAAAACAACACGTAAAATTGACATGTAATCCATTTTATTTAAATAAAAATAAAAATAAAAATAGGTAGTTTGCTTACTAAGAATCTTAAAAGACTTGTATTTGAAACCCAATTTTAAAGGATAGTGATCTACAAACATAATTTTTGTATTAAACTTAGATATAAAATTGTGTGGCCTGTCGTGGTCCTTTTATTACAAGACAAAACACGCAACATTGTGGCTCATAATTACAAAAATTTTATGTAAATATTCAAAAAAATTATAAATACCTTTACTGACACTACAAGAAAAGTGGTCTATAACGGCGCTTGAATCAAGACGTTTTAAAAAATGTTGTGGTATACTGAATAGTCAACACGTTTTTCAAGGCGTCATGCTCGCTGTATTTAACTTAATAAACACGTAAACCCCATTCCAATTACAAAAGTAACACAAAATCTCTCTCATACACTACTCTTCTTCATCGAACTCGATCTCTCTCTCTCTCTCACAAATTGCAGATCCGAAATTGAACAAGAAAGTCGATCTAATCTGATTGAAATCCGAACTCGATCTGATCTCTCTTGCATTTTGCTAGATCTATTCTTGCTCTAGCTTTTCTTCATCGAATTTAAACTCGATCTCTCTCGCAAATTGTAGATCCGAAATCGAACAAGAAAGTCTATCTAATCTGATCTCTCTCGCATTTTGTTAGATCTACTGATTAACAAGGTTTCAAGCAAGTTGTTTGTGTTTTGTTTCTCATTATCAAGTGTTAATCGGTGTTTGATTTCTTTGTAGGTGGCGATGAAATGTAGAGATCAGTTACATGAACTTGTAAAGGAAGAGATAGAGAAGAAGGATTCGAGTACGGAGGAGTGGAAGATTGTGATGGAGAGAAGCTTCAATCACATGGACAATGAGGTGATTGCATGGAACGACAGCGTTCTGCGCACCGAGAAATATCGATCCATTGTTGAAGGATCTGAATGAGAAGAAGCAGAGCTTTGGGCGGAACGTGGTGTCACTAGCGGTGGAGCTCAAGAAGGTCTGAAGCCATCTCGCTTCACAAGAACAGTCATTGGCTCTTCAAACCCTAACAAGACAGGCATGTGAATTTGTATATTTGTTTATATGTTTCTATGTATATTTTTTTGCATCTGTGTGTACTTTGGAAATAAAATCATTTCATTTCACCTTTTTGTTCTTCTCTGTAAAGTGATGTTCTTTGTGGGACCTTCTCTAATTTTGTGTATTTTTGGGTTTTTTTTTTCCCTAGGCAGAGGCCAAAGCTAAGAAGATAGAGGAGGAGATGTATAGATTACAGGAGAGCTTAGAGGAGAGAAATGGGCAGCTTCAAGCATCAGCATCTACTGCTATTATTGTGTGTGCACATATATGTATACAATTGTATTGTCTATTGTGTCAATTTGGTTATCATAGTTTTAATTGCATCAATTTAGTGTATCAATTCACACACCATATCCTTCATCGTGATGTCAAGGTTAGTTACCTCTCTATGTGATTTGTAATGTTTTAAGTGAAGTGTTATATCTCTGAAATCTCAATGGTTGTTCTGCACTGCTGATGTTTCACACTTGCTTCAGTGTTCGAATAAATTTCTGACAAAAGATCAGGACACAAGCCTAGGTAAATGAAGTCTTACCTTATTCCTGTCATTCCTGACTGCACCTTTATAATTTTGTTAATGATAATTTTGTGTTATTTTATTAGAGGTATTAAAATATATTTGGTTGCAGGTGATTTTGGTCTTGCTAAGATGTTGACTTCCGATGATCCTGCTTCCTCTGTGAGTATTTAAAATCATTGTTTTAGCTTCATGTTTGTTCTTTTGTATAGTCTCATTGCTCTGATGTATCGGCATCAATTGCAGGTGATGGGAACTCCTAGTTATATGTGTCCTGAACTTCTCACTGATATACCTTATGGTTCAAAGTCAGATATCTAGTCTTTAGGTAAACTCCAAATCGTTTTTGAACTTTTCAGCTCATCTGTTCTAAATGTGTCCATTTCTTTGCTGGTCATTTATTACATGCCTAATTTGTGTTATTCAGGATGTTGCATATTGAAATGGCTACCCATATAGCGATCCCGGTTCTTCCACCTTTGGTTGTTGTATCCGAATTTGGTTCCGTGGATGTCAGTTGTGGTTTGTATCTTGTTTCCGTCCTTCAATACTTTGTATTTGAGTTATAGGATGTTTTGGGCAGGATTGTTTCAGGTTGGGTGTGATTGGGAGCAAATGGTTGCTGCCCAGAATTTTGGTCCTCCGCTCGAGCCAGCCTTTTGCCGCTCGAGTGAGCTCTGTGTTTTAGATCCTTCGCTTGAGCCAGGGTTCCTTCACTCGAGCGAGAGTTGAGTTTTGTGTCCGGTGGCTCGAGCGAGAAGTCCTTCACTCGAGCTTACGTCTGCGTCCGGTTCTAGACCTGAGAGTTGCAATCCTTCGCTCGAGCGAGCGAGGACTATGTTTTGGAGTTCTTCGCTCGAGCGAGCTTTTCTTCACTTGAGCATACTTCTAGGTTGCAGACCTGAAGCTTCGAATTGTTGACTCGAGCGAGGCTTTCCACGCTTGAGCAAGGGTTCCTTGTGTCTGGTCGCTCAAGCGACCAATCCTTCGCTCGAGCAAGCCTGTGTTATATCAGTAGACAGCAGCGGGGAAACACTTCACTTTTTATCCTCTTTTGTTTTCAAAACCCTAGATCTATTCTCTCTCTCTCTATACACTTTCTCTCTAGGGTTTCATCTATTTTTAGTGTGTTTCTACCCTAAGTTCTTTGTAAGAAAGATAGAGGGTTGTGTGGGCTACGTTTTAATCTGAAAATTTGTGGATTTGGAGCACTTTGGATTTTCACCATCTTCTCCTTTGGTCTCTTCATTTCAAGGTGGGGATACCCTACTCCATCTTATGAGTTTTGTCTTAAATTTTGGCCATTTTGATTAGTTGGTGATGTTGGGTAATTTTGGGAAAAGTTAGGGTTGTTGTGTAATTTATAAAATAGGGGTTTTCAAATAATAAAACCCATATGTAGGTAAGACATTGAGAAATGGAATTATTGTTGTGTTATTGATGATAATGAACCTTAGGGTTGATATTGTGGATTAGAGAAAAATGCCCTAGTTATGTGATAAATTAATTGGTATAATTAACTTGGGGGAAATATGAAATTGAATTGGAAATTGTGAAATCGGGAAGTTATGGGATTGAATGGTGTAGTTGGATTAATTTATCACTCACCTACGTAAATGTTGATATCATATTTGTTTAATGCATTTATTTCTGTTTAGAAATAACTGCTTTGGGCTATCGGTGGAGGATAGTCTTGATTGTTGTAGACACTGTATGTTGATTAGGGAAAACTGAAACTAATCACATTGAAGACTCCTTTTTGGTTATTTTGTTATTTGGATATTACATGTAAATTCAAGCCAAGGGCTTAAAGTGTATTTGAGTTAGTACTCTCTTTTGTGACCAAGTGTTGGCTTGGAAAGCTGTAAGCCCATAGGACATTTACTTTTGTTGTCAACATGTAATATTTTTGTACTTGACTACTCTGATAAATGGAAGGATGTTTTATTTTCTTATATCAATGCATGTCAATAATGTGGGTTTCTATGTATTATTTTGAGGGCGTTACAGCCCACAAAGCTGCTTTTAACACTTTTGTAAGTCATGGATTTGTCATTTGAATAGTTAAGGATTGATTCATTATGTAATAGGATTCAGGCTATGGTATTGAATTTTAGATATTGCCAAGGATGAATAATAAGCAAAACAAATCAAGTCCTGTTTCTTGATTTTGTTATTACTAATGTTAGAATCAAATAAATGTTTGCTCTTTACTTGACAACATTTGCAATGTACTATAATTGTGTTTTGGGAAATGTGGATCATCTAAAATAGGAGACTTTTACTCTTTTTCTTTTCAACCTACATCTCACTAAGTCATAACTTTTGGGTTTTGTCTTCTGTAGGAAATTCCAATTCGGAATCCTGTATATCTCATGTTAGGTGCATCTTTTGGTTCAGCAGCAAAAGGAACTGGGCTCAAGGCTCTTGAGTTTGCTCTCTCCATTTATATTATATTTTCAATTCTCAAAAATTGTAGGATGGAAAAAGGAATTTAAAAATTTTTGAATCTTGAAAGTTTGATGAAAAAAACAGGGAAAAAGAAAAGAAGAAAACAAATGTTTGTTTGATTGATTGTTAGCTAAGAAAATGTAGGGGGGGAAACAAACAAAACAAAACAAAGCAAATTGAAATTCTGAATATTGAAAGTTTGACATTGACTTTGTTTATGCATGCCTAATAGCCTTGATCAGCCAATTTTTTTCTTAGTGCTCTAATTTATGAAAACAAATTCTAATTATGTTTACAAATTATGTTTGCATTCAAACAGGAAAAAAAATATAAAATAAAAATAAAAGAATGACGGAGTACATTGTAATTCATATTTTGACTGATTCTTGGAACTCTCACAAAATTTACATGATCACATAGAAGTAACCTATAAGAAAATTTTCAATTATAGATTTCAATAGAAATATGCCTTCACCATTTACTTATTTTACTCTATTTCTTTCATTTTATAAATTTATTTATTCTATATAATTGCATTCATATGCTTCAGAGAACATTGCATTCAATAGATAGTTGATGTTTTACCTATCATACTTCGACGATGGTTTCTGTTTTATCTTGGATTCTTCTACAAGTATGAATCAAAGCAAAATATTTGTGAATGCCTTTGTATCTTGCATAAGTTAATGTGTGCAGTCTTTATGATAGTAATTTCTAGTAATAGCATTTATAAACTCTGGTGGGCATTTTATTTGTTACCATAAATTGATAGTACTATTTTTGAACATATGCAGTAACAGGACATAAATTAGCCCATGGCAACATTGTGTACAAAAGGAACTGGAATGTTTAGGAGTAAGTTTATGGCTTCTGTATTCTTTTATGCTGAATTTTGTATCTTGCTTGAACAAATTTAACAAATTCAATGTAGTTGTGAGAATTGAAAATATAATATAATAAAATAAAAATGTTGATGACAGAAATAAGAAATGCGAACCACAACCATTATGGATACCAGATGGGAGTGAAACGTTCAAATTAGAGGATTATCACAACTCTTTTAATCATTATTTGTTTCCTGCTTTAGCACAAAGCATCCAAATTATAGTCATCCATGTGAATTGTTTTTTCCTTATTGCTGCAAGTACGAAAACGCTCTCACCATTTCACCACCTCATGAGTCCTTTGTGGTATGCATAGAATTGTTTTCCTTACAATTATTCGGTTCCTACAGTAGTTTCTCATATTTTACTCCTGCTTCCCCACCTCTCTTTCTTCTTTTTTTTTTTCAGCTTGTTAAGATTCATTCCCCAATGCGATCGGATCCAAACCATCTTGTAAAGTGGGTACCTGACCGTAGCACTATTGCTGCTGCCAGGATTGCATCATAAAAGTTATTAAGGTAACTAATCTTCATTTTGTTTTCTTTTCCTTTCAATTAGAGCCTTGCATAGTTTATCATTTGCTTGAACAATAACCACTCAAAGAGGTAGATAAAAATATTTTGTTTGATGTTTCTGATGATATCACTGACATCCCCTATAGCCCTATGGTTTTTGAAATATATTCTGAAATTTGAACTATCTCGAGGTTTGGGTGTCCGGCATCATTTTCATCTGCTATTTGAGAATGGGTCAATTTATATTGAAACAGTGAAACTCTTTGTTTGAATCTTATTTTAAGTGGAAATCTTATCATGAAGAGGAAAAAAAAAAAAAAAAAAAAAAAAAAAAAAAAAAAAAAACCTTGATTAGGGAAGTCTATTACTAATGATTGAGAGGGTTTACTGTTTTTGTGATCTTTATGCTTCTCCAACATGTCATCACATAATTTTTTTGGAATCTGTCATTTTACTTGAACCTCAAGCTTTGCCCTCAGTCAAGCAAAGCTATGGAAACTTTAATTTGGTAAGGCAATGTGATGCTTGTAATAGGTATAATCAAAGTTTTCTTGAAATTTGTTGTACGATGATTATGTTTTTTGAGTATATGTTACCATGTAATGGAAAGAAGTATGGGTAATAAAGAAAGTTCATGGTAATTTTTTAGTGTTTGATTATTGATGAAACTGACCTTAAAGATCTTACTATACATGTTATTATTATGAAGGGGATTTATGTATTAGCTTTTTATCTCTTTATGATTTTGATGGTATTTATTGTTTTGTTCTAGATTTTCTTCAAAAATATTATAATTTACAACTGTTATTTATTTATGTGTAGGTCAAAAGGATAATTTTGCGGAGGAAAAGATCTGATTCTAGATGTAAGGATTTTAACAGGGCCAAAATTGAAATCTTGCTGGCAATTTTTTATTTTTTTATTTTTTGTAAAAGAATTTAAATATCCGAGTGTGCTGATTGGTGAATTTCAGATTTTTTTGTTTTTTTTTTAAGATTGGGTGAATCTTATAACTTAAATATGCTTTTGTGAACATGTACAGTTTAATTGTTCTTTGATATTGAATTTGATAGTTTTATCCACATTTATTTTTATTTTTTGTTAGGATGTGTTTTGTGAATGGAATGTAAATAACCAGCTCAGAGCATATTTTATATTAATTAAATTATGAAATAAGGTAAAAAGGTGGAGTTTTTGTTCAAAATGCCACTATATCCTGTGACATCATCAGTTATATTTAAGAGAATTATTTAAGAAGATTTAATAGTATACCGGCGTTTATGAAAACGTCACTATAAATTCAGCGACGTTTATTAAGCGCCTTATATCTATAGCGACGGCCGTATCATCTATGTAATATAAAAGCGCCGGTATAGTATTTTGGTGGCGCATTTGCCACTTATAGCGGCGTTTTTGAAACGCCGGTAAAAACGGTTTTTCCTGCAGTGTGAGATTTACTTAAAATATGGATTGTTCCCTGTGGTTTGAAAAATTACAAATACCGCTTATCAGAATTTTTTATTAAACATAATTAACTGAAAAAATAAAATTTCAATAAAATAAAATTTCACCCAACTTCTCAAAACCTGTAAAACAGTCAATAATATATATCATAACATAGACCACAATAGATGTTAATTTCTGGAAATATTGTCAAAAAGAAAACAAGAGAGTAGACTTGTTTGGTTGCTATTCTAGTAATCAAAAACCTTCATTCTCAAGCCAACCAGCAAATCCATTGTATGATAAGTCGAGACTTTGAAGTTCTTCAAATGGAAGAAACATGGAGGCATTCAAATACCTACCTCTAGTGTCCCAATAAGTAGAATTGAGTGAGAGTTGGATCACTCGCCCTGTTGTAGTGCTGCACTTGACTCTTTCCCATTCACAACAGTCAGTAGTCGCTTCACCCTTCCAAATCTCCTTCCTTGGATATATGCTATTGTGATTTTGGTGGTTAATGGAAGCTTTTAATTGTAGAAGAGCAACCCTCTCAAGCTCCAAACACCCATAGCACTCACTAGCGAAAACCAACATTACCCACAACCACACCAACCTCATCTCTATAAACATGATGATACACCTATTTCTTCTTTGAATGTTTTGCACAAACTCAGAATTGCACGTTTAGCACCCAAGTGGTTTGAGTCTTTATAAAGGCGCTCAAAGCACCATGATACACTAGGCCCTCCCACTTATTGATTTGGCTAATAAAATTCAAATTGAGTATATTTATTACCATCAATTTTTTGCTTAAATTTCACTCTCATCATTCTTATTGCAATTGTCTTAATTTCAAACCAATTTTATTGCGAAGTTGAAATATATAATATAACTTTATTTATATGAACATGGAATTTTAAAAATTTTATAATAACAATTCAAAGATCAAAGTAAACCTACAAAGCAAAATTAAGAGATTCGTAATGTGAAAAGTACTATAAATATAAGAGCTAAAAACATCAAAATGAAACACTATCACTCCTAAATGTCAAAATAATGATTTGATGAAGTTATTTCAATTGATATCTTATATGCTTTTTATTTTTATTTTTTTATTTTTTTATGTGCAAAATAATAATAATAATAAAATTAAAAGGGTAATTGCATTTTTAATCTCTATATTTTGACTCAAATTTCACTTTAGTCCTTATAATTTCAAATTAAACAGTTTTTTTTCATACACTTTAAATTTTGTTTCAATTTGGTCTTTCTGTCTAAATTTCTATTAATTTTTCTTGCATATATATATATATATATATACCTTAAGAGACTAATAAATGCCCCAAAATCGTCAACTTCAACCTGCAACTTAAATAAGAAGACCAAATTAAAACTTTTGCGATAATCTAAATAAATGCATTTTTTGATTTTTTATGAAAAGGTATGCAGAAAAGTAGAGAGGTGATATGACTTAAAAAAGTTGAAAAAATAAAAAGTGTACTTATATTCAACACCCCAAACGAAGACAAAACTATTTAATTTAAAAATATAGGGATCAAAATGAAATTTGAATCAGACTATAAAAGTGAAAAGTGTAATTAACCTAAATAAAAAAAACATTTGGGAAAATTACAAAAAAAAAAAAAAAAACGCCCATAATTTAACCCTCTTGTTACAAAATAGCTCATGAATCTTTAATAATATGCTTATATAACATTAGATGGAATGACCTCAATTTCCATCAATTTAATTCCCCTACTTTGTTCATTATAATAGGACAATAACAAATTTACAGTTAGTTTTTTTTTTTTTTTTTTTTTGGGAGGGGGGGAGGGGGAGTGTTTATGATTTGTTGGTGGTAAGATATAATCTTCCAATGACTTTATCCCAATTATAAAGAGTTTATTCCAATGGAAAATTTTCAGGTTGATATGCTTCTGAGGGTTATTTACACTAAGAGCAAGTCCAATGGTGGATAGTTAAAATGAATAGCTAAAATTATAATTTTTGTGCAATGAATAGTGTAAAATAGTTATAGGATAGTAATGTTACTCCAATGGTGAAATTGTTATTTTTTAGCAAAACAGAGCAGAACTTCCACCAAGTGGTCAACCACTTGGATATACACCTAGTCGACCACCAGCCTCTCAAAATTGTTGCACTGAAAGCTTTAACTATAAGTAAAATTAGTGTCAAATTCTAACGCCTCAACCCTTTACATGTCATCAATATTGTTCACTTTGGGCCATGCCCACACGGATTTGTTCTTCCCAGTCGGTCACCCATCCAAGAACTACTCCAGTCTAAGTACGCTTAACTGGGGAGTTCTACTAGGGATTTCACTACCCAGAAAAAGGCCTCGATGCTATATAAGGGTCCAGGTTTTTACTTTTATAGCCTAGAAACTCCCCCTCCATTCTCGATGTGGAACACCGGGACCTTACAATCCACCCTCTTAAGGCTGCACGTCCCCGTGCAATAGCCTGCCATCTCACAAGCCCGCGCCACATGCACCGAGAGACTCCATGGGCCCACACTCGGTACTCCGGAGAGTTGACTCTGATACCATTTGTAACGCTCCAATCTTTCACATGTCATCGATTTTGTCCGCTTTGGGCCACGCCTGCACGGATTTGTTATTCCCAGTGGGTCACCCATCCCAAAACTACTCCAGCCTAAGCATGCTTAATTAGAGAGTTCTGCTAGGGATTTCACCACCCAGGAAAAGGCCTCGATGCTATATAAGGGTCCAGGTTTTTACTTTTATAGCCCAAGAACTCCCTATCCATTCCCGATGTGGGACACCGGGACCTTACAATATTTTAGTGTGCTTAGGCTGGAGTAGTTCTGGGATGGGTGACCCACTAGGAAGAACAAATCCGTACGGACGTGGCCCAAAGTGGACAATATCGATGACATATGAAGGGTTGGGGCATTACAAATGGTATCAAAGCCGACTCTTAGTACCAGGTGTGGGCCCGTTGTGTCTCTCGGTGCATGTTGCGCGGGCTTGTGAGCTAGCAGGCTACTGCACGGGGACGTACAGCCTAAGAGAGGTGGATTGTAAGGTCCCAGTGTCCCACATCGGGAATGAAGGGGGAGTTCATGAGCTATAAAAGTAAAAACCTGGACCATTATATATCATCGAGGCCTTTTCCCAGGTGGTGGAATCCCTAGAAGAACTCCCCAGTTAAGCGTGCTTAAGATGAGTAGTTCTGGGATGAGTGACCCACTAAGAAGAGCAAATCCGTGCGAGCATGGCCCAAAAAGGACAATATCGATGACATGTGAAGGGTTGGGGCATTACACAAATTTGATGAAAGATATAACAAAGGTATAATTTAATAGCTCTGATAGCTCACTTGTAGATGAAAAAAGTGAACTTCATGCTATTTTATAGCAATAGCAACTCCAATGCCTCACCATTGGACTTGCTTTAAGAGCTCCTAAACTATTGAGAAGTATCATTTTGATTCTCTAAATTATTAAAGTGTAGAAATGAACCCCTAAACTATTGAGAAGTATCATTTTATCCTCTAAACAATAAAAACGTGCAAATGTCCTTAAAATCATAAAAACATACAAATTAAACCGCTAATAAAAGCGATCAAAGCGAAACACACTAATAGTTTAAGAAGTCTATTTGTACGTTTTTATCGTTTAGGGCGACAAAATGATACTTCTCAATAATTTGGGGGGTCCATTTTTATGCTTTTAAAGTTTAAGAGGTCAATGTAATATTTTTCAATAGTTTAGGAGATTTCTATGTAAATAACTCCGCTTCTTAAGGAAAATGGAACAACTGCAATTCTGGATTTCATTAACGTAGAGAATAATAAATTTAGTATGACTGTGATACTTCTTATCATAAACACTTTGTATTGTAATCTAACGAGCGGTTGGCACACGCAATGTGTGTGCATTTTAAATAAGTAAAAATAAAATAGAATATGTATCATATATATTGTGTTTGATTCAGGTGATAAAAGTCTTCTTTATTATACTATATATATATATATATATATATATATATGTATTCATAGTTCGAGTTTCATATCCATTATTTGTCTAACTTTTTTTTTTTTTTTAAATGACAAAATGAACACTTAGCATTAAAGTGAAGGATGGCTTTAAGACACCAACTGAGGTGTTCCCTTTATTAATAGTATAGATAATAAGTAACTATTATTTAAAAAATTAATAGATAATATTTGGGCATACTTTTTTTTTTTCTTTCAATTAATAGGAGATTATTTATATGTATCAAGAAAATTACATTAAACTAGACAATCAACTTTATAAAAAAAATTTGCAAAAACATCCATTCAAGTCCAATATCAACAATTACTAGAAAGGCCCATAATTAGGAATGAATAAACAGGTCAAACAAGACCCTCTAACAAAGGAATAAATAGCTTAATCTACCTTTTGCAATGATTGACCATCCTACCTATAATTTCAGAATGTACAAGATTGCCAACTCGGCTAACTCAATTGATTATGTGGACATATATAGCGATCCCGGTTTTCCTTTCCTTTGATTATTGCATTCCGGACGTGGTTCCGTGGTTATGTTGTCTTATTCTCATTTACATCCTTTACTCTTTGTATTTGAGTCTTGGGTTGTGTTGGGTGTGTTTCGAACAGGTTGGTTGAGCTTTAGTCCCATTCCTTGTTGCCCAGATTTTTGGTGGTCCGCTCGAGCGAGTCCCTTTGCGCTCGAGCGGAGTTTACACACTTTCAGCATTTTGTGCCTCTGCAAAACTTCTGCAGGTGCTTTTTTCACGCTCGAGCGTATTTCCTTGCGCTCGAGCGGGTCGCGCTAGAGCGGGCCTCTTGGCGCTCGAGCGGGTGTGCAATGTCTGTAAAAGTACTGGACGAGTGTAATCTACACTCGAGCGGATTTCCCTTTGCGCTCAAGCGGGTGTGTTTTGCAGCTGTATCTTGACGCTCGAGCGGGTATTCTTGAGCTCGAGCGGGTCCAATTTTTGTGTTTGACGCTCGAGCGTCCTATTCTCCGCTCGAGCGGGTCATATGTATATCAGATCGCTGCTGGGCCATTTTAAATCACTTTTTCAATTTTCTCTCTCTCTCTCTAACTTTTCGAAACCCTAATTTTGACAGCCTCTCTCTCTACATTCTCTCTCTCTCTAAGAATCCATCTAGCTCTAGAGTGTTTCTACCTTAGTTCCTTTGTACAAAAGGTAGAGTTTGGCTTGGGCTATCTTTGGATCCACAAAGGTGTTGATTTGGAGCATCTTTGGGTTTCTTCATCTTCCCCTTTGGGCTTCAAACTTTGAGGTAGGGATAACTACTCATTTTTATGAGCTTTAACATAGATGTTGAGCTTTTTGTATAAATGGTTCGATTTGGAAAGTTAGGGTTTGTAATGTGTTATATTAGAAAGAGGGGTTTTGTTCTTTTGATTCAAACATATGTGTTTTAGGTCTAAGAAGGAGGTTATTGATGTTGTTGTTAATATTTGGACCTTTGGGTCAATGTTGAGAAAAGGGTGAAAATGCCATGTTTGGGTATATTTGAGTCATTAGTGTAATTAATGACATTTATTATGGAAATATGAAATTGAGTTGGAAATAATGAAATTGGCTCATTATGTGGTAGAATGGTGGAGTTGGATTCATTAATCACTCACTTTTGAAATTGTTGATAATTTATCTGTTGGTGCATTTATTATCTATTTACAGATAACTGCTTTGGGCTATCGGTGAAGGATAGTCTTGATTGTTGTAGACACTGCATGATGATTAGATGAATTAAAACTAATCAATTTGAGTATGTCATTGAGTATGACGGTTGGAATAATACAACGAATTTATGTATTGATTGGTCATTGTATATGATGAGTATTTGAATACATGGGTGCCGAATCTCGCGGATGAAATTTCTGTAAAATGGCCATTCAAAAATAATTACACATTGGTGCCGAATCCCGCGGACGTAATTTTCGTAAAATGGCAATTCGAATATAATTATACATAGGTGCCGAATCCCGCGGATGAAATGTCCGTAAAATGGCAAATCTGAAAATATCTATACACGGGTGTCGAGTCCTGCGGATGAAATTTCCGTAAAATGGCCATAAGAACATAAATACACATAGGTGCAGAATCCCGCGGACGCAATTTCCGTAAAATGGCAGTTTGAAGTATTGTTGGCATAAGATGTAGTCTCACTTAAGTTGTTTGGCCAGGTTTTGAGCCATGTTTATCAGTTGAGTTTTTGTTAAGTGAAGGATTATGGAACTGGATTATACTGTATGTTGGTTTATATGAGTTAAACATTTATCAAGTGCTAATGTTTTAGTTATTGCTCATATTATGTTTCGCATATCTCTACTGGGCATTGGCTCACCCTATATGGGACATCATTTTCAGGTACAGGTGTTATGCCACCTCCAAGGACGTAGCTTGGGAGGCTTGAGGCTGTCAGACTTTTTTGTTATTTTGTTGTATTATATGTATATCAAGCCAAGGGCTTATTTTGTGTTAAGTTAGTACTCTCCTTTTGTAACCAAGTGTTGACTTGGAAAGTTGTAAGCCTATAGGGCATTTACTTTTGTTGTCAACATGTAATACCTTTTGTAAGAATACTCTGATAATTGTAATATGAAATCTCTTCTATTTATCGTGAATGTTGTGGAGAAGTAGTTCGGAAATACTCTTCGGATCCTGGGAGACGCTAGTGATCCTCAGCTAGTCACCTGAAAAGATACAAACACTCCAGTCAGGGGTGCCGGAATTAGCACTCCGACGGACAAGTTAGTTCAGATACTCAGGGTAGCTTCTTTACTAAGTTTTGTGAAGTGATTCTTACATACCTTTCTATAACCGTTGTTCCTGTATTTATACCTATTCTTTTTTATCCTCGGGGCCAGGGCCTACTTTTTATTCATTGTCCTTTCTTTTATTCGGCCCTAAGGACTTACACTTATTCGGCACATATATTATATTCGGCTCCCCACTCTCATAGGATATAGCCGATTAATATCAGTCTTCCAATGGCACGCACCATCTGATTTTTCCATGTATTCGGCCCCACAATTACCCCCCGAACTCCCCATTAACGAAAGTTAATCGGCATGTTTGGTCTCGAATTGGAAAGGTTAAAATA
This sequence comes from Camellia sinensis, assembly GCF_055761805.1. Classification (NCBI taxonomy): domain Eukaryota; kingdom Viridiplantae; phylum Streptophyta; class Magnoliopsida; order Ericales; family Theaceae; genus Camellia; species Camellia sinensis. Next base: position 118,887,205 of record NC_138971.1, on the reverse strand, counting down.
GGTCAGGCGGCTTCGCGTACCCCAATATAGATGTCTGGATGCGCACACCTTTTCGTTCATCATTACGCTTTCCCGCCTCAATCGTGCGTCTTGCATTTATTATGATTTGAAATTTCAGTCCTTTCAAATGCACAGTTCATCGAGTATTCGAGACTCTTGGACCGCCAACAGATATCCCTTCTCTGACTCGCATTCTCTGCAACTCTTTTCCGTCTACCCTCGTCTCCCTTGCTCCTCGTAAGTCTTCTTCTCTTTTCTTTACAATCTTACTTTTTGTTTATTATTTTCATTTTGGTGAACCCTTTATTCCCCGTGAAAATGGCCAAACACTTGAAAGACCTCCTTTCTGAGGGTCGTGTCTCCGGATTCCGGCGACACTTTTCCATCCCCGACGATGTTCATCTATCTCTAGTGACGGACAACACTCTGGATATGGAGAGAGAGGATCAAAATTCGATCGTCTTTCCTCTCCTATCCATTGCAAAGGGCGGGGTCCGTTTTCCCCTACATCCATTCCTTAGGGCCGTCCTTCGCTATTGGGGTCGGATTCCTTCTCAGCCCAACGTGAACTTTTTTCGAATCGTAATGGGGATCGTAGAGTTGAACCGGCGCCTCAGGATCGATCTTGGGATTCCGACCATTCGACACTGTTATGCTTTAGCCAAATCTTCTGGTCGGCTTGGGCGGTACTTTCTTAGGGCCAAGGATACTGACCATCATTTGGTAACCACGCTCGCCAGTTCTGGCAACCGTGTGGATGACGTAATGGTCATTATCCGAGGGAATTGGGAATTTGGCGAAGGCGAGAATCGCCTAGACCCTATTCCCAGACAGAGGGGTGAACCAGGTTGCCGTGTGTCTCCTTGTGTTTTACTGAACTTTTCTTTTACTCGGCTTTCCCCCTGTGTCTAACCCTTTTCCTTTGCAGGCAGTAATTTGAAAAAGATTCTGGTTTCTATCGACGACGCGATCTTTGCGCAGGTTGCAACTGCACTCGGATACTTCGGCCGTCCAAACTTACAGAAGCAAGGGAGAGCGGCCCACATACTTCTTCGATACAAGCCTACTTATACTACTTTTTCGGCCGCTGACAATATTCTAATTCCATCCGACAATCGACAGCTTGCGGCTCTTATCTTCCCTAGCTTCAAGAGTCTCAGACAAGTTGGTCTCAAAGCCTCTAACTCGGGGCAAGACGTCGAGCCGGTGGTAGAGGTAGTCGCCAAACCAGACAAAGAGCTCGCTGAGGAGGCCGAAACCGCCCGTTCTGGACCTGCCTTGGTTGAGTCTTCCGAACCCGTTATTGAAGAGCCGGCTAAGATTGTTGCGGCCGAAACAGCGAAAGAGGTTGAACAACCGGTCATTGATGAACGGTTGATTTCGGAAGAGCGGGACAAGAAGCGTAGCGCCGAGGGAGAGGCCTGTTCAGAAGATAGTCTTGCCGACAAAAGGCCTCGCTTAGAAGAATCGGACGTGGTTGTTCCTTTTATTGCTCAACCAAAGATTAGAGACACGCCGATTCCTTCTGACACATCCATCATTACCGACCCGGCGGTAGCCTTAAGCCTGGCGGCGTCAATCTCCCTACCAGCTGATAAGGCATCCTTTCATGCCGTGCCGGATTTGGTGGCCATAGCCCTATCTGCGCAGTTGGCCCTTTTGGTAGGTGAACTTTGACTTGTTTTGATTTTGGTTGCCTATGGCATCTAACGATCCCAACTCGTTTTGCAGACGGTCGGCAGGATCGCTGACTTGGGCCGCTGCCTACACGATGCCCTTGAGAGGATTGACCGTTTGCAGTCAAAAGTGGTCGATCAAAAGAGCAGGGCCGAGTTTGAGATGATGAGGGCCGCTATGGAGACTGCGCGAGACGAAGCCGAAGTGGAAAGGGCTCGGGCTGCCGATCAGCACCATTCTGATGTCGAAGATAAGGCGAACGCGAGCAAAGAATCGCTTAGGCTAGCCGAGGAGGCGCTTAACAGGATGGAGACTGAGTTAGCAGAGTTGAAGGCGGCCAAGGAAAAGGTAGAATCTGAGGCTTCTGCCGCATTCGAAGCAGGAAAAGGCGCTGCTTTCAAAGAATACGTAGATGAAGTCCCCAAGTTTGAGAATCGGGGGTTCAAACACGGGTGGCTCAAGGCCCTTGATGCCGCTGGGGTTACATTGGCCTTGCCAATTCCTTATGAGCAGGTGGACATTGAGCCACTTGAGTCTGACCCCGAGGATGGATCTGGGAGCCATTCGAATTTTATGAAATACTTTCCCTTTTAATTTATGTTTTTGTTTTTAGGACTTTTGTTGGTTCCGAGTAGTTTTCATGTATAAATTGGCTACTGTCTATGCTCAATTTATTAATGAAAATTATCTTCTTGTTTCACTACTAATGCGCAGTTTGTGATGTTATGTTGGTGTAGAATGTTTGCCTTTCACTACTTTAGTTAGAATGACTACTCTGTTGACCTTTCTATGATTGAATATCATGGCAATCTTATCATTCGTATGCCGAATAGTTCGTTGGTATTGTGCTGAAACGATTTATGGGCCGGCTGGGGCATTTAATCCGAATAGATTGATTAATCTACCCTTGCCCCCGGCGGTGCATGATCATTCGGGCGCCGGAGGAGACAAACTTAGTTTTGTTGTCGATTCATGGGCCGGCTGGGGCACCTAAGCCGAATAGATTGATTAATCTATCACGCCCTTGCCCCAGGCGGCACATGATCATTCTGAAGTCGATTCATGAGCTGACTGGGGCACTTAAGCCGAATATATTGATAAATCTATCACGCCCTTGCCCCAGGCGGCGCATGATCATTCTGAAGTCGATTCATGAGCCGGCTGGAGCACCTAAGCCGAATAGATTGATTAATCTATCACGCCCTTGCCCCAGGCGTGGCATGATCATTCTGAAGTCGATTCATGAGCCGACTGGGGCACTTAAGCCGAATATATTGATAAATCTATCACGTCCTTGCCCCAGGCGGCACATGATCATTCTGAAGTTGATTCATGAGCCGACTGGGGCACTTAAGCCGAATATATTGATAAATCTATCACGTCCTTGCCCCAGGCGGCGCATGATCATTCTGAAGTTGATTCTTGAGCCGGCTGGGGCACCTAAGCCGAATAGATTGATTAATCTATCACGCCCTTGCCCCAGGCGGTGTATGATCATTCGGGCACCGGCGAGTCTATCCAGTCGGCGATGGGCAATTAAGGTTTTCATAATTAATGAAATTGCCTCGAGGGTGCTGCCTCTGTAAAGGATAAATGATTAAGGGTACAACTTTTATGAATACAGTAAACAACTAACTCCAGCTTTTGAAGGTATCGCGTGAGTGTCGAACAGACTTTTCTTTAACAGCAGAGGGGAAGCGAGGACGCTAGCTGAGCTGGGTGGAGACATGCATCGAGGTGGTGACCCTTTGCGCACAAGGGATAGGAGTTCCAGGGATTGAGAGAGGCGTTAGTCTCCTCGACGTCGAAGCAGGTCACCCAGGCGGGACAAGCAATCGCAGGGCAGATCCCCTTAACCTCGAGTCGAGAAGGGATCTGACTTGAATCCGTACCCATTAAGCTTTGCGGTATTTGTGGGAAATAGACCCATGATAGAGGCGGACTCGATCGTTCGGGACCCAAATGTAGCGGTCGAGTTTGCTCAACAAATTTTTCCTCCTGTGGTTCAGCAATCGATGGTAGGTCGTCAGGACAACGAAGTATTTCGCGAAGGCATTCACAGGGCGGTGAAGGGGCTTTACACTACCTATGAAATCGGCATGCGGTTGTGCGCTGCCCGCTGAGAGATGGAGAAAAAAGAGGAACGTATTCGAAGTTTGGAAGCTCGCGCGGAGGCGGCTGAACGCGAGTTAAGAAAGACCAAGGCGGCCCAGGCACAGCTCGCCGGGCACGGAAACCCAATCGTGGAAGAAAGGGTTACCAGTCGGCTCATCAGTTCCGCTCTTGCCGATCGTGAGACGGCGAGTATGTTCGCAATGGAGAACGCGAAGGGGAGGACCTATGAGAAAGGTTTTCATGACGGTCGAAAAGTTGGAATCGAAAAGACCAACGAAAAACTTGCCAAAGAAGTTTGCCAATGTGAAAATCGTGGATTTAGGCACGGTTGGATCAAGGCATCTCAAGCCGCAGAAGCTCTTCGAGCGTCGGGCATTGATTCGGCATCGCCACTCTACCACAGTAAACATTTTCCGTTTTCTACTTTTGAAGTCGAGAAGAGTGAGGATGAGGGTGATGCCGTATAAGTATACTTATTGTAAGGTTGAAACGCAGATCGCGTTCAAAACTATGTAATATATTGCTTGTTTTATCGAATAAAAAAAATGTTCTATGATAAATATATTGTTGTAGTTCGTATTTGGTATGTATGCATTTCGTTTTACTGTATATGTTTGAATGAATGTATAAACGTTGATCGGCAGGGTCGACCCATACGTGATAGCCGTTTATCCCTGAATGAGGCTATTGTAACTTGAGGAAGCCGAAAGCTAGTGGGTAGAGTGGCTGTGATAAATTCAACTCGGCTCGGGGCCTAGATTTTTGGCCAGTGCACGTGCTTCAAAAAGTCGTTTGGATAACTACACTGTGGCGAATGTCAACCGACGTTTTTCTCATGGAGTTTAGTGTTAGTGAAATTGCCTCGGGATTGGGGCCTCGAGATCGCTGCCGGTATTGAAAATAAAGGAGTGGGCGCTTCGCGCAGATAAACAATCACTCATGTGTGGTGGGATAAGTGGGGATGTTAGTTAGAGAGACTGGAGTTCAGCCGATCTTGGTGTTGCCATGTAGCGCAGCAGAGGACCCATCCGTATAGGAAGTAGGGCGTCCAAAAGTTGGCATGAATCTTCAAGTCGTCGAAGCAGATCACCCCGAAAGGAAAGGCAACGACCATTGGGTTTTTATCCTTCCTTGTCTTGGATCTTTGCCTTGACATTGTCAATGGTATCAGGGGAGGACTTGGGCACGGTTGGCTCAAGGCATTGCAAACTGCGGAGGACTTCCGGGTGACGGGAGTTGATTCGGCGCTGCCGTTTTACCAATGCGTCTTCTCCCTTTTTTAGCTTTTAAGTTTGGAAATGGGTATTGTAATTCTCAAATGCAAGTTGCGTTTATGTAATAACTATGTGATTAAATAAAAATTGTAATGCTCAAATGCGGGTTGCGTTTATGCAACAACTGTTTGATCGAATAAAAAGCTTTATTTCGAACATTTGCGTCTTATTCTAAATTTTTTATATACTGAGTTAAGCACCTTATTTGCGATGTTAGAGAGTTTTGTTTTGTTCGTGCCAAAGGGTACTCCGAATCCGAAGGCTAAATCGGCACTTAGGTGTCATGCACCAAAGGGGCTCCGAATCTGGAGACTTACTTTGGCCAATCGTGATATCCACGAAGGGCGCTCCGAATCCGGAGTCTTAGTTGGCCCTAAGGTGTCATGCACGAAAGAGGGCTCCGAATTCGGAGACTTTAATCGGCCCTAAGGTGTCATGCACCAAAGAGGGCTCCGAATCCGGAGACTTTAATCGGTCCTAAGGTGTCATGCACCCAAGGGGGCTCCAAATCCGGAGACTTAGTTTGGCCAATCATGATATCCACGAAGGACGCTCCGAATCCGGAGACTTTAATCGGCCCTAAGGTGTCATGCACCAAAGGAGGCTCCGAATCCGGAGACTTTAATCGGCCCTAAGGTGTCAGGCATCCAAGGGGGCTCCGAATTCGGAGACTTTAATCGGCCCTAAAGTGTCATGCACCTAAGAGGGCTCCGAATCCGGAGACAGTTTGGCCAATCGTGATATCCACGAAGAGCGCTTCGAATCTGGAGACTTTAATCGGCCCTAAGGTGTCATGCTCCAAAGGGGGCTCCGAATCCGGAGACTTTAATTAGCCCTAACGTGTCATGCATCTAAGGGAGCTCCGAATCCGGAGACTTATTCGGCCCTAAGGTGTCAGGCACCAAAGGGGGCTCCGAATCCGGAGACTTTAATCGGCCCTAAGGTGTCATGCACCCAAGGGGGCTCCGAATCCAGAGACAGTTTGGCCAATCGTGATATCCACGAAGGGCACTCCAAATCTGGAGACTTTAATCGGCCCTAAGGTGTCATGCTCCAAAGGGGGCTCCGAATCCGGAGACTTTAATCGGCCCTAAGGTGTCATGAACCCAAGGGGGCTCCGAATCCGGAGACTTATTCAGCCCTAAGGTGTCATGCACCAAAAGGGGCTCCGAATACGGAGACTTATTCGGCCCTAAGGTGTCATGCACCAAAGGGGGCTCCGAATCCGGAGACTTCAATCGGCCCTAAGGTGTCATGCACCCAAGGGAGCTCTGAATCCGGAGACTTAGTTTGGCCAATCGTGATATCCACGAAGGGCGCTCCAAATTCGGAGACTTTAATCGGCCCTAAGGTGTCGTGCACCCAAGGGGGCTCCGAATCCGGAGACTTTAATCGGCCCTAAGGTGTCGTGCACCCAAGGGGGCTCCGAATCTGGAAACTTAGTTTGGCCAATCGTGATATCCATGAAGGGCGCTCCAAATCCGGAGACTTTAATCAGCCCTAAGGTGTCGTGCACCCAAGGGGGCTCCGAATCCGGAGACTTATTCGACCCTAAGGTGTACTGCACCAAAGGGGGCTCCGAATCTGGAGAATTATTCGGCCCTAAGGTGTCATGCACCAAAGGGGGCTCCGAATCCGGAGACTTTAATCGGTCCTAAGGTGTCTTGCACCCATGGGGGCTCCGAATTGGAGACTTTTTCAACCCTAAGGTGTCCTGCACCAAAGGGGGCTCCGAATCCGGAGACTTATTTGGCCCTAAGGTGTTATGCACCAAAAGGGGCTCCGAATCCGAAGACTTTAATCGGCCTTAAGGTGTCATGCACCCAAGGGAGCTCCGAATCCGGAGACTTAGTTTGGCCAATCGTGATATCCACGAAGGGCGCTCCGAATCCGAAGACTCTAATCGGACCTAAGGTGTCATGCACCCAAGGGGGCTCCGAATCCAGCGAATTTAATCAGCCCTAAGCTGTCATGCACCCAAGGGGGCTCCAAATCCGGAGACTTATTTGGCCCTAAGGTGTCATGCACCAAAGGGGGCTCCGAATCCGGAGACTTATTCGGCCCTAAGGTGTCATGCACCAAAAGGGGCTCCAAATCCAGAGACTTTAATCGGCCCTAAGGTGTCGCGCACCCAAGGAGGCTCCGAATCCGGAGACTTAGTTTGGCCAATCATGATATCCACGAAGGGCGCTCCGAATCCAGAGACTTTAATCGGCCCTAAGGTGTCGTGCACCCAAGGGGGCTCCGAATTCGGAGACTTTAATGGGCCCGAAGGTGTCATGCACCCAAGGGGGCTCCAAATCAGGAGACTTAGTTTGGCCAATCGTGATATCCACGAAGGGCGCTCCGAATCCGGAGACTTTAATCAGCCCTAAGGTGTCGTGCACCCAAGGGGGCTCCGAATCCGGAGACTTATTCGGCCCTAAGGTGTCCTGCACCAAAGGGGGCTCCGAATCTGGAGAATTATTCGGCTCTAAGGTGTCATGCACCAAAGGGGGCTCCGAATCCGGAGACTTTAATCGGCCCTAAGGTGTCATGCACCCAAGGGGGCTCCGAATCTGGAGACTTATTCAGCCCTAAGGTGTCATGCACCAAAAGGGGCTCCGAATTCGGAGACTTATTCGGCCCTAAGGTGTCATCCACCAAAAGGGGCTCCGAATCCGGAGACTTTAATCGGCCCTAAGGTGTCATGCACCCAAGGGGGCTCCGAATCCGGAGACTTAGTTTGGCCAATCGTAATATCCACGAAGGGCGCTCCGAATCCGAAGACTTTAATCAGACCTAAGGTGTCATGCACCCAAGGGGGCTCCGAATCCGTAGACTTTAATCAGCCCTAAGGTTTCATGCACCCAAGGGAGCTCTAAATCCGGAGACTTATTTGGCCCTAAGGTGTCATGCACCAAAGGGGGCTCCGAATCCAGAGACTTATTCGTCCCTAAGGTGTCATGTACCAAAGGGGGCTCCGAATCCGGAGACTTTAATCGGCCCTAAGGTGTCATGCACCCAAGGGGGCTCCGAATCCGGAGACTTGGTTTGGCCAATCGTGATATCCACGAAAGGCGCTCCGAATCCAGAGACTTTAATCGGCCCTAAGGTGTCGTGCACCCAAGGGGGCTTCGAATCCGGAGACTTTAATCGGCCCTAAGGTGTCGTGCACCCAAGGGGGCTCCGAATCCGGAGACTTAGTTTGGCCAATCGTGATATCCACGAAAGGCGCTCCGAATCCGGAGACTTTAGTCGGCCCTAAGATGTCATGCACCCAAGGGGGCTCCGAATCTGGAGACTTATTCGGCCCTAAGGTGTCATGCACCAAAGGGGGCTCCGAATCCGGAGACTAATTCGGCCCTAAGGTGTCATGCACCAAAAGGGGCTCCGAATCCGGAGACTTTAATCGGCCCTAAAGTGTCATGCACCCAAGGGGGCTCCGAATCCGTAGACTTAGTTTGGCCAATCGTGATATCCACGAAGGGCGCTCCGAATCCGAAGACTTTAATCGGACCTAAGGTGTCGTGCACCCAAGGGGGCTCCGAATCCGTAGACTTTAGTCAGCCCTAAGGTGTCATGCACCCAAGGGGGCTCCAAATCCAGAGACTTATTTGGCCCTAAGGTGTCATGCACCAAAGGGGGCTCCGAATCCGAAGACTTATTCGGCCCTAAGGTGTCATGCACCAAAGGGGGCTCCGAATCCGGAGACTTTAATCGGCCCTAAGGTGTCATGCACCCAAGGGGGCTCCAAATCCGGAGACTTGGTTTGGCCAATCGTGATATCCACGAAGGACGCTCCTAATCCAGAGACTTTAATCGGCCCTAAGGTGTCATGCACCCAAGGGAGCTTTGAGAAATGAATGGAGCCACGAAGAAAAATGGTTTGCATTGCAGGTGTGATATATATACAAGTATCAAAGCCCATAGGTCAAGTCAGTAATAGGGTTTTCATTAAATCTCTGCTTGTGCCGATTGGGGGGAGCCACGGATCTCTTCAATGCCATGGGCTGTCGGGAAGCGCACAAGCTGATGATAAGTGCTTGGAACGACCTTCATAATATGTATCCAGGTTCGCCCCATGATGACATTATACGGCGAAGGGAGTTTGACGACCAGGAATTCTACTTCGACCGTTCTGGAGCGCGCTCGAACAGGTAGTATGATCTTCCCTCACGGGTATTCAGGATTGATATTAAAGCCGAACAATGGGTGAGGCGTCGGAGACAGATCTGACTCGTTGGGGCCGAGTTTGATGAAAGTTTGGTAATACATAACCTCCAAAGTACTCCCCGGGTCTATGAGAATGCGTTCAATGGTGAACCGATTTATGCGTAATCTAATGACCAACGGATCGATGTGGGAAGCTGTTGTGCCGCTAAGATCGGAGTCATTGTTAGTAATTGTCAGAGCTTCTTTGGGCCATTCAGTCGGAATACGTTGCTTTTGGGGGATTGGATGCAATTGAATTGTGTGCACGGTTGGGGGTGCAGGCAGGCTGTAGATCATATGGATCACGCCAAGTGGAGGTGAGTCCTGCCTTAAGGCCGGTGCCGTGGTTGGCTTTCTCTTTCTCACGTACTGTTGTAGTCAGCTGTCTTGCACCAGTTCTTCCAGGTGATCTTTTAATGTGTAACAACTCTTCGTTTCATGGCCGTGATCTTTGTGATATTCGCACCGCCTATCCCTTCTTCGCATGTCAGGCGTCCCCACCATCTTTGACGGCCATTTGAAGAATGGAAGGTGTTGGACTTTGGTCATTATTGCAGAGATTGGTTCTGACTACTCTGTGTACTTCTTGTCGGCACGCCTCAAACGCCTGCTATCGACTTGCAGTTGTTCATTCCTCCGGTGCGAGCATTGATCACTTGATCAGCAAGTATCCTGCCTTTTGTCTCGTTTAGCGCGTTGTTGAGGCTCTGGGCTAGGAGGTGGTGCGGAACTTACTAGTTGAGCAATTTCAGGGGGGGCCGTTTTGTTGGACATTTTGCCGGCTTTTATTCTCAAGGCATCATCTTCCACTTTGCAATACTCTTCAACTTTCTTCATCAATGCCCAGACTATTTTGGGGGGTCTTCTGATCAAGGAACTGCGAAAAGGACTGTCAGGATGTAGTCCCATTTTGAAGGCGGTGATGGCCATGGAGTCGTTGCAAGCGTCGTCGACGAGGTTGAAGCACTCCCAATAGCGCCGAATACGCTCTGAGCGTTTCTCCTGACTGAATCTGCATAGCCCAGAGAGAGTCGACCTATTTCGACTGCACCTCGTTGGTGATGAACCTGGCTCTGAAGGATTTCTGTAATTGATAGAAGCTTTTGATCGAGGCCAGCTCCAACTTGTAATACCACCTGACAGCTAATGGCCCCAAGTTGCTGGGGAATATTCGGCACATGAGGGCTTCGTTGTCTGCATGCAATGTCATGGCCTGCTTCTAGTGATGGATATGATCAGTGGGGTCTGATTTTCCATCGTAGAGAGTGAATGACGGTGCTTTGAACTTCTTGGGCAGGGTCGCCCTTGCAATCCGTCAGACAAAAGGATCGTGCTGGTCCTCTTCATCTGAACTGCTCCTCATGCGCTTGTTCCTTGTATGTAGACTCTTTTTGGAGGAGTTAGAAGTTTCGGATCGTCCCTTCTTGTTGAGCTCTGTGGTTAATGAGTTGGAGTCGCTATCGGTATCCTTTGGTCGGGTTCGAGGTCGTTGTCCACCGGCCCTCAGAGGTCGTTCGGGATCTTGGCGCATGGCTTCTCTCGATTTTGCGACTTCGAGGGCCAAATCTTGACGGAGACGTTCATTTTCAGCAATCATGTTCTCCAGCCTTTGTTCATTCTACTTTGCTTGTTCGGTGATCGCCTGCATTGTCTCTTGCGCTGAGGTTGTTGGTGAGTCGAAGTTCAAGGCGCGTCTTGCAGCGATGGTTTCTTTTCCGAGCATATTTGCTGGAGTGAGGTCATCTCCCTGTGCGGTCTTGTCAATGGCTGCCGGAGGATCTTCAGTCACGCCTGCCATGGATGTATTTGAGTATTCCCACAGACGGCGCTAATTGTGGAGAAGTAGTTCGGAAATACTCTTTGGATCCTGGGAGACGCTAGTGATCCTCAGCTAGTCACCTGAAAAGATAAACACTCCGGTCGGGGGTGCCGGAATTAACGGAAGTGATTCTTACATACCTTTCTATAACCGTTGTTCCTGTATTTATACCTGTTCTTTTTTATCCTCGGGGTCAAGGCCTACTTTTTAATCATTGTCCTTTCTTTTATTCGGCCCTAAGGACTTACACTTATTCGGCACATATATTATATTCGGCTCCCCACTCTCGTAGGATATAGCCGATTAATATCAGTCTTCCAATGGTATGCACCATCTGATTTTTCCATGTATTCGGCCCCCACAAATGTATGTTATGATGGGTTTATTTTTGAAGGTGTTACAACATAGTTGAAGTGGGTAACTATTCGGTAGTTTCAGAGTATTATACGGTATTGTTTACGTGATATTCTAAATCAATTACGCAATACAAAATTTTACGGATAGAACATACTGATTCATCTTTCTTAGGTACTTAGAAAACAAAATATTACTAGTTTAGTATATATTGTAATTTTTCAATGGCTGGAGTACTACCATGTAGACAATATCATGGTACTCTGAGTATATAATAATTTTCCTAAACGTAGTGGTTAATTAATTATATTTGATGATAGTTACATTTAAATAATGAGGATCACCAAAACTCCATGTGCATATGTTGTAATTATTAAATTGTTTGGATGGTAGTTACATTTAAATAATAATTTCATCAATCTTATATGATGATTTTATTATTAAATAATTATATGACATATTAATAATTACATGATACTATTACACTGAATTTTTACTTATAAAGATACCTCAAGTTAAAGAAAAGGATTCCATTTCATAAGCATTCCACATCTCAAATTTGTTTAACGTCAAACTCCTTATCACTCGTTGGTTCATGAAATTCAAATGAAAGGGTTGAATTGAATTGATTAAAACCGTCTATGAAATTAAAATGAAAGGGATAGACTTAATTGATTAAAGGATCACCCTCAAGCCATACCATACGATGAAAAATTATATATTTTATAGTTAATGAAAATGTGCATATATTTTGTAATGTACAAAAATATTATATTTTTATAGTGTGAAAAATTATATCATTTTATATTTTATGTTATAAAATTTTAAGATATTATTATAAATTTATTTGTATCAATTGATAATTAAATAATACAATAATTGAAGTGGGTGGCAACTTGCCCCCTACGCCCCCTCTACTCGCACTCTTTCCCATTTCTTCTTCTCTGCCCAAGGCAGAGCAGACTCTTGACTTCCCTCATTATTTTTTTTTTCTTTTTCCTTTCATTTTTGGTGGCTCTCTGCTTCGTCTCTTTCTCTCCATTGTTGCTCAACTTTTGAGCTTCAAATGAGAGTCTTTAACGTGAGATTTTGATGTAGGACAAGATTTTAAGAATTTTCATATTTCTAGATTTAATATTTTTTATTTATTATTTTATTAGGATTCTTGTAATTTAGTATAAATATTTTAGAATTATTAAGTTTGTTAATTTTATTAGTTTAGAATTAGATTTTGAGTAGGATTTTAAAAAGTTTAGAATTTTAGTTTCCTGTTCTCTTAGGTTTTCTAATTTGTGTTGATTTAAGTTTCCTAGTTTATAATTACTTTTCCTACAAGTATTAGGCTTAGTTTATTATAAATAGCTATGTAAGCCTCATGGCAAATACAACTTTTATTCATTGAATCAATAATATTAAGATATTTTCTCTTCCTTGTAGATTTAAGGTTCCATTTTTCTCGTGGATTCGAGAGCCTCTTTCGTCTACTATAATGATATCTAGTCCCCGTGTATTCCGCTGCGTCAAGTGGTATCAGAGCATGGATTCGCCTAACTCAATGACACAACACAATGGAGCACACACAATTCCTATTGACATTGATCGTAGGGTAGAAGCCACATGGGATGCGATTGAGGAACAACGACTAGAGGTGCATAAACTTCGCAATGAGATTTGTAATCTACTTGCCGATTTGGGTCTAATCGTCAACCAAAGGCAACCAATAGTTGACAACAATTGCGCCGGAGGATTTGCCCGAGGCCAACCTGTTAGCTTACGTTATTTTGCACAAATTTCATATTTTAACGGTTCAAGTAAGTTTTAAAAAGAAGATTTTCTTGATTGGTTGCTTGATCTTGAAAATTTCTTTGAATTCATGAAGATTCCTCATGAAAAGAATGTTATATTTGCATTCTACAAACTTGATAAAATTGCATTGAAGTAGTGGAAAGGATTACAAGATTATCAAGTTTGCAAAGGTAAAGACAAAATTCATTCGTGGTTAATAATGAAAAAGTTTTTAGCAACAAAATTTTCCTTTCATGATCATGAAGATATATTGTCATATACAAATCAAGATACTTCCAAGGGGTTGGTAAAATTTTGCAATGAAATTGTAGTTGCGAAAGAAAAAAATTCGCATCCAAAGATTATTTGTGGTGAGATTGTTTGTAAAACTAATAAAGAAGATACAAAGCCTTGTTCGAGTGTTGATGATACATCAACACATGGTGATTTGAATATTGGAGAGAAAGTTTTACAAACAAATCATAAAAATATTGAGGAAGAATGAGATTTGATTAAGCCCAGTAACAAAGAGAAATTAGAAGAAGAGATAGTACAACCGCTGAATACAACAAAGAAATTGGTTGATGCTACACTAGAAATTGCAAGGTTGATAATTGAATGATCAATTGAATCTGGGATGGTGCAACATCAAGAGAGCATGCAAGTTCTACATAAACTAAATTTAGTTAATTTTCTTGGTATGGAGCAATTTAATTTGATTTTCAATACTTGTCTAATTGATCTTGTCAACCAGTTGAAGTTTATAGAATAATTTTCAGAAAGAAAATTTTTCTACATAAAACTTTTGGAATAGGGGCAAGCAATTGAAATATTCAAAATATCTCTTTATTTGGCGTGGAAGATGGCAAGCCTCTAATATGAACTCGAGGACGAGTTCTTTCAAAGAAGAGGAGTCTGATGTAGGACAAGATTTTAACAATTTTCATATTTTTAGTTTAATATTTTTAATATATTATTTTATTAGGATTCTTGTAATTTAGTATAAATATTTTAGAATTATTAGGTTTGTTAATTTTATTAGTTTGGAATTAGATTTTGACTAAGATTTTAAAAAGTTTAGAATTTTAGTTTCCTGTTCTCTTAGGTTTTCTAATTTGTGTTGATTTAAGTTTCCTAGTTTATAATTACTTTTTCTACAAGTATTAGGTTTAGTTTATTATAAATAGTTATGTAAGCCTCATGGCAAAGACAACTTTTATTTATTCAATCAATAATATTAAGATATTTTCTTTTCCTTGTAGATTCAAGGTTCTATTTTCCTCATGGATTTGAGAGCCCCTTTCGTCTACTAGAACGATATCTAGTCCTCGTGTATTCCGCTGCGTCAGATTTTATAAAAGTCATGTAAATGAAATTTAAAGATCTCGTTGTACTCTTTGCAATGGTGATCTCGCATTCTTGATTCGGCAAGGTTTACCTTTCGGATTTGCTTCTTTTCATTATTTGAGATAGGGTTTTCTCCATATTATTGCTTTAAAATTCATGTTAGGGTTATTTGGAAAAATATATTATGATAGGAGTTGAATCGTGTGTATATTGTTTATGATTATGATTGGTTATTTTATTTGTCAAAAACCATGCTAAAATGTTATTCCATGTTTGATTTTGAATTTTATTTGAGAAAATCAGTTTAGGTTCATGAACACATATAAGAACTATCAAGTTGGAATTAGAGAGTGATTTTGGGATTAAAAAAAAAACTCTTAAGGGTGTTATGTTCATGACATTTGATGAATATTAGGCCAAGTTTGGGATACTCAAAAAAAGTCAAAAAGTTACTCAAAAAGTTAAAAAGTTAACACTATTCACCAAAAGTCAACAATTACGGCTGCACAACTCCCAATTCTAATTTTCCTCTACAAACCAATTTTATAATTTTTTATTACACATTTTTTCATAAAAAGTTAAAAAGTTAATCCAAACATCCCTATTTTTTCCCTCAACTTTTTAGTCCAAAAAGACAAAAAGTACACTTATTTAAGACACTCCAAACAACCCCTTAATATATACATTGTCATCTTTGTTTATTTTTTTGTGGGAAGGAAAATATGAGATTTGAGCTTTTGAACTTGAAACTTTAAAAAATGTGCTCTTGGGTATATTTTTAAATTTTTGATGTAAATATCATGCTGATTAGTTAATTTTAGAAAAGTTGTGAAAGTGTTATTTGTAGACACTTTGGGAAAATTGGCTAGGCATGAAATATGGGTGTATTTGAGAGATGAGACATGTGAAGTTATGTTTGGTGTTATTAATTTGGAAAACGGTGAATATAATGAACTTAACAAATTTGATGAATTAAATCAGTTTGGTTAATAATTTAAATCCTTTGTAATTAAAATGGTGTTATTGGGTTTAATTCCTAACTTTTAATATGTAAGATTAAAAGTGATGAAATGACCATGTATGAGATTTGGAGAAATAAGCGAGATTAAGTTGATGAAGTATGGTATTTGGTCCCTAGTTTTACTAGTTGAGTTATGTTATTTTAATATTACCTCAAATTCATATATGAGATATTTGAATGGTTTTGGCGGTCTTTGACAAGAAAAGAAAAGAAAAGAAAAGAATGTGATTTCAGCTCGTATGGAGCAAATGTATGAGTTGGATTAAAACAAGAATGAGTTATCAAAACTTTTATTTTATTTATTTATTTTCCTTAGTTTAATTTGGAAAGTGAATACTCGTGTTATATGTTATAATTATAGTCAAGAGAAGAATTTGATATAATTGATAGTGTTGGAATATTCACTTATGTTTATTGAGAATTATGATTTAACTTGAAAATCCCGAGATTTTACTTGCATGAGAAAAATGGGAATTTGATTCTATTTGATGTTGGGATGGTGATGAGTTTTGGAAAGATTGTAATTACATTTTAGTGATAAAGTATGTGAGTTAGGAATTGATGAAACCTTGAGCCCGCTTTTGTGTTATATGTTATCGAACCTATTGTTTAGAAGTTTGGCTTTAAAAAGTGGAATATGGATTGTTTCCAAGTGTTGGGAATCATAGGGGATTTCAAGTTATGGTTGCATGTTGGATTGTATATTCATGTTGTTATCTTTTAATTAATGCATTAGAGATAACTGTTTTGGCTATCGGTAGAGGATAGTATTGATTGTTGTATAAATTGCATGAGAATTAGGTGAATTGAAACTAATCTCTTGTTGGTTGTCATTGAATATGACTATGTTTTAAATACATTGTATATATATGATTGTTTAGGAGGAGAAAGGGGATGTACTCCATTGTTTGGGAGAAGATAGGGGATGAACTCCATTGAAATTAAGTTGGCTTGTGTGTCAATGGTGAAAGTCCCGAAACCACGCGTATGCATGTGTGCCGATCTCGGAGACAAAATTTCTGTAAAATGGCAAATAGATGTATTTGTGTGATAGTTATATTCGTTAAAGACCTATCGAGCTGTATACCTAGTTTGGTTGATTGAATGAAATGGACATGACTAATGAATTGAGATAAAATAAATTGCAATATAAATTGAGCATGGCATCGCATTGGTTTTGAAAAGAATATCTGGTTGATATTGAAGTATGTTAATTTATTTAAGTTAACAAGTGTGGTTAATTAATTAAACTTGGAATTAAATAATAAAGTCATAAGGTTATGGCATGGTATGACTTTATATATATATATATATATATGTTTGGTATCACTGTATGGCTGGACCCGCATGTGTTTTAATGTTATAATATGAGATTGTTTGGTGAGGTAGTAGTTTGCTCACCCCTTACCTGTACATGTGTACAGGGAATGTTTTCGAACTTAAGGATCAAACAGCCGGTTTTACCTTAACATGGTTATAAAGTGGTGATGAGCCATAGAGCTTTTTAATTGTTTCTTTAGTTGAGTTTTATGCTTTGTAAAGGGCAACGCCCTCTTATTTATTGTAAGCCTCAGGGCATTTATTTTATTTGTATGTAAATGACACTGTTGTATAACGAGAGGAAGCATGTATATTTATTTATTCATCACTTCATCAAATGATGAATTATTATTTATAAATGGACTTAATTAATGAATATTGGTAATGTTATCCGAGTAATAAAATACAGGGCGTCACAAAGCCAAGCCAAGCTTTGTGGTATGCTTTCCCTCAAGTAATATCTAAACACTGAAAATCTGACACCTCCAACAAGAGGTACAACTCAGGCAAGTTGGCTCGGTTGGAGGGTTGCCCAGGCCAAGCCCGAATTGTATTTAGAAGTGTCCAAGCCCGTCCATCAACCTGATAATCTGAATTCAGGTTAGCCGAATTGTCTGAATTTTCCAATTGAATAGATAAATAAATAAATAAAATTTAGACCAGGAATGATTCAATAACAATCATGTACTAAATAAAAAAGAAAAATAATTCATCTTCATCACACCGAAATAGAATTAAATAATAAAAGAAGGAAATTTTTAAACAATCCATTAAAAAATTAAAGCCTACCTACATTAAATTTTTCCCAAACTATATGCAAGTAAACCATTACAACTATAAAAATGATCTTTTTTTTATAGTTCTACCTGCAAATCCAATAAAACAAGCAGAGTAGACAACTTTATCAAGAGTTTTAGAGAGAGAAGCTGAGGATATAGTATGGAATCCAACTTAACACTCTTTTTTTTTGGGGGGGGGGGGAGGGAGAAGAAAAAAATACAAGTTAAATCTTCAAAAGGATATATCAGATGCTTCATGATCTTGTTCGCAAATCTCGAGAAATGAGGGATCATTTGGGTGAAGTTCAAAGCTTGAACTTCAATGGTGGTCAAAGAGAGAGAGAGGGAAATGACAGCAATGAGGAAAAGGTGGTGGTGGTCTCTCTGCCTAAGAGAAGAGAAAGTGAAAGCAAAGGGAATAGCCCCATGTGGTCTCTGTGTCCAAGAGAGAACAAATTGAAAGCAAACGAGACATGCCCACACTTATATATTATATTATATAATTTTTATAATATATAAAATGAACACGGGTTTGAATTGCTCAAGTTACAAACAAAATTTGTCTAGGCCACAATTCGAGCATCAAAAATTTATTGTTGCTCAAGTCTTAAAAAAAATTCGAGGCACGGATTATTCAGATTAAATCCGACTAAGTTGCACTCCTAATCCTACTACCATTATTTAATATATATATATATATATATATATATATATTATACATAATAAAATAATAAATATAAAAACAAAAAATAAACAAATGTGGGTGCCAACGCAACCCACTTCACAATTTATATATATAATAATAAAAAGAAAACAAAAAGGAAAAAAATATAATAAAACAAAAAGAAAAGCAATAGCAAGAGAACGGAGGAGGAGGGTGAGAGACAACTTCCTCAAATAATTATTTACATATTGTAAATTATTATATTATTTTTATTTTTATTTTTTTAAAAAAAATTGCCTATAAACAACACAAAATTAGATGAGAAGAATACAAAAATTCACCTTTTGAGTAAATGATAAATTTTTTGATTATCAAATTCTCTTTCTAATACCCTCAGGATTATAAAATATGTTTTGATAAAATCGCAAGTTCAAATTTTAACTTTAATGAAATTAGAAGATTATATATCCGTGAAGAAAACAAAATCCCTCGATGGACTTTCTCTCTCAATTTTTTAATTTTTCTTTTTTTCTCTTTTCCTCTCTTTGAATACAATTTCTCTCACCCTTTTTTTCCTTTCGGAAACAAATTCACCTCTTCCACGTTTCTTTACCTCTTTCTTTTCCTTAACTTTTTTCTCTTTTTCGTTTTGAAAAGATTTTTTTTTTTTCTCTCTCTACCTCTGATTTCTCCTTTTTTTTTTTCTTTTAATAAGTTTTTTTTTTTTTTTTTACAAACTGAGTGGAGTGCCCCTTTTATAGTTGGTGAATTCCTCAATAAAATCCCATGACAACATGGCCATCCCACGAGATTCAAAAACCATGCGGCCATCCACGAGGTTTTTCAAAACATGTGGCCATCCCACGTGTGTGGGAGCTAATTTTCTTAAAATTGCTCTGTTTTTGGATTTTGGCCAGAAATTTCTTTTTAACGGATGTAAAATAATTTGATTGAAATGGGTGTAAGGTTAGAATTAAAACTTAAATTTGATTTTTTTGCAGAGAAATTCATAAACTAACATATTTCAATTTTCATCATCAAATGTTCGAAAGAAAACGTCCAAGTCTTAAGACCGGTCAAATTAGAGTCTCTACATGTGGGTTTCTTCGTGGAATCCATTATAGTTTTATTTCAATGATCGTAATTGTTTATTTTGTAAGATTTTTAATGTATATTATTCATGCAAAAAAATTAAGTTGAATCGTAATTTATAATATTTTTATTTTATCACTTTTGTTTTTTGAAAAAAAAACAAGTATGTTTTTTTTAAATAAACCATTTATTTTTTTCAAAACAAGCACAGTAAAAAAAAATATTACGATTATCAAATCGACTTAAATATTTTTAATAAATAATATATACAAATAACCTACAAAATAAATAATTTAAATTATTAAAATAAAACTCATAATAAACTCCATAAATTAAGACAGAACCCATAATAAATTTCATAAATGCATATCAAATTGTCTCAAATTTATATAGAAAATGTTTGGTGGCTACAAATTTTATGACTTAAATGACCCGAAAATACCAAAATGACGTCGTTTTAACATTTTCGGAATTATTTTATACCCAAAACGACATTATTTTAATATTTACGGACTATTTAAACCACAAAATTTATAATCACCAATTATTACCCAATTTATATTTATAAAATTTATAAAAACCTACTGAGACAACGCGGTTTCAACAACCCTGGTCCCGGCCAGTGGACCATATTTCTTCCCGGCGTCTCATTAATTATTGTCTCGGTAGATTTCCAACATCCGTAGGCCACCCCCTTATTTATCTCTTCTGCACCTTTACTCTCTCTCTCTCTCTCTCTCTCACACACACTTCGTCTCTCTCTTATGGTGTCACAACGTTTCTTCTCTCTCATTTGCGCCTCTTTCTCTTGATCAAAGAAATAATGTGTTCACTCTCTCTCTATTAACTCTAGCGAAGACTTCAACACGACCTTTTGGCAGTGAAAGCCATGGGCAGCAGTATCTCCCAACCAAATCCACTTGACAACCACCACCACAAAGCTACCACCGCCACAAACAACGATTACTACCACGTTGGAGATCCTGCGCTCGCTAACATGATTGGTCAAGATCTTATTTACATGAAAGAGGCCATGGTAAAGGTTCAGAAGTACGTAGATCGTATGAATGTCCAAATCGACCAGGCCAGTCAGAAATTTGAGCAGCTCAAAACAGGAGGAGGAGAAGAACTTAGTGAACTGAAAGTGGCAGTCAAGAAACTGAAATCCCAAATTCCATCAAAGCTGATTATGAAAACCGATTACGATGATGATTCCAAACCACGTCGGAATCCATGGTTTGATGGATCCATTAACCGTAGCATCAACAACTACGAAGTCGATATCAACAAGGCCGGCCATTCGCAGAGCTTGTACAAGGTGCCAAAGTTCGATCATATCAAGGAATCTTTCGATGCCCTCCCAGACAAACTAAAAAATTGTTTGAAATGTTTCTTGATGTTCCCAGAAATGGTTGTTATAAAGAAAAGGTTTATGATTTACTGGTGGATTGGAGAGGGACTTGTATCCCCAACATTCTCAACCTCAACGGGCAGAGAAATTGCGTTGGTGAAGACGGCAGAGGAATTTAGCAATGAGTTCTTGGATGAGTTTACTACAAAGGGCTTTATCGAGCCTATCCACAAAAATCGTGGCTTGGCCGTCGATAGCTACAGAATGCACCCTTCCATTCATTCTGCGTTAAACCAGTTTTGCCTTAAAGCAGTGTGTTCTATGGATACGAATAATCGAATTTATACTCCATTTGCTTTGCATGAATGCTTCCTCAATGTTGATGAGGCCATTATTGATGACAGGTTTGAATGGTTTTCCAAGTTCATCTATTTCAGAATTGTTTACTTGGGAAGGTGGCAAAACTCGGTCACTCGTCACATTGAAGTCACAGATACCAAAATTCTCAATGCACTCAAGAATATGAAACGGGTAAGATTTCTTAGCCTTCGAGGAATTTCTTTGATTACAGAGCTTCCTCAGTGTATTTCACAGATGACTAATCTCCAGATCCTAGATCTCAAAGCTTGTCACAATCTTGAGGTTGTTCCCGATTGGATTGGCTTACTTAAGAATTTGACACACTTAGACATATCTGAGTGTTACTTTTTAAATCACATGCCCAAGGGCCTTGGTTCACTATCAGAACTCCAAGTTCTTAAGGGATTTATCATTGGTGATTCCAAGGATAAAAACTCATGTACTATCGATGATTTGACAAAACTGTCAAAGTTGAGAAAATTAAGCCTACACACCAATATGAAAGAATTCCCAACAAGTAAGCAGCTCCGTTATTTACAAAGATTAAAAACTTTACAAAAGTTAAAAATATCCTGGACAGGATGCATTTTACAAGGCAAAACAGACAACACACCTAGGCAAGCACAACCACAACCACATCCACATGCCAATCTAACAAGAGCACTGACAGGATTGTTCAGCGAGCAGCATGATTTGGAACTTCTTATCCAGATGGAACTTCCTTCATCATTACAAAAACTAGAGCTTGAGTGTTTCCCTGAAATGGTTACACCCAGTTGGTTGTCAGCTGGCAATCTGAAGAACTTGAAGAAACTCCACATTAGAGGAGGACTATTGTGTAATCTAGACCAAATAGCAACTACCACAATTGAGATGTTGCAATTGAAGTACTTGAGTGACTTCCAAATGCAGTGGATGGACCTTAGGAGATTATTTCCCAATTTGATCTACTTCGAGAAAGTAGAATGTCCCGGTCTCATTTATTTCCCATGTGATGAGCATGGTGTTTGGATGAACAGAGCAAAACACGCAAAATCAAGAAATGGCATCGTGAATTTGAGGTAAGTTCTACCATTTCACTATATGACAAATTGATGTCTTTGAAGGAAGTTGTAATTTCCTTCTCTCATGAAAGACTAGCTACTAATTCATTTGTTGAATCAAATGTATGCCATGGCTTCAAGGTCATTTGTCAAGGCTTCTTTACAAATTTTCAATAAAGTTTTATTTGGTATTAAAAAACATTATAGCGTTTCTTGTATGCTACCTGCTGGGGGTTATACTACATGAGTTCAAAACTTCAAAATTTAGCATTTCTCTAATCAGTACATTGGAAACTTGCAGTGAGTTACATGAGAAAAAGACAATTTTTTTACTTTGTTTTTGGAAAGCCAAAAAGATGAGGCATAGGAGTATATGGTGTAGAGACCCTAATTTTTTTTTTTTTTGTAATTACACTTGAAACCCTGAGCCTTAAGTTAATAGCATTTTAGCCCTAGTTCCGTAAAAGTCTGCTTAAGGGCCCAAGTAAAGAATAAATTCTCCGTGTGTTACCATAATTAAATCATAGAACACTACTTTATGATTGAAACTATCCTAAAACTTGGTTTTATTTATTTTACCTCATAATTTCTAAATTAATTCACACATTTTATTTTTATTTCTATATTTTTTTTTGTTTTTAGTGTTCTTTCATTTATTATTTATTTGAATAGAATACTATTGTTTATTTGAATATATACATAGTTTATATATATATATATATATATAATATGTTGGTGGAAAAATTGATTGGATAACAACAAACCAAAAATAAAGTAAATAAAATAAAAAAAAACAAATATCTAGATATTTAGTTCACGTAGCCATTAAGCTACCTTATACTCTATAAATTGTGAGTTTGTCCAAATTCACTCCCACGTTTTTGAACAGCCCAAGGAGAGGGTGAGAGAGGGAGAGTTGGCTCAAGGGAAGTAGAGAAGTAAGAAGAAGAAAAAAAAAGAAGAGAAAAAAAAGGAATTCTTAAAGGTAAGAACATACCTCTCCCTTAATTTCTCCAATCCTTTCATCAACTCATTCTATTGTCTAGTATGGCTCTTGTGTTACAAATTAATGGTAAATAGGGTTTTTGGTGTGTGTGAAAGTATGGCTATGATATAGTGTCATTGTCTTACAAATTTGTGAAATTAGGCACTGCTGCAACTTCTCTAATTTAAAAGAAATATCAAATTTATCTAATTCTCAAATCTGAATTTATCGTAGAATATTTTATGTGTTTAGAGCTCGTGACAAATTTTATTAGCTCTTAATTGTGTGTTTTTAGGGCTTGGATAATTTGTTGAAAAATCTGGTCCTGTGTCTCTGAAAAACAGTCCACTTTTAGCAATTTTATAAAATTCTAGAAAAATCATCTCATGTTGGATCTTCTATCAAAATTTAGAACTCTGAGTCCTCTTTCCAACAGATTTTATTTGAGTGAAAACCGTTGGGTAGATTGAGAGAAAAGCTAGTTTTCTCAAAGGGTGACAAGTCTGGACAGGTTTTCGAATATAGTTTGTAGATGAATTTTTGGGAGGGGCTGTGCAACTTCTGAAAATTGGAACTAAAACTAGACAGATTGAATACTGTTTATGTGCAATTTCAGCCCCTAATTTGACCTAGAAGTATTTTTACCAAAGCGTTCTTTTTAGCCCTGCAGAACCGAACAGTGCTGAAAATTGTGTTCTATTATGTTAATTGTCTCTAAGTGTTTCAAAGCATTTCTAATGTTGTTTTCTTGCCTTACTATACTTATAAATGATGATCATGGACTATATTTCCTCTCGTATGTTTTTCTCATACTCTTTTATATGACCGAATTACCGAATGTGACTAATTTACCTAGCAAAAGATCTAATAAATGGGAAGTGATAAAGGGCTGGCAATGGGTGACGTTCATCTTAGTGTTTTAGAACAATTTTATACATATGCATGACATGAATTATGATGGGATTAATACTAAATGAGTTAAGTCTTGTGTAAGCATTTTGAGCGAGCCCCTAGGTTGACACGGACATATTCAGAGTCTATGCGGTGGTTTCAGGGTGTAAGCGAGCCCTTTGGTATGGTATGTGCAAGGTGTAAGCGACCCCTAGGCACGATTTGGGGTGTAAGCGAGCCCACTTGTTTGGCCGTCCCTTTTGAGGTCCATCGATGTCGTTGACCGGTAAGTAACAGGGAAGTGGGCATGGGTGGTAAGGTCTGCAAAGCAGCAAAAGGGGGAGTTCTGAGTAGTCCGGTGTTTAATGTTGTGGTTGGGTATGGATCTCTTTGGGGGGTTCTAGATGCCTAGTCTAACTACTAATTCATAAAACCTTAACGTAAGTATGTTATGTTACTTGATTTGTTTTGTGTATGATTGATTGATTGATAGAAGATATAGGGGTGTGTGTGTTTTTACTGGGCATTCCAAGCTCATGGCGTGTTATGCCAGGTGAAGTAGCAGCTTACGATGGGGAAGGTTATTTCGAAGACAATCAAGATGAAGTTTTAGAGCCGTGGTTCACTTGAAAATTTGGACTAGTAGTTTGTTTTTGTTTTCTTTCTCCTTTTATCTTTTGGTTTGACAGTGTTTTGTAAACCTCTAGTGGAACTCAAATCAGTTATCTATGTTATAACTCTGCTTATATGTGTATATTAAAATATTGTGGTTATCTCTTTTGTTTGAGTTGTACTTTATATATTTCTCTTGTGGTCTCAAATTTTGGGGCGTGACATATGGTATAATGATTTATCCCCTTAATTTTGTTTCTCTAATTTTATCTTTAATGATGTGAAATTAGGAAGGTTAAAGATGAGAGAGAGAGAAAGAGAGAGAGAGAGAGAGAGAGAGAGAGAGAGAGAGAGAGAGAGGAGTATTGGACTGCTTCATATAAGAGTGGGCAACATCATTAAAGGTGGAATTAGGAGGACCAAATTAGGAAATGTAGCACCACTCATATCTATATTAATCTTGAAAACTTTTTTCATAACTTTTTTTATTGAATTATTTACACAAAGACATTCTAAACTATTGAGAAGTATCACTTTGACTAAATTATAAAATCATACAAATGGATCTCCTAAATTATTGACATGTTTCACTTTGACTCTTTCTATTACTGCACCGTAAGTTAAACCAAACTTCTAAATATTTTTAGACGAAAATACCATTCACACTCTATATATTTTCAATTTCATTATTATTATTTGTTTTATTTTTTTTAATATAAGCATTAATCCATTATTATTATTTTAATATTCTTTATAAATATATTTTTACAGAAAGAATATTTAAAAATAATAATAAAACAAAAACAATGAGAAAAATTGAAAAGAAGTATTGTTGGGTGTGTTATATAGAGTGTTAAAGAGTATTTTCGTCTCAAAAATGAGAATGCAGTAACAGATGGGATCAAAGTGAAACATGCTAATAATTTAGGAGATCTATTTGTATACGTTTATAGTTTAGGAAATTAAAATGATATTTCACAATAATTTAATAAATCTCCATGTAAATAACCCTTTTTTATTTCAAAACTACCTTTTATTTTAAGCACACACGGGATTCTATAATTGCCTATTACAATGCACACTTTTTAGTATATTTATTCTATTATATAAAACGTATATTTAAATTGGTTTGAGCCACTATCAAGTTTTTTACTTTTTCAAGAATACCCTTCTCGCTCAATAATTGTCACCTCTTTCCACCCAATAGCTATCACATGTAACAACTGTTAAAATGACTTTATTTTTTCCTTCATTGAACGGTTTAAAACTACTGATCGATTTTCCTCAATTTTCAACCTATCCAAAAATTTAAATATAAAATTACAAATCTAACGTGTTTGCACTCACCTTTAGTATATATAACTAAAAACGTACTTTTTGTTTCAATTCAATTTCCACATTTACCTTAGCTTTAACGCCATCGATTAACAGAGTTAGGTGACCAAATTAAAATATTTTTCACAATTTAAACATTGTTAATAAAAATGACACAAATCACATACATAAGAGACTAGAAATGTTATTAGACATAGCTTATATTGATCAATGTTTGATGAGTTGTAGGTATCCATGTGCAAGGTAAGACTTGTCTTTTTTTCTTCTTTTTCTCTCTATTTTTATTAGGAAGAAGAAGAAACATAATAAACAAAGGATTAAAACATTACAAACATTATTAGCCACTTAATGTCCATAATCAGAAAACACATGTAGCAATTTGTTGCATAATCAACATTTAGTGCCTAAACAAACAACAAACTATCTATCTGGATATCAACCTCCATGTAACCTCTTTACATGCACCGCCTTAAACAATTTGGATGGTATTGTAGAGCATCACTTGGCTTCCCATCCATCAATCACTTGCAAATCTCTAACTTTCACTCAAAGCATAAAATTAAGAATTAAGATCATTAATCAAGGCCAATATATCACTAGGCATAAGATCAACATTTTTAAAATGAAAAAAAAAAAAAGAAACTTGTTTCTCCCAAAGGGTGATCACCAATATATCCAAAAAAAAAACCATTCCTTGAAAGAACTAGGCTTCCACTATCAAAATCAAAGTCCAAACTAGATCCCAATACATGTTTAGAGAAGTCCAATTTCAACTTCTTGTTTGCACATTAACAACTTTTAATTGAAAAAGCACGATGAATGGTCTTCCAAAGAAAGAATAAAACCTTAGGAAGGATCTTCAATGACTTGATTCTATACCAAACTTTCTTCAAGTGAGGGTTTAACTTATTGAAGTAGTGAATTTCTCATTAAGAGCCATAAATAATAAAAAAGCATATTCGACAGAGTAATTTCTACTCTCAGTCATACCCTAAACAAGTTTGGCATCTTTTGACAAGAGGTTAAAAGTTAATTTTTTGACTTTTAACCTCTTTTCGATCACATTACCTCTCTACTTTTTACAGATTTTTTCCAAAAAAAACAAAAAATAAAAAAAAAAGTCAAAAAAATAACTTTTAACCTATTTCTCAAAACAACCATTTGTCCTCTATAGGAAGAGTTGGGATGTGGATGGCAAGGATTCTCAGCACAACAACTTCGGGGAAAAGAACTCAAATAAAAGACTCCCTCCACGAATTGAGTATTAATTAATTAATTAAAATGTCCATATGGTACTACAAGAAATTACACTTTTGGCGACTAAATTTTTAGTCACCAAAGGTTATTTTTTAGTCGGCAAAAGTCAATGGCGACTAAAGTTATTCGTCGCCCCATTGGTCGTCAAAGCCTAGTCGGCAATAGTCAACGGCGACTAAATTTACATTGGTTGCTAATTATCTTATCTTTGGCTACTAAAACGGATTTAGTTGCCAAACATGACGTTTTGGCGACCAAATATTTAGTCGTCAAAAGTAATTAAATCAAAATGAAATTCTCTTTCAGCGACTAAAATATTTAGTCACTAAAACATTTTAGTCGCTAATAATCTTATCTTTGGCTACTAAAACGAACTTAGTCGCCAAACATAACGTTTTGGTGACCAATTATTTAGTCGTCAAAGGTAATTAAATCAAAATGGAATTCTCTTCCAGTGACTAAAATATTTAGTCGCTAATAAGTGCTAAGATTTTTGGCTACTAAAATGGACTTAGTCGCCAAACATAATGTTTTGGTGACCAATTATTTAGTCATCAAAAGTAATTAAATCAAAATGAAATTCTCTTTCAGCGACTAAAATATTTAGTCGCTAAAACATTTTAGTCGCTAATAATAATACATTTACCGACTAACAATTTTAGTCACTAATAATAATACATTTAGTGACCAAAATATTTAGTCATTGTTAGTTTTCACGGTGAAACATTTTAGTCGCCAAAAGATTAGATATTTTCCTTTCATGGTAATTTACGACCAAACATTTTAGTTGCCAAAGGATGCCATGTTCTTTTGTGACTAAAATCTTTAGTCGACAAAAGTTTCTTCCCTCATCTTGATTTATTTTAGCTACTAACGATTTGGTCGCCAAAAGTCTTTTGTTTCTTTTTACAACTAAATATTTAGTCATGAAAAACCTTTGCTTGCATTTTTGGCTACCAAAATATTTAGTCACCAAAAAATTTGTAATTTTTTTAATTAATTTCTCAACCACCTATATTTATTCCATTATCAATACAATCTGTACCCTGTGTATAAATAACATTATCCATATACTGAAAAAATTAGCAACTATTCCACAACATGCACACATTTCACTTTCAACCATCAAAAAAATTCATATTTAATATCAAATTAATATTTCCAATAAAAATTCCATACAAACCAAGTATAATCCAATCTCAAAAATATAATTCCCTACATAACATAGGATTAAACAAAATTAATATCCAATTGTTAATTTGTACCACCAAAAAACTAATTTGTACCACACCAAAAGGTAATCTATACCATGCCAAAAAAGTAATCTGTACCACATCAAAAGGTAATCTGTACCGCATAAAAAATTAATATGTACCACGTCAAATTCAGTCTGTTGTACCACGCCATAAAACTAATATGTACGAAGAGTACTAATTTGTAGACTAAAAACAATATCTTTCTTACATATCAAAAAAAGTCATACACTGCAATTCCACACCAAAAACCATCTATACAAATAAAATTAATCATTAGTATTGACTACATTTTGGCATATTTAAAATTATTAAAAAATATGACAATAAAACTCGAATATAATTAATACTAGTGTATTCACAGAACAAAACTCGAATATAATTAATACTAGCGTACGCCCGTGCATGAAAGCATGGTGTAATTCATAACCCATATCTAGATTAATTAGTGGGTGAAACTCTGTTGGCCTCTATTATCCCGGCAAAGTTTCCAAATCCAAAAACCCAATATCTAGCTTTCAGAAAATGTAAGGTTATTTCATCTAGTTCTCAAAGACAGTGGAAACAAACAAATAATTAGAAATTCATAAGACATGGATTATTAGTTCAACTATTAGTGTCATGTGCAAATTCAATCGTCTAGGAACACTCTGTTCTCTCAACAACCATAAAAATTAAATCATACATAGATTGTCAATGAAAAACTCAAAATCAGGAATGGGTAAGAACAACTTACTTAGTAAACAGATCAACTACCAAGCAAATTATCAAACATTTTAGCACTCACATTACAACCACAGAAATAGCCTCTCTCTCTCTCTCTCTCTCTACCATAGGAAAATGGTTGACAGTCCAACCCCAAAACTTCATAGTAAAACAATAAAAAACTACATAGCCCAGCTTGGTATAAAATGAAGGGATTTGAAGTTAGAATTTTGTAAAATAATATAAGAAGATTAGTTATTCAAAGTAGATGATAACTCTAAAGTGGAGGATTGAATACAGGTATGTTTCATGTATTTTGTTCAGGTTTTTGTACAAGTAAAATCTTTTATGGAAGAATTTCAAATAATCATTTTTACAAAGTTATTTGAAATCCATCATTACAAAGCTCTCAAATCCATTCTTCATATCTAAATCTAAAATATTACATTGGCTTCAAAGGCTATACTCTTCAAATTATTGATATCAAATCTATTCATTTCAAAACCATAAATTCAGAGCGAGCCTAATGTCTCTTCAAGTATACATATTAAAAAAACTGACAGTAATTTGGACCAAAGGACAAAATTGAAATTGAGCTTAATTGTTAAAATTTAAATAATAAGAATCAAAGTGTAATTTGAGTCAAATTATAAGGGTGACAAGTATAATTTACCCAAAAATGAACCTTTTCAACTCCAGAGGTTTATATCATAAATAATCACTTCTAAAGCCTTGAATTTAACCATTTAACTCCAAAATTGCAGGCAATCCAAACCTCCTTAAAATTCTTGCAAACTTGCCCTCTTGGAAATCAAGCCAAATCTCACACATACATTTCCAAACCCTAGAAGCTTTTCATAGCCAAAAACCACCACAGATCTAATTGTCGGCAGCATTAGGACTTGTTTCCTATAGACATCGTCCTACATCAGAACTATTAATTCCTTCACCTCTTATAGCTAAGCATTATTAGTGTGGATTAGTAGAGTACTATATGCAGTTCACTAGCTGACTTTTGATTAACACGATCAAAAAAAAATCCTAGTTGAAGGTATCCCAAAGACACTGAAGCTATTAAGTACAATAACATTTATGTGCTAAAGTGTATGCTTAAAGTGTTCAAGTAAAACTCTCAATTGATTTGAATGCTCTGCCTACAGTATCCTATATTTCTCCGTTTTCACCACTATTTCAATTCCTTGACAGCTCATAAAGTGTCCAATTTCATCATAAATTATATATAGAAACCTTAACACATTCAAAAAAAAAAAAAAAAATTGATAGTCCCAAAGTAAATTTTATTTGCCACAATCAGACGTTAGAAACATGATGCAACAAAGAAATGGAACTACATCCAATATTATGCATACTACAAAAACTAAACACAGAACAAATCCAGTTAGGGTTTGCAGGAGCTCGAAGCTGATTTCATAACTATAAGTAACATCTACTCTTTTGAATTGTTACGTGATCAAAATTCTAATTGCATCACCTCACTTCGTGAAACAATAGAATAAAGATAATATGCAATAACAAAAATTCAACAATCCAACAAAAATACTATAAAGATAATATGCAATAAAGTTGTACTTACCAAATAGTAAACGTCATTCGACCACCTTAGATCCCCAAGAGTTGTGAGAGTTTGGCGACTACATTATTTAGATGATCAACCCTTTTATCTGTCTCCTCCCGATCTTTCTGTCCTTGCACCCACTCTTGCAACATCTCATTGTAACATCTCTCGCGCTCCTCTCGCTCTTTCAACATATCATTGTAATTTTTCTCGCGCTCCTCTCGCTCTTTCATCAACTCTTCACGATCTCTTTGTTGCTCCTTACGAAGTGCCTCCATCTCAGCTCTCATTGCCTCCATGTCCTTATCACGTGCTCGTGATGCAGCTATGGTAGACAGTTGTGAGCCGATCCCAAATCCAAGCAAGTACTTTTTCTTCTCGCCAAGCACTTGCCTTGAAAGCTCCTACTATGTCAATGGTGTCCCTGACTCAGTGGCAGCCGCTTGTAGATTGACCATCTTTTGCTGTCATTGCACATAAAGAAGACAAAAAGGCATAATAAGATATATATTTTTGGGTACGAAGTAATATTAAATACAATTAATTCATTGTTTCATACTTACATGTAGCTCACCACATTTGGGATGGATCCAGTCATTCGTCTTTTTCGAAGTGTGGCTGTCCTCATAAAACTTAGGAAAATCCAATTCCACATTTTTCGCTACCTGTTAGTTTCAAATAAAAATAAATAAAAAATAAAAAAATCACAACATATTATTCATAACAAAACAAAAATAATGGAGTTAATTTTAAATAAAATCAATCTCACGATAGCAGCCATCACGATAAGAAATGAGCGAGATCCACTAGTATGATTGTATGACGATTGACTTATGTTACTCTTACCAGCTCCTGACCGTTTCTACAAAAAATAAGTACATAAACAATTTTTTGTTAAATATTGAGGCCTATCACATTTGGCACGGGACTATATATGATGCATTAGTATTTTACCTGGTGAGATGCATCTTGCCATGCCACATCGATCAAATGCTTCCAACCATCCAAACTCACCGCTCGAGGCGGATGAGCATATAGGTCATCAACACCCTTTTCCTTTAATAGCTCGAATTCTTGCTTCAAGTTGTACCTCCAATTTTGTACAACTTATAGGCCTTTGTATTCACAATTTGTTGAGCTAGTAAGTCATTGTGAAAGTCGTCACCAATATCAAACTTGTTCTACAAGCATAACAAGTGAAAATGACAAGCATTAAAATAAGTGCTTCTAACAAGTATAAATAATAGAGAAATACATATTGCCCAATATTATCAATTACGAGAATAGCTTGGATGACTGTAGCTTTGGTAGTCTCATCCATATTCAGCCACGACGTAACATCCTTGAGAGGGCACAGACTCCTAATCTGAAGCCCTAACTCATTAGCTGCTGGAGTGGCATAATCTCCGGTCATTGTAATCAAAACACGATCGACGTGAACATATAATTTTTTCCCTTTTTTGGATCTAATTATTTTTTGTATTCCTTTTCCAAGTGTAGGTCCTCATGCCCGTGTGTACCTAGAAGTCCCTGATAACAAAATAACAATAAGCAAATTGCAAATAATGACAGTTGGTAATTGACACAGTTGAAGTACAATGATCTTACCTATGATATGATTTTGAGTTTCTGACGGTGGCTGTGTCTTATCAGAATCCTCGAATGGTGGGCTAGTCACATTAATAGAAGATGCACCGGTTGATCCTGAGGGGACAACAGGAGGTAGTGCACATGTTGATCCTAAGGGGACAACAGGAGGTGGTGCAACTGTTGATCCTAAGGGGACAGCAACCGATGAGTTTGTTTCGGTGGTCGTGATTGACCTTTTCTTGAGCCAACCAATCTTCAAGCCAGGAACCATGATGCAAACTGCAATAAAACAACTAACAGTACAAAATGTCATATACAATAAGACATGTAATTATAAAGAAGAGATGTAACAAGCTACTATGACCTGCTTTTTAAATTATTTCTTGCATAGATATATAACAAGCTAACATTATAAAACATGATATAAATGAAATAATTAATAAAAAGATATAGAACAAGCGATGACATGATTTTGATGAAGAAATAAGACAAGTATTTTGGTTCATTATCATATCCAAATCATAAAAGCAAATACATCAAGATTCTACGTCAACATCTGTATCAAAATCACTTTGTAGGTCACATTCTTCGTCTGTGTCGTTACCCTCCCTCATTAATCCATCTTCATCATCACAGATGAAGGCATCATCTATAACACCCTCGGCTTTTACACCTCTAATATATTGTAAACCTTCCATTGGAATAATTTCATATTCAATATCATCTCAACGCAAAACCATATCATCGTCAATAGCCTCAGTTGGTACAACCTCAGTAGTTTCTTCTTGTTGGAACACATCATCAGTTTCTATGTCATCCATCTCTGGCACATCCCAAATTCCTCGATGTTCAAACTTTTCTACGACTCTCCAATTGGCACCTAATTTGGTGTCATCAACATAGAATACTTGTTGAACTTGACTTGGTAAGAAAAATAAGTCGCCTTTGTACCATTGACTTCTTACATCAACCGTTGTCAAATGTGGTTCGACACGCATAGTTCTGCTACTACTGGTGTTAAACCATTCACATTGGAACAATACGATCCGATGTCTAAACAAATAGTTCATTTCCCACACTTTGCACAAGTACCCATAGAAGTTTATCAATTGGCCTTCATGGTCCCCTTCCACGACTAACCCACTATTTTGAATTTTACGATGGTTGTCACGGCCGATAGTATGAAATCGGATGCCATTACAAATACATCCTGAATATGTGTTCACTAAGCCACTAGGACCATTGGCTAATGACCACATCTCATCAGTTGCTTCAAGGGGATACTTGGTTCCACAATTGATCCATCTACATGTAGAACATGTGTTATGCTACAAGTATACGCAATATTAAGGTAATGTATGACTGATTACAAAGGGGAATTCCAGCTTACACAATCTTTGAACCATTTAGGAAATTCTTTGCGTTGCCTCTTTGCGATGTCGAATGCACCTCTAGTTTGTTGTAACAACTTCTTGTGCTCCCTAGTTACAAAAATGGCTCTCAAAAAAAATTTAAAAAATCAATACTAATCAATTTGACAACTATATCATATAAATACGTGGAATGGATCCATACTCTAAGTATTTTTCTAGTTCAAAACTATTGTGTAGAACAAACCAATGAGCCATCTCGCGTTCAGCTACGGACACATTGGATGCCCTTGTCATTAGACCAAAGGGGCAGACATTTTGAGTGAATACGACCAACCCTGGACCATGGTTGCCCATGTCGCAATTTCTTTCTCCCGATCAAAAATTGTTTCAACTCCATCCAAATACATTGAACAAAATGTGGTACACTCTTTTGAAATGTAAGCCTGGGCAATAAAACCTTCAGGATAAGCTTTATTGGCCACAAATCCTTTTAGACGTCCAAGCAACCTAAAAACCAAGATGATGAGAATGTTATATTTAAATATATATTAGCAGTGAAACATTAATTACAATTTTCACACTACAAAAGTACCAACATCCCTTTCAATTGGGTACATCCATCGATATTGCACTGGCCCCCCAAGCATAGCCTCTCAAGGCAAGTGAACTGCCAAGTGGACCATGACATCAAAAAAACTGGAGGGAAAATCTTCTTGAACTTACAAAGTATGAGTACGATTTGTTTCTCTAATTTCTCCAAATCTGTGACCCTCAATGTCTTTGAACACAACTATTTGAAAAAATTTCCCAACTCAAAAAGTGTGGTGTCACGTTCCTTAGTAAGGTAGCCACGTATCCCAATCAAAAGAAGTCGTTGTATAAGGACATGATAGTCATGACTTTTGAGGCCATATAATTTACCTCCTTGAGCGGTCACGCAATTCGATATATTTGTTGCATAGCCATCAGGATACTTAATTGATTTCAAAAAATGACAAAAGCCTTCTCTCTCTGTCAGGGACAATGTGTTCAATATGGGGGGCTTCTCAAAAGATCCATTGGCAAGACTCTTCAAGTATAGCTCTTTACATATTCTCATGTCCTCCAAATCTAAGCGTGCTTTGTCTGTGTCCTTGTTCTTTCCATCTATGCTCAAGAGTGTCCCGATCACATTGTCACATATATTTTTCTCAATATGCATGACGTCAAGGTTGTGCCGCAGCTTCAGCATTTTCCAATAGGGCAAGTCAAACATAATGCATCTCTTTGTCCAATTCAAATTTGGATTTTCATTCCTTTGTCTTTTTCGATTGTGTGGGTGCTTTCCATACGGCTTGTAAGTCCCACAACCAATTTGCTCTAGTATTTCTTCTCCCGATAAGTCCACAGGTTTGGACCTGTCCTCAATTTGACCGTTGAAGAGCTTATTCCTTCGCCAATTGTGGTTCTCAGGCAAGTACCGACGAGCACCCATGTACCCGGTCTTAATTCGCAAACCCTGTGATGATGCATTCATGTTACAATTAGGGCAAGCCAAGTAACCCTTCGTACTCCACCCTGACATGTTACCATAGGTGGGGAAGTCATTATGGTCCACATGACTGCCGCATGCATTATAAAAATTTGGCCATTGGATGTATCATACGTTTGCACACCACACTCCCACAAATTATTCAATTCTTCTATTAATGGTTGCAAGTAAACATCAATGTCTCTTCCAGGTGCCGATCGTCCAGGAATAAGCAATGACATCATGCAAAATGACTCTTTCATACACTTCCACGGTGGGAGATTATAAGACATTAAGATTACGGGCCACATGCTATATGATGTGCTCATATTTTCAAATGGATTGAAACCATCTGTCCCCAGCCCTAGCCTTACATTTCGAGAATCAGTAGAAAACGCCGAATGTTGTTTATCAAAGTCCTTCCATGCCTCACCATCGGCCAGATGCCTTAATATGTCATCATCCACACGCTTCTCTTTGTGCCATCTCATATCTGCGGCTGTTTTTTTTTTTTTTTTTTTTTTGACATATACAATCTTTTCAACCTTGGTATCAAAGGAAAGTACCGCAATAGCTTGTGAGGAATCTTTTTACCCCCATCATTGTTCAACTTGTATCTAGGCTCATCACATGTAGGGCATTTCTCAAAACTCGCATTCTCCTTCCTAAACAGTGCACAAACATTCTTGCACGCATGAATGGTTTCATATCCCAAACCCAAGTCACGTAAGAACTTCTTGGCATGATAGAGCATCCATGGAACAGTTTGATCACATTCTGGTAGAATGTCCTTGAATGCCTGCATAACCATATCGAATGACTTTTTGCTCCATTTGTTGTACACCTTCACATGAAGCATCTTAATAACGAATGACAACATAGAGAACTTTTGCATTGAGCATCTTCAAATAACCTAATGAACTCCTGCAAACCCTCCCTCTCCAAACTATAAGGTTCTTCGTCGATATGATCATCCATAAGACCACTCATGTAAATTTCTTCCATCATATTAGGCAATTCACCCATCATCGAATGATCAGTATCTGGCATACCTTCTCCACTACTTCCAAAATGGTCATTTGGTACACTAGGATGATACATGGGAACATGTTCCCCGTGGTGCACCCAAGTTATATACGAAGACGCAATTCCTCTTCGAATCAGGTGTGTCCACACAACTTGTCTACTAAATTTTGTGTCATTCATGCAATCGACACACGGACACCTAATTTCATCATGTGGGCCTAAATTTGTGGTAGCAAAGTCAAGGAATGACTTCACCCCTTGTTGATACTCTTTGCTTGTCAACCTATTATTTATCATCATCCAACTCTTGTCCATTATTGTCACCTACAAATCAAGGAAAGATTAACCTAGGAACAAAATGAGAATTTTGGTTCAAGGATTGAAATACATGCTTCCAATTCCAAATTGTGTCCTATCAACTTATTTAGCTACAACTATTTTGTTTAAATTTTAATAGAATTAAATTAATTGTTGTATCTCAATAACTTGGAATCAGTTATATAAATCATTTCTCATTTTTTTGTCATTAAAATTAAATTCTCAATAAAATAAAATAAATCTATATCCAATTTCTTAAGTCTTGCTCGCATATTTGTATTTAGATTCATGAATTCATACTCCGAAGAGATCCATTGAGTTATCAGGTTAGCTAATTTTTTAATTTTTTTTTTATCAAGGAAGGGCGAGGCTATAAGCAAAAGGATCCTACAGTGGGGTACACGATTAGTCTACATTTTTTAACATGAACTTAGTATCGGCAATGTTGAATATGCACAGCACACAGGGAATTCATAAAATCCACCATTATATATATGGATATAGATGTAGATATTTGTAGTATGAGTCTAAACCAGTGGGCTAGAAAACATTCTAAAACTTAAACTAATCCAAATAAGTACATAATGCATTATACAGACTTGTAGACTACATATAAATCCAAGTCTGATCAGTTTATCTAATATAGCACACAAGGCACAAGAAGTTTGCCAACAAAATTTAATTAAAATTTTGGAAGAGCACTCATACATTGGTTAGACTAAACAAACAAAATGAAGTACTGATCTATCTACACTCTTACCAAGTTTGTCAGGAAAAAAGTGACATAAATTTGGGCATTCCAAGCAATTCTGCTCTACGAGCAAGGCCGATGTCTATTTTTTGTCAGTCAATTACAGCACCAATAGTTGCCCATCAACTTTACAATGTATTTTTGCCGGAATATATGGTAAGCAGCATCCTAATCCCCTTCTATTTCATTGGTATACTATGTTCTGAATTTGTTCAAATTTTGGCACGTGATAGGAAGTGCTACCACCTCAAGGTTGAGGCAAATGAGAATGGAGTTCACTGTTTGGGTGTTCAAAGCATGTAAAGGGTTCTATCGTAAACACAAAAAACCAAAACAAAACAAAACAAAACAAAAAAACATGCAAGGATTTTATGTTTTATTTCTGACTTTTTTAAGCTATATAGTTAATTGCCCTGTCCTGAGTCTGGCATTTCTTGGGGGAATTTTTAGTTTTCTGTTTTTGTAAATGTTTAGTTGTCAGTTTCATTTCTAATTTTTTTAAGCTACATGGAATTTTTTTTTCTGCAAATAAAAACAATTGAAACAAATAGCTGCATGAAAACTAATGAACATTAAAAACCAAATTTTATTTGAAACCCTTCTCTTTGTTAAACCATTCACATTTAGAAAATATTTATTTTATCCCAAAAAATAAAGTCACAAATACTTAAATCTCTTAGTTTGAAATTCTTTAATTCTTCTGATATTTTTATATTTGATTAAAAAATATTTATATGGGGGGGTGGATCCTTCCTCAACTGCAAAAGGACCCTTTATATCCCTAGGATGCACACAAATAGCGTGAAACATCCAGTTGGGTCATTGTAGAGACAAATATTTGTCATCCTTTCACATGGATGCATTCTTCTCATTCAAGTGTTTGACCTCTTCATTTACCTAGATGGCAGCAGAATTGAGTTTGACACAATTATCTGGACAAGCATTTCAAACATGAAAAAAAGAAATACAATCAAAACATGCTTTTTTCATTAAAAACCAAATCCATCACTAGCACCAACATATCAATAACTGAAAATATCCCTTTCAAAGTTAGGGAGTACAAGTCCATGAATCTAATCACAGACCAATGCAAAATGCAAGCGATCAAATTACTACATAGAATAGCCAAATGGTGTCATATCACAGTAGAAAATACAAGTAATACACATCTTCATAACAACAGACAGAAAAATGAGTCACACCCATTTGCTTAATGATATCTCAAGTACAAATAATAGAAGTAATATGAATGGGATCGTGTAAACAAACAGGTAATCAAAGTAAACCATCTGCTTCATGATGTCACAAAATGCACAGAATAACAAGTGACTTGCCCAATCCAACCATAAGAGGATGAAGTTGGGATTCCTTATTTTCTGCTATTTCGTGTAGCTTATGGTTAACAAGGAACGATGCTATATATTTATTTAATCATAATGAAATATATTGAAGTGAGGTAATTGATGTAATCAAGGTCCAAGCGGCATTTTGGGTCACAGCAAACTTTGATGGTGTTAGTTTTACCATTGATGAGTGGGTGCAGAAATTGAAACTAAAATATCTTAAAAAGTGGAAGCTTCCTTGAGCAGTGCAGTAATGTTCTACAATTGAGTACACATGTTTGATTGGAGAAGGACAGGTTTGGTATTTTAGATGGAGATTGCTACAACATTATGATAAAGAGGTGATTTGAACAGGGGAAGCTACTGGGATGGTGTGCTTGGTAAAACCACTACTACTAGGTGTTTGGAATGAATTCTTACCTAACTCAGAGGAAGCAATCCTTATGTAAATGTCTTGCTCATTTTTACTGTACTGTCTGGCACAAGTTAAGCTATGACTATTGTGTTAAAGAGAGAATATTTGAGCCAACATTCCTACACTATTTAACGGATCAAATCAGTACATATGAAAGAGTACAAAATGGAATTGTTGTCTTGTTTGCAACTTCATACAGGTAATCTTCCCTTGTTGCAGGAATAGCCAAATTTAAACTTTGTTGATCTCTATAAATTAATTTAAAAATATTGACTTCTTCAATTTGTCAATACATGCTGGAAAATCGAGAGGAGGAAACTCACTTTCACGTTGTTGTCAGTTGTATTGCCCAGACACTGAAAACTCAAATCATTAATAGGTGTTATGATGAAGTTGCAATATGCTTCTTCAACACGGTAAGATATTGACTGTGTTAAACTACGTATACCTCGGCCTAGATCATTTTAAATTATCAAAATGTGATGTTACCCCTTGTATGGCTCTTTTATTCATGTATGCTGTAGTTTTTGTTTGCATTTCTTCTTCATGGACATCAGATGGTTTTTGTTCTAATTATTGAATTGCATAGTGTTGGGCTTCGCGTAGAACCTGTTAAGTTTTGATTAGTTATGATTTATATATTTATATGTGAATGTGTCTATTGTGGGATTCCCAATTGTGATGCCTATTACTGGTTATTCATTTATGTATGGTTCCTACTTGTAAATAACATGGTAATATTTGCTATATATGCTCAGGATAATTTCCTAGAGTTGGATTTTTAGGCATTGAGAGTAAAGACATCGCAACATACTCTACGTTTCCATCTTACACAATCTTTTTCCGTATTTCCATCATGATCTGCAGAGAGAGAAGAAGAATTTGCAAGATTTAAATGGTGTTTATGTATTAATGTTGCTGAACGAGAAGATCTAGACAGGCCAACTGCAAGACTCATAAAAGAATTTGATTGCATAGAAGGTAAGCCCTCGGTGTGCTATCTATTGGCTTGCGACCATTTTATAATCTGTGAGGGTGGGTGGTGAGTCTCTGATTTTAAGAGTTGATGTTTTCAGAATCTTTGAAACTTCAAACTTCATCACAAAAAAGGAATTATGTGTTCTTTAATTTAGAGTTTCAGAATTTTCTACTAAATTATTTTTTTTGTTCACGGATAGAAATCATGTAGAATGCAAAGGCAAAGACTCAACAAGACAAACACACACAAATACAACTACATGATTTCTATCCGTCAACAAAAAAAAGAAGGCTAAAATTTGAAAAGAATGCAAAGGAAAAAACAAAATAAAGCATAAATCAAAATCAAAAGTTTACCACCTCTTGGTTCTTTCAAAAGAGGTTAAAATAATAAAGTAGTCATATATTAGGACTCAACGCCATCCACTGGTCACAAAATTGCACTCAACAGCAGCTTGGTTGTAAACATGAGTAATCATATATTAATTAGGCTATGTCCAGCCATTACTCAGATTTTGCTCAAATTTGAGTGAAATTTTGAGTGAAAGCTCACTCCAATGGACACACTCAAATTTAAGCATAAATTTCAGTGATGGTAAAGTTAAAATTTTGAAAGCTTCAAAATTTTCTTTAAAATTTTAAGCAATGGAAGAGGTTGTTGAGTAAGTTCATGCAACTTTAAATTTGATACAAGTTTAAGTCAAGAGTTGGAGATGCACAAATCTTTAAAAAAAAAAAACATAAAGAATCAACAAAAAAATTAAAAACAAGAAATGTAGTAGCATCTAGTTGGCCTCATAGAGAAATTCTTCCACTCCTAGAGAAGAATTTTCAGTACACACAAATTTTTTTACATCCCATCTGTGTAATTAATCTCTGTGGTTAATTCAAAGCTCCCAATTTCAGAGTTTCCCAATTAGCATATTAATACCACCAAAAATTATTGAAAAATAGCAATAAACCATTTAAATACATAGAACCTTGTCAAAGATTGAGATTTTGTTCCACTTCTTTCCATTGTTGGCTACTTTGAGTATTTTGTTTATAATGACTAATTGATAAATAGCATTAAAATATATATATATATATATATGTTGGAGATCATCCATGTGAGGAGTGATCTCTTCTCTATCTGAAGCCAACGCAGCAACACAGCTTGCCAACCGACAAGTCACAAAGGTGGAAGGCAACTTTTGTGAAGGAACAACTGGCCATGTGCAAGGCCAGCCAACCTCTCCACCTTCTCTTGAGTGTATAAATAGAGAGGCTAAAGGGAGAGTTGATATAGAGAGAAAAAAACTATCAAAGTGTGTCTCCTTTTGTAATCTTTGTATTTCTCTCCATATAGTAAAATCCACTGCCTGTGGACGTAGGTAATTTGCCGAACCACGTAAATCATTGTGTGTTCTTACTTGTGAGATTGTTTTCTACCTCCTAGGCACAACAAATTGGTATCAGAGCATTGTTGTGCAAAAAGCAGAGCAATTTTCTGTAAACTGAAAATTTTGAAGTTGTCGAAATTCAGTTTTAAACCTACCAGGATGACCGCCTCAACGAAAGGAGTTCATATCCAGAAAGACCAACCCATGAGGACAATTCACATGCCCTCACGCGCTTGCCGAAGTTATGCCAGAGACTCGCCGAAAAGTCCAGTCCGGCGAAGAAGCAAAGGTTGAGGAAGTCAATCTGTCCTAAAGGCTTTAAGCATTTACTTGTGCACCATTATAGCACAAGTTAACACTTGGCAGAGTGGTTGGAGCCTTGGTTTGAAGCATTGGGGTCACAGGTGCACAAGTTAACACTTGGCAAAGTGGTTGGAGCCTTGGCTTGAAGCATTGGGGTCACGGGTTCAAAACTCTTCCCAAACAAATTTCCAATTTATTTTTGGGAAGCTGCCACGTCACGCCACATCAGTGCCAGCTGTCAGGATGGTCACTGCCACATCTGAACCACATGGCTGCCAAGTCACTGCCACATGTCGAGACACGTCACCGCCAGCTCCACCGCCACATCAGCACATCTATCACGTGATTAATCCCAGTCAACCAAACTTTCTGAAATTGGAGGGAGGCCCGTTAAAGTTTTGGTAAATTGTATTTTAGCCCCTGATCTTGCTAAAATTACAATTTAGCCCCTAGAACTTCTATTAATTACAGTAAGGTCTCCAAAGTTTTGGGAAATTACAATTTGGCCCCTGGATTTGGAGACATTTCATTGAGGTCCCTGGAGAGGTTGAGAAAGTGCTTTCCTGGCTAAATCAACCATTCCGGACACAACTGCGGATTCCGTTTTTTGAGATTCAAACTCGAATTTTCAGTGAAGTTTTCAGGAACTTAGAATTTGTCGTGTTCAGGCATTTCAAGCATCCGCTATTGTTATAGTGGAGATTTTTTGAAAGTCTCAATGGCAAAATCTACAGAAAGGAGATGAACCGAGTCTACAAGCAACCCCGCGGCTACAAACAACTCTAGGTATTGGACCCAGTGTCCCATGCAAAGTTCGAGGTGGAAAGGTTTGATGGAAGCAGCAACTTCGGCATGTGGAGATGCGAAGTTAAAGATATACTTGTCCAGATAAACCTGCACTTCACTCTAGTAGACAAACCAGATGACCTGGATGGGATACAATGGGAGAAAGTGAATCTCCTGGCCTGCAGTTCCATCCGACTTTGCCTTGCAAAAGAGGAGAAGTATGCCTTCACAGAATATGATATTGCGAAGGAACTTTGGAAGGCACTGGAAGACAAGTTCATGACAAAGAGCATTGAGAACCGACTCTCCTTGAAGATGAGGTTGTTTCGTTTCGACTATAAGAAAGGTATTTCGATGAATGAACACCTAAACAATTTTAACAAAATTCTTACCGATTTGAAAAACTTGGACGATCACATTGATGATGAAGATAAAGCACTGTTACTGTTGAATTCCTTGCCTGGCACATATGATCATCTCACCACCACTTTACTGTACGGTAAAGAAAAGATCAAGTATGTTGATGTTTCAAACGCCTTGGTAAATAATGAGTTCAAAAGGAAAGATAAATCTGCAAATAGGGACTCAGCATCCGAGGCATTGACAGTAGAGGCAGGATGAATAACAAAAGATATACAGGGCGAGAAAAGTCTCACTCAAAATCCAGAGGGAAATCATCAGATAGAAGACGTCTTGCAAAAGACAAGTGTGCTGCTTGTCGCCAGAAGGGGCATTGGGCAAAAGATTGTCCCAATAAAAACAAAAAAGAGGAAAAGGTGAACATTACATGAGATGGAGATAATGGTGAAGGATCAATCTTCATAGTTTCATCACTTCGCCAGTCTGATGAATGGATTTTAGATTTCGAATGTTCCTACCACGTGTCCTAACAAGCAGTCGTTCTCGAGCTTACGAGAGTTCAATGGAGGAGTTGTACTGATGGGCAACGACCAAGCTTTCCAGACAAAGGGGATTGGAACAATTCGACTGAAGATACATGATGGAACAATCAGAATTCTTGAAGATGTTCGGTATGTACCAGATTTGACGAAGAATCTCATCTCAGTGGGAGTTTTAGACTCCAAAGGTTACAAAGTAACTGTGGAAGGTGGATTCCTCAAAGTTTTTAGAGGAGCATTTGTTGTAATAAAGGGCACTCGAAAAGGAAATTTATATTTCCTAGACGGCTCTATAGTCACAGGGAGAGTGGTTGTCTCCAACAGCTCAGAGGATGATGCGTCAGAAACTTCCAGACTTTGGCATATGCGCTTAGGACATACTGGAGAAAAGGCTTTACAAGGTTTGGTAAAGCAAGGCCTGTTAAAAGGCACCAAAACTGGGAAGCTTGAGTTTTACGAGCATTGTATACTGGGCAAGCAAACAAAAATCAAGTTTGGTACTGCTATTCATCATACCAAAGGGATTCTAGACTACGTTCACACCGATGTATGGGGTCCTTCCAAGAATGCTTCGTTGGGAGGTAAACACTACTTTGTGTCGTTCATTGATGATTTCTCAAGAAGAGTATGGGTTTACACAATAAAGCATAAAGATGAAGTATTAGAAATCTTTCTTATGTGGAAGAAAATGATTGAGACCTAGACAGGCAGAAAGACCAAGAAGCTTAGATCTGATAATGGGGGGGAATACATATCAGATCCCTTCT
This sequence comes from Camellia sinensis, assembly GCF_055761805.1. NCBI lineage: Eukaryota > Viridiplantae > Streptophyta > Magnoliopsida > Ericales > Theaceae > Camellia > Camellia sinensis. Next base: position 118,842,955 of record NC_138971.1, on the reverse strand, counting down.
TTGAGGTTTGCCAGAATGAAGGAATAGTGAGACATTTCACAGTTCTTGGAACACCGCAGCAAAATGGAGTTGCAGAACGCATGAACCGCACTTTGGTGAAGAAAGTTCGGTGTATGCTATCACATTCAGGATTGAGCAAGGCATTTTGGGGTGAGGCGTTGAACTATGCTCGTCATCTTGTCAACAGACTACCTGCTGCAACACTAGATGGCAAGACTCCTATGGAGGTATGGTCAGGAGTGCCAGCTACTGATTATGATCAGCTACGTATCTTCGAATGTCCAGCCTATTTTCATGTTACAGAATCTAAGTTGGATCCTAGAGCCAAGAAAGCTGTATTCTTAGGCCTTAGTGATGGTGTCAAGGGATACAGACTCTAGTGCCCTGAATTAAAGAAAGTTGTCACTAGAAGAGACGTTACTTTTGATGAGTCTACAATGTTGAAGCAACCAAATCCTCAAGAAAATGATAAAGCATTGAAGAAGTCAGTGCAAGTGGAGTTTGAGACTCCAGCAAAGACTATTCAGCCAATCAACCATCCTGAAGAAGCCTCATTGGATAGCTCTGAAGAGAGTTCAGATGAAAATGAAGATCGAGAGGCCCCACAACAATCAGAACCCATTGCAATCAGGAAAGGAAAAAGGGTTACTAAGCAACCCGGTTAGATGACTGATATGGTAGCCTATGCACTTCCAATCATTGAAGACAATGTTCCTTGCACTTTCAAAGAAGCGTTGCAGAATACAGAAACTGTCAAATGGAAGGAGGCTATGGATGAAGAGATTGGGTCACTTCACAAGAACCAGACTTGGGAGTTGGTGCAACTTCCAAAGGGAAAGAAAGCAATTGGGTGTAAGTGGGTTTACACTAAGAAGGAAGGCATCCCAGGCAAAGACAACATCAGATTCAAAGCCAGATTGGTAGCTAAAGGCTATGCCCAAAAGGAAGGAATAGACTACAGTGAGGTATTCTCACCGGTTGTGAAGCACACGTCTATTCGTATCTTGCTAGCTTTGGTTGCACAGTTTGATCTCGAGCTCGCCCAACTCGATGTCAAAACTACCTTTTTACATGGAGATCTTAAAGAGGAGATATACATGTCCCAGCCAGATGGTTTCAAAGTTGTTGGAAAAGAGAATTGGGCCTGTAAGCTAAACAAATCGTTGTACGGATTGAAGCAATCCCCGAGACAGTGGCACAAGAGATTTCATCGATTCATGATAGAGAAAGAATACATAAGAAGTCAATTTGATCATTGTGTATATTTCCGTAAACTTCCAAATGGGTCCTTCATCTATTTGCTCTTATATGTAGATGATATGTTAATGCATCAAAGAGCTATAAGGAGATTGACAAACTCAAGGCACAATTAGCAAGAGAGTTTAAAATGAAGGATTTGGGAGAAGCAAAGAAAATTCTTGGCATGGAGATCAAGAGAGACAGGAAGAAGGGCACGGTTCATCTAACACAAACTCAATATTTGAAAAAGGTGTTAGACAGATTTGGCATAAATGGGAAAACAAAAGCTGTGAGTACACCATTGGCCCCTCATTTCAAGCTTAGTGCTTTGATGTCTCCATGCACAGAAGAAGAACGGAAGCATATGGCACAAGTTCCATATGCAAATGTAGTTGGTGCATTAATGTATGCTATGGTTTGTACAAGGCCTAACATCTCACATGCTGTGAGTATGGTAAGCAGGTATATGCATGATCCAGGAAAAGGTCACTGGCAGGCAGTGAAATGGATCCTAAGGTACATACATGGCACGGTTAATCTGGGATTGAAGTTCGAGAGAGACAGTCGACTCGGACAGAATTTGGTTGGATATGTGGACTCAGATTATGCTGATGACTTGGACAAACGCTGATCAACAACAGGGTATTTATTTACGCTTGCTAAAGGGCTGGTGAGTTGGAGGTCAATGCTTCAGTCAACGGTGGCTTTGTCTACTACAGATGCAGAGTACATGGTAGTGACAGAAGCCTTTAAGGAAGCCATTTGGTTACATGGGTTGATTGAGGACTTGGGTATTGTTCAGAAGCACGTTGAGGTGTACTGTGACAGCCAGAGTTCCATTTGTTTGGCAAAGAACCAAGTTCATCATTCCCACACAAAACACATTGATGTCTGTTTCCATTTCATCCGAGAAATTGTGAATGAAGGGGATATTCTGCTTCAAAAGATTAGTACTGCAAATAATTTGGCAGATATAAGAGAATCCTCGCCAAGGTGAAGATTTGTTGAAGATTGGACTAAAGATTCAGCCGAACTACTCACATGGGTTGAAGGGGTGATTTGTTGGAGACCACTTCATGTGAGGAGTGATCTCTTCTCCATGTGAAGCCAACGCAGCAACACAGCTTGCCAACTGACAAATCACAAAGGTGGACGGCAACTTTTGTGAAGGAACAACTGGCCAACTTTTGTAAAGGAACAACTGGCCATGTGCAAGGCCAGCCAACCTCTCCACCTTCTCTTGAGTGTACAAATAGAGAGGCTAAGGGGAGAGTTGATATAGAGAGAAAAAAACTATCAGAGTGTGTCTCCTTTTGTAATCTTTGTATTTCTCTCCATATAGTAAAATCCGCTGCCCGTGGACGTAGGCGATTTGTCGAACCACGTAAATCATTCTGTGTTCTTACTTGTGAGATTGTTTTCTACCTCCTAGGCACAACAATATATATATATATATATATATATATATTGTTCATGCCATTTCAACTATTTCGACCAAATCTCGATAATTTCACTTATCCTTCTATCAAAGACCCTAGAAACAGGATTTGAACAATTGGTCTTTGAATATCATAAAGTTATATACTTTCCTAAATTTCTACAAAAACTGACCTATGAGAATATATGATGAGTTAGTTCATCAGTTATGGACAATGATTTGGAACATTTGCATTAAAGCACATTTATTCAATTTAAGGGATTAAGATGTTGGCATCATAAACATCATATATTAGGCTATCGTATTGCTTCTAATCAGACTAACAGTGTTCAAGGGGTGAAAGTCCAAAGAGCAGGAACAAGCTCGGCTAGAAGTATCATTCTAACTGTTTACGAGAGCACAAGCAGTGAAATCCAAAGAGCAGTCCAATCACCACTCCAGCAAGATGGGTCGATTTGGGGCTGGGTCGAATTTGGGGTTGGATGTGAAGATATATGCAAATGGAAAAAGGCATAGAAAGGGAGACAGGCAGACAAACAGACAGACAGAGAGAGAGAGAGAGGACATACCTACCCGAGACAAAGCGATGGTGGTGCTAACCCTTACGGTAGTGCTCATGTAACCTTCACGGTGTGATCGTGTAACCCTTGCGGTGGTGCTCCAGTAACAGAGAGGAGGGCAGAGGCGTCTCGCGGTGTGGTCGTGTAATCGTTGCGATGGTGCTCTAGTAACAGAGAGAGCGGAGGTGTGACGCGTAAGAGAAAAGAGACCCAGAATAGTGGGTTTGTTTAATCAATGGATTACGCTTCCATTACCGACCAATTGAAAATTTAGTCACTAATTCATTTAGGAATCTCTCCAAATTTTAAAATCTTACCTCCAAAAAATTCCATACAATTGCTCTCTAAATTTTAGTCGCTAAAAGTAAGAAAAATACCAACTAAATTACTTTTAGTAGCTATAGGCCATGTTTGATTCACAAGCAATGTTTTGAAAACCAGACCACTGAGCAAACTGGAAAAAAGATCAGGTGGACGGGTCACTGGTTCAACCATCGGGGATCGAAGCAGTCGAACCGTGGCGTCATAATTAATATTATATAATTAAAAATTATTAATAAATAAAAATATATATAATTACTGGAATAATAAAAAAAAATGTTGCATAATATTTACTAATAATATTTAATAAATTCATAATTGATAAAAATAAATAAAATAAAATAAAAACACTAGTTTTAAAGAAATTAAAAAAAATTAACATTGCCTCCAAACAAATTGATTGAATGCTAGATTTAATTTTAGAGGGAAATAAAATCTTCAACTCTTCCTCGAATCAAATATGATTCAAACAATTTGATTGAATCCCACATCGAATTTTTAGCTTCTCTTTGAACAATTTTTTTTTCCTATAAATTGGAATAGACTTTCATAATTTCTACAAACTTCCAATGAGACTCCTCCTCATGAGAGGAAACTTGAAGAAAGAGTTTTTAGTCAAAATTTTGATGTATATATATATAAATATATAAGAAAGAGAAAAAAAAAAAAAAAAAAAAAAAGAGAAGGGGGTTGGTCAAGAACCGGCACTAGTTTGTCGGTTTTATCGGTTGAGCCACCGGTTTTTGGCCTAGTTCGGGTTTAGAGGGTTTTTCGGACCTTTACAAGGCCCAGTTCCCAGTTCGACCAGCCGGACCGGTCCGAGTATGAAAAAATTGTTCACAAGATTAATAATCAAAGTATTAATAATCCCATTAAATTAGTGTGGTATTCACTATCCAATTAGATTTGCAGGATAAATTGTTCCTTTATCGATTCCTTGATTTGTATTGGATAAGAAAACATTTGAACGTAGGATTACAACTATATTTATCTTTTTTTCCAATCTCACTCTCCATCAATGTTTATTCACAATCTTTACTTTATCAAAATTTCTTCATAAACGTGGTTTTTAAAAAAATTATAAATAAATAAATAAAACAAAATAAAATAAAATACAAAATACAAATGCCATGTTTGGTTTGTTTTTTAACTTTTTTTTAAATATATAAACTAATTTGATAAAATAAATATCAAAAAATATTTTTAAATTTTAAAAAAAATTATTTTTAGCCTTCTAAAATATAAAATTATATAAAAATAATAAGTGTTTTAATTTTTAGTCAAAGATAAAGAGTCTTTTTATTTTATTCCCCTGCTCAAGATGTATATTCTCACCTCTACTCTATTACTAATAATCCCACAAATTTGTTGGATTAATTATCTTTAGGATTAATAATTCTGAAACAAAATTTCAAAACAAGCACAGGATTACTGGGCCCACAGATTACTAATCTTAATGCTATGCTCTAATCCTGTCAATCAAACATGCTCATAGATTAATAATTTTAGGGACTAAATTTAATTTTAGTAGCCCAAAATCCTAGTTTTGAAGACTAAAATTCAATAAGACGCCAAAAGTAAAATAAAAATACCGACTAAATTATTATAACTAGCTAAAAATTGTACATTTGGGGACCAAAAAAAGTTAGTCGCCCAAAATCGAAGGTTCAACGACTAAAACTCAGTTAGTCGCCAAAAGTAAGAGAAATGCCGACTAAACTTTATTTAGTAGCTAATGATTGTACCTTTGCCGACCAATTTTATTTCGTAGCTAAAGTGGTTATCTTTGGCGACTAGATTTTTTTTAGTAGCTAAAGCATGTATATTTGGCGATTAAATATTTTTAGTCACTGAAAATATATCTTTAATGACTAATTTTTTGGTCGCCAAAGATTAAAAGTAATATTTATGTTACTTTTTTGGCGACGAAATTTCTTTAGTCGGCAAAAATTAGTATACAATGACTAAATGTTTTTTGGTCACTGAAGATCAATATTTGGCTACTAAATTAGGTAGTCACCAAAGTTTATTAGTAAAATTTTGGTAGTTACTCGGCGGAGAAGAGTTGTTCCGTGGCTAGTGGAGCAACGGTGTGAAAGGGAGGGGAGAGGAGCAATAGAGAGGGAGAGGGAGAGAGAGGGAGAGAGACATTGATGAGAGAGAGAGAGAGGTGCTGGTTTGTTTAGGGTTTGGTTTGGAAACAAAATATACAAATCCCTCCAATTCACGACTAAACATTTTAGTTGCTAATTAATTTTATAAATCCATTTAAAATTTGAAATGTGTCCCTCCAAATATTTTAGTTCTTTGGCAACTAAATATATTTTTAGTCGCTGAAAATAAATGTTTGGCGACCAACCTTGTTGGTCACCAAAGATAAAAATTAAAATTTTGTTTTTCATTTGGCGACTAAATAATTTTAATAGCCAAAACTAACTATACGGCAACTACAATTTTTGTTAGTCCCTGAAAATTCATTTTTTGGTGACTAAACTACTGGTCGCCAAAAATAAAAATTAATTTTTTATTTTTCATTCGACAACTAAATAATTTTAGTAGCCAAAACTAACCATACAACGACTAAATTTTTTTTAGTCGCTGAAAACAAAATCTTGGTCGCCCATTCTGGGACCAAATAATTTTAGCATCCATAACTAACTATACAACGACTAAAATTTCTTTTAGTCGCTGAAGATACATTTTTGGCTACCAAACTGTTGCTCGCCAAAGATAGAAATTATTTTTTTATGTAACGCCCTCAAAATAATAACATTAAACCCATCAATATAGACATGCATTGATATATAAAAGCTCCACTTTCTTCTATTCATCAGAGTTCCATTACCAAAAGTGTTACATGTTAACGACAAAAGCAAATGCCCTAAAGGCTTACAGCTTTCCAAGTTAACACTTGGTTACAACAAAAGAGTGCTAACTCATTTACACATTAAGCCCTTGGCTTGAATATACATGTAATACATCAAAGAAATTAAACAACAAAAGTCCGCCCGCCTCTAGCCTCCCAGGCTACGTCCTTGGAGGTGGCATGCTACATGTACCTGAAAATGATATTCCCATATAGGGTGAGCCACAGCCCAGTAGAAATACACTAAACCAAATATGAACAATGACTAAAAGATTAGCAGTTGATAGATGGCCAACATTGATACTTTCCCTTATCACACTTTACAGTTTCATGACATACGAGTCCATGTTACAATCCATTTTCCAATTCTTTTCAATTCTCAATTTATAACCATGGCTCAGAACCTGGCCAAACAACTCATATGAGACAGTAACTCATATTAAGCACTTTCTCATTTCATAGTTGATAAGCATACTAACTATATCACACACCAACAGATAAGCATACAAGCTATATCATCACTTCCATAGATATGCATAAGAGCACTATCACACTTCCAAAGACAAGCATATGAGCTCTGTCAACACATTAATAGTTAAGCATATGAGCTCTATCTATGGAGTCCATCCCCTATCTTCTCCCAACAACATCCGGTTTAGAGGTCCATCCCCTATCTTCCCCTAAACCGTGGAGAACATCCCCTATCTCCTCCAACACGACACAATGCATATAAACAATAATTATACACATCATCACACAACACATAAATTTAATGTATTCTTTCAACCGTCATACTCAATGACACATTCCAGTGATTAGTTTCAGTTTGCCTAATCATCATGCATTGTCTACAACAATCAAGACTATCCTCCACCGATAACCCAAAGCAGTTATTTCTATACAGAAAATAAATGCAACAATGGATATATATAATCAACATTTCAACTAGGTGAGTGATAAATAATCCAACTACACCCTTTAATTCCACACATTTCCAAATCAATTCCTCATTCCTCATCATTAATTATGCAAATTAATTAACCAATGTAATTACGGCATATTCCATAATTAACATTACAACCCTTAGGTTCCATTTTCATTAATGTTTTAACATTAATTTCACTTTTCCATGCCAAACATGCATCTAGGTTTTATATAGCTAAAACCCTAACTTTTGTAAATTTACACAAAAGCCCTAAACTTTCACAAAATTACCAAACCAACCCCAACATCTCAAAATACTAAAATTTAAAGGCAAAGCCCATAGTGAGGAGTAGGTTATCTCTACCTCGAAAGATGACTCCCAACCAAGAAGGTGAAGAAAACGAAAATGCTCCAAACCACGAGTTTCTCGGATCAAAAGATAGCCCTTGACGATCAACAACTCTTTTATAAAGGCCAAAGGTGAGGAAATCACTCCTACTAGATCAATACCTAGAGAGAAGTCAAGGTTTTAGAGAGAGGAGCTCTCAAAATGGGTTTTAGAAAAAGTAGGAGAGAGAAAGGAAAGTAAAAAGTGATCTAAAATCACCCAGTGGATAACTCATATACGCATGACCCGCTCGAGCGGAGAACACAACGCTCGAGCACCAAGAACAAAAATCTGAACACGCTCGAGCGCAATAAGGCCCGCTCGAGCGCCAAGACACAAGAATAAAGCACTTCCGCTCGAGCACGAAAACCAGTCCGCTCGAGCGTAGATTTCCCCCTCCCAGAACTTATACCCAGAAAGTACTACCCGCTCGAGCGCCACCAAACCCGCTCGAGCGTAAAAATCACATCTGCAGAAGTTTTGCAGGAACATGAAATACTGGAGGTGTGCAATCCCCGCTCGAGCGCAAGAAGACCCGCTCGAGCGGATCGCCTAAAAACTGGACAACAAGAAATTGAAACCAAGGCCTAACCAACCTGTAACAACCCTACTCAAAACATCCTAAAACTCAATCAAGTGGAATTAAAGGACGGCAACAAGATAGATACCACTACCAACTTCACGGAACCGAGTTCGGAATACAACAGAACTGTAACGCCCTTAAAAAATAACCCATTATATATATCATTGCCATGCATTAATTAAAGAAGACAATTAATTAATTCATTCATCAGAGTATTACTAAACAAAGCATTACATGTAACATCGAATAAAATGCCCTACAGGCTTACATCTTTCCAAGCCAACACTTGGATTCAAAAATATGAGTTCTAATCTCAATACAAGAAAAGCCCTAGGCTTGAATGTTTACATGTACTAATAAATAACAACTATTAACTAAAGGTAGTCTTCTTCAATCCAGAAGCCAAACCCTCCCAAGCTAAGTCCTTGGAGGTAGTTTATCGCCTGAACCTGAAAATGATGTTCCCATAAAGGGTGAGCCACAGCCCAGTAGAAATATACTAAACCACTTATAAGCAATGAATAAAGCAATAGTATTCAACAGATGGTTAACCAAGATAATCAATTACTTCATTTTACGATCTCATGACACTATTGTCTAAGATACGTTTTACTTTCCAATTTTATCAACATGGCTCAGAACCTGGCCAAACTTACAACAGTAAATCACATATATAATATTCACATCCTTCCAATATCAACAAACAAATGAGACTCAAGCTCAAATCAAACACTTCATACTTCCAAATTGATACACATTTTAGTGCTGTATCAATATAACACTTCTATATAAATAAGCACACATAAAAGTGATGCTAATGGAGTCCATCCCCTATCTCCTCCCAAACAAAATCCGGTTTAGAGGTCCATCCCCTATCTTCCCCTAAACCGTGGAGTACATCCCCTATCTCCTCCCACACACAAACAATGTATGCAAATGCAATGCTCAATCAATACACGTATTTTCTGTATCAATGCCATAGTCAACATTAATGACTTAACCAATGCGATTAGTTTCAGTTATTCCTAATCCACATGCAATGTCTACAACAATCACGACTATCCTCCACCGATAGCCCAAAACAGTTATTTCTAAACTGAAAATAACTATGTCAACAATTCAATAGACAAATGATACCAATTACCCAATTACACCATTTAATCAATGAATTCCATGAATTTAACACTCTTTTCCCAATTCCATGAATCACTTATACAAATTAATTCAATAATACAACAAGGGTTTTTCCCAAAATTTATCAAAGTAACCCCAACATGTTAAAATACCAAAACTTAGAACAAAACCTATATAATGGAGTAGGAAATCCCTACCTCGAAGAAAACAACACAAATGGTGAAGACAAAGATGAGTGCCCAATTACCAAAGTGCTCCAAATTGCCAAATGTTCAGATTAAATGAAAGCCCTCAACTCCCTCTATCTTTTTAGTGAAGGATCTAGGGTAGAAACACACCCTAAGTGGATCAAATCTAAGAAAGAAGGTGAGTAGGGAGAAGGAGAAGTCGGACCTAGGGTTTGGAATCAAAAAGAAGATGAAAAGGACTGATCAAAACCCGCTGCTGTAAATATATACTGGACAGGCTCGCTCGAGCGAAGACTTGGTCGCTCGAGCGACCAGACACAGAGAAACTACGCTCGAGCCAAGGAAGCCTTGCTCGAGCCAACAACCCAAAAGCTCGCTCGAGCGAAAGAAAGCTCGATCGAGCGAAGAACTCAAACCCTCAGGTCTGTAACCAGACACACGCTCGAGCGAAGGAACTATTGCTCGAGCGAAGAACGAACTAACTCGCTCGAGCGAAGAAAATCTCGCTCGAGCCAAGAATGCAAAGCTACAGGTCCAAACCAGATGCAAACTCTCGCTCGAGCTACCAAACCCCGGCTCGAGCGAAGAACCAAAAACAACGACTCGCTCGAGCGACAAACTCCTCGCTCGAGCGAAGATCCAAAATACTGCACAGCAACACTTGATTTCTAAACCCAACCAACCTGAAACAAACCTGCCCAACACATCCTAAAATTCCAAATGAGAAAATAAGGGACAACAACAACCATTATACAATGACAGAATCTACGGAACCTATGTCCGGACACAATAGTCAAATGGGAAAAAAGACCGGGGTCGCTATAACCTCCCCCCCCTTCAAAGAATTTCGTCCCCGAAATTAAGCTTAAGTTTTTGAAAACAGATTTTTCTCAATTCCCAATGGTATTATAAAACAATAATAGACAGCTTGACCCAATGCTGGTCACTTCATCTCTTTATCAAGAGGCATCTCACAACATATACAAAATAACATATATTTCAACCTGTATCAATATTATGCATTATGCCTTTCAATGTTAACAATTCTCATATCATATTCAATCGCATGATATATACACCCCATTCACAATGTACTCAACAAATGCAATGTTACACTAAACTTCTATAATGAAGCAAGTTTCAAGATACACCTTTTTACCAAAACAAACTCAATGTTTTACAACTTAAGACATATATAAAGCTCTTAAGTTCAACAATATAACAGAATCTAATTATAAGATTACAAATCAATAAACATGTCCGGATATTTCTCGCGGACTTCTAACTCACGTTCCCAAGTGGCTTCTTCCACTCCGTGGTGTTTCCACAAAACTTTGACCAAAGGGATGGTTTTGCCTCACAAAACTTGATCCCGCCTATCCAAGACCCGAACCGGTCTCTCCTCATACGAAACATCCTCATCAACCACTAAATCGGTCCAATTCAACACATGAGATGGATCCGGCTCATACTTCCGAAGCATACTCACATGAAACACGTCATGTACTCCGGACAACTGCGGCGGCAAAGCTAAACGATAAGCAGCCTCGCCAATCCTCTCAAGGATCTCAAACGGACCAATGAACCGAGGGGACAACTTCCCACTCTTCCCAAACCTCATCAAACCCCGTCTAGGTGATATCTTCAGAAAGACATGATCACCCACCGCAAACACCAAGGGTCTCCTCCTACGGTCGGCATAAGATTTCTGACGACTCTGTGCTGTAACAAGCCTCTTACGGATAAGCCCAACTTTCTCCGTCGTTTCCCTCACCAACTCCGGACCCAACAGAGGTGCATCACCCACCTCAGCCCAACAAACAGGAGATCTACACGGTCGGCCATACAAGGCCTCAAATGGTGCCATACCGATACTAGACTGGAAACTGTTGTTGTAGGCAAACTCTACCAACGGCAAGTGCCTCTCCCACGATCCACTAAAGTCTAGGACACAACCCCGAAGCATATCCTCAAGTATCTGAATAGTACGCTCGAACTGTCCGTCAGTCTGAGGATGATAAGCCGTGCTAAAGGTCAACTTAGTGCCTAAGGCACTCTGCAAACTCTGCCACAACCTGGCAGTAAAACGAGGATCTCTATCTGAGACGATCGTCACTGGGACCCCGTGCAATCTCACTATGTCCCGAATATACAAGTCGGCAAGATGATCTACCGTATCTCTTACGCGCATAGGAATAAAGTGCGCCGACTTAGTCAACCGGTCCACAATTACCCAAATAGCATCACTACCCCGCTGAGCCCTCGGAAGACCCACAACGAAGTCCATAGTAACATGTTCCCACTTCCACTCGGCAATAGGCAAGGGTTGCAACAAACCCGCTGGCCTCTGATGTTCGGCCTTCACTTGCTGACAAGTAAGGCACTTAGATACGAAAGCTGCCACATCTCTCTTCATACCCCGCCACCAGAACTGGCGACCCAAATCCCGATACATCTTAGTGCCTCCCGGATGCACCGCAAGGCGTGAATGATGGAACTCTCGGAGTACTTCCTCTCGGCAAGACTCCGGCACAAACAGACGGTCTCGGTATCTTACACTGAGGTCGGGATACACCGTCAAACCTTTCTCAACCTTTCCACCGGAAATCTTCTCACGGAGAGATTCTACCTCAAGGTCACCTCTCTGAGCCTCTAACACTTGAGTCACAAGTGTAGGCTGAACAACAACAGAAAACAAGGCCGCAGCCTCAACGGATTCCCCCAGAAGTAAATCGAACTCCCCAAGTGCACCCAATATCTCCCATTCTCGGATGGCTATACTAGCTATGTCACCAACAGGTTTCCTGCTAAGGGCATCGGCCACCACATTGGCCTTTCCCGGATGATAATGCAATTCAAAGTCATAATCCTCTATAAACTCCAACCACCTCCTCTGCCTCAAGTTCAAGTCTTTCTGTGTAAACAAATATTTTAAACTCTTATGATCTGAGAACACCTCGAACCTCTCACCATAAAGATAATGCCTCCAAATCTTCAAGGCAAATATCACAGCTGCTAACTCTAGATCATGTGTAGGGTAATTCTGCTCGTGAATTTTCAACTGACGTGAGCCATAGGCAATTACTTTCCCCTCTTGCATTAACACACAACCCAGACCCTCTCGTGAGGCATCACAATAGACTGCATAACCCAACCCTCTCTCTGGAATAATCAATACTGGAGCGGTGGTCAGTCTAACTTTCAACTCCTGGAATGACTTTTCACACGTCTCACTCCATACAAATTTGACTCCCTTCCGCGTCAGTCTAGTCAACGGTGATGCTAACCTAGAGAAATTTTTCACAAACCGACGGTAATACCCAGCTAACCCCAGAAAACTGCGGATCTCAAACACACTCTTAGGCTGTGCCCAATCTTGCACTGCCTCAGTCTTGGACGTATCAACAGACACTCCTTCACCAGACACTACATGGCCTAAGAACTTGACCTCTTCCAGCCAGAACTCACACTTCCCAAACTTAGCATAAAGCTTATGGACTCTAAGTAACTCAAGCACCACTCTCAAGTGTTCCTTGTGCTTCTCCTCAGAAGGTGAAAAGATAAGGATGTCGTCCACGAATACGACTACAAACCGATCCAAGAATTCCCGGAAGATCCGGTTCATCAAGTCCATAAAGACTGCCGGTGCATTGGTGAGCCCGAATGGCATCACCAAAAACTCATAATGGCCATACCGCGTACGGAATGCCGTCTTCGGAATATCCTCCTCTCTGACCCTCAACTGGTGGTAACCCGATCTCAAGTCTATCTTAGAGAAACAACGGGAACCCTTCAACTGATCAAACAGGTCATCGATACGAGGCATAGGGTACTTATTCTTAACCGTAGCCCGATTCAATTTTCGATAATCTATACGCAGTCTCAAAGCACCACCTTTCTTTTTAACAAAGAGGGCTGGTGCTCCCCACGGCGAAACACTATGACGAATAAAACCCTTGTCTAGCAACTCCTGGAGCTGAATCTTCAACTCAACTAACTCGGCTGGGGCAAAACGATAAGGTGCCATAGAAATCGGCGCCGTGCCGGGCACTAGGTCAATAGAGAACTCAATCTCCCGATGCGGTGGCAAACCTACAAGATCCTCGGGAAAGACATCCGAGTACTCACAAACCACCCTTGGCAACACAATCTGAGTCTCATTATCCTCACTAATCAAAAGGTTAGCTAGTAGCCCACTAAGCTCACTCCTTCCTCGCCGAACATACCCCGGTGGCAACACATCACCAACCCGGTCCCCCAGAAAATGAAAATACTCTCCGCTCACGGTACAACAAGTGACCCTCTGGCGGTAGCAATCAATAACTGCCCGGTATGACGATAACCAGTCCATACCCAAAATAACATCGAAACCCCTCATAGGCATAACTACAAAGGAAAATGGGATTCTATGATAATCAACCTCTATATCACAACCCCTAACACCTTGTTTCAAAATCAATTCACCCCCAAGAGGTGATACCACACAAATAGGAGATGCTAACTGTGCTAACTCCAACTCCAAAACAGATGCAAATGTAGCAGACACAAAGGAATGAGATGCACCCGTATCAATCAAAACATTAGCAACCGAGTTGCAAAACAAAAAGGTACCTCTCACAACTGATGGTGCTGGCACAATATCCTGCGCGGTAGCAGCATACACGCGCCCAGACGACCTCTGATCAACTTGCTCAACCCTAGGAGCATAAGATTGCTGCACCGACTGAGACGATGAAGCCCCCTGATTGGCCCTCGAGGCCTGACCCGACTGAGCTGGCTGCTGACCCTGAATCGGCCTCACACCAGATGCACCAGGTGTGCCACCCAACTGTGGGCAATACCTCTTCATATGCCCTGGCTGACCACACTGATAACACGAGAGTGGCTGACCTCTACCCTGACTCTGGCTCTGAGATCGAGCCGAAGAAGATGCTGCTCTCTGCACTCCTCCCCTCTGAGGACAAACTAGAGACTTGTGGCCCAGCTGGCCACACTTGAAACAGGTAATGTCTCCCTGACTGCCTTTCCCCGAACTAGCACTCGGTACAGGAAAAGTCGATCTCGAAAAGCTACCCTGAGACTGCTGGGGATTAAAACCCTTCTGTCTCCTACCATCATTCTGACCATCTTGACTCCTCTTGGAGCCCTTCTGCCCTTCCTCCTCCTCCTGCATCATGATTTCCATGTGGGCTGCAGCATCAACCATACGCCCATAATCCCGAATCATAGTTCCCCCAACTCTCAGCTTGAGGCCACGCCTCAACTTCTTCTCAAACTCAATACAACGGCGTTCCTCAGACGCCACCAACTCAAGTGCAAACCTGGACAAGCTAGTAAATGCAGCCTCAAACTCGGCCACAGAAGAACTCGACTGCTTAAGCTGACAGAACTGGTCTCGCAGCTTCTCCCTGACTGCTGGAGATAAGAACTTCTCCTGGAAAGCATTCACAAAAGCCTCCCACGTACCTCCTATACGCCCCTTAGTAAACTTCCACCACTGACCCGCATCCCCCTTCAACTGGAAAGATGCCAAGGTCACTTTCAACCCCTCGTCTTCGATGCCAAGCATCTCAAACGTCTTCGTTGTCTGTTCGAGCCATTCATCTGCCTTAAGCGGCTCTTTAGGATCACCCACAAATTCATCCGGATTGGACCGAAAGAACTCCCTCTTCAGAAAGGAAGGTCCTGCATCCGCAATACCAGCCTGAGCTTGATTCTCAGCTCTGAGAATGCCTACTGACTCCCTGAATGCCCCTGCTATCTCTCGGGCTAGAGCGCCCATAGCCTGCTGGCCTACTGGCTCGGCCACATTGGCCTGGCCAATTCCCTCTTGAACTGTCGGAACCTCCTCTGGCACAGGCACCTCCTGCCTACCCGGCCTACCACGCCTACCGCGTCCTCGTCCTCGTCCTGACATCCTAATAAAGGAAACAAAGACATTAGCACATTAATAAATGTGCCGAAGCTAAACACTCGCGTCCTAATACAATGGACAACAATAGTACATTCCACGTAAGCACATAATCACATAAGCACCTGCGAATTTCATTCCCGGATAATGATAGTCCCAAAGGGTTACTATAGTTCCGGTTGGAAGCAGCAGTGATCAAGTGCCTTTCCAACAAGACTACTAGAAACTCAAGGGTCCAATCAACATCCTAGAAACTACATTCCATACCCACATAATCACATAAACATGTTATCACATAAGCATAAAACATTACACTAAGTCTCTATCAAACGAGACGAACCCAATGTGATACGAATCACTTCCCACGTACCCAAAGTATTCAAACCCGGTACGCTCTGATACCAAGTTGTAACGCCCTCAAAAAATAACCCATTATATATATCATTGCCATGCATTAATTAAAGAAGACAATTAATTAATTCATTCATCAGAGTATTACTAAACAAAGCATTACATGTAACATCGAATAAAATGCCCTACAGGCTTACATCTTTCCAAGCCAACACTTGGATTCAAAAATATGAGTTCTAATCTCAATACAAGAAAAGCCCTAGGCTTGAATGTTTACATGTACTAATAAATAACAACTATTAACTAAAGGTAGTCTTCTTCAATCCAGAAGCCAAACCCTCCCAAGCTAAGTCCTTGGAGGTAGTTTATTGCCTGAACCTGAAAATGATGTTCTCATAAAGGGTGAGCCACAGCCCAGTAGAAATATACTAAACCACTTATAAGCAATGAATAAAGCAATAGTATTCAACAGATGGTTAACCAAGATAATCAATTACTTCATTTTACGATCTCATGACACTATTGTCTAAGATACGTTTTACTTTCCAATTTTATCAACATGGCTCAGAACCTGGCCAAACTTACAACAGTAAATCACATATATAATATTCACATCCTTCCAATATCAACAAACAAATGAGACTCAAGCTCAAATCAAACACTTCATACTTCCAAATTGATACACATTTTAGTGCTGTATCAATATAACACTTCTATATAAATAAGCACACATAAAAGTGATGCTAATGGAGTCCATCCCCTATCTCCTCCCAAACAAAATCCGGTTTAGAGGTCCATCCCCTATCTTCCCCTAAACCGTGGAGTACATCCCCTATCTCCTCCCACACACAAACAATGTATGCAAATGCAATGCTCAATCAATACACGTATTTTCTGTATCAATGCCATAGTCAACATTAATGACTTAACCAATGCGATTAGTTTCAGTTATTCCTAATCCACATGCAATGTCTACAACAATCACGACTATCCTCCACCGATAGCCCAAAACAGTTATTTCTAAACTGAAAATAACTATGTCAACAATTCAATAGACAAATGATACCAATTACCCAATTACACCATTTAATCAATGAATTCCATGAATTTAACACTCTTTTCCCAATTCCATGAATCACTTATACAAATTAATTCAATAATACAACAAGGGTTTTTCCCAAAATTTATCAAAGTAACCCCAACATGTTAAAATACCAAAACTTAGAACAAAACCTATATAATGGAGTAGGAAATCCCTACCTCGAAGAAAACAACACAAATGGTGAAGACAAAGATGAGTGCCCAATTACCAAAGTGCTCCAAATTGCCAAATGTTCAGATTAAATGAAAGCCCTCAACTCCCTCTATCTTTTTAGTGAAGGATCTAGGGTAGAAACACACCCTAAGTGGATCAAATCTAAGAAAGAAGGTGAGTAGGGAGAAGGAGAAGTCGGACCTAGGGTTTGGAATCAAAAAGAAGATGAAAAGGACTGATCAAAACCCGCTGCTGTAAATATATACTGGACAGGCTCGCTCGAGCGAAGACTTGGTCGCTCGAGCGACCAGACACAGAGAAACTACGCTCGAGCCAAGGAAGCCTTGCTCGAGCCAACAACCCAAAAGCTCGCTCGAGCGAAAGAAAGCTCGATCGAGCGAAGAACTCAAACCCTCAGGTCTGTAACCAGACACACGCTCGAGCGAAGGAACTATTGCTCGAGCGAAGAACGAACTAACTCGCTCGAGCGAAGAAAATCTCGCTCGAGCCAAGAATGCAAAGCTACAGGTCCAAACCAGATGCAAACTCTCGCTCGAGCTACCAAACCCCGGCTCGAGCGAAGAACCAAAAACAACGACTCGCTCGAGCGACAAACTCCTCGCTCGAGCGAAGATCCAAAATACTGCACAGCAACACTTGATTTCTAAACCCAACCAACCTGAAACAAACCTGCCCAACACATCCTAAAATTCCAAATGAGAAAATAAGGGACAACAACAACCATTATACAATGACAGAATCTACGGAACCTATGTCCGGACACAATAGTCAAATGGGAAAAAAGACCGGGGTCGCTATAAGAACAGTAAAGGGACAACCGGGATCGTTATAACCTCCCCCCCTTAAAGAATTTCGTTCCCGAAATTAAACACAAGTTTTTTTAAAAAAAACAAGTTTTCTCCATTTTCAACAATATTGCAACATAATATTAAACAACCCGACCCATTACTGGTCAATCCCGTCTCTTTTCAAGAGGCAAAACACAACATATTTTGCAAATGCATTATCGACATGAAATTTTCTTCCATTTCCAACCATTTCCAACATACATGGTTCACAGTTCATATCATAATCAATATACATGATACAACTCCAATTCTACAATATAACCAACATATGCAATATCATAATCAACTCCCATATCAAGGTAAGTTCTACAACATACTTCCATTAATACCGAAACATTACCAATGTTTTATAACTTAAGACATATATAAAGCTCTTAAGTCCAACAACATTACAAAATCTAAATACAAGATTACTCATCAATAAACAAGTCCGGATATTTCTCGCGGACCTCCAACTCACGTTCCCAAGTGGCTTCCTCCACTCCGTGATGTTTCCACAAAACCTTTACCAAAGGGATGGTCTTGCCACGCAGGACTTGATCCCACCTATCCAAGACCCGAACCGGTCTCTCCTCATACGAGGCATCCTCATCTACCTCTAAGTCGGTCCAATCTAACACATGCGATGGATCCGGCTCATACTTTCGAAGCATACTCACATGAAACACGTCATGAACTCCGGACAACTGCGGCGGTAAGGCTAAACAATAAGCAGCCTCGCCAATCCTCTCAAGGATCTCAAAGGGACCAATAAACCAAGGGGATAACTTCCCACTCTTCCCAAACCTCATCAAACCTCGCCTAGGTGATATTTTCAAGAAGACATAATCACCTACCTTGAACGCCAAAGGCCTCCTCCTACGGTCGGCATAACTCTTTTGGCAACTCTGGGCTGTAACAAGCCTCCTACGGATAAGCTCAACTTTCTCCGTCGTCTCCCTAACTAACTCCGGACCCAACAAAGGTGCATCACCCACCTCGGCCCAACACACTGGAGACCTACATGGTCGACCATACAAGGCCTCAAACGGTGCCATACCGATGCTAGACTGAAAACTGTTGTTGTAGGCAAACTCCACTAAGGGCAAGTGCCTCTCCCACGTCCCACTAAAGTCAAGGACACAACCCCGAAGCATATCCTCAAGGATCTGAATAGTACGCTCGGACTGCCCGTCAGTCTGAGGATGATAAGCCGTACTAAAGGTCAACTTAGTGCCCAAGGCACTCTGCAAACTCTGCTACAACCTAGCAGTAAAACGAGGATCTCTATCTGAGACGATCGTCACTGGGACCCCGTGCAATCTCACTATGTCCCAAATATACAAGTCGGCGAGATGATCTACCGAATCTCTCACGCACATAGGAATGAAGTGCGCCGACTTAGTCAACCGGTCTACAACCACCCAAATGGCATCACTACCTCGTTGAGTCCTCGGAAGACCTACAATGAAGTCCATAGTGACATGCTCCCACTTCCACTCGGCAATAGGCAAGGGTTGCAATAAACCCGCTGGCCTCTGATGCTCGGCCTTCACTTGCTGACAAGTAAGGCACTTCGACACGAAAGCTGCCACATCTCTCTTCATACCCCGCCACCAAAACTGGCGACCCAAATCCCGATACATCTTAGTGCCTCCCGGATGCACCGCAAGGCGTGAATGATGGAACTTTCGGAGTACTTCCTCTCGGCAAGACTCCGGCACACACAGACAGTCTCGGTATCTCACACTCAGGTCGGGATACACCGTCAAACCCTTCTCAACCTTCCCACTGGAGATCTTCTCTCGGAGGGATTCTACCTCAAGGTCACCTCTCTGTGCCTCTGACACTCGAGTCACAAGTGTAGGCTGCGCAACAACAGAAAACAAGGCCGCAGCCTCAACAAATTCGCCCAGAAGCAAATCAAACTCGCCAAGTACACCCAACATCCCCCATTCCCGGATGGCTATACAAGCTACATCACTAATGGATTTCCTACTAAGGGCATCGGCCACGACATTGGCCTTCCCCGGGTGATAGTGCAACTCAAAATCATAGTCTTCAATGAACTCCATCCATCTCCTCTGCCTCAAATTCAAGTCTCTCTGTAAACAGATACTTCAAACTCTTGTGGTCCGAGAACACCTCGAACCTCTCACCATAAAGGTAGTGCCTCCAAATCTTCAAGGCAAAGATCACTGCTGCTAACTCTAGGTCGTGTGCAGGGTAGTTCTTCTCATGTATTTTCAACTGACGTGAGCCATAAGCTACCACTTTCCCCTCTTGCATCAACACACAACCCAAACCCTCTCGTGAGGCATCACAATAAACCGCATAACCCAACCTTCTCGCCGGAATAATCAAAACCGGAGCGGTGGTCAATCTAACCTTTAACTCTTGGAACGACTTTTCACAAGTCTCACTCCATACAAACTTGACCCCTTTCCGCGTCAATCTAGTCAACGGCGAAGCTAGCCTGGAGAAATCCTTCACAAACCGACGGTAATACCCAGCTAATCCCAGAAAACTGCGGATCTCAAACACACTCTTAGGCTGTGCCCAATCATGCACTGCCTCAATCTTGGATGTATCAACAGACACCCCTTCCCCAGATACCACATCGCCTAAGAATTTCACCTCTCCTAGCCAGAACTCACACTTCCCAAACTTGGCATACAGCCTATGGGCTTTAAGTAACTCAAGCACCACTCTCAAGTGTGCCTCGTGCTCCTCCTCTGAAGGCGAATAGATAAGAATGTCGTCTACGAAAATGACTACAAATCAATCCAAGAATTCCCGGAAGATCCAATTCATCAAGTCCATAAAGACTGCCGGTGCGTTGGTAAGCCCGAATGGCATTACCAGAAACTCATAATGGCCATACCGCGTTCGGAATGCCGTCTTAGGAATATCCTCCTCCCTGACCCTCAACTGGTGGTAACTCGATCTCAAGTCTATCTTAGAGAAACAGTGGGAACCCTTCAACTGGTCAAACAAATCATCTATACGGGGCATAGGGTACTTATTCTTGATCGTAACCCGATTCAATTTTCGGTAGTCGATACACGATCTCAAGGCACCATCTTTCTTTTTAGCAAAGAGGGCCGGTGCCCCCCACGGTGAAACACTAGGGCGAACAAAGCCCTTATCTAGCAATTCCTAGAGCTGAACCTTCAACTCAACCAACTCTGCTGGAGCAAAACGGTAAGGTGCCATAGAAATCGGCGCCGTGCCGGGCACTAGATCAATAGAGAACTCTATCTCTCAGTGAGGTAGTCAGATATGCTTGGTCATCATAAACACTGCAGCAAATGGGGCGGCCTAACAATTTTTTTTGTATATGAGGTATTGTTACCAGATATGCTTGATTATAAGATAATAAAATAGTTTTTTTAATAAATTTACTTTATTAAGTTTAATGAATAATTTCTGAATCAAATATATATATTGAATGCAAGAAGGTAGTCTAGATCTCTATCAAGCATATAATCTTGAATTTTTTTTGTCCATATTTAATTGCTTAACCATGAATTACCCTTCATCTGTTTCCTTTTGCATTTCCTTAAGCAATATTTTTTGGGTTATTCTTTTATATTATTTTTGTAGTGGGGAGAATGCATATTTGCATTGCAAAAAGCTCTGCACAAGTGGAGTAGCAGATGCAAAGGGATCTGATCTATTTGTTGTTTTAATCTCCAATGAGAAGAAGAAGGTATGTAACTTCATATTTTTCTTATGAGTATTTGTTGTGCTCCAGTAGATTCTTGTGGTTCCATGATATATTCATCATTCCCATGAACTGTTGCTTGTGTGGATTTATAATTGTCAAAGCTCCATTTGGTGGTGCAAAAACACCATCCTTGACCTGCTTCGCTTCCTTAAAACGCCATCCCAAAAACTCCATTGCACTGTTGTCATGGACGGGAAGCACCTCCACCTCCCAACCACCCTTACGACCATGATGACCAACACTCAACAGCTTTGGAGGCCATGTTGGTGCCTCCGCTTCAATCGATGCGATATCATCACTTATTTATGCATAAATGAATGTAACAAATTGCTTGATTTACATTTTTTCCTTTTCCCATTTGGTGGAACTTACAAAATGTTTGTGTTATGATTCTAGACGCAAAGTCAACCCACGTAATGAAGTACACTAGACAAAATGAACAAATTATATGATTCAATTGTAATAGGCCCAATGAAAGGAGAGCATTACGACAAAAATTATTAAGTGGTCTTTAGTCATCATGTAACAGTATTTCTTTCAATCACAAAAATATTTTACCGTTTCTCACCGCCTAATTTAAAATTATGTGTCTCACTCTTTTCGTACTGGCCCGGATTTTAATACTTATCGGATTTGTGTAAAGTGGTGCTCATCGCCTTAAAACTTGTGTGGTTGTCGGACTCTTGGTATTGATGGGTTGGAAAATGAACATTAAATATTATAATTGAGGACCCTTGGGTGATGTTTGGAACCTTGATTGAAGCCTTAACAAAGTGTTTAGGCAAGATTAGATCAAAAGCCCCAAATTTGAGTTTTTATTTTTGACAAGCCTTCACTATTTTTCCTTTTTCTATTTCCATACTTTGAATTTGGATGTGAGGATAGAACCATTGGAAAGCTTGTTTCCGGGGCTTCGATTTGGACACAAGAATGACCTAAAACAGAGTTCGAACGAGAGAGTTATACCTGTTTGAATTCTTAGTGCCTCTGCTGGTTTTCTATAGGGTCGACACCAGTCTGGGAAGGGTCAACCCTCTTATGTTGCAGAATTTTTGTGTTGGTTGCTGGAAAATAGGGTTGACCTCCTCTTGTCTAAGGGTGGACCCCCCTTGCTTGTGCCAGATTGTCTTTTCTACCTAAAGGGTCAACCCCCTTGCCCGAAGGGTCGAACCCTGCGTGTTTTTTTTTTAGATTTTGGGGTTCAAATGGGCCCTACCTTTGGGGGGTTTTGAGCCTATTATTTTATTAACCTTAGAGCTACTTGTCCAAATCGAAGCCCCAGAAACAAGATTTCCAATGGAACTAGCCTCACATCCAAATTCAAAATATGGAAAAAGAAAAGGGCGAAAGAGTGACGGCTGTTCGTAGGAAAATTATCTGAATTAAAGTTTTTGCTCCAATCTTACTTTACCATCATGTTACCACTTCGATCAATGTCCCAAAATAAAATAAGGAGGCTCCAAGCACAACAATAAAAATGTCAAGAGCTATCCCACTAGTCCTAGAAATTCAAACTCAACCAGGCAGACCGCTCGAGCGTGCAAACCAACAAAGTTGTCTGCTCAAGCGACCACTCCTATGCTCGAGCGGGAATTCACAACTCTCAGAATTTCAGACAAACTAGAAAAGTGCTGGGAGCCTCTGAAGTCCGCTCGAGCGTGGACTCCCCTGCTTGAGCGGAGGGAAAAAATTTTGATCATTACACAGCCTTGATCAGAGTGGTTCTACCAGCTAAGGACAAATTTTTGGCTTTCCATCCAAATAGCCTTTTGGCCATTTTGTCAATGAATTCATTCAAGTGGTTTTTGCTAACTCTATTGTGAAGAAGAGGGGTGCCTGGGTATTTTCCTAGGTCATTAGTGAGAGAGACACCACACTGGCAATTGAGGTTATTGGCTTCCCTTCTATGGATATTAGATGAAATGAACATTTTGGATTTTTGAAAGTTGATTTTTTGACCAGACATAGCATAGAATTCAGATAGCACATCCATGATACAATCACAGTTCCTTCTATTAGCTTGAGCAAAGAGAATTAAATCATCAGCAAAAAAAAAAAATTGGAAATAGGAGGGCTATGAGTGGAAGCCTTAAGGCCCTTCCATTGACCACTATTAGTTTTCAATCTAATCAAATTGGAAAGAGCTTCCATACAGATGAAAAACAAGTACAGGGAAAGAGGATCCCCTTGTCTGAGGCCTCTCCCCATGCGAATGCTAGGTAAGGCCTCACCATTCCAAAGGATTTCAGAATTAACACACAATTCATGATAAGAGCTATCCAATTAGAGTTTAGATTTAATTCTTTAAGGGAATGATGAAGGAAATCCCAAGATATGCGATCATAGGCCTTCTCAAGGTCAAGCTTAATAACCATACCACCAGCCTTGCCGTTTTTACCCCTAAGTGTATGAAGGATCTCTTGGGTAATTACAATGTTATAAGTGGTGATTCTGCCAAGTATGAAGCTACTCTGGTTAGGGCTAATAAGGTCAAAGAGAGGATGTCGAAGTCTGTTCACAATGATTTTGGTGATGGCCTTATAGGTGACATTAAAGAGACTGATGGGCCTAAAATGATCCACGCTTACCTAATGGTGAGCCCACCTTGACCAAAAGTTATGATAATGCAGCATTAAAATGTAATTAATTTGTATGATTTGAGAAGACTTTGACTTGAGGTCAACAATAAGTACCCTAGGATTTATAAATATTGCAATTTGAAATGGAGAGAAATGCAAATCACTACAACAAAATGCACATTTGGAGACAAAAATTGGCGACTAAAAAAATTTAGTCGCCAAAAGTTGGGGAATTGGCGACTAATAATTTTTTTAGTCGGCAAAAGTAAAATATTTAGCTACTAATTTTTTTTAGTTGGAGTATATTGATTATTGGCAACTAAAAAAAAATAGTCACTAAAAATTCCAGAATTGGTGACAAAAAAAAAATTTAGTCGCCATACATTGAGTTTTGGCTACTAAAACCATTTAGTCGCCGAATGGAAAATAAATAATTATTTTTTTATCTTTGGTCGCCAAAAACTTAGTTTCAGTAACAGAAAATTTTTTTAGTCGCCATATATTGAATTTTTGGCTACTAAAATTATTTCGTCACCGAATGGAAATATAAAAAATTATTTTCAATGACCAAAAACTATTTTAGTCGCCAAAAACCAAAAAATTTTGGAGCCAAACATTTCAAATTTTGGAGGGATTTTATTAAATGAATTGGCGACTAAAAATATTCAGTCGGTAATGGTGTAATATATATATATATATAGTTCCCAGGCAACAGACCAGCACCTCTGTCTCTCTCTCCTCAGCGTCTCTCTCTACCTCTCCCTCTCTCTCTCCCTCTGCCTCTCCGCTGCTCTTCTCTGCTCCCTCTCTCACCGCCGCTCCACCAACCATGCCTCCACCGCTCCTCCTCACGGTAGCCGACAATTGGATCACCAATTGCGAGCTCTCTCTCTCTCTCTCTGTGCAGTTCGCATATTGACCCAAAATCTAGGTTAGTGATTAGGTCTTCTTCTACACCATTTTTCTGGGTATCAATAAAACCATCACTATTTTTCTTCATTGAAATCGTTTCTTGTATATAATCCAGAAGATGAGTGTAGATCTGGTCGCCTCGAATACCCATGGGAATCTCGATGAGCAGATTGCACAGCTCATTGAGTGCAAACCGTTGTCCGAGCCTGAGGTACCTCTCTCTCTCTCTCTCTCTCTCTCTCTCTCTCTCTCAAAGTCTCCATTTTGAAAGTTCTCTCTTTCTTTCCACTTTCCAAGAAAATTTCCAGAACCATCCTCACACCCCTCTCTGTTTCTTCCTCTTCCAGTTTTCTTTGTGTGTATATATATATCTATATATATAAATCAAAACCCATTAAAATCTAATGGCTCGTTGCCCCCCATGAATTGTTGGTTTGGGAAGTTGTTATGGCTTTTCAATTTGTTTGTTTGTTTTTTTTTTCTTTTTTTTTCTTGCCTTCAAACTTTTTGATAAATGTCTCTTAGGTTTCTCTAAAATCTAATCTACTTACCTTAGCAGTGCTTGTGTCCTTGTATTGAATTGTTATGGTAATGTGGCTCAAGTTGAGGGTTAGGATTAAATGTTTTACTAAACTATACTATTTTTTGAATGGTCATTACTCTGGTATGCCTTCTCATTTCTGCTCCATATAATTATTTTGTACTTGGTTTGAGAATAAAATGAGAAAAGTTGAATGATGGCCTTTTGCCAATTGTTGGAAGGTCAAGTTAAACTTGACAGCATAGGTTATGTGTTGGTGAAGGAGGGTAGTGTAGAAACTTCCGTTGAAGGTGTATTTACAGCTAGAGATGTACAGGTAACTATTTCAAAACTTGATTAATTTTTGCTTCTTTTGTATGTTTTATGAAACTCTCCATCTGCTTCTATTCTATGTTTTATGAAACTCTCCAGGTTCATTATGTGTCACTTACTCTACTTTTTATGCACTTCAAAATGGATGCGGTTACCAATTTTGGTAATGACACTCCATCAGTACAAATGTAGAACAAGTTAGTTTTGCCTGCTGTAGGGACACTTGCCCAATTCATATATTTGATTGAAAAGATGAATAAAATCCCAGTTTGATAAGAATTTTCATGATATTCTTTGGGTTTTGTAATGTAACTAGTTACTCTAAAAGCTTAACCTATTCGGAAATAAGCCCAACACATTTTTAAGCTGTCACACCCCTCCCTTTATTTATGACCCCCTATCCAACATGAAGATACAAATTAACACAAGTTAAACTGACACACTGACAAATATATTATATAGCGATCCCGGGTTTACCCTTGTTGGACAGTGATCCGGACATGTGTCCGTGGATGTTGGTAGTTGTTTATTATTTTGTTCACATCCTTTTTACTTCGTAATTGAGTTATAGGATGTGTTGGGCTGGTTTGTTACAGGTTGGTTGAGTTTAGAAACCAAAACTAGTTGCCCAGGTTTTGGCCTGTACGCTCGAGCGGGGGTTTTGGCGCTCGAGCGGAGATTACACCCATTCAGTATTTTCCTGTGCAGCGTTGTACGCTCGAGCGTGGTATTGGCCGCTCGAGCGGGGTTGTCTGAGTGCCGCTCGAGCGTAGAGTTGGAAGCTCGAGCGGAGGCCTGGTTCTGTATAGATGCTGGGAGAGTGCATCCGGCGCTCGAGCGGAAGTTTGGACGCTCGAGCGGGAGTCTGTGAGTGACGCTCGAGCGGGGTGTTTTACGCTCGAGCGGGAGACTGGGTTTAAGTCCCGAATTTGTGACTTTTCAAACCACTTTTTACTTTCTCTTCTCTCTCTTACTTTTCCAAAATCACCATTGTTGAGCCTCTCACTCTAGAACTCTATCTTCTCTCTAGGTTTTGATCTAGTAGGAGTGATTTGTTCACCTTTGGCCTTTACAAAAAAGTTGTTGATCGTCGAGGGCTTCATTTTAATCTGAAAATCTCGGGTTTTGGAGCACGTTGGGTTTTGTCGTCTTCTCCTTTGGGACTCCGAATTTGAGGTAGGGATATCCTACTCCTCTCTATGGGTTTTGTCTTTAAATTTTGGTATTTTGAGATGTTGGGCTTGGTTTGGTAATTTTGTGAAAGTTTGGGGCTTTTGTGTAATTTTACAAAAGTTGGGGTTTTATTCATAATAAACCTGGATACATGTTTGGCATAGAGAAATTGAATGAATGTTAAATCATCGATGAAAATGGGACCTAAGGGTTGAAATGGTAATTATGGAAAATGGCCTAATTACATTGTTTAATTAATTGGGATAATTAATTGGGAGAAATGAGGAAATGAAATGTTGATTGAATATCCATTTGTGCATTTATTTTCTGTCTAGAAATAACTGCTTTGGGCTATCGGTGAAGGATAGTCGTGATTGTTGTAGACAATGCATGATGATTAGGCAAACTGAAACTAATCATGAAATGTGTCATGGAACTTGACGGTTGATAGAATACATTAATTGTATGTATTGGGTGATTGTATATAGAACCAATGTGTTTGTATACGTTATGTGTAGAGGAGGAGATAGGGGATGTACTCCGCGATTTAGGGGAAGATAGGGGATGTACCTCTAAACCGGATAGTGATGGGAGAAGATAGGGGATGAACTCCGTAGATACAGCTCATATGCTTGTCTAAAGAAGTGAAGATAGAGCTTATATGCTTATCTTTGTGATGTGTGGATATAGCTTTTATGCTTATCTGTGGATATTGTTGTTATACATATCTGTTGTAGAATGTGGATATAGCTTATTTGCTTATCTGAGAATGTGGATATTGTTGTTATACATATCTGTTGAGCATGTGGGTAGTGCTTATATGCCTATCTGTTGAAAAAGGGGAAATGAAAAGTAATTGGGACTTGTAAGTCGTTTGACATAAATATATGATTTATGTGATTGTATCAGTGTTGGCCATCTATCAATTGCTAATATTTTAGTCATTGTTCATGGTTGGTTTAGTGTATTTCTACTGGGCTGTGGCTCACCCTATATGGGAATATCATTTTCAGGTGCAGGAAGCATGCCACCTCCAAGGACATAGCTTGGGAGGCTAGAGGCGGACATACTTTTGTCGCTTAACTTTTGATGTATTACATGTAACTTCAAGCCTAGGGCTTAATGTGTAAACGAGTTAGTACTCTTTTGTTGTAACCAAGTGTTAACTTGGAAAGTTGTAAGCCTGTAAGGCATTTTGTTTTGATGTTAACATGTAATACTTATATAATGGAACTCTAATGAATAAAAGAATGTGGTTAGTTTATATGTAAATGCATGTCTTATCTGACGGGTTTATTGTTATTATTTTGAGGGCGTTACATATTATAAGGTACAAACAAATACAATGATATTTGAACATGTGATGTCTAGAACTAAAGCTCTAGTAACATGTTAAGCAACCAGTTGCCTCAAAAGTTTAATCTGTTAGGGCATGGACTCGACATATACATCAAGCTCTTACATATTTGTATTTGTCATTGAACTTGTAATTATTTGAGACTATTTTGTATTTCAGTTTCTTGATCTTTGTATAGGACCATGAATGGAGGCAAGCCGTAATTGCAGCTGGTTCAGGATGCATTGCTGCTTTATCAGTTGAGTGATATCTTACCAGCAACAATCTCCTTGTTGAATTTCACCAGGTATTCTCAATTTTGATTGTGTTCTATTTGATATGTTCTTCTCTCTTGGATATAATACCTGATAATGTGTTGTGTTATCTAATAGCAAGCTAATTTGTAGCTTATTAATTGGATTAATATCATACAAACCACTTTGATATTACACCTATTGTCTTCCATCCTAGAAAAACTGGACATGAGCACTGCTTAATCTGTGAAACTGGTGAAGTTCCTATGCCTACAACTGTTGGCCGTTCCAACGTAACCCATAGTGCTTGATACTCAACTTGGGTGCCCAGTGCCCATTGTGCAAAACATGACTGGGCCACTCAGATGATTTATTCACCATCTTGAACCAAAATGGTCATAGTGGTCATCATTCTGTTGGTTTTCTATGCCTTTCAGCTTGAGCTCTACAATAGTGAGAAGGATTTTGGCACACAGAAGAATTCAGATTAGGCATTGCAACTGAAACTATTCCCCAGTGCATAGCCCCCTTTTTTCTTTTCTTTTTTTCTTGATCTCCCTAAATTAAACTTGATAACACATTTTGGATATGTGTTGGCTGCATAGAGACTAGCAAAAGCTGAGGTTTACTTGTTTTTAGGCACACAAATGCTCTCCAGTTTTTATGTGTACATATATTCTGAAGAAAAATGTCATGCATATTCCTTAGCTTAAATTTGGTCATTCTTAGTGTGGAACATTTGAGGAAAATCATAACTATAGGTTCGTTTGAGCTGTAAAAGACCAAGTTCTTATTCCAGTTAATCACTTTCACTAGAAAGTGGGTATTAATTTTTGAAATATTATTTTAGTGAATGCCATATTATAAAGTGGGTGAAAAATTAAATTTTATGTAAATCTCACTATTTTGTGAATTTTTTTAATAGCCTAAGACTGAAGAGGTTAAGAAGGAACTCATAGACAAACATGTACAAGAGGGTTTTGACATCTCTATCTTTTGGATGTTATTTGCTTGTGAAGACCCATAAGGGTAATGCAAAGATTTTGCATTATATAATTTCCTTATATAATTTCAAATATGCCAATGCTATTCGGTCAATACTAATGATTAATTTTTTTTTACAGATATTTTTGGCATGGAATTGTAGATATTCCCTTTTTGTCTACGGAGGACATGGTTTTTGTACTACTTTTTATTCTGTATGAAATTATTATTTTCAGTTGGAATATACTTGGTTTGTATAAAATTTGACATTAAAAGTTATTCTCTTTTTTGGATGGTTGTAAGTGAAATACGTGTTGTAGAATGGGTGATAATATGTATGTATTGGTTTGTTTGTATACCTGTTACAGGTTGCGTGGGATACATACAGGTTGTGGACAAATTAATTAAAATAAAAATATATATAAAACGATATTTTTGGCGACTAAACAATTGGTAGGCAAAAATGGAGTTAAATATTTTTAGTGACTAAATAGTTAGTAGCTAAAAAAAGAATTAAATGGAAACAAACCTTTTGGTGACTAAACATTTAGTAGCCATTTAAAAAAAAGACTTTAGGCGACTAATGATTTAGTAGCCAAAATAAAATAAAATTAAGTTTTGGCGACAAAAATTTTAGTAGCTGAAAATGTGATGTTAAATTTAATTGTAAGCTTTTGGCGACTAAAAAATTAGTCGCCAATTTAGCCTTTCAGCGACTAAAGTCTTTTTTGTCGCCAATGCCTTTACTTTTGGCAACTATTTGTTTAGTCGCCAATACCTTCGCCGACCGTTTTTCCGCGACAAAGTTGGCGACCAAACTATTTAGTTGGGAAAACCTTTTGGCGACTAAAAATATGACTTTTGGCGACCAAACTATTAGATACACAATTTTCCAGATTAAAATATTGAAATATGAGATGAAATGAGCAACAACAAGTGAACAATTCAGACGAATAAAAAAAAAAATGGTTGGACTTGATTGATTAAATGACCACCCTCAAGGCACAAATAAAATAATTTAAAAAAGTGGCTTGGCTCAATTGATTAAATGACCACCGTCAAGCCCTGTGATAATTTTCTTTCAAAATTTTTTGATAATTCTCTCACAAAATGATCCACAAATAAGAATTTTGTACAGAATTTACATACAAAACAATGTAACTCTTTATGAACCTTTCATCAAAAACTAAAAACATCAATTAGTGTGACTTATAATTTGAAGACGGCCACTATCGCATCATTCTTATTGAATTTTTTGTATAAAATTTGTATTTATAAATTATAAATCATTTTCTTTCCTTCCACTAGCTAGCTTTTTCTTTGGTCATAGTAAAGATGTATTACATCTATTAAAGGAGCTTATAAAAACATTAATATGGCAATTGGGTATGCTAAAACTTAATTAAACAGTTAGCTTTTATTCTTGACAATCTCGTTTGACAAAACTCCTTTCAGTTGTAATTGTATTCGATCTTTTATTTCAATGAGGCTATGAGTTTTAGATAAAAATCCAACCTGAATTGTGCCTATTCAGAGGATGTTTGAAAAATTAATTCTTTCATGTTTGCCACTTGGCTGTCGAGCATCGAGCTGCCCAGTCAGCTCGCGGGGGTCAAGGGGGCAGCGCTTAGGTGAGATCGAGGGGCAGTGCCCCCAAAGCCAGAAGCAAAACTGCAGTCGAAGTTGCTTGTCCGCTCAAGCGGAGAATCTTTGGTTCTAGAAGTTTGAACTATCTGCAAAAGTACTGGAAGTTGTGTTTTTGTGCTCAAGTGGAACTTCCTGCGCTCGAGCGGCCATTCTTGCGCTCGAGCGAAGATCCCGGATCTATTTTCTATAAATATGTGTTTCAGTCTGATTTTAGGGTTACAGCTTCCAAATCTTCTTTGAGGGTTCTAGGGTTTTTTTCTAGAGCTATTTTGCTAGTTTTCTTTGATGTTTGATTGAGTATTCAACTCATGGTTTAAGAAGTGTACATCAAAGGATTGTTTGTTTATTCTATACAAAAGAGAGTGTTCTTCTTCAATGGATTCTTGGGAATTCGGGCCTGAAGCTTTGGTGGATTCCAGAGTGGCTCATCGTCGTGATTCAACATCGGCATTGTGGATTCAACGTTAGGCAAGACAATTCCGAGGTGAAGACGAGGCTGGAAGAGACATATAGGGGTCGGTTCAATTCGGGTGTGGATTCACTAGGTAATTGAGAGTACACTTGTGTAATTCTTTTATGTCTTCTTAGTGGATTGTTTTGTGACTTTTGCCTGTGATTTTTTTTATCACAATTGGAGGTGCTCCAATTTTTCTTTTTCCACGTTAAATCGCTGTGTTGATTTGTCTTTGATTGTTTGATTAGGATTGCTATTTACTCGTTAAAATTGATACATAATCACAAATCAATATCTACTGGATTTCTAGATTTTTCATAAACAACATAAATGGGGAAACTACATACACAATCATAGCATCATCATGCATCTGGTAAAGGCAATGTCTCTTTCTCAAAATTTTCTGTGAATTAATTTGTATGATTTAAGGAGACCTTAGCCTTGACCTTGGCCTTGAATTAATTATACAATCTGAGGGGGGGAGGGAATTACCAAACTCATTTTTGGGATTACATTAATAATTTTAAAGAAAAAGAAAAAGAAAAAAGAGTTTGTATAATTAGATACACAGTTTTGCTGATTAAAGATTGAAATCTGAGATGTAAAGAAATAATAACAAGAGAACAATTCAGACAAAATCCAAAGATAATTTCTTTCAAACATTAAAAGACAAAGATGAAATTGAATTTCTTTTTTTGAAATGCATTTTTCTTCGGTGCTTGGAAAACCCTTTCAGAACGCTTCTGGAAGATTTGTTTTTCATCTTTGTTGTATTCTCTGCGCCCGAACAGCAGGAGGGGTTGAGGTGGGGCGAATGATCTGAATTTTTATTATCCATAAATTATACTAGTAGTAGTACCTAATTTAATATTAAAAAAGAATTAATATATCATTTTTTTTAAAATTTTATTAATATATAATCCTTCCGACTATATTAGAATTTCGTGTCTAGGTCTCGTCCATTGGCTAGTTCAAGGTTGTGCATGCTTGATTTTAAGCATTTGTCAACTAGCTTTATGTTTAAAGAGAGATTTATAGCTAGGTCCTGTTTTAGTACATAATGGTACATTAAGTCCTACTTAAAAAACTTTTTACCTATAAGTCCCATAACAAGTTTAAATGATGAAACTACCCTTACCAAATCAAAAACATAAAATACAATCACAACATTTTCATTCTTCACAGTTCATTCGCACCATTTCACATCCCTCACAGATTTCATTATCACCTTCATCAATTTCGCCTCACATTTCATCTTACTTCATCAATCTCGGCTCAGATTCCAGAACAACAAACTAGATCATCAAACATTCTCAGATTCGAACAACCAAAATGGTGAAAACTAGTAAGATTCAAATACCTTAAACCCTAGTTTCAACGAAATCTTCCATTTTCAAAACTTTTGTTTTTGGTTTCCATTTCAGTTTGAATGTCGAGTTCCAAATTGGTGAAAACAAGTAAGATTCAAACATCTTAAACTCTAGTTTCTACAAAATCTTCCATTTTCAAAACTTCTATTTTTGACTTCCATTTCAATTTGAATGTTGAGTTTGTTATTGTTGCTATAAATTTTCTCAGATTTCGAGTCAATTTGAGTCAAAAATCATAGTTAATAGCATTATCTTCCTTTAGATTTCAGTTTGAAAGTTGGTTTTGGTACCATTGTTGTGAATGTTCTCAGATTCTAAATCAATTTGAGTAAAAAACCCCTAGTTAATCATGTTCTCATGCTTTCAATTTAAGTTTGATTGTTGATTTTGGTACCATTGTTGTGAATGTTCTCATATTTCAAGTCAATTTGAGTAAAAACCCTAGTTAATCATGTTCTCTTACTTCCAATTTAGGTTTCAATATTGAGTTTGGTACCATTACTGTGAATGTTCTCACATTCTAAATGAATTTGAGCCAAAAACCATAGTTAATCATGTTCTCATACTTTTGATTTAGGTTTCATTGTTTATTTTGGTACCATTGCTAGGAATGTTCTCAGATTTTGAATTTGACTAAAAACCCCTAGTTAATCATGTTCGCATGCTTTCGATTTAGGTTTCATTGTTGATTTTGTTACCATTACTGTGAATCTTCTCAGATTTTGAATCAACTTGAGTGAAAAACCCTAGTAAATCATATTCTCATGCTTTCGATTTAGGTTTCATTGTTGATTTTGGTACCATTGTTGTGAATCTTTTTAAATTCTGAATCAATTTGAGTGAAAAACCCTAGTAAATCATATTCTCGTGCTTTCAATTTATGTTTCATTCTTGATTTTGGTACCATTGCTATGAATATTCTCAAATTCTAAATCAATTTGAGTGAAAAATCCTAGTTATTCATGTTCTCATGCTTTCGATTTAGGTTTCATTGTTGATTTTGGTACCAATGTCATGAATGTTCTCATATTCTGAATCAATTTGGGTAAAAATCCTAGTTAATCATGTTCTCATGCTTTCCGTTTAGGTTTCATTGTTGAGTTTGATAAGATTAGTGTGTGAATGTTGTCAAATTTTGAATTGATTTGTGTGGGAGTCCTAATTAATCATGTTCCCTTGCTTTTGATTTATGTTTAAATACTGATTTTGGTACCATTACCGTGAATGTTCTCAGACTTTGAATCAATTTGAGTGAAAAACCCTAGTTAATCATGTTCTCATGCTTTCGATTTAGGTTTCATTGCTTATTTTGGTACCATTGTTGTGAATGTTCTTAGATTTTAAATCAATTTGAGTGAAAAATCCTAGTTAATCATCTTCTCTTACTTCCAATTTAGGTTTCAATATTGAGTTTGGTATCATTACTGTGAATGTTCTCAGATTCTGAATGAATTTGAGTAAAAAACCCCAGTTAATCATGTTCTCACGCTTTCCGTTTAGCTTTCATTGTTGATTTTGGTACCATTGCTGTGAATGTTCTCAAATTATGAATTGATTTGGGTGAAAACCCCTAGTTAATCATGTTCTCCTATTTCCAATTTAGATTTCAATGTTCAGTTTAGTATGATTGTTGTGAATATTCTCATATTTTGAGTCAATTTGAATGAAAAATCATAGTTAACCATTTTCTCTTGCTTTTGATTTATGTTTAAATACTGATTTTGTTTCCAATGTTGTGAGTGTTCTCATATTTCAAGTTGATTTTGTTTCCAGGAAATCAACTCATGAAAACACCAACAGTAAAGAGCAATGCAAAGAAAACAATGAGAAAGCATAAACAATCAACTTTGAAGGAGAAAAAGCTAAAGGAAAGGCATAGAGCATGGAAAGTAAATTACATATCAAACAAGGGAACAATAGTGAAGCTAATGTAGCACATCAAACTCAAAAAGGAACATATTAAAGGGTTAAAGGAAACCCATTTTGGTTATTGTTTGATGCAATATTGAAGAACAAGTTGAATTATAAACAATGCAGAAAATATGATGATATTGCATTCAAAATAATTCAAACATACCTGTCAAGCAACAATGGTTCGTTCCAGTTAGGACAGGAAACTGTAAAGCTAACAACGCATGACATCAAGTCCATTTTCAATATATCTTGTGGAGATGAGTCGATGAATCTTGGTTATGGAAATAAAGGTATATCATCATTTTTTACAAAAAGATCCGTACAGACTAAAAGGCTATCAAGCACAACCATCATGGGCTTGTTGCAAAAAGCATTGAAAGGCAATAAGAAAGAAGACACAAAAGACGTAATTAGGATGTTGTGCATGTATCCTTGTTTGAAGCTTTATTTCTCTACAACCGGAATGATAGTTGGATGGGTAGTTCTTAATTAAATGGAAGACATAAAGTCAATGAGAAAATACAATTGGGCAAAAGCAATAAGGAACACATTGATGTC
This sequence comes from Camellia sinensis, assembly GCF_055761805.1. NCBI lineage: Eukaryota > Viridiplantae > Streptophyta > Magnoliopsida > Ericales > Theaceae > Camellia > Camellia sinensis. Next base: position 118,807,185 of record NC_138971.1, on the reverse strand, counting down.
TTCAATTGAACAACACCGCAAAAATCTAGCAAAAGTCACAGGATGTGTTATGGCTCTGTTAGTAAGTACATCTTTACTTTAATCTATTAGTTTGTTGTTAATAGTAGAAAGTATTATTTCTTATTGGTTATGTGAGCACACACTAATCATCCAACCTAAAGTTAACGAAGTGTGCCCAAGGGTAATCAAGTGAAATCTTATCAAATTACACAAACGTATGAAAGTCATATCACTACATGAGCTGACAACAGGACAGGTCACATCCCTATCCCATTTGAATTTCAATTGAAGTTGGGAAAATTCTCTATTTTATAGACTGAATTATTACTGAGTTTATAAACAAAAAAACTGAAAAAACTTTTTAGCTTCCTAAACTTCAATTATTTGAAAAACTAATATCTACTGTATGTTGACCTATAGGTAATTGGTCACTCAATTAAGTGAGGAAAGTGATGAAGAACAAGATGACACTAAAGAAGAAGAATAAGAAGAAGAAGAAGAAGAAGAAGAACAACAACAACAACAACAACAACAATAACAACAACAACAACAACAACTACAAGAAAAGGAGGAAGAAAAAGAAAATGCTGAACAAAAAGAAGAAGAAGATGCTGAGGATATTGAAGAAGAAGAAAAACAAGATGCTGAAAATGCTAAAGAAAAAGAAGAAGAAGATGCAGAAGAAGAAGATGAAAAAGAAGAACAAGAAGAAGAAGAAGATGGTAAAGATGTTGAAGAACACCACCAAGAAGAAAAGCCAACAAATAAGAAATTGCAAAATTCTGAAAGCACAGAAACCACCAACTACATGAGAGATGAATGTGATGTCAATCAAAAAGACACAAATTAAGACATAGATGGCTTGTACGACATTATGATCAATGATGAACCTGAAGGAGAAGAACACATTGGTCAACAAACAATTAAAAAACTTCAAGCTGAGAACACCAATTTGCAAATTGGCAATACAGTGAAGACCATCTACATAAATAAACTTGAAGAGGATAACAAGATGCTCATAGCACAAATACAACAATTGAAACATGAAAATTCTCGATTGCATAACCAATTGGTTGAAAAAGAGGTCCATAAGATAACCCAAGAAGTTTGGGCAATAAAGAATTCTAGGACAGATACAAAGAATGAAGGTCATACAATAAAAATGAAAATTCTCAAGTGGTGCAGAAAGAGCTACATGAAAATTCTAAAGTGGTGGTCAAAGATCTCCATCAAAAAGAGGTCCATGAGATAATGCAAGAAGCTTTTGCAACAAAAGATTGTGAGACAAATGCAAAGGATGAATGTGATATACCAAAATATCAAATTTCTCAGTTGCAGAATTAATTAGTGGAAGAAGAGGTCCATGACTTAACCCAACAAGTTTGTGCAACAAAAGATGATCATCTGACAGAATCAAGACAAACAAATCTGCAAAATTCCATGATAATAAAGATCAAAGCTAAAACAAGGAAGACTACTGAGATGCCAGATTATGAGTATTGAGGCAAGAAAGTTGAAGTTGAGAAAGAGAAGGAACACAAAGACAAAACAATTTCTAACATATATGTTGTGGCTCAATTGCTACCTCCTGAAGATAAAGATAAACTACAATTTCTTTGGAAAGAAAAGCAAACAGAATCAAGGTATAATCTTACATAAATTTTCCAATTTTCCATATAGTACGAAATATGAAATAAAACCGAGAAATAACTCTATTTTCTAAAAACATTTTGAATTAATTATTAACACATTTTTTATTATTTTGTAGTGCTTGTATATGATTTGGCAGAAAATATGACAATTGTGTGTTTATTAATGATATCAAGCGCTTAGTAACGACATATCCAGCTATATACATATAAAATTTACAATTTTTTAACTTTGAGAAACTTCTCATTAATTTATTAACATCACTTTTGGGTTCCAATTTGACAGACAATTGATGCATATATTGAGATTCTTGAAAGAGAACCACAAGCGCAGAATTATGGTGATGGAACAGAGCACAATGGCAAGTCTTTCATACAATCAAGTCTATATTGGGTAAGAAATAAATGTGCATGTGTCAAGTCTATATGTTATCTTCCTTTCGATTTTGATTTCAAAGTTGATTTTGTGTGTTTGTTACCATTGCTTTGAATGTTCTCAAATTTTGAGTTTGGTATCAATGCTGTGAATATACTCAGATTTCGAAACAATTTGAGTGAAAAATCCTAGTTAATCATGTTTTGTTGCTTTTTATCTAGATTTGAATGTTAAGTTTGGTACCATTACAGTGAATGTTTTCATTTTTTTTATATTTTTTTTTTATTTTTTATTTTTTTAAAAACAGCCAATGTTGAAGAAGAAAATTTCAGAAAAAAAGGAAAAAGATTTGGAAAAATACTTTGGAAGAAGCCCTCAAATGTAGATACATCCATGTTCTCATCCACAATTCCAATCGTTGGACATTACTTGTTATCGACAAACACATGGGGACTTGGAAACATTTCAACTCTTTGAGACCAAGAAAAAGAAAGGACAAGCACTACAATGTTGCATATCAATTGGTACGAACAATTTTATATTACCATTACAATAATTATATTTAAACCATTACATACTTTATATTGATGTTTTTTAGGGCAAAAAATCCTCAATGAATACATGAAGGATACACCTTATGAAGCAGAAAAGGCATGGAATCCAAATGTGAAGATTGCATTAGTCAAAGACAGTCCTCAACAAGAAGAAATGACGTATGTTATGTTATTCTAATTAACAAATTTTAATCTTTCTTTTTCAAAATTTTTTGTTCTATCCCTAACTGTGTCAAAAATAATTTCTGTAGAGCTGACTGTGGAATTATTGTGTGCTGTATCATAAGACAATACATAAGGCATTAACCAATTCCAAACAGATTACCACCAGGCACATCCACAAGAGTGATAACAAACATAGTACATGAGTTCCTCAGTGATCGACAAAGATCAATTAGAGTCAAGTGTTGAAGAAGATTGCGACTTTCAATGAAATCTTTTTTGATGTGTAACTCAATTAACTCTTTTTTGTCACGCTCTGATACAATGACTAATGTTTTTGTTGATATTTGCTAGTATATTGCCTCACAAACATATTAGAATTCCTATCATGTGTAATGGAATATTTTGTCATACTCTCAAACATATATGCACTAGGGCTTTCTTGATGTTTTTGTTCATATTTTCAGTTTCTATTATCTTGTTCCTCATGCTATTATATGGGAAAAGTGAAAATAGTGTTACATGTGAAAATTATGGTTTTAATGGACCATGGGCATAAGACTTTACTATATCACAATCAGTGTTTTGTTGATGTTTTGTTTATATTTTCAGTTTTCTATACAGTGCTTTGTTGCCTCACAATATTATCACAATCAATTATTTTGAAATTAAAAACTTAAAACTGAGAATATTTTCAGTTTTATACAGTATTCACTCAATTTTCAAAACAAATATTCAACAATCATAACAACAATATTATCACAACAATTTATTTGCTGCCTCACAATAGTATCACAATTTGAAAAACTAAAATTCAAAACAAAGAATATTTTCACTTTCAATTCAGTGTTACTTTATTCAAAACATAGAACATTGATCACATCTATTTACAATAGTAATTCACATTCATTCAGTTGATCACATTTACAACTTGTTCCAATTCATAGCAAGAGCCTCACACTATTATCACAATCAACTAATTTGAAATAAAAACTTAAACTGTGAATATATTCACTTTTTACGTAGTGTTCACATAATCTTCAAAACAAACATTCAACAGTCCAATTTATTTACAAAGCTAACCAAACAAATAATTCACATTGAAAACAAACACAAAGCCAATGAAACAATATTATCACAAACAATTTCAAAACTAAAATTCGAAACTAAAAATATTTTCACTTTCAATTCAATGTCACTTTATTCAAAATATAGAAGATTATTAATTAGTTCTCAACAGTACAACCTCCAACTTCAAGAAATTTATGAATATGAAAATTTTCCCATCACAAAGCAACTACAAAAAATCACAAAGCCTCCTTACACAATTTCTTATTGTGATTTCCAACCTTCCCACATCTACCACAAATAATTTGCCTTACTTTCTCACTATTGGAACGAATCATCTTCTTATTTGGCCTTCCTGGTTGCTTCCTAGACAAAGGAGGAAGAACAACATCACTATCACCATCAACATTACAATCTGGTTTCCAAATTGAAAGAACAATATATATTGGAAAAGAATAGGCCTCTCGATAACTTTGAACATAAAAGTATGCATCAACAAATAAATTCAAATCATGCTCACTCTTTTGTATATCACCAACAACATGTGCCCATGGAAACACTTTTCAACTGCCACTCCCCACAAGAACATATTTGTCTACTAATGTCAACTGAAACAAATGGATGTGAATGCACCTCATAAACATCATTCCTAGGTGAACTAACAATCCATGGCCTCGAAGTATTCAAAACATCATGCAACTTGGACTCCATTTTGGGCATATCACGCAGTAGACACCCCATTTCTGACCGACCTTAAGACTCAGACGTCACCAATTGAGTGCTCGGTGATGATGTATATTGTGCTCGTTCTGAGGTTTCAGAGTCTTGGCTGCGAGCCTTGCCTTCGGACTTCGGGGCTCTTTTGTGCTTTGCCTCGGTTTGCGAACCAGGTCCCGTTTCCTCTGTTTTCTCTTCCTAAAGGGAGGGACAGGTCTCGTAGACCATCTCTCAGTGGCCGTAGGCTACGTTTTGTGGTCGTAGGCCATTTTCCCGTTTGGAGCCCGGTTTCTAGTTTTTCGGAGCCGTCGTCCGTGTGCCTCGGTTCAGGACTGCTTAACCACCTCCGTTTGCTCTGGTTTTTGGCACACACCTTGTTTCCTCCCTTTTGAGGGACACTGTGGCCCGAGAGACCAACTTCGTAGTCGAACGCCACCTCCGGTGCCTAATAGTCAGTTTTTCGGGCCCCCGGCTGCGCGTTTTGGCCCCCGAATCCTCGTTTTGCATCCGTCTTGGTCCATTTTTGGTAGGGACCCTATTTTTATTGCTAGGGAGGTGGTAGTATGGTGGGAGGCCACCTTTTCCCCTGAAAAACCAGTTTTCTCTTTTTCTCTCTCCTAAAGCCGATTTTTCTGACAGAAAGTTGGTTTTTCTCACTTTGGAGCCACAATTTATGGCTTTTCTTACCATCATTGTGTTGTGCTCATCTGGGAGGCCACCAATATGGGTAGGCCGACTAGTAATTCCTCTTGACCCTTTTGAACCCCTCTAAAAAGCTATTTTTTCTCTCTCTTGGGTCACATTTTCTGGTTTTTCACCACAGGGCTGTGTTCTACTCATCTGGGAGGCCACCTTTCTGGGTAGGCCGACCAGCAATTTTGCTTGAACCTTTTGACCCTTGGTCGGCCGACCGCCCTGACCCTTTTGAACTGGTCAGCCAGTTTTGTCTCTCTGAGTGTGTTCCAACTGTGCCAGCTGTTTTACACTTGACCCACTGTTCGAGGGTTTTGTCCTTGTTTTGGCCCCTTTTAAGTTGGTTTTCACCCCTTTGCTTGGCTTCAAAGAAGAATTGGCCCCTTTGGGAAGCTTGACCCTTTTGGTCTAGCTTCTTCAAGAAGCTTTGAGCCTCTCTCTTGGCTTCTTCAAGAAGCTTGACCCCTTTGGTCAAGCTTCTTTTAGAAGCTTCGAGCCTCTCTCTTGGCTTCTCCAAGAAGCCATGGCCTCCTCCCTCTATATAATCAACCCTTCACCTCCATTTTCAGGGGTTAGAAGCTTTTGGCTGGAAATATACATACAACCCTCTATCTCTATACTTCAAGCCTCAAAACACTCATATTCTTGGCCATTTTACCCTACACCTCGTAGCCTACCACCTCCCTCATTCATTCCAGAACCTTGGAGGTCATTTACAGAGGTTGAAAGCTCACCAACTTGGTCCAGAAGCTGCTAAAGGTTGGTTAAGGTCTCTTTTCTGTTTGGGGTCATCTTCCCTCTATGCATGCTTCATCTCTTCATGATTAGGGCTACGCATTAGAGCACTTGCATTGGCCATGGTTTGGTCTCTAAGCCACTGAAATCCAGTGGATTTTCAGTGGCTTAGATGCATTTTTGAGAGCCAAAATCAGAGGGGAGTGACCCCCTCTCTCCTTGTCTTGTTTGGTGGTCTTGTTGGCCTTCCAAAGGGACCCCTTTTTGCATGCTTTGAAGTCATATTCCAGGCCTCATTCTGAGAGTTTTGAGGTCTGCCTTAGCTCTGTCCAAGGCCCTTTTGGCCATATTTTATGTCCCTCATGCATGTGTGGAACAACCCTCCACAAGGCCTTTCAAGACTACCTTTCATTGTATGCTTTATTGATCAATTTCAGGCCCTTTTTGGTGAGTTTTAGGGTTGTCATATTTGATTTCTAGAGTTGGTTTTGCTATGCTAAGTGTCCATCATATATGTGTTGAGTAACCCCTTGCATGCCCTTTCAAAGGAGCTCATCATTTTTGCACATGTTGGCTGCATTTTAGTGGTTATTTGGGAATATTTTGTCATGTTTTATTCACTGTTTTTGGCTGGTTTGATGAGTTCTCATACGCTTCATATACATGCCATGTAAACCGTGCTTGCTAGTCAAATTTGCATGCTATTTTAGTCCATCATGTTAGCACTTTTTGGCCATGCTTTAAACTAGAAATGTGCATGTTTTGGGACTGCCTTGGCTCTGTCTTTGTACTTCATAGCCAAATAATGCTTGCTTTGCATAGTTATAATTCAATACATGTGCCTGGCTTTGAGTTTCAGAGCTTATTTCATGCATCGGGTGCCATATTTCCATGTTTCGGGACCATTTAGCATCATGTTTCAGTGCTGGAAATTACATGTTTGTATGCCATCTTTCATCCCTTGCCATGCTTTGGTAGAGTGGCATTTTATGCCTTAGGTTCAGTCCTCGATATACGTGCACGTGTGAACGCATTTCGGTTGTCTCTTTTCCATCTCATGGCCACTGATGTGAGTGTGGCTGAGGTCCATTCATGTTGGTGTAAGTCCATCATGCATTGTGTATGTCATTTCGGTCCATAGCATTGCGTATGCTAGATTACATGTTAGAGCATTGTGTATGCCATGTTACATCGAGCATTGTGTATGCCATTTCATAGCATTGCGCATGCTAGGTTGTATGTTAGTTGCATTGTGTATGCCATCTCATTTGCATCGTGTTTGGGATAGAAGTTAGCCCAAGCACAGGAAACGAGGGACGTTTCGTACTCCGAGTGACGGAACGTGTCTCAATTCCCTGTCGCCGACACTCCGGATTACCCATGATGGAGTTTAGGTCTTGTTGTGTTTTCACGTGCATTCATTTCACATTGAGTCGTGTAATTCGACTCCTCGGCCATCATGCATCGAGATACGTGATTGGTGGCATGAGGATCGAGGACTACACTCCCTGAAGAGTAGTCATGCATACATATGTGAAAATACTTTGCCATGCCCCTTTGTTGCTCTCTGTTGCAGTAAATCAGAAATCAGCGGCCTTCTGGAGCGTTGCGCAATATTCCAAAAACAATTGCAAACAGAGGCAAACTGGGGCATCGTAATGGATTTCTGCGTAAGACAACTCAAGCATGCATCATTCATCATTTGGAACAGATATAGCGATCCCGGGTTTACCCTTGTTGTACAGTGATGCGGACATGTGTCCGTGGATGTTGGTAGTTGTTTATTATCTTGTTTGCATCCTTTTTACTTTGTATATTGAGTTATGGGATGTGTTGAGCAGGTTTGTTTCAGGTTGGTTGTGTTTGGGAGCCTAGTGTTGCTGCCCAGATTTTTGGCCCTTCGCTCGAGCTAGGAGTTTGTCGCTCGAGCGAGAGTTGAGTTGTGCCTGGTGGGTCGAGCCAGAGTGGCTTCGCTCGAGCGAGCGCTTGCTCTTGGTTCTGGACCTGAGAGTTGTCTTTCTTGGCTCGAGCGAGCTTCTCTTGGCTCGAGCGGTCTGGTTTGTTCTTTGCTCGAGCGAGAGGTCTGTCGCTCGAGCGTGCTTGTGGTTGCAGACCTGAGGGTTTGAGTTGTTGGCTCGAGCGAGCATTCCTTAGCTCGAGCGCACTTTTGAGTTTTTGGCTCGAGCGAGAGTTCCTTGGCTCGAGCGAGCGTTTCTGTGTCTGGTCGCTCGAGCGACCAAGTCTTCGCTCTAGCGAGAGTGTTTTATATCAGCGGACAGTAGCGTTTTGAAACATCACTTTTTCATTTTCTTTTTGATCAAAACCCTAAATCCGAGACCCTCTCTCTCTACACTTACACTCTCTCTAAGATTTGATCTCCTTAGAGTGTGAATCTAGCCTAGGGCCTTTGTTAAAAGGATAGAGGGCGTTGAGAGCTTTGTTTTAATCTGAAAAAGTTGGGATTTGGAACACGTTGATCTTCGGGTCTTCATCTCCTTTTTGGCTTAAACTTCGAGGTAGGGATATCCTACTCCTCTCTATGGATTTTGTCTTTAAATTTTGGTATTTTGAGATGTTGGGGTTTTATTCATAATAAACCTAGATGCATGTTTGGCATAGAGAAATGGAATTAATGTTAAATCATTGATGAAAATGGGACCTAAGGGTTGAAATGTTAATTATGGGAATAGACCTAATTACATTGTTAATTAATTGGGATAATTAATTGTGAGGAATGAGGAAATGAAATGTTGATTGAATATCCATTGTGCATTTATTTTCTGTTTAGAAATAACTGCTTTGGGCTATCGGTGGAGGATAGTCGTGATTGTTATAGACAATGCATGATGATTAGGCAAACTGAAACTAATCAATGGAATGTGTCATGGAACTTGACGGTTGATAGAATACATTAACTGTATGTATTGGGTGATTGTATATAGAACCATTGTGTTTGTATACGTTATGTGTAGAAGAGGAGATGGGGGATGTACTCCGCGGTTTAGGGGAAGATAGGGGATGTACCTCTAAACCGGATAGTGTTGGGAGAAGATAGGGGATGAACTCCGTAGATACAGCTCATATGCTTGTCTAGAGAAGTGAAGATAGAGCTCATATGCTTATCTTTGTGATGTGTGGATATAGCTTACATGCTTATCTGTGGATATTGTGGTTATACATATCTGTAGTAGAATGTGGATATAGCTTATATGCTTATCTGTGAATGTGGATATTGTTGTTATACATATCTGTTGAGTATGTGGATAGAGTTTATATGCCTATCTGTTGAAAAAGGGAAAATGAAAGGTAACTTGGACTCATAAGTCGTATGACATAAATATGTGATTTATGTGAATGTATCAGTGTTGGCCATCTATCAATTGCTAATATTTTAGTCATTGTTCATGGTTGGTTTAGTGTATTTCTACTGGGCTGTGGCTCACCCTATATGGGAATATCATTTTCAGGTGCAGGTAGCATGCCACCTCCAAGGACATAGCTGGGAGGCTAGAGGCGGACATACTTTTGTCGCTTAACTTTTGATGTATTACATGTAACTTCAAGCCAAGGGCTTAACGTGTAAACGAGTTAGTACTCTTTTGTTGTAACCAAGTGTTAACTTGGAAAGCTGTAAGCCCGTAGGGCATTTTGTTTTGATGTTAACATGTAATACCTATGTAATGGAACTCTAATGAATAAAAGAATGTGAATAGTTTATATGTAAATGCATGCCTTATCTGATGGGTTTAATGTTGTTATTTTGAGGGCGTTACAACAGAGCTGAGGTGGTCCATGGATTTGCGTGCTAATTTACCTGCTTTCCTAGATTAATTTGTTAATTAATTAGGATTTTGTATTTATTCGGACCGTATATTATTTATTCGGACCCTCCGAGCAAGGGCACAACTGTAATAAGTGTGCGTGCGTGTGATGTATGTCTTCCAACCCCACGTCTTTCTCCCTTTTATTTACCAGCTTATGATGGTTAGATTAGGGCATGCTTCAATTAACATACAGCTTGATAGCATGTTTGCATTCATTCATCTGTTTTGCATGCACCGGGCTCGGCGCATCATACTAACTGCATTTGTATTTCAATTCCGAGTTGAATACTTGTTAGTTGTAGCATTTCACATGCCATCTTTAGAATAGCCGAGCCTATCTTAGTTGCATTTTGCATGTGTTGCATTAGGCTTTTCTATATAGTTAGGACCATGCATGGATTTCTAATTAGCTTCTGTTTTGGCTTGGAGTACTCGGTAAGTGGTTATGCTTTAGCATTCTTGCACGCGTGTGAGTGACTGCCATGATAGCATGTATAGCAACCCCGGTCTTTTCCCATTTGATTATTGTATCCGGACTTAGGTTCCGTAGATTCTGTCATTGTATAATGGTTGTTGTTGTTGTTCCTTATTTTTCTCTTTTGGAATTATAGGATGTGTTAGGCAGGTTTGTTCAGGTTGGTTGGGTTTAGAAACCAAGTGTTGCTGTCCAGGTTTTTGGTTCTTCGCTCGAGCGAGGAGTTGTTCGCTCGAGCGAGAGGTAGTGTTTGATTTGGACCTGTAGCTGTGCATTCTTGGCTCGAGCAAGCTTTTCTTCGCTCGAGCGAGTTAGTTCATCCTTCGCTCGAGCTATAGTTCCTTCGCTCGAGCGTGTGTCTGGGTTCTGACCTGAGGGTTTGAGTTCTTCGCTCGATCGAGCTTTCTTTCGCTCGAGCGAGCTTTTGGGTTGTTGGCTCGAGCAAGGCTTCCTTGGCTCGAGCGTAGTTTCTCTGTGTCTGGTCGCTCGAGCGACCAAGTCTTCGCTCGAGCGAGCCTGTCCAGTTTATATACACAGCAGCGGGATTTGATCAGTCTTTTTCATTTTCTTTTGATTCCAAACCCTAGGTCCGACTTCTCTCTCTCCCTACTCACCTTCTTTCTTAGATTTGATCCACTTAGGGTGTGTGTCTACCCTAGATTCTTCATTAAAAAGATAGAGTGAGGCAAGGGCTACCATTTAATCTGAGCATTTGGCGATTTGGAGCACTTTGGTATTTGGGCACTCATCTCTTTCTTCACCTTTTGGGTTGTTTTCTTTGAGGTAGGGATTTCCTACTCCATTTTATAGGTTTTGTTCTAAGTTTTGGTATTTTAACATGTTGGGGATACTTTGGTAAATTTTGGGAAAAACCCTAGTTGTATTATTGAATTAATTTGTATAAGTAATTCATGGAATTGGGAAAAGAGAGTTAAATTCATGGAATTCATTGATTAAATGGCGTATTGGGTAATTGGTATCATTTGTCTATTGAATTGTTGACATAGTTATTTTCAGTTTAGAAATAACTGTTTTGGGCTATCGGTGGAGGATAGTCGTGATTGTTGTAGACATTGCATGTGGATTAGGAATAACTGAAACTAATCACATTGGTTAAGTCATTAATTTTGACTATGGCATTGATACAGAAAATACGTGTATTGATTGAGCATTGCATTTGCATACATTGTTTTGTGTGTGGGAGGAGATTGGGGATGTACTCCACGGTTTAGGGGAAGATAGGGGATGGACCTCTAAACCGGATTTTGTTTGGGAGGAGATAGGGGATGGACTCCATTAGCATCACTTTTATGTGTGCTTATTTATATAGAAGTGTTTTATTGATACAGCACTAAAATGTGTATCAATCTGGAAGTATGAAGTGTTTGATTTGAGCTTGAGTCTCATTTGTTGTTAATATTGGAAGGATGTGAATATGATATATGTGATTTCACTGTTATAAGTTTGGCCAGGTTCTGAGCCATGTTGATAAAACTGGAAAGTAAAACGTATCTTTGGCAATAATGTCATGAGTCTGTAAAATGAAGTAATTGATTATTTTGGTTAACCATCTGTTGAATGCTATTGCTTTATTCATTGCTTATATGTGGTTTAGTATATTTCTACTGGGCTGTGGCTCACCCTTTATGGGAACATCATTTTCAGGTTCAGGTGATAAACTACCTCCAAGGACTTAGCCTGGGAGGGTTTGGCTTCTGGATTGGAGAGGACTACCTTTAGTTAATTGTCTTTAATTATTATTACATGTAAACATTCAAGCCTAGGGCTTCCCTTGTATTGAGTTAGAACTCATATTTTTGTATCCAAGTGTTGGCTTGGAAAGATGTAAGCCTGTAGGGCGTTTTATTCGACATTACATGTAATGCTTTATTTAGTATTACTCTGATGAATGAATTCATAAATTGTCTTCTTTAAATAATGCATGTCAATGTTATATAATGGGTTAATTTGAGGGCGTGACAGCATGCTTTACCATGAGGCTATTTGCTTATATGATATAACTGCCCGAATGCCTGTGGGTGAAGGTTGGGTTATTTGAATTGGAATAATGCATTGACTGTGAGTTTTAAGCCCACTTCAGAGTGGCAAATCATCATGTTTTCTAAACCCACCTGAGGGTGGCAAATCCACATTTTAGCCTACTTGCGAGTAGCAAACCGCTTTCAAAAACCAAACATGAAATGTTTTGTTCCAATTCAGGTGATCCAGTCTATACTTGTATGCTGTGCGTATCACATAGTAAATCTAGGCTAATAATCGGAATAAGAGCACATAACATTTTCAAAACTACATATCATAGTTAGTAGAGGTCGATCTTTGATCGGGCGAGCGGGGGTGCTCACGAAGTGACCTTCCCCAATCGTACCCAAGTTCCCGAGCCGAGGCAACTTTGGTGATGACGGACACGTGGCCTTAGGCAACAAGTCAGGGTTTCCTAAATTTCCCCAAAATGAATATTTAGGTGGCGACTCTGTATCTGGCAAAGCAGTCCATGTTTGGCACTTCTTTCTAAAAAATTTGTTTTCCAAAACGATTTGCTGGATTTGGACTCATTGATGAGTCATCGGTCTTGCATTGCACTCCGCGAGATTAGATACAGGACCGTGACACAAATTGAGTCCGAACTGTAGTGAGGCCCGAGGGCGCGTCTACACACGCCATTCCATTTATTAGCAATTTCCCTCCTCTTAGCAATTCCCCTCATCAATTTAATTCTTACACTATCAATCAACTTTGCAATAGGCAAATGGCGTTCCTCTTATATCCACGAATTGAAATATTTAGCTACATTCGACCATATCTCTCCAAAGCGTTGCCCTCGAAAATATGCATTACTCCAATGATCATATGGTATATCATCTAAAAACTTTTAACTCTTAACTCACCTTCAGTCTTTATCTCAACCAAACATTGATGAAATGTTTCTTTAGTTGGAGCATATGCACATTAGCCAAACAAAGTAATCAATTTTTCTTTCAATCCATGAAACATACCATGCAAATGATGCCTCAAGTTCATCTTCAAATGATATAAACAATAAGCATGGAAAGCCATTGGGAAAACCTTTGGCAAAACTTCAAGTAATTCAAGGTTACAATCTAACACAAATGTAATATTTTGTCCTGGTGAAACAATTGAACTCAAATGTTCCAAAACCCAACACCAGTTGTCTTGATGCTCTAAGCCAACAATTGTAAAACAAACAGGAAAGAACCCTGCATGTACAAAACAGAAAAAATGAGAATATTCTATTATTCTCAAAAAAAGGCAACACTTTAACATTCAAAATATCAAACACAGAAACGAATAACTATAAAAATAAAAAAATGTATATACAACAACAATATTATATAAAATTTAAAACATTCAATCATATTTCTAAACTGAAAACTTTCTCAATTTCATAACAGAGAAAAACAGATTTCTTGTGTCCTTTGATTTCCATCTTTTCCTATAACAGCAAGTAAATTTCCTCTAAATCTTCTCTTAAAAAATGTGCCATCAAGGAACAAGAGAGGTCTATAATAATCAAATCCACTAATGCAATTATGAAAAGCAACAAATAATCTCTTAAAAAGTTTAGAATCATTGTCACACTCAAACTCAATGTAACTCCCTAAATTGCAACTCTTTGCAACATCAACATACCATCTTAATTGGTCAAATGACATTAAGTAGTCTCCAAAAATATCACCCTTTGCTTTCTCTACCCCCAACCAAGCTTGAATATAACTAACTCTCAGCCCATAACCCAACTTAAAATCCCGAATAGCATGAACCGGACATGTCAATGGATTATCACGAACACCTTCAACAATCAAATCAACAACTAAATCTGAATTTATACAGGAATGATTCATTATATGTACTTCAGCACCATATGTGTGGGCATTATTAAGCTTCCTTATATAAAAGAATCCATTAGCATTCTCCACTCTACCATGAACATTCCACACACAACCTTTTGTCTCTCTAAACAACATTGTGCGGTAACATGAACTTTAACATTCTTAACAAATACAAACTCAAATCCACACTCAATAGAAAATTTCGACAATGCATTACGAAATTCAACAATTCCATCTTCAAATTTTTGTCTTATATGTATAATACTATCTGCCTAACTAGCAGACAATAGTACTTTTTCCTTATGCTGACAAAATGATGATAATATATCAACCTCCAACCTCAAATTTTTCACGGAGGATGTTGATGCTCTGTTTGACAAGTTCACAGAGTTACTGTTGTCGTTAGACAATGTAGCATCACAAACTTTAAGCTCCAACATCGACTCTCTTTGTCCATAATCCAATCTGTTGTTGAGATTACCACAGCCAACGGTTGAATTTTTTCCTCTCACAACAACATCAATACAATGCGAATCAAAATGCATAACTAATGCCAACAATAATTCTAACTCCTCATTGTTGTCCAACGTACAACTTGGATGTCCAAGCAATGAGTAAGATAGGCAAACGTTATCACATTGCAAACTATCCCATTTCAAACACAGCTTATCAACCAACAGATCATATGTAATATTTCGATCAATCTTAATTGCAAATGTGCAACCATTATACTTGCACAACAAAAAAATCAGGACACTCGTAGAACACTCGTAGAACCTTCAGTCATCTTTGACTCGACAAAAATAAAAAATAAAAAATAAATCACATCAATAAAAACTTGAACAATTCTCAGTTCACTAAAACTGCAAAAGCAAAACAAATACTTCATAACAATACCAAGAACTTTCTTAGTTTTAACAAATCTGGAAATGTATAAATCAAGCACAACTAATCACAAAATAAACTCGTAAATCAAAATTATTCAACATATTCTCATAAATCAATTCAATCAAAACTAAAAAAATATCTAAAAGTACATAATACACAAAATCGAAACCACACATACTTATAAGCCAAATTGAAAATCAAACATCCAGCAAATCAATTCTTCAATTTACAAATCGAAATCGCACCTAACTATAACGATTCCGGTTTTCCCCCTTCATGTATTATATTCTGAACTCGGGTTCCATGGTTGGTTGTTGAAGTGTTCATTTTGTTTCCGTCCTTAATTCTTTGTATTCGAGTTTTGGGATGTGTTGGGCAGGTTTGGAACAGGTTGGGTATGTTTTGAAACAAATGGTTGTTGTCCAGATTTTGGGGTCTTTGCTCGAGCGAGGTTTTTGTCGCTCGAGCGAGCTTTGTGTTTTAGTTCCTTCACTCGAGCCAGGGTTACTTCGCTCGAGCGAGCTTTGAGTGGTGTGTCTCTTCACTCGAGCGATAGGTCTTGTGCTCGAGCGTGCGTCTGCGTCTCTTTTGGACCTGAAGGTTGTCATTCTTGGCTCGAGCGAGCGAGGTCTATGTTTTGGGTTTCTTCGCTCAAGCGAACGGTTCTTTGCTCGAGCGTGCTTCTGGGTTGCAGACCTGAAACTTTGCATTGTTTGCTCGAGCGACGCTTATTGCACTCGAGCGAGGATCTTTTGTGTCTGGTCGCTCGAGCGAGCACTCCTACGCTCGAGTGAGCCTCGAGTTTATCAGTTCTCAGCAGCGGGTAAAGCATCACTTTTTCATCTCTATTTCTCTCCAAACCCTAGATTCGGCACACTCTCTCTCTAAAACACCTCTTCTCTCTTCAAGAGCACTTGATCTAGAGGGTTTCTACCCTACTCCCTTTGTAAAAAGTGTGGAGCTTTGCATGGGCTTCGTTTTGATCTAAAAATCATGGGATTTAGAGCATCTTGAGTTTCCTCCTTCATTTCCTTTGAGTCTCTCCATTTGAGGTAGGGATTTCTTGAGTTATATATATATATATATATATATATGTTTTACTAACTAAATGTTGATCTTAAAAGTGTTTGAGATTATTGTGTTGAGTTTGATTTTGCTCCAAATGTAAAGAGAGTTTTGAAAATAGGGGTTTAAATATCAACCATGTTGCTAATCCTAGAGGGTTTCCACTTTATTTAACTCAAGGAATATGATTTGGGTGGGTTTCACCATGAAATAGGTAATGTGGGGTTTTGATGAAAACCCTAGAGATTGGGGATTTTTGGAAAAATGTGGAAATGTTCTTGGAACCTTCCTTTCTTTTGATAAAAAGATGAGTGAGCCTTGACTTCACAATGTGCTTTGCAAATATGGAAAAATTTTGGCATATTGAAATGGGTGTTTTGCTTTAAAAACTATTGTTGAGTAAATGATAATATATAGTTGTGGAATGACAATTGTTGTACACCATGGATAATGATTGTAGCTATGTATTAATGGCTCATGGGGATCTTGTAAAAGAACTGTGAAGAGGGGAAATGGAAATTGTGAATGTTGACATTAGTGTGGAGACATTGAAAATGGAGAAATGTTATGAGATATTATGTATCGCATCATGTTCTCATTTGATTTATCATCATTGTTACACATATTGAAATGAATTGGAAAAAGGTGTACTTTGAAAAGGATTATGTTGTAATGAGAATTATGGAATTGTGAATGGGGCTAATACGTGGTAAGTCCGGATATGGGGTGTAGTTGAATTTGATAAGTTGGCCTGAGTGTCCAGGGTGAGAGACCCGAAAACCACGCGGATAGGTGTCAAGCCTTCCGGTTAATACTAGTAAAAATGACAGTTTGGTAGTACTCGTAGAGTCTACTTGCAGACACCAGCCTAGAGATTACCAGTGTCGTATTTACCACCCCTATTGATTAATGATTGGAAATTTTGGAAAAAATGTTGAGATTGCAAATGATTGTTGGAAAGATAGAAACTTTTAAATGTGCACGAAATGGACTTTCTCATAAGGATGCATGGCATGGCATTAACAATTGCATTTGTTTTAAAGAGTATGCATAACTGTATATACTTTGTAAGAATTCTCTACTGGGCTTTGTGCTCACCCCTATGGGATTTGGTGCAGGTAAAGATGTGGTGATTCCGCCGAACTGAGGGCGTGGATATTTTGAGAAGAGTACATAGCTCTTTTATTTTGTGTAATTCTTTTGAGCCTAGGGCTAATGTGTATGGGTTGCAAAAACCATTTTTGTGTAACCAGGCTTATGCCTTGGAAGATGTAAGCCCTTAAGGGCATTGTATTGTTTTGAGGATAGACGCTTTACATGCTATAGATTCATATTTTTGTACTGATGAATGCATACCCGCATGTAAAACCTTTGTAAAGACTCATTATTAATTATGTAAAGATGGGCAGATTATTGTTATTGTTGGTTAATGTTGATTATTTGTGGGTAGCTCATGTTGAATTATTTCAGGGCATTACACTAACAAACTCTACATATTTCAAATCAAAAAACCTCAAATACAAATCTGTCAAACACTGAAATCAATTTATGTATAATAGCGAATCAAACCGAGAAATTCTTTCGACATCCTTCGAGATCGTATCCTGATCTACTTTCCATAACTGATTTGTTTTTTGTTTTTAGTAAATAACATCAATGTTGTCATATATATATATATATACACATACATAAATACATGTTTGGGTTGAAGGGAAAAAATGTCTTTTTATCTATAAATAAGACTTATTGGTTAAAAAACTTGTAGACAGGACCTAAGCAACTATCAAATATGTAGATAGGACTTCTAGATAATTAATCCATGTTTAAAATTAGGAGAAATAATAAATTACTGATATTCTCTTAAAATAACTACAAATTGATGAAACAATTTATACACTTTAATAATTAAAATCATAATTATTTTTAGAGGGTACCATTGATTTGTAAATTCTCTTTAAATTAAAAATAACAATGTTAGCTATTATGAAAAATTATTTAAATAAAGGAACTCAATCCATAAATTCAAATTTAAATTTTGTTTGTCCAAAACTCCACAGGCTAAAATATTTTGTCCATAAAGATAAATTTCTACAAAATGACAAAAATATCCATATTGTAGCATCCTAGTATTAGACCATTTCATTCTTCTCTCCAGTACCTTTATTTGTCCTTGAATCAAATAAAATTTAAATAGATAAAAAAAAATAACAGCTAAAACAATTCAACAGATAGTTTCAACATATAAGAAAAAAAATAATAGATAAGAAAATATTTGAACAGATAGTCAAAAAGAATTAAAGGTAATTCTATTTACACATCGTCAATCCTCTCAGTACACACCATTTAACCATTAAATCTATATGACAATAATATCCTCAAGTAAAATGGTTGTTAAGAACAATATAGGTGAGTATATATTCATTTCAACAATTCACATATGAAAACACAAATGTCTTTATACAGATCATCACCTAGAACAAATCTCTTCTATTATTTTTCAAACTCCAAATATTATTGTTTTGGAAGATTTAGGTTTTTAAAATACTGAAATCAATTGATTTTAAAGATTTACATACTATGGATGACATTGATTTGGAACAAAACAGCAATAAAAATGTCAATTTACTTTTTTATTTATCTTGTTCTTATTGATTTGGAACAAAAGACCGTTGTTCATCTTTACAACAATGGCTTATTCGTTTCGTGCACATCCAGACTCAAACATTTACAAAATGCTCAATTATTTATATTTGAACAGAATCATTTTGTTCATATTATTAAAATTGAACAAGTATTAAATGTTCATACATAAAAAATTGAACATTTTGGTTTTCTTCGAATATAAATTTGTGAACATATTAAGTTTTTAAACACTATATTTATGAATAATACTAAAACTATTTTTTTGTTTAAATTTTTGCAAAATACCACACCAATTGCTTCGTCACCGTAAAATTTCAGCTTGTCATTTGGTTCTCGCCGTTTGCTCTCACATTGCTTTCATAGATCCAACACAAATTAGGGGGAGAGAGAGACTTGAATCTAAAATTAAAGTGAATTGTATTTTGGACCTTATTGTCTTTTCAACTTTGATGGTGCATACATTATCTTATGTTAGAGTATGTATTGTGTTGTGTGGGTTAGGCTAAAAGAGTAATATTATGGTGTGTGTTAAGTCAAAAATCAAAAGTGAAAAACCTAAGTGATTCATGATTACATCGAGATTAATTGTACCAATTCCTAAACGATTAAAACTAAGAATCTAAATCATCTAGCACGTAAGAAAGTGATTTAGATTGTCACTTCAAAATTAATAAATTGACACAAGCAATTTTTACGTGGAAAAACCACAATTGGAGCACCTCCAATTGTGATTAAAAAAATCACAGGCGAAACGCCACTGATCAATCCACTATGAAAGAAAGAAAGAATACAAATATACCGAAACAAATTACCCAAACGCAACAAATTTGTCTTCACCAATCTATATCTCTTTCACCACCACCTTCTTCTCAGAATTGATTAGCTTGATGTTGAATCCACAACATCCATTTCAAATCAATGACTACGCACAGCTTTGAACTCCTTCAAATACTCAACGCTTGAATCTTCGGATTCTACCGAATAAAAACACTCTTGAAGTCAAATAATCAAACAACTCTTTGATGTATGCTTGTCAAACCATGAGTATAAAACTCAATCAAACATCAAAGAACACTACCAAAATAACCCCAGAAGAAAACCCTAGAACCCTCAAAGAAGATCTAGAAACCGTAACCCTAAAAACGGACTGAAACAGATATTTATAGAAAACAGGGGCCGCGAAGGTCGCTCAAGCACAGGATCTCTCGCTTTAGCGACAACACTGATATGCATGTTTTTCCAAAAGTTCTTTCATTCGAGCCAAGCTTCCCTAGCTCGAGCGCACAAAACACCTTCCTAGTATTTTTGCAAACAATGAAACTACTGGGAGCAAGTCTTCTTCGCTCGAGCGAGCAAGACAAAATAACTAGGAACAAGTACAACTTGATACGATATGTTTATTCGCAGAATTGGCAAGACTAATGGACCTAACAATCTCCTCCTTTGTCAATTCCCGGACAAAACATTCTAACAAGGTTTCCTAGTAAACACGCGCACTAAAAAAAAACAACCAAACACACCCAACTAATCTAAACCAACAGACTTGACGAAATACCCTACAAAAAATATATAAACCAAACCACTGGAAATAGATATAGTAATTAAATAGAAGAAAAAAAAAGTAACATATCCAAACATAATAAATCCAAACTTAATTAGTCTAATCCAAAATCCCAAAAATTGATTAGTCCAAAGTCAATATCCAATAAGCAAGTCAATATCCAATAAGCATACCCAATATTCAATATCCCAAACAATATAAAGTATGAATCCAGACATAATAAATCTAAACTTAATTAGTCTAATCCAAAATCCCAAAAATTGATTAGCCCAAAGTCAATATCCAATAAGCATACCCAATATCCAATATCCCAAATAGTATAAAGTATGAACAGCTAATACCCCAATATATCCAAAAACATATACCCCAACCAAAAATATACTCCCTCTTTTTGGCCAGGAAAGAGAAAGGGAATAGAATATACAGGACAAACTGTCCAAAAACAACATAAAACTGTCCAAAAATAAAATATAACTTCTCTACGAGAACGATGGAGGCTGCGCCAGCTACATATGCAAAAGAGAGAGAATATGGGCAAGCACGATGGTCTGCTGAGCAAGGTGGCTATCAAAGACATCGAGGCGGGCATCCAACTGATTAAGACTGTGTGTGACGAATTGCTTGAATTGCTGCGTTTGGCCACGAAACAAGCAAGGACGCAACTTAGGTGCACCAGTATTGACCGCAGCAAACTCTGCCTCCTCAGCAAGGAGATCATCACCTACATTAGAAACCCCAACCCCGGACAACCCTCCCCTGACATGGGCTTGACTCTGGGAGACGGTAAGTTTGGTGAAAGGTTTAGTGGGGGATGGACACTCATTGTCAAATGTAGAGACACCAAGAGAAGAAAGAAAATGGTTTAGTAAACAACCGTAAGGGAGACCCAAGGATTTGTGACCCTCAAACATGCCTATCATTTTTTCCACAATCATGACAGAAAGGTTGAAGGGGAGGCGATGATCAATGCAATACAAAACATATGCCTGGTCTTGAGTAATGTTGGAGAAATGAGTGGTGACATAAATGTTGGCACAAACTAAGGCCTGGAAAGCATCAAATGTATCAGATTTTTCTCTTAAAAAATTAACTCATGAAAAATGAGTGTAATCATCAACAGTTAAAAAAATATATCTTTTACCTCCAATGCTTTTAGTGCGAGTGGGTCCCATAAGATCCATATGAACTAGTTCAAGAGGACGTTTGGTTGTGAAGTTGTTCACCTTTTTTGGGGGGCATGAGTTTGCTTCCCAAGTTGACATGGTCCACACACATGGTTCACATTCTTACCCATTTTGGGTACTCCTCTCACAAGCTCTTTGTTGGCTATCTTGGTTAAGTCCTTGAAATTCATGTGACCTAAGCTTTCATACTAATTGAAAAACCTAAGTGATTCGTGATTAGATCAAGATTAATTGTACCAATTCCCAAACGATTAAAACTAACAATCTAAATCATCTACCACGTACGAAAGTGATTTAGATTGTCGCTTCAAAATTAATAAATAGACACACGCGATTTTTACATGGAAAAATCACAATTGGAGCACCTCCAATTGTGATTTAAAAAACCACGGGCGAAATGTCACTAATCAATCCACTATGAAAGAAAGAAAAAATACAAATATATCGAAACAAATTACCCAAATGCAACCAATGTGTCTTCACCAATCTGTATCTCTTTCACCACCGCCTTCGACTCAGAATTGATTAGCTTGATGTTGAATCCACAACATCCATGTCGAATCAACAACTGTGCACAGCTTCGAACTCCTTCGAATACTTCACGCTTGAATCTCCGGATTCCACAGAAGAAGAACACTCTTAAAGTCAAAGAGTGTACTTCTCACCAAAGAAAAATACTCATGGGATCTCTAATGCTTTGCACCCTCTTTAAAATAGACTTTTTACCAAAATGGTTCATTACACCAAGACCTACCCAATTATTAACAAACATCAGTTTTACTTCTTAATTATGAAAATAGTATAAATACACCCATTGTAACATCCCGAAATAATTAACATTGAACCCAACTCGTAACAGTGATACAATTGATCAATAATCTTATATCTTCTATTCATTTTATCTATAATCATTACAAAATGTGACATATGCAATATATATTCACAAATTCTAGGTTTTAAATCTATAGCTTATGACATAGATACAAGAGTAGAAAGGAAATTAAAATCAAATAAGGAAATGCCCTATTGGTTACAACTTTCCAAGACAGTGCTTGATTACAACAAAATAAGTTCGGACTCAATACAAGTAAAGCCCGAGGCTTGAATGAAATATTTACATCAAGAAACAAAAAGGGAAGCCTTAAGCTTCGAGTCCTCCCAAGCTATGATCTTAGCAAAGGCATATCATTAGTACCTGAAATGTCACGACCCCATTCCACCCCTAGTAGAATGGTGCCGTGATGGCCAGTAATCCGAGATTACGAAAGGCCAACTTACAAAAATTCGCACAATCAGAGTATACATATGGGGCTTACATGTGCGGAAGCAAATTTAAATCTAAGTAGTCCATAAGAGCTGTGCATAGATCAAATGAAATGTCATACATCTTAACATGGTTTTACATCTTGGATACAAATGAATTAAGCTTAAACATTACATCTTGATCAAAAGGCTTCTCAAGCCAAAATATACAAAAGAAATGAACCAAAAGCTAAGAAGCATAATCTTCAAGATGCTAGCAAAACATGAATCCAAAACAAAGCTGCAAACAACATCTTAGGCGTCATAGCCTTCTTGCTCCTCACCTACATATATATAAAGGGGAGGGTGAGCTTGGATACTCAGTGAATGATATAAGTAATAAAGGTTTGAATGAATGATATCCGAGATCTTTATCAAAACAATACATATCATAGCTTATAACAAAACATGGGATGAATCGAGTTCATCAATCAAATTCTTTCAAAGCTTCTTAGATGTTTAATAACATCTACATAATACCAAGAGATGACGTTACGGACAAAGCAAGGGAATAACCGTCCCAGAATCGAAGCACACCCGTTCACAACCGTCGGTGGCCAACCCGGAATCGGTTAGATAACCCACCCGGAAAACCGTCGGTGGCAAAACAAGGGAATAATCGTCTCAAAATTGAAGCACACCCGTTCACGACTATCGGTGGCCAACCCGAAATTGATTAGACAAGCCCAAGAAAAAGAGATATCTCAAACAAAGGTGCTACATAGACATAACGTCTCCTAGCACGAAAGGACCTTCCAAGAATGTCATCAAAACAAACATAATACTTGATACAAAAACTAGTGGATAATCATTCATACTTGAACAAATACTTTTTCAAAATGAAACAAAGCAAAGCTTTTATCAAAACATTGTAACATAGCTTTATTAAAAATACCACTCACTTAGCTCTTCGGGTGTAGGGATTAAGGCAAGGATCCAAGACCTACAAATACATAATAAATCCCATTGAATGCACTTCAAGAAGACAAGAAGAGATGCTCGAAGATGGGCATGAAATGCACTCTCAAAACAAGCTTTACATGAGTGAAAATGATCCCGATATTTCTTTCCAAAACTAAGTCAAGACAAAGCAAAACATGTGCTGGGAGTTAAAACACTGTTTTTCTTCTAGGGAAAACATGCTGGGTACCAACCAGGTCTCGGAATGGATGCACAGAGATGATCTAGGCCAAAATGGCCTAGCTGGGTGAACTCAGGAAGTCTTGGCTGAGGTCCCACACCACTTGGCTGAGGTGTGGTCTCCTAGGCCTAGGTGTGCAGCTGCCTACCGAGATGTTACAAGGTGCCGGCAAGGGTGTACCATGGTCGGCCTAGGTGTGTGGTGGTCGGCCTAGGTGTACATGCAAGATAGACTAAGGTGCAAGTGATCATGCAAGGTAGGCCAAGGTGAGATACGATGCTTGGCCTAGGTGCGAGATCTACGCAAGAGTAGGTCTCAATGACTACACTTAGGCAAATGAAGTCTGGAAATCTGGGTTTCCTCTTAAAGGACATGAAGAACATGAAGATAAAGAACATGAATGCTAAAATCATAACTCCTTATTCAAAATATGAGATTTCATGATATGAGTTCAAAAACATGGACCTGGGTACCCATTCTTGAAGATTTCATGAAAACAAACACAAAAACATAGGACTTGTTACAAACTTTCGGATCAAAATAAGGCTTTTCTTGAAGAACACAAAAACATCATTTTCTATTTCTGAAACCAAACTTTAAATCAATGCTTGGCTCATGAATCATGCTAGATCATGCAATGTGATTAGATCAACATAAAGAACAACAAGAGTGAATCAAGAATCTAACCTCAAAACACGAATCTAACGGTTCAAGGTGTGAAGATCAAGCTTGGAAATCTAGTTCTCTCTCTAAGAACTTCTTCCTCTTCTTCCTCTTCTTCCTGGAGCTTCTCTCTCTACAAGGCTAGGATATGGAAAGTGATATGGGTTTCTCAACTACAATCTGACTTAACCCTCTACTGGGACACGTGGCATCGCCGGATTGGATCTCCTCAAAAAGGTGCCAAAATGAAAAGACAAGAGTATAACAAAGTGTGTATAACAAGTAAGGTGGCATGGGCACTCTGACAAGGAAATGATCTCAGATTAGGACATAGGCTTCAGACAAGAAGGTTTCAATGATCTCAGCTAGGAAAGATAACACTTGACTTAGGTGTGTCACACCTTGGCCTAGATGTGCCACACCTCTGCCTAGGTCATACCAGTCCCGGAATAAAAGGTTGCTAGGTTCAAGGATCAAGGATCTAGGACACCTAGATAATTAACATCTCGGCCTAGATGATGCATGTAGACACCCCATTTTTTACTGTCCTTGAGACTTGGGTGCTACTGATGGTTTACTTGGTGGTGAAAGATGTGCAATGCAAACGTTCAATTTCTTCGGCAATGAGAGAGTCAAATCCCAACCTCACACCCAATTTTTGGATCAAAAATATTTTGAATGGTTTTTAGACCTTAAAACCCTTTCTTTCAAAATACTTTTTTGAAAAGTTCCTACGATGTTCCAACGCTCGCATTTTGTTAAATGTTGCGCTTTTTGGTAAACCGCGCAAGGACAATATAGCGATCCCGGGTTTACCCTTGTTGTACAGTGATCCGAACATGTGTCCGTGGATGATAGTAGTTGATTATTACCTGGTGTACATCCTTTCTTACTTTGTATTTGAGTTATAGGATGTGTTGGGCAGATTTGTTACAGGTTGGTTGAGATTAGAAACCAAAACTAGTTGCCCAGATTCTGACCTGTCCGCTCGAGCGGGGGTTTTGGCGCTCGAGCGGGAGTTTCACCCATCCAGTATTTCCTGTGCAGTGTTCGACACTCGAGCGTGGGATTGGCCGCTCGAGCGAGATTGTGTGAGTGCCGGTCGAGCGAGGAGTTGGAAGCTCGAGCGGGAGACCTGTCTGCAAAAGTTCTGGGAGTGTGTATCCGCCACTCGAGCGGGATTGTTGACGCTCGAGCGGGATTCTGTGAGTGACGCTCGAGCGGGGAGTTTGGCGCTCGAGCGGGGAGACTTTTATATAAAGCCGAGATCCGACCTTTTTGTTCACTTTTCAACATCCTTTCTCTCTCTTACTTTTCCAAAAAGCTATTTTGAGAGTTCCTCACACTAGAACCCTAACTTCTCTCTTAGGATTGATCTAGTAGGAGTTGTTTTCTCACCTTGGGCCTTTACAAAAGTTGTGTTGATCGTCGAGGGCTATCTTTTAATCTGAAAATTTTGGGATTTGGAGCATTTCCGTTTCTTCATCTCCTTCGTTGGGTCCCATTATTTGAGGTAGGGATAACCTACTCCATCTTATGAACTTTGTCTTTGAATTTTAGCATTTTGATATGTTGGGGGTTGTTGGGTAATTTTGAGAAAGTTTAGGCCTTTGTGCAGTTTTACAAAAGTTGGGGTTTTAATCATATAAAACCTAAATGCATGTTTGGCATGGAAAAGTGAAATTAATGTTAAAACATTAATGAAAATGGAACCTAAGAGTTGTGATGTTAATTATGGAATATGCCCTAATTACATTGGTTAATTAATTTGTATAATTAATTGTTGGAAATGAGGAATTGTATTGAGAATGTCGAAATGTTGATATATTATCCATTTTGTGCATTTATTTCCTGCTTAGAAATAATTGCTTTGGGCTACCGGTGGAGGGTAGTGTTGATTGTTGTAGACAATGCATGATGATTAGGTAAACTAAAACTAATCAATTGGATGTGTCATAGAGTATGACGGTTGATAGAATACATTAACTTTATGTATCTGTGGATTGTGCATGTGACCAATGTGTTTATATGCATTATGTGTAGACGATTGATAGAATACATTAATTTTATGTATTGATTGATTTCATATGTGATTCTGTGTTTATATGCATTACTTGTGTATGGGAGGAGATGGGGGATGTACTCCACGGTTTAGGGGAAGATGGGGGATGTACCTCTGAACCGGTTAATGGTTTAGGGGAAGATGGGGGATGTACCTCTAAACCGGTTAATGGTTACGGGAAGATGGGGGATGGACCCAGGGATGCAGCTCATATGCTCACCCATTGTAGTATTGGAATGTTGATACAGCTCATATGTTTATCTATTGAAGTGTTGATACAGCTCATATGCTTATCTATTGGAATGTTGATACAGCTCATATGCTTATCTATTGAAGTGCTGATACAGCTCATATGCTTATCTATTGGAATGTCGATACAGCTCATATGCTTATCTGTTGTAGTAATGATATAGCTCATATGCTTATCTACTGAAAAGTTTGTTTGATTTGATATGGCACTAAAATGTATATCATCATTGTTTGCGAAGTATGGAAGTTGTTTATGTGTTATTGATACAACACCAAAATGTGTATCCACCTTGGATTTCGAAAGTGTTCTAATGATGGGTTATAATCTCATCAAATGTTTTGGCCAGAGTACTGAGCCTTGTTTTCAAACTCAAAGTTGAATAAGAAATGAAAAGTGAATTGTAACATAGACTTGGCTGTCATGGAATTTTTATAAGATGTAAATGGAAGCGTAAGTATTGACTATCTATCAGTTGCTAATCTTTTAGGCATTGTTCATAGTCGGTTTAGTATATTTCTACTGGGTTGTGGCTCACCCTATATGGGAACATCATTTTCAGGTACAGGTAGCACGCCACCTCTGAGGACTTAGCTTGGAAGGCTAGAGGCAGACATACTTTTGTTGCCTTATTCTTTCTTGATTGTATTACATATAGATTTGAGCCTAGAACTTAATGTGTATTTAAGCTAGCTCCCTCTTTTGTAACCAAGTGTTAATTAGAAAGCTGTAAGCCCGTAAGGCATTTGCTTCTGTTGTAACCATGTAATACTTTTGTAATGAAATACTCTGATGAATAGATGAATGTGGACTTATATGTATCAATGCATGCCCCTATAAGGATGGGTTTAATGTTGTTATTTTGAGGGCGTTACAGACAAAGTGGAAATAAATGAAAGAGAGATGAAATATTTGAAAAATATTTCAAAACACCTTGTTTAGGGGTTTGAAGTTGAAGAAAAGAGGAGAGGAGGGAAGAAACCAAGTTGGGAGAGGAGTTGGGCATGGATCGTTAAGAGAGAGCCAGGCAGCCCTCGGTAAATTAGGCCTATCCATTTGCACACTTGAATTTCAGCTATGAGGCCACCACCGTTGGAAAGAAGACTTCTGGGGCTTCATTTTTCACTCAAGAATCTCCCAAAGCCATGTCCGGATGAGGGAGATATGGCTGGTTGAAGTAGGGCATCAATCTGGTTGGACCAAAACGGAGCAGTCTTCACTAAAAGAGGGATATCTCTTAGCACATTTGGAATTTTCATATGAGACTGCCACCATTGGAAAGCTTACTTCTGGGGCTTCAATTTTCACACAAGAATGACCTAAAAAGGCATCCAGATGAAGGAGTTATGCTTGCTTCAAGTCAGGGACCAGGACTAATTTTTGTTGCCGGCCCCTATGGGAGTGTGTCGGCCACTTATGGAGCATGCCGGCCACATGTCGTCCAAAAATGGTTCTTGTCGGCCACTAAAGGTGGCCGGTTGGCCAGTTGAAGTGGCCAGTCGGCTAGAAATTTCCAAAAAGCCCCGAATCTGCAGATATTTCTTCTCCAGCTGTTGCACACTGCTTCAGATATCTCCAAATCCAATATTTCGACCAAATGCTCATGTATTGCTATATATTGAGCCATGTCTCATAGATTGAAAGGTTAAGAAATTTTGGGAGCCTCTCTCTCTAAAAAAGTCCTCTCTCTTTACAAATTTCAGAGCTAAATTTCAGCCTTTCTCTCTAGTTTGCTCTCTCTCTTGCCCTTGTGTGCATACAAGAGATACACTTGGAGATACACCTCTCCTTGGCCTAGGCATCCTTGATCAAACTTGATCACCATTGGGCTGAGATCCCTTGGAGCCTATTTTGAGCTCTCAAAGTTGGCTTAAGCTTAGAATTTTGGCCATTTTGCTGTTGTGCTTCAAGGGTAGGCACTTCTCCCTTTTAAGCTTGTTTTTGCACACTTGCTTTATTCCCCTTTTTCCATTGTTTTGTACTATTTTGGGGCTGGTTTTGAACCATAAAAAACTCTGATTTTGATATTCTAAAATGGTGGTTTAAGCCTTGTTTGGCTAGGGGGTTGTCTCTCCCTTTTTCTCCTTGGCTTGTAAAGTCTTTTGAGCTATCTTTTAAAGCTTTTGAAACCATCTCATTTTGGCCCTTTAACCACTAAATTCCAGAGGAATTTCAGTGGTGAAAAGGTGGCTTTTAGGTCCCAAATAGGAGTGGGTGGTCCCCTCTCCTCTTGTCTTGCTTGCATGTCTTGTTGGCCTCATACTTGAGCATGTTTTTCTAGCATGTGTTGGCTTGATCTCAGCCTATTTTTGGTCTTATTTCAGTATGTTGTAGCTCTATTTTGGCTTGGTTGAGTCACCTCATGCATGCTTCATACACTTGTAGTGTAATCCTACTCACTAGCCTAACATGCTTCATGTCTTAGCCTATAATACTAGCTTGTTTTGGCTCTATTTCAGCATGCTTTTGGCCATGTTTTAGCATGCTTAAACTCTGTTCCAAGTGGTCTTGGTCATGTATGGCTTGCCTTGTAGAGCTATAGTGTAATTGGCTTTGCTAGTCTTGTGTTTAAAGCCCCTAACATGCCTTATTTGTGATGTTTGCATGATATGGCATCACTTGGCATGTAATTTCAAAGCATATGGCATTGCCACACTCTCACATTTTCCACTCCTTCAATGTGTTTGAGAGTTGTGTCTTCATGCCTTGTTTACGAGCCATCAAATGTGCATATTTTCCTTGTGTTATATGCCTTGATCTTAGTATATTTCAGTCATTGTTTTGGCATATTTAACCTCTGTCGGGGGTTGGTTTGGTCATTTAGGCTTAGTATTGTATGCCTATAATGCTATGCTCTTTGCTAGTTTCAATGCCTTTGACTTCAAGCATGTTTTGCATGCATCATTTGCATGATTTTAAGTCATTTAGTATGTCATTTCAGTGCTGAAAATTATGCCATTGCACTCCATGCTTCACTCCTTCATTCGCTTTGAAAGAGGTCTTAAGCCCCTTCTTGGCTTGAGCATGGAATTGAGGCTCTCATGCCTAATGGTTTTAGCCATCTCTTGAGGGTTTCTACTAACCAAAAGCATAAGGTTTCTTTCATGCTCAAGGTGCTTGTGGTTGAGGCCATCTTTCCAATTAGAGGACTCTCACATTGGACATTAACCGGTTAAAGAATGACTCAGTAATTTAAAATGTGTAAACAAAATGAATCAAAGTAAAACATGCCAAGATAACATGTTTGTGTTGCATTGCATATGTTTGGATCGGACGTTAATCCAAACACAAGAAATGAGACGTTTCATACTTAAAGTGATGAAACGTGCCTCATTTCTTAGTCACTGACACCCTTGATCGTGCATGATAGGGTGGAAGTTTCATCTAGTCTATTTGTGCATTTATTGACTTGTACACACTTGGCTTATCGGTCATCATGCATTGCGATGCTTGGTTGGTGGCTCGAGAGCTAAGTACCATACTCCTTTGAGCTTGAGAAATGATAAGGAGGGTGGTTGTACACACATACCCTGTAAATGATTTGCTTTGCCTCTGTTGTACTTTGTTTGCAGCAAAATTGGAGTGTACAGGAGCAAGTGGCCGACCGGCCAGTGGAAGTGGCCTACCGACTACTTTAAGTAGCCTACAGCCTCCTTAAGTGGCCGACAACTCTCAGCCTCAGAGGTGGTCCAAAGTTGTTCTGGTTCTGGAGCAGAAACAACCTGGAGTTTGGTTCAGTGTTCAGGAATCAAGACGAATGCAAACAGAGGCAACCGATGGCAAGGCGACGGATTTTGGGAGGAAGCAACCAAGCATGCATGCATTCCTCGCCCCGAGGCTCCTTTCAACTGCTTTGCTTAGATGGTTAATTCGTTGGTTCTGTACTTAATTAGTTAACGTGCTTAGCTGATCGATTTGTGTTGTAATAACTAATTAGTTAACCTAATTAGTTAACTAGAATAGTTAATTTGTTTTGTTTTGTAATAGTTAGCTTAATTAGCATAGCTAGTTAGCTCTCTTTCATTCAGACCCCCCGTCGAGAGGGCGCAATGTTGTAATAAGCGTGCGTGTGTGTGTGCATGTCTTCCAACCCCATATCTTTCTCCCTTTTACTTATCAGCTTTTGATGGTTAGTTTAGGGCATATTTCAATTAGCATACCTTATGCTTGCATGCGTGCATTCATTCATTTGTCTTGCATACATCGAGGCTCAGTGCATCATTCAAACTGCATTGTATTTCAATACCTATTTGAATACATGTATCAATTTGTTGTATTCATATGCCATCTTAGATAGCCGAGCCTATTTAGTTGCATTTTTTGCATGCGTTGCATTAGGCATCTTAACATAGCTAGGATCATGCATGATTTCTAACTAGCTTTTTGTTTTGGCTCGGAGTACACTGTAAGTGTTTATGCTTTAGCATCCTTGCATATGTGTAAGTGATTGCTATGTTCAGCATGCTTGCCATGAGGCTATTTGCTTATATGCTAAACTGCATGAATGCCTGTGGATGAAGGCTTCATTACTTGAATTGGGACAATTCATCAAAATGTGAGTTTTAAGCCCACTTGGAGTGGCAAATCATCATGTTTTAAGCCCACTTGAGGGTGGCAAATCCGCATTTTAGCCTACTTGCGAGTAACACTTTCAAACCATTTTCGAAAAAAATAAACATGAGATGTTTTGTTCCAAATTGAGTGATTTGGTCTATACTTGTACGCTGTGCGTATCACATAGTAAAGTTAGCTAATAAATCGGAATAAGAACACATGTGTTTTCAAAAACAATATATCATGTTAGTAGAGACCGATCCTTTGATCGGGCGAGCGGGGGGTGCTCATTTCATGACCTTCCCCCCCTCGTACCCAAGTTCCCAAGCCGAGGCAACTTTGGTGATGACGAACACGTGGCTTTTGGCACGAGTCAGGGTTTCCTAAATTTCCCAAAACAAAATATTTAGGTGGCGACTCTGAAATCTGGCAAAGCAGTCCATGTTTAGCACTTTTTGATTAAAATCGATTTTCCAAAACGATTTGTCGGATTTGGACTCTTTCGTGATTTATCAGCCTTACATTGCACTTTGTGAGATTAGATTCAGAAACGTGACAGGAGGCCGAACTGTAGTAGCTAGAACCCAATTTGCACCCTCTCTAAAAGGGGCCGCGTGAGGAGAGTTCGGGGCGGTCTACAATGCACACCTCAACCTAGGTGATGCACATCTCGGCCAATATGCCTAGGTGACAGTGGAGGTCAACCAAGGTGGTTCCGGGATGGTCCTAGGTGTTGGCGTTCAACGGTTTAGGTGTGAGAGGTTTAAAGGTGTCACCTAGGCTTAAGACAGCAAGGATAGATGCCCTAGGCTTGAGACAGCAAGGATAGATGACCTAGACTTAGCACACCAAGAAAGGAACAAAGCATGCATATAACACTTCGGCAAAACACATAAGCACAAAACAAGACCGGGACCTTAACTTAGGCAAACCAAGTCAAAGTCTACAAATGCAAGCTTAATAAGACAAAATCATGCAAATGCACATGAACGTGACTAAGACAAAAATGAGGGTTATTACATGAAAGTTGTTTTTCACATAGGGTGAGCCAAAGCCCAATAGAAATACTCTAACACATTATATAAATCTTAGCAAAATTATAAGGTGAATGCACATGCATGCCATCTTCAAACATTTCCCGTTTTGCTTCTCCAAACCATGTAATGTCAAATTATAAATCAATTCAAGAAAACAATCCTTTTATACAAAAAATAGGGCAGTGGATACAAAACACTGAAAATCTCTAGGTATGTGTCTGCTAGTAGGCTATAAAAGCACTACCAAAATCATTTTACCGGTAATAATCGGAAAGATTGGCACCTGACTGCTTGGGTTTCTAGACTTTCACCAAGGACATACAAGCCAACATAATAACCACAACCACACCCTCTAACCAGATTCACCAAGGTATTCACCTATTTTTCTCAAAACCAATACATTTATAATGTTTAATATGAAGTGATGTTCAATGCACAATGTATGAGAAATTAATTTCAATTCAACCTAATTGTCGTGTAATGTCTACAACAATCAAGACTATCCTTCACTGACAGCCCAAAACAGATATTTTTATTCCATAGATAAATTCAATTCAAAATATACAATTTCATCAATTACAATGGGAGTGATAATAAATATCCAACTCCACCATCATCATCATCATCATAAACCTTGTTCCAATTTCACAATATCCAACAACATTTTCCATTTTCTTTCACAAACCCCAAATATCCAAAATTACGGCAAAAGCCCATTTTCTCACAAAATCAATTTTAAGAAAAGATTTCTATCATCTCAACTCAAATCATCCATAACCATTTTCCCCTGACCATTTTCAAGAATCTATTTGGAAAACCCCTCTTTTGATTTCAAACCAAACCCTAGGTTTTACCAAAAATTCCCAAATAACTAACCCCTTTTCAAAGAGCAAATAATTAAGCTACAAATCATAGAAGGAGTCAAAGGAATCCCTACCTCAAAGAAGTAGACACGAAGGAAAGACGGGTAGAACTTGACAGTGTCAAAAACACTAGATGCTCCGATCAAAACAAAGTTCTCGACGTGCTCAACATTTTTCTCCAAAGGACTAGGGTGAGGAAACTCATAAATTGAGAGTATTTGGGCCTAAAAATCAAGAACTAGAGAGACAGAGAGTAGATCTAGGGTTTTGGAATGTTTAGAGAGAGAAAGAGATGAAAAAGTGATTCCAAAAATACTCCTCATGGACTAATATACGCGTAGACAGCTCAAGCGTAGGAATGGTCGCTCAAGCGACAGATACAATAAGTGATACCGCTCGAGCACACAATGAACCCCTTCCAGTAGTTCACACCTATAAAAGTTCACTTAAGCGCAAGAAAGGCAGCTCGAGTGAAAATTTTAAACTCCCAGTGGTTTTACAGACTATAAAAGACCGCTTAAACGCAGGATAGGTCGCTTGAGCGAACAAGTAAAATTCTGGGCAACAACACTTTGAAAAACTAACCTCCTAACCTTTTTCAAGCACAACCAAAGCTCCTAATACCAAAACTCAACGAACAATAAAAATGGAAATGAGCTGAACAACAGTCAAACACACGAGTTCTTGGATCCAAAAGCAATAAATGGGTCGGGTCTAAACTAGAATCATTATAATCTCCCCCCATTAAGGAATTACGTACTTGAAATTTAAAATCAACTACCCTTTAAAGAAAAGAAACAATACCCATATCATTTAGGTTTGTAACAAGGATACACCGAATTTCTCAACACCAACTATCACCGTTCAATTTCTCCAAAACATATACAATGTTCATATATTACAACATTTACAAAAATTTTAACATTAGTTTCAAATATCAACAAATAAATTTGGATACTTCTCACAGACTTCTGCCTCACGTTCCCAAGTCGCCTCCTCAATCCCGTGGTGTCGCCACAACACCTTAACCAATGGAATAGTCTTGCCTCATAAGACTTGGTCCCGAGAATCTAAAAAACATACTAGTCTCTTCTGATACGAGGCATCCTCATCTACCTCTAACTCGGTCCAATCCAACAAGTGTGAAGGATCAGGTTCATACTTCTGAAACATACAGATATGGAACATGTCATGAACCCCAAACAGTTGAGGTGGCAAAGCCAAACGATAAGCTACCTCCCCAATCTGCTCCAGAATCTTAAAAGGCCCAATAAATCTATGAGACAACTTTTTGCTCTTCCCAAACCTCATCAAGCCTCGCCTCGGTGATATCTTCAAAAATACATGGTCTCCTATCTCAAAAGACAACGATCTCTTCCTACGGTCGGAATAGCTCTTCTGGCGACTTTGAGCCAAAGCTAACCTCTTACAAATTAGTGCGACTTTCTCAGTAGTTTCACAGACTAGTTCAGGACCTAACATAGGTGTGTCACCCACCTCAACCCAATACACTAGAGATCTACAAGGTAGACCATACAAGGCCTCAAACGATGCTATACTAATATTCTCCTGAACACTGTTATTATAGGCAAACTCCACTAAAGGTAAATGCCTTTTTCCACGACCCCTTAAAGTCAAGAACGTAACCCCAAAGCATATTCTTTAAAATTTGAACGATTCACTCAGACTGCCCATCAGTCGGAGGATGATAGACGGTGCTAAATGTCAATCTAGTTCCCAAGGCATTCTATAGGCTCTACCATAATTGAGTCGTAAAAAGAGGATCACTATCTGAAACGATAGTCATAGGGACCCCATGAAGTTGAACTATGTCCCTAACATAAAGGTCGGCAAGGTAATCTACCAAGTCACTTGTGCACATAGGTACAAAGTGTGCTGACTTAGTTAACAGGTCAACTATTACCCACACGGCATCATTACCCCGTTGAGTCCTCAGGAGACCCACAACGAAATCCATCGTGACATGCTCCCATTTCCACTCGGCTATAAGCAAGGGTTGTAACAAACTCGTTGGTCGCTGATGCTTGGCCTTCACTTGTTGACAAATAAGGCACCTCGAGACAAGCAAGGCTACGTCTCTCTTCATCCCTCTCCACCAAAACTGGCGGCTAAGATCATGGTACATCTTCGTGCCTCTCTGGTGTATCGCAAGGCATGAATGGTGAAACTCTCGGAGTGCCTCCTCTCTATAAGATTTTAACATGAAAATATGGTCCAAATACCCCACACTCGAGTCAGAATACACGTTCAATCCCTTTTCTAACTTTTCTGATCACCTATATCTCATGATCACCCCTATGTGCTTTTAAAACTTGGCTCACTAATGTAGGTTGTGCAACTACAGTGAACAAAATAGCTGACTTAACAGACTCACCAAGATATAAGTCAAACTCGCCAATAACACTCAACATCTCCCATTCTTAGATGGCAATACTAGCTATACTACTTACAGATTTCCTACTAAAGGCGTCAATCACCACATTGGCCTTCCCTAAATGATAGTGCAACTCAAAATCATAATCCTCCATAAACTCCATCCACCTCCACTGTCTCAAATTCAAATCTTTCTGTGAAAGTAGATACTTCAAACTCTTATGATCGAAAAACACCTTGAATTTCTCACCATATAAATAATGCCTCCAAATTTTTAAGACAAAGATAACCACTGCTAGCTCTAAATTGTGAGTAGGATAGTTTCTCTCATGAGTTTTCAACTGCCGTGAACTATAGGCTACCACTTTCCCTTCTTGCATCAACATATAACCCAAACCTTCCCGTGACGCATCATAACAAACTAAATAGCCTAAACCTCTCTCCGGAATAATCAACACTGGAACAGTGGTGAGTCTAACCTTAAGCTCTTGGAACGACTTTTCACAAGTCTCACTCCATACAAACTTCACCCCCTTCCTCATCAATCTAGTCAATGGTGAGGCTAATTTAGAGAAATCTTTCACAAAACATTGGTAACACCTGACTAAGCCCAAGAAACTCCAAATCTCAAAGGCATTCTTAGGTTGTTCCCAATTTTGCACTGCCTTTATCTTAGAAGAGTCTACTGTTACCCCTTCCCTAGATACCACATGGACTAAGAATTTAACTTCTTTTAACCAGAACTCGTACTTAGCATACAGACAATGGACTTTAAGTAACCCGAGTACAGCTCGCAAGTGTTCTTTGTGTTCCTCCTCGGAGGGTGAGTAGATCAAGACGACGTGAACAAAGACAACCACAAGATGGTCTAAACTCACGAAAAATTTGATTCATCAAATCCATATATGAAGTCAGTGCATTGGTTAGCCCAAAAGTCATCACTAAGAACTCACAATGGCCATATCGCGTGTGAAATGCCATTTTCTGGATATCTTTTTCCTTTACCCTTAACTGATGATAATCCAATCTTAAGTCAAACTTAGAAAAGCAACAAGACCTTTCAACTAGTCAAACAGATCATCTATACAAGGTAATGGGTACTTGTTCTTAACAGTTACCCGGTTTAGCTTCCGGTAATCTATACACAATCGCAAAGTGCCATCTTTCTTCTTAGTAAAGAGAGTCGGTGCTCTCCAAGGCGATGTACTAGGGCGAATGAATCCCTTATCTAATAGTTCCTGGAGTCGAATCTTTGACTCATGCAACTCAGTGAGTACAAATCTATATGGTACTATAGACATCGGTGTCGTGCCAGGCACTAAGTCAATGGAGAACTCGATCTCTTGTTGGGGTGGCAAACTAGTAAGATCCTCGGGAAAAACATCTAGGTAATTACAAACTACTCTCGGCAATTTAACTCAGACCATATCACTCTCACTACCTAAGAGAGTTGCAAAAAAAAAACTAAGTTTGCCCCTACCAGAAGGGTTATAAACTGATGATAAAACACTATCACCTCTGTCCCTCAAAAAATGAAAACAATCACCACTCGAGGTGCACACCGTAACTCTCTGACGATAACAATCTATAACAACATGATACGAGGATAACCAATCCATACTCAAAATGACACCAAAGCTCGACATGTCTAACAACACAAATGCAAATAGAAGTTGGTGCCCGACAATCTCTATCTCACAAACACAACATCCCTGGTCCAAGTCGACCTTACCCCCAACTGGTAACTCTACCTTGAGCGGAGACGCTAACTGAGCCACCTCTAACCCCAAAACAGATGTGAATGCAGATGAAATGAAGGAATGAGATGCACCAATATCAATCAACACATTACCAATCGAATTGAACAACAAGAAGTTATCTCTCAAAACAGAGGGTACTTATGAGAACCTGAATATAAAAATTATGTAAATAATTAAATAATAATAATATTACAATCTCAAATATTTTGGTGGTGAATCCTAAAGTGCAAATTAAATATTTGGAGGGCCTTTTAATTAATTTTTAAATCTAAAATAAATTTATGGTGGAAATCTCTAATTTAGAGGCAAGATTTACTATTAAAATAAATAATAATAATGTTAGATGATAATAGTAAGTGGATTGGTGGTTATGTATTTAAGGATAACAAAAACCCTAACTCTTGTTATAATAGTTTTCCCCAACACTAGCAGCCCTAGCTGTCGTGGGTTATGAAGGAAAGTGAGGGGTGATTCAATCATCAAGATTATTGTTGTAACCAAGAAGGAGAGCTCTGTGTGTGTTGTGCCTTGTAGCCTCTTACGTTTTCTTCTCTTCTTTCTTTGTTCTTTATCCTTATTCTATTGTTTTTTAATTCATTGATGGAGGGGTTGTAGGTTTATGTATTGTGTATATATATATATATAATATTAAGAAATCTAAGGAGTTAAATTCATGTATAAAGAATGGTGTAATTCTTAATCCAAAAAATTCTGCACAGAATCACAAACTTTAAAAATCAAGAAACCATATCAAATGAATGAATTTTGAACTAAAATTTTTACAGTAGATTAATTACATATTGAATTGTATATCTGAATTTTCTCATAATTTTTGGGAGTCAAAATCCATATAAACTGATGCGTTCAAATCTGTCCAGAAAATGGGTTTTAAACAGTAAGTTCGGGAGTGTTGTTCTCTTTGGGTATAAATCTGAAAATTATTAAATCAGCGTCATTAGAACTGGTTACGAGTCTAGTTTCGTACGTTTTTGGCCTTGCGTTGATTGCTCATGTATACTAAGAGAACTGTCAATTTCTTTAAAGTGCTGCAAAAAACAATCTATTTGGGCATAATTAATTGTAAATAATTATTTTGATAAGCAAATCAAGTGAAACCAATTGAGTTTGAAACTTAGGATATATTATTGATATCTGGAGGGTTTTAGAATTTTTCGAACAACGTGGAGTGGGTTTTTAATTTTCAAAGTTAGCGAATAGATTTGGAAAACTCTGTTTTATCTTAAAGTCACTTTTAGTTAAGTTTCGATCGGAACCCATGTCTTGGGTGATTTTAGACCTTGAAGAACATGAACTTAGATAATATTTAAGAGTAATGGTGAGTTGGGTTGAGCCGTGTTAGTGCACTTTAAGTTTGAGGTTACTTAGTTCCTATTCTTTAGTATTTTTAAATTAGTAGTGATGTGTAGTTTTCATACTTGGTTGAGGGCACTAGTTAGACTTTCATACTCTATTCAAGAATTATATTATTTCGTTTTCAGGTGAGTAGTTTCATGCTACATATTTTTATAAATGTACCCCTACCCTGAACTGTTGGAAAATTTAATTGTTGTTTCAGGACTAAATTATTTTGATAAATTATTATATTATCAATGGAATCAAATTATTTCTTAAACATGTGTGAACTTGGCATACTGCAAACTATTTATTTTGGTCTCATGTTTATAATGATGAACTACCATGTTTTGCGAAATTGATGTGTATTGATTATTGGGACCATGTGTGTATTTAGTCCAAGGAAATTATTCCACTGTGTGTGGTGACTCTGGCCACTAGGGAACAGATCCGGGTTAGGCCGTGATGACTCTAGTGCTCAACGATTGTAAGGAAAAGACCTAGGTTAAGCTAGGTGACCTTCAATCGGATCGTCTTAGAGAAATGGCCCAGGTTGCCACCCTGAGGATGACTCTTAGTTCGATGTTGGATCCAACGAGGCTTATAGCCTTGAGAACTGTGTGGCATATTATTTGTTTTTTTCTTGGTACCCAGAAAATTATTGGTGTTTATGTTGTAATCTGTTTTAAGTGAAAAATATCATTATTCATGTTCTTGAGAGACACGAGTATTTTAACTGTTGAACTGTGGAACCTTCTTTTTGAAACAGATTGTCTTTACCAAACTGTATGCCGATGTAGTTTCTGTGATATATATCTTATTTTGGAATTGAACCATGTTTTCAAAACTGTATTTACTATCCATGTTGTTACTCACTGAGCTATCAGCTGACTTAGTTGTTTATCACTTCCAAGTGTTAGAAAGACTTAGAGTGGACTCATGGCCTAGCGGGGACTAAATTGCATGGACCTCTAGGACATTCGTTTATTTTGTTTTAGCTTGTTATGTCGAGTTTTGTGCAGACATTGTGGTTGGGTTTGATTTGGAATTATTTTATTTTGTGGGCAATTTGTGTCCCATTTAGTATATATTTTTGGAAGTTGGTTGTGGTTGGTTTTAACTTTTATACTTGTGACATGTCAGTGGATTAGGTTTTGATTTATTTATTTCTGGGCTATCGTCACATTTATTCTTTGTGATTTTGGGTTCGTGTTTAAGGCTTACGTGTGCCTTGGGCTTAGTCCCTGTGGGCCACGGCCGGTCATGCCTGGAGTTGGGGTGTAACAGTATTGGCAATTGATCTAGCATAGTAACAACATACAC
Organism: Camellia sinensis; assembly: GCF_055761805.1. Classification (NCBI taxonomy): domain Eukaryota; kingdom Viridiplantae; phylum Streptophyta; class Magnoliopsida; order Ericales; family Theaceae; genus Camellia; species Camellia sinensis. The sequence continues at coordinate 118,767,023 of NC_138971.1, read as the reverse complement.
CGGTAGGTCTCTGCTCCACCGGCTCACCCCTCGAAGTATGCGACTCGTAAACCGACTGAGCAGAAGAGGCTCCTTGAGTGGCCCTCGAGGCCTATACCGACTAGGTAGGCTGATGGCTCTGTTTCTACCTTGAATTAAACGCAACAAGTGTGCCACCAATCTGAGGGCAAAATCTCCTCAAGTGCCCCAACTGCCCACACTGATAACAGGTAGGCGCCCTCTCTCCTGACTCTGGCTCTAAGAACGAGCCACAGAAGGCGCAAACTACTACCCTCATCCTCTCTAAGGGCAAACTAGAGACTTGTGGCCCAGCTGGCCACACTTAAAACAAGTGATCCCACCCTGACTTCCTCTCCCTAAACCAGAACTCGACATAGGAAAAGTGGATCTAACTATGCTGTCTGGGACTGCTCTGGGGTGGAACCCCTCTGGCTCTCGTTGTCCTATGTCTCGCTTTGAACCTCCTGACTCCTCTTCCTGGAGCCCATCATCCTCTCCTCCTCCGCTTGAATCATGGTCTCTCAGTGAGCCGCTGCCTCTACAAGACGACCGTAATCCCTAATCATAGACCCGGTCAACTTAAATAGGAGCCCGGTCCTCAGCCTCTTCTTAAACTCAACACAACGGCGTTCCTCCGTTGCCACAAGCTCTGGTGCAAACCTAGAGAGGTTAGTAAAAGCTGCCTCGAACTCTGCTACAGGCGTGTTCAGTTACTTGAGCTTCAAGAACTAATCCCTCAACTTCTCGCTAACAGTAGAAGGCAAGAACTTGTCTTGGAAGGCGTTGACAAATGTGACACCTGAGTTTGTCACTCTGCTCGAGTGAAGCTTTTCTTGCGCGAGCGTAGATCTTTAGCTCTCAGTAGATAGAAATTTTTGCAGGCAGGCCGCTCAAGCGAAGAAGTTGTCGCTCGAGCGTAGATTGCATACTCCCTATAGTTTCACTATAGCTCTGCAAAACTTCTGGAACATGTTCTTTTCCGCTCGAGCAAAGGAAGACGTTCAAGCGAGATCACTTAGTTGTGCCTTACACTCAAGTGATAGAAGTTGCACTCGAGCGACCTGTCAAGGACAACAGATTTTAAAAAGCGATCCCAAGTCATTTTCTTTACACTTTTCCATTCTCTATCTCTCTAACTCTAATTTTTCTCCAACCCTAGCTCATAAAACCATAGATTTCTCCAATCTTGGCACTAGATCCACCCAAGATTCCCTAAGATTAGTTGAAAGGAAAGATAGATCATCACTTTCACCGATTGTTTTGCTAGATCATCGAAGTACAAGCGTGTATTGCAACTGCAACCCTAGCATAACAACTTGAGGTAGGGGTGTCTTTAACTCTTTATATCTTCACTTTAGGTGGCTTATGTGGTATTTTCATTAGTTATTTATGTGTGTGTGTATATATATATATATATATGTATATAAGTATGTGTTGATTTGAGCTTGTGGACTAAAGATTGAGAACAATGAGGGTGAAATTACATGATTGTTGTAGGAATTACACTTATTGTGAGGGAATACCATTGTCTATGATTGATCATTGCCCTATTTTCATAAAGGAGAGAAAATCCCCAATTTTTCTCATTTTCCTCAAACCCTAAATTTTCAAACTTATTTTATAAAAAAGGGTTTTACTCAATTATTTTCCAAAATATGAAATTGAGTGTAATTACATGGTTTTTGGGTTGCAATGCAAGTTTGGAGGTTCCTTTTTATGCTGAACTTGAGATGAGATGATGAATGATGATAAGAATGCTTTGATTTATGAAATGGGGAAAAGTTATTTTATTGTGAATTAATATCATTGTAGGAAAAATGCATTATTTACAAACACATGCATCATATGCATTATCCAATTCTTTGGTTCTACTTTTGTGAAAATGGTTGAATGTAAAAAAGGGGTAAATGGTCTATGAGTCCGGGCAGTAGTTAGGTTAGTTTTGAGTTATGTTTTGTAATTGGTACCCGCGTGGGGAGTCAAGATGCCCATTTGCCTTGTCTGCACATATCACAAGATGAATGTGGGAAAAGGTTTTTGGGGTGTCCACGAGCCAGCCGTTTCTGGTGCCAGCAAATGTGGAAAAACGGATGGTTTTGGGTGTCCACGTCCCCGCCGTTTATGGAACCGGCAAATGTGGAAGGTTGTGATGTTTTGGGTGCCCATCGCCCGCCGTTTCTGGAGTCGGCTAATGTGGGATTATTTTCTATATATGATTATGAATATCTATGTATGTTTTGACTTTGGGCTCTTACCTATGGATGTCATGGCTGAGTTACCGGCCGTTGAGATAAGTTCAATGCATTACATTCTATCACTAGCATACACAAGCATGGTCTTACATTCGTTTCATACATTCCCATGAATGATGTTGCATGGGCATAAGGCTTTCAAATGATTATATAAGTTGTTAAACGCATCACCCACTGAGCTTGTGCTCACCCCACAAACTAACTAATTTTCAGGGATTTAGGACGAGATACCTCTTAAGTGAGGATGCCAATTCAGCTAGCTTGTTTCATGGAAGTTTCTTGGGGCATGATGATGATAATTGTATTTTAGAAGTTGATTTTGTGTCTTGTTTTTGTAAAGAACATTGTGTTAAGGAAGTCGCCCTTGTGGATTACATTGTTGAATACTTATTCTCTTTTCTTTTGAATTGTTTTCATGTATGGAGGAATGTAATGGAACAATTATGTAAACTTTCATTTTGGGAATAATTCAAAGGAAAAGAAAACCATCAGTAAATGGCTATATTATTTATTTGTCTAGATCTTGTATGTTGATAATGCTTGGAAGAACAATTTTATGGAACGGGTCTTTCAAGGCGTCATAACAAAGGCCTCTCAAGTCACTCTAATGCTCCCATGTGCATACTTCAGCTGGAAGGATGCCAAGGTCACCCTCAAACTGTCATCCTCGATGCCAAGCATCTCAAACATCTTCACCATTTACTATAGCCACTCAGGTACCTTTAGTGGCTCCTTCGGATCTCTCAAAAACTCATCCGGATTCGACCGGAAGAACTCCCTCTTTAGAAAAGACGATCCTGTTTCAGCAGCATGGGCATGGACTTGATCCTCAGCCCTAAGAATGTCCGCAGATTCCCTTAAAGCACCAGTCATTTCCTGGGCTAAAGCACCCATGGCTTGCTGACCTGCTAGTTTAGCCCCGTTGGCCTAACCAACTCCCTCCTCTTGCATCAGAATTTCATCCGCACCTCCTACCGCCTAGGCCTACCATGCCTACCACTACCACGTCCACGTCCTGACATCCTAATAAAGGTAACACAACAAATAGCACATTTACAAATGTACCAAAGCTAATTCACTCATGTCCTAATGCGGTGGACAACAAATAATTCACCCCATATAAGCACCTAATCACATTAACACCAACAAACTTCCTTTCTAGATAGTGACCATCCCGTAACATTACTAGAGTTTCAATTAGAAATAGCAGTGATCAAGTGCTCTTCTAACAGGACTTCTAGAAACTCGTAGACCCAATCAATATCTAAGAAATTAAATTTCATACTCATTTAGTTACATAAACATGTTATCACATAGCATACCAGGTCTATTTCTAAAATTATCTAGCAAGAGAACCCATAGTGGCAACAACCACTTCCCACGATCCCAAAGTATTCAAACCTAATTGCGCTGATACCAAGTTGTAACGCCCAGAAATAATTAACATTGAACCCAACTCGTAACGGTGATACAATTGATCGATAATCTCATATCTTCTATTCATTTTATCTATGATCATTTTCATTGCAAAAGGTGGCATATGCAATATATATTCACAAATCCTAGGTTCCAAATTTATAGCATATGACATGGATACAAGACTAGAAAGGAAATTAAAATCAAATAAGGAAATGCCCTATTGGCTACAACTTTCCAAGACAGTGCTTGGTTACAACAAAATGAGTTTGAACTCAATACAAGTAAAGCCTGAGGTTTGAACAAAATATTTACATCAAGAAATAAAGCTCTGAGTCCTCCCAAGCTATGACCTTGGCAGAGGCATATCATCAGCACTTGAAAGTTGTTTTCCACATAGGGTGAGCCAAAGCCCAATAGAAATAATCTAACACAGTATATGAATTTTAGCAAAATTATAAGGTGAATGCGTGCATGCCATTTTCAAACATTCCCTGTTTTCCTTCTCCAAACCATGCAATGCCAGATTATAAATCAATTCATAAAAATAATCCTTTTATATAAAAAATAAAAAAATAAAAAAAATAGGGCAGTAGATACCACATTGAGAATCTCTAGGTACATGTGTGCCAGTAGGCTATACAAACACCACAAAAGCTATTTTACCGGTACTAACCGAAAAGATCAGCACCTAACCATGCGGATTTCTAGACTTTCACCAAAGACACACAACCCAACATCATAACCACAACCACACCCTTTAACCAGATTCACCAAGGTTTCTTAAAATCAATACATTTACAATGTTTAATATGAAGTGATGCTCAATGCACAATGTGTAATGACCCAGAATTTCCTTTTTTTAAAATAGTCAGTGCATAATTTAATTGAGCAAATTTTCGAATTTGACTGCTGTGTAAATTCTGTGCAAAAATAGTGTGATTTTGTATTTTTTAAAAATAGTTCCCGATCTGAGAAAATTATGATATTTTTATATGTTGTTCCCATATGAGTCTATCATGTTGGATACAAATTTCAAAATTAAATGGTGAGTATTTATTTTATGCAAATTTGCAGACTGATTGGTGTTCTGTTTAATTTATAGCAAAATTTTGTTATTAAATTTTGAATGATTAGACCATGACTTGAGATAAATTTGTTGGGTCTATTTTGGTATATAATTGGACCATGTTTGGCTTATAGGTGAGAATTTAATTCAAGACTCATGACTTAGATTCCATTTGATTTGAGTTTGTTTATGACTCATGTTTAACTGTTTGGTCCTTTTAATTAAGTGATTAGTATTAACCATTTTGGGAGTTATTATTTATTATATAGGATTATAATATATATTTGAAAGTTGAATTTGTGGTCTATACCATACAATGAAAATTTATCTATTTTTGTAGTGAACGAAAATGTGCATATATTTCGCAGTGAGCAAAATATTATATTCTGTGGTAAGAAAAAAAATATATCCTTTTATAATTTGTGTTACAATATTTTGAAATACTATTACAAAAATTATATTGCATTATTTGGAAAATCAATCCTTGGGAAGGCAACCCACGTAAAGCCGTCCCCCCTCCCATTTTCCCTAGTCCCATTTTTCTTTCCCATTTCCTTTCATTTGTTTGCTTTTGCCTTGCTTTTGAGCAGAGGGCTCCGCCCCTCTCTGTTCGTCTCTCTCTTTCTCTTTTCTTCCATGGTTGCTCAAGCTTTGAGCTTTGAGCTTAGAGTGGGAGTCTTTAAAGTAAGATTTTGCAAAACTTTTTGTGAACGAAAGTCAAAGAGCTCGTCGTGATCTTCACAATGGTAGTCTCAGATTCATGATCGGGCAAGGTTTCCCATTCGGTTTTACTCCTCTTCATTATATGAGGTAGGGACTTTCTTCATATTATTACTTTAAATCTATGTTAGGGATATTTTGAGAAAATATATCATTATAGGAGGTATTGCATATATATATTTCTCAGATTTTGTTTGGATAATTTTTGGAAAAAAAATTTGTTGAAATGTTAAGAATATTGGTATTTGTAATTGATTTGGGAAAATCATCTTGAGTTTTTAATTTTGTTAAAAATTCAAAAATAAAATCAATAGTTGTGTAGGTTGTATCTACATCATATTATGATTAGATAATTTATTTTGAGAAATATAAAGTTGAAATATTTTTCATCTTCGATTTTAGAATTTATTTTGACAAAAATAAATTAATGTTGATGAATATTGTGTGAAGTGTTAAGTTGAAATTATAGACTTTTTTGGGGATTAAAAACTCTAAAAGTGTTGTATTCATGATATTTTATGAATGGTGATATATATTGATGATTAGGTCTTGTTCATTTTTGTGAAAATGAAAAGATGAAATGTGGACTTTCAAACTCCTAACCTAAAAAAGTTTACTCTTGGACAATTTCATGATTTTTTATGTAAGTATCATGTGATTAATTAATTTTAGAAAAGTTGTGAAAATTATTATTTGTAGAGAGTTGGGAAAGATTGGCTATTTGAGTAGCTTGGCATGAAATATGAGTGTAATTGAGGAATGAGACATGTAAAGTTATGTTTTGGTGTTCTTAATTTGGAAGATGGTGAATATAATGAACTTACTAATTTCATGGATTAAATTAGTTTGGTTAATATTTTAAATCCTTCGTAATTAAAAGTGTGTTATTGAGATTATATCATAACTTTTAACATAGTAGGATGAAAATGGTAATATTCAATAAGTATGAGATATTGGTGGAAATTATTTTGGTCATCTTTAGTTGAGGTGGAACAAAGTTGATTGACAATTTTGTGTAAGTCAAAAAAATTAGGAAATTGATCATTGGTTTTAATAATTGGAGTATGCTAATATGCTATTTTTGTACATCAAACTCATAAATGAGATATTGGAATTGTAAAGTGAGGGTTTGGTTAAATTGGGAGTTGATTACCTATAATCTTACTCTTTAATGCATATTCTGTATATAAAATTGCATGTGGGTATTTGAAAGTGAGAAAGTCCCAATTTGTGAAAGATCCTAAATGTTGATGTTTTGGGAGTTGTTAGTTTGTTTGGAAAAGATTATGTTTGGTTTTAAAATTGTTGAGTTTGATGGAAAACTATGTAAGTTTTGAAAGTTTGGCTTTAAAAGGTGAAATATGGATTGTTTCCAAGTGTTCGGAATCATAAGGGATTCCACGTTATGGTTGCTTGTTGGATTGTATATCCATGTTGTTATCTTTTAATTAATGCATTAGAGATAACTGTTTTGACTATCAACGGAGGATAGTATTGATTGTTGTAGAAATTGCATGAAGATTAGGTGAACGGAAACTAATTTTCTCATCCATTTGCATCGAACGTTGTCACATCTTTAATACATTGTAAATGTATGATGTTTGGGAGAAGAAAGGGGATGTACTCCATGTTTTGGGAGAAGAAAGGATATGTACTCCATTGAATTAAGTTGGCCAGAGTGTCTAGGGTGAAAGTCTCGAAAATTACACGTATACATAGGTGCCAATCCTGCAGACGAAATTTCCATGAAATGGCAATAGTAGCACTTGTATAGCCTACGTTTACATGGGTGCTGGTTTATAGTTTCCTACAGACAAAATTTCCATGAAACGTTATGTTTGATAGAGATTCCCAGTGTGTGTATTTACCGCCTGTTTTCTACTTTGAAGAGAAGACATACATATAACTCATATTATAAACTTTGGTATCATATTTGTTTTGAAAAGAATGTCTTGTTAACATTGAAGTATGTTAATTTATTTAAGTTAACAAGTGTGGTTAATTAATTAAATTTGGATTTAAGGAATTAGGTAATAAAATAATAAGGTTATGGCATGATATGACTTTGTAGATATCTGTTTGGCATCACTGTATCACTAGAACAACATTTGTTTTAATGTTATAATATGAGATTATTTGGTGAGCTAGTGGTTTGCTCACCCCTTACTTGTACATGTGTACAAGAAATGTTTTCAAATTTGAGGACCAAACAACTTGGCATGGTTATAGAGTGGTGATGAGCCGTAGTGCTTTTTAGTTGTTTCTTTGGCTGAGTTTTGTGCTTTGTAAAGAGCAACGCTCTCTTATTTATTATAAGCCACAGGGGCATTTCTTTTATTTGTATGTAAATGACATTGTTGTATAACAAGAGGAAACATGTATATTTAATTATTCATCATTTCATCAAATGATGAATTGTCATTTGTAAATGGACTTAATTAATGAATATTGGTAATGTTATCCAAGTAATAAAATACGAGGCATGACACAATATAAATCCTCATACAATGTCTACAACAATCAAGACTATCCTCCACTGATAGCCCAAAATAGATATTTTTATTCCATAGATAAATTCAATTCAAAATATACAATTTCATCAATTACAATGGGAGTGATAATACATATCCAACTCCACCATCATCATCATCATCACCATCATAAACCTTGTTCCAATTTCACAATATCCAACAATGTTTTCCATTTTCTGTCACAATCCCCAAATATTCAAAATTAGGGCAAAACCCCATTTTCTAACAAAATCAATTTTAAGAAAAGATTTCTATCATCTCAACTCAAATAATCCATAACCATTTTCCCCTAACCATTTTCAAGAATCAATTTGGAAAACCCCTCTTTTGATCTCAAACGAAACCCTAGATTTTACCAAAAATCCGCAAATAACTAACCCCTTTTCAAAGAGCAAATAATTAAGCTAAAAATCATATAAGGAGTCAAAGGAATCCCTACCTCAAAGAAAAAGCCACGAAGGAAAGATGGGTAGACTTGACATTGTCAAAAACACTAGATGCTCCAATCAAAACGAAGTCCTCGATGTGCTCAACATTTTTCTCCAAAGAACTAGGGTGAGGAAACTCACAGATTGAGAGTATTTAGGCCTAAAAATCAAGAACTAGAGAGAGAGAGAGTAGATCTAGGGTTTTGGAATGTTTAGAGAGAGAGAGAGATGAAAAATTGATCCAAAAAGTACTCCTCTTGGACTGATATACGCTTAGACCGCTTGAGGGCAAGAATGGTCGCTCAAGCAACAGACATAATAAGTGACACTGCTCAAGTAACCAAAACCACTGCTCAAGCACATAATGACCCCCTTCCAATAGTTCAAACCTATAAAAGTTTGCTCAAGTGCAAGAAAGACTGCTCGAGCAAAGATTTCAAACTCCTAGTAGTTTTACAGACTGTAAAACCGCTCAAGCGAACAAGCAAAAATTCTAGGCAACAACACTTTGAAAAACTAACCTCCCAACCTGTTTCAAACACAACCAAAGCTCCCAATAGAAACACTCAACAAACAATAAGATGGAAATGAGCTGAACAACAGTTAAACACATGGGTTCTTGGATCCAAAAACAATAAATGGGTCAGATCTAAACCAAAATCATTATACCCATTTTGAAGTGGTCTGGAAGGGGTGAATGTAATACATTTTTGTAATTGAGGGAGTCAAAATGCACAAGTTCATAGATTAGGGGATCAAAGTAATATTCGCTATTTGTTTAGGGGGTCTTGGTGTGATTAACTCAAAACAAAATATATGAATTAGATTTATTTAAGATATGGCCCACATAACACTAAATTAATTAAACCAAGAGGTTCTGGCCTATGTGGCTAACCGTTTGGCCACCAAATCTCTCTTAAGGAGAGTCTTGTGTTTCACTCTTAGGAATGAAATGAGAGACAATACTTAAGTGACTGCAAGGTGTATAAGTTTATGTGCTAATCTAACAACGAACTATTAAATTTTGTCAATAAAAAAAACAATTAAATGTACATTATACACTACACTTTTGGGATACATTTACAAAGGTAACTGCTTTTAGACTAACATTGTGAAAGTAAAACTTAAGAAAGAAAGCCTAGTCAACATATCGTATGCAAGAATCGCTAAAAAAAATTAAAATAAATAAATAAAAACATAGAATACAAGAATGCTAATATGTGACAAGCTCTAGAGAGAATTAAAAGAGTTTTGTGGCAACAAAATACATGAAATGAGATTAAAGAAAGCCTTCATCAAGAGCCGTTCATACATCTCAATTCTATTGGTAAAAGTGTTAACATTCCACCTAAAATTCTACTCTACTTCATAATGGGAACTTTCAATTGGGCACACCAATTTGTGTCATTGTATGACAATACTACAACATCTATGTTGATAGACATCTTGTTAAAACCCACAATTATGGACAACTTATTTCAACAAACATTCCTAGAAAAAAAAAATTGTAACATAGGTCAGACCAAAAAGCTAACATATATTTCACTTTCTCAGGTTCAAATTCAAGAACTTGCATCTTAATCAAGGAGATTACATACTTTTGTTGCAAAAAAAACTTCATAAAATTTTCCAAAAAGAAGTAGTACCGAGAGGTCATGCACACTTCAACGAGGTGAAACCAAGCTTGTCGCCAATGAGGATTTATGAACAAAATTGCAACAATCCCCAGCAACACAATAATATATAAGACTAGAAAGCTGACAAAGAAAACCTCCATATCTATGAAACCACCATCGTCAATCTTTTTTTCCAGGCCTTTTGACATTGTTGATGTTGGTACAATTCTATTGCAGTTGGTTTGCAAGGGAAGTCCGCCGAGAAGGGGATTTCCCTCATAGCTACTTTCTTTAAAAGTTTCAAACTAAGCTTTTTGGTCTGGGGTCGCACCTGATAAGTTGTTGTATGCTACACTAAAGACTTCCAACTTGTCCAATTCAATCAATTGAGAAGGGATCTTTCCATTCAATCTATTGTAAAAGAGATCCAAACTTTCTATCTGCTTTAGTTGTGATAATGTTGATGGGATTGATCTGAATAAATTGTTATGAGACAAGTTTAGATCATAGATCTTGCTCAAGTTTCCCATTTCCAATGGGATTTCCGTATTAAGTGGTTACGAGAGAGATCAACTCTAGACATGTAGTCCAAAATATTGCCTTTATATGCATAGGATTCATACTTTGTTGTGAACTCCACTTTTTGTTGGACATCCAAAGAGGGAAAGGTAATACTTCCAAATCCATTTACAGCATCCATCTGATAATGGTCTCCTATTGACTTTGACCCATCGACAAAGCTCCACAATGCAACCATTGCCATACCTGCCATAGCTATAATTTCTAGAGAAGATTTTTCGTGCGTTGTCTCAAAAGGTATTTCACAAAAACTAAGAGGTATGGAACCAGAAAAGTTATTTTCAGAAAGGTCCAATATGCTTAATTGTTTCAACTGGCATAACTGAATTGGAATTTCACCTTCAAAATTATTAAATTTTAGGGGAAGAATGCTCAACACATGAAGGCTTCCAATCCAACTGGGAATGGTACCAGTTAGGTGGTTATCACTCAGATCTAATGTCACCAAAGCTGTATGCGCCATTAGGCCGCTCAACTGGTTTCGGTTCAAGTGGACATGTTTTACTGTTGATTGGTTGAAGCAAGACGGTATAGAACCAGACAAGTTATTCACCGAAAGGTCTAAGAACTCAAGATTACCAAGTTTGCAAAACTCTACTGGAATAGGACCTTCAAAATGATTTGAGAACATAGAAATTCCCATTAGATCAGACATGTTCCCCATCCATCTTGGAAGCTTTCCAGACATGTGGTTGTTACTAATACCAAACGCTAGCAAAAAAAAAGAAATATATACACTATTTGGAAATTTGCCCATGAAATGATTATTGTCCAAATATAAGTATTGCAACATGGTTAAATTTACAAAAGAAAGAGATATTGGCCAGAAAAATTATTGTTTGATAGTTTGAAGAAGAATAAAAAAAGGCAACCAATTGTCAAATGCTTTGGTATCTGTCCAGACAAATTATTGTTAGATAAGTCCAAAATCTCCAAATAGTGCATATCACCTAAAGAAGTAGGAATGTGACCTTGAATAAGGTTTCTAGATGAATTTAAATTCCTCAAATTTGGAAAGATTGAACCTATATTTGTTGGAATTGGGCCCTCAAGATGATTGTCAGAAATATCAATTGAATTGGCATGGGGATTAGGATATGATGGCAGTAGGAAAGGTCCCATGAGGGAGCAATTTATTAGATAAAAAACTTTCAATCGCGTATTGTTTTCTAACAGCCAAACTCTGAATGTCCCGACCAAGATGTGTGATAGATCAACTATTCTGAGGTCATATTGGTAAAAGAGAAAATGTGGAAATTTCATACCAAGATTGTTTGAACCACAGTTTGATAAAATGAAAACCTTTAGTTGGAACTTTAAAAACCATGTTTGAAACTCAATTTGATCACTCAATCTGTTGTTGTCACCTAAAAATACCTTAAGCTTTGAATGGTTACAAAATGAAATAAATGAGACTGGGATTCAAAATGGTTGTATGAAAGGATAAGATATTCAAGTGTTGTGAGATTGCTAAGGGGAGATGAAGTAAGATTTCCAATGAACTGATTGAAAGAGAGGTCCAATATTCGAATTGATGTTAAGTCTTCTAAACATGAGGGAAGCATTCCATTAAAACCATTCTCACTGAGATCTAACTCTTGGAGGTTAGAAAGTTCACACCAACCTATGAAATAAAAAAAGTGATGCTTAGCTCAGACATTTTATCTGCATGGAGGCACATTCAAATCATAACACAATTAATCCAAGGAATATGATCAAACTGCGAATACCTTGGTTAGGTAGGGTTCCATTAAGGTTAATATTCCACAATGTCAGCACCCTTAAGGAGGACATTACTCCAACATTATGAAGAAAGATCTTGTCAATGAATGAATAATCCAAATACAACTCCTGTAAGTGTTTCAATCCATCCAACCCTGAAAGATGTAGCTATAGAATTATCCACTAAAAATTATATGCCTTGAAAATATGGTGATTTCTTACATGAAAGTCACAAAGAATCTTGAAATATCAAATCATTGTGATAAGGTGATGCATCGAGGCCTAATACCTCAACCATATAACAAAAGACAACAAAAAAGGTTATGGTACACACTTCTTATGATATGAAAAAAAAAAAAAAAAAAAAAAAAAAAAAAAAACTTGAAATTTTGCAGTATTAGTTATAAGGGCAAATTACACCAATGGTCACTACATTTTGCCCCTTGTGTCATTTTGGTCCCTACATTTTCAGTTGGTTTAAATTTGACTCTTAATTTTAAATTTTATGTCAATTTAGTCCAATTGATAATGCTGGCAGTGTTTTTGACAAAAAAATTATCACTAATCTGGTGAAATTAACTCACTAAGTTGAGTAAATTTATATTTTTGCCCTCAAAGTTATGACACATGCCACTTATATACGTATTTTTCATAAAAAAAAAATGTAAAGAATTGTAATCAATTGGACCAAATTGAGATAAAGTTATAAACTCAGGATCAAAATCGAGTCAATTGAAATTACAAGGACTAAAATGACACAAGAACTAAAGTACAGGGACTACCGTTATAATTTACCCTAGTTACAAACTACTGTGGCTATGTTAGGAAGGGGTGCACTATAATAAAAGTATTAATCACGAATTGTTTGGGTTACAGTACAACCTAATGAGGTTATGTTATATACATTAAGAAATTATGAATTATTGTGGTTATGTTATATACATTCATTAAGAAATTATGAACTATTATAGTGAGAAAAATTATGAATCATTGTGGTTTTGTTACAAATCATTTGTACTATAGCCTTTCCCTAACATGACAGATCTAATAGAGCTTCCTGTTATTATATAATGAAAACGTTACACCTACTAACGTGGCATGCAATATAGAGCTTGAGAATTTAAGATGGGATCCAGTAAATTAACACGATAGAAGCCACATCAATTTGAATAAAATGTTTATATTTTTTTCTTTCTATAATAATACTCTCACTACATGGCGTATTATAACGTTTTGTTTATGGCATTTATGAAAATGCCATTATAGATTAATTAAACACAACTTTTTCAAAATGTTGTCTCTAATCTTTGATGAAGCTCTTCTTGGATTGTCCAGTTTGGACAGTTCAGGAGCACAAGTCTATGTTGTAATTAGTAGTTATACCACTTAAATGTAGTCCATCTCATAGAGATTTCGTGTAGTAGCTCCTCATTGTGATAATTTGTTTCTAGGTCCGCTCGAGCGGGGAAGCCGCCGCTCGAGCGTATAATTGTTACCCTCAGTATTTTGTTTCATTGTAGGCATGTCCGCTCAAGCGTGGGAAGTCCCACTCGAGCGTGAAATGCTAGCTTCCAGTAATTCCACTATAGCACTGTAAAACCTTTGACACTCCTCTTTCTCCGCTCGAGTGGGGAAGTCATTGCTAGAGTGGGCCTCCTTGATCGTGTCTGGACGCTCGAGCGTGGGAAGTCACGCTCGAGTGGGGAACGCGATGACAGCTTTTTAACCACAGCAACTTTAGATCATTTTCACACCTCTCTTTTTCTATTCTTGATTCCTCTTTCCCCTCTCTTGGAAACCCTAGATCTCCATCTTTAAATAGCTTCCATACCGTTGAAATCCACCCAAATCTGTTGGTTGGGGATGAAGAACACTTGGAGGATAGCATTATCTTCCGATTGGATTGGGGATTTGCAATAGATTCATGAAGGAGTTCGAATTTGGGCTTGATAGTTGAGGTAGGGATACTTTTACTCTTGTATCTCTTTATTCTTGAAGAAATTTCATGGTATGGTGTGTGATTGGGAACCAATTGAAGATGTAGTGAACTAATTGAAGTTTTGTTGGTTAAAACCCATTTTTCAATCAATTATTCTTTTATTTAATATTTTGTTTGAAATCCCTAAATTTCACTCCCTAACATAAGTGTAGATAGGGTTAAGGAACTAGACTCGTAGCAAGGTGTAAAAATCCCTCAAATTTAGAGAAACCCTAAGTTCCCAAATGGTAACAAAATGCTCTAGTTAATGGAACATTCAATTGACTCATGGAGTATAGTGGATAATGGGGAGATAAAATATGGGTATTGATGTAGTTAAAGAGATGATGACTTGAATGTTATTATTCCTTGAGTTTTGTGTGATGTTTATCTATGATAGTGATACATGATGTTTAATTGTGAAATTGACATGTGATTTAATTATTGGTAATGCATGAGTCCATGTGTGAGTTGGTAATGTGTAAAGGTGGTGTTGTGTTGTACCCGCGTGAGGAGTTTTAAAAGGTGCCCAATTGCCCTGTCTAGACTTATCGCTGGATGAATGTGGAAAAATGTTTTTGGGTGTCCACACAGTCCCGCCGTATAGTAGTCGGCGAAAGTGAAAAAACGGATGATTTTCTTGGGTGCCACTCCCCGCCGCATAGTAGCCGGTGAATGTGGGGGTTGTTTACAAAAAGAATTGGTTGTTCTCACTTGGGTTCATGTGATGGAATGCTTGTAGATTGATTTCTTAGTTATGAATGTTTCCTTATTTAACTAGATATCACTATTTAAATTTATCTGAATTAGATTGTGAAGGTTCTTGTGAGATATGGATTATACATATACTTAATTGAGAAACACCTTTGTTTGTGTTGTTATTTCACATGGATGCCATATTTTGTTCAAGGGATTAGATACATGGAAAAATGTATTCCTACTGGGCATATAGCTCAACCCTAACTTATTTTTTCAGGAATTGAGGAAGGTCAGCCTCGATGAAGAACCGGTTCAAATGCTAGCTCTAGCTTCTTTTGGGGAGTTAATTAAAGTCAAGAGCATCTAGTTGTCTGTATTTATTTTTGGGGATTTTGTAATGAAACTTTTGTTTGTAACTTTGTAAAAATGTATGCCCTGAGGACTCATGTCTTGTTGAGTCATCTAGGTCATTGAACTAGGACAGGACCTCGAATATTGTGGGCATGTAATATTTGAAATGTAATTACTCAAGTCTCAGTTCAATGGGAAAGATGACCCATTTTGGGATTTTATGAATATGTTACCAGTGTGGATAACAGGGTGAATTTACAGGGCGTTACACTCATGTTCTCTGGGTGCATACTAGACAAGGTATAGTAGTACACCCAGCCTATGTCGTGTACTTGGAGAACCATGGGGAGATGCTACCGAAATTTCGTTAGAGATGGATAGATCGGTATAAGCTACTTTTTACAATATAGATTGTGCATTGCTGAATGGGAAAGTAGGATGAACCAACCTATTAGACAAGAGTTACAAGTGAATGGTGTCATGTCGCATGCATTATAAGGTACTTAATTGAGGTTAAGAATAATTAAAATGAAATGATAATTTTGAACTTTGATGATTTGGCAGCGACATTTGTAGTGTAAGACGAAGTCAGATGGATAAAAGTTGGATGAATCAGCATAGGTTGTACCCAGAATATATAGAAGGGGTTAAGGAATTTGTTAAACTTGCATGCCAAAATAATCCTCTATCAAATGAAGTGACATGCCCATGTAAATGGTGTCGGAATGTCAAACTAGTAAAGAAAGACCTTTTAGAGGAACATTTAATGGTCAGTGGGTTTCTTCCAAGCTACACCGGATGGATTTTTCACGAGAAAGATTTATCGATGTCTGTGCCATTGAATGGAAATATCAGTGATTCGAATGATGGCGATGATGTCAATGAAATGATATATGAGGGGTTCGGACTTCTTCCACTAAGCTTGGTATGTGTAAACATTTATTTTATATATGTAAACAATTTTTTTTTTTAACAATTCTTATCTTTTTTTTTCTCTCTTTTTCCTAACTTGTCTAGATGCATAAGTGGTTGTTTTGAAGAATGTTACTCTGCAGGTGGTGGTTGAAAGGTATTCAAAGACAAACCACCTTGAGATAGAAAAGAAAAGGTATACTTGTCCAAGAGCAGGAGCATTACTTGTTAATGATATATTTGTCCAGAAAATATGCTCATCTACGAGCAGGAGCATTACTTGTTAATGGTATATTTGTCCAGAAAATATACTTGTCCAGGAGCAGGAGCATTACTTGTTACTTGAAACGGTTACTGTGTTTAAACATTTAGGTGTTGTAAATGAGTTTCCTTTTCAATTTTTTCACTACAACAATCTACACCTTTGGTGACCACTTTTGGCTACTAAAACATTTTTAATCGCCAAAAGCTAGCCCTTTACCGACAAATTTTCCTGTTGGTCGGCAATGATTTAATTTTTAGCTACTAAATTTTTTTAGTAGCTTTTAGTAGCCATATGTTAGTAATTGGCGACTAAAAAAATATTTAGTAGCTAAAAATATGTCAATAGGCGGCTAAAAAAGTTTTAGTCAACATTTGCTTACATTTTAGGCTACTAATTTTGATTTTAGTCAGCGTACACAGCCTTTTGCCAACCAAAATTTCTTTTAGTCGCCAAAAACAGGTTTATTTATTGCAACCATCAATGACTAAAACACTATAGTCGTGGATGGGTAGTTAGTACCGAGAAAAACATTTTTAGTAGCCAATATTAAATAAACAGCTACAAACTTTTAGTCACTATTGATTACATTTGCCGACCAATTTTTATTTAGTCGCTAAAGGTAGGGAATTTTTTTTAGAGGAAAATATTGGCGCCCTTCCCTCTTTCTTTCACACAGATCTTTTGTCTGTTTTGTCTCACAAACACACAGACCACCAGTACACCAAACCAAACGCATGCTCACTAACGGTCACCACCTCACCATCACTGGCCACCGTCGATCACCATCTCATTGTCGCACGTCGCCACCGCCGCAAATCACCACCTCTACTACTGCAAATCACAAGTTCTTGTCCCTCTCTCTCTGTTGCTCTCGATCCTCTCCCTCCCTGTCGATCTGGGTCTCTCTTTCTCTTTCACTGTCTCAAGCCATCTCTCTGCTTCTCTCTCTCTCTCTCCTCCTATTTTTCGATCTCTCACAGTTCATATAGGGTTTATATGACTTTTTTAGTTTAATTTTGTGTTGATTTCGTAAATGGGTTTGATAGAATTGTTTTGTCACGCCCTCAAAATAAACCCATTATATATATATCATTGACATGCATTATTTAAAGAAAACAATTTATTAATTCATTCATCAGAGTATTACTAAATAAAAGCATTACATGTAACATCAAATTAAATGCCCTACGGGCTAGCATCTTTCCAAGCCAACACTTGGACACAAAAATATGAGTTCTAACTCAATACAAGTAATGCCCTAGGCTTGAATGTTTACATGTACTAACAAATAGAAACAATTAACTAAAGATAGTCTTCTTCAAATCCAAAAGCCAAATCCTCCCAAGCTAAGTCCTTGGAGGTAGCTTATCACCTGAACCTGAAAATGATGTTCCCATAAAGGGTGAGCCACCGCCCAGTAGAAAAATACTAAACCAAATATAAGCATTGAATAAAGCTATAGCATTCAATAGATGGTTAACCAAGATAATCAATTATAACTTAATACAGTCTTATGACACTAACGTCTATGACATGTTTCAATTCCCATTATTAACAATAAGGCTCAGAACCTGGCCAAACTTACAACAGTGAACTATATAACATATTCACATTACTTCCAATATCAACAACACAGATGAGACTCAGGCTCAAATCAAAACACTTCATACTTCCCGTTTGATACACATTTTAGTGCTGTATCAATAACATGTAAAAACACTTCAATATAATAAGCACACATAATAGTGATGCTAATGGAGTCCATCCCCTATCTCCTCCCAAACAAAATCCGGTTTAGAGGTCCATCCCCTATCTTCCCCTAAACCGTGGAGTACATCCCCTATCTCCTCCCAAACAATATGCATATGCAATGCTCAATCAATACATGTATTTTCTGTATTAATTCAATAGTCTAAATGTATGACTTAAACAAATTGATTAGTTTCAATTTTCCCTAATCCACATGCAATGTCTACAACAAACACGACTATCCTCCACCGATAGCCCAAAACAGGTATTTCTAGACTGGAAATAAATATATCAACAATTCAATAGGCGAGTGATTTAAATTATCCAACTACACCATTTAATCAATGAATTCCTCAATTTCATGAATTTAACCAAATTTCCCAATTTCCTTAAATTAATTATACAAATTAATTTATTAAAACAACTAGGGTTTTTCCCAAAATTATCAAAGTACTCCCAACATATCAAAATACCAAACCTTAGAACAAAACTTATAAGATGGAGTAGGAAATCCCTACCTCGAAGAAAATAACCCGAATGGAGAAGACGGAGATGATGACCCAAAAACCCAAGTGCTCCAAAACTACAAACTCTCAGATTAAAACGAAGCTCTCGACTCACTCTATCTTTTTAATAAAGCAACTAGGGTAGAAACACCCTAAAAGTTGATGAAACCTAAGAGAGAAGGTGAGTAGAGGGAGAGAGAACTCGGAACTAGGGTTTTAGGATCAAAATTATGTGAAAAAACGTTTTAAAAACCGCTGCTGCGTATATAAATCCGACAGGCTCGCTCGAGCGAACACTTGGTCGCTCGAGCGACCAGACACACGAAAACCCCGCTCGAGCGAATAAAATCTCACTCGAGCCAAGAATGCAATGCTTCAAGTCTGCAACCCAGGAGCACGCTCGAGCGACAGAATTCTCGCTCGAGCGAGGAACTCGAAAAACAAACACCACGCTCGCTCGAGCGAAGAAACACTGCTCTCAGGTCTATACTAGACGCAATCGCTCGCTCGAGCGAAGAAAATCTGGCTCGAGCCACCAGACACAAAATACAACCCTCGCTCGAGCGACCAAGCCCTTGCTCGAGCGACCAACCCAAAAACTGGACAGCAACACTTGGTTTCCAAACCCAACCAACCTGAAACAAACCTGCCCAACACATCCTATAACTCCAAATGAGAAAATAAAGGACGACAACAACCATTATACAATGACAGAATCTACGGAACCTAAGTCCGGATACCATAATCAAATGGGAAAAGACCGGGGTCGCTATATGTTTGATGTCTATGAAATTATGTTATTCTTCATGTCCAAAATTGGATTGATTTTAGTTTTATGGGTTTGACGGACAAAGAAACTCTCTGTCTCACTCACTCTCTAAGTTGCCAATTGGTTATTAAGAAATATCTAAACAGAACTTTTGATTTGTTATAGGGGTACTCAATTTACTTAACACATTATTATAAATAAATTCATAAATTAAATATGTAAGTTTCTAGCATTATCACAATGATATCATGGCATACTTTAAGCACCTCAATGAGTCATTATGATTAACTTCAAAAAACTTGTACACATTTCCCAACACCATAATAATAAAACTTTATGGCAAATGCTAGAGGCAGAGCAAAGTGTATACTATTGCTTCAACCTTGGAGTCTTGCCCTCATTTGACTCATCTCCAGGATATGAAACATAGCAAATCTGATAAAAATGCCGGGTTGCAGTAATCACTGGAACTCATGAAAGTTAAGTGAAGAAATGCAAAGAACATTCTATCAATAGGGAATGAAATTCCAGACAAATATGAATCCAGAACTTTTCAGCCTTTTTTAGTGCCTCATATGCTTTAGCATGCTCTCCAGCATTAAAAACACGAAAATCTAAATTTTCTGGTGCAACTTTTGTGGACCACAATCGAAGGTTAATAGTGGTTTTAGTTTTATATCCTAGTATGGGGACATCATAGGAAACAACTATAATATCTTCTCCTCCAACCCATTCTTTCTTTCCATCTTCACCAAGAATAACTTCACCATAGAATTTCACTGGGTAAGAGACATCATGTCTTACAATTTCCCAAGGATTGCCCATCTGATGAGGGAAACTTTAATAAGTCAACAGATAAGAGAAACCTAAACATTGAGAAAACATGTAGTTCTTGAGAACAAATAAGCACAAAGTTCTTGCTAAAGGCTTATGAAATTGGAAGCATGTGAATTATGTTTCACTCTATTAAGTTTTTCTGCAAGAAAAAAGAACTGAAGCAAATCATACCTCAAGCCAACTTTCTGCAACTTCTTCCTGACCATCTTTTGTAATGAGCTGTTTGAACAAGCCATAGTTGTATCTAAATTTGTAACCCCATGCAGGTTCAGTGTTGCCAAAGAGTCTAAGAAACAGGAGGCTAGCCGCCCTGATCCCCCATTTCCAAGTGCAGCATCTGGTTCCTGTCAATGAAATAGTTAACAGATTCCAGAAAGTCCCAATGTATTAGATAAATATACCCCAATGTATGCCAAATCTTGAAGCATATTAATTTTTGCAGCTTGGTGAGGGTTTAAATGCGGAGACAGGAAAAATATCATGCAACAGGATTATCAAAAGTGATAACAGATAATGTTATGGCCACAGAAGTGTCGTGCTGTGACACGTGCATCGTGTGAAAACACTTCTACATTCTTTACCACACCATAAAAAACTAGTAAACAAATAATCTAAATTACATGTGACACGAATATCTCCAAAACTATTTTTCATTCATAGTTTTCGTTCGTTCTTTCTTTCTTTCTTTCTTTTTTCTTCTTTTTGTTCTCTTCTATAATTTTTTTCACAAACCCAAAATAATAATTTATAATTTTTTTCACAAACCCAAGGAAATTTGAAGTTAGAAATGTTACCTACCACCATGCTTACTTCATCGATATGCAGAAATGAGTGTGCAGCATATGATTCTGTATAAATTATTGGAAATTCAATTTAGTAATAGGAAGAATTATTAGAGTATAGTAGTCAAAGGGAAGAAATGGGAGCTTCAATTCAATGTGAATGAACACTAATGCATATATGTATGTATGTATGTATGTATGTATGTATGTATGTATAAACATGTGTGTGTGTGTGTGAGAGAGAGAGAGAGAGATGAGTAATACATCCCTATGCGCAGTGGTAGTACACCAGACTCCCGCATATCATCCCTATCACCGCCTTCCCTCCTCCTCCTCCTTCGACGCTGCTGCTGCTCTTGCACTCCGGAGCTCTTTCCATTCACAGGGCAGCCTCGTTTGCTGCTCGCTGTCGTCTGCCGCCGCTCGCCCTCGTCTGCCGCTCTCCGTCGTCCACAGCCGCTCGCCGTCGATCGAGAGACAGAGAGAGGTAAGAAGAGATTAAGGATTTTTGGTTTTGGGCAGGGGGGAGGGGGGTTTTGAGATTAGGGATTTTTTGTTTGGGGTTTGGGATTTTTGGTTTTTGGCGGAGCGGGAATGGGAAAAAAAAAAAAAAGGGAAACAGAGCGGGAATGAAAAAAAAAATCAAAATCTTTTTTTTTTTTATCACAAATGAAATTTAAACAACAAAACAACGTCGTTTAACTCAAAAATTTTCATTTTTTTTTAATTACTAAGATTGAAAATTTATTTGTTTCATTTTTCATTTTAATGAAAAAGAAAATTTTTTTTTTTTTTATTTGGTAGAAGTAGGGGTAATATTTTAATGAAAAATATTTTCCACTAAAATAAAAGTTAATTTTTTGTGGTCAATGAAAAATATTTTTCTGCGGCCCATTTTTTTTTGTTACTAAAAATCATGAACTAATTTTTTGTGGTAGAGAAAAGGGAGCGGCAGTAGTGATGAAGGTGGTGGATAAGAGATGATGGTGGTAGTGGTGGTGATAGCGAAGGAGATTAGTGGTGAAGTTGTGGTGGTGGTAGAGTAGATGGAGTGGCAGGGGTGAAGGAGAGGTAATGGTAGTAGTAGTGGCAATAGTGGTAGTAGTGGTAGTGGAGTGGTGGCGACAGTAGTAGTAATGGTAGTCGTAGAGATGAAGTGGCGATAGTGGTAGTAGTGGTGGTAGTGGAATGGCGTTTGCAGAAGTGGTGAAGGTGGTAGAAGAGATGGGTGGTGAGAGAGAGAGATAAGTGAGAGACAGATAGAGGAGAGAGAAAGAGAGCGAGACAGAGAGAGAAACAGAGACAGAGTGATGAGCGAGAGAGAGACAGCGAGAGAGAGACAAAGTGGTCGCTAAAAGTGCATTTTCTTGTAGTGGATTGATAAATCGAGAGGGAGCTCAGTAAATAGAAAAGACGAGAGTGAGAGAATGAGCAACGCGAACACAGTGAGGGAGAGAGAGAAAGAAAAAGAGAAAGAGAAGAGAGAGAGAAAAAAAAAGAGAAAGAGATAAAGAGTGAGAGAGAGAGAGAGAGAGAGAGACAAAATGAGAAAGAGATAGAGAGTGAGAAACAGAGAGAGAAGAGAGATGAACGAGAGAGACAAAGATAGAGAGATAGAGAGAAGAGAGATGAGCGAGAGAGACATAGAGAGAAGAGAGATGAACGAGAGAGACAGAAAGAGAGATAAAGATAAGAGAGATGAGCGAGAGAGACAGAGAGAGGTGAGAGAGATAGAGATAAGAGAGATAAGCGAGAGAGATAGAGATAAGAGAGATGAACGAAAGAAACAGAGAGAGAAAAAAGATGAGAGAAGAGATAGATAAGTAAGAGACACAAAGAGAGAGAGACAGATAGACAGACAGAGAGAGAAGAGTGATGAGTGAGAGAGAGGAAGATGAAAAAATAGGTGAAAAGATATAGACAAATAGAGAGATAGAGAAAGAAAAAGAGCGAAAAGAGATAAACAATAGAAAGACAGAGAGAGATGAGCAAGAGAGAGAAGAGAGACAGAGAGAGAAGAGAGACAGAGAGAGATAGAGAGAAGAGAGATAGGCGAGAGACACAGAGAGAAAGAGAGAGAGACAGAGACAGAGAGACAGACAGATAGAGAAGAGTGATAAGTGAAAGAGAGAAAGAGAAGAGAAACAGAGAAACAGAGAGAAAGAGAGAGATAGAGACACAGAGAGAAATAGAGAGACAGACAGACAGACAGAGAAGAGAGATGAGCGAAAGAGGCATAGAGAGAAGAGAGATGAACGAGAGAGACAGAGAGAGATGAGAGAGATAGAGAGAAGAGATATGAGCGAGAGAGATAGAGATAGAGAGAAGAGCGAAAGAAACAGAGAGAGAGAAAAGAGATGAGAGAAGAGATAGATGAGTAAGAGACACACACAGAGAGAGAGACAGATAGACAGACAGAGAGAAAAGAGTAATGAGTGAGAGAGAGAAAGAGAAGAGAGAGAGGAAGATGAAAAAATAGGTGAAAAGATATAAACAAAGAGAGAGATAGATAGAGAAAAAAAGTGAAAAGAGATAAACAATAGAGAGACAGAGAGAGATGAGCGAGAGAGAGAGAGAGAGACAAAGAGAGAAAAGAGATGAGAGAGATAGAGAGAAGAGAGATGGGCGAGAGACACAGAGAGAAAGAGAGAGACAGACAAACAGACAGAGAGAAAAGAGTGATAAGTGAGAGAGAAAAAGAGAAGAGAGACAGAGACACAGAGAGAAAGAGAGAGACAAAGACAGAGACACAGAGAGAAATAGAGAGACAGACAGACAGAGAAGAGTGATGAATGAGAGAGAGAGAGAGAGAGAAAGAGAGAAGAGAGATAGAGACACATAGAGAAAGAGACAGACAGACAGACAGAGAAGAGTGAGAAGTGAGGAGTGAGAGAGAGAAAGAGAAGAGAGACAGAGACAGAGCGATAGAAAGATGAAAAAATAGGTGAAAAGAGAAATGTTCAAAAGAGTAAGACGACGTCGTTTTTTTTTTTTTTTTTGGGGTGACTAACCTTGCTTGGTTGTGTTTTTCCAAAAACACTTTTCAGAAAATTTTACTTTCTTGTTTTTCGTGTTTTTTTGTTTTTATTGAATTTTTTTAATATTTTAAGCAATTTTTTTTACTTTTTAGACATACCTAACATAAATATACCTAAAAAGTAAAAAAATTGTGAAAAAAGCCTTTTAAAAATTCACTAAATACCAAAAATAGAAAAAAAAAATTCGAGAATTCAGTAAATTTTTTATATTTTATGTATTTATTAAATTCTTAAAATATTTTTTCATGAATTTTTTACTTTTTAGATACATCAAAGTAAAGTGCATCTAAAAAGATAAAAAAAATGTTTAAAATTTCAAAAATATTAACTAAAAATAAAAAAACACGAAAACCAAAAAACTGAGTTTTCAAAAAAGTTAATCCAAAAAACTCAAACCAAACACATTGAGCATTTATTTAAACCATTTTGTAACTATATATGAAGCCGTCTCAAAGCCACAATATATATATATATATATATATATATATATATATATTTTACTTTTCTTTTTTTTTTTTGGAACAGTACCTATTACAGTCGCAAAAAACTCTTCTTTTTTTTTTTGCGACTGCAGCTGGTACTGTCGCAAAAACTCTATTTTTTTTGCAACAGCAATCTCTGCCGTCGCAAATACTCTTCTTTTTTTTTTGTAACAACAACTTCTGCTGTCACAAATACTCTCCTTTTTTGCGACAGCATTTTATGCCGTCGCAAATACTCTATTTTTTACGAAGGCAAGTTGTGCCGTCTCAAAAAGTCACATTTTTTGGCAACTTCAAGCTGTGCCGTCTCAAAAAATGACTTTTTGAGATGGTAAATGTGCCGTCGCAAAAAGTTTTAAGATCACTTTTTTTGTAGTGCAAGTAACAGAAGAATTAAGATCATGTTTTTTTTTTTTTTTTTTTAATCTCAGACCTGAAATCATCTGAATCAAATAGCTCCATCATATCGAACACCAAATGTATAAATCCAGGAAATTGGTCAAAAACTTGCAGTTGATTCATGAGAATTTCTGTGGACTTGCCAAAATCATGCCTAATCAATTTTTAGAAACATTTCAATAAACAAGATTCTGAGAAGAAAAAATAATGGCATACATAGAGAGAATTTTTTTTAATAAAAACCATGAAATTGCAAACTCACTTATGCAATGCCTCAAGGTACTTCCGCTTCTGCATTTCAAAAAAGATAAGCTTAGAATCGTCTTCGGCTTCCAAATTACAAAATAAAGAACGGTCTCTCTCAGCCTCATCCCAATTCCCATTAAGCACCCCTTCTTCAAAGTACGTGATGTCAAAGAAGCTACGTGACTCGAAGCCTATTGCGAGAGAAATTATTAAGAAATAAAAAAGAAAAAGAAAAAGAAAAAGAAGGAGAAGCAGTAATGTTCTGAAACAATCGAGAAAGCAACAAGGAAAATTCAAAGACAAAAAGGGAAGCAATGGTTTGGAGTAAGAATTTACATGTGACAGGTTGAATTGAAGTTTTCCTTCTGAAGAAACTGCATGATCATGTAGATCTAGTCCTGCTTACTGATTCCAGGCATCATGTCTCTTGTTTCTTGCTCTGAATTCAATAAGGCTGCTTGTTATTGTCTGTAAATCTGCATGTAAAGAATAAAACAAAATCTATTAAGAAAGGAAAACCTTTTGTTTTGAGAGAAAATGTTTCCACAAAAATATTCTTGAGAATGAAAAAAAGAAACTTTTCGGATTGAAGAACCAACTAAAGAAGGATGACTTTTTGAATTTAAAATCAAACAGATAGTAGAATGAAATATGTAAACACCAAGCACTGATAAAAGATGAATTTAAAATCAATAAAAAAAGGGATCCACAGATAAAGAAACAAAGAGCTTTCTCTGACTCTCCAACCAGAGTTCAGATTAAACAAAACAGACCATCTAAGAGTTGATTACATAACCAGAGATTCATCAACGAAACAAAGAAAAACAGAGAAAAAAAATGTAATAGAACACAGAGCTATATGTCTCCCTACTCTACTCCAAAATGTGCTTTCTGTTTGTCTTACCAAAAACAAAAAAACACAAGCACTCTCTATCTAAATACATACACTTCATCCTATAAGAACATGTCATGGAAAATGATAACAGAGAATTTCTTTGTTTTGATAAATCTCCCAAGAAAGTTTCTTGACAAAGAAAAACTTGACTTTCACATAAAATTTCTTCCAACGACTAATTTCTCTGGAAACAAACAGAATTTGATAATCCAAGCAAACGAAAGAAACAGAAGCATCAAAACTAAAATAAGAGCTAAGGCTAATTACATACAAGAACTTAATCAAAACATCTGATCACAGAAAAAACCAGCATTCTTGCAAAGCAAAAATGGGGTTTCACATATCATGGAACAGTAAGAGACTTCAACCCATCAAACTACTCGATTTCTAAGATGGAAAAATGGATGGGAAAGAGAAAGAAAATGATGTTTACCATAAAAAAACACAAAACATATATGATTGAAAGCTAAAGGTAGAGGTAGACAGACATCCCGAGAATTTTTTACCAAAACTCCGCTTTTAGATAGGATAAAAGTCAGTTTTTTTTTTTTTTTTTTTTTTTTTTTTTTTTTTTTAGAGAAATGTGGGGAAAAAAAATGGTTGGTGTAACTCAAAAAAATTTAAAAATTTAAAAAATTGATTTTTAACCTGATTATCAAAATAACCAAACGTTCTCTTCGCTTTTGATTCAGTGAGGGATGAATGATTTGAGTGACGTGATATTTTTTTTTCTTTATTTCAAAAGAGGAAGGTAAATAGGTAATTTGGTTTTTTATGGTGAAAAGACAAACTTTTTGTAATTTCTTAAATTAGAGGGTAATTTATATATTTTATACATTTCAGGACAATAATTGTAGTTTATTCTTTTTGAAAAGGGTCAGTTTAAAAAAAAAATACTATAAGGGCTCATTTTCAAATTTAAAATATTAAATTAATCATTGAAAATATTTTGAGGATGTGCTTGGTGCGATTCGGACGGTTTTAAAATAAAATTATAAATTGAATGACAGATTAGCGGATTGACAAATTGCTGTTTAAACAGTTTTGAATAGCTTGGAAGATTAAAGAATATTCTAACCAATTCTCAAACCTTTGCATAGTATATAACACTAATTTACATAATAATTTTTTTTATATATATAACTGTTAATTTGTAATAAATTTCCCATATTAAATCTCTTTCACACTTATTTTTACTTTGATATTTCATTATAAGTTAAAATATATATATATATATATATATTAATTATAACGGAACAAAACGACTTTAAAGATAGATTATAAATTTTAAAATTTAAACCACGATTAGCAAATAGAACGGTGTAGATTGATGCAAATCGAAACGATTTTAACAAATTGAACGATAATTTGCACGACTCTTAAGGGTCAGAGTGTGAACTTCTCAGGACAATTTTTGTTTATATCCTTAATGCAAGAAAGTTTTATTATATAATGAAGTTTTGATCAAATTAATTTATTTTTTTGTCAAAAACTTAATTTCAAGACTAAAAAAAGAGAAGAAAATCTACAGCTTAAAAACTGAACCACAATTTTTCCTCCACAACATTTTGAAGTCAATAATACAACTATTAACAAACATGATCAAACTGAAAGAGAGACAGAAACCCCAAATGCATACCATACCATAACAAGCAATCATTCACCTAAACCGACATTCCAAATATAATACAATGGTCGGCCATTTTTTCACAAGAAAATCACACACTACGAAGCAATAAACATAAATATGTCTAAGACATCATGCCTAGACAAGCCACTTTTGGGCTTAATTACCAAGTTCATGAGCTTTATTACATTGACAGCAATAAAAAAGGAACGACACGGGGTGGGTACCTACCACAAGGCTCCCCCAAGACTCTCCCATGAAGCAAGGCAATTCACATGAGGCAAGTAAGAGCCATTATGCTGGACAGGTCGTTTTTCCATCTCAACCTTTCTCATTGCTTGAGCTTCAAAATCATAAGCATAGAAAGAGTCTCTGTATCCCTTGAACACCATTTCCCGACCATGCCTCAAAGTCGAAAGTGGAATCAAATCCACTATTCTATCATCGGTGGTTATAATATGCTGCTTTACCCAATCTTCCCCCTCTAATCCCTTCAATATCCACGCCTCTATTCTATTCCGTGTAACATGGGTCACAAAGCTTAGAAATCCCCCAACCTCAACCAGTCTATCACTTATGCTGCTGCTAACAGGAAGAGTTTTTGTCTGAAACTTTTCGTCGTCAATGCCCATAGACACTAGGTAATTGCAGTCATGTTTGGCTGGGAGCCAATGCAAGGCTCCAATGGCCGAAACAGGTTTGTATATGAACCTTCTAAGTAGTCCCAATGAAGGGCCATCCACAGCCCACCATGATTTCCTATTAAGGCTCAGTATCTCACAACCAATATATCCACTTTCATCTCGAAATAAGTGTACCACTTTATATTCTCTCGTCAAGTGGCTGAACACGAACCCATATGACTCATCACGGGGAACAATAGTACCTAGAGGGAGTCCGACAAGCTTCCTAGTAGCAGGGTTCATGACTAGTAACCCTCTGTTCAGTTCACATTTGGCCAAAATTAAACCATTACAGGTTGCCAGGATATCCTTACAACCACTTATGTTTGACTCACTCACCTTACCCATTCCGTCTTCTACCTCCAAGAAATTGATGTAAGGTTTAGGTGCTTCATTAGTTAAAAAAATCGAGTCATGTTTTGACGGAGAAAGCTTGGCTTCAATAGAGAATGTCTTGGGCCTTCTTTCAGGGACTGATTGTAGAAAGATAAGAACAGTTTCAGATTGACCCATGTGAGCTTCAATGAAATCAGGGCTGTTAATCAAATTAAACCATGCCTTGCATACAAAACTTGATCTGTGAAGAGATTCCGCAGGAAGTAGAAGAAGAATCTTGAAAATCAAGTCATAAGGAAGATGCGCCGCCTGGTTACCCCACTTAATTTCTGGTTTTTTATTGGCAGATGCCCTCTCTTGTACCGCTCTTAATAAAAAGCCTGCATCCTTTTGTGAGAGTTTGTACCGCTTGCTTTCTCTCATCAGGGGATCCTTGCTTGCCCTCATGTTCTTGAAGAAATTGATACAGTTAGAAAAACAAATAGAACAATCAGTAGATAATTTTCTAATTGGAACAGCAGACCCATAATAGGACTGTTATTAACTCTATTTAATGAGATGATGGTGTTGTGATGAATATAGATAACAATTGATAATCAAGGAGTAAAAATATATCTCATCTCTAAATATATCAAAATAATTTGCATAAATTATACACAACAAAATTTATTTCCTAAATTGAAATAAGATCATGCAACTGCACTGTTTTGTAAAATGTGAAATGAATTTCTAATTTCAATACATTCTTTATATAACAAAATAAAACCAGAATCCATTTTTGCAATTAAAATTTAGGTAGGTAAAAACATTATCCTCCGAGCCCACAACAAATTGACATTAGAGAGCACCAGGCAACTCAAAATATTGTCAACCACAGTTGGTTTCATGGAGGACCAGCCTGCCAGGGTTATAAAAAGCTTGCTAACATGTAGAAAATGGGATATAGGTTTTGCTCATTGAAAATGGTGAAAATTGGCTTGGTCTTCTAAGTAATCGGTTGCTGGAACTTCAGATCAGTGGTTACTGGAAATTCTAAGACAGCAACCAAATACCTAAGGGTGAAAGAGTTCAAATAAAAGCAAAATGGCAAGAATATGGTTAAGGCTGATTAGGGGTTTGGTAGAACAGACCTTTTTTTTTTTTTTTTTTTTTTGGTGATAAATCAGCAGAACAGAGTTTTGGGCTCACAGGGAGGCTCTTCTGTGGCTGTAAACATTAACTTCTGAGAACAGTAACTTAACTCTCTTTTCTTTTCCCACCTTGAGTTCCCTAGAAATCACATCCTAAGGTCAGGTTGCATCATATACAACATAATCTAATACCCAATAGTCAACTCTATTAAATATAAAAATTAATAGAGATTTTTATAGCTTGCTAGATTCTTCCTACTCCTAATAGGACAAGATCCCACAACAAGAAATTTGGAAATTTTAAGAATTAAGACTGGTATAAACCACACACAAATGAAAAATAAAAATTTAAATATATATACACCAGCCCATGGACAACAATGAGGGAGATTGATGCGGATATGACCCATAGGATTAAGACACCATGACTATTAGACCAGCGATGTTGTATGGAACGAAGTGTTGGGCAACCAAGAAACAACATGTAAATAAATGAGTGTAATTGAGATGAGAATACTAAAATGAATGTGTAACAAGACTAGACAAGACAGAATTAAGAATGAGTGTATTCAGGAATGGTAGGAGTAACACTGATAAAAAATAAGTTGAGAGAGAATCGATTGAGATGGTTTGGTCATATTCAACGAAGACCAACAGAGACAGTAATAAAGAGATGCGATACTATAACGGTAGATGAAAGTGTTAAGGGATGGGGTAGACCTAAATTAACGTTGATTAACGTTGTAAATAGAAATATGGATCTCTTAATTTGACTAACGAAATGGCCTTTAATAGGGCCGCATAAAAAAGAAGGATTCATGTAGCCGACCCCATTTGATGGGACTTAAGGCTTAGTTTGGTTTGGTTTGGTTTGATTTGGTTATATACCAGCCCATGGACTAGTACTACAGTTGACATCCAACAACTAATAAGGTTCACAAAACCCTAACTTCTAATAGTCAATAAAACATAAATAATTGGGTAAATTTCATAGAGTTCCATTGAGGTTTCTGATAATTACAACCTACAGGGACCTCCTCAAAGTTTCTAAAATTACAATGCCTTCCCTTGCTTTTATTTCAATATATACCAACCTTCCTTCCATTATCCAGACATTAAAATTTAGTGATGTCAGCAAATTTGGTCGATTAAATACCAAAATTAACCTTGACAAACACCCTTAGCCAAAAACCTCTCTCTCGCCCCTCTTCTTGACCGATACAAATTCATGGTTGGGTTGATTTTGTTTCAAATGTTTCATTGTCTTCATCGAAACTCACTGTTTACAGAACTTGAAATAGCTCCTATTGTCAATGACCTCAAATACAATGAAACAAAGAAGAAAAACACCAAGTACAAAGAAAGTTGCAAAGCCACAAACCATGGGACAGTGTCTCTGATGAACAATGAGTGACACCCAAAAAATGAAGAGACCCACAAACATAATTGATGAAAAAGATAACTTTCGCGTCAAAGAATCCCAACAAGGTAATGATCCAACAAGGTAATGATTACCATACCTAAGGCTAAGGCGACACAACTAACACAACAAAACATCATCAATGCCCACAGAGGGGATGCTAAGTAAAAGGGGTAAACCAAGAAGCATGAACACCTCAAAATGGTTGTCGTGTCCTTATTCGACATGTAAGGATACTGACACGGCGCGACATGAATATCCACATGTTGAACGTGCCACTTGGCATGTCTGAGGACACTTCACGGACAAATATGTTTTGTGTTTCGGCACATCCCAAGATACCTTTGTGAGTTAATATAAACATATAGTTCGGAGTCAGAGTAAAATATATGGAAATAAATAAGTGAAAAATAACAAAAATACATCCACATATAGATTCATGCCTTTTATATCTCTGTGCCCTACATCCGTATTCATATACATAGTAAATAAAAACATTTGTCTTCATCTCAAGATACATTCGTATGCAATATCCCTGCCGTGTCCATGTCCTAAATCGTTATGTCTTGTGTCAATTGCTTGTGCTTCTTAGGGTGTAAAGAAGAACAACATAAGAATTAAAAAAAATTACTAGTGGGCAAAGATAGAATGATTTGAGCTAGCTGTGATGATGACTATAAATACATAAACTGGAATATAACAAGAGAGGCACTGTATGAATCTAGCCCATGAAGATCGAAAGAATGATGGAAATTTATCAGTATGCAAAAAAATGATATATCAAGAAAGAGCCTACAGTCTAGCCTTTTGAATTTTAGTTTTACATGTGCAGAGATTAGGAAATTTTTTGGTGATAAACATCTAGATAGCTCACCCACCCTACCCTTCAACCGCGACTCTCCCAATCATTAATGGAATTTATCACTATGCAATAAACAGATATCCAGAGATAGACTAAAGTCTACGCACAGATTAGGAAGTTTCAGAGGGATAAACATCTGGATACATCACCCCCCTCCCCCACCCCCACCCCCACCCCCTTGAAGTACCATTCTCCCAATCATTAATGCCAACGGCCAAAACCCACCACCACTAATTCATCACTAAGGCAGTAGTGAGGTTCGAACAACTCTCTCTCTATATATATATATAATTATACACAGAATTAGAGATGCATATATGTATTAGAGTATGATGTTGAATATTATATATACATCTGTGTATCTATATGTATGTATATATAGAGACCTTTGTGTACAAATTGAATTTAAACTTCAATGGGATCACATAGAAATTCTAGCTTTCTCACAAGATTAATTAAAGAGTACAAGGAAAGAGTGGTGATGAGTGCCCAAACAGAGATGAAGGGAGAAGAGATGAATGACGGTGACGGCATTTCCAGTGTGACACGTGGTCTCTACATAAGGGCATTTTTGTCTTTTAAAAATTCCAACTTTTAAACCTGAATAGTGTTTTTTATTGTAACAGTTAACTTAGACATTTTAGCTTCACTGTTAACACTGAGACAGCTCTGGCCGGGGAAATAATTAAAATAGCAACAACTAACCTACAAGTACATTAATTTACACTCAAGTTGAACCAAGACTTGAGTACAATTTACACGCAGCGCGCGTATCCTATATATGAAATTTGCACTCTATCGAGCCATTTAATTTGTCTATTATAATGAAATTTACAATTGGGTAGTTTGCAAAATTGAAGTCATACTTGGATAAAATTTCGCCGACAATTCTCTTCCCTTACTTTTGACTTCATTTCATGTTTCTATGTGCTGAGATGAATATATACTTTTTCATATCCTAATTGCACTTTCTACTAGAAGACAGACAATTTGTTAGCTTTATGGTTTTTCACAATTCTTCTCATTTTTCTCTGGTAGTGAGAATTACTTAAAGGGTTATCTTCAATCAATCTTTTTGGCACCTAAACATACTCAATTTGACATTGCAATTCAACATAGAGACCAAAAAGGAAACTAATTAAACGAATATGAAACGAATTGTGATCGTATACACACATATACTACAAAACAAAACAGAGGGATGTAAAGAAGAAGAAGAAGAGAGCAATGAGCGAGGTACCTTAGTGGATTTCTGTTGTGATCGAAACCCTAATTCAGGCTTGGGGGTTTTGGTTTACTCAAGAGACGTTGACGATCAGAGAGAGAGAAAGAGCACCCCCGAGTGTGTGTAGACCCACACACAGACAGTAAAGTGGCTTTTTCAAGTGTTGCGGAAATTTCTAGGTTCCCACGGTTGTTTTTCTATTTACACCACAAAATTTAGGGTAAATTATTACCAATCCTCTCAGATTTGTTTTTCTAGTTCTCTTTTGATAATTTAAATTATTTAATTTGTAAAATTTTTAATATTTATTATCTATTAAAAAAATTAGTTTTATCTTATAATTGTAATTTTTTTATTCTATCGTATTTGTCTTTAAAAAATATAGACGACAAGTATATTTTTAAAATAGATAATTTATTTTTTCAGAGATAAATGGGATGAAATAAAACGATTATGTTTATCAGATTGACTTATATTTTTTCATAGATGATATACATTAAGGACCCCACAAAATGAACAATTTTGATCATTAAAATGAGACTTGTAATAGGCTTTATGAGTCCCTCAAGTTCTCTCCTACTGAGATCTCTACATGAGAAAAATCCAATTCAAATTATAAAGAGCGAATTAGTTAATTTGGAGTTTGTATCACTTTAGTCTCTGACCTTTCAATTGTGATATATTTGACCCTCAATTTGAATCTCGTTTCAAATAAGGATAATTGAATGCACTATTGCACCATTTCAATGGCAAAGTCATCAATTTAATAAAATATAAACTAGTTTGACAAAAATAAATATCCAAAAATATTTTTCAATTTTTAAAAATTATTTCTACTCACCAAAGATAAAATTATAAAAAAATAATAAATCTTTTACATTTTTATTCTTTTACCAAATTAATTTTTAGTATGTGATTGGATAATGATCATGTAATGAGTGGTTATTTTTGTTGATTTTTTGGATGGTTATCATGTAATAGATGATTGTATTTGTTATGAACAAATATTTTTAAATAGTTATCAAGTAATGAATGATTATTAAGCTGTTAATATGTAATTGATATGTTTAATATATGATATATTTTTAGTTTTGGATTTTTTTGATTTAATAGATTGGTTTAATAATGACATCAAAATTGTCGTCATATTTGACTTTTGAAAAAATAAAAAATAATTTAACGAAAATAAATACATATAAAAAAATATTTTAAAAAATTATTTCTACCCTCCCAAAAGATAAAATTATATAAAAATAATGTGTTTTTAATTTATTTTTTTTACCAATTTAATTTTTAATTTCTTAGAAAAAAAAAATTAAAATAAATTTTAAAAATCAAACAAAACAGAACTTTATAACCAATAAAGTTTTAACATTATTAATTAAAAAAAAAAGGCATTACATTTCAAACAACACACAAGTTAAATTAACCAACATAAAATAAGTTGTATGACGACTTTTATAGCGATCTCGGTTTTTCTCGTCATTTATTTTATTTCGGACTTAGGTTCCGTAGTGGTTGGTTGTGGTCTATATCTTGTTTCCATCCTTTAATTCTTTATATTTGAGTTTTAGGATGTGTTGGGTAAGTTTAGAACAGGTTGGTTGGGTGTTGGAACATATAGTTGCTGTCCAGATTTTGGCTTCTTCGCTCGAGCTAAGATTTTGTCGCTCGAGCGAGCCTTGGGTTTCTGCTTCTTCGCTCGAGTGAAGATTCTTGCGCTCGAGCGAGCACTCTTGCGTTCGAGTGTGCGTCTGCATCTAAATTGGACCTGAAGGTTGGTATTCTTCGCTCGAGTGAGGCTTTTGTCGCTCGAGCGAGTGAGCTCTATGTTTTATGTTTCTTCGCTCGAGCGAGAACTCTTGCGCTCGAGCGTGCTTCTGGATTGTAGACCTGAAGCTTCGCATTGTTCGCTCGAGCGACGCTTTTTACACTCAAGCGAGGTTCTTTTGTGTCTGGTCGCTCGAGCGACCACTTCTTCACTAGAGCGAGGTTCAAATATATCAGTTAACAGCAGCGGGTTATACATTACTTTTTCATCATCTTTTTCATCCAAACCCTTGATCTGGCTGCCTCTCTCTCTAAACTCTCTCTCTCTCTCTCTCTACAAATACTCCATGTTCTAAGAGTTTTCTACCATTATCCCTTTGTAAGAAAGTTAAAGCTTGGCTTGGGCTTCCCATTGATCCAAAAATTTGTGGATTTGGAGCATCTTGGATTTCACTCTTCTTCTCCTTTGGGCTCCTAACTTTGAGGTAGGGATAATCTACTCATTTCTATGAGTTTTGACATAAATGTTGGTTATTTCATATAGATGATGGTGTTTGGGAGTTTTGGGAAAGTTAGAGTTTGATTTAAAATTATAAAATAGGGGTTCCTTGGTGTTGGGTTCCATTGTGAATTTGAGGTCTTGAAAAGGGGATTATTTGTATATAAATGATGAATTTGAGCGTTAAGATTGTTATTTGAGAAAGGGAAAAAAAAATGCCCTAATTGGGATTAAATGAGTTATTTGCCAACTTAATGAAATTAACTAAGGGAATTTATAATTGGATTGGAAATGATGAAATTGGGTGGAAATGTAATTGAATGGTGTAGTTGGATTGATAAATCGCTCACCTATGGAAAATGTATTGATCTGTTTGATAAATTTAATTATCTGCTGAGAATAACTGTTTTGGGCTATCAATGGAGGATAGCCTTGATTGTTATAGAATTACATGATGATTAAGTAAATTGAAACTAATCAATTGGAATATGTCATTGAATGTGACAGTTGGAATAACACACTGAGTGTGTGCATTAATTGATCATTGTATATGATGAAGTGTTTAAATACATTGCATATGTATCTTTGTTTGGGAGGAGATAAGGGATGTACTCCATGGTTTGAGAGGAGATAGGGAATGTACTCCACAGTTTGGAAGGAGATAAAGAATGGACTCCATTGATAATTAAGTTGGTCGGAGTGACCAAGGTGAAAGTCTCGAAACCTTTTATACATCTGAATGATGTTAATAATTGAAGTGTTGATAATATGAGTTGTAGTCTCATTTTGAATTATAGATAATTGAGGTGTTAATAAGATGAGTTGTAGTCTCATTTAAATTGTTTGGCTAGCTAATAAACTATGTCTATGAATTGATTTGGATAATAAATGGAAGTGAATTGAGATACGATTATAAATGTTGATTAATTTTGGAAATGGGATATGTTTGTTATAAGTGTTGATCATTTATCGAATGCTAATGTTTTAGTTATTTCTCATATTTGGTTTAGCATGTTTCTATTGGGTTTTGGCTCACCCTACTTGGGACACTATTTTACAGGTGCAGGTGATATGCCGCCTCCAAGATAGCATGGGAGGTTTAGAAGTTGAAGACTATCTTTTTGTTATTTTGTTGATGTTATCTGTAATTCTAGGGCAAGGGCTTAAGATGTAAAGATTTAGAACTCTCTTTTGTGGTAACCAAGTGTTGACTTGGAAAGTTGTAAGCTCGTAGAGCATTTACATTTGTTGTCAACATGTAATACTTTTTTGTTAAGAATACTCTGATAAATGAATATATTTTATTTTCCTATGTCTATAGATATTATAAATGATTGATTTATGCGTTTATTTTGAAGGCGTGATAACTTGGTATCAGAGCGTACCGGGTTTGAATACTTTGGGTACGTGGGAAGTGGTGAGTACCACAATGTGTTTGTCTCGCTTGTTAGAGGCTTAAATGTAATGTTTTGTGCTTATGTGATAACATGTTTATATGACTATATGGGTATGGGATTTAGTTTCTAGGATATTGATTGGATCCTTGGGTTTCTAGGAGTCCTGTTGGAAAGGCACTTGATCACTGCCGTTTCTAACTGGAACTCTAGCAACACCACAGGACGGTTATTATCCGGAGATGAAATTCGTAAGTACTTATGTGATTATGTACTTATGTGGAGTAACTTACAGTTGTCCAATGTATTAGGACGTGAGTGAAATAGCTTCGGCACATTTTTGAATGTGCTAATCCTTTTGTTACCTTTATTAGGATGTTAAGACGAGGACGTGGTGGTAGGCGTGGTAGGCCTAGGAGGCAGGAGATGCCTATACCAGATGAAATTCCAACACAGGAGAAGGGAGTTGGTCAGGCCAATGTGGCCGAGCCAGTAGGTCAGCAGGCCATGAGCGCCTTAGCCCGCGAGATGGCAGGAGCATTGAGGGAATCCATGGACATTCTCAGGACTAAGAATCAAGTCCAAGCCCATGTAACTGAGGCAGGGCCGTCTTTTTTGAAGAGAGAGTTTTTCCGGTCGAATCCGGACGAGTTTTTGGGTGATCCAAAAGAGCCACTAAAGGGTGATGAGTGGCTTGAATAGATGACGAAGATGTTTGAGATGCTCGGCATTAAAGACGAAGGTTTACGAGTGACCTTGGCGTCCTTCCAGTTGAAAGGAGATGCAGGTCAGTGGTGGAAATTGTACAAGGACGTATTAGAGGGACTTTGGAGGCTTTCGTTGATGCCTTTCAGGAGAAGTTCTTGCCTCCCACTATTAGGGAGAAGTTGAGAGACCAGTTCTGTCAGCTCAAGCAGCTGAATACACCAGTGGCAGAGTTTGAGGCCACCTTCACTAGCTTATCGAGGTTTGCACCAAAGTTGGTGGCGACCGAAGAGCGTAGGTGCTTGGAGTTTGAAAAGAAATTGAGGACTGGACTCATGTTTCGAGTGGTCGGGTCCGTGATTAGGGAGTATGGGCGCCTTGTGCAGGCTGCAGCCCATCTTGAGACTATTATGCATACTGAGGAGAAGAGGATGAGGGGCTCCGGGAGGAGCCAGGATAGTTAGGGGGACGGTAAGAGGCAGAGGGGTTCTAACCCTTAGCAGTCCCAAAGAGCACATTCTAGATCTACCTTTTCAGTACCGAGTTCAGGTTCTAGGAGAGGCGGTCAGGGAGACATCACATGTTACAAATGTGGTCAGCTGGGCTACAAGTCTCCAACTTGCCCACAGAGGGGAGGAAGGCAGAGAGCAGCTTCTTATTCGGCTCGTTCTTAGAGCCAGAGGTAGGGCAGAGGTCAGCCGCTCGCTTGTTATCAGTGTGGGCAAGTGGGGCACCTGAAAAGGTTTTTCCCGTAGTTGAGTGGCACATCTGGTGCATCTGGTTCGAGACAAACACAGAGTCATCAGCCAGCTCAGTTAGTTCAAGCCTTAAGGGCCAATCAGGGAGCCTCTTCAGCTCAGTCTGTGCAGCAGTCTTATGTTCCGAGGGGTGAGCAAGTAGATCAGAGGCCTACAGGGTACGTGTATGCTGTTACAGCGCCAGATCTTGTACCGGCTCCATCAGTAGTGAGAGGTACTTTTTTGTTTTACAACTCGGTTGCTAATGTGTTAATTGATACGGATGCATCCCATTCTTTTATATCTTCTGCTTTTGCATCTGTTTTGGGGCTGGAGTTGGCACGGTTAGCATCTCCTTTTTGTGTAGTATCACTTATTAGGCGTGAGTTGATTTTGAAACAGGGATGTCGAGGCTGTGATATAGAGGTCGCCGATCGTCGGCTTCCCTTTTCTTTTGTATTGATGGATATGTCTGGGTTTGAAGTGATTTTGGGTATGGACTAGTTATCGTCATACCGAGCTATTATAGATGGCTACCGTCAGAGGGTTACTGTATGTACCTTGAGCGGTGACTGTTTTCATTTCTTGGGAGATCGGGTTGGTAGAGTCTTACCACCGGTGTATGATCCGCAAGGACGGAGTGAGCTTAGTTGTCTTCTCGCTAGCTGTATGAGTAGTGAGTGTGATGAGACCCAGACTGAGTTGCCCAGAGTGGATTGTGAGTACTCGGACGTCTTTCCCGAGGATCTTGTTAGTTTACCACTCCACCGAGAGATTGAGTTCTCTATTGACTTAGTGTCTGGCACTGCATCAATTTCCATGGCACCGTATCGTTTTGCCCCAGCCGAGTTGAGTGAGTTGAAGATTCAACTCCAGGAGTTGCTAGATAAGGGCTTTATCCGCCCTAGCACTTCGCCATGGGAAGCAACGACCCTCTTTGCTAAAAAGAAAGATGGGGCTTTGAGACTTTGCATTGACTATCGAAAGTTGAATCGGGCTACGGTTAAGAACAAGTACCCTATACCTCGTATAGATGACCTGTTTGATCAGTTGAAATGATCCCGCTGTTTCTCTAAGATAGACTTGAGATCGGGTTATCACCAATTGAGGGTCAGGGAGGAAGATATCCCGAAGACGGCATTCCGTACGCGGTATGGCCACTATGAGTTTCTAGTGATGCCTTTTGGGCTCACCAATGCACCGGCTGTGTTTATGGACTTGATAAACCGGATCTTCCGGGAGTTCTTAGATCGCTTTGTGGTTGTCTTCGTAGACAACATTCTGATTTATTCACCTTCTGAGGAGGAGCATGATGAACACTTGTGAGTGGTGCTTGATTTGCTTAGAGCCCATAAACTGTATGCTAAGTTTGGGAAGTGTGAGTTCTGGCTGAAAGAGGTTAGGTTCTTAGGCTATGTGGTATCCAGGGAAAGGGTGTCTGTTGATTCATCCAAGATAGAGGCAGTGCAAGATTGGGCACAGTCTAAGAGTGTCTTTGAGATCCGTAGTTTTCTGGGATTGGCCAGTTATTACCGTCGATTTGTAAAGGACTTCTCCAGGCTAGCTTCGCCTTTGACTAGATTGACGTAGAAAGGGGTCAAATTTGTATGGAGTGAGACTTGCGAAAATTCGTTCCAGGAGATTAAAGTTAGACTTACCACTGCTCCAGTCTTGATTAGTCTGGAGAGG
The DNA here is from genome assembly GCF_055761805.1 of Camellia sinensis. Taxonomy (NCBI): domain Eukaryota; kingdom Viridiplantae; phylum Streptophyta; class Magnoliopsida; order Ericales; family Theaceae; genus Camellia; species Camellia sinensis. The sequence continues at coordinate 118,726,705 of NC_138971.1, read as the reverse complement.
GGTTTAGGTTATGCAGTGTATTGTGACACCTCACGAGAGGGTTTGGGTTGTGTGTTGATGCAAGAGAGGAAAGTAATAGCCTATGGCTCGCAGCAGTTGAAAACACACGAGAGGAACTACCCTACTCATGATTTAGAGTTAGCAGCTGTGATTTTTGCCTTGAAGATTTAGAGGCACTAACTTTATGGTGAGAGATTCGAGGTGTTCTCGAATCATAAGAGTTTGAAGTATCTGTTTACACAGAAGGACTTGAATTTAAGGCAGAAGAGGTGGATGGAGTTCATAAAGGATTATGATTTCGAGTTACATTATCATCCGGGAAAGGCCAATGTCGTGACCGATGCCCTTAGTAGGAAATCTATTAGTGATGTAGCTTGTATAACCATCCGAGAATGGGAGATTTTGGGTACTCTTGGCGAGTTTGACTTGCATCTGTTTGAGTCTGCAGCCTTGTTTTCTGTAGTTGCACAACCTACACTTGTGAATCGAATGTTAGAGGCACAGAAAGATGACCTTGAGGTAGAATCCCTTCGAGAAAAGATCTCCAGTGGGAAGGTAGAGAAAGGTTTGACTATGTATCCCGACCTAAGTGTGAGGTACCGAGACCGCTTGTTTGTGCCGAAGTCTTGCCGAGAGGAAGTACTCCGAAAGTTTCACCATTCACGCCTTGCGATGCATCCAGGAGGTACAAAGATGTATCATGATCTGAGTCGCCAGTTTTGGTAGAGGGGTATGAAGAAGGATGTGGCGGTGTTTGTGTCGAAGTGTCTTACTTGTCAGCAAGTGAAGGCCGAGCATCAGAGGCCAATGGGTTTGTTACAACCCTTGACTATAGCCGAGTGGAAATGGGAGCATGTCACGATGGACTTCGTTATAGGTCTTCCGAGGACTTAACGGGGTAGTGATGTCATCTGGGTGATGGTGGACCGGTTGACTAAGTCGACGCACTTTATTCCTATGCGCGTGAGAGATTCAGTAGATCACCTTGCCAACTTGTATATTCGGGACATAGTGAGGTTGCACGGAGTCCTAGTGTCAATTGCCTCAAATAGAGATCCGCGTTTTACTGCTAGGTTGTGGCAGAGTTTGCAGAGTGCCTTGGACACTAGATTGACTTTTAGTATGGCTTACCATCCTCAGACTAACGGGCAGTCAGAGCGCACCATTCAAATACTTGAAGATATGTTTCGAGGCTGTGTCCTTGACTTTAAAGGGTCACGGGAGAAACACTTACCCTTAGTGGAGTTTGCCTACAATAACAGTTTCCAATCAAGTATTGGTATGGCACCATTTGAGGCCTTGTATGGCCGACTGTGTAGATCTCCTGTATGTTAGGCCGAGGTGGGTGATGCACCTTTGTTGGGCCCGGAGTTGGTGCGAGTGACAACAAAGAAAGTGGCACTTATTTGTAAGAGGCTTGTTACAGCCCAGAGTCGCCAAAAGAGTTATGCCGACCGTAGGAGGAGATCTTTGTCATTTGAGGTGGGTGATCACGTCTTTCTGAAGATATCACCTAGGCGGGGTTTGATGAGGTTTGGGAAGTATGGGAAGTTGTCCCCTCAGTTTATTGGCCTTTTTGAGATCCTTGAGCGGATTGGGGAGGTTGCATACCGTTTAGTTTTACTGCCGCAGTTGTCCAGAGTGCATGACGTATTTCATGTTAGTATGCTTCGGAAATATGAGCCGGATCCATCACATGTGTTGGATTGGACTGACTTAGAGGTAGATAAGGATGCTTCGTATGAGGAGAGACCGATACGGGTCTTGGATAGGCGAGACCAAGTCTTGCGAGGCAAGATGATTCCCTTGGTCAATGTATTATAGAAACATCATGGAGTTGAGGAAGCAACTTGGGAACGTGAGTTGGAGGTCCGAGAGAAATATCCGGACCTATTTGTTGATATTTGAGCTTATGTTGAGAATTTTGTTTTGCTGGTAAATTCTAAGAACATTGTATATGTTTCGGATTATGGAAGTATTGAAATTGTTGCATACGTTTCAAACAAAAGAGTTTAATTTAACATTGTATATGTTGAATGTATTGTAGAAATGAAAATATGTTTTTAACATTGCATATGTTATGAAATTGTAGAATATGTGTATTGGGATTTGTAGGAATTCAAAAGAATGCATGTTGATAATGCATATTGAGCTATGTTGCTAAGTTGTTCTCTTGAGAAGAGATAGAATGATCGATAGTGGATCATATTGTTAAAGGTTGTATTGTAATCATGTTGAGTATTGAAAAGATCATAATTTTGAAACTAATATTTGTAATTTCGGGGACGAAATTCTTTAAGGAGGGGAGGTTATAGCAATCTCGGTTTTCCCCGTTATTTATTTTATTCCGGACTTAGGTTCCGCAGTGGTTGGTTGTGGTCTATATCTTGCTTTCATCCTTTAATTCCTTGTATTTGAGTTTTGGGATGCGTTGGGTAAGTTTGGAATAGTTTGGTTGGGTGTTGGAACATATGGTTGCTGTCTAGATTTTGGTTTCTTCGCTCGAGCTAGGCTTTTGTCGCTCGAGCGAGCCTTGGGTTTCTGCTTCTTCGCTCGAGCAAAGATTCTTGCGCTCGAGCGAGCTTCCTTTGATGTGTCTTTTGGCTCGAACGAGCACTCTTGCGCTTGAGCGTGCGTCTGCGTCTAGATTGGACCTGAAGGTTGGTATTCTTCGCTCGAGTGAGGCTTTTGTCGCTCGAGCCTCGCTCGAGCGAGCGAGCTCTATGTTTTGTGTTTCTTCGCTCGAGCGAGAACTCTTGTGCTCGAGCGTGCTTCTGGATTGCAGACCTGAAGCTTTGCATTGTTCGCTCGAGCAACGCTTCTTGCACTCGAGCGAGGTTCTTTTGTGTCTGGTCGCTCGAGCAACCACTTCTTCGCTCGAGAGAGGTTCGAATATATCAGTTAACAGCAACGGGTTATATATCACTTTTTTATCATCTTTTTCATCCAAACCCTAGATCCGGCTGCCTCTCTCTCTACAAATACTCCATGTTCTAAGAGTTTTCTACCATTATCCATTTGTAAGAAAGTTAGAGCTTGGCTTGGGCTTCCCATTGATCCGAAAATTTGTGGATTTGGAGCATCTTGGATTTCACTCTTCTTCTCCTTTGGGCTTCTAACTTTGAGGTAGGGATAATCTACTCATTTCTATGAGTTTTGACATAAATGTTGGTTATTTCGTATAGATGGTGGTGTTTGGGAGTTTTGCGAAAGTTAGAGTTTGATTTAAAATTATAAAAGAGGGGTTCCTTGGTGTTGGGTTCCATTGTGAATTTGAGGTTTTGAAAAGGGGATTATGTGTATATAAATGATGAATTTGAGCCTTAAGGTTATTATTTGAGAAAGGGGAAAAAAATGTCCTGATTGGGATTAAATGAGTTATTTGCCAACTTAATGAAATTAACTAAGGGAATTTATAATTGGATTGGAAATGATGAAATTGGATGGAAATGTGATTGAATGGTGTAGTTGGATTGATAAATCGCTCACCTATGGAAAATGTATTGATCTGTTTGATAAATTTAATTATCTGTTGAGAATAACTATTTTGGGCTATCAATGGAGGATAGCCATGATTGTTGTAGAATTGCATAATGATTAGGTAAATTGAAACTAATCAATTGGAATATGTCATTGAATGTGACAGTTGGAATAACACACTGACTGTGTGCATTAATTGATCATTGTATATGATGAAGTGTTTAAATACATTGCATATGTATCTTTGTTTTGGAGGAGATAGGGGATGTACTCCACAGTTTGGAAGGAGATAGAGGATGGACTCCATTGATAATTAAGTTGGCCGAAGTGTCCAAGGTGAAAGTCTCGAAACCTTTTATACATCTGAATGATGTTAATAATTGAAGTGTTGATAATATGAGTTGTAGTCTCATTTTGAATTATGGATAATTGAGGTGTTAACAAGATGAGTTGTAGTCTCATTTAAATTGTTTGGTTAGATAATGAACCATTTCTATGAATTGATTTGGATAATAAATGGAAGTGAATTGAGATACGGTTATAAATGTTGATTAATTTTGGAAAGGGGATATGTTTGTTTATAAGTGTTGATCATTTATCAAATGCTAATATTTTAGTTATTTCTCATATTTGGTTTAGCATGTCTCTACTGGGCTTTGGCTCACCCTACATGGGACACTATTATACAGGTGTAGGTGATATGCCGCCTCCAAGATAGCTTGGGAGGTTTAGGAGTTGAAGACTCTCTTTTTGTTATTTTGTTGATAGTATCTGTAATTCCAGGCCAAGGGCTTAAGATGTAAAGAGTTAGAACTCTCTTTTCTAGTAACCAAGTGTTGACTTGGAAAGTTGTAAGCCCGTAGAGCATTTATATTTGTTATCAACATGTAATACTTTTTGTTAAGAATACTCTGATAAATGAATATATTTTATTTTCCTATGTCTATAGCTATTATAAATGATTGATTTATGCGTTTTATTTTGAAGGCGTGACAACTTTGCCCTTGAAATAGAATGTTTCCAAAATAAACATCTTTGATTGTCCTTATTTGGAACAAGAGTTAAAATTTATAGTCAAATGTATCACAAATGAAAAGTAATGGACTAAAGTGACACAAACTCCAAACTACAGGGATTGTTAGTGTAATTCGCCCAATTATAAATATAGGAAAGACAATGGTATACACTCCTCAAAGAGTGTGTACCGTATGCACTTTATAATTAAATAAGAAAATGACATAATTTCATACTTTTTGAGTAATAAAAATAAAAAATAAATAATAAATAAAAATAAAATAAAATAAAATAAAGTCATAACCAAACAACACATGAAATATAACCAAATATTTCATGAATCATAACTAAAACAAAGTCATAACTAAAGAAGAAAATGGCATAACTTAAGAGTATTTATGGTAGGGGGTGTGTATAGTAGAAATTCCCTATAAATATACCTACTGAGATTTGTTTAAATTACAAATTATCTCCGGTGATTTTGAAAATTACATCTCGCCTTTTTAAGTTTCTAATTGCAAATTTAAGTAATTTTATTGTTGTATGAAAAAGCAATTAAAATTTTCATTTTTTCTGTTAATTCTATTAAATAAAAAATTGACAATAGAATATTTGTAATTTCTAAAATCAAAAAGAACAATTTGTATTTTAATCAAATCTTAAGGATGAATTTGTAAGTTACTCATCTACCACATTACACTCACCTCTTTAAAATTTAGAAAAGATACAATTAGTTCTACAATTTTGACATAATTATGGGGGTGTTTGGTAGAACTTAAATCTAGCTTATTTAAATTTTTAGCTTAAATTAAGGAATTGTTGTGTGTTTGGTGTAGCTCAAGTGATCAACTTTTAGCTTAAATTAAGTCAAAAAAGTGATTATTCTTTGAGTGAGAGAGGAGGTGCTTTTCGAATTCAGCTTAAGCGCGCAGCTGAAATTTAAGGAGCAAAATGACTTAAATGCCCTTCACACTTTCAAGTTATTACAAGTGTGCCATGTATATAAACCAAACTCACTCATTTCTATCTCTCGCACGAACCAGAGAGGCAATTTCCAGCGAGGGCGGTGATTTTCGGCGAACCTTTGCTCTCTTTCTCTCTTTCTCTCTGTGTTTGGATTCAGATCTATACAATAAAAGCATGACTAATAAATGATCTATCTTCGCTCTAAATCTGAATTCGAACAAATCTAAGGGAAGACAATCCATTGAGAGTGATAATTACCGCCCTAGAGAGGCTCGCGGTGGCGAAGGGCGACGGAAACCTAGCTTTCGACTTGGTGAAGAGTATAGGGAAGTGCGGGGAGTAACGATTTCAACACCTGCTAGCGGTAGTGGTATAATAGTGGTGGTGTCTGTAGAAGAGAGAAAGTCGTACAACAGTGGCGGTGTCTATGGGAGCCAAATCGATAGCCTCGATCAACGTCGGAGAAGACAAGAAGATGAAGATCTTGGCCTAGAAAATAAAGATGAAGATGAAGATGAAGATCTTGGCCTCCGTCGTCGTCCCCCATCCCCCATCGCAATCGATCGTGTGAGGTGATCTCAAACCCTAGCATCACTGTGACTGCCGGAGCTAGGGTTTCAGTGTTTTTTTTTTTTTTCTTTTTGGAGGCTTTCAATGTGTTTTTAATAAAAAAATAATAATAATAATAATTAAGCATTTTAGCCATTAATAAAATAAATTTTATTTAATTGATACTAACTAATAATTTTAGTATTAATTGATGCTAATTAAGCCATTAACTGCCAGTAATTAATTTATAATGAAAAAAAGAAATAATTTTATACCAATTGATACTATTAATAATTTTAGTGTTAAGTGATGCTAATTAAGCCATTAATTGCCACTAATTAATTTGCAATGAAAAAAAGAAATAATTTTATACTAATTGAAACTATTAATAATTTTAGTATTAATTGATGCTTATTAAGCCATTAATTGCCACTAATTAATTTATAATGAAAAAATGAAATACTTTTATACTAATTGATACGATTAATAATTTTAATATTAATTGATGCTAATTAAGCCATTAATTGCCACTAATTAATTTATAATCAAAAAAAGAAATAAGTTTATACTAATTGAAACTATTAATAATTTTAGTATTAATTGATGCTTATTAAGCCATTAATTGCCACTAATTAATTTATAATGAAAAAAATAAAATAATTTTATACTAATTGATACTATTAATAATTTTAGTATTAATTGATGCTTATTAAGCCATTAATTGCCACTAATTAATTTATAATCAAAAAAAGAAATAATTTTATACTAATTGAAACTATTAATAATTTTAGTATTAATTGATGCTTATTAAGCCATTAATTGTCACTAATTAATTTATAATGAAAAAATGAAATAATTTTATACTAATTGATACTATTAATGAAATGATAATTTTTGTAATACTAATTATATTAACTATTATTAATGAAATAATTTTTTTAAAATTAAAACTGAAAACAAAATAATCATTTTTATATCATATAAGGGCAAAAAAGACAATTACACAGTAAAAAGTTATTTTATAACTTATTAACCAAACACCTACTCTGCTGCTTAAATCCATAATCCCACAGCTGCACCAAATATGTTAACAGTTTATATTTACAGTTATAAGCCATAATCTGTTAAACTATAATTTATAATCACTTTTCCACAACTCTACCATACAGGGCTTATATTAACTTTCTTTTTAGCATGGTTAAAGTGATCGAAGAGTAGTGTCCATGGTAGGTAAACATTGAAATGAACATATAGATATACATTTTAGTACGAAAGAGATGATAGCATAATTTTTTTTATTTATATGACTAACAAATTACTAATAAAAAGATACCTAAATATTATGTGAATTAAAACCTTAAAAAATCCAGAATAATTATGTTAAAAATATAAAAGTAATTATATTTCCTTCAAACTTCAAAAGAAGTGAATGTAACAAAATAAAAATTATAAAATTATTATAATTTTATTTCTAATTAAAATTATCAAAAAAAGCACTTAAATCCTAAAAAACTAAACGCCTTAATTTCCCATTTCATCTACCATCTTTCAGCGCACTTTCACTGGACTACTACCATTGCCACTTGTCGCCATTGCCACTCGTCGCCATTGCCACCTCCAACCCTTTCTCTCAGTCACCTTATCTTCGCCTTCTTATTCTTCTTCTTCTTCCAAGAAAAAACATAGATTTGAAAATTATACCATAAAAATTCTAGATCTTCCTTTCTCACTTTCTTACATACATAGAGTTGTTGAAATAGAGGGTTGCAGGCTTAGGTTCTAGGGAGTTGCAAGGTGGTGGTGGCGGTGGTTGTAATAGTTAAAGGTGGAGGTGTTACAATTTGAAAGGTTTGTGTAAGGAGAATATAAGAGATTAGAAATGGAAGTATAGTTGGTATTATAGAGTGCCTAAAGAGAACAAATAAAAATTTAAATTTTTGTTGAAGAGGTTAATTAAAAAGAGAATGTAATGCGATAAATTTATAGTGTAAATAGGATCAACCGTTCGTTTACCAATTTATTTAAGGTAAATTCTACTTTATCCTTTGAGATTTTATGGTACTTTTACTTTAGTTTTTAAATTATTATTTTTTTCACTTTAACCCTTAATAATAATATTCCTATTTTTTTTTCAATTTACTGCTGAATCAACTTTGGTCCCATCAAACTACATTATAACAAAATTTGATTAAATTACATTTTGTCTCTTAAGTTGTCAAGATTTTTTCATTTTAGCTATAATATTTTTTTTCCCACTTGACTCCAAATATTTATAATTTTTTTTTTTTTCAATTTAATCCCAAAACCAGCTTCCACGTTGGTAGCTACAAAATATAATATATATATATATATATATTATATTAAAGTTTTAAGACTCAAAATCCAAAACTAAAAATTTTGGTGTAGTATTAGAATTAGGGGTGTTCGCGGATCAAATTTGTGTGGTTTGCGGTTCGGTTTTGACCCGCCAACATCTATGCGGTTTGAGAAAAAGTCAAACCGCAACCACCCGCAGTGCGGTTTGCGGTTTCTGCGGATAGGATTTGCGGATGTGCAGGCGGTTTGCAGTTTAAATTTTTTTCTTTAAAAATTAATATAGATATTGTTTAATTTTAACTTCACACACACTGAGATTGCCTACAGATTGAATGGAATTGTCACTTATGTCACTCATCAGTTTAACATCCATGATTTGCACAGTTTATATTTTGTAATATGAGAGCATTGTGTTGATCAAGCATAAAAATCAGTTCAAAAAAAAGATACTCTTTTTCTTTTCTTTTTTGGATAAATAAGTTTTTAAAAAAAAAGTACTGTGAATCATTTAAATCATTAACCAAAGTGTAACTTAGGTAAGACTAGAAGTCAATTAAGTAAAATAAATACAGAACATATAATGGAAGTTGTAAATTCTTCCAAGTAAATGAACGACCAGGTTTTTCCAAATATATATATATATATAGTGCGGGCGGTTATGACGGACTGCAAATCGTAAAATTAAATTATTTCAAACAGCACCTTACCCTATTGTATTTGCGAAACCGCCCATACGTGTGCGGGTAGAGTCAGGTAGGTCGGGTTGGATAACCCTATGCCCAACCCTAATTAAAATGGTGGATGAGTTTGAACATTTGTGCAAGGTGGTCATGGTGTAGGGGTGGAATGGTTGAAAAGTGGGGGCAAAGAGAGCGATGGTGGTGGAGGTGGAGGGATAAGGGAGCAATGGAGGGGTATTGAAAGTTTTGGGATAAATATGCAAAGGATGAGTAATTATCTAGTCTTTTAGGAATTTAAAGGTGGCAATATGCCCATTGAATAGCAAGGAACTAGTTATTTACATGACCCAAAAAAATAGGAAGAGTACGGAACAATAACAAACTATGATTGATTGGACATACAGTTACATGATGTACTCAAAATGCTTGATAATTTCTAGCAAATGAGAAAGAGAATGGTAGGAATTTGGCTATGAATTTTGGGTTTGAGTTTGGATTTGAATTTGAAGTTTTCTGTCTTAAACTGGACACAAATAGTTATGGATGTAAATTGAGAAAATCTACAAATGTCAGTGACCAAAGGATTGAGATCCAATGCTGAAAATGAAGGAACTTGCTACATTTGTTATTTGGAATGTACGTTGAGTTGGGTTTTTCACAAGGGAAAGGTGTTAAAGTCAATGTGTAAGAGTGGCATAATATCAAGGTTGAACTGGAAAACGAAGACCCCAAGGACAAGGAGAGAGGTAATCACAACTCCAATACCATTGCATGTAACTCTCTGTCTCATAGCAACATAACCATAGCTTCCTGAAGTTTATATCCGGATAACACAAATAGCGTGCAAATAGAAATACCCTTCGAAAATATATACTAGAGACCTAGAAATGTCCAGCAAAATTAGCTTGCCTATGGTACAATAAAAACATTCTGAAAAATATGAGAACAGCAGGGACATCATATACAACAAACACTCTTGGTCACTGTGTCCCAACTTCCCTAATGTTTTCCAAATCTTACATTACCCTCTCTCTCTTTTTTTCACTTCCAAAAAAAATAAAAAATAAAAAATAAAATCAATTTATTGATTAGAACTCAGTTCACTAGTGAAAGTAAAAAACAGAAAAATAAATCATTTAAGAACTTACAAGGTAAATATAAGGATATCATCGTCAAATTAAGGGTCGGGCATAGAATACTCACACAATTAGATTGTTCACTGTGTACAAGACCCTCATTACTAATATATTGTGTAAATCAACTCTACAATTCTCTATTTCAAGGAACTTGTTTAGGATGATCTGTGCCACCTACATTAGCAGTGGAGAAAAGGCGAGATGGTCTACACTAAGGTATAGAATGATCCTGACAAGCACAAGTTAGCAGACAATCAAACAAAGACGCGATGCTTGTTGATACCTCCACCTCGTACTATTGGATTTATCTGTCAGCACTTTCTTCAACTACCCGCCCACTGGATGAGAGAAGTCGACTTTCCTAATTTACAACATGACAAAATTCAGGCCACGTACCAAAATTGGTTAGGAAAGAAACCGTGCAATGGAGCGGTTATTTGTACAATTCCAACAGCAAGATAAAAAGTCCATGATGCCCGCTTCTGTAGGTTGAGCAATGTCCCTTTCCCGCTTTTGTAAAACTCTTACAAATTCGTCTGAGCTTAAACTTCCATCACGGTTTGCATCAAAAACATGGAAAATGATCTCAACAACATTGTCAGTGAGAGCGACGCCACATACCTGGCATTGATAGATCACTCCATGAAAACAGGAAAATAAATTTGGTTTTCAAATTTATTTATTTTGAGTTTTTTTGTCTTTAGTGAATTTTTTTTTATATTTCAATCAAATTTTTTCAGATGCATTTAATCCAAATGCATTTGAAACATAAAATATTTGTGAAGAAATTTGAAAAAAGTTCATTATAGATAAAAATTTATGAAAATGTGCAGACTTTTGGGGTTTTTTTTTTAAGTATTTTTTTTAGTAAACTTTTTTCAAATTTCTTCATAAATATTTTACTTTTTAAGTGTATCTAGATGGAGTGCATCCCAAAAAGTAAAAAAAAATAGACTAAAATATGAAAAAAGTTCACTAAAGAAAAATAAAAATAATAATAATAATTTTCAAAAACTTAACCAAATAGATTGACTTCCAAAAAACTTATAGCATGATAAGCAAAAATAACTTCAAAAGTTTCAAGAAATTGTAGAAAAAAAGAATAACTGTACTTTAAAAGGACAAATGAATATCATACTTGGGAAGCAGCTCGTTGAAAATCCTTCTTTGTCAACAAACCATTTGCTTTTCCATAACTGAAAAGGGCCAAAGAAAATGGCTGCAATTGTTTTCGCAGCTCTGCAAAATTCTTGAATTCTTCAAATGTAACACGTACATTACTAAGATTTGAATCGTTGTTTAATTCATCAACTCGATCTAGCAACTTGTTCAAGTGCCTCATGTCAGCAGAAGCAACCATGGATAAAGCAAAATCCTTGGGTGATATGGTTCCACGTGATTTGTAGTCATAATGAGCAAACTCCAACCTGACCATCTGTAACATACAAATAGATAATTAAATGCATAATAAAAGTTTCCTGGATGCAGCAATAGAGAGAGAGAGAGAGAGTGTCAATGTTTCTAGGTATTCCCTTACTTTACATGTTGGGTACTGTATATGCTGTGGGGGGGGGGGGGGGGAAAGAAGAGTATTTGGAAGAGCTCTTTCTCTCTCTCTCAGTTAAAACAAAAAAAAAAAAACTAACTAACTAACTAGCATGCTTTATTTGCATGCTACTTGTTTAAAGAAATTCTTAAGAGATCCCAGGTTAAAATAAGGTGTCGGTGGTCTCTGTCTGAGTGTTAACTGATCAAAATAAGATTTACCAGCTTACTTACTTATCATTCTAGCAAGCAATGAAGCCAGTCTGCTTTGCAACACAACCAATTTTCCTTAAGGAGAAAAGATGATTACCAATTTCTTTAGGACCCAAACGTTTGATGCAGTATTGGCTTCTAGAGGAGGATATCAGTGTTCAAATTGGGCCTATGCTCTTTAGGGAGACCATACCTCCTCTATTCCAAACCTAGAGGAGGTATATGCCCATGTTGAACAAAACTTTTGGGTTTTGTTTGGCCTTTTTCTTGGTTCTTGCTCTCTCTCTCTCTCTCTCTAAAAAAAAAAAAAAAAAATCTTCCAACAAAATAAAATGATGATGAAGACAAGAAGAAAGTAGCCACAAATGATTTAAAACATTAAAATCCACCAACGACGAAGATAATCTCAGATCAATTAAAAAAATTGTTCCTTCTTTAATTTTATATAGAAGTGCAAGTTTAATATACCTCATCATGCAGAGATCTCAAAAACTGGACAAATTTTTCATGTTGGAGACACTCCTTGCCATCTTTACCAAAGAAGCATTCCACCAGGCCTCCATTTTCTACAGAACCACCTATTCTTAGCCCCGCTCGAAGCCCATCCCTGTGAACCACTCCTTGTCTATTATGAGCTCGCATCAAGGCCATAACTTTCTTAAATTCCTCTCTATCTATTTTTCTATTAGTGGACAATGCAGTTGAGTTATTGGCATGCAGAGGGAGAGAGAGTAAAGTAAATAAAACAGAAAAGCAGTATTGATAACTGATATATACAATCAATAAAACTCATTTAAGGGGGGAAAAACCAATAAAACATATATATATTTATAATTTGTTCCTACTTGATCCTTATATATGTCATGTAACATACTTAGAAAAACTAAACCATCATTTTGGACATCTCTCAAGAAGAAGGGCTACAATGACACGTGGGCACCTCTTCAACTACACAAAATTTGAAGATAGATAGTAATTTACTACACCTCCAAAATTGGAATTCCTGCTACAATAGAATTATGAATGGGGAACCCAAAACTTATTCTTTGGGAAAGAAGTACTCAAGAACATCTTTCATCTCCAAACTATGAATCCAGACATCAAGCAATAGGTCTAGGTCAGATGACAATCAGAACAAAGCACAGCCATGTTCAAAAGCAATGAGGGTAGGCTGATGTTTATATCTAAGAGGGGTATGCTATGTAGCACGGATACGGGACACGACACGGATACGTAAATATGCAAATTTTTAAAAAATAGGGGACACGACACGCTGGGGACACGTTTAATATACATAATTTTTTATATATATTATATGTAAAATTAAAAAATATATACTATTTTTATTTATTATATGTAAAATTAAAAAATAAATATATTATTTGTATTTATTTATATTATTTAGGGATGATTTAAATAAGTGCACTTTTTGACTTTTTATGAAATATGGGTTGGGTATGGGTTGGGTTTGAAGTGATGTGTTAGAGAGGCGACGTGACTTAAATAAGATGATATGACTTAAATAGGATAGTGACTTTTTGACTTTTTTAGATCATGCCAAACAAGGCTTTATTTACAAAAAAAAGAATAAAAAGAATAGGGAGGGAGTGACACGGTAATAAAGGAAGAGGGAAGAAAAAGTGAAGAGTCAAACAAAAAAAATGGGAGAGACAGAGCAAAGAGGCGACGGCGACGATCAGAGAGCGAGAGGCGAGAACAGAGAGAGGAGATGAAGACGATGAGAGACGAACACAGAGAGAGAGGAGACGAACAGAGACGCAAAAGAAATACCTCGATCAAAGACGAAGAGGACTTGATCTGAGACGAAGAGGACTCGATCTAGGCTTCAACAGGTTCTTCCTCTCTCTCTCTCTCTCTCTCTCTCTCTCTCTATCTTCAATGGGTTAGAGTTTCTCTCTGTCTCATGGTTAGGGTTTCTTTCTGTTTCCAACGTGTCCATGACGTGTCAAGCGTGTCTGAAAGAGTGTCCGCCTGCAAAAATTCAAAAAAAAAAAAACAGGGACACGTTAGGTCGAGTGTCGGACACGTATCTACCGTGTGTCCGACACCCATATGCTGCCTCCAGAGACGTGTCCGTGCTTCATAGGGGGTATGTATGTGCCCATACATAAAATGGTAGTAGAATGGGCCAACTTTTAGTTAAGAGGGCTGCATTTAAGTGTTCTGCTCTACTTTTAGTGGGTTCACCCAAGGAAAATAAGACAGACATCAATAAATCAAGTTGTGAATAATAACTGACCTCTTAAATATTCAAAGGTTGCTTAGATACCTACCTATTGCAATCAATGTCAAACATTTTAAATGCCACTGAAAAGTTTGATTCTGGGATGCTCAGGATTGTAACAAAAAAGATATACCTGTCACGAGAAAAACACTAAGAGAACAATTCTCCAGAGAGCAAAAAATTATCATCTACAAGCGGAACATTTAATGAGAAATCTTCATCCAAAAATACGATAGAAGAGATATAAAGCCACTCACTCTTTGAAAGATATGAGCCCATCATTGTTCATGTCAAAAAGCATAAAGAATTCTGAAGGAGCACAACGCAGCTCACCAGGACGCCTTTCCCCTCTAAGATATCCATCTCTTACAAGGTTTGATTCAGATGGAGGAAAAACAGGAACGACAGCCCGCATCAGATCTTCCGGTGTCATAAAAAGTTTTCCTTCTGGTGTTCGAAAAGAAGCAAAGTACTCAAAAACCTTCAAGGAAAACATTATATGAGATATTCTCAAAAAATGTACAGATCATTCTTCAAATCCAATCCCATGCAAACCCAATGCTCACTGCAAAATATTCTACATAGCTGAATAAATGCATATGAACACCTTAAAAAGGCAAGATGCTAGTGACAACCAGAGGCAAGAAGTTGTAGTGCCATATCATCTACTTCAAGGTCTTGAGAGTGTGGATAGAGCAAGATATGACAGATGGACCTGCCATCACTGCTTTCACCAGTTTAGTCAAACAAGGTATTAAAAAGGGCTACTATAAATCCAGTCAAATTGAAGAGGTTTTAGTAACTCTAAGAAAAACTAAACATGTTACCAAGGAGGGATTCAGTTAAATCTCATTTCAGGTAATTTTCCAAGTAAGAAACCACCTGCTTTGATACTGCAACAAAAAGTACGGAGGCGCACATCTAGGATGGCACCGTTACAATATTTAACAGTTGGCATATAGCGGCTTTTGCTATAACTTTGTTTGCATATTTTGATTTCCTGATGTGAAATAATGCTTCTTATACATTGCCAAAAACTTTTAAAAAAAAATTCCCAAATTTTGAAAGTTTTCTTGAACTAGAACTAGACTACTGTCCGCAGTTTTGTGACCTAGAATTCCGCAACTTCAACCACAATTGTTGTTAATAGCATTTCAGCTACATATCTTCAACCATTGTCCTCTGTTTCATTATATATTCACAGCTCCACCTGGTTAATTACCAGTTTCTTTTATATGCACAATATTATTTATGATATGTAGCAAGATTATTGAAATTTTGCAGGTGTTATATCAAAAACACCATTAGAAGCAATCTTTATAAGGCAAGCCTACCATAGTTTAAATTCATCAAGACTTCTAGAAAATCAAGCCTCACAATATATTAGGCTATTTCCCTATTTATAGAAAGTGAGGCCTCGTTTGGCAAGAGGCTATTTTAGCCAATTAGTCAAAAAGTTACTAAATTAGCCAAAAAGCCAACAACCCATACCAAAAAGTCAAAGATTCTCTTTTCTCTCTACTTTTTGTACATCTTTTCGTAATTAGCCAAAAAGTCATCCCAAACATACAAGTTTTTTTTACCTATCTTTTTAGCCAAATAGCCAAAAAGTTACTAAATTAGCCTGTTCCCAAACGAGGCCTGAATAAACAACAAGAAAGTCAGTTTTGCTCTTCTTGTGCAAATGTCTGAAAAATCAAAGGTGAGAATAATTCATTTTTTCCAGTTCCTAAACAATGAAAGGTGATGACTAAAAGTTTGGAATCTTTTAAAAAAAAATTTAGGAATAAGATTACTTGAAGTTTTTGTTTTATTTTTTATTTTTTTTATTTATTTATTTTATTTTATTTTATTTTATTTTTTTTTGGATGAGTTGAATCCTAAAGTTCTTCCTGTATTAAGTATTTCTCCACAGCAATTTATATATGCATATATCATATGTTGTTTACTATGGCACCCATCTTGCTAAACAAGAACGATTTTGAATTCTTTCCTCACTATTACTACTTCAGATGAAACTTGGTTTTGTGAGTCCGAGTTGGAATGCCAAACCACAAAACTACTACAGAGGCATTCTAGCCAAAAGGCCAACAAGAGTTGGTGACAGCCAAGATAGCACTCCAAGGATCCCAAAGATTTGGAAGTTGTAAACCTCCATGGAATGCCTAGCTTTTTCAAAGGACAGCTATCTTGCACTAGGAAAAAAGAAGGTTTGATCTTAAACATAAATATTTAGAATTGGGACTTCATTCCACTTTCTATTGTTATGATAATTCACAATTGAGAATTTGAAGAAAGTTAAACAAGTATTTTGTGCCCTACAAACAATTTTTTTTTTTTCTTCTTCTTCTTCTGCTTCCGTTTTCCCCCTTTTTTTAGCTTTTGTAAATATTCACATGCATTGAACATCTCAACATGAACTAGTTTTAACTAACCAAGAAACATATCTACAACAATAAATTAAATTACTCAGTTAGGTATCCAATGTTTGATGTTCTATTCAAACAATCAGCATTGTAGATTAACGCAGTTGTCGCATGCCTATGGAACCCAGCCTCCATCAATGTATACACATGATATTCCATAATTTGACCAACGACGTTGTATGGGACGGAATGTTAAGCAACTAAGAAACAATATGTAGAGAAGATGAGTGTTGCTGAGATAATGATGCTAAGGTAGATGTATGGCAAGATTCGAAAAGACAGAATTAAGAATGAATATATTCAAGAATTGGTAGAAATAGTACCAATAGAAGATAAGTTAAGAGAGAATAGACTGAAATAGTTTGGTCACATACAATGGAGACCAACAAAAGCAGTAAT
This sequence comes from Camellia sinensis, assembly GCF_055761805.1. Classification (NCBI taxonomy): domain Eukaryota; kingdom Viridiplantae; phylum Streptophyta; class Magnoliopsida; order Ericales; family Theaceae; genus Camellia; species Camellia sinensis. Next base: position 118,709,736 of record NC_138971.1, on the reverse strand, counting down.
GAAGCGATGCAATACAGTGACAGTAGATGGTACTGTTAGGGAAAGGGATAAACCTAGATTGACGTAGCCTAATGTAGTAAATAGAGATATGAATCTCCTTAATTTGACTAACAAAATGGCCTTGGATAGAGTCGAGTGGAGAAGAAGAATTCATACAGCCGACCCCATTTTATGAGGCTTAAGACTTGGTTTGGTTTGGTTTGGTTTATGCATATTCCATAATTTGGAATAGTTTGTTTACAAGAATAAAATGTGAGGTTCAATAGTTCACTCAACTTTGAATGCAAAAAATTAAAATCGCATATCATTAATCCCATAAAATTACACCTACAACTAAGCAGAAATTGAGGCAGCTTTCTCCGCATGCACATTAGCTTATCTAAACACATGCTTGCACAGGAACATATCACAAGTAAGCTTGCATGCGTGCGCGCGTGCGCGCACACACACACAAGCAAAAACATCAACTTTTCGTTCTCTTCCTCCTCTGTTTTCGCTTTGATGTAAGTTAGTTTTTCAGTATTACTCCCTCGTCAACTTTTCAAATTTAAAATTTTACAAACTTCAGAATAATAGAATGAAAAACAGTGTACCCATAGAAATTAAAAGAATACAACGAAAATATAGTCTATAATAGGTCTCCTTTTTATTTTTATTTTTTTATAAGCCAAAGATTATATATAAAAGACACCAGAACGGGCAAAAAAAAAATTCACTAAATTTTTTAATCCAAAACTTAAAACTATGCAGAAAAGACATTTCAACCTCCAATGCCCTATCTACAACCTCGCAAGGCCCCCATTTTGCTCCCTCTATAAGCACTACATCAAACATAAAGGAGGTAGTGAGCCACCTATGAAGCGTGGGTACTTCGAAAAACATGCCGTACTTGTACCGGGTACTTACCGGTGTATGGTACTTCTGTATACGTACCAGGTACACAAAACATGTACCCAAGTTTTTTCTTCTTAATTTTTGACATACCCAGACGTACCTAATATATACCCAAGCCGTACCGTATCTCAGTTGAAACAATATGTTCGTCTACTACATAGATAAAACTCCTTTCACTAGAATTCTTTTTTATTTTTTGTTTTTTGTTTTATACTTAGCATAATTTTAAAATTAAACTATGGTTTGTGAGTTATTTAATATTGACATTTAATTTTGATTTATACCTTTTCTTTTGACATTAAATGTTAATTGTAGGTTGAACCTTAACAAATAAAACCATTTAATTAATTTTTACATTACTCTAAATTAAAAATAAATATTTTTTTACAATCGTACCAAGCCGTACCTGTACCCTATTTTTTTTGAATTTTACCGTATCGAAATACCCGTATCGTACTAATACGAGTACTCATACTGTACCTGTGCTTCATAGTAAGCCACCAATCAAGGTTTGCTCACCTCTTTATGTGGGAGACTCCCTCCCAACACTCAAGAGAAAGGTTCTATTTCTTATTGCACATAGACCACAAGATAAAGTTCATTTGTCCAAGGGATATGAAAAAAAAAAATAATACAAAAAAAAAACCACAAGATAATCACTGAAAGTGGAAAACAAATGAAAACTAAGACTTTTTATTAGTTCCTTTGGTCATAACTCGTAAGCAATGTACTATTGTGACTTGTGAAGTACATGCCCAATGTGACTAGGAACTAAGGGAGACCTTACCCAATGTAGTAGGCTTGATATCACGTATGCCAATCTTCCCCTATTTAAAGCAATTATTATAGAAGCTTGAGGTGCAAAATAGATGACACAAAGGGGCAGACAAGGTAACATAATTCAATTATAGCTTTAAAAATGACCCTCAAAGATTGATTTTCCTACTTTTAAGATGTTTATAGAGGCACCAAAGTTCCAGCACAAGTGACAATACTTTTAGTCAATAAACTCCAACAATACTTTTAGTCAATAAACTCCAACAATAATTTTTATGCAAGTAGTTAGTAATAATGCAACCATATTTCAGTGGTAAATAGAACAAGAGTATTATTAGCTATAGGAAACGTGCACTATTGAATAATTTTTAAATTCTAAACCAACTAAAAGCAGAAGGTACACAACCAACAAAATCCTATTACTCTACATATGTTTACCCTAAACAAAGATGAATATTATAAATAATTAGTAGTGTAATGACGAAGATGTTTTGTTCTCTCTTCAATTCATTCTAATAACAAGATTAAACAAGAAATGCAAATAAACTCTTTGTTTGATTGTATTACTATAACAGTTAACATTTCTTTAAAAATAAGTAAATTGAAACTATTTAATTCCATGAATTGAAGTGTTACTGTGTCATATGCGATCTCCTTATCCGTACCTTTTCAGGAGGGCTTCTCATCCTTATGCGTTTCTCATAGTTAAAGAAAATCTTTCTCCTATATGCATCTGCAATGATAATAAGAAACATTTACACCCTGGTATTAGCATAATTCAAACAGTTTATTTTTTAATAGTTCAAAATCGATTAAAAAAATCAGCTAAGAAAATAATGAATTGTTTTTATATAAAAGGAAATGCAATGACTCAATCTGGACAGACAAATATAATACTTCAAGTAAATTTCATTGTAGTCGACCCCACTTGAATTAGACATAAGGCTTAGGGTTGGTTTGGGAATTGACTTTTTTAGTAGTTTTTTGGCTTTTTATGAAAAACATGCAAAAAAGTAGAGAGAATGGATTGACCTTTTGTAGTGGCTTTTTGGCTAAAATTTCAACTTCCCAAACAAGGCCTTAGTTTGGTTTGGTTTGGTTTGGTTTATAAGTAAATTTCATTATAAAGTGGCAAAAACCTAGTACACGATGTGGGTGGTTTGGGTATTCTTAAGTTCGAAGTGTTTAACAAAATACTATTAGGTAAGTGATTAATAGCACTTTTAGAGGAGGGTGACAGACGAAAAATACTATTACGATTGGGGGGATTGGTGTTCTAATACCAATGCCATTAAGGGTCCTCGTGGAGTGGGTATGGAAAAGTATTATCAAGGTGAGAGAGGACTTCTTGAAGTTTACAAGCTTTAAAGTTGGAAGTGGATGCAAATTGAAGCTTTGGCAAGACATTTGGTGTGGTCAGCTGCCCGTGAACATGACTTTTTCTAATTGATTAGGATAGAGGCTAATAAAGAAGCTTCGGTTGCAGATTGTGGGACAACTTTCCCAACGGGGGGGAATTTGGGCACCCATTTGCTGAAGGCTGTTGAGGGATTGGGATGTGAAATCTTTTAAAATATTCTTTTGTATGCTTTGGGGTGGGTCAATTCAAGCAAGGGAGGACGATACATTGATTTGGAAGGGGTCTAGGAATGGCATGTTTTTGGTGGCTTCTTTTTATCGGCTAGTTTGGTCCAATATATATTGAGAACCAACCAATTCGCCACATAGCAGTCTGCTTTTAAAACCATGGAAGGGTAGTAAATGCAAAACATGGGAGTAACTCCAAGTCATTGGCTAAGGAGTCCTATATTTTAGGCTCCTAACTCTCTTTTCTAAATTTCTTGAGGGAATTGTATATTCTTACACGTATATAAGATTTCCTGGGATTCAATTTAAACTTAGGGTTGGCACTGGCACGCTTCCTTTTCGTCACTTAATATCCCTCAATGAACTAGCATCTCTCATTAAACCAAAAGAAGCAAAAACCTTCAAGAATATTCAAAAAATGCAATTTAAACATTCTCATCCCTTAATGCTAGGGCTGCAAATGAGCTGAGTTGAGTCGAGTTTTGCTGTGTTCGAGCTCGACTTGGTCAATTTTAAGTGTTCAAGCTCGTGTCAAGCTAGCCCAACCAAGCTTGAGCTTGACTTGTTGAATATAAACTAAGCTTGAGTTCGACATGGATTGGCTCAAATCTAATAGCTAAAACTAGCAGCTAAATAGCTCAAATCTGCCATAGTGGCATGATCTTGAACAAGTAGAAATGGACAAAGGCTTACCAAAACCAAACGATGTCACTTTATTAAGTAATATGTGAAATACAATTGTTGTGTCCTATATCAGAAAGACGAAGATGCATGAGACATCCAGACCATTATAAAAGATGTTGTGGTTGAGTAGACCTCATTGGGTCGTTGTTTCACTTCAGTGGAATAAACGCTTGAGGCATGTCACTGTTTTATAAAGGCATGTTAATGGCCATTGGTTTCAATAACTGATATATCCTTTTGCCTCATTTATATATACATATATATGTGTTTATGTACCTATTTGCCTGAAAGTCAAGCAAATGCATAAAACTCAAACTGATGCTTTAATAAAAAAATATAATCAACCGCGCTTGGCTGAGTCAAGGTCTATGCTAGAGCTCAGCTCATTTCACTGTCGATATTGAAAGTTAAGCTTGAGCTTGTTCACTAACATAATTAAACTAGTTTGAATGAGTTGCCGAAGAGCCAAGCTCGTCATTAATGAAGAAGTCGGTTTATTTCCACTCCTTTTAACTCCTCTGTACTAACAATGTCACACCCAAGTCGTATGCATGCCAATGCCACTCCCATTCTCAAATCAAGTAATAGACAGTGCACATATACATATATAAATACCAGAAATATGTATATATATATTAATTATTGTCCCCATCCAAATAAGACACCGAGTACAATGCATACCATTATGAATACAAAAAGAGAAACAGCTAAGAGCTCTAGATAAAATTTAGCATTTTGAAAAACCTTGAAGTTTGGCAATGCCATGTTTTGACAACCCATTTGGCATACCATTGGAGATTGATTTTTGGATGAAATTTCTATAATTTAGCAATAGCAACCACTACAGACTATAGTTGCTCTAACGATATCAAAATATAGATTATGTATACCCAAAAAAATCAATAGTTTCACGGGGAAATTGCAATTCAGTGGAAGTTTTCAAAAAAAAAAAAAAATCAAATCAATGGTAATAATTAAAATTAGTGAAGTTTACTTAAAATACGGATTCCCTGTGATTTTAGAAATTACAAATACCCCAGAATTTTGTATTTAACAGAATTAACAACAACAAAAATCCTAGTACTCTCCAATTCAAAAATAAAATTACATGAATTGTTAATTGAAACATATTTCCAAAATTATTAAAACTGTTAATTCCTTAATGATTTATTAATAAAAAGAGTCCATTGTTATGCGATTAGAACTTGAAGGGCCAGGATGTAATTTCCAGAAGCTCCCATGTAACATTATGTATTTTAAACAGATCTTAGAGGTGTATTTGACCTTAAAATTATGAACATTTCCATCAAATATTTTGTGAAGAGACTGCACTTATCTGTAATTTCCCCTACTTTTAAAGACAAAGTAGTAGCAAAACAATCACAGCAAATAAGGTGATGAATGGGATACATACATATATATATATATATACCTCCAAAGAGAAATTTAGGGTTGGAAGGCTGATCATCATCCACTGAAACTTCCGCAGTAGCAGTAGCAGCCGTTGACCAATCAGCGAAAGAAAAAAACGAATTCTCTGAAGAAAAGCAGTAGTACCCAACCAACCCAGAGCTCGAACCCACCGCAATTGCTGAAACCCATCTCAGGAAAGATCTCAAACTGCTTGAATTTTTCTGCAAATTACCAATTAAAGAAGAGGGTGGTGGTGGTGGTGGTGACGGTGACGGTGACGGTGACGGTGGGGTAGAGAAGGGGCGATATTGGAGGCGTTGGATCAGTGGGAGGGGATGGATCGAGGGTTGGGATCGTTTCAGGGTCGCCGAGAAAGACATGATGGAATGTACTGCGTGTAACGAATAGTGACAGAGAGAGAGTCACAGCTTGGGAAGTTCGCTATTTGAGTTGGTTTTTTTTTTTTTTATATGTTTTTTTTAATTTGACTAAAACAGTTGTATTTTAAAAAAAAATAGTATATTTTTTTTAAGTAGTTAATTTGATAATTATGAAAGAAAAAATGAAATAAGTATGAATTGAATGTAATATTCTATCTTATTAATTATTTTAATTTATTTACCTTTATTAACTGTTTTAACCCAAATAACTAAATAGTAGATGAAAGCGATTGAAATTTAAAATTCAAAATCCATAAATGAAAGCGATTGAAATTTGAAATTCTTGGAGCGTCCCTTACCCAACACTCTCAATTAGAGGATAAAAATATAGCATGCCTTCCTACTCCTCCAAACTCTAATTATAAATCATTTTCTTTTTTAAAATTTAGCATGTTATCTGTACTATGCACAAATATAAATAAATAATTAAAAATTAATTTTAAAATTAAAATAATAATATAAAATTTATTTAAATTACTATGTAGTAAAAATGATTTATAATTAATTAAATTTTATTCATTTTTATAAGAATTACACGTAAGAAAAGATTTTTGTTATGATATTATTAATTTTGTGTTTTAAATTCTCAATAAAAAATTACATGTTATAATTTAATTGGTAAAAATTAAAGAATAAATTATAAAAATTATATTTACGATAAAATATTAATACATTTTGTTTTATAAATTTCATAATTTTAATTTACCATGTGATAATAGTAAATTACATTTGTCAATATACTATTTTTTTTTTATTTTGTAAAATCTAAAAATTTATCTACTCAAAATTATAAATTATCGTATGTCATAACTCTGACGTAAAAATAGATTAGGATTAACTTGTAGTGTTGGACTAAACATTAGAAATGACCTAAAAGCTACTCGACCCAATATTTATGCTCATGTGACCTTCATTTAATTATTAAAAATTGTCTTTATTGGTTCATGATCGGTATGAGTCGGTTTGAGAATTCTAATATTAGATTAAATATTAAAAATTAGCCTAAAAAATCTAATTCAATTCTTTTTTTTTCAATAATTATTGGTTTAAGCTATAATACATCATATTTTAATAACTTAATATTATTAAAAAAAATTATCTTAATGTTTACAGTTTTTTTATCAATCAATAAAAAAAATTATAAATATTAAGAGAATCATATTTGAACAAATTCTAACATAAAATTTTTATTTTAAAACTTTAAAACCTACACAATTTCTTTGCCTCCGTAACTAATTTTTGAGATAACAACTAAAACAAATTTCAATTATTATTATATGGAGAGATATGTGTGGTAAGAGTTTGTAATACACAATTTTAAAAAGTAACATTAATTCAAAATTTTCAATATGAAAAATATGTGCCCAACTTTTGTTATGTTTGATTCATGGATTTGGACAGTAATTTAGAATGAGGAAGGAAAAAGATAAGGAAAATACAAATGAAATATAACAAGGGGGGTGTTTGGGAACCCACTTTTGAGGCTAAAATAATCTCAAACACATTTTAAGCCAAAAAGCCTCAAAAATTCCCATCCAATGATTAATATTTAAAAAAAAAAAAAAAAAAAAAAGCAAAGCCGGAGCAATGGCAGCCCTACACTGTCATGACAGTGTGTAGGCTGAAAATTGTGGCAGCCTAATCTTTGAGGCTAAAATGACGATTTTGCCCCTTTAAATTAATTTTGAAAAATGTGAGAATGGGGACAAAGTTGTCATTTTAACTTTAAACATCATTTCAACACATTTTTCAATACAACAACTTAAATAAAAATCTAACCCAACTTTCCAAACACAAAAACTAAAATAGCCTAGTAATAAAATAGCCAAAAAACCTCTAAAATAGCCACTTCCCAAACACCCACAACATTTTACCTAATTTTACACATTTTCATTTTCCTTTTCAAAATTTCTACCAAAAATCATAAACCAAACACATCATCAATGTTTGAAAGACGTTTTTTATTATTGTATTGATATACACTGTCTAAAAAAAAAAATCTATATAATATTTTGCAGCAGAAGCAAGTACTTAAAATAGATCATCAATCACATTATAAAAAATTAAACATCTAGAGAAATAAATTATGAAAGATTTGAATTGATTCTTATATTTTAGTAGTACAAAAATTTAAATTTTAAAACTGTTCCTTTTCAAATTTTTAAATTTAAAATTTTAAATGGATTAATTAATTTTCTTTTTAAAATGTGTAAATCAAGACATAATAAAAAAAATTAAATAATTCAATAAAAGTTATAAGTTTTTTTTTTAACAATGATTCAGAGTATTAATTTTGGTGTTTTAATGAAGGACTAATGATATGGTAAGGAGAAAAGAAAAAAAAAAAAAAAAAAAAAAAAGTCAAGACTAAAATGTCACATCATAGTGGGTGCGGCCCATTGTCAGCTCTAATGAGCTGGATTTAGAGCTTAAAAATTAGAGTTTCAAAACATTTTTCTTTTTCTTTTTTTTTTAATTTTAAAACTGCTTAGTTAACTTTGCTTTTTAAATTTCAAAATTTAAATTTAAAAATCAATTAATTAACTTTCTTTTTGAAATGTGTAAATCAAGGTATAATAATTTTTTTTAAATGATTCAATAAAAGTTAGAGAAAAAAATTAAATTTTAAAACTAATTAGTTAACTTTCCTCTTCAAATTTTTAAATTTAAATTTATAAATGGATTAATTAACTTTCCTTTTGAAATGTGTAATAATAAAAATAAAAATTTAAATGATTCAATAAAAGTTAGAAGATTTTTTTTTAATTTTAAAACTTTATTAGTTAACTTTCTTTTTCAATTTTATAAATGTATTAATTAACTTTCCTTTTGAAATGCAAAAATCAAGACATAATAAGATTTTTTTTTAAATTTAAAAGCTGATTAGTTTGTAACATCCCGTACTTTAAGGTATTAATATTTAGTGAGTGGTATTGATAATTTATTATAATAATTTAGTGGTAAGATTTTTAAATAAAAATTTAATTTTTAATTATTCATTTGTATTTATCTCATCTCTTTTATATCTATCATATTGTTATTTAATAATAAATTAATTTTTCTTACTACTCCCCATCACGTGGAGAAAAAAAAATACAACAACAACAAAACCAAAAAACCGTGGGCAACAAACAACCCACAACTTTCCCACTTACCACACTAAACCATCCATTTCCTTTTCTTATAAGTTGAGCCCCTTCTTCCCCTCCTTTTCATCCCTCCCGAAATTTCATCTCTTTGTCTCTCATTTTTTCTTTTCTCCCACTGTCGGCTCTCTCTATTTGTGATGTAAATTTTAAGTTTAGATATGGAAATATTTAATATAGAAATATTTAAAATGGGAGTTAGTAATTTTACAAGAGATCATAATTATTTTTGGAGATTTATGAAGCAAGTTTAGATTTATGGTGACGGAGTTAATTATTTTGAGATAAATTCGGGTTGTATACAATATACTCTATTTAAATCTCTTTGCAAAGAGTTTTCTATTTTTAATTATCCTCAATTTGTAATCCACTTGATTATTGTGGTGTTGTCGAATCGTTGATATTCTTATCATTTGGTAAAATTCTCCACAAATATTTTCTGTGTTAAAATGGTGATTTGTCTGACTGAATGACACGGAAACACTCTGTACATGAATCGAGTGAATCTTATTAATTTATTTAGACCAATATGCCCGGATAAGCGTGGAACTTGGGTGAGGTGGTGAATAAATGAATATGTTCACTATTCATGTACTGAGTAGGACCGGGTATTTGGTCTTAGAATAATATCATATATTTGGTTGATTTGTTATGCAATTTGGTAAATTGCATGATTATTGTATCGTTGATTTAATGTCATAAATTGTTGGATTCCTGTTAATTTATTCTGTATCTGAGCCTTGTATTCCTATCGTATTGTATACTTCTGCAATTAATTTATTTTTCAAGTGTGGAGCAAATTTTAGCGGAGATTGAAATTGAGACTAGAAAGATTTATTAATATAGTGATTTGGGACTCACCATTGTAATTATTAAATTTAGAAATAGTCGTGATATTGTTTATTTTGGAGGTAATTGTACTATAGAATATTTTGAAGGATGTTGTACAATTTTGAGACAATTTTATAGTTATTATTTTTGGGAGAAAAACTTGTATTTTTTTTAAGACTATTTTAGTGTATTTAACGACCCGAGAGTAGGGCGTTACATAGTTAGCTTTCTTTTCAAATTTATAAATGAATTAATTAACTTTCCTTTCGAATTGTGTAAATTAAGGTATAATAAGATTATTATTTTTTTTAAATTTAAAAATTTATTAGTTAACTTTCCTTTTCAAATTTCTAAATTTAAATTTCTACATGGATTAATTAACTTTCTTTTTGAATTGTGTAAATTAAGATATAATAAGATTTTTTTTAAATAATTCAATAAAAGTTAGTCAATGGAAGATTTTTTAATTTAAAAAATAAGAATTCTGAAAAAATAGTATGAGGATTTTGAGTTTAACAAAACTCTTCTCATTAGAAACTTCATTTTCCTTAATATATGTATAGATTTATCTCCAAAATATTTGTATGAAAAAGTAAATAATTTTTGTTTATTAATAGACATTGAATTTTTAAATTTTGTTAAATCTATTTAATATTATACTCATTTTAAATGTATGATTTCACCTTTTTTAATGAAATCAATTCTGTACGGGGGCAAATATTCCGACAAGCTCGTACTCCTTTCTTCCAAGCTCCTACTTGTCCGATCGACCTGCGAACACAACGGCGGTGAGCTACCCGGCGGTGTGTGGCCAGAATACCCCTCCGACGATCAAGTTAGACACACACAGGGATAGAGAGAGAGAGAGAGGGTTGAGTGTTTAGTGTATGTCTCACCAAATGTTCATCTATCTCAGCATGGGGGGCGCAGACTTACTTATATACCTTCTGCGCGCCAAATCCACTCTCATTCGTCTCTTGACACGTGGTGCTACTATCCCAACTTTCAGCACAAATCTTGTTGAACATCACCTAACGCGACTGCCAGCCCACTCTACTAGGAGCTCGACAGCCGGGCTGCATCATCTCGGCTGTAGATGACCGTGTTGTGTAGCTGGCCAGAGCGCCCCACGCTCCGCTTCGACCGAGCTCGGGACAGCTACGCTGGTTTGCCGTGGGCCTTACTGCCGAGCAAACACATGTAGCTCGGTCCAACCTTGTCTTTCCTGGTGCCGGACAACCCATTTGACAGGCTTCGATACCAAGAAGCTATGTAGCTTGGTCAAACCACGCCTTGATTAACTGAGCAGGATCTTTCAAGACAGGGCCGTACTACCTCGGCCCAACCCTTGTTCGGCCCAAATCCGTCCGGCCCAATTCCAGATCATAAATCTCCCTCTCAATTGCCCCTTAATTCCGTCCGCGCAAGCGTGACTGGGATTACCCATTTTAACCGGGGTTACCTCTCCTCAGTCCTCGGTTCACCAGTCGATGACCGGGCTAGCTGACATGCCTGTCTTCAACATACTATCTCTTGACTTGCTCGGTCGTCGCCTCATCTGACCTTCTTGTCTGTTCAACTCTGACGCTGCCATTAATGGGGACACGTGTCAATCTCCCATTGGTCCTCGAGCGGCCAACCCAGCCGTCTGTTGGCATTCAAATTTTTGGCGGTTTTTTCTTCCTTATCTGCATGCCTAGCTTCCTTCATTTCATTCCTCTTGCTTCTCATTTCTCTTCGACGACCCAGAGCTTGTGTCATTCCTCCTTTGCCATTCCTCAGCTTGTGTTCAAAGAAGCAGCCACTACCCTTCAAAGGTATGTCCCCCAACTCCTCTTTTGCTGTTATTTCACTTAGAATTTCACACATTAGGGCACTAAACACGTAGTTTTTAGGACATAGGTACCCAAAATCGTCCCAAACCCTTAACTGTTCATGGTGTTCTTCACTTTCTCTGATGAACATTGAAGATCTGGGGCGGACCGGGCTCCAGGTCTTCTTTTGATCCAAAAAATCACCCCGACCGAACAAATAGCTTGTTTACCTCAACCTTCGTAGAAACCGGGGTAGCAGAAGGACTTGGCCACTCGACCGGGCCATTCTCTAGTTCGCTTGAGCGATCGAGCTCCTTAGCTAGCTTTTACGACCGAGGTGTTTTGGCACAATCCATGACCGAGCTCAAGTCCAGCTTGTTTTGCGCGACCACGCTCCCACTTACAATTACCCTCCGTTTTCCTGTAGAGTCCAAGGGGACCAAAGACCAATTCCAAGGCTCTCAAGGACCGAGCAGCCATTAATTCCCAGCCCGTGCCAAATCGCCCCAGCCGAGCTAAATTAGTCGGCCACACATGGGAAAATTCCGCTTCCTTGTGGACACACCTGCTGCCTTGGTGGCCTTCAAGGAAGAGTACGGTATCCCGGCAGACGTCCATTTAGAGCTCGCCGAGATGGAAACAACCCCCTGGGGCAGGCTTGACCAATGCCCCTTCACCATGCTGTCAGTAGTTGAAGGAGGCCTTCGCTTCCCGGTCAACCCTTTGATGACCGAATTCCTACGCCGTACCGGGCTAGCACCCACCCAAGTCTCGACCAATACTTACCGAATAATCAATGGCATGTACGAGCTAAACAACCGAATGATGACGACTTCTTCTAGGTGTCTGGCAATTATGAAACAGCCAACGTACCGGGCTGGTTCATTAGCAAGAACTTCGGTTCCACATGTAAGCCACGCTAATTTGCTCGGTTAATACCCTGCCTTCAACATTCTGTACTTAACAATTTTTCCTGTTTCTTTTGCAGCAATTCAGGCCTTGCAATCCAACTACCAATATCCCAACGTTGAAGCCATCCGAACCGTGCTCCGTTACAGCCACCGGGATTGTAACGAGTTGCTCAGCTACACTCCAACCTACAGATACTCAGCTCCACGTTGGAGCAAAGTTACAGACTTTCTCCGTGCTCTAACGCCTCCTCCGGACCCAACTCTACCGGACGTGCTGCTAATCCGGTTAATCGAAGAACAAGAGATGGCAAAACGAAGCCACATCAAGAACCTTCTCACAGCAACCTCAGCCGAGATACCGAGCATCACTACCTATTCTCAAGTCGCCGGGCAATCCAGCGGCCCCATGGTCGCTTTGGCGTCTCCAATAGCCGGACAGGTCGAACAAGAGACCCGCCAGGCTGGCAAAAGACCTCGGGCAGATCCGACTGCCGAGCTGGTTGCCGAGCTAACCACCGAGCAACCCACCGATACTGTCAACAAAACATCTCCGTGGCGCCCGCAGTTGAAGCACCGGGGTAAAGACATCCCGGCTAGTGCCTCCGTCAAGGGCGTCAAGGAGCACTTGCTCGCCTTCGACCTTTCAAAAGCCCTCCTGCTGCCGAGCGACGTGGTGGGCAGCGACCACGTCCTTGATACGCGGTTGGTGAAATCAGCCGTGAAGTCCATGACCAGGGTACGTATCTCAATCTTCTACTAAAATTTTACAAGTGTTTGCGCGATTTCTTCTCTGATTGAACTTTCTTCTTGTAGGCCATCCAGAAGTAACACTTGGTCATGGAGCGAATCCATCGACTGCGGCAGAAGGCGAATGACACTGCCGACCAAGTGCAGAGCCTTCAAATCAAGCTGGGCCGAGCAAAATCCTCTCTGTAAATTGCCAATGTAGACAACAATAGGTTGCTCGGCCAGCTTGATGAAGCCGAGAAGAAGAGGGATGAGCTCCAGGCCGAGCTGGATGCGCTCAAGAAGTCAAGGGAGAAGGAGTGCGAGGATGCCAACAACGCCGGCTTCAAGGAAGCCGAGGACAACTATAAGAAGAAGGTCTTCGCTACTCAAGATATTTATTTCAAAGCGGGCTGGAAGTCAGCCTGCGAACATCTCGGTCAAGGCCCTGACACCGATATGTTTGCCACTCCCCCGGTTGCCTTCCTACCGGTCTACCTTGTGCCTTATGCCAACGATATCTTCAGCGCGTTGCAAGCTGAGGCCGAGGAAGAGCTTGCCAAAGAAACCGAGGTCAATGCCGATGAGGGAAGCGGCCAGGAGCAGCCCGGAGAAACTGAGGCCGGTGTCCAAGAGCGAACTACGGTCGACCTGAAAGCAACTGATGACGAGTTCTCCAATCTTTTCCCCCTAGTGTAGTTCTCTTTTTCTTTCATTTTTTGCTTTGCATATATAACCGGGCTCTCTGCCCCTCCTTTTGTACTACTTTTACATCAATGAAAAAGCTTTAATTTCATCAAGTGTTTGTGCGGTTTCTAAGCCTCATAACTTCAACCGAACAAGATATCTCGGCGGGGCAAACCACTTTAATTAACTGATCTAACCGGAGTAAACATCTCGGCTGAGAAGAGCTAAATTGAGCAAACCATCAATTCTTTCAACCGGAGTAAACATCTCGATTGAGAAGAACTGAGCTAAACAAACCATCAACTCTTTCAACCGGAATAAACATCTCGGTTGAGAATAACTGAGTTGAGCAAACCATCAACTCTTTCAATTGGAGTAAACATCTCGGTTGAGAATAACTGAGTGGACCAAACCATCGACTCTTTCAACCGGAGTAAACATCTCAGTTGAGAAGAACTAAGTCGAGCAAACCATCAACTCTTTCAACCGGAATAAATCATCTCGGTTGAGAAGAACTAAGTTGAGCAAACCATCAACTCTTTCAACCGGAGTAAATCATCTCGGTTGAGAAGAACTAAGTTGACCAAACCATCAACTCTTTCAACCGGAGTAAATCATCTCAGTTGAGAATCTCAAAACTTAAAGCAACATTAAAAATGCTAAGGCAAAGATGAGTTCTATATATTTGACACAAATGAATATTACATGTAAGGCAAAAAATTCCTTTGCACAAAAAGAAAGCTAAAGCTTTACACAGAAAAAGAGCTAAAGCTAGAAATAATACAGCTTGAGGTTGGCTGCATTCCATGGCTGGGGTATTCTTCTACCATCCAAGTCCTCCAGGTGATATGCCCCTTTGCCCGCCACACCGGTTATCTTGTAGGGTCCTTCCCAATTTGCCCCTAGTTTGCCTTCACCTGGCACCAAGGTATTGCCCATGACCTTCCTCAAGACCCAATCGCCTACTTTAAACGGTCTGGGGTGCACCGTTTTGTTGTATTTCCTTGAGAGCTCTTGTTGGTAGGCGGCCACATGGATGAAAGCCTTTTCCCGACGCTCTTCCACTAGATCTAGTTCAAGAGCAATGGCTTCGGCGTTCAGCTCGGGTTCAAAACCTTCACGTCTGAGGATGGGCATGCCGATTTCCAAAGGTATGACTGCCTCCATGCCATAAGCCAAAGCAAATGGAGTTTCCCCGGTAGATCGCCGCGGGGTTGTCCGGTATGTCCAAAGGACGCTAGGGAGCTCCTCAGCCCACTCTCCCTTGGCTTTTTCCAGCCGTTTCTTTAACCCATCAAGTATTATCTTGTTTGACACCTCGGCTTGGCCATTGGAGTGTGGGTAAGCCGGAGTAGAGTTGTAGAATTCGATCTTTAGATCTTCACAGAACCCTCTAAACAGGCGGCCGTCAAACTGAGTGTCGTTATCAGAGATCAGAATTTTGGGGACGCCAAACCACGTGACCACATTCTGCCAGACAAACCGCTTCACGTCTTTCTCCTTGATTTTTACCAAGGGCTCCGCTTCAACCCATTTGGTGAAGTAGTCCGCGATGAAGAACTTTCGGTTGCCTGGTGTGGTTAGTAGCGGCCCCACTATATCTAGCCCCCACATCGCGAAGGGCCAAGGGCTGGTGAGGGAAAGAAATTCCCTGGCCGGCTGGTGGATCTGGTGGGCAAACTTCTGGCATTTCTCACACTTGCGAACATATTTCTGGGCGTCGGCTTGCATGCACGGCCACCAATAACCCTGCGAAATAGCTCGGTAGGCCAAAGACCTGCCCCCTATATGACTGCCACAGATGCCTTCGTGAATTTCGTAAAGGAAGGCTTCCACACTGCTCGGGTACATACACTTCAAGTAGGGACCGGAGAAAGACTTCTTGTATAAAGCGCCTGATGGAGAGAGCCAAAACCGCTCAGACTTCACCCGCATTTTATGTGCTTCCTTCTTGTCGGCTGGAAGGGTCCGTTCTCTGAGAAACAGGATTATGGGATCCATCCAAGAAGGACCTAGCTCGATGCAGAGTACTTCTGTCTGCCCGGTTTTGTAGCGACCCTAATTTTCGTTAGTCATTATTTATTATTATTATGGTTATTAATATCTTATTTTATTTTTGACTTTATTAATTGTGTGGTCACATGAGAGTTAATGTGATATTTAATGGATTTAATATGGTAATTATTAATTAGGTGGTTACATGAGATTTAATGTGATATTTAATGGATTTAATGATGTAATTATTAATTGGGTGGTTACATAAGGTTTATTGTGATATTTAAGGCATTTAATGTTGTAATTAATAAATTTACTGCATATTATAGTTTATTAAGCTATTATATATTGAGATTTAGGTTTATAGTATAAGATTATTAGGTTATACTAGCTCTTAGGTTATTATATATATAATAACATAGAAGTATTCAACTAGGTTTAGGAGATCAAAAGAAAAAGAGAGAGACCAAGTTGTGAGAGAGAGAGAGAGATCAAAGAAGACAAAGAAAGGGGCGGTAGCAAGGAAAAAAGAGGAGAGGGAAGAAAATGAAATATTAGAGTTTTGTTTTGGTGACTCTAGTAGTTTCTAGATATTCTTTGATCTTCAATAAAGTATTGTGAGTACAAACCCCACTTCCCTTGATTTATGTTTAATTCGTTGTTTTCATTTATTTATTTATTTTTATTTGTTTGATGTTAGTTTGATTTTTGTTTTTTTTTTCATAAAGATGATAGATTAATTTTAATTATTTTGATTAGTTGTGGATATAAGATTTAGGGTTTATAGATGATAGATTGATTTTAATTATTTTGACTAGTAGTGTATGTAAAGTTTAGGGTTTATAGATGATTGATTGATTGTAATTATTTTGTTTAGTTGTGTATGTAAAGTTTAGGGTTCTTAAATAATTGATTGATTTTAATTACTTTGATTAGTTGTGTAGGTAAAGTTTAGGATTTATAGATGATTGATTGATTTTAATTATTTTGTTTAGTTGTGTATGTAAGGTTTATGGTTTTTAGTTGATTAATTGATTTTAATTATTTTGATTAGTTATGTATGTCAGATTTAGAATTTTTATATGGATTTATTTTATGATTGTAATCACACTTATGGTTATATGAAATTAAAATTAATTAGGAACCCATAGATAAATTCCTTATACTCCACCATGACTCCATGGATTGTTGTTTTATTTGAGTGATGGTGAGAAAGAGTGTATAAAAAAAGGTGAGGATTATGAGATTTATTTGAATGCCTTAGGCTCGGTATTGTTATGTTTATTCTCATGTGTGAGATGTTGTGTATATATATATTGTTGCCTCGTTCTCATGAGTAGACGAGTGCTTTGATTTGCGCGCGTACATATATGCTAATCATCCGGGGAGTGTGAGTCAAACTCGAGACGATATCCCCGTGCAAGTTTGGCTTCGGAGCGGTGTTAGGTATACGGGAGGCACATGGGATATATGTGTAGGCCGGAAGGGGAGAGCCGAAGTGGTGGAGTTAAGGAATAAAGAATTTAATTATGAATTTATTAGTATAATGTGTATAGTACTGTTATGTACATGATAAAAAAATAGTAAACGATCTTGATAAATTGTGAAATTTGAGCAGAAGCATGTATTCGTGATTTTGGACAACTTTTGTGTTGTAGCTTTTTATTAAAAAGATCGATTAGAATTTATAATCGGATGACCTTGGTTATTGTCGGTTTGATTCACTCTGGTAATGCAGATTTTTATAGACTGTTTTAACCCACGAAACGAGTTCATTTTTATTGGTTTCGCGTAAAATGAAGTAAAACATTATTCTACACACTTTTCATGTTTTAAACTTTTTCGAAAAAAATCATCTTATGGCAGTTTTTGTTCGTTTTCAGCTTCATATTTTTCGATTGAATTCCGTCTAGATTTTTAGATCAAGTTTTTCTCTTAACCTGTTCAGTTTCTGTTAAATTCGTTCACGCTATCTTTTCGGAAATTTGATTCTGTACAACTTTGGTTCTTTGAGTTTTGATCAATTCGAATTATTTAAGTATGAAACGGTGTAATTTTATATTTGTTTCAACAAGTTACTTATGATTAAATTATACTAACTTTATTTGTTTTGCAGGATGGTGGGTCTTACTAACTTTTTATGCAGGGCTGACCCACCATATTTTTATTTCTATATTGTCTATTCTATAATCAATTTATATTTCGTTGTTTACAGACAAGAAACTAAATGCCACTGTATCTCGGGAAACTACCCATTCGTCTCGGTGCGGTTGGAACTACTTGTCTTGTCCCGTGATAAGAAATAATGTACTTTTTGTTTGTGTCTAGTGGACACGTGGGTGTCAATTCTTGTAGTCATACCAGTATACCTGTATACTGACCCGTTTTGTCTCTTGACAACTCGGGTGCGTTCTGTTTGAGCACAGCTGAGCTTCCTTTGCAGGATTAGTTGAGGCTACGGTGGTGACGAGAAGTAACTAAAGTTTTTGGGCATATCTCTTGGATTTCTTTTGTTTTTTTTTGAGCTTAGGCTTGTTAGTAGTTTATGTATTTATTATTATTATCATTTTTTTTTATGACTTTAGCATTAGAATAATTTGGCATGGTTTGTAACCGTACTTTATTTTAGTTGTTTTGACTAGTTGTTGTTACCTTAATGTTGAGGTATTTGTTAGTTATGAATTTATGGTGGATGATTTGGTTGGCGTTTTAGTTTTTTTTTTGTTTCACCCCTAGGATTTGGATGATGGAATATTAATTGGGGTTTAGTCCTAATTTAATATTTAATTGTCCAAATTTTGGGGCGTGACAGGTTTCCTCAATGCTGGGCCTCGGAAGGAATTCAATCAAAAGAGGGTTGGGAGAGGTGCTGTCGACCATAGAAGCAAGGCCAGCCAACTCATCTGCTCGGCCGTTTTCTTCTCGGCCAATCTGTTGGACCCTGATCGCCTAAAATCGCTTGACGTGGTCTCTAACTAGAGCTTGGTACTTCATCATTCTGTCATCCTTTGCCTCATAAACCCCAGAAACTTGGTTAACCAAAAGTTGGGAATCACTATAAACCATGAGTTCGGATGCTTGCATCTGAAGCGCACTCTTGAGACCGGCCAATAGAGCCTCGTACTCGGCCTCATTGTTGGATGCTGGGAAGCCAAGGGTGATAGAATGTTCTATAGTCAGTCCGTCTAGCGAAATCAGAACTATACCCAGTTCGGCACCGTGACGGTTCGAGGCGCCATCAACAAAAAGTTTCCACATTTCGCCGACAAAGAGCTTCCAACACTCTGAGGGGTCCTGAGAAGCTTGAAGGTTGACGGGATCACGGTTGCTCGGTTGTTCGGCTTCCGGTCCCGTGACGAGCGGTTCCACTTCAACCCCCCTTGGTGATTCGGCGCCGGACTCAGCAAGTTGATTCACAATGCCTAAGTCCGTGGGCGAATCGCCAGGTTGCGGTATTATGCCGGCCGTAGGCTCTGTGCTGAGCGGTTCCATTTCTTCCCTCCTCGGTGATGTAGTGTCGGACAAAGTGGGTCGGTCAGTGGTAGCCAACTCCGTCATCGCATCACCGGGCTGTAGTATCGTACTAACTGAAGGGGCTTTGGCGGGCCGCGCAAGTTCCGCGTCGCCAATGCCGCCAAGTTGTGGTATTTTGGTGGAGCTTGCATTCACCTCTTCATCTGCCTTGGCAATATCGACCGGGCATACCGGATGAGTTTCGGGTGAGAATTCAGCAACAAAGTCAGCCAGAGTCTGGGTTTTTATAGCTGTGCGCGGCTGGAACTTCACATCAAATTGTCCCAATTCGACTGCCCACTTCAGAATCCGACCGGAGAAATCTGCCCGTTCGAACAAAGCTTTGAGAGGGAACTCGGTCAAGACGATGATGGTATGGGCATGGAAATAGTGCGCCAACTTTCTTGAAGCCATCATCAATGCTAACGCAAGTTTTTCCAGCGGCAAGTACCTCGACTCTGCCGGTAGTAAGGTTTTGCTGACGTAGAAGATGGGTAGATGTTTGATTCCTTTCGACCGGACAAGCACTGCACTGACTGCATGCTGCGATACGGCCAGATAAAGGTAAAGTTCTTCTCCGGGCTCCGGTGTGACCAACAGCGGCGCTGAAGACAAATATTCCTTGAGCTCGGCCAAAGCCCGGTCACACTCTTCATCCCATGAGAACTTTGATTTCAAGGCTTGAAAGAAAGGGCGACAGTGATCTGATGACTGGCTTATAAATCGATTAAGCGCAGTGGCTATTCCGGTCAGATGCTGCACATCCTTAGCCGAGCTAGGATGCTTCAACTCTTGCACTGCTCGGATTTGTGTAGGGTCTGCTTCGATACCTCGGTTCGTGACTAGGAAACCCAAAAATTTTCCGGATCCCACGCCAAATGCGCACTTAGACGCATTCAAGCGTAGCTTGTGCTTTTTGAGAATGGCGAACATCTCGGCCAAATCAGACAAATGGTCTGCTTGATGCCGGCTCTTAACCACCATATCATCAATATAGGCCTCCATTGTCCGGCCTAGCAGAGGAGCGAACATCTTGGTCACCATCCTTTGAAAAGTTGCCCCGGCGTTCTTCAAACCAAAAGGCATGACTCGGTAGCAGAAGAGCCCCCTTGGTCTAGTAAACGAGGTGACCTCTCGGTCGGGCCCATGCATGGCAATCTGATGGTAGCTGCGGTAGGCGTCCAAGAAACTGAGCCTGTTATGTCCAGCCGTTAAATCCATAAGCTGGTCTATTCTAGGCAGAGAGAAGCTGTCTTTCGGACAAGCTCGGTTGGCGATCTTGTAGTCAACGCAAACTCGCCACTTCCCATTCTTCTTGGGCACCACGACCGTGTTGGAAATCTACCGCAGGTAGTGCACTTCCTGAATTGTTCGCGCCTCAAGCAAGTTCTTCACTTCCTCCGCAACTACCTCGGTGTGATGCAGCGCCGATCTCCTTGTGCGTTGAATGACCGGCTTTGCCCCGGGGAAGACATTGAGATGATGACATATAAAGCTCGGATTGATACCGGGCATGTCGTAAGGTGTCCATGTGAAGACTTCGATGTTGGCCATCAAGAACTCAACCATGTCGGTTCTTTCTTGGGCTGTAAGGCTTGAGCCGAGCAAGAAGAACTTGTCCGGATGCTCGGTATCAATGTGCACTTCCACCAACTCCTCGACAGCTTTGTCCTCGGCCTTGGTGCCCACATTGTCGAGGACTCCCCGGTCTTCCAATCCCTTAATCATTTGAACAAAGCCTTTGGCAGCTCGGCTTCCGTTGACCGCCACGAAGCACTGTTTCGACATGACTTGATCACCCCAAATTTCCTCGATTGCCCCCATAACCGAGGGGAATCTCATCACTTGATGATAGGTCGACACTACGGCTTGCATAGCGTGAAGCCATCCCCTTCCTAGGATCAAATTATAAGTGAATGGCACCTGCAACACCCAGAACTCCACTTGTTTGACCACGGATCCCGCTTTGACCGGTAGGATAATCTTTCCCAAAGGCCACTCCGGTTGTGAGTTGAAACCAACCAGTGGCGAAGTTGCTGGGGCCAAATTTGTATCCCGGAGCTTGAGCTGTTTGAAAGCATCGTAGTACATGATCTTGACTGAGCTTCCCTGATCGATCAAGATCCGTTTGACATCAAATTCTTTGACGCGGAGTGTAACCACTAGGGCATCGTTGTGCGGCGTCTGGATGCGCTCTAGGTCTCTTGAAGAGAAACTGATCACTTCTTTCTCTTCGGTCTTCCCCCTCTTGATCGCAGGTTGAACCGACAAAACTTCCCTCATGTGTTCTGCCTTCTTGATCATACCTTGGAGCTTGCATACACGCGCCGGTTCCACTATGCCGTGGATGACATTGACCATCCCTTGTGGAGGCGCATATCGGTCTTCCGGTCCCCGCGGGTCAACCGAAGCTTGATTGGCTTTCACGCCCCATCAATGTAAAGATCCAGGTGTCCGGCTACGACTAGCTCTTTCAAGTGTTGCCTCAAAGGCAAATAGTCCTCTGTACGGTGGCCTCGCTCCCGGTGAAACGTGCAACGGTACCTTGGGTTGAAGCCCTTCTGCCCGTCACCTAACTTAGCAGGAAATCGGACGTACTCCTCGTCACGAATTTCACTAAGTATGCGATAGATTGAAATCTTAAAGACCGTGGTAATGCCTGTCCTGGCTCTCAACCTTCTGTTTGCATCGGCTATGTCATCCCGGGGGTAGTCATCCCGGTCATTCCGACGTCCCCTACCCCAGTTTTTGCGTTATTGCCACGGTTCGATTCCTCAGCGCGGTCGCTGGATCGGCCGGACTCCTGCCCGACGGCGTGCACTTTGCCAGCTGATCGCTTGTCTGTTGCTATCAGAGTTGTCTTCACGGTGGATGCTGACGCATCATCTTCCACTCGGATATGCTCATTGATGCGCTACATTAGCTGGCCCATGGATGTCGGCTGGTGCATGGTAAGCGAGTCTCGCAGTCTATGTCCGACTGGAAGACCGCGCTTGTATTGTGTGATTGCAAGGTTGACCGGGCAATCCAAGATCTCGTTGAAGCTCTCCCAATATCTAGAGTTGTTTGCCTTCAATGTGTCGCTCGGTTCCATCTTGACACTGAGGAGGTGATCAACTTCCTTTGGTGTTTTAGTGTTGGTTTTGAAGCGCGTCACAAAGGCTTCAGCCAACTGCTGCCACCTTTCAATGCTCCCCTCCGGCAACCTCTCGAACCATTTCAAACCCAGCTCGCCCAAACTTGACGGGAAGAGCGTCATTTCGCCTATGTCCGGCCATGACCTGTCGAAAAATGACTTACATGCATATACGAATTGGTTTTTCCGTCATAGAGCGTGAACTTTGGCTGGTGGAAGCCCGCCGGAAGCGGCGCGGTCTCAATATCTACGGAGAATAGGGTGGCACTCAGCCTCGCCAAGTCTGTATCTACAAGGAGAGGCGCGGCTGGGCAGGGTAGAGGCATTCCGACCTCCTCGCTAGCGTGAACCCCATAGGATAGCCGCTGGAACGCCGGCACCCTCTGAGCCTCCCACCGGCGAGCCTGTTCCTTCAAAACTGCCCGCAAATCCTCAGGACGAGCAGAATAAGAATACCTCGACGTCGTCGCCAGACGTGAGGGTCGATAGGTGCTGTCTTGTGCGCTTGACTTCTCTTCGTGCACATCGAAATCTGCATCCTTGTAACTTCTGGTGATAGAAATGGAAGGAGTGTGCCGCTGACTCTGACTGCCTGAACGGCGGGGTTAGGTGCGCTCACTGTGGTCTCCCTCTCCAGTTGCACCCTTCCCTTTGACATGCCGCTTCAGCTCCTCCATCTCCGTCGCCATACGTCGGATAACGGCGTCCTGGTCCCTTAACTTGTGTTCCAGACGTCTGGTATGTGAGTCTCTCCGTTGCCGATGACCGTCTGGACTCCGTGAATGACCATAACTTCTTCCGCGCTTATCCCGCGCATCTCTGGAATGTCCTCCTGGAGAAATCTCCAGGGCCGCCATCAGAGGAACGATGGTGGGATGTCCTTCTCTCCGTCTGCCCGACTCTGGGGTAACTCTGTCGACGGCGGACAGCGGAATCTCCTCGTTGTTTACCATGGACGGCGATCGGATGAGCCTGGAAGACAAGGTTTTATCTGTCAAGTCTTCTCATAGACGGCGCCAATTGTACGGGGGGCAAATATTCCGGCAAGCCCGTACTCCTTTCTTCCAAGCTCCTACCTGTCCGATCGACGTGCGAACACAACGGCAGTGAGCTACCCGGCGGTGTGTGGCCGGAATACCCCTCCGACGATCAAGTTAGACACACACAGGGATAGAGAGAGAGAAAGGGTTGAGTGTTTAGTGTATGTCTCACCAAATGTTCATCTATCTCAGCATGGGGGGCGCAGACTTACTTATATACCTTCTGCGCACCAAATCCACTCCCATTCGTCTCTCGACATGTGGTGCTACTATCCCAACTGTCAGCACAAATCTTGCTGAACATCACCTAACCCGACTGCCAGCCCACTCTACTGGGAGCTCGGCAGCCGGGCTGCATTATCTCGGCTGTAGATGGCCGTGTTGTGTAGCTGGCCAGAGCGCCCCGCTCGCCGCGCTCCGCTTCGACCGAGCTCGGGCATATCCCGGCATTGTCGAGCTTGGGACAGCTACGCTGGTTTGCCGTGGGTCTTACTGCCGAGCAAACACATGTAGCTCGGTCCAACCTTGTCTTTCCTGGCGCCGGACAACCCATTTGGCAGGCTTCGATACCAAGAAGCTATATAGCTCGGTCAAACCACGCCTTGCATTAATCGAGCAGGATCTTTCAAGACAGGGCCGTACTACCTCGGCCCAACCCTTGTTCGGCCCAAATCCATCCGGCCCAATTCCGGATCATAAATCTCCCTCTCAAATTCCATAAAAATTAAATTTATATATTAAAATTATTTGTAATGTAATAAAAAATATAAAATGAGTAGTGTTTTAGATGTGTTTCTGTATTTTTCATCTTCCCTCCAAATATGGAGGATCAACCCATCATCTTCCCAAATAAAGATGGATTTAGAGGATGAATTGAAGGTAAAAATCTTCAAAAATAAAGAAGACTCCGTATACGATAGGTATATTTGAAAATCTACTTCGATTGTTATTTTATTTTGCATATAGGGTATGTTTGGAAACATATAAAAATAGTTTACAAAAAAAAAAAAATCTATCAAAAAGTTAATACTTTTTCTCTCTACTTTTCTTTATGTTTTTTTTTTTTTAAATTTTAAACTCAGTTAAAATAGTTAATTTCTAAAACAATCCTTACAATTTTTCATTGTGAAAGATTTAGTGTAGGGGGGGATTTGATAACTTCAGGGTTGTTTTGAAAATTTGATATCCTTTGTTTTTTGTTTTTAAAAAAAAAAATGCAGAAAAGTGGAGAATAGAGTTTTTTTTTTTTTTAAATGACTTTTTGGTTATGTTTGGCATGGATTTTTTTTTATTTTATTTTTTTTTCGGGCTATTGTAGTCACAAAAAAGACTTATTTTGGGAAGATGGTTAAAAATTAATTTTTTTGAACTTTTTTTATTTTTTTAAAAAAAATGTGTAAAAAATGTAAGAAATGATGTGATCCAAAATGGTTAAAAGTTAGGATGTGCCTTTTACCCACTTCTCAAAAGATGACTAAAAAGCTAATAAGACAAAATGTTACATCTAAACTATAATTATTTTATTTTTTTCTCACAAAAGTCAAAAAAATCAATTCCAAACGAAGCTTTTTAACCCCAAGCTAAAATAGTCAAAATGCCAAAAAGCCAAAAAATCAATCCACATCCCAAACGAAGACTTTGATTTTTTTTAACTATTTTAGTGAGTTGTCAAAAGAAACCTTTTAATTTATTATTTAAAATTGGACTAAATATATTAAGGGTATGTTTGGAAATAGGTTAAATTAGTGAAAAATAAATATAAAAAATTCAATCTATTTTATCTATTATTTTGCATGGATTTTAGTAAAAAGTAAAAAAAATACTAAAAAATTAATTCATAAGTGAATATTAGTTAAGTTTGTTGAATAGTTATTATTAGAACTATTTGAAAGTTTAAGTTCTCGTTTGAGAACACATTAAATTAGCCAAAAAAATCAATACAAAAAATTAATCATTTTTTTCAAGAGTTAAAAAGAGACTAAAAAAATTAATTCTCAAACAAACCCTAAGTGACACTTGAAATATATGCTTAAAAGTTTTAAAAAAATAAGTAATAGAAAACTTACATGATATTAATTGAATTTATAGATACTTATGTATAAGTATTAACAAACACTATTTATAACTACTGTCATTACCACCGTTACTCTACTTAAAAGTGGACAAACCTCATATTAGGTTAGACTTACACTATATAGTAAGAGAATATGAGTCATCCCAAGTCTGGCTCTAAAAAAATTTAAATCTCAAATTTGCCCACTTAACTCATTAAATATGAACTATTATTTTTCATTTTTTCATTTTTGTCTTGACTGAATATTAAATTATTTAAATTCTTTCATTTATTGTTTGAATTTGGAACGTTAACAAAATTCCATGGTAAAATAAATTTAATTTTTAACAAATATTTTAATTTAAGCCCTAGAAAGAAGTATATATATTTTTGTCTTTTATATTTTTTTTACTTTAATTTATAACGAACATAATATAAAATTATAATTAATATTTTATAAATGGGTGGACCAGGCTAGGTTGGGTTAGAACTCTTTATCCCACACCTAACCGGAATATTAAATGAACACAAAATTGAGCTCAACCTGACCTTATGGGTAAAATAATTTTTCCAAACCCTAAAAATATCACACTGAGCTGGACTAATTGGTTGGGCCAACTAGCTGATCGCCACCCCTACTACCACCACCACCATAGCTATCACGCCTCTACGACCACCACCAACACCCATTATCATTGTTACTATAAACATCATCATCTCACTATCAATGCAACTACCAGTTTCATTACTACCACCACCACTACGACAACTATTACAACTTTTCACTACTACAATCATTGCCATAAATGCTACCATCCTTACACCACCATCATTACCAATGTCGCCATCCTATTTTTATCTCTACCCTACATCGTTATAGCAACCGAGTAAAATTTTAATGTAATAATGATATTATGTAATTGTTAACAAGTGATATCACTATCTAATCATAAAACATCATATAAGAAGGTAAACCCTAACCATCTCGTGCAACTCATGCCACTAACTAACATATTTATACAGTGAGACAGAATGCACTTATATGATAAGCTATGATACCATATCACTTAAATGACATGATATAATTGTTTCGTTGATTTTTTTTTCTCCAATCGATCCTCTAGGTTTCTACGTGGACATTGCATAGAAATTTCAACCTCTGTCATCCAAGGCAATTGTACGGTTGCAAGTCACATCATGAAATATCAACTGATTGATACCTCAATAATTTTTTTTTTCTCCTCCTTTCTTTTTAGGGTGATGCTCCGGAGCTCTAATTAGAGCTAGAAAAGGACAGCTCTAATGAGCTGTCAACCAATAAAAAAAAAAAAAATGAAGTAAAAGACAAAAAAGATGGTAGAAAAAGACAAATTAGTGCTCTATTAGAGCTCTTCTTTTAGAGGTCTAAATCATTTTTGTTCTTTTTATTATCATCTTTCTTTCTTTTCCATGGTTACTGCTACAACAATAACAATCATAATCAAATTAAATCAAGTCTTGAGTACTATCAAATAGGATATGCTACATGAATCTTTCTTCTCTATTCAACTCTATCAAATATCATTTGGTTAGTCAAAATAAAACTATAAAACATAAATTAAAAGGATCATTCACCCAGCTTTTAGAAATAATTATTTTTTAAAATTTATTTAAATTATTTCTACCTACAAGTTATAAGCAAAAGTTGTAGCAAACAGTTTAGCCAGAACAGAATAAAACAAAACAAAAACAAAAACAAATCATTGTTTTAAGATCTATTGGGTTCTAGGCCCTACTCAGGCCCATCTTGTAGCGTAACTTTTTCTCTAGCCTGTTTAAGTTTAGTAGGGCCCATGAGCCTTGATGTATGGTGCTTAGCCCAAGCCCAATATTTTTAACAAAAAGAGCTATTGTTGGAGATTGGAGACTTGTACTTTTTTCTTTCTTTCTTTCTTTTCTTTTATTTTCTTCTTCTTCTTCTTCTTCATCATAAATTTAAAAAAAAATTGTGAAAAGTTTATTTTTAGTGAGAAATACAAATCATTGTTTTAAAGTTTTTATTTTTATTTTTACCCTAATACTTTTACTATCTCTACTTTCTTTCTTTATTCTCACACACTACTATCAATTGATGACCATCATTGCTGATAATTCACCAAAAAGTCACTAGTGCCGGAAAAGTCACCAATGGAAATTAGTGGTGGTACGGAGTGGTGGCGGACAAATGGACACATGAACAAATGAGTGGACACTAAATAGATAAACGAACAAATAGACATATAGATAAAGGTAATATGGTCTTTCAAATTATCTCTTATGCCACATTTGATGTATCCACTGACACCGCCTTATCCGTATCTACCCCTAATGCTGCCATTACTCCAATTCTTAACCACAATACCTAGTTGTGCAAGTGTTGGTCAACGACTAAGCTAGCAACCAAATATTTTAGTCGGCAAAACCTTTTGGAGACTAAAAAATCACTTTTGGCGACTAAAAATTTAGCCACCAAAAATGTCATTTGTTGTAATGTATGTAAAAGTTTCATCTTCGGTGTTATTGTGTTTTGACTTAGAAGCATAAGTATATCTTACTCTCTCTTTTTCTCTGCTCTCTATCTCTGTCTTTGTTCTCTCTTTACATGCTATCTCTGATCGACGGTGAAGGCGCACACAAAATTTGAATGTGTTTAACATAGAGATCACGGTTTGTTTTAACTATGATTTAGTAAACTATCTCAGAGAAAATTCTTTGTGTTTCAGTAAAGAATTTGAGTTTCTACATTATACAATTTTCTTTGAGTTTCAGAAACAATTTGATTTTCTACCTCAGAAATTTCTTAGAGTTTCAATAACAGTAAACAAACTTAAAGAAATATTTATGATTAGTTTGATTAAATTAACTCAATGAAATTGCTCCGAGTATATTTAAGTTTAATTTCAGTAAAATACATCATCTTATAGAAATTTTTCTAAAATACTAGTTTGATTAAATTAACTCAATGAAAATGCTTTGAGTGTATTTAAGTGTTATTTGACTAAACTAACTCAGAAAATTTTCTTTGATTTTGTAATTTAAATAAACAAACTCATTATAATTTCTCTGAGTTTCTAACTACTTAATTTGAGTAAACTATCTCAAGAAAATTTCTTCAAGTTTGTTTATTTTTGATGTGGTTTGAGTGCACCTTTACGAATAAATTTCTCTGAATCTGTAATTTGAGTGAAGCACCTCAAAAGAAATTTCTCAAAGTTTCTATATTGTCGTAGGCATTTTATTTTATTTTTTTTATGCATCACAATATAAACTGTGATATGTCACTTCACCAAAGTCACCGGGAAATTTTACCGTGATAAGTCCATAAATTTTCACTTTGTCAAGGACTTGCCAAAAAATGGTCACTAGCGATTAGCGGTTACCAAATTGTTTATGCCGGGGTGGTTGGAAGCGGCAGTGGAGCTTGGGAAGACTGTTCGGGATTATGCGCAACAGTGACTGTTGAGCGATTGGTGAGACTTTTTTCGGATTTTATTCTAACAATTTGAGCGGTTAATGTTTTTAAAGAGATTAGGTATAATATATTTATGAAAATTTAAATTAATCGAATATCGATATCATTTTTATCAAGTCATGTTTATATTTAGATTTATATTTCAAATTAAATTTATCATGTGAATACAAATATGTCTTGATGAAAGGGATACAGATGTCCGATTAATTTGAATTTTTATAAATATATTTTACTCGATATCTATACTATTATAAAGTGAACATGAACTTTGGTGTCCTGAAACTTTACTCTCCTCATGCCATGTGGCAGTATTTTTTATTTTAAAAAAAAGTTAAACAAAGAGATGGGTAAGGCTTGAACCCATGACCAAAGAGATGGGTAAGGCTTGGCTTGAACCCATGACCATGGATTTAAGTACGAGGACTCATACCACTTAAGCTAAGTATACATTATAATATTAATTTCATTATTATTTTTTTTTATTCCTACTTATTTAAATTGCACACACATCGTGTGTGCCGCCCACTAGTATTCTAAAAAGTAAACAGTTTGGATCGTCGAAATGAGACCAAAAAAGACTCTATTGACTGCGCAACAGTAGCTACAACGCACCATAACAGTGATAGTTGGAGGTGGTGAAATAATTAAAGTAAATTAATGGTAATTTTGTCTCGAAAAAATTAATGTTCTTCAACTAATAAATATATTTTAGTTTTTCTGAAATTAATACAAAATATTTTCTAGATAACTGAGTAAAAAAATCTCATTTCTTTTTCTGAAATTAAATAATTTTTATCAAGATTCACAAAATAAATAAATAAAGAGTAAAAGTTGATTGACATATATGATTGCTATATATTATCTACTGAACTCTAACGTAAGACAAATTATAATTAAAAAACCAATGGTAGAATATACTTATGCTTTATTATAAGTGCATTTTTTTTATCATACTTAATACAAAATATTTTCTTGGTAACTATTAAAAAATCTCATTTCTTTTAGTGTTAATCAATTTTATTGAGATTCATAATAAATAAATAAATAAATAAATAAATGATAAAAGTTAATTGACATATATGATTGTTATATATTATCCACTGAACTCTAACCTAAGACAAATTATAATTAAAAAGCCAATGATAAAATATACTTTTGTTTTATCGCAGGTGCATTTTTTATAATTGAGAATTGTAGATTAAGTTTCTTAATATTAAGACTTTATAAAATAAAACGAGATGTAATATTTTTATAATAATTTGTGTCTCTCAACATTTTTAGGGTTGGTTTGGGAAGTGGGTTGGCTTTTTGGCTTTTTGACTTTTTTGGCTGTTGTAACCTGGGCTAAAAAGCTTGGTTTGGGAAGGACTTTTTGACTTTTTTGACTTTTTTTATGAGAGAAGAGTGTAATGATTATGGGTTGGATGTGATATTTTGTTTTTTGTGGCTAAAATAGCCTATTTTATTTTTTGTGGCTAAAATAGCCAAAAAAGCCTCAACCAAGGCTTCCCAAACGAAGCCATACAGACAAATTTGGGCTCTATTCAGAGCTTGATTTGAGCATAATGTTTGTTTAGGATTTTCAAAAATTAATTATACACTCACATTTGAAAACATGGTCGAAGGCGAGAGAATTTATGCTAACCGGTTGTCCCACCGCACGTCCTACTAGACGGCAGGCCAATTGACCGGAACAGTGCAAATTTTTTTTTTTTTTTTTTTTTTTGCAATTGACACATGTTAATTTTTATATATTCAATAAAAAATATTTTCTAAATTTTTAAAATTTTTATGAGCTTTAATCAGTGTGTTTGGTTTGAGTTTTTTGGATTAAGTTTTTTGAAAACTGAGTTTTTTGGTTTTTGTATTTTTTTGTTTTTAGTGAATATTTTTAAAATTTTAAACTTTTTTTTTTACTTTTTTAGATGCATCTTATTTAGATGTATCTAAAAAGTAAAAATTTTGTGAAAAAATATTTTTAAAAATTAATAAATACATAAAAATACAAAAAAAGTACTGAATTCTCGTATTTTTTTTTATATTTTTGGTATTTAGTGAATTTTCAAAAGGTTTCTTTCACAAATTTTTTACTTTTTATGTATATTTATGTTAGGTATGTCTAAAAAGTAAAAAAAAAAATTGCTTAAAATATTAAAAAATTCAGTAAAAAAAAAGAACACGAAAAATAAGAAAGTAAAATTTTCTGAAAAAAGTTTTTGAAAAACTCTAACCAAACATGTTGAATAGAATTTTGAGTTGTGTTTTTTATTATGAGTTGTAAATTTTTGTATCAAATATCATCTGTCACATAAAAAATTTCCCACTCAATTCAAACATTTTTTCAAAACTCATTCACCAAACAAATTTTTCACACTCAAATCATAGTTTCAAAACTCACAAACTCAAAATACAACTCTATTTTTGAATCATATTTAGAAAACTCTACCAAACACAACCTTGATTTCACAAAGAAATTTTAGTTCGTCATAGAGAAATTTGAAGTTTCTCTATAACGAATCAAAATTTCTTTAACAATATTATAGAGGGATCTTAATTAATAAGAAAAAAACATATTACACCTCCCACTATCAAAAGTTGAAGACAGATAATTCACTAATTTTCTTTTATATTTTACCTTTATATATTTATTTTTTATCAATTACTCCGTTATACACAAATTTTTATTATTTGATAATACTTCCAACATATTATTAATGATAAGTTTTTTTTTAAGAAAAAAAAAAAAAAGAAGTCACAAGGGTAGGTATCATAAAAATAGCTAAAGCCTCCGTTTGGAAGGTGGTTTGACTTTTTGACTTTTTTATTTTTTTAACTATTTTAGTCTGGGCTAAAAAATTTGATTTGGAAAGGGCTTTTTGACTTTTTTTTGTGAGAGAAGAATGTAATGATTATGAGTTGGATGTGATGTTTTGTTTGTTATGATTAAAATAGCCTATTTTATTTTTTATGGCTAAAATAGCTAAAAAAACTTAAAAACCTTCTTCTCAAACGGTGCCAAAATTTACTTGTTCTAAACTATTTTTTCTATACATTTGTTACTAGCATACCACCCGTGCTATGCACGGGATAATTATAGATATTTATATTTGTTTTAGATTTTTTTTAATATATAAATTATATTTTTAAAGATTTTTTATAAAAATAATTTAACAATCTTATCACTAACCATAGTGTATGAAAGAAGTTAAAAAGGGTACAGCAGTAACTATACACTAGCCTATCACCCGTGCTATGCAAGGGAATTATAGATATTTATATTTGTTTTAATTTTTTTAAATATATAAATTATATTTTTTAAGATTTTTTATAAAAATAATTTAACAATCTTATCACTGACCATAGTGTACAGGAGAAATTAAAAAGGCTACAACAGTAACTATGCACGAGCTGTATATATAATTATTTGTGTGAGGGATTTTAAATGCTAATCAGGTATTTTGATCCAATCAATAAATGCATGCATGTGGATTGAAAAAAGTTAATAAATCCTGATCAGAGAATTTTGACCAAATCAATAAATGCTGAGATTTTTTTTTTTTTTTTTGAAATCAAAAATTTAGAAAATTAATATTGAGATATTGGAGCTCCTACAAGGCTTGGGGTTTAGAAATCCCCTTTTCCTTAATATATTTACAATCTATACTATATATTAAGCAAAAGGGGATTTTTAACCCCCAAGGCCTATGGAAACTTCAATATCCCAATCTGAATTTTCTAAATTTTTTATTAAAAAAAAAAAACTCAGCATTTATTGGTATGGTCAAAATCCTCTGTTCAGCATTTATTAACTTTTTTCAATCCACATGTCTTTCCACATACCTACATTTATTGATTTGGTCAAAATCCCCTGATCAGCATTTAAAATCTCCTCATACAAATAATTATAAATACAATCTGTGTATAGTTACTGCAGTACTCTTTTTAACTTCTCTCATACACTATGGTTAGTGATAAGATTGTTAAATTATTTTTATAAAAAATCTTAAAAAACATAATTTATATATTAAAAAAAATCTAAAACAAATATAAATATTTATAATTATCCTGTGCATAGCACGGGTGGTAGGCTAGTTATCTATATATGTGAATTGTAATTTTTAATTTTTTTTTTATTATTTAAATGTATTCTTTTTTGACTTTTTTTATATTATATTAAATTTTAATATTTTGATAATAATTATATATGTTGGACTTTTCAAGGAATTAAATGTCTTCTTTTTTTATTATATTATATTAAAATTTAATATTTTGATAATAATTATATGTGTTGGACTTTTTAAGATTTTTTTTTTTTTTATGTTTGTTTTTAATGCATTAAAGTGTCATTATGAGGGATAATAATCATATGTGTTAGGACTTTTCAAAGAATTCATGTGTTGGATTTCAAAGAATTTTTTTCATGCTTATTCTTAATGCATTAAAGTATTATTATGAGGGTAAGACTTGGGAGTTGAGAGAAGTTAATAAATACTAAGGTTTTTTTTTTTTTTTAAATAAAAAAACCAAGAAATTTAGATTGACAGATTGGAGCTCCCACAAATCTTGGGGTTAAAAACCCCGTTTACTTAATATATAGTATAGATGCTAACCCTATCTTGATTTTTTAATATAATGTTAGTCAGTCCAATGTCTTTTTCATTAGTAATACAATATTTATTATGAGAGAATTTTTTTTTTGTTTTTGAGAAGATAGTTAAATTTTTTTTTGATTGAACGTGATTTTTGTGAAAGAAAAAATAAAATGATTATGAAATTAGATGTGATATTTTATTTGAACGTAATTTTTTTAATTTTGTAAAATTTTTATCTTTTGGTGAAAAAAAAAAGAAAAGAAAAGCGCAAGCCCCAAACACCACCATAATAAGGTTATCCCCATCGTATCTTTTTCATTTGTATTAAAATACTTGTAAATATTGGTTTTCCTTGTTTTTAAGAGAATATTCCATATTAATGACGGGTAAACCACAACTTCACAAAATTAGTCATATTTTTTTTTAAAAAAAATGCACTCAGTGTATATTTTCAAATTTGTTTTTTTTTTTTACAAATTAGTGATTGATTTTATCAATTTTAAAAATTAAAATTATAATTTTTTAATGAATATATAATCTTTTTTTGAGAGACAATTTGTAAAATTTTCAATTCTTTTGAGTACAGTCTTGAGAAATTCTGTGCAAGTTTCTTCTGTTTATTCCTTTCGTTATTGGGCCTTTGACCATGTCTCAACTCCAACGCTAAGGTATCAAAAGTTTCCAAACTTTTCCAACGAGTCCGTTAATAAAATTTCAAGTCCGAGTTCAAATCCGTGACGTCATACCTGCAACACCACAAAACAACTAAAAATAATAGTAATGAATAAATAAATCAAATCAAATAAAAAACAAAAGTGACGAAAAAGTAAACCAAACGTACCTCATACGAAATGCAACCAAAATATACGAATATACGGCGAAGGCATACGTACGCGTATACGACCAACATACGATACGGCGAACGGAATTACGACGAAACGGCAAACGGAACGGAAGGCAATTACGACGGGACACCGAACGGGACGTTACACACAACGGCAATCCCAACACTTAAAGACGGGACTAAACGGAACGAAACGGGTCATGCTATGGCTTGACAAACCAAACACCACTGATCAACAACACATCTTAATTAATTCCTTTATCTGAATTAGATCTCCGTCCAGATTTTAAGTTTTATCGGTTTGAATTGACTGTAAATGTCCAAAAACGTCCTTCAATTGCTATCAATTGCTGTAAATCATGTGTACAAGGGGATTGGGGGAGTTTGTATTTATGTCTCAAAAAATTCTCAGGGTTTTGTATGGCAGTCGTACAAAATCTGCATCTAAATTCGCCGAAATCCGATGCCTTCGCCGAGATCTGACACCATCGCCGGAAGAACTCAAAGCCTTCTTCCTACAAAAGACTAAATCAAAAGAACCAACCTGTAACCGATCGGTGTTCAGAGATCGTCGGCTTTGGACATGATCGAGAGCCGACTCGGTCTCGGCTGAAAATCATCTCTTCGTTTCTGCTGATGCGACGATGGCCGAATCAATTGCGCCAACGCTCGCTTCACTAGATCGCCTTCGACTGTTCCGATGCGAACGAGTGAGTTCGCCATCGCCGATCTGCGAGCGTTTAACCGATTAGGCGAGTACGAAATGGAGTGGCCAGTGTTGCAATTCTTGTGAAGACTACACCGGAACGATCCCGGATGATTCGTCGGCGAGCACATACAGGTCCTCTTCGGGAGATTCGACAACGGATTGTTGTTCTGCTTCCGAACGACCTGGTCTCGAGGCGAGGCCGCCATCGAACGGCTAGGAGACTTGGATCTATCGATCGAAAACCGGACTGACGGAGCGAGTGGAGCGAATCCATGAAGGTTGACGCGCGTCGGGGAAGATGGACGGTTGAAGAAACCGGTGGAGGGAGAGGAACAGAAGCTGGAATTCGTGGACGAGGCGTAGAACGACGACGTCTCGGATGACGATGAAGAGCCAAACCGACCAGACGGTGAAATTGATCGCCGAAAGGCCGATGCGATTGGTAGAACTGGTCCGCTTGATCTTCTAGACGAGGTCCCCATTGTTAAAGCTCGAGAGAGAGAGAGAGAGAGAGAGAGAGAGGATTTTTAGATGATTTTGCTCACAAGGGCCCTGGGGCTCTTCAGTTTGGCAAACCTAGCTCACCTCAAACGCTACATTTATGGATGAGGAGAGGGAGGGCAAGTGGTAATTATTTGGGAGTTTTGAGGGTTGTTGTGTGAGAGATTATTCTATTTGGTAACCTAACCGTGGTTAGATTAACCAGAGATGGAGGTTAGGGTTTTTGAGATTCTGATCCGACGGTTGGAGAGTAACGGGTAAAGCAGAAAACGACGGATCTGGGAGCGGTTTGGCTAACTGCTTTTTGTGGGGACTTGGAGGGGGGGAGGGGCTGCCACGTATGAGGTTGTGAGAGATTTGGTTGAAAACACGAGAATTTGGGGAAGTGGGAAATCGATAAGGATTAGGCTATCGAAATTTTTGAGTTCCAATTTGTTCTGAAATTAAAATGACATCGCGTTTTAAAACGATATTTTTGTTTTATGAGAGAGATATTTAAGGGTTGGTTTGGCAAGGGTTTATTGGGGTTTTTTGGCTCAATGAGCCATAAAAGACAGAATAAGTTCATGAGTCACAATAGACAAAATATCTCATCCAACCCTATAATCATTACACTCTTCTCTTACAAAAAAATCAAAAAGTCAAAAAGTCAAAAGTCCTTCCTAAACTAATCTTTTGAGCCCAGGCCAATATAGTCAAAAAAATTAAAAAGTTAACCTACTTTCCAAACGAACGCTTAATAAAACTTATCTTATCGATTAGAGAATTTTCTATTACGCGATCGATAATTACAAAACAAAAATGCTAGAGGCCTCAAAAATTCTATCAAAAGTTTTACCAAATGTCTTGTGGAACCCACATTGTGTGGGTCCCACACCCATGTGAGACATTTAGTAAAACTTTTGATAAAATATTTGGAATCTCTAGCATTACTCATTACAAAATACCATTTCCAATTCTTTATTACTTAACAGCCTTGCACGGCGCAATCGATGAATCCTTCGTATTGTTCACAGTAGAAAATATCTCTTTTGGAAGGGGTCTATCCGAAATGAGAAACATTAGAGGATTTGATACGATATTTAAAATAAAATAAAATATATTTATATTTAATTTAATTTTATGCATATTTTTTTCTTTTTTCTTTTTTTTTCTAAATTTCTTACAAAATCTTTCAATTAAACATAGAGTTAGGAGTTATTATACATTTTTATTTTTCATGACAAGGATGATAAAAATAAATAAATAAGTGATATGATTTAAAAAAATAAAAAATTATATTACAATAGGTCTTTCCAAACAACTCCTTATTGTTCATGTATGAAAAATATTAAAATGTTGGAAATTTCTTTTTAAAATATTTATGAATTTTCTAAATATATTTTACGTATTTTTTTAATACATATTAAATAATTTTTAAGTAAATTATACTATTTTTTTTTATAATTTTGATATAATTATATTGATTTCTCTTTTAGAGTTTTGACAATAAGAAATTTTGGTTAAAAAGTCAAAAAAAAAAATTACTAAAAAAATCAATTTTCAAAACAACTCTTGATAAGATGGAATAGATTAAAACTAATTCAGATGGTGTGAAAGTACAAAAATAAACAAGGTAAAATATATATTTTCATATAAAAAAAATGACAACATTATTTTTGCATTAATATAACTAACAAATTATTAAATAAACAAAAATGAAGTGTTATTTGAATTAAAATATTAACAATATTCAATGTAAATATTTAAAAAATGTACAACTTATTATATATTTTTTAAATCTCATGAGAATTCAATATAATTTATTCTACAACTTTCAAGTAAAATTATGAAAACCAATCGAACAATCATAAATATGATGCAGTATGAGCTAGAAATTGAACCGATTTCACCATTTTTTTTTTTTTTGACAAGAACCAATTTCGCCGTCACTCTTTAGCTTTGTGTCCTATGTTGGACCAGTTCAATCTAAGGTACAACGTGAGTCCAATTCGAATTTTTTTTAGAATTTGAGTAAAATATTTTTGAATTAGTCTTAATCGAAAATTTAAAAATCTAAATTAAATTTGAACGAGTTTAAACAAAAATATCAAACAATCTAAAACTCAAATTATATATATAGATAGATATACAAAAATATTAAATATATATAAATTATTAGCTATTACAAGATATTAAAAAAAATTAAATTATTAAATCATATCGAATATATATTTATACACAAATAATATAATAAAAAATATTATCTTTTTTTATTTTCATTCATAAATTTTAAAGACTATCAATTATTTGTTTTGATCTTATTAATGATTTTCTAAGCAAATGTAAATAGAGTCTAATTTTAACAAATTAATTAAAAAAAACACTAAAATTTATGTGTAATTCGGACAATTTGAGTTTAACTCAGATCGGGCTTGGACTGACAATTTTGAGTTACAATTAGGGCTTTGGCAAGTTTGGACAAGTCTCACCACAACTTAGGCTAGGTTTAGATAACCTCTCAACCTAGCTGAACCCACCCGAGTTACATTCCTAATTCAAACCAGGCAATGTTAAGAAAAATAAAATTTTTGAACGCAGAATTAGATATTCTGTCTACAGGATAATTTTGATATATTATCAATTAAATATTATTTATTTTTTTTTTTAAATGCAAGGAAAGACGTATTTCACAAGAAGAAAAATAAATAAATTTAACAAGTATTTTTTTTTTCATTTTTCTCTAAATTTTGAACTATTGATTAGATTTTAAAATATAATCAATTAAGTTATTTTTTTAAGTCATTTTATTGATTAACATAATCTAACAAATAAAAAATATATTTAATTTTTATTCTTTTAAGAAGTAATATTTACCTTTTATATTAATAAAATTGACTCAGTAAAATTTATTAGAGAGCATCACATTATATAATATGAAATATTTAAAAATATATAATTAATTAAGTAATTTTAATTTGGGATAGTTACAAAAAAAAATCTCAAGATTTAACTCTTATAACAAAATAAATCTCAAATTTTTAATTTCATCAATTTAAACTCTAAACTTTTGATTTGTTTTTAATATAAACAATATGTCTATTTCTATTATGTAAAACTGGGAGAAAAATAATATTTTAGACAATTTATATACACTTGAATTGTGTTTAATAACTAAAATTTGTTTTTTATCGATTTTACTTAATTGAAAATAAAAGTTGATGGCTTAAATTAAAAATAAATAAAAAAAATTAGATTTTAAATAAATAAAATTCAAAATCTAATTCAAAATCTAATTAGTAACAGTCAAATGTTAGAATTTTTTTTGTAAATTTTTTCCTTCTAATTTTAATAAAATTAAGAGATCATATATTTATTTTATCAATACTCATAAATAAATAAATAAAAGTTGTACTTTGTCAAAAATTTTGGCGGAACCGGTACAGCCTTGCGTTTGAAGGCGCAAAGGGGTACTATTTCAGTCCCAATCATAATTCAAAGGAAAAGTGTACGTTACATAATGTAAATACAGAAATACTATCCTTTCATAAGCAATAAGATTCACGTATATAGAATTTACATGTAGAATTTATCCCTTATAAGAGAATTATGTGTCATCCTCTATTTAAATTTTTTGTATTTCTAACTTTAGGTCTCATTTGGCAAATGACTTTTTTAATCAAAAAGTCATTAAAAAAATAAAAAGTTAAAAAAGTCAACAACTCATATCAAAAAGTCAAAGATTCTCTTTTCTCTCTACTTTTTACACATTTTTTTATAAAAAAACAAAAAATCATTCCAAATATACTAATTTTTTTTACAGCACATTTTAGCCAAACAATTAAAAAATTACTAAAAAAAAATATGTTTCCAAACGAGGTCTTAATGAAATCAATGCACAAAGTCTAAAATAAATTTGTTGTGTTAGTTGATTTGGTCGGCAGTCAGTGAAATACATACGCAATAGGAAGTCATGGTGTTTATTTTTTACAACTTTTGCGTGGAAAAAATTAATCACATTTTACGACGTTGTTGGGTTGGTTTGAACTTTGAAGGAAAGTTTGCCTAAAAACATTCAAGAAAGAGGAACTTCGGCGGGTGGTCAGCTAAGAAATTCTTTGACGTCTAAATTAGGTTTGGTTTGGGTATGATTTATTTTTTTTAATTTTTTTTACTTATTATGAAAAGACATATAATAAAATAGAGAGATAGTATGATCAAAATAAGTCAATAAACTACGTTTTTTTTTTATGTTGCCAAAACAAATTTGTATATAAGCACCAGAAAATACAAATATAATGTAAATCGTTGTGTATCTTTACTAGGTTGAGTTATTGTGCTTAAATAGGCTTGCATATGACCGTTAAAGTGATTGAGAGTTCATTGCCACTCCTCTCATCTATTTCACTTGTGTGAGATTATGTCTCCCATCCACAAATTTTTAAAATAAATAAGCCCACGTTCAGTGAAATACGTATTAACCTAGTTTGGCTATTTGGATTACCTAATCCAAACCCATTGTCAATTCGACATTCAGAGTTAGGGATGACAATTTGAACCCGGCCCGACAAGGACCCGACCTCCATTCCTAATTAGAATGGTTTTTTCCCGAAAAATACTCTCCATGGGCCGGGGGATGGTATTTGAAAATGCATCCCCGATCAGTTTCAAGGCGGGGACGGGGATAACTTTCACAGCCCCGGCCCCGCCCAATTTACCCCCAAAGTAAAATTACTTTTATACCCCTCATCCTTTCATATATATATACCTACATACCCCTCTCAGTTTTGGATCACTCTCAGATTTAGAAATCACTTTTAGATTTGGATTACTCTCTCCCTCTCTCTCTCTAACCTCTGTTACTCTCTTATTCTCTCTCACATTCGAAACCCTAACCTCTCAAACCCACTTCGATCGAAGCAAATAATCAATCACAGAAACGAAGCAGATGAGAGTCGAACGTAGAGAGTCGATCGCAAAGACAACGACGCAGAGACCATCGCAGAGACGATGCAGAGAGTCGATCATCGCAGCTTCTCTCCCCTTCCATCTCTCACCCGTTACTCCACCACCGCATCTGCTATTCCACCATCGTAGCTCCTCTTCCTTCCTTCTCTTTCTCGCCATTTCTATTCTACTCACTCTCTTTATTTTTTTAATCTGTTTTGTTGTTGTTGTTGTTGAATGTTATTGAATCTGTCAGATCTTTTGTTGCTATTTTT
Source organism: Camellia sinensis (assembly GCF_055761805.1). NCBI lineage: Eukaryota > Viridiplantae > Streptophyta > Magnoliopsida > Ericales > Theaceae > Camellia > Camellia sinensis. The sequence goes on along the minus strand of NC_138971.1, from coordinate 118,668,752 downwards.
TTTTTTTTTTTTTGTTATTGAATCTGTTAGTGTTGTTATTGAATCTGTTGGTGGTGTTGTTAAATCGCAGATCTGTTGTTGCTGAATTTTTTTTTTTCACTAGGGAATTTTCGAGGCTGGGAAAACCTTATCCCCGTTAGAAGATGGGACCGAGAGCAGGGGCAGCGATAGGTTCCCCATCGGGGATCGGGGCCGGGAAAATTTCCACCGTCGGGGATCGGGAACGGAGAGTGTGATCTCCGACCCCGGCCCTGCACCGTTGCCATTCCTATTCGGAGTTGGCTCATAGTGCTCTTTATCTAAAGTACCCTAGCTTTGTCTCACCAACCTACTCCGTCCTAGCTTGGCCTTATAGCCTTACTCAAGTCTGTTCGGACTTATGCGAATTGTAACTCAAATTTTAGCTTCCATAACTTTTTAAACATTTTTATTGTAACATTCACATATTTATTAAATTAATCAATCTAAACACAATAGATATTTTCTAAATTAATCAATCTTAACACATTAGACCATTCTTTTACTATTTTCTACTAATTAACACATAATTGTAGGACTGAACTTCTCTTGGAGGGTATTGTTCAGACTCGTAAAATCTATCATGGGTTCTATTTTGATAATCTGAACCGTTTATTTTGTATAGCCCTTTGTGTATATTTTTCACAAAGAAAACTTAGATTGATATTATAATCATAACTTGTTCTATTTATTACATTTGTCTTAAAAGAATTTTGAATGGCAAGTGTATTTTTAAAATAGACCGTTCATTTGTTGGTAACAAATGGGATGATTTGAACAAGTGAAGATTATCAAATTGATGTGGATAATATATACGAAGAAACTTACAAAATAAACAATTTAGATCATTAAAACAAAACCCATAGTAAGCCCTACAAACTCAAACAACATCTTCAACTCCCCATCTGAATTGGAAGAAATCCTGACCCTAATTTTAATATCTTCATTAAAGATACTACGAGGTTGTCCCAACCTATTCTGCTCAAGATTTAGGGGGAGCAGGGTCACTGCTGTGCAGTGTTTCCTGCTGTGCCTAAAACGGCACAGTTTTAGTCTTCTTCCATTTTTTTTTTTAATGTTCTCACTATGTTTTTTGGTGTGATAAATTACACTTTTTTTTATTTTATTTTAGGATTTAGGATTTAATTCTTAAAATTTATTTTTTTTATTTTAAGGTTTAGGGTTTAGGGTTTAATTCTTAATTTTTTATTTTATTTTAGGGTTTAGGGTTTAATTCTTAAAATTAATTTAATTTATTTTTTTATTTTAGGGTTTGGAGTTTAGAGTTTAATTATTAATTTTTTTTAATTTTTATTTTAGGGTTTATGATTTAAGGTTTAAGGTTTAGGGTTTTGATTCTTAAAATTTATTTTTTTTATTTGAGGGTTTAGGGTTTATGTTTAACGTTTAATTTTTAATTTTTTTTTTTTATTTTAGGGTTTAGAGTTTAGTGTTTAGGATTTAATTTTTAAAATGTAATTTTTTTATTTTAAGATTTAGGGTAAAGTGTAATTTATCATGTCAAAAAACATAGTGAAAAGATGAAAAATAAATATAAAAAAAAAAAAACAAGGATGAAACTGTGCCTGTTTTAGGGGCAAAAAAAAAAAATTGATTAAACGGTGCCGTTTGAAATCACGGTAGGCATAGCAGGGACCGCAACACAGCAGGGACCCCGCGTCCAGATTTAGGGGTGTATGACAATCTGATTCAGTACTTAAAACTGAATGTATTAAATGATAATTAATTAAGCCCATTTGATAATCACAATTGATATCTCTTAAAAATTGAAGTATTTCTTAAAATATAGGTTAAAACTTAAGAAAATTTTAAATCATGTGAAATTTACCTAATTCTGACTGAATTTGTAAATACTAAACATAAATATTGATATATACTATTTACCAATATCACCTCCACCGCCACTACCACCGCTACCGCTACTGCTACCACAACCACCACCACCACCACCACCAACACCACCATGCTACCACCATCACTATCACCACCACCACTACCACAGCTACTACTACCTTCATCACCATTGTTATTGTTGTCATAAGCACCACTATTATTTTACTACCACCACTACCATCACCACTACTACTACGACCTTCACAATCTAAAAATTGAAATATACAATTTGAAAATAATAAATTTCAAATTTGATCTTATACATATCGAACAATTTATTTTTAATTCAGCACCTAAATTTTTATCAAACAACTTTTAAACTTAAAAAATTTAACATTCAGTTTTTAATACATTTCAAACAATTTATTTTTAATTCAGCACTTAAATTTTTATCAAACAATTTTTTAACTTAAAAAAATTCAACATTCAATTTTCAATACATTTTAGTCTTCAAGTTTCCCTTTTCAACTTTATAAAATACCACCTTATAGTATATGCCACTAAATACAAGTTTTATCATTTTTTTGCAAATATTTTTTTTTATCTATTTATTAATTACTCATAACATTCTTACTCTTTTTTTTTAAAAAAAATATTGAGTGTAACAATGACACTGGTCAATAAAAAGCCACACAAAAATTAAGTAGACAAATCTTATCTTCCACTAATCCAATTTTTTTATAGTCTCTACCATAAATTAAAATTATTTATTAAACAATAATACTGTTGTATAATATTAATGTTATTTTGAATATTCATTTTTTTTTAGATATTGTGTGAGCCGAGTATAAAATCTGCACATTCGGTAAACAAAGCATATCTGGGCCCATCAATTATAGGCCCAAACCCAATCAATGCCCATTGAATTGCCGAAGTTCAAAACAAAAAGCAGGCTGTTTGTTGATTAGGTTATACGCCGCGTAAGTGATACTGACAGCATCGGCGAACAAGAATGCCTAGTACCAGAGTAGGCTCAGGTTGTCCCTTTCCGGAGGTGTAATAGGATCTTGAACCCTGACATTTAGATCATGATGATGAATAAGTTAGATTATGTAGGAAATATCTACGCCAAATGACTATCTAAGGAAGGTAAACAGAAAAAGAAAGGCATGCACTAAGAACCAACAAGACTATCTCTGAAATATTTTACTCTTTTCCTCGCATACAAAACCTGGCTTAATCGTTGGAGTGCCAATTTCGGCACCCCCGACTGGAGTGTTTCTTGTTTTAGGCACCAGAGCGAGAATCAAATAAATGACTATTTGGTACAAATGAATATTGTAGAACTACCCACACTAATATCTTATAACATTTTTTTTTAAAGGAAAAGATATCTTACAACACTGTGACTTATTTTTTTTTGTACAATTGTGACTTCATTTACAAATCATGTTTAATTTATCAAATTATCAGTCCATTCTCTTGAATAAGCCTTGAAATCTCATTTGTGAGAAATGAAGATTCGAAATTGAAATGCTATACCATATGGTCATGCTTGTTTAGAGGTTTGGAGCAAGAGATTAGATTAATAGTGCGTGAATCCTACAAGATTCATATTTATTTAGAAATATATATATATATATATATATATATATATATATGTTATGGGATTGATAGTCTCATGGAACTATGAAATACCCTTTAATGAGGAGATTAACAATCTTATGAAAGAGATGGTATTAATAATTCAATCCCATGAGATTGTGGGTGAAAATCACCCTGTTTGGTTCCAGAAAATTAAAGCTTTTGGGTATGTTTGGTTTATATTTGGGCGATGAGTTTTAGAAAAAAATTTCTAAAAATTGTTTGGTTTGAGTTTTTCTCAAAAAAATTTCAAAATCACTTTCTCTCTCTTACACATTAATCAATCACTTTTTCTCTCTCCTCTCTCATTCTCAATCACTTTTTCTCTCACACGCATCTACTTAAATTCTCCCAAAATATCAAATCATTCCAAACTCTAAAAAAAAACAACTCTCCCAAAATATACAACCAAACAAACCAAAAAAATTTCTAAACTCTCTCCCCAAATTTTTTTTTCAAAAACAATGTAGACACCCCATTTTTGACCGACCTTAAGACTTAGATGTCACCGATTGAGCGCTTGGTGATGTTGCATAATGTGCTTGTTCAGAAGTTTCGGAGTTGCGGCCGTGAGCCCTGCCTCCGAACTCCCGAACCCTTTTCTGTGCCTTGTCTCGGTTTGCGAACCAGACTCGGTTTGCGAACCAGACTCGGTTTTCTCTGTTTCTTTTCCTGAGGGGAGAGAGAGGTCCCGTAGACCATCTCTCAATGTCCGTAGGCTACATTTGGTGGCCGTAGGCCATTTTTCCCATTTCGGAGTCCGGTTCCCGGTTTTCGGAGCCGTCAGGCCGTGTGCCTCGGTTCGGGACCACCTAACCATCTCCGTTTGCTCTGATTTTTGGCATACATCCTATTTCATCCATTTTGAGGGACACTGAGGGCTGAGAAACCCACTTCGAGGTCAAATACAATTTTCGGTGCTTAACAGCCCATTTCCGGGACCCCGAACTGCGTGTTTTGGCTCCGGAATATTCGTTTTGCAACGGTTTTCGCTCATTTTTGGCAGGTACCTCTGTTTTATCACAGGGAAGGTCACTGAAGGGTGGGAGGCCAGCAATTGTTGCGACAGCCAGTTATCTCTCCTCCGGAGCCTCCCGGCGCCCGTTTTTCCAACTTCCGGGCTAATGTTGAATACCTTAGAGCTAGCGTTGCCAACTTTCGACCACATATCTGTGATCTACACATCAGATAGGCCCCTAAAAGTTCATGGCCGGCCATTAAGGTCACCTGACCCTTTTGACCCCTTTCTTCCGGGCTAATGTTGAACCCCTTGGACCTTTTTTCTCGAACTTTGAACCACATATCTGTGATATACACACCTGAGAGGCCCCTAAAAGTTCATGGCCGGCCAGTAAGTCAACTTGACCCTTTTGACCCCCTCTTTCCGAGCCATTGTTGAACCCCTTGGGCCCACTTTCTTGGATTTTCAATTACATGGTTGTGTTGTACACACATAGGGCTACCTCCCCAATACCTGGCCGGCCAGAAAATATGGTTGACCCTTTTGACCCCTAGCCGGCCGGCTAGGGGGTGTGGCCGGCCGGCCACCTCCGGCCAAAGTGAGCGGCCGGCCGTGCTCTCCTCACTGTGCCCCTTCCAGCTGTGAGGCAATATCCCCCAGATATTTTCTGTATCCGGGGGATATTTTGGGAGAGAGTTTTGCTCTCCTTTGCACCCCCCTTTTACACCCCCTTTCTTGACCTTATAACCAGCTGAGGACCTTCTTCTAGGGGGTTAGAAAATTTGATCTTAAGAACTCCATAGCCAACTCCATCTTCATCTTCTTCAATTCTTCAAAAACCCTAAGTCCATTAACCTCCATTCCTTCTATACCACCAAGCTCTACCACCACTATCTCATTTCCAGCAGCTAGGAAGGGTTCTTGAAGGCCAAAGGAGCAGCAAATCCATCCAAGAAGCAACCAAAGTCTAGATCTTCAAGGGTAAGTTCCACTTTGATCCTTTTGACCCTTTCCTTTGATCTATTTCTAAGCCTCATTTCTTTTTGGTTTCAAGCTTCGGTCCTAACTGAAAAGGACCATATTTTGAGCTCACCATCACTTCTCATTAAGGGCTCAACCTTGTTTGAGTCCTCCATAATACACTTGCTTCATTGACCATGTTGTATGTCATGATTTTGTATGCTATTTTTGACCTATGAGCAATTTATTTTCAAGCATGTTGTAAACTGATATAAGGCTTATTTTGAGCCCCTCTTCAACATTGGAGAAGGGCTCAACATTGTTTGGTGTTTCCATATGTCACTTGTAGTTCAATCCCTTGTTTGGCCTCATTTTTGCATGAGTTGATAGCCCTCTTGGTTTCTGTTTTTAGACCTTGGTCCGAACTAAAAGAGGCCTTATTTTGGCCTATACTTCATGTTTCATTCACACTCTTTTTCTGTTTGATGATTATTTTATACACTTCATGTTATAGCACCTTTTAGGCCTTGCTTTGCATCCCATTTTTAGCATATTTGTATACAGTTTTTGAGGCTGCCATATACTGTAAATGTTCATATTTTTGGTCCATCTTCAGTGTTGTAGAAGGAAATTTTTCAGTTTGAGTTTTGCTTATACCACTTGCTTCTTTACCCCTCTTTTGGCCCCCATTCTTGCATGCTATGCTTCCCTTACCTGTGCTTGCTGTTTGGCCATGTTCATAACTACGAAAGTGCATCTTTTGGGACTGTCTAGCTTCTGTCTTTGCATCGCATGTCCATATTGTGTATGTTTGGCATAGCTATAGGCCATTTCGGGTGCCTAATGTTGCATTTCGGGACATTTCCTTGCATTTCATGTCATTTCGCTTCATTTCGGGGCTGTTTTCCCCCATATTTTAGTGCTGAAATTCCATTAGTAGGCTTGCATATCATTTTTGTCATATTTCATCACATTTTTGCATCGCCTCGGTTTGCGTGCCCGTGTGCGCGCACTTCGAGGCACCTTTTTTTTATCCGTTGGCATCTTATGTGAGTGCGGCTGAGGCTCTCTCATGTTAGTATAAGTCCATTTGTCATTTTCCATGTCATTTGCATTGCGTGTGCATTGCCTCGGTTTGCGTGCCCGTGTGCACGTATTTCGAAGCATCTCATTTTCATTGTATCTGTCATCGCCTCGGTTGGCGTGCCCGTGTGCACGTATTTCGAGGCATCTCATTTTCATTGTATCTGTCATCGCCTCAGTTTGTGTGCCCGTGTGCACGTATTTCGAGACATCTCATTTTCATTGTATCTGCCATCGCCTCGGTTTGTGTGCCCGTGTGCACGTACTTCGAGGCATCTCATTTTCATTGTATCTGTCATCGCCTCGGTTTGCATGCCCGTGTGCACGCAGTTCGAGGCATCTCATTTTCAGTATTCCGTCATCGTCTCGGTTCGCGTGCCCGTGTGCATGCATTTCGAGGCATGTCATTCCATAGCATTGTGTATGTTAGGATTGTATATTAGTTGCATTTCATGCATATCATGCATATTGCATCGTGTCCGGAATAGGAGTTAGTCCGGGCACGGGAATCGAGGTACATTTCGTACTCCGAGTGACGGAATGTGTCTCAATTCCCCAGTCACCGACACTCCGGATTATCCATGATGGAGTTAGGTTTTAGCTGTAGTTTCATGTGCATTCATCCCTATATTGAGTTGTGCATTTCGACTCCTCGGCTATCATGCCTCGGTATGCGTGATTGGTGGCACGAGGATCGAGACATGCATATATCTGTGCAGATACATTGCTATGCCCCTTTCCTGCTCTCTGTTGCAGCAAAACCAGGAATCAGCAACTTTCCGGGACTTGGCACGCTTTTCAAGAATAACAGGTGTAAACAGAGGCTAATTGGGGCATTCCGGTGGATTTCCGCGCAAGACAATCCGGACATGCATCATCCATCAGAAGCAAGGCAGTCCCTGGCTTGCACGCCAGTTTTATTTGCTTTCTTAGTTAATTCATTAATTAATTAGGATTCTGTAATATTCTTTTATTTGGGACTGTAATATTTGTACTGTATATTTATTTGGACCCTCCGAGTGAGGGCATAACTGTAATAAGTGTGCGTGAGTGTGATGTATGTCTTCCAACCCCACGTCTTTCTCCCTTTTATTTATCCGCTTATGATGGTTAGATTAGGGCATATTTAAATTAGCATACAGTATGACAGCATGTTTGCATCATCCATCTGTATTGCATGCACCGGGCTCGGCACATCATACTAACTGCATTGTACTTTCAATTCTAAATTGAATACATGATAGTTGTAGCATTTCATATACCATCTTAGAATAGCCGAGCCTGCTATAGTTGCATTTTGCATGTGTTGCATTAGGCATTTTTGTATACTTAGGATCATGCATGATTTCTAATTAACTTCCTTTTTTTGGCTTGGAGTACTCGGTAAGTTTTATGCTTTAGCATCCTTGCATGCGTGTGAGTGACTGCCATGAATAGCATGCTTACCATGAGGCTAATTGCTAATGTGATATAACTGCCTGAATGCCTGTGGGTGAAGGTTGGGTTATTTGAATTGGAATAATTCATCAAATGTGTGTTTTAAGCCCACTAGATAGTGGCAAAATCATGTTTTCTAAGCCCACCCGAGGGTGGCAAATCCACGTCTTAGCCTACTTGCGGGTAGCACCATCAAACCATTTTCAAATAAACAAGCATGAAATGTTTTGTTCCAATTCGGGCGACCCGGTCTATACTTATATGCTGTGTGCATCACATAGTAACCTAGGCTAATAACCGGAATAAGAACATACAATGTTTTCAAAAATTGATATCATGGTTAGTAGAGGCCGGTCTATGACCGGGCGAGCGGGGGTGCTCACGAAGTGACCTTCCCCAATCGTACCCAAGTTCCCGAGCCGAGGCAACTTTGGTGATGACGGACACGTGGCCTTTTGGCACCGAGTCAGGGTTTCCTAAATTTCCCAAAATAAAATATTTAGGTGGCGACTCTGTATCTGGCAAAGCAGTCCATGTTTGGCACTTCTTTCAAAAATCTGTTTTCTTAAAACGATTTGCCGGATTTGGACTCTTTGGTTCAGATTTAGAACCGTGACTGCGAAAAGTCGAGTCCGAGCTGTAGCGAGGGTCCCCCGCGGGCTTGTTACAGTTTCTGGCGACTCTGCTGGGGATTTAGAGAACTTGACTCGAACTCATGATATCTGTTTTTGACTACACTGGTGTGTTTCTTTGCATTGCATTTGCATTGGTGCGCCTAGGACACCGTGTTTGCCATCTGCTATTCTTGAACGGTTTGCCGGAGGCTTGTCTTGTCAAGGCATGACCATAAGGCTGACCGGTTGTGGGCTCTGCCAGTATGGGAACACAAACCCCGGTTTAACCGGGGCACCCTCTTTGACCATTCGACCTAGTGCATATTCGGATCCATAGTGACCATTCCAAATTAGGACAGGTTGCTTACCCGTTTATAGGTTGTTTGAAGCCACTGCGTGCATAGTGAGACCCTAGCTCCTGACAAAATAGGACAGGGAAACCCTACCCCAACATAGGGGTGTTTTGGCTCTCACTTATCTGTTATGTGCTTTAGAGTGCGTCTCTACAGGAATGCATGTATCAGTATATGAGTTTGGGCATCAGGCCTGCGGGCACCAGTTTGTGAATTCGGGCATTACTATCAGTATTTGGGAGTCAGCTTTACCCGTGGGTTTCAGACTCGGATTTTGAGGCCGAATTTTGGGCAGAATTCAGTAGAGAGCACACTCATTCAACTATGCTCGTATCTGTTCAGGTGAAATCAGGCTGAGATGCTGCACGTTTTCTCTTCTAGGTAATCCTGGAACTATAGCTTCAGAAGGCTCCGATATCCCCCGGGTACATTGGGTCCGTGTTGATAGACTTTGTCAGGTCGGAAATTCAGTTCAAGGGCAAATCAGTGTTCTTTCGCTGAGGTAAGGCAAAGGAGGGCCAGTTAGGGTTCATTTTGTTCATCTGATCCGACAGTCACCAGTCACATCATCGGCAGACCCGTGATGGCACAGGGTTCGGAAGATCTTCAGAGAACTGTGATAGGTTTGGCCTCCGGGACGTCGGCTCCATTATCGACCACACCACATACTGGGAACTTCATGTCAAAAGACTCCCCGATGTTGGGACGGGCAGCATTTGAGGAAAGCCAATCCCTCGGCAAAGTGGAGGCGAGTGGAAGGAACGAGGTAGGGGTGGACATGGATCCTCATAAACATCTTCTGTTGGCTGTTGAGGCTTTGAAAGCCGAGGGACTGAACAAAGAGCAAGTGTTCGCAGTCTTTGCAAAAACTGTGGACGACATTTTCACCACTCAAGTTGGGGGCAGTTTGAATCAAGGGGCAAGCCGGGAGAAGGGTCGTTGTATCAGAAACGTTCCTTTCGACTATAATCCTGCACTTGGAAAAGATCAGCAAACTAGGCCAGCACCTGCTAATCCCCCTGCTGGCGCGTCCAGCAAAAATCCACAAACCTCAAAATACCCACCTCAAGGCCAGAGGGTGTTCGCACCATTATATATGTCTCTATCAGCGGCCTTTAGGATCTTGATTAGAGAGGGGGATTTGAAGCCCCTGAAGCCGCAACCATTACCAAAGGACCTCCCTCTCTCGCACAACCCAGCCGACTACTGTGCCTTCCATCAGCGAGCTGGCCATGACACTGACACGTGCTTTCGTCTCCGCCACGAAATACAAGATCTGATCGACAACGGGGTCATCCCCGCACCAGGTCCTACAAAGTCTATCGGCACTTGATCAGTGAACTTATGGGGGATAATGTGATCAAGGGATGAACCACCTGCGGGCAGCGCTCAATTTACTTCAGACGTGGGAATGGCATGCACTGTTCTGAGCAATATGCAAATACCAGTTTTTGTGCTTTTTGACTTGGGTAGTGAGTTAGTCTTGTTGTCCTGTATAGAGTCAATCTTTTCTTTTGTGTTGGATCTGTCTTGTTGTATCGAGTCAGTCCTGTTGTACAGGAGTCGGGTGATTCCGGGGGGTGTTACCTCGGGCGTCACCATTTTGTTTTGTGTTTGTCTTTTCGTTTTGTTTTGAGTCCGTTTCTGCCAGGGAGCCAGTTGTACCAACAGATTTGAATGAAACAGCAGTAATTTTTGCACTTCTATGTTCGCTTCTGCCGTGTGCTAGTTGTGACGGAATCTGAATGAAATGGCAGTACATTCCACCTGCTCTCTTCTGCACCCCAAAATCATTGCATTTAACCTAAGTTTTTCAAAACTTTTTGAACACTGCGGTGAAAACAAAGAGGAAGTAATTCCTCGGGTTTTGCAAAACTTTGATCATTTGAGAGAAAGAGAGGCATGCTAAGCCCTTAATGAATGAAATCATGCTTGTTAGCGTGAGTACTGAGAAGGACCCTGGCTTGATCCAGACTGGTTTCACACTACCTTCAGCGCGAGCGATTTGTCGCTTTCTTAAAAACTTTCAAAAACAAAATGTTTTGCGCGGTCTTGCGAAGACCTGTGTGGAATCACTTTTGGGATTGTGCAGCCTAGGATCGCTCTCGGCCTCGAGACTCAACCCCTTCGCTTCCAAACCTTGAACTTGAAATCAGAAGGTCCGACGGTCAACTACGATGTAAGGCCTGTGTGGCTAGATTTGAAGCAGCCCTCGAACAAGAGGCACCAAAGTCAGGTCAAGAAGATCAGATCTCATCAGAAGAAGCTTACAAAGCAAAACAGCAGCCATTCTCCCGGATTCAGATGACTTCAGGATCTCAAAACCATTTGACATGGACAAAGCTACACTTTTACCCTTGAGAGGCTCGCTGGGCCGAAAACCCGGAAGGGCGACCCAGGCAAAAGTTAGAGCAAGAGAAAAACACAAAAAAGAAGCAAAAAAATGCAAAAGAAAAAAATAATAGAACAAAAAGAAATATGCAAAGAAAAGAACAAAAAAAAATCAAAAGAAAAAAAGGAAAAGAAACGAAAAGAATTGAAAAGAAAAGAAGAACAAAGCTCGCAAGGTCGAAAACCCGCAACGGGCGCCTTGGCAAAAGTTAGAGCCTAAAAAGGAGAGGTTAATACCCGAGCGTACCTTAACCCCGAACTACGTGAGGCTTGATTCCCATCTTTGGGATACGTAGGCAACTTCATTCTGAAGTCCAGCCGTAAAACACTTCAAACTCAATCATGTCCATGTAATGGTTCTGATAATCTTTGCCTTCTCTGTATCCGAGAGTTCGGTTGCAATCATCACTTCGAGGACTGATTATAATGCGCCGTGGCGCCATTCAGACAAGGGGCAACTTTCCGTTGCCATTCAATGCGCTGCGGTGCTATCCAAACAAGGGGCAACTTTCCGTTGCCATTCAGAACGCCGCGGTGCCATTTCAAACAAGGGGCAACATTCCGTTGCCATGCAGTGTCCTTCAGACAAGGGGCAATTTTCCATTGCCATGGATCCGAGGTTGCGCATCTCAAGAGTAGGTCCCATGCTCGTTGAGCAGTGGTCGTTTACGAAAATAGTTTTTGAGAATTTTTACTGAGGTTGACTAATCTTCTCGAAAAGTATTCCATTTTCAAAACTGGACCATTTCTTGGACCCAAAAGAGGAAAATTTTCAGTGCTCATAGCCTGACTTGCATGATTTTAAATCAGAAAATTGAACAAGCATGATTAATCTAACTCTCATTTCGGTCAAATTTTTTTTTAGGAGAAAACTAAAACAAAAAATGGTCAAAATGATGAACTAGGGGCTCAGTTGAGTCAGGCTTCCTGTCTTTCCCATTGTCAACATTCTTGCCAAGAAGGGCATTCTACCTGCCAGAAGAGGGCACAACTGAAGTTAACAACAAAGGGCTGAAAACTCTCTCATCCTCCAAGCAACGAGGTATCAAGCTAAGTGCGAAGCACGAACTGGAATGGGACAAGATATTCCACTCCCTTATCTGGACAGATCTGATCATAACCCCTCTGTGGGAGAAACTCACTGTTATGAACAAGAAGAAGAATCTAGCGGAATGCTAAGGGCACGAGCCCACAATTTGCTGTTTATCCATCAACCACCCAGGGGAGGGATGAAAAACGAGAGATTGAAAAATAGAGAGATGTACGATGAGAGAAAAAGTGAGAAAGGGGCTTTTTCAGAAAAAACTGAGCTTGAGGGCCGAGTGATATGAGAACCACAAATAAGAAAGGGTGGGAAACACTACCCGGTGAAACAGACTCCCTGTGCACATTTGAGTGTCGTGTCTTTTTGTTTTATCTCGATTCTCGTTTTGAGTCGTTTTGAGTGCTACTCGATATGTCTAGGTTGTGTGCCTTTTATTTCCTTATTGAGTTGTCTTGCTGTGTTCAGTCGTAGGCTCGATACCCGGTCAAGAGCCCATTTACCAATTCCAAAATAAAATCGTTTTGCGCTCCGAGTGCCGTCCCGTCCTCCACATCTGTGCAAAACAAGATTCGTTCTTTCATAAAACCGCAGGGTTCAACCCAGGTCATGCGAGAATAGTAGAACTAGGACCTATTTGAAGCTATATGGGTTCCAGACTACAAAGCAAAAGCAAAAGCAAAAGAGGAAATGTCGAGCATCTGAGTTTGTTTCAACTTCAGTAAGTTCCGAGACTACATTCCGTGTGTACCTCTTAAGATTTTGCCAATGCTTCGAAGTACGAGTGTACCTCTACCTCAAGCTCAAGATCAAGTCTGCTTCAAGCCAGAATGGCGATCAAGTGCTCTCCCTGAGTACCATTCCCTGCCAGAGGCATCTTGGCTGTGTTCGCAATGAGTTCCTAGGAGACCAACTACGACGGTGGAAACTAGAGTTCGAATGGCTGATGCCTAGGACGCAAAGGTTCGGGATTTCCGAGACTAAAGTCTGGTTTAAATACCCAGAGGCGTGTCCTCGGCTTGAAGTCTGTATGGAAGCCCCATAGGTTGAGATAGCATGTATGCACCTCAATTCTGGATACTGAACCAACCTAGTCTGTCACCCCGTTGGAGAATAGGGAAAGTTGTGAACATAGCCAGAAAGGAAAGGTAGTAACTGCGGTTTGGAAGTACAGTCAAGAAAGCGCAAGAAGGACCTACTCTTTTCAGCTCAAAATGTTTCTGCGGGATTTTCAAACTCATGTCTTCGATGTGTAGCTCATCGTCAGTCGGCATGCACGAGGTGTATCCTTTTTGGAATGTATCGTGACCCCTCCGAGAGGTAAATCGGAGGTTGCGTTTGGAAATTGGTCTACTTAAGGCTAGTATTCCCTTGTTCGGTATTTTGTTTCAAATATGCGTTGTCACGCACACTCCACCTGCATTGTTATGCTCATTTGTTGCATTGTTATGCATATTTATCTAGCATTGTTATGCTCATTTGCTGCATTGTTATGCATATTTATCTAGCATTGTTATGCTCATTTGTTGCATTGTTATGCACATTTATCTAGCATTGTTATGCTCATTTGTTGCATTGTTATGCACATTTATCTAGCATTGTTATGCTCATTGTTGCATTATTAAGCACCCACTTCACTAGCATTATTATATCCATTACATTGATTATGCACATCTATCTCGCATTGTTATGCTCAATTACTTGCATTTTTATGCACCAGTTCACTTGCAATTATCTTTCTTTCTCCTCGCGCGTGCGACGGGTTAGACCCTCTTCGGTTAAAAGCATTCGGAAGAAGTCCCAATGCTCACACCATTCTGAAACGCCGGGATACGTCCCTATGTTTCTCCTCCTTCGGTTAAAAGCATTCGGAAGAAGTCCCAATGCTCACACCATTCTGAAACGCCGGGATACGTCCCTATGTTTCTCCTCCTTCGGTTAAAAGCATTCGGAAGAAGTCCCAATGCTCACACCATTCTGAAACGCCGGGATACGTCCCTATGTTTCTCCCTCTTCGGTTAAAAGCATTCGGAAGAAGTCCCAATGCTCACACCACTCTGAAACGCCGGGATACGTCCCTATGTTTCTCCCTCTTCGGTTAAAAGCGTTCGGAAGAAGTCCCAATGCTCACACCACTCTGAAACGCCGGGATACGTCCCTATGTTTCTCCCTTTCGGTTAAAAGCGTTCGGAAGAAGTCCCAATGCTCACACCACTCTGAAACGCCGGGATACGTCCCTATGTTTCTCCCTCTTCGGTTAAAAGCGTTCGGAAGAAGTCCCAATGCTCACACCACTCTGAAACGCCGGGATACGTCCCTATGTTTCTCCCTTTCGGTTAAAAGCGTTCGGAAGAAGTCCCAATGCTCACACCACTCTGAAACGCCGGGATACGTCCCTATGTTTCTCCCTCTTCGGTTAAAAGCGTTCGGAAGAAGTCCCAATGCTCACACCACTCTGAAACGCCGGGATACGTCCCTATGTTTCTCCCTCTTCGGTTAAAAGCGTTCGGAAGAAGTCCCAATGCTCACACCACTCTGAAACGCCGGGATACGTCCCTATGTTTCTCCCTTTCGGTTAAAAGCGTTCGGAAGAAGTCCCAATGCTCACACCATTTTGAAACACCAGGATACGTCCCTTTGTTTCTCCTCCTCGTCCTTAAATTCTTGGGATACGTCCCTACACCTCTGGGATACGTCCCTAAACACCGAGTTACAGCTTGCTGCATTTGCATGATCATTGAGTTATGTTCGGCTTCTTGCATATCATTTTGCATTTTGCCCCCCCTGCCTGCGGGCCTGCCTGCGGGCACATTTCTGTTTATCTTGTATGTTTGTCTAAGTCTTCGGCCTTGTCAAAAATGGGTCGTCTCTAGGCTTTGACATTCACTCCCGTCACTTGTGACTTCCGAGTTCTGTCAAAGAGGGGCAACTGTAGACACCCCATTTTTGACCGACCTTAAGACTTAGATGTCACCGATTGAGCGCTTGGTGATGTTGCATAATGTGCTTGTTCAGAAGTTTCGGAGTTGCGGCCGTGAGCCCTGCCTCCGAACTCCCGAACCCTTTTCTGTGCCTTGTCTCGGTTTGCGAACCAGACTCGGTTTGCGAACCAGACTCGGTTTTCTCTGTTTCTTTTCCTGAGGGGAGAGAGAGGTCCCGTAGACCATCTCTCAATGTCCGTAGGCTACATTTGGTGGCCGTAGGCCATTTTTCCCATTTCGGAGTCCGGTTCCCGGTTTTCGGAGCCGTCAGGCCGTGTGCCTCGGTTCGGGACCACCTAACCATCTCCGTTTGCTCTGATTTTTGGCATACATCCTATTTCATCCATTTTGAGGGACACTGAGGGCTGAGAAACCCACTTCGAGGTCAAATACAATTTTCGGTGCTTAACAGCCCATTTCCGGGACCCCGAACTGCGTGTTTTGGCTCCGGAATATTCGTTTTGCAACGGTTTTCGCTCATTTTTGGCAGGTACCTCTGTTTTATCACAGGGAAGGTCACTGAAGGGTGGGAGGCCAGCAATTGTTGCGACAGCCAGTTATCTCTCCTCCGGAGCCTCCCGGCGCCCGTTTTTCCAACTTCCGGGCTAATGTTGAATACCTTAGAGCTAGCGTTGCCAACTTTCGACCACATATCTGTGATCTACACATCAGATAGGCCCCTAAAAGTTCATGGCCGGCCATTAAGGTCACCTGACCCTTTTGACCCCTTTCTTCCGGGCTAATGTTGAACCCCTTGGACCTTTTTTCTCGAACTTTGAACCACATATCTGTGATATACACACCTGAGAGGCCCCTAAAAGTTCATGGCCGGCCAGTAAGTCAACTTGACCCTTTTGACCCCCTCTTTCCGAGCCATTGTTGAACCCCTTGGGCCCACTTTCTTGGATTTTCAATTACATGGTTGTGTTGTACACACATAGGGCTACCTCCCCAATACCTGGCCGGCCAGAAAATATGGTTGACCCTTTTGACCCCTAGCCGGCCGGCTAGGGGGTGTGGCCGGCCGGCCACCTCCGGCCAAAGTGAGCGGCCGGCCGTGCTCTCCTCACTGTGCCCCTTCCAGCTGTGAGGCAATATCCCCCAGATATTTTCTGTATCCGGGGGATATTTTGGGAGAGAGTTTTGCTCTCCTTTGCACCCCCCTTTTACACCCCCTTTCTTGACCTTATAACCAGCTGAGGACCTTCTTCTAGGGGGTTAGAAAATTTGATCTTAAGAACTCCATAGCCAACTCCATCTTCATCTTCTTCAATTCTTCAAAAACCCTAAGTCCATTAACCTCCATTCCTTCTATACCACCAAGCTCTACCACCACTATCTCATTTCCAGCAGCTAGGAAGGGTTCTTGAAGGCCAAAGGAGCAGCAAATCCATCCAAGAAGCAACCAAAGTCTAGATCTTCAAGGGTAAGTTCCACTTTGATCCTTTTGACCCTTTCCTTTGATCTATTTCTAAGCCTCATTTCTTTTTGGTTTCAAGCTTCGGTCCTAACTGAAAAGGACCATATTTTGAGCTCACCATCACTTCTCATTAAGGGCTCAACCTTGTTTGAGTCCTCCATAATACACTTGCTTCATTGACCATGTTGTATGTCATGATTTTGTATGCTATTTTTGACCTATGAGCAATTTATTTTCAAGCATGTTGTAAACTGATATAAGGCTTATTTTGAGCCCCTCTTCAACATTGGAGAAGGGCTCAACATTGTTTGGTGTTTCCATATGTCACTTGTAGTTCAATCCCTTGTTTGGCCTCATTTTTGCATGAGTTGATAGCCCTCTTGGTTTCTGTTTTTAGACCTTGGTCCGAACTAAAAGAGGCCTTATTTTGGCCTATACTTCATGTTTCATTCACACTCTTTTTCTGTTTGATGATTATTTTATACACTTCATGTTATAGCACCTTTTAGGCCTTGCTTTGCATCCCATTTTTAGCATATTTGTATACAGTTTTTGAGGCTGCCATATACTGTAAATGTTCATATTTTTGGTCCATCTTCAGTGTTGTAGAAGGAAATTTTTCAGTTTGAGTTTTGCTTATACCACTTGCTTCTTTACCCCTCTTTTGGCCCCCATTCTTGCATGCTATGCTTCCCTTACCTGTGCTTGCTGTTTGGCCATGTTCATAACTACGAAAGTGCATCTTTTGGGACTGTCTAGCTTCTGTCTTTGCATCGCATGTCCATATTGTGTATGTTTGGCATAGCTATAGGCCATTTCGGGTGCCTAATGTTGCATTTCGGGACATTTCCTTGCATTTCATGTCATTTCGCTTCATTTCGGGGCTGTTTTCCCCCATATTTTAGTGCTGAAATTCCATTAGTAGGCTTGCATATCATTTTTGTCATATTTCATCACATTTTTGCATCGCCTCGGTTTGCGTGCCCGTGTGCGCGCACTTCGAGGCACCTTTTTTTTATCCGTTGGCATCTTATGTGAGTGCGGCTGAGGCTCTCTCATGTTAGTATAAGTCCATTTGTCATTTTCCATGTCATTTGCATTGCGTGTGCATTGCCTCGGTTTGCGTGCCCGTGTGCACGTATTTCGAAGCATCTCATTTTCATTGTATCTGTCATCGCCTCGGTTGGCGTGCCCGTGTGCACGTATTTCGAGGCATCTCATTTTCATTGTATCTGTCATCGCCTCAGTTTGTGTGCCCGTGTGCACGTATTTCGAGACATCTCATTTTCATTGTATCTGCCATCGCCTCGGTTTGTGTGCCCGTGTGCACGTACTTCGAGGCATCTCATTTTCATTGTATCTGTCATCGCCTCGGTTTGCATGCCCGTGTGCACGCAGTTCGAGGCATCTCATTTTCAGTATTCCGTCATCGTCTCGGTTCGCGTGCCCGTGTGCATGCATTTCGAGGCATGTCATTCCATAGCATTGTGTATGTTAGGATTGTATATTAGTTGCATTTCATGCATATCATGCATATTGCATCGTGTCCGGAATAGGAGTTAGTCCGGGCACGGGAATCGAGGTACATTTCGTACTCCGAGTGACGGAATGTGTCTCAATTCCCCAGTCACCGACACTCCGGATTATCCATGATGGAGTTAGGTTTTAGCTGTAGTTTCATGTGCATTCATCCCTATATTGAGTTGTGCATTTCGACTCCTCGGCTATCATGCCTCGGTATGCGTGATTGGTGGCACGAGGATCGAGACATGCATATATCTGTGCAGATACATTGCTATGCCCCTTTCCTGCTCTCTGTTGCAGCAAAACCAGGAATCAGCAACTTTCCGGGACTTGGCACGCTTTTCAAGAATAACAGGTGTAAACAGAGGCTAATTGGGGCATTCCGGTGGATTTCCGCGCAAGACAATCCGGACATGCATCATCCATCAGAAGCAAGGCAGTCCCTGGCTTGCACGCCAGTTTTATTTGCTTTCTTAGTTAATTCATTAATTAATTAGGATTCTGTAATATTCTTTTATTTGGGACTGTAATATTTGTACTGTATATTTATTTGGACCCTCCGAGTGAGGGCATAACTGTAATAAGTGTGCGTGAGTGTGATGTATGTCTTCCAACCCCACGTCTTTCTCCCTTTTATTTATCCGCTTATGATGGTTAGATTAGGGCATATTTAAATTAGCATACAGTATGACAGCATGTTTGCATCATCCATCTGTATTGCATGCACCGGGCTCGGCACATCATACTAACTGCATTGTACTTTCAATTCTAAATTGAATACATGATAGTTGTAGCATTTCATATACCATCTTAGAATAGCCGAGCCTGCTATAGTTGCATTTTGCATGTGTTGCATTAGGCATTTTTGTATACTTAGGATCATGCATGATTTCTAATTAACTTCCTTTTTTTGGCTTGGAGTACTCGGTAAGTTTTATGCTTTAGCATCCTTGCATGCGTGTGAGTGACTGCCATGAATAGCATGCTTACCATGAGGCTAATTGCTAATGTGATATAACTGCCTGAATGCCTGTGGGTGAAGGTTGGGTTATTTGAATTGGAATAATTCATCAAATGTGTGTTTTAAGCCCACTAGATAGTGGCAAAATCATGTTTTCTAAGCCCACCCGAGGGTGGCAAATCCACGTCTTAGCCTACTTGCGGGTAGCACCATCAAACCATTTTCAAATAAACAAGCATGAAATGTTTTGTTCCAATTCGGGCGACCCGGTCTATACTTATATGCTGTGTGCATCACATAGTAACCTAGGCTAATAACCGGAATAAGAACATACAATGTTTTCAAAAATTGATATCATGGTTAGTAGAGGCCGGTCTATGACCGGGCGAGCGGGGGTGCTCACGAAGTGACCTTCCCCAATCGTACCCAAGTTCCCGAGCCGAGGCAACTTTGGTGATGACGGACACGTGGCCTTTTGGCACCGAGTCAGGGTTTCCTAAATTTCCCAAAATAAAATATTTAGGTGGCGACTCTGTATCTGGCAAAGCAGTCCATGTTTGGCACTTCTTTCAAAAATCTGTTTTCTTAAAACGATTTGCCGGATTTGGACTCTTTGGTTCAGATTTAGAACCGTGACTGCGAAAAGTCGAGTCCGAGCTGTAGCGAGGGTCCCCCGCGGGCTTGTTACAAACAAATCTCCCAAAAGCAAACCAAACAAGCCCTTTATTTTTCATATATATTTTTTATTTTTAGTGATTTTTAAAAATATTTTATGCATTTTTTATTTTTATTTTTTAGATACACCTAATCTACACCCTTCAAAAGGTATAATATTTGTATTAAAAAAATTCACCAAATAAAAAAATAAAAAAATTCAATATATTTTCGTATTTTGTTGTATTTAATGAATTTTTAAAGACTTGTGTACAATTTTTTTACTTTTAATTATATTAAAATTAAGTGGATCTAAATTTTTTTAAAAAAAAATTGATTAAAACATTTTATAGAATCATTAAAAATACAAAATTAGAAAACCGTTTTGAAAATTCAAAACCAAAATAGAGACAATTGGGCGTGGCAAAAATAACAAAATCATTTTTATATAAATTTAATGCCGACCAACTAATATCACTACACTTGTGCATAAACAAACACAATTGAGAGTGGCTTATCTCCAGTTGGTGACCCAACTAGAGAGGAGCTCTTGGGCTTGTGGGCTCATTTCAAGACTCATTTCGGTGATTCAAATGGTTAATTTTGCAAGACTTGTCGATAAGATAATTCATATAAAAAATTAAATTAATTGGATATCAGTGACTATTTACATTTCCCTAATGAAATTGAACGATAAATATGATTTTAATAATAGACCCTCTAATTTTTTTAGATAAATGCAATTCGATTTTTTGACTATCATTAGTCAATCAATTTGATTTTTTATATAAATATTCTTCTCAATGGATTCTGAAAAATTGAATAATTCAGATCATTTGAAATGGATCCCAAAATAAGCTCACTATGTCCAACAACATCCCAAAGTTAAATGTATAATTAATTTTTTCACCTGTAAGAAAATAATTTTTATAGTAACTTGTGAAACACAACATTTTTCAGTTTTTGGAAAGTTAAAAAATTATTAAAAAAATCAATACTAAACATCTTTTAAAAATAATTTTTATTCCATAACTACTTAATTTATCAATATATCTACTCATTAAATTATTCATTAAGTGATTAATTTGAAATAAAACATAAATAATATCATATGAGAGTGATTATTTAATAATTTTAAACTGTTGTTTCATATTATTTATCAAGTGACACCTGTTAAATTATTCCAAAAAAAATATAACCATCTACAGTAGTGTTCTCGTCTGGCCCAGCATGAACCCTAGTCATTGTGCAGCACAACACACAATGTTCTGTCATAATAAACTAAAAAGTCTTGATGACCACTCAATGCCAACTATCATTCAAGCTGTGCTAGCTGTGATCCTTTTATATATTTATGTTTTGTTTGACTTAATCTTTGCCACACTCTAGGGCTGCCTTGTCATGATGGATTTTGATTAAAATAATTAATAAAGATAAAAATAATAATAAATAAGATAAACGGTTATATTTTATATATTAATTAATTATTTTTTCTCTCGTAATTATATATTTAATTATAAAAGAATTCAAAAATTATTTCGAATTTAACTTTTTTTCATATCATAAAATAGTTAAAAAATTTAAAAATTAATTAAAATAGCTAACATCTCAAACAAGGGCATTGGATTTTCTCAGGTTTAATTATTTAATTGGACGGTCTCGTCTGGTTCACTATAAAAATATTTTGAGTCTATTTTGATAATTTAAATGATTCAATTTATAAGATTTTTTTAGAAGATCATGCATACCAAAAGTTAGATTAATCAGACATGAGAAACTACTTGATCGGATCATATTGTTTGAAAAATCTACTTTCAAATTTATGTTGTCTGTTAATTATTTTTTACACAAATACTTTTTGATTGAGTGACTCTCGATATTTGATTCTCTCTAAAAGGCTTTACAAAATAAATAATTTGAAATATTGGTATGGACTCGAAATGGGCCATATTGAACCGAACTAAGTTGCTTAGTCAAACATTCTAACGGGAGAGAATCAAGTCCCTATTTGTTAAAAGTTCTCTTTAAGTTCGAACATGAATTTGAGGAAAGGAGTTAGTGAGGTCCACTCCATGTATGGTTTTAATTAAAATCATTCATTTTGTAGAGTCTTTTATGTATATTATTCATAAACAAAATTAGGTTGATCCGATAATTATAATTTTTTTATTTTATCGTGTTTGTCTGTCTATTTTAAAAAAACATATTAATTATTCTTTTTTTTTTGAAATAAACATATAAATAAAAATATTACAGTTATCATATCAACATAATTTTTTTTAAGAATTATATACACTGAGAGCCTTACAAAATGAACCGTTCAGATTATATAAATAAACTCATGATGAGGCCTTATGAGCTTCTCAAGCTCTCTCAAATACAAATTTAAACTTGAAAAAAGCCTAACCATTTTGTAAATTACTGATAAACTTTATTGACTTTTTTTATTTATTGAATGATATGCAATAATAAAATTTTAAAATTTGAAATGGAATCTAACACATTTTATATGATAAATCACATTAGTTAATAAAAAAAAATATAATTTATTTAGTTGTATAAACTCATCTCTATTATGGTGGAAGGGTGATATTTTTGAAAAACTTGAAAGTTCAAGGGCAAATTGCATTTTAGCGTATGACAGAAAAATAAATTATATTTCAGTGGTAAAACGTATCTACTTTAATCATTAAAGTGATAAACTTTTTCATATTTTGTATATATATTTTTAAAATATTCTCATTGATGTGCAATTTGCACAAAGTTCAACTTGTTTGTCCTCTAATCGGCTGGCTTATAAAAAAAAGAAAAAATTACAAATCAGTTGAAAATTCACAAAATATTTGTAAATTCATGAAAAGGTTTATACATTTAATAATTAAAGTTGATAAAGTTTACCACTAATTTGAAATTAGTTTTGAATACATTATGAATCTAAAAAAAAGAAAGAAAGAAAACTCACACTGATTAATAGTTTTTCATAAAAAAATCTTAATTTTTTTAAAATTAAATCAATTATTTGGCTATTATCAATTCATAAATTGATTGTGTTGTGATGGTGATATATTTTGAAGAGATTTTATAAATAAATAAAAAATTATACATCATTTTCAAGATTTTTTTATGAAAGATTAAACTAAGAAACTCAATTAAACAATGCCGAGGGTACATTCTACCAAAAAGTAAAAGAAAAAAAAAAACAATGGTAAGGATAAAATAATTATGATAATCTTCTTTAGAATTAGTTTTTTTAGTGACTTTCTTATTATTTTATTTTTAGTAAACTTTTTATAAAAATTTCAAAAAAAACCTTATACTTCTAAGCTTTAATCAGAATAGACACACCACAGAAGTAAAAAATTAAAAAAATTCACCGAAGATTTTTTTTTTTAAAGAAAGCCAAAATAAGTGATTTATTTTATTTTATTTTAGTGATTTTTTTTTTAAAAAAAAAAATCCATCCATAGTGGACAGATTGAAAAAAATTATACAAGTAATCTCACAAAAAAGTGAATTTATATTCAATTTATTATATAAATTAATAAAAATTTACGTAATTTTATAATATAATTATATACTGTGTGCACGTGGAGGGTAGTTGGTCAAGTTGGAAAACGAAACCGATGGGGCCTATTATTAGGGATTGTTTGGGATGTTTTAAAAAAAAGTATATTTTTTGATTTTTTATGAAAGGGCTCTGCTTGAGAGCTCTAATTAGAGCTGCTCAAAAGCAGCCCTAATGAGCTGTCACTATTTATTAAAAAAAAAAAAAAACAGAGGGAGATAAAAGACAAACTAAGGGGGGAAAAATGACAAATTAATGCCCCTTTAGAGCTCTAATTTTAGAGGTCTCAATCATTTTTGTTTATGAAATATGGATTAGGTTTGAAGTAATGTGATAGAGAAGTGATGTGATTTAAATAAGATGATATGACTTAAATAGAATAGTGACTTTTTGACTTTTTAACTTTTTTTTGAATATGCCAAACTAGACCTAGTCTTGTTTGGTTTAGTTTATATATTAGAAAAATATGTATCTTATTATATATTTTTGTAATGTATTATATATTTTTTTAATAGGAAATATGACAATTTGTAATTAAGAAATAATATTTTACATATTTTATAATATTGTTATATATTTTATGGTTAGAAAAAGTTTGGATAAAAAAATGTGTAATATTACCACACAAATGCATAATACTACCACAAAATACATGAAATCATTTCTTAACCACAAATAGTAGTAACTCCTATAAAATAAATGTAATATTTATCACAAAAATACGTAACACACTCTAAAAGCATATATAAAAGTGCATATAGTACACTGCATAGGATTTCTCATGTATGTTTATTTTAAAAGAGTAATGATTCATCCCCCTTTTCCCCCATCCCCTTTGACCCCCTCTCTCTCTCATTGGTTACCTTTTCTTTTTCTTTTTCTTTTTTTTCCTGCTCCTCCAATCACCCCCTGCCACATGGCAAAGGGGGTGAGGGGGTGACCCCCAAAAGGGGGTCCCAAGCATTATTCATTTTAAAAATTTGAGAGTTAATTTCTTTTTACAATTTACGAGACA
This sequence comes from Camellia sinensis, assembly GCF_055761805.1. Lineage (NCBI taxonomy): Eukaryota > Viridiplantae > Streptophyta > Magnoliopsida > Ericales > Theaceae > Camellia > Camellia sinensis. The sequence continues at coordinate 118,644,275 of NC_138971.1, read as the reverse complement.
TAAATAATTTATATAAATTGAAAAAAAATAATTAAGACGCAATGAAATGTGTGTCATTCATTTTTATTTTCTGAATTTTTGAAAAAGGGTAAATTACATTTTGTCCCTTTGACATTTTACTATTTTTTCACTTTGGTCGTAAAAGTTTTTTTTATTCTCATTTTGGCCCTTCACATTTCAAATTTTTTTTTTATATTAATTTACTCTTGAAGCTAACTTTTATTCAAAATTAAATAAAAATATCACATTAACAACTACATAACATGAAATATATTATTATATTTAACCTATACTTCACACTCAAATTTCAATTCAAATATAATAATATATATATATATATTTTTAATGTCAAGTAGACTTCAAACTGGTGTTTTTTAATCTAATTTTAAACAAAAATTAATTTTAAGAATAAATTAAAAAAATTAAAAATATATAGAGTTGAAGTAAAACGAATAAATTTTAGAAATTAAAATGAAAAAATAGTAAAACATAAAGTGGGCAAATGTAATTTGCCCATGGTAAGAAATTATACCAAGCATGCCCATATCCAGGAATTTGGCCCGACCCAGCCCATTATTGCCATGCGAGCTCTCACCAAAATTTGGGTCGGATTGGGTTACACGAAAAAAATTTAGGCCCAAGTCCACTCAGAATAGAGTCGCCAGCCTGGGCTCGGGCATAGGCTAGGTCTATTTTTTTTTGGTTACGAAAAATAATTGATAGATATTATATATATATATATATATATGCATTATTTATGAGGGATAAAAATTAAAGAAAAATCGTGTTATAATATTTTAGTTATAATTAATGAGATGTTTGGTATATTTCATGTGGTTTAATTATGACTTCTTTTATTTATTTAATTTTTTTTATAGTTATGACTAAAAAGTTTTAAAATCATGCTATTTTTTTCTTTCGTTATAAGTTGGGTACATAATATTTCCCAAAAAAATAAAAATAAAAATAAAATGAACAATTTTTTATATATCAAAATAAAATAAAATATTACAATCATTAAATTAAATAGATAACATTTAATGAATAATTTTTATTTTAAAATGAAATAAAATATTACAAAAATTTTCAGGCCAATAGGGCCGGGCCAAGTTTTAAAACAGACGGCCCAACCCTAAGCCCAGAGTCTCAAGTTGGGCTCAGGTTTATGCCTGACCTAATGGGGTTAAACCAGACCACAGGCAAACTTCGAGTGGATCGCGGGTCGATGGGTCAGATTTACACTCTTACCTATAGGAAAATATATAGATACATTATTATGGAGATGAGTGGTTGGAGATGGGTCTCCATTGTTGGATTGAAAGGCTACCAACCGGAAGAGTAAAGAGGCAACCAATTTGCGGATGAAGTGGAAAGTGGGTGCAATGCGATCACTTTTTGCCTTGTTAGCCAATCGATGTAATGATCAACGTTCGTACCACCTCCTTTGGCATTAACGACTTGAGTATGGAAGAGTCTAGAGGGGGGCAACCAATTTATGAGAAGTTATTTGATGATTTTCAGACATAATTTAAGAGTTTGTAATCAAAAATACTAGAGGTCCTAAAAATTCTACCAAAAGTTTTACCAAATGTCTCACATGGGTGGGGGACCCACATGGGACCCACATTGTGTAGGTCCCACACCCATGTGAGACATTTGGTAAAACTTTTGGTAAAATATTTGGGGTCTCTAGCATTACTCGTTTGTAATTAATAGAGAAAGTAAGACTCATAACTTTATGTGAGAAGGTGAAAAATAATAAAAGACTTAATATTTGATAATTAGTAAAAAATTATGATATTTCTATTGTAACGCCCTCAAAATAATACATATAAACCCACATTCTTGACATGCACAGGCATAAGAGAATAAAGTATATTTCTATTTATCAGAGTATTCATTACAAAAGTATTACATGTTGACAACAAAAGTAAATGCCCTATGGGCTTACAACTTTCCAAGCCAATACTTGGTTACAAAAAGAGAGTTCTAACTCATACACATTAAGCCCTCGGCTTGAGTCTATATGTAATATCAAAATAACAAAACAACCAAAAGAGTCTTCAACTCCCAAAACCTTCCAAGCTATGTCCTTGGAGGTAGCATGTCACCTGAACCTGAAAATGATGTCTCATATAGGATGAGCCACAGCCCAATAGAGATATACTAAATCAAATATGAGCAATGACTAAAACATAGCATTTGATAGATGGTTAACATTTATAAACCAATTTATATCACAATACAGTTCCATGACAAATAGTCCATGTTTCATTCTACTTTCCTTTACTTATCCAATTTTCAAGTTATATAACCATGGCTCAGAACCTGGCCGAACAATTAAATGAGACAACAACTCATATGAAAACACTTCCTTTATTCACAATTCACATGAAACTACAATTCATATTAAAACACTTCCATACTTCATTAGATACACATATTTGCTGTATTAATGGAGTACATCCCCTATCTCCTCCCAAACAGGTTTGAGAGTTCATCCCCTATCTCCTCCCAAACCATAGAGTGCATCCCCTATCTTCTCCTACACAAAACACATATTCCAAGTATATAAACACTCATCATATACAAGGATCATTCAATACACATATTTGATGTATTATTCCAACCGTCATATTTAATGACATATTCAATGTGATTAGTTTCGGTTTTCCCTAATCAACATACAGTGTCTACAACAATCACAACTATCCTCCACCGATAGCCCAAAGCAGTTATTTCTAAACAGAAAATAAATGCATCAAACAGATATAATGTCAACATTTTCCATAGGTGAGTGATTAATTTATCCAACTCCACCATTCAACTTTATAATTCTCCAATTTCATAATTTCCAACTTAATTTCATATTCCCGCAAATTAATTATTCAAATTAATTTATCACATAACTAGGGCATTTTCCCCTAATTCTCAATATCAACCCTAAAGTTCAATTTCATCAATGTAACAACAATAATTTCATTTTTCAAGGTCTCATATACCTATGGGGTTTAACATTTTGAAAACCCCCTTTTATAAATTACGAATCAAACCCTAACTTTTTTCAAAATTACCCAACAACACCAACTCATCAAAATGACCAAAATTTATGACAAAACTCATAAGATGGAGTAGGGTATCCTGTCACGACCCAAACCCGGCCCTATGGGTTTAGCACCGTAACCGGCCAGTAATCCAAGATTACCGAAGGCCTGCAGAACAGTAGTACAGTAAAACAGAGTATAGGGCCTGGCGGAAGCCAATACAGTAAATAAACAATGCCCAATGAGCTGTGACAGTCTGTATGCAAAAAGACTTTCATACATATATACATCAACAGTACAGAACAGTATGCACAATATTTACAATCATTCAGACTAGGGACTCAATCCCTGCATAACAGTACAGTAAACATTCAGTTTATACAGAACAGTAAGACGGTACAGAAGGGGGAATTGCAAAACGCCCCTAAGCCTTGACATAATAGGCTTGGAACCTCGCAGTGAGGCACAGTAGTTGGCTTGACAAAACTGGAGTAACCCTGACGCCTCTAGTCGCGGTCTGGTGCCTGAACACCTACATATATATATGAGCAGTGAGCTAAAGCCCGGTGAATAACATAATGCGTAAAGAGGTTAAGAATGAATGTCCTTACAGTATGAAAACAGTTCATTTAAGCAGTATTTCAGTTGTTCAGTCAGTACAGTCGTATGTGGTACACCCATTAGCATAACAGTACAGTAAACAGTAGGTCTTAAAAGACCGAGCAGTAATGATGGCCATCAGTCAGTAAACAGTAGTGGTTCCAACGAGGGAACCGACAGAGATTTCTGTCACAGTAACAGTAAACAGTAGGTGCTAAGGATGCCACAATACAGTTCAGAATATAGGACATACATTCATTCAGTTAACAGTATTCAGTTCAGAAAACAGTACAGTTCAGTTGTTCAGAAGATAATCATTTCGAACATATCTTTACACAATCGTTACTCATAGAGTTCTGGGCTACAGTATGCTAGAGCGTGTCTCCCCAGTCGCCAACCCTACACAGTTAACAGATTGAACACACTAAGCTACACAGCTGGGAAAGATAATAACTTAACCCCTAATGCCTCGGTGTGTTCTACATCTATATCCTCAATAAGATGCCTTAAACTAGGCCTAAGCATGCCTAGGATGGGATGAGGATGCAAAGATGTACTCAAAAAGTAATTTCGGAATTTACAGAAAAACAGAGTCCCGCTCGAGCGCAGGTTTCCCCGCTCGAGCGGTCATGCAACAAAGGTACACGCTCGAGCGTATAATACTCCGCTCGAGTGTACTGTAAAAGTACTGGATGGGTGAAATCTCCGCTCGACGCCCGCTCGAGCTTGAGACACATGACTCCGCTCGAGCGCCCAATACTCCGCTCGAGCGGACTGTAAAACAGTGCAGAGAAATGCTGGATGCTCGGATTCCACGCTCGAGCGCCACTTTCCCCGCTCGAGCGGAAGTGCAAAATCTGGAAATTCCAGATTGCACCGCCAAGCTCAAAACCAAGTTTAAATGCATCAAAACCGATCCTCTTGGGCTGAATTTCCAGAAAACACTTGTAAACATATAGAATGACATGGTTCAAAGCTCAATTTTGAGAAACAAGGCCCAAGGGTGTTTAATTCAAACTCAATTTCAAACCAATTTCATGAACATGGAGAACATGCAAACATGCATGAATTTAAATCATTTTGAAGCTCCAATTTGATGCTCTAAGGAGCCAATTCTTTTCAAAACATGATGAAATCATGGACTTAAACATAATTATGAACATGCATGTAACCTTTTGCCATGAAAACAACTCAAACATCTACATTACAAACATGCATGCATGAAATGAGCTTCAAATCAACAACAATGAACCAATTCTAGACTTAAATCACTAGAGGCTCAAGAATCTTGCATGAATAAGCTTAAACACAACAAAGAGGGGTTGAATTCCTTACCTAGAGCTTTAGTTAAAAGGTGAGGAAGCTTAATTTGCAACCTATGTTCCAATTCCTTCAATTACCAAGCAATTTACAAGCAAAATTGAGATGAAATCCACTCCTCTAGTCTCTCTCTCTCTCTATGCTCGGCAAGGCAAGGAAGAAGGTTGAGGAAAACGTTTTGATTCAAGTGTAATGAACTCAAAGGTGTATAGGTAGTGGCCCACTCAAGGGCAAGGTTGTAAATAAGTCCAATTCATGTAATTTGGTACCATTTGATCTAATTTAATCATACCTAATCAGTTTTTAGATAATTATACCATAAATTCACATTAGTTATGAGGATCATAAAACATCAATCAATTCCGGATTCGGCCGCCGATAAGGCCTTCAATTAGCAGTTTAAACACTAAAATACGAACAGATCAAATAAACAATCAACAGATAGAATGCAATTCAAACGTACATACTCAGTCAATTCAGTTCCAGTTTTCAATCAGTCAGTTCAGTACTTTAATCAGTTCAATTATCAGTCATAATCAGTTCAGTTATCAGTCATCAAGGTTTATCGGTAAGCAGTGGTGAGGGTTATTACAGTCTCCCCTCCTTATAAAGAGTTTAGTCCTCTAAACTCGAGTTACCTTCATTCTGGAAGAAAACAGGATTCAGTGGAAACAGTTCAGGATATCTTTTAGCCATGTCCTCTTCTCTTTCCCAAGTGGCATACACACCACCATGGTTTTGCCAGTCGACTTTTACCAACGGGATTTCTTTGTTTCTCAGTTTCTTGATCCGTCTGTTTACAATCTGTATAGGCCGTTCCTCGTAAGTGTAGTCATCACTCAGCACTATACGAGTAGGCTCTATTACATGGAAAGGATCTCATAGGTAGTCTCTCAACATAGAAATGTGGAAGACGTTATGCATATGCTTCATTTCAGGAGGAAGCGCAACTTGATACGCCACCGGATTGATTTTCTCAATAATCTCATATGGTCCGACGTATCTTGGTGCTAACTTGCCTTTGATTCCAAAACGAGTCTGGCCTTTCATCGGTGTCACTTTCACAAATACGTGATCACCCACTTCACACTCTCTGTCTCGTCTTCTGACATCAGCATAACTCTTCTGTCTGCTCTGCGCAGTTTTCAGTCTCTGTTGTATCAGTTTCACTTTCTCAGTCGTTTCATATACAATCTCGGGCCCGAGCAAAGGCCCATCTCCAACTTCTGCCCAGTAAATCGGAGATCTGCATTTTCTGCCATACAATGCCTCGAAAGGTGCCATGCCAATACTCGAGTGATAGCCGTTGTTGTAAGCAAATTCAGCTAAGGGCAAATGACTTTCCCAGTTTCCCTGAAAATCAAGGACACACATTCTCAGTAAATCCTCCAGAGTCTGGATGGTCCTTTCTGACTGGCCATCTGTTTGAGGATGATAGACACTACTCAGTCTCAGTTCAGTACCCAATGCAGTCTGTAAGCTTTGCCAAAACCTCGATGTAAACTTCGAATCCCTGTCAGAAACAATGGACACAGGCACTCCATGCAGTCTAACAATTTCATCAATATAGAGTATAGCCAATTTGCCCGCATTATAAATTGTCTTAACAGGTAAGAAGTGAGCAGATTTAGTCAGTCTATCAACAATAACCCAAATCGAGTCCATACCTTTACTAGAGCAGAGGCAACCCAACGATGAAATCTATAGTAATATGTTCCCATTTCCACTTCGGTATTGGTAAGGGCTGCAATAAGCCTGCGGGTCGTTGATGTTCGGCTTTAACTTGTTGGCAATGAAGACATTTCGATACAAAATCAGCAATTTCTTTCTTCATTCCCGGCCACCAGAAATTCAGTTTCAGGTCTTGGTACATTTTCGTGTTCCCTGGATGGATAGACAGTTTTGAATTGTGGCCCTCTTGTAGAACTCTTCTTTTCAGTTCAGTATCATTCGGTACACACAGTCTTTCTTGAAATTTCAGTACATTGTTCTCAAATTTGAAACCCGGTCTAGGTTTAGTTTCCCTTTCTTCGATGATCTTCTTCAAGAAGTCATCCTGTTGCTGTTTCTCTTTAATCTCTTCAATCAGTGCCGGTTGGGCAGAAATAGTAGCTAAGGTTCCACCTTGTTCTCGCAAAACAATTTCAATCTCAGATTTTTCAAGGTCACAAAGCAACTCTTTCGGTCCGGTAAGCAAACAGGCTAAGTTTCTAGTCGATTTCCGGCTCAATGCATCGGCAACGGTATTGGCTTTTCCTGGATGGTACAGTATCTGTAGGTCATAATTTTTAATCAGTTCTAGCCATCTCTGCTGTCTCATGTTCAGTTCTTTCTGTGTGAAGAAATATTTCAAACTCTTGTGGTCAGTGTATACTTCACATGTCACCCCGTACAGATAGTGACGCCAGATTTTCAGTGCAAATACTACTGCAGCGAGCTCCAGATCATGGGTAGGGTAGTTCTTTTCATGCGGTCTCAGTTGTCGGGAAGCATAGGCAATTACTCTCCCATTCTGCATTAAAACACATCCCAAACCCTTATGAGAAGCATCACTATATACAGTATAACCATCCGTACCTGAAGGTAAGGTCAGAACAGGTGCAGTCACTAGTCGAGTTTTCAACTCCTGGAAAACAGATTCCCTTTGATCAGTCCAGTCAAATGATATCCCCTTCTGAGTCAGTTGAGTCAACGGTAAAGCAATTTTGGAGAAATCTCTGACACATCTTCTGTAATATCCAGCCAAACCCAAAAAGCTTCGGACTTCAGTCACGTTGGTTGGTCTAGGCCAGTTCACTACAGCTTCGATTTTCTGCGGATCAACAGAAATTCCATCTTTGCTAACAACATGCCCCAAAAACATAACATGGTCAAGCTAAAATTCACATTTAGACAGTTTAGCATACCGTTTCTGTTCTCTTAAGGTTTGCAGAGCAAGTCTCAGATGATGTTCATGTTCTTCTATACTCTTGGAGTAAATCAATATGTCATCAATAAATACAACAATAAAATTGTCAAGGTACGGTTTAAAGATTCTGTTCATAAGGTCCATAAATGCAGCTGGTGCGTTCATAACTCCGAAAGGCATAACTAAAAATTCGTAATGTCCATACCTTGTTCTAAAAGCAGTTTTATCAATGTCGTCTGATTTAACTTTCAACTGATGGTATCCGGATCTGAGATCAATCTTCGAAGACACTTTAGCACCCTGTAACTGATCAAACAGGTCATCAATACACGGTAATGGGTATTTATTCTTTACAGTTACCTTATTCAGTTCGCGATAATCAATGCACAGTCTCAGTGAGCCGTCTTTCTTCTTTACAAACAAAACAGGTGCGCCCCATGGTGAGGTACTAGGTCTGATGAACTTTTTGTCTAACAGTTCTTGCAATTGCACTTTCAGTTCCTTCAGTTCAGTTGGCGCCATTCGGTAAGGAGCTTTAGATACTGGTTGTGTTCCGGGAACCACATCAACAGTAAATTCAATCTCCCTGTCAATCAAATCTCCTGGAAGATTATCTGGAAAAACATCTGGGAATTCTCTGACTATAGGAATACAGTTCACATTAGCATTATCATCAGTAGACACAGTCAATACAGAACACAGATATCCCTTACAGCCCTTTCTAATCAATTTTACAGCTTTCACAGATGAAATCAGATACGGGGGAGGTACTACTCCAACCCCATTAAACACAAATTCAGGTAGACCAGGTGGATGGAAAACTACTTGTTTTGTTACACAGTCTATGGTGGCATGATATTTCGTTAACCAGTCCATCTCCAATATTACATCAAAATGGTCAATGTTTAATGGCAGTAAATCGATAAATAGATGTGCATCTCCAACAATAATTTCACAAGCAGGATACATGTATGCACAGGTCATAGATCCCCCAACAGGTGATGATACAGCTAACAGATAATTCATAGGTTCTAAGGGTCTATTCAATTTACGCGAAAAAGCATGCGACACATAAGAATGCGTAGACCCCGAATCAATCAGTACATAAGCATTCTGAGTACAAATAGAGAGAATACCTGACACAACGGTCTCGGTATTCTGGACGACTCCCGGTACTAGGGCGAACACTCGGCCCTGCCTCATAGGCTCTTTCCCGGTAGTTCTAGGGTTCGGTTTCGGTGTAACAGTCGATGCCGCTACGCTTGGTGTAGCTTTACTACTAGCTTGTGGAGCAGAGGGACAGTCTTTAACCATGTGGCCCACCTTGCCACACCTGTAACAAGCTCCAGATAATTTGTAACAAACTCCCTTATGGTTTTTACCACATTCAGAACAGGGCGGTATTGTACGGTTTCCTTGACTAGAAGTAGTCGTTGACCCTGTGTTTTGCTTTTTGTTCAACAGGTTGTTCTTGCTTTTCTTGAATTTAAAACCCTGCCTCTTACCACGCCATTCCGACGTTGGTGTTTCAGTTTTCAGTGCTTCAATGTTTGATTCAGCCATCAAGGCTCGGTCGAGGACGTTCACATAGTTCGGTAGTTTCAGAACATTTATTCGGTCAAGAATTGCAATATTAAGGCCGCCTTCAAATTTTCTAGCCTTCTTGTAATCAGTATCCACCATATGCGGTGCATATCTAGCAAGATCAGTGAATTTCGTCTCATATTCAGCAATAGACATTGCTCCTTGTCTCAGCTGTTCAAACTCAGTCACCTTTCTGTCCCTTACACACTGAGGGAAATACTTTTCAAAGAAGGCTCCTTTGAATTGAGCCCAAGTCAGAACGGTATTTTCATCACGGATGAGCATCCACCACCTTCTAGCTTCTTCTTGCAATGTAAAGGTGGCTAACAGTACCTTGTGTGCTTCAGAGCACGGAAAAACCTCAAATAATTTTTCAGTCTCCAGAACCCAAGCTTCAGCTTTTAACGGTTCAAGGCCTCCCTGAAAGGATGGCGGTTTCATTTTGCTGAACTTCTGGGTGAGAGCGATTATGTCCCCATCATTTACATTCACATGCTGTTCATTCACATTCACATTCTGTTCCGGTACAACCGGAGGAGGAGGTGGGGGCTGTTGATTCAGTTGTTGGTCCAGTCTTGCAGTTATCAGTTCCATCATTTGTTCCAGTCTGGCCATTCTGGCCTCAGAGGATGAGGTTTCAGTTTCATTTGCAGTGTTTGCGTTATCCATTTCACTATAAGCAGTTATAACAGTTTTAAACATAAGCAGTCATTTGTTTAACAGCTTTCACACGTTAACATATATTTAGTCATAACATAACCACATACTTACCATGCTCATGAGATGCCCTAATTACTTTTCTAGGACACCCTATAGCTCATTTGGACACGTGTGTGCGATATAACTCGTGGTAAGTATCGCTCTGATACCACTCTGTCACGACCCAAACCCGGCCCTATGGGTTTAGCACCGTAACCGGCCAGTAATCCAAGATTACCGAAGGCCTGCAGAACAGTAGTACAGTAAAACAGAGTACAGGGCCTGACGGAAGCCAATACAGTAAATAAACAATGCCCAATGAGCTGTGATAGTCTGTATGCAAAAAGACTTTCATACATATATACATCAACAGTACAGAACAGCATGCACAATATTTACAATCATTCAGACTAGGGACTTAATCCCTGCATAACAGTACAGTAAACATTCAGTTTATACAGAACAGTAAGACGGTACAGAAGGGGGAATTGCAAAACGCCCCTAAGCCTTGACATAATAGGCTCGGAACCTCGCAGTGAGGCACAGTAGTTGGCTTGACAAAACTGGAGTAACCCTGACGCCTCTAGCCGTGGTCTGGTGCCTGAACACCTACATATATATATGAGCAGTGAGCTAAAGCCCAGTGAATAACATAATGCGTAAAGAGATTAAGAATGAATGTCCTTACAGTATGAAAACAGTTCATTTAAGCAGTATTTCAGTTGTTCAGTCAGTACAGTCGTATGTGGTACACCCATTAGCATAACAGTACAGTAAACAGTAGGTCTTAAAAGACCGAGCAGTAATGATGGCCATCAGTCAGTAAACAGTAGTGGTTCCAACGAGGGAACCGACAGAGATTTCTGTCACAGTAACAGTAAACAGTAGGTGCTAAGGATGCCACAATACAGTTCAGAATATAGGACATACATTCATTCAGTTAACAGTATTCAGTTCAGAAAACAGTACAGTTCAGTTGTTCAGAAGATAATCATTTTGAACATATCTTTACACAATCGTTACTCACAGAGTTCTGGGCTACAGTATGCTAGAGCGTGTCTCCCCAGTCGCCAACCCTACACAGTTAACAGATTGAACACACTAAGCTACACAGCTGGGAAAGATAATAACTTAACCCCTAATGCCTCGGTGTGTTCTACATCTATATCCTCAATAAGATGCCTTAAACTAGGCCTAAGCATGCCTAGGATGGGATGAGGATGCAAAGATGTACTCAAAAAGCAATTTCGGAATTTACAGAAAAACAGAGTCCCGCTCGAGCGCAGGTTTCCTCGCTCGAGCGGTCATGCAACAAAGGTACACGCTCGAGCGTATAATACTCCGCTCGAGCGTACTGTAAAAGTACTGGATGGGTGAAATCTCCGCTCGACGCCCGCTCGAGCTTGAGACACATGACTCCGCTCGAGCGCCCAATACTCCGCTCGAGCGGACTGTAAAACAGTGCAGAGAAATGCTGGATGCTCAGATTCCACGCTCGAGCGCCACTTTCCCCGCTCGAGCGGAAGTGCAAAATCTGGAAATTCCAGATTGCACCGCCAAGCTCAAAACCAAGTTTAAATGCATAAAAAACGATCCTCTTGGGCTGAATTTCCAGAAAACACTTGTAAACATATAGAATGACATGGTTCAAAGCTCAATTTTGAGAAACAAGGCCCAAGGGTGTTTAATTCAAACTCAATTTCAAACCAATTTCATGAACATGGAGGACATGCAAACATGCATGAATTTAAATCATTTTGAAGCTCCAATTTGATGCTCTAAGGAGCCAATTCTTTTCAAAACATGATGAAATCATGGACTTAAACATAATTATGAACATGCATGTAACCTTTTGCCATGAAAACAACTCAAACATCTACATTACAAGCATGCATGCATGAAATGAGCTTCAAATCAACAACAATGAACCAATTCTAGACTTAAATCACTAGAGGCTCAAGAATCTTGCATGAATAAGCTTAAACACAACAAAGAGGGGTTGAATTCCTTACCTAGAGCTTTAGTTAAAAGGTGAGGAAGCTTAATTTGCAACCTATGTTCCAATTCCTTCAATTACCAAGCAATTTACAAGCAAAATTGAGATGAAATCCACTCCTCTAGTCTCTCTCTCTCCCTATGGTCGGCAAGGCAAGGAAGAAGGCTGAGGAAAACGTTTTGATTCACGTGTAATGAACTTAAAGGTGTATAGATAGTGGCCCACTCAAGGGCAAGGTTGTAAATAAGTCCAATTCATGTAATTTGGTACCATTTGATCTAATTTAATCATACCTAATCAGTTTTTAGATAATTATACCATAAATTCACATTAGTTATGAGGATCATAAAACATCAATCAATTCCGGATTCGGCCGCCGATAAGGCCTTCAATTAGCAGTTTAAACACTAAAATACGAACAGATCAAATAAACAATCAACAGATAGAATGCAATTCAAACGTACATACTCAGTCAATTCAGTTCCAGTTTTCAGTCAGTCAGTTCAGTACTTTAATTAGTTCAATTATCAATCTTCAGTTATCAGTCATCAAGGTTTATCGATAAGCAGTGGTGAGGGTTATTACATATCCCTACCTCGAAATGGAGAGACCAAAGGAGAAGATGATGCAAACTCGAAGTGCTCCAAATCCACTAATTTTTAGATTAAAATGTAGCCCACATCACCCTCTATCTTTCTTACAAAGAGATTAGGGTAGAAACAATCAAGAACTATATCAAACCTTAGAGAGAAGGTGTATGTAGAGAGAGAGGGAGCCGGATCTAGGGTTTGAGAGAAAAAGGAGATGAAAAAGTGTGTAAAAATCCGCTGCTTTCAACTGATATAACAGAGGCTCGCTCGAGCGAAAGAGTAGTCGCTCGAGCGACCAGACACAAAGATACCTCGCTCGAGCGTAGAAAGCCTCGCTCGAGCCAACAATTCGAAGCTTCAGGTCTGCAATCCAAAAGCACGCTCGAGCGAAGAAAAGCTCGCTCGAGCGAAGAAACTCAAAACATACAGCTCGCTCGCTTGAGCCAAGACTTACAACCATCAGGTCAAAAAGAGACGCAGACGCAAGCTCGAGCGCAAGACTTCTCGCTTGAGCCACCAGACATAAGACCCAACTCTCGCTCGAGCGAAGGAACCCTGGCTCGAGTTAAGGAACTAAAACAAAGAGCTCGCTCGAGCGACAAAAGTCTGGGCAGTAACCATTTGTTCCCAAACATAACCGACCTGTTACAAACCTGCCCAACACATCATAAAACTCATATACTAAGAATTGAAGGACGAAAATAAGATATAAACAACAACCAACACCACGTAACCTAAGTCCGAGACATAATAAACAATGGAGGGAAAATCGGGATCGCTATATCTATACTTTGTTTGATTGAGAAATTTGAAAAAGAAAAGCGAAAGGTATGTGAAATTAAGTGAAATGTATATATATTTTATTAACATTTCACTTACATTTCTCTTTCACCTTTTAAACCTCTTTCCAAATCTCCTAATCAAACAAAGCGCTAAACTATTTAATAAATTTTTTTTTTCAATTTAAAGGTAAAGTGAAGAGTATATATTGGATGTGAGTGGTGGTTTTACTTTCAAAATGAACATTTTTAATTTGCAATAGAGATCACAATATTATTAAGGGAAATTCAACTTACACAATACATTTATCTCTTTACATCTTTCATTTGAGATTTTTTCTCCCTCAATTTTATCCACGTGTGAAATTACTTTTAAGGACAAAAGGTAAAAATTAAATAGATTGAATTATCTATTTACACCCATTACACTTCTGTCCCTACTTTTATTCATTTCTCATTTCTTCTTCTCTACTATATATCTATTTTCAAAAAAGTGATAATCATAGTATTTTGATCATAAAAAAAAATAATGGATGAATAAATGGTGATGAAAGATTAGCAAAAAAATAGAATGGTGAGTTTTTTATTTTTTATTTTATATGTTTTCGTTTCATTTTAGGAGGGTTGTTCGACTTTTGTTCGGTGTACTAGAACGAACAAAGTCAAATAGTCCGGAATCACACTGCCAAACAAAAAATATATATCCGGTAACCCATTGTCGAACAAAAAATACATGTTCAGTAACCTACTGCCGAACAAAAGGTAAATGTCCGATAATTCATTACTAAACATTTTTAGTTTCTTTTTTCTGACTTTTTTTCTTTCTTTCTTTGAAGGATTATACTTCTATTCATTGTAATAAGACTAATAATGCATTATTCATGGACTACAGTCATGAATTAATTACAGACGAGGTTTGTTAGATTTATTTGTTTTTTAATTATCCATTACTTCCAAAAAGCAAGTAATTAAATTAGTTTTCATCACCCGTGTGCTAATGGATGGGAGAAGGTACATACTGACCGTATTGCTCAATTTCGTACACTTGTTAGCTTTGATATAGTAATTACCAAACAATCAACATAGATGGATTGTGAAAACATTTCAGTGTGTTTTTATAAATGTTTGTATTGATGCATTTAAAAATATTTGTATTGACAAATTTTATGAATGTTTTTATGGATGTTTGTATATTTCATATTTTTATGGATACTTCATATTTTAAAAAAAGTGAATCTGTAAACGTGTGGCAATAGATGGCTGGACAAATTTAGTTTGTTCGACAAATGACACCAGAATAATCTACATTGTTTGACAGTGTATAACCGAACAGGCCCATCATAAATTTAGAAAAGAAAATTAATTGTCACGACCCAAACCTGCCCCTATAGGTTTAGCATCGTAACCGGCCAGTAATCCTTGGACTACCGAAGGCCTCTGAACAGATTAACAAGATTAAGGGGCTAGCGGAAGCAAATACAAAAATATAGTTGTCCAATGAGCTGTGCTGACTTATATGAAACGGAATATTTAAAAACTTTATATACGATAACCGGTAGTCAACCATACATTATACCCACACACATTACAGTATTTTAAGTATAGCCAACAACATCAAATCAAGTCTTAAATAAACAGAAATCACAGAACTTAAACACAGGACGTTTCGGAAACCTCCACGTGAGGCACAATGGTTGGCTGACAACAGAACACAGACCCAGACAAAAGCCTTCAGCCTCGGGCTCCAGAATGCTCACCTATACATATATATACACACAATGAGCTAAAGCACAATGAATAACATTAAGGTAAAGGGGTTAGTGAACGAAATCCGAATATATCATAAGCAGAAAACAAACCAGAGCATAATCATTCTCATATCAGAACATAATAATGGTACATCCCATAGAACACATCACATAACGTTTTCCGACAAGAGTAATCGGTTCCGAATACCGATTAAACACATATCACCACAATGAAGTGGCTAACGAAATCTCGTAAACTTGTATGTCATGGACCCGCATTTTCATGCCGTCCCCTATGACTTGGGACTATCTATGGATGCCATAATAGATTTCAAACTTGGGATGTTCATTCACGAAAACAAATATCATTTCAGAAATCAGAACTTATCATATTTCATTAGGAACGTAATTCATATGAACGTATCTTTACATTAACGTTACTTACAGTGGTTCCAGCAATAGTCAATCAATCCTCGAGTCTTGACCTACAATCACAAAATACATAACACAAGCATGCCTTATCATTACACATTCAAGTGGCCATTAAGACTTAGCTTTCATTGCATTGGTTCTTATTCTTTCTTATCACATGCTTAAACACACACACACACACTTGAAATTCCTTGACTTAGTATATTCATTCCTTAGTGTGTTTCTAATCCATAACCTCATTACCAAAGCTTAATTAGGTCTTATGAGGATGCCAAAACATAAATTGGAACACTTAGTCAAAATTTCTGAAAATAAGGTCCACGCTCGAGCGTAGCTTTCCTCGCTCGAGCGGATATGCAAAATGTGAATGGTCGCTTGAGCGCACATTCCTTCGCTCGAGCGATCTGTAAAAGACATGAAACTTCTGGGAGCTTGCAATTCACGCTCGAGCGGACTTTTGGTCGCTCGAGCGAAGTGCACGCACTCAGATTGGTCGCTCGAGCGTGAACTCCCATGCTCGAGCGTAGATACAAATTCTGGAATTTCCAGATTGCACCCTCAAGCTCAAAACTTGAATTCCAACCTTCAAAACACATCTCTTGGGCCCCAAAACTTGAGATAACATAGTAAACTTGTAAAACATGAAGAATTTAGGATCATTTCATAAAATCATGGCCCAAGGGTTTGCCAAAAGTTTCCAATTTCAACTTAAACTTCAAGAATGTTTATGAACACAACATGCATGAATTTTTCTTGTATCAAACTTCTCAAAACATGATCAAACACCACAAAACAACTTGAAACTCGATGATCTTCCCTAATTAAGATGAATTTCAAACATGCATGAGAGAATTCTTGGAATTCATGCTCAATTTGTGAGAAAATGTACATGCAAGCATGAATTGCAACTCAAATCTTTATTCTAAGCTCAATATACACATCAAACTCATAATCTTGAAAAAATTTCATGTTAAATGACTTAGTTACACAATCTAGAGGTTGTAATCTTACCTAGAGTGTTGAATTACTCTTGTTCTAGCACAATCTTGGTGAGCTCAAGTCAAAGCCTTCAATTTCTCCTTAATCTCTACCTTTCTCTCTCTAAAATTGCACACTTTCTTTCTCTAAGATGAATTCTCAGATTTGTGCACTAAGGGAGATGAAAGAAATGAGCTCAAATGAGCTTATTAGGCACTTTATATACTTGTGATATATTAATACATGAACTAGAGCATTTGGTCCATCCAAACACGACTTAATGAATCAGACTGAATCAATTTTTTAATAAAACTTGCCATATGGTTCTAAAAATTCTAAATAACATGTCGGTATAGACAATTTCGGTTTCGGATGTCGATAAGGCTTTCAATTTACATATTAAAGTGAAATTCCAAACAGATATTTCTATAAGTAACAGATAGAAAGCCAAAATCATACAAAGTGCAGAGTAAACACATAATTTATTTTAATCCACTCATTAACATCATTAAATACGGATTAGTGGCTAATTACGGATAGGGGTTGTTACATTAATGTTTTAAGAAAAGTGAATCTGTAAACGTACAGTAACAGATAGTTGGACAAATATAGTTTGTTCAGTAACATAACACCAGAGTAATTCCAAAGGAATAGGTTTAATGAGAAAAATATATAGGGATTTTGAAAATGGTTTAATTTAGGGTTAGTTTTGGTATTATGAAGGCTGTAATGAGAATTTCAATTATTTCTTAAAGGTGTAATGAGAAATAAGTGTAAAGAGGTTACATTGTGGTATAAGTAGAATTTCCCTATTATTAAATCAGTAGGAGACTAATAGGTGACGTGTATTTTTAAAATGAAAAATTAATTTTTAGTCTTGCTATTTTATGTGTAAAAAATTTTAACAACTAAAAGCCAAATGCAAACAGATTTGATAGTGGTTGATGAAAATTTTTGTTACTGTGTGTGATCTTATATAAAATAGGCTCATAAAAATAATTTCTTTCAAAGTTTTTTAAAAAAATATTTATTCTTAACCTGAAATTAAATTCTCATTTGTGTTAATCAAATTTACAAAAGATCATGAATAACACTTGTATCAATATATTTTTTTCTAAAAAAAATAAAAACAACGGAAAATTCTATAATGTACAAATTATGACTTGGTTATAACTCATGGTATATTATTTTAGTTATTAATTGAAAAGGTATTTGCTAATTTCTTATATTTTTTGTTATATCTAAAGTGGTGCATCGAATATTTAATTATACTTCAAGTGGAGTTTGATTATAATCTATTATAATATTTTTATATGATAATATTTAAGTATTTTATTATAAAAAAAGTAATTAAGGTGGGTTGACTCAAATGTAGGATTTATACTTATATTAGTAATATCGTAAAAACTATTCATATTGATGCATAAAAAATTATAAATTCAAATCATAAATAGTGTCCTCAAAAGGAATCAGATACAAAATCTTTATAGCTTTAATAATTTCAGTTCTTAAATGGGTTCTGATTAATTATGTGACATTTCACAATAACCGCAAAATTTTTATTCTAGCCAAATTATTTTTGCATATTTTTTTTTGCAGAGCTCATGAATGTGCATTATCAGTAATACTATAAATTCAAAATTTTTATTTAAAAATTATTCAAGAAACATCAATAGTTGCCTTAAATATGCACAATCATTTTCAATGAATCATTATTCGTTAATAATACTCCACATTATTTATCATTTGACATTTGCCAATTTAGCTTCTAAAAACTTAACCAAAAAAAAGTATTGAGTTCTATTATTTTAATCAATCAATATCAAATTCAACACCACACTTATGTAAATCACTTATAGAAATATGTTTGACATAAAATCACAATGAACTTAACTTTAATTAATGTAATGATATTTTATACTATGATATGTGCTACAAAAAATATTATTAATTATTAATTTAAATTATTTATTTTAATAATTTTAAATACTAATATATAATAAATTTAGTTAATTTATTTGTTTATTTTGATAATTTTAGTTCTATTGTGCTATAAAATTATAATTATCATATAATAATTTTATATGATATATATTAAATTATAAGATAGTAAAATAAATACTCATTTTGATATTATTGATATTAAAAAGAGAATTAATAATATAAAATTAAAAGTGATGCTAATTATTTAATTTTAATTTTATATTTATTATGCGGAAATAGAACTACACAAAGTTTATTTAAAAGATTAATATAAATGTATTGTGATTAGATTAAAAAGCAAATATAGAAATTAATTATGTAGAGTATTGATTTTGTTTGTTAATATTCTTTTTGAATTATTCATACATATTGTATATAGGTATACAAATTTAAATTAAATATAAATATTTTGTAATAAATAATTTCATGTTAAATAAAAAAATTAAATATCAATTAATATTAAGGCATCAATACGATAGACAAACAATAAAAAAAATATAAAAGAGAATTAATTTGATCCGTACAATACACATAATTAAGCACATTTTGTCTTATTTATTTATTTGTATATCAAGATAAAAAAAATTTCAAATATTATAATAATTAAATTAAATTAAAATATAAACTATATGAAAAAAATCTGACAACGACAAAACTAAATACACGATGAAAAATATATGAAAAATAAGTATTTCTCAAATAGAGTTCATATAAAATTCGTTATTATAATTGAAATTGAGTTTGTGTACAATTTTATATGTAAAATGTGATTTTTTTTTTTTTTTTAAAAGTAAGCCTTAGAATGTTCCACCTAAGTAAGAAAAAAACACTATTTATATATCTATATAATATGGCAGGACGATTTTTAAAAGTGTCTCAAAATGTATTAGAGATACATTTTGAATCAACGGTTTGGATTATCTCATCCAACTATTTAAGGGTCAAGATGATTTCTTTACTTTTGCTAATGTATCAACGGTTCAGATTATTTCATCTAACCATTTAAGGGTCAAGATGATTTCTTTACTTTTGCTTTTTCTCCCAAAATATCTCTCTCTCTCTCTTTCTCTCTCCCCCTTCTTTCTTTTTTGAGTCTTTTTCCAAATTTCAAGTGTAGTGCACTACTTTCTCCAATGCAATTGTCTTCTTTATATTTAACATCACCATTTAAAACTTTGCACCCACTCAACCTTCATCTTTCTCTTTCATGTCTCACCTCATTCTCTCTCTAAACTTTCCTATCTCTCTTTCTCTCAGTCTCACTTTCCAGATTTTAAATTTTAAAACACATATTCACTTCCTCTCTCCCCCCACGCTCTTCTCACACTCTCTATAAACTCTCTTATCTCTCTTAAGGCTCACAGTCTCAGCTCTCCCCGCCCAAACCCAACAACCCGGTGGCGTCGATGAACAAGCCTTCGTTGTTGTGACTGCATCCGAGAGCAATGTTAGGGACTCTGATCCTCCAAAATGTCAACATTTCGGTTGAGAAATCGCTCACCGTGAACGAACCGTTGCCATACGATACCTGGTAGAGACACATCTGATAGTTGTTGCAGCCCGACGAGTCGATTTGGTCAGACCAAAGATCGGGTCTGTCTGAGTATAGTATTTTCAGCACAGGGAGCATTGGATCCAAATGAACTATCGTCGTACGATACTTGTTGAAGTCGCGGTCGGCAGTAATGTTGCTGTAGATAGCCGCGAATGAGGTTTTGGCTCTACATCGTCACATTGGAGGCGACATGGAAGAGGCGTTCTGGGGTGACAGTGAGGGTGGTTTCGGAGAGGGTTGTTGTTGGTGAGGGTGGTGTAACTATACAGAGAGGGTGATTTCAGATTCTGATTTGACAGTGAGGGTTTTTGAATCTTGGGTTGTTGTCCATGAAAGGGGCTGTGGTTTTGAAGAAATTGTAGGAGGGTGGTTTGCAATTGGAGAGGTTGGGAGAGAGAGGTAGAGAAAGGAAGAGGAGTGAGAGACCAAATATGGTTTTTATTTATTTTTATTTTTTTTATAACTCGGGCATGCCCTAGATTTATGGGTTTATGTGTTTTATGCTCTTAAAAGTGAAGAGCATGCCCTAGATTTATGAGATTTTTTTTTTCTTCTGCATTTCCTTTGTGGCTAGTGCTGATTGGTTTGATTATGATTATGTTAAAAAATGTTTGTGAATTTTTTTAGTTTACAAAGTTGAAACTAAAATTTAAATAAATAAAAAAATTTGAAGTTTCTTGGTTATTAAGAGGCAAAATATCATTAGAAATAGTTATGTTTAATGATGAGATTAAAATATAATTGGAAGATATTTTTTTGGAAAATGTTTTTTTCTTTGGTGAACGAATTTGAATTCAAAATTTAAATTGGGTTCTGTTAACAAAAAAGAAAAAGAAAAAGAAGTGATTTAGTTTTATTATTAAAATGTAATATTTTCACAAGGAGAGATAAGGAAGATAATGGGGGTGATGTGATTTGTTTAAAGATTGAAAAAGTCCATCTCAGTGACAAAGATAGCATATTTTTATTTTCGGATAACTAATCGGACCTATATTTATATTTTAATCTCAAATTTTTAGAAAATATATTTATTTAGATCATTTTAAATAATTTTTAATTAATTTATTAATTTATTATTAAGAAAGAAGTTCTGATTTAAAGCATTAAATTAGCAGCTCTAAAAGTACCACTAATGAACTAACAAGTGCAAAGGAAAAAAAGAAGAAGATGGTTAAACTATTACATTAATAATAAAATTGACATGATGTTATGTCATTATGCGAATGTTTGTTTGGGTGAACGTGAGTTTGGGATTAGATTAATAGTCCAATAAAATTATTAATCCGATGTTTGGTTAAATAATTGAAGTAGGGACTAATTATTTTAAATTTGACTATTAGTTAAGATAGGATACATAATCCAACGAATTCGTAGTTCTAAGACTATTAGTCATGAAAATGTTAATCCAGTCTCTCCAAATAAATATGGCCTAATAATATTAAATTAGTGATAGGAAACATTTTTGATAAGAAAGAGAGCGCACTCACGGCACCTTTTTTGCCTTACAAGTCAATCCATGTGATGATTTCAAGGTATTTGTTTTGGCCTTTTTAGGCATTCCACATTGGGATAGCATGTGGTGTGCATCCTGCGCACCATTATGGTTGATGTTATCACTAAGACCATCTCTAACGGTGAACCAAACCTGGCATCAAATTTAAAATTTGGTGAAAAAGTCACTTTTTTAAGCTCCAACGGTTTCACCAGATCGATATCAAATCCAGAATTCAGCAAAAATGGTACCAAACTGAGTGCAGGCGAAGCGTTTAACCAAATCACTGTTCCTAACCGTTGGGATGAGACGAACGGGTCGACCATCCGGTTGACCAACCGGTTAACCAACCGGTCGCCCCAGAGAAAGTTCAGACCGTTCACAAAAAGGTTCAAACGACTCAAAAAAAAAAAAAAAAATTTTTTTTTTGCCTAGGTGGTCGACCACCCGGTCGACCACCAAAAGTTGAAAAAGTTCAAAAAAAAAGGTTCAAACCGGTAAAAAAAAAAAAAAAAAAAAAAAAATTTTGCCGTTACCGGTTGACCGGCCGGTCGACCGGCCGGTCAACCAACCGGTTGCCCAGCGCAAATTTGATGAAACGGATTTGATGTTGAACCGTTGGAGCGCGAAGTATCAAATTAAGGAAATGACCCATTTTTGACTCAGATTTGGTGAAACATTTGGTATACCGTTGGAGATGCTCTAAGTGCTCGTTTGCGAATTTTGATTTTTAATCAAAAATTAAAAAAATTGGTGTAAGTTGTTAAATTCTTTATTTTAATTTTTATATATTTTTATTTTAAAAAAATGTATTTTAAAAATCAATTTCCAAGCACTCCCTAAATGGTAGACTCATGAATTGGATTAGGTCAACGGCGAGTCTAAGCTTTTGAGTCGGATATAAACTTTCTTTTTATAGATTCCGTAAATAAATTTTAAAAAATTTACTAGTGGGTGTCCTTCTCAAGGACTATTTGATGATAAAATGTTGGAAAAAGAAGATCAAGAGAATATTGATGTAATTCATAGGTATATATAGAACTCTTCATTGGTATATGGTGGTGATTTTGCTAACCCCTTCTCCAATAATGAATCAGCACGTGTAGTAGTATCTTAGAGCAAGTTGAATGGTTGATAGCTAATGGTTAATAGCTAAAATGAATAATTAAAGTTACAATTTAGTAATGAATAGTATAAAATAGTAATATGTTACTCTAATTTATTATTTTCTGCAAAATAGAGTAAAACTTTGACCCAGTAATTGACCATCTGGTTATCCATCGGGTCTATCACTGGCCTTTCAAAATTGTTGTTGGATAATTTTCATTGTATTTTAAAAAATAAATTATGTTTGTATATTTAACGACAAACAGAATACAGAAGAAATAAAAGAAATGAGAGAGTTTGTTTGATTATAAAAATCAAACCAGAAAATAAAATAAAATAAATAAAAGCGATTTTTATTTTGTTACAAAAATGAAATCAAAATCTGAAACAGAAAAAATAATAAAACAGAAAAATAAATTAATTACTTACCAAATTAATTTATTGAACAAAATTTTCTGATCAAGTCCAGTGTTTAACACTGTATTCTCAAGGCAGATTCGTCCTCTCCACGGTACTTTCAGATTGTGAACGTCTATCTCCCAGGATAAAATGATCAACAGTGAATAGTAACAACACTACACATTATTCACACAACGAGCACACTTTGTGTATACACTCTTTCTCACAGAAAATTAATGTAATTAATGTAGCAAGATGTAGAAATGAATGGTAGTAGAGAAGAACGAAAATTGGAGTGAAAAACTAAGTGAGGGACTAGTCTATTTATAGGAGAATTTGTGGCTGTTAGGTTTGAATTAAACAGGTGCAAACCTGTTTGAACAAGTATGGTTTGAATTTAAACAGGTAAGGCACTGTTTCAACAGATACGAACTGTTTGGATTTGAAATTTAAACAGATTTGAATATGTTCGGGTGGGGAAAAAATCGGAGCCAATTTTGAAATTAATTTTCGAAATTCAAATTTCAAAAAATTAGAATTCAATTTTAGAAAAATAAAATTCAAATGCTTTCGGCCTAAAAAGATAGGTATTGGATCGGACAAGCCCAACCCAACCATACACTCACACTCGGACGGACGGCGGCGCGCGTGCACATGTTTATTTTGGGTCCAATGGGTCTAGCCTACTTTGCTCATAACCTCCCTCTCTACAAAACTTGGGTGCCCCTTAGGGCCTACCCCAAGTTCCAAACTCAACACCAAATCAATGTGGGACAAGCCTTAAACCAAACCTTTAAGAAATTTCCACCAAAACTCTATTTCCATAAAGCTCACTTTGGTTTCAATTTTTCATTCACCCGGTAATGGTTTTGAGCAACCAAATATACTACGTGAATCACAATGCGGTATAGAACGCGTTACCACTTAGACCCGCCAACTTTGGTGCATGGGTCCCACCTAAAAAATAGACCAAAGTTGAGAAAAAATTTGATTTTTTTCCAAAACTTCCAAAATCATTTCTAACAATCCCCCACATGAATGAAATTTGATGACAACGGAAATGCAACAATATGCAGATGTGGAGAAGTGGTTTGGAAATACTCTTCTGATCCTGGGGGACGCTCGTGATCCGCTGATAGTCACCTGAAAAGGAATAAACACTCCAATTGGGGGTGCCAGAATTAGCACTCCGACGGACAAGTCAGTCTCCACACTCAAGAATGCTCATATTCTAAGTTAAGCACAACAATTCTCACATACCTCTTTCTGGCTGATGTTCTTCTATTTATTTCTTTTCTTCCATTGGCCTCGGGATTAGGTCCATTTCCAACTCCATATTCGGCAAATTTTGTAGTAGACCGTTATTTACTCGGCCCCTTGCTTAATCGGCTATTTGGTCGAGTAAAGTTGGATTCGAGCTTGCGAGACGATGCCGAGTGCCACGAATTTTGACTCTCCCAGGTCCGACTATCCGAAATCTTTAGGACTCCTAATACTCGGCCTCCACAGCAGAATTTGTCGAAAGAGTATAAATCGAAAATATCTTGCATCAGGATATGTACCTTTCAGCCTTGAACCTTTCCTAGTGAAAACCTATTGTACTTACTAGCTAACCAATGGATGCGATCCCTTGAATTGTTCAGCCGTTTGTGTAAGCCAAGACAATAGATTTCACACAAAATATCTTCTGACACATCGTGGTTCTCACGGTTGTGTTCATTTTGGCCTTGAACGCTTCTGGTTGTTCATGAGTGCTTCTAGAGAATTTAGTCTCTTCATTCTCATAGAACCGACCCTAATTCGACACTTATATAGGTGATTCTTATTGTGAGTATCTCCTTTATACTCGTCTTGATTTTTATGCCTAAATCAAGATATAAATAATCATTAAAAGAAAAGCTTATCTTTAAATCTCTGCATACAACACATGTTGCAGATATCACTCTCACCATAAGAATGGGTAGGGAATTTTAATCCCTTGGTGATTTCTAATGAGCCACACATAACTTAGTTGTCCCTTTGAACTTAGTTCTTGAGATCTCCAGTCATATAAGTAGGGTTACTATTATAATGACTTTTATGTAAGAGGCTTTAATCCTATCCCCTTTGATGAACTATACACTTGTTTTTTAGTCAAATCTTTTGTTAACAGATCCGCAATATTTTCTTTAGATTTTATATAATCTATTGAAATTATTCCATTTGAGAGCAATTGCCTTACGGTATTATGTCGACGACGGATATGTCGTGACTTACCATTATACATATGATTATGTGCCTTGCCTATTGCAGATTAACTACCACAATGAATACAAATAACTGGCACAGGTTTAGGCCACATTGGAATGTCTTCTAAGAAGTGGCGAAGCCATTCTGCTTCTTCTCCTACTTTGTATAAAGCAATGAACTCAGATTCTATTGTGGATCGTGCGATGCATGTTTGTTTCGTGGATTTCCAAGAAACAACAACGCCTCCCAAAGTAAAGACATATCCACTAGTAGATTTTGAATCTTTAGTATCCGATATCCAATTGGCATCACAATAACCTTTGAGTACTGCAGGATATCGCGTAAAGTTCAAACCATAATCACGGGTAAATCTTAGATATCTAAGAACCCAAATGATCGCTTTCCAATGGTCTTCTTCAGGTTACTAGTGTACCTACTCAATTTACTGACAGTATAAGCTATATCAGGACGAGTACAATTCATTAGGCACATTAGGCTTCCAATGATTTGAGAGTATTTTAACTGAGACACCGCATCACCTTTATTTTTCGATAAATAAAGACTGATGTCTACAGGTGTTCTAGCTACATTCATATCATCCTTGATAAATTTACCAAGAATTTTCTCAATATAATGTGATTGAGATAATGCATATCCGTCAAATATTTTAGTAATTTTCATTCTTAATATCACATCTGCAACCCCCATATCATTCATATAAAATCTTTTGTTCAACATTTGCTTAGTTGATTTGATCATGTTTTGACTGCTTCCAATGATAAACATGTCATCCACATAAAGACAAACTATGACATATCCTTGGTCAGTATTTTTAACATAGACACACTTGTCACATTCGTTTATCTTAAACTCATTAGTAAGCATAGCATGATCAAATTTTTCATGCCATTGCTTAGGTGCTTGTTTTAATCCATAAAGAGATTTTACAAGCCGACAAATTTTCTTTTCTTGCCTTGGCACTACAAACCCTTTGGGTTGCTCCATATAGATCTCTTCATTTAGATTACTATTTAAGAAAACTGTCTTAACATCCATTTGATGTATTTCTAAATTATACAACGCTGCTATAGCAATAAGCATGCGAATGGATGTCATTCTTGTCACAGAGGAATATGTGTCAAAATAGTCCAGACATTCCTTTTGTCTGTAACCTTTTACTACAAGTTTTGCTTTATACTTGTCTATTGAACCATCTACTTTCATTTTTCTCTTGAATATCCATTTATATCAAAGAGGTTTAGAATTGGGTGGAAGATCCACCAATTCCCAAGTATGATTTTGCATAATAGATTCAATTTCATTATTAACAGTCTCTTTCCACAAAGGTGCTTCTGATCTGTCATTGCTTCCTTAAAGCTTTGAGGTTCATTTTCTAACAGGTATGTTAGAAAATCTGGACGAAAGGATTTTGATGTTCTTGCTCTCTTACTTCGTCTTGATTCATCATTAGTTAAATCCTGCTGGTCAAGACCATTACTAGTCTCTTGTGTTTGATTGTCATTAGTCTCTTGACTTTGTGTACAATCATAAATTTTTTTTTGTGAACTTAATTCTTGTCTTTTTTTTTTTTGTAAGGAAAGACATGTTAAAAAGACACAGCATTCCTTGATTCTATAATAGTGTTCACATTTATAACAGGTATTTCTGATTTATAAGTAAAAAATCGATATGCACTACTATTCTGAGCATAACCAATAAACACATAATCAACTATTTTTGGTCCTATCTTTGTCTTTTTCGGAACAGGAACTTCAACTTTTGCCAAACACCCCCACATTTTTAAGTATTTATAGGAAGGTGGCCGACCTTTCCATAATTCATAAGGAGTGCTGTTGGTTTTCTTGTGGGGTATTCTGTTAAGAACATAATTAGCAGACAATATTGCTTCCCCCCATAAGTTCTGCGGTAAGCCTGAACGTAGTAACATGTCATTCATCATTTCTTTAAGGGTTCTATTCTTCCTTTCAGCAATTCCATTTTGCTGTGAAGAATGGGGTGCTGTAGTTTGGTGAATAATGCCATGTCGTGCACAAAATTCATTTAATGGTACATCATATTCACCACCCCTATCACTTCTAACCATTTTAATGGTTTTACCAAGTTGATTTTCAACTTCAGTTTTGTAGAGTTTAAATATTTCTAAGGTTTCATCTTTACTTCTAAGTAAGTATACATAACAGTATCATGTGCAATCATCGATAAATGTTATGAAATATTTCTTGCCTCCTCCAGTTTGAACAAATTTAAGATCACACATATCAGTATGAATTAATTCTAGAGGTTCGGTTTTTCTTTCAACCGATTTAAATAGAGCCTTAGTTAGTTTCGTTTCTACACAAATCTCACATTTGTGATTAGGATCAATTTCAAACTTTGGTATATAATCCAAACCCATTAATCTACGCAAAGCATCAAAAATTTCATGTCCTAATCTACTATGCCATAAATTCGACTCAAGAATATAAGCAAAAGATGTGTTATTCTTATTAATAACAAGTTTTGGTACAACCGTCATTACATTCAACTAGGGCTGTGCAGCGGATCAGCCGACCTGCCATAATCGCCCGACCTGACTCGACCCGACGGCAAATGTGTGGATGTGCGGTACCTGGCAGACGGGTGCGGGTCGCATATTTCAAGTTTCGCGGATTCGGGTCGGGTGGCGGGTGATCCGCCATTTTACATCGCCAACCCAACCCGCCCGTGCCTTTTTCCCCCCCTTTGTTTTTCCCCCCAAATTTATACACGCATCAGGCCCTTTTGTTTAGAAATTGGCCCTAATTTCTTTAGACCAACACGCTGAGAGACTCTCTTTCTCTCTCTCTACCCTACCCTACCCTACCGTCCGACGGTAACCTCCGGCCGACGATCTACACTGAACGACCGATGATCTACACTTTTGATCGACGATTTGCTTGTACTGAACGACGATCCCTTTGCTTGCACTGAACGACGATCGATCTACTACACTGAGGTATCTCTCTCTCTCTCTCTCTAGATAGAAGATTTACATAAAAAATATACACATTGAATATACACAGTGTAATATACATACACACACAGTGTAAATTTCCAAAAACGTAAGAAAATTGCATCAAAAATTTTATAGTACCTCTTTGTGTATATATAATATATTATTGAGTTGATTGATCGTATATATAATATATATCGACGATCGATTTACAGTACCTCTCTTCGTATATAGATATACCTGTCTCTGTGTATAATTTACAGATATCTCTCTGAGAAGGACTTATTTCTTGCCAAGGACCTCTCTGTGTATATAATATAATTTTTCTTCGTATATATTATATATTTATTTGAGAAGGACTTATTTGAGAAGGACTTCATGCAAGAGTGAATGCAGGGTTGATTCTCTCTCTTTGTTTTTTTCCCCCTTTGATTAAGGATTTGATGTATATATTGAGTTCTCATGTATATATATTGATTGAGGGTTGAGGGTTTGATGATGTATATATTGAAATTCTGGGGTATATATTGATTGAAGGTTGAGGGTTTGATGATGTATATATTGAACTCTATTAAATTTATGACCTAAATTTGTTAAACTGTGTCAAGCTTTTTTATGACTTTGTCAAGCTTTTTTTTATGACTCTGTCAAAACTATTAAATTTATTTATGCACAAATTTTTATTTTTATTTTTCTTAGTGATGTGAATGTTCCTTTTTCTCCCTTTCAGCACATTGATAATTATCCTGCCATTCAATGGTAAGTAGCACAAACTATGTATGTATATACATATTGTCTGCATAGCATAATCTCATTCACTACTCCAATAAATCTTGGACAATTTAATATGATTCCCCACTTTCTCAATTTAGCAACATCTGTTCTCTTAACTTATTTACCAATTCAACATATCCACCTTTATCTGCATTTTTTTAAAAACATTTTACTTGATGAGAGCTTATGGCTAGGAAACTCTTAGTGAGGAGGAATTTCACTGCTAGTCTTTGAAAATTCTTTCTAATGTTAAATTGAAATAGGATAATGAAAAATCTTAGCAAGAGTGGTTGAAGAAGAAAAAGAGAATACTTTTGAGCGTGGCTATACAAGTGCTTTGGCTACATCAAGCAATATCACAACTAGCTGCCCGCCTTGTATGCTAATTCCATTAAAAGATATTTTTGATTTGAGCCATCCATTCATATTGTACCCACTAGGT
Organism: Camellia sinensis; assembly: GCF_055761805.1. Classification (NCBI taxonomy): domain Eukaryota; kingdom Viridiplantae; phylum Streptophyta; class Magnoliopsida; order Ericales; family Theaceae; genus Camellia; species Camellia sinensis. The sequence continues at coordinate 118,614,624 of NC_138971.1, read as the reverse complement.
GCTTTGATTCTATAGTCTAGTAGTGTTTTTAGTATTTGTACTTGTTAAAAACTCATGTTACTCTGGTCAGGCATGATTAGAGGTGGGAACATATTGCATTAAATCTAGGGAGTTACTGAAGCATGTAGGAATAGAAATCAAATCATATGTGGTTTTGGTGATGTGAAAGAGTTGAGCTTTAAGGCACTTTCCTTCCCTTGCATCTCTCTTTATGCTATTATAGTTATTTGGACTATAATTTTCTTAGTTTTTTTTTTGTATGTTGAAAATTTGTAAAATTTCAAACCGCCAAACCAATTCGCATCCATCCGCCAATCCGCCAAATCCGCATCCGCCGCATTGGCGGACGGATGCGGATTGTTTTCTCCAATTCGCCAATTTGGCGAACGGATGGCGGATTGGAGGTTTTGTGGCCGCAACCGATCCGCGCCCACCCCTACATTCAACTTGATGAGACCATCACTCATGTATCCCTTACCAACATACATACTACTCTTTGTTAATATAAATTTATCAGGATCAAATATAAGCCTAAAACCATTTTTACTTAACAAAGAATCAGAAACTAAATTCTTTCGGAAGTCTGGTACATGCAGTACGTTGTTGAGGGTAAGTTCTTTCCCTGATGTCATTTTTAAGTTCACCTTTCCTTATCCAGTCACAGTAGAAGTAGAAGAATTTCATATTAAAAGTTGTTTGCTAGTTGTAGCCTCATTGTAAGTAGTGAACATCTTCTTGTCCGCGCAAATGTGTCGAGTTGCCCCATTATCAACCCACCATTCCTTGGGATTTCCAACCAAATTAGCCTCAAACACCACAGTAGAGAGATTGATGTCATTTACCCCGTCAGAGATGTAATCAAGTTTTGTTACATTGGCTTGATTGGCGATCTTTTTGCTTGTACTTCTACGATCCTTCTTAGGGTGGCAGCAATCAGAAGCTTGATGTTCAGTCTTGCCACAATTATAGTATTTACCTTTGAACTTTTTATTGCTATTGTTGTCGCCTTGTTTAGGACCATCACCAGTAAATTTTCCCTTTTTGTTATGTGGTTTGTGCACTTGTTCAACCACATAGCCTTGGACTCAATGAGATTTTTACCATTCCTCTTTTCAGCCTTCCGGTTATCTTCCTCAATTCTCAGTCTTACAATAAGTTCATCCATGGTCATCTTTTTGAGTTTATGTTTTAAATAATTTTTGAAATCTTTCCAAGTCGGTGGTAACTTTTCTACTAAAGTAGCGACTTGGAAAGACTCGCTAAGAGACATTCCTTCAGAATGAATATCATGTAAAATTAATTGAAAACTTTGAACTTGAGAAATTTCCATCAGGGAGTCTACCATACCGAAGTCCAGAAATTTGCCGACAACAAATTTTTTTGTGCCGACATCCTTTGTTTTGTATTTTTTCTCCAAGGAATCTCACAATTCTTTTGTTGTTTTTAGAGGGCTGTAAACATTATACAACATGTTGTCAAGGCCATTGAGGACGTAGTTTTTGCACAGAAAATTAGAATGTTTCCAAGCGTTTACAACGGCAATAACTTGCCGATCACTTTCATCCTTCTAAGTACTGGAGCTTCTTCACAGAGAAACCGAGCCAAATTTAGAGTTGTAAGATAGAACATCATATTCTATTGCCATCTCTTAAACTCAGTGCCATTAAATATTTCTGATTTTTCTCCATGATTATCGGAACTTGAACATGGTTCTGGATAGGGACCGGAGTCGTTGTAACAATCGGATTTGGAGTACTACTTTCAAAAGTCATAATATCTAATTACAAAAATCAGAAAAAACCAAAATACAAATTAATTTTCTAGTTACCAAAATCAGAAAATAAATTATAATACAAAATAATTTTATTTTCCTTGTTACTAAAACTAGAAAAATAAAATACCACAATAATTTTCTATATCACAAATTAATATTCTGCAATTGTTAATGACACCAATATATTACTACTAGTTGTCAAAAAAAATAAACAGTATATTACTACTATTTGTCAAATAGTATATTACTACTATTTGTATTTTTCAACCAGAATATCACTTTGTGAAAGCATAGAAAAATAAATACAATGAAGACACAAAAAATAATATGTCTCAAGATTGTTGGACAATCTTTACTGTATTTTAAAAAATAAATTTTGTTTGTGTATTTAACGACAAACGGAATACAGAAAAAATAAAGGAAAGGAGAGAGTTTGTTTCATTACAAAAATCAAACCAGAAAATAAAGTAATATAAATAAAAGAGATTTTTATTTTGCTACAAAAAAAAAATCAGAATCTGAGACAGAAAAAATAATAAAATAGAAAAGTAAATTAATTACTTACCAAATAAATTTGTTGAATAAATTTTTTTGATCAAGTCCAGTGTTTAACACTGTATCCTTAAGACAGATTCGTCATCTTCACGGTGTTTTCAGATTGTGGACGTCTATCTCCCAGGATAAAATGATTAACAGTGAATAGTAGCAGTACTACACACTATTCACACAATGAACACACTTTGTGTATACACTATTTCTCACAGAAAATTAATATAATTAATGTAGCAAAATGCAGAGTGAATGGCAGCAGAGAAGAATGAAAATTGGAGTGAAAAACTAAGTGAGGGACTAGTCTATTTATAGGAGATTTGGTAGCTGTTAGGTTTGAATTAAACAGGTACAAACCGGTTTGAATTAAACAGGTACAGATACAAACCTGTTTGAACAGGTATGGTTGGAATTTAAATAGGTAAGGCACTGTTTCAACATATACGAACTGTTTGGGTTTGAAATTTAAACAGATTTGAATATGTCCGGGTGGAGAAAAAATCGGAGCCAATTTTGAAATTAATTTTCAAAATTCAAATTCCAAAAAATTAGAATTTAATTTTAGAAAAATAAAATTCAAATGTTTTTGGCCCAAAAGGATAGGTATTAGGTCGGATAAGCCCAACCCAACCATACACCCGCTCCCAAGCCAAGCCTAGCCCGCTCGTGTTTATTTTGGGTCCAATGGGTCTAGCCTACTTTGCCCATAACCTCTCCCTCTACAAAACTTGAGTGCCCTTTGGGGCCTACCCCAAGTTCCAAACTCAAGCCTTATAAACCCACTCAAAGTATGCCCATCAAATCAATGTGGGACAAGCCTTAAACCAAACCTTTAAGAAATTTCCACCAAAACTTCATTTTCATGGAGCTCACTTTGGTTTTAATTTCCCATTGACCTGATAATGGTTTTGAATAACCAAATATACTACGTGAATCACAACGCAGCATAGAATGCGTAACCACTTAGACCCGCCAACTTTGGCGCATGGGTCCCATCTAAAAAATAGACCAAAGTTGGGGAAAAATCTGATTTTTTCCAAAACTTCCAAAACCATTTCTAACAATTGCGTTGACAACTTTAACTATAGGTAAAATTGGTGTCAAATTTGATAAAAGATTTATTAAAAATATAATTTAACAGCTCTGATAATTCATCGTTAGAGATGAAAAAAGTAAATTCCATATTATTTTAAAACAATAACAATTTCAATACCTTACCGTTAGAGTTGCTTTTAAGATGTGCATAATAATACTAGTGATACTAGTTCATGTCTCCTTTTGATCCGACAGTAATTACAGGTGGAAGGAATTACTTGTGTCACATTATTTACTTATGGAGGGTGTATTAAGTACGATGTTTGCTTGTATCATTATGATTAGTGTAAAAGCTGACTTAAGTAATCAAGTAGTCATCTTCAACCGACTTGACTTACAGGGTGGAGGGAGAGGGTCCTGACCCCTCTAAGGTTTTACAAATTTCGAGTTTTTGTATGTATGTTATTTCAATTTTTGTTTTGTTTTGTTTTTTTTTTGTATATTACATAATGGCCCTCCGAAAATTCAATATAACACTTAAAAAATTTGTAAATTTCATAATATATTAGAGTTGCCTTTCAAAAAATTTAATAACTCATGCAAGTGTCCTCTAAATTTTTATAGTAATACTGCGATGACCATAATTTGTTCTCATGTTTTGTTTATCATCTTGTATGTCGACATTACATTGGTAGCAAACATAAGTAATGAAAGCTATTAAATCAATATAGTGTTGACACAAAAGGTGATAAAAAAATTATTATAAAAAAAGATGATCATCCTAACATTATTAAAAAATTAAATTTGGGCCATGTTAAAAGGCTATTGGTAATCACATGTGTAGACGCGCCCGCGTGGGGCCCTCGTGCTACAGCTCGGACTCGGTTCTGTTTCATGGTTCTTAATCTGAACCAAAGAGTCCGAATCCGGCAAATCGTTTTGAGAAACAGATTTTTTGAAAAGAAGTGCCAAACATGGACTGCTTTGCCAGATACAGAGTCGCCACCTAAATATTTTTTTTATGGAGAAATTTAGGAAACCCTGACTCGGTGCCGAAGGCCACATGTCCGTCATCACCGGAGTTGTCTCGGCTCGGGAGCTTGGGTACGATCGGGGAAGGTCAGCTATGAGCACCCCCTCTCGCCCGGTTCGAAGACCGGCCTCTACTAACCGTGATATCTGATTTTGAAAACGTTATGTGTTCTTACTCCAGTTATTAGCCTAGAATTACTATATTATGCGCACAGCAAACAAGTATAGACTAGATTGTCTAATTTGAAAACAAGCATTGCACATCCGTTTGTTTTGAAAAACGCTTTGGAATTTGCTACTTGCAAGTAGGCTAAAACACGGATTTCAACGAGTTTTTCCAACTCAAACAATCCAACCTTCACCCACAGGCATTAAAACAGTTTATCTCACATAAGCATCTAGCCACATGGTAAGCATGCTGTCATGATAGCATTCACACTCATGCGATATGCTAAAGCAGGAAAATACTTACATAGTACTCCGTGCCAAAACAATAAACTAGTTAGCAGACATGCATGTCCTAGTTCATGTTAAAAAAAAAATGGCTAATGCAACGCATACAAGATGTATTTAGAATAGGCTCGGCTAACCTAAGCATGGCATGTGAAATGCGATCAATTTTGATGCACGTATTCAATTTTGAATTGAAGTACAAATGCAGTTAGCGTGATGTACCGAGCCTAGTGCATGCAATACAAATGCATGAATGTACACATGCATAGCATAAGGCATGCTAAATCAAACGTGCCCTAATACTAACCATCAAAGCGGATAAGTAAAAGGGAAGAAAGAAGTGGGGATTGGAAGACATACACACCACTCACACACACTTATTACAGATTTACCCTCGCTCGGAGGGACCAAAAGAATAATACAAATTAATTAACCTACCAGCTAATTAATTAATACAGACCAATTGATTAATTAACAAATTAACTAATCTAATGAAAGCAGTAAACGGCCTCGGGAAGAGGGCCCGATGCAATACGCGCTCGGCTCCGCTCGGAAAGTCACTGCCATGCACAAGTTTGCCTCTGTTTTCCCTTCTCTGCCTCTCTGAAGACTGTCAAAGTCTCAAGGATGCCTCTCTGGATACTGGGAATCACCACTGGCTGAATAGGATTGCCACCGGCAGTGTGGTGTAGTCACCGGCACAAAATGAATCCATCGGCTGGTGATTTACTACCGGTCGGCAAAGAATGCTTGCAGAACCTGCAACTCACAACAACAGAGGACAGAACTTGCATGGCAATACAATTCAAGCAATGTATGCACCAATCATGTCCCTTATCATGTTTGTGACTCAAAAGGGCATGTGTCTCGATTTTCGGACCACCAATCACGCATTTCCATGCATGATGGCCCAAAGGATCAAGTATGCAATTCTCATGTCAAATGAAATGCAAACCAAACAAACAAACCAAGGCCCAATTCCTATCACCAAGTCAAGGAACAAGGCATGCATGCAAGATGCAATGCAACCTAGGCATGCAAGCTAAGGATGCAACATGGCATGGCAAGGCACTTATGCAAGCATATAAGCAAACAAGAGGCAATGCAAATGGATGAAAAGATGGACTTATACATAATTTAGGCAACTCTAAATAGGCCCAAAACAGTGGCCAAAAGTCAAGGAATTGGGATCAAACATGCATACACACATGCAAGTAGGTTGGACCAACACTTAGGCCCAAATGCTTTAAGCATCAAAGGGCTACTTCTAAGCACATTCAAAAGGGAATAATCATGGACGTATGACATGCATTATAAGCCTTGAAAACATGTAGGAAATGATGCCAAATTAACCTACCCATGCAAGCTATGCATACAGCGAGGCCCAAGGACCTAAAGCATGATCATATGACTCATGAAGCAAATGACCAAATTGAATCAAAACAGTCCCAAATCATGCAAAAACAAGCCTCAAGAATCACTTAGATGACATCCAAGTAACCTAATCCTAGAGGCATACACCATGGCATAAACATGAAGCATGAAACATCAACTCTTGAAACATCAAAAGGATCATGAAATACAAGCATATAAGCATGCTAAGTGGACTGAAATAACATGTAGGGTGGCTCCAAACCACCGAAATGATGCAAGCAACACATACTACACATCCACATACTTATAGCATACAAGCTCGAATACAAAGGAGCTATACTAAGCATGCCAAATCCGACCCAAACAACCATGGACAGACCTAAGACATGGCAAAATATGCACAAAAGCTTCACAAGACTAAGCCCAAAACATGCTTGAACAAAGGCTAACAACCTAAGGCATATTAAGGCAATAACAAGGCAATACATGGTAGGTATGCTAAGCATGCATGGTATACCAAAACCAACACACAACAAGATTATATCATGGCATAATAAGGATAGAAAACAGCCAAGACATGATCAATACACACTCTAACATGATGCTCCCTCAAGAAGCCAAAAACGGTCCATTTCAAGGACAACAAAGGGAGGGGGTGGCCCTCCCCTTTTGGAGACTTCAAGGCACCATCTTTGCCACTGAAATCCCTCAAGATTTCAGTGGTGAAGAGGCCCAAACACCAAAGTCTCGAAACTTGCACAAAATAGCACAAAATGGGGCCTTTCAAGGCCTAGGAGGGGTCAAACACCTCCAAACCACAAAACACTCTAAACAAACAATTTAGAGGGCCTAAAAAAAGAACTTTTTTGTATTATACACCAAGCTCAAAAACGATTTTAAGACAGGTAAAAATACAATGCAAAAATGGGGAATAAAGGGGCTAGTTTCTTACCCTTGAAGACCTCTTCAACAATGATGCTCCAACAGCTCCTTTTAGGTTGAAAACAGCTCCAAAACTTCAAAACCAACCTCTTAGAACCTCAGTAGCTAAGTGAAGGTGAAACACTATGTGTTTGTGTGCAATAGTAAGACACAAACACACTTAAACACACACAAGAGGGAGATATAGAGATAGAAAGTGTATGGATTCTAACCCTAGAACTCAAAACCCTAAAATGGCTGTCTAAAAATATCTAAAGTGTCTCAAGTGTCTAAGCCCCAAGCCAAGAGAGAAGACTCTCTCTTATAGAGCCTTTTTGTCTTGTAAAGCTTACAAGACAAGCTTCTCAAGAGAGAGATCCCTCCATACACGTGTATGGAGGGGAGCAAAAAGCAAGACAGCTGTGATAAAATATCTGCAAAAGCAGATGCACAGTAGTCGGCTGGCCAAAGATGCCATCTTGGCAAAATTGAGTGTCGACCGGCAACAAATAGTGCCGGCCGGCAATATACATTGCCGGTGGCAGCAAAAAACCAGCCGGTGGCCTCTGACCATGGTCGGTGGTGTGTGGGGGTGCCTCACAAGGCATTCCCTGCCCCTCCAAGGCAAAACACAAGTGTTTGGTGCAAAACCAGACACTAAATAGTCGAATTCGGAGATCCCGAGGCAAGGCACGAAGCCGAGACCTCTGGGAACTCCGAATGAACACAAATATGGATGATCACCGAGTGTTCAAACGGTGACATCCAAGTCTTGAGGACGGTCAAAAATGGGGTGTCTACAACATGTTAAAAAAAACTTGCTATAAATAAATAATATAATTTAGAGTTAATTGGTGATAAATCCAATATAAAGAGAGTATAAGTGTTGGCTTTTTGGCTTTCGAAGGTTAGTATTGTAATTTTAAGCGTGCCAACAAGGATCAATTAGTTCTTATAGAAGATTAATCACCGACCAATTATCAGACGATTGTGTTTTAGTTCTTTCAGTCTCAATAAAGAGGACTTTTGCTGGTGGCTTGTTTTGGAGAATTTAGTAAACAACAATTAAGTGAAGAATAATTGCAGTATTTCATTAAGTAAAAATGAAAAACTTACAATGATCTAACGCAGCCTTGTAGAGGTTTACAGCAACAAGCTATTTGAAACTACTCCTATGAATGAAGTGCAATATAGGAATTTGAAGTACAGAAATGTAAAGAACTATAAAAACTGGAAGGAAATTAAAGTACATAAAACTGATTTTTGGATCTGAGTCTGGGTCTCTACTCTGGAGTCTTTTCTGCTATTTATACTGTCCCATAGTAACCGTCGAAGTAGGTTTCCAACCGTCGAATAGTCCTCCCATGATTGCTAAACATGCCGCCTCATAGTCAATGCCACTACGCCACCCTTTACAGTTAAGTTTCTCTCATGATTTTGAATTTAAATGTATGAGTAACCGTTAAGCCACGTCATCTTGCATCTCTTCGCTGATCCAGTGCTATGCAGATCCACAATAACCAATGCTAACTGCTATGTGTATGATTGCGATTGGAGATTTGAATTAACTTCCCGTATTGCCCTCATCTTGCCACGTGTTAATCTGCGATTGGCCTGTACAAAATATGTAGCCAACATTACCCCCCGCACTAATATACCTTATACTTGGTGATATTAGTGGATCAAGGTATTTTATCCACGTCTTAGGACATGCATGGGCTTTGTATCTTTTCAGAAATGCATCCGTCATTCATCAATGAAGCATTTGCATCACATTAAATTCTCTTTTATTCCTTGAATGTTTCCCACTATCTGAGTATTAGAAAAGACTGATACATCTCTCATGGCCAAGCAAACCTTTTCTTACATCGATCAAACATATGAAGAGTTATTTGATAATGTTGTTCGTCCTTGAAAGAACCTTCATGCATTGATTAGCCACCCTTATCCGCCTCCATTTATACAAGTCATGGAAGCTTTTGCAAATCATTGACTTTTGAACCAAGAACCTATTGCTTACAATTCTTTGGACCAAAAATTTGTAACCATGGATATTGGAAGCTCTTCTTCGACAGCAAAGCCTTCCATATGGGATGAGGCTGCTGCTTCTTCTTCTTCTTCTTCGACTTCTGGTTGGGGGACATGGCCTACCCCTACTCAACCTCAGATGAGGGAGCGCATTCATCATCGATTTTCTGAATTCGATGACCCTCTTGCGGTTCCCCCTTCTAGATGCAGTTCTGTAGTATACCCATATGTTCCTTTTGACCGTTTACGTAGTCTTGAGGACAATTTGCTTTCAGCATGGTATACTTTTACTTTGCCATCCCGAATGGTGTGAAGTACCCCACATCCTGTGAAGTTTTAGGGATTAATCTTGCACTTTTAGCCAAAAAAGTAAAACTTTGTTCCTCCGATTGGCCGGAGTGTGACCAGACTTGAGTTCCTAGCTTCGTTCAGGGAAATTCCAATTGCTCCTCCTCTGCCTTCCAATCCAAATTAGATTAACGAATTAAGGCTTACTCTTTTTGAAAGCCAATACTTCACTCCTTCATAAGTTGCAGTGCCTCCAACCGCTTATTAGTAATATAGGGCTCAGACCCTGCTTGCTACTTTCTCCCACTTATCCTTTGAAGTCCTTCAAAGTGACATTCTCTACAAAAACTTTCTATGGGCTTGTGACATTATGTCTCGAAGTCATCTTCTCAACCCTGTGGCTCAAACAGAGCTTTATACCTTTTTGGACCAACTTCCCCTTTTGCTCAACTGGCATCTCAATGCTTTTATTACCAGTGAAGTTCTGGATGAAGCCTTCTCCACTCGAATTCAAGTTTAGTATGAGGTAGAGAACCTCTTTGATGAGTATGAGATCTTCAGGAACCAGGATTCCGAGCATGGGGAGGATGCTACTATGGATGAAGTGTATGGAGAAGAGGAGATAGATGCAATAGAGAAGGCTCTAAAACAGATAGAATTTGAAATGAAGGCCCAACAACTCTTTTTCCAATTAAGGGCTCACTATTTAGATAAATCAAACTTACACAGGATAGAGGATAAAGTAGGAAAAGAGTATTCATTTATTGAATTTTGTTGGATTAAGTTCCATGATCTTGTAACTTTGTCCATTCCATATTTTTATAAAATTGAGAATGTAAACAAATGATTCCCAATGTAAATATTATCTATCAATAAAACCAGGCTCTAAATTTCATTTTCTCTGACTTTATATTCCAATTGTAAGCTTCACTGTATGGTTGATGTGCTTTAACTCCTTATTATGTTCAAAGAAAACTTCGAGTCAACCAATTTTGTCCTGAAACCTGACTCAAATACTTCTAAAGTGTGGAATTTTCTCTTAAGAAAGACAATCTTTGCTTTACAATCCAATTCTATGGCTAACATAACTTGTTCTTGTTAAATTAACAGCTTCGAATTAATCAACTTTGCTTCAAAACACAGCCTGCGTGCTTTAAAGTGTGGAATGTTTTCTTAGAAGTCCGAATTACTTATCCAAATATTGGTTTTGTAATGTTTGGCTACTTCAAAGTCTAACATAACAAGCATGAACCATATTTAGATTACAGAATATGTTAGAGACTCCTTCGAAGGGTGTCATGCTTCATATAAAGCCTAAAATCACACCTTTGAGTCCTTCGAACCACACTAATCACAGTTACTCTTGAATTTGGGATGTAACACTTGTTTCGAAGTTAATTACTTGCTTTAAACATTTAATTATCAAGCTTCGAAGTCAAATTCTTACTTTAAAGACGGCTTCGAAGCCAACAACATGCTTCCAAAGCCAAGCTAAGTATTCAACTCATGTTTCCCTCTAAAAGCTCTCTCTTGAACAAAGACTCTTTCTTTTGGGACACTTCCATGTTTTATACTAAGGGTTTTGATTCCACGTGCATTCAAATAATATCATAATCCTTTCGGATCCACCTGACCCACTAAACTTGTTCGGGTAACTTTTAGACAAAAGGTTTAAAACCCTTCTTCTTCGTGTCTGCTTATTCACTCTACTTACCTTCATTGCTGTCGATTCTCAAACCCTTAATATTTTCATACTCCTCTTTCTTACTGTTTCTTACTAATGGAGTCTTCTTCCTTGAAAGTACCGGCTATTGAACGTGTAAGCCCAACAATAGCTTTGAAGAGATATATTGAGGAAGAAGTTGCTAAATTTAAAGCTGGTGGCCCAAGTACCATAGATGGACGCCTCTTTATTCCTCGCCACAGTAAAAAACAAGAATACGTCTTAGGTCTTATCTTTCGAGAGATTCCTGGTCAACTTCCCGCTTTATACCCTCATTTGGAGGATCACTTTCTTCTCTATGAAGGAGGGCTGGACTGGGAAAATTGGAGGATGAATCAACCTCACCGTTGCTGGCCAACATTAAGGGTTGAGTGGGAGGAATGGTATGACAGGGTAGTGCCTGTAAGAGAATGGGGCCTACAAGAGCTCTATATTTTTGATGCCCTTCGCCTTTCCAGGTTTATCATTCTTGAAGATCCTTTTTTAATTCCTGCCGCTCTTTGTTTTTGGAATATGGCCTTTAATTTTTTCCAGTTTCGGTGTGGTGTGATGGCTCCCATCGTTCTTGATATTTGCCATCTCTTAGGGCTCTCCCCACTTGGTACTCCCTTTACACCTAGCTATCTAGACCTTTTAGTTGATTTTTCTCTTCCACCTTTGAATTCTTCCATTAGTGACTTCGTAAAAGCTAAGAATAAGAAGGAGGGCCTTGTGAGTGACCGAGAGCTTTTCTCCTTCATTTTATATTGGTTGTGTAAATTTCTCTTTTATACATCATCTTAACGAATCATGCCTGAGTTTGCCCCACTCACCAAGGCTCTTGTTTTGAAGAAGTGCATAGCCTTGGCCCCTTATATTTTTGGCCATGTTTATAGAGCCTGTTCCCAATTCTGTGAGAAACCTCTTGATGTTAACTAGAGAGGTCCCCTCTAGGTACTTCAACTCTAGCTCTTTACATACTTCACTGGTTTACATAGGGGTGTACACAGTCCGGATTGGCTCAGTTCTGAGAAAATCCAAGAACCAAACCGATCCTAACGGTTCTGTGATTTTGAGAACCAGACCAGACCGTTACACTTGTAAAGCCGGACCAGAACCAAACTGAAAAAACGGTTCGGTTTCGGTTTGGTTTACGGTTCCAAAAATTTCTATTTACAAAAATAAATTATTAATATTAGCAAAATAATTACTCAAACTAATTACATTTAACTCATGATAAAAATTAATAATATTAAGGCATTACTTAATATTACATATCTATATCATCCTAATATCATTAAAATTATAAAAAACCAATTAATAAAAATAAAACTTGCTATTATATATATATATATATATATATATGTGTGTTTTAAAATTCGGTTCGGTTCGAACCGCGGTTTTTTCATAAAATCCATTAACCGAACCGTTTTTACGGTTCTCATATTTCTTAATCTGAAATCGAACCAATTCTTAATAGAACCGAACCAAACCGTATGATTCGGTCTGGTTCGGTCCGGATTACCGGATCGAACGGACTTTTGAACAGCCCTAGGTTTACATTCCAAGTGTTTGAAGTTCCTAGTTTAAGATCTTAGGACTTATGAGGAAAAGTATGCTAGAATTGCCTTTTATCCTGCTTCTTTTACCTACTATCTTACTTTCTTTCACTAGTTGCCTATTTTTCCATCTGCCACCTTCTTTTACCCCTTCGATGCCAATAAAGGACCAACTTGGCTAAAGACATTTTTGGCTGATTGACAGTGTTCTAGTCCATTACACAAGGATATGTGGGCCTCTATCTTATTGCTGAGGGAGCTTTTCATTGGTACTTTAAACCTTCGAGCTTATAAGTGCATATCTGAGGTATACTGTCCCTCCTAGTTTGCCAGGCAATTTGGGCTTACTCAAGGAATTCGTATTCCACTTTACAGTCTTTCAAATACCCATCTTACCGTTAGAGACCTGAGGGTACCCAAACCTAAGCTGGAGGAGGCAACATTTAAACTGTTGGAAGATTTGAGTGAGTTTAATTTACTCCCTTCTTCCACTCTGGCTTAGTTTTAAAGAGATTTCAAAATTGGTGGACAGCCAATATGAAAGTGCATCTAGCAATACATCCTCATGATTTACTAGTAGGGCTAGGTGTGCCTTCTCAGGTTCAATCTAAAGAAACTTGGACCACCCCTTCTCCTTCTATTGCTACTAAGACTATTCCTGTAGTCCCACTTCTTTATTCTAGAGTTACCAAAGCTGCTTCGAAGAAGGGTATGCATTTTTAGGCTTCCTTTGTTTCATAATATCCTGTTTGTTTCTCTCATATTCATACTACTTGGTGTAGGGTCTCCACAAGAAGAATCTCCCAAGAGAGCTGAAGCTCTGGTTGTTCTCAAGGACAAACACCAGCAGAGAAAGAAAAGAAAACTACTACTGATTCCTGAAGAGTTTGAGTCTCAGATTGCAGAGGAAGAGACAGAGAAAGAGCAAGAAACACCACTGCAGTGGAAGAAGGAAAAGAAGACAACAGTCTCTCCTTCTGACTTGGCCGGGGATCCTACTCATGAGGCAGCTACCAAAGTAGTGGAGAAGGAACACTCTAAAGAGATTATTGTTTTCCAAAGGGCTAAGAACAGGAGGTAGCAGCAAATACTAAGGGATAAAGTTGCTGCTGCTGATGCAATCCAAAGAGAAACTGCAAGAAGGCAACAAACTGCTGAGCATTATACCCTTCGCAGTTCTCCAACCATTGCTACCTCTTCTGAAACTGGTAATTTTCTTTTGTGTCTCTAATTTATTCTCTCAAGTTTTCAATATTGAAACTTAACCTTGTTTCGTATTTCTTCTTTTGCAGCAATAATGACTCTATCTCCTCCTTCAATAAGGGTTTCTTCAGTCTTGTCTGAAGTCAAAAGACCATTAGAAACACCCTCGAAAAGAAGAAAGGAAATTGACACTAGATTGCCTTTATGCATAGAACCCATTTAGGCAATACTCTCACTTCCTCATTCTACATTTTCCATAGCTTTTTTGAGGCAAAGCATTCTTATATCTTTATCCTTTAGCCTAACTCCGTATCTTCCTTATTTAACCTTTAATTCAGCCTAATTTTCTTTCCCTACAATCCTTGCTGCTCCTTCTCCTCCTGAAGAGATCCCAGTTACTACTCCACCTCTAGTGATAACTGATCCCCTCAGAGAAGATACTGATAGTTCACAAATTCTTTGTCTACCATCACTATCTAGCTCCAACCCTTCTTCTGTTGACCTACTGGTAGCCAAGACTATGGAAACTGCTAGGGACACTTCTTCCTCCTTTCTTATCCCTATGCAGCCATCTCTTCCTTCCTATAGAGCCTTCTTTACACCACTAATGTCAGTGGAAGAGATAGACATTTTCGAAACTAGATTGGCTAGACTTTTTGACATGCCTTCTACCATTCCAATAGCCAATAATGAAACTGAGCCATTGGTTTTGGCTGATTCTCTTTTAGAAATTTTTGATAGCTCCTTAACCATTAGTAGGGCTTCTTCACCTTTACTTGATTTGGGCATCTGTTTGGAGTTGTTGACTTTGTTCTCGAGGATCCCATTCGAAGCCTTGCAAAGACGTATTATCAAAAATGGTTTCCTCTAGTGCTGCAAAGTCATTGAGTAATCCAACATGGCTATTTCAAGTCACTTGTCTCAGGCAGCAGTTACTATTGACTTTTATATCAACATCTGTCATGTTACCAAAGTTGCAGAGAAGCAATTGTTGAGAGACCAGGAATTTATTTCCCATATACATGTTGAGGTATCTGAATTGAAAGAATAACATTCTTCTGTCTCCCAATTTCGAGCCTAACTTTTAGAGAAGAAAGCTCAATTAGAGAAAGAGTTATCAATAGTTAACCTGGCTTTGGATCGAACCATTACAAAGTTGCAAATAACCAAACAAAGACTGGCTGATCGAAGGCAGGAGATGACTACAGCTATTCAGTTGTTTCCATCCCTTAAGAGTAGAGAATCAATTGTAAAGGAACAAATGAAACATTGTACTAACTTTTGGGCCAACCTATGGCTGCATGTACTTAATTCCTTATGAAATGAATTCTTTATTTATTATTTGAGTATTTTCATGTTTTTCTTGTTTAGCATTTATTATACTCATTGTGTTTCCCATACAGTTGGATAATAAGGTTTTGTGTTGAATGACAGGTACTTGAAACCTTATCAGAAATTGATACCACCTCTAGCATTTATTATACTCATTGTGTTTCCCATACAGTTGGATAATAAGGTTTCAAGTACCTGCCTTGGGGGCCTCCAATCTTGATCTTGTAAGCCATTATGATTAATCTCCAACACAAAATCCCTTTTTGCTAGAGGTGATATCAACTTTTGATATGTTGCTTGACTTATGTTTAATTGAGTGTCATCACTTCTTCTGAAATTCGAAGCCTTCTGAGCTATATCATTGGCTTTGTTATTCATGAATCTTGGGATATAAGTCACATTTGCTATCTGAAACTGAGAAAGCAAATGTAATGCAGCAACATAATATGGCAACATGCTTGCACTTTGTCATTTGAAAATTCCTTTCACTTGGTTGACCACCAATTGAGAATCTCCAAATATGTCCACTACATGAGCTTGTAATCCAATTAGCATTTCCAGTCCCATTATTAAAGCTTCATATTCAACTTGATTATTGGAACAAGTAATTTCATCAACTCTGAAACCATGCGTGGTTTCTATCCCCTGTGGTGACTTAATCACCGCACCAATTCCAATCAGACCATTGGTTTTTGATCTATCAAACAACATTTGCCGTGGCTCAATATTGACCATACCAAGATCCATTATTTCTTAGTTTTCTGTTTGACATGGATGGTCTGCCAGGAAGTTAGCCAAAACTTGCCCTTTTACTGCCTTTTGGAGGGCATATTCTAGATGAAATTCTGATAAGGCTAGTATCCATTTGCCAATTCAACCTCTTAACATGGGTCTAGATAACATATATTTAACTAAATTTGTGGTTGCAATTACCAAGACAATTGTAGGCAACATATAGTATTTTAATTTCATTGCAGCAAAATACAATGCAAGGCACAGCTTTTCTACAGCTAAATATTTACATTCACAAGAATTTAAAAACCTACTAAGGTAATAAACTGCTTGCTCTTTGCCTTTTTCATTTTCCTGGACCAAGAAAACTCCCAATGAATCTTCTGCTGCAGTAATGTACAACTTCAAGGGCTTATTACTCTTTGGTGGCATTAACACCGGAGGCTTGGCCAAATAGGCTTTAGTTCCTTCGAAAGCAGCTTGATGTTCTGCTGTCCACACAAAGTCTTCCTCATTACTTAGCTTCAACAAAGAAGAAAATGCTTCAGTTTTCCCTGCAGTGTTATAAATAAATCTTTGAAGAAAATTAACTTGGCCAAGGAATCTTGGCAACTCTTTCTTACTTGATGGAGGCTTGGCTTCTATGATGGCTTTAGCTTTATTTTGATCAATCTGTATTCCCTTCTTATGCACTACATACCCCAAGAAGTTTCCAGCAGATACACCAAAAGCATATTTGAGAGGGTTAAGTTTCAACTTGAACTTTCTCATTCTCTCGAAAGCTGCTGTTAAATGAGCCAAATGCTTCTCCATAGACTGAGACTTCACAACAATATCATCAATGTAACACTCCAAGTATCCTCTAATGAGATCATAGAAGATGATATTCATTGCCCTCTGATATGTTGTCTCAGCATTCTTTAAACCAAATGGCATTTTTACCCATTCGACGGTGCTAATATTCCCAGGACATCTGAATGCTGTCTTGTGGACATCTTTTTCTGCAATGCAAATTTGATTATAACCAGAATGCCCATCCATCATAGATAAAATCCTGTGTCATGTTGAACTGTCTACCAATAGGTCCACTATGGGCATGGGGTATTCATCTTTTGGAGTTGCCAAATTCAGATTTCTAAAGTCAATGCGCACCCTCATCTTGCCATTCTTTTTAACTACAGACACAATGTTAGACAACCATTCGCCATACCTGGTTGTTCTAATGAAGCCTGCTTTAAGGAGCCTGAGAATTTCCTCCTTCACTTTTTGAACCACTTCAGGACTCATCTGTCTTGGTTTCTGCTTGTGTGGTCTGAACTTAGGCTTCATAAGGAGCCTATGTTCTACCAATGACCAATCCAATCCTGGCAATTTATTATAAGACCATGCAAAGTAGTTTTTATAATTCTTTAAGACAATTAATAATTGGCTCCTATCAAAAGAACTTAACCAAGCACTGACATAAGTAGGTTGTTGTGCAGAACCTTCCCCTAAATTGACTTCTTCCAAGGGGTCTTGTACTTGAGCATCTACTAATGCTTCTCTCTTGACTTCTTCTGTCCTCGAGGCAATTCCTTGGTTTTGCCTTGCTCCCACTTTCTTTTGTTCAACATCTTTGTCTTCTTCCTGATAGACAAAGTCTGTCCATAAGGCTTCTTCTTCCTGTATTTCCTAGACTTTTGTTTCGATGTCCAATGCATAGCATTTATCAAAGGTCAGAGGTTTGACCTGTTGTTGTTTATGCTTACAGCCAACTGCCATGGCTTCCTTCTCTTGTTCCTGAATTTTTTGGACTGTTGCTTTTAAGTCCAATACTGAAAACTTGACTAAAGCCAAGGGTCTGGCTTCTTGGGTTTCATCTTCTTGCCTACAACCAGGCGTCATTATCATCTTTGATGACGAATTCTTCATCAGTACTCTCTTGTACTAAGTGTTTCAAGTGTGCTACTTCCTCATCAGTCGTCACTTCGGCTGAACCATTAGGTTTTCTTAATATGCTGAGTGGTGTTACTCCTTCAGTATATAACTTGGCCTCTGAGTCAGCACAAGCGACAAAAGGTTGAGGGTCTGCATTGATCTCCTCTGTCTGTCCATTGCACAAGGCCATCATTATCTTCTGATGTAGAGAGGAAGGCATACATTTGTTAGTGTGAATCCAATCCCTGCCAAGTAAAGCATTATACTTAGCATTGCTGTCAATAACAAAAAATGCCATCATGCAATCTCTGGTTCCTACGCTCAGGTTGATGGACAAAATACCCTGAGCCATCTGTTTATCTCCAGCAAAGCCAGCAATGGTTGTGCTGGTTGGTATTAATCTGGGGTTTCTTTTTCCCAGTTTCTTCAAGGAGGATTTCGGAAACGGGTTTACTACTGCCCTATTATCCACCAATACCCTATTCATTTGTATCCCATCGAAAAAAGCTTTGATATACAAGGGCTTGACATGCTGTGTCATGGACGTTGTAGGATACTCAAAAGGATATGAGAGATTGATACTTACTTCTTCACTCTCATCTCCAGTTTCCATTGGCGTGCCCACTTCATACTCATCTTGGACCATACTAACTTGTGAATCTTCACTAGAAACTGGGATATGGTCAATCTCCTGACCTTCTTGGTTTCCATCTTCAACCTAGAACTCCTGTGGTAGTATGTGTACCATGTTTACTAACACCGGAGGAAATGAGCCAAACTGAACTTGTGGCTCCACTTGTTGCTTTTCCAAACTAACTTGTTCAGTTACTTCAGAAGCATCTTCCATGCTGCACTTAGGTACTTCAGTACCGGTGACTTCCTTCGAGTGTTCCACACCTGCTGGTTTTTTGACCAAATAGGTCTGTTTAGCCATGAAAGCTTCAAACATCTCCTCCTCAACCATCTCTTTCCTTTGGCCTAGGTCAACTTCTCTCTCTGTCTCACTGTCGCTTTCCATCAAGGCCTTTTCAAGACCTGCTAAGGTGGATCTTTTCTTGGCTTTCAATTCAGTGTGAACTGTAGCCAACTGTTCCCTGCTGGCACTTCTTTTGTTTTGAGGAGCCAATTTTGGGCTTTCTTTTCCTTCTACCTGGCCTTTTGATTGAGCCAATGAAGAACTTTCTCTACTTTCTTTCTGGTCCCTTTAGTATTGGGTATACCTTCGTTGGATATTCCTTCTTTGAGACTTGGAGATCACTGGAACCATATCTGGTTCCTTTGTTTTTGGGTGTTTTAGCAATACCCAATTGTTTAGAGCCGTTAGGGGAGGTTTAATCATTCTACCCTGGTCTCCAAAAGCATTTTTCTGGGTAGGTATTTCCTTAGGTTTATTTTACATGACAAACCAATCTGGAACCCCAGGTACCCATGAACCTACTAGTTCAGTTGCTAAACTAGCTCTTTCCGTCCTCGAAGCTAGTTTCGAAGTTGTTTGTGAAGGCCACTGCTTGACCTTGATTCCTTGTCTTGAGCCTAATTCATGCTTTTTGTCGGGGTGATTACCTTGCATCTTGTTTGATGCTGATTTTGGGGGCCAATCTTTGGCTCTGGTTCCAAGACTTAATCCCACTTCAAGCCTTCTTTCAGGATAACTGCCTTCCATCCTATAATAATTGGGTGGTCTGACCTCATCTTTTACCCTTAGAATGCACTTTAGTAGCTGATGGTCCAGCTGAGAATGACTGTTGTCTGGGACCAGTTGGGTATAACCTTTGTTGTAGGCACTGGTTGGTTTAGGGCGTCTCTGCACACCCCTATAGTACTGTTTCCCATCTATTGGGATGCCCTTCAACCATTTATAACTTAATCTACATTTGGGACACATCCTTTGCATGACAGCCACCTCTAGAGAATCATCATCCAGCGCCTCTTCACTAGAGTCCTCTTTTTGATCCGCAAAGTTCTGTCCATTTGTTGGTGAACTTCTGATATCTTTTTTAACAGTAGTTTGGTTGGTAACATGCATCTGCACATTTACCTCCTCCAATTCTTTAAGGGATAGGTTTTGGAAGTTAGGCATTCCAACATTGGCTGCAGCTTTGCCAATCTCTGGGAATGGGTTAGTGTCAATCCCCATAGCCTTTTCTACTTTGGTTGGGAACTTCAAACTCTCCTTTCGAATCTGTTCTTAGATCCTGTCCCGAAAAATAATACAGTTTTTTGTTGAATGAGACCAAGAATTGTGCCATTTACAATACATCTTTCCTTTAAGTTCTTCTGGGGAAGGAATCTTAATCCCCTTTGGTAGCTTTAGGAAATTTGCAGCAAGTAAATAATCAAAAATGTCATTTGCCTTTGTTAAATCAAAAGAATATTTCTTATGAAGGTCTTTCTTTTTAAATTGCTGATCGATTGTAGTATCCTTATGAATTAATGCCTCATAGGTCATAGGCTCTTTCCCTACTGTCTCTGCTGTATCGATCTCGTAGTTAGGGTCTCTATAATAAGTTTTGTATAATGCATTACTTCGATCTTGTTCTTCCTCAAGTAATGATTCATATCTAGACACTTTATAGGTTAATTATACTAAATCTCAAAACTCAGTTGAGTCGAACTTCTTTCGAAGTCTAAACTCTAGACCATTTTGAGTCAATCTCACAAATTCAAGCTCTGGTAGAATGACCTTGCACTTGTTTCGTGCTCTTTTAAATCTAGCAGTAAATTAAGCAGCCTTTTCATTAGGCCTTTGACTCAACCTTGCCAAGTTTGCCATGGAGACCTCTGGTTCTGTTTGAAAGAATTGGGCATGAAATGCCTTCTCCATTTGCTGCCAGGCTTGGATGGAGCTAGGTGTAAGGTTGATATACCATACAAAAGCTGCCCCAGTTAGAGAGTTTAGAAAAAGTCTTAACTTTATGTAATCATTATTAGTAAATTCACCACATTGGACTGCGAACCTAGCAATGTGTTCTACTGTTGACTGGTTTCCATTCCCATAAAGAGGGCAAAGTCTGGTATTCTAAACCCTCTTGGGTATTCATGCACCCTATCCACCCATTCTGGATATGGCTTCCCATATGCAGGAGTTTGAACCCCCCGAGCCATAGGTGCACACATTTCTCTAACAATATCAGCAATTTGGTCACTAGGAACCATATTTTGTGCTTGTTGGACTACCACTGGAGGAACAAACACAGGGTTTGGTGGAAAACCTTGTACCTGAGGTCCTCTTGGTCCAGAGGGAGGTATATTTGGGACTGGCTGTCCCTGTGGTGTTGGCTGCTGTTGAGGGTATGGTTGACCTCTCTGAGCCTGTCCTGTGAAAGGACCTGCGAAAGGTGCTGTAATAGGAGGAACATGTGTTGTTTCCCTTCCAGCCGTATGAAATCCTTCAAACCCTCCTGTAGACACCCCATTTTTTACCTACCTTAAGGCTCAGACGTCATCGTTTGAGCGCTCGATGATTGTGCATGTTTGTGCTCGTTTCGAGTTTTCGAAGTTTTCGGCTAAGTGCCTTGCCTTCGGGCCTCTGAACTCTTTGTGTTTTGGCTCGGTTTGTGGACCAAGCCTTGTTGACCTTCCCTGGAGGGAGAGAGAGATTTGTAGACCACTTTTTGTGGTCGTAGACCACTTTTCCCTCTTGTAGGCTAGTTTTCGGTTTTCGGAGCCTTTGGCCGAGCGCCTTGTCTTGTT
The DNA here is from genome assembly GCF_055761805.1 of Camellia sinensis. NCBI lineage: Eukaryota > Viridiplantae > Streptophyta > Magnoliopsida > Ericales > Theaceae > Camellia > Camellia sinensis. The sequence continues at coordinate 118,593,032 of NC_138971.1, read as the reverse complement.
TCCTTTTGGTATGGTTTTGAACAAAACCTTGTTTTCCCTTGCCTGGATGGGGGAGAGGTCCGTAAACCACTTTTTGTGGTCGTAGACCACTTTTCTCTCTTGGAGACTAGTTTCCGGTTTTCGGAGCCTTCGGCCACGCGCCTTGTCTCAGGACCGCTTAACATTCTCCTCTTGGCTTGGTTTTCGGACCATGCCTTTTTGCCTCTTCCTAGAGGGACACTGAGGTCTGGGAGACCACTTTTCCCTCGTAGACCACTTTTGGTGCCCGTAGACTAGTTTTCGAGACTTCCGGCTGCGCGCCTTGTCCCTCGGACTCTTGTCTTGCATCCTTTTTGGTTTGTTTTTGGAACAAACCTTGTTTTCCTTACTTGGAGGGTGGAATAAGGGTTGGAGACCAGTTTTTCTCCCTGAAAACCACTTTTCTTCCCCGCCAGCCAGTTTTCTGGTCGGCTAACTGGTCTTGGTGGTCTTTGGACCACCAAAAGTGGTAAGCCACCATGCCACCACCTTGCTTTCCTTGTGCAGACCACCTCTCCCCCCTGGCCGACCACTTTTCTTTCTGGAAGACCATTTTCACTGGTCGGCCGACCAGTGCAAGTAGCTGGCCGACCACTTCATGCCACCACCTTGCTTTCCTTGTGCAGACCACCTCTCCCCCCTGGCCGACCACTTTTCTTTCTGGAAGACCATTTTCACTGGTCGGCCGACCAGTGCAAGTAGCTGGCCGACCACTTGTAGTGGTCGGCAACTTTCCTGCACCTTTCTGAAGATCTTTTCTTGCCAGCTATGACAGCTGGTGAGCATAGAAACCATCCTCCATACACGTGTTTGGAGGGATGGCTTGGAGCTCTTAGCTTCCTCAACAAGCTTGTTGCTTGTTTTTCTATAAAAGGGAGGCCCTCTCTCCCTTCTCCAGGTTCAGAAAAAAGTGGCTGAGAGCTATACATATATTCTATCTCTATAATTCCTCCTTTCTCTTGTTTTGTGCTCAAAAGTGTAGTTTCTTCACACTTTTTCACACAAACACATAGTGAAACACCATACTCTTGGAGCTGAGGCACCTAGAAGCTGGTTTTGGTATTTTTGATTTGGTTTGAGCTCAGAAAAGCTGCTGGAGTTGCAGCTTTGAAGTTGTTCTACAAGGGTGAGTTTCTAACCCCTTAAACCTTGGTTTTTGTTTAAGCTTTTGGCCTTACTTGCATGCTGATTTAGGCCTAACTTTTAACTGCAAAAAGTTCTGTTTTCAAGTGCTCTAAATGTTTGTTTAAGGCCTTGTTGGTGTTGGGGGGTGGTCTACTCCCTCTTGTGCCTTGTTTGGCCTTGTTTTTGTGCTATCCTTTTAAGCTGTTGGGACCACCTCTTTTTGGCCTTCTCACCACTGAAATTCAGAGGAATTTCAGTGGTGGAAAATGTGTTTTGAGGCCCCAAATAGGAGGGGGTCATCCCTTCTCCTTGTATCTTAGTTGCTAGCCTTGTATGCCTCATGTTTTAGCATGTCTTGCTAGCTCATTTTGGCTCTATCTCAGCATGTTTTGGGTGTTGTTTTAGCATACCTTAGCTCTGTTTTGGCTTGGTTTGGTTACCTCATGCATGCATTCTACACTTGTAGTGCATTTCCATTCATTAGCCTAACATGCATCATGCTTTGGATCATCATTCTAGCATCTTTTGGCTCTACTCAAAGAAGCTTTTGTTCATGTTTTACCATGCTTGAGGTCTGATTTATGTTGTTTTGGTCATGCATACCTTGCTTTGTATAGCCATAGTGCATTCTAGCTCACTAGCCTTGAGTTTTCAAGTCACTAGCATGCATTGCTTGGGCTATTTGCATGATTTAGCATCATTTCATACATGATTTCAGAGCATTTTTCATGGCCATACACTCACATGTGTTACTCATTCAATGCTTTGGAGGGTTTATGCTTCATGCCTTAAACATGAGCTCATGTGTATGCCATCTTGCCTAGGATTTTGAGCTGCCATATCAGTGTGTTTTTGGTCTTATTTTGCCATAATATAACTCTGATTTTTGTTGGTGAAGTCATCTCATGCTTGGTCTTGGTAGGTGTAGTGTAATCCTCCTTGTTGGCCTTGCATGCTTGTTGTTTTGGCTCTTCATGCTAGCTTGTTTTGTCTACACTCCTTGCATGTTTTAGCCTTGATTTGACATGCTCTATGACTGTTTTGGGTTTCCTTGGTCATATGCTTCATGTATTGCATAGTTATAGTGCAAGTACCTATGCTAGTTTCAAGCTTTGAGTCTCCTAGCATGCTTCATTTGTAACATGTGCATGATTTGGCATCATTTTACATGTTATTTCAGAGCATATAGCATTGCCATGTTCCCATTTCTTTCACTCTTTGAGTGCCTCTAAGGGTCATGCCATTGTTGCCTTGTTTGTGGCCTAGCTTGTATGCATGGATGCCTAGACCTTTGAGCTCCTCTCTTAGCATGTTTTGGTCTTTGTTTTGACCTAATTGAGTTCTGTTTGTGGCTGGTTCATCCATTTGTTCCATGCATTGCATGCCTCTTGTCTAGTCACATTCACTAGCTTTCATGTTTAAGGGCTCTTGCATGCTATACTTGTGTTGTTTGAGTGGTTTGGTACCATTTCATACATGATTTCATTGTATTTAGTGTTGTCACACTTCCATATTTGTCACTCCTTGATCACGTTTGAGAGTTGTGTTGTTATGCTTAGTTGATGGGCCTCACATGAGCATGTGTTCTTGCCCTTTTTGTGCCTTAGTTTTAATGCATTTTGGCCACTGTTTTGGGCATGATTGAGGTCTGTTCATATTCGGTTTAAGTCCATTGAGCATGTTTGTTCGCATGTTGTTCGCATGTTGTTACATTCCATGTTGTTTGCTCATGTTGCATTGTATAGTGTGTGCATGCCTTGTATTGTGTTTGGAATTTTGTGCATGCCATCCTAGCATTGGTAGAATAGAATGTTGTATGCTTGTTGCATTGCATTATGTTATTGCATACTTGTTGCATACTTGTTGCATTGCATTATGTGGTTGCATACTCATGTTGTTTACATTATACTTGCTATGCTCATGTTGCATTGCATTGTATTTCCATGTGCATGCATTGCATTGGTTTGGATAGGGTGTTAGTCCAAACACGAGAAACGAGGGATGTTTCATACTTGAAGTGATGAAATGTGCCTCATTTCTCGGTCGCTGACCCTCTTGATCATGCATGATAGAGGTTAAGGCTTTATGTGTTATTTGTGCATTCATTTACATTGAATTGTGCAATCTTGGCATCTCAGCCATCGTGCATTGCGATACTCGGTTGGTGGCCCAAGAGTCGAGAACTACATTCCCTTGAGCTTAAGAAATGATAGGGAGAGTGGTTGTGCACACATATCTTGCAAATACATTTCCATGCCCCTTCTTGTTCTCTGTTGCAACAAACTGGAGAAGTGCAGCATTTTCTGGTCGGCAGACTAGTAAAAGTGGCTGGCCAACCACTTTTTCTGGTCTGCAGCAAAGGCAAGTGGTCGGCAAGTGGTTGGCAACACCAACAAGTGGTCGGCCATGCTCCTGGAGGTCTCTATGATGGAGTAGAAGCTATCTGGAGCTTTGTACAGTGTTCTGAGAACAAATGAAAACAGAAGCAAGTTGGGGCATCACGATGGATTTCCAAATGAGGCGACCGAGCATGCATGCACTTCTCGCCCCTAAGGACTTCTTTACTTAGTTGCTTAGCTTAGATTAGCTATTTGGTTTTGTACTTAAGTAGTTAATGTGCTTAACTATTCAATTTGTGTTGTAATAACTAGTTAGTTAACTTGTTAGTTAATTAGCTTGTTTTGTAATAATTAGTTAACTAGGATTAGTTAATTAGTTTCGTTTTGTAATAATTAGTTTAATTAGCTTAGATTAGCTAGTTAGCTTATTATTCGGACCCTCCGTTAAGAGGGCAAATTTTGTAATAAGTGTGCGTGTGTGTGATGCATGTCTTCCAAACCCCCATTTCTTTCTCCCTTTTATTTACCAGCTTTCGATGGTTAGTTTTAGGGCATATTTCAATTAGCATCCTTATGCTTGCATGCATGCATCCATTCATCTGTCTTGCATGCACCTGGCTCGGCGCATCATACAAACTGCATTGTATTTCAATTTCAATTTGAATACATGTTATCAAGTTGCATTTCATATGCCATCTTAGAATAGCCGAGCCTAACTTAGTTACATTTTACATGTGTTGCATTAGGCATTTCTTAACATAGCTAGGATCATGCATTGATTACTAACTAGCTTTTTTTTTTTGGCTCGGAGTACACTGTGAGTGTTTACGCGTTAGCATCTTGCATGTGTAAGTGACTGCCATGATAGCATGCTTACCATGAGGCTATTTGCTTAACTGATTAACTGCATGAATGCCTGTGGATGAAGGTTAGATTGCTTGAATTGGAACAATTAATCGAAATGCGCGTTTTAAGCCCACTTGAGAGTGGCAAATCATGTTTTTTAAGCCCACTTGAGGGTGGCAAAATCCGCGTCTTAGCCTACTTGCGAGTAGCACTTTCAAACCATTTTAAAAAATAAACATGAGATGTTTTGTTCCAACTCGAGCGATTTAGTCTATACTTGTATACTGTGCGTATCACATGGTAAGTTAGCTAATAATCGGAATAAGAATACATGTGTTTTCAAAAACAACATATCATGTTAGTAAAGGCCGATCTTTGATTGGGCGAGCAGTGGTGCTCATTGCATGACCTTCCTCTCTCGTACCCAAGTTCTCGAGCCGAGACAACTTTGGTGATGATGGACACGTGGCCTTAGGCACGAGTCAGGGTTTCCTAAATTTTTCAAAATAAAATATTTAGGTGGCAACTCTGAAATCTGGCAAAACAGTCCATGTTTAGCGCTTTTTGATTAAAATCAATTTTTCAAAACGATTTGCTGGATTTGGGCTCTTTGGTGATTTATCAGTCTTACATTGCACTTTGTGGGATTAGTGTAACAACCCTCATACTGTTTACTGATTAGGGACTGATTGATTACCGATAATCACCGATTACTGTTAAACGAAACGGATAATGACTGATAACTGACTGATAATTGAACTGAGTAAAGTACTGAACTGACTGATTGAAATTGGAATCTGAATTAACTGAGTATATGTTAGTTAATTGCATTCTATCTGTTTGATTGTCTGATTATCTGTTCATGTTTATATGTTTAAACTGCTAATTGAAGGCCTTATCGGCGGCCGAATTAGAAACCGATTGATGTTCCGTGACCCTCATAATTAATGTGATTTTATGGTATATTTATCTGAAAACTGATTAGGTATGATTAAATTAGATTAAAATAAGCCAATTAAAGAGTTTGCCATATTTATCATTTTGCCACTATCTCATATACACACACTTGAGCCTTATGTACACACTTGAAGAACATTTTGCTCAGCCATTTTGAGCACATCACCGACCTTGAGGGAGAAAGGGAGAGAATAGAATTGTTCTTGGGGGTTTGGCTTAGTCAACTTGAAGAATTGAAGGGTAATTACTAATTTGAGCTCCCTCACTCCTAATTCTACACCCAAGGTAGGACATCCATCTTCTTGTTGCTGTTCTTGAGTTCATTCTTGCATGATTCATGTTAATTTGTAGAGCTAAGTCATGATTTGGTCCATAAATGAGGGATTGAAGATCATTTCTTGCATGCATGTTGGTATTGTTGCATTTTGAGGTTGATTACATGGACATTGGTACATGCATGCTCATATTGTTGTTATAGACCATGTTTCCATCTGATTTGAAAAGAAATGAGCTCTTTTGAAACAGCTTTGAAGCTTTAATTTGGTTTAAAACTCATGCATGACATGTTTGAATGTTGTTCTTGAAAATGGGTTTGAATATGGTTTTATTTGACTCACCTTTGGGGCTTGAATTCATGAATTGAGCTTTGAAACTTGTTATACATTGAATTTAATGATGTTTTCCAGAATTTGGGCCCAAGAGGTCGAGTTTGGAGTGGTTGAATGCTTGGTTTGAGCTTGGGAGGCAAATCTGGAAATTCCAGATTTGGCTTCCTCGCTCGAGCGAAGGATTCCCCGCTCGAGCGAGCACCTTTGTCCAGGGCTCCGCTCGAGCGACCATCGAGCGACCATCGCGCGTAAAATTTCAGCATCCAGTACTTTTACTGTTTTGCAGACCGCTCGAGCGAAGGATTACTCGCTCGAGCGAAGCCTTTGATTTTGGACTTACGCTCGAGCGTAGAAAGTCTCGCTCGAGCGAGGCTCCTATTTTCAGCAAACTTTACGAAATGTTTTCTAAGTGTATTTTTGCATCCTCATCCCATCCTAGGCATTCTTAGGCCTAGTTTAAGGCATCTTGACGAGGATATCATTGTAGAACACACCAAGGCAAATTAGGGATTAAGTTATGAGATTTCCCAACTGTGTAGCTTAGTGTGTTCAACCTGTGAACTGTGTAGGGTTGGCAACTGGGGAGACACGCTCTAGCATACTGTAGCCCAGAACTCTGTGAGTAACAATTGTGTAAAGATATGTTCAACTGATTATCTTCTGAATACTGAACTGAACTGTTTACTGAACTGGTATTATTTACTGAATGAATGTATGTCCTTTATTTCTGAACTGTACTGTGGCATCCTTAGTATCTACGGTTTACTGTTACTGTTACTGTCACAGAGATCTCTGTCGGTTTCCTTGTGAAACCACTACTGTTTACTGACTGATGGCCATCATTACTGTTCGGTCTTTTAAGACCTACTGTTACTGTTATGCTAATGGATGTACCACATATGACTGTTTACTGTACTGAGCAACTGAATTACTGATTGAAATGAACTGTTTTCATTACTGTAAGGACATTCATTCTAAACCCCTTTACGCTTTATGTTATTCACTGGGCTTTAGCTCACTGCTCATATATATATGTAGGTGTACAGGCACCAGAACGGAGCTAGGAGCGTCAGGGTAACTCCAGTTTTGTCAAGCCAGCCTTTGTGCCTCACTGCGAGGTTCCGAGTTGCCATGCTATGGCTTGGGGGTGTTTTGTTTGTTTTCCCCCGTCTGTCTCCATATTGTTTGGATTACTGTACTGTATAGACTGACTGTTTTCTGTACCGCTATCTAGGGTTGAGTCCCTAGATTGAATGAATGTCAATATTGTACGTACTGTTTATGTATAAATGTGTGAAAACCCTTTTTGCATACAGACTGTCACAGCTCAATGGACACTATTTATTTACTGTATTGGCTTCCGCCAGGCCCTGTACTCTGTTTTACTGTATCACTGTTCTGCAGGCCTTCGGTAATCTCGGATTACTGGCCGGTTACGGTACTAAACCCATAGGGCCGGGTTTGGGTCGTGACAGAGTGGTATCAGAGCGATACTTACCACGAGTTATACCGCACACACGTGTCCAAATGAGCTATAGGGGGTCCTAGAAAAAGTAATTAGGACATCTCATGAACTTGAAAAGTGTGTGGCTATGTTATGACTGAATATCTGTTAATGTGTTAAACTATGAAACAAATGATTGCTTATGTTTAAAACTGTTATAACTGCTTATAGTGAAATGGACAATGCAAATGAACCTGAGTCCTCATCTACTGAGGCAAGAATGGAAAGAATGGAAAGAATGATAGAACTGATAACTGCTAGACTGGAACAACAACAGAACCAACAGCCCCCTCCTCCTCCTCCTCCTCCGGTACAGCCGGAACCTAATGCGAATGCGGATGATGGGGATATTATTGCTCTCACCCATAAATTCAGTAAGATGAAACCGCCATCCTTCCAGGGAGGCCTTGAACCGTTAAAAGCTGAAGCGTGGGTGCTTGAGACAGAGAAATTATTTGAGGTGTTCCCGTGCTCTGAAGCGAATAAAGTACTGTTAGCTACCTTCACCTTACAAGAAGAAGCTAGAAGGTGGTGGATGTTAATCCGTGAAACAAACACTGTTATGACTTGGGCTCAGTTCAAGGAGTCCTTCTTTGAAAAGTACTTCCCTCAGTGTGTCAGGGATAGAAAAGTGACTGAATTTGAACAGCTGAAGCAGGGCACAATGACTGTTGCGGAATACCGAGACCGTTGTGTCAGGTATTCTCTCTATTTGTGCACAAAATGCATATGTATTAATTGATTCGGGGTCTACGCATTCTTATGTATCGCATGCTTTCTCACGGAAATTGAATAGACCCTTAGAACCTATGAACTATCTGCTAGCCGTATCATCACCCGTAGGGGGATCCATGACATGTGCTTATATGTACCCCGCATGTGAAATCATTGTTGGGGATATGCATCTGTTTATTGATTTACTACCATTGAACATTGATCATTTTGACGTAATATTGGGGATGGATTGGTTACAAAAATATCATGCCACTATTGACTGTGTGACCAAGCAAGTTGTTTTCCGTCCACCTGGTCTACCTGAATTTGTGTTTAATGGGAGTGGAGTAGTACCTCCTCCGTATTTGATTTCGTCAGTAAAAGCTGTTAAATTAATTAGAAAGGGGTGTAAAGGATATCTGTGTTCTGTACTGACTGTGTCTACTGATGATAGTGTTAAAACTGATGTGAATTGTATTCCTATAGTCAGGGAATTTCCAGATGTTTTTCCAGATAATCTTCCAGGAGATTTGACTGATAGGGAGATTGAATTTACCGTTGATATGATTCCCGGAACACAACCAGTTTCTAAAGCTCCATACAGAATGGCTCCAACTGAACTGAAGGAACTGAAAGTGCAATTGCAAGAACTGTTAGATAAAAAGTTCATCAGACCTAGCACTTCGCCATGGGGTGCTCCTGTTTTGTTTGTCAAGAAGAAAGATGGCTCACTGAGACTGTGCATTGACTACCGTGAACTGAATAAGGTAACTGTAAAGAACAAATACCCATTACCACGCATTGATGATTTATTTGATCAGTTACAGGGTGCACAAGTGTTTTCTAAGATTGATCTCAGATCGGGGTATCATCAACTGAAGGTTAAACCGGAAGACATTGATAAAACTGCTTTTAGAACAAGGTATGGACATTATGAATTTCTAGTTATGCCTTTTGGAGTCACGAACGCACCAGCTGCTTTTATGGACCTCATGAACAGAATTTTTAAACCGTACCTTGATGACTTTATTGTTGTATTTATCGATGACATATTGATTTACTCCAAAAGCATAGAACAGCATGAACATCATCTGAGACTTGCCCTGCAAACCTTAAGAGAACAGAAACTGTATGCTAAGCTGTCTAAATGTGAATTTTGGCTTGACCATGTTATGTTTTTGGGGCATGTTGTTAGCAAAGATGGAATTTCTGTTGATCCGCAGAAAATTGAAGCTGTGGTGAACTGGCCTAGACCAACAAATGTGACTGAAGTCCGAAGCTTTTTGGGATTGGCTGGATATTACAGAAGATTTGTCAAAGATTTCTCCAAAATTGTCCTACCATTGACTCAGTTAACTCAAAAGGGGACATCATTTGACTGGACCGACCAAAGAGAATTTGCTTTCCGGGAGTTGAAAACTCGATTAGTGACTGCACCAGTTCTTACCCTACCTTCAGGTACGGATGGTTATACTGTATTTAGTGATGCTTCTCATAAGGGTTTGGGATGTGTTTTAATGCAGAATGGGAAGGTTATAGCTTATGCTTCCCGACAACTGAGACCACATGAAAAGAATTACCCGACCCATGATCTGGAACTTGCTGCAGTAGTATTTGCACTGAAAATTTGGCGTCACTACCTGTACGGGGTAACATGTGAAGTATATACCGACCATAAGAGTTTAAAGTATTTCTTCACACAGAAAGAACTGAACATGAGACAGCGGAGATGGCTAGAACTGATTAAAGATTATGACCTACAGATATTGTATCATCCGGGAAAAGCCAATACTGTTGCCGATGCATTGAGCCGAAAGTCAATTGCCAACTTAGCTTGTTTGCTCACCGGACAGAAAGAGTTGCTTTGTGACCTTGAAAAATCTGAGATTGAAATTGTTTTGAGAGAACAAGGTGGAATCTTGGCTGCTATTTCTGCTCAACCAGCACTGGTTGAAGAGATTAAAGAGAAACAGCAACTGGATGACTTCTTGAAAAAGATCATCGAGGAAAGAGAATCTAAACCGAGACCGGGATTCAAATTTGAGAATAATGTACTGAAATTTCAAGAAAGACTGTGTGTACCGAATGATACTGAACTGAAAAGAAGAGTTCTGCAAGAAGGCCACAATTCGAAATTGTCTATCCATCCGGGGAATACAAAAATGTACCAAGATCTGAAACAGAATTTCTGGTGGCCGGGAATGAAGAAAGAAATTGCTGATTTTGTATCCAAATGTCTTCATTGCCAACAGGTCAAAGCTGAACATCAACGACCTGTCGGATTACTGCAACCCTTACCCATACCGGAATGGAAATGGGAGCACATCACGATGGATTTTATCGTTGGGTTACCTCGCTCCAGAAAAGGTATGGATTCAATTTGGGTTATTGTTGATAGACTAACCAAATCTGCTCACTTCTTACCTGTCAAGACGATTTATAATGCGGACAAATTGGCTGTTATCTATATTGATGAAATCGTTAGACTGCATGGAGTGCCTGTGTCTATTGTTTCTGACAGGGATTCGAAGTTTACATCGAGGTTTTGGCAAAGCCTACAGACTGCATTGGGTACTGAATTGAGGCTGAGTAGTGCCTATCATCCTCAGACAGATGGCCAATCTGAAAGGACCATCCAAACTCTGGAGGATCTACTGAGAATGTGTGTCCTTGATTTTCAGGGAGACTGGGAAAGCCATTTGCCCTTAGCTGAATTCGCCTACAACAACAGCTACCATTCGAGTATAGGTATGGCGCCTTTCGAGGCATTGTATGGCAGGAAATGTAGGTCTCCAATTTGCTGGGCAGAAGTTGGAGATGGGCCTTTGCTTGGGCCCGAGATTGTGTATGAAACAACTGAGAAAGTGAAACTGATACAGCAAAGACTGAAAACTGCACAGAGTAGACAGAAAAGTTATGCAGATGTCAGAAGACGGGACAGAGAGTATGAAGTGGGTGATCATGTTTTTGTGAAAGTGACACCAATGAAAGGCCAGACTCGTTTCGGAGTCAAAGGCAAGCTAGCACCGAGATACGTCGGACCATACGAGATTATTGAGAAAATCAATCCGGTGGCGTATCAAGTTGCGCTTCCTCCTGAAATGGAGCATATGCATAACGTCTTCCACATTTCTATGTTGAGAGACTATCTCCGGGATCCCTTCCATGTAATAGAGCCTACCCACGTAGTATTGAGTGATGACTACACTTACGAGGAACGGCCTATACAGATTGTAAACCGACGGATCAAGAAACTGAGGAACAAAGAGATCCCGTTAGTGAAAGTTGACTGGCAGAACCATGGTGGCGTGTATGCCACTTGGGAAAGGGAAGATAACATGGCTAAACGATATCCTGAACTGTTTCCACTGAATCCTGTTTTCTTCCAGAATGAAGGTAACTCGAGTTTAGAGGACTAAACTCTTTATAAGGAGGGGAGACTGTAACAACCCTCATACTGTTTACTGATTAGGGACTGATTGATTACCGATAATCACCGATTACTGTTAAACGAAACGGATAATGACTGATAACTGACTGATAATTGAACTGAGTAAAGTACTGAACTGACTGATTGAAATTGGAATCTGAATTAACTGAGTATATGTTAGTTAATTGCATTCTATCTGTTTGATTGTCTGATTATCTGTTCATGTTTATATGTTTAAACTGCTAATTGAAGGCCTTATCGGCGGCCGAATTAGAAACCGATTGATGTTCCGTGACCCTCATAATTAATGTGATTTTATGGTATATTTATCTGAAAACTGATTAGGTATGATTAAATTAGATTAAAATAAGCCAATTAAAGAGTTTGCCATATTTATCATTTTGCCACTATCTCATATACACACACTTGAGCCTTATGTACACACTTGAAGAACATTTTGCTCAGCCATTTTGAGCACATCACCGACCTTGAGGGAGAAAGGGAGAGAATAGAATTGTTCTTGGGGGTTTGGCTTAGTCAACTTGAAGAATTGAAGGGTAATTACTAATTTGAGCTCCCTCACTCCTAATTCTACACCCAAGGTAGGACATCCATCTTCTTGTTGCTGTTCTTGAGTTCATTCTTGCATGATTCATGTTAATTTGTAGAGCTAAGTCATGATTTGGTCCATAAATGAGGGATTGAAGATCATTTCTTGCATGCATGTTGGTATTGTTGCATTTTGAGGTTGATTACATGGACATTGGTACATGCATGCTCATATTGTTGTTATAGACCATGTTTCCATCTGATTTGAAAAGAAATGAGCTCTTTTGAAACAGCTTTGAAGCTTTAATTTGGTTTAAAACTCATGCATGACATGTTTGAATGTTGTTCTTGAAAATGGGTTTGAATATGGTTTTATTTGACTCACCTTTGGGGCTTGAATTCATGAATTGAGCTTTGAAACTTGTTATACATTGAATTTAATGATGTTTTCCAGAATTTGGGCCCAAGAGGTCGAGTTTGGAGTGGTTGAATGCTTGGTTTGAGCTTGGGAGGCAAATCTGGAAATTCCAGATTTGGCTTCCTCGCTCGAGCGAAGGATTCCCCGCTCGAGCGAGCACCTTTGTCCAGGGCTCCGCTCGAGCGACCATCGAGCGACCATCGCGCGTAAAATTTCAGCATCCAGTACTTTTACTGTTTTGCAGACCGCTCGAGCGAAGGATTACTCGCTCGAGCGAAGCCTTTGATTTTGGACTTACGCTCGAGCGTAGAAAGTCTCGCTCGAGCGAGGCTCCTATTTTCAGCAAACTTTACGAAATGTTTTCTAAGTGTATTTTTGCATCCTCATCCCATCCTAGGCATTCTTAGGCCTAGTTTAAGGCATCTTGACGAGGATATCATTGTAGAACACACCAAGGCAAATTAGGGATTAAGTTATGAGATTTCCCAACTGTGTAGCTTAGTGTGTTCAACCTGTGAACTGTGTAGGGTTGGCAACTGGGGAGACACGCTCTAGCATACTGTAGCCCAGAACTCTGTGAGTAACAATTGTGTAAAGATATGTTCAACTGATTATCTTCTGAATACTGAACTGAACTGTTTACTGAACTGGTATTATTTACTGAATGAATGTATGTCCTTTATTTCTGAACTGTACTGTGGCATCCTTAGTATCTACGGTTTACTGTTACTGTTACTGTCACAGAGATCTCTGTCGGTTTCCTTGTGAAACCACTACTGTTTACTGACTGATGGCCATCATTACTGTTCGGTCTTTTAAGACCTACTGTTACTGTTATGCTAATGGATGTACCACATATGACTGTTTACTGTACTGAGCAACTGAATTACTGATTGAAATGAACTGTTTTCATTACTGTAAGGACATTCATTCTAAACCCCTTTACGCTTTATGTTATTCACTGGGCTTTAGCTCACTGCTCATATATATATGTAGGTGTACAGGCACCAGAACGGAGCTAGGAGCGTCAGGGTAACTCCAGTTTTGTCAAGCCAGCCTTTGTGCCTCACTGCGAGGTTCCGAGTTGCCATGCTATGGCTTGGGGGTGTTTTGTTTGTTTTCCCCCGTCTGTCTCCATACTGTTTGGATTACTGTACTGTATAGACTGACTGTTTTCTGTACCGCTATCTAGGGTTGAGTCCCTAGATTGAATGAATGTCAATATTGTACGTACTGTTTATGTATAAATGTGTGAAAACCCTTTTTGCATACAGACTGTCACAGCTCAATGGACACTATTTATTTACTGTATTGGCTTCCGCCAGGCCCTGTACTCTGTTTTACTGTATCACTGTTCTGCAGGCCTTCGGTAATCTCGGATTACTGGCCGGTTACGGTACTAAACCCATAGGGCCGGGTTTGGGTCGTGACAATTAGATTCAGAACCGTGACATGAGTCCGAACTGTAGTAGCTAAGAACTGCAATTTGCGCCTTTGCGCGCAGAGCGGAGTTCCGGGCGGTCTACACCTCTGGGTACGAATTCGAACAAAGGATTAGTGAACCCCTTTGTGCCAGGTATGGCTTCGAACATGGGATTTGGAAACATTCTCATGCCATTTTCTTGTGTTGGCCCAGATCCACCAATTTGCATGACTTCACTGTTAAGTAATGAGGCATTTTGATTTACCATAGGCCTCGAAAGAGGCTCATACCAAGACTGAGGTGATAGTCTTTCATAATTTTGATTACTAGTTAGGCTGTTTATCTCTAGCCAATCTTTGCTGAGGGACATTTGAAATTTTCTCCATATGCCTTGTGTTAGTTGGATGGTGGGTATTTATCCGATCCATAAAGGATATTGTCCATCTTTCCATTGTGTTCATTAACTGCTATCCCATGGCATTTACTAGGCCTTCCCACAGATTCATTAGCTGAATAGATGGAATAGTGGATGGTCCAATTCCATGGTCTCGTGCACTATTCTGGACACGTGATGCATGTTCTGCATTATTGGTCTGTTCGACCATAGGTTTTGATAAGATAGGTGCTTCCATAGGATGTGTTATCACATTATCCTCTGGATTAAGTACATCTACCTCTCATTCCACACATTCTTTTAGGCGTTCATTTTCTCCTTGTCTTCTATGTCTAGCCATTTCAATTAGTCTCATCGGGCGTGCCAAAAATATATGTTGGCTTTTTGGTTTTCGAAGGTTAGTATTGTAATTTTAACCGTGCTAAAAAGGATCAATCAGTCCTTACAGAAGATTAGTTGCCAACCAATTATCAGACAATTGTGTTTTAGTTCTTTCAGCCTCAATGAAGATGACTTTTACTGGTGGCTTGTTTAGGAGAATTTAGTAAACAACAATTAAGTGAATAATAATTGCAGCATTTCATTAAGTAAAAATGAAAAACTTACAATGATCTGACCCAGCCTTGTAGAGATTTACAGCAACAAACTATCTGAAACTACTCCTATGAATGAAGTGCAATACAGGAATTTGAAGTACATAAATGTAAAGAACTATAAAAACTGGAAGGAAAATAAAGTAGATAAAACTAGTTTTTGGATCTGAGCCTAGGTCTCTACTCTGGAGCCTTCTCTGCTATTTATATTGTCCCATTATAACCATCGAAGTGGGCTTCCAACCGTCGAACAGTTCTCCCATGATTGCCGAACATGCCACCTCATAGTCAATGCCACTACGACACCTTTTACAGTTAGTCTTTCTTCCTGATTTTGAATTTAAATGTATGAGTAATCATTAAGTCACGTCATCTTGTATCTCTTCGCTAATCCAGTACTATGCAGATCCACAATAACCAATGCTAACTGCCACGTGTATGATTGCGATTGGAGATTTGAATTAACTTCCCGTATTGCCCTCATCTTGCCACGTGTTAAATTACAATTGGCCTGTACAAAATATGTAGCCAACAATAAGGCATTAGGTCCAAGGGATATTTTCTATTGATTAAAGGTTCATGTTTTGTAAAATAATTTGGTGAAAAGTCTTGGAGAACATTTTGTTTTCAATTTTACTTTTTTTTTATCTGTTTTACTTTTTGTTGACTATCTGTTGAAATTATTTTTATTTGTTGAAATTTTTTTATCTGTTAGATTTTTTTATCTATTTAAATTTTTTATTTGTTCAAAATTTTTTATCTGTTCAAATTTTCTTTTATCAATTGTTCAAATTTTTTATCTGTTTAGTTTTTATCTGTTCAAACAGATCTTATGAGCCTCCATTGAACCACCCTGCTTGAGTGGTGAAGAGTAAATCCTTTGAGCGAAGATCAACAAATCTATACATTGGTTAGATCTTCATTTGCTGCATGAAATCAAATTGCAGAATCAAGATAAACAAAATTGAACAAAACTCTACGTATGCCAAACAAGTGTTTTGAAGTAAATATGAACCAAGGAAATTTTCGAGACAGATCCAGCCAATCCAACTGAACATAGATTTATACATATATATATATATATATATATATATATTATATAAATAATCCAAAGGCAATACATATATACATATATATAAATATCAAATCAAGACTTCATTGCAAATATAGAGGCAACCATAGAACATAGATTTATACATATATATATATACAAACATGTACGAGGTAGATCTAAGATCTTGGATACACAACCACGGATCTAGATCGGGTTTCGTTGGAGTAGCGACGTCGACATGGTGTTGAACTCTTTTTGCCGCCAGACCATGACAGTGGCCTCAGATCTATGACCGGAGGAAAGATTGGTGAAGATCGGCAGTGATAGAGGGTGAAGAGAAGAGGAGAAAAGAGTGAGAGAGAAGGCGGCGACGGAGGTGGTTGCAGAAGTCAAGGTAGCGGTGGTAGAGGAAGAGGCATCAGCGTGGAAAGGGGGGGAGAGAGGCGTGACAAGCGACAAATTCAACAGCGGTGCTCCAACAGTGAGGTGGAGAGAGAGAAAAAGTAGAGGAAAGACAGAGAGTAGAGAGAGAAAGGAGGCTGAAAAATGAGGTTTGGTAATGACCGTATAACCTATATATATACATGGTAGTTTGGTTTTTTTACACTAATTTGTCCTTATGAACAAAATGTTTTAGCGCCTAAACCTACTGACAAAGAAGATTCAAATTTTAATTTTTGGCTTGAGCGCCCTATAATTTACTTGATTGATTTGAACTCATATTAAACAAAACAAAATAAAACAAAATAAAAAATTATTATTACAAACAATTAAATTTTGTGGTTGTTTGGGATGACCTAAATAAGTGTACTTTTTGTCTTTTTATGAAAAGATGTACAGAAAAGCAGAGAGATGATGTGATGGAAAAAAGATAAAAAGATAAAAAGTGTGTACTTATTTAGGATAGCCAAACTTGGCCATAATGTCCTATAAGTTATTTAATTGCATCAATTGTGAACATTATGGACTTAAGATATTGTGTAATATTTAAATTAAAGTTATTAAAATTAGTTTAAAAAGTAGATTAATTATATTAAGATCTTTTTAATTATTAGCAAATACCACTTTACTTCTATCTATAAATTCATACATTTTGATTCATTCAACAATAAAAATTGTACAAATAATATTTAAATTGATTTTAATCACTTACAATTTTTTATTTTTATTACATAATCTTTAATGTGATTTAATCAAATAAAACTCAACTTGATGTATTAACGACTTGGTGGGATCTGCCTTATGCCTTTTTTCCTAGGGAGCACTGCTGGAAAATAGACTTTTAGTGGCGTTTAAAAAACGCCGCTATAAGTGTCAAAAACGCCGCCAAATCCTTTTGCGACGCTTAACACCAAACGCCGAGGACGCGGCCGTCGCTATAACTTTGTGACGTTTTAAAAACGTCGTGAGATTAGTATAGGCGGCGTTTTTAAAAACGCCGCCAAATGTCCTACTAAACACACACTGACGTCACTGACAATATTTCGCGACGTTTTGGAAAAACGCCGTCATTTCTTTTTTTGAAATAATGACCGTTAATAAGTAAGGTTTAAGAGGCGTTTGTAGAAACGCCGTCATATACCGTTTTTTTTTTTTTGAAATTGTGTTAATTTTATTTGATTGAACTAAAAAAATACCTGTAATGAAACATTTTATTTGATTGAACTAAAAAAATACCTGTAATGAAACATTAATTCACTTTCTCATTCAATTAATATCCAATCACCATTACCCACAAAATTAACATATCCAAAATCCAAAAATCATGTTTTAACATTAACCACAAACTAACATATATCAAAAAAATCATGTCTTAACATTAGCCACAAACTAACATATATCTAAAAATCATGTCTTAGCATTAAATTTGTAGTCTTCACTGGTCTACATGCCTGCATCAAAACATAAACTGCAATCAGATTCACCAAAATAAACACAAATTAAAGAATTTGTACCCAATACTTATAAACAGTACTTGAAGAAGCACTAACAAGAAGATTTTATCACATACCAAGAAGCACTAACAAGAAGATTTTATTCATAAGTGATCACATAAACAGGGGAGAAATTTAACGGATGGAATTTAGCTTGAATTATAATTACTTTTGAGAGAAATCAGAAGAATGAAGACCAAGAGTTACCTAAGATGGCAAAGAAATTAGATGTGAAAACTACGGAAGGGTCTCGAGTAACACCAAAAACTGCTGGTATAGAGTCAACCTGAAAATGGGCATCAAATTATCACTAAAATACTAACTACAAAATCCTCAAGCTCTTTGAATGTATACACCTAACATGGACAGGGACAAAGGGAACCCACTGCAAATGCAATATCACTGAGCTCAACAACTGCCACTGTCAGAAGTAAAAGTGTGGCCTGCCAAAAATGTTTGATGCCCACTAAAAGTCAATTTAAACTATAATTTAACACAATCAATGGCCTTTAAATTTCTGTGCAATAAAAGAAGTCATCTGCTGATCCAGAGAGAATTTTGAAGTCCTTCCATGCAATTAAAAATTATCTCTTATTAAGTATGCTGAATAGATGATGCAGCAAAGTTGCAAAAATATTGCGCTAAGAAAACCCATCAAGGACTTACTTTCCACACACCATCCTGAATGGTTATGAATCGATTTCCGTCATAGTTAGCTGCAATATCAAGAAAGAATGATAGCAGATGAGGATCTTGAGCTACAAAATAGACAATGCGTACTAAAAAAATGAATAGGCAAATTAAACCATTAACCACCAGTCGAATGATATTTGGAGTGAAAAGACCCTAAAGATGGCTTAGAGACACAAACATAGGATTAACACAATAATAACTAACTTTTCTCAACTGGTTTGAAATCTAATCACAGGCCTTGTAGCCAAGTGGTAGCAGAGGCACTATGAAAGCAAGGCTCCTCGTTCGTGACCCAGCACAGTGTTTTCTTAAAAAATAAAATAAAATCATGAAAGAATGATCAATTTAAGCAAGTAATTGTGCATGATTCATTAAGTTTTAAAAGCAGCAGCCAAACGGGGAAAAACAGGGTTTACCGATCCATATCTCATGGCATGCAACTGAATGAGACCACAAGGTTCGAATCTACTAGGGAGCAACATAAAATCAGACCCAGCAATAATCATGTGGGCCAAGGGTACGTTGAATTTTGCCACTCCTCTGGCCTTGTCGGGATATATTATCTCGAGCTGTTCTAGCTGCTTCTCCATGTATTTCTTGCCAGTGCCCTAATAGAAAGAGCAAACCCATTTCACAATTCATACTAGAAAAAAGCGACAAATAAAAGTTCTCTTTAAAAAAAAAAAAAAGTTACCTAAGAAAAAAAAAAACACTAAACTTACAAGAACTACAATCTGAACATTCTCTCTAATGAATTTAGGAATGGCAGCCGCTAGGATATCCGAGCCTTTCTGCTCTTCTAGTCTACCAATGAATCCGATCAAGGGGATGTTTGCATCCACAGGCAACCCAACTTCTGCTTGAAGTGCTTCCTTCAAAAGAGGCATTGCAGCCATGACCTAAAAAAATCACAATTGTAATATGCTAAGGCTTTTTAAAGCCACAAAAATATTGAGAGATTAATGGAAAATTAAGACAGTAGAAAAAGAATTAGAAGAATCTTACAGTTGTGGCATTATATTTGACATCAATGTATTTATCTATAGATGGATTCCACTCCTGGACATCCATGCCATTGACAATACCAGTTATACCGGTCTTACGAATGATGTTATCCAATTCCACACCCTTATCTATACTAGAAACAAGTTCCTGGGCATAGTATGGGCTCACTGTTACGACCCTGTCTGATTCTAATATTCCACCCTTCATCCAGTTAATTTTCCTTCCCTTGGCAGGCTTGTCATACCTGCAACATGCAAAAACTTGTCATAACTTGACAAGAGAAAAAAATTTCTCAAACCATAGCAGTTGGAAAATTCCATCCGATGTTAAGACATCTCCGGTAATATCAAATTTCAAATACTCAAATCTGCATACATACCCATCAATAAAATCAAAAGAGCCCTTATATTGTTCCGGAAGATTGAGAAGAGAGAAGTCTGCAAAAGGAAATCTCCCTTGGTAGGCAATGTTATGGATGCAGAAAACAACCTGCCATCATTTGTCAGTACTAGTGTTAAATCCCAACAAATAGTCCTTGTCATTTGGCTAAAATTCTTCTGTTTTAATTTTATTCTTTGCCTGAAATTCTTAACGACGTAATTGAGCAATCTTACTCTGGCATTCTTGTAGATCCCCATAGGTTTGTACTTGGTCTTCAGATAACATGGAAGAAGAGCAGTGTGCCAATCATTGGCAATGAAGACAACATCCTCCCCTGCATTTGTACGAGACAAATATGTTACACCATTTATAATAGAATGAAAAATAAATAGATAGATAAAGGTACAAACTTTGAGAATGGAACATACCATAAGGTCCAGAGAAATATTTATTGTTGTTTAGATTCAAAATCCTTGGTGCCTCCAAAGCAGCCTGAGTTCAAACTATGGATTCCAGTTTCCATTCAGGAATAAAATGAAGAATCTTGCAACTTTCTATTACAATGCCAAGGTATAAACACGGAGGGCAATAGAGGATTTCATATTTCTTATTTTTTATAAATACTGAATGCAATGGGGGATAAAGACTCTGGTAATATTGACTGCAGCAAGGATAGCCTGGAAGCCAACTTCAGAGTTAGGGTAAACAAGCACATGCTACAAATTTCCTTCATGTTTTCTATTTGCCAATGACATCTGCTTATACTTCAACTTACCTTATAAGAGATGCTCAATCACCTCTCTAATAATCAATTAGGCATAAAACAAAAATTATAATGGCTTACTTATTAAATTTTAACCTTCAATTATCTTTTTAGGATTTGGATGCATTTGGATTTCTCGAGGTTGGAGCTTTAGCATTGAATGAAGAAATTTCAAACAAAAGGATTGGAACTTGCTGATAGGATCTATCAGAGTAGCTGCCAAATGACGAGTATGAACCTTCTAGAAAAGAAAAATTAGCATATTTAAAATTGGTCAATTATTGTCCTGAACAAACTAGGAAGTTTATTTGAGTTGGAGTTAGGACACAAACTGAAAAAGTTTGTTTTAGTTACAAGGAGACATTAACTTTGCAACATCATTAATCCCATAGCTCTTTCCATTCTTTGGAGCTCCAAAGAGCTAGCTGGTTGGGCTTTTTAACAATCTTCCAATGTTATTCTTGTTTCTTTCATCTTTTCTTTTCTTTGAAACATGACAATGACCAAACAAACATAATAAGAAGTTTAGTGTGTAAAGGAGTCAATC
The DNA here is from genome assembly GCF_055761805.1 of Camellia sinensis. Lineage (NCBI taxonomy): Eukaryota > Viridiplantae > Streptophyta > Magnoliopsida > Ericales > Theaceae > Camellia > Camellia sinensis. The sequence continues at coordinate 118,571,737 of NC_138971.1, read as the reverse complement.
CTATCTCTCAATGCAAATGTTTCTAGCTTCTAACTATAGAGTTCCCACAAAGAAATCCCAATATAGTAGCAAAGAAAAACAAATTATTAGGTACTGTACCTTTGGTTTTTGAGTACTGCTCAATGACATCATCAACCAGGATATCAAAGCTTGGAATATATCCATGAAGACCTTCTGAAAGACCAAATCCTGGATAATCCATCGCAAAAACTCCATATCCAGAAAATACTAACTTCCTAGCAATTCCTGTAAACAATTCCATAAAACAGTTACATTCCATTTGTCTCACAATATGAATCTACTTTCTAATATATGTTACGAAGTACATGCCTTCAGCCAAGAATGTGCAAGTATCTCCGTAACCATGACAGTAATAAATAATTGCTTTGGGGGAGCAGGTTTTTGGAAGCCAACTTTTTGTGAAAATTTCCACGCCTCTAGAGTTCACTTCATATGACTGCACCATAGAATCTCAAATGATCATCACTGCATAAATATTCATGTATATAAACTCAAAAAGGACTCAGTTTCAGTTGCCCTTTTGTATAGATTTATGATTAACCAAGAAAGCTCTATGGGTTACTATAGAAGCAAGACAAGTCAAAGTTAAAAGTCATCCAAACATAATTCCAGAAATAATATAACTAAAACTCATCGATGTTTTTAAATATCTAATACTGTGAATGAAGAATTAAAAACTTGGTTAGAAGGAAAGTCTATTGACCATGTATACAAGCTGTCGTGCCGAAATTTCTTTCTTATTTAATTTTATTTATTTATTTTTTTGGCTCCAAGGAGTTAAGCTATGAAGCACAGACACGGATATGAACATGGGACACGGTGATTTCAAAAAAAAGGGAATACGGATACAGCGGGAGACACTGCAATTTTTTTTAAAAATTTATTTTTTACATATATTTGCTATGTAGATCAATATTATGTTACCAAACAATCAAAATTAATAGAAACTAACATTAATTCACTATATAAATATATATATATATATATATATAAACCATTATATTTAAATAAATTAATAGATTATCCATATTTGGACACGCGTGTCCCTGAAGTGTCCCAGTAAAAAAAGAAAGTAAAATTGAAGTGACATGCCATTTGGCGTATCCAACACCACTACAACGCCTCTTTTGAAGTGTCCGCGCTTCATAGCCATTAAGCAATATGAATGGGGTTAATAATAGAGATATAAGTATTTTTAGTAAGCAGGCATGGCTTGTCCTTCGTCACATAGTCAGTTGTAAATTGCAGCAATTTGGATAATCATTTTAGGCCCACCACTAGGTAGCTCCATTCTGTGTTAAAAAGAAAAAAAATAACATTTTAAAATCAAAAGTGTTTACCTCGTTCATCTTCACCCCATCACATGGCAACTGTAATAGAATTAAAACAAAGAATCATTATCACAACTAATTATTAATAGCCTGCAAAAGTAACCACATAAAGAAAGTAGCTCAGAACTGTGAGATTTAAAATTTCATCATAATTTACATCAACCAGGGTAACAAGAGGGTAAAAATAAAGAAACAAATAAAATAAAAGGACCAATGAAATGAATAACACTACGATGAAAAATCCCATAAGGGAAAATAAAGAGAACATGCATAGCCCAAAAAATTAACCAATTCATAGAGTAGGAAATATATGCTTAAAACAGAAAGAACAGAAGAAAGAAAAACAATTAAGGCTCTGTTTGCTTCTTCAAAAGATTGAGGAAAAATAATGGAAAACGCCAGTCTTTCTGTACTAACCACTATCAATTAATTCCAGTTATTTTCGTTGTTGTTTCCAAGAGCCAATGCAGGGTATTTGCACAAACTAATAAACTTTCATGACACATTATTTAAGACGAACACAATTTGGGTGACGGGTATGAAGTTTTTGAAGTGCAAGTGTTATGTGCAATCTGTGAACTACACATCGAAGTAGCTTGATCATTACTGAAGAAAGATATCATTAGCTTAAAATTCTCCAGTCCTTTCATAACCCTTCTTCTTAACTACGATACAAGGGCACATGGAGAATAAGCTATCTACCGACTACAACTTAAAACAATCATTATGAACCTCTCTGAGTTCGATGAGGCCAATCTAATCCTTTCTTCTTTATTTTTTTTTTGTAATTCAATAATCATGATTCGAGACAATAAAATGTCATCTATCAAAAGTGACGAGCGAAGAGAGCTGTACCGAATGGGTGTTCTGATTCTCTCCCTTCTCCAAAGATATCTGCATGGACAATCCAAAATGGGAAATGCAATTATTTGTACAGCTATTGCTGCCAATTTTCATTTTCACTAAAACAACCTTCTCTTGTTGGTGCTTTTTTTAGTTTTTTAAGACACTCCTCCTTCCGGTACTTTCAAAGAAAACAAATACATATAAAAAGACGGGGAAGAAAAAAGAAAAATAGAAACAAAGACCTAATAGCCGTGGACGTGGCCCTAGTTTGGAGTCCACGTAAATTTGTGTTCTTGTGTGCTTGATTAGATTCTTGTTTTTATTCTTATTTGTGTTTCATCTTTCACCGATCTTGGTTAGGTGTAACAATTCCTCACAACGACCTCCTAACATAGGTTATTAAAACAGGGCAACAAGTCACAAGTGCGGAAATACCAAAATACCTTTACTCCAAATTCGGAGTCAAGTAGTTAGTGTCTAGTACTTATCAGGATCCACACTACCCAACTATCATTTTTCATCAAAGAACATGGCCCGTAGCGCTTAACAAGATGGCACGACAAATGTCAAAGTATTTAACATGAGAATAGCTACTTCATTTTTCATGCCTTTTATCCTTTTCCAGGCAGCCACACTGAATTCTGGAAAGTGAAAATCTGCAGTATCATCCTTTATAACTTTTCAAATGAATATAGCTCCCATTCCTTCAATGCACGATAACAAAAATATAGCCAGCAAGACATTTCAAACAATATGAGATCATAAAAGGAAGATCCCATCCTTTAAGATATACCCTCTAGAGTGAATTATTTATGAAGATGTATTAAATTTACCAAGAGAAGATCTTCATCAGTTCCAAAGGATTTGCGAGCTTCTTCTGGGCGCTTTGATGTGACCTTCTCATGTTTCCTGCACAATCATCCAAAGTGGAAACTACAATAAACAAAACTAATTGCTCAAGCAAAGATTTGCACAAATTGTAAAACTCAGTGCATTATGGCATGGTAAAGTTTCACAACATAGTGAACTTCTGGTTAAGATGCCTCTTTTACTGAGAATTCGCACAAAGCTTCACACTTACTAGATTTCTTCAAATGGACCCATAACATTTCAAATTTAAATGTGCATGCACGTGTAGACACACATCCTGGGAAAGAAAAAGACTAGTTTCCAACCTTTTCACTGTATTTTCTCAAATTAACTAACACACATCGAGAAGCATTCACTAAAGGATTCCACAACTCTTTTACTTAATCAACATGCTTAGGTGTTAATTATCTTCTTATGACCAAAAAAAAAAAAAAGAACTAAAAAAAAGAGGCAGCTCTGTTTTTTGTTTTTTCCAATGTTTGTGGATAGTGATGTTTAAAGGAGAGGGAAAACAAGTAATGTACCCAGAGCTCGCTGGATCTCTAATCTCAAACTCATCTGTCATAGCATCATAGCCACATATTTCAACATAGTGACCGACAAAAGATTATAGTCCAGTTAGTAATAGATACAGATGTGGCATGCACAATGAATAAATGGGGTTACTGGCCATGAACTCAAATATGAGATAGTATTAGTGGCAGTGAGAGGACTAGAAATAAATAATTTGGAGGAGAAAAAAGAGACAAACGCAAGATCATGTTCAACAGTTACTTCATTAAATCAGAAACAGTTAAACCCACACATTCATCTGCCCCTTTTTCTCCTCCAACTCCAACTGCTCCAAAATGAGTTATTTGTAGTTCATAAACAATAACGAAGTTCTCGAATTTCAACATTCCACCAACTATATATATACAAGTCACAATAACAATCTACATCAACTTGGAAATCCAATCAATATGTTGTTCAAAGTGAGCAATTTATTTTGTCAGATTTTTCATCTTGTGTTTGATTAAAAGGAGATGACCCTTCGTCTGATCCAGGGCAAATGGTACAGCAATAAGCGAGAGAATGATACACAGTTCTTTTTGACATACAAAGGTATAATGCCAATTTTCAAGTGCATAAACATGAGAGGTAAAAGCATCAGTACCCACCAGTAAAGAAAAAGAAAAAGATACGATTATTGATATCTGACTCAAACTTTAATCTAAGTAAATCAATCTGATTGATATCTGATATTGTAATAATATATTATATGAAAAGGATAAATAGAAAATTTCTTAAGGTAGTACATGGTATAATATTAATATAGATCTTAAAAACCCTTATTTTCATATTACTCTCTGATTAGATAGAACTCAGATATCTGAGATGCCAAGCCCTTTCCACCCAGGACAGCAGCAGTAGTGCAGAATGCTTGTCCTCTGTTAATGGCAAAACAAAATCAGCCCAACATAATAAAAATTAAATGTCGTTTTATTACCTTAACAGTATTTTCAATGAACAAAACATGGCATTCAAACTACAAATGCTAATAAATTGATATCAATTCCCAAACAATGAACAAAAAGCTAACACAGAGTTGTCCAATTCAAATCTAAACAAGATCAAAACCAAAACAAACATGTAAACAAATATATTAGAACTTACCTCCAATGAGAAAGGGTTTCTTTTCTCACAGGAGTTGATTTTTTCCATCACTATCGATCAACGATTGGATCATTTGAGAGCTTTTGTATAGAGAGATTTTTAGGAGAAAAAAAAATTATCCAAAAAAAAGTACAGATAATGTGTACGCATATAACGAGATTGTGCAAGAGAGACAGAGATCGAGAGAGATTGAGAGATCGAGAGAGAGGGAGACAGAAAGAGAGAGAGAGAGAAGAATCGATAAAACTGAGATTGGAAGACCAACCTTCAGACGGCGCTGATCTTGCACAACCTGTTTAGCACGGGCCCTAACCTCATATGGATCAATCTTGGATTGGGGGCGAACTAGAGCATATACAACTCATCAATCACTGAAACAGAGAGAGAGACGGGAAGGAAGAGCTTCAGAGAGAGAGAGACGGTGGAGCTCACCTTAGGAGACGATGGTGTAGATGATGATGGAGACGATGGTGCAGATGGTGGAGACCGATCTGAATCTCTGAATCTCTGCGATGAAATCACTCTGAATCTTTGTGATGAAATCACTGCGATGAATCTCTGAATGGCTCTGATAAGGGTTTAGAGAGGGTTGAGAGAGAGATTTAGAGAGAGAAAGAGAAACAGTGGTGGAGCTTCGAAATCGCTCTGAGATTTAGAGAGAGAGAGAGAGCTCGAAAATTTGGGTCTTAGGTGAGTCTGAGATTCAAAATTAGGCTTTGAAAAGAGGAGACCAAACGCGTGAGGCACAACACATTCGGAGGCGTTTTAAACGCCTCCTATTATTAGACGGTGTCGTTTTGTTGAACAAATACGCGACGTTTTATAAAACGTCGTTAAATGTTAAAAAAAGTGACGTTTAAAAATGCGTCGTTAAAAAAACGCCGCCTAAACCTCTTTTTCCTGTAGTGGAGACTTACATATAAGTCTTAATAGGTGGACTTATTATCCAATAGATCTTATAATAATTAATAACATTTTTCATCAAATACTATTAAAAAAAAATATCACTAACTGTTAATTTTTAGTGACAGTTTAAAAATTTTGTCATAAAAAAATGTTACTAATTATAAGTTTTTAGTGACAGTTTAAAAATCGTTACAAAAAAAGTCACAAAAAAAGAATTTGAAAAATGTCATTAATTGTAGTGATAGTTTAAAAATTATAAGTTTTAGTGACAGTTTAAAAAGTCACAAAAATATGTCACTAATTTTCAACTTTCAGCGATAATTTGAAAAATTTGTTACAAAAAAAGTCACTAATTGTAAGTTTGAACGACAATTTATAAAAATCGTGACTAAAAAAAGTCATTAATTGTCAATTTTTAGCAAAATATGTAAAAAATCGTTACAAAAAATTATTTTTAACAATAATTTTATTATGATTTATTTTAAAAAGACTTGATGAGAATTCAATTCAATTATTAAGACTTATTAATAGTTTATCATTTTTTCTGACAATTTGAACCCATGGGAGGAATTCTGGCTCCGTCGCTGCTGACTTACATAGTGCTTAAGCGACGTCTTCCTAATCCTAAGACACCTTCTAGATGGGAGAGCTATTCCCAATTTTTACTCTTAAAAATGACTACTTTAGGGATTTGTTTAAGATGTGAGTTGATTTTTTAATTTTTTTGATTGTTTGATTATTTTAATTTGGGGTAAAAAATCTCATTTAGAATAGATTTTTTGATTTTTTTTTTATTTTTATGAAAGAAAAAATGAAATGATTATAATTTAGATGTGATATTTTGTCTTATTAAACTAAAAAAATTTATTTTATCTTTTTTTAACTATTTTAATCCCAATCCACTCCAACCCATTATACCAAATGAGTGCTATATATATATATATTGCCTTTTTTTATTATTACTTTTCATAGACTTTTAGACTGAAAGGCCGCAAAAGGCCATTTAATTGGGAAAAGTGGCTTTTTCTTTTTTTTTTATAGGTAGAAAACCATTGAAAGTAACGTTAAGTTTGGCGACTCTTAAAAATTTTAAAAAGTTAAAAAGTCATTATCTTATTTAAATCACATTATTTTATTTAAGTCACATCACTTCTCTAACACATCATTTCAAACACAACCCAAATTCAACCCATATTTCGTAAAAAATTAAAAAGTACACTTATTTAGACTTCCTAAACTTAGCCTAAAAGTGAATGTTTGAATAAAAAAATTCCTCAAAAGAAAAAACAATTTAAAGAAAAATGCCAAAATACATTGTCAAATGAATTATGATGGTTTTTTTGGCCTTTTCTTGTCTTTTATTTATTTTTATTTTGCAACATTTTTTTTTAAAGTCTGTTTAGACTATGAATTTGAAAATTAAAATAATTTAATTTTTTTGACAAAAATCAAGATGAAAAAATGTCAATTTAGAAAAAAAAAATTAGAATTTTGTCCATTTTTTTTTAAATTTTAAATTTTAATTATTTGTTTCATCAATTATTTAATGTCACTATTATTATTATTATTATTATTATTATTATTATTATTATTATTATAGGGGCGTCTTACCTGATTTAAAGTAGAATAATAGATTAAATAAATTATAAAACAAAAATAATACAATAATAAAAGATTGACTGGTTGAATTCAACTTTAATTTCTTGTTATTAAACAGATCGGTTTCAAGTTGAGCAAATGAGTAGTGTATTGTCATCAAATTAATGAAAATTTTTATTATATTTTAACTAATTTTTCTATTTTGTTTTGTCATTTTTAAATGCACTCTCAAATAAGCTATTTATTCTTTCTCAATTCTTTTTAAAAATATTTTTTAATTAATTTTTTTTTAAACTCAACGCAACTGATATTTTTAAATGTTTGGCTACTCAAAATCACTAACTATAATTTTTTGAGCATAAATTATCAAAACTAAAATAGTTAACTTAATAGTTAATTTGATAGAGTTGAATATTTGATGATTTACTCTCTATTTTAACTATAAAAAAATGGAAATAACAAGTTTGACAGAGATCTATACTATATATATAAATAAATGTAGTGGAGTATGAGAATTCTCCAAACTCTTAATACTAAATTCTTATAGATTCTCTCTCCTACGTGTCATTTCTCAAGTCTCCCCTCCCACTTTTCCTAATTTTTAATCATTTGTCAATTATCTAAATCTCAAAAGCCAAAAGGATTATATATATTTAAATAAAATGATAAATATTTAAATATGAACAATAAAGAGGTAGAGATAAAAAATATAAAATAAATAAAATAAAAAGATAACTATTCAAATTTCAACTACAAAATAATATAAAGAGTCAAATAAGAGGCAAAAAAAAAACTAAATAAAAAATATTACGAGTCAATTAATTATAAAAATAAAAAGTTAACTATTTATATATGAACAATTAAAAAAAATTTAAATAAAAAAATATTACGAGTCAAATGATTTTTAAAATAAAAAGGTAATTATGTATATATGAATAACAAATAAATATAGATGAAAAAATATACAAAAATAAAAATATAACTATTTAATGAAAATTCAAAGAAAAGATAGCAAAATATTTATATAAAAAAAAGAATAAGATTGGGATATAAATATCCGAAAAAGATGATAATTTTTTTAACGATCCATATTTATCTTTTGTTAGTTTGTTATACAATTTCTATATATTTCAACTTAATCTTTTTAAAGTTTATCTTTAAGTGGAACTTAATATTTTATCATAAAAAATATTACGAGTCAATTAATTATAAAAATAAAAAGTTAACTATTTATATATGAACAATTAAAAAAAATTTAAATAAAAAAATATTACGAGTCAAATGATTTTTAGAATAAAAAAGTAATTATGTATATATGAATAACAAATAAATATAGATGAAAAAATATATAAAAATAAAAATGTAACTATTTAATGAAAATTCAAATAAAAGATAACAAAATATTTAAATAAAAAAAAGAATAAGATTAGGATACAAATATCCCAAAAAGATGATAATTTTTTTAACGATCTATATTTATCTTTTGTTAGTTTGTTATAGAATTTCTATATAATTCCACTTAATCTTTTTAAAGTTTATCTTTAAGTGAAATTTAATATTTTATCTTTTAAAATCATCAATTATTTATCCATAAAAATTTTAAACATGATAGAATTCCATATATATCTTTTGTTTAAGCATAATTTTTTTAATATAAAAACAAGCTCCTGCAAAAGAAACCATGAATAGAAAATTGAGGGGAAAACAACCAACATTGAGTCATTTCTGATCCATTTTCAGTGCCTAAAAATCTTAAATATTTGTTTTACATTTGAATTGTGTACTTGCATGAGTTTTTACATTTGTAAGAAAGTGAGTTAATATAAATGAATATTATTATTATTTTTAAATTTTTTTTGGTTACAATCTGTATTTTTCCTTATTTTTTTTCTTTTTGTTAATAATGTGTCATTTAATTGAGATTTTATTCTTTTTTTTATATTTATAAAAGCACTACAATTATCAATTTGTAACTCTCTCACTTATTGATTATTTGTGTTTAATTTTTTTTTTTTTTTTTTGTGTAGATGTTAGATTGAAAATGAAGAACACATCAAAATTTATTGAATATGGGTTATACTTTAAATGTATTCATCAGTTGATTTTTTATTGTTGATTATCCTATTGAAATAATTCATGATTAAACTTATTTTTAGTAACTCATTTCCTTTGAGAACTAAACCACAAATTTCTTCTCTGTTTAAATTATTTATTTATTTATTTATTTAGATTCAGAGTTTGAGCAAATGGAAGATATCTCATATTTAAAATGTTAATTTTTTTTTTGAATAATTTAAATATTTGTATTCTTTATGTTTGTCAATTCAAGAATAATGCATTTTCAAACATTTTTAAAATTTTTTTTTATAATCATTCCAAACCTATTTGTGTTTAATGAATCAATGTAACGAAAAAACAAATAGCATGTAAAAAATTTTAACTACTAACTAAATATAGTGGTGAAAAATCTAGAAATCCCCTAGATGTTGATTTGTGATTATGTATCAATTTTAAGCAGAATATAATAATCCCAATCAAATAATCAAACAATCAAGACAAAGAGACACAACGATTTAACGTGGAAAAAACCACAATTAGACACCTCCAACTGTGATCAAAAAACCACGGGCAACAGCCACAAAACAATCCACTAAGAAGATTTAAAGGAATTACACAGGTATACTCTCAATTACCTAGCGAATCCACAACGCCTAATTGAACCAACCTCTATATGCCTCTTCCAACCCGTCTTCACCTCGGAATTGTCTTTACGATGAGCCACCTCGGAATCCACCAAAGCTTCAGGCTCGAATTCTTCAGAATCCACCGAAGAACAACTCTCTCTTTTGTAGAACAAAACACAACCTTTGATGTACTCTCTTTAAACCATGAGTTGAATACTCAATAAAACATCAAAGAAAAACTCACAAAGTATCCCCAGAGATAAACCCTAGAAACCAAAAAGAAGATCTGGAGTAGCATCACAAAGTATTAGCAATAAAAAGTGCGAAAATAACCCTAGAAACTCACAAAGTATCCCCGTCATAATCAGCGAAGTGGCAATCTTGAAAGTATTAGCATCACAAACTTCTCTGAAAAACACAATTCGGGTTGGGTTCGCATCTAAATACTCATAGCCTCACTGAAATAAAAAGTGCGAAAATAAATACAACTGAAAGGAGTTTTGTCAAACGGGATTGCCAAGAATAAAACCTAACAAGTGGGAATTACAATTAATTTTATTTTAATTTATTATATTATATGAGATGATTAATGTAATATCTACTATTGATTAAGCAAAATTAGTGTTACTTAAATTTAATATATTAGTCATTTTGATTAATTATAATATGCCTTTATTACTCTATTTTTGGTTGTCTGAAGTAATTCTTAGATAAATTAGCTATTATATATGTGATGATTTACTAATGTATGATAGTTTTTTAAAATTTTCAATAATGTGAAATATTAAATATTTTTAATGATGTGAAGTAAGATTTATATACACAAACCAAATAAAAATGTTAAAAAATATAAAACAAATAGAAATTTTTTTTTTAGTAATTATTGACTTTCTAAAAACCTGTGCATCGCACGGGTGACCACTAGTATACATGCATACAATTGTGGGTGTCATAAGATATTGAAGTTGTTCAATTTTGAACCACAGTCACCTTATTATTTTTTTATTTTTTATTTATTTTTCATTAGGGGAAAATTCCCATGAATTTAAATTCTACTGAAAAACTAAAGAAAAAAAAAAGAAAAAAGAAAATTCTTTTAGAGAATTAAAGTTATTTTCAAACCATTTTCTATTATTTTCTTTCTTTTTCTCTATTTCTAATTGCCATTTGAATGGAGACATACAAAATTAATTAACTCCAAAGAATACCAATAAAAATTTTCAAGATTAATAGCATAATTATATTTTCAATTGGGTACCAAAAAAAAAAGATATTTTAATAGAGAAAAACCATATAAATGATAAATGAAAAAATAAATTACAAATAAATTGAGTGCAAATATGAACTATGTCCAGAAAAATTACTAGGAACTCATAAATTTTATTCTCAAATTCATTCATAATAATATAATAAGAAAATAAAATTTTATATGATTGAATTTGTGTCAAATTAAAAATAAATTAATAATAAAAATATGTCACGCATTCCCTTTCATATTTAAAAAGTCATATTGAACAGTCAAACAAGGGATAGCACCACTTTGAAGACTCCATCCCATCATTAATCTAGTATTGCAAGGGGTAACGATGCTTCTAAGATATTACTATTGTTTAATTATAACAATGTTGAATTGACATTGCCAACTACATAATATCTATTTTAATTCATATATACATATATATTGACGGTGTTTGGGAACCGCTGGGTGAGGCTATTTTAGCTTGTTGGAGGAAAAAAGCTAACAAGCATCACTGTTACTGTGGCTGTAGTTGTGGTTAGGGTGTAACTGGGGCGAACTCAGTTTGAATTTTTTTAGGGTTTGAATAAGATATTTTTAAATTCGGTACGAATTTAGGTAAAAATTTAGAAGATTAAATTAAATTTAGGCAGGCTTGGGCAAAGATATTAAACAACCTGAGCAATCCGAAACCTGAATTATGCATATATTGATATATAAAAATATTAAATATATATATAAATTATTAACCATTACATGATATTAAAGTAATTTAGATTATTAAATCACATTGAATATATATTATATATACAAATAACATAAAATCTTACTTTATTTTATTTTCACTCATAAGTTGTAACGACTATCTCTTTTATATTATATAAATTATTTATTTTGATGGTATTAATGATTTCTTATATATATATAAAAATGTAAATAGAGTTAAATTTTTATAATTTAATAATAAAAAAAATTACAATTCGGGTAATTCGGATAACTCGGGCAATTCAGATTTATCTCAGGTCAGACTTGGATAGGTAACCTCAGATTACAATTCAGACTTAGACGAGCCAAGACAGATCTCAGTATAACTTGGGTCGAACTTGGATAACTTACTAATCCACCCGAATTACACCCCAGTTGTGGTGGTGTACAGTTGGTAAGTAATAGAGGATAAAAAGACCATTTTACCTTTTTGACTAAACAACCAACCCATAACTCTCCAGTAGCAGGTTTGCATTATAACTCTCTCATCTCTCCAGCACCCACTAAAGAAAGTGGTTGAAGAAGTTCAACGGATCTTTCTCTAGCGGATCTTTCTCAGGCAGACCACACAGCAGACTATGTGGTGTTTTAGAGAGTTGATAGAAAGTGAGAGAGTAATTTATATGAAAATTGGGCCGAGCTGGATAATGGGCTGTTATGGGCCACAGTACAAAGGGCTGAGTAAAAAGGCCATAAAGTTACTCTGGCCCGAGAGATGTATAAAGTTACTCTGGCCCAAGAGAGATGTAAAGTTACTCCGGTCCCAAAGAGCTATGGTTAGCTCGGTCACCATACTAAAAATTATACCGGTCACGTCGCAGTGGTATTAGATCGGTCAGAACCATACTAATTGTTAGCTCAGTCCAATTATGCTATGGTTTGTACAGGAGGAATCGAGATAAGGAGTAGTGAAAAGAAGAACCGAACTAAAGATAGTTCGGCCTACTCTGCTGCTCAGCATAGCCATGATTACCTTGGTCCTGTTAGAACTCGACCATGGCAGAACCATCTCACTTGGTTTAAGCAGTGAGGGGGGTGTTGAAGGATAAGCATTATCTTTTAGGAGTATGAATCCTAGAAGGACTCTATATGGAGGAGTAAAAGTCCTACTAGGATTGTGCCGCGCAGAACCTATAAAAGCTCACTAACATCACCTATGGAGAGGTAACACAACCTTGATTCTCAAATACACAAAGCTTTTGTCTATTTGTTTGGCTGACTTAAGCATCGGAGGGGTATCCGGCACACACCCGCCGGCTAGCTCACGTTTGTGTTTTTAGGGAGTAAAGCGACGCCGTACGGAGGAGCACAAACTTGATTAACAGGATTATACGAGAAGGTTTATTTCTTTCCTGTACAATTGGCGCCGTCTGTGGGAAACTCAAACTAGAACAAAACCTCTTGATCAAGCTTTACCTCTTTAGGAGTAATGGCGCACAATGAAGACTTACCGCAGTTCGCCGTCGACGGACAAACACCAGAGGGGGGTGCAAGGCGCGAAGGCCTACATTCTGTCCCTCCTATGGCGGACTTGGAGCCACAGCGACAGAACCCCAGGAGGGATGCAAGGGGGAGGAGGCCGACTAACAGCCCCCGTCACTCTCGTTCACAAAGTCCTGACAGGCAAAGACAAAGGATTGATCCTCAAGTGCTGGAGGACTGCGTGAAGGAGCAAGACGAGTTGATACGACGGATGGCGGCGGACATGGAGATTATGAAGCGCCAGATGAAGGGAAAAGAAGTGGCGACAGGTGTAGACGTCCCCGAATGCCCCGGGAGTGTAAGTCCCGTTCTGTTCATTTTAGGGTCACTACAGCTCAGGACTCTCAAATTTGTCACGGTTCTAAGTCTGAACCAAAGAGTCCAAATCCGGCAAATCGTTTTGAGAAAAAACAGATTTTTGAAAGAAGTGCCAAACATGGACTGCTTTGCCAGATACAGAGTCGCCACCTAAATGTTTTTTAATGGGAAATTTAGGAAACCCTGACTCGTTTGCCTAAGGCCAAGTGTCCGTCATCGCCAAAGTTGCCTCGGCTCGGGAACTTGGGTACGATTGGGGAAGGTCACTTCGTGAGCACCCCCGCTCGCCCGATCGAAGATCGGCCTCTACTAACCATGATATCTATTTTTGAAAACTTTGTGTGTTCTTATTCCGATTATTAGCCTAGGTTACTGTAACAACCCTCATACTGTTTACTGATTAGGGACTGATTGATTACCGATAATCACCGATTACTGCTAAACGAAACTGATAATGACTGATAACTGACTGATAATCGAACTGAATGAAATACTGAACTGACTGACTGAAATTGAAACTGAATTGACTGAGTATATGTTAGTTAATTGCATTCTATCTGTTTGATTGCCTGATTATCTGTTCATGTTTATATGTTTAAACTGCTAATTGAAGGCCTTATCGGCGGCCGAAGTGGAAACCGATTGATGTTCCGTGACCCTCATATTTAATGTGATTTTATGGTATAATTATCTGAAAATTGATTAGGTATGATTAAATTAGATTAAATAAGCTAATTGAAGAGTTGGACTTAATTACCGTTCCGCCACTTAGTGGCCACCACATCACACCTCTTGAGCCTTTTACACTCCACGTATGTGATCAAACCAAACATTTCTTTTCCTCTTCTTGCCTCAACCGACCTTAGAGAGAGAGAGACTTGAGGAGTTGGTTTTCATCTTGAATTGCTTGGAATTGTTTGAGTATTGAAGTGTGATTGCTACTTTGAGCTCCTAGACCTTGAATACAAGACTAAGGTAGGACATTCATCTTCTTGTTGTTGTTCTTGAGTTCATTCTTGCACAATTCATGTTTTAATTGTAGAGTTAAGCCATGTTTTGGTGCATACATGTTGGATTGAAGCTCATCTCTTGCATGCATGTTAGTATTATTGCATTTTGAGGTTGATTACATGGACATTAGTACATGCATGCTCATATTGTTGTTATAGACCATGTTTTCATCTGGTTTTGGAAAGAAATGAGCTTTGGAGCTTCAATTTGGTTTAAAACTCATTCATGCATGTTTGAATGTTGTTCTTGAAAATGGGTTTGAATGTGGTTTTAATTGACTCACCTTTGGGGCTTGAATTCATAAATTGAGCTTTGAAACTTGTTATACATTGAATTTAGTTATGTTTTCCAGAATTTGGGCCCAAGAGGTCGAGTTTGGAGTGGTTGAATGCTTGGTTTGAGCTTGGGAGGCAGATCTGGAAATTCCAGATTTGGCTTCCTCGCTCGAGCGAAGGATTCCCCCCTCGAGCGAGCACCTTTGTCCAGGGCTCCGCTCGAGCGACCATTGAGCGACCATCGCGCGTAAAATCTCAGCATCCAGTACTTTTACTGTTTTGCAGACCGCTCGAGCGAAGGATTCCTCGCTCGAGCGAAGGATTCCTCGCTCGAGCGAAGCCTTTGATTTTGGACTTACGCTCGAGCGTAGAAAGTTTCACTCGAGCGAGGCTCCTATTTTCAGCAACTTTGCAAAATGTTTTCTAAGTGTATTTTTGCATCCTCATCCCATCCTAGGCATTCTTAGGCCTAGTTTAAGGCATCTTGATGAGGATATCATTGTAGAACACACCAAGGCAAATTAGGGATTAAGTTATGAGATTTCCCAACTGTGTAGCTTAGTGTGTTCAACCTGTGAACTGTGTAGGGTTGGCAACTGGGGAGACACGCTCTAGCATACTGTAGCCCAGAACTCTGTGAGTAACAATTGTGTAAAGATATGTTCAATTGATATCTTTTGAATACTGAACTGAACTGTTTACTGAACTGGTATTACTGAATGAATGTATGTCCTTTATTTCTGAACTGTACTGTGGCATCCTTAGTACCTACGGTTTACTGTTACTGTTACTGTTACAGAGATCTCTGTCGGTTCCCTCGTGGAGCCACTACTGTTTACTGACTGATGGCCATCATTACTGTTCGGTCTTTTAAGACCTACTGTTACTGTTATGCTAATGGATGTACCACATATGACTGTTTACTGTACTGAACAACTGAAATACTGATTGAATTGAACTGTTTTTATTACTGTAAGGACATTCATTCTAAACCCCTTTACGCTTTATGTTATTCACTGGGCTTTAGCTCACTGCTCATATATATATATGTAGGTGTACAGGCACCAGATCGGAGCTAGGAGCGTCAGGGTAACTCCAGTTTTGTCAAGCCAGCCTATGTGCCTCACTGCGAGGTTCCGAGTTGCCATGCTATGGCTTGGGGGTGTTTTGTTTGTTTTCCCCCGCCTGTCTTCTTACTGTCTAACTGTACTGTATAGACTGACTGTTTACCGTACTGTTATCAAGGGATTAGGTCCCTGTACTGTTTGACTGTAAATTTTGTATAGACCGTACTGCTTTGTACAGGCTGACTGCTCACTGTACCGCTATCTAGGGTTGAGTCCCTAGTTTGAATGAATGTCAGTATTGTACATACTGTTCTGTACTGTTTATGTATGAATGCATGGATAATCTTTGCATACAGACTGTCACAGCTCATTGGACATTGTTTAATTACTGTATTGGCTTCCGCCAGGCCCTGTACTCTGTTTTACTGTATTACTGTTAAGCAGGCCTTCGGTAATCTCGGATTACTGGCCGGTTACGGTGCTAAACCCATAGGGCCGGGTTTGGGTCGTGACAGTTACTATGTGATGCACACATCATATAAGTATAGACTGGGTCGCCCGAATTGGAACAAAACATTTCATGTTTGTTTATTTGAAAGATGGTTTGCTACTCGCAAGTAGGCTTAAAATGCAGATTTTGCCACCCTCAGGTGGGCTTAGAAAAGATGGTTTTGCCACTATCTAGTGGGCTTAAAACTCACAGTCAATGATTTGTTCCAATTTAAACAACCCAACCTTCACCCACAGGCACTCAGGCAGTTATATCACATAAGCAATTAGCCTCATGGTAAGCATGCTATTCATGGTAGTCACTCACACGCATGCAAGGATGCTAAAGCATAGAACTTACCGAGTACTCCTAGCCAAAATAGAAACTACATTAGAAATCATGCATGATCCTAAGTATACAAAAATGCCTAATGCAACACATGCAAAAATGCAACTATAGCAGGCTCGGCTATTCTAAACATGGCATATGAAATGCTACAACTATCATGTATTCAATTTTAGAATTGAAAAATACAATGCAGTTAGTATGATGCGCCGAGCCCAGTGCATGCAATACAGATGAATGATGCAAACATGCTGTCATACTGTATGCTAATTTAAACATGCCCTAATCTAACCATCAAAAGCGGATAAATAAAAGGGAGAAAGACGTGGGGTTGGAAGACATACAACACACACACGCACACTTATTACAGTTGTGCCCTCGCGCAGAGGGTCCGAATAAATATACAGTCCCGAATGAAAGAATATTACAGTCCGAATAATATACAAATTCCTAATTAATTAACGAATTAACTAAGAAAACTGTAAAAACTGGCGTGCAAGCCAGGGACTGCCTTGCTTCTGATGAATGATGTACATTTAGGCTGCCTTGCGCGGAAATCCACCGGGATGCCCCAATTAGCCTTTGTTTAGCAGTTATTCTTGAAAAGCGTGCCAAGTCCCGAAAAGTTGCTGATTCTTCATTTTGCTGCAACAGAGAGCAGGAAAGGGGCATAGCAATGTATTTTCACAAATATATGCATGCCTCGATCCTCGTGCCACCAATCACGCATACCGAGGCATGATGGCCGAGGAGTCGAATTGCATAACTCAATATAGAATGAATGCACATGAAAACACAACAAGACCTAACTCCATCATGGATGATCCGGAGTGTCGGTGACTGGGGAATTGAGACACGTTCCGTCAGTCGGAGTACGAAACGCACCTCGTTTCCCGTGCCCGGGCTAACTCCTATTCCAAACATAATGCAATATGCATGACATGCATGAATGCAACTAAGATACAGCCTAGCATGCACAATGCTATGAAAATGAGATGCCTCGAAATGCGTGCACACGGGCACGCAAACCGAGAAATGCATGAATGCGATCTAACATACAACCTAGTATGCACAATGCTATGAAAATGAGATGCCTCGAAGTGCGTGCACATGGGCACGCAAACCAAGAAAATGCATGAATGCGATCTAAGATACAACCTAGTATGCACTATGCTGTGAAATGAGATGCCTCGAGATGCGTGCACACGAGCACGCAAACTGAGAAAATGACAGAATGCAATGCAAATGGCATGGAAATAGGATATGGGCTTATACTAACATGAGAGAGCCTCAGCCACACTCACATAAGAGGCCGATGAATGAAAATGAAGTGTCTCGAAATGCGTGCACATGGGCACGCAAACCGAGGCAATGGTATACGCAATGCAATGGCATGGAAATGGCATATAGAATGCAACATGGACTTATACTAACATGAGAGAGCCTCAGCCACACTCGCATAAGAGGCCGATAGATGAAAATGAAGTGCCTCGAAATGCGTGCACACGGGCACGCAAACCGAGGCAATGGCATACGCAATGCAATGGCATGAAAATGACATATAGAATGCAACATGGACTTATACTAACATGAGAGAGCCTCAGCCGCACTCACATAAAAGGCCAATAGATGAAAATGAAGTGCCTCGAAATGCGTGCACACGGGCACGTAAACCGAGGCAATGGCATACGCAATGCAATATGGCTAAAATGCTAATGGATTTTCAGCAATGAAAAGTGGGGGAAAACAGCCCCGAAATGAGGCGAAAACACACCCGATGCATGGAATAGTCCCGAAATATGAATTTTGGCACCCGAAATGGCCTACAGCTATACCAAACATGCACAATATGGACATGCAATGAAAATAAAGAAGCAAGGAAATCCCAAGATAAGCATTTTTCCAGTTCAAAACATGGCCAAATAGCAAGCAAAAACAGTGCAAAACTAGCATGCAAGAAATGGCCCTAAACATGGGATTAAGAAGCAACTCACAGCTGCTGTCCTCAAACAGGTTAGGGCCCTTCAACAAAGTTGAAGAGGGGCCCAAAATATGGTGTTTTCCAGAACTATAAAAACCCCAAAAACAAACACAGGTATGGCTGCACTCCCATGCAAGAAAAAGGGCCAAAAGGTGGCCAAAGAGGCAAGTGGTATATGCAAAGCCCAAACTGAAAAATTCCCTTCTACAACATTGAAGAGGGACCAAAAATATGACTATTTACAGAACTGTAAAAACTCCAAAACAGTATACAAACATGCTAGAAATGCAATGCAAAATGAGGCTCAAAAGGTGGCTATAACACAAAGTATGCAAAGCATTCACCAAACAGTCAAAGACCCTTAATAAAACATGTTAAGAAGGTCAAAATAAGACTATTTCTAGGCCTGTAAAAAGACCAAAAACAGAAGCATGATAGGCTGCCAAAGCATGCAAGAAAATGGCATTCAAGGAGGATATTGAAGCAAGTGCAATATGGAGGGCTCAAACCGGGTTGAGCCCTTAATGAAACAAGAAAATGAGCTCAAAAAAATGACCTTTTCAGTTTTTGTCGGAGCTCAAATCAATAAGCATGTATGGCTTAGAAATGGTGCAAGAAATGGACCAAAACGGGGGGAATGCTACTCACCCTTGAAGACCAATGCTTTTGTTGCTCCTTGGACCAACTTTGATGACTCTAAGCTGCTGGAGTTCCTCCCCTTGCTGCTGAAATGGAGTGGTGATGGTAGAGCTTGAAGATGATGAAGAAATGGAGCCCAAAACTTGAAGGGAATGGGGTGATATGTATGTATATGCTCCAACCAATCCTTCTAACCCTCTTTCTTGAGTTGGGAGGCCAGCAATCTATGCAAGAGAGGGAGAGAAGACCTTAGGCCAAAGTGGAGGGAATTGAGGCTCTTGTTCCCCCACAAAATATCCCCCGGATATAGATATTTTCTGGGGGAAACAGCTGTACAGCTGTAAAGTGTGCAGAGAGAGGAACATGGCCGGCCCATTATTGGACTTGGATGTGGCCGGCCGGCCACCCCCCCTAGCCGGCCGGCCAAGGGTCAAAAAGGCCAAGTGGCTTTAGTGGCCGGCCACCACATATTGGTGGCCTCCCAGGTCCCCTCTTCACAACCCTGTGGTTCGAATTTGGAAACTCTAAAACAGGAGAGAGAACAAGCCATTTTGAGGAGGGGTTCAAAAGGTTCAAATGGAATTAATGGCCGGCCATAAACTTTTAGGGTCCTCCCATGTGTGTACATCACAAATATGTGTTTCAAAGTTCAAGAAAGTGGCCTAAGGGTGTTCAACATTAGCTCGGAAGGAGGGGTTCAAAAGGGTCAAGAAACATTAGTGGCCGGCCATGAACTTTTAGGGTCCTCCCATGTGTGTACATCACAAATATGTGGTTTGGGTTTCAAGAAAATGGCTCCAAGGTATTCAACATTGGCCCGGAAGTGCGAAAAACGGGTGTCGGAGGGCGAAAATGGAACATGACTGGTTGCCAAGATAATTGATGGCCTCCCACCCTCCAGTGACCTCCCTGGTGATGAAACAGAGGCATCTGCCAAAAATGAACGAAAATCGATGCAAAACGAATGCTCGGGGGCCAAAACATGCAGTTCGAGGTCCCGAAAATGGGCTGTTAAGCATCGAAAGTGGCATTCGGCCACGAAGTGGGTTTCTCAGACCCCAGTGTCCCTCAAAAGGGGGTAAATAAGATGTATG
Source organism: Camellia sinensis (assembly GCF_055761805.1). NCBI lineage: Eukaryota > Viridiplantae > Streptophyta > Magnoliopsida > Ericales > Theaceae > Camellia > Camellia sinensis. The sequence goes on along the minus strand of NC_138971.1, from coordinate 118,551,120 downwards.
CCAAAATTTAGAGCAAACGGAGATGGTTAAGCGGTCCCGAACCGAGGCACACGGCCAACGGTCCCGAAAAACCGGAAACCGGGCTCCGAAATGGGAAAAATGGCCTACGGCCACAAAATGTAGCCTACGGACATTGAGAGATGGTCTACGGGACCTCTCCCTTCCCTCAGGAAAAGAAACAGAGAAAACCGAGCCTGGTTCGCAAATCGAGGCAAGGCACAGAAGAGGGTTCGGAAGTCCGGAGGCAGGGCTCACGGCCGCGACTCTGAGACTTCTGAACGAGCACATTATGCAACATCACCAAGCGCTCAATCGGTGACATCTGAGTCTTAAGGTCGGTCAAAAATGGGGTGTCTACAACAGGAGAGGCGCAAAAAAGCAAGACGCCCCCTCGCCACTCAACAGACCATGGTAGGCGTACCATACCATTACAAACAGAAAGTAGAAGCCTCAGGGCAGGCGATAGTCAATCCAGAACCGCCAGAACTCATTGCTCCAGGTCTGAGAGAACGAGGACTGAGAGGTCGTATACTGAGGGAAGCACCTATCGACCATCGTGCACGCACCAGACATCATCCAAGGAGTCGGAGATGCCTAGATCGTCCGACTTGCGAACTATGCTAGAAGAAAGGGCGCGATGGAAGGAGGACACCAGGGCACGCGACCCTCGTAGAGTTTCTTCCCTTCAACGGTTGGATCCTTGGTCGCATGGAAGCGTCGAGGTTGGAATGCCATTACCACGCCCTGCCTACGAACCAAGGGACAAAGCATTAGCAAGGCTGCAGACCTCGCCGTTCGTTCCGGCAATTGAAAACACATCCCTACCTACAGGCTTCCTTCAGCCCATATTCACTACGTACGAGGGGAAGACGGACCCCTACACTCACCTAAGCCACTTCCGCCAGGTTATGCCGGTATATCGGCGAAACGAGGCTTTAATTTGCATCCTCTTCCCGTCAAGCCTTGGCGATCTAGGCTTGACTTGGTTTGAAAAACTTCCAGAAGACAGCATAGCCTCCTGGGCACAATTGGCGGAGGCATTCGTTACAAGGTTCAGAACGAACACCAAAACTCCGGTGAAGATTGACCAGCTACTCTCCATCGACATGGGCGAATATGAGACACTAAGATCCTACAATAGTCGATACTGGGAGACATTCAACCAGATTGGGGACTACCTCACCAATCTCGCCATTGCACAGTACAAAAGAGGCCTTCCAATCGGGAATAGACTAAGGGACTCGATCACTATGGCACCACCCCTGTCACGACCCAAACCCGGCCCTATGGGTTTAGCACCGTAACCGGCCAGTAATCCGAGATTACTGAAGGCCTGCAGAACAGTAGTACAGTACAACAGAGTACAAGGCCTGGCGGAAGCCAATACAGTAAATGAATAATGTCCATTGAGCTGTGTCAGTCTGTATGCCAAAAAGATTTTTCATGCACTCACATATACAAACTGTACAGTCTATACAAAATTTACAGTCACACAGTACAGGGACCTAATCCCTTGATAACAGTACAGTAAACATCCAGTCTATACAGAACAGTAGACGGTACAGGAGGGGGAATTGTAAAACGCCCCTAAGCCTTAACACGATAGGCTCGGAACCTCGCAGTGAGGTACATAGGCTGGCTTGACAAAACTGGAGTCTAACCCACGCTCCTAGCTCCGATCTAGTGGCTGAGCACCTACATATATATATAAACAGTGAGCTAAAGCCCAGTGAATAACATGATGCGTAAAGGGTTTAAGAATGAATGTCCTTGCAGTAATGAAAACAGTCCATTAAATCAGTATTCCAGTCAGAACAGTTATTCAATCATATGTGGTACATCCATTAGCATAGCAGTAAACAGTAGGTCTTAAAGACCGAACAGTAATGATGGCCATCAATCAGTAAACAGTAGTGGTTCCACGAGGGAACCGACAGAGATCTCTGTAACAGTAACAGTCAGTAACAGTAGTTGCTAAGGATGCCACAATACAGTTCAGAATAGATGACATACATTCATTCAATTAACAGTAACAGTTCAGAAAGCAGTACAGTTCAATTGTTCAGAAAATAATCATTTGAACATATCTTTATACAACTGTTACTCACAGAGTTTGGGCTACAGTATGCTAGAGCGTGTCTCCCCAGTCGCCAACCCTACACAGTTCACAGGTTGAACACACACTAAGCTACACAGTTGGGAAAGATAACAACTTAATCCCTAATTTGCCTCGGTGTGTTCTACATCTATATCCTCAACAAGATGTCTTAAACTAGGCCTAAGAATGCCTAGAATGGGATGAGGATGCAAAGATGCACATTTAAAAGCATTTTCAGAAAAACAGAGTCCCGTTCGAGCGCAGGTTTCCCCGCTCGAGCGGTCATGCAACAAAGGTACACGCTCGAGCGTAAACTTTCCCGCTCGAGCGTACTGTAAAAGTACTGGATGGGTGAAATCTCCGCTCGACGCCCGCTTGAGCTTGAGACATGACTCCGCTCGAGCGCCCAATAATCCGCTCGAGCAGACTGTAAAACAGTGCAGAGAGATGCTGGATGCTCGGATTTCACGCTCGAGCGTTACTTTCCCCGCTCGAGCGGAAGTGCAAAATCTGGAAAACCCAGAGTGCACCTCCAAGCCAAAACCAAGTTTAAATGCATCAAAACCAATCCTCTTGGGCCCATTTTCTGGAAAACATTTATAAACACATAGAATAACATGGTTCAAAGCTCAATTTGAGAAATCAAAGCCCAAGGGTGTTTAATTCACACTCAATTCCAAACCAATAACATAAACATGGAGGACATGCAATCATGCATGAATTCAAACCATTTTGAAGCTCCAATTTGATGCTCTAAGGAGTCAATTGATCCAAGAACAAGTTGAAAACATGGACCATTACAAAATTATGGACATGCATGCACCATTTTGCCATGAACTCAACTCCAAATTCAACCAAGAACACATGCAAGCATGAATTATGCTCCATATCAACATGTATGAACTAAAACATGGCTTAGCTCTACAATTAGGCATGAACCATGCATGAATCGACTTAAAGACAAAATCAAGAGATGAAATTCATACCTAGGTTCTTTGAATTAGAAGACTAGGAGCTCAAATATACAATCAACCTTCAAGTTCTTCAATTAACAAGCAAAATTCAAGATGGACTTCAAGTCCTCACTCTCACTCTCTCTAAGGTCGGTTGAACAAGAGATATGGCTGAGGAAAATGTTTTGATTCAAGTGTATGAGTGTATACAAGGCTCAAAGGTGTGTGAGATAGTGGTCCACTTAGTGGCAAGTTAGTAATTACGGCAAACTTTGCAATTAACTCGTTTTAATCTAATTTAATCATACCTAATCAGTTTTCAAATAATTATACCATAAAATCACATTAATTATGACGATCATAAAACATTAATCAATTCCGGATTCGGCCGCCGATAAGGCCTTCAATTAGCAGTTTAAACATAAAACGTGAACAGATCAAATAAACAATCAAACAGATAGAATACAAATTAACATACATACTCAGTCAATTCAGTTCCAGTTTTCAGTCAGTCAGTTCAATACTTTAATCAGGTCAGTCAGTCAGTTCAGTACTTTAATCAGTTCAATTATTAGTCGTGATCAGTTCAGTTCAATGGTAATCAATGTTTATCGGTAAGCAGTATTGAGGGTTATTACAACCCCTCACCATGGAAGCCTTGATGGAAAGAGTGCATCAGCACATCAGGGTGGAGGAGGATAGCGCCCGTGCCAAAACAAAATCTGGCACCACCGTAGTGCCAGAGAAAAAGGCCTCGACAAAGGTCAACGCGGTAAACCGTCCAAGCAGAAACGAATGAGGCAGGCGAGACAACGGAGAGGACCAGGATAAAAGATGGTTGAGAGTCCGCACTGCCATAACCACGGTATTCAAGAAACTGATCTATCAGATTCTGAGCGAAATACGCGATGAGCCTTTCGTCAGATGGCCCGCCAAGCTAGGAGAAACACAGAAAGACTACGACGAAAGATCGCGATGCACCTTCCACAAAGAAAAGGGACACCGCACTGAAAATTGTACACCATTGAAACAGCATTTGGAGGAGTTGGTGGCAGCCGGTCACCTGGATAAATACATTGAAGGAGGGACGCAGCCAGCCCTCCAGGACCACAATAACTCCAATGGAATGCCAATTGACGCCCCACCTCAAGGCGTGATCAACGTGATACATGGAATATTCGAACCTAAGCGTGTATGCGAGCTCAGAGGATCGATCAAGAAGGCTGAGCACTTAAGGGAGGTACTAAGTGCTCAACCTACCATCAAAAAGGGGAGAATAGACCCTACGAATGCCATCTCCTTTTCAGATAGAGACTTGGAAAGAATTTATTGCCCACACAACGATGCACTAGTCGTCACTCTCCGCATCAAGGACTATGACGTTAAGCGAATTTTGATAGACCAAGGTAGCTCGTGTGAGATAATGTACTACGACACCTTCAAACAACTGAAATTGAAGGACAAAAACTTGGCGCCAGCTGTATCCCCCCTGATTGGATTCAACTCAATGCCAGAGTGGCCAGTCGCCAAGATTATCCTTCCAGTTAGGGCAGGAAGCGTAACAAAACAAGTGGAATTTTGGGTATTAAAGGTCCCTTCCACTTACAACATCATCTTGGGGAGAACATGGCTCTATGCCATGAAATCAGTAGCATCATCCTACCATCAAGTAATGCGGTTCCCCAACAAAGCCAGAGTAATTGAAGAGGTCTTTGGAGATCAAATTATGTCCAAACAATGCTTCGTCACAGTTAATGGCAGCCGCGCTGCCAAGGGATATGTTCATTCAGTGGAAGAACCTGAGAGCAATGAACTGTTCGCAGATGTCGGCAAAGCAGCTGATCAAAAAGCGGTGGAAGACTTGGTAAAGGTAAATATAGATAAAAAGAACCCGGATAAGTTCTTTTTGCTCGGTTCGTCGTTGCCTAGCACTGAGAGATTAGAGGTCTTGGAATTTTTGACCTCTAACATCGAAGTGTTCGCCTGGACACCATACAACATGCCAGGCATTGATCCCAACTTCATCTGTCACCAACTCAATGTCCACCAATCAGCCAGACCAATCATTCAGCGCACACGTAGATCGGCACTCCACTACGCCGAGATAGTGGCGGAAGAAGTGGGAAACCTGCTGGAGGTAGGAGCAATCAGAGAAGTACACTACTCCAGATGGATTTCCAACACGGTTGTGGTGCCAAAAAAGAATGGCAAATGGCGTATCTGCGTCGACTATAAGACAGTTAACAAAGCATGCCCAAAGGACAGCTTTCCCCTACCACGAATAGATCAATTGGTAGACCTAACAGCGGGACACAACCGACTTAGCTTTCTTGATGCGTACAGAGGCTACCATCAGATCGCCATGTACGAACCAGACCAGGAGGTCACGTCCTTTACAACTCCAAGAGGATTGTATTGCCATAAGGTCATGCCATTTGGCCTAAAGAACGCAGGGGCAACATTCCAGAGAATGGTCACCAAGATGTTTGAGTCGTTGTTGGGCAGAACAATGGAAGCTTACATCGACGACATGGTGGTCAAGAGCAAGGAAGAGAATGACCATCTAAAGGACTTAGGTGAGATGTTCCAGATTCTGAAGAGGCACAAGTTGCGCCTTAATGTATCCAAGTGCGTGTTCGGTGTAGGATCTGGCAAATTCCTGGGCTTCCTGGTGACCAACCGGGGTATTGAGGCAGACCCCTCTCAGATCAAAGCAATTCAGGATCTAGAGAGGCCTAACTCCGTAAAAGAAGTATAGCATCTCACCGGCATGGCAGCTGTACTCAACCGATTCATTAGTCGGTCGTTAGACAGATTACGACCATTCTTTCAAGCATTAAAAGCTAAGTTTGAGTAGGACGAAGAATGCGACCGCGCTTTGGAAAGCTTGAAAGAATACATGTCTTCTCTACCATTGCTGGTGACCCTAATACCTGGAGAAGAACTCTTCCTGTACCTGGCAGTCTCTCAGCACGCAATTAGCGCAGTGTTGGTCCATGCGGAAGGAATCCAACATCTGCCCATCTATTATGTCAGCAAGACATTGTTGGGCGCCGAAACAAGGTACTTGCCACTGGAAAAACTGGCCTTGGCCTTGATGATGGCCTCAAGGAAGTTGTCACACTACTTTTACGCCCATACTATAGTCGTCCTCACAGCTTTCCTATTAAAAGCTTTGTTTGAGAGGGCGAACTTTTCTGGGCGAATCTTGAAGTGGGCAGTAGAGTTGGGACAATTCGACATCAAGTTCCAACCCAGAACCGCAGTAAAGGCCCAAGCTTTGGCAAACTTCGTCGTAGAATTTACCCCAGGAAGTCATCATATCTGCCCAGTCGACCTGACTGACACAACCAAACTAGGGATGGAAGTTGACACCGGAATAGCGCAACCTCTGGTGCAGGATACCCAGCCAGACTCCAAGGCAGAAGCGAACCATACTACACCAAGCCAAGACTCACCAACAAATAAAGACTTGGTTCAATCAGATAGCAAGGGGCGGACAGCAAGCATGGACTTTGAAGAAAACACCAGCAACATCCCTAACCCCACGGCATCATCCGATCCCTCCACATGCTGGAAATTGTTCGTTGGAGAGATGTGGAAGCTCTTTGTGGACGGAGCATCCAACCGGCATGGTGCAGGACTTGGCATAGTCCTCATCTCACCAGACGGCTTGGCTGTGGAGCAGGCAATCAACTTTGGCTTCCCCGCATCAAACAACGAAGCGGAGTATGAAGCACTTCTTGCAGGACTTAAATCAGCATTTTACATGAAGGCCACCGAACTAATGGTCTACAGCGACTCACAGCTGGTGGTAAACCAAATTTTAGGCGACTACGAGGCAAAAGATGACAGGATGGCCAAATACCAAGACTTACTCTGCAAGGAGATCAAGAAATTTGAAGTAGTGCGGATAGAACAGATTGGCAAGGAGGAAAATAGCAGAGCAGACGAACTAGCGGGCTTTGCTTCAATGGCAGATACATCCATCCCTCATCCATTGCTTATTGACTACTTACCAAGACCAAGCATTGAAAATCCCGAAGCAGGAGAGGTATGTTGCGCGGAACTAGGCCCTTCTTGGATGGATCCCATCATAGCATTCTTAAAAGATGGCGTACTACCGGAAGAGAAGAAAGAAGCCAACAAAATTAGAGCAAAGTTAAAGCGATTTTGGCTCTCCCCTTCTATGGCATTATACAAAAACTCATTCTCAGGACCTTATCTAAAGTGTGTTCACCCTAGCAAAGTGGAAGCATTCTTGTTCGAGATACACGAAGGTGTGTGCGGAAGCCACCAAGGAGGAAGATCATTAGCTTACAGAGCCATTTCGCAAGGATACTGGTGGCCATACATGCAGGCAGACTCGAAGAAGTATGTGAAGAAGTACGAGAAATGTCAAAAGTTTGCACACCAAATACATTGACCAGCCAGAGAGCTCCTACCATTGACCAGCCCATGGCCCTTCGCAATGTGGGGCTTGGACATAGTAGGACCACTCCCAACAGCACCCGGAAACAGGAAGTTCTTTCTCGCAGCAACAGACTACTTCACAAAGTGGGTGGAAGTAGAGGCATTGGCATCAATCAAGGAAAAAGATGTGAAGAAGTTCGTCTGGCAGAATATCATTACACGGTTCGGCATACCCAAGGCACTAATATCTGACAATGGCACTCAGTTCGACGGTAAAATTTTTAGAGGCTTTTGTGAAGAATATAAAATAGAGTTCTACAATTCTACACCGGTATATCCCCAAGCAAATGGTCAGGCAGAAACATCAAACAAGGTAGTATTGGATGGACTGAAAAAACGGTTAGAAAAAGCAAAGGCAAGTGGGCGGAGGAACTCCCTCATGTTTTATGGGCTTACCGTACCACACCTCGACAGTTAACAGGAGAAACTCCATTCTCCTTAGCCTATGGTATGGAAGCAGTAATCCCACTCGAAGTCGGCCTCCCTACAATTAGAAACGAAAATTTTGATCCAGACTTGAATGGAGAAGCCATAACATTAGAGCTCGACCTCGCCGAAGAAAGAAAAGAAAGAGCACTGGTTCACATTGCCTCATACCAACAAGAGTTATCCAGGAAATACAACAAAACAGTGCATCCAAGACAATTCAAGATCGAAGATTGGGTACTACGCAAAGTGATGGGAAACACCTTGGTACCAGGAGATGGCAAGTTAGGGCCTAATTGGGAAGGACCTTACAAAGTGGTTGGACTAGCTGGAAAATGGGCATACCACCTGGAAGATGAGGACGACAAGGCCATTCCCAGGCCATGGAACACTGTCAATCTCAAACTATTTTATTTTTAGCTCTTTTCAAGTATATGTCGTTTTCCTTTTTTCTCAATAAAACAAAGTCGATTCTTTTCAACATAGTTGTTTTCTGTAAAAAATAGTTTTAATAAGTTAAGGGACTTTGTAAACTTTATTCTAAAGCTGGCAGGAAAAACTGACTTAGAGGTTGGATGGATTAAACCAACACCCTTTCTAAGCCCAGGATAAGGATCCAGGCTGCAGGACATTTGGTCGGAATAACCAAACATTCTATTCTAAATTGGCTGGAATAACAAATTTAGAGGTTGGCTGGACTAAACCAACTCTTGATACTCTTTAGCCGAAGTAGGGACATCGGCTAAAGAGTGGTTGGCTGGACTAAACCAACTCTTGATACTCTTTAGCCGAAGTAGAGACATCGGCTAAAGAGTGGTTGACTGGACTAAACCAACTCTTGATACTCTTTAGCCGAAGTAGGGACATCGGCTAAAGGGTGGTTGGCTGGACTAAACCAACTCTTGGTACTCTTTAGCCGAAGTAAGGATATCGGCTAAAGAGTGGTTGACTGGACTAAACCAACTTTTGGTACACTCCAGCCGGAGTAAGGACTTCAGCTAAAGAGTAGTTGATTGGAAAAGCCAACTCTTATTGTGCTTCAACCGAGATAAGGATCTAGGCTGAAGCGGTTGGCTGGTATGACCAGATAGAATACAAAGTTAAAACCGGGATAAGTTATCTTGGTAAGAGAATAGCAGTCTAAATACAAAATAAGTGCACGCATGACAGCAGACCGAACTGAAAGTTGAAAGGGTTCTTCATTTAAAATTCAAAAGTACACAGAATAGATTTCATTCAAAAACCAGTTCAGAAGAATGTTACTTCAGCCGGGTTACAATTCTCCAAAAGCAGAAAAGAAAAGAAGATACAAAATCAGTTAAAAAGATCATCTATTTCGGCGTCAAGATCAGCATCAACATCAACCTGAAGTCCGGTTTCAGATGGGAGCTCGGTTTCGATCGGAAGTATGGTCTCTGATGGAAGCACGGTATCAGTTGGTTGTTCAATAGTCAGGTCTTCCACTGTGGGCTCCGCCCGAGCTAACTGATTGGCAAGATCATTGACGACCGGGGTGTCGTTAGGCTCGGTCTCATCATCATCTGAACCCTCAAGGAATTGTTGCTGAAGGGTAGCAACGTACTCCGCTAGTGAGCTCGGTATGAAGTATGAAGGAGGATTGAATACCTCGGCTTCAGGTCCATGTCCGAGCTGCATCATGGCCCCCTCCAACCACATTTGAAGAACAAATCCTTAGCCGCCTCACATTGTTGCATATAAAGGGCCTCCCCCTCCTTGAAACCTACAGCATTCGTATCAGCCGCCTTCTTTTTTAGCTTGGTAATCTCTGCATTTTTCTTTCCTTCGAGCTTGGCCAGCTCACGCAGGTACTTGTCCTTCATCACGGTCAGGGCCTTCTGTTTGTCAGCATTAGCCAAGGTAACTAGCCCGGTTAGACGGGTTACCTCGGCCTCTAGCTCGGCTGTCTTCTATTGGGAGTCTTTTAGCTCGGTGGTTTTTGCTTCGACTTCGGCCAGGGCTTGCCTTGCTGTTTTACGAAGCTCCAACACATGCTTATGTGCAATTTGACTCTTTTGCATGGCCTGAAAAAGAATGGAAAGAAACTAATGACCAGACCGAGCAAAAAGTTGGAAAAATTAGGGAAACCAGAGGAGCTACTTACCAGGATCATTGATTTCGTTGCTGACCGGATGGCCTTGAGCTCGATCAACTGGCTGTGATGCTCCATATCAGGGGGCAGACACACACTCTTAGCCAGATTGAAGGCCAGCATATGGTCTTTGTCAGCCACCACTGAGTCAGTATCGCGGATAGCACGGTTTTGGAAAGTCATTTTGGGCACCCACTTGGAGGAACCAGCCCGGTCAGAGCGCTCCGGTTGAGGGCTCGGTGGAGGGCTCAGTGGAAGAGTGGTTTCATCTTCATCAACAAGGCGTTGCTCGGTTTGGGTAGTCCGGGCACGCTTGCCGGGGCGAGATGAAGAGGGTTGTTGAGATGGAAGAGCCACCACTGTTTCCTGAGCCTGGTTGGATAGTGGCACTTCGGCTCGATTAGTTTCGGTTAGGAGGGCCCTCACTCTGTTCCTCTTTGCCATCTCTTCTTCTTCTGTAGTTCGGACCAAGTTGATTTGTGGCAAGGTTGGGTCCGGTTCTGGAGAAGCCTCTAACAAAAAGTCAGTTACTCTGGCTTTGCGTCGGCTGCTATATCGGTAGGTCGACTCAAAATTCAGTAGTTTGGCCCAACTTCTCTCTGGGTATCGTAGTGCGGCACGAAGTGTACCTAGATTGGGGTAGCTGTACAGCGACTTAAGATGGGCTGAATCTGCATAAAGAGGGAAACTGTTAGTTCGGTTGAGAAGTAGGAAATCGAAATAAAGAGAAGCATGCAAAAGAGCCGAAGGAGTTATACCAGGGGTTCTTTTTTTCCAGTTTATTCGGTCACCTGGGATCTGGGTGGGCTTGGTAGTCTTCAAAATTCCCAGATACCCAGAAAAATCATCATCATTCAGGTCTTTGTCTGGTGTATCTTTTATTATTTTCTCTCGGCGGCGGCGTATTCTTAGATAATAAACCCAGCCATCTTCTTTTGATCCTATGGAGTATTGGTGGAATAGTTCGGCTAAACCGAGGTTAATGCCAGCCCGACGGTTTAGCTCGGCTATACCATTTATTATACGGTATGAGTTGGTCGAGAGCTGGGTTGGGCATATCCTAGTTTGCCTGAGGAATTCGCAACGCAAAGGCTGTACAGGGAATCTTAGTCCGGTCTCTATGATGGAGAGGAGGGTAAAAGGTACGAAGCCTTGGTTTTCCCAGGGGGTGATATTTTGTTTGGCTAAGGTAAGGTGGACGTCGTCAGGGATGTTATACTCCCTTCGGAATTCGGCCAATCCACCAGGTGTGTCTACTAAGAACCTATATTTACCCATTCTCTATTAAGTTATGAATAAATTACAATTGGGTGCTAGCTCGGTTGAGGATTTGTGCAGTGTAGCTCGGTTGAGCGCTCAAAGGGGTGCCTGGGCAACCTAAGTCTGCAAAGTGAAAAAACAAGGTGTTAAGCACAGACCGGGGGACCATGCTAAAAGAAAATAAAGACAAGATATATCAAGTCTTAGCTCGGCTATGACAAATGCTATATATCATAGCCCGGTTTGAACAAGGGTTTCGTTATCTCGGTTTGCACTAGGGATTTGTTATCACGGAATGAGCAAGTGATTTGGTATCTCGGTTTGTGCCAGGGATTTGTGATCTCGGTTTTTGTGCAAAGGTTTTGTAGGCCCGATGGAGCCTCTAGCGGCAGCGTTCTTAGTTCGGTTTAAACTAGGAAGGCTAGTTTAGCCCCAGAATGTAGCTCGGTCGGGATTAAAACCTTCAAGTCTACTGTTGCGCATCCCCAGTCCGGTTCATTAATTCGGTTAAGAAGAGTAGGGTACTTTGGCTTATTGAGACTGATGGTATAACATAAAAAGTTAGTTCGGTTGCTTGGTCCGGCTAGACTGACATCCACTACAAACAATTTCCTAGTTCGGTTATATTGTGATCTTGGATCAAAAGTAGCAATTCTCATGTTATTTCTTGAATCAGAGGAGTTCTATTACTAAGTTTTTGCAGAAGATGCAAGACAAGGCAGAAAATGGAAGTACAAAATGTGTTGCAAAAACACATAAAACAAGTGTTATGGACTAAAAAAGTACGAAAACTAGAAAAATGGAACAGATTTGTGTTACTCACCAAGGAAAGGGAAGTGGAAAACAGCCACAAACGCAAGCTTCACGGATGCAAAACAATGGAGACGCAGGCAAGAGAGAGAACAAGAGGAAGAAAAGATGAGTAGCGTAGAAGTGATTCGGGGAAAAAAGGGGTTTCTACTTTGTGTAAGGCTTTTTGGCGGGACTGTTCAAAAGTTGTGAGGTACGAAGAACGGCGTGACAGCTGTCCTGGGCCAATAAGAGTCTGCCACGTGTCCATTGGAATAAGAAGCGATTCAGTTGCTGTTATTGAAGAGACGTTTTGACCGGACAGCTAGAGTCCGGTGTGAACTCAGCTCAGCTGGAAAGACTAAATAGTTTTAGCCCGGCCGGAAAGGTTAAATAGTTTTTAGGTCGACTGGAAAGGCTTGAGAATTTAGCTCGGTCGACAGGCTAAAATTGTTAGCCCAGTTGATGAACAGGTAATCCCTATCATGCTATGCAGATGGAATTAAGGGGCAATTGAGAGGGTAATTTATATGAAAATTGGGCCGAGCTGGATAATGGGCTGTTATGGGCCACAGTATAAAGGGCTGAGTAAAAAGGCCATAAAGTTACTCTGGCCCGAGAGATGTATAAAGTTACTCCGGCCCAAGAGAGATGTTAAGTTACTCCGGTCCCAAAGAGCTACGGTTAGCTCGGTCACCATACTAAAAATTATACCTGTCACGTCGCAGTGGTATTAGATCGGTCAAAACCATACTAATTGTTAGCTCAGTCCAATTATGCTATGGTTTGTACAGGAGGAACCGAGATAAGGAGTAGTGAAAAGAAGAACCGAACTAAAGATAGTTCGGTCTACTCTGCGGCTCAGCATAGCCATGATTACCTTGGTCCTATTAGAACTCGACCATGGTAGAACCATCTCACTTGGTTTAAGCAGTGAGGGGGGTGTTGAAGGATAAGCATTATCTTTCAGGAGTATGAATCCTAGAAGGACTCTACATGGAGGAGTAAAAGTCCTACTAGGATTGTGCCGCGCGGAACCTATAAAAGCTCACTAACATCACCTATGGAGAGGTAACACAACCTTGATTCTCAAATACACAAAGCTTTTGTCTATTTGTTTGGCTGACTTAAGCATCGGAGAGGTATCCGGTACACACCCGCCGGCTAGCTCACGTTTGTGTTTTCAGGGAGTAAAGCGACGCCGTACGGAGGAGCACGAACTTGATCAACAGGATTATACGAGAAGGTTTATTTCTTTCCCGTATAGAAAGTTAATTTTTTTAACTTTTTTAGTGACTTTTTTTTGTAAAAAGTTAGATTGTTTTGGATAAAAAAAACTGATATTTTTTGGTTAAAAAAAAGTTGAAAAGCCAAAAAAAACTAGCTTTTTACTGGTGTTCTCAAAAGAGCCCACTCTTTGTCGCCGACCGTTGAAGACTTGCGACAAGTAAATGAACTGACCAATTTCTGTTATTCTTCTTGCTTTTTCCGACTTCTTGTTGCTGGATTTTCATTCCGTTGTTTCAGATCGCACTGTATTTTTGGCCGTATTGATGGCATTTCATTGTAGAATTGTTGATCTGGACATATAAACTTTTGTTTCCCTACTTTTTAAAAAAAAAAAAATTTGTAGTTCGAAATTTGCTGTTTCAATTGTTATGGGACTCAAAATTTGGGCAAAACAACCCAGAAATCTGTTGTTATCCCTCAAACAGATTCAGCTTCTGCTATGTTTTTTTTTTTATATATATATATTTTTTCAAAATCTGTTCTTCAAACATGGATGCTTCTTACAAGTTAATAATTCGTTATGAGTACAAAATATGAATTAATAGTTTCACAAAATATTAAAATTAATATATATTGTTTTGTTAAATTATTTTGTTGTTCAAGTATTTTATCACTTTTTGGGCAAAACAACCTAGAGAATCTGTTGTTATCCCTCAGACATGGACAGGGGCAAAGGTAGGATTTCTTAATTTTGTTTTTTTGGGGGGGGGGGGTAATATTATAAATGTGGACGTAAATAATAAATAAATAAATAAATATCCACTAGATATAACCATTTATGAAGCAATAAAGATTAAAATTCTTTATATATTAACACCATGATATAACAAAAAGTGTGTTACAAAATGATTATATCTTGTCTCCTTTACTGTAAAACTAACAAAAAAGCACATAATTTCCTATCAAAGTTATGCTCGACGATACTTCAGAGAATAGAAATCATCTATAATCATTTCTGAGCTAAAATTTTCTGCGATTTCTTTCTCAATGTAAACAACCAAACAATCTGTAAGAAATTCATCTTCCATTTTGTTGCGAAGGCTAGTTTTTACAATATTTATTGTTGAAAATGCCCTTTCTGTAGTAGCGGTTGAAACAGGAAATGTCAATATGAGAAGAATCAATCTATGAACCAAATGGTAAGTTTTTGACTTTCCCGTTTCAACTAACCCCCGGCATAGTTTAGAAATTGTTGAGAGATTTTGTAAATCCGGATGATGAGGCACATCAAGCTCAAAGTGTTGCAACTGAAATTTCAAATGAATTCTTTCTTGCTCTGTGAAATCTTGAGGATAGTATTTCTCAACAAGAGTGTAAATATTATCAATTTTTAATGAATTATATGCACTCTTAGGATCCAAACTTGAGCTAAGATTAACGAGCTCCATTGCTTGCTCACTAAACTGATGATTTAGTTCCTGTAACTGAGAGTCGATTGCAACAGTAAAGATATCTATTCGATAGTGATGCTCGATTGTTATGTGATTTTGTTGATTACGAGGTGGACCTCGACTCGCACTGTATCGAGCACTCATGTCAGGTATTTCAATCTCATATCGTTCACAAAATAATTTTACTTCCCCAACGAGACTGTCCCAACCATCTTCTCTCAACTTTTGAATAAGTGCTTTTGTAGTTGCAACTAAATGCATAGCATTTGAGATGTCTTGGGTTTTTTGCTGCAAAGCTTGACAAAGAATATCAGTTCTACCCATAATTTCCCTCATTAAATGCATAATAAAAACAAACTCAAAGGATGAAATCATATCATACGCTGCATCGGCATCCCCACGTTGAGAATAAGTGGATCCATCCTTGACTACGTTTTTAAGAACTGTACAAGTTGCCCCAAACATCTTTATTAAACTACATATTGATTTAAAATGTGAGCTACATCTAGTATCTCTAGCTCGTTGCAAAATGCCAATTTGATTTGCCCCTCTTCCAGTCTCAAGTTCATCAATGGAAATCAAGTGTGCAATTTCAGTAGCTTGAGCTTCATGTAGTTGATCATTACGCTTGCAAGATGCACCAACAATATTAACAATGAAAGTTAACTTAGAAAAGAACTTGTGAACTGGGATTACCTCTCTTGATGCTGCAACTAGTGCTAATTGTAGTCGATGAGCCCAACAATGTACATAATATGCATAGGGACATTCATTTAGAAATAAAGCCTGTAATCCATTCCACTCGCCACGCATATTACTAGTACCATCATATCCTTGTCCACGAATGTTTTGAACATCAAGACTATTTCTACAAAGGACATTAGCTATTTCCAACTTAAGAGTCAAGGAAGTAGTATCTTTAACATGTACAAGATCGAAGAAACGCTCCCTTACAAAACCATCTTGGTCAACAAATCTCAAAACAATAGCCATTTGCTCCTTTTTGGACTCATCTCAAACTTCATCTACAATTATGCAAAACTTCGAATCCCCAAGTTCTTCACAAATCTTATTTCGCACCATACTTGATAAAATATGTAAGATTTCTTTTTGGATGGTTGGCGAAGTATATTTGGCATTTTTAGGGGCATTCAAGACAACATCAGCAACTTTTTCATTGTATGTGGCTAAAAATTTTATCAACTCAAGAAAGTTACCTCGATTTTTTGAATTGGGACGTTCGTCATGGCCTCTAAAAGCACAACCTTGAGAAGTTAGCCAACGAACACCGTCTATTGACGCCTTTAGTCGCAAACGATTATTCATAATCTGTTTAGAAGATTGCCTATCCATAACCTTATCAATATGTTGGGATTGCTTCATCAAAATATCACAACATTTCGCGGCATTATTATGAGTTGAACACGGATCCTTACCCATATGGCATAGAAAGGCACAATTAATTCCATCATTCACTTTCTTCCAATTTCGAAATCCATCAATAGTGAATGCATTAGCTCCAAGTCGACCAGTTGGTTTTTTACTAAAAAGATAGCATGGTTGGCAATATGCAACATCTTTTGAAGGAGAGTACTCTAACCAATAAAATATATTGAACCAAGATGATTGAAATCGACGAGGATGATTTATAGACCCAGACGGAGGATATTTTGAAAGAAGAAACTGATATGGTCCTGCCTTGATATAAGCCCTTCGAGTTTCATCTTGTTGATTAGTTGGATAATCCCATATTTGAGGACGTATCCCAGGATCACGCTCTAAGGAAGAAGTGTCTACATCTTGACATTCAACTCGTGGATTTTTTGAAGGATGTTGATCAGGAATTGAAGTCTCAATATTAGAGTTCAAGTTAGGCACATCAGATGTTGAATTATCAACACTCTTTCTTTTAAAGAATGTATAAATTATTTTTAGCTTCCCCATGTCATGAACACATTTAAGCTTTTGATAACCTGAAAATTTTATTTATACATTATTTTTTTTATGAATCTAAACTTTTGATAACTTCAAATTTTATTTATATTACAAGCACATATCATCTTTAACAATATACAAAACATTAAATAAATTCAAACATAAAATATACAATTTATATAAACAGATTAAAATTAACAAACATAAAAACAGGGAGACTTACTTCTATTGAGAAAAAAGGAGAAATACTGATGATAGTGATAAGTGAGAACATGTCCAAAAGCTGGGAGTCATCTTCTCTACTAATCATAAGGAACAAACCAAAATAAAAATGAATATCTCATTCTCTATTTATTAACTAAATATTTTAATTTTAAAATAAATTAATAAAAACAAAGTGAGTTCATGAGTTACTGAATGTTACATTTCTTTGTCAATTGCTTTCTAAAAGGTGGGTTTTGTCATTAAGAGTTATTGGTTCTCCTAGTTCATAGCAGAAAAGAAAAAAAAAAAAAAAAAAAAAAAAAAAAAAAAAAAAAAAAAAAAAGAGAAAACCCTTTCAAATGAGAGCTCTATTTTTTTTTAATTTTTTTTTTGAACTGCTCTAATCTGAGATGTTGGTTGTTTGTTAAAGCTCCAAACTTCCTCTACAAGCTTGACATCCCATCCCACCACGTGACTCACTTGTGAGTTGTAACTTGTATCACATGACTTTTATTTGTTTTTTAGTTTTTTTATTCATAGATATTTGTTTGTATCATTGGATGAGGTGGGGCCCAATCTTTGAAATGGGAGGAAAAGAAGACCAGAGGTGAATACAAACAAGGGGGGCCACTGTTAAGAGATTACATAAAAAATATATATTTAACATATATATATGTATGATTTTTGTTGACTTTGCAGGGGCCGAGATGTTGGAATGGTTATAAAATTCTGGATAAAACCAGAATTTTTTCCTCAGTTCGGTCTATTTTTTAGGTGGGCCCCGAGTGTCGATTTACTCGGGTCAAAGTGGTAACGCGTTCTATGCCGCGTTGTGATTCACGTGGTATATTTGGTTGCTCAAAACCATTACCGAGTGAATGGGAAATTGAAGCCAAAGTGTGCTCCATGGAAATGGAGTTTTGGTGGAAATTCCTTAAGGTTGTAAATTGGCTTGTCCCACATTGATTTGGTGGGAGGTTTTGAAAGGGTTTATAAGGCTTAGGGTGAGATACTTGGGGTGTGCCCCAAGGGGTACCCAAGTGTTTTAGAGGAAGAGGTTATGGGCAAAATGGGCTAGACCCATTGGACCCAAAAATCACCACGCGCGCGCGCCCGCCGCCGCCGTCCGTCCGGTCGGGCTGGGCACGGGCACGGGTGTGTGCTTCTAATCTTTTTGGGCCAAAAACATTTGAATTTAATTTTATTTTTTATTAAAATAAAATCCAGAATTCAAATTAAATTAGTTTGGATTTTTTGTTCATCCAAACAGGGCCCTTCCCGGTTTCAAACAGAAATAAACTGTTTTGGAATTAATGCACACCCAAACAGGGCCCTTCCCGTTTTACTATCTGTTTGAATTAATTCAAATCTGTTTGAATTCAAAACCCAACAGGTATGATACCTGTTCAATTCAAAACCAAGAGCTACATACCTGTTTATTTCAAATCCAAGAGCCACCTTCACATCTATAAATAGGACCACCCTCATTTGATATTTTGCATTCAGAAATTTCGTATTTCACTTCTGTTTTCTATTCTTCATCTTGCTGCATTTTATTTTTGAAAGAAAGAGTGTAAACACTTAGTGTGTTCGTAAGGCAAACAGTTAGTAGTGCTGCTATTGTTTGTGGTAGATCATTTCATCCTGGGAGATAGACGTCCGAATTCTGAAAGCACCGTGGAGAGGACGAATCTGTCTTAAGGAGACAGTGTTAAACACTGGACTTGATCAGAAAAATAATTCGAAGAAATTAAATCAAGTAAGTTATTTAATTACTATCAGTGTTGTTTTTATTTATTTATTTATTCAGATTTTAATTTTGTTTTTGTAACAAAATAAAATCTGTTTTTTTATTTATTTATTTTTATTTCGAGTTTGATTTTTGTAATCAAATATATTCTCTCCTTTTCTTTATTTCTTTATATTCTGGTTGTTGTTTTGTACACAACAGAATTAAATCTTTTTAAATACAGTGAAGATTGTCTAACAATCTTAAGACAGAATCCTTTTTGGGTATCTTCATTGTATTTAATTTTCTGTGTTTTCAAATTAATATTCTGGTTGGAAAAACCGAACCTCTAGAATTAATTCACACTGATGTATGTGATTTAAAGTTTATTCAAACTAGAGGTGGCAAAAAGTATTTCATAACATTTATCGATGATTGCACAAGATATTGTTATGTTTATTTACTTAGAAGTAAAGATGAAGCCTTAGAAATGTTTAAACTCTACAAAACAGAAGTTGAAAATCAACTTGGTAAAACCATTAAAATGGTTAGAAGTGATAGGGGTGGTGAATATGATGCACCATTAAATGAACTTTGTGCACAACATGGCATTATTCACCAAACTACAGCCCCTTATTCTCCACAGCAAAATGGAATTGCTGAAAGGAAGAATAGAACCCTAAAAGAAATGATGAATGCCATGTTACTAAGTTCAGGCTTACCACAGAACTTGTGGGGGGAAGCAATATTGTCTGCTAATTATGTTCTTAATAGAATACCCCACAAGAAAACCAAAAGCATTCCTTATGAATTGTGGAAAGGTCGACCACCTTCCTACAAATACTTAAAAGTGTGGGGGTGTTTGGCAAAAGTTGAAGTACCTGTTCCTAAAAAGACTAAGATTGGACCAAAAACAATAGACTGTGTGTTTATTGGTTATGCTCAGAATAGTAGTGCATATTGGTTTCTGACTTATAAATCAGATATACCTGATATAAATGTGAACACTATTATCGAGTCAAGGAATGCTGTGTTTTTTGAACATGTCTTTCCTTACAAGAAAGGACAGGAATTAAGTTCACAGAAAAGAACTTATGATTGTACACAAAGTCAAGAGACTAATGACAATCAAACACAAGAGACTAGTAATAGTCTCGACCAACAGGATTTAACTAATGATGAACCAAGACGCAGTAAAAGAGCGAGAACATCAAAATCCTTTGGTCCAGATTTTTTGACATACTTGTTAGAAAATGAACCTCAAAGCTTTAAGGCAGCAATGACAGGTCCTGAAGCACCTTTGTGGAAAGAGGCTGTTAATAATGAAATTGAATCCATTATGCAAAATCATACTTGGGAATTGGTGGATCTTCCACCAGGATCTAAACCTCTTGGATATAAATGGATATTCAAGAGAAAAATGAAGGCAGATGGTTCAATTGATAAGTATAAAGCAAGACTTGTTGTTAAAGGTTACAGACAAAAAGAAGGTCTGGACTATTTTGACACATATTCCCCTGTGACAAGAATAACATCCATTCGCATGCTTATTTCTATAGCAGCGTTGTTTAATTTAGAAATACATCAGATGGATGTTAAGACAGCTTTCTTAAACGGTGATCTAAATGAAGAGATCTATATGGAACAACCCGAAGGGTTTGTAGTATCAGGGCAAGAAAAGAAAGTTTGTCGACTTGTAAAATCCCTTTATGGATTAAAACAAGCACCTAAGCAATGGCATGAAAAATTTGATCATGCAATGCTTACTAATGGGTTTAAGATAAACGAATGTGACAAATGCGTCTATGTTAAAAACACTGACCAAGGATATGTCATAGTTTGTCTTTATGTGGATGACATGCTTATCATTAGAAGCAGTCAAAACATGATCAATTCAACTAAGCAGATGCTTAGTAAAAGATTTGATATGAAAGATATGGGGGTCGCAGATGTTATATTAGGAATGGAAATTACTAAAACATCTGACGGATATGCATTATCTCAATCTCATTATATTGAGAAAATTCTTGATAAATTTATCAAGGATGATTTGAATTTAGCTAGAACACCTGTAGACATCAGTCTTTATTTATCAAAAAAATAAAAATAAAGGTGATGCAGTGTCTTAGTTAAAATACTCCCAAATCATTGGAAGCCTAATGTACCTAATGAATTGTACTCGTCCTGATATAGCTTATGCTATAAGGAAATTGAGTAGGTACACTAGTAACCCTGGAGAAGACCATTGGAAAGCGATCATTCGGGTTCTTAGATATCTAAGATTTACTCGTGATCATGGTTTGAACTTTACTCGATATCCAGCAGTACTCGAAGGTTATTGTGATGCCAATTGGATATCGGATACTAAAGATTCAAAATCCACTAGTGGATATGTCTTTACTCTAGGAGGCGCTGCTGTTTCTTGGAAGTCCACGAAACAAACGTGCATCGCACAATCCACAATGGAATCTGAGTTCATTGCTTTAGACAAAGCAGGTGAAGAAGCAGAATGGCTTCGTCACTTCTTAGAAGACATTCCAATGTGGCTAAAACCTGTGCCAGCTATTTGTATTCATTGTGATAGTCAATCTGCAATAGGCAGGGCACAGAATCACATGTATAACGGTAAGTCACGACATATACGTCGTCGACATAATACCGTAAGGCAATTGTTGTCAAACGGAATAATCTCAATAGATTATATAAAATCTAAAGAGAATATTGCGGATCCGTTAACAAAAGGTTTGACAAAAGAGCTAGTGTATAGTTCATCAAAGGGGATGGGATTAAAGCCTATTACATAAGAGTCGTCATAATGGTAACCCTACTTATATGACTGGAGATCCCAAGAACTAAGTTCAAAGGGACAACTAAGTTATGTATGGCTCGCCAGAAATCACCAAGGGATTAAAATTCCTACCCATTCCTATGGTGAGAGTGATATCTGCAACATATGTTGTCTGCAGGGGTATAAGGATAAGCTTAGCTTTTAATGATTACTTATATCTTGATTAAGGCATAAAATCAAGACGAGTATAAAGAGATACTCACAATAAGAATCACCTATATGAGTGTTGAACTGGGGCCGGTTCTATGAGAATGCAAAGGCTAAATTCTCTAGAAACACTTATGAAAACCAGGCGCGTTCAAGGCCAAAATGAACACAACAGTGAGAACCACGATGTGTTAGAAGATATTTTGTGTGAAATCTATTGTCTTGGCTTACACAAACGGCTGAACAATTCAAGGCATCGCGTCCATTGGTTAGCCAGTAAGTCCGATAGGTTATCACTAGGGAAGGTTCAAAGCCGAAAACTACCTATCCTGATGCAAGATATTTTCGACTTATACTCTTTCGTTAAAGTCTGCATTTTGTTGCATTTCCGTTGTCATCAAATTCCATTCATGTGGGGGATTGTTGGAATGGTTATAAAATTCTGGATAAAACCAGAATTTTTTCCTCAGTTCGGTCTATTTTTTAGGTGGGCCCCGAGTGTCGATTTACTCGGGTCAAAGTGGTAACGCGTTCTATGCCGCGTTGTGATTCACGTGGTATATTTGGTTGCTCAAAACCATTACCGAGTGAATGGGAAATTGAAGCCAAAGTGTGCTCCATGGAAATGGAGTTTTGGTGGAAATTCCTTAAGGTTGTAAATTGGCTTGTCCCACATTGATTTGGTGGGAGGTTTTGAAAGGGTTTATAAGGCTTAGGGTGACATACTTGGGGTGTGCCCCAAGGGGTACCCAAGTGTTTTAGAGGGAGAGGTTATGGGCAAAATGGGCTAGACCCATTGGACCCAAAAATCACCACACACGCGCGCGCGCGCCGCCGCCGCCGTCCGTCCGGTCGGTCGGGCGGGCTGGGCTGGGCCTGGGCTTGGGCGCGGGTGCGTGGTGTGTGGTTGGGTTGGGCTTCTAATCTTTTTGGGCCAAAAACATTTGAATTTAATTTTATTTTTTATTAAAATAAAATCCAGAATTCAAATTAAATTAGTTTGGATTTTTTGTTCATCCAAACAGGGCCCTTCCCGGTTTCAAACAGAAATAAACTGTTTTGGAATTAATGCACACCCAAACAGGGCCCTTCCCGTTTTACTATCTGTTTGAATTAATTCAAATCTGTTTGAATTCAAAACCCAACAGGTATGATACCTGTTCAATTCAAAACCAAGAGCTACATACCTGTTTATTTCAAATCCAAGAGCCACCTTCACATCTATAAATAGGACCACCCTCATTTGATATTTTGCATTCAGAAATTTCGTATTTCACTTCTGTTTTCTATTCTTCATCTTGCTGCATTTTATTTTTGAAAGAAAGAGTGTAAACACTTAGTGTGTTCGTAAGGCAAACAGTTAGTAGTGCTGCTATTATTTGTGGTAGATCATTTCATCCTGGGAGATAGACGTCCGAATTCTGAAAGCACCGTGGAGAGGACGAATCTGTCTTAAGGAGACAGTGTTAAACACTGGACTTGATCAGAAAAATAATTCGAAGAAATTAAATCAAGTAAGTTATTTAATTACTATCAGTGTTGTTTTTATTTATTTATTTATTCAGATTTTAATTTTGTTTTTGTAACAAAATAAAATCTGTTTTTTTATTTATTTATTTTTATTTCGAGTTTGATTTTTGTAATCAAATATATTCTCTCATTTTCTTTATTTCTTTATATTCTGGTTGTTGTTTTGTACACAACAGAATTAAATCTTTTTAAATACAGTGAAGATTGTCTAACACGAGACCCCCCCGACCCCCTCTTCCCTCCGCCACTATTTGTATCATTGGATGAGGTGGGGCTCAATCTTTGAAATGGGAGGGAAAGAAGACCAGAGGTGAATACAAACAAATAAGGGGGGCCATTGTTAAGAGATTACATAAAAAATATATATTTAACATATATATATGTATGATTTTTGTTGACTTTGTAGGGGCCGGGACCCCCCGACCCCCTTCCCTCCGCCACTGGACATGGATGCTTCTTACATATATATATATTTTTTCAAAATCTGTTGTGCATTCATAATTTTTTTTTTCTTCTTTTTTTCAAAATCTGTTCTTCAAACATGGATACTTCTTACAATTTAATAATTTTCTCACGTGTACAAAATATAAATTAACAGGTTCCAAAAATATTAAATCTAATTTACAATTTTTGTTAAATGAATTTACAATTAGTTGTTCAACTTTTTTTCTCACTTTTTGAGTAAAACAACCCAGCCAATCTGTTGTTATCCCTCAAACATGGATGCTCCTGATATTTTTTATTTTAAATTTTTTTTCAAAATATGTTGTACATTTATTTATTTTTTTCCTTTCAAAATCTGTTCTTCAAACATGGATGCTTCTTACAAATTAATAATTTTCTTTTGAGTACAAAATATAAATTGACAGCTCCAAAAATGTTAAATTTAATATAGAATTTTTGTTAAATTAATTGGTTGTTCAACTTTTTTTCCCACTTTTTGGGCAAAACAACCCAGCCAATCTGTTGTTATTCCTCAAAAATCGATGCTCCTAATATGTTTTTTTTTTTTTAAAAAAAAAAAAAAAATTGTTGGGCATTTGTAATTTTTTGCTTTCAAAATCTGTTCTTTAAACATGGATGCTTCTTACAATTTAATAATTTTCTTTTGAGTACAAAATATAAATTAACAGTTTCCAAAAATAATAAATTTAATATACAATTTTTGTTAAATTAATTAGTTGTTTTATTTTTTTTCCCACTTTTTGGGCAAAACAACCCAGAAATCTGCCGTTATCCCTCAAACATGGATGCTTCTGCCACCTTTTTTTTTTGTTTTTTTGTTTTTATATATTTTTGTTTTCACAATCTGCTGTACAGTTATATTATTTATTTATTTATTTTTTCAAAATCTGTTCTTGTAAATCTGTTCTTCAAACATGGATGTTTCTTAATAATTTTCTTATGAGTACAAAATATAAATTAACAGTTTGAAAAAATACTAAAACTAATATACATTTTTTTTAAAATTAATTTGTTGTTCAAGTTTTTTCCTACTTTTTCAGCAAAACAACCTAGAGAATCTGTTGTTATCCCTCAAACATGGATGTTTCTGCCATGTTTTATATATATATAATTTTTTTTTCATAATCTGTTGTGCATTTATACATTTTTTTTTTCTCTTCAAAATCTGTTCTTCAAACATGGATGATTCTTACAATTTGATAATTTTCTTATCAGTACACTATAAATTAACAGTTTTAAAAAATATTAAAATTAATATACATTTTTGGTTAAATTAAATTGTTGTTGAAATTTTTCCCACTTATTTATTTATTTTTTTGAACAATCAGTTCATAATTAACAAATATTAAGAAAATATTTTCACATTTTTTTTAACTATATTAAGATACAGTAATAAATTTGTTAATATTTATAGAAATTATTAAATATAGTCATTAATAAATCTGTATACGGAACTAATGTGGGGAGAGTTTGTTAATTGTGAGAGTTTACAGAACTAATGCGGGGAGAGTCATCTATATAAAGAACTAATGTTTACAGAACTAACATTTACTTATAAAATGAGTATTTTAAGTTATTCAAGCTTACTCCCTAAGTCAATATGGGGAGACTTTAAATTGTTAATTGTGAGAGTCTAAAATTTCTTTTGTTTACTGCCTGCTATGTTGGCTTCATAGGCGGTTTATGAATGTCAAGATTGCATGTCACATGCAATTATTTGCTGTTGTGATTTTGTTTATGTAACAATTGTAGTAGAAATTTTTGTATAACCTTGAATGAACACCTTTCGAGTTTCTGGCTAAATTGAATAAGATGGTATGATATCAATAAATTCTGTTACAAGGTACATATCTGTATAACTCAGGTCAAGTTTGGCAAGTCTAAAACAATCCATCTTTTTATCTTTTTTTCATTACATCGTCTCTCTACTTTTCTACACACCTTTTCGTAAAAAGACAAAAAATAAACTTATTTAGGTCATCCCAAACAACCCCAATTTTTTTATTTTATTTTATTTTTTCCTTTGCATATTTGTTTTTCTACAATTGTTTCTGGTACGATTTGAATTGTACTAAGCAACACCAACACCTTGCTGGCAACAAGTTCTAAAGGAACTTGGACCGTCCCATGTTCCGTCATTAATAAATCTGTATAAAATAGTAAGGCCAAGTTTGAGAAGATCCAAAAAAGTCAAAAAGTCAAAAAGTTACTCAAAAAGCTAAAAAGTTAACACTATTCACCAAAAGTCAACAATTACGGCTGCACAACTCCCAATTCAAATTTTTCCCTACAAATCAATTTTTACAATTTTTTATTACACATTTTTCAATAAAAAGTCAAAAAATTAACCCAAACATCCATATTTTCAACCTCAATTTTTTAGTCCAAAAAGACAAAAAGTACACTTTTTTAGTCTTCCCAAACTTGGCCTAAGTGTTCATTTTTAAAAATTAAATACTTACAATTTAATGCCTAATTCATGAGACTTGATGGCTAATGCTAATTTTATTTATGTAACCCTGAAATCCTTAATACTCATTAAATTGTTTGATGTATGTAATGGTAAATATGCACATTTCATTGAAATGTTTCCGTGATAAATATATTGTTATTTTTGGACTACTACATTGTTATGAAGATGTGAAATTGATGACTTCTTGTAAGTATGTGGAGCCATGATTTGGGAGAAGTATGCAAATTGTAACCAGAAAGTTTATGCACTATGTCATCTTATAAGTTATAACACAATTCTTATAAGTCATAACTAATGAATT
This sequence comes from Camellia sinensis, assembly GCF_055761805.1. Taxonomy (NCBI): domain Eukaryota; kingdom Viridiplantae; phylum Streptophyta; class Magnoliopsida; order Ericales; family Theaceae; genus Camellia; species Camellia sinensis. The sequence goes on along the minus strand of NC_138971.1, from coordinate 118,524,698 downwards.
ACATACAGATCTTCTTAGGCTTAATAGGCTCTTGGCTCTTGGCTCTTGCCATTAAATTATTTAAATTATTCGTAAGAGTAAAACATGCAAACGTTTCCACGAGTACTTCCACAAACAACATGGCGAATTTGTAAACAATTTTTCATATCATTGTTGCCCTTTTTCTCTGCGGTCTTGTACCGTGTTTCGAAACAGCGGATGGCTTCCTCTATGTCCACTGCCATGTCAACATGGCCACGGCCAATGTGTGCTTGTAACTATAGCCATTGTTTTGTGAAGATATCCAAATCTCACAAAAATCTTGATCATGCATATTATGTTTGCCCCTAACCCATGGTGAGTATTAACAAATGATTATTTCTCACTCCATATGTTTGAAAATTGTAATTCCATAACTAGTTAGTGTTACGTTTCTTACTCATCAGCAATGTGTAAATTAGATTGGTTGGTGTGACGAATTAGGGAGATAGAGCCGCAACCATGACTCATCCACAAGTGTAGTCATACAGTTACGGCCTGACTTTTAATTATGGATGCAAATTCATTGCAAAACCTGGAAGAAATCATTACGGACTTAAATTATTGTTCTATGCTTCTATATCACTTTGTTATTTCTATAAGTAATGTTAAAAGTACTTGTAATTTGAAAATTTTCTTAATTCATAATTTTTAGAAGTACAAGTTAAAGGTTCTTACAAATTTTTTATTTATATGCAATTCGTAATTTTTATGAGTAAAAGGCATATTTCGTACGATATTATGAATTGCATGTAAATTCGTAAATTTTAGAATGAAAAGCCAAGTTTCTTAAAAATTCAGAAATGTTTATAATTCATAATTTTTATATTTATATGTCAAGTTTCTTAGATATTTGTAATTTACTTTAACTCGTAAATTTAAGAATTAAAAGTTAAGTTTGGTGCAAAGTTGCCATTTTTTTAAATTCGTAATTTGTATAATTCAAAGTCAATTTTTTTTCAAATTTGAACCTAATGCAAAGTTCAAAATTTGATGCAAAGTCAAATTTCTTACAAAAAATTGCAATTTTTTTTCTAGTTCGTAATTTTTAAACGTTAACAGTAAAATTTCTTACAAATATGTCATTAATTTTAATTTGTAATTTCTATAATTAAAAGTCAAAGTTCTAGGCAATTTGACTAATAATTTTATTTTAATTTATAATTTGTGTAAGGAGAATTCAAATTTGTTACAATTTTGTAATTTTTTTAATTCCTAAATTTTATAATTAAAATTCAAATGTTGCCCAAATTTGTAATTTATTTTAATTCGTGGTTTTTAGAATTAAAAGTCAAATTTGTAAGAAATTTGTCATTTTTTTAAAATTCTTATTTTACAATTACAAGTAAACTATCTTGCAAATAAATAATGTTATATGCACTAATTCGTACGCCAATTAGTGTACTAACAGATGATTAGTAATAATTTTAGAAGTTTTCAGTATTTATAATTTGTATAATAGGTAAGATTAATGATAATGTCATGAAGTATGTTGATACATTAATTAATATGCCAATTACTTATAAATTTGTAAATTTATTTTTAATTCGTAATATGTAGATTTTGAATTTCTTACAAACAAATATTTGTATAATAATAAATTGTAAAAGTAGCCGCTAATATACCAATTGCTTACAAATTTGTAAATTTATTTTTAATTCGTAATAGGTAGATTTTGAATTTCTTACAAACAAATATTTGTATAATAATATATTGTAAAAGTCCTCACTGCCACGTCAGCAAACACAAATCTTATTTATTTATTTATTTATTTTTGTCCTTAGGAGCACTTTGGTCATTTAATATCACATCATTTCAAACATATTTTTTAATATAATAATTTAACAAAAAATAATATTATATCTATTAATTAATGTATTAACATACTAACAAATGATATGATATAATACTAAAATTTTTTGATATTTATAATTTATATAATAGGTAGGGTCACTAATAATGACATAACACTGAAACTCTGAGTCAAGAGCCTCTCCTTGCAAGCTTGTGCTTGCGTCCGTCCTTGCAGGCCTTCGGGTCTACTTTTAGGTCCAATTTTGATAATCTGAACCGTTTATATTTTATGATTTATTCAGTATATCATACCTGTAAAAAATCAAGTTGATCGGATATCAGAAAGTATGTGTTTGAAAAATTGAACTAAACACTATTTTTTAAAGAATTTAATAAACAGTTTTCCGAACATATGCTTTCTGATATCTGATCAACTTGATTTTTTACAGGTATGATATACTGAATAAATCATAAAATATGAACGGTTCGGATTATTAAAATTGGGCCTAAAAGTAGACCCGAAGGCCTGCAAGGACGGACGCAAGCACGGAAGGTGCAAGGAGAGGATCCTCACTCCTGAAACTCTAACCCATCTTTTCAAATAAAAAATTAAAATAACCAATTAAAATAATTATATAGTCAAAAAAAATAAAAATAAATAATCATTTCCCAAACACCCACATCACCCACATTATGGGTGGGCTTATCATGGCCGCATTGGCTTTGTTAAGGTACGTTTTTTTTTTTTTTTTTAATTAATAAAAGATATTTTACAAATAATACAAGAGTTGCGTCAAACTGAATCAACAATGATAAAATGCCAAATATATAACAAACTCAACTAACATAAAGAAAGACTTCAAATCTATACCATCTATAAAAGAATGAATGGTGCTCAATCTAATACAAAAAGCCAAAACTAATGAATCTCACACAAAATGCCAAAATACTGTCCAATTGCCCAAAATTGCCTACCCTTTTTGTAGTTGAATTGTCTACGGTTGAAAAAGGAAATAGTCCTGTTTTGTAGCTCGAATATCTGAAGGCTCGAATGGCCCAAAAGATCAAAACGATATCGTTTTGGCCTCTCTTTTTTTTTTCCTCGCTTTCCTTCATAGTAACTCATAGAAGAAGAAGAAGGAGAAGAAGAAAGAGGAAGAAGGAAGAAGGAAGAAGAGAAGAGGGGGGCAGAGAGAGAGAGACCAACCAAAAATCAAACCCAAACCAATAGAGAGAGTGCTACAGAGACCCAAATCACCCAACACAAAGTTCAATCTCAAATCACCCAACACAAAAAAAAAAAAAAATACATCCAAATCTAGATCAACGCATCATCATCATCAACAACACCACCTTCATCAACATCATCATCAACACAGAAAAGAGACTAGAAAAAAAAAATACAAAAAACAGAGAAAGTGGCGATCGGCGACGATACCCACCGGTGATCGATCGGCGACGAGCCTCTTCTCTCTTCCCCTTCTCTGTCTTGCTTCTCTCTTCTCTCTCTCTTCTGTATTTCTTCTCTCGCTTTCTCTCGCTTTCTCTCTCTTCCTTGTCTGTGTTTCAGATACAAAAGAGAGAATAAGAAGAAAAAATCACAAAACGACGTCGTTTTGTGATTCGGGCCAATCGAGCCTTACCCTACTCGAGCTACCAGCTATTTTTCAAAAGGAAAAGGGTTTGGCTTTGGTCCAGTCAAAGATCGGATTGGACCGTATTGTTAAACCCGTGGGGGTCCACCACGGATCCCGTTTTAATAATCCGAACCGTTCAATGTAGAACTTATCGAGTACTATATGCCTATAAAAAAATCACGTTGATCAGATATTAATAGTTATGTGATCAAATCAGTTTTATATAAAAAAAAATGGATAGTGAACAAATTAACGGTTGACAAAAAACTATTTTGGTCACATGGCTATCGATATCTGATCAATATGATTTTTTACAGGCATATAGTACTCGACGAGTTCTACACATTAACGGTTCGGATTATCAAAACGGGACTTGTGGTAAGCCCCCATGGGCTCAACAGATCGGACTGGACTAAAGCCAAACCCAAAAGAAAAATGCCCCCACACCATTAAGGTAGAGATTCAAAAGGGGTTGTAGGAGTCTCTAAAAAATGGGAGTCTCAATCATTGTTGTTTAAAAAAATTGTAATCGATTGACCCAAATTATTTAAACACAATTCGGCTCGATTTGGACTTACGTTTTGACATAATTTGTTTCTAAAAAAAATCATATAACATGATCAAAAAAAATTTAACTTATCATCAATTTGAAAAATAATAATAATATGCCCATCACACAAACTACTCTTATAATATTCAACAATTAAGCAAAAACTTAACATTAAGCAAACATTGTTTAACATTAAAAAAAACTTAATATTTAGCAAATAAACATACTATGATTTCAATTAATAGTACTACTACAAATCTAGAAATTACCAAGAATTATTATCTTGTTATTCATATTTATTTTACATATAAATCCTACACTATACAAATTTAATCTCCACTACACCATCATTATCTTGTAAATTTTTGCTTTTTTGTCAATCAACCCTTCTTTTTTATCCTTTTCTTTTGTGCTCAATAATAACAAAATAAGTGAATCTCTTATAGCGGTGACTATCCAATTTCAATTTTCTGTCTGGTTTGGCCATTCTTTTTTTATCATTAATTTTATAAAAGTGAATTTTCCTAACTTTTGCTTTTATGAGTACTTCACCATGTATAAGATGATTTCTAATTATAATAATCCTCCAATTTTGGTCATGCAATTTCACTCTCAATGATGTGGAATTAAGGATGCTAAATATAAGAGAGAGAAGGGTGTGGAATCGCTTCACATGGAGGGTGGAATTAGGAGGGCAAAATTAAGGAGATGTAGCACCACTCATCCAATTATTTCATATTTTAGTCAATAACATCAATTTTATTGAGTATTTTATTAATACAAGAGGTACGTGTCATTTTTTTTTAATTTGAAAATTTTAATATTATGTATATTTTTTGAAAAATTCCAAAATATTTAGTAGATTAAGTGATTGTTCCCGTAAAATAATTTTTTTTACCATCTTTATAAAAGAAATTATATTCAATCTCTATTGCATCGTTTCTTGCACACTATTTGAAGAAAAATTTAGATAAATACATACAGGTGCTAGAAAAAGACATCTATTATCAAATTTATATTGATTAGTTAATTTTTCAAAAATAAATATCATCTGATCATATGACTATGAATGCTCAATTAATTTAATTTTTTGATTAATGATATACTCAACAAGTCTTACAAGATTAACTATTTACATCACAATTAAACTTCCTAAATAGAGCTCTTATTGACCTTTTATTGTAACAGTTACGTGGCTATTTCTCGCTTACTTTAATTGGGAGTGCCTAATGTGTCTTCCCATAGTCTCTCCAAGTGGTTGATATGAGGCATTACTATTGGCTAAACCAACCAAAAGCCAACATATGTTTGTACCAGATGCTACAATTATTTAGACCACCGTTTCATAGAAGAATAACGAAGGCAACATTTTTTGGAAGCTACAAATCCACTTTTCACTCAACAAAAAGAATTTTGGGTAAGCCTTTGTCTTGCTAAAAATTTTATAATGCTTTCTATTTGATCTTATGTATTCTAATTTGAATGAGAAGCTAATGTATTTTGTTTTCTTTCGTTTCTGCAGTGTTTAACTCTTCTTGCTTTTAATAAATCATGGATATAATGTGCCAGCTATGTGATAAAATTATCCAAAGAACACATTTATTATTTCCGAACAAGATAAAGTAAGTTATTGTAGAAAACCTCTAATGTTATGTGTGCTTTAATAAATATTTATTCCTTAGCTTTGGTACGAAATAACAGTCATCTGTGTGTTCTTTCATAGATATTCATTCCTTAGCTTTGCTAAGAAATAACATTCATTGATAATAATAAATGATAATTTTATGTAGAATATATGTAGATTTATTTAGGGAGTAGTAATAGTAAAGTAAACTTGAGAATAGAATGATCATTTTATTTCAATTGTATTTTATTGAACCAAAAACTACTTAGGAGTTGGATCCCACTAAATTTTTATTCCTTAAGATATTTTTTTAACTTTTCCCTGATAATAATATTTTCTTATTAGTTTTGTTCGTTTCATTTTTTCAAACATGCGTTCATTCGATATTTGATTGCATATTTCATGTTTGATGAAAGCTATATGACTTTTCTTCATTTTCATACTTGCTTTGTGATTGAAAATAAAAATGGCCCATATACTATGATCTTCCAAAGTACAAATGATTATTATTATTACTTTTGAACATATTAGGATATTCTCTAATTGAATTTTGAAGAGTTAAATTATTAGATGATATGGTTAAAAAAAATTGTCCCAATATGACATTTTTAGTCATATGACATCGTTTACCTATATTTTTAGAAACTAAATTTTTAAAAGAAGATATATAAATAGATGAAATAAAAATACTAATAGTTGCTATATATATAAACTTAATTAATTGACAGATTCAATATTTTAAGCAACATGATATGCAGAAGAATATCAACAACTATATAAGAATGTAAACGTGTGTTTTCATATATATGAAACTAACTTAAAAAATAAATAACAATGCACGGGGGGTCCAACTAGTATATATAAGAGACACCAACTTAGATAAATTCAACCTCCAGCCGTCTGGTGCATGAACTTGGTAAACGGCTAACTTTAATAAACATTCAACCCAAAAAACAAGAGGACAAATTACACACCTTTTCTGAGGTTTGTCAAAGATATAATTAGTCTTTTTTTTTTGACATAATTATATCATTCTCTTTCAAAATTTTAATTTATATAATACTTAATTTTCGACAGTAATTCGTGCGTCATATGGATGAAAAGATGATGTCATACTCTTCTTTCTATTAAAATATATATTTACCATTATTTATCTCATTGTCTACTTATCATTTACATTAATTTCAATCACTTTAATTTCACTAAAAAAAATTAGTGTAATTAATTATTTTGAAACTTGTGAGATTAATTGTATTTGTTTCAAATCTTAAGGGGGTGAGTATAATTTACTCAAAAAAAAAAAAAATGAAGAAGAAGTCAAGTTTAAAAATTAGTAAGTAGAAAAAACCTTTTTTTTGGGGGAGGAATAAAGAGGGTTAAATATAAAAGATGCATAATGCTGCATGTACCAATTAGTATATACATTAGTGTATCAATTAGTGTTATAATATTATTATTAACCACATTTATTATACAAGTTATAAATATTCAAAATCATACAAATGATATCACATCATCTGTTAATACATTAATGTATATATTAATTAGTACATATAGTATTACTCATAAAAAATTGTTTAAAATTTTGATTAAGTGACCTCAAATTGACAAAACATAGTGGCTATTTATTTATTTATTTTCTTTTCCAAAGTAATAGTGGCACCTAGGTACGCAAAAAATATATATATAAAAATAAAAAATAAAAAATGAGAAGTGACAATGAATGCATAAGATGTTTTAAAAAAAAAAGGTGACAAGTAATGCCTAAGGTGTTCAATAATATTTTTAAAAATAACAAATGCAATTCAATATATATTTATATTTATATATATAAATATACATATTGACGGCATAATAGAGGATTATCCCCTTCCACTTGCGATAATAATAATAGTAGATAGTAATGTGGTAGGTATCACATGGACGCTTGTAATTAGGGTTGGCAAAACAAAGCATATTCGATCTGGTAGGTATCACTCTGTTTAGTTTTGATTTCTAAAATTCACTTTTTTTTAAAAATTTATTTTTTTATTTTTCGTATTTTTTTATATTTTCATTGAATTTTTTAATATTTTAAGCAATTTTTTTTTTAAAAAAAATTTAGACACACCTAACATAAATACATTTTAAAAAATATAATATTTGTGAAAAATCTTTAAAAAATTCACTAAATACTAAAGATACAAAAATAAAAATAAAAACTCAGTACATTTTTCATATTTTTGTATATTCATTAATTTTTTTAAATATTATTTTACAAATATTTTACTTTTTAAATATATCTAAGTAAGGTGTCTCTAAAAAAATAAAAAATAAAAAATATTTAAAATTTTAAAAATATTTACTAAAAATAAAAAACTCAATTTTTAAAAAATTGAATTCAGAAAATTGAATAAATGATATTATTATATTCACTCATATCTTTCAAGTGTATAGATGTTTTTATTTTGTTATTTTTAGTAGGTGTTTGGACTAGTAACCCCTCTTAGTGACTCGAACTCAAAATTTTTATTCTCAAATCTTTTAGTACTCAGTAGAGTTATGCATTGCTGTTTATTTACCACAATTGATAATAATAGCTTGAGAATAAAAAAGTTTAGTTGTTTTTATACTTGTAAAATATTGTTCTATAAAAAATAATTCTTCAATAATGTATTGGAGAAATGTCATAAATAGAAGAGTTTGAGCGGGTCAAAACAGGATATGGACCAAAACATTGTCAACCTAATTGCAATGTGACAATTTTGAATTCGATAATAATGGGAAGTGAAAAGTCAATGGAGAAAATCATAATAATGAGAAGTCACAAAAAAACGGAGTGAAAAGTCATTGGGGAAAGTCATACATTTGAACCCGTTTTGCAATGGTTGGAGGATGTTTCATGCTCTTTTAAAATATTGACAGAATCTATATTCTTACTCAGGTGTTTGTTGCGGGTAATGTTAAAAATACTAAATTTTTTATCAAATAAATTATTAAAGGATTTCATAGTTATATAAGATATTTGATTACTTATTTGATAAAAAATTTGGGATCTATAACATTTTTCATATTGTTACACTGAAAGAATTTTATTGAATTTATAGAAAGTAATGTTACACAGAGCCGTTTTGGGAACCAAAATAAAAAGTCGCGTTTTTGTCAAAATGTCCAAAAATGCAAATGGCAAAAACACAACAAAATTGGTTTGGGAAGTGCCAAAAACGCAAGTGTGAAATTACAAATTGGGGCCTATGACAAAAAAATAAAAAAAATAAATTTTTTATGTTGGGTAAGGGTATTTTGGTCATTTTAATTTGATTTGACATCATAAACAAATATTAAACTAAAAAGTCAAAAGCCAACTTTTACCAACTTCTCAAATCACTTTTCAAAAAGCTAAAAAGTTGGTAAAAAGTCAAACATTAACTTTTTACCAACTTCTCAAAACACCGCAAACAGGATGAGTAAATAGTAGTTAATATGTTAGTTTAAGACTTCTGCTTGTTTGTTGGAAATAATTTTTTTTAAAAAAAATTAGGTAAATTACAAATAGACCTCTTTTTCTGGAAATTATATCTTGTCTCTTGAAATTTTTAATTTCATAACAAATGACTCATTTTATTAATAAGTTATCAAGTCAATTAATAATTTTTAGTTATGTTAAAAATTTATTCAATTAATAATTTATGTAATTTTATCATTGTATATGAGAACAGTTAAAAATTTTCTTTTTTAGATAATTCTTTCAAATAAAAAAAATCAAACAATAAGGTATTTATAATTTTTCAAACCACATGAAATAATTCGTATTTTAAACAAATTTTAAGAGATATATTTGTAATTTATTTTTTATTTTTTAAAAAGATATGTCAAGTTTAGGAGCAGGTGCGGTCGTTTGAGTTCCTAAAAAAATAAGTGCTTTTTGAATATTTGTGTTTGGTACCGTTTACGTTTTCAGTTTATATTTACAACAATTTTATAAACTAGTTTTTGTTTATTTTTTGTTTATTTTTAGAAAAATATAAACTACAAACACGTTTGGTAATTGACAAAATGTTTACAAAATTTAAAAAAGAGTGAAAAATGGCAACTAGTGGCAAGTGGCGGCGAAAGACGGTGGTGGCAAGTGGCGGCGAAAGACGGTGGGTGGTGGGTAGCTGGTGGCGGGTGGGTGGGTGACGGTGGCGGGTGGTAGCGAGTGGGTGGTGGTGGTGGCGGTGACGGGTGGTGAAAAGTGGTAACGGTGGGTGGAGGGTACCTGGTGGTGGTGGGTGGTGGCGGGTGGTGGGTGGTAGCGAGTGGGTGGCGGTGGCGGCGGTGGCGGGTGGTGGTGGCAGGTGGGTGGCGGATGGCGGGTGATGGCAGGTGCTGGTAGTAGGTAGGTGGATGACAGTGGCGGGTGGTGGTGGTGGTGGTGGCGGCGGTGGCAGGTGGTGGTGGGTGATGGCGAGTGGGTGGTGGGTGGTGATGGTGGTTGGGTGAGTGACGGTGGCGGGTGGTGGGTGGTAGCGAGTGGGTAGTGGTGGTATTGGTAGCGGTGGTGGTGGCGGGTGGTTGGTGGTGGCGGCAAGTGGGTGGCGGATGGTGGGTGGTGGCAGGTAAGTGGCGGGTGGTGGTGGTGGTGGTGGTGGTGGTGGGTGGGTGAGTGGGTGACGGTGACGGGTGATAGGTGGTAGCGAGTGGGTGGTGGTGGCAGGTAGGTGGCGGGTGGGTGGTGGGTGATGGTGGTGGGGGGAGGGTGGGTGGGTGACAGGTGGCTGGTGGTGGTAGGTGGTGGATGGTGGTGGCAGGTGGGTAGTGAGTGGTGATGGCAAGTAGGTAGCGGGTGGTGGGTGGTGGATGGCAGGTGAGTGGTGGGTGGTGGGTGGTGTGGGTGGTGGTGGTGGTGGTGGTGGTGGTGGCGAGTGGGTGGCAAGTGGGTGGTGGTGACAGGTGGGTGGTGGGTGGTGGTGACGGGTGGTGGGTAGTGGTGGTAAGTGGGTGGTGAGTGATGGTGGCAGGTGGTGGTGGAGGGTGGGAGGTGGGTGGTGGGTGGTGGTGGCGGAAGACGGTGATGGAAAATTGTGGCGGGTGGTGGCTAGTGTTGGGTGGTTAAAAAAAAAAAAACTAAAAACTCAAAATGGAAACACATTTTTTGTGTTTTCATTTTTTGGCCAAATTTATAAACTGAGGCCACTATAAACAGAAAACTAAAAACGTAAGTGTTATCAAACGGCACCTTAGGGTCTGTTTGGTATCCATTCCATTTTTAGTTTATATTTATAAAAATTTTAAAAATTATCATAAAAACTTGTTTGATAATTTTTTTAGATTTATAAATAGTTGTCTCAGTTTATAAATTTGAGGAAAAAACATAAACTCAAAAAATGAGTTTACGTTTCAGTTTTCAATTTTTTTTTTCAATTAATTTTTTTTTCAAATAATTTTTTTTCAAATAATTTTTTTTCAATTAATTTTTTTTTGAAATATTTTTTTCCCAATTAAATTTTTTTCAATTAATTTTTTTTTTCAATTATAATGTGTGCGATCTCATTGTCATAAATAATAAAAATAAATATAAGTATTTTAGGTCTGAAAAAACATATTTTTTAGTTTATGTTTTTAAAAAATTTTAAACATTTTATTCAAACCAAACGCGTTTGTAATTTTTGTTTTTCTGAAAATAAAAAAAAACCAGTTTATAAAATTTTTATAAACATAAACAAAAAACGTAAACGTTACCAAACGCTACCCTAATATTTTGAATTAATAATTCACTTTTTGAGTGACTTACAAGTAGGATAATTTGGGCGAACTCAATCCAAGTAATTCAAGTCCAGTCTGAATTTTTTCAAGATTTGGATAATATATTTTTGAATTTGGTACGGAACTTAAATAAAAATTCAGAAGTTCAAATTAAATTTGGACGGACTTGACAGGCTTGAACAAATGTATCAAACAATTCAAGCAATTCGAAACCTAAATTATACATATATAGATATATAAAAATATTAAATATAGATATAAATTATTAGTCATTACATGATATTAAAGTAATTTAGATTATTAAATAATATTGAATACATTATATACACAAGTAACATAAAATCTTACCTTTTTTATTCTCACTCATAAATTGTAAAGACTAGTATAGTGCATCTTTCTTACCTTATATAATTATTTGGTTTGACGTTAATGATTTTCAAAAAAATTATAAATAGAGTATAATTTTAATAAATTAATAATAATAACAATAATAATAGATGAAGTTAATGTATAATTCGGACAATTCAAGTATGTCGGGCAATTCGAGTTTAATTCGGGTCGGATTTGAATAGACAATCTTGAGTTACAATTTGAGTCTGAACGAGTCTGAACAGATCTTACCACAACTTACACTAAGTTTGAATATTCTCCCAATCTGACTGAATTGCACCCGTACCTACAAGCTGGGAATCCTTATTCAACTACAAAAACAAGAAGGTAATCAAAGTTGAACATGCTTAGCATAATATGCACTCACTGGTTTCACATTTGTTACATCTTATGTTCAGACTAGTAGCAATAGGTTACAGAGTAATACATTGAACATGTTTAGCATAATATGCACTCACTGGTTTCACATTTGTTATATCTTATGTTCAGACTTGCTGTTTTAGCAATAGGTTGCAGAGTAATACTATATAAATAAAAAATTTATATATAATTTTTATACGTAATAATGCGGGTTATTGTTGATCTTTCATTTTAAAATAAAATATTACTAAAAATTGATTTATTTACAACAATTTGAAATTTTTTGTATGAATTTCATATATGAATAAAGCTAAAAATTTACTACAAAAAAGTCAATTCATCTTTTTAGTTTTTGCATATCGTTTCATAAAAATTCTAAAAATCAATTAAAATAATCAACTCTCAAAACAACATTGAAAAAGCCGCATTTTATTCATATTTTTACGCTCATCTCCCTTGGGATTTAAAGAAAACACTGTTAACACATTTGATATAATTATACCGGTCTCCCTTGAGGATTTAGTTTATATAAGAGTTAGGTCATTTTTCATCAATAATTTATTAATCGTATTTTTATTTTTGTTTACTTCAACATCTGCCCATCATCTGACTATCATCAGTATTAATTTTAGTCGCTTTAACCATAGTAAAAAGGAGATTAATATAATTATATAAAAATTATTAAAATTAACTGTATTTTTCCAAACCTCAAGAGAGATTAGTGTGATTACCTTTTTATTTTTTTACAAAAACAAATTTAGTTGTATTTTTTGGGCTTGCTTAATTTATTGTTATTATTTTTAAAATTTTCAAGATATAGTCAAGATGGATTTAAAAAGCAAAAGGTTTTACATAATTTTTTTAAAAAAAAAATTCACTAAAAAAGAAATTAAACTAAAAAAAAAAAAAAAAAAACCCCAACAAAACAGCAAGTCCTTAAAACTAGAAATTCAATCCACTATCGCTTGCTTGTATTGGAAAGCCAACAGGAAAACCTTCGCCCATTTTTCACACTTAGCTCTTTTATTTGCCCTTAATTGGAATAGATTAAATCTTGAAAGTTCACTTTGGAGTTTCTTCTGTTATTTCCATCATTATTACAAGATCTAAGCTACGTTTGAATCTTGAATTTACAAATAAATTTTTTTTAAAAAAAAGTCCAAGAATACCGTTTCCAAAGTGATCAACACAAGAAAAAAACTTGAAATCCTAACATAATAAATTGCAACTCTACAAACAAACAACCGTTTCACATATACCAAGCTGAACCACCAAACTTGATACAAAGTTACATCCCAATGTGCGCATCAGTATGTAAAAATAGGCAAAAACTAGAGTTTTCTAAGTATGCTTGTCCCCTTCAAAAACCAGGTGCTGTTTGGTATAAACACGGTGTCGTCGCTCTCTCCCATATATAACCCAGAAAACCAGAGAGAGCATAACTGCACCAGAAACCATAACCAGCCCAATATAGATCCATGTACTGTACTGTTCCAACCCGGGACAATAATCTCTATTTATATCAGTAAATGTCTGTCGCACAAAAGTGCAGTCTTGTAGTTCGACCAGGAATGGACCATAATGATACAACCCGTAGCTCACATTCACCCCGGCTGTCATTTGGTTGTAGATAGAAGGAGTTAAACGGCCCGTTGTGATACAGATCCCGCTAGCCGAAACTTGACATATATAGTTTCTCCATACCTGCAAGATATGAAGCATAGAGTTTGAGCTTTCTCAGTTCTGGATCAGCTAAAAAAAACAAAACAAAAAAAACAAGCTGCTAAAAAAGCAATTGCCAAACTCCAACTTTTGCCAACTTGGAAAGCCTGTATGTGGATTTTTAGTTCAAAACTTAATTTTGAGAGAGCAAAAGAGTACAGTTTCACCAGGAATTTCTCAACTATCACAAAGCAACACTACACAATATTGCTTTATTTATCTATTTCAATGTTGTAATTATTTTTACTTTACCTGTGTCGCGTTGCTCAAGTCGACTTCACCAGCAGCACAAGCTCGATCTGTCAAATCAGAATTGAAAGGGTTGCACAGGGTTGACAGCAGAGGACCGGACTGATTGTAGTACAACGGCGCAAAGTTGGGGGAGAAATTGCCATTAGAGACGTTGGTGATGACCTGGTTAATCACATTGACGAGTTGAGAAGTGACTTCTTTGCTTTTTAACAAGGTTTCTTGAGCAGTGGCATTATCGATACAAGGCAGTATATCATCTAAAGCTGTATGTGCGGTTGGGTTTTGGACCCATTGATCCATCGAAACACAAGTGTCTTCAGCCACACTAATATGCCAAACAAAGAACAATTAGATTATTTGAGAACGTCAATTAGAAAATCAGAAAAAATTATCTAAATTAACAATGGAAGGGCTTCACTGAGAATAGTACAAAGGATGCATTTAGATGCAACTTGAGGAGAGAGCCATGGGTAACAGTAACCAAAAGGGTTTTGAAAAATTGAATTTCACATGAAAAGAAAGTGAACATGAGGAAAACTGTTTCGTGTTTCTAACATGAGGAATTGCAAAGGAGACAAATTTTCAGTACTCCATGTAACTTTTTATGGTGTCTATACCAATTACGCAACCTACGAGCCTGTTCAGCATTTTTGTGTACCCTTGGCGATATAAGAAGGTTTATAAAAGCCAAACGACACGATCACACCATTTACTACCCCCAATAAGCTAAATGCTCTCTTTGTAATTTCACAAATCATAGGGACATTCATCTAATGTATAAGGTAGAGTTAAGACCGAAAAAATCACAATGACACCATGAGGACATTGCACATAACTGTAATCTACACCGAGTGCACACAACACAGAGAGAGTAGTTTGTGAAAATAAAAGGAAACCAAATATGTGAAGGAGGATTTTTTATATGAAGGATGTCATGATGGAACGAACTTGTGTAGAAGAAGAAATATGCCACACAAAATAAATGTTCCTGCAACGAGTATCCATCCAATGATCACCAAGCTGCAACAATTTAAAAGCACTCCTTGAGAAAGATACGCAGAAAAAGCAAAAGAATGGAACTTGAGTTTATATGAAGATACAGTCTCACTCACATGTACACAAGAAACTGCATGCCGAGTAGTGAGAATACTGGACCAAAATACAACCAAAATAAATAATTCAGGTATCAATATGACTTTTTAAAAAAAATAGACAAACAGAAAGGTTCTGAAACTGATTAAGGGATTCAATGGAGCTTACAGAATCCAAGAAATGTCAAGACAAGCATAACTGCAGCAAGTATGATAAGAGCCAGTCTTCTGCAAAAAAATTAGAACTTCCTTTTTCATATCAATAATTATACTAAAAGAACTGACAAAAAGCACAAAAGAAAGTTCTCAAATTTGTCATTTACACAGAATCCAAGAGTTGTTTTATGTCTCCTGAATTTTTCGTTGTTCGAGCAGCAAGGGTGCTAGCAGAAGAGTTGATCTTGGTTTCAATCTGATCAATGTCGGTTTGGACATTAGAAGGCAGAAAAACTTGATCTACTCCGACTTGCTTAGCTGCACTAAGATATCCTGAAACATTCGTAAGTTTCTCCACAGTGGTATTGGCTTGCTTTACAACATAGTCCAATGTTTTTGTTGTAATATCATGAAACTTTCCCTGTCCAGTGTACAGAACAACACATCCAACTCTGAAATAAAAAATAACATGAATAGCTTGGTCAGAAAGAATCAAGTGAACAGAAATAGTGTGGAGAGAGAGAGAGAGAGAGAGTATACATTGCAGCAACGGTGAACAGTACGAGGAAAATAAGAGAGAGAGCATAAGCTGTTCGAGAATAGCCATAAGGCTCCCTTCTACAACAGAAATAGCAGAGACAGATGAAAGATAAGCACAGTCCAAAGACCACAAACCAGATAGCCGCAATGACAAAGAAGGGAGCAGCAGTTAAAGCCACAGACTGCAAGTAACGAAAAAGAAAAGAAGTTAGTGGGAAATAATTTAAGAAATAAACTCTTATGTTAGTCAGTACCCGAAGACTGAAACAAATCAAAAATGTACATGATGTTGTTATCTAGAAATTAGTCAAACTCAAGCAAGAGGATCAGTAGAAAATTTGAATGTTCAACAAATAGTTTCAATATGGATTTCTGGATTAGTTAATTAAACAAAAATATAACATGGTAAGAAATGTGCTTGTCAATGTGCGTTCATGAAGCATACAAGGAAAGTTCAATATCTTTAGGAGCAGGATTATTCTCCAAGAGTAAAAGTAAATTATTATTATTTATTTTTTGCTGTTGTTGTGGTTGAAATAATTGTTTTACTTTTTGTTACTTCTGTTTTCATTGAACAATGGGGGCTCAAAGGATTGGCAACTCATCTCTTAAAACATAAGAATAAAGAGCGCTAAGATTTCTGACAAATACATAGACCTCCCCTCAATTATCTTACCGTTTAACAACTAACAAAAAATCATGATATCAGCATTTTTAAGTGTTTAAATATCGCAAGAACCCTTGAAAACATAACCAAACACTCATATTATATCCATTATCATTATAACCAAACACTCCTCAATATTCCTATCACCACAACCAAACATCCCCTTCCCCTACCCTTCCTCCTCTCTCTCTCTCTCTCTCGCCTCTGTTTATTTTCACCACCCATATTGTGGGTACTTGTATCAAGCCCAATACATGACAAGCCTTACAGGTACCACATCACCAAAAACCCATCAACGTGGCAGACCAATTAGGCACCACGCGCGCATGTCGTATGTTTGATACATTGCGAGCCCTACGGGCGCCATGTGCCAAGGCACTACGTAAAACCAAGACTATATGCTTAGCCTAAGTGGAAACATACATATAAGCCCAAATATATCTAAATATGAAGATCCCTACAACAGGCAACACCATGGCCCCGCAGGGCCCATGGTCCTTCATACCTCACTCCAAGACCAAACAACAATACAATCAACCCCCGGTTCACTTGGACTTGGATTGATAAACACTAGCTCTCCTAAATATTGAGATAGGTCTGCGGCCCATTCTCCTACTTGGTCGTTTGGAAACGAGCTCTTCTCCTAAACATTGAGATAAGTCCACGGCCCATTCTCCTATTTGGTCACTTGGAAGCGAGCCCCTGGCTCTCCTAAACATTAAGGTGGGCCCTAGCCCATTCACCTACTGAGATGCCTGGGTTGGGAGCAAGACCCAAGCACTGTTGTTGTGGTTGAAATAATTGTTTTACTTTTTGTTACTTCTGTTTTCATTGAACAATGGGGGCTCAAAGGATTGGCAACTCATCTCTTAAAACATAAGAATAAAGAGCGCTAAGATTTCTGACAAATACATAGACCTCCCCTCAATTATCTTACCGTTTAACAACTAACAAAAAATCATGATATCAGCATTTTTAAGTGTTTAAATATCGCAAGAACCCTTGAAAACATAACCAAACACTCATATTATATCCATTATCATTATAACCAAACACTCCTCAATATTCCTATCACCACAACCAAACATCCCCTTCCCCTACCCTTCCTCCTCTCTCTCTCTCTCTCTCGCCTCTGTTTATTTTCACCACCCATATTGTGGGTACTTGTATCAAGCCCAATACATGACAAGCCTTACAGGTACCACATCACCAAAAACCCACCAACGTGGCAGACCAATTAGGCACCACGCGCGCATGTCGTATGTTTGATACATTGCGAGCCCTACGGGCGCCATGTGCCAAGGCACTACGTAAAACCAAGACTATATGCTTAGCCTAAGTGGAAACATACATATAAGCCCAAATATATCTAAATATGAAGATCCCTACAACAGGCAACACCATGGCCCCGCAAGGCCCATGGTCCTTCATACCTCACTCCAAGACCAAACAACAATACAATCAACCCCCGGTTCACTTGGACTTGGATTGATAAACACTAGCTCTCCTAAATATTGAGATAGGTCTGCGGCCCATTCTCCTACTTGGTCGTTTGGAAGCGAGCTCTTCTCCTAAACATTGAGATAAGTCCACGGCCCATTCTCCTATTTGGTCACTTGGAAGCGAGCCCCTGGCTCTCCTAAACATTAAGGTGGGCCCTAGCCCATTCACCTACTGAGATGCCTGGGTTGGGAGCAAGACCCAAGCACTATTGCCCGGGATCATCAGAGGATACTAAACTGGCGGCTGAGGTCATGGGATCGTCGAGATGGTTGTCTTCTTGCTACGACAACTCCACCTCGACTAAGCTTGGGAAAGAGGCAACGACGACCTTATATTTCATATCATCTAATGCATATACGAAACGTTACTTTCCGTCTGCCATCAAGCCACAGACGACAAAAGGGCTTATATCACTTCTGGCAGAGTTGAGGAGAACGAGCCACCTGTCCAACAGTTTGCTTGGGCTCCAATACTCCTGTGGCCTATATAACGTATCGTATATGTAGCGAAACACAACAACAACACAACCAACTCTCATGTTTAAACACCCTTTCTCACACTCTACATTAGTGTTCAAGGTCTATCACTGCCAACCTCTCCCTCTCCAAGCTTGCCTTGACCTCCTCTTCTCCACCTCCGGTGATCTCAGGCCATTGAAGTTCCCGCCATCTTCCCGGACTACCTCTAATCACACCATACACCCACACATAGCAACAGGATTGCCACCACCAAACATCCTACATCATCATCCACCACTCACCACAACCTACTACCATTGCCAAGCATATGAACACACCCAGAATTACAATAACATTCTTCTCACAGATGTTTAGCTCGCTGCTACTAGTTCTTCATTCCATTCGTTTGGGTATTGAGTCCACTATCGCAGTAAACTCATTTCACTCACTTTCACTTCACACGTATATATAGATACACAAAATTAAGGAGGGGAGATTGGATCGATTATCTCAACAACTGGGGAGATTGGAGCAAATGTGGTCTACAGAATTAAAGCGAAGTGGCTTAAGTGAAGAAGTGCGTCTGGAGTACTGTGCGATAAATGAGTACCCATTAGACTAAAAAGAAAGCTCTATAGAACAACTATTAAATTAGCGATGTTGTATGGGACGAAATATTGGGTAACCAAGAAACAACATGTAAATAAAATGAGTGTTGCTGAGATAAGGATGCTAAGGTGGATGTGTAGCGAGACTAGAAAAGACATAATTAGGAATGCGTATATTCGAGAATGGGTAAGAGTAATACCGATAGAAGATAAGTTAAGAGATAATAGATTGAGATGGTTTGGTCATATACAACGGAGACCAACAGAGGCAGTAGAGAAGAGAGATGCAATACAGTGACGGTAGACGGCAGTGTTAGGAAAAGGGGTATACCTAAATTGACGTAGACTAGTGTAGTAAATCGAGATATGAATCTCCTTAATTTGACTAATGAAACGGCCTTGGATAGAGTTGAGTGGAGAAGAGAGATTCATGCAGCCGACCCCATTTCATGGGACTTAAGACTTGGTTTGGTTTGGTTTGGTTTTGTTATACATATATTTTGATTGTAAAAATCACACATATATAGATATAGACATAAACAAAGACACACCACCTGTGTTTTTGAATTGATGTTGCAACAATAGGTTAATATGGATACATACATATATATATATATACTATGAAGTACCGACACTTCAAAACAAATGTCGTATCTGTGTCAACATACAGACACATTAAAGATAAGCGAACACTTCGGGGACACGTATGGGACACACCACATGGTGTATCCTATTATTTAATTAATTTATTTTCAGGGGACAGGCCGGGAACACTTTGGGAACACACTAGGGACATGCCAAGTTGTCTTTTCTCCCATTTTATTTAGTGCTTTTGATGAATGTTGAATGTTTATTATTTTTTTTTTAGATTTAAATATTTAATAGATCATCCATTAAAAAATATATATAAACTGTATGTGTTGATTTAAAAGTATTCTTTTTAATTTAAAAAATAGAATTAGAGTTAATTTTTATTAATATTGATTGTTTGTAGATGTAATATTAATGTAGGTAGCAAATAAAAATATATGAAAATATATTTTATTGTTATGCCCCACTGTATCCGTATCCCAATTTTTTTGAAATCGCTATGTCCCGTATCCGCATCCATGTATATATATAAATATATATATATATGAAACTAATTGCGATAGGGAATGAGAAAACCCAAATGGGAGACTATGTTTGAAGGGGGACCGACGTCAGTGGGCGATTGGGTGGTTTTTCAAGTGGGTTTTGGGTGAATGCTCTATACTAATTTTTTTAAAAATATTTACATGCATATACAAAATGTAGGCCATGGGTTTTTGTTAGAGGGGAGTTTGGTGGTGGGTCTGCAGAGGGTTTGTGAGGGAGATCCGAAAGCCCAATGATCACGATCGCAAGCATCCCATGATGATCCACTATTGCAATTTGAGTGTTCAGTCTCTGTCCGTATCCAACACATGTCAAATTCCAACACAGTGTAGATACATGTGTCCATGTGCTGGGCAAGCTATGTAACGTATCGATTTTCTTAATTATTATTACCTTACAAAACAAGTTGGGAATATTTCACAAACACATAGGTTGTGTCTACACACGTCTCATGACACACTGGTGGGTTTCTTTTAAAAAAATATTTTAAAAAGCTAATTTGAGGTCAAAACTAATATATAAAAACAAAGATGGGAAACAAAAAATACTCCTACATGTACATCAATGCTTCTCAGGTCTGTGCCCAAATTTATATTCATATAGATAGTAAATAATTTTTTCTTTTTTCCAATGTCCCCTTGATGTCCATATCTTTTCTTTTTCTTTTTTTAAATTGTTGTGTCCCGTGTCTATATAGACTCTATACATGCGTCTGTGTCCATACATGTGCATGTTTGTGCTTCTTATATACTAAAGATCTGCATCCAAGGAAGACTAGTTTGTATATCCAATAAATTATGAATGCACAATTTGCGGTTAAGCTATCATAGTAAAATGACCAAAGTCAAACATCCATTCCTAAGATCAACATCATTAACCAACATGATCTGTAGTGTCACATTAAGGTCACTCTTTGCTTAGAGATGAAGTTTGAACTTTGATCATCATTGGCAAATCATAATGTCATCTCATTTGGTTGAAGAAACATAAAGACTTTACCATTATTATGGACTTTGAAAGCCCAACTACAATAGAAGACCTTAGCATGGTCACAGAAGACCTTTTTTCAGCCCATTAACGAAGCTGCACCATTTTCTATTTTCTAATACAAACAATAATGCATATAACAACAAAGCAGACAATTGTAAGAAAATTTGTATTTGATAACAGTTTGCTTACTTTCAATGAACATGGACTGGAGTTTGAGAGAATATAATCATATGCTGTCCAACATTTCTCACACTCACGGATATAGAGAAGTCAAAATCCAATATGGCTACAATTTGAATTCAAAAAATTTATATTCAATTTACAATTGTAATATATATAGCCTTTCCATGTGAAGGATTTGCATAGCTTATATACATCCTTCTTTTATGCCCCAAACAATGGTCAATTACATTCTTAATTGATATTTATAGCGACAACTATCAATGCTATTCAGCATATCATTTCTTTAATTTAATATAGAAGAGCAAGTCACTTTTACCAACAAAAAAAAGGAAAAAAAAAATTATATGATAAGATTACCCTTAGGTCACGAGTAAAGAGGTTGCGCGGGACAGGATTATTTTGTCTTAGGATAAAAGTATCCCACATTTGGTTTACATTTTATGACTTGGGATAACTTACATTGGTGATGGCTATTTTATCACATATGGGGTGGAAAACTTATTAAAGTACTCATTATCCCAAGATAACCCAGCCGCAAACCAAACACATTTGTAATTTTATGTTTTTCTAAAAATAAGTAAAAACGAATTTATAAAATTTTTATAAATATAAAAATAATAATAATAATAAATAAATAAATAAATAAAAAACAAACAAACAAACAAACGTAAACGGTATCAAACCTTACCTAACCAATTAGTCAACCCACATTTGAAATTGAAAACCAAGAGAGCCACAAACCAAACATGACATCAATTAAGCCTACCCAATTACAATTGTAAAATCAAAACCAAGAGGTGCAGTAAATAAAATAAAACACACCCCATAGTTTTAGCATATTTATATTGATCACGCTTTTAGTAATGCTTATGGTGTGTTTGGTTGGAGGATTTGGGGAGGGATTTGGAAAGGGAAAGGGAAAAGGCGTGTGAAAGTATGTGAAATTTAGGCATATTTTATTTATATTTCACCTACCTTTTCCATTTCCCTTTCCAAATCCTTCCTCAAATCCCTCAACCAAACACAACATTAAAGTACCAGAATTCATACAGATTGTGTGAAAGACATGGATATAAATGAGAAACACACACACACACATATATATATATATATATTAGTGTAAAAAAAATGCCATCATTTTATGATTAACGAATTATTGATGAAAATGAAACTACCAATGTAATAATTACAAAACTATAAGGCTTGCTCTATTTTCTCTAAAACTCAGGGAAATAACTGTAATTCATCCATATAGATATAGATATAGAAACATATGCATATATTGCAAATCAAGAAGACAAAATCATTCAAGGGTTGAGGGACTTACAGCCCAGTAATGGGGCTCCCTAATGCTCCAACCTCCTGAGTATTTCTTGAACCCATTAAGAGGGTCTCTTCTGTGAGTCCTCTTGGCAGCCAAGATAAGAGATGAGTTCAGAGGACCTTCACCATTGGGTCCCTCCGCAAGAAATCTTTTGGTCCCCCAAGAAACCACACCATATTCTGCTTCAAAAACTTTCCCTGAAAATCAAATTTTTTTTTTAAAAAAAAAGGGTAATAAAATTCTGACTTTGATCTAATCCCTCAAAAAAAAAAAGAAGCAATTTTTTTGCAAGAAGTACCTGAAGTGGGTGGTGATTGGAAGGTGAGAAAGTCTGAGTCTCCATGTGAGAAAGAAAAGAAGAGAGAGATGGTAAGAAGAGAAAAGAAGAGTGATTTGTAACATGACATTTTATAAGTTTTCTAGTTCAAGAAGATCTGCCCTCATCAATGGGTTGGTTGTCTCTCAACAGAGAGGGTATTGAAGTGAACACAAAGCTACCAACTCAGTTCTTGAACAGAGAGAGAGAGAGAGAGAGAGAGAGACAGAGAAAAGATAGAAAGATGTTTGTAGGGACTTATTGCTAGAAAGAGAGTGGGATTATAACAATTGGAGATAGAGAGAGAGAGAGAGAGAGAGAGGTACGTGTGGCGGTGTGGGGTTTGAACTGTTAAGGAAAGATGGGGATGGTGGGGTTGGGATGTTCGGTAGGAAAAATTATTTGTGAGTTCAGGAACTTCATGCGATATCTTCCTCAAATATAATCAATTATAATTGAATAATATTATATATTTTAATTAATGTATTGATTAATGATGTACATAATTTAATAAATTTTTAATATTTATAATTTGTATAATGAGTAAAATCAATAATAAAGTCATAACTAATATTAATACACTAATTGATATATATAACATTACCGATTATAATTTATTAATCTTTTTATATTTTTAATTATTTAATATAAATTCATAAATTTCATTATCCCACTAATCATAATATTATTGAAAAATGCCCTATGAGCCATTAATAACCTCTCGTTTGGGAGGCCCAGTTGCTTCTCTCGGCAATAAATTTAAAATGACAAAACTACCCTTGTTAATTGAGCTATTATTTCTGTAATTATGAACCAAAAATGCCAAACCGACATGATTAGAAAGGAAATTCATGTTTCTTGTCGGCAATTGATTATCTCAAAAATTTCAAAAGAACTCTTTTTGGTTACCTTAGCCTATAGGATTTCAAAGGAGATTTGACAACTATTTTTTTAACGACCTTTTTTTTATTTTTTATTTTCTAGTAAATTTTTTAATAAAAATTTCAAAAAAAAAAAAATCACTTTTAGATCTTACTAAAATAATTAAAATAAAAAGTTTTGAAAAAAATCAATTAAAGATGAAAAATAAATTATTTTTTTTTTTGGCCTTTTTGTTTTAATTGTTAGTGCACTTTTAAGAACTTGAAAAGCAAAAAAATTTCTAAATAAAAAAAAAAATTGACACACAGGTGATAAGTTTATTTTTAAAAATATCTTTGTTAGTAGGCTCAGGCTTAAATATTTTTTAATCAAGTAGACATTATTTGCTCAAAAAGACATCTATTTATTCAAAACTTATCTATCTGTCTATCTGTTCAAATGTCACTTATGTATATAGAGTAAATTGTATACAAAAACTAAATATAAAATGAGACACAACTCACTCACAAGAGATGAGACCCACATCCTAACATTATTGATATGTATATGTGTCAATTATATATATAATTATCTGTTAAAATGTCACTTATATACATACGTTTTACATATTCACTAATCTATTTATTCAATATCATTTATTCACCTCACCACTATCAATCATCATCACCATCAGTCGACAATTTTCTGATGATCATTTTAGTACCGATAACTTTTTCAATGACTTTTCATCGATTAATCTAAGAAAAGCAATAACTTTTTTATATAAAAATATATATATATATTTTTTAATTATTTGTTAACAAAGAATCCCTATATATGTCAGTGCAATAAACTATTTATGCCACATCAGTTTCTCTTCTTAAAGTTGATATTATTAGAGAACAAAAAAAAGTTGATAGTATATGATTTTCAAAATCTTGAATTCGATTCCCTTTTGAAGTATAAATTAGAGTGTGTAATTTTGCTATGGTTGTAGCAAATTACATATTTTATGTCTAGTTGATCACCGTCATCATCATTTATATAAGAGTAATGATAAATATCATATATAAGAGTAATGATAAATATCATAAAAATTATTTTATGAAAGTAATTGTGAAAGATTTTTGACATTTAAACTTATTTTGTTAACTGGATTAAAAATCATGTTTTTAGCTTTTTGACATTTTAAAGTCATATCACTTTTTTATTTTTTTATATTTCTTTAAAAAAATTAAAAAATTAATTTTTAACTTACTTCTCAAAATAAGTTAACTGACATATATAAAATAAATTATAATGCATAATAAAAGCATAGAAATTCTTTTATAACTATTCTCATAAAGTATTTTTCGTAGAACCTAACATTTTTCATTGTTTAATATATATATATATATATATATATCGTACAACAAAAGTATTTCCACCACAAGACGTGTAAACCGAACGTCATTCATATTAGGACCAAATTTACACATAACCACTAAACTCAACACGCCATTAAACAGATTCTCTCCAGTCTATTATGTAGGTTGGATCATACTACTTCACTTTATGGATTTCATCACAAATTTTGTTTTGATAATTTAAATCGTTAAATGTGTAGAATTTGTCAAGTATTTTATTCTTGTAAAAAATTATATCGATCGAATATCGATAACTACTTGATCGGATCAAATTTATGTCAATAATTTATTTTAAAAATCACGTTTACTGTTGACATGAATTTAATTTGATCAAATGACTATCGATATCCGATTATTGTAATTTTTTATAAAGATGAAGTATTCCGTGAGTTCTACACATTCAATGGTTCGAATTATCAAAACATAACCCGTGGTGAACCCCCCCAAAACCAATAGCACGCTCTAGTCTAATTTCGAATTAGAGACAACCTTGACCCTTTTAAAAACATTACAAACTCTGAAAATTTATTCAGAAATTTTATTATGTGATTTAAATTCATCTAATTATGAATTTCATAATATAATAATTAAATTTTAACCACACAATACCATCCTGAATAAATTTATGAGTATTTGATCTTGACATAAACGTATGAACTAATTTTAGTGGAGTTGGTTGCTTTTGTTGGGAGTTGAACTAGGCAACAAGCTTCCCATTCATAATCATAACTGTGGACTTGCCAAGTGCTCGTTTGATTTCCTTCTTGGGGCTAAAAAATTATAAAGTGATAAAAAAAAGTCAAAAAATTACAAAAAGATAAAAATTATGAAAAAATTTACCGTTTCATAGCCAAAAAAGCCAAATAAAAAAACTAAATAAACAAAAAAATCTTAGGTTAAAAAAATCAAAAAAATCAACTAAAAAAGTCATTGCCAAACAACCTCTAAATGTAATTATAGCCTTCGAGGATTATTACAATTTTTTTATGATTTTTTTTACCATTCCACATGAAATTATGAAAAATTACTTAGAAAAATAATTGCAATGTTGAATATATCTATTTAACTTCATCTAACTAATTAATCAGTTTAGAAAACAATATTTCATTTCATATATGGCAATGTCGGCTCTAACTCTCTACCTACGGGTTCGAATTACGTTCCATTAGTCGTCACAAGTCCTATTTGTCATGGAGAAGCTGTCCGTGAGAGTCACACGGTCGTTTGGGGGCTATTTTGAATTTTCGTTCTTGAAAAGCTCTTTTTCAAGTAAGTTTAAGGCGTATTCGACTCTAGTTCTCTGCCTGTGGGTTTGAATTACGTTCCCTCAATTGCCACAAGTCTTATTTGTCATCACTACAACATTTTCTTAGTTTAGTGACATTTGAAAGTGCCACAAAACTATTCTTCTAATGACATTTTTTGGTCTTGTGGCATTTTGAACAAGTGTCACTTCTATCGGTGCCATGGTAGATACGAGTGCCACAGTAAATACTTGCAAGTGTCACTGCACCATCATGGCTAAAAACTTTCAATGACATTTTAATGTCATGGTAGATATTATTTGTGGCACTATCAAACGCCATTAAAAAAAGAGTTAGTGACACTTATAAGTGTCATTACACCATCAAGACTAAAACCTTTCAGTGACACTTTAATGTCATTGTAGGCACTATTCGTGACGCTATCAAGTGCCATTCGTGACGATAATTCATTGTAGAACAATTTGATCCGCTCTTGCAGAGACTCAAACCGCCAACCTCCCGCACCATAAACCTTATACACCACACTCTTCCCACTACATCTTTATAGCACCATATGATTATATATGCAACATATATAATTTATATAGTACATACATCTATATTAATATAAAAGTATATGTATAAACATAATTATTTTATTGAACATAAATTATGTAAAATAAACTATTTACTAGTAAAATAAAAAAAGACCACTTTTGGCGACTAAAAATATTTTTTGGTCGCCAATTCTATACTTTTGACTACTAATTGTTTTTTAGTTGCTAAAAAACTTAACTTTTGCCGACCAAAATCAGATTTGGTCACCGAAGATGCACTTTCAGCTACCAAAATTTTGGTTGCCAAAAAATTTAATTCCCGCCTTAGGATTTTAGTTCTCCCGTGCTAAAAATAACCACTTTTGGCGACTAAACTTATTTTTTAGTCGCCAATTATAGACTTTTAGCTACTAAAATTTTTTTAGTCACCAAAAAGCTTTACTTTTGGCTACTAAATTTTTTTTAGTCGGTAAAACCCATATAATCAGTGACCAAACTTATTTTTAGTTGCCAATTGTAGATTTTTGGCTACTAAATTTTTTTAGTTGCCAAAAAACTTTACTTTGGGCTACTAAATTTTTTTTTGTCACTATAACCCATATAATCAGTGACCAAACTTAGTTTTGGTCGCCAATTGTAGACTTTTGGCTATTAAAATTGTTTAGTTGCCAAAAAGCTTTACTTTTGACTACTAATGCTGTTTTGGTTGCTGAAAGCTATACTTTCAGCGACCAAATTTTTTTTGGTCAGGAAATTTAGTAGCCGAATATGCTTTTTCCTGTAGTGTATATTGAGTTTAATTTATTTATTTTTAATCATTTACTGCATTGTAAAAAATTTAAAAATATATTGGCATTTTTTGTTTTTTCAAAAATGCCATTATAAGCTTGGAAAGTTTTTGACTTAGTGGCATTTCTCAAAATGCTATAAAATATTTGTTTATAAAACTTTTCACTTAAGTGCAATAAAAAGTAATTTGCACCTACCTAGTGTCCTGGCATTTTTTAAAAAATGTCATTGCTACTAAAGTTTAGTGGCGTCTGTTGGTAAATGTCACGAACATAATTTTTTGTGTCATTATTTTATAAAATGCCATAAAATTGATATGACATTTCTTTATCGAAATGCCACTAGAGCCTTATATATTTGTGGCTTTGTGACATTTATCTAAATGTGTCACCAAATATTATTTTTGTGGCATTTTCTAAAAACATGCCACTAGTATAGTGTCACTAAAGTGTGTTTTTATTATAGTTTTGTGACACTTGTTCATTGAAATGTCACTAGAGCCTTTTATGTTTATCGTTTTGTGGCATTTTTCAAAAACGTGCCACTAAATATCATTTTTGTGGCATTTTCTAAAAATATGCCACTAGTGTAGTGCCACTAAAGTATGTTTTTGTTGTAGTTTTGTGAGACTTGTTCATTGAAATGTCACTAGAGCCTTTTATGTTTGTCGTTTTGTGGCATTTTTCAAAAACGTGCTACTAAATATCATTTTTTGTGGCATTTTCTAAAAATATGCCACTAGTGTAGTGCCACTAAAGTATGTTTTTGTTGTAGTGCATGGGAAAGCTGTCCATGAGAGTCACACAGTGGTTTGAGGGCTGTTTTGAATTTTTACCCCCAAAACGTCTTTTTTCGACTAAAATTGCACTTTACTACTTTAACTAGCCTCCTTTTAAACATATACTCCAACAAATCCCTCTACTTTAAGTATGCTAGCAGTATGCACATGCGATACATGTACAACTTAAAAAAAATGTAAAAAATGCACACACACAAAAAAACATTATAATAATAAATAATGACAAAAAAAATCTATATATAATATGCGTTACTTAAGTAATAAGAGCCTTTATTATTAAACCCAAAGTCATATGTTCAAGACCCGTCCTCTTCTTTGCATATATTTTTTTTTATACAAAAACTCCAAATATAAGGGTATTTTAGGAATGAAAATTATGAGAGAAAAAGTGTTAACACCATCAACAACTTTCACTTTATATGTTAGAATAGATTCTTTTAAAATATTTTTATTCTTTAAGTTCCTTCTTTTAAAATATTTTTTCTTCTATTCTTTTTTTTTAATTTTTGTAAATGTTATATTTTTTTTTTCAATGATAATATTCTTACAGCGGTCATATTTTTCAAACGATGATATTTTTGTAACGGCCATATTCTTCAAATAGTTATATTTCTATAACTATCAAAATTTTTAAATGGCTATATTTTGTAATGGTTAAATTTTTACAAGGCATTTTTTTTTTTTTTTTGTTTCTTCAAATGGTCATGTTTTTGTACGGTCATATTTTTACAACAATTATATTTTGTAACGATCATATTTTTTTTTGTAGTTTTCAATTATAAAATAGACATTTCTCTCATTCTATCTTACTTTCAACCCTATTTTCCATTTCATCAATTGTTTGATATCTCTCGCTATGGCTTCCAATCTTCTTTATGATAGGCTTCTAAATGATTCTGATTCTGATTCTGACGATGAATTGAAAATATTAAAAGCTATTACTATGATGAAGAACTACTAGATAGTGAGATAGGATCAAATTCACGTCGTGTTTTCATTCGAGGTCTTATGGTCATTAAAAGAGAGTTCTACCGGGTTCTTCTAGAGAATGAGATAAGAGCTTGAGAAAGAGGTAGAACAAATAGAGAGAGGGGGAGAGAGAGAGAGAGAGAGAGAGTTGGGCTAATTTTCATCTAATTGTGAAGGAATCACTGAAATTTGATGTTGTAGAGAGCAATTGTTAGTTTCGCGCACAAATAGATCTCCCACCAAAAATGAAGAAACTAATAAAAAAATATGAGACTGGTGTACAGTGCCTCATTTTCTCTAGCAAAGTGTTGTCGCACAAAAGTATCATTGTAGGAAAATTGATTTTTAGTAGTGTTTCAAAAACGCTGCTATAAGCTTGAAAAATGCTATCATAAGTTAGAGCGACGTTAAATATTTTCTCCGCTAATACCACTGCCACAATAACTTTAAAACGTTTAAAAAACGTCGCTAAAAACATTAGGTGACTTTTTTGAAAACGCCACAAAAACTTTGACATTGGCTTACACTTCTGTCACAAATAACGTATGACGTCATTTAGTGCGTTTTTTTCAAAAAATGCCACCTTTCTTTGTTTCTGGAATATCGTCATACATGATGTCATTTGGTGGCATTATCTCATTGTGATATTAGTCATGATTTATTATGGTTATTATTTTGATTATGATAAAAAAATATCGTTGATTATGCCATAAGTAATATTTATTTTAAGGGTAAACTATGTTGACACCCTTGAGATTTGTTTTTAATACAAATTCTCCCTTGAGGCTTGGGAAAATACACTACTCTGCCTAAGGTTTCAAATCGTATTATAATTTTGTCCACTCCATTAGGTGAAGTAATAATTTTGGATGACATCAACACTAAAAATGGTCAAAATACCAATTTTGACCTTATAATCCAACCCAACTCAAACCTAATCAAATAGCCCACTCCTGACCTATTTGTAAACCTAATTCAGAGCCAGAGACAATAATGAAAAGAAGAAGTAGAGGAGAATCTGGACACGCGAACCCCTTCTTCCATTACCGAACGCCGTGATGTTGTAGAAGAGGTGCTGGAACTGGAAAACGCAATAAATCTCAAAAGCTTCTGTCTGTATCATGTGGTGCCATTGGAGATATTAATGGTCTCTTTTTGTGAATGAATGAGATAAATAGGGTAATATAGTAAATTTAAATTCTTCATGGAGGGTATTATGGTCTTTACATCTTTTCTGCTATCTATGTTAATAGACAGACACTGACGGGATCAGTGTACTGTAGAATGACCCATAAAATATATATTGAGATTAAAAATATTTTAATTTTATATGATTTTTATTAATAATTTTTAAAAATATTATTATCATGTATTAATTTTATTAATATGTGAAATTTTTAAAAAAATTTAAATTGAAACTGTAATTTTTTTCAAAAAGAAATCAGATGGAAACAGAGCATTTTGGTAGTGGTGGTAGTGGGGGCATATGAATGAATAGAGGAGAAGCAAACAAAGCATCAGATACAGATGAGCAATGGGTGGGTCCCACCCAAATAAACGTGTCAGATTTTAACGGCTCTTTCTATTAAATTTTTGAAACATTAGCTGGCGAACTTTGTATCGGGACTCTAAACAAAGCGACCATGCGGGTGCGGCCTACCCTGTTAGCGCCTTGTATTATCATTTTAAGAAAAATGTTTGGGAGTACTAATTAGTGCTCTCACTAATTAGGTGACAGTGGGTTCCGTCATTAATGGTGTGATGTTTTGGTCTTGGAGTTATATTTTTTTTTTTTTTACTTTTTTATTGCATTAGTGCTATTAGTGGTGATGTTTTTAGTGGGATGAATCATTGTTGTCATTTTAATATCATTCATTTCCAAAGTGCAATAATAGATTTACATTTATAAATTCAAAATTAATAATTAAATTTTATTACTAACTCAATAAGGACATCAAATAATTAATCTACAATTAATAAATTTAAGGGTTATTTGGGATGACTTAAATGAGTATACTTTTTATCTTTTTACCAAAAGATGTACAAAAAAGTCGAGAAGTGATGTGATGAAAAAAAAATAAAAAGATAAATTATTTTGCAATTGCCAAACTTGGCCTTAATCTTATCAACTCTACAAAAGGAGTAATGTTAGGAACGCTAAGTATTTTACTAATATTTCTATCAAATATTTCACATAGGTATAAGATCTATATTATATGAGTCCTATATAAGTCTTATACTAATATGAGATATTTGATAGAAATATTAATAAAATATTTAGAATTCTAACATTTTCCCAACAAAAGAGCTCCATAATGAGGAGAAATAAGCAAACTAAACAAACCTTATAATAGGAAAAAAAATGATTAATTGATTCAATTATTAACTTGACTTGTCAGTTAAAAGTGTATAAGAATAAACAAAAGAATAGAATAGAGTGTTTTTAAAATTTTAAAAATATAAAGAGTTTTACATGATTTAAATATGAATACTATTATAATTTTACAAGGGATAAATAATATATAATCTTTATATGAGTAATAATATAAAGGGTTTAGTTTGTCTCCAATTGAAGATTAAGACCGTCTAGTCCAGCCCGTGGGCTCATTTTTGGGCCCCTTTTCAATAATTCAAACCGTTTCATATGTAGAACTAGTCGAGTACTATATTCTTGTAAAAAATCACATTGATCAGATATTGATAGCTATTTGATCGGATCAGATTTCTGTCAATCGTTTATTTTTTTTATATAAAACTGATCTGATCAAATAGCTATCGATATCCGATCAACGTGATATTTTTAAGGGATAAGTATTTGACGAGTTCTACACATTAAACTATTCAGATTATCAATAAGGGACTCAAAAATAAACCCATAGGCCAAACTAAATGATTTGGTTTTGATCTCCAACTAAAAATAAACTGCAGGATAATATAAATATCAAAAGTTTAAGGGGGCATGTAACCTCCCTAGGCCTAAGGTGGCTCCCTACTATTAATAAGCCCAAATGTTTCCTAAAATTGAGATGAATTTGAGAGAAATGTAACTGTTTAATACACAGGCTTGTTTTGGGAAGTAGAAAAAAGTTAGTTTATTGGGGTTTTTTCTTTTTTAAATATACAAAAAAATAGAGGGGTTATATGACCCAAATAAGTCAATAAGTTAATAAACTGACTTTTTCTTACTTCCCAAAATGGCCCTTTTCGTTAGGGGAGGGGTTATTTTAGCTAAAAAGTCAAAAAGTCATTATAAGTTATCACATTACTCTCTTTACTTTTTTATACATATTTTCATAAAAAGTAAAAAAATTATTAAAATAGTTTGTTTCTAAACGAGGCCCAATGAATCGAGTTTTTCGGATTTAGCGACTTTTTGTTTTTAAACTTGACTATTTTAGTAATACAAATTTATGATTAACTATAAACTTAATAGTTTTGACGGGCCTACTATTATACTTTACTATACTCAATCAATACTCTCTTAAACCATTTATATTAAAATCGGGTTAGAATAAATACAATTGAGTAGGGAAATTTTGCCATCTTTCATCAATAATATGTTAATAATATAAATAGAAAAATGATATTATCGTTTATTTTATATTGAAATATAATTTTTTTTCTTATTTATCCTTTGTTTTTAAGTCATCTGTATTAGTTTTTATCATTTTAGCTTTACTAAGAGGAAGGTAATTTATTTATATTAAAAACTCTGAAATTTATTAAATCTCATAAGAGGTATATGTAATTTATTCTAAAAATAATATATAAACCAATATAAAATGATATGTCATTCTTGACCTTGTTATGTTTAAAAAAAAAAAAAAGAAAAGGGACATATTATGATGGTTTATATATTTAAAAAAAATGCTACAAAACCTAATTTTTTGTTGCAAATTCTGTGGGCGTGTTTGACGTAGTTTATTTTGGTTAATTTATAGATTTTAATTTTGGAAAAATTATTTTGAATTGTTTGGTTAAATTTATTTCAAATAGTTTTTAATTCTAATAATTTATTTTAACTCAAAAAAATTGATTTTGAGAAACTACCCACTCTCTGCTTCTGCTGTGGATATATTAGTTTACGATTATATCCTTAGATTTTTTTTTTTGAAAATAGAAAAAGACCCAATTATTATTATTATTATATAGGAAACGTGGATTGGTAGTGAATAACAAAAAATAAAAGTTAATTCAAAAAGTTATTTCATAACTTATTTATTAAACATTACTCTGCAACTTAAATCTATAATCCAACAATTTTTTTGGATGAATAAATCTATAATCTAGCAGTTGCATAAAACAGATTAACAACTTCTGATTAAGATTATAATTTATAATCCATTAAGCTATAATTTATAATTTATTTTAATAACTGCACCAAACACCCCTTATGGGTGTTTGGTATAGATTCTAAGAGGTGACTATACCTTATTTTAATTTGAAAGTCCGTACTAGATTGTTTAATGTAGTTTCTGCTTAAATAATTTAAATAAACTAAAAAAACTGATTATTTAGAAAATAAGAAGCGGGTGATTTTAGTTTTTACTTTATGATTATCAGATTTTAGTTTGAAAAAAAACTCTACCACACAGTGTGGTGGAACCACTGTTTATGAGCAAGCCCTTGGGGTTTAATTTTTGGATAATGTTTTACTTTTTCACTTTTTTTAATTAATGTATTTAAGAAATTACTAAAAAAATTAATGTGCCATTTAACTTTTTTAACATACGAGTACGACAAATGGCTTAGTAGTTTTTTTTTTTAACCTTTTCAGATTTTTTTTTTTTAAAACAAAATTTGTTTAATTTCACTTTCAGAATCAATTTTGAAAGATATTTTTTTAGAAAGAGTTTATAAAATTTAAAAATTTGTCTGGTTGTATATTCAAAAAATAGTTTTTAGAAATTTGAAAATTCAAAACTCATTTGGCTTTGAAGTTTTCAAAAACTATGTTTGAGTTTCAAACAATATTTTATTGTTTTTAAATGTTTTAAATATTTTAATCAATGTTTTTCAAATTTTAGATCTACTTATTCTAAATACATTTAAAAATTTATGAAAACAATCTTTTTAAAATCACTAAATACTAACAAATACAATATACATACATATATATATATGTGTGTGTGTGTGTGAAAATTTAATACATTTTTGTATATTTTTTTGTATTTATTTAATTTTGTAAAGATTTCTTAACATTTATTTATTTTTACTTTTTAAGTATATCCAGATTAGATACATCTAAAAAAAAATTAAAAAATTGGCCAATATATTAAAAAAATTCACTATAAATAAAAAATACAGATTAAAAAATCATAATTATTTTTAAAAACTCTAAAACCAAACAAAATTTTAAAGATTATTTACTCATTCCACAATGGTCCTCTGAATTTAAATCTAACACATTTTTTTTTTCACTATTTGCAAAAATAATTTTTTATTAATTCGAAATACAAATTCAATTTTTTTTAAATTTCATATGAATTTGCAAATAATTTTTTTACGAAGTTTCATTCAAAAAATTCTATTTGAAATAGAGATAAATTTCATCCAAAAAAATTGGGATCAATTAATGTAACTTTGGGAACAAAGATAAGTTTGATTTGAAATAATTTTGAGAATAGAGATAAATTTGAAATAGCTTTGAAAAAATTCTAAACAAATAAGCCATCAATTTTGGGCCCTCAAAAATTGATTTGAAAACTCCAACCGAATGGGGCCTTGATATTTTAATTTGTTGCCAAATCACCATAAATATTGTTTTAAATTTAAAACTCACTAGTTTCCCCTCTATATGACTATTCTTCGTATTTCTTCATATTTTATTTGGTGGATTCCATTTGGAGTTCACAATGATGATCCAATCATTCATCAGTGGCAAAGATAAGTTTTGCAAAAAATAAATTTCATCGGACATCATTACAGATATGAACAAATTACATTTTATTTTTTAAAACAAACAACAACTATGAGTTTAAATTTAAACCGTACATGAAAACAAAACATGATTTTTTCATCTATTCATCAATATTTTGATGAAATTGATTTTTTATACAGATAGTTTTCACTCTTAAATTTATGAGATAAATAGTTTGAATTATCGTTGTAAATCTAAAGTGGGGGCAACAAAATAAATTATGGAGAAATATAAAAGATAATGGTAGTATGATATGAATGAGGCAATGTTGTCCCTAATCGTTAGATGTAGGGGTGTTTTGAGAACTTGGTTTTTAGCCAATTTTTTTGGTTTGTAGCAAAAGTCAAAAGTTAGCTTTTTTGTATTTTTTTTCACTTGGAAAGTTGGTTTTCAGCCACCAGTGAAATTACAATTCTACCCCTCATAGGTCAAAATGTGCTACATGGGTGAAGTTGTAAATATTTTAAATTGAATAGGGGTCGTTTAGTCATTTTATTGTGATTTGACATCATAAACAAATATAAATCAAAAAAACCAATAGTAACTTTTTACCAACTTCCCAAATCGTTTGTCTAAAAAAGCGAAAAAGTTTGGTTAAAAGCAAAAAAGTCACTTTTTATCATCTTTCCAAAATAGGCAGCAATGAGCTCTCTATTTGTGGCTAGCCCTTTTGCAAACAGTAATACTCAAATTCAAACTTAACAAGTCAAAAAGAGCCATACTAGATATTTTAAATAATTTATCAAATTTTTTATCGAACTTTAGTGTGGAACCCACACACATGTGATTTTGTGTGGGCCTCACACCCTTGTGAGAGATTTAGTAGAAAATTTGATAGATTATTTAGAGTCTATATAACATTTTCTATTAAAAAATGATTCAGAATTATCATTTTATGATTCAAATTTATTGTACACATAAGCTCCACACTAAATAAAATCTTCATTACACAATCACTCACTCAAAATTTTATGGGTAGATATATTTGGGGCTATATACTTGTTCTTTTGTAAATTAGGCAGTTGGCTAGCGTGTTGGAATATTAAATTGTGATTTAATTAGATAAAATGGTTAAGTTAACAAATAAAATATAGAGAATAGGTTAGAGTTGCTGTAATTAATATGTTTGTATATAAATAAATAACTTCAAATTTTTGGCCGCATATGTGGGCAAGTAAGATTCTATATATAATTAAATATATATAGTTTCATTTTCAACTGTCCATTGAAAACTTAGAAGGTTGGGGAATCAAGAAAGAAAGAGTTGGCAAAATCAAATAATAATGTCCAATATACGTTTTAAGAAATAAGACATGGGTACACCTGTGCGTTGATTTCGTAGTCGGCTTCTACTCGCGCCATGTGTTGTGTTCTATTTTTAACAAGAAAAGTTCAAGTAATAAACCCTTGCCATGCAATGTGCCACATGTACACCAACCCCCCTCTCTGTGTCTGTCTCTCAATGACGGGCTTGCCTCCGGTCCAAGGAGGCTGCCGTCTGGCTTATTAGGCTTATTTTTTAGTTATTTTTTAATAATTTAAACCGTTTATATTTTAAAATTTATTAAATATTTTATTTTTATAAAAAAATCACATTGATTGAATAATTAATATTATGTATTCGGATTACTTTTTTATGAACCGTTAATTTTTTGACCATTCATTTTTTTCTAGACAAAAGTGATCTGAATACATAGTATTCATTGTCTGATTGACGTAATTTTTTACAGGAATAATGTACTTAATAAATCTTAAAACGTGAATGATTCTGATTATCGAAAATAGATCCAAAAGTGAGCCTAATGGGCCAACCTGTACCAGACTGTCCCAGATCTGGACCGGAGACCGTCCGGACCCCTCTCAAATTTGCTAAGAATCTCTAATGGATTAATAAAAAGAGGGGTAAATTACACTTACACCCCCTGAGGTTTGGATTTAATACATATCACCCTTAACGTTTAGAAAATTACACTAATCTCCTTGTCATTGTAATTATTTAGACTAGGGGTGCAACTTGGGCGGGCTCAACCCGAGCAACCCGAGCCCAGTCCGAGTTTTTTTAGGGCTTGGGCAACTATATCTTGTAATCTGGACGGGCTTGGACAGATTTTTGATGCCCGAATTGTAATTCGGGCCGGGCTTGGGTAGAACCAATGGCCAACCCGAGCAACCCAAACCCGAGTTTAATTTAATAAATTATATAATATAATATATATATATATATAATTTAATAAATTATATAATATATATAAATTAAGTAAAAGAGTTAGTCTTAATTTTTATTTTTTATTTTTTTTTGGTTAGTCTTCTATTAAGTAAAAGAGTTAGTCTTAATTTTTATTTTTTATTTTTTTTTTGTTAGTCTTCTACCATTAGATTAGCATCTTTTACGTCTACCCTTAGATCTACCTACAGGTTTCTGGACTCGGGCAATTCGGGCTAACCCGAGTTCAAAATACAAAGCTTGGGCCAGGCTTGGGCAGCAATACTCGGGTTCATGGTCGGGCTTGAGCGGGCTTGGGCACTGCCAAATACAATTCGGGTAGAGCTTGGGCAGACCCCCAACCCGACCGAACCCGCCTGAGTTGCACCCCTAATTTAGACGAAATAAAGACATTGAACTCATATACTCCCTCTTTTCATGCTTTACTTTACTTTCTCTATTTTTTTCTCCCATTTTCCTTTGCTTTACTTTTTTTTTTTCAATGTAATTTTATCTATTTTTCTAGTAAGAGTTATTGCCTTTTATATAAGTAGGGGAGTTTATGGAATGAGACTATTAATCACAGGGGTGAAAATGTAATTTCCAGAACGTCAAGGGGTGAAATGTAATTGGACTAAACCTCAGGGGGTCAGTGTAATTTATCCTAAAAAGAGTTATGTTAGGGATATAAAAAATTCTATAAAATATTTGACTAAATATCTTTTATAAGTGTGAGTACCACAAAATCTCACATGAATGAGAGATCTACATCCATGAAAGACATTTTGAAACCTCTGAAACCTTCTTTGTTAGTTATGCAATTCGGTTAATGAAGTTAATGATCGTTAGATATAGAGAGAGCATTGAAGATGCTCTAATAAACTATTCTTATCTTCATTCTGCATAGCCGCGGAAGAGAACTAATTTGTTTTAGTTTTGAATTTTCAAAAATGACTTTTGAGTTTTCAAAAATTTTAAGTGATTTTTTTTAATAATTATGTCAATTCTTTTAAAGATGTATTTAACCTAAATGTACTTAAAAAATAAAATATTTATGATTTTAAAAAAAAAAATTAATATATATGAAAATATACACAATTTTTTTTTATAATTTTACTATTTAGTGAATTTTTTTAATAAAAAAATCAAAATTTTATACTTTTAAGTATATTTAGATTAACTAGATTTAAATAGTTAAAAAATATGTAAAAATTCACTAAAAGCAAAAAATTACAAATTGAAAATTCAAAAATTATTTTTGAAATCTCTAAAACCAAATAGAGTGAAAAAAATCAAACAAAATATTTATAAATAATTTCTTTTATTTTTTTTTTCTTTATGTTATAGTGTAGAGTGAGAAAGATATGCAAGAACACGGCCAAACAACTCTAATCTTAATAGAAAATAAAGGGCGAAAATTTCATTTTTATCTCTATATTTTATTTCGATTTTCAATTACACCCCTAAACTTTGAATAATTTTAATTTTACTCCCAAACTTTTTGAAATCGTATTAATTTTATCCTTACCGTCAAATCTGAAACGAAAAAAGTTTAAAAAATTATATTTTTTCCCTAAATTTCTAAAGAAAAATGTAAACTCACACTCTTTTACTAAAATTATTTATCTCTTTCTCACTCTCTATCTCTCTCTCTCTTTCTCCCCCTCTCCCTCTCTCTCCTTCATTTATCCGTATACCCAAAAATAATATATATATATATATATATATATTAGCAAGAAGAGCTTGAAAGACACAGGGCAACAATGTTGTCTGTGGCTTCTGCTAAAACTCAAAAATCAAAGCTCTTTCCTCCTTCTGGATTAAGTTTTTTAAAAATTGAATTTTTTGATTTTGGTGTTTTTTTGTTTTTAGTGAATATTTTTAAAATTTTAAACATTTTTTTACTTTTTTAGATGCACCTTACTTAGATATGTCTAAAAAGTAAAAAAATTGTGAAAAAATATTTTAAAAAATTAAGAAATACAAAAAAATACAAAAAATGTACTAAATTCTTGTATTTTTTTTTTGTATTTTTGGTATTTAGTGAATTTTTAAAAGATTTTTTTTACAATTTTTTTACTTTTTAGGTATATTTATGTTAGGTGTGTCTAAAAAGTAAAAAATTTACATAAAATATTTAAAAAATACAGTAAAAACAAAAAAACACGGAAAATAAGAGTGTAGAATTTTCTGAAAACTGTTTTTAAAAAATGGGAACCAAGCAAAGTAATTGTCTTCATCTTTCGAAACCCATGTTTTCCAATCAAAGCTTCTTGACATACCCATCTTCAACACCTCTCCACACTTACTGCTTCCAAAACCTCTCTCAATTCCCAGACAGACTCTATCTCATCATTGGTTCCACCGGCAAATCCTACTCTTTCTCCGAAACCCACATCGTTTCCCAAAAAGTCATTGCCGGATTATCACTCATTTGCATAAAAAAAAGTGATGTCATCATGCTTCTCCTTCAAAATTGCGCTTAATTCTTCTTTGCATTCATTGGTGTTTCAATGATCGGCGTAGTCACTACCACTGTCAGTCCATTCTACACTTTGGCTGACGTTTTCAAGCAATTCAATGCTTCTAAATCCAAATTAATCATTACCCAATCTCAATACATCGATAAACTTCGTGGTGAATCAAATTTCGGCCAATTTGAATGGCGATGACTCACCTTGATTGAATTCAATCTCATATTGTTCCATAGATGCAAACTTCAATGGAGCACTCACATTGATAATCCACTATCTCTCTCTATAAAACCCAATTGAGGAAGAGATAGAAGGATACTTAAGAACCCACTTTCTCTTTCTATAAAACCCAGTTGAGGAAGAGATTCAAGGATATTTCCCATGGACACTTTCTACAATTAGTGATCTAGAAGAAAACCAACTCTTTTACTTTCAAGCATACGAGGTTGGCTTAGAAATAGATAGAAAAGCTCTCATCTTCTCGTTTGGTGTTGAAGTGATTGAGCGTTTGCCTTCCATTTCTCTCCAAAAGAAAGTAGAAAGTCATATTAAAGAATTGTTGAATCCCATAGTCAAGGGTTATAGGTGAGAGATAATGAACAATATATGTGGGGGCCAGATAATTATATATTAAGGAAAGCCAAGACATTTGAAGACATCAGGCCAAAGGCAATTTGGCTATAATCTAAGGACTCTTGAAGCCGAATATATGGATCGGCCATATGAAGAGCCGAATGGAAACCAGTATACAACCGAAAGGCCAAGTAAGCAATCAAGTGTGAGATTAAGAGTAGGCTCGACCCTTGGGCCCAAAGGGTAATATAAAAAGAGGAACGTCAACTAAAGAGAGGTATGTGAGAATAGATAAAAATAACTTGAGATAGAAGCAAACTTGAGAGAATACTAACTTGTCCATCGAAGTGCTAATTCTAGCAACCTCGACCGGAGTATTCATCCCTTTTTCAGGTAGTGATCAGAGGATCAAGAACGTCTGGCTGGATCCTGGAGTATTTTCAAACCACTTCTTCACAATTGGCGCTGTCTGTGGAAATACTCAAGTGCATCCATGGCGAGCATAACAGATGATCGTTCGATAGTTGCTGATAACGTTACGCCAAGAGATGACATCACTCCAAGAAACATGCTTGGACTGAAGAATATCACCGCACGACGGGCCTTGAACTTCGACTCAATAGCTCAGACCTCGCCCTCGACATCGGTGTAAGAGATAATACAAACAATCATGGATCAAGCAAAACAAAATGGATAGCGTTTAGAAAACATGATGGCTGAGAACGAGGGCCTGCGCCAGGAATTGGCTCTAGAGCTAACCAAATCCCAATAAGCTGTATGCTATGACCGGGGTCGACCCCCAAGAAAGAAAGATGATCGACGACGTCGACTTCGGAAACATGATAATAACAGTGATTCTGGCTCGCCATCCTAGGAACCCAGAAAGAAGGGACGAGTCGATGTATCTAGCTCATCCGAAGGAAGTCTGTACGTACGGCACATGCGAGAGAAAAGTGTCACGACCCGCTCCCTGTACCCAAGGGTTAAGCATCGTGATGGCCAGTAACTGGGGTTACCTCCGGCCAATTCTTAAACAAATAAATAAACGCGAGCGGAAATAATATTTAAATGAGGGTACCAAAATAATCATTGGAGCTTCTATTTAATTAAATTGTCAGAACTGGACTATCTCTACAAAGTGCTTTGTGCCTACCCCACACGCTGGTCTTGACATGTCACCTGAAAGTGGTAAACAACTATAAGCACATGGCAGAGTGAGAAATATTATACTAAGAGCATAAGGGCATAAAATTCACCATGGATAATTATGGGGCTAAACAGAGCTTGATATTAAAATACATAATATATATCATACAGAAATCATTTGACATATAAGACAGAAATTACGTAAATAACTATAACCACGGTATAGAACAGAACAGGGGTCACTGGAGTGACAATCAGAACAGGGGTCAATGGATCCATGACAAACAGGGGATCACAAAGTGGTCAAGCAGGGGCCAATGGTTATTTAAGTCCCCCAAGGCGTGGAACTCCCGTGGTGGTACTTTCAAAACATAATTGTTTATAAGGTTATAGTTAAATATTCTTTAAAATATAAACAAACATATCCATGGGTTTCCTTTTAAGCAAATAGGGTTCAGAAATAAATCCACGTAATTGAAATAATAATATAACTTATAATAATTTATAAAACATAACTTGTATAAATTAAATATGGTAAGTCAAAACATACGCAAAATATATTTTGGTACCTCAAGGTATAATATAACTCACCTTAACTTTAATGTTTCACTATTTCTTTCCGCTATCAAAGACCCTCTTAACTTCCACTATTTTTTTCCCTTTCTTTCTTCTCTCTTTCTTTCTTTCTCTTCTTTTTCTTTCTTTCTTTCCTAATCTTCTTTTTCGATCTTTCCCCCTTATATAGAATGGCAGTCGTGGGCACCAAGCCACGCGGCTGCCAGGTGTCCCCTCCCCATTAATAACTCTTTAATTCAAGCTTATCCTTAGCTTAGTTATTTATTTATATTTTGACTCCTAAATTCTTAATAATTATATTATTTTACAAAATTACACATAATAATATATAATAAATTATATATATTTTTCCTAATAGTGATTAAATAATATTAGTATAAATTCTACAGAATAATTAAAAATCTGGGTTGTTACAAAAAGAAGTGATGATTCGGATGAAGAAGCAAGCATGACCCTTTTGTGCGACGCATCGTAAGGGTTGTGCTGCCCAAGAAGTTTAAAGCACCATTGTTCACCTTGTATGACGGAAAATCAAACCTTACTGACCATATTTGTCATTATAAACAAGCAATGACACTGCATGCTGACGATGAAGCTCTCATGTGTTGAATGTTTCCAAGCAGCCTGAGACCATTGGCCGTCAGATGGTACTATAAATTGGAGCCGGCATCGATAAAAAGCTTTCATCAACTCCAAAAATCCTTCAGGGCAAGATGCATCACCAATGAAATTCAGCCAAAGCAAGCCGACTCACTTTGGGCAATGTAAATTAAACAAGAAAAAACCCTTCGTGAATATTCGGCACGCTATTGGGAATGTTTTAACCTGGTAGACGATGCCTGCAATGACTCCATGGCCATCATCACCTTTAAAATAAGATTATATCCTGATAGTCCCCTCCAGAGTTCATTGACTAGACGGCCTCCCAAAATAGTTTGGACGTTAATGAAGAAAGTCGAAGAATATTGTAAGGTGGAAGACGATGCCCTGTGGGTCAAAGCCGGACAAAAATTCGTTAAGACGGCACTGTCTGGTATCGTTTAGCTGATAAGCGTTGTGCCGTCAAGGAGCCCCGAACCGCGAAATCGACCTAAACGAGACAAAATGCGTGATTCGCGCCGATCAAGCGATCAATGTTCACACTGATCAAATGAACAATATCAAGTGGATAGTAGGCGCACAAGACGCTCGGACAAGAAGTACAGGGAATTAGCAGAGCTGATTAGCAAGATTTTGTTGAAAATCCAACACCTTCCGTTCTTTAAATGGCTGTCCAAAATGATGGGACCTCCCGATACAAGGAGAATGGATAAGCGGTGCGAATACCACAAGGACCATGGTCATGACATTGACAGTTGTTATGCACTGAAGGACCACCCGAAGGAACTGGTACAAGACGGCCGGCAGGCGTAATATGTCTGAAAGAATAATCCATCGAACACGGTAACCCTACGGCTAGATTCACCTCCACTTGGTGTAATTCACATGATATATAGCTTACCGTCGTCAGTCGAGGTACATACAATTAGGGGTGTGCGGGGTGCAGTTCGGGCAGTTTGAGAGGAAAATTGTAACCGAATGACAGGTTAGCAGATTGACAAATTTTGGTTTGGGCGGTTTTTGGCAGACTAGCGGATTGAAGAATATTCTAACTAATTATCATACATTTGCATAATATATAACACTAATTTGTATAATATTTTTTAGATATATAACACAAAGTAATTTTACATAATAGGTTCTATATATAGCCACTAATTTGTAATAAATTTCATATCTTAAATCTCTCTTACACTCATTTTTATATTGATATTTCATTGGAAGTTAAAAAATATATATGTATTAACTATAGCGGAGCGGAGCGGTTCGGTTGGCGGATTATAAATTTTAAAGTTTAAACCATGGTTAGCGGTTAGAGCGGTGCGGATTGATGCTGTTTTAGTAGATTGGGCGGTATTTTGCACAGCCCTACATATAATTTAGTTGCAACCTAGCATGCATAAGCCAATCACACCAGCAAAACGGCCCCATGAAACTGGGAGGATTAGTTTTGACGACACCGACTTAGTTGGAGTAACTCTCCCTCATGCCGAT
This sequence comes from Camellia sinensis, assembly GCF_055761805.1. Taxonomy (NCBI): domain Eukaryota; kingdom Viridiplantae; phylum Streptophyta; class Magnoliopsida; order Ericales; family Theaceae; genus Camellia; species Camellia sinensis. The sequence continues at coordinate 118,480,040 of NC_138971.1, read as the reverse complement.
CCCCTCATCATCGAGCGACGCGTGAACAGATTCACCATTGAACGTGTTCTCATCGATTAGGGAAGCACTTCGGAAATAATGTATTACAAGACGTTTGTTAAACTCGGCTTCACTGACTCGGATTTGTTGCCGGCCGATTACCCATTATTCGGCTTCAACGCTAACCCCGAGTATTCTTCGAGCAAGATCACAGTACTAGTTCGGGCGGGCACTAGATCAATAGATGTAGAATTTCTGGTTGTCAAACTTCCGTCACCATACAATCTCATCATGGGAAGAACTTGGTTGCATACCATACAAGTTGTGGCAAGCACCTACCATCAATTACTTCGTTTTCTGACTGAGTATGGCATTGAACAAATTCAGGGCTCTCAGAATTCGGCACAGGCATGCTACCTTGTTGTTGCTGCAAAGAGACCAAAGGAACTGGAAGTGAATTCAATTGAAGTACCGGATCGGGAGGGCCTCGAGGACATTACGAAAATCCCTAGCGAAAAAGCAACTGAAGACCTGGATTGGATTGAAATTAATGGGAGTCTTGACAAGTTCTTCATGATTGGCACTTCCTTAGACGAAGTTGACAGACACGAGCTAGTATCCTTCTTTCTAGGCAACCTGGACGTGTTTGCGTGGACACTATACGAGATGCCAGACGTGGATCCATCTGTGGCCCAGCACCGCTTAAATGTTGATCCAAAATGTAAGCCAATCATTCAGAAAAGTTAGTAGTTAACCGCGGAGCATGCTTTGGCTGTTGTCAAAGAAGTTGAGCGATTGCTTAATGCCTGAGTAATTCGCGAAGTAACTTATCCTACATGGTTGTCTAATACCGTGGTTGTAAATAAAAAGAAAGAATGAATCTTGGCGTGTTTGTGTGGATTTCACGGATTTGAACAAAGCTTGTCCCAAGGATTATTTCCCCTTCCCAGAATAGACCAACTTGTAAATACAATTGCACATCATCAACGCATTAGCTTCTTGGATGCCTACAGAGGCTATCACCAAATTTCCATGCATCCGGAGGATCAAGAAAAGACCGCATTCCTCACCCTAAGAGGAACCTATTGCTACAAGGTCATGTCTTTCGGGCTGCAGAATACAGGGGCAACTTACTAAAGATTGGTCATTGCCATGTTCAAGGAACAGCTCGGCTGCACCATGGAAGTATACACAGACGACATGGTGGTCAAATCCAAGGAAAAACACGCCCATCTAGCCGATTTGGTAGAGACATTCGGCATTCTTCGAAAGTACAAAATGAAACTGAACGCCTCAAAGTGTGCATTCAGTATCGGATCTGGCAAATTCCTCGGCTACATTGTTAACCATCGCGGAATAGAGGCCAACCCGAGGCAAATCACAACAATTATAGAACTTGGCTCTCCTCGGTTGGTCAAAGAGGTTCAGAAGTTGATGGGAATGGCCATCGCGTTCAACAGGTTTGTCAGGCGTTCCATAGATCGCTGCCGATAATTCTTTCATACACTTCGGCAGGGCAAAGTTTTTGAATGGACCCTCGAGTGCCAGGCCGCTTTGGATGGTTTGAAATCTTACCTCCGATCAGTACCACTCTTGGCAACTCCTTTGGTAGGTGATCCACTCATTTTGTATCTGGCGATATCTGACTGGATGGTCAGCGCCGTACTTTTAAGGGAAGAACTCGGGGAGCAGCGACCAGTTTACTATGTAAGCAAAGCAATGGCTGACACCGAAACACGTTATTTACCACTAGAAAAGCTCATCCATGTTCTCATCATAGCTGCAAGAAAACTGATGCATTACTTTCAGGGGCATACCATAGGGGTACTAATGGACTATTCCTTCCGGTCAGCGCTCCGTAGTGCGGAAGCATTAGGGCGCGTTTCGAAATGGGATTTGGAACTTACAGTTTTTTCCTAGAACTTCCATCAAGGGGCAAGTGCTTGTTGACTTTATAGCCAAATTCATGGGATGTCTTACCGACTTTAAGTCCGATCAAGAGCAATCTAAACCCAACTGGAGAATATATGTCAGAGACATTTGGCAGATATACTATGACGGGTCATCCAACCAATGTGGCAGTGGGGCAGGCGTAGTAATCATGACCCCCAAAGGGGCAATAATCGAGCAGGCGGTCAAACTGGGCTTTGATGCATCAAATAATGAGGCCGAATACGAAGCATTGCTAACCGGCCTTCGGAACGCACTTCACCTTGGTATGCGACAGTTGCTTGTTTTCTATGACTCAAAGTTAGTCATCAACTAGTTGAAAGGGGAGTACGTAGCTAAAAATGACCGCATGGCAGCCTACATGAAAATGACAAATTCTTTGCTCGCGAAATTCGACCACCACGAATTGAATCAAATAACCCGGGATCAGAATAGACATGTGGATGCCCTTGCTTGCCTAGCCTCTGCCATCAACTCAGAAATTAAATGGACAATTAAAGTAAGATTCATCCTTGAGTCGAGCATTACCTCTTCTGAACTAGTTCAGATTAACATCATTGAACTAGGTTCAAGTTGGATGAACCCTATCACTGCATTCCTTTCCTCAGAATAACTCCCAATGGATAAGAAAGAAGCCCACAAACTGTGAAGTAAAACCCTGCGATATTACTTGGATCCGCATGGAAAGTTCTAAAAAAAAATCCTTTTCTGGGCCGTACTTAGAATGTGTTCACCCAAATAAACTTGAGGAACTCTTGGCTGAAATTCATGAGGGTAGCTGTGGTGCCCATTCTGGAGGACGCTCATTGGCCCACCGAGCCGTAACACAAGGGTATTATTGGCCGAGCATGCGAATAGATGCCAGGAATTACATTAAGAAATGCAAAAAATGCCAGAAGTTTTCTCCTTTAACTCATCTGCCTGCCGAGTAGTTAAACTCTATCACTAGTCCTTGGTTGTTCGCTCAATGGGGACTTGATATCGTCAGACCATTACCACGAGCTCCAGGGAACAAGCGATTATTGATTATCGCAACAGATTATTTTACAAAATGGGTCGAAGTAGAGGCATTAACGCATATTCGAGATGTCGATGTTAGGCATTTTGTATGGAAAAACATCATAATGCGATTCGACATACCAAGAGCACTTGTCTCAGACAACGGCACCCAATTTGATTGTGGCTTCTACCAAGAATTATGCAACATGTACGGTACCCGGCCCTACTTTTCCTCGTCGGCATATCCACAAAGCAATGGTCAGGCGGAGGCCTCCAATAAAGTCATCCTGGACGGCATCAAGAAAATGTTGGAAAAAGCTAAACATAGATGGGTCGAAGAGTTGCCCAGTGTGTTATGGGCTCATTGCACTACTCCAAGGCGATCCACTAGGGAAACGCTATTCACTTTATGCTTTGGAACCCAAGCAATTATCCCCCTGAAGATTGGCCTACCCACGCTGAAATCTAAGGTTTTTGACATGGATCGTAATGACATGATGTTGGCCTTAGCCTTGACTCAAATTGAAGAATGCCGAGATCGTGCCCTTGCATGCATGGTGCGGTATCAGCAATAGCTCACTAAATCATATAATCAACGCGTACAGTTGTGTTGTTATATACCTGGAGAATTGGTCCTCAAGAAAGTGCTTCTTGCTACCAAGAACTCAGCAGACGAAAAATTAGGCCCCAACTGTGACGTCCCTTATCAGGTTGATTCAATTGCTGGAATAGGGACGTATTGGCTTAAAGACATGGCTGGGAGAAGTTTGCCACGCCCCTGAAATTCCACACATTTGCGCAAATTTTATCACTAAGCCAACTTGTACCCCGTACTAGTTTGTTTCAAATTTTTGCTAATATGCTATGTATACATCTTTCAATTCCCCAATGCAATGCTCTTTCTTATCGCAGTCTCGTTAATAATGGTTTAATAACGAATAGAAGACTTTGAATTTTTAGCCCCATTCGTGGATGTCATGTTTGAGCTGAGTAAGGCTCTGAATTCGGAGTGCCCTTCGTGAATAACACGATTGGCCACTACAACAAAAAGAACATTTCGCGACCATTTTTGCGACCAAATTGGTTTTAGTTGCCAATAATAGCCATTTGGTGATCAAATTACAACTTGTCGCCAAAGGATGAAGAATTGGTGACCAATTGTAATATTTGGTCGCGGAAGATTTTTGGCGCGGGGCGAAAGTAAGCACGGGAAGAGGGAAAATTTATGGTGACTATTTTTTATCTTTGGCGACCAATATATTTGTCCCTATAAAATTATCTTTGGCAAGAAGCCAAAATTGGTTGCCAAATCTTTTTCTTACCTAAAAACGCTGCCCTTTTTTAGGCTAAAGAAATTTTTTTTTTTTAATTTTGAATAGAATCTAAAAAAATTTGTTCACCAACCCTTTTCATTCGACTGTGAGAAAATCAAACCTAAAGGCCCTTTTCTCCCCTTGTCTCTTAGCTCTATCACTCATCGTTGTTCATCTCAGTTGCACGCCATCGCTTTGTCACATGCTGGTCTAGCCTCCGGCAACCATCCACACCAACACTAGGTATGTCTTTTCTTTTCTTTCACTCGCTGTCTCACTCTTTTACTGCTTTTCGTCTCTCTCTCTCTCTCTCTCTCTCTCTCTCTCTCTCTCTCTCTCTCTCTCTCTTTCTTTCTCTATCGGTGGAGCGTAAGAGCTCTTCCCCCTCTCTCCTCTCACTCAATCTCTGCTTTTTCCCAAATTATTAAACCTTAATAACCATATTTTATTTGTATGATTTCTTTAGATTCATTATGATTTGAACCTCTATTCCATATTCGAAATCTGTTTGCTATCAGATTAGGGAAAACTTTAGATTGGTTTTTTGGTTAAAGAATGGTGGTTGTTCTGTGGACATCAAAATCTATATAATTTTTTTTTTGAGTGAACAACATTTTTTGTATGTCTGAACTACTATAATGTTTGTGTCTCAGGGTTTGGGTTTATTTGATGCTTGGGCTCGGGGCATCTTATGGTTGATGAATGACGTTCACTTGCTTGACAAAATGCCAATGAGAATATATATATATATATATATATATTTAATTTTCTGAAGATGGTGTTGAGTGAAATAATTGGGTTCAAGAGATCTATTTGGTTTGTTTTGAAGTCACTGTATTGATACTTTGGACTTGGGTATGTGTTTGTAATAGTTTTTTGGATGGGTTGGTTTCATAATCAATGTTTTGAATCACAGACAATTCAGTTTAAATTAAATAATCTTTTTACTAAATTTGCATTGTTTTTTCCTTTTTAGGTAACAATTGTACATTCAAAATATAGAAAGCACAAATTGTAATTTTAAAACACTTGAACATAATTCATGCAAATAGTTTGGAGTACAATAATGCTAACATTTAGTGGTGGCCCTTGGCGGTGAACCAAAAATGAATTGGCAATGTTTTTTCAGAAGTCTTCTAGGAGAAATAAGTACTCTCAAATGGGAGCTAGGAATTTGACAATATGATAAAACGTTATGCCTGCGATAGTTTCTCCCACCCCTACTGTGCCTCACCCCTAATACATTTAACTTCCAACCCTAAAATCATGACACCAACTTAGGTTGTGTTGGTCATTCCCAACCCATACCTCATGTAGCTTGAGAGAGAGAGAGAGAGAGAGAGAGAGAGAGAGAGAGATAATTAATTTATTAAGAGATCTCATTAAATAACAAGTAAGCATTTTTCATACGCACATATTTATCACACAATAAATTTTTTTTTACCAACAATAATAAATTTCGATAAAGGAGACTTCTTTGTAAAATGAACATTTAAAGGGAGTAAATTATAGAAACATCTTTAAAATAAAGAAAAAAAAAATGTATATTAAAATTTAAAGGGGAAAATAGAGAAACTATTATATATATGAGAGGGGAGATTTGCACCGGTTAGTACGGCCGAGCTACGGTAACACGGGTCGTGGCAAACCGCACGGCGCCGAGCTGTTTTCTCTCCTAACGCGGCCCTTCGGCCTGTTTTGCACGACCGAAGAGGTTGGCTGACCAGGCACGATCTAAGGTCTGATCGAGCTGTGACCAGACATTTGGCAGGGCACACGGTGACGTGTGTTAACCGATATAAGGGTAGCCCGGGCTAGACTGATTATGGGGCGAGGACCGGCATGCCTCTAACCGGTTGGCCGAGGTGGACGGACTTCGTATAACCGAGAATGAAGGTAGGACGGGGGGAGGCCGGTACGCCTCACGGCCGATCAACCAGGATGGACCGACCAAGAGAAGCTCGGCCATGAGAATCAGACTTTCGCTTCTTCCCCAAGGGATAGGTCGGCGAGATACAGCTCGGTTGTGCTGCTTGTGGTGGCAACTCTTCACAAGGGCTAGGCCGGTCGTAGTGCTCCGGTTAAGTGAGCCACCTGGGCCAATGGCGTGAGGGAGAGGACATCTACTCCAAGCACGTGTCAATACCGTTGGGCAGTTCTGCGTGTACTGGTTGGAGGACTAGGCCTTTACACGCGTGAGGTGGTGAGAAGCGAGCACTGCCACCTGTCCAGGGAAGGACAGCAGAGGTAGTGCGCGCACAATCTTGAGGCTGCATGGCCAGCCTAGAAATAGGGGAGGAAGATGAACGTTAGAGGTAAGCAACTTCCGCTATCTGAAACACCCTCTCTCTCTCTCGAATAGCCTGCTTCTTCCTCAAGTGATCTGACTTGATCGTCGGAGGGTCTATCCGGCACACCACTGCCGGGCAGCTCACCGTTCTCTATGTTGCCAGGTTAGACGCCGTCACATGAAGCTTAAAGTCCAAGGAGTACGGAAAGCAGAGGATATTTCGCCCCCGTACAATAGACATATGCTAATTTGTTATTTTATTTTTTAACAAAGTTGAGGAAGGGCATGTACCCGTCTTGAGCCCATGCTCTGCCTGCCATTGATCAGATAGGAAAAATCCTAATGAATGGGACATTTTCTATTTCGCGATCCATCTCAAAATGTAAGTATTTGATATGCATAAAACATCAAAAGTTCTTGAAACCATTTCTTTTCTCTTTTGGCAGCAAATGCTGTTGAGAAGTAAAATTAACTATTTTAAAAATGAAGATTTTTTTTAATGCGTTGTATCTACTGAATTTCAGCATAAAATTTCCATGGTAATTAGCAAGGAAACTGCACGTAATGCTTCAATTATCACCAATGGTATTACTACAACTAGGATCGAATTGCTAAGACCTTGGTTACATATTATACCTTATTCTATCTACATATGCCAGATGTATAAGATGAGGAACTTACAGTTTGAAGTTTTTTTTCTTCTTGATCCACATCATGCTTTGGGATTTCTTTCTTTGTAACACTAAAATGGAACTAAGAAACACTACGAAATGCAGTTCTGATTGGGTACCCTCTTTCTAGTGCTTTCACCATTTATTATCAAATATATTTTCTTTATGAATCTCATGCTCGGAATTAACTGTCTATTACTACTATAATCACCTCATTATGTGATCAAGTTGATAGCCTCAACTACTTGTATTTTCAAAACAAAACAAAAAAAAGTTTACTTGTATTTTCAGGAATCATTCCTAGTTTCACCAAATCAAATTTGCCCATTCTTGTAGCAGTTACATATTGGCATTGGCTAGAAACATGGACTGTTTGATCAATAGCTTGGGTTAATAGAAATAGTTTGATTATTTCCACATGATCAAGTTGATAGCCTCAATTACTTGTATTTTCAAAACAAAACAAAAAAAAGCTTCACTTGTATTTTCGGGAATCGTTCATAATTTCACCAAATCAAATTTGCCCATTCTTGTAGTAGCTAGATGTTGGTGTTGGCCAGAAACATGGACCATTTGATCAATAGCTTGTGTTATCCATTTTTTTCTGTTTGTTCAAATTTTCAATCGATTGGTAAGGTTATAATATAGAATGTAGTGTTACTTTTTGTTTTTCTATGTTTTTTTATTCTCTAGTGATACAATATGTTTTGTCTTAGTCTTCCGTTGCAATTGAAGGAGTATTAATCTATTGTTTCTAGCAGCCATTGTTGTCTCATCACTGCTCTTTAGTGTTCATTTATTCCCTTTGTAAATGTTATAGGTTATTGGCTAATGCAAAAAGATTAAAAAAAAAAAAAAAGCTGCAATCGTTCGTTGGGGGCAATTACACATCGAGTAAGCTTTGACTATTTTTAGGGCATTTTTAATTTACTTATAAAATTTTGGCACTTTTTTTTATTAAATTTGTGGTTGTTAGAGAATTCACATTTTTTCCCTAATGTTTTGAGCATTAATGATATGACAAACACTTAAATGACCCAAAGAACTATTTAACATATAAATAAGAGAAGACCAAATGCGCTAATTAGGGGTGACTGCTGTGTTTGGTTTCAAAAATCTTAATTTTATGTCTAACTCAACAAATAAATAAGTTAAATAGCTAACATAGATGAATATGTTTTTACAAGAATAACTAAACTAATATGTAACAATTTCAACACAATAATTTATATAGCAATTCTAATTTATATATCCATTTCATCATTTACTATGTGATTCTTTTTCACCCTTTATTGTAGAATACATATTTTACTTGAATATTAATTCTTATTTATCACTTACTATTGTTAATACAACTTGGTTAATAATGTAAATTATTTTATGGTTTAATGCATACAACAACTTTTATAATCCAAGATTTAGAACTATCAAAGTGGGATACTTGGAAATCACTATTAGATAAAACTTTGGAGCAAAAGATATGGAACCATAATCCTGTAAAATCTCTAATTAATATATTGCCATATCACATGTGTCATTGTAACAACTAAATAATTAATTTAGTCTTACAAATAAATTGCATATGCCAAATTAAGTTAAAGGTATATTTTAGTATATTTTTCATCGTGCATTTATAAATGGGATAGGACTACTTACCTATTGGATATTAATGTACATAATAATAACATAATTTCACATAACTTTGGCTTTGTGGGTGACCAAATAAGGACAAGAGTTTGATGTAAAACATAAGACTTAAAAGGCCCGTTCAGGGACCGAAATTGCAAAATGACCACCGAAACTTGGCATGGGTAGCTTGCTCAAGCCTAAATAGAGTTGTAGGAACAAATGGGACCTCGATTGGATTTCTAGTTAGAAAATGAGAAGGAAAATTGTAAAACACAAGACTTAAAAGGCCTGTTCGGGAGGCAAAATTACGAATGACCACCAAAACCGCTGAAAGTTGGCATGGCAGCTTGGTTAAGCCTAAATAGACTTGTAGGAATAAACAGGACCTCGATTGGATTCCCGGTTAGAAAATTAGAAGGAAAATTATAAAACACAAGACTTAAAAGGACCGGTGGGGGGGCCGAAATTGCGAAATGACCACCGAAACTGTTGAAACTTGACACGGGCAGCTTGCTCAAGCCTAAATAGACTTGTAGGAACAAACGAGGCCTCGATTGGATTTCTGGTTAAAAAATTAGAAGGAAATTTGTAAAACAAAAGACTTAAAAGGCCCGTTCGGGGGGCGAAATAGCGAAATGATCACCGTCGAAACTTGGCACGGGTAGCTTGCTCAAGGCTAAATAGACTTGTAGGAACAAACGGGACCTCAATTGGATTTCTAGTTAGAAAATTAGAAGGAAAATTGTAAAACACAAGACTTAAATAGCCCGTTTAGGGGGCGAAATTACGAAATGACCATTGAAACCGTCGAAACTTGGCCTAAATAGACTTGTAGGAACAAACGGGATCTTGATTGGATTTTTTGTTAGAAATTAGAAGGAAAATTATGAAACACAAGATTTAAAAGGCCTATTCGGGAGCGAAATTGCGAAATGACTACCGAAACGGGCAAAACTTAGCACGGGCTTCTTGCTCAAGACTAAATGAACTTGTATGAGCAAACAACACCTCGATTGGACTTCCCATTACAAAATTAAAATCAAAATTGTGAAATTCATACCGAGTTTTTTTTTGTCAATCTAATATTATTTTTTCTTTTTCATGTGACAGATTGGCAATGGTGAAAAATAGTTTGGGCTGCATCTGAAGATTTGATTTTATGTTTTTGGAAATATATTGACATAGGATTTTGGTAAATGACTTATGGGTTAGATGTTTAGCATCAAAATATTTGGTTTTGTATTTTTGCAAACATTTTCACATAGGATTTTGGTAAATGACTTGCTGGTTAGATGTTTAGCATCAAAATATTTGGTTTTGTGTTTTTTGAAAATATTTTGACATAGGATTTGGCAATAGATTTGTGGGTTTGATGTTAATAGTTTATAAGTACTTTGGTATGAATGTTTCAGATTGTTAGAGAATTGTAATTATGTTTATTGGGGTGTTTAATAGCTATTAATTTTGAATTATTATGAATATCTTGCACATGTGTATTACTATTTACATTGCATTTGCGTATATATTGTGTAGAGAAAAACAGGTGTTTTGGATTATTTTGAACATGAAAATAATTAAAATCAAAATTTGTGTAGTGAATTTTTAGTGACAGGTGATATTTTGGTCGCTGTTAATATATATGGTGACAAGATATTGTTTTTGTCGCTAAAAGTTAGTGGCTATTCCAAGAACTTTTAGCAACCAAAATTTAGTCGTTGCTAAAAAGTTGATTTTTAGCGACCAAATTAATTTTGTTGCTAAATAGTACTTTTGGCAATGAATTTATTTGTTGCTAAAATTACATAGCCTATCCAAATTTTAACCTTTTAGCAACAAATTATAATTTTACAGTGACAAAAGACTTGATTTTTGGCGACCAATTTTGCTTGTCGCTAAGGGTCTGTTTGGTAACGTTTACGTTTTCAGTTTATATTTACAAAAATTTTATAAACTGGTTTTTGTTTATTTTTAGAAAAACATAAACTACAAATGCATTTGGTAATTGACAAAATTTTTAAAAATTTTAAAAAATATAGAAAAGAGTTAGAAGTGGCAAATGGTGGTGGAAGACGGTGGTGGAAAGTGGTGATGGTGAGTGGTGGGTAGCGGGTGGTGGTGGTGGGTGGGTGACGGTGGTGGGTAGTGGGTAGTAGCAAGTGGGTGGTGGTGGTAGCGAGTGGTGGGTGGTGGTGGCAGGTGGGTGGCGGATGACGGGTTGTGGTGGGTGGTGGCGGGTAGGTGGCGGATGATGTTGGTGGGTGGGTGGATGACGGTGGCGAGTGGTGGGTGGTAATGGCAGGTGGGTGGCGAATGGCGGGTGGGTGGTGGTGGCGGGTAGGTGGTGGGTGGTGATAGTGGGTGGGTAGGTGACGGTGGCGGGTGGTGGGTGGCAGCGAGTGGGTGGTGGTGGTGGTAGTGGTGGTGGTGGTAGCGGGTGGTGGTGGCAGGTGGATGGCGGATGGCGGGTGGTGGTGGTGGGTGGTGGCGGGTGGTGGTGGTGGTGGTGGTGGGTAGATAGGTGACGGTGACAGGTGGTGGGTAGTGGTGGTAGTGGCAGATGGGTGGCGGATGGGTGGTGGGTGAGTGGTGGTGGTGGCAGGTGAGTGGCGGGTGGGTGGTGGGTGGCAGGTGAGTGGCGGGTGGGTGGTGGGTGGTTGGTGGTGGCGGGTGGTGGATGGTGGTAGCAGGTGGGTGGTGAGTGGTGGTGCTGGGTGGTGAGTGGTGGTGGCGGATGGTGGGTGGTGGTGGGTGGATGGCAGGTAAGTGGTAGGTGGTGGTAGGGGTGGGGGTGGCGAGTGAGTGGTGGCTGATGGTGGCTGGTAGGTAGTAGGTGGGTGGTGGGTGATGGGTGGTGGTGGCAGGTGGGTGGTGAGTGCTGGTGGCAGGTGGTGGTAGGAGTGGGTGGTGGGTGGTGGTGGCGGAAGACGGTAGTGGAAAATAGGTGGTGGGTGGTGGCTAGTGTTGGGTGGTAAAAAAAAAAAAAACTCAAAACTCAAAACGGAAACACATTTTTTGAGTTTACATTTTTTAGCCAAATTTATAAACTGAGACCACTGATTTATAAATCAAAAATTTACCAAACAAGTTTTTATTTGAGTTTTTTAAATTTTTGTAAATATAAACAGAAAACTGAAAACATAAGTGTTACCAAACGGCACCTAAATGTCTACATAAGGTGACAATTTATGTTTGGTCGCGAATACTTTTAGTGACGGGTCTTTGGCGACCAATTGAGTACTTCTTGTTGATTCTTTTGGCAAAAAAATTTGTACTTTTAGCTACTAATTTTTTGGTTGCCAAATGTGCTTTTTGTTGTAGTGGGCCAACACAAAAAGACTCCGAATTCGGAGCCCCATTTGCGGATGTTACGTTTGGGCCGAATAAGCCTCCGAACTCGGAGCGTCCTTCATGGATATTACGATTGGCCAACACAATAAGCTTCCGAATTCGGAGCGCCCTTCGTGGATATCACGGTTGGGCTAAATAAGCCTCTGAATTCGAAGCGTCCTTCATAGATGTCACGTTTGGGTCGAATAAGCCTCCAAATTCAGAGCGCCCTTCGTGGATATCACGATTGGTCAACACAATAAGCCTCCGAAATTATAGCGCCCTTTGTGGATATCACGATTGACCAATACAATAAGACTCTGAATTCAGAGCGCCCTTTGTGGATGTCACATTTGGGCCAAATAAGCCTCCCTATTCGGAGGGCCCTTCGTGAACATCACGATTGGCCAACACAATAAGACTCTGAATTTAGAGCCCCATTTGTGGATGTCATGTTTGGGCCGAATAAGCCTCCAAATTCGGATCGCCCTTCGTGGATGTCACGATTGGCCAACACAATAAGACTTCGAATTCAGAGCCCCATTCGTAGATGCCACGTTTGGGCCGAATAAGCCCCCGAATTCGGAGCGCCCTTTGTGGATGTCACGATTGGCCAACACAATAAGACTATGAATTCGGAGCCCCATTCGTAGATGTCACGTTTGGGTCAAATAAACGCCATTCGTGGAAGTCACTTTTGGGCCGAGTAGGTCTTCGAATTTGGAGCTTCCTTCGTTTATAACCGTGAACGGCCGAGTAATCCTCCGAATTTGGAAGGAGCAAATTTGACAATAGAATGGCATGGGTCAATATACGATTGTCACAAGTAAATACAAACATTAATCGAAACAATATAGCAAATATTTATTTCATTAAATAAGCTCAAATACATGGCTTTTGACAAAATCAAAAGTACAATGTGTATTGATATCTAAATTTATTCGGCACCCTCTTCATCGTCGGTTTTCTCGGCGTTGTAACATTCGAAGGGAAATTTGTAATTCTGATATAAAGGTGACGATGAATCGATACCCGCGGCCTACAGAGCCTTAATCCATCCATGCTTAAATCCAAGATTTTCGCACCGATAGACATCCTTAGCTAACTTTTCCTTCGTCTTTTCAATACCAATTTTTCGGCCGTCATGAAAACCTTATTCGTAGGCCTTCATTCTTGTTGCTTCTCTTGCAAACATGCTCGTTGTATCTCGATCGGCAATCACATGATCCAGAATATGCTGATTTACTCTTTCCGCCATGATCGAGTTCATTTGACTCACCGACTGCGTTTCTGAAGCCTTAGCTTTTTTTAGTTCGCTCTCGGCTTTTTCTGCCTGCTGTTCCAAGCTCCAAATGCGGCCGTCTTTCTGCTCTATCTCTCTTTGTGTTGCACGAAGATGCATGCCGATTTCATAAGAGGTGTATAGTCCCTTCACCGCTCCATGGACGCCATCTCGAAAAACTTTGTAATCAGGCCGACCGACCATTGATTGTTGGACTTCGGGCGAAAAAATTTGTCAAGCAAACTCAACTGCCACATTTGGATCGCGGATAATCGAATCTGCTTCAGTCATCGGTTTATTCCCAACGAAACTGAAAAACTCAACGGGTGTGGTAGCTTGCTGGTTTCATTTCGCGAACAGGGAGAGCTCCCTTGCTGCTGCCTCTCCTTCTTGGGTGACTTCTCTACCCCGTCCCCTCTTGGAGACCTACTTCGACGACGGGGGAAGTGACGCCTTTCACGCTCCTTTGACGTCCTATTTCCTGTTCGCGCAGGTTCGTCACCTCGATTCATCTCTAAGTCCAGTTCAGCTACCCTCCCCTCTGCTATTGAAGAAAATTCTTCTTGACATCCAAATTTCGTTAGTTCGACACAACGCTCTTTTCCTTCTTGCAATCTGTTGAATTTGAGCACCATATATCTATCGATAGCACAGTACCCACGTGCGCCCCATCTGCTTATTAATTACGGGTGGAGTGTTCCCAAAGTGATTGCTTCAATGCATTTCATCGAATAACTACACACATTTGTTTCAATGCATTAATCAGCTGGGGCAATGGCAGATTCATTAATCTATTCGGCCTACTTACAATGCATTGCGCCGACAAGTTACTATGCCCCACCTAATCTATGAACTACACACATTCGACGGTTCGGTTCATTCATCAGCTGAGGCAATGGCAGATTCATCAATCTATTTGGCCTACTTGCAATACATTGTGCCGACAAGTTACTGTGCTTAACCCAATCTATGAACTACACACATTCGGTGGTTCGGTTCATTAATCAGCTGGGGTAAAGGCAGATTCATTAATCTATTCGGCCTATTTGCAATGCATTGCGCCGACAAGTTACTGTGCCCCACCCAATCCATGAACTACATGCATTCGGCGGTTTGGTTCATTAATCAGCTGGGGCAAGGGCAAATTCAGGAATCTATTCAATGTCTATTTATAAATATATTAACTACAGTGCCCTATTTGATCGGTAGATTTTATTCAATGTGACGTTGCAAGCCGTATGTTTTATTCGGCTCTTCAATGTTCAAATTGGCACAAGACAAAATTATTCGGCTTTGGAACGACTTGTCCAAATGGGGCAAGGGCAAATATACCATTATACTCGGCATATGATGTTATAGTCGAATTACAATACATCACCTCACTTGGCCAGTCGAGTTTGGCATTAAAATATATATGTAATTCGGCAGATTATGTTATAGCCAAATTGTGCTACTTCTCCTTACACTGTCTTGGCCATTAATTTTATCGTTGAATTAAGTTACATCACCCTACTTAGCTATTAATTAGCACATGTAGAAGACAAACAAAAAGGCGATTTTCATTAATAAATTGAGTACAAACAGTCGTCATTTTACACATGAAAATTGCCCTATATTTGACTTCTAAACAAAATAAATAAGCAAAAATCTACAAAAACTACGTACAGAAAATACCAAACAAAAAGAAAAATTACATTGACACTACTCATTCTTTAGGGTCAGACTCCAACGGCTCAACCTTTAGCTGCTCGTATGGAATTGGCTGCTCCAATGTCACATTAGCGGTAGCCAGGCTTTGAGCCAGCCGTGTTTGAAGCTCGATTTTCAAACTTGGGTACTTTATCCACTTATTTTTCCAAGGCCGCATTTTCTCCGGCTTCAAATGCCTTGGAGATCTTGGAGTTGGCGATTTCTTTTTCCTTCTTCGATTCCTCCAAATCGGCTTCCAGTTTGGCAATCAGTTCCTTGGCCAACTTGAGTACATCATCACTCGCGTTCGCCCTCTCTTCGGCGGCCAGTCTAAGTTGATTGGAGCATTTAGCTTTCTCTTCCTCGGCACTGGCCCATGCTCGCTCTTCTGCCAATTCGGATAACGCCTCTTTACCCTTGCCTTTTTTAGTTTCAACTTTGGCTTTGAGCAAACCGATTTGCTCGATAACGTCATAGTGACGGTGGCTGATTTCTGCGATCTTGCCCGCCGCCTGAAACAAAAGATTAATAAGATAGCCAACATAAAAAGGAGCAAAATATTTTTGTCAGTTATGTACTAATATCGCCAATTGAGCGGATAGTGCTATCGACACCACATCCGGCTCTGCACGGAACGCTACCCTGTCAATCGGTAGAGAAATCGACGAAGCCACACTTAGGGCCACAATTGAGTCTTTTAAAGCCGACGCATCGGAAGCAACCGACACATTCTTTATTCTAGGTTGTATGATAAATGGCGCGGCCAAGTCCTGTGACTCTTCTATGTGTGACCATTTATCAATTAAATTTTCAGAAAAATTAGTCTCGTGCTCGGCGGGGCGTTTCTCCCCCTTTTGTTCGGCCACCAGATCGTCTGATTGTTCAATGACAATTTGCTCTATTTTGGCCATAACAACTTGCTCCGTTTCCTCAACAAGAGCAGGTGGAAAAGACTTAGCCCCAACACGAATAGGTGGTGGGGGTTCAGATCTGGCGGCTTCGGCCTTTCTTCAGGTTGCCGTCTTCTCGGCGTTTTTTTTTCTTTTTTTCTGGCCATCTGTGCGAGCGACTCCCGAGCCATGTTCTTAAGATATGTGCCAGGAAGGTCTCCTAAACCGATGAAAATATCATATTCTAACGATGTTTCAACTCGGCCTGAAGTGGATGGAAGGTTGAAGCCGGCTTCCTCAAAGGCCAAATTAAGAGTCGCGTCAACCTCCTTCGCTAGACTATTCGATCTGTCCAAGTTAGACTGATTTGATTGTTCAACGACTTGTTCGGCGACCTGCTTTGAATCCGAAACTTCAAGACCAATATCCCTAAGGCTTTTGAAATTTGGAAAAATGAGCGCCGTAAGCTGTTGTTCACCCTTTGGTATTGGAATGTGGTCCGCAGTCGAAAAAGTAGTGTACGTTGGTTCATATCGAAATAGCACGTGGGCGGCCCTCCCTTTCTTTTGGAGGTCTGGGCAGCCGAAGAATTGGAGTATAGTTTTAATTTGGTCAAGCACAGCGTCGTCGGCCGAGATAAATACTTTTTTCAAATCGTTACCTGCACAAATAAAACGGTAAGTACATGAGTTTTAAGCTGAATAAACGTATAACAAATGCACATAGAAACGGGACTGTACGGCCACCTGATTCGCCTTTTTGTCTAGGCATAGGATCTAGGTAATCTTCGCCTTCGCCGAATTTCCAGTTGCCTCGGACAACGACCATGACGTCGTTAACATGCTTACCAGAGCTGTCAAGCATAGTCACCAGATGGTGATCAGTGTCCTTGGCCTTGAGAAAGTAGCATCCCTGCCGACCAGATGATTTTGCCAAGGCATAACAATGCCGAATAGCAGAGATTCTTAGATTAATCCTAAGTCGGTGATTTAATTCTACTATTTCCATTATGATTCGGTAAAAGTTTATGTTAGGTTGTGAAGGGAGTAGACCCCAGTAATGAAGAACGGCCCTCAAAAATAGATGAAGTGAGAAACGGACTCCGCCCTCAGCAATTGACAGGAGAGGAAAAATGATCGTATTCACATCAACCCTCTCCATATCGAGTACGCTATCTGCCATAAGTGATAGATGGATGTCATCTGGAATGGAAAAGTGGCGTTGAAAAGTGGAAACACGGTCCACAGAAAGAAGAGCTTTCAAATGTTTCGCTATCCGAATTAGAATAGAAAATACGCTAAACTAAAAACAAACAAGAAAATGGGAGTTGGAATGAGGAAGAAATGCAAAGAAGAGAATAACTTACAGGGTAGAGAGAAAAGGACAATAGGGAGCAAATGGAAGTTACAATGGTCGTGAAGTGAAAGAGAAATGCTGAGGGGCAACCAAAGAGCCTTGCAAATTCAAAAAATATTCCTAGGTACAACGCGGTTTCATATCGCATTAAATGAACAACGCATACAAAGGGGAGGGAAATTGTAATGATTTCTAAACTGTGGTCAATCTGACGCTTCGGTATTAGAAGGAGTGCAAATGCCGTATTTTTGACTTTCCATATATTAAAACCAAACATGCCGACTAATTGGCGTTAGTCGGATGTTTGGGGGGCAATTGTGGAGGCCGAATAATTATATATTAAGAAAGGCCAAGACATTTGAAAACATCAGGCCAAAGGCAATTCAGCTATAATCTAAGGACTCTTGAAGTCGAATATACGGATCAGCCATGTGAAGAGCCGAATGGGAACCAGCATGCAACCGGAAGGCCGAGTAAGCAATCAAGTGCAAGATTAAGAGTGGGTCCGACCCTTGGGCCCAAAGGGTAATATAAAAAGAGGAACGTCAACCAAAGAGAGGTATGTAAGAATAAACAAAATAACTTGAGATAAAAGCAAACTTGAGAGAATACTAACTTGTCTGTCGGAGTGCTAATTTCGGCAACCCCAACCGGAGTGTTCATCATTTTTTCAGGTAGCGATCAGAGGATCAAGAACGTCTAGCTGGATCCTAGAGTATTTCCAAACTACTTCTCCACAATATACAATTTTGAATTTTTTGTTTTGTAAATTATCATTGGTTTACCAAAGAATCTATGCAAAACCAAGTTGAGATATTGAGGGAAGTTGTAATATTGAAACCAAGTTGTGTTTCTTGCTCTTTCTACCACAGCCCCTCTTCTGCAGTAAGAAGAACTAAAGATGTTGAAGTAAGTGAATTTGGGTTTGAGAATTTGGAGTTAGTGAGTGAATTTGGGTTTGAGAGAAGTTGGGTTGGAGAATTGAGTAATTGCGATAATGGTTGGTGGTGGTGGCGGCAACGCTTGCAAGGGCGGAGGAGAGAAGGAAGAATTGAAGAAAAAAGAGAGAATGTGAGTTTGGACAAGAGAGGGTGCGTTTTCATTTTTCTTTTGAAATTTGGGGCCAAAATGTAATTTTTTTGAACTTTTTCTATTTCAAATTTGACGGTAGGGGCAAAATTGACACGATTTCAAAAAGTTTGAAGGTAAAATTGAAATTATTCAAAGTCTGAGGATGTAATTGAAAATCAAGGTAAAGTATAGGAGTTAAAATTGAAATTTTCTCAAAAAAAGAGTAAGTTACACTAACTTTTCTTGAAATTTAGGCCTCGTTTGGGAATAGGCTTTTTAGTAACTTTTTGACTTTTTGGTTAAAATGTGATGTAAAAAAAAACTAATATGTTTGGGATGACTTTTTGACTTTTTACGAAAAGATGTGTAAAAAGTAGAGAGAAAATGGAATCTTTGGCTCCGTTTGGTAAGCCTATCATATTATAGTTCCACCCATTGATTTGAGTGTGTTGTTTGTTTTGAGCTTTCAAATCATAATTCTACACTCATTTCTTAAAACTCAATTCAAAACATAATCATTACTTTTCAAAACTCATAACCAAACACATAATTCAAAACTCTTTTCAAAACTCAATTCAAATCAATATTTTAATTTTGTTAAGATTTTAAATATTTTAATATTTAAATATGTTACGATTTTTTTAATTTTTTAATTTTTTGAATATTTTTAAATATTTTAATTTCAAAAATTTTAATTTTTTAAATTTTAAAATATTTTATAAAAATAAATTCAAACTCTATTTTATAAAAATATTTTTAAATATTTTAATTTTTTTGTTATGTATTTGGTTACGATTTGAGTGTGGAGTTGTGAAATTAGTGTGGAGTTGTGAAAGTAGTATGGAGTTTCAAGTTATGTGTTTGATTATGAGTTTTAAAAATAATTTCTTAATTGAGTTTTGTTTTATGTGTTTTGTTACGATTTGAGTGTAGAGTTGTTTTTAAATTTAAAATAGTAACATTTTAAATTATTTAAAATTCTTGAATATTTAAATTATTTAAATTTTTACGATTTAAAATTTTTAAATATTTATTTTAATTTTTTACTTATTAAATTTTTTAGATTATTTAAATTATTTAAATATTTATGATTTAAATTTTTTGAATATTTATTTTGAATTTTTTTTTTGCCTTTGTAGTATTTTCAATTAAAAAATTAATTAATGTTATTTTCTGTTAATAATAAATTCTTTTAATTGAATTTTAAAATGAGTTTGGTTATGAGTGTTGATCAGAATTTTCAATAGTGTGAAAGTAGTGTGTTTTGTTATGAGTTATAACAATTTGAATTAAGTTTTGAAAACTCTTTCCAAAACTCATAACCAAACAAATTTTCTTACTTCATATGTCAAATCAAATTTTCAAAACTTAATTCCACACTTAATTCAAAACTCAATTCAATACTCTATTAAAAAATCATAACCTAACAAATTTTCTACACTCAAATCATAATTCCACAACTCACAAACTCAAAATACAACTCATACTCTCAAATCATATTTACAAAACCCTACCAAACGCAACCTTTGACTTTTTGGTACGAATTGTTGGCCTTTTAATTTTTTTAGTAACTTTTTAATTTTTTAGCTAAAAAAACCACTTGTCAAACGAGGTCTTAATAAAAATATATTATAGTTATAATTTTGGTATAATTACATCTACTTTTTTTGAAGTAACGATCAATTTAATTCATGTCAAATTTTTTTTGCCCTCATGTATGTGTCAATTTACCCTTTTACCCTTATATATATATATATATTTTACAAAATCATTTTGTGCCAATTTTTTGTGTTTATTTCATTTTCATTTACTCACACTAACCGTCCACCCTCACCACTGCATAACACCACCATCCCCACCACCAGTAAGCAGCACAACCTACACCGTACTCACAATTTTTTTATGATAAATTACATTGACAATGACTTGTACTAAAAAACATAAAATAAGATTTTGTTTGTCAATTATACATTTTAGTTAAAAAGTTAAAGTTACTATAAATTATTATATTATTCGTTTTACTTTTCTGTACATTTTGTTTGTAAAAAGTTAAAAAGTTATTAAAATACCTTATTCCCAAACAAGACCTAAATTTCAATGTAATCAACTTGTAAAGTTAACCATTGAGCAATAAAATAAGATAAAATTAAAAAGAAGACGAAGAAGAAGAGTAAGATAAAGACAAAAAAAAAAACAAAAACAAAAACAAAAAAAAAAAGGTACAAAAACAAAATTGAAAGATTTTGGTAAATTCTTGCTAAAAAAAAGTTTTAAAAAAATTAATGTGAAGATTTTCTTTTTAAAAAATACAATTAAACAAATTAACTGATAAGGTAGAAGGCGAGAAACACCTACCTCTCACGATGAAACTCAAAATTCGAGTGAAAATGCAATTCATAACAATAGCTACCATTGTGAAGTCTCTTCTCACGGAGAACTTGAATGTTCTGTATCTACATATTAGGTAAATTTTGATGTCCTTCATTTTCGATTTCTTAAAAAAAAAAAATAATAATAATAAATAAAAATGAAAGATAGGATAAGATCTTTGTTTGAAATTAGTAAAAACGTAAAACTAAAAAATTATGAAATAAAATATGAGAGAGAGAGAGAGTATTTCCAAACTAGAATTGGCGGAAAGTGGAGATCTAAACATAACCATCACTAGACCGAAACTGAAAATATAGAGTGTGATTGGTTTAAGAGTCTTGCTGCATACCCCGGGGGGGGGGTCACACCCCCAGTGAGGTGGCGAGCCCTCACTGTCCGAAACTAAAAAAAAAAAATAAAAAAAAATAAAACAATTTTTTTTTTTGATAGGCCATTGATTCCTGAGACAGAGAGAATTTAGGTGCATTTTTTTTATGTCCAAAAGGCCTCTCAAGGTCCATTTGCTTCATCTTAAAAATTAAATCATATGGTTACATGGTCCATGTTGGAAGCTAGCGGCCCTATAATTAATTGACATGAGCAAAAGCAACCCCTGTTTGGGCTGTAACAAAGAAATAAACCCTTTTTTTATTTGGTAGCGACAGTCTACAACAAATCTGAGGAATCAACAGGTCTTATTTATTGAATTTATTTTTTCATAAATTGTGTAATTCCTTTTATCTATTTTAGAATTTTTTTGACGTGTTTATGTTTGTGGGATGATAATTTGGCGCTAGTGATGATATGATAAATTGAATAAATGATTGAAACATTTTTTACTTTTGCTTGTGAATTTTGATTTATTTTTAGTTTATTTATACTAATTTGTATTATTTTTAGTTTGTTTGTATTAATTTGTATTAATAATAAATGAATGGTCATGTAGTTCGTCAAACATATCAAATAATTTTGGGCAAATTCCATTTTATCTTTATGGTTTGGTCTTGGACTGCTTTATCCTCTTATCATTTAAAAAGAGTCAAATGTTTCTCATGTGATTTTAATAGTTTTGCCTTTTACCTCCTCCTCCTTAAAAATTCATCTAGATTAATGAAAAGTGTGTTTTACACATCTGTGTAGAATTATATGACGGAAAAAAATAATAATAATAATAATAAAAATTTAAGATAAATGGACAAATACACCATTGACTTCAGGTTATTCCCCTAAGCTAGGGAGACTTCTAATTCTACACCATCTCCCTTTTTTTTGGAAGGAGGGACTTCTGAGGTTACAATTTCACATCAATTTTCAATTCATTCGTAAATGATTTGGTCAAATCAGTTATATGTATAGTATTACTCACCATACGACATAAAACACGTCACCACTTCAGCCCACCAAAAATAGTGAATGAGACTCACCTTTAATTTAGCTCAAAGTTAATTTGTAAAAATTATGATTTTCGCAAAACTATTTCCAACAAAAAAATGCACTACAATTATTTTGAGTTGTTTCAATTAAAACATAATTTTTTCAAAAAATAAAATAAAATTAATAGCTACTACAAATATTGATGCAAAGTTTGAGAGATGGAACACATGGCATGAGCAAAGAAGCGAAGAAAGAGTTGTTCAACGTTCAAGTGAGATTTTAAAGTGTTTACTTCAGACAATTGGGCTAATAAGCTATTAATTTTTATTTTATTTAAAAGAAAGCAAAACAAATTGCAATAGAATTGAAAAAAAAAAAAAAAGATTGAATTTTATATAGTGGATTCTGTTCCTGTCTCATCGAAAAGGGAAAT
This sequence comes from Camellia sinensis, assembly GCF_055761805.1. Classification (NCBI taxonomy): domain Eukaryota; kingdom Viridiplantae; phylum Streptophyta; class Magnoliopsida; order Ericales; family Theaceae; genus Camellia; species Camellia sinensis. Next base: position 118,457,417 of record NC_138971.1, on the reverse strand, counting down.
GAAAGAAACTAAAAAAGAAAAAGAAAAAAAGAGAGACAAGTCTAAGATAAAAAAAATTAAAAATTAAAAAAAAGTTAAAAGAAAGAGAGAAGCACGCAATCAAACCCTGATTGTTGTACATATTATCCTCACGCAACAATAAATACATCTTCCATTTTACATCTCAGAGATGAACTTTGAATTGATGTCTTTGATTGCTTGTAGCCTGCAAAAAGACAAACAGAAAAGAAAAGAGAGCAAATGAAAATAAATAGCCAATTAAAACCATTACTTTGTTGCATAACTGGATGTTCATTGGCCTACAAATTTTGAACCGTATGTCTAAACCTCAAACAAGAAAGATTTAGAGAGAGAGAGATGGTTGTAAATATTGTGAGACTTATGGCACTTCAAATGGTGTTGTTGATGATGCTAACATCAATTGTTTTTTTGATCAGCAAGAAAAGCACTTTATTGATGAGAAAACATATATTACACATGAAAAAACATTAATAAAGAAAGGAAGTACAAAAAATATCAAAGTACACTCCCCAATCCCAACTAAGTTGGCAACTGAGGAGGATACCCAATCAGTTGTTAGCTCCACCGAAAGTTGGTGAGAAACCAACAAGAAAAGAGAAAAAAACACCAAAAGTACCAAGTCCATCAGATGATACACCGGCAGAAACAAGGAAAGAAAATTCCCAAACAATTCAAACCAGTAGCACCAAGCAGCTGCAGTTCTAACTCAAGAGCCACTCCTAATGCAAATTCTAACTTGCTCAATGGATTCACATAGTTCATCAAGATCCACCTGAGCATTACTGAACATATGGATCTGAGAAGAGACAAAAGTGGTGTTGAAGAACATATGGATCTAACAGCTGAGAAATTTCAAAAGCAACCACCAATGCAAACTTGGAACTAGAGTAACTTGTAGACCTCAGAAACACTTCAGCTTGCAACTTGAATAATTCCCACCAATGCAACAGTAGGCAACAAAACATAATAACAGAGAAACAGAATTGAGCAAACACCTAATTTAATCAGAGCAACAGAGCAGACCAAACACTCAATTTCATCACAGCTTCACAACATAAACCAGCATTAGCTGAGCAGACCAATTCTGCTATTGGTTGAGCAGTCCAACAGAGCTGAGCAGACAAACCACTTAGTAAGACCAACAGAGCTTAGCACCAGAATATCAGACCACCATACACCAGAACAGAACTTAGCAGACCAATCTAAGAAACCAGCAAGCCTCAGCCATTACACAGATACTGGTATAGGGGCTGACCACCCTCAGCCATTACACAGATACCAGTGAATACTTCTCGCTCTCATACTGATATAGAGGCAGACCAACCCAAGACAGATACATACCATGCTCAGACCACCCTCAGCTATCTCTGCTGACAGCAAACAGATCATAGCATCAAAGCCCCTTCTCCGCTTCATCCAACACAGGCCCAGCAGAGCAGAAGAGCAATGCACCCAGGCTCCACAAGGTAGTTACAAGCATCTTTTAACTTGTTGAATATTGTAAACAAATTCATCCACCACATAACCTTGCCCAAATGAATAAGCTTTCATCCATAAGGCTACTCTAGTTTTAATTAACTCACAGAGGTCTTCACAGACGGGCTGCAAATCATTGAAGAGGCAATCATTTCTGCATTTCCAAAGGGACCACAGCCCAGCAATTAAAACTGATCTCCATAATTGTTTCTTCCTTTTCCTATAAGTCCAACCAAACCACCAGTGCATAAGCATGACCATAGTACTAGGGAAGGCCCATTGCAAACCCCACCATTTGATTATGGAAGACCAAGCTTTCCAAGCAAAGGGGCAAAGCAAAAGAACATGATTGAGTGATTCAACTTCCGCATGACAAAACACACACTCATTACTAACTTTAACACTTAGAATACCAATTCTATGCAGATAATCTGAGGTCTTTAACCTCCCTTGCCATACTAACCAAGAGAGAAATTGGGCTTTAAGGGGAGAGGGATTATGCCAGATCAGATCAGGAAGCTTTACAGCAAGACCAATAACAGATTCACACCAGTTAATAGCATGTTTAACAGTAAAAATGCCTGCAGGGTTAGCTTTCCACAAAATAGTGTCATTAGAACCCAAATTCCAAACAGGGCCCTCCCCTAGAACATCATGAAGCCTCTGAAGTTCATCTTCCTCCCATGCTAGTCGAGGTCTTTTGAAAATAAATGCCCAGATGTGCTGATTTCTGGCCCTAGACCACAGCATATGCAAAGATATGTCCCTTTCCACTGATAGGTAGTATAATTTGGGAAATTGGGACTTCAAACAACTAGTTCCCAACCAATTATCAATCCAAAAACTAAGTCTTTCACCATTACCAATCCTGAGTTCAACATTGTGCAAATAGTTAAACAGGCTGTTATTAGATTCATTAACAAGGATGATGTCACTCCACACTCTTGAGATAATGGTTGCCTCCGCATGAAAAGGAAACCACCTTCCCCCCTCTGACTTATACTTACTGCAGATGAGTTGTTTCCATAGAGAGTTGTCTTCCCTCCCAAATCTCCACCACCACTTAGCAAGTAAGCAATTGTTTACTACCTTCAAGTTTCGAATCCCCAACCCACCTAGCTTTTTGTCCATGGTTACATCTTGCCATTTCACCAAGTGGACTTTCTTCTTGACCTCAGAATCACCCCACAAGAAAGCTACTTGGATCTTATCGATCTTTTTACCCACACTGCTGGGCAACCTAAACAAAGACAAGTAATAAACAGGTAATGAGGATAAAACCGATTTGATTAGTGTTACACTACTTGCAAAGGACAGCAGCCTCCTCTTCCAACCAGATAGTTTCTTCCTAAATTTCTCCACCACAGGCTTCCATGTTGCTCTCCTTGATGGATTGGCCCCTAAGGGCATTCCAAGATACTTCAATGGGAGCTTCTGGCACTTACAGTTTAGTCTAGAAGCAAAGGATTGCACCATAACATCAGGAATGCCCACACCACATACAGTACTCTTATGAAAATTGATCCTCAACCCATAAATAATCTCAAAGCATTTGAGAATTCTCTTCACAATCAACACTTCCGACCACTCAGCTTCACAAAAAATAATTGTGTCATCCGCAAACTGGAGATGGTAAATATTAATGCCATTAGATCCAATGGTTATCCCTTTAACTAAGCCCAAATCCTTTGCTCTTGTAAGAAGTAGATTGAGACCTTCAGCCACCACATTAAATAGGAAAGGTGATAATGGGTCACCTTGTCTTAGCCTTTTTTTAGGGCAAAACTTAGGTGTAGGTGAACCATTAACCAACACAGAAACTTTAGCTGAAGAAATGCAAGTACGGATCCAATTCACCCACTTAGCACCAAACCCAAAGTTAGATAGCATTTGGATAAGAAAGTTCCAATTAACTGTGTCGTAGGCTTATTGGAAATCCAATTTCAAAATCAGGCCTTTTCTTCTAGATTTCTTCCACTAGTCCACCACCTTATTAGCTGTCAATACTCCGTCCAAAATATTCCTTCCCCCTAGGAATGCAGATTGGGCAGTATCTATCACATCAGGAAGAACTCTTTTCATTCTGTTGGAAAGAACCTTGGAAAGAATTTTATATGTGGAATTTATAAGACTAATGGGCCTGAGATCTTGGATGCCTGAAGGGTTGTCTGTTTTGGGACCAAAGTAATGAAAGAACTATTTAAACCCCCAACCAAACTGCTATTCGTGTAGAATTCCTGCAGGAAAGAGAGGATATCACATTTCATGAATTTCCATCCTTTTTGGAAGCAGGTCATATTGAACCCATCAGGGCTAGGAGCCTTGTTACTGTTACAATCTGAAACTGTAGCCCTAATTTCATCTTCAGAGAATTCCACTTCCAAACTACTGAACTGCTGGCTCTGTTGGATTACCTTAAATGGGCCCATTAGCTTGGGTCTGTGATGCTAATGTTCAAGGAAACTACATCTGAAATGATCATACACAACTTGTCTCACCTCCATAGGATGCTTCACTGCTGCCCCATTCACTAACATAGAGTCAATTGTATTAATGTTTTGTCTTTTCGTAGCTATGATGTGAAAAAATTTAGTATTTTTAGCTCCCTTTAAACTCCAGTTCAACCTTGACTTATGCCCCATTCACTAACATCAATTGTTGTCCATGCCCATTACAGTGATTGCACCAAAAAATGCATAGAAGACATCAAATGCAGCAAATCTTGCATTTTTAATCCTATTTCCATTAATGTTGACTTCGCTAAAACTTTCAAAAAGACATAACAATAAATCAAAGAAACACAGTAATTTTGCTTCTTTTTCTTCTTCAGAGCAATTTGATTTAGTAAAAAGACTGACAGAAGAAGACTTAAGTGGCGGAGGACTCCATTTGGCTATAACGATATTCAATAGGTTTCTTCTCTATAAAATGACTGAGGGTCAAAAAAAATATCCTAGGTTTATCGAAACCTCTATCTATCTCAGTCTTGGACGTTGATACTCAAGAAACTTTTCAAATGAAGATAAAGAAGTTTAAATGGACAGACTATTATTTATTATTAGGTGGATGGACCTTCGATTTCGTTCAGTGAAAAGAGCTCAAAGTAGATGACTATTGGATTGTGCATCAAGGATAGTTAGATACAGATTGGGAAGTATTGACGACCATGGTAGGGATGAAGTTGAGTAATATAGCTCAATAACATTATAATGACTATATTTGTGTATTATGATTTTTATTATAATGTTATGTGTCACGACTATAATGACAGCAGACATGAATGGTGGAGCCCTTTAAACCAATGCAAAGACGACATATGAGATTACTGAGAAGTTAAATGAAAATTGACTTCAAGTTGTGTCTCTTAAGTTGAAAGAGTGTGTCCTTTTAAAAGGAATCTTTTGAAAGAGTCACAAGTGAATCTATAAATTCTATTCCCTCACTTCAATTTAGGTATCGCATTAATATTCATTTTTGCGCTATTCTTCCTTTCTATATATACTCTTCATATTTTACGAGTTCCATCTTTCAACAAAGAGAGTGCATGTATAGCGACGTTGCTAGGTTTGTAGTGGTAGCGTTACTCCTACAAGAAGCCAATTGTTGTATCATGAGATATAGATGTCTATTAAATCTGAAGCACTTGTAGGATGACAAATTTGTCTTAATAACAATATGTCTAATGTATGTCTCAATCACCATACTCATCATTGATTGTTTTCTGTAAGTTTGCTTTTATTTTTTGTTCCATTTATTTTTATTTAAATAAGTCTGAATTGATGTTTAGTTTTTCTAAATAAAATTTTCATATATTTAAGTTATTTTTGCTATAGAATTTTCATATTTTTGGTTTATTATGGGAAAAAAACTGAATTGATTTTGTTTATGGATTATGAATCTATTTGACGTATGTAAATATGATTAAAGATGCAACTTCTAGGAACGAAAAGTACATATATACGCCATTGATTCCTCATACAGAGAAAAATTGAAGTGCATTTTTGTATGTCCAAAAGGCCTCTCAAAGTCTCTATCTTAAAGACAATCAGCCAAAAAAAAAAAAAGGTCTCTGTGCGGGGGTGATTTTCGCACTATGAAAAAGGGTTGAACTTCGTGGAAGAACAGTATACTTGGGGAATTGAAGATCTGCACAGAGTAACAAACGGCGAGTCTACCAAACTGAGATTTGGTCAGAAATCTCTCTGATGGTAAAGTCAGGGACTCAGGGAGAGGAAGAAGAGAGAATACAAAGAGTGTATATATGTTAAGTGTGTGGATTTCAGATCCCTTAAGAGTGAATAGTGTTTAGCTTTTATAGGAGAAAGTTACTTGTCATCAAAGACCTTCTTTCTTCGCCATTTGTCCCATTTGTCTTGTTCGTGGTCGTCTCCCATTGGAGGAGGACGGCCACTCCGCCTGACACTCGGGTGCAGGTTTGTCTTGTTTGTCTCATTAGTGATCGTCTCTCATTGGAGAAGAACGACCACTTCGCCTGACACTCAAGTGCAGGTCTGTCATGTGTATGCCTTGTCCCTCTGTGCCTGCATGTCTCCACGTTCTATCAGACAAATGAGAGAAGTAGGGTTATTGGTTTATTGTGAGCCCAAGAAATGCCTTCAGTGTGTTGGCCTTCTCCAACTCGGTTCACTTCAGAATGGTTGTCCATCCTGGAAGTACAACTTGTTGCTCGGTTAGCTTTGGAGCGAGCCTTGTACGTTGGGCCGAGCTTCCTAGTGTCCACTTTGGAGTGACGCTCTGAACTTCCATGATTGTCCTGCTTCGGAGCAGGTGTTGGCCATAAGGCCGAGGTCCAACCTAGCTTAACCTTGGAGTGAGCATAGCATTGGGCCTAGCACCAATACTTGATTAATTTTTACCCACTTCATTTGTCCCCTGGCTTGTGCTTACATTTAGCGAAGCGGAAGCCAATTTCGTCACCAACTTTGAAGTTTGGTTGGTCACAACTTGATTTGAGCTTTGCGGATTAGATTCAAAATTATTGTTTGGCCTAGTGTTTGTGTGTTGGGTCTAGCTTGGTTTTTGTTTAGTATTTCGTAGCTCAGTAGTGTCCCCAAACTGAACATGTGCATCCTTATTAGCCTCATAATTGCCTATCTTGGTGTTTTCTCAATCGGCTGAGCGTCGCTGCTTGACTTGAATATATATATATATATATATTAATGTTCATCAATTGGGTTAAGCAACTCAGCGGTTCTTCAAAGCAGTCCAAGCATGCCTTATTATACCCAATTTCTAATTTGTTTTGATAATGTTGATGGGTAATGCTTTGTGGGCCATTCCTTGATTGCCATGCATGGTAATGGCATGCATAAATTATTTGCTGGGTGCTTGATGTTGTATTGCACTTGTGAAATGGATGTGGGACCAACAAACTTGGTACTCCACCTTATCAAATTTTATAAGTTTGCCATAGAAGTGTTTGATGGGCCATGTGCTAATTTTCATGCTTAATGACAGGATGAACACTCATTTGCTTACTTTGCACATGCATTATCTAAGCAAATTTATTGGTGGGTTAAGCAACTGCAAAAATTGTATGATATGCTCTAAGCAAATACGCTTTCCAACGAGAATAGATAATGGAAAATTCTGATTGCTCGGTCCCATTTAGAAAATCAATATGATGTTCTCAGTGCTTGGTCAGCCAAGTCCTACTCATGCGCTATCTTGTTTGGACGTGATTAACAAATCAATTAGTTTAGCTCACTTTTTCATGCATTGGTCGGTCATGGGTCTGTCTCGTTGGTTTACCTGCACTTTGCATTGCTCGGTCCTCTATCATATTTGGCCAACCTTATTTATGTCTAATGAAGTTGTAGCTTGGTCCGTTATTTCATCAGTTTGGTCCCACCTTCAGGTACTGCTCGATCATGCTTGTTTGGTTGATGTTGTTGCTCGGTCAGGCCTATTTTGACACTTGATGGGTCAAGCAACTCCTATTTAATTTATGCACGACACTTACCTAGCTTGGTCTAAGTTCTTGTTCTGCGTCACTCGGCTGCCTTCAGTTCTGCTTGGTTCATTCTTGTTCGGTTGTCTTTGTTGTTTGATTGGTACACCCATCTATGGCCTAGTTTGTCCATCTTCTTCACACAAAAAATTGGATTTCTAGAACTTGAGTTTGCTCGCTGATCTGCCAAGCTGTTTGGTGGTGCTTCGGACACACACATGCCTTGCTCAGCTGGCCTAGAAAGTAATTTAGAGCTGGGCCAATTTCACGCTTGGTCGTCACTATTTTGAGTGTTCTTCAGCTCGGTTGACCGTTACTCTGGCCTTGTCGTTAGACCTCAAGCTCGGCCTTGACTAATGTACTCACTTCGACTGTCGAGCCATCACGCGTCTATATCTGATTAGTTTAGGGGCTACTAATGTGACGTGAAAGCAAACCCATCTCAAAGTTTTTTGAAAACAAGCGAACCTATCTTACTTATCACTTTTTCACTCTAGAAATTTGAATTTCCAAACCCACTTTTCCCATGTCTTTGCTTCCTCACTTTTTGACTCTAGAAACAACAGGACCCATTTTTGGAACAGAGTCTCTGACTTTGGTTTTATCCTTACGTCTCCTCTCTTTTGAACTTAATAGCTATTTCAAAATCTGAGAGCTTGTTCTCTATTTCTCTCTCTAGAAATTCAAAGTCAGAGAGATCAATCTCCTCTTTACTTCGTGTTGGTTTAGGCTTCGCGAACGTCTCGAACTATAGCGACCCCGGTCTTTCTCCTTTTGGTTGTTGTATCCGGACTTAGGTTCCCTGGATTCTCTCATTATATAATTGTGGTTGTCATCCTTTATTTTCTCTTTTTGAGTTATCGGATGTGTTGGGCAGGTTTGTTTTAGATTGGTTGGGTTTGGAAACCAGGTGTTACTGTCCAGAATTTGGATTGGTCGCTCGAGCGGGAGTTTGGTCGCTCGAGCGAGGGTTGAGTTTTGTGTCTGGCGGCTCGAGCTAGGGTTCCTTCGCTCGAGCGAGTGTTTGCGTCTTGTATGGACCTGAGAGCAGTGTTTCTTCGCTTGAGCGAGAGTTTCTTCGATCGAGCGAGGCTTTCCTGTGTCTGGTCGCTCGAGCGACCAAGTCTTCGCTCGAGCGAGCCTGTCCAGTTTAAATAGGCAGCAGCGGGTTTTGATCAGTCTTTTCATCCTCTTCTAGTTTCCAAACCCTAGGTCCGACTTCTCTCTCTCTAAACTCATCTTCTTTCCAGGTTTTCATCTACTTCTAGTGTGAATCCATCTTAAGTTCTTTGTAAGTAAGATAGAGGGTGGCTTGGGCTTCATTCTAATCTGAGAAATAGTGGATTTGGAGCACTTGGTTTTTGGGCCATCTTCTCCATTTGTGTTCTTTGTTCGAGGTAGGGATTCTCCTTGTTTCTTTTCAATACTTCATCTATAGATAGACACGTGGTAGTTTTTGTATTGCATAAAAATTGTATCATGTTGAATTTGTGAAAATCATGGGACTGAACCTTGGGTTGGTTGTTGAATTTGGGTTTATTATCATTAGTTGTGGTTTGGGCTAATTGGAGTGTTAATTAGCATGTGGTTGTTGAAAGGAGAGGAAACCCTAAATTTTCTTATTTGATTTAATAGATTAATTGAGGGGTTTAGATCTTTGGGCAAATACTTAGGTATTTTGAGTCTTAATTGTGGTTATTGTTGTTTGTTGATGTTAATTAGGCCTTTTTGGTCAATATTGAGAAAGATGAAGGAAAGACCCTAATTTATTGTTTATGACTTAATGTGCATAATTAGTTTGAAATGGCTTTGAAAAGAATGTAGTGAATTTAAATGAAGTATGGCTTTTGTCCATAGGAATGATTTTTGTGAAAACAAAGGAAGTGGAATTCATTTTGTGAAATGGGAAAGGTATTTTGAAACAAGTATAAGAGAATTGTAATGTTGTATCTTGAGTGTTGAACACACTTGTGTGGGGTATAGCTTTAACTACCATGTTCATGTTGTTGCTGAGTTTTGTACTCTCATGTTAGTTGGGTCTGTTAATAGATGTATAATATGCATGCATCTGGATATTTTGGTCATCGGTGGAGGATGATAAGGTTGTGTTGAATTGTTGTGTTTGTATTACACCATTGTTGATTGAACATCATATGTAATGAAATGCTGAACTACATTATATTTGTATACCGGTTGAGGAGAAGAGAGTGGTTGTACTCCAGTGTGTGTGAGAAGATAGGTGATAAACTCCACACACTTATGTGTTCAGCGCTTATAATCAGAGGTATCATACCCTTCCAGCTAGCGCCTGGAGAACTGACGCGCTGATAATCTAAGGTACCATACCCTTCCAGCTAGCGCCTGGTAAACTGGTAGATTGTTGTGAGAAGTGTATCTTTGGCTTACTACGCATATAGCTAGTAGTGCATTGTTGTTTTGTTATTGTTTCAGTGTATCTGGAAACATTGTGGATTGTATTTGTTACAGTGTTGGAGGGACGAGTTGACTCATTGATTGATTTTATGTATGTAGTTGAGTTGTTATCTTTTTTATAGAGGTGTGTATGGATAATTATGATATAATGGGAATTGCATTGAAATGCCAAATATGTTTTGAAAAGGCACATCTGTTGTATGTGTGGCAAATGGAAGAGTAATGGGCTTAGTGAATCTATTTTTCTAAATAGTTGTTTATGTTATAAAAGATTGGGAACGGGGGTTAATGAAAGGAAAAAGGAAGGATAAATCGCTTATAGCGGTGAATTAAATGATTGTTTTCAAGAAAAGTTCATATATATATTCATATATATATTTTGTATAAACTGTCACATTATTATTCTAGTATGAGAATGGGTGTTCATGATCATAGCTATCTGTAATGTTGTTATTGTTAAGGAGCATGTTGAGTTCCCTACTGGACTATATGTTCATCCCGCGTTGTTGAATCTTTTTCAGGTGTTTAGCAGGGTGTGCTACAAGATTTGGATCTTCTTATTTGTTGGCCACGGGGCCTCTGTTATGTTGGCGGAATGCCATTGTTGTAAAGGGTTACACCCTTCTTCTTGTACTTTTAATGATGTAAGCCCAAGGGCAATTTATTAAGTTAGTTCATGTAATATTTACTTTGCATACGAATGGGAGTATTGTTAATCACTTATGTATGAGTTTATTTCCGCATGTTATCTCTGAAATTGTATTAAGTTAATGAATTTGGTAATGACTCCGAGTAATAAAAAGTGGGGCGTGACACGAACAGTATATTTTCAATGGTGAAGGAGTGACCTCACAGCCATCTCGTTGCCTATGGCCTTCCCATTCAGCTCTCATTACTTTACTTCGCCATTTCCGACGTCGTAAGCTCTGAAGTTCTTATTTTCTCCGACAGTATTGCCGGCCTTTAGCACCATTTCTTGTGCCTCCGCTCCAAAGTCATTTTTTCATCACCAATGTTCCTTTTCTCGCAGTGGGTCTGCCATCGTCACTTGTTGATTCTCAACACTAACATTGGTCTTGTATGTCTTCAGACCACTATTACTTTTTTTTTTTTATTTAGTGGATCATTCACTACTATTTTCGGTGGCTTCTTCATTTTTTTTTGGTGAACTCATAATTTTTTTCTTGGTTGCCACAGTGGGATTGCTTCGTTAAAGACGCTCGCCGTTGTGTTCCATTTGGTTTCGGCACTGTAAATTATTGAACCTGTTTATTTCCTTTCCACTTTCACCATTGCCATATAGTGTTTGCTTTTTGATAGAAAGTGCCATTCATATATCTTGGGTTTGACATTCACTTTATAATTTTTGGCTTTGTTGAGCATTGCATTTACAATATTGAGAGTTGTCTAGCACGTAGTTGCTTGGTCGGCCATTATACCTCCAACCTTGCAAATTGTCTTTAGTCTAGTTTGGTGGAACATCGCACCTCCCATGGGTAAGTTTCGGAACTTAGTGGACACTCTGGCGGGAATGGACGAGTTCCGCCAAAGATATCACATTTCCAATGATGTCATGTTGACATTGGCAATGGCGGATGCAGATCGGTTGTGTATGAGCACCACAATGCCCTTTTCAATTGCCTCCATTGTAGAGGGGGTGTTAGGTTTCCGTTGAACCCCTTGTTACGTCGATTCTTTTCTTATTTTGAACTTACACCAATGCAAATATCAATGAACACATTTAGAGTGGTAAACAGTGTCTCAGTCTTGAATGACCTCTTAGACTTGGACTTGGGTATTTGGGATATCCGTCACTGCTATTCATTGTCTCAAAACAAAGGCGGCAAAACCTATTATGTCAAAGTTCGGTCGTTGGAGCTCCAACTCGTCACTGAACTCCCGATAATGTCAAACATGGCTCTGATATCCTTCAAGTCAGAGGGGATTGGAAGTTTGCGGCTGAGGAGATGGTCTGATCAAAGCGGGTTCCATGAAAAATAGCCACCCAGGTCATTCTTCATTTTAGTTTCCTTTTGTCCATTCACTTATTGCCTATGAATTTTTTTCTTAAGTGTTGTTGTTCTTATTTGTAGGTTCAAAGAAGCTAAAAGTGAGGTCGGAGAAAGAGCATCTGAGGGACATCAAAGTTGCACTGAGGTATGAAGATCGGTCGGCCCTACATTTGCTTAACTATATGTGAACTTACAAATATCTCATCCAATGAAAACTCAAAGAAAATGACTTCTTGAGGGACTCACCTGAAATAGAAATTGAAGAGAAAGTTGGCCATACCACCAAAGCTTCCCCTTTTGCTATTGCTTGTTCATCAAGCAGATCACTCAGTAAGGGTTGCTCTCTATCACCAGACTTAGCAAATGAGAGGGCTCGCTGCCAAAAGCTTAATTGGAGGCTTTAGTCTTTGGTTCTGATGATGAGGACCTTCCAGATACTTTGACGGTCGACACACGAGCTTTCCTCTCCGATCGAGAGGTCCAAGGGTGGAAAAAAACGTGTTGCTCCTCCTCCTGGTGCTACTCTTGCTCTTCCTGCTGATAGGGCCTCAAAGAGGAAGAGATCCAAAGGTAAATAAGTTACTGGAGGTTCTAATAAGCAGGGCTCAGTTGAAGAATGGGTGCCTCTCTTGGAGAATAACGGCCGAGCAATCACTACATCAGACAGCACAATCTACTCAAGCGACTTGGCCTTTGACTTATCAAAGGCATTGCTGCTACCTTTTGACATGGTAGAGCAAAACATTTCAAGCGACGTGTTGATCAAGGGTTCGGTGTAGATGCTAACCGCGGTAAGTCTTCTTCTATGTCCTTGTCATTTCCTTAAATTTGGTTGTTGAGAACATGGCACCTTGGTTTGGTGTAACGCATTCAGATGATGCACATCATAGATGAAAGGCAGCATCGTGAAGAGCAAGAGAGGGTTAAGACGATCAACATGTTGACTGATACTAATATGTCCTTGAAGGCAGCCAGAGAGGATATAAAGAAGATGTGAGATGGAAAGAATAAGGCCGAAGCACTAATGTTTATGGCCGAATAGAGGGTTACAGATGCCGATGCTGCTTTGAAGTCTTTAAAGCCTAATTATCAATAGATGGTGGACGAGGCTGAACAGAGGAGCTATGATGAGGCCGAAAAGACCTACTCGGAGGAGATCTTGAAGTTGAGAGAGAAGATCTTTACTAAGGGTTGGACTGGGGCCTTGCGCGTTACTAAGGTGGAGGAGGCTTCTCTTCTTCATGATATTGACAATATCCCAATCCCTTTGAAGACCGTTGTAAGAGTTAGAAGGAGAAGGTCTCGAGGGGTTGGAGCTACGGATGCTGATCCTTCCGACCTTTCTCCTCTTTCGTCGAGCTCTTCCTTGGTTAGGCAGACTGTTGATCCTACAAAGAAGGAGCACCGCGAGGAGTAAGTTGTTAGGTTGCCTTGAGTTTTTGCTTTTACTTTTGCTTTAGTAGTTCTTTTGTAATGAAATTTGGAAGTTAATGAAGTATCTTCAACTTTTGCTTTAGTGCTCGGTTGGATGGGCTATAATACAAGGCTGAGCTCTCTTTTGTAATAAAGTACCTTCTAGATTTGCCAAGTGCTGAACTTGCAATTTGCACTTTTTTTATTTGTCTTGTAGTTCAGTTGGCTGGACATCTTCTTTTGTAAGGCCGAACTCTTTTTTGTAATTGAATTTTTATATCAATGCGCTAGTTCTTATATTTTCACAAGTGTTGAACTACTTATCTTCAATTTTTGCTTGTATGTAATGTTTGACCTCGGCCGAGCAGAGGCCCTTTGGCCTAGCAGGCCATCTATTCAGTTTGACTAAGCTTCGTGCCTTGGAAAAAATTGAGTAAAAGTGATTTTTCATGTCTTCAACCGAGCATGAGCTCTGTGGCTCAGAAGGCTGTCTATTCGGTCAGACCATGCTTTATGCCTTAGGAGAGACAAAAATTGTGAAAGTTTTCTATCACTTAGCCAAGCAGAAGCTTTGGCCTTTTCTAGTTTTAGCCCTGACCGAGCATCGTGTTGTTCGGCCGCCACCTGACTTGGTCAAGTTTTGGCATGATTTAACCCATCGTAGAGTGTAATTCAACCTTTCTTCGAGCGCAAATTGTGAATATGGACCGTGCTCCAAGTAAAAATAGTTGGCACAAATTCCACCAAGTTATACCACTTGGCACCCCGCTCCAACCAAAGGGTTGAGCATCAGGGCTTGGCTTGAGTTAAGACCCGTGGCCAATTTGCTCCACCGAGCACAAATGTACAACACAAGTAAATAAAGATAAATTGTAAAACAAATTTCCATTCTTGATAATTAGAACTTTTGATTACATCAAGGTATGTTATGAGAAATACATTACCGAAAGTACTTCATTATAAGAATTACATCACTGAAAGTACTTCTTTAGGTTGGCAATGTTCCATGGTCTAGGGATTGCCTTCCCTACTAAGTCAGCTAGATAGTATGTGCCATTGCCAAGTGTTGAAGTAACCTTGTAGGGCCCTTCCTAGTTAGCACCGAGTTTCCCTTCCCCAGGAACTTTCTTGTGATCCATCACCCTCTTGAGTACCAAGTCACCTTGTAGGAATTGCCTTGGACTCACATTCTTGTTAAAGCTCTTAGTGAGCTATTGTTGGTAAGCCGCCAATCGAATGAGGGCAGCTTCCCTGCGCTCTTCGGCCATGTCCAGAGCTTAGGCAATGGCTTCATCATTGTCTACTGGCTCAAAGATCTTAGAACGGATGGTGGGAAGTCCAACCTCCAAAGGGATGACTGCTTCTATCCCATCAGTAAGGAAGTAAGGTGTCTCACTAGTCGATCAGCGATGAGTAGTTTGGTAGGCCTAGAGGACATTCAGTATCTCTTCCACCCATATGCCCTTGGCTTTTTCAAGATGCTTTTTATTCCATTGATGATCGTCTTGTTAGACACCTCAGCCTGGCCATTGCCTTGTGGGTAGGCTGGAGTGGAGTTTCGTAACTCTATCTTCAAGCCAGTGCAAAATCTCCCGAAGATCTTGCCATCAAATTGTGTTCCATTGACAAAGAGAAGGACTCTGGGAATGCCCAATCGAGTCACCACATTGCGCCAAACAAATCTCTCAGTGTCTATTTCTTTGATCTTGCACAAGGCCTCTACCTCCACCCACTTGATGAAGTAGTCAGTTGCAGCGATGAAAAACCTTTTATTCCCAGTTCCCCTAGCTAATGGTTCAATAATGTCTAAGCCCCACTAAGCGAATGGCCAAGGACTGGTGAGGGGGGTCAGAGCTTTGGCTGGCTGGTGAATGAGAGGAGCAAACTTTTGGCACTTGTGGACATGCTATTGGGCCTCCTTTTGCATGCGTGGCCACCAATACCTGTGTGTTAGGGCTTGGTGTGCCAAGGACCGACCACCAGCGTGGCTCCCACAAATTCCATCATGGATCTCGTAAAGCACATTCTCCACCAGACTTGGGTGAACACAGAGTAAATAAGGGCCCATGTATGACTTCTTGTAAAGCTTTCTAGATGGGGAGACCTAAAACCAAGCAACTTTATGCCTTATCTTGTGTGCTTCTTTTTTGTCTTCAGGAAGGTGCCATTCTTCAAAAAGGCTAAGAGTGGGTCCACCCAGCTTGGGCCTAAGTCAATGTAGAGGACCATTTCGACTAGTTGAATATTTGGTTAGGGTACATATTCCACCCATATTTTGCGGCCGTATCAGGAGTCAATCGAGGAACCCAGGCAGGCTAAGGCATCAGCGTGACCATTTCCCTCTCGGCCAATCTTCTCAACTCTGATGGCCTGGAACTTTCTGATCAAGTTTTTGGCTTGTTTTGCATAAGTGGCCATCCGCTCATCGTGAGCCTCGTAAACTCTAGAGAGTTGGTTGACTACCAATTGGGAATCACTAAAGACGAGTAACTCATCCGCATTGAAGTGTTCGGCACTTCGTAGGCCGGCTAGTAGAGCTTCATACTCTGCTTCATTGTTAGAAGCTTTCCAGCCTAATCGAATGTCCTATTCTCATATGAATCCTTCAGGAGAAATAAGGACAATTCCTGCCTTTAGCCCTTTTGGTTGGAAGAACTGTCCACAAACAGCTTTCATACGTCTCCGATAAAAAGCTTTCATGCTTCGGCTGGGGATTGCCCTTTGTGCTGAGCAGTCACAGTGACCAAGGCCTAGCTCCCTTCGGAGGAAACAGTTGGTCCCAGAGTGAATTCTATACAAAGTCTGCCAGGACTTGAGCTTTGATGGCAGTTCGAGATTGGAACTTGATGTCAAACTCTCCAAGCTCCACCGCCCACTTCATTGTTCGGCCTGAGAAATCAGCTCGACTGAACATTGACTTGAGGTGGAATTCAGTGAAGACGTTAATGGTATGTCCTTGAAGGCAGTGAACAAGCTTTCTAGAGGCAATTAATAGGGTGTATGCCAATTTCTCCAATGGCAAGTATCTAGTTTCTGCATCTAAGAGAGTCTTGCTAACATAATATACTGACTTTTGCTCCTTTCCATCCTCTCTGACCAGCACTGCGCTGACAGCATGTAGCACCCTACAATCTCATACATGAATCCATCACAACCAATATAACAATTTACTCCAAAAGCCATCCTGTTCACTAAACTAAGATTTTAAATGTACAATTTTCATGTTTACATGTCCGTGAAACCTTGTACCTAACTCCAAGTTCAACAAACAAAATGACAATTATAAAAGAAGAACCCTTTGGGTATACAAGACTATAACAAAATAGATCTAATAGTCCTAGTACAAAACTATAAGTCTTTACAGCAAAATATTCTCAACTGTCAATCCCAACATAGCTTACTTCAAGTCACCATTGTAGTTTTATAACATCATTTCCTGAAAAATAAAATAAGGGTGAGCAACTTGCCCAGTAGGAATATATTTAACCAAGTATTTAATTATTTGAGCAAGCTTATGGCATCATCGAGACAAAATAATCTAAAGAGTTTAGGTATACTCGTAATCTTCATCAATTACGTAAATAACATGTCAATTGCACAATATCAATCACTTCTCATTTCCTTACAACAAAACAATTAAACAATCACATCAATAGAAAACAAACCATGAGTCCCCTGTAAGAGTCCAACACCAGTTGCTTTTGTTTTAAAAACTATCCTCACATTTGCCGACTATTGTACGACAGGAAGTGGGCACCCAAGAAAACCATCCATTTTTTCACTTTCGCCGACTACAATGCGACAGGACTGTGTGGACACCCAAAAACATTTTTCCTACATTCGTCTAACGGTAAGCCTAGACAGGGCATTTAGGCACCTTTTACACTCTCCCCCACGCGGGTACCAACACAACACCACATTTCCAAAATCGACTCGTACTCGGACTCTCGCATAATTAATAATTTAATCACATTTTATTCCATCAACAAGCATCCAACATTACAAAAGAACGAAATACAACACAACATTCAAAGAAAAATAACATCCAAGCCATAAGTCCTTTACTATATCAACATCCACATCTTTCATCTCTTTATTATTCACAATATTCCATGAATCAATAGAAATTCCATTCAATTTAGTATTTTTTACTCAAGTTGAGAATTTAGGATTTTACTAAATTTGGGTGGTTTTCCTTCATTATAGATATAGGTTTTAACAACATTTATATACATGTTTTAAAAAAAGAATTAAGAAATTTCAAGCAAAAGTCAAGAAAAATGATTTATTTATGTACAACATGGGTTTAATCCAACAAGATCCTCAAATTAGCTCATAAGTCACAACAATACCATGAAATCTCTTCAAAATAAAGAAATACTAGGGAAAAAGTATCCTTACCTCAAGTTGTGAAGAGAAAAACTCGAAAATCCCAAAGTCGACAAAACCACGAACTTCTCGGATCAATAAAGATGGCTCTAGGGCCTTGACAAGATCTACAACCTGTCCCAAAGGACCAAGGTGAAAAGATGGTGCTAGGTGAGTAGATCTGAAGATCTAAGTGTGAAAAAGTTAAGTTTAGAGGGAGAATAGAGAAGTCACAGTTTGAGAGGAAAAGAAAAAGAAAAGTAATAAGAGGAAAGTGTTTTGGAACCTATTCATAGTGGCTAGGCACTAATAAAACAATAACCCCAAAGTCAAATGAAAGGAACAAGTCAAAACCCCTAAAAAGTAGGGCCTAAACGGACCAAAAAATCTGGAATTTTACTCATAGGGCCCTTCAGGTAGAAAAGTTAAGACAAAAAAAAAAAAGTGTGCAGTAGGTAAGGGTCTACCCTTGGAACCCCAGGTGTCGACCTTAAATTTCAGCAGCCAATTCTAGATTCAGCAATAGCTAAGGATCAACCCTTCCCAGACCGGTGTCGACCCTTGAGGCCAACAATAAAAGGCAAGTGTTGACACCGCCAAGACTGGTGTCGACCCTAGAACAAGATTTCTAAGTTCCCAAACAAATTTTCAACGTAAACAAGCGTGAACGAACAATCCCAAGAAGTTTAAATCGATTTGTACTCCTCCAAAACCAAGATACAATAACTCTAAAGACTCCCAAAATGAAATAAAGGATTTACATACACTCTCCAATAGTTTAAAGGACACAAGTGCTACACAACATGATCAGAAACAACCAAGTAAATGAAGAGATCGTCATTGGCGACAGTGGTGGATAGAAGGGGAGGAGATAACAGATACTTCTTCAAATCTTCCAGTGCTTCAGAGCACTGGCTCTCCATTCAAAGCTAGCTTTCTTCCTTAGAAGTTCACAGAAGGGCTTCATCCGATCAAAGGATCGACCAATGAGACGGTTAGGTGCTGCAGCCATGCCAGCAAGTTTCTGGAGTTCCTTAGCCTTTGTAGGCACTTTGAAGTCTTTGAGGGCTTTGATTTGGTCGGGGTTGGCTTCGATGCCCGCCTAGTCACCTTGTACCCCAAGAACTTCCTTGATTCTACTCCAAAAGCATATTTTGAGGCGTTCAATCGAAGCTTGTGAGTCTTTAGAATTTCGAACACTTGCTCAAGGTCCCTTAGATGGTGCTCAGCCAATTTGCTTTTGACGACCATGTCATCAATGTATTCTTCCATGGTTTTACCGAGCTAGTCCTTAAACATTTTGGTGACCATTTGCTGGTAGGTCACATCAGCATTCGTCAAGCCAAAGGGCATCACTTTGTAGCAGTAAGTGCTTCTAGGGCTGATGAAAGCTATTTTCTCCTGGTCAAGGCCGAACATGGGGATATGATGATAACCACTGTAGGCATTTATAAAGCTTATGCGCTCATGTCCAGCCGTTGCGTCAACAAGTTGATCTATTTGTGGAAGGGAAGAGTTATCCTTGGGGCAAATCAACACAGACTCTCCATTTGACATTCTTCTTCTTCACCATGACTGTGTTGGATAGCCACTTTAGGTAATGCACTTCTCAAATGACTCTAGCAGCTAAAAGTTTGTCCACCTCTTCAATCACTACATCGGTGTGTTGCGCAAATGACCGTCTACTCTTCTGAAGAATCGGCCGTGCTCTTAATTGGACGTTAAGTCGATGACAAGCATAATTGGGGTCCAACCTAGGAGTGTCATAGGCCGACCAGGCAAACGCTTCGATATTTTTGCAAAGCAGAGCCAATAATTGCTCTTTCTCTCCAATAGTGAGGGAAGTGCCAAGCAGGAAAAACTTGTCTGGATTTCCTTCTTCTACCAAGACCGTCTCTAGGTCTTTTACCATCTTCTCGATTGGCACTCTGTCGACGTCTTCCAAAACTGGCTGGTCAGGTACTTCCACCATCTGCACTTCGTCGCAGACCTGTTTGGTTTTCATGGCAGCAATGAAGCAGTCTTTGGCCGCCACTTGGTCTCCGTGATTCTCCTCTACTCCATACTTGGTTAGGAAGCGAATGAGTTGGTAATAGGTGGAAGTGGCTGCCTCTATTTGGTGAATCTAAGGTCGGCCAATGATGACATTGTAGGGAGATGGGGTGTTTACCACCAAGAAGTCAATAGAGACCACCTTGGACTTAGCTATGACAAGTAGAGTTATCCGGCCGAGCAACCATTCTATTTGCGAGTTGAAGCCAACAAAAGGGGAGGTGGCAGGTGGCAGGTGGCAGATGTTGCTCACTGAGGCCAAGCTTCTTGAAAAGCTCATAACACATGATGTCGGTGGCGATCCCTTGGTCAATCAAGACTCGTTTCACATCGAACTTGTTGGCCACACCAACTGTAACGATGAGGGCTTTGGTATGGGGCTGTTAGATTCTTTCTAGGTCCTTCTCGGTGAACACAATGTTAAATCGTAAAGGTCTAGTATCTGTCTTGGACTTTTTAGGAGGAGGCCTTATCGATATTACCTGTTGAAGGTGGGTAGCTCTTTGGATTTCTCCTCGAAGGGCATTTTCCCTTTTAGGGTAGGTCATTCTATGGATAACGTTGATGACCAACCTTGGGGCATGGTTCTCTTCGGGAGGGGATTGGTCTTGTCCTTGCTTTTCTCTCGTGTTATCAACGTCTATTCATTGTTGGAGGTGGCCTGCCGTAACTAAGTCCTTCAAGTGTTATTTGAGAGCTCTGTAATTTTGCGTCTTGTGTCTCTTCTTTCGGTGATAGGTGCAACGTAGTGTCTGATTACGCCGAGCGAGGTCCCCAGGCATTTTAGAGGGCCAGACGAAGAAGGCTTCTCCCTTAAGTTTCTCAATGAGCTTATAGATTGGCTCTTTGACAATGGTAGTGATGTCTTCGTAAGATTTGGCCCTTTCCTCCTTGTTTTCCACTGTAGTGCGGTCTTTTCGACCATAGTTCTTGCGTTACTCATCCCTCGTTGGCTACTCAGTCCTGGGGAGCCGAGGCTATTTGACTTCTTCAGCGATTGCCACATGTACTGACGTAGTGTCATCTTCTACGCTAGTGTGTTGCTCTGTTCGAGCCCTCAGATCCTTCATAGTAGTGGCAAGTCGTTTTGTCAATGATTGCATTAACTTGTGCGAAGGAGGTAGGCCTTCCTTGAATTATAGCACAGCCAGTTGTTCGCTGCAAACATTTTCCTCCAAGTCGCCATACTCCTCCCAATACCCCCGCGCGTACTAGTGCAAGGTCTTTTTTTTATCCTTTCGGATATTAAACAGGGTATCCAACTCCTTTGGGACTTTGCTATTGAAGACAAATCGGGCTAAGAATGCCTTAGAGAGCTGCGTCCAGTCATAGATCGAACCAACGGGGAGTTTGTCAAACCATCGAAGGCCAAGTTCTCCAAGGCTAGAAGGGAAGACTTTGCACATGAGCGCATCATTGAGGTTCTAGAGGGACATCATCTGGCGGTAATGGCTAATGTGGGTTAGAGGGTCTGTTTTCTTATCATAGAGAATGAATTTTGGCGGGCTATACTTCCGTGGAGGTTCTACAGCTTCTATCTCTGGGGAGAAAGGGGTGGACACCAACCGGTCTAGAGCACGACGCTCTTGTTGGTGTACGGATCAATCTAAGTGGTGTCTTTTCCTGTTGAGCCGACGTTTCTCGTCCCTATCTCGTCGACGTTCTTCTTTCTTGCATAGCCCGTCGTGCCTTTTCTCTATTATCGTTTAACCAACTTCTCAAATCGTGCAACCACTCATCGCAGCGACAATGAAAGGTTTCAGATAGGTAGCTAACAGTCCTTTGCCTTTTATGAGAATCCCCTCGTGGGCCATTTTTTTGGAGGTTATTCGTCTTATTGCTGGCCCCTTCACTATGCACTGGAATAGGCCGGCTACGCTCTCCACGAGCACGGCCATAGCTAGAGTGCTACTTGTGAGGCAGCGGGGGAGGAGGAGTATGTCTCCTTGCAACGGTCCACCAACGGACTTTCTTGGCGCCATAAGGGTCGTCATGAACTTCATCAATTGGGTGAAAGCTCAGTGATCTCCAAACTAAGGTTTTGTCGGAAACCCCTCTAATGGTAAAGTCAGGGACTTAGGGAGAGGAAGAAGAGAGAATACAAAGAATGTATATATGTTAAGTGTGTGGATTTCGGATCCCTTGAGAGTGAATAGTGTTCACCTTTTATAGGAGAAGGTTGCTTGTCATCCAAGACCTTCTCTCTCCGTCGTTTGTCCCATTTGTCTTGTTCGTGGTCGTTTGCCCCATTTGTCTTGTTCGTGGTCGTTTCCCATTAGAGGAGGACAGCCACTCCGCCTGACACTCTGATGGAGGTCTGTCTTGTTTGTCTCATTAACGATCGTCTCTCATTGGAGGAGGACGACCACTCTGCCTGACACTCAGGTGCAAGTCTATCATGTGTATGCCTTGTCCCTCTGCACCTCCATGTCTCCACGTTTTATTCAGATAGAGGAAATGAGCAGAGTTGTTTGTCTTTTGTGAGCCCAAAAAATGCCTTCAGTGTGTTGGCCTTCTCTAAGTTGGTCCACTTCAGAATGGTTGTCCATCCTGGAAGTACAACTTGTTGCTCGGTTAGCTTCAGAGCAAGCCTTGCGCGTCGGGCCGAGCTTCCTAGTGTCCACTTTTGAGTGACGCGTATACATTGGGCCGAACTCCCATAATTGTCTTGCTTCGGAGCAGGTGTTGGCCAAAGGGCCGAGGTCCAACCTCACTCAACCTCAGGGTGAGCATAGCTTTGGGCCTAGCACCAAGACTTGATTAATTTTTACCCACTTTAGTCTCCATCTTAAAGATTAAATCATATGGTTACATGGTCCATGTTGGAGCCTAAATGGACCTATAATTGAGCATGAGCAAAAGTGACCCCTGTTTTGGCTGTAACAAAGAAATAAATCTTTGTTTGTTTTGTAGCTACAATCTACAATAGATGTGAGTGTGGGGACATATTTTTTGAATGACAACGCATGGCCAAGGAGAAACCGAAGTGTCAGCCTAGGTGCCACGTGGCCTGGTCCTAATGCCGAGGTGATCTCGGCTAGGTCGAGGTTATCTGCGGATATACTGGAATTTGAGATGAACGGATAACGGGCAAGAGTCCTATAACATGAGAGGATCTCAGTCTGGATAAAGATAAAACTCTTAGGGAGTTTATCTCTATCTAGCTGAGAGTCCAGGGTGAGCATTGAGCCTGAGTCCATTGAAGTTAGGCTTCTACAGGGATCAGGTCAGTGCTGGTTAAAAAAGCACCCTGTGGGTCCGAGGTATGTGTGGTATTTTGTGAGCAGTAAGTGTTTTTTTGGGAGTTGATCATAATTCGCTATCTTTGAGAGATATTTAATTACTGACTTAAACGTCGGAGTGCCCCCGGGTGGACGAACCACAGCCGGATTCTTATCTTTCTGTGACAGATTGTTCGGGCTTAGTCTATTTTGCCGGTGCTCTCCAATTGGGTTCCCCGTTTGGTTATGTGGTCAGAAATCAACACCTACAGTGAGGATAGTCAATAACAAATGTGAGGATAATTATCAATACATATTATTGATTTCACTTATTTACTTATAATTTTTTTTTTTTACATATTTGCTCCTTATTTTGATAATGATTTTTTTTTGAAACTTTTAAAATGTATTTGGTATTTGTGGAATGATTATTTGGTACTAGTAGCAATACTGATAAATTTATCAAAATAATAAATGATTGAGATATTTTTATTTTTAAGTTTTTATTTATTTGTATTAAAATATGATGTGAAAAGTATAATAATTAAATTATATTTTTAAATTTTTTTACAATAATAAATTTATCACCATAATCGAATAGAACCTTTTAATAAATAAATTCAGTCGATGAGACCAAATCCTACTTGTCTCAAATGTGATGTGTTCCTTCAATAACGAATACCAGGCATGATCATTGTGGGGAAAATTACATGCAGTGAGAGTTGAGGGAAAAAAATTACAAATACATAGGGTGGTAAGGATGTCTATAATAGGATGTAAACGAAAGTTTATGAGGGTATAAGTGTTACTTACTGTAGACCGCCCGAAACTCCGCTCTGCGCGCGAGGGCGCGAATTGTAGTTCTAGCTACTACAGTTCGGACTCCTGTCACGGTTCTGAATCTAATCTCACAAAATGCAATGTAAGACCGATAAATCACCAAAAAGTTCAAATCTGGCAAATCGTTTTGGAAAATTGATTTTAATCAAAAAGCGCCAAACATGGACTACTTTCCCAGATTTTAGAGTCGCCACCTAAATATTTTGTTTTTGGGAAATTTAGGAAACCCTGACTCGTGCCTAAGGCCACGTGTCTGTCATCACCAAAGTTGCCTCGGCTTAGGAACTTGGGTACGAGAGGGGAAGGTCCTGAAATGAGCACTCCCGCTCGCCCGATCAAAGGATTGGCCTCTACTGACATGATATGTTGTTTTGAAAACACATGTGTTCTTATTCCGGTTTATTTGCTAACCTTACTATGTAATGCGCACAACGCACAAGTATAGACTAAATCACTCGAGTTGGAACAAAACATTTCATGTTTGTTCTTGAAAATGGTTTGGAGTTACTACTCGCAAGTAGGCTAAGTCATGGATTTGCCACCCTCAAGTGGGCTTAGAAAACATGTTGATTTGCCACTTCAAGTGGGCTTAAAACACACATTTTGATGAATTGTTCCAATTCAAGCAATGAAGCCTTCATCCATAAGCATTCATGCAGTTAATCAATTAAGAAGTTAACCTCATGGCAAGCATGCTATCATGGCAGTCACTTACACTCATGTAAGGATGCTAAAGCATGAACACTCACAGTGTACTCCGAGTAAAAAAAAAAGCTAGTTAGTAATCAATGCATGATCCTAGCTATGTTTGACATGCCTAATGCAACACATGCAAAATGCAACTATGTAGGCTCAGCTATCTAAGATGGCATATGAATGCAACACCTGATACATGTACTCAAATAGGAATTGAAATACAATGCAGTTTGGATGATGCGCCGAGCCCGATGCATGCAATACAAATGAATGATGCACGTATGCAAGCATAAGGATGGTAATTGAAATATGCCTTAAAACTAACCATCAAAGGCTGGTAAATAAAATGGAGAAATAAATGAGGTTGGAAGACATGCATCGCACACACGCACACTTATTACAACATTTGCCCTCTCGACGGAGGGTTCAAATAAATTAACTAACTAGCTACGCTAAGCTAATTAATTATTACAAATGAATTTGAACAACTAGCTAATCTAAGCTAATTAAGTACAAACCAAATTAATTAATTAAACACTTAACTAATTAATTACAAAACAACTAAGCTAATGAACTAGTTTAGCTAAGAAATTTAAACAAATGGCCTCGGGAAACGAGAGAGATATGCATGCTCAGTCGGCTTCGCTGGAAAATCCACTACCGTTCCTCTAATGCCTTTGTTTGCACACTTCTGTATCTCTGAAAATTGTGCCAACTTCCAAAATGCTTCTGATCCACCTTAGGAATATGCTGAGGGGTAGTCAGCCAAGAGGGATGTCCATCGGCCAGCGTTTATGGCTATCGG
Organism: Camellia sinensis; assembly: GCF_055761805.1. NCBI lineage: Eukaryota > Viridiplantae > Streptophyta > Magnoliopsida > Ericales > Theaceae > Camellia > Camellia sinensis. The sequence goes on along the minus strand of NC_138971.1, from coordinate 118,432,109 downwards.
CCAATTTTGATAGCCGATCGGCAAACTTGGTGGCCGGTCGGCATCTCTGATGGCCCGTCGGCCACTGCTTCCTGCAATTTCTCTTTTTTTGCTGCAACGGAGCACAAATAGAGGCATGACAGTGTATTTGCAAGGTATGTGTGCACAACCACCCTCCCTATCATTTTTCAAGCTCAAGGGAGTGCGGTACTCGATCCTCGGGCCATCAATCATGCATCTCAATGCACGATGGCCAAAGAAGCCAAATTTGCACAATTCAATGTCAATGAATGCACAAATGACACAATGAACCTCCACCTTATCATACATGATCAAAGGTGTTGGCGACCTAAGGAATGAGGCACGTTTCATCACTTTGAGTATGAAACGTCCCTCGTTCCTCGTGTTTGGATTAACATCCAATCCCAAACACAATGCAATGCAGCACACATGCAAACAACATGCAAATCCTGACATGTTAACACTCATGCACAACATACTAGAACACTTAAGCACTAAACACTAGTGAAGGATACAACACTAGGAACATGTAACACAATGCTCAATGGACTAAACCACCGCCAAATAGACCTCATGCATGCCAAAACAGTGACCAAAAAGATCTGAAATGATAGCAATAAAAGCAATAAAATGCATGCTCATGCATTGGCCCATCAACTAGGCATAAGAGTACAACTCTCAAACACCATCAAAGAGGGATATGCATGAGAATATGACAATGCTATATGCTCTGAAATCAAGTGTTAAATGATGCCAAATCATGCAAATAACCCAAGCAATGCATGCTAGTGGACCCAAAACACAAAGCTAGTGAGCAAGATTGAACTAAGGCTACACAAAGCAAGGCATGCATGACCAAAACAACTTAAAACAGAGCTAAGGCATGTCAAAACATGAGCAAAAGCTTGCTCGAGTGGAGCCAAAAGCATGTTAAAATCATGGTCCAAAGCATGATGCATGCTAAGGCTATAGGAAGGATTGCATTACAAGTATATGAAGCACGCAACAAGTGATCAAACCAACCCAAAACAGAGGTATAACATGTTAGAAAAGTCACAAAAACGTGCTAAGATGGAGCCTCAAGGAGATAGAAAAACATGCTAACTTGGTGAGCCAATACCACATGCAAACAAGGTACAAAATAGGGGGACCACCCCTATCTATTTGGAGCCTCAAAACACACTTTCCACCACTGAAATTTCTCTGGAATTTAGTGGTGAAGAGGCCAAACAAAGGTGATCCAAAGGCCTAAAAGAGATGGCTCAAAACAAGGCCAAGTAAGGCACAAAAGGGGGTAGACCACCCCCAACACCAAAGAGGTCCCAAACAAACACTTTAAGCTCTTAAAAATGAAGCTTTTTACAGTTGAAAATTAAGCCAAAAGAAGCATGCAAAGGTGGCTAAGTACTCAAGTAAAACAAGGCTACAAGGAGGTAACAACTCACCCTTGAAGAACCAAAGCCAAGCAGCAACTTATGAGCCAAAGAAACAAACTTTGAGAGTCCAAACAAGGTCCTCTGGCACCTCAGCAACAAAGCAATGGTGCTTTACTAAGTGTTGTAGTGCAAAAGTGAAGAGAAAACACACTGTAAAGCATAAACTCACACAAATATAGAGAGAGAGGAAGAAATATATATAGAAAGAGAGATATGTATATCTCTAAGCAAATTTTCAGAACCTCTGGAAAGGGAGATAGGCCTCCCCTCTTATAGAAATCCAAGTCTTAAGCTTGTTGAACAAGCTAGAGGCTTGGTTAAATCCCTCCATACACGTGTATGGAGGATGCAATCTATGCTCACCAGCTATCATAGCTGGCAAAGAAATATCTGCAAAAGCAAATAAAAAGGTCTCGACCAAAAAGTATGACTAACCGGCTAATAAAGGTGCTGACCGGCCATCAGAGGTGCCGAACGGCCACCACTTATGGCCGATGGAGAGAAGGAATGGCCGATAGGCATGAGGCCTGGCCGATGGATTGTAGGGCTGGCCAAAAAGCCACCCTCTTCCCTCAGAAACAAAACCACAAGTTCTTGGTCCACAACCAAGCACAAAACAAACAAGTTGAGAGGTTTTAAGGCAAGACGCGTAGCCGAGACCTTCAGGAACTCAAAATGAACACCAACATGGATGATTATCGAGTGTTCAAACGATGACATTCAAGTCTTGAGGACGGTCAAAAATTGGGTGTCTACAGTTGCCCCTCTTTGATAGAACTCGAAAGTTATAAGATGATGGGAGTGAATGTCAAAGCCCAGAGACGACCCATTTTTGACAAGGCCGAAGACTTACACAAACATACAAGATAACAATAAGATGCGCCCGCAGGCAGGGGCAAGATGCAAATGACATGTACGATGCGGAACATAACTTATGATTATGCAAAGAGGGCTATAATGAAGCATTCATGCAAAATAAATACAACATTTTAAGCAAGCGAATAAGAAACAACAGTCTCACACATTCCAACAGAAAGGATGTAAGAAAATTATAATTCTCACTACGTCCCATGCGGAGAAGACTAAAATCGACTACCGAGAATACCCGGAGTCTCAAACACAACACTTCTCAGCATATCACACGCGGGAGAGGGGAAAGCAACATCTCTCAGCGTATCACATGCGAGAAAGGAAAAAACAACATCTCTCGGCGTATCACACGCATGAGAGAGGGAAGGTACACCTCTCAGCATATCGCACGCGAGAGAGGAAAGGTACACCTCTCAACGTGTCACACGCAAGAGAGGAAAGGTACACCTCTCAGCGTATCACACGCAAGAGAGGAAAAGTACACCTCTCAGCGTATCACACGCGAGAGAGGGAAGGTACACCTCTCAATGTATCACACACAAAAGAGGAAATGTACACCTCTCAGCGTATCACACGCAAGAGAGGGAAGGTACACCTCTCAGCGTATCACACGCGAGAGAGGAAAGGGCAAACAGTGCAAACACTGAGGAGTTGTATAAACATCGGAGTGTGTCCCAATGCTTCTAACAAGGGTATAGCGTAAACACCGAGCGCACCCAGGTGTTTCTAACCAACAAGGTAGTATAAGTGTCGGACACACGTCGCAAACACTTCTTACTAAAGGAGTGGTATAAACGTCGGTTGTACCCGAATGCTTCTAATCGAGACAAGACGAACTCAAAGGATAGGAAAGGTCTCACCTAGAATTCCTCTGAATGAAACACACATCTGATATCACCTGGTTGCGCCAACTTCAAATGAACCGTACATACAATATCGTGTCTGCAAAGGAAAGAAGCTTCATAGGTACAATGCAATAAGAACGCATGTTCCATGCAAAATCAATAGCATGTCCTATGCTAACTTTCAAATGCACGTTCCATGCGGATAAGGAGTGCATATTCTATGCAAGTGTGAGAAATGCAAATTCTATGCGAAACAACAAAAATGCATGTTCAACGTGGCATGCACACTCTACGCAATATAATCATGAATACATATTCAACACAAAAATGCACATGCTATGTAAGCGCGATGATGCATGTTCTATGCAAAAGTGAAAGAGGCATATAACAAATGCAAATCTCGTGAACGTGGCAAGGACGCTGTAAAAGCCACTCATTCAAAGATAATTTTCGAATCTAGCAATATGCAAAAGGATACGAAAAGGATGCAATTTGTGAAAATTGAGTGCCGCACACGGAAGACACGGTTCGAGGTCACCACGAAGGCCGCTTAAGCTTCAAAAGTGTATTTTCTTGCATTTTCTTGAGAGATGAAGGTAAAAAAAAACAAAAGAACCCTAAACAAGGGCATTGAAGGTCCATCGACCACAAGGGGGAGCCATCGGCCACCCATCGGCCATCAAACAAGCTGATCGGCCAACAATTTGGCCGGTCGGCCATCAATTTGGCCGATCAGCCAAAAGTGGCAGATTCGGGGCAGTTTTGTCCATTTGCCTCGGGTCTTTAAGTATAGGGTTCCAAACCTTATTCTTTCACTTCCTCTTTGCCGAAAAACATTCCCCTGTCTCTCTAGATCACTTTCCTCCCTTCGATCCGAGCTTTACACAAGTTTTCAAGCCTCCCACAACTTTCGATTCGCAAAACCCTCGTTGTTTCAAACACTTTGAACCGATTGAAAAGTGTTTTTGGTGCCACTTTCTTGATTTCCACCACTTGGGGTTTGTTTCCCCCGAGTTATCCTTGGTTTTCGTGCCCTCTTCTGAGCCTTGACATTTTCTTCCATTTTTCACTCCTCAGAGTTGACTTTCAGTTGACTTTTGGCATTCTTGCCCATTTTCCATACCTTCGACCATTTTCTCACTCTTCTCAAGATGTCGGATGATATTCCACAGGGTGGGGCTCCTCCAGGGATGGAGATGGATCCCGAGTTCGAGCCCTTGCCGCTCAGTGTTCGGTTTTTCAACCCGGCAACGCACCAACCTGAGGTACATGTGTTGCCTCCCGATAGTATCCACCAGTTTAGGAGCTTAGCGCGAGGTGCTCCGGAGGACCTCCTGCTACGCGAGTCAGAGTCGCACTTATCCTTTGACGCCACTGAGGTATACTCTTCCTCTCTACTTTCTACAATGTAGGTCATATATCTTGGATAGCCAATACTGCTTTTTATCTGATCATCCCAAACACACTTGTACATCACATGCTTAGTTCACCCTGAGCACATTCATACATGATACCTGTGTCGACCCGAACATATATACACACTCCATTTCTATCAATTCTGAACACATGCATGCACTGTATTCCTGACACTGCTTCGCATCTGTTTATCTTTGAACACAAGGAGATTCCCATGCCTTCCGAGGGTATGGAAACACCATTGCACATGACTGGTACATGGAGCTACCTAATGATGTACGCCACATCGTCGATCAGGCCGGTTTTGGCATATTCTGCATGGGACTCTCGCGCATCACTGCGAGTCGGCCTCTTCTAGGCGCGCTAGTGGAGAGGTGGTGGGACACCACCGATTTCTTCCACCTTTCTACAGCGTGGGAGATGATGATGACTCCCTTCGACTTCTCCATGCTCACCGGCATCGGAGTAGAGGGTGATCCGATCCCTTTCGACACCGACATGGGCGAGTGGGACGCTGCCCAGATCTTCTTACTCGGCATTCGGCCACTTCTCTCCCGACCAGGGTTCGTGAGATATTCATGGTTCGCTGACCAGTTCAGGGGGCAGACACCAACGACTCCAGAGGAGGTCGAGCACTACACCCGGGGGTTCCTCATGTTCATGTTGGGCACTACTCTATTCGCCGATCAGGCAAACACCGTTGGCCTCTACCTCTTGAGCGCACTGGTGGACGTGACTCGCATCCGGCGCTATGACTAGGGTGGCGTAGGCTTGGCCGCACTGTATGGATGTGTGAGTTCCTCATCTCGCCGGAGTGGACACCTGCTAGGAAGCTACTGGAGAGCCTGGGAGGTACATCTTTCCCTTCTGCTTTACTGTTTTGTTTTACATTGGCCCTATTTGGTAGAGTTGTGGGAAAGTGATTATAGATTATAGCTTATAGCTGCGAGTATAAGCTGCTAACCTGTTTGGTGTAGCTGTGGAATTATAAATTTAAGCAGCAGAGTAGTGTTTGGTAAATAAGCTGTAAAATAGCTTTTTGCTATGTAATTGTCAATTTTGCCCTTATGAATAGGAAATTTGTAATTTTTGTAATTTTCTTCTGTTTAAATATTGAAAAAGTTATTTCATTAATGGAAATTGATTAATTAGTACCTAATTTGGTACATTTCATTTACCTCAATTTTTTTTTTGTATTAATTTTTGTATTTAATTTTTTTTGTAATAAACATTGAGTTGACAAGAAAACAAAAAATTTAATTGCAACAAAAATATAATAAATTACTATTAAGGCAAGAAAAAGGGCTTTTCATAGATATTTATGGAGCTCCTAATTTCGTCTGCAAATTGACATACAAATATTATGTCTCCTCACTTCCATTTCGTTGTCATCACATGCAACATCATTTCCATGGCGTGCTTGTTGAGACGAAGATCCTTCCTCTTCATTAGGCATATAATCCGTGTATCTATCATAAGAGTCAAATGCAATATCGCGGTGCTTACTTCGTCGAATGAAATTATGAATTGCTATTGTTGCACAAACAAGTTTGACTTGGGTCGGTCACTTGTAGTTTGGTGGGATATCCTTTATCATCGGCCATCTTGCTTTCCAAACCCTGAACGTTCTTTCTATTACACTTCTAAGTGAGGAATGTGCTTGGTTGAATTTTTCTTGTGCATTTTGGGGGGTTGACCATGTTCAAATTGAGCTAGATGGTATCTCTCTCCTTTATAAGGTGTAAGATATCCTTTCATGTTTGGATAACCAGCATCCACCAAGTAAAACTCATCTATTTTAAAATTTCAAAACGAAATTTAAGTAAGCAATTATAAATGTAAAAATAAATATGAAGATGTGAGTGTGGTGCATCTATTGTAGCAATCAAATATAAAACAGTTACCTCCTTGTGGTTTTGGAAAATTAAAACTAGGATTCCTAATTGCATCTAAGAAGATCCGAGTATCGTGTGCACTTCCTTTCCATCCTGGTAAGCAAAATGTGAAACACATATCAAAGTCCCATGCGGCCATTATGTTTTGAGTCGCATATCCCTTTTTACCTATTAGACGAGCTTGCTTATCTGGAGATATATATGCTTTGATGTGTGTCCCGTCAATTGCTCCAATACAATCCTATTACATGATAATGAATAAAAAACATTTTAGCCACAGATTAGTAGAAATATCCTACCAACATTAATTATATGTAACACCCAAGTTGCGCTTGTAGTTAATTATTTACCTTGAAATGAGGATAATATTTGCGGTTGCGTCGAATATATGGATGCACACCATTAGTCGGTTGAGGCCTTGCCCAATCAATGGACATCTTTGTAACAGCCTTTAACACCTTCTTAAAATATTTTGAAATAGTCTCGCCGGAATGTTGAAATCTTTCTTGGACATTTCTGTTTCGAATGTCACCGCCAACAATAAACAAAAATATTGCAGCTTGCTCTTGAACCGAGACTTGTTGTCCAGTTTGAAGGCCATAATATGTCTGTAACAAATTACACAATTGATAAAATACCTCTCTTTCCATTTGAAAATTTTCAAATATTCTTGTCCGATTCCCTTCTTGTAATTCAACCATTCACATCCCTCCTGTTAAACAAGATGTCCTACATGGTTCTTTTATCAAATAATTTGTTGCATATGTCGTTGCAACTGTAGCCGCCGTAGCTAAGAGCATATTATTATTTTGTTGGGTTTGTGATGTGCTGCCTTCATCATCAGTATCTTCATCATCATGGTCATCATTCCATTGGTCTTCATCACTGTTACTCATCTTTAAAATACCTACTCATTTAAAAGGTTCAGTTACCATTCAATTCAAACAAAAATAAGGTGAGATAAAGAGTTAATATAAATAAAAGTTACTAAGGCATGAAAGTAAAGTTATTTCATAGTGTTTCTATTAAGAACAACCTTGTTTCTATTTTAAGTCGTTGCTGGATCCACTGAATATTCCTTGACGCCTAATAATAAGAAAATGATAAACGAAAGTCATTCTTGTTATCCATATGCAGAGTGCTAAAACACTGCTCAGAAATGAGGCAACCTGTCAAGTGTGCTGGATAAACCATGTTGCAATTTAAAACTTAAAAAAAAAAGCAAGAAATGATAATAAAATATCGTAAGTTACTTGTCCAGAATATATTCATTTCATAGCTAAATATCAGGCAACCTGTCATCCATTTATGAATGCAATTAAGAAATCAATTAATTGCATTGTTAAGAAATCAATTAAGAAATAAGCACTGTTATGACTGTGGACATGAATGCAATTCTTGACTTTGGACATGACTGTGGACATCAATCAATTAAGAAATCAATTAAGCTTGTGGACATGAATGCAATTCAAGCAAGCAGCACTGTTATGAAATTTTAAGAAGCAGTATTCCATGGGAAAGAAGCATGTTATGACTGTTATGACTATGGGACTAAGAAGTAGTATTCCATCACAAAAATTCTGAACTTGAAACTTGTTGAATACATACTAAGAACCAGTATTCCATCACAAAAATTCCATAACTAAATGTCAGGCAACCTATCATCCATTTATCCCAATTAAAGAAAACCATAATTCATATAAAGAAATCATGGCCATACAAAAATGAAATAGGTGAAACATTAAAATGTAAAGCAAGAAAATTATACCTTCAACTTCAACAAAATTATACCTGGAGAGATTCAAATGTAAAGGAAAAACAATGTAAAGCACAAAAATGAATTGAGTAAACCATTCACCTACGTGTACATATATATAACCTTCACCATTCACCTACCAGTCATATTCAACTAACATTCAACAAGTCAACCATTCACCAACCATTCAACAAGTCAACAAGTCAACCATTCACCAACCATTCAACAATTTAGTCTAACATAATTTAATAAAATTTGAAATAATAAGTCCACAATTAAAAGTCCAACATATAGTCAATATTAATAAAAGGAAATATTAGGAAAACATTGCAACAGTCCACAATTACTAAAATAAAAAGTCCAACAGAACAGTCCACAATTAATAATAAAAGTCTTAAGAACAACCGGCCAGCCCACAATTAGCCGCGATAACCTGTGGTGGTCTTCTCAATCTCAATCTCCAACTTTAGAAACCTAAGGCGAACTTCATCCGTAGGAAGACTCATGAAACACTCCCGACGCTTGTCTCATAAGAACAATCGGGCGGCCCATACATACAGCTCATCATTCGGGGACACACCAGGGATGTTTTCCAACATCGCCAAACAATCTGCATTTGAAGGATATCTTGATGAGGTTTGTGTTGAAGTTGCTGAAGATGACTCAACCACATTGACTATGTGAGCAAGTGTCTTGTTAAGTAGAGCTGCACCAGTAAATTTCTTCTTCTTGCTCTTGGTTGATGAACCAGGTGTGTTTGATGAACGCTTTTTGTTTAACTCAAAGGAATGAACCACCTCCAAAGCATCATCATCATATTCAGCATCATGTGGGGTATGAAATTCCTCCACATTGTCATCAATGCCAGGCATAACCCCTGAACTAGGAGTGTATGCCCATTCTCCTGTAGCAGCTGCATCTGAGAATAGTATGTCTAAGTCTTCACTAAATTGCAACGGTATACGCCAGAATTTAGCAGCATTAGGATACCTTTGCAACAATTACAAAGAAAAAATTTAACATTTACAATTATCAAAATTTGGTGTGTTTAAACAACAAAAACAAACAGAATATGTACATTAAGCAATTTAAATACCTCCAATTTGTTGGTCCACCACTCATCAGATGCAGATATAGCTCCAGTCAATGTGTCACGGCCTAAGCCTGTCTCACCCCTTAACAGATTGTTCCACAAAAGCCAATCATTTTTCAACACATCCCAATGGTTTTTCATTTGTATTCGTTGGTATGCTTTTCCAGTTATAGTTTTAAACGAAGTTATGACATTTTCCCACCCGACCCTATCTAAGTGTGTACCAGGTCTGTGTCTAACCTTCACTTGGTCAACACAAAGCTTAATAAAAATTTCATTTGATTTTGCATCCCAATGAGCCTTAGTAGATGGTACTTGAGAGGATTTTCCCTTATTCTTCCTATTTTCAGACTGTGTTTCCTGTTGGGTACTCATTCTATGAAAGAAAAAAAAAATTGTTTAACACATACTCATTAATCATTGGTTGCATTAAAACATAAGACTAGTACAAAATAACCATACCTGGCATGATTAGTATAAAACATAAGATTACTACAATAGACGTCTCATCATTGGGTACACAACTTAGCAAAAAAACACATATCTAAAGGCCACCTACAATCATTTGAAGAGTAATGCAACTGACAGAACAATACAAATTGTGAGCAAACCCACAACAAGCTGCTTCATAAATGTTACGGATTGCTTAAGCATTTGGTTCTTTACTTTTAGTCCTACAGTCTCAATGTTTTGATCTTGATAAAGATTTGTCTCGTTCCTCAGTCTCTCTACCATCGTCACAGATTTTGGGGTACACCACCTCCAAAATTGACAATTTCTCTTCTTACAATTTACATACAGTCTTCCTTTTGATGGCTTCTCGGATTCGGTTACCCTTATGGCAGCTCTTACACCACATTCACATTTCAAAGCCTCGTACCTCAAATCCAAGGTCTCAGCACTGGAAGCATAGTTACTAGAGGATGACATGCCTCTGCAGTAATTAGGAAGAATTGAATCCACATCCTCTAAAATCGATTGGGAACTTAAAGATGTTATACATGACTAACACTATTGTCCATGACCAACTACGTAAACAGAAAGAGTTTACATAAAACAATTTTTGTCCATGACATGCCTCTGCAGTAAACTATTAATGGTTCAGCAAACTGTTAATGGTTAATGGTTCAGCAAATTCATTCCTCTTTCTACATCAGGGAAATTATAATATTCATTCCTAAAGCGTAAGGAGGAGGTCTATGGTTAAGGGAAAAATAAGCAACTATGAACAACAATCTGAACTGAAGAAATGTAAAGGGAATCCCACATTTGTGGACAACTTATTTTAAATAAATTAAATTAAAAGGACTTCTTGGGGGCATGAAAGAATAACAAGTGAGAAGTATTACAAAGGAACTTTCACCTGGTCAGCAGCCAACTATATTTACAAACTACAGATAAAGCCAAAATAAGAGAATGGTAAACAATGACATATGGGAATTTTCTAAAACTTCTGATGTAGAGCTGAAAAATGAAAATAAAAATGTCCATGATGACAGATAAGGGAATACATCATTGAATACATCATTGACAGATAAGGGAATACATTATTAATAAAAACTTCTGATATGGGAATTTTCTAAAACTTCAGGTTTGAAGACATTTTGAAAACTTGACTTAATTGACTTATAGTAAAACTTTTCAAAATCATGTTAAAAAAAAAGTCATTTTTAAAAAAATGTTTCAAAAAAGAACTTGAGAAATAAATTCAAAAAATTCAAAAAAAAATTATGAAACTTAAAGACTTTTTTTTATTTGATTTATTTTTTAAATACAAGTTGTTTTGAATTTATTTCTCAGCACCTGGACGACCTTATCTGTAGTACATATAATATAAAATGCTCATCTCAGAACATGGACCTTATCTGCAATACATCATTTACTATTTGATAAATTATTTATCAATTTATTCATATGTTTAAGGTATCTATCCCATGTCTGGGTATTTTCTAAAGCTTCACAAACTAATTTAAGTGATGAAGCTAAAAATTATCAGGTATCTCCATCAAACACTAATTTATCACAAGCCAAACAATGACAGGAAAAAATTGTATCAAAAGCCAAACACACACAACAATCTTCATTAAAAATTATCAGTTATCTTTATTAAGATGTTATTTACGAAAATAAACTAAATGACAAAAATAAAATCAATATATAAATATATCATTTTCTTGAACTTCAGTAAGGGAGAGAGATGAAGTAAACAGAGCATACATTTCTGTTTATCTTCAGATAAAGTACACATATTAATATCTTCATTAATAATCAGAGCATACATATTAATAAACAGAGTATACATTTCTTCGAGAGAGGGAGAGATGACAGATAAGGGAGAAAGCAAGCCAAGGGCAAGATTGAAGAGAAAATTTCAAATGAAGAGGGTGAATCGAAGGAAGAAGATGTGATCTGTCTATAAACCCTAGCTGAAATGTGTGTGTGTGTGTGTGTGTGTGTATGTATATATATATCACAAACAAAAGGAATGAATCTTACCTTTTGTAGTGCAGATCTTGGAGAAATCTTGGAGAAATTTCAACTTCGATCGACTGATCTTGGAGAGATATGAAGGATCGTCTTCGTTGCCAAGAGGAAATGAGAAGACGAGTGTGAGTAGAGGAGTGGGCTAGGGCACGATGAAAGAGGGCTTATATAGTGGCATAACTGTAATTGTTGAAGTTTTGGAGGGACATTTATGTCATTTCATGTCCCTCCAAACAACTGCGCTCTTAAGCGGAAATCAGAAGCACAACTTGAGGAAATTGGCTTAAAATGGCTTTTTTAAAGTTATAATTTGCTGCTTTAAGTTCCACCAAACAGATCAGAATGACTTAAATTAAGTCATAAGTTGAAATAAGCTGAAAGTTAAGTTCCACCAAACAGGCACATTATCTGTACACCACACACACTGCATAACACGCAATCTGCTTTACACTGGTTGTACACTACACACACTGCACAAGACACTACACATCACTCTCTAATTTCTACTTTATTTGTATATTGCTTTACTGATAAACATACTCATTATCACCCTTTTACATTCTGTATTTGTGGGTATATGCCTACTTCCCGAGGCTTGCTCCAGGGCCGGAGGTAGAGATGCCCCCTATGGTTCCATATTCACATCGATACGACGGGAGATGCGAGTGGAGGTCGCGAGAGTCTTTCTTATTCTTCCGCCGATATTTTGACACTGTAGCCGTAGCGGAGGTATTTCAAACCTTACAGTTGATCTGAGTTTTGCTTTATATTGTACTTTTAATAGTAGATAACAACCTGTATATCTTGTCATTTGCAGATCACCTGGCAGCCTTGGGCAGTGCTGCCTGACGCAGTTAGAGACCGGTACATAGGCGCTCGGGAGACTGCCCGATTCTGAGTTTTGCTTGAGGGTCCGGTCTGTCGGGCATGGTACTTAGGAGAGTGATTCTTGTGACAGAGCCTCGGTTTGCCTGAGCAGATAGTCCCAATGCCGTCTCCCTCGCACATGAGGCATACAGCGACGTACACCCCGCAAGAGATGATTGATTTCACAATCGGTTGGGTTGCTGACTTCTTCCGACTCGACGGCGACTACACTGCCTTCATCGAGACATATCTCATGCTGCCTCTGGCCAGTGTTTGCCAAGGTGAGAGAGAGAGACCTGCAGCCCTAGCAGGAGGAGTGGGAGCATCGGGGGCGACTCAAGCCCATGGCAGGAGGGGTTCCCGGAGGGGACAAAGGGCGGAGTGGCCAGACCTACCCACTATCATTACATGCCGAAGACGGGCTGGAGAGACAATCAGATACGCATTGCTCCTCCCCTAGCTGATCATGAGCTTGTCGGAGTTCGAGGCTCGACCCCGGTATATGCTATACTTGTCATTCTGTACACTCATTTTATTTCAGTTGATATCCCGCAGAATACTAATTATCTCAACACTTTTGCAGGCTTCGATAGAGTACACTGGACAGGCTCTGGAGCTGTCGGCTTCGGTGATGGGGATGCTACAGAGGAGCATAGACCTGCCCAGCATTTACGGTATTCAGGTAAGTACTTTCAACTTCCGTCCCAAAACCCTCTATAATCTGCTCCATACTAATCTGATGCATTACATTGTCAACACTGCATTTGATACACCACATTCACATACCACTCATGGCACCGATACACTGCATCTCATATACTAGCCACGGCCCTCATATACTGCAATCATTTACCGCTCACGGCGTTCATACACTACTCACAGCATTCACACACTATAATCATACACTGCATTTGATGCCATACTCAGCTTTGCATAGCATAACTGATGCATTTGCCAATTTGTTCTTTTCAGGCCCCATTCCAGATACTGGCCACATCGGGTGCCTCAGCGGGACCTTCAATGCCTACTTCCCGAGCGGCAAGGGGAGCGGGACGAGGGACTTCATCGCGTAGCCGCAACAAAGCTGGACAAGCTCACTCCGGGAGTAGTTCGCGGGGGCCTGCCCTAGATGACGATGAGTCCGACGAGAAGGCAATGAGTCCACAGTCAGAGTCGTCTCAAGATGGAGATGAGGCTGGAGACGGCTCGGGTTTAGACTCTGGCAGCGAAGCTGACGGCGGTGGTTCTGGGCCTTCGTCAAGGAAGAGGACGATGAGAGATTCCAGCTCTTGAGGCGACTGGCGCCGATTTCAGATGTTTTGCTTTTTGCTTTATTTTCCTTTTTGCTAGTAGTTTTTTGCACATTATATTACGTCAGGCAAATTTATGTTCTTTAAAACTTTGTACTTTTGCAAAAGAAAACATGATGGAATGAAAAATAGCTTTTTGATTGAAAAAGTGTTACATTTGTACATTCTAAGCATCGCATCGCATCACATAACAATGTAAATGAGATTAAACTTTGTTTGAAAACTAAACACTCGAATTGCATTGCCTTGATCAGGTAGTGAACTAACTAACAACTGAAAGGAAATAACTCGATAAGCAAGAAAAGAACTTAACAATCAACGCAAAATAAAACTCGATAAACAAAAATACAACAACTCGATAATCAAATTGAAGTAACACAGACGCGACTTCGCAAAATCGTCACCGAAAGGCATTCAAAGTGGAACAAATCACAAGTTCTCAACCCTTTAACACATGGACAGCTCAGAGAACAAAAGGAGAGGCCATCGGCTAAGATGGGAGACCATCGACCACCATAAAGAGTTATCGGCCACAAAAACTAGTCGATCGGCTACAAAGATGGTCGGTCGGCCATAAAATTGGCTGGTCGGCCATCAATGCAGAAAGTGCCCAGATTGTTGACACCTAACTTCCACTCAACACCTTATCTTCTACAAAAGTCCCAGCTTCGTAGTTTCTCCATTTCAACTCAGTTTTTGCACCAAATGGAGGCATTTCTTGTCCAAAACCTCACAAATTGGATTGCTACCTTGGATGGCTCGAAAAAGATGAATTTCCGGGGCTTCAGAATAAATGCACTATTCACGTTGAGCCGCACCCCGCTGCATTTTCCATTCCTTCATGCCGCGGCAAGGTGTTGGAATCTGGTTACACACGTTTTTAGCTTTGGCGGACAAGAGATATGTCCCACTTTCGAAGGCTTCCAAGCTTTGATGGAGTCCGAACGTGCGGAAGAGGTCTTGTCCCAATGTCGTTTTAGCCACGTCCAAACCTTAGTACAGATGTGCGGGCTCACTTTGCAGGACGCTCGGTCTTTGATCTGCGACGGAGAACTGGACATTCCGAGCTTGATTCGTCGTTTTTCCGATGCTGGTGACTGCGGCGATCATCACTGGCAGGGTTTTCGGAGGCATGCGCTTTGCTTGTGCAAGTTGTCTCGTTACTTGCTTGCCCCAGGCTCCGGAGGATCTAGCGTCCGTTTGATTGAGGTTGCCAAGGGCTTGAAAGAGGGCAAGAGCTGCATTGCTATGACACTAGCTGAGACGTTGATGGGTTTGGATGCCTTCCATCGCCGAGAGACGACTAGATTCGCGGGGAGTCCACTACTGCTGCAGGTAATGTTTCCCTCCCTACCTCATATATATTTCTCACATCACTCGGCCTCAGGCTCGATTTTTCTCTCAAAACCCTTTTCTCACTTTTCTCTCCACATACACCTCTCTATTCTTTAATCTCTCATTTTTCATCCCTCCCCAGATATGGTTGATGGATAAATTGAAGACTGTGGACTCATGCCCAGCATATTCAGCTCGCAACTATTTCTTCCAGTGACGTCTAGTCGATGCCCCTAATGAGGGATGGTGGTGCAAGTGGATGTGCAGTCTGTCTGCTGCCAACATTGCTTGGCGCTGCCCTTGGCTCAATTTACCGGCGATGAGCTACAGCATGACTCGCCAGCCCGGGATTCAGTTGATCGGCCTAACACACTGTGTCTTCTATTTCCCATTTCGATTCCGGCGCCAATTTGGGCATGATCAGACTTGTTCGGAAAAAGGGATAGAGTATCCTGTTGCATTTCCAGTCCGAGGCGCACAGCTAGCTCGGTATGCCACAGCATGGAGGGCGAGAGAGCTTCTGGCCCCCGCTCCCACTTTCAGTTGCACCCTATCTGATGAGTGCATAGCTTGGCTTGATGAAGAGGCGCAAAATGGGTCTACTTTGACATCAGAGGCTTCCACAAACTCTGGGAGGGGGCGCAGGAACACCTAACTATGTCCCGAATTTATTGCTTTATCAATACTTTCAAGTTTTCTTTATGAATGTAATAAAAAGCAACTTCAATTTGTATTCAAGAGTAGGAGAACTCTGTACTGAAATCAATGTAATTGAAGGTTGTGGGTACTGAAAATTTTCCGTTTGGTCCAAAAATGGTCTAAGTAGTAAAAAGATTAATTTGAGAAAAATCAACTTTTATTAAAACTTTTCAAAACCATTTTCGATATGGATCACAACTGGACACGCCTGAGATCTATCACTGAGATGCACAACCCCAGATCCAGCAACTGGAAAGTTGTCCCTAGTTTGAATAGCACTGCACTGGAGATCACAACCGAGCTCTTGAATGCAGAATAGACAGAGATGACCAACATGATCACACGTACAAAGTTGATTTGGAAGTGTTTATGGCTGGACTTTAGAATGAAGTTGCCTACGTATCCCAAAGATGGGAATCAAGCCTTATGTAGTTCGACTCAGGTTCACTTGTGTATTAACCCGCTCCTTTTGCGCTCTAGCTTTTGCCAAGGCCGCATTTTCTAGGTTTTCAACCTTGCGAGCTCAGTTTTTATTATTTCAAATTTTCTGTGCTCTAACTTTTGCCTAGGTCACCCTTTCGGGTTTTCGGCCTAGCAAGCCTCTCATGGATAGTATTTCTTCAACTTGTCCATGTTGATCGGCTGGGAGAACTCAAGGCCATCTAAATCCATCAGAATGACAGCTCCACCCGACCAGATAGACTTGATGATGTAAGGGCCAGTCCAATTGGGTCTGAACTTGCCCCTAAGATCGTGGATGGGAGCTCGGTTGTCTTTGAGCACTAGATCCCCCTCTTTCAAATTCCTGGACTTAACCTTCTTGTTGAAAGCCCTGACAATTCTTCGTTGATAACCCTGGACGTGATACAGTGCTTTCAGCCTTCTTTCATCAAAGAGCATGAGTTTTTCGAACCTGCTTTGCTGCCAATCTGCCTCAGCTATCTGACACTCAACCAATACCCGTAATGACGGAACCTCAACTTCGATAGGTAGAACAGCCTCCATCCCATAAACCAAGGAATACGGAGTCGCTTCAGTAGAAGTTCGAATTGAATTTCGGTAGCCCAAAGAGCAAATGACAGCTTATCTGGCCAGTCTTTGTAGGTTTTCACCATCTTCTGCAGAATGTGCTTGATGTTCTTGTTGGCGACCTCAATAGTTCCATTGGTTTGCGGCCGATATGTAGATGACTTATGAAAAGCCACATTGTACTTCTCCAACAAGTCGATCACCTCCTTCTTGATGTGGGAACCATTATCCAAAATAATCTCATTCGGGACCCTGTACGACAGATAATGTTGTTCCTGGTGAACTTAGCGACATGCGATGCCTTCAATACCACGTAAGATTGGGCCTCAACCCACCTCATGAAGTAGTCTATCGCTACCAGAATGTACTCATGCCCGTTGGACCCTTTCGGAGTCACAGTCCCAATTACATCAATCCCCCAGACTGAAAACGACCATGGCGAAGTCATGTTGTACAGCTTCGACGGCGAAATGTTCATGCGGTTTGCATGGATCAGACATTTGTGGCATCGCCGGACAAAGCCAATACAATCCTCCTCCATGGTTGACCAGTAATAACCCTGTCTAAGGATCTTCCGGGCTAGCATCACCCCGCTCATGTGCGCTCTGCACTCTCCTCCATGGATGGCCTCCATCAGGCGCTTGGATTCTTCAGCATCAACACACAATTTGTGCATCCCGAGATGACCACTCTTATACAGTTTTCCCCCGTAGACGATGAACTGAGCAGCCATTCTTCGAATTGCCCTCTTATCTTTGGCATTTGCCCATAGTGGGTACATCTCCTTTTCCAAGAAGTTCCAGATGTCGTAATACCAGGGGTTCTCATCTTGTACCTTATCTATGGCAGCAATCAGCTCGTAGGCCAGCACAAATTTTTGTTTGATGATGATCAGACGCATCCGGACTCCGAAAGGGATGTCTATCATAGAAAATAGAGTTGCTAATGAATTAGCGAACCTGTTGTTCTTTCTTAACAGATGAGCGAAATTCAGTTTCTCAAACCAAGGAATCAGAACGTTCAAGGTCTGGTGATAGATTCTCATCTTTTCTTCTTTAACTTTCCAATCTCCTTTAGTTTGAGATACAACAAGGTTCGAGTCCTCGATGATATCCAACCATTTTGCCCCTAGTTCTAGGGCGACTTCTAGTCCAACCATACATGGCTCATATTCTGCCTTATCGTTCGACACTTTGAACCGGAGTTTGAATGCTAGAGGTATACGAGAATTGTCGGGTGCTATCAGCAACACCCCTATCCTATACCCGTATTGGTTTGACGCTCTGTCAAAGTACATCGTCCAAGTCTCTTCTTCGACATGCAAAATGACCTCGTCTGGGAACAGATATTCAACTGCTTCATTCCCTTCAACTGGGTGGTCGGCTAGGAACTCCGCTACCGCTCTCCTTTTCACTGACTTGTGCGTCATGTACTTCAAATCAAATTCAGAAAGCAAAAGTAACCAACGGGCTAGCCTACCCGTAAGTGTCGGTTTCTCAAAAAGATATTTGATGGGATCTAATCTCGAAACTAGTATTACAAAGTGAGCTAACAGGTAGTGTCTCAGTTTCTTGGTAGCCCCTACCAAGACCAGACAAGCCTTCTCCAACGGAGTGTAGCGGGTCTCGTAATCCAACATTTTCTTGCTCAGGTAGTAGATAGCCTTCTCCACTTTGTCCTCAGACTCCTGTGCAAGCATGCAGCCCATTATCGTTTCAGTCACTGAAAGGTGCAGAATCAACGGTTTCCCCGGCTCAGGCGGTAACAACGTATGTGGGTTCTGTAAATATTGCTTGATTTGCTCGAAAGCAACTTGGCATCGGTCGTCCCATTGGAACTTCTTTCCTTTCTTCAGGAGATCAAAGAGTGGTTCACAAGTCAAGGTTAATTTTGAGATAAACCGTCTTATGAATTGCACTTTACCCAAAAAGTCTCGTACCTCCTTTTCAGTCCTCGGTGGTGGCATTTCTAAGATGGCCTTGATTTTGGAAGGATCGACCTCGATACCCCTTTGTGTGATCAAGAACCCCAACATTTTTCCTGCTGTAACACCGAATGTACATTTCTGAGGATTTAGCCGCAACCGACACTCTCTGATCCGTTAGAAGAATTTCTGCAAGGCGGTGTAGTGGCCTTCTCTTTCTTTGGACTTAACAATCATGTCGTTCACGTACATCTCAACCTCTTTATGGATCATGTCATGCAAAATTATGGTCGCAGCTCGTTGATACGTAGCCCCAGCGTTCTTCAACCTAAACAGCATCACCCTATAACAATAGGTTTCCCACGGGGTGGTGAAAGCAGTCTTCTCTCTATCTTCGGGTGCCATCAAAATCTGATTGTAGCCTGAAAACCCATCCATCAATGAGAGCAGTGCATGCCCAGCAGTGAAATCCACTAATTCGTCAATATGCGGCAGAGGAAAGTCATCATTCGGACTGGCTTTGTCCAAATCCCTAAAGTCCACACATACCCCAATTCTGCCGTCCTTCTTCGGTACCGAAACTATATTGGCCAACCAAGTAGGGTATTCAGATACCAACGGGAACCCTGCGTCAATTTTCTTGGTGACCTCTTCTTTGATCTTCAAAGCCCAGTCTGGGCGGATCCTTCGGAGCTTCTGCTTAACAGGTCGGGCCTCTGGGCCAAGAGAGATCCGGTGCTGTACAATCTCAGGATCGATTCCAAGCATGTCTTTGTAGGACCATGCGAAAACATTTTTGAAATCTTTTAATAAAGCGACTTAGCGATCGCGCTCCTCCGAAGACAACATGGACCCGATCTGGACCAGCTGCGGGTCATTCTTAATACCAACATTAATTGTGGTGATTTCATCAACCAAGGGTTTTACAAACCTCTCATGTTCTTGATCAAGCAAATATTGCAAAACCGGAGGAATTTCTTCCTCGTCGTTTTCATCAAAATTTTGAAAATCCTGATTCATGCAATAAATTAAGGACACAGAAAAGTACTCGGAAGCCACGGCCGTACCATTCTCATTCATAACATCCAGTCCGCCTGATTCCTCTGTTACAACAGACTCAAAGGAAAAAGAAAAAAATGACCTGGACAGGACAGTGGCATCCGAGTTATCACCCCCAAGAATACCGGACTCAAACTCAAACGAGCTGGAACCTGATTCCGACTCCACAGACTCGGTGGAATCAGATTTTGGCTCACTACCTGACCCGGTGCTGCTCGATAAAAAGCCCTCCTCGTATTGCCAGACGAGATAGGGTGCGATGGATGCATCCAGAATGTTTGAAGATGGTCTCATAACCGCTTCATTCCCGATCATGGAAACTGAGAAGTTATCCCCCCAAGCACTCCTGTACGATCTGAGGATCTGAGAGTAGACAAGCCAGTGCTACCCCCATCTCAATTTATGTGCTCTCGGAATTCTCCTCCTTGCACTGCTTAGCCTCCGCTGGTGGGTCTGTCTGCTCTTCGACAACGTCATCCCCGAACAATTGCAAGTCAAAGAAAATCTCAAATCTCGGCAAGCGCCGCCTCTCTACATTTAGCCATGGCTCTAGGAAGTCGCAGAACGGGAAGTCTTCCCCTTTCCGGACAAAACGTCCGTTCAGGGTACCCTGGATAGGTCGGTGCATCAACTTATAATGCTTCCCGGCCTGTTTGGCTCTGGCTCTTCCGGCCATCTCTTTTCCTTTCCTCGCCCAATCCTCTTTGGTAAGCAGATAACCTAAGCCAAAGGTATATGGGTTGTGCGGCACTTCGGCCGATGCTGCAACACCTTTTCGACCACTTCACCCTAATCCCATCCCGGGGATGTGCTGTATCTTGTTCATAAGGTAGACAGACTGTGCGCTGACGTATAGCCCCTCATCAACAGCTAGAATGTTCTGTACAACCCGAGCCTTAGCCAGGCTGAATCTTGACAAAAACATATCCTCCGCGCCATGCTCAATCTCCAAAACTGGTGTAAAAACCTCTGGCAACGGATGTATTGAAGAATTTCCAAAAACGATTGCCACCCTTTTGCCGTGGGGGTACTTCAGCATTTGGTGTAAGGTGGAAGAGGCCGCTTTCACCTGGTGCAGCCACGGCCGCCCTAGGAGTACATTGAAGGTGGCTGGGACATCCAAGACATGAAAATCAATATCATGTTGCCCTGGACCAACCTGAGTCCGAATCTATACAGTCCCCATCACCTCTCGGCTGGTATTATCGTAGGTCCGTATCACCTGGGCAATAGGCACAAAATCTGCGGGCTTCAACCCGATAACATATGTCGTTCTCGATGGACACATGTTGATAGCAGATCCTATGTCAACAAGGACCACCGATATCCATTTCTCTCTACACTCGACAGAGATATAGAGCGGTTTGTTATGATCTGAGCCCTCAGGCGGCAGTTCCTTGTCAGAGAAGGTCAGGGTCGGGGAAGCTCCTCCCGAGAAAACCAGCCCTACCAACTGCTCAGGAGTCGTATCAATTGAAAGCTTGGCTCGGTCCATAGCTGTAAGGACGGCTTGTCTGTGAACTCTTGAGGCCATAAGCAGTCCCCAGACGGAGATGTCTGCTTGGATTTTCTTAAGCTGCTTCAGTACAGCCTCCTCCTCGAGCAGTTTTTCCTTCTGCCTCTCCGCTTCCTTGTCCTTTTCGGATGCCTTTGGTTGGTCCAAGTGTGGGGGCTTGAAGTACTGCCCACTCTTGGTCATATGGTCAACCTCCTCAACATACCAGGTGTCATCTGGTTGGTTCTGCCCCCAATCTTCGTAAGTGTGGGCAAGACGTAAGTCGTCGTCTTCCCACCACATCCCGTCAGCAATCGACAGACAACTGTTTGGTTCCGTTGCAACTGTTTCTATGCACACAGCACATTCCATCTCCGCAGGGGCTTTGGCCTTCCTAGCCCTCTTAAGATCCTCAATCTTTTCTTGCTCAAACTACTTCAGTGCAGCCTGCTATTCAGCGTCTTCCGTGCTCAAACTGCTCGAATCCTGAGCAAAATTCTTAACACCGGTGCTCTCCGGCGATCCCTTTTGATTCTCGGCCATTCCAGCCACTGCTGATATCCCAACTTCTGATTGCCCCCGTTATGACTGAGGTGCTTCAACAACATCTAGCTAGTCACTAAGCCACCCAGTATTCTCTGTTGATCCCTCCAAGTCGAACCAGTTGATAGTCACGTCCCATGAGTCCTGCTCTTTAAAGAACTGCAGATTTACTATGTCCTCTTCTAGCTTTGCTAGGTCATCTAACCCCTGATTTTGTCCATCTTTTCGAACCACACTGATCTCTGCCCCAACTGGCAATTCTACCATCGGCTTAACCTGGTCTGTTGATGTGCTGTAACCACTCGGGTTGTACGCAAAGCTCCCAGACCCCTCGAGCTCTGAATCAACATTCTCATCTACCCCCAAAGTCATCACAATTCTGTCTTTGACGGTCACCACCACCGGTTCAGGTTGGGTTTGGGAGGTGCTCAACATGTACAAATCCGTGCTGTTTGGAATGACCACCCCCGGCTTGGGTAGATGGAAAGGAGTGATGTATATGCTCGGGTCATATGAAATAGCTGCGGTTTGGATCAGGTTGATGTGTTTGGGAGGTAGAGCTTGGTTATATGGTGGGAGCGGGTTGGTGGTGACATTCAGCTTCTCTAGAGGCACGATCACCTTATTGTCAATAAGATCCTGGATCTCATGACGCAGTCTGAAGCACTGGTCAGTGTCGTGACCATGCTGTTGGTGAAAGACACAGTATTTGGCCGGCTTATGGGTTGGTGGGAGGTTACTTGGTAATGGCCGCGGCACCAGGGCCTTCAGATGGCCCTTCTTGATTAAAACCCCTAGAGCTTTGGACAGAGGCATGTACAGTGGAGAAAAGGTTCTCTGGCCTCGGGGTGGATATCTGGCTATTTGTGAGCTGGTTCCGGACGCACCGGTGAAGGGTGTGGCTGTAAGTGTTTTTGGAGTGGTGGTGGTGACCATGCCCACATTTGAAGTTCTGGCAGCTGCAGTATTACTCGTGCCTGCATTCATACTGCGGAAAAATGCCCTCTTGGGCTGCTCTCTCTCGTGGTCAATTAGACCCTACTTCATAGCGTCCTCGATCTGTACCCCGATCTCGTGTAAATCCACAAAGGTGGAAAGGGGTAAGACGATCATTTTTTGCATCAGCTTGGGTTGGAGGTTGCGTACAACCATCCGTATCTGATCCTTGTCGACCGGCCTGATGGTCATCATAGAAGCTTTGGCCCTCCAACGGGTTACAAAGTCGGAGAAGCCCTCCCTCGGCTCCTGTCTGGTTGTCTCGAGATCACGAGTTGTGATCTCGATCTGCGTGTTATAGAAGTATTGAGCTATAAAAGTCTCAGCCATCTCCTCCCAGTTTCTCTTGATAGAGTCCTCCAGCTTTGCGTACCAAATAGCCGCAACACCCGACAGGGTCCGGCTGAAGAGGGAAAGCTTTTGCAGTCTGGAGAGGCCCATTGATCTTAGGATATCCAAGAACAATCGCAGATGTACCATGGGGTCCCCAAAACCATTAAAACGGTCTATATGCAGCATCTTGAACCGATCCGGCAAAGTCACCGCTTAATCGGTGTATCCATCCTCTATGTCCGGAATGGAATTAACGCCTTGAGCTTTTTTGAACAGCTTTTCTAACTTGCTCACTTTCAGCGGTATTGGATCCACCTCAAATTCAAACGGTATATCTACTAGATTAGTTGGTGCTTTGGACAGTTGAGGTAGGATTGGGGGTGGAACCGGCCCCGTTGGGACGTCCGTATTTTCCTGGACGTTTGCAGTCTCCCCGAGTGTTGGAACTCTAGGTGGGGGCGGGGGTGGATGCGAAGCAGATGCTCCTGCTTGTGGTGGTTGCTGCTGTTGCTAAAGTCTGGCAATCAACTCTGTCTGTTAAGCCACAACCTCTGCCTAACGTGC
This sequence comes from Camellia sinensis, assembly GCF_055761805.1. Classification (NCBI taxonomy): domain Eukaryota; kingdom Viridiplantae; phylum Streptophyta; class Magnoliopsida; order Ericales; family Theaceae; genus Camellia; species Camellia sinensis. The sequence continues at coordinate 118,408,160 of NC_138971.1, read as the reverse complement.
AGCAAACTCTGCCTGGCGGGTAGCATCACACTGCATGGCTTGCATAGTCTCTTGGAGCTGACGCATCTTGTCCTCCATACTTGCCATAAGGTGCTGATCTGACTGAACAATAGGTATATCCGCCTCTGCGGTCGAAACGGAAACCTCAACCTGACTACTCACTGGTGGAGTGGATAAGGACCATTGATCTGATAATCGATGTACTGCTGAACTGTGCCTAACTAACCTCCGTCTAGTAATGGGGGGTAATGAAAGGAACACTGGTTGTCCGTCTGTTAGATTCTCGGATCGATGAAGTCTTCGACCTCTGATCCAAAGTGCTTGGGGAATATCTGCCTGGTCAGAAGCAATAATGCTAAACTACCTTGCAAAAAGATAAATAAAGCATAATAAGGAAATAATAAGCAGAAAAAAAGACAACACTTCGGCTTAAATTAAGACAACACACAGTTGGCATTTGTAAGCTGAACACATTGTTCTCAACACTGATCACTGTTTCCAAATCACTGCCTCAAATCTGATACCCTCAGGTAAAACTGATTCTTCAAATACTGATGCCCGCAGGCCTGATACCCAGACTTGCAAACTGATACATACAACCTGTAGAGACACACTCTGACAGCACATATCAAACAAGTAAGAGCCAAAACACCCCTATGGAGGGGTAGGGTTTCCTTGCCCTATCTTGTCAGGAACTAGGGTTCTACTGCACACACAGCGGTTTCAAACAACCTACAATCGGGTAAGCAACCTGTCCTAGTTAGGAATGATCACCATCGATTCCGATATGCACTTGGTCGAATGGTCAAAAAATGTGCCTCGATAAAAACTGAGGTTTGTGTTCCCATCGTGGCAGAGCTCACAACCGGTCAGCCTTATGGCACGCTTTTCCAAGCAAGCCTCCGGCAAACCGTTTAGAAATAGCAGACGGCAAACACGGTGTCCTAGGCGCACCAATGCAAATACAATGCAAAGAAACACATAAGTGTAGATAAAACAACATATCATGAGTTCGAGTCAAATTCTCTAAATCTCCAGCAGAGTCGCCAGAAACTGTAGACCGCCCGAAACTCCGCTCCGCGCTGGAGGGCGCGAATTGTAGTTCTAGCTACTACAGTTCGGACTCCTGTCACGGTTCTGAATCTAATCTCACAAAGTGCAATGTAAGACTGATAAATCACCAAAGAGTCCAAATTCGGCAAATCGTTTTGGAAAATCGATTTTAATCAAAAAGCGTCAAACATGGACTGCTTTGCCAGATTTCAGAGTAGCCACCTAATTATTTTATTTTTGGGAAATTTAGGAAACCCTGACTCGTGCCTAAGGCCACGTGTCCGTCATCACCAAAGTTGCCTCGACTCGGGAACTTGGGTATGAGAGGGGAAGGTCCTGAAATGAGCACCCCCGCTCGCCCGATCAAAGGATCGGCCTCTACTGACATGATATGTTATTTTTGAAAACACATGTGTTCTTATTCCGGTTTATTAGCTAACCTTACTATGTGATGCGTACAACACACAAGTATAGACTAAATTACTCGAGTTGGAACAAAACATTTCATGTTTGTTTTTAAAAATGGTTTGGAGTTGCTACTTGCAAGTAGGCTAAGTCGCGGATTTGCCACCCTCAAGTAGGCTTAGAAAACATGTTGATTTGCCTCTTCAAGTGGGCTTAAAATGCACATTTTGATGAATTATTCCAATTCAAGCAATGAAGCTTTCATCCACAAGCATTCATGCAGTTAATCAATTAAGCAGTTAACCTCATGGCAAGCATGCTATCATGACAGTCACTCACACTCATGCAAGGATGCTAAAGCATGAACACTCACAGAGTACTCCGAGCTAAAAAAGAAGGTAGTTAGTAATCAATGCATGATCCTAGCTATGTTTGAAATGCTTAATGCAACACATGCAAAATGCAACTATGTAGGCTCGGCTGTCTAAGATGGCATATGAATGCAACACTTGATACATGTACTCAAATAGGAATTGAAATACAATGCAGTTTGGATGATGCGCCGAGCCCGATACATGCAATACGAATGAATGATGCACACATGCAAGCATAAGGATGCTAATTGAAATATGCCCTAAAACTAACCATCAAAAGTTGGTAAATAAAAGGGAGAAAGAAATGGGGTCGGAAGATATGCATCGCACACACGCACACTTATTACAACATTTTCCCTCTTGACGGAGAGTTCGAATAAATCAACTAACTAGCTACGCTAAGCTAATTAATTATTACAAATGAATTTCAACAACTAGCTAATCTAAGCTAATTAAGTACAAACCAAATTAATTAATTAAACACTTAACTAGTGAATTACAAAACAACTAAGCTAATGAACTAATTTAACTAAGCAATTTAAACAAATGGCCTCAGGAAACGAGAGAGATATGCATGCTCGGTCGGCTTCGCTCGGAAATCCACTACCGTGCCTCTAATGCCTTTGTTTGCACACTTCTATATCTCTGAAAATTGTGCCAACTTCCAAAATGCTTCTGATCCACCTTAGGAATATGTTGAGGGGTAGTCGGCTAAGAGAGATGTCCATCGGCCAGAGTTTATGGCTATCGGCCAATTTTGATAGCCGATCGGCAGACTTGGTGGCCGGTCGGCATCTCTGATGGCCGGTCGGCCACTGTTTCCTGCAGTTTCTCTTTTTTTGCTGCAACGGAGCACAAACAGAGGCATGGCAGTGTATTTGCAAGGTATGTATGCACAACCACCCTCCCTATCATTTCTCAAGCTCAAGGGAGTGCGGTACTCGACCCTCGGGCCATCAATCACGATTCTCAATGCATGATGGCCAAAGAAGCCAAATTTACACAATTCAATGCCAATGAATGCATAAATGACGCAATGAATCTCCACCTTATCATACATGATCAAAGGTGTCGGTGACCTAAGGAATGAGACATATTTCATCACTTTGAGTATGAAACGTCCCTCGTTCCTCGTGTTTGGATTAACATCCAATCCCAAACACAATGCAATGCAACACACATGCAAACAACATGCAAAGCGAACAACATGCAAATCTTGACATGTTAACACTCATGCACAACATACTAGAACACTTAAGCACTAAACACTAGTGAACGATACAACACTAGGAACATGTAGCACAATGCTCAATGGACTAAACCACCACCAAATAGACCTCATGCATGCCAAAACAGTGACCAAAAAGATCTGAAATGATAGCAATAAAAGCAATAAAATGCATGCTCATGCATTGGCCCATCAACTAGGCATAAGAGCACAACTCTCAAACACCATCAAAGAGGGATATGCATGAGAATATGGCAATGCTATATGCTCCAAAATCAAGTGTTAAATGATGCCAAATCATGCAAATAACCTAAGCAATGCATGCTAGTGGACTCAAAACACAAAGCTAGTGAGCAAGATTGAACTAAGGCTAAACAAAGCAAGGCATACATGACCAAAACAACTTAAAACAGAGCTAAGGCATGTCAAAACATGAGCAAAAGCTTGTTGGAGTGGAGCCAAAAGCATCCTAAAACCATGGTCCAAAGCATGATGCATGTTAAGGCTATAGGAAGAATTGCATTACAACTACATGAAGCATGCAACAAGTGATCAAACCAACCCAAAACAGAGGTATAACATGTTAGAAAAGTCACAAAAACATGCTAAGATGGAGTCTCAAGGAGATAGAAAAACATGCTAACTTGGTGAGCCAATACCACATGCAAACAAGGTACAAAAGGGGGGGGGGACCACCCCCATCTATTTGGAGCCTCAAAACACACTTTCCACCACTGAAATTCCTTTGGAATTCATTGGTGAAGAGGCCAAATAAAGGTGATCCAAAGGCCTAAAAGAGATGGCTCAAAACAAGGCCAAGTAAGGCACAAAAGGGGGTAGACCACCCCCAACACCAAAGAGGTCCCAAACAAACACTTTAAGAACTTAAAAATGAAGCTTTTTACAGTTGAAAGTTAAGCCAAAAGAAGCATGCAAAGGTGGCTAAGTACTCAAGTAAAACAAGGCTAAAAAGAGGTAACAACTCCCCCTTGAAGAACCAAAGCCAAGCAGCAACTTCTGAGCCAAAGAAACAAACTTTGAGAGTCCAAACAAGGTCCACTAGCACCTCAGCAACAAAGCAATGGTGCTTTACTAAGTGTTGTAGTGCAAAAGTGAAGAGAAAACGCACTTTAAAGCATAAACTCACACAAATATATAGAGAGAGAAAGAAATATATATATGGAGAGAGAGAGAGAGAGATGTATATCTCCAAGCAAATTTTTAGAACCTCTGGAAAGGGAGAGGGGCCTCCCCTCTTATAAAAATCCAAGTCTCAAGCTTGTTGAACAAGCTAGAGGCTTGGTTCAATCCCTCCATACACATGTATGGAGGATGCAATCTATGCTCACCAGCTGTCACAGCTGACAAAGAAATATATGTAAAAGCAAATGAAAAGGTCTCGGTCAAAAAGTATGGCCGACCGGCCATCAGAGGTGCCGACCGGCCACCATTTATGGCCGATGGAGAGAAAGAATGGCCGATAGGCATGAGGCCTGGCCGATGGGTTGTAGGGCTGGCCAACAAGCCACCCTCTTCCCTCATAAACAAAATCACAAGTTCTTGGTTCACAACCAAGCACAAAATAGACAAGTTGAGAGGTTTTAAGGCAATGCGCGCAGCTGAAACCTTTTGGAACTCAAAACGAACACGAGCATGGATGATCAACGAGTGTTCAAACGATGACGTCCAAATCTTGAAAACGGTAAAAAATGAGGTGTCTACACTTACACCCCTTCATATGTTGGTAATTTTTTTTCTCCAACTCTCACATGTATATAGTTTTCTATTATTGTATTCATTTTCTTCAAATATAATAATGTGGGGGAATTGGAGCCACACATCAGCCACTATTATGCAGTTGTTTGAGTCACTTTGAGTTTATTTTGATAATTTGTATTACTTTTAAAGTAAATTGAGTACAATATAATTATAAAAGAATTAAGTTTGTCGGATAAATTTCATCAAATCACATTTATATTTAAAAAATAAGTACTTCTACAAATAAAACTAAATGCAAAATTCATTTGATGAAATGATTATTTATGTCTAATCAATTTAAGTTTTTATAAATATATTATTTCTAATATATTTAAAAAATTAAATAAGTAAAATTATTAAAATAGAATTCGACGTGAAACTAAATGGCTGCGCAACATGTTGTGCGGGGGTGGCACAATAAATATATATATATATATATATCCACCCTGTGTTCATAATTAATGTGATTTAAGATCATCCGTTATTTTTAGCCGCAATTAATTTTTCAATAATGATAGAGGGTCCTAATTTTTGTGACTCAAATGACTTGAATTTGTCAAAACGACGTCATTTTGAGTACAAAACAATATCAAAATTGCCAAAACGACGTCATTTTGACAAATTTAAATCATTTGAGCCACAAAAATTAAGGCCTCAAACATTTTCCTTAATTTTTATCCGTTAAGATTATTTTTGCACTTTCTCAAAGTGAAGGATTCCAATAAAGTGAGACTTTGAGGTCCAATTTTATTAGTTTGACTGACGGAAATTAATTGAGAATTTACGAGTTAAGTACCTAAAATTTCTATTTACAAATGTTATAATATATCAGGTCTTATTTAAAAAAAATTAAATAAATAAATTCTATTTAGTAGAATTGAGAATATTATCAATTTTTTTTAATTTTTAAAATTAAGAACATTATCAATTTTGCATAGTAATGTTCTAGATAATTGTTTCACTAACTGATGGAAAAAAAAAAAAACAGAACATGAGATTAAACATTTTCACTCATTTGTTTGATTCAACTATTTAATAAAATCGAGAACAGTAACAGTTTTTTTAGCTTTAAAATTGATAATATTATCAGTTTTTTTTTTAATTTTTTTTTAATTTGTACATTAATGCTCCATCATCATATTCCTGTATAAACACAAAATTTTTAGTTTTGCACCAAAAAAAAATAATAATAATAATTCAATATTTTCAAAAAATCATTTTTTTTTCACATAATTTTTTTTTTTGTTTTTTCAATTTGAAAGTTGATGTTTTAAAGTTTTAAAAATCAAAATAAATGTTAAATCATCATATTTCTCTATAGATAATCAAAATAAATGATAAACAATTATTATTTGAAGGGTAATTTTTACTATTAAAAATTTAATGGGACTTGAAGATCTAAAAAATCTTAATTTAGACTTAATAGAATATAAGTTTATAAATTAAAATTTATGTATAAATATCCCTAAATTTAATGTTGAACCTCCAAAAATGGACTGGCGTGTCTTCACTATAATTTTATAAATCGAGATGGGTTTGCCTTCTTTCAAATTTAAAGAATTTGAGAAGTTCGCGTGGTTGATGATGGATTACGTTTCGATAATTAAAATTATTCATTTTGTAAGGTTTTTTGTGTATATTATTCATAAATAATAAAAAATTAAATTGATTCAATAATCATAATTTTTTTTATTTTTTTTATTTTTGTCTTAGAAAAAATATAGTCTATTTCCAAAAATATATATTTTTACCACTTTTTCAGAAATATATAAATAAAATAAAAAATTTACAATTATCCAAGCCTAAATGATGAGCAAAAGTGACCTCTCTTTGGGCTGTAACAAAGAAATAAATCCTTTTTTATTTGGTACAGTCTGCAACAAATGTGAGGATAATTATAAGTAGGACTTACTTATGTATAAATTTTGTGTGTAATTGTTTTTATTTATTTGTTCTTCATTTTAATAAAGAGAAAATTTTATTATTACTTTTTAAAGGAAAAATTAGTCTTAGGTCTCTCTCCCATTTTTTGTAATGAAAGAGATCCACAATATTATTTTATGATGTCTACGGTCCCTCAATCTCAAACCCATATATCACAGAGAAATTTGTGTCTTCCGAATATTACTTTTCTGCCAGACGTGATACACATGTTGCAAGTGTTTTACCTTCTGAGTTTCCCCACGTATCTCGTTCTCATTCACCTTCGAGTGAATCGCATTGATCACTCCAAGTCTGTCTGCCTGCGGTTATGGTGCTGGCGGGGGTGGTGCTGCTAGAGCCTGAGGTAGTCTCGCTTGTTCCTCCCTCGTCCTGGCCTCATCTACTAGGTCCCTTAAATGACCTTGTCTTATCAGGTCTTCCAAATGTGTTTTTAGGGCTCTGCACCCCTAAGTTAGATGCCCATCCTCATTGTGGTAGGCACAGTGCTTCCCCAGACTTCTTTCCATATATTCGCCAGGAGTCTTCTCTGGTGCTCTATAATATGGTTGATTCCTAATCCTCTCCAGGACTTTGTAAATCGGAATACGGAATACGGTAGTTATTACTTGCACAACCCTTAGTCATGTCTCTTGCTTATTGTATCCACTATTACCTCGGCCTCGCTTCGGCGAACCGTTTCTCTTCTCTTGTTTTGACGCCTTTGTCCCTAGCGTGTCCTCATCGGCTCTCGCATACTTCTCTATCCTGACCATTAGTTCCTCCATACTTTTTGGCAATGTCTTTGCCAGTGATTTTCAAAGAAGACAATCATCGTTCAGGCCGTTCTTAAAAGACACAACCGTCACTTCTTGGTTGCATCCTGGTATTCAGTTGAATACCTCATAATACCTCTTGGCATAAGCCTGAGGCTTTCATCCTCGCCTATTCTCAAAGCCATCAAGGAGTCCACCCTCAACGGTTGTAGTTTATTTGTCACAAACTTGGCCACGAACATCTCGGCCCGGCCTTCCCAGCTTTTCACGGTTCCTTTCAGCAACTTGTGAAACCAGTCTGATGCGATTTCCCCAAAGGATGAGGAGAACACCTTGCAGAGCAACGGCTCGTTCCTAGTGTATAGTGCCATTGAGTTCAGGTACAAGCCGACATGAAGTTAGGATCTATCACGACTCCATTCCGCGCCCTAGTAGAATGGTGCCATGATGGCTAGTAATCCGAGATTACCAAATGCCAACTTACAAAGATTCACACAACAGAGTATACTTCTGGGGCCTACATGTGCGGAAGCAATAAATTTAAATCTAATTAGTCCATAAGAGCTGTGCATAGATTAAATGAAATGACATACATTTTAACATGGTTTACAACTTGGATACAAATAAAATAATACTTGTTACATCTTGATCAAAAGGCTTCTCAAGTCGACATATACCAAATACATGAACTGCAAAGCTAAGAAGCATAATCTTCAAGATGCTAGCAAAACATGAATCCAAATAACTTGCAAATAACATCTAGGCATCACCGCCTTCTTGCTCATCAGCTACATCTATATAAAGGGGAGGGTGAGCTTGGATACTCAGTGAATGATATAAGTAATAAAGGTTTGAATGAATGATATTCGAGAGCTTTATCAAAACAATACATATCATAGCTTGTAACAAAACATGGGATGAATCAAGTTCATCAATCAAAGTCTTTCAAAGCTTCTTGGATGTTTAATAACATCTACATAATACCAAGGGATGACATTCTGGACAAAACAAGGGAATAACCGTCCCAGAATCGAAGCACACCTATTCACGACCATCGGTGGCCGACCCAAAATTGGTTAGACAACCCACCCGAAAAACCGTCAGTGGCAAAACAAAGGAATAATCATCTTGGAATCGAAGCAAACTCGTTCACGACCATCGGTGGCCGACCCAAAATCAATTAGACAAACCCACCCGTACAAGACCGTCGGTGGCAAAAGAGATATCTCAAACAAAGGTGCTACATAGGCATAACAGCATGAAAGGACGACCTTCCAAGAATGTCATCAAAACAAACATAATACTTGATACAAAAACTAATGGATAATGATTCATACTTGAACAAATACTTTTCCAAAATAAAACAAAGCAAAACTTTTATCAAAACATTGTAACATAGCTTTATTAAAAATACCACTCACATAGCTCTTCGGATGTAGGGATTAAGGCAAGGATCCAAGACCTACAAATACATGGCAAAGTCCACTGAATGCATTTCAAGAAGACAAGAAAGAATGCTCAAAGATGGTTATGCAATGCATTCTCAAAAATAAGCTTTACATGAATGAAAATGATCCTGGCATTTCTTTCCAAAACCAAGTCAAGACAAAGCAAAACATGTGCTGGGAGTCAAAACACTGTTTTTCTTCCAAGGAAAACATGTTGGGTACCAACCAAGTCTCGGAATAGATGCATAGAGATGATCTAGGCCAAAATGGCCTAGCTGGGTGAACTCAGGAAGTCTTGGCCAAGGTCCCACACCTCTTGGTCGAGGTGTGGTCTCCTAGGCCTAGGTGCGAGGCTGCCTGCCGAGATGTTACAAGGTGCCGGTGAGGGTGTACCATGGTTGGCCTAAGTGTGCAGTGGTCAGCCTAGGTGTGCATGCAAGATAGACTAAGGTGCAAGTGATCATGCAAGGTAGGCCAAGGTGAGATACGATGCTTGGCCTAGGTGTGAGATCTAGGCAAGAGTGGGTCTTAGTGACCACACTTAGGCAAATGAAGTCTGGAAATTTGGGTTTCCTCTTGAAGAACATGAAGAACATGAATGCTAAAAACCATAACTTCTTATTCCAAATATGAGATTTCATGTTATGAGTTCAAAAACATGGACCTGGGTACCCTTTCTTGAAGATTTCATGAAAACAAACACAAAAAATAGGACTTGGTATAAACTTTCGGATCAAAACATTTTTTTCTTTCAAGAACATAAGAACATCATTTTCTCTTTCTAAAACCAAACTTTTAATCAATGCATGGCTCATGAATCGTGCTAGATCAGACAATGTGATCATATCAATGTAAAGAACAACAAGAGTAGACCAAGAATCTAACCTCAAAACACGAATCAAACGGTTCAAACTCTAAGGATCAAGCTTAGAAATTTATTCTCACTCTAAGAACTCCTTCTTCCTCTTTCCTAGAGCTTCTCTCTCTTCTAGGGAAAAAATATAGCAAATGATATGTTTTCTCAATAGCTCACTGACTAAAGCCTACTGCTGGGATACGTGGCATAATCTGATTGGATCTCCTCAAAAAGGTGCCAAAATGACAAGACAAGAGTATGATAAAGTGTGTATAACAAGTGAGGTGACAAGGGCGTTCTAACAAGGCAAGGATCTCGGATCAAGACATATGCTTCGGACAAGAAGGTTTCAATGATCTCGGCTATGAAGGATAACACTTGACCTAGGTGTGCCACACCTTGGCCTAGATGTGCCACACCTCAGCTTAGGTTATACCAGTCCTGGAATAAAAGGTTGCTAGGTTCAAGGATCAAGGATCTAGGACGCCTAGATGATTAATATCTCAGCCTAGATAATACACACCTCGGCCTAGACGATGCACACCTCAGCCTAGGTGATGCACATCTCGGCCAATATGCCTAGGTGACGGTGGAGGTCAACCAAGGTAGTTTCGGGATGGTCCTAGGTGTTGGCGCTCAATGACCTAGGTGTAAGAGGTTTAAAGGTGTGACCTAGGCTTAAGACAGCAAGGATAGATGATCTAGGCTTGAGACAGCAAGGACTCAAGCCTAGATCATCTAGGCTTGAGACAGCAAGGATAGATGATCTAGGCTTGAGATAGCAAAGGTAGGCAGCCTGGGTTCAACACACAAGCAAGGAACAAAGCATGCATATAACACTTAGGCAAAACACATAAGCACAAAACAAGACAGGGACCTTCACTTAGGCAAAACAAGTCAAAGTCTACAAATGCAAGCTTAACAAGAAAAAATCATGCGAATGCTCGTGAATGTGACTAAGACAAGATGAGGGTTGTTATAGGCAGACTTATCGTCATATATCTGGAATCTCAACATGTGGAACCTCTTTGGGGCCTCAAATTTGTCCAATTCTACCGAGAACGACGTTCTCGGCTTGACCAGAGTGGTTACCTCGGATCCTCTTTGGTCCATCCAAGAGCTCGGCTATCAACGGATTTTAGCCTTTTTGGTGCGCTACTCCCGGTGTCATTATAGGTCCTCTTGGACCTCTCTCCGTTAATTGCGTCGAAACAAAGTTCCTTCCTTTGAACATGCCAATGTTCTTTAGGATCAACTTCTTTGGTACGATGTGTCCTCTGAGAATCTCCCTTCATTAACTCTTCTCGCCCGACCTCCCTTGAAGGCCGGTGAGAGTGTTCCTTGGTCCTGGTGTGCTAGGAGATTGGAGGAACTGTTTTCTGTCCCTCTTTCTAGGCATCTTTTTTGGCTGCTGGAATCGGCATATCTTGTAACGGAAACGGTGGCTGCATGACGTTGTTCTGCATCATGAAATTGATGACCAATTGCAGGTCTACCAATTTGTTCGCCATTCCTTTCATCTCGTCGTCTCTCCGCAAGCATCTATCTTTCCATACCTGAAGGTCGTCCTTGTTATAATACCCGTTTCGGTCTGCCTTTTTCGGTATGTCTCCCTCCTGGCCGACATCATTCTCCCTGGGATTCTGATCTCGAGTTTTTTCGTTGTAATTATCCTCTTCTACGTTAGGATCAAAGTGTTCACCACTTCCAGTAGGGATGTCGTCCCCAATCTTCTCATTCTGTCCGTCGTTGGCCATTTATTCTCCTTTCTTTCCCACAGACAGCGCCAAATTGTAAGTGCTATTTTCTAACCACACTGCCAAATAGGTACTCAGCTGGAGAACACCGGCAGAATAGATTGTGCCCGAACGACTTGTCACAGAAAGATAAGACTCCGGCGGCGGTTCATCCACCCGGGAGCACTCCAACGATCAAGTCAGTAATCAATATCTCTTAAAGATAGCTAATTGTGCTTAACTCATAAGTCAGAATACAAAAACGTACCTTAAATCCACGAGGGTGCCCTTCTTTTATAGCCAACACTTACCTGATCCCTGTAGAAGCCTAGCTTCTCTTGGACTCTGGCTTAATGCTTATCCTGAACTCTCCAATAGATAAAGATAAACTTCCTAAGAGCTTTATCCTTATCCAGGCTGAGGTCCTCCCCCATTCTAGGACTCTTGTCCCTTATCCGTTCATCTCGAATTCCGGTATCTTCGCAGATAACCTCGGCCTAGCCGAGATCACCTCAGCGCCATAACCACGACACGTGGCACCTTGGCTGGCACTTCGGTGCCACCTTGGCCACGTGTTGTTATCCAAAAAATATGTCCCTACATGTATATATATATATATATCAAAATTTATACATAGACAAAAATACTTAAATAGTTTGATCTTGCTTTCAAAAACTCTTCACCAAGCTCTGATACCCATTACAAATAACAAAAGGAAAGGAGTTTTCTACTAGTTTATGGAGTTATGGAGTTAAGAGAAGAAGTTGGAGAAGTAGGAAGTTAGCCAACAAAATAGGCAACAAAGAGATGGTGAGAATTTACATTATCTATTATGTACGCTTGAAAGCCAATTTATAGAATACAATTAATGGATACAAACAAAAACCAAAGACTTAATGCATACCTAACTTGGTTAGGCTTGCATAACACTTACGGAAAAAGTTTGCACAAAATTCCAAATACCTAGTCAAGCCTAGTCATAGGCTTTTCAAAATGTCTACATAAAAATAAATACAAAGACAAAAAAGTCTTTAGAAAACTAAATAAAAAACTATAATTATTTGCTCTATTTTGACAAACTACAATTATATACATTGTCTACCTCCACGGTTTTCAAAGAGATAGATTGAAATAGATAAGATTTGGCTAGTCTTTTCTGTCTTGTAACGTCAGCTAAAAGGATTTGTCTGACCACTTTCCGCCTGATAATGCAAGTTGCTCCATGTGTCCTGGATAAGGTTGGAGTCGATCATGAGACAACTACATGTGATAGTGGGGTCCACTATGCTTCTATCCTGTTGATGAGATTGTGATACTCTTCATCAGTCTCTGATGGAGGGGAATCAGGATCCTAGCTGTATCGCTCATTCTGAAATTGTTCTACATCATCCGCGGTCATGGCTAGTTTCAACGGAAGATCCAAATTATTTCTCTTTTTGAGATTTAATAACATGTCAAGAGCCTCATTAATTTGTGTAGGAGACCTTTGATATGTTATGGGAAAATGAGTTACAAATAGTATTCTACTATCTGTGATCATGAATGGCAATTTTGTTAAGCCATGGATATTAGAAGCTACCTGTGAAACAGTTATTAGACTGTCTAATCTAATATTCTGTTAAAGGAAGTTTTTGAATAGTTTCCAATCGCTCCATCTTGTAATCTTCATCCAAATAATCATCTTCAAATTCAAAATTTTCAGTTTCTTTGAGATACCAAATTTGGTATGGTTGGTAAAAAATTTCTCATTCTCGCTAGCCAATTGTGCTAAAGATCCAAAAAGTAAAATATTTACTCCATCGGAAGCCTTTTACTACCCATGAGAGCATTGCTTTTATGATCATTGAATATTTTATCCACTAGATTGGATCTAAAATTTGGAAAATAACTTGATTAGTTATTCCCCAATCTATATCTTCAAAATACCACATGTCATGATTTGCCATGATGGTTATTTTGGAAATTCCATCTTTAAAATTTAATTTATCGTAAGATCGTTCTAAGATTTGTCTAATCTTATCACGATGATCCTCAACTCGATTTTTGATTAACAGAAAAATTTCTTTTGGAAGTAAAGTTCTTGCTTTTTCCAAAAGACAAATTCTTTTTATTTGTTCAAAAACTGGGTCAGAAAACTCATCTGATATGAGGTCTGATAGGTGAAGAAAATTATTTATTTTTTCAAAATTAAAATTTTCATTCCAATTCATTTGTTTAAGGATATTGAAACAAAGGTTTTGTAAATCTCTTAACTTTGCTCAGCTAATTTGTTGGCCAGAACTCCCATGTATTTTTGAAATTTCAAATTGTTGTCTACAATGTGAGTTTTCCAAACTCATTGAGTTCTGTATAAATTTCTCTGGATATACCTAGGTTGAATTTTTTTTTTTATTTCAGATTCAACTGGTTTAGATGTGTGAATATTAGTTGGAACTATGTTAGTTCTCATTTGATAAAAATTATTTTGATAAACAGGCATAGCTGGTGCACCGTAAAAAGCTTTTTTAGCTTTGGTCATCCTATCATAGGATTTAAAACTTGCTCTTGGAAATCCGCAAACTTGCTTATTGCACTCATTCTACTCTGTGTAAATTCTAGGTCACCTTCCTGCAAACACAACATGAACTTTTTCTTGTCTAGGGATTGCGTTTTTAGCAATTGTCACCCAATCTCCTTGAGCAGGTTGCTAACCCTTGTCCATTGTTTCCTCTTAGTCTAGAGGTCTTCTGCAAAAATTAAAATTACTTGTTTAGTAATTTAATTTTCTGAAACAATTCATACTAAGAAAATCTACAAGAAAATTGTTAGTACCTTTAAGGTGTTCTACCTCAAAAGTATATTCAGAAATTTTATTATACCAAGCTAATCTTTTTCCTTGCTCAATAGATTTTTTATTGATTAAGAAATCTCTTACTGCCTTATTATCAGTTCATACAATAATATATTTCGTTTATTGCCAATTTTATTGCAAGTAAATATGAAAACTTTTTATTGCCAATTTTATTGCAAGTAATTCTTTTTCAAAAATAATATATTTCTATTCATTTGGTTTAAATGTTCTAGAATTATATCCACAAATTAGTTCTTCTTTTTGTAATTTTATGGGTATTGGATTTTTTCTTGGTATTGCTTTAAGAAAGCATCCCCAGCATGCTTCTGAGGCATCTGTTTCTAAAATTAATTTATCACCTGTTTTAGAAAGATAAACATCTGGTAAAGTTTTAACATTTTCTTTAAATTGTTTAATTAATGCAACATTCACTGCTGTCCATTCGAAAACAACATTTTTCCTTAATTTGGTTAACCAAAGAATTTCTATTTTTGAAAAAATTTTGATAAAATTTCGTCCATAATTTAAAATACCTAATAAACTCTGTACTTGTGATATGTTTTCAAGAGTATCAAGAAAATTTCGTACTTTGGACAAAATATGTTGTAATTTTAAACCTTTCTGGTCTAAAATTATTCAATTGATTCTTTTTCTAGTTCAATCTTTTTAGGTGATAACAAAATTCCATGTTTTTGGAGTTTTTGAAATTTTTCACAAAGTAATTTTAAATATTTCTTATGCTCCTCCCGAGTTTTAGAGAAGATATGTATGTCATCAATATGAACTACACAACAATCTTTAAGATCTTTAAAAATTGTATCCATCCACCGTTGAAATTTATGTGCTGCTATATTTAACCCAAAAGGCATAACATTCCAGTGGTAATGTCCTTTAGGTGTCCTGAAAGCTATTAATTTTTTTGATTCTTCAGTTAATTGAATTTGCCAAAATCCACTCTTACAATTGAATTTGCTAAAGATTTTTTATCCTTTGGTTAAGTTAATCAAAACATCTTTTCTTAGAATAAAATATCCATCAAATTCGAAATTTTCATTTAGCCATTTATAGTTGACTACCATTCAGGCTTTTCCTCTTTTAATTTCAGCATGGTTTCTTATCATAAAAGCTGGACCAGAGTGAAGGCTTTTAGTTTCTTCAATTAACTTTTTGTCTAAAAGTTCCTGAAGTTGAATATCAAATTCATCTATATCTTGTCTAGTATAGATCATTGTTCTTACTCTCATGATAATATTAGGATCTTTTAATTTCAAATCACAATAATGCGGACTATGTTGCCATAGTTTTAATGGATTTTCACTAAAATTTTCTTCCAGAATTTTATAAATCCAATGTGGTTCATCAATTGTTTTGATGATGGGAGTTAAATCACCACATGGAACAGGCGCAAACTCTATCACAAATATATTTATGTTGTTCTAACAATCGAATATGAATTAAGACATTGTTTATACTTAATGAAATGTCTTTTTCCTGTATTTGCATTGGAAGGTATTTGTATATAAAATTATTCACAAGAAGGAAATCTCCATGCATATAAGGAAAACATAAAATTTTTGGTATAATGAACTTGCTATCATTTAACCAAATTGCTATATTTTTAGCCTTGAATTGTATGGAAGTATGGTTTCCATCAATTCCAGTAACCAAAATTGGATGTTTCATTAATGCCCATTTTTCTTTTGGTATGGCATTCCATTTACATGAATTGATTGTAGCTCCTATGTCTATGAGAACACTGAGGCTATAGGGTTTATAACCTACAAAATTAAATGTTCCCAATACATATGTGTATCTTCTTTTTCCTTGGCTAGGAGAAAAAATAATATCATCATTTTTTGTTTGAAAATGATACATATATGCAGACTTAATATGTTCAGATTGTCTTCTTGTTCCTGAAAAAATAGAAATCTGAACATTTGTTGAAGTAATAGATTCTTGATTAGAATTATTAATCGATTCATCAATGCTTAAATTTGAAAATACTTTGTTAGGAAAATCTTTTTCAAATACAGAAGTTAATCTTTTAATTTTTGGAACTGTATTTTGAATATATAAATTTTTTTCCTGACGTTTGCATTTTTATTTGTGCAGATTTTTTGTTTTAGATGATTCACTTTGTCCCACTAGGTCATGGATTAACTATTGTCGAGGGACTTCTAAATCGCTCCAATTCATTAGACGCAGTTGGATTACCGTGTCAAATGGTCTTGGTTCAAAGATTTCAACGATTTTATTATCCTTTGATCTTGTTTTTGTTTTAGGAAATTTGGTCAATTCGTGAATTGTTTTCCAACGAATAGCCAAATCATGGGAATTCGATTTCATTCCTAATCTTTGTGCTTTAATTCTTATTATGACTGTGTGTAGACACCTCATTTTCGACCGACCTTAAGACTCAGACATCGTCGATTGAGTGCTCGGTGATGGTGCATGTTGTGCTCATTTAGAGGTTTCGGAGTTTTGGCTGAGGGCCTTGCCTCCGGGCCTCTGAATTCTTTTGTGCTTCGGTTCGGTTTGTGGACCGAACTTTCTTTCTCTTCCCCGGAGGGAGGAAGAGGTCTTATAGACCATCTCTTTGTGGTCATAGACCACTTTTCCCGTTTGGAGACTATTTTTTGGTTTTCGGAGCCTTCGGCCGCGTGCCTTGTCTCGGGACCGCTTAACGTTCTCTGTTTGGCGTGATTTTTGAACCACACCATGTTGCCTCTGCCTAGAGGAACACTGTGGTCTGGGAGACCACTTTTGTGGTTGCATACCACTTTTGATGCCCGTAGACTAGTTTTCGAGGCTTTCGGCCGCGTCCTTTGCCTCTCAATCTCTCGTCTTGCATCCGTTTTGGTTTGTTTTTGGTACAAACCATATTTTCCTTGTTTGGAAGCTGGTACAAGGGTGGGAGACCACTTTTTCTCCTTGGAGACCATTTTTCCTTCTGCCATCCAGTTTTCTGGTCAGATAACTGCCTTGCTTGGTCTTTGGGCCACATTTTCTGGTCGGCCACCACACCAGTAGCTTTCTTTCATGCCCTGGACTATCTCCTACCATGGCTTACCAGTTTGTGTCTTGGAAGACCACTTGAAGTGGTCGGCCGACCACTATAAGTAGCAAGCCGACCACTTCAAGTGGTCGGCTGCTTTTTGGCACCTTTTTGGAGATATTTTCCTCCAGCTGGCACAGTTGGAGGGCATTTGGGCTATCCTCCATACATGTGTATGGAGGGATGTGTTTGAGGCTTAGCTTCTCCAAGAAGCTTTGCCTTTTAGTTTCTATAAGAGGGAGGCTCCTCCTCCCTCCTGTAGGTTCTGAAAAATCACCTTTGAGTGATACATATAGTCTTGTATCTATATTTCCTTGTTGCTTCATTTTTGTGCGTCAAAAGTGTTGTTTTGTCTTATTTTAACACACAAACACACACTCAAACACCTTCCTTTGATTGCTGAGATGCTAAGGGGTTGTTTTTGGTGTTCTTGGACTGGTTTAAGTTCAAAGAACTTGCTAGAGTTGCAGTTGTAAATGAGGTCTTTAAGGGTGAGCATTTGACCTTTAAATCCCCCTTTCTTGCTTAAGCTCTTAACTCTTAACTAGAAAAAGTTCTGCTTTTGCATGCTTAAAATAGTTGTTTAAGGTCACTTTTTTGTTTGGGGTGATTTACCTCCTCTTAGATCTTGTTAGGCCTTATTTTGAGTCATCCCTTTAGGCTCTTGTTGAAGCCTTTGCATGGCCTTTATACCACTGAAATCCAGAGGATTTCAGTGGTGGAAAGGTGGTTTTGGTGTCTTAAATAGGAGTGGGTCATCCCCTCTCCTTGTATTGTGTTTACTTGTTTCATATGCCTCATGTTTGAGCACCTTTGTTAAGCTTATGTTGGCCATATCTTAGCTTGTATTTGTGGTTATTTTGCTGAGGCATACCACTATTTTTGCTTGGTTTGGTCACTCCATGCATGGTTAATACACTTGTAGTGTAAATCTCTTCAACTAGCTTTGTATGCTTCATGAAGTAGCATGTCATTATAGCTTGGTTTGAGTCCATTTTAGCATATATTTGGTGTTATTTTACCATGTCATACCTCTGTTAGGGTTTGGTTTGGTTAGCCTTTGCATGCTCTATGCACTTGTAGTGCAATTCCATGAAATAGCCTAACATGCATCATGTTGTAACATGTCATTTTAGCATGCTTTTGGCTTAGCTCTGAGAAGAATTTGTTCATGTTTTAGCATGTTTAAGGTCAGATTTGTGTTGTTTTGGTCATACATGACTTGCTTTGTATAGCCTTGGTTCAATCTAGCTTGTTAGCTTTGTGTATTGAGTCCACTAGCATGCATTACTTGGCCTATTTGAATGATTTGGCATCATTTCATATGTGATTTTAGTCCATGTTTCATGGCCATGCATGCACATTTGTCACTCATTCAATGCGTTGGAGGGTTTGCCCCTTTATGCCTTAACATGAACCATTGCGTATGCCTTCATGCCTAAGCTTGCGAGCTATCATTTCAATGTGTTTTTGGGATTATTATGCCATGATATAACTCTAATTTTTGTTGCTTAAGTCATCCCATGCTTGGTCTTAATAGGTGTAGTGTAATCCACCTTATTTGCCTTGTACGCATCATGTCTTATGCCCTTCATGATAGCTTGTTTTGGCTTCCTTCCATGCATGTTTTAGACTCATTTTAACATGCTCTAGGACTTTTTTGGGTCGCCTTGGTCACATGCTTCATGTTTTGTATAGTTGTAGTACAAGTGCCCTTGCTTACTTCAAGCTTTGAGCACCATTGCATGCTTCATTTGTGTTGTGTACATGATTTGGCATTACTTAACATGACATTTCAGAGCATATAGACTTGCCATGTTCTTACTTCATTCACCCTTTGAGTGCCTCTAAGGGTTGTGCATTTGTTGCCTAGTTTATGGCTTAGCTTGTATGCTTGCATACCTAGGTATTTGAGCCCTCATCTCAGCATGTTTAGGTCCTTGTTTTGACCTAATTAAGCTCTGTCCATGGTTAGTTCATTCATTTGTGCCATCTATTGCATATCCCTAGAGTAATCCTCCTTGTTAGCTTTCATGCTTTACGACCATTACATGCTTTACTTGCTTTGTTTGAATGATTTGGCATCATTTCTTACCTTATTTCAGTGCACTTAGTGTTGTCACACTTGCACATTTTGTCACTCTTTGAGCACTCTTGAGAGTTGTGCTCTTAGGCCTCTTTGATAGGTCATTGCATTGTACATGCATACTTGCCTTTTGTGCCTTAATTTCATCACCAATGACCACTAATTTGGATATGATTGAGGTCTATCCCTGTTGGTTTAAGTCCATTATCCATTAATTATGCCATGTATATTGCATTGAGTATGCCATATTGTTTCATTGCATTAGGTATGCCATCTTGCATTGCATTGCGCATGCCATGTGGTTATTTGCATTGCGTATGCCAAGTTGTTCCTTGCATTGAGTATGCATGTCCCTAACATTGCTAAGTTGCCCTTGTAGCATTGCATTGTGCATACATGTGTTAGCATTGTTTGCATGCCATTTGCATTGGTAGTTTGATCATGTTGTATTGCATGTTGTTGCATGCCTGTCCCTTGCATTGTGTATGCCATGTAGTAGCATTGTGTATGCCATGTTATGTGTTGCATTGTGTTTGGAATAGGTGTTAGCCCAAACACGGGAAAAGATGGATGTTTCATACTTGAAGTGATGAAACGTGTCCTAATTCCCGGTTGCCGACGCTCTTGATCATACATGACAGAGTTTTAGGCCTTATGTGTTTACTTGTGCATTCATTTTACATTGAATTGTGCAACTTCGCCTCTCGGCCATCATGCATTGAAATGCGCGATTGGTGGCCCGAGGGTCGAGAACCACACCCCTTGAGTTCATGACATGATAGGGAGGGTGGTTGTGCAAACATATCTTGAAAATACATTGCCATGCTCTTTTTTGCTCTCTGTTGCAGCAAATTACAGTTCAGTAGCAACAACTGGCCGGCCAGCCAGAAAAACTAGCTGGTGGACCACTTTTCTGATTTTTCAACAACCAAAAGTGGTCAACAGGTGTCTGGAGAGACCAAAAGTGGTCAGCCACCCTCCCACAGGTTTCCCTAGGTGGAGTTTCATCTTTCTAGAGCTTGGTGTAGAGTTCTGAGGACAGATGAAAACAAAGGCAAATCGGGGCATCGCATTGGATTTCCGAATGAGGCGACTGGGCTTGCATGCATTCCTCTCTCTCTGAGACTCCTGATTTACTGCTTTCCTTAGCTGCCATGCTTAGATGGCTAGCTTTTGCTTTGGTTTGTACTTTAATTAGTTAATGCGTTAGCTATTCAATTCGTTCTGAAATAATTAGTTAACTAGGATAATTAGTTAACTAGGATTAGTTAATTAATTGTGTTGTAATAATTAGTTTAATTAGCTTAGATTAGCTAGTTAGCTTCTTATTCGGTCTCTCCCTCGAGAGGGCCATTTGTTGTAATAAGCGTGCGTGTGTGTGATGCATGTCTTCCAATCCCCATTTCTTTCTTTATTTTACTTAACTGCTTACGATGGTTAGTTTTAGGGCATATTTCATTTAGCATACCTTATGCTCGCATGCATGCATCCATTCATCTGTATTGCATGCACCGGGCTCGGCGCATCATACTAACTGCATTGTACTTTCAATACATTATTTGAATACATGTATCAAGTTGCATTTCACATGACATGATTAGAATAGCCGAGCCTATTTTAATTGCATTTTCGCATGTGTTGCATTAGCCATCTTAACATGAACTAGGACCATGCATGATTTCTAACTAGTTCTTTATTTTGGCTCGGAGTACACTGTGAGTGTTTATGCTTTAGCATACTGCATGTGTGTTAATGTTGCCATGTTGGCATGCTTGCCATGAGGCTAACTGTTTATGTGATTAACTACCTGAATGCCTGCGGGTGAAGGTTGGATTACTTGAATTGGAACAATTCATTGAAATCCGCATTTTAGCCTACTTACGAGTAGCAAACTTCAAACCATTTTCCAAACAAACGGATATGCGATGCTTTGTTCCAAATTGGGCGATCTAGTCTATACTTGTTTGTTGTGCGCATCACATAATAAGACTAGCCAACTAATCGGAATCAGAGCACATGTGTTTTTAAAAACAAGATATCATGCTTAGTACAAGCCGATCTTTGATCGGGTGAGCGGGGGTGCTCATTGCATGACCTTCCCCTCTCGTACCCAAGTTCCCGAGCCGAGGCAACTTTGGTGATGACGGACACGTGGCCTTAGGCACGAGTCAGGGTTTCCTAAATTCTCCCAAAATAAAATATTTAGGTGGCGACTCTGTATCTAGCAAAGCAGACCATATTTGGCACTTCTTTATTAAAAATCAGTTTTCCAAAACGATTTGCCGGATTTGGACTCTTTGGTGATTTATCGATCTCACATCGCACATTGTGAGATTAGATTCAGAACCATGACATTTGAGTCCGAACTGTGGTAAGCCCAAATGAACGAAACGGGATTTTCCCGGGACGTTCGGGCGCGTCCACACTGTGTCTTCAAGATTAAGATCATTTATGGAAATAAAGAAATTTGGTCTAACATTAAACCAAACTACTCCATTAGCCAAATTAGATTGAATTCCACCAATGATTGCTTTCATTGGGTCGGAAAATTATTTATCAAAAATTACTACCAAAATAGGAGTATCTATCTCTTGGCTAAATAATGTTGTTATGGTTACCTGTATTAATCCAATATGAATATATTGAATTTCATGATTTTTTTTTTTTTTCCATCTTGCAACCTTTTTCTTATCAAAAAATGGAATATCAATATTTCCTTCTTTTGACCATTTTGCTTAAGTGTTACCACTATATTGTTCAAACACTCTTGCTGAAAAGAAGTTGAATTTTGAAAGTTTGTAAATTTCTGACACAACAACTTCTTGCATTTTTTCGAATTTTGCTAATTCTTCTTCGGTAAAAAATTTTTCTTCTCTGATTACATCTCCAAGTCGGATTGCTTGTAATTCTTCTTGAGATATAGTATATGCTTCTTGAGATATTTCTTGACTATTTCTATTAGTCATCATAAAGATTAGTTCTTCATCTAAACTTTCTTCATTACTAGAAATTTTGTATAAGATTTCTTCTTCATTAAAAATTTCTTCGCCATAGATTATTTCAAAATCTTGTTCTTCAAGGACTTTGATCATTTTCTTTGCACTTTTTCCCCTTTTTGGGCATTCGGGTGCATAGTGACCTTCTTCCAACCATACCAAATTTGGTATCTCAAAGAAACTGAAGATTTTAAATTTGAAGATGATTATTTGGATGAAGATCACAAGAGGGAGCGATTGGAAACTATTCAAAAACTTCATTTGACAGAATATTGGATAGACAGTCTAATAACTGTTTCACAGGCAGCTTCTAATATCCATGGCTTAGCAAAATTGTCATTTATGGTCATAGATGGTAGAATACTATTTGTAACTCATTTTCCCATAACATATCAAAGGTCTCCTATACAAATTAATGAGGCTCTTGACATGTTACTCAAAAAGAGAAATAATTTGGATCTTCCGTTGGAACTAGCCATGACTGCGGATGATGTTGAACGATTTCGGAATGAGTGATACAGTCAGGATCCTGATTCCCCTCCATCAGAGACTGATGAAGAGTATCACAATCTCATCAATAGGATTGAAGCATAGTAGACCCCACTATCACATGCAGTTGTCTCATGATCGACTCTAGTCTTATCTAGGACACGTGGAGCAACCTGCATTATCAGGCAGAAAGTGGTTAGACAAATCCTTTTAGCCAACGCTACAAGACAGAAAAGACCAACCAAATCTTATCTGTTTCAGTCTATCTCTTTGAAAACCGCGGAGGGTAGATGGTGTATATAATTGTAACTTGTCAGAATATAGCAAATAATTGTAGTTTTTCATTTAGTTTTCTAAAGACTTTTTTCTCTTTGTATTTATTTTTATGTAGACATTTTGTAAAGCCTATGACTAGGCTTGACTAGGTATTTGGAATTTTGTGCAAACTTTGTCCGTAAGTGCTTTGCAAGTCTAACCAAGTTAGATATGCATTAAGTCTTTGGTTTTTGTTTGTATCCAACAATTGTATTCTATAAATTGGCTTTCAAGCCTACATAATAGATAATGCAAATTCTCACCATCTCTTTGTTGCCTACTTCGTTGGCTAAATTCCTACTTCTCTAACTTCCTCTCTTAACTACATAACTCCATAAACTAGTAAAATAAACTAGTAGAAAGTTCATTTCCTTTTGTTATTTGTACTAACAAACTTAACCCCCATTTTTAACCAAGAAATCGACTTAGACTATGATGATCATCTCCAGAAAAAAGCAAGTATTTTATTAAGAAATAGAAATTTCATCACCAACAAGTAATCTTTTACATATTTGTACATATATTCATCCTAGAAGAAGAAAAAAAATACCAATAAGAATAAATTAACAAACATTATAAAAAAGAATAGAAAATAAACATTTAATGGTAGACTTTATAATATTATAAAAGTTATTTTGTCATAAAATAAAGGAAAAAAGTAACCTATAACTAAACATAAATTTTAGAAAGTTGAGGAGGGATATGTGCCACTCCTGGGCCCATGCTCCCTCTACCACTGGTTGCGTGAGTGAGTGATTGATGGCTTATTTTGGGTGTTCTTTTTCTTCTTTGAAAAAGCTAAGTGATTCGTGATTAAATCAAGATTTAATTATTCTAATTCCCAATCAAATAAAACTCACAATCTAAATCATCAATAACTTACGAAAGTGATTTAGATTCCATGTTTTGAATTCATAGCATGAAATCTCAGACTTTGTAATAGCAAATTATGATCTTGCATTCATCTTCCTCATGTTCATGTTCTTCAAGAGGGGGAAACCCAGATTTTCCCGACCTCATTTCCTTGAATGTGGCCATCGAGGCAACACCTCGGCAATGAGGTGTGGGACCTCGGCCTAGACCTGGAAGTCGCCCAGCATGTTTTCCCGAGATGAGAAAACAGTGTTTTGTTTTGACTTAGCTTGGTTTTGAAGGATGCCGAGATCATCCGTATGCATGTGAACTTGTTTGAAAGTGTATTCAACAAACTTTGCCATGTGTTTATAGGACTTGGACTTGCCTTGACCCCGATGTCTGAAGAGCTAAGTAAGTGGTATTTTTAATAAAGTTATGTTATTAAGTTTTGATAAAGTTTTGCCTTGCTTGTTTTGGAAAAGCATTTTGTGAAGCATGAATGATGATCCCTATTTTGTATATCAAGTATTAGCCTTGTTTTGAATGACAACCTTTGAAAGTCCGTACACGCTAGGGGACTATAAGCATTTGTAGCACAACCTTTGAAAGTCCGTACGTGCTAGGGGACTATAAGCATTTGTAGCACAATCTTGAAAGTCCGTACGTGCTAGGGGACTATAAGCATTTGTAGCACAATCTTGAAAGTTCGTACGTGCTAGGGGACTATAAGCATTTGTAGCACAACCTTTGTTAATGTCATCCCTTGGAACTTGAAAGCTTTGAAAGACTTTAATTGTTGAGACTTGAAAGATTTGCTAGATAGATTTGATTTGCCTTTGGACTCTATACAAGATGTGATGTGCCTTGATTTGATAAAGATTTCGGATATCATTCATGTAAACCCCTTTATTATTTATACCATTCACTGAGTACCCAAGCTCACCCCTCTCTATATATATGTAGGTGACGAGCAGGACGGCGGTGACGCCTAAATGTACTTGCCACTTGTTTTGGATTTTGCACTTTTGCAGCATCTTGAAGATTATGCTTCTTAGTTGTACCTTATTGTATTTTGTATTTGATGGCTGAGAAGCCTTTTGGTCAAGATGTATTTTTGTACTTCATTTTGTTATATTAAAGCTATGTAAAGATGTATGCCATTCCATTTGACTTATGCACTGCTCTTACGGACCACTTGTATTTTAAATTATTGCTTCCGCACTTGTGAGCCCCATATATTTATACTCTGATTGTGTGTGAATTTTCAAGGTTGGCCTTCGGTAATCTCGGATTACTGGCCATCACGGCACCATTCTACTAGGGGCGGAATGGGGTCGTGACAAGAAGCATCGAAATCAAATTCTAATCGGTTCAAAGTAAAGAGAACTAGGAGGGTTTAACGAATAAAGTTTGTATAAGGTGTTGAAAAATGCCTAAAAAGTGCGGATCTAGAGAGAACGAGCACCTAGAAAGAGAAATGGAGGAATTTCGGACATGGGGTTATGAGGA
This sequence comes from Camellia sinensis, assembly GCF_055761805.1. Taxonomy (NCBI): domain Eukaryota; kingdom Viridiplantae; phylum Streptophyta; class Magnoliopsida; order Ericales; family Theaceae; genus Camellia; species Camellia sinensis. Next base: position 118,382,471 of record NC_138971.1, on the reverse strand, counting down.
AATGAAGTGCCATGCTCTATACTTAAAGACCCAAGCCGAAAAACCATTTTTGCCCTTGGTCGACCATCAGTGGCCGGCAAGGCACCACCAGTGGCCGGCAAGGCACACTGGTGGCCGGTAGGTGGCCGGTGGTTCCACCTGGTGGTCGACAGGTGTCCGTGAGTTTCCTATGTGTCCCTTGGTCTGTTTTGTGTTCTTGAATTTCAAGAAGTAAAGAGAATGTTCAGTGTTTGGTTCAGAATGTCCCTGTGAAGGCTCGAGATCACACTTCCAGGATATGATGTTCATTGCTTATCGGCATAAGCGAGGTGTATCCTTTTAATATCTTACAGCTCTTCCCAGAGGTACATCGGGAGTTGTTCTTGAATTGATCTTACTAAATGCATTTTGTTATCGCACAGAATATGCATCTCTTGTGTGTTCCACTTATAACTATTGCACAGAACATGTTCATACTCTAGTTGCATAAGTGTGCATTCACTCTTCCATTATGCCTAGAACGTACTCCTGTTTCCCATTTGCATAGAGCATGCGTTTGGTCTCTTGCATAAAACATGCTGTTAATCTTGCATTGAGCATGCATTTTCTATTATTGATCACTACATGCATCCTATACTATTGCATAGAATGTGCATTCCAAAGTGGCATAGCCCATGTCCTAGTTCTTGTTGTACAGAATATACTCATGTTGTGTTTCTCGCATGTGTTGCATGTTCCTAACATTATACTGTAACGCCCTCAAAATAAACCCATAATATCATACATTCAAGATACTGGAAAGAAATATTATATTACAAACATCAGAGTATTCTCACAAAATGTATTACATGTTGACATCAAAAGTAAATGCCCTATGAGCTTACAACTTTCCAAGCCAACACTTGTTTACAAGAGAGTACTAACTCTACACAAAAATAAGCCATTGGATTGATATACATGTAATACAACCAAAAACATAAAATAGTCCAACAGTCTCAAGCCTCCCAAGTTACGTCCTTGGAGGTGGCATGCTACCTGTACCTGAAAATGATGTCCCATATAGGGTGAGCCACAACCTAGTAGAAATATACTAAACCAAGCATAAACAATGACTAAAATAAAAGCATTCGATAGATAGTCCACACCTATATTCCAACTTATATCATATTATGGTTTCATGACAATCATGTCCATGTTACATTTCAGTTTCCATTTCTTATTCTACTTTAAGTTTGAAAACAAGGGTCAGAACCTGGCCAAATAATTTAATGAGATTATAGCTCATTACCACAATACTTTCGAAATTCATGATGGATACACATTTTGGTGCTGTAACAATAATACATAAAATCACTTCCATACTTCACAAATGATACACATTGTAGTGCTGTATCAATATAACGAAACACTTCCATACTCCAAAAATGATACACATTTTAGTGCTGTATCAATGTCAAACAATTTCCGGTTTAGAGGTCCATCCCCTATCTTCCCCTAAACCGTGGAGTACATCCCCTATCTCCTCCCACACAACACAATGTATATAAACACATATCATATACATAATCAATCAATACATAAGGTTAATGTATTATTCCACAGTCATATTCGATGACACATTCAATTGATTAGTTTTAGTTTGTTTAATCATCATGCATTGTCTACAACAATCAAGACCATCCTCCACCGATAGCCCAAAGCAGTTATTTCTAAATAGAAAATAAATGCACCAAATGGGTAAAATATCAACATTTTGCCTAGGTGAGCGATAAATTAATCCAACCACACCCTTTAATCCCATACCTTTCCGATTTGAATATTTCCTATTCAATTTCCCATTTCCCAAAATTAATTGTACGAATTAATTTATCATAACAATTAGGGCTTTTTCCCATATTTACAGTACCAACCCCAAGGTTCCATTTTCCATTAATAATCTAACACCAAGTCCATCTTTCAATGTCTTACAACATAAAGGTTTATATGTTTGAAACCCCATCTTTTGAAAATTACACAAAGACCCCAAAACCTTCTCAAAATTACCCAACAACCCCCAACATATCAAAATGGCAAAATTTAAAGACAAAGCTCATAAGATGGAGTAGGATATCCCTACCCCGAAGTTAGAGCTCAAACAGAGAAGATGAAGAAATCAAAAATGCTCCAAACTCCAAACTTTTCAGATCAAAACGAAGCTCTCGACGATCAACACACTTGTTACAAAGGCACTAAGAGAGTAGGTCACTCTAGCTAGACCAATCCCTAGAGAGAAGGTATTTTCTAGAGAGAGGAGCTCTCAAAAATCAGTTTTTTGGGAAAGTAAGAGAGAGAATGAAAAGTGAAAAGTGATTCAAAAATACCCAGCTGCCAACTGATATCCGCATGACCCGCTCGAGCGGATAATAGGACGCTCGAGCGTCAAGCACAAAAACTGGATGCGCTCGAGCGCAAGAAGTCCCGCTCGAGCGCCAAGACACAAAAATAAAACGCATTCGCTCGAGCGTGAAAACCAGTCCGCTCGAGCGTGGATTCTCCCCTTCTAGTATTTTCTCAGACAGTGAACACCTGCTCGAGCACCAAAAGGCCCGCTCGAGCGTAAAAAAACCCGCTCGAGCGTAAGGAAACCCGCTCGAGCGTGAAAAACAAGCCTGCAGTACTTTTCCAGAGACATGAGATGCTGGAAGTATGGAATCTCCGCTCGAGCACACAAGGACCCGCTCGAGCGGACCACTCAAAAACTGGGCAACAAGAATATGAACTAAGGATCAACCCACCTGTTCGAAACACGCCCAACACATCCTAAAACTCAAACATAGGGAAGTAAAGGATGACAACAAGACATACAACCATCAACTCCACGGAACCTAAGTCCGGAATACAATAAATAAAGAAAGGAAAAACCGGGATCGCTATATATACCATGATTATTCGTCTTGCATAGAACATGCTTTCAATCTCCTGTATAGAACATGCTATCACTACATTTACATAGAACATGCGCACTTATTATGTTATGCATGTTGAGTTGCTTTCTTATACAGGTGCAATATTGTATGTGCGGTTCATTCAGAGGAGTTCCAGGTGAAATCATTCATGTCCTTCGAATCACTCCTTTTGGTTAGAAACATTCAGGTACGCCTGGTGTTTACACCACTCCTTTGTGGTTAGAAACATTGGGACGTGCTCTGATATTTATACCACCCCCTCGGTTAGAAGCATTTGAACGTGTTCCGATGCTTATACCGCACTCCTTTTGGTTAGAAACATTTGGGCACGCCCAGTGTTTACACCACTCCTTTTGGTTAGAAACATTGGGACGTGCTCCGATGTTTATACCACCCCTGGTGTTTACACCACTCCTTTTGGTTAGAAACGTTGCGATGTGCTCCGATGTTTATACCACCCTCGGTGTTTACACCACTCCTTTTTTATTAGAAACATTTGGGTACGCCCGGTGTTTACACCGCCCTCTTCTCCTCTCGTGTGCGGCGCGTTAGGACATTTTCGGTTAGAAACATTCGAGTATGCCCGGTGTTTGCACCACCCTCTCTTCTCTTCTTGTGTGTGACGTGTTAGGATGCTTTAGTTAAAAGCATTTGGACGAGTTTCGATGCTTATACCACTCCTTGTTTTGGTTACAAATATTTGGACATGTTTCAATATTTATCACCGTTCTAGTTAGGAACATTCGGGTGTGTCCTTATGTTCACATCATCCCTTCTCTCATTCTGCGTGCAACGCGTTAGGAACTTGTTTGACACCTCGGGTGCGCTCGATGGATTGTGTTATTCTTTGCCTTGCTTGCGTGATACGTAGTTAAGCTTGCATAATTTTCTTACATCATTTCTGTATGAAATGTGGTTTGGTCTGTGTATTTCTTTTCATGTATGAGATTACAGTAGCATTTTTGTGCATGTCTTTTGCATTTAAATGTTTCATTGTGCAACCCCATTACATGATCATAAGTTGTGTTCTTGCATCATGCATGTTATTTGCATCTTGCCCTGGCAGCCTGCGGGTGCAACCTTTATTGTTATCTTGATTGTCTATCCAAGTCTTACGGCCTTATCAAAATGGGTCGTCTCTGGGCTTTGACATTCACTCGCGTCCTTTCATGACTCCGAGTTTTGTCAAAGAGGTGCAACTGTAGACACCCCATTTTTTACGGCCTTTTAAGACTTAGATGATCTTGCAGGTACATTCGGTGGCGAGTTTGATTGCCCACCAAGTGCTTGAGGTTCACGGCGGAACGCCACAGGTTTGAGTTTTCCAAACCCTGCATCTTTTTTGCCTCATCTTTGGACCATGCTTAAGTCCTTTCAGATTGAAGTTGGTGATGGCCTGTCGGCCATTTTTGAGCGCTGTCGGCTATGGTTTTTGGCCTACCATCCATTGATGTGCTTGGCCGGCCATCACTGATGGCTGGCCGACCAGCAATGTTCCAGTAGATATTTTATGATATTTTGTGCCAGCTGTTTGCACAGATTGATGCATCTTCTAACACGTGTGTGGTTGGATCTTTGTGAGGGGAATTTGCATCTTCTATATATAGGACCCTCCTCTTGCATGTGAAAGGGTTAAAAAATTTTGAAGACAAAAATTCTCTCTCTCTCTCTCTGTTGTTATTTTGTGCCTTAAGTCTAGTTTCTCTACACTTTTGCACTTGAACCCTAAACCAAGCACTCTCACCTTGGAGCTGAGGTCTCTTGAGGTCCTTTTTTAGCTCTAGAAGAGGATTTTGGCTTGATTTAGCTTGTTTTGTTGCTCTAAATTGCATCTTGTCTTCAAGAGGTATAACACTTGTATTTTAATCTTCTTTTAGAAACTTGTTTTGCCATCTTTACATGCTATTTTTGAGATGGTTTTGACATCCAAAAATCTCTGTTTTTAGGGTTTAAAAATGGTGGTTTAAGGCCCTTTTTTGAGTTAGGGGTCGTTCACCCTTTTTGCTACTAAGTTTGTTAAGCTTTTGTGCCTCTTTTCAAAGCTTTTAAATCAACTTTTTTTTGGCCTTCTAACTATTGAATTTCAGAGGATTTTCAATGGTAAAAATCATATTTTGAAGTTCAAAATTGGAGGGGTTAGCCTCCTCTCCTTGTTGTCTTGCTTGCATGCCTAGTTGCCCCATAAGTTAGCATGCTTTTATAACTTATCTTAGCCTATTTCCAGTATGTTTTTACCTCTGATTTGGGCTGCCTTGGCTCTGTTTTGGGCTGTTTGTGTTGCATGAGTAGTGTTTTGCATAGTTGTAGTGTAAAGGGCTTCGCTAGCTTAGTGTTTTGAGCCTTTAAATATGAATTACATGAGTTGCTTGCATATTTTAGTGTCATTTTGCACTCCATTTCAGCACTAAAATCTCTGCAATCTCCCTCTATTCTTCACTCTTTCATTTATTTTGAAAGTGGCTTTAAGCCACTTGTTGGCTTGAGTGTGAAATTGAGTCATCCATGCCTAATGGTTTAATTCCTTCGGGAGTTCATTATCAACGACATGAGGCCTCTTTCATGCTCAAGGTGCTTGTGGTTTAAGCCCACTTTCAATTAGAGGACACTCACCTTTCGGACTAATCAATTAAGGAATGGATTGGTAATCTAAAATGAGTAAACAGAAGTGATAAGTAAAACTTGAGCAAGATAAGCATATTGTGTTGCATTGCATATGTTCAATCAGAAGTTATATTGAACACAAGGAAAATTGGAGCATTTCATACTCAAAGTGATAAAATGGGCCAATCTCCTTGGTCTCCATTACCCTTGATCACACATGATAGGGTGGTGGTCTTGAGTCATGTTTTTGCATACGATGAACTTGTATTTCTTGGTTCTTTGGCCATCATGCATTGAAAATGCTTGGTTGGTGGTTTTAGAGCCAAGAATGCCACTCCTTGGAGATGTTTTGATGATAAGGAGTGGTATACAGTACATACAACCTGTGAAATTACTTCTCTCCTGCTCTGTGTTATGCTCTGTTGCAGCAGAATGAAGTTGTTTATCAATGACCGACAGGCCACACACTGATGGCTGGCAGTGCCCTTTTGTAACAGGCACATGGCCAGCAACCTCCATTAGTGGCCCGCCAGCCACTAATGTACTCTTAGAATAGTGTCTTTTCAACATACCAGAATTTAACTGTGCAAACAGAGGCAGTCAACAGCAAAGCAGTGGCATTTCGGGTGGAAAACAAGCGCGCGCAAGTGCATTTGATGCGTCTCAAGTTTAACTAGCTAGAACAGCATGCTTATTGTTATTTTTGAGTTGGTTTTGTACTTAATTAATTTAGTTTAGTTAATTTTCACAACATGTATTTGATTAGCTTAGATTGGTTAATTGATTGTTGTAATAATTAAGTAACTTAGCTTTAGCTATTTTTTTATTTTGTTTTGCATTAATTAGCTTAAGCTTAGATTAGCTTCATTCGGACCCTCCTTTGCGAGGGCGTAATGTTGTAATAAGCGTGCGTGCGTGCGCACGTGCACCTGTGCATGTCTTCCAACCCTGCGTCTTTCTCCCTTTTACTTAATCGCTTTCGATGGTTAGATTAGGGACATATTTTGATTAGCATACCTTATGCTTGCATGTTTGCATCCATTCATTTGTCTTGCATGCACCGAGGCTCAGCACATCATTCAAACTGCATCGTTATTTCAATATCTTCTTTGAATACGTGTTTAACAGCATGTTGTTCAAATCGATCATATGCCAAATTAGTAGCCAAGCCTATTGCATGTGTTGCATTAGGCATCTTGTATAGTTAGGATCATATATCTTTCTGACTAGTTTTTGTTTTTGGCTTGGAGTACTCGGTGAGTTTTATGCTTTAGCATACTTGCATGAGTGTGATTGCCATATTGCTATGATTAGCATGCTTGCCATGAGGCTATGTGCTTAAGTGATAAACTGCATGAATGCCTGTGGATGAAGGCTTGTTGTTTGAATTGGAACGATTCAATGAATGTGCGTTTTAAGCCCACTTTGTTGTGGCAAATCATGTTTTAAGCCCACTATGTTTGGTGGCAAATCCGCAACTTTAAGCCCACTTGAGGGTGGCAAATTCAAACCATTTTCGCAAAACAAACATGACTTGAAATGTTCCAATTCTTGCGATGTAGTCTATACTTGTATGCGTGCGCATCACATAGTAAGGTTAGACTAATAACCGGAACAAGAACGCATAATGTTTATAAAAATGATATCATGATTAGTAGAGGTCGATCTTTGATCAGGCGAGCGGGGGTGATCAATTCATGACCTTCCCCCCTCGTACCCAAGTTTTCGAGCCAAGGCAACTTTGGTGATGACGGACACATGCCCTTTGGCACGAGTCAGGGTTTCCTAAATTTTTTCAAAATAAAATATTTAGGTGGCGACTCTGTAATCTGGCAAAGCAGTCTAATTTTGGCATTATTTGATTTAAAATCAATTTTCCAAAAAGATTTGCTAGATTTGGACTCTTTGGTGTTTATTAGTTTCACATTGCACTTGTGAGACTAGGTTTAGAACCGCGGGAATCCGAACTGTGAGGCCTTTCATTTCAAACCATTTCCGAATGGCGGGGGCACGGAAAAAGGCGAGTCCACAACAACATTTTGATCGAGGCAAATCATTGTTTTGTCGCCGTCGATTTTTAAGCTTTCCTCTCTTCTCTCTCATCTAAGCTTGAGATAGGGATCTTTTCTACACTTCCATATGATATTTAGCTTAGTTATTAGTATCTTGTGTAACAATGATGTGATTTGGGGGTGTTTAAGGCAAACCTAGGGTTTGGGCATAAAATGGAAAGAGGGGTTTTTGGGTAAAGGTGAAATAAATGCTTGAGGGGTTTGAAAATGATGTTGTATTGTATATGATTTGATGATTTTGGTACTTGGCTGATATTTGAGGAAGAAAGGGATTTTCCCTAATTGAATCAAATTATTATTTTGTACAAATAATGGAAATTGACATTAATAATGTGAAATTGAAAGGGTATTGATATGAATGGTGGGATTGGTTATGTGTTATTCCATTCTTTGATAGTTTTGAATAAACTATCTGTTATGAGATTTGATATCTGCTTAGAAATAACTGTATTGGGCTATCGGTGGAGGATAGCTATGATTGTTGTAGAAATTGCATGCAGATTAGGTAAATTGAAACTAATCACTTGTGCTTGTCATTGAATATGACTGTATTTATGTACATTGTATATGTATGGTTATTTGGAAGTGGAAAGAGGATGTACTCCATTACTTGAGTTTGTGATTAAATACATTGCATATGTATGAATGATTGTTTGGGAGGAGAGAGGGGATAGACTCCATTATAATTAAGTTGGTTAGAGTGTCCTGGGTGAAAGTTCAGAAATTATACATGGGTGCCTAGCCTGCGGACGAAATATCCGTAAAACGGCAATGGTAGTACTTGTATAGCCTACGTTTACATGGGTCTCGTTTGACGGCTGCCCGCTGACGAAATATCCATGAAAGAATACATGGTCCCATTTGACGGTTGCCCGCAGACGAAGTATCCGTGAAAGAAAAGTTTGAAGTGTTTACATGTTGATAATGTGGTTCTAGAACTAATGAGTTGTAATCTCATTTGGGTTATTGAGAAATGATGAAATTGGCTTATGTAGTTAAATGAAATGAAGGGAAATGGCTTAATGATTGAGTTTGGCAATTTAATACTATACATAATGTAGATGCCTTTATCTTTGACCTTGAATATGTATAGTGTACTTATACCTTTGCTAAATTTTATATACTGTGTTAGATGGTTTCTACTGGGCTGTGGCTCACCCTACTTGGGAATAACATTTTCAGGTAATGATGGCATGCCTCCACCAAGGCAATAACATTGGAGAAACTTTTGGAAGCAAGGGCTTCTCATTTTGATTGTATATTTTATGTAAAGCCAAGGGCTTAAGATGTAATGAGCTAAGCTCACTTTTGATTATAACCAAGATATGTCTTAGAAAGATGTAAGCCCATAGGGCATTTAATTTGTTGTTATTAATTTGCATTAGATGCTGTAGATTCAGAATGAACATTTGTGAATGTATAATGCATGTAATCTCTTTTTAATACGAACTATGTTATGTGAAAGCGTACCAATTATGTTATATTCATTCCTCTTATGAGTTGGGTTATTTGTATTATTTTGAGGGCGTTACAGTTTTCGATATTCGATCAACTTGATTTTTTACAAGTACGATATACTTAACAAATCCTAAAATGTGAATAGTTCAGATCATCAAAATAGGGCCCAAAAGTGAGCCCAATGACTCACCATGTAAGAAGGCAAGGAAAGGATCCAAGGAGAGGATCCTTGCCCGATGGGATTCCTATATTTTGCGGGGCTTTTTTCTTTTTTGGGATGGCTTTCGTCCCTCCATGGAAAATTATTAAGTTTGGTATTATATATATATATATATATATATTTTATCTCCTTAATTAAAAACTTCCTTTGCACATTCGAGGTAGTTTTGAAGGACACCACAATACTTATTGCGATTTGCATGCCGAAAGTTAGATTGGTGTTCAAATCTTTCTTCACTTTTTCCTATGATACATGTCCTTTATTTTTTTTTTTATAAATAATTTTAGATATTCATCTTTAATTTTTCCGAATTTATTCTGAATGAGATTGTGTGGTCATGATTGAATTTGTGTAGTGATGTTTATGTATAAAATAAATTTGAACCACAAGATGAAGATTCTGAATAATTTCTAAATTGATAAAGATGGATTTGTAGTATTACTCATTTCTCTATTTTTTTTTTTAAAAAAAAAACATTATATAGAGGAGTGCACACCACTTAAGCAATACATATTATGATTTTAATTTTATTATTATTTTTACTTATTTAAATTATACACACATCGCGTGTGCTAACCGCTAGTCTTCATAAAATTCATTATCTACTCTAATAACATATTAACTTATTAACTAGTTATTTATGTAAAAATTTAAATTATTAAGAGATTTTACTAGCAAGCTAAGCCAAACTTGAGGTTATTTGGACCTCCCCAAAAGCTTTCTATTGTAAGAGAAAGTTCTAACAAATTTCCTCTTTGAAAAAAAAAAAATTGTATATATAGATCAATGCATTCATCATTTAAACTTTGAAGTACGATCAAATTGATTTAGTAGGAACTTGATGGGAAAGGAGGCCTTTATGGTCAACTAGATCAACCAGTCAAAACGTTGCCTTAATTTTATCATTTATTGAGAAAAATGGGGTCACCTTAGTTTATTGGATAAATCACACTTACCAATCTGGAGATTTATAAAAAATATATATCAAATTTCATAATTTTAATATAATTATGTCAAATTTTTTTAATAGTTTAATTTACGTGACATTTAATTCTATTTTTTTTAATAATTTGTTAGTCATAAAATGATATGTCATCTCTTTTACATTGAATTTTTTTTATTGCTGTATCTTGTGATGAATTTTTTTGTTAGTTAGGAAAATATATTTATTGATTATTGTATTTTGTGATGAAAATTAAGAATATTTGTGATGTACGTTATGTCACTCACTCTATGATAAAAGTTACAAATGGTGAATCTATGATGCATGCAACTAAAGCAAAATTTATAACCATTGTGATTATGTATATTATAAATAATTTATAATGAGAAATGTTAGGAATAATTTTGGTTATAAAATTACAACATATTATTTAGTGTTTGTTTTGAAACGCTATAATTATATTATACATATTGTAATAGAATACATATGATACACACCTTGTGAAGGAGGCACATTGTTGAGAAAATATTATTTTGCCCCCACAACAATTACTTAAAAATCAAATCAATTCTGATTCTTCTAATAAAATCAATTTTACATATAAACTATTAATTTTATCCTCACCATCAATCGTCATCTATAATTAAACGGAAGTTGTTGATATGACCCTCAAATTTCATTTTACCTTTCAAACTATTTCTAAAATAACAATTACACCCCTGGACAAAATGAAATTTGAAGGTCTAATTAATATTTTATAGATAATTTTGGGGATAAAATGAAGTTTTAAATGAAAACATGATGCCAAGTCAGCAAATTCTGTCAAATCATAGACAACAGTTGACAACGGGGTGAAATTGATCCAAAATTGAATGGTTTATGTGTAAAATTCATATAATCGAAAGAATGGATGTTGAATTGATTTTGAGTGATAGTTTGGGAGGCAAAGCAAAACTTCCTTCACATTGTTTAAAGGAGGGTTGAGCTTCTCCGTGGAATCCATTACGAGTTTCGTTTCAATGATCCTAATTATTTATTTTGTAGGGTCTTTAATGTATATTATTTATACAGAAAAATTAAGTTGAACCAATAATCATAATATTTTTATTTATTACTTTTGTTTTCAAAAAATTAAACAAATATTTTTATTAAAATAGACTTTTTTTTTATATAAAAAAAAAGATAAAATGAAAATATTATAATTATGGAATCAATTTAATTTTTTTTATAAATAATATACACACAAAAAATTTATAAAATACATAGTTCAAATTATTAAAATAAAATTCATAATAAAACTCTACAAGCCAAAACAAAACCATAATAAAATTTACCGAATAATGTTAGGAATCATGAAAAAAATAACATGAAGATAATCATAAAAGATTCATCATCGTTAAATTATACATATGATACCACACACAAATCAAAAAATAAAAAAATTTCATAATATTTATTTGATAATCCCAAATATTATTCAAATCTTCTCTCGAGACAACGCGGTTCAACAACCATGGTGCCGACCAGTGGGCCATATTTTTCGTCTATACCTTTTCTCAATCTCTCTCTCTCTCTCTCTCTCTCTCTCTCTCTCTCTCTCTCTCTTATATGGTGTCACAACGTTTATTCTCTCTCATGATCCATCTCTCTTTGAGACCCTGACCATCAAAGAAAAAATGAGTTCACTCTCTCTCATGATCCATTTTTCTCTTTGAAACCCAGACCAGACCATCAAAGAAAAAACATGTCCTCTCTCTCTCTCTCTCTCTCTCTCTCTCTAGCCAAGACTCCAACACGACCCTGTTTTGGTAGTAGTTCCTTTCAAAGCCATGGATAGTAGTATCTCCTAACCAAATCCACTTAACAACCACCACTACAATGCTACCACAGCCACAAACAACAACGACGACTACCAAGTTGCAGATCCTTATCTCACTAACATGATTGGTCGAGATCTTAATTTCATGAAAGAGACCATGACACAGATTCAGAAGTTTGTAGATCATATGAATGTGCAAATCAACCAGGCTTGTGAGAAATTTGAGGAGCTCAAAACAAAAGAAGGAGGGAGTGATACTAACGAACTTGACCAACTGAAAATGTCTGTCAAGAAGTTGAAATCCTAGATTCCCTCCAAGCTTAAAATCCATTATGATGATGATTCAAAACCACATCGGAAACCATGGTTTGATGGATCCATTAACAGTAGCAGCAGCAACTACCAAGTCGATGTAAACAAGGCCAGCAATTTGCACAGTTTGTACAATCAACCAAAGTTTGATCACACCACTGCCCTTGAAAATTTCTGGGTACCTTTCAATACCCTCCGCTGGAAATTACATATTTGTTTGTATTTTTTGCGGGTTTTCCCAGGAATGGCTACTATAAAGAAAAGGATTCTGATTTACTGGTGGATTGGGAGACATATAAAAGAAGAAATTGTGTTTGTAACGCCCTAAAAAAAAAACCCATCATAACATACATTCACGATAGATAAAAGAGTTTTCATATTATAGTCATCAGAGTATTCTTACAAAAGTTATTACATGTTGACAATAAAAGTAAACGCCCTATAGACTTACAACTTTCCAAGTCAACACTTGGTTACAAAAAGAGAGTACTAACTCTACACAAATAAGCCCTTGGCTTGATATATATGTAATACAACAAAAACAACAAAAAAAAGGTCTACAGCCTCAAGCCTCCCAAGCTACGTCCTTGGAGGTGACATAACACATGTACCTGAAAATGATGTCCCATATAGGAAGAGCCAACGCCCAGTAGAGATATGCTAAACATAATATGAGCAATAACTAAAACATTAGCACTTGATGAATGTTTAACTTAACAAAACTCAACTTATAAACATGGCTCAAAACCTAACCAAATAACTGAAATGAGACTACATCTCATGCCAACAATACTACAAATTACCATTTTACGGAAATTGCGTCCGCGGGATTCGGCACCCATGTATTTTCATTCTCTTATGGCCATTTTACGGATATTTCATCCGCGGGATTCGGCACCCATGTATAGATATATTCGGATTGCCATTTTACGAAAATTGCATCCGCGGGATTCGACACCTATGTATAGATATATTCAAATGGCCATTTTACGAAAATTTCATCCGCGGGATTCGACACCCATGTATTCAAATACACAACTTGATTAGTTTCAATTAACCTAATCATCATGCAATGTCTACAACAATCAAGACTATCCTCCACCGATAGCCCAAAGCAGTTATTTCTAAACAGATAATAAATGCCTCAACAAATATATATTTGACATTTTCAAAAGTGAGCGATTTATAAATCCAGCTCCACCATTCTATCTCATAATGAGCAAATTTCATTATCCCCAACTCAATTTCATAACAAATGTCATTAATTACACTAATGACCCAAATATACCCAAATATGACATTTTTTCCTTTAAGCTCAAAATTGACCCAAAGGTCCAAATATTATCAACAACACCAATATTCTCATTTCTAGGCTCAAATATACATGTATAGGCTTAAAATACAAAAACCCTCTTTTATATATTTTGAAACCCTAACACCCAAAATCACCCAACTCAACATTATATCAAAAAGACCAATAGTTTATGTCAAAGACCATAGGAATGAGTAGTTACTCCTACCTCAAATTCGGAGCTCAAAGGAAGAAGATGTAGAAATCTCGAAGTGCTTCAACTCAAGAACTTTTCGGATCAAAAGATAGCCCACAACAAACTCCACACTTTTTATAAAGGGACTAAGGTGGGAGATCACTCTAACTAGATCAATACTTAGAGAGAAGTTGGGTTTCTAGTGAGAGGAGCTCTCCAATGGAGTTTTTCGAAAAGTAAGAGAGAGAAAGGATGTTGAAAAGTGATTCAAAATGACCCAACTGTGATCTGTTATACGTATGACCCGCTCGAGCGGAGAATAGGACGCTCGAGTGTCAAGCACAAAAACTGGACCCGCTCGAGCGCCAAGACACAACTACAAAACACACCCGCTCGAGCGCAAAGGGAAAGCCGCCCAAGCGTAGATTTCCCCCTTCCAGTACTTTTACAGACAATGAACTACCCACTCAAGCGCCAAGATACCCGCTCGAGCGTAAGGAAATCCGCTCGAGCGTGAAAAACACACCTGCAGAAGTTTTACAGAGGCACGAAATGCTGAGAGTGTGCAAACCCCGCTCGAGCGCAAGAAGACCCGCTCGAGCGGACAACCAAAAATCAAACTCTGCTCGAGCGCAAAGGGACCCGCTCGAGCGTACCACCAAAAATTTGGGCAACAAGGAATGGGACTAAAGCTCAACCAACCTGTTCGAAACACGCCCAATACATCCTAAAACTCAAACACACAGAATTAAAGGATAACAACAAGATATACAACCACCAACTCCACGGAACCTAAGTCCAGAATACAACAATCAAAGGAAGAGAAACCGGGATCGCTATAGTGTTGGCGAAGACGGCAAAGAATGCAGAGCAATGTTTTGAAAACCGAATCAGTGAGCGAACTGAAAAAGGGACCGGGTGGACGGGTCACTGGTTCAACCGTCGGGTCGAAGCGGTCGAACCATGACGTCATAATTAATATTATATAATTAAAAACATAATTATAAATTATAAAGAAATAAAAATATATATAATTACTGAAATAAAAAAAAAAGTGTTGCATAATATTTACTAATAATATTTAATAAAGTCATAATTGACAAAAAAAAGTCACTAGTTTTAAAGAAATTAAAAAAATTTAACATTCCCTCCAAACAAATTGATTGAATGATAGATTTAATTTTGGAGGGAAATGAAAATTTCAACTCTCCCTCCAATCAAATATGATTCAAACAATTTGATTGAATCCCACATTGAATTTTTAGGTTCTCTTTGAACAATTTTTTTCCTATAAATAGGAATAGACTTTCATAATTTCTTCAAGCTTCCAATGGGACTCCTCATGAGAGGAGACTCTTGAAGTAAGAGTTTTTAGTTAAAAAATTGATATATATATATATATATATATATATAAATATATAAGAAAGAAAGAGAAAGAAAAAAAAAACTGGGTTGATCCACAGAACTGGCACCGGTTCACCAGTTTTCCCGGCTAAACCACCGGTTATTCCGGTTTTCACTAATAAGGCCAGTTTTTGGCCTACACCGGGTCTTAAGGGTTTTTCGGACTGGAGGGAGGCCCAGTTCCCAGTTCAACCGGTTCGAGCGGCCGGTCCGATCATGTCCGAGTTTGAAAACCTTGATGCAAAGGATTTTGTCAACGAGATATTGGATGAGCTTACTGCAAAGGGCTTCATCGAGCCTATCTACAAATATTGTGGATAGCTACAAGTTGGCCCCTTACATTCGTTCTGCTATAACAATTAGACCAACTTTTTATACTCGAGATGCGGCTATTATTGATGGATACATCAACTATTAGAATAGATGGATCGTCAACGTTGATGCGACTATTATTGATGAAAGACACGAATTTATTTTCAAAAGCGACACTGATGTCAAAGTTGTTTACCTGGGAAGGTGGAAAAACTCGGTCACCCATCACATTGAAATCCCATACATCAAAATTCTCAATGCACTCAAGAATATGAAACAATTGAGGTTTCTTAGCCTTCGAGGAATTTCTTTGATTACAGAGCATCCTTAGTTCATTTCACAACTAACTAGTCTTAAAATTCTGGATCTCAAAGCGTGTCACAACCTTGAGGTGGTTCCAGATTAGATTGACTTGCTTGAAAATTTGACACACTTGAATATATCTGAGTGTTACCTTTTAGATCACATGCCTAAGGGGCTTGGTGCACTATCTAATCTCCAAGTCCTTAAGGATTTATTATTGGAGATTCCAAGGAAAAAAAGTCATGTACTATTAATGATTTAACAAAATTGCCAAAGCTACAAAAATTGAGCATATCCACAAGTATGAAAGAATTTCCAACAGGTAGGCAGCTTCATCATTTACAAAGATTAAAATATTTACAGAAGCTGAAAATATAGCGATCCCGGGTTTACCCTTGTTGTACAGTGATCCGGACGTGTGTCCGTGAATGTTGGTAGTTGTTTATTATCTAGTTTGCATCCTCTTTACTTTGTTTATTGAGTTATAGGATGTGTTGGGCAGGTTTGTTACAGGTTGGTTGTGTTTGGGAGCCTAGTGTTGCTGCCCAGATTTTTGGACCTTCGCTCGAGCGAGGAGTTTTTCGCTCGAGCGAGAGTTGAGTTGTGTCTGGTGGATCGAGCCAGAGTGGCTTCGCTCGAGCGAGCGATGGCGTCTGGTTCTGGACCTGAGAGTTGTATTTCTTGGCTCGAGTGAGCTTTTCTTGGCTCGAGCGGTCTGGTTTGTTTTTCGCTCGAGCGAGAGGTCTGTCGCTCGAGCGTACTTCTGGTTGCAGACCTGAGGGTTTGAGTTGTTGGCTCGAGCGAGCATTCCTTAGCTCGAGCACACTTCTGAGTTTTTGGCTCGAGCGAGAGTTTTCTGTGTCTGGTCGCTCGAGCGACCAAGTCTTCGCTCGAGCGAGCGTGTTTTATATCAACGGACAGTAGCGTTTTTGGACATCACTTTTTCACTTCCCTTTTCTTTCAAAACCTAGATCCGAGACTCTCTCTCTCTCTAAACTTACACTCTCTCTAAGAATTGATCTCCCTAGAGTGTGAATCTAGCCTAGGGCCTTTGTTAAAAAGATAGAGGGCGTTGAGAGCTTTGTTTTAATCTGAAAAAGTTGGGATTTGGAACACGTTGATCTTCGAGTCATCATCTCCTTTTCGGCTCAAACTTCGAGGTAGGGATATCCTACTCCTCTCTATGGATTTTGTCTTTAAATTTTAGTATTTTGAGATGTTGGGGTTGGTTTGGTAATTTTGTGAAAGTTTGGGGCTTTTGTGCAATTTTACAAAAGTTGGGGTTTTATTTATAATAAACCTAGATGCATGTTTGGCATAGAGAAATGGAATAAATATTGAATCGTTGATGAAAATGGGACCTAAGGGTTGAAATGGTAATTATGGATAACGACCTAATTACATTGTTTGATTAATTGGGATAATTAATTGTGAGAAATGAGGAAATGAAATGTTGATTGAATATCCATTGTGCATTTATTTTCTGTTTAGAAATAACTGCTTTGGGCTATCGGTGGAGGATAGTCGTGATTGTTGTAGACAATGCATAATGATTAGGCAAACAGAAACTAATCAATGGAATGTGTCATGGAATTTGACGGTTGATAGAATACATTAACTGTATGTATTGAGTGATTGTATATAGAACCAATGTGTTGGTATACGTTATGTGTAGAGGAGGAGATGGGGGATGTACTCCGCGGTTTAGGGGAAGATAGGGGATGTACCTCAAAACCGGTTAGTGTTGGGAGAAGATAGGGGATGAACTCCGTAGATACAGCTCATATGCTTGTCTAGTAAAGTGAAGATAGAGCTTATATGCTTATCTTTGTGAAGTGTGGATATAGCTTATATGCTTATCTGTGGATATTGTTGATATACATATCTGTTGTAGAATGTGGATATAGCTTATTTGCTTGTCTGTGAATGTGGATATTGTTGTTATACATATCTGTTGAGAACGTGGCTAGTGCTTATATGCCTATCCGTTAAAAAGGGGAAAATGAAAAGTAACTTGGACTCATTAGTCGTATGACATAAATATGTGATTTATGTGAATGTATCAGTGTTGGCCATCTATCAATTGCTAATATTTTAGTCATTGTTCATGGTTGGTTTAGTGTATTTCTACTGGGCTGTGGCTCACCCTTTATGGGAATATCATTTTCAGGTACAGGTAGCATGCCACCTCCAAGGACATAGCTTGGGAGGCTAGAGGCGGGCACACTTTTGTTGATTTACTTTTGATGTATTACATGTAAACTCAAGCCAAGGGCTTAACGTGTATGAGTTAGTACTCTTTTGTTGTAACCAAGTGTTAACTTGGAAAGCTGTAAGCCCGTAGGGCATTTTGCTTTTGTTGTTAACATGTAATACTTATGTAATGAAATTCTGATATATGGAAGATAGAGGAACTTTTACATATCAATGCATGTCTTATTTGATGGGTTTAATGTTATTTTTTTTAGGGCGTTACAACTTGGTATCAGAGCGTACCGGGTTCGAATACTTTGGGTACGTGGGAAGTGATTTGGATCACAATAGGTTTGTCTCGCTGGATAGAGACTTAGAGGTAGTATCATATGCTATGTGATTGATTGATAACATGCTTATGTGACTATGTGGGTATGGGATTTAGTTTCTAGGATGTTGATTGGATCCTTGGGTTTCTGGGAGTCTTGTTGGAAAAGCACTTGATCAATGCTGTTTCTAACCAGAACTCTAGTAACGCCTCGGGACTATCATTATCCGGAAATGAAATTCGTAAGTGCTTATGTGTTTATGTGCTTATGTGGAGTGAATTACAGTTGTCCATGCATTAGGATGTGAGTGTTTAGTTTCGGCACATTTGTGAATGTGCTAATGCTCTGTGTTACCTTTATTAGGATGTCGGGACGAGGAAGAGGTGCTAGACGTGGTAGACCTGCGAGGCAGGAAATACCATTACCGGGTGAGATTCCGGCAGTGCAAGAGGGAGTTGGTCAGGCCAATGTGGCCGAGCCAGTGGGTCAGCAGGCCATGGGTGCCTTAGCCAGAGAGATAGCAGGAGCTTTGGGTATTCTTAGAGCTGGGAATCAGGCAGCTGAGGCAGGGCCTTCCTTCTTGAAGAGGGAGTTTTTCCGGTCTAATCCGGATGAGTTTATCGGGGATCTGAAGGAGCCACTGAAGGCTGATGAGTGGCTAGAGCAAATGAGTAAGACGTTCGAGATGCTTGGCATCGAGGACGGAGCACTGAAAGTGACCTTGGCATCCTTCCAACTGAAGGGAGATGCGGGTCAAGTACGAGAAGGCTCGTGTTGGTGGTACTTGGGAGGCGTTTGTGAATGCTTTTCAGGAGAGGTTTTTGTCTGCTGCAGCTAGGGAGAAGCTGAGGGATCAGTTTAGCCGGCTTAATCAGCAGGGCTTGTCAGTGGCCGAGTTTGAGGCTACCTTTACTAGTCTGTCCAGGTTCGCACCTGAACTGGTGGCGTCTGAGGAACGCCGTTGCTATGAGTTTGAGCGGAAGTTGAGGCGGGGCCTCAAGCTGAGAGTTGGTGGGTCTTACATCCGGGAGTATAGACACCTAGTGGACGCTGCAGCTCATATGGAGCTCATGATGCAGGAGGAGGATGAGGGGCAGAGAGGCTCTAAGAGGAGCCAAGATGGCCAGGGTGATGGCAGGAGGCAGAGGGGTTCTAACCCTCAGCAGTCGGAAGGTGGTGTTGCTAGATCGACCTTCCCAGTGCCGGGTGCAGGCTCCGGGAGAGGTGGTCAGGGGGATTTCACCTGTTACAAGTGTGGCCAGCTGGGTCACAAGGTTTCTGTTTGCCCGCTGAAGGGTGGAGGTCAGAGAGCTGCTTCTTCTTCAGCTAGACCGCAGAGTCAGAGTTCGGGCAGGGGGCAGCCCTTGTCTTGTTATCAGTGTGGACAGCCTGGGCACCTGAAGAGGTTTTGCCCGCAGTTGAGTGCCACTTCGGGAGTGTCTGGTTCTAGGCAGACGCAGAGTTTTCAGCCAGCTCAGTCTGTGCAGGCCTCGAGGGCCAATCCGAGAGCTTCGTCATCCCAGTCTGTGCAGCAGTCTTTTGCTCCGAGGGGTGAGCAGGTAGACCAGGGGCCTACGGGGCGCGTGTATGCTGTTACCGCGCAGGATTTAGTACCGGCTCCATCGGTAGTGAGAGGTACTTTTCTGTTTTGCAACTCGGTTGCTAATGTGTTGATAAACACGGGTGCATCTCATTCTTTTGTATCTGCTGCATTTGCATCTGTTTTGGAATTGGAGTTAGCACAGTTAGCATCTCCTATTTGTGTGGTATCGCCTTTGGGTGGTGAGTTGATCCTGAAACAGGGTGTTAGAGGATGTGATATAGAGGTCGCCGACTATAGGCTTCCTTTTCCGTTTGTTGTCATGCCCATGAAGGGTTTTGATGTTATTTTGGGTATGGACTGGTTATCGTCATACCGGGCTGTTATCGATTGCTACCGCTAGAGGGTCACATTATGTACCTTGAGCGGGGAGTGGTTCCATTTCTTGGGAGACCGGGTTGGTAGTGTTTTGCCACCGGGGTATGATTCGCGAGGGCGAAGTGAGCTTAGTGGTCTACTTGCTAGCTTTGAGAGTGGTGAGAGTGGTGAGACCCAGCTTGTGTTGCCAAGGGTGGTTTGTGAGTATTCGGATGTCTTTCCCGAAGATCTTGTTAGTTTGCCACCTCACCGAGAGATAGAGTTCTCTATTGATTTAGTGCCTGGTACGGCGCCGATTTCTATGGCACCTTACCGTTTTGCTCCAGCAGAGTTGGTTGAGTTAAAAGTTCAGCTCCAGGAATTGCTAGATAAGGGTTTTGTTCGCCCTAGTGTTTTGCCGTGGGGAGCACCGACCCTCTTTGTTAAAAAGAAAGATGGTGCCTTGAGATTGTGTATTGACTACCGGAAGTTGAATCGGGCTACGGTTAAGAATAAGTACCCTATGTCCCGTATAGATGACCTGTTTGACCAGTTGAAGGGTTCCCGTTGTTTCTCTAAGATAGACTTGAGATCGGATTACCACCAGTTGAGGGTCAGGGAAGAGGATATTCCTAAGACGGCATTCCGTACGCGGTATGGCCATTACGAGTTTCTGGTGATGCCATTTGGGCTTACCAATGCACCGGTAGTCTTTATGGACTTGATGAATCGGATTTTCCGGGAGTTCTTAGACCGATTTGTGGTCGTCTTCGTGGACGACATCCTTATCTATTCGCCTTCTGAGGAGGAGCACGAGGAACACTTGAGAGTGGTGCTTGAGTTGCTTAGAGCCCATAGGCTGTATGCCAAGTTTGGGAAGTGTGAGTTCTAGCTGAGGGAAGTCAAATTCTTAGGCCACGTGGTATCCGGGGAAGGGGTGTCTGTTGATACATCCAAGGTTGAGGCAGTGCAAGATTGGGCACAGCCTAAGAGTGTGTTTGAGATCCGCAGTTTTCTGGGATTGGCTGGGTATTACCGTAGGTTTGTGAAAGATTTCTCCAGGCTAGCGTCACTGTTGACTAGACTGACTCGGAAGGGAGTCAAGTTTGTGTGGAGTGAGACTTGTGAAAAGTCGTTCCAAGAGCTGAAAGTTAGATTGACCACCGCTCCGGTGTTGATTATTCCGGAGAGAGGGTTGGGTTATGCGGTTTATTGTGATGCCTCACGAGAGGGTTTGGGTTGTGTGTTGATGCAAGAGGGGAAAGTGGTAGCTTATGGCTCACGTCAGTTGAAAATACACGAGAAGAATTACCCTACACACGACCTAGAGTTAGCAGCAGTGATCTTTGCCTTGAAAATCTGGAGGCACTACCTTTATGGTGAGAAGTTCGAGGTGTTCTCGGACCACAAGAGTTTGAAGTACCTGTTTACACAGAGAGACTTGAATCTGAGGCAGAGAAGATGGATGGAGTTCATCGAGGATTATGATTTTGAGTTGCACTATCATCCGGGAAAGGCCAATGTTGTGGCCGATGCCCTTAGTAGGAAGACCATTAGTGATGTAGCTTGTATAGCCATCCGGGAATGGGAGATGTTGGGAGCACTTGGCAAGTTTGATTTGCTACTGGGCGAATCTGTTGAGGCTGCGGCCTTGTTTTCTGTTGTTGCGCAGCCTACACTTATGATTAGAGTGTTAGAGGCACAGAGAGGTGACCTTGAGGTAGAATCCCTCCGAGAGAAGATCTCCAGTGGGAAAGTTGAGAAGGGTTTGACGGTGTATCCCGACCTGAGTGTGAGATACCGAGACCGTTTGTTTGTACCGGAGTCTTGCCGTGAGGAAGTACTCCGAGAGTTTCACCATTCGCGCCTTGCGGTGCATCCGGGAGGTACTAAGATGTATCAGGATTTGGGTCGCCAGTTTTGGTGGCGGGGTATGAAGAGAGATGTGGCTGTTTTCGTATCGAAGTGCCTTACTTGCCAGCAAATGAAGGCCGAGCATCAGAGGCCAGCGGGTTTGTTGCAACCCTTGCCTATTGCCGAGTGGAAGTGGGAGCACGTCACTATGCACTTCGTTGTAGGTCTTCCGAGGACTCAGCGGGGTAGTGATGCTATTTGGGTGGTTGTAGACCGGTTGACTAAGTCGGCGCACTTCATTCCTATGCGCGTGAGAGATTCGGTAGATCATCTAGCCGACTTGTATATTCGGGACGTAGTGAGATTGCACGGGGTCCCAGTGATGATTGTCTCAGATAGAGATCCTCATTTTACTGCTAGGTTGTGGCAGAGTTTGCAGAGTGCCTTGGGCACTAAGTTGACCTTTAGTACGGCCTATCATCCTCAGACTGACGGGCAGTCCGAGCGTACTATTCAGATCCTCGAGGATATGCTTCGGGGTTGTGTCCTGGATTTTAGTGGGACGTGGGAGAGGCACTTGCCATTGGTAGAGTTTGCCTACAACAACAGTTTTCAATCTAGCATCGGTATGGCACCGTTTGAGGCCTTGTATGGCCGACCGTGTAGGTCTCCAGTTTGTTGGGCCGAGGTGGGTGATGCACCTTTGTTGGGTCCGGAGTTGGTTAGGGAGACGACGGAGAAAGTTGAGCTTATCCGTAGGAGGCTTGTTACAGCCCAGAGTCGACAAAAGAGTTATGCCGACCGTAGGAGGAGGCCTTTGGCGTTTGAGGTAGGTGATCATGTCTTTCTGAAGATATCACCTAGGCGAGGCTTGATGAGGTTTGGGAAGAGTGGGAAGTTATCCCCTCGGTTTATTGGTCCTTTTGAGATCCTTGAGAGAATTGGCGAGGTTGCTTATCGGTTAGCCTTACCGCCGCAGTTGTCCGGAGTGCATGACGTGTTTCATGTGAGTATGCTTCGGAAGTATGAGCCAGATCCATCACATGTGTTGGATTGGACCGATTTAGAGGTAGATGAGGATGCCTCGTATGAGGAGAGACCGGTTCGGGTCTTGGATAGGCGAGATCAGGTCCTGCGCGGCAAGACCATTCCTTTGGTGAAAGTCTTGTGGAAACATCACGGAGTGGAGGAAGCCACTTGGGAACGTGAGTTGGAAGTCCGAGAGAAATATCCGGACTTGTTTGTTGATATGTGATCTTGTATTTAAATTTTGCATTATTGTTTAACTTAAGAGCTTTATATATATGTCTTAAGTTGTGAAACATTGAAAATGTTTTGGTTTATTGGAAGTATGTTTTGGAACTTGCCTCATATGGAAGTTGAATATAACATTATATATGTTGAATATATTGTTGAAATTGGAAAGGATAATGCATAATGTTGATGCATGTTGAAAGTACATATGTTATTCACATATTGTGAAATGCCTCTTGTTAAAAGGAGGGGGTGACCGGAAATGGGTCGAATTGTTGAATGTTAAAGTGTAACATCGTTTAAAATGGAGGAAAACTTGTTTTTGAAAACTTGTGCTGAATTTCGGGGACGAAATTCTTTAAGGGGGGGAGGTTATAGCGATCCCGGGTTTACCCTTGTTGTACAGTGATCCGGACATGTGTCCGTGGATATTGGTAGTTGTTTATTATCTAGTTTGCATCCTCTTTACTTTGTTTATTGAGTTATAGGATGTGTTGGGCAGGTTTGTTACAGGTTGGTTGTGTTTGGGAGCCTAGTGTTGCTGCCCAGATTTTTGGACCTTCGCTCGAGCGAGAGTTGAGTTGTGTCTGGTGGATCGAGCCAGAGTGGCTTCGCTCGAGCGAGCGATGGCATCTGGTTCTGGACCTGAGAGTTGTATTTCTTGGCTCGAGCGAGCTTTTCTTGGCTCGAGCGGTCTGGTTTGTTTTTCGCTCGAGCGAGAGGTCTGTCGCTCGAGCGTGCTTCTGGTTGCAGACCTGAGGGTTTGAGTTGTTGGCTCGAGCGAGCATTCCTTAGCTCGAGCGCACTTCTGAGTTTTTGGCTCGAGCGAGAGTTTTCTGTGTCTGGTCGCTCGAGCGACCAAGTCTTCGCTCGAGCGAGCGTGTTTTATATCAGCGGACAGTAGCGTTTTTGAACATCACTTTTTCACTTCCCTTTTCTTTCAAAACCTAGATCCGAGACTCTCTCTCTCTAAACTTACACTCTCTCTAAGAATTGATCTCCCTAGAGTGTGAATCTAGCCTAGGGCCTTTGTTAAAAAGATAGAGGGCGTTGAGAGCTTTGTTTTAATCTGAAAAAGTTGGGATTTGGAACACGTTGATCTTCGAGTCTTCATCTCCTTTTTGGCTCAAACTTCGAGGTAGGGATATCCTACTCCTCTCTATGGATTTTGTCTTTAAATTTTAGTATTTTGAGATGTTGGGGTTGGTTTGGTAATTTTGTGAAAGTTTGGGGCTTTTGTGCAATTTTACAAAAGTTGGGGTTTTATTTATAATAAACCTAGATGCATGTTTGGCATAGAGAAATGGAATAAATATTGAATCGTTGATGAAAATGGGACCTAAGGGTTGAAATGGTAATTATGGATAACGACCTAATTACATTGTTTGATTAATTGGGATAATTAATTGTGAGAAATGAGGAAATGAAATGTTGATTGAATATCCATTGTGCATTTATTTTCTGTTTAGAAATAACTGCTTTGGGCTATCGGTGGAGGATAGTCGTGATTGTTGTAGACAATGCATGATGATTAGGCAAACGGAAACTAATCAATGGAATGTGTCATGGAATTTGACGGTTGATAGAATACATTAACTGTATGTATTGAGTGATTGTATATAGAACCAATGTGTTGGTATACGTTATGTGTAGAGGAGGAGATGGGGGATGTACTCCGCGGTTTAGGGGAAGATAGGGGATGTACCTCAAAACCGGTTAGTGTTGGGAGAAGATAGGGGATGAACTCCGTAGATACAGCTCATATGCTTGTCTAGTAAAGTGAAGATAGAGCTTATATGCTTATCTTTGTGAAGTGTGGATATAGCTTATATGCTTATCTGTGGATATTGTTGATATACATATCTGTTGTAGAATGTGGATATAGCTTATTTGCTTGTCTGTGAATGTGGATATTGTTGTTATACATATCTGTTGAGAACGTGGCTAGTGCTTATATGCCTATCCGTTAAAAAGGGGAAAATGAAAAGTAACTTGGACTCATTAGTCGTATGACATAAATATGTGATTTATGTGAATGTATCAGTGTTGGCCATCTATCAATTGCTAATATTTTAGTCATTGTTCATGGTTGGTTTAGTGTATTTCTACTGGGCTGTGGCTCACCCTTTATGGGAATATCATTTTCAGGTACAGGTAGCATGCCACCTCCAAGGACATAGCTTGGGAGGCTAGAGGCGGGCACACTTTTGTTGATTTACTTTTGATGTATTACATGTAAACTCAAGCCAAGGGCTTAACGTGTATGAGTTAGTACTCTTTTGTTGTAACCAAGTGTTAACTTGGAAAGCTGTAAGCCCGTAGGGCATTTTGCTTTTGTTGTTAACATGTAATACTTATGTAATGAAATTCTGATATATGGAAGATGGAGGAACTTTTACATATCAATGCATGTCTTATTTGATGGGTTTAATGTTATTTTTTTGAGGGCGTTACAGAAAATATCTTGGTCAGGATGCATTTTTCGAGGTAAAATTGATAATTCGCCTAAGAAAGCACAACTATTTTCCAAGCAGACAATGCTGACAAGATCATTCATTGAGCAGCATGATCCAAAACTTCCTCTCTCGTTGGAACTTCTTACATTGTTGCAAAAATTAGAGCTTGAGTGTTTTCCTGAGATAGATACACCCGGTTGGTTGTGGTTTGGCAATTTGAAGAACTTGAAGAAACTTTACATCAGAGGAGGACTATTATGTAATCTAGACAAAATAGTAGCTACCACAGTTGAAATGTTACAATTGAAGTACTTGAGTAACTTAGAGATGCCTTGGAAAGACATTATGATGTTATTTCCCAATTTGATTTACTTGGAGAAAGTAGAATGTCCCGGCCTCAATTCCTTTCTGTCTGATCAGAATGGTGTTTGGATGAGGAAAGACAATGGCATCGATGAAAAACGTGGTGGCGTAAGCTACTGAGAGATGATAGGAAACCTCTCTCTATTGTCTTCCCTTTCTACTTCTAGGCTGGCAAATTAATGTCTTCAAAGATAGTATATAGTAATTTCCCTCTCTCATGAAAAACTAGTTGTACGTATTTATTTATTGAATCAAATGTATATGTCTTCAAGGTCATTCATCAAGGCTTCTTTACAAGTTTTCAATAAAGTTGCATTTGGGTAAGGCAGAGCATGTCTTTACTGGTAATTTTTTCTAAGGGGAAATTACAAAAATAAAAATAAAAAATCAGAGTTTGAATTTTGTAAAAAAAAAAAAACAAGCCTTAATTTTTATTTTTATCAATTTAAATTCTAATTTTTTGATTTGTTTTCAATCTAAACCCTCGACCTACTTTCTTATAAGCTACAATGAAAGATGTTTTATCAGCTTTGAAGAATTCATGATTTCAAATGAGTTTTTTTTTTCCCTTAAATTTAGATTTTTTTACTAAATGTATAATTTATTACACGTCTTCAACTTGGTAATAAATAATGCTGAGTTTTAATTTTCCACTGCCCTTCATTTTTCTTACATTAACTTATATTCAATATTTCGATTACTTTACCCATTAACATTTTTATTATGTGAATGTGATGGAATTTAGTGAACTACTTAAAAGGAATACATATAAAAATTTAAAAGATGGGAGTGATAGGTATTGGTATTATTGTGAGAGATTTCATGAGAAATGGCATCAAGCAATGAGAGAATTGCAAATGAATCTATTGTGGACAACATTAAAGTAGTTGGGGCGTACAAAGTTATGTCTTTTGCCAATGGCTTGAATTTGTTGCATACAGGCTAAGGGATATTTACTTTTAACTAAACAAATTTGTTTTAATGAAGAAAATTTGTAAGTCTATTGGGAATCATACAGGTTGAGAGTAGTTACTTTTAACCATACAAATTAGTTGTAATGAAGAAAATTTCTTATCTATTAGGAATATCATTGTTGATCTGATATTAAAGATTGGATAGGAGTTTTAAATCTGCTTGTATTCATAACAAAATGCTAGGAAATGAAACTGCCCATCTATAGTCACTTTGAATGGAAGAGGTTCTAATTGAGGCTGTTTCTTGTGTCCATTCTGATTTTGTCTGTACTTTATAAATAAAATCATCTTTCTACATAAAAAAAAAATTTAATTCTTTTTCGCGTTGTTTTTAAAACGTTACATTTGTAGAAGACTTCCATCATTCCATACCTTTTCATTTGTAGAATTTATTAGTACAATTTACCTTATTTAAATCTCTAAAATTTCTAACATACTTGCATTTCATAGAAACCCAATAAATATATTTTCCACTGCAAAATTGCTTGGGTGCCCACAAAGAACAAATGAGGGTCATTTAATTAATAAAATTACAACTTTTTCCTTTCCCCGAGCAAGGCCAAAAGTTTCCACTGAAGCATAGCCATAATAATAATAGTTAAATAAGGAAAAAACAAAACAAAACAAAACAAAACAAAACTAAGAGAGATGGTTGTCTTGCAATATATGAACTTCAAATCACTCATGCTAGTTAATCCTTCAGGCTTTGTCAAAATTCTTTAAAAACCTATATTCCTACGAAAAGAAATATGTGAATGTGCAATGTAATACCAAAAAAAAAAAAAAAACTGAACCTGATTACCACAAAAGTATAAAAATTTTAACATATATAATGTAGTAAATATTTTCAGTACCATTTTCTAAGAAATCTAACCCCAACAAAAAAATCTGATTCTAGCTCAATAAATCAGATTCAAGCTCCCCAAAGAAAGATTTGAAGATGTTAAGGCAAAAAATTGAAAGAAAAGGCTCGTCAATGGACCTACACAGCCCTTTCAAACCTCTAAAACCTGAAAAATTTCCAATTGAAAGCAAAAACACAATATCTATGTTTACAAAGATTGACTAATAAAATAACCATGTCTGCTGTAATGGTAGCTAAGATGCTATTTTTCATTCATTTTTTCCAGCTATCATGGAGAAAAAAAAAAGCTAGTATGAAGATGGCATCCGAACATGATAAAAAATAAAGAAATACAAATGCAAGGTGAGTGGACACATGCAGGCGTAGCAATAACTCTTAAGTCCTGACATTATCAGTAGGATTTCAACTTTGAAGTGATAAATTACAATTCACAATAAGATACCTGGTCTGAAAACTTTTTTAAAAAAATGTACCTAACATTAATACACAAGGGCAACAACCCTCCTCCACAATACAAAAACAAATATACTATTCCTAAAAAAAATCATTCCAAAAAGTTAAGTAATCTGAGTTTTCCATCTAATTCATTAAGCACAAAAACAACAAATCTTATCAAGCAAATGATACCAATTAATGTAATTCACTAACAACATACCAACAACATACCAAAGGGCACCAACTAATGTACTCCAAAAAAAGTGCAACAAATAATAAAAAACCAAAATATCTAAATATAAACAATTATTATGAAACCTACTCTACTATGAAAACTTTTAGTTTTTCTCTCTCTTTGTATGGTTCTTCTCAAAACAACAACAAACTAAACTTATCTCGCTAATGAAAAAAAACAAAAGAACCACCAAAAATGCATGAATAACTTATTTTGAAATCATCGAAGCCTATAATTCTACCATTTGAATATATTGTAGGTGGACTATTTCATTTCTCTCATTTGGTGTTATGATGAAGTGCTAGAGGATGGGAAAGTGCTGGAAGAGATTTCCCTTTCCACGATAGGTAAACTTAATAATTTCTTTACTTATATATATATTTTAAAAGGGTCTATCCGTTTCTTCTAAGCTTACCTCAGTCAGTGCCTCCCAGCTAGCGAATGTGTAGTGTTCATCTTTTTTATTTCAACCTGAAATAGGAAAGAGTTGGGCAATGGAGAGAGATCAACAGATTGATTTCCACTAAGAGCAACTGAATCTTAACCAAAAGTAGGGATCTAAAATCTGTTACATATAAATAAATAAAAAAAAACCAGACCGAAAAGCAAAGTATGCAAATCAACTTTGAAAACAACTAGGTGTGCAATTCCAATCTCTTTCTGGTTGTTCACTATTTTGCAAAACATTAAAGTGGACTGGAACTGCAATTCTACTATCAAAATCTAATTACTCACCAATATCACTAAAAAAGTACTATCATGCACCCTTACAATATGCACTGTCACTCCATTCAAACAAAATCTTTCAACCTATATTCATTACAACACATAGTGCCCCTCACCAAATCCCAATTCCCCTCATCTTGAACACTGTTAAATAATTATGAATGTGGACATAAAAGTCACCATGTTTAACGAAAACAACAGGGGAATTTTAAATTGTTCCTCAATTTCAAAGTCAATTAACTGAAAAAAATTCAAATCCTAACCATTAACATAAAGAAACCATTAATTTGAAAACATCTTTAAAATAAAAAAACCGAATTAACTGATGAATTTACCTTTTATAGCTATGAATTTTATAAAGTAAAAATAAAACAAAGTAAGTTTCCATTTTTCTTTGTATAACCATAATTTTTCCAGTTAAAACAAACAAAAAGACAATTTTATAAAAAGAAAACAAAGTAGCAATCATTCAGCAAATCAACAATAGCTAAAGATACAATATTAAATAATAAATAACCTATCTTCATAATTGTGCCTAATTGGTGATCATACGAGATTGTGTTTCTCATGACACATACAATTTCAAGGAGAAGGTTATCTTAAAAAAAAAAAAATTCAACCCTCCATTAAGATAACCCAAAGCATCGTCAACTTTTGAACAGAACAGTTATCTAGACGTTCAAATGTGACTTTAATCAGTAGTAATAGTTTAATTAAATCAAAGATCATAATCAAATTAAACATAGCTCAGGAAACCACCAAGAGCATAAATGGCTGAAATACCAATGTCCCATATTTGAACAAACAAATAGACCAAACCAAATTCACAACTCAAAAGGCTTTTCTTTTTTTGTTGTTCCATCCCTCATGAAAAAATTCTAAATAATCTTACCAATGGGGTTAGAGAATACTTCAGCCTCAAGTTGAAAAGCACATGCAGAAGCCTTTAGATCCCTTTCACTCTTGTAAACACCAGTAAATAAACACAAAATTCTATGGATTCAAAACCAAAGGTGCCGGTAACAAAATTCTCTACCTGAATTTTTCAAGTGATGGCAATGGGCTTGTAACGCCCTCAAAATAATAACATTAAACCCATCAAATAAGACATGCATTGACATGTAAAAGTTCTACATTCTTCCATTTATCAAAATTCCATTACATAAGTATTACATGTTAACAACAAAAGCAAAATGCCCTACGGGCTTACAACTTTCCAAGTTAACACTTGGTTACAACAAAAGAGTACTAACTCATACACGTTCAGCCCTTGGCTTGAATTTACATGTAATACATCAAAAAGTAAAACAACAAAGGTATGTCCGCCTCTAGCCTCCCAAGCTATGTCCTTGGAGGTGGCATGCTACCTGTACCTGAAAATGATATTCCCATATAGGGTGAGCCACAGCCCAGTAGAAATATACTAAACCAACCATGAACAATGACTAAAATATTAGCAATTGATAGATGGCCAACACTGAAATTTTCACATAAGTCACATATTTATGTCATACGACTTGTGAGTCCAAGTTACCCTTTCATTTTTCCTTTTTCAACAGATAAGCATATAAGCTATATCCACATTCTTAACAGATATGTATAATAACAATATCCACATTCACAGATAAGCATATTAGCTATATCCACATTCACAGATATGTATAACAACAATATCCACATTCACAGATAAGCATATGAGCTGTATCTACGGAGTTCATCCCCTATCTTCTCCCAACACTATCCGGTTTAGAGGTACATCCCCTATCTTCTCCTAAACCGCGGAGTACATCCCCCATCTCCTCCTCTACACATAACGTATACAAACAAATTGGTTCTATATACAATCACTCAATACATACAGTTAATGTATTCTATCACTCGTCAAATTCCATGACACATTCCATTGATTAGTTTCCGTTTGCCTAATCATCATGCATTGTCTACAACAATCACGACTATCCTCCACCGATAGCCCAAAGCAGTTATCTCTAAACAGAAAATAAATGCACAATGGATATTCAATCAACATTCAATTCCTTATTTCTCACAATTAATTATCCCAATTAATCAAACAATGTAATTAGGTTATTATCCATAATTACCATTTCAACCCTTAGGTCCCATTTTCATCAATGATTCAACATTTATTCCATTTCTCTATGCCAAACATGCATCTAGGTTTATTATGAATAAAACCCCAACTTTTGTAAAATAACACAAAAGCCCCAAACTTTCACAAAATTACCAAACCAACCCCAACATCTCAAAATACTAAAATTTAAAGACAAAATCCATAGAGAGGAGTAGGATATCCCTACCTCGAAGTTTGAGCCAAAAAGGAGATGAAGACTCGAAGATCAACGTGCTCCAAATCCAAACTTTTTCAGATTAAATCAAAGCTCACAACGCCCTCTATCTTTTTAACAAAGGCCCTAGGCTAGATTCACACTCTAGGGAGATCAATTCTTAGAGAGAGTGTAAGTTTAGAGAGAGAAGGTCTCGGATCTAGGGTTTAATCAAAAATGAAAGTGAAAAAGTGATGTTTCAAAACGCTACTGTCCGCTGATATAAAACACTCTCGCTCGAGCGAAGACTTGGTCGCTCGAGCGACCAGACACAGAAAATCTCGCTCGAGCCAAGGAACGCTCGCTCGAGCCAAAAACTCAGAAGTGCGCTCGAGCGAAGGAATGCTCGCTCGAGCCAACAACTCAAACCCTCAGGTCTGTAACCAGAAGCACTCTCGAGCGAAGAACAAACCAGACCGCTCGAGCTAAGAAAAACTCGCTCGAGCCAGGAAATGCAACTCTCAGGTCTAGCACCAGACGCAATCGCTCGCTTGAGCGAAGCCACTCTGGCTCGATCCACCAGACACAACTCAACTCTCGCTCGAGCGACCAACTACTCGCTCGAGCGAAGGTCCAAAAATCTGGGCAGCACCACTAGGCTCCCAAACACAACCAACCTGTAACAAACCTGCCCAACACATCCTATAACTCAATATACAAAGTAAAGAGGATGCAAACAAGATAATAAACAACTACCAACATCCACGGACACATGTCCGGATCACTGTACAACAAGGGTAAACCCGGGATCGCTATAGGACTGTTAGCTGCAAACATCTCAAATAAATTAATTACTAAGTACAATGGCTTCAACTAGATAAATATCCCAAATACTTGACAAAAGGTCATAGATGAGATTCATATACATTTCGAATATTTAGATTTAAAATTTCAAACAATAAGCCCCTAATTTCAATATTCACCAATAGATCAATTGCATTCTCAATAATACATGTCGTCGATTCAGGATGAACCATTTATGAATGTATAACGCATGTGTCACTTTTATATAACAATTTAGACGAACGAAAGCTTATTATTTCGATTATGTTGTCTTGCGTTAATTGTGTTGGGTCAGATTATTGTAAATTTTTGGGACGTGACAAAACACGACTCTACACTCAAATCATGACTCTAAAATAATTTTAAAAAATAAAATAAAAATATTTTTTAAAAATAGAATTTTGAAAAGAGTTTGGTTTTGAATTTTGAATTGAGTTTTGAGTTGTGTATTTAGTTATGAGTTTTGAAATTAATTTTTGAATTGAGTTTTGAGTAATTTTGAGTGAGGTGTTTGGTTATAAAACGGCTTTTCTAAAATCGTTTTTGTATTAAAAATATTTTTGGTCAAAAAATATTTAAGTTAAAAATAAAAATTAAAATAACCTTTAATTTGAAAATACAAACATCACATCCAACTATAAAAAAATCTAATTATCTTTCTAAACACAAAAACTTTAACATGCTAAAATAGCCAAAAACTAAAATAGCCTACTAAAACAACAACTTCCCAAACCACCACAATATATGTTTTATATAGGGTTCGTTTGGGATGTGGGTTGACTTTATGACTTTTTGGCTATTTTAACTTGGGGGTGTTGTTGGATGTTGATGTGAGAAATGGCAAGTGTGATAAACTTAGGAGGTCTTTGTAAAATCAGAACATTTGACCAAATTATAAAAATAATTTTTAATATTTAAAAAATTACAACACAAAAATATATAAATTATAGTGCACATTAAAATAAATAAATAAATATTTAACATATAAAATATTTATCCTGAAAAAATAAAATTAAGAAAAATTTAAAAAAATTATAAAAAATAAATCCAATTTTTTTAAAAAAAAAAACAACTAAAAGCTCAAAATACAACTCAAAATTATTTTCAAAACACATAACCAAACAAATTTTCTCTTTTCAAAACTCATGACTCAAAACACAACTACACTCAAATCATGATTTTAAAAATAATTTAAAAAAAATAAAAACTATTTTTTAAAAATAGAATTTTGAAAAGAGTTTGGTTTTGAGTTTTGAGTTGTGTGTTTGGTTATGAGTTTTGAAATTAATTTTTGAATTGAGTTTTGAGTAATTTTGAGTGGTGTGTTTGGCTATAAAACGCTTTTCTAAAATCATTTTTGTATTGAAAATATTTTTGGTCAAAAAATATTTATGTTGAAAATATAAATTAAAACAACCTTTAATTTGAAAATGCAAACATTACATCCAACTATAAAAAAATCTAATTATCTTTCTAAACACAAAAATTTTAATCTAATAAAATAGCCAAAAACTAAAATAGTCTACTAAAATAACAACTTCCCAAACCTTCATAATATATGTTTTATAAAGGGTTCGTTTGGGATGTGAGTTGACTTTTTGACTATTTTAACATGAGGGTGTTGTTGGATGTTGATGTGAGAAACGACAGTGTGATAAGCTTAGGAAGGTCTTTGTAAAATCAGAACATTTGACTAAATTATAAAAATAATTTTTAATATTTAAAAAAATTACAACACAAAAATATATAAATTATAGTGCACATTAAAATAAATAAATAAATATTTAAAATATAAAATATTCATTCTAAAAAAATTGAATTAAGAAAAATTTTAAAAATTTATAAAAAAATATCCAAAAAATTTTAAAAAAAACAACTCAAAACTCAAAATATAACTCAAAATTCTTTTCAAAACTCATAACCAAACAAATTTTCTTTTTTCAAAACTCACGACTCAAAACACGACTCTACACTCAAATCATGATTCTAAAAATAATTTTTTTAAAAAAATTAAAAAATATTTTTTAAAAATAGAATTTTGTAAAGAGTTTGGTTTTTAGTTTGGAATTGAGTTTTGAGTAGTGTGTTTGGTTATAAAACGTTCTTCTAAAATCGTTTTTTATTAAAAATATTTTTGGTCAAAAAATATTTCTGTTTAATATATAAATTAAAATAATCTTTAATTTGAAAATACGAACATCACATCCAACTATAAAAAAAAATTTAATTATCTTTCTAAACACAAAAATTTTGATTTACTAAAGTAGGCAAAAACTAAAATAGCCTACTAAAATAACAACTTTCCGAACCTCTACAATATATGTTTTATATCGGGTTCGTTTGGGATGTGGGTTGACTTTTTAGTTTTTTGGCTATTTTAGCCTGTGGTTAAAAAGTCTCGTTTGAGATAGGCTTCTTGGCTTTTTTGACTTTTGTGAAAAAAGAAATGAAATAATTATGGTTTTGATGAGACATTTTGTGAGTGTATGGGAAGTTGTTATTTTAGTTTTTGACTATTATAGTATGTTAAAATTTTTGTTTTTGAAAAGATAGTTGGATTTCTTTGTGCTTGAATGTGATGTTTGTGAGACAAAAAATTAAATAATTATGGGTTTGATGTGACATTTTTCCTTATTAACTATTTTAGTTTAGTTTGTCTTTTGGTGAATTTTAGCCTAAATAAAGCAAAAATCCCACTTCTTGAACAGTCCATTTGTCTTATTAAACTAAAAAACTTATTTTATCTTTTTGTGAATATTTTAGTAAAAAAATCTCCATTTAACTCAGGCCAAACAAGGGCATAATAAGTAATTGAACGTGGAATCTTCATGAGATTTATTGGAATATTATATGGATCATGTTTTGTCTGTGTTGTGATTTTCTAAAGAAATTCATCTTTGAATACATTAGAATTGTTGGTCTCTCTCTCTTCTTTTGGTTTCCAAGTCCAACAACCTTCCCACATGGAAAAACAAATATAAAACGATTTTTTCTAAAATCGTTTTTGTATTAAAAATATTTTTGAAACTCATTTTTGAATGCATTGGAATTGTTGCGCTCTCTCTCTCTCTCTTCTTTTGGTTCCCAAGTCCAACAACCTTCCCACATGAAAAAACAAATATAAAACATTTTTCTAAAATCGTTTTTGTTTTAAAAATATTTTTGGTCAAAAAATAGTTATGTTAAAAAAAGAAATTTAGTGTAAATCAAAACCATTTGTAATTAATTCAAAATTAATTAAAACTATTAATTCAAAATTAATTAAAACTTTTAATTAAAATTGACTTTTTCAAAGCCGATTTTCTATGTTCAAATTTTTTTATTATTTTAAACGCAAAATACAGTTTTTCAAAAGTCGTTTTCTGAAAAACATTGCTAAAGTCGTTTTTATAAGAATAAAAATAAAAAGTGGGAATAAAATTTTGAAAAAGTGATAGGGAAATCAGCCCAGACACACACTTCGTGCCTGTTTGGCAAAAATTATTTACAGCTTATTTCAGCTTTCAGCTTAATTTAAGTTATTTTGATGTGTTTGGTTTAGCTTATAGCTTATAGCTTATAGCTTTGTGGAAGATCAAAAATCAGCTTATTCTTTGAGTGGGGCAGGAGATGCTTTAAGAATAAGTTGGAAATCAGCTTAAGCTGAAAGTTATAAGCTATAAGCTGTTTAGGCATAAGCTATAAGCACTTTCTCACAGCTCTACCAAACAGGGCTTTCGTCTCTCTCTCTCTCTCTCTCTTATGGTGTCACAGGGTTTCTCTCTCTCATGATCCATCTCTCTCTTTGAAACCCAGCCCCGACCATCAAAGAAAAAATGTGTTCACTCTCTCTCATGATCCATTTTTCTCGTTGAAACCCAGACCAGACCATCAAAGAAAAAACCTCTCTCTCTCTTTCTCTCTCTCTCTCTCTCTCTAGCCAAGACTCCAACACGACCCTGTTTTGGTAGTAGTTCCTTTCAAAGCCAGGGACAGTAGTATCTCAGAACCAAATCCACTTAACAACCACCACCACAAAGCTACCAAAGCTACCACCACCACAAAGCTACCACCGCCACAAACAACAACGATGACTACCAAGTTGCAGATCCTTATCTCACTAACATGATTGGTCAAGATCTTAATTTCATGAAAGAGACCATGACACAGATTCAGAAGTTTGTAGATCATATGAATGTGCAAATCAACCAGGCTTGTGAGAAATTTGAGGAGCTCAAAACAAGAGAAGGAGGGAGTGATACTAACGAACTTGACCAACTGAAAATGTCTGTCAAGAAGTTGAAATCCCAGATTCCCTCCAAGCTTAAAATCCATTATGATGATGATTCAAAACCACATCGAAAACCATGGTTTGATGGATCCATTAACAGTAGCAGCGTCAACAACCAAGTCGATGTAAACAAGGCTGGCAATTTGCACAGTTTGTACAATCAGCCAAAGTTTGATCACACCCCTGCACTTGCAGATATCCAGGTATCTTTCCATAGCCTCCCTCTGGAAGAAAAATATTGTTAGTAATGGGCGCCCATGTGGCATGACCATTTGAACATAATTTGGATCTTATCCAAATAGGTTTTGAATTAAATTCAAACCTATTTAGGATAACCACTCAGGATATAGATATTATCAGTTTTAACTGATATGGATAAATAATAATAATATAATATATATCTGATATATGGTTATGGGTAACCTAAGAGAGAAACAACGTAGTTTTTGTTTTTCAACCCATAAACTGACTCTCTCCCAAGAAACAACGATCAAGTCATTTTGCACTGTGGTTTGTGTGGGTGATATTCACCATTGTAATATCACCCCACTACTGGGATTGATTGATTAGATTCTGGAAGCACGTGATTTATCCATGAGGTTTTAGATCGAATCAGGTATGATCTAAACATTTTATTCCGCTGCAAGTTTTGTGATCTTTGATTTACATTGGTATCAGAGCCATTGATGGATATTTTCGTGCTTTCTTTTATCATGTGTATATTTATAAAAGATGTGGAGATCCAAAATATTTCATTTTTATGATCATTAATGTTTTTTTTAAGACCATAAACGGTTTTATTTTGAAAAAAGGAGTCCGGCAGTATAAAAATCGGACCAGAAAACACCCGGGAAGGCGGCGCGTGTGATACACGCGCTGTATGACGCCTCCCAGCGGTGCCACGCGCCACCACGCGCAGCCATGCGCCACCACGCGCCGGATGCCCTGCTGACGCGCCTGCACCGCCATCACGCGCGCGTCGGCGGCGCTGTCCACGCACGCGCGCCGTCCGCGCCCGCACGCGCGCCGCGTGCTGGAGCCGAGCGCCGAGCCGCGGCTGAGCCGCGCGCCGAGCCGCTCCTTGAGCCGACTCGCGCCGAGTTGCGCTGAGCGGCGCCGAGCCGAGCCGTTTTTTCCGCCTGGCTTGGCTCTAAGGCTCTATTTGTTTGTTTTTTAATTCTGAATTGTGTTAATTGGCCATAATTTATTCGTTATAGCTTTGTTTTAAGCATGGTTGGTACCCTTAGAATCAGAATTAATTTTTCTACATTCTGTAAAATTTTGAAAATTTTCAAAAAATATAAATTATTTTTCCTGTGTTAATAATTCATGTTTTATGCTTTAAACTGCTTCTGGTATTGCATAAATAATTTTCTGGGGCTGAAATATTTATTGTAGACTTCTGAAAGGTTTTATTATTTACTGGTAATATTGTCTCATTTTATCAGTTTCTGGATTTTTTATTTCACATTGTGTGGGTGATATTCCATCTGTGATATCACTCCACTGCTGGGTTGGTTCATCAAGAAGTTCCCTGGAAGCACGTGATTTATCCAAGAAGGTTCTATCATCAAGAAGGTATGATCTGATTATTTTATCCGCTGCACATTCTGTGTTTTTAAGTTTACATTGGTATCAGAGCTCAGATCTACATCTAGTTGGCTATTGTGATGCTGACTGGGGAGGAGACCTAGATGAGCGTAAGTCTACTTCAGGATATGCTTTAATTTATGCGCAAAATATTGGTTTTCGGGAGTTAATCTACAAAGATTTCTCTCAACCGAATAACCTCCCACTGACTATGGCATATACAAAGCATGATAAATTCCATACAATAGCATTTTAATGCAAATCTACAAATAACTCATGCTATATTTATTTAATAATGGAATTCTAATAAATAAATAAATAATCATGCTCTTCTAATTACAACATATTACAAATCCAAAAAAAATATGCTGTATTCAATATTCAGATTATGCCATAATTAAAGTGTACATCATTTTGAAATTTCAGAATATTTCAGAACAATGTACATTTTAATTATGGCATAATCTGAATATTGTTTCTGTTTACTAGTTTCTGGATTTTTTATTTCTAATTTTATGTGTGTTTAATTAGTTATTTAAAATTCCAGAAAATACCAGAAAATTCCAGAATATTTCAGAAAAATTCCAGAAAATTTCAAAATGATGTACACTTTAATTATGGCATAATCTGAATATTGAATACAGCATATTTTTTTTGGATTTGTAATATGTTGTAATTAGAAGAGCATGATTATTTATTTATTTATTAGAATTCCATTATTAAATAAATATAGCATGAGTTATTTGTAGATTTGCATTAAAATGCTATTATATGGAATTTATCATGCTTTGTATATGCCATAGTCAGTGGGAGGTTATTCGGTTGAGAGAAATCTTTGTAGATTAACTCCCGAAAACCAATATTTTGCACATAAATTAAACTAAATTTTGGATAATTGTCACTTGTGGCGCAAGAGATAATTACGAGCATAGCGGATTTTCGATCTTGCGACTTGTGTAATATTGTCACTATTTAATTTAGATTTTTGCGGCAAAATTATGTTATGCTAATCAAATTAATCCCAATGCGAATTTCTCTCTAAATTGATTTAGCTTATGGAAGTTAATTTGGTTGACCTAAACTTAGTAGAGATGTTCAAATGTGAACAAACTAATCCCATTCTTTAGATGAGCAAAAGTCTTGGAGACTTTAGGTCAAACCTTAATTGAGCCAAAGTAAGGAAACATGACTCAAAGTCGTCGTGTTTTTGTTGCCTTGTTTGGCACAATAAAAACTAATGTGTGCGTTATAGTTAGCGGCACGCTACATAGTTTTGGTTGGCGAGTTTTGGAGTTATGAAATTAGTAAGCCCTCAATAGATCTGTATATGATCTTGACTAATGAGCTGCGCGGATTGACTTTGTAATTTGACTTGTAAATAATGTTACATCATTGGATGAAGTAACATTCAAGAGTCACGTCATCCAAGAAATGCGAGCTTAAATAAATTAGTCATTAAGTGTAAGACGAGTAACCAGTACGAGCAGTGTTTTGCTCTCTACCCAATTATTGGGAGTGGATTGAGCGAAATTTCATGCACTATAATAGTGTGCGTTGAAATATCACGTGAAGTTAAAAGATTAGCGCTTAGAAGCTGCAAAATCTATTAACACTGAGTGAAAAGATTGGCGCTTAGTGGCTGCAAAATCTATTAGCATTGCCAACTTGTCTAAGTGTGGACACTTACTGTTTCCACACTTGAGTGTGAAACATGGATGAGGTGCTTCTTTGTGTGATTCCTTTACTAGGCTAACGTTTTGAATAACATTTACCACTAAGCGCAAACGTTGCAGCATAGTAATGAAAAGGTTAAGGCTGACAAGGTTGTTATGACTCTAAGAATTTAACGCATCGCTTGTAAGAGCATTGTGTTGAATTAGACTCTTTAGCCTAATTCGCGCTTAAGTTACTTCAGGAGCTATCATAGTTGATAGCTTATTCTCTCCTTCTTGTGGATAGTAGAATTAATTGCAAGTAACTATGAAGCGAGAAATAGAGATGGCAACAGGAGTATCGTCATCTTTCAACTAGATGTAGTAAAGTGTATGGAGAATAAAATTGACTTGAAGGTGCAGGGGATTAGCACTTACTAGTTAAATTTGTGACTTAGGCGCAGTTGATATCTCCATGACATCCTTTTTATGATCTAGTGAATATGACTTAGTCGTGAGTCATTACCTAGTTGGGCCTAAACCTTTAAAACTTGTCTTCGAGAACTCACACATTAAGATGATTGGAATTAGTTTATGACATTGGTCATGAACCAGTGGCTTATTATACTTAATCACATTAATGAGATGATGACACGATGGTTTGAGTAGGCCTTCTCGGGCCCACTCGCTTATGACATCCTGCTCTCATGTGAATGTGTAACTTTGTTCGCAATGGGTGCGCACAAGTAAGTAGGAAAGCCGCAGAAGGTCATTTGTTTTGGCGCATTTAGTCCACTATGATATTTTGTGACTAGATATGTGTGAGGGTATGATAGCTAAGCCTCAATCTCGACACATTTATAGATTACGATACGCATCTGAGTCAAGACTATTTGATCTCCCATAAGTCAAAAGTTTTGAGACGATTTTTGGCATTGCACATATGAGGTCGAGATCAATTAGATAACAGCTTTCATGTTTTTAGTTTTGACCAAGGTGGCGAGTATCTATTTGAGTTATTTTTAGAAAACTCTGTGAAGAGAGATGGATGCTTAGAAAATTGATTATTCCTAGTACTCAACAACACAATTGTGTAGTAGAGATAAGGAATTAAATATTGTTAATGTTAGGTAGATAATGGCGCAAAATGTTTCCCAATTGGGAATTGCACTAGTTTGTTGCCTATATCCCTAACTAAGTGCCCTCCATATCAGATTTTACACTCCATTTTTGAGTAATGGGTTAGCAGAGAGCCATCTATGGGCGATCTGTAACCATTAAGCAGCTTATCTTTATTCTACTTCTCATAAGATTGCGAAGTTAAGACCTAGGGTTCTATAGCGCATTATTGTATGCTGTCTTGTAAACACAAAGGGTCGTGTGGCGCATTATTGTATGCGGTCATGCAAACCCTCCGGGTCATGTGCATATAGGTAAGCAGCTTTGTGGTAGTGTAACTAAGTCACATAAAGTTTTATTAGTAAAGGTGACGTGAATAGAGTTTTTGGAACTCTATAAGATGGAGAATTCCAAGCATAGCGCTCTATGTAGCCTAGTTGAGAATGGAAAGAAATTTCTAATATCCTAGGGATAGTGGGAGCGATGTGTCTACTAATGGATTACTCCATTAGAGCAGAATACTCTACATTCTTAGTTGCATGGTAGCAAATGTGAAAATTTTCCACGTCATCACTGGGTGATTGAGAGGGAAACATTCATGATTGCTCCGCAAGATGATAAAGAGCCTAGGATAATGCCAAAGGCTCTAGTCCCCTGTTTTTTAGAAAGTGGATCAATGTTGCGCAGTTTAAGACAAAGTCTTTGAGGATTAACCATTTTTATAATTTGGTTGACTTTCCATTATGACGCAAAACTGTTATAAAGTTATGCGTAATTTGGATAGTCATTGTTGAGGCATAAGGCTCGCTAGATACCGAATGGTCGCACCATTGAGGAAAGTGTAGACCATGAGAAGACTTCCTCCTGGGGAGTGAGGTTATTTTGACTTAGGCTATAATTGACATAAGTTCGGAACATTGATTTGTGGACATTGTGACCTGATTTCTCATTAGAGAATTGGATAAGTAGATCCGTAGGGATTTACCTTCTGCTTTTATGGTGAAAAGTTAGGAGCGCAAAAAGGTTGCTGGTTC
Organism: Camellia sinensis; assembly: GCF_055761805.1. Classification (NCBI taxonomy): domain Eukaryota; kingdom Viridiplantae; phylum Streptophyta; class Magnoliopsida; order Ericales; family Theaceae; genus Camellia; species Camellia sinensis. The sequence continues at coordinate 118,340,242 of NC_138971.1, read as the reverse complement.
CAATAAATCTTTTACAACCTAAAGCAGTTATCCAAACAGTGGTTCTTAGATTTCGTCAAGCCATGATAGGCCAAAGATGATCAATGAAGACCACTGAGGCATGATCAATGGTCCAAAAGAAGTTTTTCCTTACTTAGTCATTATGAGCCAGGAATTTATAAGGTTGTCGCCACCTAGGGTGGGCAGTCCTCTATTTTAGATATGATGGACATGGGTGATGTAATTTATATGCTCGAATGTATGAACCTTAGGGATTGTTTTAGGAAAATTCTCGGTCTGTCTTCGATGACTTACATAGAGAATATCTTAGAATGATTCTATATGCAAAATTGCAAATCCATTGACTTACCTATCGGTAAAAGCCAGAGCCTTAGCTATTGAGTGAATCCTCAGATTGTCTTTGGGAGAAACAGATGACCTATATTCCTTGATCTTTTCTTTGTTGTGGGAGCCTAAAGTACGCTATGTGGGCGTATTCGGCATGATAAGTGTTATCTTTGATAAATGGTTAATTGAGTTGTTTAGACATTGACCTTGCTCATTAGACTGTGGATAAAATGCTTTTTTAGAAGCATATTAATTTGCTCATTGTAAAATTCAATGCGCTGGTTGGGCGCATCTGCGCTAGTTGGGCGCATTAAGAATGAACGCAAATTGGTCACCAAAAATATCTTTAGAGAGGTTATTGCGCAAGAGGTAGTGATCTTAAATCATTTCATGTGAGGCGCACATGGTGGATTCCGTTGTATATACTTATCGCAAGAGGTGCTGATAAGGCTTATGTTTGGAATCTATAATTGCGCAAGTTGTGGTCAATTTTTTTTAAAATCGATCACTTATTTTGAGATGATGGGATGTTGACACTATTACGGTTTGTGTCATAATGATTAGCAAATGATGATGTCAGCAGGCAAGATTGGCTCACTCACACGAGCAATCGCCCTTGACGCTTGGGAGCGAGCAAGGATGAGACTGGTGGTTTATTTTATTTGGAGCTAAGAGAGGCTTAAATCATCCACTATGTATGTCGCCTTGGTTATAACCAATATGAGGTCGTGTTAAGGACCAAACATGGATGTTAGTACCCACTTTCCATGTTGTGCCTGTTATGATTAGCCAGATACGAGATCTCATTTGGCGCCTAGAAGGCGAGCAAATAGAGAATTCGGGTTAGGCACTAGAAAGCGACTAGACTAATATCTGTACGGTGTATCGAGTATGACATCACTCTTTATGGAAGAGTTACTCCACCGTAACATGTATTCATACTATATGTGCTTGGCGACCGAGTAATGAGGTGAGAGAATGGATCCCTGCTTCCTCACCGTGTGAGTCTTACGTGTCATTATTGATATGACTTTCATTTATGTACCCTTTTGTGACTTTTGACTATGTCATAAGGTAAGGGGTTGATGTTCTGCTACTTTGGTATGTTGCCTGCGGTCATGCATGATTCGGCCTTAAGGGACATCACTGGGAAAGCGGTCAATCCTAAACTAAATGGCATGAGTGCAAAGGGAAGATCATCTAGTATTACACCACTGTTGTATATTCACTGCCGGCAACTCACATCGCTCTGTATGAGAGGCGAATTGAGTGTGAATATATTGCAAGAATTGAGAGGGTCAAACATGCTCTTTTTTGAGGGATTAGAGATGTTTTTTGGACCAGTGTAATTAGATGGGTCTGGGGTATATGAGACACTATTTCTGTTCTTTTTGGGTTGATGTCTCTATGCTGGCTCATTTTGAGTTTCTAGTATAGAGCTCCCACATGCAGGTGTTCTCAGCAGTCGCACGGTGCAGTGGCTAGTATGAGATTGTTTATTTTTGGGAGATTGAGACAGAGATGTGGCAGTGTCATGCCAACTCATGTGCGAGTGGGAGATGTTAGTAATGGGCGCCCATGTGGCATGACCATTTGAACATAATTTGGATCTTATCCAAATAGGTTTTGAATTAAATTCAAACCTATTTAGGATAACCACTCAGGATATAGATATTATCAGTTTTAACTGATATGGATAAATAATAATAATATAATATATATCTGATATATGGTTATGGGTAACCTAAGAGAGAAACAACGTAGTTTTTGTTTTTCAACCCATAAACTGACTCTCTCCCAAGAAACAACGATCAAGTCATTTTGCACTGTGGTTTGTGTGGGTGATATTCACCATTGTAATATCACCCCACTACTGGGATTGATTGATTAGATTCTGGAAGCACGTGATTTATCCATGAGGTTTTAGATCGAATCAGGTATGATCTAAACATTTTATTCCGCTGCAAGTTTTGTGATCTTTGATTTACAAATATTTTTTGGATTTTTTCTGGATTTTCCCAGAAATGGCTACCATAAAGAAAAGGTTTGTGATTTAGTGGTGGATTGGAGAGAGATTTCCATACCCAGCAGGAATAGCAGTGCTTCTTGCCAACGATATCTTGGATGAGCTTACTGCAAAGGGCTTCATCGAGCCTATCTACAAAAATTGTGGATTGGTTGTGGATAGCTATAGGATGCCCCCTTACATTCGTTCTGCTGTAACCTTTGAATTAGAGGATATTCCGGATATTCGCTTCGCCTTTGATTTTCTAGATATTCGCTTCGCCTTATGGGAAAGATGCATAGACAACGTTGATGCGGCTATTATTGATGGAAGACATGAATTTATTTTCAAAAGCGGCACTGACGTCAAAGTTGTTTACTTGGGAAGGTGGCAGAACTCGATCACCCATCACATTGAAATCTTAGACATCAAAATTATCAATTTTCTCAAGAATATGAAATAATTGAGGTTTCTTAGCCTTTGAGGAATTTCTTTGATTACAGAGCTTCCTCAGTACATTTCACAACTGATTGATCTTAAAATTCTAGATCTCAAAGCGTGTCACAACCTTGAGGTGGTTCCAAATTGGATTGGCTTGCTTGAAAATTTGACACACTTGGATATATCTGAGTGTTACCTTTTAGATCACATACCCAAGGGACTTGGTGCATTATCTAATCTCCAAGTCCTTAAGGGATTTATTATTGGAGATTTCAAGGACAAAAAGTCATGTACTATCATTAATTTCACAAAATTGTCAAAGCTATGAAAATTGAACATATCCACAAGTATGAAAGAATTTCCAACAGATCTGCAGCTTCATCATTTACAAAGATTAAAATCTCTACAGAAGTTGAAAATATCTTGGTCAGGATGCATTTTACGAGGTAAAATTGATGATTCACCTAAGCAAGCACAATTATTTTCCAAGCAGACAACGCTGACAAGATCATTTATTGAGCAGCGTGATCCAAAACTTCCTCTCTTATTGGAACTTCCTTCATCGTTGCAAAAACTAGAGCTTGAGGGTTTTCCTGAGATAGATACACCCGGTTGGTTGTGGTCTAGCAATTTGAAGAACTTGAAGAAACTTTACATCAGAGGAGGACTATTGTGTAATCTCGACAAAATAGTATCTACCACAGTTGAAATGTTACAATTGAAGTACTGAGTAACTTAGAGATGCCTTGGAAAGACATTATGATGTTATTTGCCAATTTGATTTACTTGGAGAAAGTCGAATGTCACGGCCACAATTCCATCCCGTGTGATCAGAATGGTGTTTGGATGAGGAAAGACAATGCCATCGATGAGAAATGTGGTGGAAGAAGCTATTGAGAGAGGATAGGAAACCTCATTCAACTATCTTCCCTTTCTACTTCTAGGCTGGCAAATTAATGTCTTCAGAGATAGTATATAGTAATTTCCCTCTCTCATGAAAAACTAGCTGTACGTATTTATTTATTGAATCAAATGTATATGTTTTGAAGGTCATTCATTAAGGCTTCTTTACAAGTTTTCAATAAAGTTGCATTTGGGTAAGGCAGAGCATGTCTTTATTGGTAATTTTTTCTAAGGGGAAATTACAAAAATAAAAATAAAAAATCAAAGTTTGAATTTTGTAAAAAAAACAAGCCTTAATTTTTAATTTTATCAATTTAAATTCTAATTTTTTGATTTTTTTTTTTAATCTAAACCATCGACCTACTTTCCTATAAGTTACAATGAAAGATGTTTTCTCAGCTTTGAAGAATTCTTGATTTCAAATGAGTTTTTTTTTTAAAATTTAAATTTTTATCTAAATGTATAATTTATTACACGTCTTTAACTTTGTAATAAATAATGCTGCGTTTTACTTTTCCACTGCCCTTCATTTTTCTTGCATTAAGTTACATTCAATATTTCAGTTACTTTACACATTAACATTTTTATTATGTGAATGTGATGGAATTTAGTGAACTATTTAAAAGGAATATATATATAAATTTAAAAGATGGGAGTGATAGGTATTGGTATCATTGTGAGAGATTTCATGAGAAATGGCGTCAAGCAGTGAGAGAATTGCAAATGAATCTGTTCTGGACAACATTAAAGTAGTTGGGGCGTACAAAGTTGTGTCTTTTGCCAATGGCTTGAATTTGTTGCATACAGGCTAAGGAATATTTACTTTTAACCAAACAAATTTGTTTAATGAAGAAAATTTATCATCTATTAGAAAGCATACAAGCTGAGGTATTTACTTTTAACCAAACAAATTTGTTTTAATGAAGAAAATTTCTAAATCTATTGGGAATCATACAAGCTGAGAGTAGTTTCTTTTAACCATACAAATTAGTTGTAATGAAGAAAATTTCTCATCAGGAATATCATTGCTGATATGATATTAAAGAGTGGATGGGAGTTTTAAATCTGCTTGTATTCATGACAAAATGCTAGGAAATGAAACTGCCCATCTATGGTCACTTTGAATGGAAGAGGTTCTAATTGAGGTTGTTTCTTGTGTCCATTCTGATTTTGTCTGTACATTATAAATGAAATCATTTTTCTACATAAAAAGAAATTTTTTTTAATTCTTTTACGCGTTGTTTTTAAATCGTTACATCAGTAGAAGACTTCCATCATTCCATACATTTTCATCTGTGGAATTATTAGTACAATTCCTACCTTATTTCCATCTCTAAAATATCTAACATATTCATATTTCATTGAAACCCAATAAATATATTTTCCACTACAAAATCGCTTGGGTGTCCACAAAGAACAAATGAGGGTCATTTAATTAATAAAATTACAACTTTTTCCTTTCCCTAGGCAAGGCCAAAAGTTTCCACTGAAGCATAGCCATAATAATAATAGTTTAAAAAAATAAAATAAAATAGAAAAAGCTAAGAGAGATAGTTGTCTTGCAATATATGAACTTCAAATCACTCATGCCAGTTCCAATAATCCTTTACGCTTCGTCAAAATCATTTAAAAACCTATATTCCAACCAAAAGAAATAAGTCAATGTGAAATGTAATTCAAAAAAAACTGAAGCTGATTACCACAAAAGTATAAACTCCCTCTATGTAAAATTTTAACAAATGTAATGTAGTAAATATTTTTAGTAAAATTTTCTAACAATTCTAACCCCAACAAAAAATCTGATTCTAGCTTAATAAATCAGATTCAAGCTTCCCAAACAAAGATTTGAAGATGTTAAGGCAAAAAATTAATATAAAAGACTCGTCAATGGACCTGCACAGCCCTTTCAAACCTCTAAAACCTGAAAATTTTCCAATTGAAAACAAAAATACAATATCCATGTTTACAAATATTGACTAATAAAATAACCTTGTCTGCTATAACGGTAGCTAAGATGCTATTTTTCATTCATTTCTCCCAGCTATCACGGAGAAAAATAAAAAGCTAGTATGAAGATGGCATCCGAACATGATAGAAAATAAAGAAATATAAACGCAAGGTGAGTGGACACATGCAGGCGTAGCAATAACTCTAAGTCCTAACATTATCAGTAGCATTTCAATTTTGAAGTGATAAATTACAATTTTCAATAAGACACTTGGTCTGCAAACTTTTTAAAAAAATTGTACCTAACATTAATATCAACCCCAAAGTCAACAACCCTCCTCCACAATACAAAAACAAATATACTATTCCTAAAACAAATCATTCTAGAAAGTTAAGTAATCTGAGTTTTCCAGCTAGAAAGTTAAGTAATCTAAGTTTTCCAGCTAATTCATAAAATACAAAAACAACAAATCTCATCAAGTAAAGGATACCAATTAATGTAATTCACTAACAACATACCAATAACATACCAACGGGCACCAACTAATGCACTCCAAAAAAAATTCTTATCTCCTAACTCTCACCAACAACATACCAATGGCATAGAAATTCAGTAAAACCAAAGGACAACAACTAATGTACTCCAAAAAATGTGCAACAAACAATAAAAAACCAAAATATCAAAATATAAACAATTATTATGAAACCAACTCTACTTTGACAACTGTTAGTTTGCGATTGTTTCTATCTCTTTGTATGGTTCTCCTCACAACAACAACAAACTAAACTTATCTCGCTAATAAAAAAAACAAAAGAACCACCAAAAATGCATGAATACCTTATTTTGATATCATCGAAGCATATAATTCTACCATTTGAATATATTGTTGGTGAACTATTTTATTTCTCTCATTTGGTGTTATGATGAAGTGCCAGAGCATGGGAAAGTGCTGGAAGAGATTTCCCTTTCCATGACAGGTAAACTTAATAATTTCTTTAATTATATATATATATATATATATATATTTTAAAAAGGGTCTGTCGGTTTATTCTAAGCTTACCTCAATGCCTCCCAGGTAGCGAATGTGTAGTGTTTATTTTTTATTTCAACCTGAAATAGGAAAGAGTTGGACAATGGAGAGAGATCAACAAATTGATTTCCACTAAGAGCAACTGAATCTTAACAAAAAGTAGGGATCTAAAATCTGTTACATATAAAAAATAAAAAAAATAAAAAAAGACCGGAAAGCAAAGTATGCAAATCAATTTTGAAAACAACTAGGTGTGCAATTCTAGTCTCTTTGTGGTTGTTCAGTATTTTGCAAAACATTAAAGTGGATTGGAACTGCAATTCTACTACCAAAATCTAATTACTCACCAATATCACTATAAAAGTACTATCATGCACCATTTCAATATGCACTATCACTCCATTCAAACAAAATCTTTCAACCTCTATTCATTAAAATGCATAGTGCCCCTCACCAAATCCCAATTCCCCTCATCTTGAACACTGTTAAATAATTATAAAAGTGGATGTATAAGTCACCATGTTTAATGAAAACAACAGGAGAATTTTAAATTGTTCTGCAATTTCAAAGTCAATTAACTGAAAAAATTCAAATCCTAACCATGAACATAAAGAAACCATTAATTTGAAAACATCTTTTAAATAAAAAAAAACCCAGTTAACTGATGAATTTACCTTTTATAGCTATGAATTTTATAAAGAAAAAATAGAACAAAGTAAGTTTCCATCTTTCTCTCTATATCCATAACTTTTCCAGTTAAAACAAACAAAAAGACAATTTTTTAAAAAGAAAACAAAGTAACAATCTTTTAGCAAATCAACAATAGCTAAAGATACAATATTAAATAATAAATAACCTATCTTCATAATTGTGCCTAATTGGTGATCATACGAGATTGTGTTTCTCATGACACATACAATTTTAAGGAGAAGGTTACCTTAAAAATAAATAAATAAATAATTCAACCCTCCATTAAGATAACCCAAAGCATCGTCAACTTTCGAACATAATAGTTATTTAAACGTTCAAATGTGACTTTAATCAGTAGTAATAGTTTAATTAAATCAAAGATCACAATCCAATTAAACATACCTCAAGAAACCACAAGGAGCAACTGGAGCAACATAGATTCAACCACAAAACATTAAATAACACAAACAATCAAGGCTCAAATGGTCTTCAAAATCACATAATCTCATAAATTACACCTAAACAAAAAATCAAGTCTTTCTTCAAAGGAAATGAGACTGCATGAAGATGGGTTTTCGATATTTTTACTTAATCATACAAAAAAATACATGTCCTCTGCTTGAAAGCCCTAAATTTGAAATTTCCTCTCACCACAGACAAATCGCAAATAATAATAGTAAAAGTACGGGCTTTGGGCGATTATGAACTACATACATACCAGTTTGTAATCCAGCTCGAATACGTTTAGGGTTTCATCGTTGTAGAAGGGGGTTGGGCGTTATCGAATAGGTTGTTTAAGTTGGAGATGACGATGGAAACAAAGGTGGTTGAGTCGATGGCAGGAAGTGCAGGATCCCTTGAGAGAGAGTGACACCTAAAGGGTTAAAATCAAGGCTCCGAAATAAAACAGAGAAAGATGTGGGACTTACTTGGAGTGGTGATGGGCAACGGCGAAGACTGGAGAGATTGAGAGAGCGTAATTTCTCAAAATGTTTAGGGCCCAAGAAATGGTCCAGGGATTTGTCCAAAAAAAAAATTTAGGAGGGAATTTTGATTTGGACAAAATTTCGGGTGTTTTGTAACGCCCTCAAAATAATAACATTAATCCCATCACTTTAGACATGCATTGACATAAAAGAAATCAACCATCTTTCCATTTATCAGAGTAGTTCTTACAAAAGTATTACATGTTAACAACAAAAGCAAGTGCCCTACGGGCTTACAGCTTTCCAAGTTAACACTTGGTTACAAAAAAAGAGTACTAACTCAATACATATTAAGCCCTTGGCTTGAATTTACATGCAATACATCAAAAGAAAGCAAACAACAAAACAGTCTGTCTGCCTCTAGCCTCCCAAGCTATGTCCTTGGAGGTGGCATGCTACCTGTACCTGAAAATGATGTCCCATAAAGGGTGAGCCACAGCCCAGTAGAAATACACTAAACCAGCCATGAACAATGACTAAAAGATTAGCAGTTGATAGATGGTCAACACAGATACATCCACATATATCACATTTCGATTTCATAACATTAAATCCATGTTACATTTCATTTCCCATGTCCTTTCCAATTTTGAGTTTGAAAACAAGGCTCAACACCTAGCCAAATAACGTAATGAGGTTTAGACTCATGTTTAAAACACTTTCAAAATTCATGAGGGATACACATTTTAATGCTGTATCAATAACACATAAACCATTCCCACACTTTGCGAAAGATACACATTTCGGTGCTGTATCAACATAACATAGAATCACTTCTATACTTTACAATTGATAACGATATACATTTTAGTGCTATATCAAATCAATTCAAACACTTCTATAAGTCTCAAATAATACACATTGTAGTGCTGTATCACTGTCACACAAAATCCAATTTAGAGGTCCAGCCCCTTTCTTCCAATAAACCATGAAGTACAGCCCCTTTCTCCTCCCACACAATACAATGTATATAAACAATTATCATATACAAATTCAATCTATCAATACACATTTTAGTGCTGTATTGTACTGACCACCATATTCAATGGCTTACTTAATTGATTAGTTTTAGTTTGCCTAATCATCATGCATTGTCTACAACAATCAAGACTATCCTCCACCGATAGCCCAAAGCAGTTATTTCTATACTGAAAATAAATGCACCAAATGGATATCTAATCAACATTTCAACTAGGTGAGCGATGAACGAATGTAACTATACCCTTTAATCCCATACACATCCAATCCCAACATTCTCAATTTAATTCCTCTTTTCTTCAAATTAATTATACCAATTAATTTATCAATGTAATTAGAGTATTTCCCATAATTAACATCACAACCCTAAAGTTTCATTTTCACCAATAATCCAATATTGATCTCATTTCTCTATGCCAAACATGCATATAAGTTTATATAAACAAAACCCCAACTTTGGTAAAATTACACAAAGGCCCAAACTTTCTCAAAATTACCCAACAATCCCCAACATATCAAAGTGTTAAAATTCGAAGACAAAACTCATGAGAAGGAGTAGGATATCCCTACCTCAAAGTTAGAGCTCAAACGGGAAAGTTGAAAAAAACCAAAATGCTCCAAACTCAAAGATTCACGGATCAAAATGGAGCCCTCGACGATCCACACACTTTTTACAAAGGCCGGAGGATAGGGAGACACTCTAACTAGATCAAACCCTAGAGAGAAGGGAGTTTCTAGAGAGAGAAACTCTCAAAATATCTTTTTAGAAAGTAAAAGAGAGAGAGAGAGAATGTAAAAAGTGATTTTAAAATGCCCAGCTGCCAACTGATATACGACATTCCCGCTCGAGCGGAGAACACAACGCTCGAGCTTCAAGAACAAAAAACTAGGTACGCTCGAGCGCAAGAAGGCCCGCTCGAGCGCCAAGACACAAGGATAAAGTACATCCGCTCGAGCGTAGATTTCCCCCTCCCAGAACTTACACCAAAAAGTACTACCCGCTCGAGCGCGACCGCTCAAGCGTAAAGAAACCCGCTCGAGCGTAAAAATCACACCTGCAGAGGTTTTACGGGGACACAAAATACTGGGAGCGTGCAATCTCCGCTCGAGCGCAACAACGCCCGCTCGAGCGGAACGACCAAAACCTGGCAACAAGATTTCAGACCAAGGTTCAACCCACCTGTTCGAAACATGCCCAACACATCCTAAAACTCAAACAAATGGAATTAAAGGACGACAACAAGATAGATACAACTACCAACTCCACGGAACCGAGTCCGAAATACAACAGAACAGTAAAGGGACAACAAGGATCGCTATAACCTCCCCCCCTTAAAGAATTTCATCCCCGAAATTAAATACAAGTTTTTCAAAAACAAGATTTTCTCAATTCCCAACATTATCACAATGCGAATTTTAACAACTCGGCCCATTACCGGTCATCTCATCTCTTTTCAAGAGGCAGTTTACAACATTTTCCACAACATGCATTATAATTATGCATTCCCTGAATTTCCACAAATTTCAATACTACATTCCACAATTCTATATCATATTCAGTATTCATGATATATTTCCATTTCTACAATACATCCAACATGTGCAATGTTACATTAAACTTCCATTTTGAGGCAAGTTTCAAAATACTTCCATTAAATCAAAACATAAACCATGTTTTACAACCCAAGATATATTCAATACTCTTAAGGTTCAACAATACAACAAAATATACAATACATGCTCAAACATCCATAAATAGATCCAAATATCTCTTTCGGACCTCCAACTCACGTTCCCAAGTGGCTTCCTCCACTCCGTGATGTTTCCACAAGACTTTTTACCAAGGGAATGGTCTTGCCTCGCAAGACTTGATCCCGCCTATCCAAGACCCGAACCGGTCTCTCCTCATACGAGGCATTCTCATTAACCTCTAAGTCAGTCCAATCCAACAAATGGGATGGATCCGGCTCATATTTCCGAAGCATGCTCACATGAAACACGTCATGAACTCCGGACAACTGCGGCGGCAAAGCTAAACGATAGGCAACCTCGCCAATCCTCTCAAGGATCTCAAAAGGACCAATAAACCGATGGGACAACTTCCCACTCTTCCCAAACCTCATCAATCCCCGCCTAAGTGATATCTTCAGAAAGACATGATCACCCACCTCAAATACCAAAGGTCGCCTCCTACGGTCGGCATAAGATTTCTGATGACTCTGGGCTGTAACAAGCCTCCTACGGATAAGCTCAACTTTCTCCGTCGTCTCCCTAACCTACTCCGGACCCAACAAAGGTGCATCACCCACCTCGGCCCAACACACTGGAGACCTACACGGTCGGCCATACAAGGCCTCAAACGGTGCCATACCGATGCTAGACTGAAAACTGTTGTTGTAGGCAAACTCCACCAAGGGCAAGTGCCTCACCCACATCCCACTAAAGTCAAGGACACAACCTCGAAGCATATCCTCAAGGATCTGAATAGTACGCTCGGACTGCCCATCAGTCTGAGGATGATAAGCCGTACTAAAGGTCAACTTAGTGCCCAAGGCACTCTGCAAACTCTGCCACAACCTAGCAGTAAAACGAGGATCTCTATCTGAGACGATCGTCACTGGGACCCCATGCAATCTCACTATGTCCCGAATATACAAGTCGGCGAGATAATCTACCGAATCTCTCACGCGCATAGGAATGAAATGCACCGACTTAGTCAACTGGTCTACAACCACCCAAATGGCATCACTACCCCGCTGAGTCCTCGGAAGACCTACAACGAAGTCCATAGTGACGTGCTCCCACTTCCACTCGGCAATAGGCAAGGGTTGCAACAAACCCGCTGGCCTCTGATACTCGGTCTTCACTTGCTGGCAAGTAAGGCACTTCGATACGAAAATAGCCACATCTCTCTTCATACCCCGCCACCAAAATTGGCGACCCAAATCCCGATACATCTTAGTGCCTCCTGGATACACCGCAAGGCGTGAATGGTGGAACTCTCGGAGTACTTCCTATCGGCAAGACTCCGGCACAAACAAACGGTCTCGGTATCTCACACTCTGGTTGGGATACACCGTCAAACCCTTTTCAACTTTCCCGTTGGAGATCTTCTCTCGGAAGGACTCTACCTCAAGGTCACCTCTCTGTGCCTCTAATACTCGGGTCACAAGTGTAGGCTGCGCAACAATAGAAAACAAGGCCGCAGCCTCAACAGATTCGCCCAGAAGTAAATCAAACTCGCCAAGTGCACCCAATATATCCCATTCCCGGATGGCTATACAAGCTACATCACTAATGGATTTCTTACTAAGGGCATCGACCACAACATTGGCCTTCCCCAGGTGATAGTGTAACTCAAAATCATAGTCCTCAATGAACTCCATCCATCTCCTCTGCCTCAAATTCAAGTCCCTCTGTGTAAACAGATACTTCAAACTCTTGTGGTTCGAGAACACCTCGAACCTCTCACCATAAAGGTAGTGCCTCCAAATCTTCAAGGCGAAGATCACTGCTGCTAACTCTAGGTCGTGTGTAGGGTAATTTTTCTCGTGTATTTTCAACTGACGTGAGCCATAAGCTACCACTTTCCCCTCTTGCATCAACACACAACCCAAACCCTCTCGTGAGGCATCCCAATAAACCGCGTAACCCAACCCTCTCTCCGGAATAATCAAAGCCGGAGCGGTGGTCAATCTAACCTTCAACTCTTAGAACGACTTTTCGCAAGTCTCACTCCACACAAACTTGACCCCTTTTCGCGTCAATCTGGTCAACGGCGAAGCTAGCCTGGAGAAATCTTTCACAAACCGACGGTAATACCCAGCTAATCCCAAAAAACTACGAATCTCAAACACACTCTTAGGCTGTGCCCAATCTTGCACTGCCTCTACCTTGGACGTATCAATAGACACCTCTTCCCCGGATACCACATGGCCTAAGAATTTGACCTCTCCTAGCCAGAACTCGCACTTCCCAAACTTGGCATACAGCTTATGGGCTCTAAGCAACTCAAGCACCACTCTCAAGTGTTTCTCGTGCTCCTCCTCAGAAGGCGAATAGATAAGAATGTCATCCACGAAAACGACTACAAATCGATCCAAGAATTCCTGGAAGATCCGGTTCATCAAGTCCATAAAGACTGCCGATGCATTGGTGAGCCCAAACGGCATCACCAGAAACTCATAGTGGCAATACCGCGTACAAAATGCCGTCTTCGGAATATCCTCCTCCCTGACCCTTAACTGGTGGTAACCCGATCTCAAGTCTATCTTAGAGAAACAACGGGAATCCTTCAACTGGTCAAACAGATCATCTATACGGGGCATAGGGCAATTATTCTTAACCGTAGCCCGATTCAACTTTCGGTAGTCGATACACAATCTCAAGGCACCATCTTTCTTTTTAGCAAAGAGAGCCGGTGCTCCCCACGACGAAACACTAGGGCGAACAAAACCCTTATCTAGCAATTCCTGGAGCTGGATCTTCAACTCACTCAACTCGGCTGGGGTAAAACGATAAGATGCCATAGAAATCGGCACTGTGCCGGGCACTAAATCAATAGAGAACTCTATCTCTCGGTGAGGTGGCAAACTAACGAGATCCTCGGGAAAAACATCCGAATACTCACAAACCACCCTCGGCAATACAATCTAGGTCTCATCACACTCACCACTCATAAAGCTAGCAAGTAGACCACTAAGCTTATTCCGCCCTCGCGGATCATACATCGGTGGCAACACACTACCAACCCGATCCCCCAAGAAATGGAAACACTCCCCGCTCAAGGTACAAACTGTGACCCTCTGGCGGTAGCAATCAATAACATCCCGGTATGACGATAGCCAGTCCATACCCAAAATAACATCAAAACCCTTCATGGGCATGACAACAAAAGGAAAAGGAAGCCTATGGAGCCTCTCTGTCCCTCCTCTTGCTGCATCATGATCTCCATATAGGCTGCAGCATCAACCAAGCGCCCATAATCTCAAATCATCGAACCTCCAACTCTCATCTTGAGGTCGCGCCTCAACCTCTTCTCGAACTCAATACAGCGGCGTTCCTCGGACGCCACAAGTTCAGGTGCGAACCTGGACAAGCTAGTGAAAGCAGCCTCATACTCGGCTACTGAAGAACTCAACTGCAAAAGCTGACAGAACTGGTCTCTCAACTTCTCCCTGACTACTGGAGATAAATACTTCTCCTGAAAAGCCTCCACAAAAGCCTCCCACGTGCCAGCAATACGGCCCCTCATGTATTTTCACCACTGACCCGCACCCCCTTTAAGTTGGAAGGATGCCAAGGTCACTTTCAACGCTCCGTCCTCGATGCCAAGCATCTCGAACGTCTTACTCATTTGCTCTAACCACTCGTCAGCCTTCAGTGGCTCGTTTGGATCCCCAATAAACTCGTCCGGGTTGGACCGGAAGAACTCCCTTTTCAAGAAGGAAGGCCCTGCCTCAACAACCTGGGCCTGAACTGGAGCTTGAACCAGATTCTCAGCTCAAAAAATACCCACAGACTCCCTCAAAGCATCGGCTATCCCTCGGGCTAAAGCGCCCATAGCCTCCTGACCTGCTGGCTCGGCCACATTGGCCTGGCCAACCCCCTCCTGCTGTGCCGGAATATCATCCGGTAAAGGCATCTCCTGTCTACCACGTCTGCCACATCTACCACGTCCTCGTCTTGACATCCTAATAAAGGTAACGAAGAACGTTAGCACATTCATAAATGTGCCGAAACTAAACACTCGCGTCCTAATACATGGACAACTGTAATTCACTCCACGTAAGCACATAAACACATAAGCACTTACGAATTTCATTTCCGGATAATGATAGTCCCGAGGCGTTACTAGAGTTCCGGTTAGAAACAGCATTGATCAAGTGCTTTTCCAACAAGACTCACAGAAACCCAAGGATCCAATCAACATCCTAGAAACTAAATCCCATACCCAAGTAGTCACATAAACATGTTATCAAATAAACACATAATGTCACACATAAGTCTCTAACAAGCGAGACAAACCCATTGTGATACTAATCACTTCCCACATACCCAAAGTATTTGAACCCGGTACGCTCTGATACCAAGTTGTAATGCCCTCAAAATAATAACATTAATCCCATCACTTTAGACATGCATTGACATAAAAGAAATCAACCATCTTTCCATTTATCAGAGTAGTTCTTACAAAAGTATTACATGTTAACAACAAAAGCAAGTGCCCTACGGGCTTACAACTTTCCAAGTTAACACTTGGTTACAAAAAAAGAGTACTAACTCAATACATATTAAGCCCTTGGCTTGAATTTACATGTAATACATCAAAAGAAAGCAAACAACAAAATAGTCTGTCTGCCTCTAGCCTCCCAAGCTATGTC
The DNA here is from genome assembly GCF_055761805.1 of Camellia sinensis. Taxonomy (NCBI): domain Eukaryota; kingdom Viridiplantae; phylum Streptophyta; class Magnoliopsida; order Ericales; family Theaceae; genus Camellia; species Camellia sinensis. The sequence goes on along the minus strand of NC_138971.1, from coordinate 118,324,551 downwards.
CTTGGAGGTGGCATGCTACATGTACCTGAAAATGATGTCCCATAAAGGGTGAGCCACAGCCCAGTAGAAATACACTAAACCAGCCATGAACAATGACTAAAAGATTAGCAGTTGATAGATGGTCAACACAGATACATCCACATATATCACATTTCGATTTCATGACATTAAATCCATGTTACATTTCATTTCCCATGTCCTTTCCAATTTTGAGTTTGAAAACAAGGCTCAACACCTAGCCAAATAACTTAATGAGGTTTAGACTCATGTTTAAAACACTTTCAAAATTCATGAGGGATACACATTTTAATGCTGTATCAATAACACATAAACCATTCCCACACTTTGCGAAAGATACACATTTTGGTGCTGTATCAACATAACATAGAATCACTTCTATACTTTACAATTGATAACGATATACATTTTAGTGCTATATCAAATCAATTCAAACACTTCCATAAGTCTCAAATAATACACATTGTAGTGCTGTATTAATGAAACAAAAACATTTCTAATTCGCAGCCTGATACACATTGTCGTGCTGTATCACTGTCACACAAAATCCAGTTTAGAGGTCCAGCCCCTTTCTTCCAATAAACCGTGGAGTACAGCCCCTTTCTCCTTCCACACAATACAATGTATATAAACAATTATCATATACAAATTCAATCTATCAATACACATTTTAGTGCTGTATTGTACTGACCACCATATTCAATGGCTTACTTAATTGATTAGTTTTAGTTTGCCTAATCATCATGCATTGTCTATAACAATCAAGACTATCCTCCACCGATAGCCCAAAGCAGTTATTTCTATACTGAAAATAAATGCACCAAATAGATATATAATCAACATTTCAACTAGGTGAGCGATGAACGAATCTAACTACACCCTTTAATCCCATACACATCCAATTCTAACATTCTCAATTTAATTCCTCTTTTCTTCAAATTAATTATACCAATTAATTTATCAATGTAATTAGAGTATTTCCCATAATTACCATCACAACCCTAAGGTTCCATTTTCACCAATAATCCAATATTGATCTCATTTCTCTATGCCAAACATGCATATAAGTTTATATAAACAAAACCCCAACTTTGGTGAAATTACACAAAGGCCCAAACTTTCTCAAAATTACCCAACAACCCCCAACATATCAAAGTGCTAAAATTCAAAGACAAAACTCATGAGAAGGAGTAGGATATCCCTACCTCGAAGTTAGAGCTCAAACGGGAAAGTTAAAGAAAACCAAAATGCTCCAAACTCAAAGATCCACGGATCAAAATGGAGCCCTCGACGATCCACACACTTTTTACAAAGGCCAGAGGATAGGGAGACACTCTAACTAGATCAAACCCTAGAGAGAAGGGAGTTTCTAGAGAGAGGAGCTCTCAAAATATCTTTTTAGAAAGTAAGAGAGAGAGAGAGAATGTAAAAAGTGATTTTAAAATGCCCAGCTGCCAACTGATATACAACATTTTCGCTCGAGCGGAGAACACAACGCTCGAGCTTTAAGAACAAAAAACTAGGTACGCTCGAGCGCAAGAAGGCCCGCTCGAGCGCCAAGACACAAGGACAAAGTACATCCGCTCGAGCGCAAAAACTAGTCCGCTTGAGCGTAGATTTCCCCCTCCCAGAACTTACACCAAAAAGTACTACTCGCTCGAGCGCCAAAGTACCCGCTCGAGCGCGACCGCTCGAGCGTAAAGAAACCTGCTCGAGCGTAAAAATCACACCTGCAGAGGTTTTGCAGGGACACGAAATACTGGGAGCGTGCAATCTCCGCTCGAGCGCAACAAGGCCCGCTCGAGCGGAACGACCAAAAACCTGGCAACAAGATTTTAGACCAAGGTTCAACCCACCTGTTCGAAACATGCCCAACACATCCTAAAACTCAAACAAATGGAATTAAAGGATGACAACAAGATAGATACAACTACCAACTCCACGGAACCGAGTCCGGAATACAACAGAACAGTAAAGGGACAACCGGGATCGCTATATGTTTATTCCAAATTTTTGACAATTATTTGGGGGGAAAATTATGATAAAATTGATAGTAATTTTTTTTAGTAATAATTAAAAAAAAAACCATGATTTGAGTATTACAATAAAATAAATTGTTAATTTTTTATGTTATCAATTTAAACCTTAAATTTTTTATTTACTTTTAATATAAATTATTCGTCTAATTTTTGTATTGTAGTCATCAATCACAAAATGTACAACCACACCACTAATTGGTGTAACAAAAATATCTAAACTTCATAGAAATTGCAAATATCGTAATCAAGTTATAAAATTTCATGACATAAAACATAAAATATGTAACCAGATCACTAATTGGCATAACAAAATTATTAGGAACCACAAATGTTGTAATTAAGTCACAAAGTTTCGTAACATCAACCACAATAGGGTTAAAATAGACAGAGAGACCAATGACAAACTCAAGGACCTGGTGTAGAGACACAGGGGTGGAGAGAGGCGATCGAGGTTGAGAGAGTAAGAATTCAACGAGAAAGAACTATTAGCGTTTATCGTTCGATAATTTGAACGAAATAGAAGAATCTAAGTGAGAAATAAAGATAGTTGAGGTACAACTAAGACAAACTGAGAGAAAGAAAATATAATAAGAAAAGAAAAAGAGAAATAGTTGGGATATGTGTCATCCCAAATTTGACCCGACATCGACATTAATCTAACCATCCCAAATCCGACTCTAAAAAAATTCAAATTCCAAGCCCAACCACTTAATCCAATAAATATACACTATTAATTTTTTTTTTTCTTGAATGTATATTAATTTATTTAAATCTTTTTATATATCATTGAATTTAGAATGTTAATAAAATTAAATAATAAAATGAAATAATTTTTAACAAATGTTTTAATTTAACTCCTACAAAGAGGTATATATATATATGTTTTTTTTATATATTTTGTCTTATATTTTTTTTACTTTATTTTATAATTAAAATGTTATAAAATTATAATTATTGTTTTATAAATGGACCAACTTGACTATAACTCTTTATCCCAATCCTTGCTCAGGCAAAATTTCGGCCCACCCCTAGCGTGATGTCACATTTTTCTTTTTTACCCAAAATACTCTCGCATAATTATCACTTGTAACAAACATGTGTCCTGTAAGTAATTAAAATTATATTCAAACCAAAATTTGTAATTTAATTGCATACCAAGCGAGCAGCCACACACCACTAGTTATATATATCCAAAATCATTTTCCAACCTTTCTAGAACACGTGTGTACAAATTGAAAAAACAAAATATTTTGAATCAAAACTAAAGGCAAAGGTTTGTGTATGTATGACATATTAATGTGAAGGAACTAGAGTTTTGAGATAGATGTATTTGGTAAATAGAGAAATATCACCATCAATATTATTGAAGTAGACAGAGAGAATAGCGATGAACTCAAGGATCTGGTACAAAGATACAGGAGTAGAGAGACGATCGAGGTTGAAAGCATAAAAATCCAACAAGGAAGAACTATCAACGTTGACCATTTGATAATTTGAGCGAAATAGAGGAGTCTGAGTGAGAAATAAAGAGATGTGAGACATAAGTAGGACATATCGAGGGAAAGAAAATAGAACAGGGAAATAAAAGAGGAAAAGTTGGGCAAAAAATTTAAGAGGACAGTGATTTACTAGAAAAAAATAAAATCACGCCTTTCAACATATTTTTTTATTAAAATTTAGTCAAATTATTTACATATATGTCTATGTGTGTATATAGATGTTTTAAAATGTATATTGTTTGTATATTACCCTTTCTATTATATTTTGTAGAGATATTATGACTAAAATAAATATAAAATAGAGATATGTGATCGAAATTGGTTATGAGATATGTGGTTAGTGGTTCTAAGTTGGTTATGATCAAAGTTAGGAGGTTATGAACCAAAATGGGGTTGGTTATGAGATGTATGGTTAGTGGTTATGAATGATATTTGTTATGAGATGTGGTTATGAGATATGTGATGTTGGTTATGATCAAAGTGATATGATTATGAGTCAAAGCGTATTGGTTATGAGATATGGTTGTAAGATATGTGATTAGTGGTTATGAGCAAAGTGATGTGAAGTGAGTTTTTATGTAGATTTTAGTAGATGTAGGTTTTTATGAGATAAAAAAATTTTAGTGTTTGGGAAGATAGTTGGGTTTTTATGTGGTTGGATGTGATGTTTGTGAGAGAAAAAGTGAAATGATTATGGGGTTGGATGTGATATTTTGTTTGGATGTGTTTTTTTTGGTTTTGCAAAACTTCTGTCTTTTAGTGGAAAAAATGAGAAAAAAATTTGGGAACCAACTTCCCAAACACCACCAAAGAGTGTAAGTTATGAGATGTGATTATGAGAGATATGAGTAGTGGTTATGAGATATGTGATGTTAGTTATGATTAAAGTAGTATGGTTATGAGCCAAAATGTGTTGTTTATGAGATATGTGATTAATGATTATAATATATGTGATATTGGTTATGAGCCAAAGCGTGTTGGCTATGAGATACGTAGGTAATGGTTATGAGATATATGATTAGTGATCATGAGACATGTGATTTTGGTGATGAGCAAAATAATGTAGTTATGAGTCAAAGGGTATTTAGTTATGAGATATGTGATGTTGGTTATAATCAAAGTGGTGTAGTTATAAGCCAAAAGGTGTTGGTTATGAAATATGTGATTAGTGGATATGATATATGTGATATTGTTATGAGTCAAATGGTGTTAGTTATGAGTTATGAGATATATGATAATTAGTGATTATAAGATATGTGATTTTGTTTATGAGCAAAGTGGTGTGATTATGAGTCAAAAGGTACTTGGTTATGAGATATGTGATATTGATTATGATCAAAGTGGTGTGGTTATGAGTAAAAGGGTGTTGGTTATGAGATATGTGAGGTTGGCTATGAGTGTCGGTTATGAGATGTGATTACGAGCTATATGGATAGTGGTTATGAGATATGTGATATTGGTTATACGAGCCAAAAGGTGTTGGTTATGAAGGTGTTGGTTATGAGATGTGGTTATAAAATATGTGATGGTAGCTCATTGTGAAGAATAAAGAAATATTAAGAATGCATTTCAGAGTAGAATCAATCGATTCACTCACTGTCAATAGCATGAATCTTTGATTGATAAATATATATATATATAACCAAAAAAATTTCAACCAGTATTAATGTGACTGGCAATTTTAAAATTATAAATCATCATAAAAGGGTGTTTTAGTTGAAAATTAAATGAATATCAAAAAAATATTTATTTTCTTTATATATTTTCATGATTTTTCTTGATTTGAATCTCACAAAATGTCTCACTAACCGTTTATGAAAACGTCGTGGAGGAGACAAATATTAAACAAGCCATAGTAATGGAATTATTTAAAAAGAAAAAAAAAAACCATATTATGATGTTTGAAGATGCTTGAATTCCGGAAGGTCTTTAGTCATTGGGTAGATGCATGTTGTGATGTGGTATTTAATAAACTTGAGAAGGTATTTTTAAAATACAAAAAAAATAAAGAACATATATGCTCTTTTGATTTTTAAAATAGTAATAGATAATCACAATATAATTTATAACTTTCACTTTAGATATATACATCATAAATTTATTGTTCATAACTTTTAATACAAAGGGACATAATACACCACAAAATGATAAGCTTTTGTAGTCTGATTGTATAATAAATAGATGATTTAAAATAACCGAACAAAGGAGATCCACATAGGATCCCAATTTCAATGATCCGAACCGTTCACATTTTAAGATTTGTCGAGTATATCATAGTTCTAAAAAAATCAAGTCGATCGGATATCAGAAACCACGTGTTCGGATAACTGTTTATTAAATTTTTTTTAATAAACGATTTTAGTTTGATGATCCAAACATGTGGTTTCTAATATCCGATCAACTTGATTTTTTACAAGTATGATATATTCAACAAATCCTAAAATGTGAACGGTTCAAATAATCGAAATTGGGCCCACAAGTGAGCCCAATGACTCACCATGTAAAACGGCAAGGAGAGGATCCTTGCGCCATAGGATTCCCTATATTTTGCAGGGCTTTTTTTCTTTTTGGATGTCTTTCTTCCCTCCATGGAAAATTATTAAGTTTGGTATTATATATATATATATATATATTTTTTTTTATCTCCTTAATTAAAAACTTCTTTTTCACATTCGAGGTAGGTTTGAAGGACACCGCAATACTTATTGCGATTGCATGTTGAAAGTTAGATTTGGTGTTCAAATCTTTGTTCACTTTTTCTTATGATATGTGTCCTTTAATTTTTTTAAAAATAATTTTAGATATTCATCTTTAATTTTTCTGAATTTATTCCGAATGAGATTGCGTGGTTGTGATTGAATTTGTGTAGTGATGTTTGTATAAAATAAATCTGAACCACAAGATAAAGATTCTGAATAATTTCTAAATTGATAAAGATGGATTTGTAGTATTACTCATTTCTCTATTTTTTTAAAAAAAAAAACATTATATAGAGGAGTGCACACCACTTAAGCAATACATATTATGATGTTAATTTTATTATTATTTTTACTTATTTAAATTGCACACACATCGCGTGTGCTAACTGATAGTCTTCATAAAATTCATTATCTACTCTAATAACATATTAACCTATTAACTAGTTATTTATGTAAAAATTTAAATTATTAAGAGATTTTACTAGCAAGCTAAGCCAAACTTGAGGTTATTTGAACCTCCCCAAAAGCTTTCTATTGTAAGAGAAAGTTCTAATAAATTTCCTCTTTGAAAAAAAAAATTGTACATATAGATCAATGTATTCATCATTTAAAATTTGAAGTACGATCAAATTGATTTATTAGAAACTTGATGGGAAAGGAGGTCTTTATGGTCAACTAGATCAACCAGTCAAAACGCGGCCCAAATTTTATTATTTATTGAGAAAATGGGGTCACCTTAATTTATTGGGTAAATTACACTTATCAATTTGGAAATTTATTAAAAAAAAAATATCAAATTTCATAATTTTAATATAATTATGTTAAATTTTTTTAATATTTTAATTTACATGACATTTAATTCTATTTTTTTAATAATTTGTTAGTCATAAAATGGTTACATTGAATTTTTTTTATTATTATATCTTGTGATGAATTTTTTTTGTTAGTCAGGAAAATATATTTATTGATTATTGTATTTTGTGATGAAAATTAAGAATATTTGTGGTGTACGTTATGTCACTCACTCTATGATAAAAGTTACAAATGGTGAATCTATGATGCACACAACTAAAGAAAAATTTATAACCATTGTGATTATGTATATTACAAATAATTTATGATGAGAAATGTTAGGAATAATTTTGGTTATAAAATTACAACATACTATTTAGTGTTTGTTTTGAAATGCTATAATTATATTATACATATTGTAATAGAATACATATGATATACACCGTGTGAAAGGAGGCACATTGTTATGAAAATATTATTTTGCCCCCACAGCTATTACTTAAAAATCAAAGCAGTTTTTATTCTTCTAATAAAATCAATTTTACATATAAACTATTTAATTTTATCCTCACCATCAATCGTCATCTATAATTAGACAGAAGTTGTTGATATGACCCTCAAATTTCATTTTACCTTCCAAATTATTTTTAAAATAACAATTAGACCCTTGGACAAAATGAAATTTGAGGGTCTAATTAATATTTTATAGATAATTTGGGGGATAAAATGAAGTTTTAAATGAAAACATGATGCCAAGTTAGCAAATTTTGTCTGATCATAGACAACAGTTGACAACGGGGTAAAATTGATCCAAAATTGAATGGTTTATGTGTAAAATTCATATAATCAAAAGAATGGATGTTGAATTGATTTTGCGTGATAGTTTGGAGACAAAGTAAAACTTCATTCACATTGTTTAAAGGAGGGTTGAGCTTCTCCATGGAATCCATTACAAGTTCCATTTCAATGATCTTAATTATTTATTTTGTAAGGTTTTTAATGTATATTATTTATACAGAAAAATTAAGTTGAACCAATAATCATAAATTTTTTATTTTATTATTTTTGAAAAATTAAACAAATATTTTTATTAAAATTGACTATTTTTTTTTAAAAAAAAATAAGATAAAATGAAAATATTATAATTATTGAATCAATTTAATTTTTTTTATAAATAATATACACACAAAAAATTTATAAAATAAATAATTCAAATCATTAAAATAAAATTCATAATAAACTTTATAAATCAAAACGGAACCGTAATAAAATTCACTGAGTAATGTTAGGGATTATGAAAAAAATATCAAAAAGATGATTATAAAAAAATTTTCACTGTTAGATTACACATACAACAAAACACCATACACTAATCAAAAAACAAAAAATCTTTATAAAATATTTCATAATATATATATATATATATATATATTTGATGATCCTAATCAGTGTGTTTGGTTTGAGTTTTTTCAATTAAGTTTTTTGAAAATTGAGTTTTTTTATTTTCATGTTTTTTTTATTTTTAGTGAATATTTTTAAAATTTTAAACATTTTTTTTACTTTTTTAGATGCACCTTACTTAGGTGTATCTAAAAAGTAAAAAATTTATAAAAAAATATTTTTAAAAATTAATAAATACATAAAAATATAAAAAAATGTACTAAATTCTCTTTTTTTTTTGTATTTTTCGTATTTAGTGAATTTTTAAAAGGTTTTTTTCAATTTTTTTTTTTTAGGTATACTTATGTTAAGAATGTCTAAAAATTAAAAAAATTGTTAAAAATATTAAAAAAATTAAGTAAAAATAAAAAAATAAAATTTTCGAAAAATAATTTTAAAAAATGACCCTCAAGTTCTCTCGAGACAAAGCGATTCAACAACTTTGGTCTCCGGCCAGTGGGCCATATTTCTTCCCCGCATCTCATCAATTATTGCCTCGGTAAACATCTGTAGTAGGCCACCCCCTTCTTTATCTCTTCTGTACCTTTTCTCAGTCTCACTTGGTGTCTCTCTCTCTCTCTCTCTCTCATGGTGTCAGCGTTTCTTCTCTCTCATGATCCATCCCTCTCTTTGAAACCCTGACTATCAAAGAAAAAACGTGTTCACTCTCTCTCATGATCCATTGTTCTCTTTGAAACCCAGACCAGACCATCAAAGAAAAAACTTCTCTCTCTCTCTCTAGCCAAGACTCAAACACGACCCTGTTTTGGTAGTAGTTCCTTTAAAAGCCATGGACAGTATTATCTCCCAACCAAATCCACTAAACAACCACCACCACAAAGCTACCACCGCCCCAAACAACAACGACGACTACCAAGTTGCAGATCCTGATCTCACTAACATGATTGGTCGAGATCTCAATTTCATGAAAGAGACCATGACACAGATTCAGAAGTTTGTAGATCATATGAATGTGCAAATCAACCAGGCTTGTGAGAAATTTGAGGAGCTCAAAACAAGAGGAGGGAGTGATACTAACGAACTCGACCAACTGAAAATGTCTGTCAAGAAGTTGAAATCCCAGATTCCCTCCAAGCTTAAAATCCATTATGATGATGATTCAAAACCACATCGGAAACCATGGTTTGATGGATCCATTAACAGTAGCAGCAGCAACTACCAAGTCGATGTAAACAAGGCCGGTTATTTGCACAGCTTGGACAAGGAGCCAAAGTTTGATCGCACCACTGCACTTGAAGATATTCGGGTATCTTTCTCTAGACTCCCCTGTAAACTACAAGATTGTTTGTCTTTTTTCTCCATGTTCCCAGAAATGGTTACTATAAAGAAAAGCCTTATGAATAACTGGTGGATTGGAGGGGGACTTCTGATGGCCCAAAACACAGAAGAAGAAATTGTGTTGGGGAAGACGGCAGAGGATTTTGTCAACGAGATCTCGGATGAGCTTATTGCAAAGGGCTTCATCGAGCCTATCTACAAAAATTGTGGATTGGCTGTGGATAGCTACAGGATGCCCCCTGCCATTCGTCGTTTTTTAACCACTGAACCAATGGGGATTTCGTTTGGTAAGTCCGTGCATCATGGCTTCACCCAGGGGTTTCATGGCATTGTCAACGTTGATGCGGCTATTATTGATGGAAGACAAGAAATTCTTTTCAAATATACCGACTCTTCGAGAGTTGTTTACTTGGGAAGGTGGCAGAACTCGCTCACACATCACATTGAAGTCCCAGACGTCAAAATTCTCAATTTTCTCAAGAATATGAAACAATGTTTGGGGTTTCTTAGCCTTCGAGGAATTTCTTTGGTTAAAGAACTTCCTCAGTTCATTTCAAAACTGACTAATCTTAAGATTCTGGATCTCAAAGCATGTCACAATCTTGAGGTGGTTCCAGATTGGATTGGCTTGCTTGAAAATTTGGCACACTTGGATATTTCTGAGTGTTACCTTTTAGATCACATGCCCAAGGGGCTTGGTGCACTATCCAATCTCGAAGTCCTTAAGGGATTTATTATTGGAGATTCCAAGGACAAAAAGTCATGTACTATCAATGATTTGACAAAATTGCCAAAGCTACGAAAATTGAGCATATCCACAAGTATGAAAGAATTTCCAATAGATCGGCAGCTTTATCATTTACAAAGATTAAAATTTCTACAGAAGTTGAAAATATCTTGGTCAGGATGCATTTTACGAGGTAAAACTGATAATTCACCTAAGCAAGCACAACTATTTTCCAAGCAAACAACGCTGGCAAGATCATTCATTGAACAACATGATCCAAAACTTCCTCTCTCATTAGAACTTCCTTCATCGTTGCAAAAACTAGAGCTTGAGTGTTTTCCTGAGATAGATACACCCAGTTGGTTATGGTCTGACAATTTGAAGAACTTGAAGAAACTTTATATCAGAGGAGGACGATTGTGTAATCTGGACAAAATAGTAGCTACCACAGTTGAAATGTTAAAATTGAAGTACTTGAGTAACTTAGAGATGCCTTGGAAAGACATTATGATGTTATTTCCCAATTTGATTTACTTGGAGAAAGTAGAATGTCCTAGCCTTAATTCCTTCCCATGTGATCAGAATGGTGTTTGGATGAGAAAAGATAATCGCATTGATGTGAAATGCGGTGGAAGAAGCCACTAAGAGAGGAAGGGAAATCTCTTTCTATTATCTTTCCTTTTGACTTGTAGGCTGGCAAATTAATGTCTTGAGAGATAGTGGGTGTTTGGTAAGTAAGTTTTTATGTAAATTTTTTTAATTGTATGATATTATTGGAGAATTTTTTTTTTTGTGTTTGGGAAGATAGTTGGGTTTTTTTGTGGTTGGATGTGATATTTGTGAGAGAAAAAGTGAAATGATTATAGGGTTTGTTGTGATATTTTGTTTGGATTTGTTGTTTTTGGTTTTGTAACCAATTTGTCTTTTAGTGAAAAAAAAAACAAAAAAACAAAAGTTCTCCTTCCCAAACAGCGCCATAGTAAATAGTAATTTCTCTCTCTCATGAAAAACTAGTTGTATGTATCTACCTATACTATATATATAATCAAATGTAGTTGTTTTGTCAAAAGCCTCCAAATATTTATTCCTAAATTCTCATAATTTTAAAACTCTCTCTTTCTTACGTGGCAACCTTCTTTGATTGCCTTTCATATTTTTTATTTTCTTCATTTTCTATTTGTTTGATTAATTAAAATGAAAATTAATTTCATTCTCATAATTTTAAAACTCTCTCTTTCCTACGTGGCAACCTTCTTTGATTGCCTTTCATGTTTTCTATTTTTCTTCATTTTCTATTTGTTTGATTAATTAAAATGAAAATTAATTTAATTGCTTATGGATAAAGATTTGAATTTCAAAATTTCTCCATATAGATAAACATATAAAAACTGAAATTTAATTTAGGAAAATTAATTTTATAGTATACCGATAAAGATAAAAATTAACAATTAATTTAACAAAATTAATTTCATAACTTATAGGTAATTTTAAATTTCTTTTCATAAATAAACATATAAAAGTTGATAAATAACTTATAAAAATTAATTTCATGGCCTACAAATAAAGATAAAGATTAAATAATTGATTTAAAAAAAACGAAATTACTCCTTTTTCCCCCTTCATTTTGTACTTTAATTAATTTCATTATAGATAAACATATAAAAATTCATAAATAATTTATAAAAATTTATTTCATGGCCTATAGATAAAGATAAAAAATTTTAAAATTATTTAAAAAAATTAATTTCATGACTTATAGAGAAATAAACATATAAAAATTGATAAATAATTTATAAAAATTAATTCCGTGGTCTACAGATAAAGATAAAGATTAAATAATTGATTTACAAAAAATTAAAATAATAAAATTTAGATAAAGATATGATTTGTTAATCTATATATCTATCAAAAACATATATATCTAAATTTTTATTTTGATTTACTCATATTTTTTTCTCTTTCTGTCACATATTATCTTCTTCTTTTTTTTAAAATTTTTTATCTTATGAAATGCCCTTATCTATAATTTCTTATCTCCTCTTAAATTCTTAACCTTCTCTTGATGATTTTTTATGATTCGTTAATATCTACCAAGTGATAAAGATTAAAAAATAATAATAAAAAAAAAATTATTGACTCTGAATGAGAAGAGTATTAAAATGAAATTGGTTGGCTCTAAATGAGAAGAGTATTAATAATGAAATAATGAAGGTTGGAAGAAAGCAACACAAAAATCTCACAAAATTAATTTTCATCACTATATTTATTCAAGGTAATAATTTGATACTCTTTCTATTAGTTATTAAAAATAGTTTGCATTAAATCGTTGTTATTTTATTTTTATTTATTTTATTTTATTTTTTAAGCTGTCATTCGTTGTAGTATTTCTTAAATTCCATCTCAAAATTCTCTGTTTGAAATTATTGTTTTTTCAATAATAAAGTTTAGAACCAATTTCCTATCAAATTTGTTTTCTTAGTCCTTATTTTATTGAAGAATCGAGATGAGTAAAACTTTCCTATGATATATGAAATTAATAAATATAATGTACCGATCCTGATTTTTCGTAAGTCTTTATTTATTTATTTATTTATTTATTTATTTATTTATTATTATTATTATTATTATTATTATTATTATTATTATTATTATTATTATTATCTTACTTTATTTTTGGCTTTATTAACTATGTGGTTACATGAGAATTTAATGTGGTATTTAATTAATTTAATGTGATAGTTAATTATATATAATTAATTGAATATTTATATATTTTATGTAAAAAAAAGTGTTTTATATATTGATAAAATATATAATATATTTATATATGTTGTAGTTATTTAATAAAATAAAATATATATCATATATATTTATGCTGTATTTATATTGTATTTGTATTATATAATATAATAGCCATTGAGTTATATAATAATATATGAGGCTAGGTGTGCTGCAATTAAGAAGAAAAACAAAAGACCATTAAGTTATATAATAGTATATTAGGTTTGGTGTGCTGCCATTGGGAAGAAAACAAAAGAAAAGAGAGGGCAGCCCCGAGAGAGAGAGAGAGAGATTAATCACAAAAGAAAAGAGAAAGGGCTCATTGTGATCAATCATTGAGAAAGTCGGATTTTATTTTGGTGCCTTTATTAATTCTCTAAGTGATTCTTTAATCTTTTAAAAAAAATATTGTGAATATAAAATTCATTTCCTTTGATTTATGTTTAATTCGCTGCTTTTATTTATTTATTTTTATTTATTTGATGTTAGTTTGATTTTGTATTTACATAAAGATGATAGATTGATTTTAATTATTTTGGTTAGTTGTGTATGCAAGGTTTAGGGTTTTGTAATATATTTATTTTATGGCTGTAATCACACTCATGAATATATAAAATTAAATAAACTAGGAACCTATAGATAAATTCTTTATACTCCACCATAACTCCATGGATTATTGTTTTATTTGAGTGATAGTGAAAAAGAGTGTATAGTATTATGAGATTTATTTGAATGTCTTAGTCTTGGCATTGTTATGTTTGTTTTCATGAGTAAATGAGAGATTGTATATATATATATATATATATATATATCGTTGTCTCGTTTATTTATTGAATCAAATCTATATGTCTTCAAGGTCATTCATCAAGGCTTCTTTACAAGTTTTCAATAAAGTTGCATTTGGGTAAGGCAGAGTATGTCTTTACTGGTAATTTTTTTGAGGGTAGATTACAAAAATAAAAAATAATAATAAAAAACCAGAGTTTGAATTTTGTAAAAAAAAAAAAAAACTTTAATTTTTAATTTTATCAATTTAAATTCTAATTTTTTGATTTGTTTTCAATCTAAACTATAGACCTACTTTCCTATAAGCTACAATGAAAGATGTTATCAGATTTGAAAATTTCTTAATTTCAAATGAGTTTTTTTTTTTTAATTTAAATTTTTAACTAAATGTGTAATTTCTTCAACTTTGTAATAAATAATGCTGAGTTTTAATTCTCCACTGCCCTTCATTTTTCTTGCATTAATTTATATTCAATATTTCAGTTACTTTACACATTAACATTTTTATTATGTAAATGTGACGGAATTTAGTGAACTATTTAAAAGGAATATATATAAAAATTTAAAAGATGGGAGTGATAGGTATTGGTATCATTGTGAGAGATTTCATGAGAAATGGCATCAAGCAGTGAGAGAATTGCAAATGAATTTGTTGTGGACAACATTAGAGTAGTTGGGGCATACAAAATTGTGTCTTAATGTCTTGAATTTGTTGCATACAGGCTAAGGAATATTTACTTTTAACCAAACAAATTTGTTTTAATGAAGAAAATTTCTAAATCTGTTGGGAATCATACAAACTGAGAGTAGTTACTTTTAACCATACATATTAGTGGTAATGAAGAAAATTTCTCATCTATTAGGAATATCATTGCTGATCTGATATTAAAGATTGGAGGGGAGTTTTAAATCTGCTTGTATTCATGACAAAATGCTAGAAAATGAAAATGCCCATCTATGGTCACTTTGAATGGAAGAGGTTCTAATTGAGGTTGTTTCTTGTGTCCATTCTGATTTTGTCTATACTTTATAAATGAAATCATCTTTCTACATAAAAATAATTTTTTTAATTCTTCTACGCGATGTTTTTAAATCGTTACATTAGTAAAAGAGTTCCATCATTCCATACCTTTTCATCCGTAGAATTTATTAGTACAATTCCTACCATATTTACATATTTCTAACATATTCGCATTTCATAGAAACCCAATAAATATATTTTCCACTACAAAATCGCTTGGGTGCCCACAAAGAACAAATGAGGGTCATTTAATTAATAAAATTACAACATTTCCTTTCCCCAAGCAATGCCAAAAGTTTCCACTGAAATGTATCCATAATAATAATAGTTACATAAGGGAAAGAAAAAAATAAAAAATAAAAAGCTAACAGAGATGGTTGTCTTGCAATATATGAACTTCAAATCACTCATGCCAGTTCCAATAATCCTTTAGGCTTTGTCAAAATCATTTAAAAACCTATATTCCAACCAAAAGAAGTATGTCAATGTGAAATGCAATTAAAAAAAAACTTAAGCTGATTACCACAAAAGTATAAACTCCCTCTATGTAAACTTTAAACATATATAATGTAGTAAATATTTTTAGTAAAATTTTCTAACAAATCTAACCCCAACAAAAAATCTGATCCTAGCTCAATAAATCAAATACAAGCTCCCCAAACAAAGATTCGAATATGTTTAGGCAAAACATTAAAAGAAAAGGCTCGTCAATGGACCTGCATAGCCCTTTCAAACCTCCAAAACCTGAAAATTTTCCAATTGAAAACAAAAATACTATAGCGATCCCGGTTTTTCCTTCCTTATTTACTATATTCCGGACTCGGTTCTGTTGATGGTTGTGGTTGTCTGTATTTCATTTCCGTCCTTTAATGCTTTGGATTGGAGTTTAGAGATGGCTTGGGCGTGTTTCGAACAGGTTGGTTGAGCTTTAGTCCCATTTCTTGTTACCCAGATTTTTGGTGGTCCGCTTGTGCGGATCCATTCGCGCTCGAGCGGAGTTTGCACACCTTCAGTAGTTTGTCCGTCTGCAAAAGTACTGCAGATGTGTTTTTCACGCTCGAGCGGGTACCCTTGCGCTCGAGCGGGTGTTCTTTGTCTGTAAGTACTGGAAGAGTGTAATCTACGCTCGAGCGGGTTTCCCTTTGCACTCGAGCGGGTGTGTTTTGCAGTTGTGTCTTGACGCTCGAGCGGGTATTCTTGCACTTGAGTGGGTTCAGTTTTTGTGCTTGACGCTCGAGCGTCCTATTCTCCGCTCAAGCGGACTAATCGTATATCAGATGGCAGCTGGGTGATTTTAAATCACTTTTCACAATTTCTTTCTCTTTCTTACTTTTCAAAACCTCCATTAGAGAGCACCTCACTCTAAAACTCCAACTTCTCTCTAGGGCTTGATCTAGTAAGAGTGAGCTTCTATCCTTGGGCCTTTGTAAAAAGTATGGAGCTTGTTAAGGGCTACATTTTGATCCAAAAATATTGGGGTTTGGAGCATTTCGAATTTCTTCATCTTCCTCCTTTGAGCTCCGACTTTGAGGTAGGGATAACTACTTATTTTTATGAGCTTTAACCTAAATGTTGAGCTTTTTGTATAATGGTTTGTTTTGGGAAGTTGGGGTTTGTGATGTGTTATATTGGAAAGAGGGGTTTTGTTCTTTTGATTCAAACATATGTGTTTTGGGTCTGAAAAGAGGGTTATTGATGTTGTTGATAATATTTGGACCTTTGGGTCAATGTTGAGAAAAGGGTGAAAATGCCATGTTTGGGTATATTTGGGTCATTAGTGTAATTAATGACATTTATTATCGGAATATGAAATTGAGTGGAAATAATGAAATTGACTCATTATAAGGTAGAATGGTGGAGTTGGATTCATTAATCACTCACCTTTGAAAATGTTAATAAATTATCTGTTGATATAATTATTGTATGTTTAGAAATAATTGCTTTGGGCTATCAGTAGAGGATAGTCTTGATTGTTGTAGACATTGCATGATGATTAGGTGAATTAAAACTAATCGGTTGTATGTCATTGATTATGATAAATGGAATAATACATCAAATTTGTGTATTGATTGAACATGTATATGATAGATGCTTATATACATTGTGTTGTGTGGGAGGAGATAAGAGATGTACTCCACGGTTTAGGGGAAGATAGGCGATGGACTCCTAAACCGGATATTGTTTAGGAGGAGATAGGGGATGTACTCCATTGATATAGCAAATATGTGTATCTATTGAAGTATTGATACAGCGAATATGTGTATCTATTGTGAAGTTTGGAAGTGTTTTGTGTAATATTGATACAGCGAATATGTGTATGTATTGTGATGTATGGAAGTATTGTTGTTATGAGATGTAATCTCACTTAAATAGTTTGGCCAAGTTCTGAGCCACGGTTATGAATTGAGAATCGGTTAAGTACAGGAAAGAGAAATGAAACATGGACATATGTGTCATGTAATTGAAGTGAATTATGAATTGATTTATGTGAGTTAAACGTTTATCAAATGCTAATGTTTTAGTTATTGCTCATATTATGTTTGGCATATCTCTACTGGGCGTTGGCTCACCCTATATGGGACATCATTTTCAGGTACAGGTGTTATGCCACCTCTAAGGACGTAGCTTGGAAGGCTTGAGGCTGTTGGACTCTTTTTGTTATTTTTGTTGTATTACATTTATATCAAGCCAAGGGCTTATTTTGCGTAGAGTTAGTACTCTCTTTTTGTAACCAAGTGTTGACTTGGAAAGTTGTAAGCCTTTAGGGCATTTACTTTTGTTGTCAACATGTAATACCTTTTGTAAGAATACTCTGATGATTGTAATATGAAATCTCTTTTCTTTATCGTGAATGTATGATATTATGGGTTTATTTTGAAGGCGTTACAAATACAATATACATGTTTACAAAGATTGACTACTAAAATAACCATGTCTTCTATAACAGTAGCTAAGATGCTAGTTTTCATTCATTTTTTCTAGCTATCATGGAGAAAAAAAAAAGCAAGTATGAAGATGGCATCCAAACATAATAGAAAATAAAGAAATATATATGTAAGATGAGTGGACACACGCAGGCGTATCAATAACTCTAAGTCCTAACATTATTAGTAGTATTTTAATTTTGAAGTGATAAATTACAATTTACAATAAGATACTAGGTCTGAAAACTTTTTTTTTTTTTTTAAATGTACCTAACATTAATATCAACCCCAAAGACAACAACCCTCCTCCACAATACAAAAACAAATATACTATTCCTAAAACAAATCATTCTAGAAAGTTAAGTAATCTGAGTTTTCCAGCTAATTCATAAAATACAAAAACAACAAATCTTATCAAGCAAAGGATGCCAATTAATGTAATTCACTAACGACATACCAACAACATACCAAAGGGCACCAACTAATGTACTCCAAAAAAAATTCTTATCTCCTAACTCTCACCAACAACATACCAATGGCATGGAAATTCAGTAAAACCAAAGGACACGAACTAATGTACTCCAAAAAAAGTGCAACAAATAATAAAAAACCAAAATATCTAAATATAAACAATTATTATGAAACCAACTCTACTTTGACAACTTTTAGTTTGCGATTGTTTCTCTCTCTTTGTATGGTTCTTCTCACAACAGCAACAAACTAAACTTATCTCGCTAATGAAAAAAAAAAAAACAAAAGAACCACCAAAAATGCATGAATACCTTATTTTGATATCATCGAAGCATATAATTCTACCATATGAATATATTGTTGGCGAACTATTTTATTTCTCTCATTTGCTGTTATGATAAAGTGCCAGAGCATGGGAAAGTGCTGGAAGAGATTTCCCTTTCCACAATAGGTAAACTTAATAATTTCTTTAATTATATATATATATATATATATTTAAAAGGGTTTGTCGGTTTATTCTAAGCTTACCTCAGTGCCTCCCAGGTAGCGAATATGTAGTGTTTATCTTTTTTATTTCAACCTGAAGTAGGAATGTAACGCCCCGAAATAATCCCAACACGAATGATACGTCAACCACATACATTCATTAATTACAACCATTCTCCCTTTGCTATATCAAAAATCTCCATAGTTTATACAAAGGTTCCACATGCAAATTATACATTCATAGGTAAGAAAATGCATGAATCTATAGCATGTGAAGCATAAAGTTCCAAAATAAATAGAATGCCCTTACGGGTTACAACTTCCAAGGCTTAAGCCCGGTCACACAAAAGTGGTCTCTCGGACCCATACAAAAATAGCCCTTGGCTAGCAATTCAATCACAACAACCAAAGGGTATTACTCTTCACAACAATTCTGCGCCTTCAATTCGGCGGGATCACCACATCTTTACCTGCACCAAAACCCATAGGGGTGAGCATAAAGCCCAGTAAAGAAACCTTAACAAAGTATGTACATTTATGCAAGATTCATAACAATTAATGTAAATGCATATGTTATGCCATGCCATTTGAAGATAATCTCATGCCATGCATTTCTTGAAATTTACCATGCTTTTAGTGAACATTTTACAATCTCGTCAATTCCGAACTTCCAATTATAAATCATAAGGAGGGGCGATAAATACAACACGGGTAATCCCTAGGCTGGTTTCTGCAAGTAGACTCTACGAGTACTACCAAGTTGTCATTTTTACCGGTATTAACCAGAAGGCTCGACACCTATCCGCGCGGGTTTCTGGTCTTTCATCATGGACACTAAGGCCAACTTATCAAATTCATCTACACCCATAGCTGGACTTACCATCGTATTTACCCCCATCACATTTCAAACGTTTAAATCACAATATTTCTATCACAAGAGAAGTTCCAATTTCTTTTTCAAAGCTAATTTCCATGATATGCATAATATCCATGATGTCAATGCAATAATCAACTATAATGGTTCATGGTTCTTTATATTGATTAAACCAAAATTTACCTTCCATAGAGGTTCACAACCTCCATTTTCTCCTTTCCATGCCACTCCATCAAACCAAGAATTTGTCATTTATTTAATCATGATAAAATATAGCCAAATTTCATGCTCTTTCAACATTTAAATCTATTTAATCCATTTTATCACATAAATGTTTCACCCCACTCTCAACAACTTACAACATCAAGAAAATTTCTCATCAACTTCTATATACACTATAGCAACCGGGTCTTTTCTCCTCTCTTCTCCTCTTGTCAACTCCTTTCTTTCTTTTGTTGCTCAGTTCTTCTGTACTTTTGTTGGGGTTGAAATATTCGGAATTAGTCCTCTAAATAAAAAATTCTTGCTTTTTTTTTTGCTCAGTATTGAATACCACTTGTTCCTAAGAGTGTGAGGTCGGGTCTGGAGTGCCCAGAGGGTTGAACCAACAACTTTTCTGGACTGGTTGGCTTGCCGCACGTGCAGGGGCCTAGGGCCACATGTGCGGAAGAGGGGTCGCACGTGCGGGAGGGTGAGGCCGCACGTGCGGATTTCAGGGGAAGCTGGGGCTGCACATTGCCTAAAAGGCATGTGTGGAAGGTGGTGTGAGAGGGGAGCCCCGCATGTGCGGGGGTGAGGGCTGCACGTGCAGGAGAGGCGCTTCGTACATGCGGGGATGGGCGCCGCATGTGCGGTCGGTCTGGACCCAAAAATTTGCATTTTTGTATCTTTTAGGCCGAGTTGTATCTCACATTTAGGGCTTCACTCTCTCACTCTAAGACCATTTTCTCTCCTCCTTCTCTCTAGAAACCCTAAACCAAAGCACTAAAAACTCTTGAATCTTGTTATCCATTGGGTTTAGATCATCATCAACACCTCAAATCTTGAAGCTCAAGCTAGAACTTCACTTGGTGTGGTAGAGATCAAGCTTTCTCCTCCTTGAAGCTAGGGTTTCCTCTCCATTTCATCATCAACCTTTGAGGTAGGGTTCTCCTTTGAGTTATATGTACGTTTATGTAAATTTTTAGTTATTTTTTGGATCTTCTCTTACTATTTCGAAAATGGGGTTTTATGATTCAAGAAATGGATGATTTTGTAAAATGAATTTCATCTTATTCTCTTAAAAAGATGTTTCCTTGAAATTTTAGACAAACATGATTGAGATTTGAGATTAAAATAAGGTTTCATGAAAGAGATGGGAAAATGCTAGGGTTTTGTGAAAAGAAAACTAGAGATTTGAGGGTTTTCTTAATTGAAAGGGGATAATGGTTTATGTTCCTATATATATATATATATATATATATGTTTATATGCTTGATTGCGGATGTATTGCATAAACCATGGTAGGTGTAGAAAATGAGGAATTAGTGATGTGATACGAATGAATATATCTTTTGCGTTGATGAAGAAATTCTTAACTTACTAAAGACATTGAATTTGGAGATGAAACCTCTACCTTGTTATGTTTTGAATTAACTAGAAGGTCACAAATGCATGAAGTGTATTTTGTTGTTGTACATGGACATGTGATATAAAATGTTTGGCTATTGATGGATTTCTATGGAAGGCAATTGTAGCTATGAACAATGTGGAGAGGGAAGTGTAGTAACAAGGGTAAATGTTATATTGACATGACTTGAGCCTTGCATATCATGAAAATAGTTTTTGAATGGAAACCTGAATTTTCATTAAGAATGAACCAATGTGAATGGAACTATGAAAATGTTAAAGGGGTAAACATGTTGGTAAGTCCAAACAGGGGTGTGTAGTTGAACTTGATAAGTTGGCCTGAGTGTCCATGGTGAAAGACCAAAAAGCCGCGCGGATAGGTGTCGAGCCTTCCGGTTAATACCGGTAAAAATGACAGTTTGGTAGCACTTGTATAGTCTACTTGCAGACACCAGCCTAGGGATTACCAGAGTTGTATTTACTGCCCCTCTTGAGTAAATTGGAAGTTGGGACTAATGAGATTGGAAATGTTGAAGAAAGCATAATAATTCTCATATATAGCATGAAATATGATTACTTAAAAAAAAAAAGGCATAGCATGGCATGGCATGGCATGGCATTGCATTAAATGTTGGGCATCTTACATAAATGTATATACTTTGTTAAAGATTCTCTACTAGGCTTTATGCTCACCCCTATGGGATTTGGTGCAGGTAAAGATGTGGTGATCTCGTCGAGTTGATGGCATGGACGTGATTGTGAAGAGTACCTTCTCTTATATTTTTGTGTAAATTTTTTGTAAAGCCAAGGGCTAATCTGTATGGGTTTGAGAGACCATTTTGTGTAGCCGGGCTATTGCCTTGGAACTGGTAAGCCCTTGAGGGCCTTATTCCATTTGATTTGATGATTTTACATGCTATAGATTCATGTACTAGTTTATCAATGAATGTATAACCGCATGTGAGATTATTTTTGTAAACATTTGATCTTATGAAAAGGAATATGATTACACCTTATTTTGGAAATGAGATGATGTAATGGTTATATGAGTAGTTCATGTCGAATTATTTCGGGGGCGTTACAACTTGGTATCAGAGCTACTGGGTTTGAATACTTGGGGCTTGTGGGGAGTGATCGTTATACCATAATGGGTTCATTTTGCATGACTAGGAAGTGTTTTGCTTTTGTGATTGTGTGACAGCATGTTTATGTGACTATGTGGGTATGAGATTAGACTTTTGGGATGTTATTTGCGTCTATTAGATTCCTTGAGGTCTTAATAGAAAGGTACCTGATCAATACTCATTCTACTAAGAATTTTTGGTTTCTCATGGGACGGATCTCATTACTAAAGGATAATTCGTATGTGTTTATGTGACTACGTGCTTATGTGGAGTGAATTAAATTGTTTATATGGTAGGATATGTGTAATTGCTTTGGTTTAACGTGTGAGGCAAGTTGCGAGCACATTTGGAATTATGTGCTTAGTTTGTCTATCTTGTTTCTCAATTAGGATGCTGGGAATAATTCGAACAAGAGGTGGTAGGGGTGGAAGGCGAGGTCGAGGTCGCCGGGGTGTACATGAGATACCGGTCCCCTAGCTTTCGGTACAAGAAGAGGGTCTAGGCCAAGCTAACATGGCCGAACAAGTTAGGCAAGCAGAGGTGCCGGGGCAAGCCGGCCAAGCCGCAATAGGGGCCCTAGCCCGGGAGATGGCGGGAGCATTGAGGAAGTCCATGAATATTCTTAGGGTGGAAACCCAAGCTAGAAAGAACGCCGTAGAGACGAGGGCAAGCTTTCTCACGAGGGAGTTTTTATGGGCCAAATTGGATGAGTTCCATGGTGGCCTCGATCCGAAGAAGGCAGATGAATGGCTAGAACAAACAGTGAAGACTTTTGAGATGCTTCATATAGAGGATAGTGAGCTTAGGGTGACTCTTGCTAGCTACTATCTCAAGAGGGACGTGGGGCAATGGTGGAAGTATGCCAAGGGTCGGATATCACTGACATGGGAGGCCTTTGTAGTGGCTTTCCAAGACAAGTACCTTTCTCCCACGGCTAGGGAGAGGTTGAGGCAGGAGTTCAAGGACCTTAAGCAACTAAACATGTCCGTGGCCGAATTTAAAGCGACCTTTTTTTAGTTTGTCCCGGTTTGTGCTGGAATTGGTAGCAATGGAGGAGCGCCATTGCTTTAAGTTTGAGTAGAGATTGAGAACTAAGATCCTATTCAAGGTTACCGGGAACATGATTCGAGATTATGATCGCCTTGTAGAGGCAGCTGCACATGTGGAGATTATTGTAGAGGCCGAGGAGCAGAGACTTCGGAATTCGAGGTCTAAGGGCCAAGGGTCGCAGGGGGACTTTAGGCCCAACAAGAAGAGTAAGAGCATCTTTTCATCCCAGTCTCAGTCGCAGGAGTCTAGATCCACTTTCCCCTTGCCTAGTACAGGTCCGGGGAAGAGTGCACCGAGTGGGTTCTCTTGCTTCAAGTGTGGCCAACCGGGTCACGAAGCCTTTGCTTGTCCACAGAAGGGAGGAGGACAGCAGACGTTGCCATCACCACCACCTAATCGATCTCAGAGTCAATCTCAGAGTAGAGGTCAGGGGCCTACTTGTTTTCAGTGTGGGCAGTCAAGGCATATGAAGAGAGCTTGCCCTCAGTTGGGAGGCGCGTCTGGCGCTTCAGGGTCTAGGCAAACAGAGCCACCAACAGGCTCACTCAGCTCAGGCTTCACGAGTTCATCAGGGAGTTGCTTCGGCTCAGTCAGTACAATAGGCCTATGCTCTGAGGGATGAACAGGTTGAGTAGAGGCCATAGGGGTGCGTGTATGCAGTTACCGCGCCAGAACAATTGCCAGGATCCTCTGTAGTGAGAGGTATTTTCATTGTGTATAATTATTTGGCCAGTGTGTTAATAGATACAGGTACGTCTCATTCATTCATATCTACTGCACCTGCATTGGGGTTAAAGGTGACACAGTTAGCATCTCTGCTTAGAGTTGAGTCACTAGTCAGGGGTACAGTTGACTTAGATCAGGGCTGTCGAGATTGTGAGATAGAGATTGCCGGGTGTAGACTCCCGTTTGCTTTTGTGTTGTTGGACATGTCCAGTTTTGATGTCATTCTAGGCATGGATTGGTTGACTTCGTATCAGGCTGTGATTGATTGTTTTCGGCAGAGGGTCACAGTGTGCACTATAAGTGGTGATTGTTTTTACTTTCTGGGAGACAAGGTTGATCAGATCCTATCGCGCTGGTATTTGATCCTCGTAGTAGGAATGAGCTTAGCGGTCTTTCAGCTACTCTCTTAGATAGTCAGAGTGATGGGACTCGAGTTGAGTTGTCGAGGGTAGTGTGTGAATACCCGGATGTGTTTCCCGAGGACCTTACTAGTTTGCCACCCCACCGGGAGATTGAGTTCACCATTGACTTAGTGCCTGGGACGGCACCAATTTCTATTGCGCCGTATAGATTTGCACCTGCGGAGTTACATGAGTTGAAGATTCAACTCCAAGAGCTTCTAGACAAGGGCTTCATCCGCCCTAGTATGTGACCTTGGGGAGCGCCGACCCTCTTTGCAAAGAAGAAGGATGGGTCGTTGAGATTGTGTATCGACTACCGTAAATTGAACCGAGTTACCGTTAAGAACAAATACCTTTTACCCAGAATAGATGACTTGTTTGATCAACTTAGAGGATCTTGTTGCTTCTCCAAGATAGATTTGAGGTTGCAGTACCATCAGTTGAGAGTCCGGGAGGAGGATATCTAGAAAATGGCCTTTCGTACGCGTTATGGCCACTATGAGTTCCTAGTAATGCCCTTTGGGTTGACCAATGCACCGACTTCTTTCATGGACTTGATGAACCGAATTTTTAGGGAGTACTTGGACTGTTTTGTGGTCGTCTTTGTGGATGACATCCTAATCTATTCGACTTCCGAGGAGGAACACGAGGCTTTTATGAGGATAGTGCTTGACTTGCTTAGGGAGCATCAATTGTATGCCAAATTTGAGAAGTGTGAGTTTTGGCTCACTGAGGTGGAGTTTTTGGGTCATGTGGTATCAAGTGAAGGGGTAACCATAGATTCTTCGAAGATAGATTCTGTACAAGATTGGGGGTAACCTAAGAACGTCTTTGAGATTCGAAGTTTCTTGGGATTGGCGGGGTACTATCGGCGCTTTGTGAGAGACTTCTCTAGATTAGCCGTGCCTTTGACTAGAGTGACTAGAAAGGGGGTTAAATTTGTGTGGAGCGAGGCATGTGAAAGATCTTTTCAAGAGCTAAAAACTAGATTGACCACGGCACCGGTGTTGATAATTCCAGAAAGGGGTTTGGGTTATACTTTCTTTTGTGATGCGTCTCAGGATGGGCTTGGTTGTGTGTTGATGCAAAAGGGAAAGGTTGTAGCGTATGGTTCACGGCAATTGAAAACCTATGAGAAGAATTACCCTACCCACGACTTAGAGTTAGCCGCAGTGGTGTTTGCCTTGAAAATTTGGCGGCATTACTTGTATGGTGAGAAGTTTGAGGTTTTCTCCGACTACAAGAGCTTGAAGTATTTGTTTTCCCAGAAAGACTTGAACCTACGTCAACGGAGGTGGATGGAGTTTTTAGAAGACTACGATTTTGAGTTACACTATCACCCGGGGAAGGCCAATGTAGTGGCCGATGCCTTAAGCTGAAAAATTGTGAGTAGCTTGGTGAGTGTGGCCATTCGGGAATGGGTCATGTTGGGTGAAGTCGGCAAGTTTGAGTTGCAATTGGGTGGGTCCGAAGAGGGTGCAACATTGTTCGCCTTGAGTGCTCAGCCTACCTTGATTAGCAAAGTTGTGGAAGCGCAATGGGAAGACCGAGAAGCAGAGTTAATCCGGGAGAGAATCTCCAATGGGAAGGAAAAGAAGGGTCTGAACATTCACTCGGATCGGAGTGCACATTACCTAGATCGTTTGTTTGTGCCAGAATCTTGTAGGGAGGAAGTGCTTCAGGAGTTCCATCATTCACGCCTTGCGGTACATTCGGGAGGCACCAAAATGTATCAAGACCTTAGCCGTCCATTTTGGTGGAGGGGTATGAAGCGGGATGTCGCATCCTTCGTGTCTAAGTGCCTTACTTGCCAACAAGTGAAGGCCGAGCACCAGAGACTAGCGGGTTTGCTACAACCCTTACCTATAACCGAGTGGAAGTGGGAGCACGTGACCATGGACTTCGTAGTTGGGCTTCCTAGAACGCAGTGGGGCAATGATGCCATTTGGGTAATTGTTGATAGATTGACTAAGTCTACACACTTTATTCTAATACGTACTAGCCATTCAGTTGAACATTTGGCGGAGTTGTATGTGAGGGAAATAGTTCGGCTTCATGGGGTTCCGATAACCATTATGTCAGATAGGGATCCTCGTTTTACTGCCCGGTTGTAGCAAAGCCTTTAAGAGGCATTGGGAACCAAATTGACCTTTAGCACCACTTACCACCCTCAAACTGATAGGTAGTCAGAGCGCACCATTCAAATTTTAGAGGCCATGCTTAGAGCTTGTGTCCTAGATTTCAAGGGGGCTTGGGAGAGGCACCTACCATTAATTGAATTTGCCTACAACGATAGTTATCAGGCTAGCATTGAGATGGCACTGTTTGAGGCCTTGTATGGCCGACCTTGTAGGTCACCAGTTTGTTGGGCCGAGGTAGGGGATGCACCGTTGCTGGGTCTGGAGATCGTTAGAGAGACAACCGAGAAAGTTGCTCTCATTCGGAAGAGGTTAGCTACGGCTCAAAGTTGGCAGAAGAGTTATGCCGATAAGAGGAGGTGACCATTATCTTTTGAAGTAAGTGATCACGTGTTCCTTAAGATCTCACCTAGGCGGGGTTTGATGAGGTTCGGTAAGAGTGGTAAGTTGTCTTCGAGGTTCATTGGGCCCTTTGAGATATTGGAGAGGATTGGGGAAATGGCATACCGGTTAGCTTTATCGCCTTAACTTTCGAGGGTTCACAATGTGTTTCACGTGTCCATGCTTAGGAAGTACGAAGCCGACCCTTCTCATGTGCTAGACTGGGTTAAATTGGAAGTAGATGAGAATGCCTCTTACGAAGAGCGTCCGGTTCAGATAGTAGATACCTGGGAGCAAGTGTTACGGGGTAAAGCCATACCGTTAGTGAAGGTGTTGTGGAGACACCACGGGATTGAGAAAGCGACTTGGGAACGGGAGGCAGAGGTCCGCTCCAAGTATCCGAATTTATTTGAGCATGCTTGATTGCTTTATTTTTGTGTGATGTTCCCTTGTGTTGAAGGGAAAAGGTGTTGCATTGTGGACCACATGTTGTTATATGTATTGTTGATTTGAGTATGAGATTATGAAAAATGATATTTTGTTCTAAATGTTTCCTTTCCTATATCAAGTTTGAGAAATTGTGTTTTGATAAAATGATGATGAGAAGAATGGTAAACATTGGTTGAAGCATAGATGTTGTAAGTCGTTGATGTTGTTAAAACATTTATAGTCGTTAGAGCACTATTGTTTGATGATTATATCCAAATTTCGGGGATGAAATTTCCTATGGTGGAGAGGTTATTGCGACCGGGTCCTTTCTCCTCTCTTCTCCTCTAGTCAACTCCTTTCTTTCTCTTGTTGCTCATTTCTTCTGTAGTTTTGTTGGGGTTGAAATATCCAGAATTAGTCCTCTAAATAAAAATTTCTTGCTTTTGTTTTGCTCAGTATTGAATTCCACTTGTTTCGGAGAGTGTGAGGTCGGGTCTGGAGTGCCCAGAGGGTCGAACCAACAACTTTTCTGGACTAGTTGGCTTGCCGCACGTACGAGGGCCTAGGGCTACACATGCGGGAGAGGGGCCGCATGTATGGGAGGGTGAGGCCGCACGTGTAGATTTCAGGAGAAGCTGGGGTTGCACACTGCCTAAAAGGCATGTGCGGAAGGTCGTGCGGGAAGGGAGCCCCGCACGTGCGAGGGTGAGGGCTGCACGTGCGGGGATGGGCGCCGCATGTGCGGTCGGTCTGGACCCGAAAATCTGTATTTTTGTATCTTTTAGGCCGAGTTGTATCTCACATTTAGGGCTTCACTCTCTCACTCTAAGACCATTTTCTATCCTCCTTCTCTCTAGAAACCCTAAACCAAAGCACTAAAAACTCTTGAATCTTGCTATCCATTGGGTTTAGATCATCATCAACACCTCAAATCTTGAAGCTCAAGCTAGAACTTCACTTGGTGTGGTAGAGATCAAGCTTTCTCCTCCTTGAAGCTAGGGTTTCCTCTCCATTTCATCATCAACCTTTGAGGTAGGGTTCTCCTTTGAGTTATATGTACATTTATGTAAGTTTTTAGTTGTTTTTGGGATCTTCTCTTACTATTTCGAAAATGGGGTTTTATGATTCAAGAAATGGATGATTTTGTAAAATGAATTTCATCTTATTCTCTTAAAAAGATGTTTCCTTGAAATTTTAGACAAACATGATTGAGATTTGAGATTAAAATAAGGTTTCATGAAAGAGATGGGAAAATGCTAGGGTTTTGTGAAAAGAAACTAGAGATTTGAGGGTTTTCTTAAATGAAAGGGGATAATGGTTTATGTTGCTATATATATATATATATATATATCTATGTTTATATGCTTGATTGCGGATGTATCGCGTAAACCATGGTAGGTGTAGAAATGAGGAATTAGTGATGTTATACGAATGAATTTATCTTTTGCGTTGATGAAGAAATTCTTAACTTACTAAAGACATTGAATTTGGAGATGAAACCTCTACCTTGTTATGTTTTGAATTAACTAGAAGGTCACAAATGCATGAAGTGTTTTTTGTTGTTGTACATGGACATGTGATATAAAATGTTTGGCTATTGATGGATTTCTATGGAAGGCAATTGTAGTTATGAACAATGTAGAGAGAAAAGTGTAGTAACAAGGGTAAATGTTGCATTGACATGACTTGAGTCTTGCATATCATGAAAATAGTTTTTGAATGGAAACCTGAATTTTCATTGAAAATGAACCATTGCCAGTGGAACTATGGAAATGTTAAAGGGGTAAATACATTGGTAAATCCAAACAGACGTGTGTAGTTGAACTTGATAAGTTGCCCTGAGTGTCCATTGTGAAAGACCAAAAAGCCGCGCGGATAGGTGTCGAGCCTTCCGGTTAATACCGGTAAAAATGACAGTTTGGTAGCACTTGTATAGTCTACTTGCAGACACCAGCCTAGGGATTACCAGAGTTGTATTTACCACCCCTCTTGAGTAAATTGGAAGTTGGGACTAATGAGATTGGAAATGTTGTTGAAAGCATAATAATTCTCATATATAGCATGGCATATGATTACTTAAAAAAAAAAGGGCATAGCATGGCGTCGCATTGCATTAAATGTTGGGCAGCTTACATAAATGTATATACTTTGTTAAGGATTCTCTACTGGGCTTTATGCTCACCCCTATGCGATTTGGTGCAGGTAAAGATGTGGTGATCCCGCCGAGTTGATGCCGTGGGAGTGATTGTGAAGAGTACCTTCTCTTATATTTTTGTGTAAATTTTTTGTAAAGCCAAGGGCTAATGTGTAGGGGTCCGAGAGACCATTTTGTGAAGCCGGGCTATTGCCTAGGAACTTGTAAGACCTTGAGGGCCTTATTCCATTTGATTTGATGATTTTACATGCTATAGATTCATGTACTAGTTTATCAATGAATGTATAACCGCATGTGAGATTATTTTTGTAAACATTTGATCTTATGAAAAGGAATATGATTACACCTTATTTTGGAAATGGGATGATGTAATAGTTATATGAGTAGCTCATGTCGAATTATTTCGGGGGCGTTACATACACAATAATGTGAGGCAAACAATTGTCATTCTCTTGCCTAACATGGCACCCAACAATACACAAGCAAACATACGTAATTATATATGTATATAATCTCATCATAGGTCCTCAACCCTTGTCATTTAAGAAAAGCCCCCAAAATTTCTAGGTTTTCATCAAACCCTAACATTTTTCCTTTCCAAAAAAAAAAAAAGAAAAAAAAAAGAAAAACTCACCATATAGCTCCATTTCCACCCATGTGGCTCAACATTTCACAAAAGCCTTTAAAAGAATGCAAAATGAGTTTTTCTCCAAACAAAATCAACAATGTCTTGAGCCCAAGTCCCCATTTTCAAAATACATGGAAGATTTCACAAAAAAAATCATTAAAGCTTGTATAAACACACATATAACTCAAAGGAAAACCCTACCTCAAGCTTGGTGAAGAACAAGATGAAACCATATAGTTAGAAGATGAGAGAGAGCCTTGGATTTTCCTCCACCCAAATGAAGCCCTAGCTTTGAATCTTCAAGATCTTGAGAGAGATGATGAAGATTTTGGCCCAAGAACTTGCAAAATCAAAGAGTTGAGATGTTTGAAGGAGTTTTCTAGAGAGAAGGGAAAGAAATATAGGGTTTAGAGAGAGAGAGAGATGTGTATAATGGGTGCTAAATTTAGACAAAAACGTTATAAGAAAACAGGGCACAGACTGCCTAGTTGGCCGCTTGTGCGGCCTTCCCCACCACTTGAGCGGCCCACCTTGATCGCTCGTGCGGCCCATTTTCTTCGCTCGTACGCTCTTAGACAAAATCAAAATTTCTGGGTGTCAAGCTCGGCCGCTCATGTGGCCCCTCCCACCACTCGAGCAGCCCAATTTCGTACATGCGGCCTAGGGCCCAGCACGTGCGACCCTGGCCCAGCAGCTCACAATTTCCACTTCTTCCCCAGGCACCCCGGACTCACCCGTGCACCCTCCGGAACGATCATTTTCGGACATTTCAATCCAGCAGAAAATAAGAAGGGAACGAAGTGAAGAAAGAAAAAGGCAAGGAAAAAAGAAGGCCGGTCGTCACAAGGAATGAGTTGGGCAATGGAGAGAGATCAACAGATTAATTTCCACTAAAAGCAACTGAATCTTAACCAAAAGTAGTGATCTAAAATCTGTTACATATAAAGAAAACAGACCGGAAAGCAAAGTATGCAAATCAACTTTGAAAACAACTAGGTGTGCAATTCTAGTCTCTTTCTGGTTGTTCACTATTTTGCAAAACATTAAAGTGGACTAGAACTGCAATTCTACTACTAAAATCTAATTACTCACCAATATCACTATAAAAAGTACTATCATGCACCATTACAATATGCACTATCACTCCATTCAAACAAAATCTCTCAACCTATATTCATTACAATACATAGTGCCCCTCACCAAATCCCAATTCCCCTCATCTTGAACACTGTTAAATAATTATAAACGTGGACCTATAAGTCACCATGTTTAATGAAAACAACAGGGGAATTTTAAATTGTTCCTCAATTTCGAAGTCAATTAACTGAAAAAATTCAAATCCTAACCATTAACATAAAGAAACCATTAATTTGAAAACATCTTTTAAATAAAAAAACCCAATTAACTAATGAATTTACCTTTTATAGCTATGAATTTTATAAAGTAAAAATAAAACAAAGTAAGTTTCCATCTTTCTCTCTATAACCATAATTTTCCCAGTTAAAACAAACATAAAGACAATTTTATAAAAAGAAAACAAAGTAGCAATCTTTCAGCAAATCAAAAATAGCTAAACATACAATATTAAATAATAAATAACCTATATTCATAATTGTGCCTAATTGGTGATCATACGAGATTGTGTTTCTCATGACACAGACAATTTCAAGGAGAAGGTAATCTTAAAAATTAAAAAATAATATTCAACCCTTCATTAAGATAACCCAAAGCATCGTCAACTTTCGAACAGAACAATTATCTAGATGTTCAAATGTGACTTTAATCAGTAGTAATAGTTTAATTAAATCAAAGATCACAATCCAATTAAACATAGCTTAGGAAACCACCAGGAGCATAAATGGCTGAAATACCAATGTCCCATATTTGAACAAAACAAAAAGACCATACCAAATTCACAACTCAAAAGGCTTTTCTTTTTTTGTTGTTCCATCCCTCGTGAAAAAATTCTAAATAATCTTTACCAATGGGGTTAGAGAATACTTCCGCCTCAACCTGAAAAGCACATACAGAAGCCTTTAGATCCCTTTCACTCTTGTAAACACCATTAAATAAACACAAAATTCTATGGATTCAAAACCAAAGGTGTCAATAACAAAATTCTCTACCTGAATTTTCCAAGTGATGGAAATGGGCTGTTAGCTGCGAACATCTCAAATAAATTAATTACTAAGTACAATGGCTTCAACTAGATAAATATCCCAAATACTTGACAAAAGTTCATTGATGAGATTCATATACATTTCGAATATTTAGATTTAAGATTTCAAACATTAAGCCCCTAATTTCAATATTCATCAATAGATCAATTGCATTCTCAATAATACAGAAGGGACAATATCCAAACTATACATTTTAATAGATCATTGTCCACAAAATTCAATATTTTTGCTAATAATCAATTTGAATGATTCTGCAAACATAATATTTTCCCAGCAAACATAATTAATGACAAAGAAACTTGAACATAATAATGAACACCAATTACATCCATAAATTATTTTCAAATAATATAGTCATGTTAATCTTGACTAATTGTTCAAGTAGTCTTTCATTCAGTTAGTTGAGTTAAATTTGAACTCTTCCATAGTTATTCACACAAATATTCACAAAAGGCAATGAAGTTGCCACAGCACATAAACAATGAAAATTTTCCTCTGTAGAACCATAATGATAATGACAACGATAACGATAACAAAACTTCAGTGGCAGTTATAACACATCATCTAACACATCCAAGTAGTGGACCAACCAAGTCTAGAGCAACTAGAGCAACATAGATTCAACCACAAAACATTAAATAACACAAACAATCAAGGCTCAAATGGTCTTCAAAATCACATAATCTCATAAATTACACCTAAACAAAAAATCAAGTCTTTCTTCAAAGGAAATGAGACTGCAAGAAGATGGGTTTTCAATTTTTTTTACTTAATCATACAAAAAAATACAGTCCTCGGCTTAAATACCCTAAATTTGAAATTTCCTCTCACCACAGACAAATCGCAGATAATAACAATAAA
The DNA here is from genome assembly GCF_055761805.1 of Camellia sinensis. Classification (NCBI taxonomy): domain Eukaryota; kingdom Viridiplantae; phylum Streptophyta; class Magnoliopsida; order Ericales; family Theaceae; genus Camellia; species Camellia sinensis. The sequence continues at coordinate 118,291,014 of NC_138971.1, read as the reverse complement.
AGTACAACTTTGGGCGATTATGAACTACATACATACCAGTTTGTAATCGAGCTCAAATACATCTAGGGTTTCATCGTCAAAGCAGGAGGTTGGGCGTTATCGAATAGGTTGTTTAAGTTGGAGATGACGGTGGAGACGAAGGCGGTTGAGTCGATGGTAGGAAGCGTAGGATCCCTTGAGAGAGAGTGACACCTAGAGGACAGAATATGAGAGAAAAGTGTGGGACTTACTTGGAGTGCTGATGGTCAGTGCGACGACCGGAGAGAGAGAGCTTAATTTCTCAAAATGTTTAGGGCCAAAGAAAAGGTCTAGGGATTTGTCAAAAAAAAATTTGGAGGGAATTTTGATTTTGACAAAATTTCGGGTGTTTGTTCCAAATTTTTAACAATTATTTTTGGTTGGGGGGGGAGAGATTATTATAAAGATAAAATCGATACTTTTTTTTAGTAACAATTAAAAAAATCATGATTTGAGTATTATAATAAAATAAATTATTAATTTTTTATTTTATCAATTTAAATTCTAAATTTTTTATTTGCTTTTAATATAAATTGTTCGTCTCTTTTTGTGTATTGTAGTCATCAACCACAAAATGTATAACCACACCACTAATTGGTGTAACAAAAATATATGAACTTTTTAGAAACTACAAATATCGTAATCAAGTTACAAAATTTCATAACATAAAAAAACAAAATATGTAACTACATCACTAATTGGCGTAACAAAATTGTTCAAAATTATTAGAAACCACAAATGTCGTAATTAAAAGTCACAAAGTTTTGTAACATCAATCATAATAGGATTGAAATAGATAGAGAGAGCGGTGACAAACTCAAGGATCTGGTGTAGAGACATATGAGTAGAGAGAGGCCATCGAAGTTGAGAGAGTAAGAATTCAACGAGAAAGAACTACCAGCATTGATCGTTCAATAATTTGAACGAAACAGGGGAATATGAGTGACAAATAAAGAGAGTTGAGGCACAATTAAGACAAATTGAGCGAAAGAAAATATAATAAATAGTTGGGATATGTGTCATCCCAAACTCGACCTAACATCGAGACTAACTTAACCATCCCAAGCCTGACCCTAAAAAACTTGATCTAATAAATATAAACTAATAATTTTTTTTTTATTTTCTTGAATGTATATTAATTTATTTAAATCTTCTTATACATCATTGAATTTAGAATGTTAATAAAATTAAATAATAAAATGAAAATGATTTTTAACAAAGGTTTTAATTTAACTCCTACAAAGAGGTATATATATATATATATATATATATTGTCTTATATATATACTTTTTTACTTTGTTTTATAATTAAAATGTTGTAAAATTATAATTATTGTTTTATAGATGGACCAACTTGGCTCTAACTCTTTATCCCAGTCCTTGCTTTGGCAAAATTTCAGCCCACCCCTAGTATAATGTCACATCTTTTTATTTACCCAAAATAGCCTCACATAATTGTCACTTGTAACTAATATGTGTGCTGTAAATAATTAAAATTATATTCAAAATAAATTTTTTATTTTAATTGCATACCCATCGAGCGGCAATACACCACTAGTTATATAATACCCAAAATCATTTTCCAACCATTCTAGAACACGTGTACAAATTGAAAAAACAATTTTGAATCAAAAATAGAGGCAAAGGTTTGTGTATGTATGACATATTAATGTGAAGGAACTAGAGTTTTGAAATAGATGCATTTAGTAGATAGGGAAATATCACCATCAATATGGTTGAAGTAGACAGAGCGAGTAGTGATGAGCTCCAGGATGTGGTAGAAAGATACAGGAGCAAAGAAACGATCGAGGTTGAAAGAATAAAAATCAAACAAGGAAGAACTATCAACGTTGATCGTTTGATAATTTGAGCGAAATAGAGGAGTCTGAGTGAGAAATAAAAAGATTTGAGGCATAAGTAGGACAAATTGAGGGAAATAAAATAGAACAGAAAAATAAAAGAGGAAATGTTGGGCAAAAAATTTAAGAGGACAATGATTTAGTAGGAAAAAAAAATTCACATCTTTCAACATATTTTTTATTAAAATTTAGTCAAATTATTTATATATATGTCTATGTTTGTATATAAATATTTTAAAATGTATATTGTTTGTATATTGCCCCTTCTATTATGTTCAGTAGAGATATTATGACTAAAATAAATATAAAATAGAGATATGTGATCGAAATTGGTTATGAGATATGTGGTTAGTACTAGTGGTTCTAAGTTGGTTATTATCAAAGTTAGGTGGTTATGAACCAAAATGAGGTTGGTTATGAGATATGTGATGTTGATTATGATCAAAGTGGTACGATTATGAGTCAAAGCGGATTGGTTATGAGATATGGTTGCGAGATATGTGATTAGTAGTTATGAGCAAAGTGATGTGGTTATGAGTCAAAGAGTGTTAGTTATGAGATGTGATATAGCGATCCCGGGTTTACCCTTGTTGTACAGTGATCCGGACATGTGTCCGTGGATGTTGGTTGTTGTTTATTATCGTGTTTGCATCCTTCGTACTTTGTATTTGAGTTATAGGATGTGTTGGGCAGGTTTGTTACAGGTTGGTTGTGTTTGGGAGCCTAGTGTTGCTGCCCAGATTTTTGGTCCTTCGCTCGAGCGAGGAGTTTGTCGCTCGAGCGAGAGTCGTGTTGCACCTGGTTCTGGACCTGAGAGCTGTCTTTCTTGGCTCGAGCGAGCTTCCTTCGCTCGAGCGGTCTGGATTTTTCTTCGCTCGATCGAGAACTTCTTGGCTCGAGCGAGAGTTTTCTGTGTCTGGTCGCTCGAGCGACCAAGCCTTCGCTCGAGCGAGCGTGTTTTATATCAGTGGACAGCAGCGTCTAAAACATCACTTTTTCACTTTCTTTTTGATCCAAAACCCTTAATCCGAGCCTCTCTCTCTCTAAACTTGCACTCTCTCTAAGGTTTGATCTCCCTAGGGTGTGAATCTAGCCTAGGGCCTTTGTTAAAAAGATAGAGGGTGTTGAGAGCTTCGATTTAATCTGAAAAAGTTTGGATTTAGAGCAAGTTGATCTTCGAGTCTTCATCTCCTTTGTGGCTTAAACTTCGAGGTAGGAATATCCTACTCCTCTCTATGGATTTTGTCTTTAAATTTTGGTATTTTGAGATGTTGGGCTTGGTTTGGTAATTTTGTGAAAGTTTGGGGCTTTTGTGCAATTTTACAAAAGTTGGGGTTTTATTCACAATAAACCTGGATGCATGTTTGGCATAGAGAAATTGAATGAATGTTAAATCATTAATGAAAATGGGACCTAAGGGTTGAAATGTTAATTATGGGAATTGACCTAATTACATTGTTTAATTAATTGGGATAATTAATTGAGAAGAATGAAGAAATGAAATGTTGATTGAATATCCATTGTGCATTTATTTTCTGTTTAGAAATAACTGCTTTGGGCTATCGGTGGAGGATAGTCGTGATTGTTGTAGACAATGCATGATGATTAGGCAAACTGAAACTAATCTATGAAATGTGTCATGGAACTTGACGGTTGATAGAATACATTAATTGTATGTATTGGGTGATTGTATATAGAACCAATGTGTTTATATACGTTATGTGTAGAGGAGGAGATAGGGGATGTACTCCGCAGTTTAGGGGAAGATAGGGGATGTACCTCTAAACCGGATAGTGTTGGGAGAAGATAGGGGATGAACTCCGTAGACACAGCTCATATGCTTGTCTAGAGAAGTGTGGATACAGCTTATATGCTTATCTGTGAATGTGGGATATTGTTGTTATACATATCTGTTGAGAATGTGGATATAGCTTTTATGCTTATCTGAATGTGAGATATAGTTTTTTTATACATATCTGTGGAAATGATGATAGAGCTAGCATGCTTATCTGTTGAAAAGGGGAAAATGAAAGGTAACTTAGACTCATAAGTTGTATGACATAAATATGTGATTTATGTGGATGTATCAGTGTTGACCATCTATCAATTGCTAATATTTTAGTCATTGTCCATGGTTGGTTTAGTGTATTTCTACTGGGCTGTGGCTCACCCTATATGGGAATATCATTTTCAGGTGCAGGAAGCATGCCACCTCCAAGGACATAGCTTGGGAGGCTAGAGGCGGACATGTTTTGTCGTTTTACTTTTGATGTATTACATGTAACTTCAAGCCTAGGGCTTAATGTGTAAACGAGTTAGTACTCTTTTGTTGTAACCAAGTGTTAACTTGGAAAGCTGTAAGCCCGTAGGGCATTTTGTTTATGATGTTAACATGTAATACTTATGTAATGAAACTCTAAGGAATAAAGGAATGTGGTTAGTTTATATGCAAATGCATGCCTTATTTGATGGGTTTAATGTTATTTTTTTGAGGGCGTTACATGTGATTATCAGATATATAGGTAGTGGTTATGAGATATGTGATGTTAGTTATGATCAAAGTGGTGTGGTTATGAGCTAAAAGGTGTTGGTGTTGGTTATGAGATATGTGATTAATGATTATGATATATGTGATGTTGGTTATGAGCCAAAGGGTGTTGGTTATGAGATATGTGATTTTGGTTATAAGCAAAATAATATAGTTATGAGTCAAAGGGTATTTAGTTATGTGATGTTAGTTATGATCAAAGTGGTGTAGTTATAAGCCAAAAGGTGTTGGTTTTGAAATATGTGATTAGTGGTTGTGATATATGTGATATTGGTTATGAGCCAAAGGGTGCTAGTTATGAGATATGAGATATATAATGATTGGTGATCATAAGACATGTGATTTTGGTTATGAGTAAAGTGGTGTGATTATGCGTCAAAAGGTATTTGGTTATGAGATATGTGATATTGATTATGATTAAAGTAGTGTGGTTATGAGCAAAAGGGTGTTGGTTATGAAATATGTGAAGTTAGTTATGAGTTAAAGGGTGTTGGTTATGAGATGTGGTTATGAGCTATGTAGATAGTGGATATGAGATATGTAATATTGGTTATGATCAAAATGGTGTGGTTATGAGCCAAAGGGGGTTGGTTATGAGATATATGATGGTAGCTTATAACTAAGTTATGATTAATTTGATTGTAGTTATGTATGATTTTAACTTATAACTATAAAAAGTTACCTATTTACTTGGTCACTTTTAATGATGTGGCTTGTACTTATCTAATTTGATTATATCTTATAAGCTAGCTTATTTTGTACAACCCATCAAAAAGCAATAAAAAAAACTTGTCTCTTTCAACAAGTTAATAAAAATTTGTCTAATAAAAACAAATGATGTGGCTTGTACTTGTCTAATTTGACTATATCTTATAAGCTAGCTTATTTTGTACAATCCATCAAAAAGCAATAAAAAAAAACTTATCTCTTACGACAAGTTAATAAAAACAAATTAAAGTGTAAAAATGATTTTTTGACATTAATTTTACAGAAAACAATTAAAACTTAAGAGAGAAATTGAAGAAATCTTTGACTTTTTTAAATGACTTTTTAATTTTTTGATTTTTTTAACTTTTAAACATATTAATTACATGCCAAACAGAGCTCAAAATGATAAATATCACAAGAAAGATGCTTAGAATTTTGAATCGCTTTGGGCTATAATTACTTGGAAACTTTCTTTGAACTCTTTTAGAAATTGCTAGGTTGTAATCAGTTCAGTTCAGTACGGTTAGTGTTGAGAATGAGCTTAATAACAAATCAATCTTTTTAGTTTTGATGATTGAAAAACTGATAGAGATCATATACTGCTGTTCAATTTTATCGATTTGGTGGGTTTGACGTAGAAGAGGGATTTGCTTGATGTTTTAAAGGATTTTATAAAGTTTATAGAATTTTACACTAAAAATAAATAAAGAAAATGTATGAAAGCTGCTTTGCAAATGTTTCTCACTAGTTTTCATCACAAACATATATTATATTAGTCACTACTTATCATATAGTGCTCAAAACACTAAAATATGAAAGTATTTAAATATAATTTTCGATCAATTTAGTTTGCATTAGTATACAAATTTTCAAAACTAAAACATGCCGTATATTATGAACAAATGACCAAAAACTAAAATGTCAATCAATTTCAATAAGTTGGTTCATTTTCATCAGTTTTTCTAAGAAACTCTCGCGAATTTTTCTAAATTATTTACGATTAACTTTTAGAAAACATTTGCCCTTGCTTAAATTTGAAGGCAAAAAAAAAATTCATTTCCTGCCAAGTCATTTATGTACCTGGGAGAAAGCACAAAAGACAAGCAAGATATGCTATTCCATAAAGTGGTTTTCCATTTCACGGAGGTTTGAGAAAAGTTCTCCACAATTTTCCCATAGATTTTGGATAAATTATAAATACACCTTCTAAAATTTGTTTAAAATACAATTTAACCTCTATGATTTTGAAAATTATAAATACTTTTTGTTAGAATTTATCTTTTAATAGAGTTCATAAATAAAAAATAAAAAAATGTTAACTATACTCCTATACAATAATGAAATTATCAGAACTGTTAATTAAAATATATTTCTAACACGTCATTAAAAACTATTAATTAACTTAATAACTAATTAATGAAAGGATTAGTTTATTATGTGATTATAAATTTAAAATGATAAGATGCAATTTCTAAAACTACATAGAATAATTAATATTTTAAGCAAATTTTGAGAATATATTTTAATTTACCCTAGATTTTGCAATTTAAATTATTAGCTCAAGACTTTTGCTTTTTCATCTCTTGCAGGAAAAAATAGAATTTAACAGTAATATCATCTCATGTAGTATAACATACCAATAAAAAATCACAAGAACAATTAAATCCACAAAGCTTACCTCCCACTAACCCAACCAAGCCGTGGTCTGGTGATAATTATGGCTTTGTGGCAGACACCAATCATGAATTCAAATCATCTTATTAGCAAGTATGGAAGAGAAAGACAAAGGATATAAAGAACAAGACAACATAATAGTTGGTAAAATCTATTAGTATTTATGCCAATACCTTGACATCATGTCCCTTCATCTGAAATGGAAAAATTAATGAAAAAATGTACAATATATCCTATACCATTATCCAAGTGATGCCATACACTTACCCAGGTGGTTTAATGCCAATCGAGGTGCTACTTTATTTGTAACATAGGTCAAGGCCAGCTCAAGGTCCAAAAGAAGAGCATATACGGTTAGTTATTCTTAGAAAAAGGGGAAGTAAAAAAGAAAAAAAAAAAAAAAGACCCATTTGTGAGGTTGAGCTACAATTTACTACTAGACTACCAACAGTTTTACAGTTTAGTTGGCGTATCGTATATATTCTAGCCAATAAATCTAATCACAGACAACACAAAACAAGAAATACCCTGCTCCACATAAAATCCAAATGCTTCACTAATAACAACAATAATCCCAGAGAAATGTATGATACAAGAAGCAATGTCAATAATCCGAGAGAAATGTATACTATGTGAGGCAATGTTTTCGAAGGGACAAACTACTAGCTAGCAAACAATGACGACTTCACCACATTGCACACTCGAGTTATATGACTGATAGAAATTGAGAAAATTGAAAATTGGCCACATACAAAATCTCAAACCTTAAGAGAGTACACATCAAAAGAAACACTCTAACTGAAGTTGCACAATCTAATGTCGTAGTCCATAGTCGACCTTACATCATATTACTACTATAAAAAATTGATCCACTAAACTCACATTGTTGTAAATGCCTTCTTCCTACCACCAGAAGAACCAGCTGGAATCACTTTCAACACATTAAACCTCACAGTCTTCAACAATGGCCTGCAAAGAGGGACATAATCGTACACAGTTACCAAGAAGTAAGTATATCCTCCAAAAATTCAATGAAAGAGTAAAACTTCAAGACAAACGTGTATTGACCAATAATAACATGGTCTCCCTCTTTCACAAGGAAGCAAGGTGATATGTGAGCTGGAATAATCACGCACATGGTTGTTAGACCCTCACGATTTATGATTCAATAAGCTTCAACCAAAATAATTTAATTCGTGCCATTGACTTTTAAATTGAGCGAATCGTACGATTTGTGTGTATATGCTGCATGAAATGATGTCATTTTCACAACAAAGAGATCAATTAGAGATCAATTAATTATAATGATTTATGCAAATTATGTATATAAATATACATAATTTAATTATATTAATATGTATTTCATTTTTAACATAATGTGGGTATTTTTATATGCATATACATATATATAATTATATATTATGCTATATAAAGTAAATAAGAGACATTCATATGGTTTTTTTTTTTTCAATCGATTTTGAGAAAACATATGATAGTGTACCTCGGGATATAATCTGATGAGTGTTAGAGATGAAAGTGGTGACAAAAGGTTACATCGATGTGATTAGGGATATGTATGAAGAAATGGTGACCACTATTAGATCACCTGCTAGAGAGACAAATGAATTTCTAATTATTATAGGGTTACACCAAGAATCAACCTTAAGTCCTTATCATTTTGCTTTAGTGATCATGAATTGATGGGAAATATTCAGGATGATGTGCCATGGTGTATGCTTTTTACAGATAATATCGTGTTAGTGGATGAGACTAGAGAATGAGTTAATACTAAGTTGGAGACTTGGAGAGAAGCACTTAAATCTAAAGGATTTAGGATAAGCAGAACTAAGACAGAGTACATAGAATGTAATTTTAGTAACAATAACAATGGAAGCAGATGGGAAGTAAAGATTGAGAATCAAGAACTACTTAAGAGTGAATATTCTCGTTATTTATGATCGATTATCACAATAGCTAGGGAAGTTGGAGCGGATGTGGTTTATAGAATTAAGGCGAGTTGACTTAAGTGGCGGAGTGCGTCTGGAGTACTGTGCGATAAACGAGTACTTATTAGACTAAAATGGAAGTTCTATAGAACGGCTATTAGACCAACGATGTTGTATAGGTCAGAATATTGGGCAACTAAGAAACAATATACAGATAAGATTAATGTTGTTGAGATGAGGATGCTAAGGTGAATGTGTGGCAAGACTAGAAAAGATAGAGTTAGGATGTATATTCGAGAATGAGTAGGAGTAGTACCGATAGAAGATAAGTTGAGAGAGAATAGATTAACATGGTTTGGTCATGTACAATGGAGACTAACAAAGGCAGTCTGTATATCTTTCACCGCAACCTTCATCTCGGAATTGATTAGATTGAAGTTGAATCCACAACTTCTATTGTCGAATCAACGACCACGCACAGTATCAAACTCGTTCGACACTCCACGCTTGAATCTCCAGATTCCACCAAAGACGAACAGTCTTGAATATGAACAATCAACCACCTTGATGTGTGCTTATCAAAACATGAGTTTAATACTCAGTCAAAACATCAAGGAAAACTAGCAAACAACCCCAAAAGAAAACCCTAAACACCTTAAAGAAGATCTTAAAAACGTAATCCTAGATTTGGACTTAAACAAGTACTTATAGAAAACAGGACAGCAAAGCTCGCTCGAGCAAAGACTCTATCGCTTGAGCGAGGAACCAAATATGCGTGTTTTCTTTAAGTGGCTTCGCTCGAGCCACGCTACCTGTGCTCGAGCGCACAATCTTCCTTCATAGGTTTTTGGCAGACAGAAGCAACTTTCGCTCGAGTGAGAACTCCTTCACTCGAGCGAGCAAGACAACAAACTTAGGAAAATTACAACTCGATAAAACATGTTTGTTCACGGGATTGACAAGACTAAAGGACCTAACATTCTTCAGTGGGAGCCCGTTGTTGCTGCCGCGAGAGTATCCTAACTCGTATGGGAATTCATGTAAATTTTGTTTTTACTCTTGATTGGGTTGAATGGCCTCATATATTTGCCACAGAAAATAAAAATAAAAAATAGAGGGCACACCATTGATAACTATCATAAGCTCCAATAGTCATTGATTTGCTCATTCCTTTCATACATACACACAGAATATCAAATGTGATTGTGAATGGCAAATAATAAATCCTAGAACCTAAACAAAATTTGGTTCTAATACATAGCCTTTTTTTATGACTTTGACTTCAAAATTTCTCTAAATAGAATAATAGAACCAAATACACCACAGGACTTCATGTTTTTGGATGACTCCCTCAACTTATTATTATTACTACTCCAACCCCAAACTCAATAGCTGTATAACATGCCCAAATCTCAAGTTCGTTTTGGATGGCTCGCTCAAAGCACATTCTCGCCGGTTGTTCGTTGCCGTATTCGACGGTCACTTCGTTTTTAACTAGGTTATGGGTAGGGCAAGAAAGAAGCGTATAAGGGAAAAAGACAGTAAGAAAAAAAATACAAAATGACGTCGTTTTGACAGCACTACAGGGACCACTGCAGGAAATCACTACAAATGATCCGGTCTCGCTAATCCCCCTCTCCAAAAATCAAACGTCCAAGTCTTTACTTTTATTTATTTTTTCTTTTTAAATTTTGTTTTTCAATTAATTAATACCATATACTCTTCTACATTAATTTCAAACAATTAAACCTATTAAATATTTAATCTTATTTTTCATTTAAATTTTGTCTCATCCTTAATTAAAATGAATTGATTGTTGTGAAAATCCAAAAATAAATAAATGTAAAAATACAGTCTATTTGTCTATTTAAATGTAGTTTGACAATTGTGTTTTTAGGTTTTTTCATATTTATTTATCCTTTTAGAATCTAACAAAGTTAAGGAAAAATTTGTGAAAAATTCCAACCCATAAACAAATTTTTTTCTACAACATATACTTATATGTCCAAATTATTTTACCTATATCTGTCCAAATTGTATCCCAACATTTTTATCTATCTCTGTTCACATGATTTTAACCCATCTATCTCAATATTTTTAATGTAATAACCCTCACACTATCCTAACCATACTCATATGCATTCACATGATTCTGTCTTGTTAAGCTTGCATCTCAAGTCTTGTCCTTGTTCGCTTAAGTGTTACGGCATGCTTTGTACCTTGCTCGGTGTGGGTTTAGCCGAGGTCACCCTGAGCCTAGGTCAGTTTTGAACCTCTTGCATCTAAGACCGTCTTGGAATTTACTTTGGTTGACTCCACCTTCGCTCTGACATGTTGGCCGAGATGTCACTATCTAGGCCAAGGTGTTCATCGCCTAGGCCGAGATGTGTATTATCCAGGCCGAGATGTTACCCTTGAACCCAAGTGACCTTACTCCTGGATTGGTACGACCTAGACCGAGGTGTGGCACATCTAGGCCAAGGTGTGGCACAGCTAGGCCAAGTGTTGTCCTTTCTAGCCGATGTTCTTAACCCTTGCTTGCCGAAGTCTTGTTGTTAGCCGATGTCATTACTTGTCGGAGTGCTCTTGCCGCCTAGCTTGTTGAGTACACTTCGTCATAGTCTTGTCTTTTCACTCAGTCACCTTTTTGGGTAGAACCAACCAGCCGCTGCCACGTGCCCCTACAGAGGGTTAAGTCAGCCGGCAGAGCTAGAAACATGTCACTTTTGTATCACATCTTTGTCTTTTAGAGAGAGAGACTCTAGGAAGAAGAAGGAGTTCTTGAGGGAGGAAGTAGACTACCAAGCTTGATCTTTGGAGTTTGAACCGGTAGATTCGAGTTTTAAGGTTAGAATCTTAAACTACTCATGTTGTTCTTATTAATCATCTAGCTGCATTGCACGATCGAACCTGTTCTGCACGTCATGCATTGATTTAAAGTTGGTTTTAGAAAGAGAAGATAGTGTTCATGTGTTCTTGAAGAAAAAGTCTTGTTTGATCCGAAAGTTTGCATTAAGATTCATGTTTTTGTGTTTGTTCTCACAAGATCCTTGAATATGGGTACCCAGGTCCATGTTTTTGAATTCATAGCATGAAATCTCAGATTTTGTAATAGCAAATTATGATCCTTGCATTCATCTTCCTCATGTTCATGTTCTTCATGTTCGTCATGCTCTTCGAGAGAGGGAAACCCAGATTTTCCCGACTTCATCTCCTTGAATGTGGCCATCAGGACAACACCTCGGCAAGGAGGTGTGGGACCTCGGCCTAGACCTGGTAGTTGCCCAGCATGTTTTCCCAAGATAAAAAACTTTGTTTTGTTTTGAGTTGACTTAGTTTTTGAGGAATGCCGAGATCATCTGCATGCATGTGAAGCTTGTTTGAAAGTGCATTCAACAGACTTTGCCATGTGTTTGAAGGACTTGGACTTGCCTTGACCCCGACGTTTGAAGAGCTAAGTGAGTGGTATTTTTAATAAAGCTATGTTATAATGCTTTGATAAAAGTCTTGTTTTGCTTTGTTTTGAAAAGTATTTGTAAGCATGAATGGTTATTCCTAGTTGGAAAAATATGTACTATCTTGTTTTGATGACATTCTTGGAAAGTCCTTACGTGCTGGAGGACTCTAAGCATTTGCAGCACAAAGTTTGGAAGTCCTTACGTGCTGGAGGACTCTAAACATTTGCAGCACAAAGTTTGGAAGTTCGTACGTGCTAGGGGACTCTAAGCATTTGTAGCACAAGTCCTTAGTGCCAGGGGACTATAATGCAACTGCACCGTTGAATTGAGATATCTCCCTTGTCTTGCCTTGTCTTGCCTTGTTTGCCACTGACGGTTTACCGCGTGGGTTTGTTTGCCCGAGATGTCATCACTTGTATTATAATGATGCTAATAAGCATCCCTTGAAGCTTGACAGATTTGCTAGATGGACTTGGTTCATCCTTTGACTTGCACTAATTATGTTATGTATCGTTTGATAAAGATCTTGAATACCAGTCATGCAAACCCCTTTATTATTTATACCATTCACTGAGTATCCAAGCTCACCCTCTATATATATATATATATATATGTAGGTGATGAGCAAGAAGGCGGTGACGCCTAGATGTGATTCGCGAGCTTGTTTTGGATTTTTGTTATGTCGGCTTGACTTGCATTCACGTCGGCAGTCTTGAAAATTATGCTTCTCGACTTGTAATACTTGTAATTTGCACATGTCGGCTTGAGAAGCCTTTTGGTCAAGATGTATTTTTTTTTTTTTTTGTACTTCCTTTTGTTTGTATTCAAGATTGTAAAGCTATGTAATGATGCATGCCATTCCATTTGACTTATGCACAGCTCTTATGGACTACTTAGTTTTAAATTTATTGCTTCTGCACTTGTAAGCCCCATATATATACTCTGTTGTGTGTGAAACCTTGCAAGTTGGCCTTGGGTAATTGTGAATTACTGGCCATCATGGCACCATTCTACTAGGGACGGAATGGGGTCGTGACAGATTGGTATCAGAGCACAAGTTTCTTATAGTACGTTATTCACACACTTGAGTCCTAAAGAGCATAGGATTTCCCTTAGGAAATGTTAGGATCGCATCATATTGCTTGCTATTTGACAAGGTGTGCATCATCTCGGCATGACCATTTGTTATTTGCATACATGATTCTTGGTCCAGTTGTTTTAAAGTTGCATTTTGCATACTCATAGCATCATGAGGAGAGGTAGGCCACCAGTTGGCCGAGATCAATCAGAGGATAGATTGGACAGACTAGAAAGACTGGTTGAAGGTTTAACCCGTGAGTTGAGACAAATGAGGCAACAGAATGCTAGTGCTACATCTACCCAGGCCGAACAGACGGATGGCCGACATGCCGCTCCACCTCCTCCAGTGCCTCAAGTGCCTCCACAACCAGCCTTGTATGGGGATGGGACGATGACTTTGATTAAAGAGTTCAAGAAGATGAACCCACCGAGATTCTCAGGGGGTATAGAGTTGATGAAGGCCAAGGCGTGGGTTTTGGAAATGGAGAAGCTGTTCGAGATCTTTCCCAGCACCGACGCTCAGAAGGTGACATTGGCAGCATTCACATTAGACGACGACGCTCGAAGGTGGTGGATGATGATCCGGGAAGCTAACCCTGGTTTAACTTGGGCCAGATTTTTGGAACTGTTTTATAACAAGCATTTTCCCCGTAGCGTTCGAGATCGCAAGACCACAGAGTTCCAGGCTCTAACGCAAGGCAACAGGACAGTGGCAGAATACGACTGTGCTTTCACCGAATTGGCGAGATACGCGCCTCATATGGTCAGTGATGAATATAGGAAAGCCAGGAAGTTTGAAAGTGGACTGCGTGGACCGATACAGGATCGAGTCAACATGCTCAATATGCCGACTGACGCCGAGGTGTTAGACAAGGCCATTCTGGCGGAAGCTAACTTAAGCCAATATCAAAATTCAGGAGAGAGTCAGAGGAAGAGACAGAACTACGAAAGTCATCGGATGTCGTTTAATGCCAAGAAAAAGGCGAACGTGGACAGTTCCGCAACTCAAATCGGGATGGTAATACCAAGCCGGCGTGTGCGAGTTATGGGAAGCCGCATCTCGGGGTTTGTCGTTGGGCGACAGGGGCCTGCTTTGAATGTGGCGAGATAGGCCACCACGTGAAAGACTGTCCGAAGGCAAGGGCTGATGATGATAAGAAAAATGGAAGCACCTCGGGCTCTGCACACGGAAGCAACGTCGGAAGGACACAGATGAGACAGGGCAGAGTTTTTGCTCTAGTGCCAGGAGACACCCAGAATGCTGAAACGGTAGTGTCAGGTACACTCTCAATTTGCTCTCAAGTTGCATACATCTTGATTGATTTGGGCTCTACGCATTCATTTGTATCTGTTAAATTTGCCGAGAAGTTGAACAGACCGCTAGAACCCCTTGATTATGTGCTATCTGTATCTACTCCATCTGGGGGAACTATAATTGTTGCATCCATATATAGGGCGTGTGTTGTGGTGATCGAGGGTGTAGAATTATTAGTTGATTTGATGCCATTAAGCATGACTCACTTCGATGTCATATTGGGAATGGATTGGTTAGTAGCGAATCATGCATCCATTAATTGTGTTACTAAGAGCATCACATTGAAGACCCCAAACCAAGCCGAGGTCTTTTTCCAGGGTAAGGGAGTAGTACCCCCACATTACTTAATCTCATCCATGAAAGCCTATAAGTTGATTCAAAAGGGGTGTCAGGGTTATTTGTGCAGTATACTAAGTGATTTGAATGGAAGTGTTGAGTTAGCCGACATACCAGTTGTTAAGGAATTCCCCGACGTCTTTCCAAATGAGTTGCCTGGCCACTTAGTTGATAGAGAAATAGAGTTTACCGTGGACATCATGTCGGGAACGCAACCTATCTCCAAAACACCCTATAGGATGGCCCCAGCTGAACTTAGGGAACTGAAACTGCAATTACAAGAATTGTTGGATAAGGGATTCATTAGGCCGAGCACTTCACCATGGGGAGCACCCGTTCTGTTTGTTAAGAAAAAGGATGGCACACTTCGCCTTTGCATTGATTACAGAGAACTTAATAAGGTAACCATTAAGAACAAGTACCCATTGCCTAGGATTGATGATTTGCTTGATCAACTGCAAGGAGCACGAGTCTTTTCCAAGATTGACCTTAGGTCGGGCTACCATCAGCTGAAAGTTAAAGCTGAGGACATTGAGAAGACTGCTTTTCGGACAAGGTATGGCCACTACGAATTTTTGGTAATGCCTTTCGGAGTGACCAATGCTCCTGCAGCATTCATGGACTTGATGAACAGAGTCTTTAAGCCGTATCTAGATGAGTTCGTAGTTGTTTTTATTGACGACATATTGATCTATTCCAAGAGTACAATTGAGCACGAGAATCATCTGAGACTTGCCCTGCAAATCTTGAGAGACAAGAAGTTGTACGCCAAGTTGAGCAAATGCGAGTTTTGGCTTTTCAGCATTTCATTTTTAGGGCATGTGATTAATGAAGAGGGTATATCAGTTAATCCCAGTAAGATTGAAGCCATTGTGAATTGGCCGACGTCGACCAACGTGTCCGAGGTTCGTAGTTTTCTGGGCTTGGCAGGTTATTACAGAAAGTTTGTGAAAGACTTCTCAAGGATTGCAGTACCATTGACACAACTAACTAAGAAGAGAACAGCATATGAATGGACCGCTGATAGAGAATCAGCCTTCCAAGAGTTGAAGACGAGGTTAGTTACGGCACCAGTTCTTGTACTCCCATCAGGTAATGAGGAATTTTAGATTTTCAGTGATGCTTCACATAAGGGTTTGGGTTGTATATTAATGCAAGGGGGCAAAGTCATAGCATATGCATCTCGTTAGTTGAAACTTCATGAAAAGAACTATCCAACCCATGGTCTAGAGCTAGCAGCCGTGGTGTTTGCTTTGAAGATTTGGCATCACTATTTGTATGGAGCCTCTTGCCAAGTTTTTACAGACCACAAGAGTTTGAAGTACTTGTTCACTCAAAAGGAACTAAATTTGAGGCAGAGAAGATGGCTTGAATTATTGAAGGATTACGACATGCAGATTCAGTATCACCCAGGTAAAGCAAACTCGGTAGCCGACGCATTGAGTAGAAAGTCAGTGGGAAGTTTGGCATGCCTAGCCATGATTTCAGTGGAGCCGACTACTATTGGGGAAGTAAAGGCAAGGCAAATGGAGGATGGATTCCTGAAGAAGGTAGCCGACGAGATTATCACCAGGCCGAGGTCAGGTTACACCCTTGAGAATGGAGTGCTTAAGTTTGAAGGATGATTGTGCGTGGCCGACGTCCCAGAGTTGAAAAGAAAGATTTTGCAAGACTCTCATGGATCCAGATTTGCAGTTCATCCAGGGAATACCAAGATGTATCAAGATGTAAAATAGACTTTTTGGTGGCCGAATATGAAAAGAGAGATAGTCGAGTTCGCGTCCCAGTGTTTTTATTGTCAACAAGTGAAAGCAGAACATCAGAGGCCAGCAGGACTTCTCCAACCTTTGCCGATTCTTGAGTGGAAATGGGAACATATCTCCATGGACTTTGTGATTGGGTTGCCGAAGACACAGAAAGGAATGGATTCGATCTGGGTTATAATCGACAAATTAACTAAGTCAGCACACTTCTTGCCAATTAAGACTTCGTTTAATGCTGATTAACTTGTTATGTTGTATATGAATGAGATTGTTAGACTTCATGGTGTGCCAATGTCCATTATGTCAGACCGAGATCCAAAGTTTGTTTCTAGATTTTGGCAGAGTTTATAAAAGGCTTTGGGGACCGAACTGAGGTTTAGTACTGCTTTTCATCCCCAGACCGATGGCCAAACAGAGAGAACAATTCAAACACTTGAAGATATGCTTAGACTATGTGTATTGGACTTCAAAGGAAGTTGGGAAGTGCATTTGCCATTAGTGGAATTCGCTTACAACAACAGTTATCAAGCTAGCATTGGCATGGCGCCGTATGAAGCCTTGTATGGGAAAAAGTGCAGATCACCGATATGTTGGACCGAGGTAGGAGATAAATCTTTGATCGGCCCCGATCTAGTTCAAAGGACAACCGAAAAGACCAAGCTTATCCAACAGAGAATCAGAACCGCTTAGAGTCGACAAAAGAGTTACGCCAACCAAAGAAGGAAGGAGTTAGAGTTTGAAGTTAGGGATCATGTATTCCGGAAGATCTCGCCGATGAAAGGAGTTTCAAGATTTGGGAAGAAGGGTAAATTGGCACCCCGTTACATTGGACCGTTTGAAATTCTTGAGAAAGTTAACCCGGTTGCCTACAAACTTGCTTTACCACCGAGATTAAGTCAAGTTCATAATGTGTTTCATATCTCGATGTTGAGGAAGTATATTCGAGATCCACTGCACGTGATTGATCATTTTGGGATTGTGGTTGATGAAGATTTAAGCTATGAAGAAAAGCCGATGCGTATTATTGATAGACAAGTGAGGCAGTTAAGAAACAAGGCAATACCGATGGTGAAAATCGAATGGAAGGAGCATTACGGCAGGAATGCTACATGGGAAATGGAAGAAGAAATGAAAGTCCGATATTCGGAGTTATTCTTGAATCGAGGTAACTCAAGTTTGGGGACCAAACTTCTTTAAGGGGGGTAGGATGTAATAACCCTCACACTGTCCTAACCATACTCATATGCATTCACATGATTCTGTCTTGTTAAGCTTACATCTCAAGTCTTGTCCTTGTTCGCTTAAGTGTTACAGCATGCTTTGTACCTTGCTCGGTGTGGGTTTAGCCGAGGTCACCCTGAGCCTAGGTCAGTTTTGAACCTCTTGCATCTAAGACCGTCTTGGAATTTACTTTGGTTGACTCCACCTTCGCTCTGACATGTTGGCCGAGATGTCACTATCTAGGCCGAGGTGTTCATCGCTTAAGCCGAGATGTGTATTATCTAGGCCGAGATGTTACCCTTCTGGATTGGTACGACCTAGACCGAGGTGTGGCACATCTAGGCCAAGGTGTGGCACAGCTAGGCCAAGTGTTGTCCTTTCTAGCCGATGTTCTTACCCCTTGCTTGTCGAAGTCTTGTTGTTAGCCGATGTCGTTACTTGTCGGAGTGCTCTTGCCGCCTAGCTTATTGAGTACACTTCGTCATAGTCTTGTCTTTTCACTCAGTCACCTTTTTGGGTAGAACCAACCAGCCACTGCCACGTGCCCCTACAGAGGGTTAAGTCAGCCGGCAGAGCTAGAAACATGTCATTTGTGTATCACATCTTTGTCTTTTAGAGAGAAAGACTCTAGGAAGAAGAAGGAGTTTTTGAGGGAGGAAGTAGACTACCAAGCTTGATCTTTGGAGTTTGAACCGGTAGATTCGAGTTTTAAGGTTAGAATCTTAAACTACTCTTGTTGTTCTTATTGATCATCTAGATGCATTGCACGATCGAACCTGTTCTGCACGTCATGCATTGATTTAAAGTTGGTTTTAGAAAGAGAAGATAGTGTTCATGTGTTCTTGAAGAAAAAGTCTTGTTTGATCCGAAAGTTTGCATTAAGATTCATGTTTTTGTGTTTGTTCTCACAAGATCCTTGAATATGGGTACCCAGGTCCATGTTTTTGAATTCATAGCATGAAATTTCAGATTTTGTAATAGCAAATTATGATCCTTGCATTCATCTTCCTCATGTTCATGTTCTTCATGTTCGTCATGCTCTTCGAGAGAGGGAAACCCAAATTTTCCCGACTTCATCTCCTTGAATGTGGCCATCAGGACCACACCTCGGCAAGGAGGTGTGGGACCTCAGCCTAGACCTGGTAGTTGCCCAGCATGTTCTCTCGAGATAAGAAATTGTGTTTTGTTTTGATTTGACTTAGTTTTTGAGGAATGCCGAGATCATCTGCATGCATGTGAAACTTGTTTGAAAGTGCATTCAAAAGACTTTGCCATGTGTTTGTAGGACTTGGACTTGACTTGACCCCGACGTTTGAAGAGCTAAGTGAGTGGTATTTTTAATAAAGCTATGTTATAATGCTTTGATAAAAGTCTTGTTTTGCTTTGTTTTGAAAAGTATTTGTAAGCATGAATGGTTATTCCTAGTTGGAAAAATATGTACTATCTTGTTTTGATGACATTCTTGGAAAGTCCTTACGTGTTGGAGGACTCTAAGCATTTGCAGCACAAAGTTTGAAAGTTCTTACGTGCTGGAGGACTCTAAGCATTTGCAGCACAAAGTTTGGAAGTCCGTACGTACTAGGGGACTCTAAGCATTTGTAGCACAAGTCCTTAGTGCCAGGGGACTATAATGCAACTGCACCATTGAATTGAGATATCTCCCTTGTCTTGCCTTGTCTTGCCTTGTTTTCCACTGACGGTTTACCGCGTGGGTTTGTTTGCCCGAGATGTCATCACTTGTATTATAATGATGCTAATAAGCATCCCTTGAAGCTTGACAGATTTGCTAGATGGACTTGGTTCATCCTTTGACTTG
Source organism: Camellia sinensis (assembly GCF_055761805.1). Lineage (NCBI taxonomy): Eukaryota > Viridiplantae > Streptophyta > Magnoliopsida > Ericales > Theaceae > Camellia > Camellia sinensis. The sequence continues at coordinate 118,271,272 of NC_138971.1, read as the reverse complement.
CACTAATTATGTTATGTATCGTTTGATAAAGATCTTGAATACCAGTCATGCAAACCCCTTTATTATTTATACCATTCACTGAGTATCCAAGCTCACCCTCTATATATATATATATGTAGGTGATGAGCAAGAAGGCGGTGACGCCTAGATGTGATTCGCGAGCTTGTTTTGGATTTTTGTTATGTCGGCTTGACTTGCATTCACGTCGGCAGTCTTGAAAATTATGCTTCTTGACTTGTAATACTTGTAATTTGCACATGTCGGCTTGAGAAGCCTTTTGGTCAAAATGTATTTTTTTTTTGTACTTCCTTTTGTTTGTATTCAAGATTGTAAAGCTATATAATGATGCATGCCATTCCATTTGACTTATGCACAGCTCTTATGGACTATTTAGTTTTAAATTTATTGCTTATGCACTTGTAAGCCCCATATATATACTCTTGTGTGTGAAACCTTGCAAGTTGGCCTTGGGTAATTGTGAATTACTGGCCATCATGGCACCATTCTACTAGGGGCGGAATGGGGTCGTGACATTTAACTTATTTGTATCTTGTGTCCAAATTATTTTAACATATCTATCTAAATTATTTTAACATATTTGTCCCCATTGTGCGTACCGAATCCTGCACTAGATGAAAGTGAATTGGAGCTCCACGACTGAATGGACTATCCAAGAACTGAGGATCTAAAAATACAGAACACCTTCAGAGCCGCCCAGCCGGGGTCGGCCGGAAAACCCCTCCAGCGTGGAAATGAGTGGTCAGAGAAGATGAGAGTCACTCTCTAGGTGTAGAGAGAGGAAAGGAAATAGTGTATGCAGTTGTGTTTAAGTGAGTAGAGTTGTCATGAGATAAGATTGGATTAGATACCTTTAATGCGAAGAGAGTGGGGTTTTATATAGAAGACTTTGCTTGTTGCCCAAGATAGTTTTATGCAGCAGCATTGGTGCTTCAAGGCTTTTCTTAACATTGCTCAAGGTGGAGAACCTCAAGGTAGTTGACAATGGATGTATGTGCTCATTGTAACCATACATATAACAGATCACATTTCCTATGCTATTCTAAGGGGAATGGACCAGCTGAGGTGACAGCCTATATATGCATGTGTTTATAGCTTCCACGTTTCTCTAAGAGGTTTCCTCAGCTCGGTACCATTGTGCCTGGGCTTGGCTTTTCGTAAGACTGTTTGTAGGGATGGGTCAGCCTATTTAGATGTCTTTGTATGGGATCTGCCCATTTTGATTCTGATGATGGATTTGGCCTATTAGTTCGATCAACGGATTAAGTCCAGCAGGTCGGCCCTGCCCAACATCGCGGCTGGACTGGCCTTTCCACTGCGAGTTGGGCCCAAGTGCTTGAGGACTTGGGAAGACTGTTCTTCATGAAGATGGGCTCAATTGACTAGCTCACACATTCGCCTGATCCACTTGGGTTTGGCCTTAGCGGATTGGATTGGCCTGATTCGACCCGTTTCATTTTCTGCCCTTTCACCCATATTCCAAATTATTTTAGCATATCTATCTAAATTATTTTAACGTATTTGTCCCCATATTTGAATCTATTTGTCTCCATATTTTTAACCTATTTGTCCAAATTATTTAAATCTATCTGTCCCATATCTTTAACATATTTGTCCCATATTTTTAACATAGTTGTCCAAATTATTTGAATATAACTATCGCCATATCTTTAACATATTTGTCCCATATTTGTAACACATTTGTCCAAATTATTTTAATCTATTTGTTCTAGTATTTTTACTTATTTGTTCAAATTATTTTAACTTATTTGTCCCTATAATTTGGACAAATAAGTGCCTGAAGTTGAAATTTTTTATGGTGTTAAAACTTTAACATGTCATAACTTTGCATTCGATAGTCCATTTTGGATTTATTATTATTATTATTTTATTCCATGTATTCTTCTAAGATTTGTCCAACTGAAATTGCCTTTCGTTAATTTTTTATTTTATTTTTAATTTTTTTTTGCTGTTTTGATTGATCAAAAAATCATTCTATTCATTTTTTTAAAAAATTCAAATTCAATATTGTCTTGTTTGAAAGATTTTGAAAAAATAAATCTATATATCAGTTTTGTTAAAAATATATTTGTAAAACTCTAAGTTATGAAATTTCAACAAAAAAAAAATAGCATAAAATAAACACAAAGGTATTGTCTAATAGAAAATGCATATCCTTTTAGCCTTAAGGCCATGTTTGATTCACAAGACTAATAGTGAAAGTGTTAATAATCCCATCAAATTAATGTGGTATTAACTATCCAATTTGATTAGTAGGATAAATTATCCCCTTGTCCATTGTTTGATTTGCATTAGATAAGAAAACATATGAATGTATAATTACAATTATATTTATCTTTTTTTCCAATCTTACCCTCCATCAATGTTCCTTCACAATCTTTACTTTATCAAAATTTCTTCATAAACGTGGTTTTGAAAAAAATTATAAATAAATAAATAAAAGCAAAATGAAAAATACAAAATACAAAATACAAAATACAAAGGCCATGTTTGGTTTGTTTTTTAATTTTTTTAAAAAATATAAACTAATTTGATAAAATAAATATCAAAAAATATTTTTAAATTGTTAAAAATTATTTTTAGCCTTCTAAAATATGAAATTATATAAAAATAATAAGTGTTTTAATTTTTAGTCAAGGGTAAAAGAGTCTTTTTATTTTATTACCCAACTCAAGATATGTAATCCCATCCCTACCTTATTACTAATAATCCTACAAATTTGTTAGATTAATTATCCATTGGATTAATAATTCTGAAACAAAATTTCAAAACAAACACAGGATTATTGGGCTCACGGATTAATAATCTCAATCTCATGCTCTAATCATGTCAATCAAACATGCCCTAAGAGTTTAGCACATGCAATGATTGCCAAATATATTTGTAATTTGAATTTATGGCATAAGCGTCCAAAAATTACTGTGTTTGATAATTACTAAAAAAATTATTGAGTGATTCTACTTACACCACCAATCTAACTCCTTACATCCTCAAATTTTATATTTTTATAATTTTTACAATTTCTTTATTACCCTCATCTTTATCTGTCATCTTTCAACTTCTCTTTACACCCAAAATCTAAAAAACCCTAACCCTAGTTCTCCCCCATCACCACACCTCCACTGGCCTACAACCGGCGTTGCCACTCTGCCGCCACTTTACCACCATTCGCCTCTACCTAGCCCCTCGCTATTGCTCGTCGACTTAAGAATTGAAGCCTATGGTTCAGAATTGAAGCCCCAAATCTATAAAAGCCTTAGATAGATATATCTCTTCCTCTCTCTCCTCTCTACTTTCATCATTGCCGACACCACCATTGTTGCCGCTGTCGTCAGTGCATCTTATATATATATATATATGTATGTATATGTATGTCTGTAAATCTAGAGATCTCAGATCCGTATGTTGTCATTTCCCACATTGTCGTTGCCTCTGCCATCATCACCTCCGTTGTATCATCTCACTCCTCCTCTGTCTCTCTTTTTCTCTCTTCTGTGTCTTTATTGTATTCGATTTTGTTCCCAACTCTAAATACGTACAATGGCTCTTCTTCTAGCTCTTCCAGATTCTTAGTTTCTAGTAGAAAGGTCTCCAGTGATGCTTCTTCAGGTAGAGAATAGCTGGGTAGAGGCGAAGGGTGATGGAGGAGAATTAGGGTTAGGGTTTTTGTAGGTTTTGGGTGTAAAGAGAAGGAGAAAGAGGAAGGTTAGAGATGATGGTAATAAAGGAATTGTAAAAATTATAAAAATATAAAATAAATAAATAAATAAATTTTGAGGGTGTAAGGAGTTAGATTGCTGGTGTAAGTAGAATCACTCAAAATTATTTTTTTGTTAGTGAAAATTGACTCTTTTAACCTTTTTTATATCAAAACAAATAGGCTTTCGTATTTATTTTAGTTACAATTTTATATCACAACAGAGTTAAGATTTTATCTTCTAATTTTTAATATGTTGTAATATGTTTTTATCTTGCTTTTTAAAACATTTTTTATAACTTCCACTTAACATATATTTAATTGAAATTTTAAATATTCACACAGTTAGTCTTTGATTTTAAATTACTACTACTCCCCGTACCAAAATAGAGTGCAGTCTATATTATATATTAATTTAATTGTATATAAGTTAAACTTTGTACGATGATAAGACTATTTCATTTTCATTAATTGCAGATATGTCTTTGCATACTTTTTAGAGTAATGCTAAAGACTCATATTTGAGATTTTCAAATACACCCACAATAATATGGTAATAATTGAATATGTGATGAGAGGGTAATTTATAAGTAAATTGGGCCGAGCTGAGTAATAGGCCGTTCGATGGGCCACGGTAGAAAAGGGCTTGGCAAGTGGACTGTAGTAGCAGCGCGGTCCAAGTGGAATAACAGTTACCACGGTCGGAGTGGAGTTAGTTCGGTCATAGTGTTTGAAGCCAAGGTATGATGGCTTCACACAGTGGACCTCGTTGTGGTTAGCACAGTCGTAGTAGGCCGTAGATTAGCCCGGTTTCGACAGGCTATCGAGGTACAACTAAATGAGAGCCAAGCTAGCTTGGCATTTTGCATTGGAGCATCAAGCTTGGTTAGCTCGATCTTAAGTTAACAGCCCGGTTAGAGTATGCATAACTAGGGTACAGGCACTGAAGGGAAGATCTGAGCTGGGTTAGCTCGGTCGTACTGCGATCCAACCGAGGTAAAACCATCTCACTTGGTTTAAGCAGTGAGGGGAGTGTTGAAGGATAAGCATTATCTTTCAGGAATGTGATTCTTGTGAGGACTCTGCATGGAGGAAAAAGAGTCCTACTAGGATTATGCCACGTGGAACCTATAAAAGCTCATAACATCACCTATGGAGAGGTAACACAACTTTGATTCTCGAATACAAAGAGCTTTTGTCTATTTGTCTATTTTGCTGACTTAGGTATCGGAGAGGTATCCGGCACACACCCGCTAGCTAGCTCACGATTGTGTTTTCAGGGAGTAAAGCGACGACGTTTGGAGGAGCGCAGACTTGATCAACAGGATTATACGAGAAGATTATTTTGTGCTCGTACAATTGGCGCCGTCTGTGGGAATCACAGAAAGAACAAAACCTCTTGATCAAAGCTTTCCTCGCTAGAATAGACGCAATGGCGCATAATGAAGATTTGCCGTAGTCCGCCATTGACGGACAAACCCCAGAGGGAGGTGGGAGGCGCGAAGGTTTGCCTTCCATCCCTCCCATGGCAGATTTAGAGCCCCAGCGACAGAACCCCCGGAGGGATACAAGGGGAAGGCGGGGTAACAGCCCCCGTCACTCTCAAAGCCCCGAAAGGCAGAGGCGGAGGATTAACCATCAGGTTCTGGAGGATCGCGTGAAGGAACAGGATGAGTTGATACGAAAGATGGCGGCAAACATGGAGTTGATAAAGCGCTAGATAAAAGGAAAATGGGTGGCAACAGGAGAGGGGAGCAAAGGCAGTATGCCCCTCGCCACTTGAAAAGTCGTGGTAGACACACCACGCCATCACAAGCAGAGAGTAGGAGCCTTAAAACAGGCGACACTCAAACAAGGACGTCCAAAACTCGTTGCTCCAAGTCTGAAAGAACGAGAGCTGAGAGGTCATATATTTAAGGAAGCACCTATCGGCCTTCGCACACGCACCAGACGTCATCCAGGCAGACGGAGTTGCCTAGATCATCTGATTTGCGAACTGTGCTTGACGAAAGGGCACGGTGGAAGGAGGATACCAGGACACGCGACCCGAGTAGAGTTTCAGCCCTTCAGCGGTTGGCTCCTCGTATGCATGGATGCGTCGAGGTAGGAATGCCTATACCGCACCTTGCCTACGAACCAACAGATAAAGCATTGGCAAGACTACATAGCTCGCCATTCGTTCCGACAATTGAGAACGCACCATTACCTTCAGGCTTCATCCAGCCTAAATTTACAACTTACGAGGGAAAGATAGACCCCTACATGCACCTAAGCCACTTTCGCCAGGTCATGGCAGTATACCGGCGGAACGAGTCTTTGATGTGCATCCTATTCCCATCCAGCCTTGGCGACCTAGGTTTAACCTGGTTCGAAAGGCTACCAGAAGGCAACATAGCCTCCTGGCGCAATTAGCGGAGGCATTTGTGACAAGGTTCAGAACGAACACCAAGACGCCAGTAGAGATCAATCAACTACTCTCCATTGACATGAGCGACAAGGAGACGTTGAGATCCTACAATAGTCGTTATTGGGAGACCTTCAACCAGATAGGAGATTGCCCTACAAATCTCGCCATTGTGCAGTACAAAAGAGGTCTTCCAGTCGGAAACAAGTTGAGGGACTCAATCACCATGATGCCACCCCTCACGATGGAGGCCTTGATGGACAGAGTACACTAACATATTCGGGTGGAAGAGGATGGTGCCCGCGCTAAAACCAAATCTGGCACACCAGTAGTACCAGATAAAAAGACTACGGCAAAAGTCAACGCGGTAGAACGTCCAAACAGGAACGGGCGAGGTAGGCGGGACAACGGAGAGGACCAAGATAAAAGGTGGTTGAGAGTCCGCACTGCCATTACCATGGTGTTCAAAAAACTGATCTATCAGATTCTCAGTGAGATACGCGATAAACCTTTCGTCAGATGGCCAGCTAAATTAGGAGAGGCACAAAAGGACTATGACGAAAGATCTCGGTGCACCTTCCATAAGGAAAAAGGGCACCACACTGAAAATTGCACGCCATTGAGACAGCACCTGGAGGAGTTAGTGGCAGCTGGGCACCTTAACCAGTACATTGAAGGAGGAACACAGCCAGCCCCCCAAAACCACGATCACCCAGACAGAACGCCGATCGACGCCCTACCTCAAGGCGTGATAAACGTAATACATGGGGTATTCGAACCTGAGCGAGTATGTGAGCTCAGGGGAATAATCAAGAAAGCTAAGCACTTAAGGGAGGTATTAAGTGCGCAGCCTACCATTAAAAAGGGGAGAACAAAGGCCACGAACGTCATGTCTTTTTCAGATAGAGACTTGGCAAGAATATATTGCCCTCACAATGATGCACTGGTCGTCGCTCTCCGCGTCAAGGATTACGACGTCAAACGAATTTTGATTGACCAAGGGAGCTCATGTGAGATAATGTATTACGAAACCTTCAAACAACTGAAACTGGAGGACAAAGACTTGGCACCTGTCATATCTCCCCTGATCGGATTCAACTCAATGCCAGAGTGGCCAGTTGGCAAGATTATCCTCTCCGTTAGAGCATGAAGCATGACGAAACAAGTGGAATTCTGCATATTGAAAGTCCTTTCCACTTACAACATAATCTTGGGAAGGACATGGCTGCATGCCATGCGATCGGTAGCATCAACCTACCGTCAAGTAATGCCCAGATCATGTCTAAACAATGCTTCGTCACAGTAAATGGCAGCCGTGCTGCCAAAGGGTATGTACAGATGGTGGAAAAACTTGAGAACAATGAACTGTTTGCGGATGTCAGCAAGGCCGCTGAATAGAAGGCAGTGGAAGACTTGGTACAGGTAAGGATAGATGAAAAAGACCCAGAAACGTTCTTTCTGCTCAGCTCGTCTTTGTCCAGCACTGAGAGAATAGAGGTGGTGGAAGTCCTAACCTCTAACATCGAAGTGTTCGCCTGGACGCCGTATGACATGCTTGGCATCGACCCAAACTCCATCTGTCACCAATTAAACGTTCACCCAAATGCCAGACCAATTATACAGCGCACTCACAAATTAGCACTCTACCATGCCGAGATAGTGGCGGAAGAAGTGGGAAACCTTCTTGAGGCGGGAGCTATCAGAGAAGTGCACTACCCCAAGTGGATATCCAACACATTAGTGGTGCCAAAGAAGAATGGGAAATGGCGTGTCTGCGTAGACTACAAAATAGTCAACAAGGCATGCCCAAAAGATAGCTTTCCCTTACTCAGGATAGACCAACTGGTAGACCTAACGGCAGGGCACAACCGACTTAACTTTCTTGATGCATACAGAGGTTATCATCAAATCGCTATGTATGAGGCAGACCAGGAGGTCACATCTTTTACAACGCCAAGAGGACTGTATTGCTACAAGGTCATGCCTTTTGGCCTAAAGAACGCAGGGGCAACATTCCAACGGATGGTCACCAAGATGTTTAAGCCATTGTTAGGTAAAACAATGAAGGCTTACATAGATGACATGGTGATCAAGAGCAAGGATGAAAAGGACCATCTCAGGGACCTAGGTGAAATGTTCCAGATCCTGAAGAAGAACAAGTTGCGCCTTAATGCTTCCAAGTGTGCGTACAAAGAACCTTAGTCAGGTTAAGTAAATGTGAAGTGCGCAACCCAGTGGGAACTTTTGGGTAGCATCCTAGTTCGGTTTTGACTAAGGAAGCTGGTTTAGCCGCAAATTTTAGCTCAGTCGGTGATTGTGGCTTTCTAGCGCAGTATTACGCAAACCTAAGGCAAATCGCTAGCTCGGCTAAAGTGTGGCAAAAGGAACTTAGACCTATTGTAACCACAGGCTTTAGTTCGGTTGATTAAGTTTGGCTAAGCTTACGCCTACATACAAACAGTATCCTAGTTCGGTTGGAGTGAAATTTTGGATCAAAGGGAAAATTGTTCAGATTGTTCATATATACGGTGGTCATGTTACAAGGCTTTTTCCAGGAAACACAAGGCTAAAGCAAAAATAGGAACATGTGTTTTTGCCAAAACATACAAATACGCATACTATGTTGTACAAAATAAATACGAAATCAACAAAAATGAAAGAGGATTAAGTTACTTACAAGTATGAAGATGAAGGAGCTGGAGATAGAAGCAGTGGCAACAACGAACACAAGCTTTGCAAAAAATAGTGGTTGCAGAAATGGAGGCTCAAGTAAGAGAGAGAGAAGGTGAATAGTGAAATGATGGATTCAAAGCTTTAGGGTTTGTTTTGTGAAAAGGGAAGGAAAAAAATGGGGGACAGTTCAAAATATGCGAAGTACGAAGACGGCTATGACAGTTGTATTCAGCCAGTGGGGGCTCGACACGTGTCTTTGGAAGAATAAGTGATTCAGATGACAGAGTGACTGAAGAGACGTTTTTCGATCGAACCAATCGGTAGCCCAGCAGCATTTTATCTCGATTGAAAGACTAAAGTTTTTAGCTCGGCTGATAACAGTTAATCCCAATCATGCTGTGCAGATGGAATTAATGGGCAATTGAGAGGGTAATTTATAAGTAAATTGGGCCGAGCTGAGTAATGGGCCGTTTAATGGGCCACGGTAGAAAAAGGCTTGGCAAGTGGACTATAGTAGTAGTGCGGTCCAAGTGGAATAACAGTTACCACAGTCGGATTGGAGTTAGTTCGGTCATAGTGTTTGAAGCCAAGGTATGATGGCTTCACACGGTGGACCTCGCTTTGGTTAGCACGGTCGTAGCAGGCCGTAGATTAGCCCGGTTTCGACAGGCTACCGAGGTACAACTAAACGAGAGCCAAGCTAGCTTGGCGTTTTGCATTGGAGCATCAAGCTTGGTTAGCTCGATCTTAAGTTAACAGCTCGGTTAGAGTATGCATAACCAGGGTACAGGCACTGAAGGGAAGATCTGAGCTAGGTTAGCTCGGTTGTACTGCGATCCAACCGAGGTAAAACCATCTCATTTGGTTTAAGCAGTGAGGGGGGTGTTAAAAGATAAGCATTATCTTTCAGGAGTGTGATTCCTAGGAGGACTCTGCATGGAGGAATAAGAGTCCTACTAGGATTATGCCACGCGGAACCTATAAAAGCTCATAGCATCACCTATGGAGAGGTAGCACAACTTTGATTCTCGAATACACAGAGCTTTTATCTATTTGTCTATTTTGCTGACTTAGGCATCGGAGAGGTATCCGACACACACCCGCCGGCTAGCTCACGTTTGTGTTTTCAAGGAGTAAAGCGACGACGTTTGGAGGAGCGCATACTTGATCAACAGGATTATACAAGAAGATTATTTCGTGCTCAAACAAAACCTCTTGGTCAACTTTGATTTACTCATAACATCACCTAAGGATTTCGTGCTTGTAGGATGATAAGACTATTTCATTTTCATTAATTGCAGATATGTCTTTGCATACTTTTTAGAGTAATGCTAAAGACTCATATTTGAGATTTTCAAATACACCCACAATAATATGGTAATAATTGAATATGTGATAAATCAAAAGTTGACCTTTATCATTCTAAATCATTGTGGGTGAAATTGTGAGGGTTTTATTAGAGGTCTCAAACATTTTCCTACTTTTTATTCTATTTTTTGAAATAATTTTATATAATTTAAATCTCAACTATCTTTGGAAAGTTTTAGAAAATGTAGAGAAGTATGGAAAAATTCACTATGTGCAAGAGTAAGGTAGAGAATTTCATAATATAGTGCAAAAAGTATATATCTTAAGAGTATTTTAGAAACTTTTTTTTTTTTTGATCAGCAAAGAAAAAATTCATTTAACAACATGAAATTAAAGGTACAGGAAGATGACATGCATTGAGAGAGATTCGGAAGTATAAAAACACCCCTACTACTGTTACTCGCAACCAAACAACCAACCCCTAAACCTCTCGATTTTTTTAAATAAAAGAGATAAGAAGAACTTAACTAGAAAATTAAAAAAACATGAATCCCCACATAATAACCCACCAAAACACCCAAAACAAACTAAAAACTAAACAACAACTTAACTAAAAACAAACTAAACAAACACCCAAGCAGCAACCCAATCAGCAACGTCCAATCAGCAACCCACGCCTCTGTTAAGGCCCACGCCTCTGCTGCTACAACTCCCATAGCCCTCACGCCTCTGCTGCATCAACTCCCCATGCCTCTGCTGCATCCACACCCCACGCCTCCCAACTCCCCAAGCCCACTCCGACCGAGAAGACTACACCAAAGCCACCACCGGGAAGACTACACCTCCTCTGCTGCATCAGGTCTTCTTCTTACTTACACCCAATACCCACGCCTATGCCTCTGTTGCAGCCCACGCCTATGCTGCTGCCAAACTCCATAGCCAACACTGGAAAAAGTCCATGCTGCTACTACTCCACTCCCTGAAACAAAGTCCTATCGGCTGAGGCTTACAGGATAACTTTGGAACCAATAGGTCTTCTAACTCACACCGCGAATCCACACACCCACCGAACACCACCCATCCGCTGGGACACCTCCATACATATGGTAGAAGTTCACCCCTCAAACTCTCACTCGAGGAGGAGCGCACGAGTGACAACCGGACAGAACTGGATCGCCTACAACACCCTTGTTTCTGCCCAAAAAGCGCACCCCTCAAGCTCCTACTCTCCAAAAAGCGCTCGAATCAAATTCCTAGACGCCCCTGATGAATCAGCTATTACGGCAAGGTTGAATCACATGAGGACATCTGATGACAAACCTGTGCGGCCCCTCAAGAAATACCTGGACTCACCAAAAACTCTCCCGCAGCAACAAAACACACCTAGGTGGGAAGAATGGGGGACTCAAGTTTATTGAAAGAAAAAAACTAACAATACAACCGCCGAAACGAGCTAGGCCAGCCGACCGCCATAGCCAAAGGAGGCGGCCGGCCGGCCCAAAAGGAGTTCGGGGAAGGAGGTTTTTTTAGAGAGAAAATAGAGAGGTTTTTAGAGAGAGAATAGAGACACTACACAATTCCGTACGTAAGAGTATTTTAGAAACTTAAGATGGCCTTTGAATCAAATTGGTTCTTATTGTTTGTTAACGAGATGACAGACTATATGAAGGGTAGATATCTCAAATGAGACATGCAGAAAATGAGAGTGGTACGGTAAAGAACAACTGAAGAGGCTGGTGTGGTGTAGTGATAAACTTATCAACCCAAATAGTGGTGTAGTGAAGTGATAAACCCATAGCTAAATGTATTATATTTATAAATGAGCTAATATTTGTTTAAAATTCATTTGCAGACTTTTTCTTAGCATTAGATGACAGTAATGTAGACAAAGTATAAGAAAAATTTTTGCCGCAACTTATGATAGTGTCTAGGTCTAAGCTACGAAATGCTTAGATTGTGATATTGATGTATAGTTTAATAGTATTCATAGTGAAATCAAATGAGTTATCTCCATCAAACCAATAGTAGAATCAAATGAGTTAGCTCATTAAGCCAAAAGTGCCACATATATTTTCTACTTGCAGAGGGACTTAATATTTAATGGGAAAAAAAATATTAATCTTTTCATGCGAGAAACTCATTTATAGTTTTGATAAAAAAAATAATGCAACTCCAATAAAAAACGTTAACTTTACTAGAAACACTCTGAACTGTAAATTGTAATGACCGAAAATTAATTGAACTGTAACCTGTAATGACTGAAATTTAACTTGGCTGGAAACAACTTCGAACTGTAAGGTGCAATGACTGAAGTTGATCGGGTGATACTGTCAGGCGAGCCGGATCCGATGTTGGTGAAGTTGAAGAGGAGGTTTACAAAGTTTGCAAGGCTCAAGGTGGGGAAAGCAAGGTCAAGCATATTTAAATGTTCGTTCCTCTTCGTAAACTTGTTGTAAATTTTGTGTATTATCTCTGTTTGACACCACTTAGAACTTTAGCGAAAGGTGCAAAATTAAAGTCTCATTAGGGAAATAACACTAGTACAAGTGTGGATGATTTACCTGGAAGATGATTTACCTAGATAGTAGTTTGAACTTATAGGAGTGTCTACTTTTAATTATATGATCATACTTACATATTATGATTGACAAACACACAAGACAAAATTGGTACGCCTTTACAAAACAATCCATGTAACTAAAAAAAATTTGGAGAATTTTCAGAACAAAGTCGAAAGAAATTAATTTTCAAGTTTAATAAGATGTTATATGCATTTAACTTGTAATTTTATTGCTGACTTCTTGTTGTTGCAAAGATTGAATGTGATCCTATAATGGATCAAAGCCATAACGAGAATGGTTTTTATAAATCATTTGCCATAACGACATTGATTTTTATAAATTTTGAAAATAGAATAGAATTGTCCCTTCTTTGAAAACAAATATTTACTTTTATTTCTCTGCACAATTAGTGATATATGATTGAAGAGAAAAGTATTGTTAATTAGCGAATCATCAATGAATTTACTTTTCAAGTTCCAACCATTAACTGTTTTGTAAGTTTCAATTTTCGAACCTACGAAAACACAGATTCTTTGTATTCATAGCTTAACAATTGCCCTTACACAAACCAACACAATACAAAGTCTTACTAAATAATTTTTTTAAAAATAAAAGAATTTTTCTTAGTTATGAACAGATTTAACTGAAATCAGCTTGTTTCTTAATGTTATACTTCATTTATTTAGATAGAAAATATTTTTTAATGAAAAATATTTTTTATAAAAAAAATTAAAAATATATTTTTTTATATTTGGTGGTGGTGGTGATGGAACGAAGGTGAAAGTAGAGATTGTGACATAGTGGTGAGGTGATGGCGGCAGTGATGATGGTAGTGGCTATGGTGATGGTAGTGTGATAGTGAAAGTGAGAATAGTGGTGATGGTGTTGTGAAATTAATAAAAATTTAATTGAAAAAACATTTTTCGTTTTTTAAAAGTAACAAATAACAAAATTTGTGGGGGACTAAAGGAAGAAGATGGAGGATGGATTGGGTGTGGTAAGGCATAGATATCTTAAAATGAGTGGTTCAAATTTGTTAAAAGGTATAATTAGATTTTGGATAAATTAAAATAAATGGTTAAAATTTGCTAAGAGAAAGATGGTTTAATAACTAAAATGTCCGTGGCTAAGAGATCAACAAACAATTCCTAGTTTATGCCCTGATGCAATTTAATATGGGTCTTATAACACTTTCTTCAGATAGGTTCTTTCACATTTTATTTCTTCAAACAGGCTCTTATAACATTGTAAACAGGTTCTTATAACATGTAGGGGAGAGAGTGAGAGGAAGAGTGAGAGAGAGAGAGAGATGGCTGTAATTAATTAAAAAGTTTGTTTTCACATTTTATTTCTTCAAACAGGCTCTTATAACATTGTAAACAGGTTCTTATAACATGTAGGGGAGAGAGTGAGAGGAAGAGTGAGAGAGAGAGAGAGATGGCTGTAATTTTGTTTTTAATCTTCCACGTTCTTCCACATTTTTTTTTCAATTACTAAAACTTATTTGATTGTCTCAAAATTATATATTTGATTATTATAAAACAAACTTTTTAATTAATTAATTAATGTGTATTTGATTTTGTTGTTGAACCAAATAAAATAAAATAAGATTGAATGTATATTTAGCTTTTGTTGTGAACCTTAAAAAAATTAAAATAAAATAAAATAAAAAAATAAGTTGTTAACATTAAGTATATTAAAAAAGAAAGAAAAAAGATTGAAGGTATATTTAGTTAAAACCTTTTTTTTTTTTTTTAAATAAAAAAAAAAAAGAAGAAAAGAAAAGTTGTTAACATTAAATATATTAAAAAAGAAAGAAAAAATATTGAAGGTATATTTAGCTTTTGTTGTGAATCTTAAAAAAAAAAAAAAAAAAAAAAAAAAAAAAAAAGTTGTTAACATTAAATATATTTAAAAAAGAAAGAAAAAAGATTAAAGGTATATTTAGTTTTTGTTGTGAACCTTAAAAAAAAAAAAAAAATTGTTAACATTAAATATAAAAAATAAAAATAAAATAAAAATGGAGATTAAAGTGGGTTGGGAAAAATCCAAACCCATTAAGAAATGGGGAGGGTAATGGGGAATGGGGAAAATTTATTATAGGGGAATGGGGTTGGGGAATTAATATCCACCCCATTAACCCTCATTGTCATCCCTAAAATGGATTACTAATGTAAACTTATGGCCTATTGAAATTTTAATATCATAAACAAATTTTTTTTATACAACATACTTATATGTCCAAATTATTTTACCTATATCTGTCCAAATTGTATCCCAACATTTTTATCTATCTCTGATCGCATTATTTTAACCCATCTATATCTCAATATTATTAACTTATTTGTACCTTGTGTCCAAATTCCTTTAACATAGCTATCTAAATTATTTTAACATATTTGTCCCCATATTCCAAATTATTTTAACATATCTATCTAATTATTTTAACGTATTTGTTCTCATATTTGAATCTATTTGTCCCCGTATTTTTAACAAATTTGTCCAAGTTATTTAAATCTATCTGTCCCCATATCTTTAACATATTTGTCCCATATTTTTAACATAGTTGTCCAAATTATTTGAATATATCTATCCCCATATCTTTAACATATTTGTCCCATATTTTTAACACATTTGTCCAAATTATTTTAATCAATTTGTTCTAGTATTTTTAGTTATTTGTTCAAATTATTTTAACTTATTTGTCCCTATAATTTGGACAAATAAGAACCTGAAGTTGAAATTTTTTATGGTGTTAAAACTTTAACATGTCATAACTTTGCAATCGGTAGTCCATTTTGGATTTTTTATTTTTATTTTTATTCCACGTATTCTTCTAAGATTTGTCCATCTGAAATTGCCTTTCATTAAATTTTTATTTTATTTTATTTTTTTTGCTGTTTTGATTGATCGAAAAATCATTCTATTCATTTTTTTTTTTTTTAATTTCAAATTCAATATTGTCTTGTTTGAAAGATTTTGAAAAAATAAATCTATATATCAATAATTTTGTTAAAAATAGATTTGTAAAACTCTGAGATTTCAAAAAAAATTAGCATAAAATAAACACAAAGGTATTTGTCTAATAGGAAATGCATATCCTTATAACCTTAATTTAGCACATGCAGTGATTGCCAAATAAATTTGAAATTTGAATTATGGGCTGAATGTGTTTGATAATTACTAGTAAAAAAATTATTTTCATGTTAGTGAAAATTGACTCTTTTAGCCTTTTTTTTGTCGAACAAACAGGCTTTCATTTTAGTTACAATTTTATATCACAATAGAGTTAAGATTTTATCTTCTAATTTTTAATATGTTGTAATATGGTTTTTATTTTACTTTTTAAAACATTTTTTATAACTTCCATTTTACATATATTTAATTGAAATTTTAAATATTCACACAGTTAGTCTTTGATTTTAAATTACTACTACTCCCTATACCAAAATAGAGTGCGCGCAGTCTATATTCTATATTAATTTAATTGTATATATTTATATAAGTTAAACTTCGTAGGACGGTAAGACTATTTCATTTTCATTGTGTCTTTGCGTACTTTTTACAGTAATACTAAAGATTCACATTTGAGATTTTTAAATACACTCATAATAATGTGATAAAAAAGTATAATCTCACATAATTGAGTATTCGACAAATTAAAATTTGACTTTTATCATTTTAAATCGGTGTGGGTGAAATTGTGGAGGTTTTATTAGAGGTTTCAAACATTTTTCTACTTTTTATTCTATTTTTTGAAATAATTTTATATAATTGAAATCTCAACCATCTTTGGAAAGTTTTAGAATAATGTAGAGAAGTATGAAAAAATTCACTATGTACCAGAGTAAGGTAGAGAATTTCATAATATAGTGCAAAAAGTATACTTATATCTTGGGTAAACTACCAATAAGTCTTAATAGTTGAACTTAATTCATATCAAATCCTATTGAAAATAAGTCTTGGTAAAATTATCGCTAAAAATAATTTTTTTGTGATAATTTTTTATATGTCGCTAAAAATTAACAATTAGTGACTTTTTTTGTCATAATTTTTATAAATTGTCGCTAAAACTTACAATTAGTGACTTTTTTTATGAAATTTTTTTCCCACAGGACCTGTTAGACAATAAGTCCACTTATTAGGACCTATACGTAAGTATCCCTTATATCTTTAGAGTATTTTAGAAACTTAATGATGGCCTTTGAATCAAATTGATTCTAATAGTTTGTTAACGAGATGAAAGACTATATAAAGGGTAGATATCTCATTCGAGACATGCAGAAAATGAGAGTGGTATGGTAAAGAACAACTGAAGAGGTTGGTGTGGAGTATTGATAAACTTATCAACCCAAATAGTGGTGTAGTGCAGTGATAAACCCATAGTTAAATGTGTTATATTTATAAATGAGCTAATATTTGTTTAAAATTCATTTGCTGACTTTTTCTTAGCATTAGATGACAGTAATGTAGACAAAGTATAAGAAAATTTTTTGCCACTTATGATAGTGTCTGGGTCTAAGCTACAAAATGCTTAGATTGTGATATTGATGTATAGTTTAATAGCATTCATAGTGAAATCAAATGAGTTATCTCCATCAAAACCAATAGTAGAATCAAATGAGTTAGCTCATTAAGCCAAAAGTGCCACATATATTTTCTACTTGCAGAGGGACTTAATATTTAATGGGAAAAAAAATACTCCCTCCGTCCCAAAATAATGGTCCCTTTTGGGGAATCTAACTTTTTTTGGTAGTACAATTATTGCATTTGAAAAAAGTTGATTTTCCAAAATTATCCTTTTGATAGTACATTTTTTGGGAATATCAATGCATAATTGTACTTTTTATGTTGTTTATTAATTTAAAAGAAGGGTAAAATAGGAAATTTATATTATTTTTGTACTTAATTTTTGAAGAGGGACTAATATTTTGGGACAATAAAAAATGGAATAAGGGACTAATATTTTGGGACGGAGGGAGTATTAATCTTTTCATGCGAGAAACTCATTTATAGTTTTGATAAAAAAAATAATGCAACTCCAATAAAAAACGTTGACTTTACTAGAAACACTCTGAACTGTAAATTGTAATGACCGAAATTTAATTGAACTGTAACCTGTAATGACTGAAATTTAACTTGGCTGGAAACACTTCGAAATGACTGAAGTTGATCGGGTGATACTGTCAGGTGAGCCGGATCCGATGTTGGTGAAGTTGAAGAGGAGGTTTACAAAGTTTGCAAGGCTCAAGGTGGGTGTTAATGTAAACCCACCTACTCCACCTATATATTGATTTTTATTGATGTATGATTGTTATATTGTATGCACATTATATAGGAGATGTAGGTGGAGAAGGTGAAGTAGGTGTAGGTTTAGTGGAGTAGGTGGAGTAGGTGGGTTTACATTAACAGTCCCCCTCAAACTCAAGGAGGATAAGAACTAACCAACTTGAGGTTGAAGAGAGTAACAAAACATGAAAGTAAACTGATAAATAAAATAAAACAGGATAGGAGACACGGTATGGTCGTGTCAGACCGTTGTAGGAGACACTTTATGGGGTCATGTCGGACCGTTGTAGCAGGACAGTTTACGAGGTCATGCCAGACCGATGTTGCAGGACAGTTTACGAGGTCATGCCGGACCGATGTAGCAGACACTGTGTAATCGTGTCAGACCGTTGTTGTAGAAGGGAACCGGAATAAATGTCGGGACAGTTTACGGGGTCATGTCGGACCGTTGTAGAAGCTGACCGGAATCAATGTCGGGACAGTTTATGGGGTCATGTCGGACCATTGTAGAAGCTTGTGGTGGTGCACCAAGGGGGCGACTTAGGGAGTGTACCATGGGGTGGCTTGGGTGGTTCCCATGGTGTGTAACCATGCTCACCATGATACATGATATATGTATAACCCCCCCTCAAACTCAAATAGGTGTGAAGATAGAAACCTATTTGAGGTTGAAACAAAGGGAGTGATAAAGCTGACCGTTGTAGAAGACACTGTATGAGTGTGTAGATAGGCTGCCCAAAAGATATACATGTAGATAGATATATCGCGCCCTCAAAAGGTGTGCCCAATCTTTCAAAAGGTGTGCCATCAAAAGGCGTGCCCAATCCATAAAAAGGTGTGCCGGACATGATGGCGAGGCGCGTGACTACCTTGGCTTGCGCGCCCGTTTTGTCGTCTGGCGTCAAGTGGCGCGCGATGCGCGTATCAGCCCTGGCTATTTAAACCAAGGTTGAGGCAGAGGTTGTGCAAACCAGTCTGAAACCTCTGAACATTGGCATTCTGAAACACTCTATAAACATTCTGTAACCAACCATTCTTTGAAACACTCAGCAACCCCTAACATGGCCTCTTCTTCCCGTCTAGCTACCCAGAACATGGCCTCCTCTTCCCGTGGTCTGCTCACGCTCTTTCCAGAACTGAACGAGTCTACAAGAGAAATAACTGGTGCGGTGGCCTTGGAACCTCAACCAAGCGCCTCTGTTTTTGCGCCGTTGAACTTTCCGATGCGGTCTGTGGAGCAAAGAATGGCAGTGCAATCGGATGTGGAAGCCAATCAGTATACATTGAAGTCATGTGTGGAAACCATGACTGCAGTCACAAACTTGTCGCACCGGCTGCAGAGTAGGACAAATGAGGTGCAGCAGTTAAACGCCCAACTGGCTCTGCTCCAGCACATGTATAAGGATGCGCGAGCAGAGATAAGTGTGTTAAAGGCGGAAAACAAGGAGCTGAAGCGGAAGGCCACCGTGATGTTCCGATTTGGAGGTCCGCCATATGCTGCAGTGGAGGAGTATGGGGGAGTGAACGTGCTCGGCGGCGTGGAAAACATGGAGGCAGCACCGTCAAGGGCCGCTCAGGACGGAGGCAAAAAGAAAAGACCGGCGGAAGAGGCGAAGAAGTGAGGTCGGTGGATGGCCGTCTGCAGAAAAGAAAACAAATCTGTTATTTGTGGGTGTTGGATTTGTTTTTTTTTTTTTTTGTTTTTTTTTTTGTTTTTTTGTTTTTTTTTTTTGTGTATGTAAAATTGTGATCGGGATTGAGCCCGGCATGAAGAAATGACAAGTTTGTGGAATGAAAAACGAGTTGGTGAATGTTTTTTTTTTTTTTTTTTTTGGTGTGAAGAATAATAAGAATAATAAAAATGGATTAATGGGGAAAGCATGTGCGCTGGTGGGTGGAATAAATGAAGGCAAATGATGAATATGATTAAAGTGGGTCTGGTGGAGAGAAAAAGGAACCAGAGAGAGAGGTAGTGGGGTGATTAAAAAGTGTATGTGGGAGACCACGGGAAGTGAGTGGTGTGGGTCTGTGTCGTGCTGTCTGTATTGGGGTGTGAATGTATGGTGTGTATCTGGGTGTGTTGTGTAGCTCCAAGGGTGTGTGTTTGTCAGTGTGTATGTGGGCTGTGTCTATGGAGAGAGCCGAGAGGGAGAAGGAGCTCAGTCTGTGTGTGAGAGCTGGTGTGTGTTTGTGAATGATCAATGTCTATGACGTGAGTCAGTGTGTTATAGAGAGAGAAGAGAAAGAGCCAGTGCATGTGTTGTCCATAGAGAGAGCCAAGAGAGAGCTCATGGCCGTGGGTGTGTGTATCTCCCTCTGTTTTGAGTCTGCCCCCCTGTGTGTATCGGTGTGTTATCTCAATTGTAGAGAGAGATCAGAGAACCAGATGCCTGTGTGAATCTCTGGGTGTGTAATGTCGGTGTGTATGGTGTGTCCTAGAGAGAGAAGAGCGAGAGCTAGTGCATGTGTGTGGGTTGTGTATGGATCAATATGTGATGCTTTTGCTAACTCCGAATCAAAACAGCGAGAGAGAGAGTTTATGCCTGTGTGTATGGGTCTGTGAGGTGCCGAAAGAGAGAGAGGAAGAGGGTGTGATGCATGGGTCTGTGAGGTGCCGAAAGAGAGAGAGGAAGAGGGTTTGACTGGGTGGCCCCCTCAAAGAGAGAGAGAAACCCGTGTGCGTTGTAGAAAGAGAGAGTGAGAGAATAGAATGTCCTCCCAAAAATGCATGGCCGAGAGACCCAACACACAGACACCCCGCAGAGAGAGAGTGACAGTGCCCGAGAGCAGATGCATGTGCGTATGTGTGTCATCTCTTCATCGCCGAACCAGTGCATGCCAGAGAGAGAGAGACCAGGTGCCGGGAGAGATCATGCATCGCTGGTGTGTGTGAGCTGGGCTGTGGTCTGTGTGAATCGTGTGCAGGTGTATGCCTGGTGTATCGGCTGTGTGTGCCGTGTGGTATGTTTATCAGTGTGTGCAGATGGAGTTCAATGGGATCTCTGGGTGTTGGATTAGTGTAAGGTTTGGCCTGAGAAGAACATGAAGCAGCCAAGGTGAGTGAGGCTATCGGTGATGATGGCCCGGTTGTGGAGTTGCAGTGGTGGTGGCTTGACAGTGGAGTAGTTGGTGGTGTTGCTGGTGGTGAAGTGTTGTTGAAGAATCTGCCATTGAAGAAGAAATTAGAAAAATTTGGGTTTGTCCGGCAGGCGGCCAAGGCGAGATTGCCGCCCGCCGGTGGAACGAAAATACTAGGTTCTTAACCTAGCTCTGATACCATGTAAGAATAAATGTATATATTGATTTTTATTGATGTATGATTGTTATATTGTATGCACATTATATAGGAGAAGTAGGTGGAGTAGGTGTAGGTGTAGTGTAGTAGGTATAGGTGTAGTGGAGTAGGTGGAGTAGGTGGGTTTACATTAACAGTGGGGAAAGCAAGGTCAAACATATTTAAATGTTCGTTCCTCTTCGTAAACTCTTTGTAAATTTTGTGTATTATCTCTATTTGACACCACTTCGAACTTTAGCGAAAGGTGCAAAATTAAAGTCTCATTAGGGAAATAACACAAGTGTGGATGATTTACCTGGAAGACGATTTACCTAGATAGTAGTTTGAACTTATAGGAGTGTCTACTTCTAATTATATGATCATACTTACATATTACCTATAAGATTGACAAACACACAAGATAAAATTGGTACGCCTTTACAAAACAATCCATGTAACTAAAAAAAATTTGGAGAATTTTCAGAACAAAGTCGAAAGAAATTTAAAGAAAGGTGCCATAGCATAAAAGTTAGTTTTCACATTAAATATAGTTTTTGACATACAAAAATGTTAGAGGTCCCAAAAATTCTATCAAAAATTTTATCAAATGTCTCACATGGGTGTGGGACCTACATGGGACCTACATGGTCTCTAACATTACTCTGAATGGTTTTTATAAATCATTTGCCATAACGACATTGATTTTTATAAATTTTGAAAATAGAATAGAATTGTCCCTTCTTTGAAAACAAATACTTACTTTTATTTCTCTGCACAATTAGTGATATATGATTGAAGAGAAAAGTATTGTTAATTAGCGAATCATCAATGAATTTACTTTTCAAGTTCCAACCATTAACTGTTTTGTAAGTTTCAATTTTCGAATTTACGAAAACACAGGTTCTTTGTATTCATTGCTTAACAATTGCCCTTACACATAACAACACAGAGAGAACAGATCAAAAGAAAGAAAAACAAATTGAATTTCTATTACAACCAAATCCATAATTTGTCTTTAATAAGCTATATAACGCAATTGCGTGAATGTTGTCTACTGATCTTTGAAGGATTCACATGTTTGTTGGAATATACAAATCATCGAATCTCTCAGTATACCTCTCACTCACATGAAATCAACAAATAAAATCCTAGAAACAAATCCTAAACATTTAAATCAATAAACAAAATACCAGAAGTGGAGGTCGATATTGTTGATGGGGAGGGTTGACGCAGCGCCTCTATTTATTGATTTGCCTAAGGTTTCATATGTGCTAATGGAGTGTAAATCTGGCCCACTGGCCCCCGGTTCACCCAAAACTTGTCCACAGCCCAGTGCGGCACAACCTGTGCAGGCCCACCCAAGTCCAGGCCCGAGACCTTGAGCCTAAGTAGTCTGTTCTGAAATCCGGCTCAGCCTGTGGCCCGACTTGATAGGCCCAAAAAAAGTATATTCATTTCATTTTGATATATATAATTTTTTTTTTTTATTTCATTTCATTTTTTTCTAGGAAAAACCATATACACATCTTATAATCAAATAAGAAAATAGGATAATTTAATTATTTTTGAATCATAACTACAAAACATAACATAATCAAATATCGCATTAATCATAACTTAAAGGATAAATTACACTGACACCCCCTGAGATTTATGTTTATTACAGTTCACCCCCTCACATTTGGAAAATTACACTAACCCCCCTATTAATTTAACTTTATATATGATGATCATTACGGTGAGGGGGGAACTCTTATGAAACTTTAAACTTCAGGGGACAATCTGTAATGAAACTTTAAACCTCAAGAGAGGCGATGTAATTTCCAAAAGATAAGGGATGAAACTATAATAAACATAAACCTCAGGGGGTGTCAATGTAATTTACCCTAACTTCAATAATATCATAACTTATAGAAAAAATTAGTTGTAGAAAATGACATAACTTAATACTTAGCCATAACATTAAAAAAAAAAAAAGAGTCATAACTAAATACCACACGAGGCATAACCAAATAACTCGCATATATCATAACTAAAATAATATCATAACAAAAGAAGAAAATCACATAATTTTATATTTTTTAGTCATATCTAATAAAACATAAGTCATAACTAAATATCATATGAAATATAATCAAACATCTCATTAATCATAACTAAAATATTATAGTATCAATTATTTTTCACAAAAAAAAAAAGGCTCGCCGGCCAGAGCCCAAGCCCGCGACCCTATTTTGAGTGGGCTTGGGCCTACGATTAGATTTTTGCCCCATGATCCAGCCTAATCCGAATTTCTACAGAAGCCCACAAAGCCCAATAATGGATGGGCCTGAGCCAGAGCCCGGGCCCACCTGGGTCAAATTTACATTCCAATGTTCTATTTCTTTTAAAAATCTAATAGCTTTTCTAATCCCTGTCCATATAGTTTTACTTTGGATAATTTGATCCCTATATTTAGGCATTATTTGATATCCCCTATAAAAAAAAAAAAATTATCATTTTATATTTTTTAAGTCACATTACCTCTCTACTTGTGATAATTGGGTGTGCTACTCATTTCGTTTTTCTCTCGTTTAACCTTGGGTTTGTCTTGTTGGGAGTCGGTTTGACCGGAAGACTTGTTAACTGGTTGGGTTTGTCATGTTCGAAAGTTTTTCTCAAAATTCTTGTCCTTATTTATTCCGGAATTGAGTCTCACTTGTTTCGGAGAGTGCATGGTCGAGCTCGGAGTGTCTGGAATCGAGCCGAGAAATTTCTAGGTTGGAGGACTAGGGGCCTTGGGCCACATGTGCAGGAGAGGGGCCGCACGTATGGGAGGTGAGGCTGCACGTGCAGAAATCAAGGGAGGGTTGAATAGCACACTGCAATATATGCAGGTGCTGGAGTGGAAGTACGGAGGAAAGGGTCGCACGTGCGGGAGGCACGCTCCGTATGTGCGGGGATGGGTGTAGAGTTTGAAAATTCTGTCTTTTCTCTCTTTTGGAGCTGAGTGTATATCACTTTTCTTACATCTCTCTCTCTCTCTCTCTAAAAACATAATTCTCTCACTTCTCTCTACATTTCTTACCAAAAACCTCACAAGATTTTTGATCCTTCCAAATCCGTTGGCATTTTGACCCAAGTTCCTTTATCAAAGTTGGATAGCTTCTCGAGGGCTTTGTTATGTGCGGTGGAGATTGCGTTTCAACACCATCAATCTTGAGGGTTTCTTCTCTCTTCTTCTCCAAAGCATGAGATAGGGATCTTTCTTTGAGTTATATATATATTTTTGCAAGATCTTGATAATTTTCGAAATCCCCTTTAATAGCTTGAAATTTTGATGGCTCAAGAAGATGAGTGATCTTATAAAATAGGTTATCTCTTTTCTTTTTAAATAATCACATGAGGGTTTTAGATTTCTATTGATAGAAGAAAGATGTCTTTGGTGTGATTCTTTCAAATGTTTTGGGGATGTGAGATTGTAATGAGAAAACCTAGAAAATTTGGGGGTTTTTTTTTTAAATGATGTTGGGAATTCATGAATGAAATGGCCATGTTTCCTTTGGGTGCCAAAATGAATGAATGTTTTTTTTTTTAGAAAATTCTTCTTTATGTTTATATAAATGTTGACTTCCATGAAATATGAGAATTGTGATTTTGGAAGTTGATTTTCAAAACATTGCATATTGTCTTGAAATAACCAAATTGTTGAGAATGCCCAAAATGTGAGAAATGTGCTACCCCTTGGATGAATTGGAATAAATGCATGTATATATATTCATCTTGCGGAATTGCATTGAGATGAGGATTGGGAATTTTAATCGCAATGGTAATATTATGTGGAAAGATGAAAAATGAAAGGAATGTTGCATTGCATTATTAATAAACACATTGTTTTATCGATTCATTTGATTATGTTGAGCTTTGAATTTAAATTTGAAAACTTTTGCATTGAGAAATGAATGTTGTAAAATACGTTTTCATGGGATGGTTTTGGGGTAAATACGTTGGTAAGTCCGGATAGGAGGTGTAGATAAAATTGTTTAAGTTGGCCTAAGTGTCCGAAGTGAATGACCGAAAACACGCGCGGAGGAGGTACCACTTCCCTTCCGATTAATAACCGATAAAGTGGGGTTTTGGTAGTGATAGTTATGCCTACTTGTAGACACCAACCTAGAGATTATCTGAGTCGTATTTACCGCCCCTTGAAATAAATTGTTAAACTTTGAAATTGTTGAAGATATCATGGCATCATTGAGCATTAAGTCCTTCTTTTTTTTTTAAAAACGAGGAAATATGATTTTCTTTCAGGAGAGCATAACATGGCACATGCATGTCATTCCTTGAGACTTGTATAAAATGTATATAATTTGTTAAGAATTCTCTACTGGGCTTTATGCTCACCCCTATGGGATTTTGGTGCAGAAAAAGATGTGGTAAACCCGCCAAACTAGGGCGTGGAAGTTTGTAATGAGAGCACAAAGCTCTATCTTTTGTTGTGATTGTATTTTTGCAAGCCAAGGGCTAACTGTGTGTGGGTTTGAGAAACCATCTTTTGTGTAACTGGGCTTAAGCTTTGGAATTTATAAGCCCTTGAGGGCATTTTAATTATTTATTTTTGGATTAAGTATCCTACATGTTATAGATTCATGTATTAGGGATCATTGAATGTATACTCGCATGTAGGATTATTTTGTATGAACCTCATGAACCATGTAATGCAAAGGTTGGTGACATACTCTTTTTTGATAATGAGCATTGGTTGATGTATTTTAATGGTGTTATTATTGTTGGTGCGTTACACTGCTTTACACATTTTTTTCTTAAAAATTCAAAAAGTATACTTATTTAGATCATTCCAAACACCACCTTAATTTTAATTCGATCATTTCATTTAAATTAAAGATTAAAAATTAATAACCTTGAGATACTTGTCAATTTTTTAAAATTTCAATTTGGTTCTTCCATCTAAATTGGAGATAAAATTAATAATTTTGTGAAATTAATCAATTTTCTAAGGTATACACATAGACAAAATTAACAAAAAATTTAGTTAGAATGAATAAATTAAACTAAACTTAAAGAGTAGGAATCAAATAATTAACCCTTTTTCTATTTATCTTGGTTAAAATTTTTATTTGATATAAAATGTTCCAATAGCTTTTTATTAAATTTAATTAAAATCTTAATTTGGTAAACAAATTTGAATACTCCAATCCTATTTCAAAATTTTATTAACCTTTTTGGATAAATTAACTCACCTCACTCGAGATTTGAATATATATATATATATATAGTTAATCTCATACTTCTGGTATAATTACACAGACCACGATTGATATTTTAATCCACATAACACTAAAATCATTTTTTATTAGTAATTTGTTAGTCGTATAAAATCATTTTTTATTAGTAATTTGTTAGTCGTATAAAAAAAAAAATGTTATCTTCTATTTTGGCATAATATTACACTAACCTCCGTTAATGTTGTTGTCATTATCATCACCATTATTACTCATACCACTACTTTCACAACTATTAAAACTATATATGAAATTTAGATTGATTGTTACTAGTGATAAAAAAAAAATTAAAAACATCATTTCATTCCATTAGTTTAATAAGTATAATTAAACATTATAATAAGAATTGTCATCTATTCTTACATCATTTCGTATTAGCACCCAAACACTGAAATAGGAATGAGTATTCCATTTCATTCAACCTCCTATTTTATTTTCTTTCTCATTACATTCCCATATCATTCTATTCTATCACACTAAACATACTCTTACAGCATCTATTACAAATGTTTAAACAAATACAAATATTAAAAAAAAAAAGAGGAAAAATTACACTCACTTTCGCAAAAGTTTGAAGAAAATGCTTGTACTTTTGACAAAATTACACTAGTCTTCCTTAAGGTTTTAAGGGTTATTTATATCAAGACTCCCTCAACTATTAGCGAATATCACTTTACTCCCCTTATTTATAAACTCATACATTTTGATCTTCTAAACTGTAAAAATATCACTTTCATCCCTTGCAAATCCCTTTCAAAAGGGGTATATATGTACAATTTTCATGGTCGAGAGGTCAATATATACGAGTTTATGAATGAGTAAAATAAAATGATATTTGTTAATAAGTAAGGGGTCTTTATATAAATAAGCCAGATTTTAATTTACATAATAGGTAAGCCCTTTTTCATTAGTAATTTATTCATCGTATTTATGAAAAAATGATATTTTCATCTCTTTTATCCTCTGAGATTTTCTTAAAATACGAAGCACTCCAGTGATTTTGGAAATTACATCCGACTTATTCAAATTTATAATTATATAACAAATGATATATTTTATTAATAAATTATTAAGTCAATTAACAGTTATTAATTATATAATAAATATAATTCAATTAACAATTATGATCATTTTATTGTTGTATGGAAGAATATTTTAAATTTTTATTTTTTCTATTAAATAAAAAATTATAGCAAGGAGTATTTGTAATTTATAGGACTACAAGAGGCATTTCGTATTTTACGCAAATCTCAAATGGTGTATTTATAGTTTATTTTTTTATTAAAATATATGTTTATATTTATTTATTTTAGTATTTACACACTATGGGCCTCATTACAAAATTTCAGTTTTTTGCTATGGGCCTCCTAATGCAGTCTAAAAAAACTTTTCCCGACGGCAAATGAGAGGTCACAACAGAAGGCATTGCTAAAACTTTTTTTTTGCGACAGGAAATGTTAC
Organism: Camellia sinensis; assembly: GCF_055761805.1. Taxonomy (NCBI): domain Eukaryota; kingdom Viridiplantae; phylum Streptophyta; class Magnoliopsida; order Ericales; family Theaceae; genus Camellia; species Camellia sinensis. The sequence continues at coordinate 118,243,284 of NC_138971.1, read as the reverse complement.
CTTTTGCAACGGCATTTTACTGTCGCTTATAATATGTAAAAACTGACACCTTTTGCGACGGCACTGTTGTACCGTCACTAAAAGTTTTATTTGAGACGGCAAAAGATGCCATCGCGAAATGTTTTTTGTTGCAATGGCATGACCTCTGTAACCAATTTCTTTTACTATGCATTACCTATGTCGCCAAAAAAAATACATTTTAGTTCTTATGTTTTTTGCGACGGTGTGGTGCCGTCGCAAAAAAAAAAATGCAATAAAATTATTTAAAATATTAAAACTACCTGTATTAAATGAAAAACAATTGAAAAAGAAACCAATAATTGCATAATAATACAAAAATTTTAGTATAGAAATAAAAATTTCTCCATAATAAAAATATTCTTGTATTCACAACTATACATAAGCAAAATTACCCTACTACATAATGTCTCATAATACATGTATAATGTTTAAATACATAATGTTGTTCACAACTCAAAATGACATAAACCAAAAACAAAAAATTTCTTCATCATTCTCCGTGGGTAACAAAAACAAAAGTCAGTCGCAATCTTTACAGGCATGCATTTCACAAGAGCAAACTTCTCCTCGGGAAATATCAGAAAACAAAAAAAAAAAAAATTAATGACAATATAATTATGTGTTAATATGTTAATTACAAAAAAAAGATTGAAATTTAACTACTATACAAGTAAATAATTTTGCTTAGACCGAAATTCGACTCTAACTCCCAAACCGGGAACCCAATTCGAGTCTCGTCTTCTCCCACAAGTCTCTCATGCCTAGGCGGTTATGTATGCCAAGTTTCGTGCTAATTCGACGCCGTTTGGTGATTTTGTGGCGTCAACACCAAAATCAACAACTAGGAGCAAATTTTAGGTGGTATAACAACATATATATTTTTTGTGCTACTTCGTCCGATTTCATATATCTGGATAGGCGTGCCTTCCCATATCTTGAAACATAGTACACAAGCTACTTAACTAGGAGCAAATTTTAGGTGGTATAACAACACATATATTTTTTGATAAATGGTATGACATATATTAAAGAAGTAGAAAATCATATCCCAGACTATGGTTTTCCCATCATATCCAGCACTCATGGCAATCCAGGGATTAAAAGGATGAACACCCAAAACATAAGTCTGCCAAGGGTTAAGGTTGAAATAGTAAGACAACATAGAAAAATAAAAATCGAAGTTTTACTTCAAATGACAAAAAACTGGATGGAGCAGATAGCGTTGATCAAATAACCAAGCATGTCAAGAACAATAAAGTATCGAAAGCAATCACAAGTTCACAACATTCTACAAGAAATGAACTTAGTCAAGGGCAACCAAATTTGAGTATCAAGATTTTCAATAGACAATGAATCAAAAAACAATATCTACCCTAATCAACTTCTGAAAAAATTGAAAGATTGGTTAACACATACTATTCTCACATAATCTACCTGAACAGGATTTGTTTAACCCATAGAAGAAAAAGTTCTTCCCTTTTAGGCCACTTGGCCAAGGAGGAATTTGAGCCCTTGATGCCATGGTCATAACCATATGCTCTCAGCCAGTGGTCTACAAGCTTAGCCCAGTTAACTTTCCTTTCCCAGGCCATTTCAGCTAAAGATTAAACGAAAATACATCTCTAAGAAAAAAATTCCAAATTAATCTGAGTCTCAAAAATAACATCCAATCTAACTAGCAGGCTAAACTAAGGAGCCCGATGGTAGAAAATAACATTCAATTCTATCCTTAGGTAAAGAATTTAAAAAAAAAGATGCTTTCAACCATAATATCATTCAAAAAGTCACCACTTACAGATCCACTCTGACCGGTCAAGGAATGTACCAAGCTACCATCACTAGCATTCCAAACACATATTCTGCAATCTGCGTTTAAAAAGGCACTAACAAACAATTCGTAAGGGAGAAACAACAGAAGATTTTGCCCTTTGACAAAATCCATAATACAAGGTTAAAAACTGCAGAGAGTAAATAGAAATCCATAATACAAGGTTAAAAACTGCAGAGAGTAAATAGAAAACAACCTCCAGGTAACCATCATCTACACTAGCAGAGAGCCATGTGCTATCTATGCATATCAAATTAGATATTCGAATAATAGTGATCCATATTATGAGAAGCAGCAATGGTTTCACATACCATGAAAAAAATGTTTTGAAATAGACAGAAAGCATGAATAAATAAGCATTATTCAAGCACATAGACTATCAAACTGAAATCATTGCTAAGAAAATTAAAAAAAAAAAAAAAAAATTTGAAACTTGTTAAGAAAATAAGTCATAGGACAAAAAATCAGCAAGTCAAAAACTATGTCATGAAAAACTATCAGGACGGAGAAGCCCTAAAAAGTTTTATAGCTTCCAAATTCTGGGAGGGTTATTAAGGATCAAACCATTGACAAATTTATGGTTTAACTTTTTATAATAAAAATAAAATTAATGTGTACACACCTATGCCAAAGGTTAGGTCTGTACCCAATTTTCCCCCTCCCAAACACACACTAATGTGTACTAATTGGACATTTTTATTTTTTATTTTTTTTAAAAAATTACATGCTTCTCTCTTTTTCTTTGTTGTTTAATTTTTGTGCTGGTCATCATTAATGGCTATCCTGTAGTGTATCCTTTTTAGGCCACTATAGCAAAAACAAAGGGGGTACTAATCGTTTCAATTAATATTCAAGGAAGCAACATGTGGCTACATAGACAATCAATTTCAAATGAGCTGAATAGTTGTACAAAATTGCCTTGTTATCCTAATTTTATGCAATAGGGACAGGTTTAAGTTACATGGCATATTTGGTCCCATTCTTGAATCCTGACACACACGTACTTCAACATAAAGAAGGATACACAATTAGAGCTATTAAAGTTCTCTCAATAGGAGCAGAATATAAGACAGGCCAAATAGATAAATATTAAGCAAAGCAACCACTAATGGTAACAAAGAGCAGGGTTACAATTGTTTGTAGCAGGTTAAAAGTTATATTATGTACATATATCAAGTAAATACTTTATTACCCATCAAACGGGGAAAAATTTATTCATAGGAAGTGGATTACCCATGATGCAGCAAGCACAGAGCGATTATCCAAACTCCACACAATCATATTAACACCCCAAGGAGTTGGAAGAAACCTCTGACGTGGGCCTCCTCGAAGAGGTTGAGGTGGCATAGGGGGAGGAGGAACTTTGAGATGATAAGCTCATGTCCAACGTACAGTTTTTCCCTGAAATGATTGAATGATTATGACAGAAAAGGAAACCAAGGCTATAATGATATGTTTATAAATCCATTCCATGGATATTGAACTTCACAGCAGCCAGCTAGTACAACATCTAGGAAACAAATTTTTTAACAAAAACAGAATGCGTTTCCACAAACATAATACATAGTGCCTGAAACGGTAAACACTCCAAAAAGATCTCACATGAGATTTGTGTGACCTTGGAACCCAAATAATCGCGCTGCCATCACGTGAACATGAAACTATGTTATCGTGATTAAACCTGTGAATATTATTCGAGCAACAAGAGTTGGATACGGTTAATAAGTGAAAGAGGGTATACAGAACAATTGAGCCTGGCTTGCCCCTTTTTTTATTCTTCTTCTTTTGGTAAGTTAAAATCAGGAAACAATATAATACACAGATTAGGAAGGAAGATGTCTACGAACCAAGAATTTTTAAATTTTTGTTTCAGCGAAGGAATCAAGCGATGAAGATCTTGGAGCCACAGCATATAAAAGGCACTGAAGATGATAAGAAATTTTGTCAGGAGACATTTGATTTATTCACCAGTACTGACTAACCAGAACTGCACATAATTGACATCGTTCTTATGGCCAGCCAATAAATCAATTTCATGGTTTGGTTGCTCCGAGTCATTTGTATTGGACTTACAAGCACCCCAAACCTGCAAGCAGCTAGTTCTTAAGTGAGGTTTTATTACTTGGCTAACACCTTGGTGTATTAAGTGATTAAGATTAGAGTTGTGTGAACATTCTTTCCAAGATGAAATTCACCCTTTGTGTAAAAGCACAGTAAACATCCTTTTGAGTTAGCTATTTCAATTTGTTTAGTCACTTTGAACCCAGGCCTGGTCTTTTATAATTTGTTCATTAGAATGCAAGTGGTAAATATGTTGTGTTCCATCAAGAATTTATATGCTTAGTTAAATAAAATATATTCATATAATTTTCACTACAAAGAAAAAGTTGTGGAAAAAGATTTGTGAATGAACAATTAGAGCCAAAACCATACCTGGGCAGGTGACAAGAGAGGGCTTGGAGACTTCAGTTGGTTGTCCAAAAAAAGCATGATGAGTGTAGAACCAGAACCTTGGGAACTGTATCCAACCCTCTCATGGGAGCCAACAACATCATATGTGAAGACACAACCCTTACCTGTAGTATTTCAAAGAAATATGTAATGTTGATATGAAATAGAGGGATAAAAACTGCACCAAAAAATTCACACTTTTTACGAGGACAGCTCATCTGCTTGTTGTGTTGATGCTGATAGATCTGTGTCCCAAGAAAAAGAAAAATGATGCATTACTTCCAGCACAGCTTTCATTTCCTCAAACCTCAAGCAACAAACCATAGCTCAGAACCAGGGAAAACAAATTCAATCCATCCCTAGTAATATCTCCAATAAATGGGTCTCACCAAATTTAACATTTTATTTTCATTGAGTAATTTAGCATACTTCATATTATTTATTTTTATAAGAAAAGTGAAAATAGAATTACTAGAGTTAAAAATTTCCAATCCTCACCAAGTTCCTAGCTGCCAAAACCTTTTGTAGAGCTCTCACATCAGCCTGAAAACCGAAGGATGCCGTCATACATTTGTCTGCCCTGCAAGGTCAACAAAAACACAATTCAGATACATGGCCTTGGCATACAAGAAACTTGTGCACTGCTTGATGCTCGCCGTCGCTCGACGCTATCGCCTGCCGCTGCTCGATGCCGTCTCACGTTGTCGCTATCGTCTGCCGCTGCACGCCGTCACTCGACACCGCCGTCTGCCCTGCTAACAGTCGCGCACTCGTGTGAGTGAGAGAGAGAGAGAGAGAGAGAGATGGGCCAATTTCCATGATTGGGACATTTTGAATATTTGAGTCCCCGTTAGGGTGTGTTTTTAATATTGTTTTCTAGAAAATGGCTTTTGAAAAGTGGTGTTTTAGTATTAAAATAATAATAAAATTTGAACATAGGAAATGATTTTAGAAAAATCGGTTTTAATTAATTTTAAATTAATTAAAAACTGTTTTGATAAAACTGTTTTTATATTAATTTTTTATAATTTATATTTTCAACATAAATATTTTTTGACCAAAAATATTTTTAATAAAAAACAGTTTTAAAAAAAGTCATTTTTACATTAATTTTTTTTAATTTATATTTTCAACATAAATATTTTTTGATCAAAAATATTTTTAATAAAAAACTGTTTTAGAAAAGTCGTTTTTACATTAATTTTTTTTAATTTATATTTTCAACATAAATATTTTTTGATCAAAAAAGTTTTTAATAAAAAACGGTTTTAGAAAGATCGTTTTTACATTAATTTTTTAAAATTTATATTTTCAACATAAATATTTTTTGACAAAACGATCTATGATAACGTGTTTGAGAATTAAGATGATAAATTGGCTTAATATGGGAAAAGCCCCGAAATATAGTGCACATTAAAAAATAAATAAATAAATATTCAAAAAATTTGAACTAAACAAAATTTTAAAAAAATTTCTCAAAAATTATATCTTGAGATACAAACTAAACAAGCACTAGGTTTGAGTTTTCTGAATTAAGTTTTTTGAAAACTGAGTTTTTTATTTTTAGTGAATAGTTTTAAAATTTAAGCATTTTTTTTTTTACTTTTTTAGATGCATTTTACTTTTTTAGATGTGTCCAACCTTCCCACATGAGAAAAAATAATTAAAATAAAAATATTAAAACCATTTTTTATTAAAAATATTTTTGGTCAAAAAATATTTATGTTGAAAATATAAATTAAAAAAAATTAATGTAAAAATGATTTTTTTAAAACCGTTTTTTATTAAAAATATTTATGGTCAAAAAATATTTATGTTGAAAATATAAATTAAAAAAATTAATGTAAAAACGACTTTTGTAAAACAGTTTTTATTAAAAATATTTTTGGTCAAAAAATATTTATATTGAAAATATAAATTTAAAAAATTAATGTAAAAACGATTTTTCTAAAACCGTTTTTTATTAAAAATATTTTTTGTGAAAAATATTTATGTTGAAAATATAAATTAAAAAAAATTAATGTAAAAACGGCTTTGGTAAATACGTTTTCTAAAACGACTTTTCTAACACCGTTTTTTATTAAAAATATTTTTAGTCAAAAAATATTTATGTTGAAAATATAAATTAAAAAAATTAATGTAAAAACGGTTAATTAATTTAGAATTAATTAAAAACTTAATTAAAACCGGCTTTTCTAAAATCGTTTTCTATGTTCAAATTTTATTATTATTTTAATCCTAAAACACGGCTTTTCAAAAGCCGTTTTCTAGAAAACAGTATTTCTAAAACCGTTTTATCCTAGTATGGGAATAAAGTTAAAAACACACCCTAATGTGGGACTAAAATATTCAAAATGCCCCAATCAGGGAAATTGGCCAGAGAGATGGGGATTTTTGGTTCAAAAGATTAGGGATCTGAGATTTGGGGATTTTTGATTGAGGGGGAAACGAGTGTGAATCAGATTTTTTTTTTTTTTTTTTTTTACAACGTCAAGTATAACCGTCACAAATAAAAATTTAAGGTGCCATTTGATAACGTTTACGTTTTTTATTTATGTTTACAAAAATTTTATAAATTAGAATTTGTTTATTTTTAGAAAAACATAAACTATAAAAGCGTTTGGTTTGAATAAAATGTTTAAAAAAAATTTAAAAACATAAACTAAAAAAATATTTGTGCAAGCCTAAAATATTTATATTTAATTTTTTATTATTTATGACAATGGGATCATACACATTATAACTGGAAAAAAAATTTGTTTGGAAAAAAATTAATTGAAAAAAAATATTTGAACAAAAATTAATTGAAAAAAAAAATTAATTAAAAAAATTTGTTAGTCAAATTTTAAAATTTATGCTTAAAAACCAACGTAAAGTCATTTTTTGAGTTTACAATTTTTTCTTAAATTTATAAACTGAAACAAACATTTATAAACCAAAAAAAATTATCAAACAAGTTTTTATGACAGTTTCGTAAATTTTTGTAAATATAAACTGAAAACGAAATGATTACTAAACAAGCACTAAACAATGAATTCATGGCTCGTTTAGTAATTTTTTTATTTGCGACGAGGGTATTGCCTGTCGCCGATAACTTGTATTTGCGACGGGGAAAGGTTGCCGTAGCAAAAGAAAAAAACTCATTTTTTTGCCAAAAACCTCCGTGCCCATTTTGCTTCACAATAAAAGCTAGGAAGAGAGAGAAACAAGAGGTAATCAGAGAAAGAAAAAGAGATGAATGAGAGAGATATAAAAAAAAAAAAAAAATAGAGATGAACAAGATTGATAGAGAGAGATACAGAAGAGAGATGAGTGAGAGAAATACATAAGAGAGATGAGTGAAAAAGAGAGAGAGAAGATAAATGAGCGAGAGACACAGAGAAAGAGACTTATTTCATTTTTTGACTTTTTCCTCTTTCAACAACAATGGGCTCAAAGAAAGAGATGAGTGTGATTAAGAGAAATAAACAATTGACAAAGAAGAGAGATAAGTGAGAGAGAGAGAGAGAGAAATAAAATGAGTGAGAGATAGACAAAGAAAGGGAAAGAGAGAGAGAGAGACAGTAAAGAGAGATGAAAAAGATATATATGTATATATAGAGAGAGAAAATAAATATAAGCAAGAGAGATAAAGAGCAAAGAGGTATGAGAAAACCAGAGAGAAGAGTGATGAGTGAGAGAGAGAGACACAGAGAGAGAGAGAGAAAGAAAAAATAGAGAGAAACAAGATGAGAGGAAGAGAGAGAGTAAAAAAAGATGAACAAGAGATATAGAGAAAGACATAGAAAGAGAGAGAGAGATATAGAGAGAAAAAAAATATGAATAAGAGAGATAGAAAGCGGAGAGAGATGCGAGAGCTAGAGAGAAGAGTGATGAGTGAGAGAGAGAGATAAAAGATAAAGAGAGAGAGAGAGAAGAGAGATGAGCGAGAGAGAAAGAGAGAGAGATAGAGGCCTATTTCATTTTTTGACTTTTTTCTATTTCAACAAGTGATTAAAGAGAAATGAGAGATAAGTGATTGAAAAAAGAGAGAGAAAGAGAAAGAGAGAGAGAAAAAAAAAGATCGACAGATCTAGAAGAGAAGAGGGAGAGAGTGAGCAATGCGAGCACAATATAAGAGAGAGAGAGAGAGAGAGAGAGAGAGAGAGAGAGAGAGAGATAGAGACACACAGACAGATAGACAAAGAGTGATGAGTGAGAGATAGAAAGAGAAAAAGAAAGAAGAGAGATGAACGAAAGAGAGAGAGAGACATGAAGATTAAAAAATAAGTGAAACACTACAAAAATTTCAATTTTTTTGTAACAGCATTTTACTTCTAATGCTATCTCATCAAAAAAGTCTTTTTTTTTTTTTTTTTTTGCGACGGCACCTATTATTGTCGCAAAAAACTCTCTTTTTTGCTATTACAGTTCATGTCATCGCAAAAAATAGCTTTATTTGTGACAACATAGGTTACTGTCGCAAAAAATGCACATTATTTGCAATGGTAGTTGTTACCGTCGCAAATTTTTTATTTTTTTTGTGACAGGAAGGGGTTTTGTCGCAAAAACCCCATTTATTAGCGACGATAAGTGGTGTTGTTGCAAAAAATCACTTTTTGCGATGGTAAGTGATGCTGTCACAAATACTTCCGTGTTATAAGGCCCCTCTTCTTGTAGTTCCTGTTTGATTTGTTGGAGTGACAGTGATACAATTAATAATCCATGGGATTAACCATTGGATTAACTATTTAATTCAATTAGTAGGATAAATATGTGTGGGATTATTAAATACACACCTCTATATGGTATTGAATATTTCACGATTTTGTGGGATTTAGAAGTTCTACATGTTACTAAACCGGCCACCATTTATGCAATCTAAACACATGAATGTACATATTATTGGATTAATAATCAAATCCTATGATCTAATACTTGAATCAAAGAGGCTTTGAGTTTGTTTGAGATGTGGGTTGACTTTTTGACTATTTTTGTCTTGGGCTAAAAAATCTCGGTTGGAATAAACTTTTTAGTTTTTTTGACTTTTGTGAGAGAAAAAATGAAATAATTATGGGTTGGATGTGACATTTTGTCCTATTTGGCTAAAATAACTTATTTTGCTCTACATGGCTATTTTAGCCCAAACTTGCTTCCCAAACGGTCCCTTTATCTATTTTGGTCATTTTAATTTTAGGATAAACTGCAAATATATTTTATAAAATTTGCTTAAAATATGAATTATCCCTTATAGTTTGGGAAATTAGAAATACCTCAGGTGTGTTTGGTTTGTGTCTGTAGAGTAGTTTTTGAGATAAAAAGTACGAAAACTTGTTTGGTTTGTCTTTTTTTAGAAATGGTTTTAGAAAATTGTTTTGGGGAGAGAGTTTTTAAAAAAGTGATTGATTTTATATGTATGAGAGAGACAAAGTGATTTTGAAAAGTAGGTAACTAAACAAAATTTTGAGATTCTTTTTGAAAAAATTTGTTTGGTTTGATTACTCTTGAAAATTTGTTTATAGGGAATTTTTTCCAATTTTTTTTCTGAAAAACAAACCAAACAGTCGTAATTTTTTATTTCACTGAATTCACTGAAAAAATAAATTTTATAACTACTATTCTATAAAATAATAAAATTACCTAAATCATTAATTGAAATAATTTTTTGATATCATAAAAAATTATTAATTTATTTTATGATTTATTGTTAAAAGAGGTCATTTGTTATGAAAATCAAAATTCAAGGGGTGGGATGTAATTTCCAATTATAGAGAAAAATTCATAGTTTAAACAAAACTAAGAGCATCTCCAATCCAACATTAGATATTTTATCAAATTTGAATTTGATGAAAAACACCTCATTTTGGCGCTTCAACTCTTTGTCCAAATTCATATCAAATAGAAGGGAAACCCAAACTTTTATCAAATGGTGGTGTTTGGGAACTTAGGTTCCAATTTTTTTTCTCATTTTTTCCACTAAAAGACAAACTTTTTACAAAACCAAAAAAATCACATCCAAACAAAATATCACATCTAACCCCATAATCATTTCACTTTTTCTCTCACAAACATCACATCCAACCACATAAAAACCCAACTATCTTCCCAAACACCAAATTTTTTTTATCCAATAAAAACCTACAACTAAAAAAACCTACATAAAAACTTATCCTTTCATCTTTTATCAAATTTGAATTGTTACCTATGTTACATGGACTCGTCATTTTGGGGCGAAGTACCCGTGTCGACACGACACGACACAGGTGCGGGTGTGAGATCTGTGTCGGATTCGCCTCGTCTCTCTCGGACACGGCACTTTACAGACAGCAAAGAAATGGAAGAGGAGAAAGGAAGAGAACCTGGTCACTGTTGGCTTCGATCATCGATCACGATTAGGGCTCTCACTATTGATCACGATCGTCTTCGTCTAGGGCTTCGATCGTCTTCGTCTAGGGCTTCGATCACTGTCGATCTCGACCTCGAGCTCGATCGTCTTCGTCTCTCTTCGTCTCGTCTCTGCTTCTCTCTCTCTTCGTCTCTCAATCTGTTCGGTCTCTCTTTGCCTCTGTTTTAATGATCATATATATTGATCATATATAATATATATAATATAATTTATATAATTTATCATATATAATAATAATTTTTATAAATTATTATTCATATTACATTTACATTAATATATAATATATAGTATAAATTACATTAGTATAATAATATGTAATATTATTCATCTAAAAAAAAATTATATAATACAATAGATATTATATAAATTATATAGATATTATATAATAATTATTGTATAACATATAAGATATTTATAAGATAATATATACTTATATATATTAATAAAAATAAATAAACACATATATGTAAAATAATTATTTATTATTTATATAATATAACTCATCTTAATAACTATATTTAAAATATATATATACTAGCGTATGCCCGTGCCTAAAGGCACGGTGTAAATAATATTAAGATTAAAATGCAGTTATAAAAATATATTTAACAGACTATACTCTACAATTCCAAACAAATCAAACCTAACACTATAAAATGAAAATAAATCATGACTGGTGAAACTGAATGTGCATGCCCAAGCTTGATATTGAATTTTTATTACGTGTGATTGGGATGAATATGTTTTCCATGTTTTTCTAGGCAGCCTACAGGAACCTAAAAATTCAATGTCAAACTTGGACATGAAATGTCCTCCAGGTCTTTCTAGGCATTATATATTGTAATGAAAAACATTAACGGTAAGAATATGTGAATCGTAAGTGTATATTATTGTAAATATTGCTTTTACTGTAAAGATATTGTTAAGACCTTCCTAGTGCACCCAAGCAATGAGCTGAGAATTACCATCCAATTACGATACTTGTTCTAAAGTTTATCAAATTTCTAATTATTTATTTGTAATAAAAAGATTGATATTCAAGTGTATCTGCAGGGAAGGCCTTGAAGTCACTGATGATGTATCTATTGTGGAGCACCTAAAACATCCCGTATACATAACTGAAGGATCTTACACCAACGTCAAGGAAGTGAAATTTGCTCTATGATCTTGAGGGGAAAGGTGGACTATTTAATAATTGAACACAGAACTGTTAGCATATGGATTCATACATGCAATTTAGACTCAGATTCATTTTTTTCTCATTGTCTTGAACATGACCATGTTTTACTTTTCATTTATGAACTAATATTCGAAGTCTTTTATGATCTGTAGGTTAAGACCCCTGATGATTTATTACTTGCAGAAAGGATATTGATTATCAGCTCTTCAGAGACATCGTTGTAAAATTCACTCTTTTTGGCCCCTTTTTTTTCCCCCTCTTTGGGCAGATCTAGGCTGGAAAACACATTTTTAGTTCATAAATGAAAAGTAAAACATGTTATAAAAATTTTGGCCCCTATATACATCATATCATATCATTATTACCATCATCATCACCTACTTTATGAAAATAACTTTTTTATTTTTAAAATTTTTAAACCTGGGAAATATAAAAATACATATTATAAAAATTTTGAAAAAGAGAAATGATAGTAACTAACACACAACAACAAATATGTTACTGGAATATTTAAAGTTTCTTCCTCTTTCATTGTTGATGGAAATGAAGCAGCTTCCTTGAAATGCTCATCCTGATCCATCTCCAAGCTGTTCCTTGGTGCCTCTACCCCTGCATTTGCACAATACCCATAACTCAAATCTTATTTTTCTTGCTCACAGAGAGAGAGAGAGAGAGAGAGAGAGAGAGAGAGGGGAAAGCTTTCCAACCTTATCAATAAAAGATTGAAACAGTATAATGAATAAAATCAAATTAATTAAGTGAATCAAACAAAACAAAACAATTATCATGTTGAGGAAAGCTTTCCAACCTTATCAATAAAAGATGCAGGGTAACATCGATATGTTTGCTCAAGTGATGCTCCATGGTATCCATCAAAATACTGCAATGTGTCCCCACCAATGAAATGAATTATGACAGTGATAATGATATAAACAACAACTACAATAATATAGTAATTGTAATAGTTATTAACTGTTATTTTATTTTTATTACAACATCTAATGAAATGAATTAAGACGGTGAACATAATTAAACAATATCTATATATATTGAAATAACTAAATATGCACTGATTTGGGCAGCAAAATATAGTAATTAAAAGTGAAGCAATGAATATAATTCAAACATGTCCATAAACAAATAGTTATCAAATGGAAATTTATAGTAATGTCCATAAACAAATAGTTATCAAATGAAAATTTACAGTAAGGGAAATGTAATACGTATAGAAGTTGTATACAGATTGTGCAAAAATCATAAAAGCATTAAACACAAAAGGAGAGTTCCCTATTTTTATAGAGACAGAGCACTTCAACTAAGCCCTCAACTTCATAGTAAAACAGCAAAATCATGAAATTGAACAGCTGTACCAAATTCGAACAACAAAATCATGAAACTCGACGGTTTCCTCAATACACCAATTAAACTCCAAAACAGAACCCTAAAATAACAAAACATTTTGGTTTTATTAACAGACTTTATGACTCTAAAGTATAAACTTCATATCAACACAAAAAATAAAAATAAAAGCATCCTTGCTAAGCAAGTGAAGAAAAAAAAAATTTTATAAACACAAAATAAAACACACAAACCAAAGGAAGTGAAAAGAGATAGTAATATACTTGCAACAATATCATATAAGAAACGCTTCTCTTTTGAACTCTAAAACAGAAGAGGATAAACAACAGGAAAATAAGAAGAGGAACTGAAGTTGGAGTAAAAGCATACAAAAGAGTTCAAGAGAGATGCATCTCATTCCTACATGGTTTTGCTCCCAAAAAGTTGGAAGGCCCCATGTCTAAAGCTAGCAGTTCATACCATGTGAAGGAGCACCCATGTCTAAAGCCTCCAAAAGATAGCCAAATTTTGCTTCAGCCTGTAGACAAAACAGAGCCCATATTACATATGGGTCAATAGTTTCTAGATTTAACATTCGGCTATTCCTTTCCTTGGGAGCAATAAGTATTAACACATCAATCTAAGGAAATTCAAAAGTTCCAAGTGGTGTCCAATTGGAACTCACCTTTAAATGGTAAATATATGTGGCTGTATCTATCATTTCAAAAATATTTTAACTAAAAAGAAAATAAAAATCAGAAAGTAGTGTGCAAACCACAGTGATCTACCCAAAACTTGCCAGGAACTATTTTCCAAAGTGCCAACATCACATGTGTTTCAATTCAATGTAGTGTGCACACCACAGTGATCTAATATCTTGAAGAATTGGACAATGCATGAAAATATATATCAGATTGTTAGTAGTACAATGAAAATTTTGGCCCATAGAAGTATGAAAACCATGATAATATTAATATCAGGTAATTCAAAAGATCTACATATACTTTCTCCAATTTGGTACTTACATATTGCATTAGATGGGAATATATAAAAATAATTTACAACGTAAGAGATAAAACACAGCCCTAGTAATTAATAATTGAGCAACCCAACCAGTATTCATTAAGTGTCTCCTCACCTGCTCAGGGGAAATGCCAACAATTTCCAAAACATTTTCTTGAATCTCACACTTATAAATTCTCAAGCTTTCTCCACCAATCTGATAGCACCACAACAATTAAGTATTGCACCGTTGAATTTCACATGTTAAGTATTGGCAAAAGATCAATATTGCAACTAACAGAGAATAGAGTACATATTTATATACCTCAAAAAAACACTCATCAGTTCTACAGTGAGCAAGAAATTGGGTACCGATGATATGTATACAAATTGGGTACCGATGCTATTAAATAAAATATCCATTATATAATCATTGAAGTGGATTCCACACCAACTGATTGTGTGAATGCTATTTGTTAATTGCTCCTCGTGCAACAAACCAAGTGACAGAACATTCCTGAAAAATGTGAAGTCTTAAAAAAACAATTTTACCCTTATCATTATATGAACAAAGGTATTATATTAAAATAGTCATTATATATACATAGAGATAGAAAACTAATTACCTCACATGAATAGTTTTCAATGCATGCATTTTATGGGATTTTGGTTTTCATGTTTTAATTATGTTAATTTATTAGTTCTTGAAATATGAAATCTATGCTTCAATTAAAATATTTGTTGACCAAGTAGCACTTTTTACTCTGTTAACTTGAAAGCTGTTTTTAGAATTGGATTTATAACTGACAAAGTGATGAAATAAGAATACACGAAAAGAAGAGGAAAAGACTACCTCTAAGAAGCCAGCCTGATAAAGGATTGCCCGTACATTTTCTGACATAAAATCAACTCCTAGAACTGTGATATATTGGCAACCAGCTTTTACCATCTTGACAGCCGAATCTGCCATAACCTGCGAATCAAATATATGGATGTGAGGCCAGTGCTTCTGGGCAGCAGTTAAGACCCCTTGGACCTCAGGATCTATGTAAATAAAAATAGTAGAAATTATTTTTTGCATAGCATAGCAATTAGAATCGATTTCATAGCAATTAGAATCGATTTCATCCCAAAAATATGCATAGCAATTAGAATTGATTTCATCCCAAAACCCAAAAAAAGAGAAGAATCCAAGACAACAGAGGTCAGCGAGACCCGAAATTAGATGCAAAGAGATAGTAATCGAGGTCAAAAATAATGAAAAGGGGCAATTGTCACTGCGAAAACATCATGATTTCCAAATTAGTATCTAAACATCATGAAAAAGCTTTGGGGGCAGGCATGTCTAAGAATTGTATATGGGCCTATGTGACTTGAAATCAATCTTTCTATGATACTTCCCTATTCAATTCTAACAAATTGAACTCATCTTGGTAACCAATGGTGTTCTAACAATATGTTGAAAATACAATTTTATTTTCCCTACTAAAAAAAAAGGAACTGGAGGAACTGCATATGTAAAAGATGGTGCCTGGGCAGGCATTGCTGATGGATAAGATGACTGAGACGGCATCCATGATGTCGAAGGGCTACCAAGGCTGGAAGTGCTCAATAAGCCTGCTGGAGCTGCCACATTTGGTAGAGCACCATGCAAGGATGCCATGGAAGGAAACTACATAACAGGAAACACAAAATACATCAGATTAAATCCTTCTTTTGAAAATTTTTTTTTGCGATGTGACTGCTAAAATTCTTTAAAATAGAAATCAATCAATGCGCAAGATTCAAATTTAACTGACAATGACATACTATTATGTAACTAATTAAGCAAACCAAAAAGGGAAGGTTAAATTACAATCTAATCAGATATCTTATATGCAGGTGCTTTAATCAGAGCCCTATTTAATCAATCACACTCAAAAATCAATCTTCCTGTCAATAAATCATTTCCTGTCAACTTTTCTATTCTACTTTTCTGAAATGACCATAAATGTGAGCAGCATGCACACAAAACCATGTAAGCAAACATTGCAGATTTCCTTCTTTTAAAAAAATCTATATATACAGTATATATGTTTTGGTGACTCTATTTAATAGATTATCTCTCCTGTGTAAAAAAAAGTAATAAACTAACATAAAAGTAATAAAAAAAGTAATGTACCCACAAACACATTACACACCTCAGATCTGCACAGAGATCTTCCTTCCACCCACTTTAATTAAGTCAAAACAAACCAATAATTGCAATGTATTACCTCTCCTGTGTATACAGTTACGACATGGGTTGTAAAGTCCACTCCTGCTGTGTTTGCGAACAACTCACCTTCACAGATCATCAAGGTATCAAATGTGAGGTAAAAACCTAAAGTAAATCAACCCCATTTCTATTAAAGTGGATAATTAATCCTCAGTACCAACATTTTCTTTAATTATCACTCATATCAATTCTGTCTAAGAAAAAGGCATTTACAATGTCAGGCACAAAAATTTAAAGAAAAATATTTTCAACAAATTTTCACAGCATCACCTGTTCATAGAATCATTCCACATAAACCACAACCACAATTTATTATTATTATTTTTTCTTTTAATTGTCTGAGAATCAAAATCCCAAAAGACAGTGGGAACCAAAAAAATAAAAAATAAAATTAGTAATTTGTTAAGCTAAAATTGAAGATTTACAGTTTCATCAAATTGGGGATTCTCTACGTTTGCTTTGGGAAGACATGGTGGCTAACTCATCATACTCTCGACGGTGGAGGACCGAGGCACCGTAGAGGGTTGAGACACCTAGGCCAACAACCAGTTCACAGAAGCTGTTTGATTAGCAAGCCAAAAAATAAAAGAATAAATAATACAGAGTTTTGAACCTCAACCTGACTGCTCAACAATTTTTGTCACACACTCAACTCTAAAACCCTAACCCAAAATTATAATAAATACCTCTAAACTCTGAACTTCTCGAAAGCCCTCCTTAAAGGCCTCTTACATTACATCTAAATATATAGCAAAATTATAAGACACCTCACAACAATGTTAGAAGACATACCTCATATGTCAAGACACCGCCGGATGAACCGGGCTGGCGAATAGTAACATTAGAAACAGTGCCATTGGCAGAGAGGACGCAAATTCCTGGAGGACCCTTTTGAGAAAATGAAAGAATCTTTGCTGCAACATCCTGAAAAAAAAGTAATAAACTAACATCCAATTTTCATAATGTACCCACAAACACATTACACACCTCAGATCTGCACAGAGATTTTCCTTCCACCTACTTTAATTAAGTCAAAACAACAATGTAAAAACAATCTTCTTTTAACATGTTAAGTATTGGCAAAAGATCAATATTGCAACTAACAGATATCTAGAGTACATATTTATATACCTCAAAAAAACACTCATCAGTTCTACAGTGAGCAAGAAATTGGGTATCGATGATATGTATACAAATTGGGTACCGATGCTATTAAATAAAATATCCATGATATAATCATTCAACGGTGCAATAATCAAAAATCTTCTTTTAACATACAATGTAAAAACAACAATTTAACAATTTATTATGGGATTTTGATTATATTCGATTGTTGTTACATTGTATGTTAAATCTTCTTTTGGGAGTACTTCAGTGTGTCCGAATCAATGTTTACATTGTATGTTAAATCTTCTTTTGGGATTTATCCGAATTTGAACTTTAGTGTGTCTTTGTTGTTGTTACATTGTATGTTAAATCTTCTTTTGGGATTTTGATTATATTCGATTATTTTAAGAGAAATTAAAATAGCCTTTAGTATCAATTTTTGGTACATTGTATGTTATCATCATAATTTTGAAAAAAACGAATACAAAAAAAATTCACTAAATATACGTATGTGAAATTCACGCATGTAGGCTCATATTTTGTCTTATATCGGTGTCTCAAACATATTTTGTGAATTTAAACTTTTTAAAAATGATAACCAATGTAGTTAATTTATAAATAAAGACACACAAAAAAAAATGTCCGAATCAATGTTTAAATGTTTCAATCACAAAAATTAATGTTGAAATTAATTAATTAATTATAAAATTAGATTAGAGTTTAGTAAAGACTAAAGATTAGAGATTAGAGATTATAAAATTAGATTAGAGTTTAGTAAAGACTAAAGATTAATTAATGTTTCAATCAAAAGATTAGAGTAGAGATCATTATCAGTAAAGACTAAAGATTAGAGTAAAGATTATCCAAAAATTAAAGATTAGAGTAAAGATTATCCAAAGATTACCCAAAGATAGAAATATAAATACTAAAGAAAAAGCCCAGGTTTGCTCACCTGAATTCGTATGAAATCCACTCCTGCATAGCCATTGCTTTATCATACTCACTTGTGCATTGTTTCTTGTACTTTCCAAATGGATTAAGCCCAGGACTGATCATCTCTGCAATTGCAGCAAGCACGTACATTGAGTCACCCACTATCGGTGCACCACAGGCAGCCAATTGTGCTCGAATCTACATCGCATTTCAAAATGAGGCTTTGCAAAGCAAAAAAATTAAAATCTTGAAATTTGCTGTTTGTCTGGCAGTAAAGCCATCTTCTGCATGATGCATTTAGAACTGCAAGCTACTAACTTTTTTCTTTTTCTAGATTTGAAGTGAAGTTCTTCATTTTCTTAATTTGATTCATTAATAAAACTGATAAAAAAAGTCGAGCAAATTGTAACCACTTATAATTCTTCACTGCCACAAACCAGATGTGATAAAAATAATGGTCACAAACACACGCTGTAATTCTAAATATCATAGCTTGTGATTGCTATAGATGAGGGAAACAACATCAAACAAACCAAAAAAGACACAAATAAAGTACCTGATGCGTTCGACCTGTCAAAAGGTTTATTTTGCATTCATATGCAAACTCTTTTAAAGGCCACCCACAGTCCTCAACACAATACTTCTCTTCAGTTACAGAGTTCGGCCATGCAACCTTCTTGCAATCCAAGACCTCAAGTTGGCACAAATGCCATCCCTTAGAGAAATCTGCATGCCATAACAATTTTGTGATTGATCCGGTAAGAAAAGGAGGTAGATAAAGATGTTTTTCGCAAAATAAAGTCTTAGAAAGATGCTTTTCAGCAATTACTCATCAGCATTGTATCCTCTGCAAAGTCCCATCACTTCTCATTGATAGATGAGAAAAAGAAGTTCAAAATCATCCACTTCCTCTGTCTAATTCATGCAAGAGATAAGGAGGAAGCAAAAAATGAAAGTACTTTACAACAGAAATTAGAAGATAAGTCAAAATGAAGCTCCTACATGAAATCCACCATTGTTCCCTTTTGCGGGCATACGCTAGAACGGCATTTAAAATACCTATGATTCTTAATACCATACCTAGAACGGCATTTTAGGTGAATCAGTGGGCCAATCTCCATCATTGCAACATTAATTTGTAGCTCTGTTTTTGTTGCTTCAGTTCTGTTTTTGTGTTCTTCAAACTATGATTCAATGATTAAAAAACAGTGATTGATCATTAGAATATATACAAAAACAGAGCTACAAATGGAATAAATGGGTTTCATTAAATTTAATGTTCTTCACTGTTTTCCTTTCATTCACTTGATTTTCCTATTAAGAAACTTAAATTTATACAAAAACAGAGCTACAAATGAAATAAATGGGTTCCTTTTTGTATATAGAATAAATGGGTTTCACTTGGTATTTCTTCACTGTTTTTCAATCACTGTTTCAATCACTGTTTTATCAGGTGAAATCAGGTTTCCTTTCATTCACTGTTTTATAAGGAAAATCCACATGTTCTTCAAACCCACAAAATCAAGTGAAACCCATTTATACACTGGACTATACATACATGTATATATACACTGGACTATACAAAATGAAGTGAAACCCATTTATACACTGGACTATCAAGTGAAACCCTTTTCAGGTTTCGGGTCTATATCACTGCTCGATTCGTTGTCCAATGCAGCAGAGAACAATGTCTCCATTTCAATATTCACCAGAAAAATGAAACCCATTTCAGACCCAAAACTTTCAAAAAATTTAAATTTAAATCCATTTAAGAAATCAAAAATCAGAAAAATGCTCGATCAATCCATTTAAGTTGGAAGATCAACCCACATGTCAGGTAGGTTGATTATTCTGCCCTGTCACTGACTATATGCAAGCTCCCGACCCTGTTTGGTTGCTGAGAAAACGAAGGGAAAAAAATGAAATTCGGTTTCAAGATTAACAAAGATATACAGCATAGTGGTATTGCACTCTACTCATTCAAACAGAATTTTTTTGGCATTCTTGATCCAAACAACGAAGAATGAAACAGCTAATTTTTGGCATTCTTCTAATTTTCCTAATTTTCTTCTAACAAACAAAAGTAAAATAAATAACAAACAATCAAATGCGAGAAACAGATGAATCCAAGAAGAAATTAACCTTTGCATTCCAACACACATTCAAACAATCAAATGCGAGAATCAAATGCGAGAAGCAAGAAATTAACCTTTGCATTCCAAGAAGAAGAAGCTCGTTGATAGATGAATCCAAACCCTCCCGATCTTCCTTCTTAGCCAATAACTTGACCTCCTGAACCACATGCCTTATCGCATCATCAATCGCATTTCTCTCCTCACCGCTCACAACAGATCCAAGATCTTCCATAAATCTCTTCACCGTCCTCCGCCGTAGATCTCCGGCGTCCATGATCTCCGCCGTCAATCGCAATTCCCGTCGGCCTTGACTTCTCCGCCGTGACTCAGCCGGAACACCCATTATGGTAGAGAGAGAGGATGACACAATGAGGAGAGGTGGTTGGTCTTTGGTCGTCACACGGTAGAGAGAGAGAGAGAGAGTGAGAGAGAGAGAGAGTTCAAAAATTGAAATGAGAGAGAGAGAAGATGGTACCTGTGACAGAGAGGAGAGTTTTGGACCATTACATTTTGGACCGTTGATGCTCAAAGACATCCTAACCATTGAGATTTAGATGAAGTAATTTAAACCATTGGATCAAAATGTATCCCACATACATTTTGATACATTTTTGAAATCCCTCTTGCCTTATTATATAGATATATATATATTTAACGTATCCCCGTACCCGTATCCAAATTTGGATACATATCCACGTATCCTTAATTTATAATTTTGAAGTGTCCGACCCCTAGATACGCACCCGCACCCGATCCTCGTACCCGCGTCCATGTAACTTAGATTGTTACTATTAGGCCGGACATCCTCTTTCCTTCTTGCTGCCTACTTGGATGTCTATCTAAGAGCAACTTTGACAGTTTTTTTATTCATGTTTGAATGACTTTCAAGACATTCGCTCGAACGCATTCCTAGACAACTGGGATATAAAAAAATCTAATGAAAATTCTAATTTGAGCATTGAAATGAAAGGTATTAAATTAAATTTTTTATCTAATTTGATGAAATTTTTGAATCAATATTAGAGATGGTGCAAGGGGATGTATTTATAATTTATCATTTATTTTATTAAAAAAGGAAAGTGAGTAGAAATTGTGGTGGTGGGGCTGACTACGAAGGACATGCTCGCGTGGGGAGAGTTAAACCTTGACATGTCTGAGGTGCCAGGGCCAACGGGCTAGTCCGTTGGTTCAGATAGAGAGAGATAGCCCGTTGGTTGAGAGAGAGAGAGAGAGAGAGAGAGAGAGAGAGTAATAAATCACCCCTCTCTGCTCAATAGATTTTCGTTGGAGACCTTCGCGATCAAGTTCACAAGGTAGTTCCCAGTCCCATTCTCTTCGAATCGGTGTTCTGTTGCTCAGTTATCTTGTTTTCTTGATTGTTTCGCATTCAATTCTAGGGTTAGCCGTGCTTGTTTCTTGATCAACGCGCCCTTGAATTGGTGGAACTTTTTTCGTTTTTTCCATTGAATTCGAGTAAACATTTAATTCAATCGCATCGGACCAATTTTTAGATTTTAATTTTAATATTGGTATTTTGAATCAGTAAATTATTGAGTTCAAGACCTGTGTGTGAAAGTCTCTTCATTTAGTAGAGTTGGAAATTTCGAGTCTGTGGTTTTTGATTTGTGGATGCATTCTCATTTGGATTAATGGGTTCTGCTGAGTTCGATGATCAATGGAATTGAGTTTGTTGTAGGTATTCGTATGCTGAGTGGTTAGTCTTACTGATCAGTGACTTTTTATTTTCTTCCATTGTATTTTGTTAGTGGGTTGATACTGAGTCTTGTACTGAGAGCGAAAGGCAGAGCTAAGATGAATTATTTGAGAAATGTTAGGAACTTGCAATTTGGAACCCACAATGACATGTTGAGGGAGTTGGGTCTTACGTGGTTGAGTTGAGTCTGTGACAAATCAAAATTTAATATGTAATATGTCATGTCATTGTGGATAAATTAGGGGGATCTTTTTTACAGATCTCAATCTTTTTCTGATTTATTTATGACCTCACTACGTGATATTGTGTGGATCATTTGGTGAGAGCGGAACAATAGGACCTTTGAAGGGATGGAGGTACCTCTGTTTAAGCTCTGCAGGTTGTTTTTGTCTATTTTGTGTAGTTGTTTTGCCCGTTTGTTTTTAGAGTTAGGTTGGGTGGGATTGTTAATGTGGGGATTGTTAGTGAATAGATTAAAAAAAATTGTGTTCGTTTGATGACCACGAACTAGGAAGAATTCATGTTTGTTTTGTCATTCTATGATGGGTTTAACTATGTGAAATTTCATAAATACGCTTGGTGTTTGTGATATATTTTAATATTAAAAATTACATGTTATAAAATATATATATATATTTTTTGGCAATATATTATTTTTGTTGATATATATTAGTTTTGGTATAAATATATTATTATACTATTATATTTTAATATTAAAATAAAAGACAAAATAGTCATTTCATCTCTAAATCCCATGGGATTAGATTTGAATACTTTCTCCTCTAGGGCCCCGTTTGTTTTGGGGTTAAATAGATGGAAGGGGATTAGGATGGAGGTGAGATTATTTAGTGTTGTGTTTGTTTGTGGAGTTGGGGAGGGGATTAGGATGGAGGAGGTGATATAGATGGAGGTTGGAAGGGGGATTGAGATGGTGGAGGTGGAGATGGTATTAGAAAAATAGTGAAGGGATTAAATTTTTTTTTATTTTTTATATATTGAGAATTTTTTTTAAATATTAATGTTTAATTTTTTATATTTTTTTATTTGTTTTATTATTTTATATAAAAATAATTTAACAATTCCTACACTAACAACTATTATCAAAACAAACACAATTTTACTTAATCCCCTTACTATCAATCCCCTCACTATTAATCTCCTCCATTCTATCTCTGAAAACAAACGGAGCCCTATGGGTTTACTAGTCCCCTCACTAGAGGGTATTTCTAATCCCATGGGACTGTTTGCCCCATGGTCATTTCTCCAAACAAACATGATTCTCATAGACTCCACCTCACTACTAGTCTGATCCCCTCCTGTATCACCCAAAACAAACAGGGCTGTTTTGGGGGATCCTTTCCTTTTTATTTTTGTATACAGGTGGCATCCTTGGTACCTTTTTGATTGATGATATTCTTCCATCATACTTATCAAATATATATATATAATGTCAAGATTAATTCCATGGTTAGCTACTTAGCTTAGCCACTTAGCTTAGCCTTACATGCATTATGTTCTGCTTATAAACTTCAAGTTCTTTTATTATTACTATATGATCCATCATCATCATGATTAGTTATGGTTATTTTTATTGTAGCCAGTAGCAGGATACCCGGTGCCTCATTTTCCTGTTGAAATGTATCAAATGCTAATCATTATTGTTGCAGTTATTTCAGAAATTTAGTGGACTTTTGAAGGAAATGGGAAGTAAAGGCAGTGATGAAGTTATTATTTCTGGGAGTGAAGAAGCTAATTGTTCTGAAGCCACCGTTGAGATAAAGATAAAGACATTGGATTCTCAGACATATACTTTGCGAGTGGATAAATGTGTGAGTACCAGTTGCTATTCCAATGATTATTTTACTGAGCATATTTTTGGTAATTAAAGATTGTGGTCCTATTTCATTTACAAACTATAATTATATTGACTTTGTATTTGATTCAAATGTTTATAGAACTTTAAAGTTCTTCAAATCCAATTGTTGATATGTTTTTAAAATATTTTTCTATACAATCCTGCATCATTTTATCTAAAAAGTTAGATTGCACCTGCACCATTGAAGAGCTTAAGGTACACTGAAAGTATTCACCCTCCCCTTCTGGAAGAAGCCATTTATAATCAAGTCAGTTTTAGAAGTAAACAGGAAGTTAGAATTCTGGCTTGCAAAGCCGCTATCCTCTTCTGGACCTGGACATATATGTACGCCCATGTGTGAGGACAAAATTATGCTTAGGCATACATGTTGAATACGAGTAATGGTAGAAGTTGTCGGTTTAAAGTTTTTATTTATGGTTTCTCTCTATTTCTAAATTTTGTGCAGGTGCCTGTACCTGCTCTTAAGGAACAGATTGCTACTGTTACTGGTGTATTGTCTGAACAACAGCGGCTGATATGCCGTGGAAAAGTTTTGAAGGATGATCAGCTTCTATCAGCTTACCGTATTCTTTTATTGCACTTAGCGAGGCTTAACTCGAATCAAATCATTATTATTATTATTATTTTTTTTTTGGTAATGCTTGTGTGACTATCATATATGCTCTTCTTGGAATTATTGGCTACATCTATATGCCATTGTTTATTACTTTTATCTTCCAATTTACATGTACAGGCTCACCCCATGTGCTCATATTACCCATTGAATGTTTTCTGTACAATGAGGGTTTGTTGGTTATTTAGAATTTGATTTACTTGAGCATTGTCATCCCAGTTGAACATAGGACATCTGTACCTCCGATGGATATTATACATGCATGCCTGTAATTTCATTGACTCCAGTGTCAAAATGAGCTATGTAATTTGCTTTGCTTTGCCACTGAAAAGGAAAAAAAGAAGAGCATGCATGTGATATTCTTACTTTACAGTAATGAATATAATGTCACCTCAAAGGTTGGAAAAAAAATTGAATTGTTTGATGACTGATATCAAATAAAAAGAATAGGTGATCTAGGTCATTTAACGAGGATACTACATTGATATGGTAGGGTGCTAATAGTTGGATTGAGATTTTGTGTGTATATTGTTTCATAGAAAAATAGATGATAAATTGTGGGGCATTGGTGCTGTTGGATAAAGTGTTTGACTTGTTTGTTTTACATATGACCAAGATTTCACATTTTAATTCTACTATTTGAATATGCTTAGTTTCTTTGGATATTGGTGCTCCTTTACATAAGATGATTGTAGATGTGGAAGACGGTCACACTTTGCACCTGGTTGTGAGACAACCAATACCATCATTATTGGAGAGCTCTTTTGATCCAGGTCTACTGTGCTATCTCTGCTAATTAGCTTCATTATAGAGTTTTGACATTGTGCAATCTATAATATAATATGATTTCTTTGCCATAGATTTTATATGTCATGCTCTGTTCTGCTCATTTTGGCACCTTTTTACTAATTTTTTGGTTTATTTTAGGCATGGTATAATTTCATTGCCAAAAACTTCTGTATTGGGTTACTCACATGTTGAAACTATGATTTCCACATTGCATTACAATCCCTTATGGATTTATTATCTTGCTCTTCTTTTATCTTTTGGTTAAATTACCCCGACTTCCCTTGACAATTGCCTAAATTATAACTGACCCTATTAGTATGAAGAAATGACACTGGCCTCCCTTGAAAAAGTTAATTCAATTAATAGATGTGAAATAACGAAAAAAACCTTACCCCACCAACTCCACCTCTCTAGTATGTCTTTTTGTGCAGATCTTTGATGCAGACACTAGCGCATGATTCATACTTGTACAACTATTCAAAACATAATAAGTTGGCTGATGACAACGAAAAGGAAATGAAGTAATCTATGGTTCTTCTGCCCTCTAATTCTTGAACTAAATATGATTATAGCTTCTCAACCCACACCACGAGCACCAAGGACCACCAGAAACCCACCAAATCCAACACATCACATCCCTTTCTCACTCTTATCTCACGAGAACCACCATCCCTATATATACATATGCAAACGCCAAATTCCAAATTCCTAAATCAACACCTAATACAAACCCTTACTGTAAAAAACCCAGATTTGGGTTCCTACAATGAAGGGTTGGTGGCAGGGTCGCTGTGAGAGAGGAAGGGGGTGGCGGCGTGAGTGGAGGAAGGAGATGGTAGCTTGAGAAAATGAAAGCAGTGGCGGCTGGTGTCACCATTGTTGAGCACAATCGTCGTTGTCATAGCCATGCTGAACCACTATCTCAGACACCATTGTGGAACATTGTCGTCAAACATTATCTAACACAAAATCACAGAAATATCAAACTCGTTCCAAACTGGGGTGTGGTGGTGGGTTTTTGCCCATCTGCAGCTTCTCTATATGTGCATGTGGAAGAGGGTTCCAAATTGGGTCTCGGTGATGTTTGGTGATGGAAGGGGGAAGGTGTCAGTGGGTAGTAGGTAGGGGTAGGGGTAGGGGAGATGATGGTGGTTGTTGGGGGTGTGAAGCGGGTCATGAATGTGGTGGCTTTTGGGGATGGAAGGGGTGAAGGCATTGTCGAACACATAGCTCACACCCTTATCCTTGTCATATCTGTTGGACATAGTTGGACATGTACTTTGGGGGAAATAGAAGAGCATGTAATAACCAGTTCTACAGAGAATTTCAGTCTCAGGATCTATATGTGGTAGGCCAAACTATGTTGTTTTACTGGAAGAAATTGTGGGTATGATGAACCTGACTTGACCTAATCTAGGTCGACCATCATATATGAATGGTTGCCAGTTTGACCTGCACTGTCTTGGTGGTCAACCAAGCTGACCAAATGGACTGCAATGTCCACTTTTCTAGGTATTTTTGGTCCTAGCCTTGTCCAAGCATCCTCCGTGCAGATGATGCTCTCCCATAGTGTTCTTCCATGTCGATGAAGCTTTTCCATAGCACTTCAAGCTTCCAAGGGCTCAAAGCTCGTCCAGTGTGCTCTCTTCATGGTAGGATCTTGGGTAAGGTTGCACATTACAAGGTCAGCAAAATGGCAACCTATGTTAGTCCTAACACTAACATGAGTGTGGCCCTTAGACACCCCATTTCACTATGGTCAAGGGTTCTAAGCAGGGGAAGGGGATCAAAACGGTCAAAAGATAACTCTAATGCTTGGCCAAGAGAAATATCGAAATAGAAAAACAGGAATAGAGCTGAAATGTTTTGTAAGATCATAGCAAATAAATCATTCTACTTGTCTCTGACTCTGTACTGAATTTTGGTCTTCTTGTTTTTTTCTTCTTTACTTCAGAATTTAGTTTTTATAATTAGTTTTTGGATTAGTTAAATTGTTCTAGAAAAATTTTGAAAATAAATCACTGAAGAACTCAGAAAATTGCTATAGACTGAAATTTATCTCAAGGATTATTATCAGAAGCTGGAATACATTTAGGGCTGCAAACAAGCCAAGCCGAGTTTTACAATATTCAGGCTCGGCTTGGTCAATTTTAAAACTATTCAAGATTGGCTCGAGCTCAAGTCCAGCTAAACCAACTGAGCTAGAGCTTGGCTCATTAAATTTTTAATGAACTCAAAACGAGCTTGAGTTGGCTCGAGTACTCCGAATTTTTTGAAATTACACTTAATACGAGAGCGTCTGTGGCTCAGTTTTGTAGCTGCAGTGAGCTTCAGTCTGCCCCTACACCTTTTTAGGTGTCTCAGTGTCCATTCCATTTATTGGGGACCGATGTGGGACTAGTGAAGGCAAAGCAAGAGCTCCATGCGTAAATCATGAAGGAAAGACAAGCTACTACGGCCTTGTTTGGGAACAGGCTTTTTTAATAACCTCTTAGCTTTTTGGCTAAAATGTGATGTAAAAAAAACTAATATGTTTGGGATGACTTTTTGGCTTTTTACGAAAATATGTGCAAAAAGTAGAGAGAAAAAGGAATCTTTGACTTTTTGGTATGGGTTGTTGGCTTTTTGATTTTTTTAGTATTTTTTTGGCTTTTTGGCTAAAAAGGATAGTTGCCAAACGAGGCCTACGTATCAATTTGTTCACTTTCTTCTGCCGACCCTCTTTCTACTTCTCTCTCTAGAACTTATTATCACAAACCCATAAACCAATTTGAGTACTTTTTTACATCCTTCTTTGTTTCTTGTTTTTTTTACAGCTTTCCTTTTTTTCTTTTTTACAGCCTGCATTGGGTTATAGCTATTTTTTGTTATTCTTTTTTTTTAATAGTAAGAAATTAGTTAATGTTTATATTTTTTGGATTTATTTATGTGATTTAGAATGTGGGTTTTGTTGATTAGCATATGTTATTTGAGGGGTAAATTACAAACACATCCCTTGAGGTTTACTTAATTTACAAATCACCCCCTGTGGTTCTAGAAATTACATTATGCCCCCCTAAGATTTCCAATTTCATAACAAATAGGTCATTTTATTAATAAATCATTAAGTTAATTAACAGTTTTTAATAATGTTAAAATTTTATTTCAATTAATAATTCAGATAATTTTATTATTGTATAGGTGAATAGTTAGAAATTTCATTTTTTCAATTAATTCTATTAAGTAAAAAATTTTGGCAGGGAGATATTTGTAATTTTTCAAACCACAGGGGACAATTCGTATTTTAAGCAAATCTCAGGAGGCGTATTTGTAATTTACCCTTATTTGAGGCTTAGCAAATAGAGAGAAAAAATTGACACATTATATATGATCATTGTTTGGGGTAAGTTAAGCCTCATTTACCAACAAAAAAGTTCTGAAGTCATCTTGGGAACTAATGGACAACACATGCCAAGCAGAAGTTTCATAATTTTTGAATTGCATTGGCTTCTTTAGTTCCACATCTGTAGGGAAGTAGCGAATGATGTTTCACACCCTTTATAAGATTGTATGCTGGTATTGGTGACTAACCCACAATGGGTTTCCATCCCACATCGGTAAAGAAAAGATGGTTGAGGCATGCCTCCCTTTATAAAACTTTATGTTACCAATAGAATAAAATATTTGCAATACATGCATAATAGATATATTTTATATAATATAATATGTGCATGTGGAATAAAATATTGATATATAAGACAAAAAATATTCAGCTCACGAGCCGAGCTTTAGTCTTATTGGACTCGGCTCATTTGGTAAACAAGCTTGGGATTGGAGTTCGAGCATGTTCATCAACTAAACTACCCAAGCTTAAACAAGTCTTAAACGAGCCGAGCTCGAGTTGTTCATGAACAGTTTGGTTCATTTGCAGCCCTAAATACATTGTATGCGGAGTAATGATGTCAAACATACTGCCAGGTAGATATCTTATGTTGTATAGTGCAACTTATTGATTGCAAACTAGGAGTAGGTCATCAGTTGATTTATTTGATGATGATCGAGAATTCAAAAATAAACTAAACAGAGGAGATGTAACTCTCATAAGCAAAATTTGTCAAATGTTTACTGTTATATTCCTTTAGATTTTCATAGTAGGTGAGCTTTTGGGCATAGTTAAGCACTTTCTTTTTATTTGCGGTCGAATATGTTGGTTTTATATTACCAATGTTTCAGTGTTCTCTCTCTCTCTCTATATATATATATATATATTTTAGTTCAAGTCTAAAGGTTTTTTTTTTTTTTTACTGATAAGTATTATTGTTTTGTAGCAACTGATCCCGCATCAGGCACTAACCGTCAAGGCACTCAAGCAGGGCCCAGCGTGGTAGTTGGAACCTTCAATATATCTGAACAAGGTGATGGAGTTCTTCCAGATTTCAGTCGGGTAAGGATATCACCTATTATGCAACCTTATAGTTTGTTTCTAAATGGTGCTAACTGCCCTTGTAATGTTTCTGTTCTCTCTCTCTCATATACACAATTATATAATAGATTGTCTCAGCCGTTCTCAGTTCTTTTGGAATCACCAATGCTGGAAGTGGCAATGAAGGGGCTGATCTCAGGGTAAGTTGCTAATAATTTTACTTTTAAAAAATAAATAAATAAAAACTGCATATGGTGAAGTCCATTTTGTGCAATTTCTTGTCATAATAAATCTCCAACTAGGTTTATTTGTGATGTGACTATTTTTTTTTTGGTTGGGTGACTACATTCTGTGTGGTTAAGGATCGAATTATAAGAGGGGAAACCTACCAATAGGGCCTAATAGTCGGACTTAATTAATTCCCATTAAGTCCTATTGAAAGTTAGTCTTAGTAAAATCGTCGCTAAAAATAATTTTTTTGCGACATTTTTTTGTATGTCACTAAAAATTAACAATTGGTGACTTTTTTTATTTTTTATATTTTTTATTATCATGATTATTATTAATTGTTGTTAAGACTTACAATTAGTGACGTTTTTATGCGACAAATTTTTCAAATTGTCGTTGAAAGTTAAAAATTAGTGACTTTTTTTGTGACGATATTTTTAAATTGTTACTAAAACTTATAATTAGTGATTTTTTTGTGACAAATTTCAAACTGCCGCTGAAAATTAATAATTATTGACGTTTTTTAATAGTGTTTGATGAAAAATGCCATTAATTATCATAGGACCTATTAGACAATAAGTCCACTTATTAGGACCTACACATAAGTTCCCCTTACAATGGTATAGATAAAACTTAATTTGATGGGAGCTCCATCGCTGATTCAGTTTTTGGGCTGCAGGCCCTCAACTCTGACTAATGAAATGATACAATCATTGCTTAATATATCAGAGAGCTTTATATGGTTACTTGAGAAGAACTGATCTAAAAAACAGCTGAAATATCTTACCATATTTAATTCACTTATTTATTATTTTGTTTTACAGGAAGCTGCTCCAGAGAGGCTTTTAAGAACACTTGGTGTTAGTGGCTTAAGAAACTCTAGTGGACAGCAAACCGACCAAAATGCCTCAATGGGTCAATCTAATCCCCACAATGGTGGTTTCCAATTTTCAACATCTGTTCCCTTGGAACCTCTGCATCCACCTGTTAGTAACAATTTGCTCTTGGCTCTTTTCATTCATTTAATCTCTTTGCTATTAGTTGCCTCATAGGACTTCATCTTCATATTTGAAACAATCTTAGGCAAGTATCTTCAAGTTGAAGAAATTTTGTACCCTCTCTCTCTCTCAGACTAGAGAAGTATCAATGCTCATGTTGGTTTTTGCAGGTGATTCCTGATTCTTTGACAACGCTGTCCCAGTATTTGACTCGTTTGAGGCATGAATTTATTGCAAATGGTTAGGATTATTTTCTGGTTGATCTTTTGATTAGTTTGGTCTTTGCTTTTTAAATATCTTACACTGAAATCTTTGGAGTTTTGGAGTTGTCAGTTCGAGACCATAGCAATACTTCTCAAGCTGCTAGCACTCATGGGAGCGACAGACAACAATCTGATGCTGCTGCACATTCAGCTGGTGGACGGGCAGGGCTCCCCACACCAGCCTCCTTGGCAGAAGTGATGCTGTCTACTAGACAAATACTCACTGAACAAGTGGCAGATTGCCTAGCTGTATGCACTTAAGCTTAACATTTTTATTTATTTTTTATTAGATTCGTCTGCTTTTGTAATTTTAGATTCTGCTGTTGTTTCCGTTTGGCCACTTCAAATGTGAATAAACTGATAATTCATGGCAAAATTAACAAGGTTGAGAAATGTATGAACGTGAATTGTGAGCTTTTAAAGCTGGATTTAGATTGACAATAAACCAAAGCATTAGATACAAGGCAGGCACCATAATTCTTACTTGCTTGTAGTTTGATTCCAAAAATATATGCTTAGATCTTGCTAAACTAAAAGATAAGGTAGCCAATTAGTCAAAGTTCAAGACCATTTTATAGTTGACCCCCTAATAGTTGATACCTTGACTTAATAATTTCTTTGAATCCTTTTTGTTTACTAAGGCGATAATAAATAATTGTAGTAATAAATAATTATTGAAGTCTTTGAAAGTTCCATTTATAGTAGTAATACTAATTTCTAGAGTGGTGGGATTTGTGAAATATTTAATACAATTGTACAAGATTAGATTTGGTGCCCTTTAGTTTGTGGGTTAATTGCACTTAGCACGCCCTGCAATTCTAGCAAAATCCAACTTTGGCCTCACCACTTTCAGTTGTGATATGTTAACTGTCACTAACCTTTACACTTTTAAGTCAAGTTTGTGATGCTACCCTTTTATCCATTTGGCATTAATTAGGTTGGTGAAAATTGCCATGTGTGCCGCACATGACATTTGTCAGAGGATATAATTAAAGGTTGAGGAACCAAAGTGGGATTTTGGTGAAAGTGAAGGCGTGCTAGTGAGACAAGAAATGTCACGTGTGACTTTCATTCCAGTTTCCATTAGCCTCATTAATAACAAATGGATGAAAGGGGGACATTGGAAATTTATTTAAAGTATAAGGGGTTGACCGTCACAATTAAAAGTGGAGGGGGCTAAAGTGGAATTTTGGGGGAGATGCAGGGGTGCTGAGTGCAATTAATCAAATTTTTTTCTTTTGGCAAAGCTCGGCGACCTTGGTAATATGCATTGTCATTCCTTTTAGCTGAAAACTATATTTGTCGGCAAGTTTTATTTTCATATAAACAAAAGATAAATTTGTTACCTAAAAATTGTTAGTGTAAATTACATTGACCTCCCTTGAGGTTTTTGACAATGACCAGAACCTCCTCATGTTTATGAAATGAAATACACTAAAATTTCTTTTGTTTAACAAACATTTTAACCGCATTGTGAAAGACAAGGTCAATAATTACAGTACATTTACCCTTATATGAAAGTCAAATAATGAAGAATAAACCACACATGCATTGACATGTTGCAAAAATGAATTGGCTGAAAGATGGTGATAACAATTCTAAGTTGTTTCATAAGGTCGCAAATGGAAGAAGGCAAAAGAAATTTATTAAGAGGCTTAAGATTGGCCCAGATAGGGTTGTGGAATGTTGATTGAGGGGATTTAGTTATTAATAAGATTTATTTATTTTTATTTTAGATTGTATTCTTTAGGAGTAATTAGACTGAGAATAGGAGGTTTGAATTGGTGTCCAGTTGATGGTAGTAAAGCTAGTAGGTTGGAAAGGCCCTTTGATGAGATGAAAATTAGACGTACATTTTTTTATTGTGAGAGGGATAAGTCTATGGTGCACAATAAAAAAAGCTTAAATTACATTAGCACCCCTTGAGGTTTGCATTTAATACATAATTTTCCATAATGTTCTAGAAATTAGATTCCCCTCCCTAAGGCTAATAGTTGCATTACACATTACCCCCTCCATTAGTTTACCATTAGTTGACTTGACAGTTTGTGGTAATGTCAGAATTAATATTTTACAAAATATCAATTTTATCCTTGAGATTGCTAGACTCAGTTTTTTCATTTTCCTTTCATCTCTCACCTCTTTCTGCAAATGGGTCCAACTACAATAGTGATCAACTCTCTCATTCCTCCTCACTCCACCATCATTGCACCACCACGACACCACCAAACACTTCTCCCTCCTCACTGCACCACCAACCACTTTCTCCTCCCAATTTATAGGTGTGTATATAAAACCATATACATATACATTAAGAATCTAAGACAAATATATACGGGCCATGGGTTTGATTTGTGGATTTGATCAAGAATCACATACACGATGTATATGTGTGTGTATATATGTATGTGATGTGAGTATGTGTAAATGTTGTACAATTGGGATTTTCTGGTGAGGGTTCGGCAATGATAGTAATGCCAACAGGATTAGTTGAATTTTGGGTAATGTCGACAGAATTTGTTGGTCTTTGCATTCACTTCAATAATTTTTGAACTCATCAGTGTTGGGGTATAGTTGATTGCATCACAGAGGGTGTTGAGGGTAGCGGCAAGGAGGGCTTTGTAGGTTGGGGCTGTTGGCATATTATAATCACCGAAAGTCTTAGTATTTTATTAGCCGAAAGGCACTTGGGTCTGTAATCATTGTGATGCCCTCAGGGATCATCTTGTAATTGTCTTGTTTGTAAACCCTAATCTTCATGTATAAATAAGGGGTGATATCTCATCATACCCTAAGCTGATTATTCAAAGCTTCATGGTATCAGAGCTGAACCTATAGGGTTTCGGCTCACCCTCGTTGGCAGACCTATTCACCAACAACACTCTAGGGTTCGAAGCTTACCTGGGTGGATCTGCCTTAGCCGTCTTCCTCAGTCGATCTTCCTCAGTCGATCTCCTCAACCGTCTTCCTCAGTCAATCTCCTCATCTCCTCAGCTCTCTCTCTCTGTCGCCATCGTCGCCCATCATCGACCATCGCTAGCTCATCGTCCCCGTCGCCAGCTCATCGTCACCATCGTCGGCCGTCAACTCTCTCTCTCTGTTCGTCCTCAGCTCGTCTTCCTCAGCCGTCTTCCTCGTCGACCTCCTCTGTCGATCGTCACTCGACCGACAGCACCGCAGCTCGGCGACCTCCTCCAGCCATTTCGTCGCTCGTCTTCTCTGTTCGTCCTCAGCCTCTGATCACTGTGGTCTATAAATATATATATATATATATATAACTATATATATATATCCGGCTCTATTTATATATATATATCAGGATATATAGTTATATATATATATATAAAGACATGTATAAATAAATCAATTTAAAAAAAAAAAATAAAAAAAAAATAAATAAATAAAATAAAATAAAATGAAATAAAAAATATATATAGATATAAATAAAATAAAATAAAATGAAATAAAAAATATATATAGATATATATATTTAAAAAAAAAAAAAAAAAAAAATCATCATTTCTTAATTTTTTGTTATGTCTTTATAGTGGTCATTGTGCCTGTTATCTCACTACCACCTTCCGGGTTTGTGATTTCTACTAGTTTGTTGTGGGTTTGGTAGTATTGTATCCATGACAGATTCCACTAGTGTGTCCTCTTCGTCTCAAACACCAAAGAGTGAGAGTCTCATTCTACCTACTACCATGACTGAGAATCCCAACCCTAGTCTGAAAATCACCACCTCTCTATTTAATGGTCAGAACTACCTAGCATGGTCTCAAAGTTTGACTTTGTTTTTGAAAAGCAGAGGAAAGATGGGGTATGTTGATGGCAGGATACAGGCACCTAGTACCATTGACTCAGGTTATGACCAATGGGAGATTACTAACTCTTTGATTATGAGTTGGCTTATCCATTCGATGGTTCCAGAACTTGGTGAGGGCTACTTATCTATGGAGACTGCCCAGGACATTTGGGAGGCTGTGGCTGTTACCTATTCCCGCAAAGGAAATTTTTCACAGGCCTTTGAGTTGCGTCGCTCTATTGAAAGCACACTTCAGGGGGAGCAGACTGTTCTTCAGTACTTCACTTTCCTCACCAACGGCTGGAAACGCCTTGACCACCTGGAAGACTATAAGCCCGTTTGCCCTACTGATTCTGTCGGGTACAAGAAGTTCATTGCTCGGGAACGGGTCTTTAAATTTTTGGCCGGCCTAAATATGGAGTATGATCCAGTTAGGGGTCGAGTTCTGAGTATGGACACCCTTCCTTCACTACAGGAGGCATTTGCCTATGTACAAAATGAGGAAAGTCGTCGGTCAGCTATGATGTCCCCTGTCTCTACTGACCGTTCCGCATTACTGTCTACTCCTCGAGATGGCCTCAGCCTGCCTCCTCCGTCTGCTGCTAAGGAGTCTGTATTCTGTGATTATTGCAAGAAGCCGCGGCATACTCGTGAGACATGTTGGAAGCTTCATGGGACTCCATCTGGGGGTCGAGGTGATCGGTCAGGTTCTCGAGGAGGTCGGTCAGGCCACTCTCGAGGACGTGGTTCCTATTCCCGGGCTCATCAGTCTAGTGCCGTGGATACCCTTGATTCTAATTCCACTTCTGTTACCCAAGCTTCTGATACTGAGTTGGAGGATGCTTTGCGCCAATTGTTGGACCGCCGATCTTCTACTGCTCTCAGTACCGCTTCCTCGTCCTTTGCCCGCTCAGGTAACTTAGCATCTGTTCCTTGTGCTTTCCTGTGTCATACATCTTTGCCTTGGATTATTGATTCTGGTGCCTCAGATCATATGTCTGGCTCCCCTGATCTTTTTTCTGCCTATAAGCCCTCTTCAGGTCAGGACAAAGTTAGGATTGCCGATGGAACTGTTTCTTCCATTTCTGGAAAAGGTTTAGTCCAAGTCACTCCCACCATGCATCTATCTTCTGTTCTCCATGTTCCCAAGTTTTCTGTTAATCTGTTATCCTTAAGTCGTCTTACCCAGGATTTGAATTGTTGTGTGACGTTTTTTCCTGATCATTGTCTTTTTCAGGACCTTGTCACGGGGAGGACGATTGGCAGTGGTAGTGCAGAAAATGGTCTCTACTTCCTAGATCAACCGGACAAACTTGCTTATTCTTCCACCGCGTCTTCTACTACCCCCGTTGATGTATGGTTGTGGCATCGGCGTCTTGGGCATCCCTCATTTCATTTACTTAAGCATTTATTTCCTTTTAGTTTCGCAAATCATCATGTGTCTGACTTTCTTTGTGAGTCTTGTCAACTTGGAAAACAACATAGAGCTTCTTTTGCTCCCAGTTTGAATAAAAGCTTAGTTCCTTTTTCATTAATACATTCTGATGTTTGGGGTCCCTCTCGTGTTCTGTCTGTGAAAGGTCATCGCTGGTTTGTTACATTTATTGATGATTTTTCTCGTGCTACTTGGGTGTATCTCATGAAAGATAAGAGTGAAGTTTTCTCTGTGTTTCGCACTTTTCATAAGATGATTTGTACTCAGTTTGGGGCCACTATCAAAATATTTCGTTCTGATAATGGCGGGGAATACATAGATTCTGGGTTAGGAAACTATTTCTCTACTCATGGCATTATCCATCAGACCTCTTGCACCAATACCCCTCAACAAAATGGGGTGGCCGAACGCAAGAATCGGCATCTTCTTGACATGGCTCGGTGCATGTGTTTTTTTATGAACGTGCCTCAACCCTATTGGGGCGACGCTGTTCTCACCGCTGCCCATCTTATTAATCGTCTCCCTACCCAGGTCTTGGACAAACAGGCTCCGCTTCACGTCCTCATCGGTTCTCAGTCCTTGTTTTCTATTCCTCCCAAAATATTTGGTTGTGTCTGTTTTGTCCATAATCACTCTCCCTCTCGTGGTAAGTTGGACCCTCGCTCCCTCAAGTGTGTTTTCCTTGGTTATTCTCCTACTCAAAAGGGGTATAAATGTTACCACCCTTCCTCCCGTAGGTGGTTTGTGTCCATAGATGTCACTTTCTTTGAATCCCAGTCCTATTTCTTGTCCTCTCCGGTGTCACCGTCCTCATTTCCGGGGGAGCCTTGGTGTGAAGTGAGTCCTGTGTCTCCTATGGTAGAAGTGAGTCCTGTGCCTCCTATGGTAGAACCAGTTATTCTTGCACCCCCCTCTTCTACTGGAACTATAGAACCCACTGTCACCAAGAATAAGGATGGGCATGTTTATGTCCGGGACATCGACAGAAAACAAGTTAACTGGATACAAGGGACTGTTTCTGCTACTCCACTGCCATCTCCTGCTTCTGATGAGAGTCTAGGTAACTTTGAATCTCGTGAGTCCATTGATCTTGATGTTCCTATTGCCAAAAGGAAGGGTGTGAGATCTTGTACTCAACATCCTATCTCACAGTTTGTATCATACTCTCATTTGTCATCCTCATATAGAGCGTTTGTGTCCAATATTTCCTCTGTTAGCATTCCTAACCATTTTCAGGATGCTCTTGCTATCTCTGAGTGGAAACTCGCCCTGATTGAGGAAATGAAAGCACTTAGAAAGAATGGCACTTGGGAATTGACTGAGTTACCTACGGGCAAACGACCTGTGGGCTGTAAATGGGTATATACTGTGAAACACAAAGCAGATGGGTCTATTGAGCGTTACAAGGCAAGACTTGTGGCAAAAGGGTTTACTCAGACATATGGCATTGATTATCAGGAGACCTTCGCACCCGTGGCTAAAATGAATTCAGTCAGAGTACTTCTCTCTCTCGCAGCTAATCTAGATTGGCCGCTTTATCAGTTTGATGTCAAGAATGCTTTTCTCCATGGTGACCTCGAAGAAGAAGTATATATGGACATTCCTCCGGGTTTTGAGGATCATCAAACAGAAGGGAAAGTATGCAAACTTCGGAAGTCATTATATGGTCTCAAACAATCTCCAAGGGCTTGGTTTGAAAGATTCACTCAGGCTATGTTTAAATATGGTTTCAAACAAAGTCAGGCAGATCACACATTGTTTGTGAAACATTCCTCATGCGGTAAGACTACAGCGCTTATTGTTTATGTAGATGAGATAGTTCTTACAGGCAATGATAGTGAGGAAATACCTCTGTTGAAGAAATACTTAGCCAAAGAATTTGAAATCAAAGACTTGGGAAGCTTGAAGTATTTTCTGGGAATTGAAGTTGCTCGCTCTAAGGATGGGATATTTATCTCACAGAGAAAATATGTGCTTGACCTGTTGAAGGAAACTGGGATGCTTGGCTGCAAGGCATGTGCCACCCCACTGGAACCCAATCAAAAATTGGGAGATGATGAAGGAGGAGAAGTTGTGGATAGGGGGAGCTATCAACGATTAGTGGGTAAGCTCATTTACCTATCTCACTCCCGTCCTGATATTGCTGTTGCTGTCAGTGTAGTTAGTCAGTTTATGCATGCTCCTCATCAGATTCACTTTGAGGCTGTCATGAGAATCTTGAGGTATCTGAAGTCTGCTCCTGGTAAGGGTCTGTATTTTTCAAAGTATGACCATCTTCGTGTAGAAGCCTATACAGATGCTGACTGGGCCGGGTCAGTAACTGATAGGAGATCAACGTCAGGGTATTGCACATTTGTCGGCGGCAACCTAGTTACTTGGAGGAGTAAGAAACAAAATGTGGTTGCCAGGTCAAGTGCAGAAGCTGAGTTTAGAGCTATGGCACAAGGTGTGTGTGAACTTTTATGGATCAAATTATTGTTGAGTGATCTAGGTATTGCTCAGACGGACTCCATGCGGTTATATTGTGATAATAAGGCCGCCATCAACATTGCTCACAATCCAGTTCAACATGACAGGACAAAACATGTTGAGATTGATCGCCACTTCATTAAGGAAAAACTCACGAGTGGTACCATTTGTACTCCTTTTGTTCAGTCTGGTGAACAACTTGCTGACATTCTCACCAAGGGAATTGGGAATAAACCGTTTCATGACATATTAGGCAAGCTGGGCATGAGAGATATCTTCGCACCAGCTTGAGGGGGAGTGTTGGCATATTATAATCACCGAAAGTCTTAGTATTTTATTAGCCGAAAGGCACTTGGGTCTGTAATCATTGTGATGCCCTCAGGGATCATCTTGTAATTGTCTTGTTTGTAAACCCTAATCTTCATGTATAAATAAGGGGTGATATCTCATCATACCCTAAGCTGATTATTCAAAGCTTCAGGGGCTGCATCACATGGTGTGATGACCGTGGCTGAAGAATGGTGGAAGGAGGGAGTGAGGATGATGAAGCATGAGAGGGTAAGACCAATTATTCTATCTTTGGTTAATTTGACTAATTTATTGTTGCTGATGAAAATGAATTGGGAATGATATATATACATATATATGTATATATGTGTGGGTTTGGGCAGTCAAAGATTCACCATGTATTAGCACAAGATGTGTCCCTCCATGCCCAAATTAAACAGTATGTTTTTAGAGAGAGTGAGAATTGCAAACCCACCAACAATTTGATTCGAGGGTTTGGGTTTGATTTGGCCTCAACAATGGTGGCAGCCAAAAATGGGTGATGGTGGAGTAGGAATGGGTTGTGATATGGGCAATACTATATTTATTTCTCCAGGTGCCTTTGTTGAGGGTCATCAAAATTTGGATGTGTTGTTGGTACCAAATGAGGTAGTGGAGAATTATACGTCACAAAGCAAGGAAGGTGTTATTTTTAAGGTCGATTTGAGAAAGTTTATGATAATGTGGATTTGAGATTCTTGGATTTTGTTAAGGAAAGGAAAGGGTTTGGAGTTAGATGGAGGAAATGGATTCAAGGTTGTTTCTCATCTTCCAATTTAATAGTAATCGTCAACGGTAAGGCAGGGGAGGGTTTTAAAGTAACAAGGGGCCTTGGACAAGGTGACCCTTTGCCTCCTTTTTTGTTTATCTTAGCTGTTGAAGTAATGGGAAGAATGGTTGATAAGGCTTAGGAGATACACTTGGGAGATAATTGTATAATAATTTTGAGAACAATTAACTAAAGTATTCACTTGGTCATTTGGCATTTTGATTAAAAAGGCACATTTTTTTTTTTTTTTGAATGTTTTTGTTTATAGAGATTTTTTTTTTTTTTCAACTAGTGTAGAAGAATCTAAAAAGTGAAAAAATCTATAAAAAAATAAAAATAAAAATCACTAAAGACAAAAAAAGCCAAAAAGCCAACTATTTTTTATTTTTTATTGTCTTTAATGTACTTTTTTCTTTTTTCTTTTACTTTTTTGGTTCTTCTAGTGTGGTAGAATTTTGTAATTTTTTTTACAAAGTTCACTAAAAACGAAAAAAGCCAACAAACAAGTGCACTAAAAAAATCCAATTCCGAACATCCAGTTGATTAACTCTATTAAGAATGAATATTAATGAAATGGATAATGTTTCATTGTCATCTTCAGTTTGTAGATGATACCATTCTTTTCCAAGATAATAAAAAAATATGCAACATAACTTCAATTTCTAAAGTTTAAAGGAGTTTCGTGTACATCTCCATGTAATTTATAGAAAGAAACGTTGAAGGGAGCTTTGCCACTCATGTTTCTCACTTCGACGAGTGTTGCATGTAATGTAGTCTTAGAAGATATTACCTCATCTTAGTAATAAGCCTTCTTTTCAGTTTCCTTATAAATGTTGCATGTAATGTGGTCTCAGATGTCTCAGGCCCCACTAAGTGTAGAATTGAATGATATATTTGTTTCAACTTAGTTTTTTTATTTGAATTCTGTTTTTCCTAGAAAGTGGGAGAATACATGTTACTCCTCTTTCCAGTTTTCCATTCTTAAGGAAGAAGCTTCAAGTTGTTACCTGAAAAACATGCACAATGATTTTGCATCTGTTGTATTGACAAAACCTTGGAATTTTTCTCTTTCATATTGCAGCAACTTGCAAGACAACTAGAGGATCAGGCAACTGTGAATGACCCTTTGACAAGGATGAGCATTCAATCCAACACTTTAAGATCTGCAGGTCTTTTTCGAGATTTAGGTGCTTTGATGCTTGAGCTTGGCCGCACAACCATGACACTGCGAATGGGTCAGGCACCGGTATGTTTATGTTTGTTCTCTGTTTTTACATGACCTTAAATTTGCATTTAATATTGATAATGCGTGGCCATGTGCCTGTACCAGTGTGTGGTTTAGGAGAGGACATGTTAGCAAAAATTT
Source organism: Camellia sinensis (assembly GCF_055761805.1). Lineage (NCBI taxonomy): Eukaryota > Viridiplantae > Streptophyta > Magnoliopsida > Ericales > Theaceae > Camellia > Camellia sinensis. Next base: position 118,201,593 of record NC_138971.1, on the reverse strand, counting down.
TAGATAATGATAGTGATACTGCTCGTGGTACTACAACTTTCTTCAGGCTGATGCTGTTGTTAATGCTGGTCCTGCTGTGTATATATCCACATCTGGTCCCAATCCTATTATGGTTCAGGTATGTTTGACATTTGTTGAAATTGCTTTTGTTTGTCCATCTAACATTACAACACCCCCCCCCCCCCCCCCCAAAAAAAAATAAAAAATAAAAAATAAAAAAAATCCTCCTTCCTTTAATCACTTCAATCTGAATTTTGAACAGCCTCTTCCTTTTCAACCTGGGACAAGTTTTGGGGCAATTCCTGCTGGAAGTGTTCAACTTGGCTCCGGATTGACTGGAGGATCTCCTGGTTCTGGTTTCCTTCCAAGAAATATTGACATCAGGATACGCACAGGTGCGACACCTATTGGTAGTCTCAGATCTGGGGACACTTTTACCACCTTTATCATAATGCTTTTCCTTATGTTTAATTATTAAGTAAATTTCTTCCAGATCATGTTGGTTGTCTCTAACTCCGTACTGATATCAAATTTTCTGTTAGGTTCATTGATGCCGTCAGCCACTGTTGATCAAAGGGAACCAGCTGGTGCGCAGCAGTCTTCGGTGCAAAACAACCCACCAACTTCTGGTGGTGGAATTTCCAATCAGCAATCGACTCCAGGAGCCTCTGGAAGTCCATCTTCTACCAGGGAATCTGAAATCCGGGTGGTTCCTATCAGGACTGTGGTTGCTGCAGTACCTACTTCTGTCAGGCGCTCCCCTTCTGATTCATCTCATGGTTCAATGGGGTTATTCTATCCAGTTCTTGCAAGAGTTCAACATGTAGCTTCTGGAAATTTGAATAATGTAAGGGCTCCCCAAGCATCTGATGAACGTCACCCTGCTGGTTTTGAATCTGGGCAACATCATAATCCTGATTCTGCAGTACAACAACAGAACATTGGACTTCCTGGTGCAGAAGGTAACTCTGCACTTACTGTGACTTCTATGATTTCTTTGATCTAGACGGTATCGTTGTTAGTTCAGAAAGTTTATTAAGGTAGAAAAACTTGGTAGGATTGTAAGACAGCCGATTGATGGTTCTCTTTCCATCACTGATTCACTGTTGAAGGGTTTTACTCTATATATGCTATGATTACTTCTTTGGTCCTAATCCGAAGTAGCAATATTCCCTCCGTACTAATTAATTCGCTCCAGTTTCCTCTTTGGAATGTCCCAAAACAGTTGTTCAGTGTGAAAATTTGAGAAAAATTTGTAACTTCCCGGAATGATAGTTTAAAAATATCAATATCTGCATTTTAAAAGGGTAATATGTGAAAACTTGAAACTTCTATTTGAGTATGAATACATTAATGGTCCATTTGGTATACAACTGATGGAAAGGAGGGAAGTAAAAGAGGTGGGACAGAGAGGATGTCTCTTGTTGTTAAGTAGGATAAGGGAAAGGAGAAAGGGATACACCTCTCGAGGCCTGCCATATCCTTTTCATTCAAAAGTGTGTGAAAGGAGAAGCGAAAGGGCTCTTTTTTTCACTTTTATGATTTTATCCTTCGAACACCACCTTCCAATTTAATTTTAAGGGTACAATAGTAAAATCCAGCAATACATTTTCATTTCTTTTTCGTTTTCTTTCACGTTCAACCAAACAAGAGTAGGGAGAGGTAGATTCCTTTGCCTTGCATACCTGTTACATCCTTCCTATCTTCTCTTCCACTTTTCCATATTCATGCTGAACATTCATGTGTCATTTGGTGTGTCTGGATGCAAGACGTGCGTCCTTGATGTAGGACATGCATGTCCTTGACGTGTCCCCCAACGTGTCTTGTGAAAAAATGATAATAAAAGATGTTATGCCATGTGACATGTTCGACACATATCCCAACGTGTCCAAGCATCAGTGTCTGACATGTGTTGGACATGGTTGGATATGGTGACTAAAATGGAGTGTTTGTGTGTCATAGGTAGTGGCTTATTGAAACCACAAGCATCGCATAATTTAAGACATCAATATATATATTTTTTGTTTTCTAAATTAGACTTTTGTGTGGTAAACAAAAGCATTTTACAAATTTGTGGTTCCTGTTTAATATTGATTCACCTTCACAATTCAAGCTTTTGTATTTCTTGTGGCCATGGGTTCTGACTTATGTGCATGGAAACCACTCCCTTCTCACCACATGGTTGTGTGCTTGCATGTGTGCATGCATTTAAATAGAGTAAATCATCATCTATATACATCTGCAATTCTCGCATAGTTCATCTACTCTGCATTTGATCTGTCTTTAGTTTCAAATTAAAGTGTCTTTGATCAATGAATCTCCATTTGAATGATTCACGGTCCATATTGTAATGTGTACTGATTTCTACATAGTATATGAAAATAATATTGTATATATGAAGATAATATAGTAGATTGATCAATATTAAGCTTTTATTATTATATAGTATAACCTTATACACTCTTCAGTTATACTCTTTAAAACTAATTGAGCATGTTAGAAAGAAAGATTCATAAAAAATTAAAAATAAATAAATAAATTGTTAAACACATGAAACTTGTTTGTATTTCAGGAAACATTCCATCAGGTGATGGGACAGAAATTGGTCAAGGGTTTTCTACGCAGATTCATGGCGGGCTTGATCAGTTGCTGAGGTCTATATTCCCTGGAGAGCATATCCATGTTGGTGACGTTAACTTCCATGGAATGGGTACAAGCTCTGCTGCAGTTCACACAGGAACAACTCAGAGTGCTGCCACTACTCAGGTTGCTGCACCAAGAGAGGGTAATGAAGGACTGTTCTTGTCTAATTTACTTCGTCAGATCATGCCCATCATATCTGAAAGCACAACAAGTGGGTCAAGTATTCCATCATCTGAGGGAGCGGGCGATATTGAGGATAGAACTACACAAGCATCCTCAACACAAGTGAGTTTCCGTTATTATCAGAGTTTCCCCAGTGTTAAAGATGAAATTTACGGTATTTGTTTTCCAACTTGGAGAGTCATTTGTAAAATGGCTGTCTAGCCTTGCTAACTGAACATTTTACATATGTACAGGCTCAGGACAACTCAAACAGAGGGGCCTCGTCAAGTAGTCGACATGGCAATCCACCATCCTCTCCAAGCCCCAAACGTCAAAGGGTAATTGCTTCTTTCTTTTAGTATGTCACACTGCACACACATATTCAATTAGAGTTCCTGTGGTTTTCCCTCGATTCTCGCAGAAACACTGACATTTGTTTGGTGCTTGCTTGTTTTTGTTCCCCATACCAATATGACATGCTTACAACCTTAGGCACAAGTGGTAATTTTTCACATAGTTCAAAGTCTTCCATGTTTGTTATCTGGAAAAGTTTGTCTTATCATCCTTGCTCTCACAAAAATTTCTCTGCTAATTAGCCACCCATTCTAGAATTATTTAATAGCTATCTGCAACCCCCCTCTAATTATATGATTGAGCATATGCATTTATGTATGTGGATTACCCAAAAAATTTCTTAGAAAATGAAATGCCGGTCTTGCCTGAGTGAAGTTATTTTGGGGGCAGCCAGCAAAGTTTATTAACAAAAAATGGACTAAGGCCTGTGATGTTGAATCTAATCCCTGCAGCAAAGGTTAATAATAAAAAATGGACCTCTATGCAAGTGTTAGAGTGGGGCATGGTTGGTTACTTCAGCCCCTGTAAGCATGAATCTAATTTAAAATTTCCTAATGCTCTGTTTGTTTGTTGGAAACTCTGGAGGGAAATGGAAAAAGCTATTCCAAGAGAATATAGTCGGGGAATAAAGATATTTTTCTGATAAGTTAATGGAGTGAAATAAAGATTTTTGGTATTTTCCTACTTTTGGGGATGCTTTAGTAAAAGTAGTAGTATTGTTAATATTTCAATTGGGGATATTTCAATTTCCTAAAATACTTATAATTAAACTAAAATTAGTTGTGTAAATTGAACAACTGAGCCTTGTCCCAACTATTTGTGGTTGACTACATGAATCTTATTCCATTTCAATCAATTAAGGGCTGAAATATTCTCGGGATTTATAATCATATGTAACGCCCCACTTTTTATTTCTCGGAACCATTACCAGATTCATTAATTTAATTCAATTTCAGAGATAACATGCGGAAAACTGTTTACATCAACGAGTAAGAATAAATAAAGATTATCTCATCCGAATGCAAATTAAATACAAAATGAGCATAACTAAATAAATTGCCTGTAGGCTTACATCTTTAAAGTAAAAGAAAGAGTTTAATCCTTTTACATCAATGGCATTCCGCCCACAAATAAGAGGCCCCGTGGCCAACAGGTAAAGAAGATCCATGATCTTGAAACATTTCTCGATGTTCACCTGAAAAAGGATTAGCAACGTGGGATGAACATAAAGTCCAGTAGGGATCTCAACATGATCCTAAACAATAGCAACTTACAGATAGCTATGATCATGAATCCTTAGCCTCATACTGTAGAAATAATGTGATGGTTTATACAGAAATATATATATATATATATATAAGAACTTTTCTCAAAATCATTCATTTCATTCAATAACATAAACAATTCACTTTTCTTTCTTCTTGTTACGTTTTTCCAAAATTCATATGACTATAACAAATTTCTGAAGAAAATAATTTTACCAAGCCCATTACGTTTTTTCTCACTTTCCAGACTTATACCTGATTTGCCTTTTCAAAACATGTTCACACAAGTATTCAAAGTCTTTCACGTTTTTCACCATCTCAACACAATACTTACGTTCGTTTCTAACACATTCATAACTATACAAGTATGCCTTTAATACAAAAGGAAAACAACAAGCAATCAATAACTATCTGCTTCAACAATTGAGGCAACACGGCCTTCTAGAACAATAACCATCATAACCCATGATATACCCAGATAGACTGAGACAATAATGATAAATAAATTCTGCTCTACCTGCCTTAAGTACGGTAAGCCAATGATACACTTTTCCATAACAAAATGCCAAATCAAGGATACACCTTCCATAACAAAATCCCAATTACCAGCCACATTGGCTGGAAGGTAATGGTACCTCTGCCAAGTTCTCCAAGAGCTAGCTGGAAGGTACTGGTACCTCTCATTCTAAACGCGACCAATTCTCTAAGCGCTAGCTGGAAGGTAATGATACCTCTTATTCGAAGCGCAAGTACATTCCCACCCATCTCAATATACTAGAATGCATAACAATATAAGTGTAATACATACACAATGTATATAAACACATAATCACATATGGAGTACAACCCCTTTACATTCCCAAATAACCATACATATCTAATGTATATAATTATAGTCATATTCAATGACAAGCACAAGTGATTAATTTCAATTCACCTAGTCCACATGCAATTTCTACAATAGTCATAGCTATCCTCCACCGATAGCCCAAAACATATATTTCTAAACATATATACAATTTCCAAAATAGATAAACTATCAATATTTTCATAGGTGAGAGATTTCAAATATCCAACCCCACCATTTACTTTCATATCTATCTATTTCTACATCTAATACGAAAGGAAAACGAAAATTCAATTCTTGCAAGACTTTCAGTCCAATAACAATGATAATATGTGAAGGTTCCAAGATCTGACCTCAAGTTCATTATTCGTTTACAAAGGGTGATGATTTCATTTTCTTTCAAAAAGACCACTTTTGTTTATTTTCCAATCCACACAACTCCAACCATTTTCTAAGAATTCATTCTCGTCATTTTACAAAACCAAAACCAAAACCAAAACCAAAACCAAAACCATCATCTTTATTTTATAAACCAATTCCATTGGTATCAAAACCATAACACAACTCAACTTCACATGATTAGTCTAAAACAATACCAATACCGTGGTTACATCTCTTTTTATTTCCTTTTGGTATAAACATAATTATACAACCCATATTAGCAAAATACAAGGATTATTCAACTTCCTCCCTTTTAAATCCATTAACTCAATAACATTACATTAGGGCTTTCCTCCCTCTCTTCACAAATATAATAAATCATTTTTCCCAAACAACCCAACAACAAACAACTTAACAACTCCAATCACAAATATCAAACCCTAGATCCCCTTTCATGCCTTTCAAGAAAATCCATAATGAATATGGTTTTTATGCAATAAAATTTACCACATGTCTATCTATAGACAAAGTATTGGAAAGGAACAAAGAAATCCCTACCTCTTGAAGTGAAGAGAAAACAACCCAAAAATCACCGGTGACGAAACCACGAACTACTTGGATCAATAGAAAGCCCTTGACAAGATTTACAACCTTTCTCAAAGGACTAAGGTGAAAAGATGGCTCTAGGTGTGTAGATCTGAAGATCTAAGTGTGAAAAGATAAGTTTTAGAGAGAGGAGAGAAATCACGGGTCGAGAGGAAAAGAGGAGAAAAAGTAATGAGAGGAAAGTGGTTTGGGTCTATTTATACTAGTAGCAAATTGCTCTAAGGTCAAATAAAATCATAAGCCCCAAAACCCCCAAGGGTAGGGTCCATTCGAATCCCAAAATCTGAAAAAAAACACGCAGGGGTCGACCCTTCGGGTAAGGGGGTCGACCCCTTAGGTAGAAAAAACAATCTGGCACAAGCAAGGGGGGTCGACCCTTAGACAAGAGGGGGTTGACCCTATATTCTAGCAACTAACACACAAATTTTGCAACATAAGAGGGTTGACCCTCTCCAGACTGGTGTCTACCCTATTTTCATGCAACACTTCCAAAAACTTCACTAACAGGTAAGGATCGACCCTTAGGAAGGCTGGTGTCGACCCCAGAATAGAATTTTCTAAGTTTCCAAGGAACTTTTAACAAGAACAAGTGCGAACAATGAAACCCAACAAGTTTAAATTGATTTTCACTCACCCAAAACCAAAATACAACAACACTAAAGATCTCCAAAATAAAATAAAGGATTCAAATACACTTCTCAAAAGTTTTAAAAGGGTACAAGTGCTACATCGTAAGGGTTCTATCAAAGTTTTACATTGTTTGTCAGCTACCTAACCCAAACCTTCTCTATCTGGCCTTGGGACCAGCTACATAAAAATAAAACATTATACACGCGCATGTAGAGTTAGTTGGGTAAGTTAATTGTTGGAAAATCTCTTTTTCTTTGAGATTTACTTCGATGCCTAGTACTCTTTATACTGTGCAATGGATCTGCTCCTATTGGTTAATAATTAGTTGTACAAATGGAAGTGGCTGGCATTGCACTAAAATTTTCAAAAGTTTTGTTTCTCCTTGTCAGTCTCAAATAAGGGAGGCATGCTTGAAAGGGGCTGTGAATACGTTGATCAGTCATTTTTCTTAGTTTTGAGCTTGTTGATGTCTCGAAGAGAAGCTGGGGTGAGAATTTTTTGAAATGTTGTTTGGTGTTGGTCGGTTGGTGGAATTTTGAATCTGCTAAATTGTGGTGGGAGGATGGTTGGAAGTGGCTAGAGTTTCAAAGTTTTTTTGGAAGCTTTGCTGCTCGGTCAGGTTGTAGAGTTCTAGATCTTTCCTAGAGTTTGTGTTGTTGTAGCAGTGGCCAGATAACCCCTCAATAGTCATATAGACAGACTGGGGACTGTGACACTAAAAATCATCATGCGCTGAGGTGGCAAGTTATTTGCAATGTGCAGAGGTTCAAGAGATGCAGGATGGCCAATCTTGGGTGAACAATTGGTTGTCGTCGTTTGGGTGTTGCTTTATGCCAACAGCTGGTCCCATGTAGGTCTGTGTTCGCGTCTTAGGCCTTACCTACACTTCTGGAATGATGCAGCTTTTAATGCCATAGGTGAGAGGTGTTGAGGTGGTCTTGCAATTAAATGATGATACGACGTCAAAGAGTTTTCTTATATTTGCAACCCTGTCAAACAACTTAGAATTACTATGCCCTTATTTTAACCTCTTCATTTTTTGCTTTTTGACTCCAAAAAATTTTAGTAGTGGTATGTCTGGAGTCGTCTAGTGGATAGAGCTAAAAACGGTGGGAATCGCGGATGGTTTTGTGGTGGGTAAGGATTGTGTTTCTTTATATTATTTATAGTTTACAAATGATACCATGTTTTTCTCTTTTGGTGACGAGTCTAAAATGGTAAATTTGATTTATTTGTTAGGAGTGTTTGTGTTGGTTTCTGGGTGGAAGATAAATATAAATAAGAGTTCCATTTAGAGTTTAATTTCGCAACGTAAAGATTACAAAGTTTGGATAGGCTTTTTGGTTGTGCCTGGATCCAATGAAGTATCTAGTGCTTCCTTTGGGAGGTAATTCAAAGTCAAATTTTTATGGCTTTTGTTTTGGATAAAAGATATGATTGATGAAAAAAGCTTTGATTTTGAAAGGACATAGATCCGCTTAGGTTCAATCAGTTTTGGCAAGCATTCTCATTTATTATTTATCTTTGTTTAAAGTTTCAGTGAGTGTGGAGAATAGTTTGAAAGAAAAAAAAAGTGCTAAGGGAGTTTTTATGGGATTAAACACTTGATTAGTTGGGATGGTTTTCCATGGCAACGCGATTCCCTATGGCATGTTGCCATTAAGAGTATGGGCTTCAAGTTAATGGTTGAGAACTCTTGGGTGGGTTGTTTGGGGAATTACTGATCTCTGTGGAACTGCATTTCTCAAAATTTTGCATGTTTTTCCCAATACGCTCGACTTAATGTGGGAAATGGAGAGTATGTTCATTTGCTAATTGGGTCCTTGTTTGTATTGTTTATCTCAATTCTATGATGCCTTGATTGCTTCTGTGGTTTTATCTCGTTCTTTGATTTAGTGGAATTTTCGTTTCTTAAGGAGTCTTAAAGATCGTGAGGCTAACGAATTTGCTTCTCTAGTTGAAAGTACGACAAGTGAAATGGCATGAGCACAACATGGAAATGCCAATGCGGCAATTTAAAAATAAAAAATACAGCACATGATGCGTGCAGGACACACAAAATATAGGGTTTTGTATATTTATTATATATCATATATATGAATATTACGTTCAAAGTTAATTAACATAACCAATTTTTAAAGTTTAAAGAATGATGGATTAATAGTTAGAAATCTACTTTATTTTTCTTTTTTCATTAGATTCTGAAGTTTTTTTTTTTTCTTTTTTTTTGAACTTGTAATGAGTTCCACGTGTGTTTAAGGATTGGACACGTCTGTCCAAGTTCAAAAAATTTAGAAAAAATAAAACGACACGTTTAGACATGTGTTCAACAAATGACAATCAGTGTCCAATTGATTGTCGGGAAGTGTCAGACACCTTAATAGTGTCTGTGCTTCTTAGCTTATTTAGGCCTTGTTTGGCAAGTGTCCCTTTTAGCTAAAAAGCCAAAAAATTACTAAAAAAATAAAAAAGCCAACAATTCATACAAAAAAGTCAAAGATTCCCTTTTCTCTCTACTTTTTGCACATTTTTTTGTAAAAAGCCAAAAAGTCATCCCAAACATATTAGTTTTTTTTACATCACATTTTAGCCAAAAAGCCAAAAAGTTATTAAAAAAGTCTGTTTCCAAACGAGGCCTCAATATCTATTCGTGAGGGGGGTTTTTTGGTTACTCAAGTTAGTGATAAAGGGTGTGGTCTCTTCATTTGGGTTCTCTCTTCCCTTTTTGTCTCTTTTTTTGTGGTAAATCTTGTGATAATTCAGATGTTCTCATCTTTGTCTCTCATAAATTGATTTGGAAAGCAAATATGCCACTTAAGGTTAAAGTATTTGCTTGGACTATGGCTCATAAGAAACTTAATACTAATGACATGATTCGGGAGGAGGCCGAATTGCTGTTTACACTTGCATCCTCAATAGTGTGTATGTAAGACGGAGAGGAAAATAGTTATTATTTTTACGTCGTTCAGTGGCTTTGGCCCAATGGTGGAGGAGGGTATATTTATGCAGCAGAGGTGGAATGGGTGATACATTCTTCTTGTATTGATTTGCTTTGTATTGAATTAATGGGTTTTGGTTCTAATCCTAAAGCTCGGGTTCTTTGGTGCTGTGTAATTTGTGGTTATATGGTTAATTTTGGTTGCAAAGCAACTCAAAGAGTGTTTGAAGACAAATTGGAAGACATAGGGGGCTTATTGGGTAAAATTTGCTACTTTTTGAAGTTTTGTGTAATATGTAATTTTGTAGTTTTTTTTTTAATTATTTTTTTTATTTTTTTATTTCTCTTACTTGGTAGATTTCTCGGATGCCTTGTCTTTTTCATCTCTTTTTCACCCTAATCTTTTTAATAAAAAAAATTCTTTGTTACTAATAAAAAAAAAGAGGTGCCACATGATGTTCAGACAAGCCAGAAGCATATGGCTGTGGAACTAAAGGATACCTTGGTGGAGGGGTATCTAGAAGTAGGATAGATTGTATCAAATTCAATTTTAATATGGGGTATAGCTTGGGCAATTCAAGATTTGTGATGGGAGGAGGGACACATGGTAAGGGTCCATCGGATTGGGTCTCTAATGCGGTGGTGGTAGAAGTTTGGGTGTAGAGGGTACTTAGGGAAGCCTGTGATTGAGAAAGGAAAGAGGCACATTGATGATATTGAAGGCACCAAAATAGTATATGGGCATCGAACAAGGTTGGAAACATGTGGTTGGGACACCCCAAGACGAAGTGTTTTGTGCTAAGGGTAAGAAGCACACACTTGTACAAAGGTATGTATTCATGTCGGGCATTGGCATTCGTCAGACACTGCATGACCTATTCAATTGTGTCCTATTAGTTATAAACTAAGAAGCACAAATACAAACAACATTTTCTTAAAATTAAGATATACCTGCACGATGAGAATATGACAAAAAAATATATTTATACATATATTTAAATTGTTAATTGACATTCACAAACAACTAAAAATAATGAAAAATTAAAACTCATTAATTGTCCACAGTAGAACTTAAATGCTTTTTCATGTAGAATGAGTTTTAATTTTTCATTATTTTTGAAGTTATACTATGGACACTTCATTGAAGTTGATGTATACATGTTTGACACTGTTGGACATAGACACGCCTCGAACACACCAAGATGTGTCAGACGCCATGTAGAGTGTCAAATTTATTTATTTCTTTTTTCTTTGGATACACCGAAGGATGTAAAACACACAAGAAGTTGGAAACCAATTGTTAAATTCTAAATAATATGGATTTATACCTATTTAACCTGTCATGTCTATGCTTTTTGACTTTTAGGATTTAAACGAGATTTCTAAAGCTTAGAACTTTTGATTTATTTGTTAATAGAGTTTATCTAAAATAGATATTAGGACTTTTTGTTCAAACTTCTTAGTCAATATGTAGAATTTGTAAAAATGATTTGCTGCTGTTTTGATATAATTAATTATAGATGTATTTGTAATATAAAAAAATGAAGAAATTGTTGTTTTTTTCATCTTTATACGCAAAATATGTATTTGTTTATAGTTGTGTTGTTACCATGTTGTGTCTTAATTTTTGGAAAATGGTCTTGTCACCAGAAAATGCAGAAAACATCAGCTTATGATTTTGAATACCAGTGTTAACCATTGCACCACCAGCAGCAGCCAAAAAATAAAACAAAAATGCACTTTTTAAGTGCCAGCTGCTATGAATTTTCATTCTTCTGAAATTATATTTTCTACTTGATTAATGCAGAGGGAGTGATTTATCTCCAGAATCGCACAGTAATGATTTGAGACACATGACCGATGCAATGAGACTTTCAATCAAGTGTTGTTGGCATCTTTATTTGAAGTTCAGAAAACTAGCATTCCAGTGGAAGCTATGGTTGTGGATATGTGAAGCAGATACTAGATAATAACTCTACAAAGAGATGAAGAACCCTAGACCAAGAGTGTCTTTTTCCTTTTTTTTTTTCTTTTTTTTCTTTTTGGCTTTAGTATTGTGCTCTTTTGCTTTAGTTTATGCAAATTTTTGTTCATTATATTTAATTAATTTATTACCATTGATGTATGGTCTCAGTACCCTCGTAATACTGTGTATGTCCAGCTAAATTATTTTTAAGAGCTCAACAAAATCTTTGTAGATCTTGGCCTATATTTGAAAATTCAAAATCTAAAAGTATTAAGTGGTTGACATTGGCTTGGCAAGCATAGAGAAATTGAGGCTAGTCATGAATGGTTTTTGTAATGGGGAAAGTGGCCTAGATGTGAGAAAGGGAGTAGGGTGGAAGGTGGTGGCGACCCCACACAGATGAAGGTGGGTGATGGGGAATCTGAGTGGTAGCAAATGAAGAATGGTTGTGGGTGGTGGAGTGGTGATGGGAGTGGTGATGGTAGTGGCGGAGGAGGTAAATTTAAGTGCACCCCACATCCCTCCCTACCTATCGGCCACCTCCCTTACCACTACCCCTAGCCTTCTCCTTTCCAACCAGTCCCAACTAGGGTTGAAAACGAGGCAAGCTAAGCCAAGTAGTAGATTGTTTAAGTTGGGTTTGTTTACGTAATGAGTTTATCTCAAACGTGTTTTTAACAAGCCGAAGTAGTTTGATTTTTTATAGTACATATAATCTTATCAAACCGAGTAATAGTTTATTCAAATTTGGCTTGAAGATTTAACAAGTTTAAAATTATGTTCAAGTTTGGTTTGTTTAATAGTTTTACTCTTGACATTGCTAGTGGCATTTTAACATGTCGCTAATTATTCTGTCTCCTTTTCGTTGTGTTGACACTCACATTCGCCCCTACCCTCCCCAAAACAGCAACGCCTCCTTTTTCCAAAATCATAAATCTATGCAAAAGATAAATTTGAATAGGTGGTAGAAGAAAATAAAAAGCTAAATAACAAAAAATGAGAAGAAGGGTGTGGAGTGGGTGGTGTTTAGAAGAAGAAAAAAGGGTGGGGGTGATAGTCCGATGTTGTGGTGGAGGAGATGGTAGGGGGTGGATGTGAGTTAAGCTTTGGAAGGTTAGAAAGGAAATAATTTTTTTGAAATTATTAGAGTCAACAAGGCAAGGTCTTCCAGCGTTTGAAATATACTGAGATTATAAATGACATCACCTTCTGAATAGAAAATGATGTCTCTTTTATAAAAACAGCCTTGTTTGGTTTGTTTTCCAGAAAAATTTTTGGAAAAAATTCTCTACAAATAAATTTTCAAGAGTAATCAAACTAAACAAATTTTTTCAAAAAAATTTCAAAATTTTGTTTAGTTATTTACTTTTCAAAATCACTCTCTCTCTTATATACTTCAATTCAATCACTTTTTTTAAAACTCTCTCTCCAAAACAATTTTCCAAAGCCATTTCTGAAAAATGACAAATCAAATAAATTTTCGTACTTTTTATCTTAAAAACTACTCTACAAACACAAACCAAACACACAAGTTATTCAAGTTTATTTTTTCAAAAAAGTTCGGATCCAACAGCTTGACAGACTCATTTACTTAAAATGACCCTTCGTGCATTGGTCATACAATACTTAAAAATAAATTTTTTAAAAATAGATATACTTTAAGTTTTGTAAGTGCAAATAACAAGTAAGAATTCATCTATATTGTTAGAGTATATTAGTTGTTAATTAGTGTATGCTTAGCTGTAGTTAGTGTATGCTCCATTTACTTTATTAATGCTGTCCCCTCATACTTTCGGCTACTTTTGTTCATCCTCTATAAAAGAGAGCTAACTAAACATTCAATGTATAAGATGGAATAATATTAGGGATTATGAAAAAAATATCATGAAATGCTTTATCAAGATTTTTCATCCCTTAATTAGTGTGTGGTGTTATCTTACATGTGTAATCTAACAGTAAAAAATCTTTCATGATCAATTTCATGATATTTTTTTTATGATACGTTGCATTACTCCTTTCATTATTATAAAGCTCAGATGGTAAGCCCCTTTCCAGATTCCCTGTTCCCACTACCTCAACTTTATTTCCTTTTATATCTTTCTTTTTCCATCAACATACTTCATTCTTTTTTTTCTTTCCACCACCCAGGTCACCTTTCTTATCTTACTTTTCCACTCTACCATCACCTTTCTTTCCATCATTTCTTTATTTTATTTCCTGTATAACCTGGACTTGTTCTCACTAAAAAAAATAAAATAAAAAAATAAAATTATACACCACCTCATTTTTCTGCTCCGTCTTGTACCATTCATGCCATCCGAATTTGCACAACAAACTCGTTTTATTCATGTCGAGGATCAACCCCGTTCAAAGTTCTACATTAGAGAGTTGAAGCTATAGGTGCCCCAACACAACACACAAAAAAAAAAAACAAACAAACAACAACAACAACAAAAACCAACAACCACAACAACCACAAGGGATTTGTTTTCTTTTTCGATGACGGCCACATGCCGACCTCACTTATTCGACTCTGCCGCCGATCTCTTCCTCTTGCTTTCGTCTTGGGCGACCCTTGACGGCCCTGCCTCAGTGCTTCCAAGACCGCCGAGCGAGTTGCCGCCTCGCTGTTCATCAAACGCAGAGTACGGCGAAATTTCAAATCGGACCATGACTGTGGCCTTCCATTTCAGCTCTTTATTTTCCGCCTTCAGTGTGCTAATCTCTGCTCGCGCATCCTTGTACATGCGCTGGAGCAGAGAGAGTTGGGCATTTAACTGGTGTACCTCACTAGTTCTATTCTGCAACTGGTGCGATAACTTGGAGATCACAGTCACTATTTCCATACAAGACTTCATCGTATAGTGGTTGGCTTCAATGTCAGTTTGAGCTGCCATTATTTGCTCAACTGACAGTGTCGGAAGGTTCAATGGAGCAGGGGCAGGGGCACTCTGTCCCGGAGCGCTTATAGGATCATTAAGGTCTAGAAAGAAGGTGAGAGAACCACGGGAAGAGGCCATGTTAGAGGATGCAGAGGATGCAAGTGAAAGGGGTTGCCGAGTGGTTCGTAACTTTTTTCTCTGCCTCTCTCACAGGCCTCGGTTTAAAAAAAGAACGAAGAGACAAAGACGACAAAGAGGGAGTGAGAGCCGAGGCAGAACGATGCTCTATTGGTCACGTGAATCGCGTGCTAGACACAACGCTCGAAGTCGTGTGTCCGGCGCAACTTTCGAAGGCGATATATATATATATATATCTCTGTATATCTTTGTATGTATATCGACACGACCACATAGTGTCTTCTCCAGTCCGACAACGGTTGCTTCTCGAGGAGACATTGCAAGAACCACCACGGCTCTTGCTCCATTTTTCCAGACCTTAATGATCCTATAAGCGCTTCGGGACAGAGTGCCCCTGCCCCTGCTCCGTTGAACTTTCCGATACTGTCAGTTGAGCAAATAATGGTAGCTTAAACTAACATTAAAGCCAACCACTATATGCTGAAGTCTTGTATGGAGACAATGACTGCGGTCTCCAAATTGTTGCACCAGCTGCAGCATAGAACTAGTGAGGTACACCAATTAAATGCCCAACTCTCTCTGCTCCAACGCATGTACAAGGATGCGCGAGCAGAGATTAGCACACTGAAAGCAAAAAATAAAGAGCTGAAACGGACCACACAGTGTCTTCTACAACGGTCTACCACAATCATACAGTGTTTCTACAACGGTCTGACACGACCATGCAGTGTCTTCTACACCGGTCTGACACGACCATACAATGTCGTCTACATCGGTTTGCCATGACCATATAGTGTCTCCTATTTTATTTTATTTTTAGTTTATTTTCACGTTTAGTTACTCTTTCCAAACTCAAGTTGGTTTGTGCCTATCCTCATCGAGTTTGAGGGGGGATGTTAGAGTATATTAGTTGTTAGTTAGTGTATGCTTAGCTGATAATTTACTTTATTAATGCTATCCCCTCATACTTTCGGCTACTTTTGTTCATCCTCTCCTTCATAAAGGAGAGCTAATTGAACATTCAATATATAAGATGTATACACAATGTATTCTCTCTCCCTTTCTCTATACATTATTCTAACATATATTTTAAAGAAATGTAATTTACTTTCTTTTATCAAGTTATAATGTTATAATGATTATATTTCCATATCACATTTAATTCATTATACATATTAGAAACATACACTAATATTGGAACTCATTAAATTAATTTAATGATGGCAATTCATATGATCCATTAAATATGATATAAAAATGTGAATATTATAATATTATTGTTAATCTAACCCTCTCCGACTCAATAATTACATCAATTGTCTTGTCTCAATAATTAAATATATCCTGACTATATGTTTGTTTAAACGGACTAGATAAGAAAGATTATAATTCACCGGACTATTAATTATGGGATACAAAATTTCTAAACTATTTGGTTGGAAATGATATGTATCCCATATTTATTTATTTATTATTATTCAAGTATCCCACGTTTTTTTTTTCTTTATGGAATTAGATGTCTGGAAATGACTATCTTATTGAATCCAATGTTTGATTAGGATATTATGAAGAATGATAAATACTAAAAGATTATTTTACCATTTTCAATTATTTAGTAAGTTATAGCAATATTAAACCCGTCTTTAACATTTTAATTCTTTTTGGCTAGAATAAATAAAATTTTATTTTATTTTATTTTTTAAAAATTAAATAGTTTTTTAATGAAATAAATAAAATATCAATAAAATATATGTTATTTTTCAAAATCAAATTTTAATAAATTTATTTTAAAAAATAATAAAATTAAATAAAACATCAATAAAAATTTACCATTAAAATATAATACATAATTAAATCAAATACTTGGAGAACAAATATGTCATTTTATCTTTTAATCTCATGGGATAGTTATCCCACCAATTCTATCTTATGCCCCTCTAGGATGCAATAGTCTAACATATGTTGGATTGATAGTCCAACCGAACTCCGAACCATTCTATTTGAACTCAAAAATTATCTCAGTACGTCCAACTTAAATTTTAAAATTTTAATTCCTATTATACCTAATATGAATTTACTAATAAAGACATAATATATTAAATATTAAAATAAAATATTATTTTTTTCTTATGGTACACCCTAATCAATTATATGTCTTCTTATTCAAATATCTTCATATTCTTCTCCAAATTTCAATTATTTTTTTTCTTCTTCTTTTTCACTCCATAATTTCAATCCACTCCATCAAAACGCACCATTATTATCAATATTATTATTTTTTATTGTATTATTAGTTGCACTTAAAAAACCTGTAGCTTTCAACGAACATTTGATTATATATATATGTATATGTATATCTCAGTATATATACACAGTCTTCATTTATCAAACTCAAGCTTCAAATTTCACTTATTTCGACTTATATACATCAACCCTAAATTTGTGTTTCAGCTTCTTATTTTACTAAATCATGAATTTTGTTTGTTCTAATCATGTTGATTAACAGTCCAATCACGCCATTAGTATAAAATTGAAATCTTTTGGTGTATTATTATGCAAAGTAGGTTAAATATAATGAACTTATATGTATATATATATATATATATCAAAATCAAGCTTTAATTTTGACTGATTGTGGCTAATATCCATTACGTTGGTTATCTGAAAAAAATAATGTGTATTAGATTAATAACAAAACAAGTCACTAATCCTAAGCTCAAAAGAAAAGTTTTTCAAAACTAATTTGAATTATTTAATTTATTATATTTGGGAGTACTTCAAAAGGGTAATTTGGGGAGACAAAAAAGGTGTATTGAGAATAAATTGTAACCCTAAATAATTTAATAGGGTGTATTAAAAAATTGGGCTCACTTAAATATTTTTTGGGTATAAATAGAATTCCCCCATACTCCTAATCCAGTTTATCAATTTACAACTAAACAATGGACTCCATGATCCAATGGACATGAGTCCAATCCTCCCCTCCAATCCCTCCAAACAAACACACCATGAAAGGATAGAATTCTCTCCATAAAGCCCATTGAATCCTAAACACTCAACCACTAACAATGCACAGTTGACATAGTGCCTGTTTGGTGCAGCTTAAGAGCTGCTTATTTCAGCTTTCAGCTTAATTTAAGCTATTTTAATGTGTTTGGTTTAGCTTAACAATACAGCTTATAGCTTTTTGTAAATCAGAAATCAACTTATTCTTTGAGTGGGGCAGGAGTTGCTTAATTTATAAGTCAGAAATAAGCTTATGTTCATAGTTATAAACTATAAGCTGTTAAGGCATAAGTTATAAGGACTTTCCCACAGCTCTACCAAACAGAGCCATATAGTAAAAGGTCATTTTAGTCATTGTGAGATCGTTAATGCGTAAATTACACTTGACTCCATTCAACTATTGTCTTTTATCATTTTATCCACCTCAACTATAAATTGTAACAACTAACTTCTGTCATCTACTCTTTTTATTTTGTATCCCCTTAAACTATCACCCAATATTATTTTGAATTTGGATCTTTTTATTTTTATTTTTTTCATTTTATCACTAAATTATTTTTAGTTTGTTAAAAAATAAAAATAAAAATAAAAGTTGAAAACCAAACCAAACAAAGCAAAAATTTTATGAAGAAATCTATATAAAAAAAAAGAGTTAACTAAAGGCAAAAAAAAATTGCAAAAAATATACTAGTTTTTTGTTTTTTTTTTATTTTTTTCGTCTTTAGTGATTTTTTCAAAAAATTATTCACAAATATTTAAATTTTAGGTGCCTCTAAAAATTTAAATTTTTTTTGACTAAAATATAAAAAAATTTACTAAAAATAAATAAAATAAAAACTTAAAAATTGTATTTTAAATTAAAAATCAAACATCTTTTTAGTTGAGGGGATAAAGTGTAATTGAGGGATAGTTTAAGAGGGTAAAATGTAATTTGCTTCTATAATTAAAAGGGTATTTTCATCAGGTGGCGCTGATAGTCCCCACAATTTTTCTAAGAACCCTGCCTATTGATATGTTTTGAGTGCTGCTATTAGCACCTTATCAATTATTTTGGACCCCCACTTATAAATTATAAAACCCTTAAAATTTATTTTCTCTCCCCAAATAATATCAAAATTATCCTAGTTAAAACATTTCGCCCATTCAAATGCACACCCCCACACTCCAAAAAGCCTCTCCCCCAAAATCCTAACAAAACCCACGACGGTGTAATCTCTCAAAACTAGCGGAAAAAATTTGTGGGGATTTAGAAGTTTTTTTCTCTGCTTTATTACGAGGTTTGTCAATCTGTTTGATTTTTTTTTTCTATTACTTTTTTTCATACACACAACACAATCCACTTTCATACTTCTCTGGTAGGTTTTCTAACATTCATCAATAGCTTCACTATACTTGTATGCTCTCTGTGTAAGCAAAACTGGACAGGATTTCACCCACCAATCGACTCCCTAGTCAACCGGCCAATCGACCACCCAAGGGTGGTCCGACCTACTTTGTTTGCCTGCTTCTGCTGCTACTTCGATTATTTGTTCCCGAACAAATAAGAAGTGTTCGATTACCTATTCCCGAACAAATAAACAACGTTCGGCCTTGTGATCTTGAATTTCGATCATATGTTCGGAAGTTTAGTCCTGAAAGAATGACAAACCATTTTTATTATTTTTGCCATTTTTTTTTCAAAAAACTTACCCTCACAAAACCAATCTCCTATGAGCTAAGAATACCATCAAAGCTATAAACCTCTTCTGAGCTTTTATTGTTATACTCCTCTCATCCCATGGAGAGTTGTGGTTGCTAGAAAAACTTTCACTCATTGTCATTGCTGAAGAAGTGTATGTAATCAAATGGTTGCCACCGTTGTCGCTGAAATATTGCTGCGAAAGGGTTTGAAGGTGGATAGGTTTTGAAGGTGAGATTTGGGGAAGATGGATTGGTGGTAATGGAGATGGATGCTCTCATAAACCCTAACTCATGATATAGTGAGTGTGTGGCTTAATTGTAAGATGGGGTGTCCCAAAATTATTGATATCTTTTGTAGTAATTTCATTTGAGGTTATTATTGTAATAAATAATTAATAATAAAAAGCTAAAAAACTAGGCGGTCCAAAATAATTGATGGGGTGCTAATAGTAGCACCCCATCAATTATAATGACAATTTCATTAATAACAATTTTAATCTCAATTAAAATCATTATAATAGACACAAATTGAAATGAAACGTTCACTCCCATGAAAACAATACTCATAATTGAACACCCAATCTTATCAAACAAAATTGAACACCCAACCCCCATGGTCTATCATTCTTATTCATTCTCATTGTGTTCTTGAGTACCTACATCCTCCATAATCCATCTTTTTCCTGACAAAATTTGTAGACTTAACCAAACATACCCATATTTTAGACATTTTTATGAAATCTCGTTGTGATTTTTGTTCAATTTTCTTAGGTTAGGTTAATGATGATTTATGCTTTTGACCTTCATGAATAGATGTTTCGAAACAATATCTCTCCAAATATTGTGAGTTACAGCATCTTGATTGATGGTCTATGCAAAAGAGGACTCATAGAGGAAGCTTCTCTTGCCTTTTGTTGTGCTTTAAACCAGCATTTATTGCCTAATGTCATAGCATATGGTATTCTTATTCGTGGTTACTGCAAGGTTGAAAGAAAACCAAACAAAAATATGCATATATATAGATAAAAAAATACAGAGTACTGAGTACATACAAACACACACCCAAAGGGTTATTGATTTTTGGAGATGGAGATGAAATCATAGACTTTTTTTTTTCTTTTTCTTTTTGTATATACAGAGGTGGCCACCCTTAGAAACTTCCCATCTCTCTGTGAAGAAGCCTCATTTTCATTATCTGGGTTTCAATCTCTCAAGATTTTCTTTTCCTTTTCTTCACTCTCATTTGTTTATGGGCTTTGTGTTGATAAGATACTGGGGGAAAAATCGGTATGGGGTTGTAATGACAGTTTAGGTGGGTGTATAATATTTTGGATGAGAGATAGTTTTGATATTATATGCGGATCCTTAAAAATTTTATCAATGTTTAAATTTTATAAGTAAGGATTCAAAGAAATAAAGGGTCCTTAAAAAAAAAATGAGGACTATTAGCGCCACCCATTTTCATCACTAAGGACTATATTGAAAAAAAAATAAAGGGTAATTCTATTTGCACACTACAATCTCTCTCAATATACACCATCACTATGGGAAATTCTATTTCCACACACCATTTACTCTCTATCACACTTAATGAATTTTTTTATTACATTTTTGTCCTAAAATGAAACTACCAAAATGCCCCTTTTGTAATGCCCCACCTTTTTATTACTCGGATTCCATTACCAAACCATTATTATAGATTCAATTTCAGAGATAACATACAAAAACTCTATATATTTACAAAAACACATGAATAAAGATTTTCTCATCCGAATATAATATGAATGCAACAAGAGTTGTATTTAAATAAATTGCCCGTAGGCTTACATCTTTTAAACTAAGAGGAAGGGTTTAACCCTTTTACATCAATGGCATTCCGCCCACAAATAAAAGGCCCTGTGGCCAACAAGTAAAGAAGATCGATGACCTTGAAACACTTCTCGACGTTCACTTGAAAAAGGATTAGCAACGTGGGATGAACATAAAGTCTAGTAGGGATCTCAACATGATCCTAAACAATAACAACTTACAGATAGCTACGGTCATGAATGCTTAGTCTCATACTATAATAATAATGTGACAGTTTATACAAAAATATACATATGTAAGAACTTTTCTCAAAATCATTAATTTCATTCAATAATGTAAGCAATTCACTTTTCTTTCTTCTTGTTACATTTTTCGAAAATTCATATGACAATAACAAATTCTAGAAAACAATTTCACCAAGCCCATTACGTTTCCTCTCACTTCCCGGACTTGCACCTGATTTGCCTTTTCAAAACATGTTTACAGGTATCCAACATCCTTCACATTTTTCACAATCTCAATATAGTATTTAAGTCCATTTCCAACACATTCATATCTATACATGCATACCTTTAGTACAAAAGGAAATAGCAAGTAACCAACAAGTATCTAATCAACAAATGACGCAACTCGGTCTTCCAAAACTATAACCATCATAACCCATAACATACCCAGATATATTGAGACAATAATGATAAATAAGTTCTGCTCTACCTGCCTTAAGCACAGTAAGCCAAGGATACACCTTTCCACAATGAAATGCCAATTTACCAGACACCGGCTGGAAGGTAATGGTACCTCTGCCAAGCTGTCCAGGTGCTAGCTGGAAGGTACTGGTACCTCTCATTCTAAGCGCGGCCAATTCTCCAGGCGCTAGCTAGAAGGTAATGGTACCTCTCATTCTCAGCGCAGTATACGTTACCAATCATTACAACATGACGAAGTACAACCAACAAGTGTAATGCATATACATAAACTATTCAACAAATTATAACCAACACAAGTGTAATGCATACACAACAATTTAACACAACAATGTCATCCTCCGTCAATGACCAAGGACAAAACCTCTAAATGTATGTATTCAACACACGTATTATAATAATTCAACTCTCATGAGATTTTAAATCCAACAACAACAATAGTAAGATAACTAAGGACAAAACCTCCAAATGTATGTATTCAACACACATATTATAATAATTCAACTCTCATGAGATTTTAAATCCAACCTCAAGTTAATTTTTGAAATTCACATAGTGTTATTATTTCATTCTTCCATTTCAAAATTCAATTCTCTTATTTTCCAAGTTAACATACTCCACCCTTGATCCCAATCCATTCTTTTCATTTCACAAAACTAATTCCATGGATATCAAAGCCATAACCCAACTCAATTTAATATGTTCAATCCAAAATAATTCCAATGCCATAGTTAATTCTCCCTTTTAGCTATTAACACATTTACACAACCCATAATAAAAATTTACAAACATTATTCAACTTTACCCATTTTTAATTCACCAAGTCAAAACATTAAATTAGGTCTTTTTCTTCTTTCAACATAAACATGCTAGATTACTCCCCAATTAACCCAAACAACAATCAATTTAAGAATCTCATTCCCAAACAACAAACCCTAGGTTCCCTTTCATGACTTTCAAAGAAATCCATAATGGATATGATTTTTATGCAATACAAATCTACTACATATCTATTTATAAATGAGGTATTGAAAAGGAACAAGGAAATCCCTACCTCAAGATTCGAAACTCAAGATTTGAAGCTAAAGATGAAGACCCAACTTGAAATTCCAATCAAATCGCGAAATAATCGGTAGAAGTCTTGATCTATGCTTGCTCTTCAACATTCTTGAAAGATTTGGGGTGAATCTTGGGTAAATAGAAGAGAAATCAAGAGTTTGGAAGGTTAGGGTTTCGTTTTGGAGGATGGGAGGAGAAGAGAGGAAGAAAAAATAGAGTTTTAGGGCCAAAAGGTCACTTTATAATGTTTGTTAGCGACGTGGTCGCTCGAGCGAATGAAGCTTGGCTCGAGCGTACAAAAGAAGCTCTTAGAATTTCTGAAAATCGCACAATTCGCTCAAGCGAAGAAAATCTCGCTTGAGCGAGCATGCTTCCAACACAGAAACACAAAATTCAAACAGGTATAACTCTCTCGTCTGGACTCCATTTAGGGTTGTTCTTGTGTCCAAATTGAAGCCCCGGAAGTAAGATTTCTAATGGTTCTAGCCTCACATCAAGATCCAAAGTATGGAGAGAGAAAATGATGAAAGAGTGAAAACTACTCAATAACAATTATTCAAATTTGGAGTTTCTGATTCAATCTCACCCAACCACTATGGTAACACCTTAACCAAGGCTCAAATAACAACTAAGAAGGTACTCAATCAAGGTAATCAAAGGGTCAAATATAGTTCCATTATAATAGGAAGAATAGAGTGCTACACCTTTCTCTTTCAATCAAAACCTAATCCTCAATTAAAACCCTAGCCACTACCTACTAGCAGTAGCCATCGCCGACCACCACCCGCCACCACCCACCACCTCTAAACCCTAACCCTAAACATGGTAATATCTTTATTCCGTCGCCGCCTCACCGTCACACCACTCTCACGCAACCTTTTCCACCATCGCAAGCATCGTGGAACCTAGATCTGGGAAGAGGACTCATTTTCTTACCATTCGGACAACCAGTATCGAAAGAATTGCCTCCATTTGGAAATCAACCATTGAACCAATGAATTTGGTTCGACCATCAACATCCGAACAAAACATATTGGTTCGACCATCAACATCCAAACACATTGGTTTGACAGTGTACTTCCGAACTTTACATATTAGTTCGATACTATATTTTCGAATGAAATAGAAAAATGTATGTTTATTAATTTTTTACAAGAAACAGAAAAAAACCAGTGATGAATTTCAAAATGGAGGTCTTCTATGGAGGTCCTTCAATGGAAGTTTATTGGAATTTCAAAATTTGAAACACAATTTCAATGGAGGTTCAAATTTGGTGTATACGTTGGGTGAGTTTGTAGGTAGGGATGGCGACTAGAAGTGAAAGGGAGGTGGTAATGGTGGTACTGCGTTGCCGCCGGTGAGGTGGTTGCTAGTTAGGGTTAGAGTTTGAAAGATGAAAAAGATAAGGGTTTGCACACATTTTTTATTAAATGGGAATATTTGGAATATAGGTTGTGTGGACTGAGATAAATACCTAAAAATCAAATTACTAAGTGAGTGGAGTAAGAAAGGATGTACATAGAAACAATGTGGTGTGTGGAAATAGAATTCCCTCATCACTATAGTTTTTATTACATTTGTGTCCCTTAATCAAATTACCATTTTAGGCAATCTTCTAAACCCTAATCTCTCAATGCACTCTCTCTGTACCCCACCATCACCATCAGAGATTGCCTCTCTCTTCCATTGTCTAATTCTTACCTCCGACCGTCGTCGCCAGCCACTACCACCACAACCCTTCCCAATCACCATCGCAGCCACTAATGACTTTTCACCACTGCGAACAACCCTACTCTCGTTATCTCGAACAGCTCTGCCCTCACCTCAGCCATCGTGAATCATCTCCCCATTTTCTCCATCGCAATGCAGTCCCATACTTTTCTTTACTATAAAGAGAAAGAAAGATGAGGTTTTCAGATCTCGATGACAAAAAAGAATAAGAGGAATGAGGGATAGGGGTCACAGGGATGGGAGAGGGGTGGTAGAGGGACAACATGGCTGGGTAAGTGTTGATTGCAGCAAGAGAAGAGGGAGGCTGCGACGGGAGGAAATAGATGTTGCGGAGTAGGCATTGATCGGAAGGAATATAGTAGCAACTGACGACCGGTAGTGAATTAGCTAGAGTTAGGGTTTGCTAGAGAAGGGGATAATCTGGTATTATTTGAAAAATAATGGTGTATATAGAGACAAAATTAAAACTTTTAATTTAAGTGTGGTGTGAACTAAGTAAGTAGTGAAGAGATGGTATGTACAGAGACAATTAATAGTGTGCAAATAGAATTTTTCAAAAATGAATATATAAGAGGAATAATAAGTATTACAATTTTCAATTCAAGGGAGTAAATGATGTTAGATAATAATTAATGGAGGATAAAATGTAATTTGCCTATCTTTATTTTCTGGCTATGCTACTATTAAAGCTTCTTTTTATGTCAATGTATATTTAGAGCATTGTGAATCTGTTTAACAGTTCTTGTAGCTTGAATAAATCAAGGAAGGGAAAGAGGCTCGGAAAGGGAGGGAATCGATACTGGAAGAACGTTGGATTGGGGTTCAAGACTCCTAGAGATGCCATTGAAGGTATATGGTACATAATGGCGTTTAATTTTTTTTTTCAATTTTATTTAACTGTGTACCTGAATTATGGTTTTTTAGCAGTTATTTTTTTAATGGGTTTGTATGCTTTTAAGGTGTGTTTTGTTGTTGGATTGTGTATGAGAAATGACAAGTGGGAAATAAGTTGTTCTAGGCTTTACCTGAAATGCTTTATTTTGAATGTTGCATTGGGCTTGTTTTGTTGGAGTAAAATTTGAAGAAAACCACGTGAGCAATTCTTACAGCCAATAGTTAGAGAGAAGAATTTCTTACTATAATTTCTCTATCTTTTATGTTCCAGTCATACCAAAACAGACTATTGTTGGACAATTTTCAATGTCTTCAAAGAAAGAATTAAAGAAAAGAGAGACTGTTTGATTACAAAAATCAAAACAGTAAATAAAATAAAATAAAACAACAACAGATTCTTATTTTGTTACAAAAACAAAATCAGAATCTGAAAAAGGAAAAAGGAAAAATTAATAAAACAGAAAAGTAAATTAATTACTTAACTTATTAATTTCTCGAACAAAATTTTGATCAGGTCTAGTGTTTAACACTGTGTCCTTAAGATAGATTTGTCCTCTCCTCGGTGCTTTCAGATTATGGACGTTTATCTCTCAAGATAAAATGATCAAAAATGAATAGTAGCAGCACTACAAACTATTGGCATAATGAACACACTTTGTGTTTATACTGTTTCTCACAGAAAAAATAATACAGCAAAATGCACAGATTAATAGCAGCATAGAAGAGCGAAAATTAGTGAAAATCCAAATGAGGGACTTGTCTATTTATAGGTGCAAATGTGGCTTTTCAGATTTAAATTAAACAGGTATAGTACCTAATCGGTACTGTTTGAACATGTAAGAATCTGTTTGGTTTAAATTCTGAACAGATAAAACCAGTTTGAATAGATAAAAACTTGTTCGATTTGAAATAAATAGATAGGAACCTATTCAAAAAAAGGTGCATTGGACTAATGAAATAATTTTGAATTTCAAAATTCAAAAGTTTTTGGCCCAAAAAGATAAGCATTGGGCCAGACAAGCCCAACCCAACCTTACACCACGCACATACACCCCAATCTAGCCCAGTCCAGCCTGCTTGATCGACCGGACAACCTCACCCTTCCACAAAACTTGGGTACCCCTTGGGGCTCTCCCCAAGTTCCAAACCCAAGCCTTATAAACCCACACAAATTTTGCCCACCAAACCAATGTGGGACAAACCTTAACTCAAATCTTTATGGAAATTCCACCTAACATACCATTTTCATGGAACCCATTTTGGCGTCAATTTCCCATTCACCCGATGATGGTTTTGAGCAACCAAATATACTACGTGAATCATAACGCGGCATAGACAGCGTTACCACTTTGACCCTCCAACTTTGGCGCATGGGTCCTACCTAAAAATTAGACCATGGTTTGGAAGAAAAAAATATGTTTTTCCCAAACCAATTTTCAAACCATTTCTTACAGCTATAACATAGCATCTCAACCAACTACACTAACTGACTAAGGCCTGATTGCCATGGACTAAAAAATCTGGTGGCTTGGCAACAACCTAAATAAGTTGTTTATTGACTTATTTGTTACAAGTTGTCAAATCATCTCTCTACTTTTCTATACGTATTTTTTTAAAAAGTCAAAAAGCCACTAAATAAGTCATACTCAAACCACCCAAAGCAAAAACATGTTTGTCTTGAGCTAAAATAATAATAATAATAATAAAATAAAATTTCTCAAGAAAATATAATAGATGAATAGTCATTCGATAAAAAATTATTTATTTGAATATCCTATTTTCTATCAGAATAAGCATATAAATCGAATCACTAGAATTATTAACAAAGGAGTATGAGTACTAATAACAGAAAATCAATTTTTCTGCAATTATTAAACGTATCAGCTTTTTTTTATTCTAAAAAAGTAATTGCCAAACTCCACCTAACAGCCTTTTGTCTAGCCTAGCGTTTGCTAGTTGTCCATTTATTGGTTACCTTTGTTCACATTAGCCTTTATTATATCCTAGGTGCCTTATGTTTGTAACAATCAAAGTAAGAAAATTGGCATTTTTGCCTATACATTAATGTCGAGAAGACTTACTGGAAAAAAAAAAACCCCATAAATTCAAGATACTAGTTTTTTTATTGTTTAGGTAAAATCCTGACCCAGGTCTGAGGAAACCAATTAGATTTTGTTGTGTTTTTGTATCTTAGCTAACCAAATCTACTTCAAATTAGTAATTTTTAAATTCATTATTAGGAAAATTTTGAAGAATCTATCTGGAATTATCCAGTCATCCATTGTTTGCTAATTTAGCCGCAAGGTTGTGCTTTGTGTAAATTTTTAACTGTTTTGACATTTGACTTTTTTTGTTAGTTTTTTTTTTTATAATTGACAATCCTGTTTAACAAAACTCTTTTCAGTTGTAATTTTATTCGCTCTTTTGTTTCAATAAGGATGTGAGTGTTTAGATGCGAACCCAATCCAAATTGTGTCTATGCAGAGAAGTTTGTGATCTTGATCATTTCATGTTTGCCACTTCGCTGATTATGTACAAGGATTTTCGGTAAGCTCGCAGAGGTCCAAGATATAGCGCCCCATCGCAGGTCTCGGGTAGCACCCAAGCGAGGTCAAGGGGTAGCGGCCTCGAAGCAAAAGGCAAAAATGCAGTCGATGTTGTTTGACCGTTTGAGCGGTCATTTATGCACTTGAGTAGAGAAAATGATCATCTAGTACTTTTGTAGAGCACCTAAACTTCTGAGAAGAAAGTTTTATCGCTCGAGTGGTGAATGTTACGCTCAAGCAATCAGGCTATATGTTTTGCACTGCCTTTACTCACATCGCTCAAGCTGTGAAGTGTGTGCTCGAGCGGTCTTCGCGATCCAGTTTACTATAAAATGCATTGTTTGCTCATTTTATGATTTGAACCGTCCAAATTTTTAGAGAGGAAGAAAAAATAAAATGTTTTATATTGGAAGGTACTTTAAGAGTGTTTCCTTGATGATTTAAGAGTGATCAATGGATCCATGAACTTTATATCAATATCATCAATGGATTTAATTCTTTTCTTTTATTCATAAAAGAGAGAGTTGTTCTTCAGTGGATTCCGGGAGAACTTGGGTCAGAAACTTTGGTAGATTTTGGAGTGGCTCATCGTCGTGGATTCAACATTGGGCAAGACAATTCCAAGGTGAAGACAGTAGTGGAAGAGGCACGTTGGATCGATTCAATTCGAGCGTGAATTCGCTAGGTAATTGACGGTACACATTTGTAATTTCTTTTTGTCTTCTTAGTAGATTGTTTTGTGGTTGTGGCACACGATTTTTTTTTTATATCACAATTGGAGACACTCCAATTGTGGTTTTTCTACGTTAAATCGTTATGTCAATTTGTCTTTAATTGTTTGATTAGGATTGTTATTCATTGTTTAAAATTGAAATATAATCACAAATTAATATCTCGAAGATTTTAATTTTTTTCATTTTTTAAAAGGGTCTAAATTCAATAATAAGTATTAAGGATTAAGCCCATCTTTGTTCTTTTTGTGAATCCAATACAAGGAGTTCTGCCATTGTGACTATCCACGATTTGAATGATGTCAACAATCGTTCTTTTTATGATTACATTGCTATAGCTTGAAATTTTGCTCTACCTTTTTTAGCGGTGTTGTTAGCATTCATATTTCCTATTTCATTAGGACTGAAACTTCCATTATCTGTGGTGAAATGTTTTTGGTATTAAAGATGGAGTTTGACATCAAAAATTTATATTTATGCCATAAATTTTATTGATCTATATGTTATCATAAATCTTTATATGGGTTGTATGTATCCGGTATGGGTACGGGCACAGCTACATGCGTACTAGGTACACAAAATACATATCCGATACTTTATTTTTAAAAAAATTGAATGTTTGTACAGCATGGGTACGTGTTGGATACTTTTGTGGGTATGCCAGGGCGTAAATTTTTTTTTTCATATATATAAATCTAGGGGTACTAAAATAAATATATAGTGCATTTTTTAGAACTCCAAAAACAATTAATATTTTTGTAAATATCACAAATTTGTTTAGAAATGTACTTAAATTAAATAGGATATGACTGAGTAAGCTTGTGTGTACGCGTGAGAGAGAGAGAGAGAGAGAGAGAGAGAGAGAGAGAGAGAGAGAGAGAGAGAGAGAGAGAGAGACTATATACGTATGCTTATGTCTATATTATATAGAAAGGCTTAGTTCAGAATATGGTAAGAATGCTCATGTCTATATTATATAGAAATGTTTAGTTCATAATATAGTAAGAAGATGAGGGTATTTGGGTCTATTTACTAGTGTCGTGAACAGATGTTAGGGTGTGTTTTAGTTTACAAATCACATGGGATTATGTGCTTATTTCTTAATGTCAGGGGATTATTTTGCAAATTTAGAAGTTGAATTTTGGTGGGTTGGGTAGTTATATGCCGTTAGTCATGGCAAAGAAGAGGAGGATGAGTTAAAAATGAGAGAGGTATACATACATATAATATAGAGAGGTTTAATTTAGAAGAGAATAAGATTATGAGATTATTTAGGTCCATTTACATATGTTGTTAATAGATTTTAGCAGTGTGTTTTAGTCCACAAATCACTTGGTTTGTGCACATGGCCCAAATCACGGATAGGAGTGGGCACAGGTCCGTTGTGGCCACGGAACCTTCAATCCGTCATCCGTCCGCCAATCCGGTAGATGTGGATTGAGCGGATTGGCAGATTGATGGATGGATGCGAATCGGTTTGGTGGTTTAAAATTTTATAAATTTTCAACATAATTCAACCTGTGCACTTCCTCAAAAAAAAAAAAAAAATTACAATCAATGACTTAAAAAAGTATTACAATCACTGCATGCCTCATCCAAAGAAAGAAGGTTTGAAACTTTAGAATATTACAATCACTGCATATCTCATCCACATATTACAATCACAACAAGTCTCATCCACATAAAGTATTACAATATGTGGTTCTTAAAATATAAAAACAATTCAAACCACCAAAATCACGAACAGAGCAGTAGTAGAAATTGTATGCCTCTATATTGTTACATCTATATCTATTTTTGAAAACAAAAACCAACAAGCATATATCATCTTTTTATTTATTATTTTTAGATTTAGATTTAAAAATCAAAAAATATATATAAATAATACATTTATTTTTTTCAATTCAAAAAATATATTCAAGTTGAAAACTCTTTTTCAACATGATATTTAAACTTTTTTTCAATTAAAAACACAAATAGAATATCTTAACAAATAAAAAACGCAAAGTCTTACAAATTACTAGAGGTGCTTGTGATTTGGCAGTTCGATTGCGGCCAAAGGAACCTCAAATCCGCCATGTGTCCAAAATTAGTCGGATTGGAGAAAATCAATCCACAATTGTCCGCTCGTCATCACGTATCTGTCCAAAAAGCGACGGATCAGTTTGGGCAGATCGGTATATCCACTGCTCACCCCTAATCACGGGGAGTAAAATGAAATTTACTCTAATGAAATAAGGGAATTAGAATTGTTAGCTACTCTTTGCTCTGGTATGTCTTCCTTCTAGATTCAAATCAATTAGTAATTAAATACGAACACATTCCAACCAATTTAGACATTCCAACCAATTTAGAACTAGTGACTAATCCCAATGTATCAAATTAGAAATAGTAACTAATCCCAATGTCTTCCATGTTTGTAGGAACTTATATTGACAAGAAATGTCCGTTCACTGGCTAGGGTGGTAAATCTTCGGGCTTCGCAGGCTCCTGCCAAAATTCGGGCCCGGCCCACGGGCCAAAAAAATTAGGGCCAGGCCTAGGGGTATTTGGGCCTTGGGCTTGGGCGGGCCTGACAATTTATTTTTATTTTTTAAATTTTTTCTACCAAAAGTTTATTATTTTCCACTACAAAAGATATTGGGCCTTGAGTGGGCTTTAAGCGGGCTAATGGGTCGGGCCAAGCAAGTTGGGTCCACGAGCCAGGCTGGGCTTCAAAATGATGGCATAGGCCCAAGCCCAGGAGCTTGGGCTGGGCTCGAGCCCGGCGGAAACGGGCCTAAATGGGTCGGGCCGCCCAAGGACTGCGGGCCATTTTTACACTCCTATCACTGGCGATGTTTCTATCAGGGGCCGCATACTTGCTGGAACCTGCCATAGTGCCAAGATGATGAGAACAATCATTGTTTGACGGAACTACCTTCATTTTGTCAAGGAATACCGAAGGCAAGACCGATCACTTTCATTTTAATTGATACTATTTTTTCTACTGTTTTTATGGAAATTTTGAAATTTGTGATCAAATTTTTGTTTTTATAATAAATAAGTCAATATTATTAACAAAAAACATTAGGGCGATACTAACAAATACACTGACAAAGAATCAACCGAAAAATAAAAACTAGGCAAGAAGAATATCTATAAAATCCACAAAACCAAACAAATCTAGGGACATTCTCCCTGACGCCTAACTATACAAAAACACTAAAAATTGATCCTTCAAACAAGTCACTGATTCTTCTTCTCCCTGAACGACTCTCCCGACTTCTAACTCATTTCACTAAAGCACAGTGGTCCACAGTCAACTCGCCGATTACATTCCAACCAAATCATCCATACCAGACACAAACGTGCCAAAGTGCACACCTTTCTATGCCTATTTCCAACCCTACCCCTCTACAATTATAAAGGACACCCTTAACACTTTGTTGTTATACCCAAATCACATTAAACAAATAAAAATTCAACACCCAAACTGAATAATGAAAAAGAAGATGAGACACCAACTCGACATCCTACGGCACATACATTACCAATTGACCATAATTTGCCGACACCGAATAAGAGTATCAGTAGTAAGAATCCTATCCAACACCGTCGTCCATGCAAAAAATGCCACCTTGTGTGATTATTGTTGTCAAATTGTGAATAATAATTCGTGAATCGTAATGGTAATGTTCACTTTGTATAGGAAACAAAACCAAACCAAGCCTTAAGTTTCATCAAATGGGATCTCGACTCTATCCAAGGTCATTTCGTTAACACTTCCCTTAACACTTCTATCTACCGCCACTATATCGCATCTCTTCACTACTGCCTCTGTTAGTCTTCGTTGTATATGACTAAACCATGTCAATCTATTCTCTTTCAATTTATCTTCTATCGGTACTACTCCTACCCATTCTTGAATATACATTCCTAACTCTATATTTTCTAGTATTGCCACACATTCACTTTAGCATCCTCATCTCAGTAACACTTATCTTATCTACATGTTTCTTAGTTGCCCAACATTACGACTCATAAAACATTACTGGTCTAATAGTCGTTCTATAGAACTTCCTTTTTAGTCTAATAAGTACTTGCTTATCGCACAGTACCCCAGACGTACTCCGCCACTTAAGCCATCCCGTCTTAATTCTGTAGACCACATTCGCTCCAACCTCCTCAGCCATTATGATAATCGATCATAAATAATGTAAATATTCACTCTTAGGTAGTTTTTGGTTCTCAATATTTACTTCCCATATGCTTCCAGTGCTACTGTTACTAAAATTACACTCCATGTACTCTCTTTTAGTTCTGTTTATCCAAAATTGTGATGGCCAGTTACGTCATGCGTCCTTTCACTCATTGTTCTCATTGGGTATGTTGTGTTTAGGGGATTTTTTCTCAAAATTTTCGTTCTTGTTTACTCCGGTGTTGAGTTTCACTTGTTTCGGAGAGTGCGGGGTCGATCCTGAGTACCAGGGGTTGAGCCGAGAAAATTCTGGACTAGAGGACCTGGGTTGCATGTGCGGGGCCTTGGGCCACACGTGCGGGAGAGGGACCGCACGTGCGGGAGGTGAGGCCGCATGTGCGGGAATCAAGGGAATTTTGGGCTTGCACACTGCATTATATGCAGGTGCGGAAAGAGGTACAGATTGGAAGAGCCACACGTGCGGGGATGAGGGCCGCACGTGCGAGAAGCACGCTCTGCACGTGCGGGGGTAAGTGCCACACGTATGGGACGAGCCTAGGTCCAAAAACTCTATTTTTCTTCTCTCTTTTGGACTGTGTATATCACTTTTAAAACATTTCCTTCTCACTCCAAAATTATTTTTGCTCCTCCTTCTCTCTAAAAAACCTCCATCAAACATCTTAAAACTTTGATTTCTTGAAATCCAATGGGTTTTTGATCCTTGTTCCTTCATTAAGGTTGGATAATTTCTTGAGGGC
This sequence comes from Camellia sinensis, assembly GCF_055761805.1. Lineage (NCBI taxonomy): Eukaryota > Viridiplantae > Streptophyta > Magnoliopsida > Ericales > Theaceae > Camellia > Camellia sinensis. Next base: position 118,167,683 of record NC_138971.1, on the reverse strand, counting down.
TTCGTGGTGTGCGGTGAAGATCGTGTTTCAACACCATCAATTTTAAGGGTTTCATCTCATTTTCTTCTCCAAAACTTGAGGTAGGGGATTAGTTTGAGTTATATATATATTTTTGCAAGATTTTGGTTTAATTTTTGGAATTTCTCTTGTAAATCTTGAAATTTGATGGTTGACTCAACAATGTGAGTAGTTTGGGAGTTGATTTGCTTTCATGTCTCTTTTGAAACAATTTCTCGAGGGCTTTGAACTACATTGATTGAGGAAGAGTTGCTTTTGAAGAAATTCTTGCAAATGTTTTGGTGTGTGTTATTATGGTGAGAAAAACCTAGAATTTAGGGATTTTCAAAATATGTTGAGAATATATGGTTAGCATTGTGAAAATACTATTTTGTGTGTCAGAAAGAGTAAAGGATGATACAGTTTCTTATATGTATGGTGATGAGCTTCATGAAAAAAGGAAAAATGAAAATGTGTTGATATTGGAAGTTGTTGTTCAAATGTTGTTTTAGTCGTAGAATGACTAATGTGTTGAGAATAAGGGGAATGTAGAAACATTGCTATGAACTTGGTTAAATAGATGATTCTCTTGTGAAATCACCTTGGAAATTAGGAAATTGGTGATATGGATCTTCATGGTTAAATCATGGGATGGAATTGTTAATGGAAGGGATATTGCATTGCATTGATGATTGTTGCATTTTCATTTCAATTAATTCGATTATGGTAAATTTTGACTATTGGATTTGAAAACCTTTGCATTGAGAAAAGCATGTTGTGAAATAAGTTTTCACGAAATTGTTTTTGGGTAAATACGTTGGTAAGTTCGGATATGAGGTGTAGATGAAATTGATTAAGTTGGCCTGAGTGTCCGAGGTGAAAGACCGAAAACGCGCACGGAGAAGGTACCATTTCCCTTCCGGTTAGCAACCGGTAAAGTGGGGTTTTGGGTAGTGCTAGTTATGCCTACTTGCACACACCAACCTGGGAATTACCTGAGTCGTATTTACCGCCCCTTGAACTAAACTAAATTTTTTTGAATTGTTGAGGTTTCAAGTTATAACTGGGCATGATGTTTTCTTTTTATTTTAAAAGGACGTAAAATGGTGATTTTCTTCAAAGGCATGGCATGGCATGGCATTTGCATTTCATTTAATGAAGCTTGTGTAAAATATATATACTTTGTTAAGGATTCTCTACCGGGTTTTATGCTCAACCCCATGGGATTTTGGTGTAGGAAAGGACGTGGTGGTCCTGCAAGTTAGGGAGTGGACATATGTGTTGGGAGCATAGGACTCCTATTTTGTTGTGATGTATTTTTGCTAACCAAGGGCTCTAACTATTTGGGTCTGAGAGGCCATTTTTGTGTAACCGGGCTTAAGCCTTGGAAATCGTAAGCCCTTGAGGGCGTTTATTTATTTTTGGATTTAATGTTCTACATGTTATAGATTCATGTATTTGGTATCGTTGAATGTATAATTGCATATGGAATTGTTTTGTACAAACCTTAATGATTCAATGATGTAAGGGTTGGTGAATTACAACTTTTCTTATAATGAATGTTAGTCAATGTACTTATGTAACGAAAGTAGTTGCCAGGATCCTCAGTTGTAAGAGGTATTTTTGTTGTGTGTAATTCCTTGGCTAATGTGTTGATAGATACGGGTGCGTCTCATTCATTCATATCTACTGCATTTGCGTCTGCATTGGGGCTAGGGGTGGCACGGTTAGTGTCTCCGTTCATAGTAGAGTCACCAGTTGGGGGTACAGTTGATTAGACCAGGGATGTCGTGGTTGTGAGATAGAGGTTGTTGGGCGTTGACTTCTGTTTGCCTTTGTGTTACTAGACATGTCGGGTTTTGATGTCATTTTAGGCATGGATTGGTTATCTTCATATCGAGCTGTGATTGTGTCACGACCCAAACCCGCCCCTATAGGTTTAGCATCGTAACCGGCCAGTAATCCTGGAATTACCGGAGGCCTCTGAGACAGATTAACATAATATTAAGGGCTAGTGGAAGCAAATAAGAATATACAACGTTCATTGAGCTGTGCAGATTTATATGAGACAGAAAAATTTTAAACTTTTTATATACGTATATACACATTATCTAAGTCAACATATATATACAGATCAAACAAAAAGGACTTAGCCCCTTTTTCAAATTACACAAGACTTGTTTAATCAAACAAGAAAACATAACTTAAACTTTAAATCATTTAATGATAATCACTTGACATATCTGGAACCTCCACGGGAGGCACATAGGTTGGCTGACAAAAATAGATTCTAGGCAGATGCCCCTAAGCCTGGTCACGCGCCTGATCACCTATATACATAAATAATACAGTGAGCTAGAGCCCAGTGAATAATAACAGAGTAAAGGGTTTCAATGAATGAGTTCGTACAGATTCAAAAAATCATAATTCAGATTTGTATCAAATTCATCATTTGTCCAGATCATATACAGACATAAATCATAAGTCATGATTAAGTTTACGTGATACATCCATTAGCATTAACAGAAGATAACAGAATAGAACGTATACACGTGAGGTTACGAATAACCAGTTTCATAAAGGAACCTCCGGATCCGGGCAACAGAACTGAACAGAAGCTGAGCCCCCGTGACAGGGCCTCCGGTACGGGTAACAGAGTGCAGACAGAAATAAGTTCCATAAGGGAACCTCCGATACTGGGTAATAGCTAACAGATATCACATGATGCTAAGGATGTCATGAATACATATCAGAAATTGAACAATCATTCATTGTACAGAACATATCATTTCGGAAAACAGATCTTGTTTTATCACTCAGAAAATAAATACAGTTGAACATAACTTTACTACACTATTACTCACAGGTAGCCGCAGAAGCAAATCAAATGGACTGGACATATCAGATAAATCAGGCAGACAATGGCGCGTGACCTACACAAGCACATAACATATACACATTGAAATACAATATTACTCCCTTGATCAAACTTGACTTTTCTAGTCTTTTTCTGTCTAAATAGTCCGAAGTTCTACTATGCTCATTCTTTCTCATTCAAATAAACCGGGTTCTTATTTTACATATTCTTTCATTACTAAGCCCTTCTTTTCCAAATAGATTGATCTTTCACTTGGCTTCTTAAACAATTACCACTAGATCAATGATTCATTCCTTAACTAACTAATCTATGTTGATTGGTAGCTTATTAATCTTTATTGAATCACAAATCATGTCTAGAGTGCTTTGGAAAAAGATGAGGATAAAAATATGAACTAAATGTAACTTTCCAAAATATGTTGAAAATGGGTCTCTACTCGAGCGCCACTCTGGTCGCTCGAGCGGATTGTAAAATTTGAAAACTTCTGGGAGCTCGATTTCCACGCTCGAGCGGACAACGTAAATTCTGAAAATTCCAGAATTACAATTTAAATTCAATTTTGGTAATCAAAGCCTCAAAACATGTATTTTTGGTACACAAAAATGGAGAATCACTGTACGATTTAGTAAACACTTCCAATTAGAAAACATTCATTCAAAATCATGTTCCAATTGCCCAAATTTAGTTTTAATTCATCTTACTAATATCAACCCACAATTCTAAGATATAAATTAGGCTTTCCAATTCTTGAAATTGCATGATGCATGTGTGATTGAAACTCAATTTCATATAAGACATATAAATTCAAACCCAAAATGGTTATTTTCAAATTAACTTCTATGATTTTGAATCTAATTCAATTCCTACACCATTTTACTAATTCCTTTTAATGTACAAGAAATTAAAGATATAGGACCCTTAGGAAAATATTTGCATGTATGACATTAAGATTAAAACTAATTAATTTTCTATATTCAAAATTAAATCAATGTTTAATTTTCCATAAACTTGATTTTTCTTATAAATTTTTTTTCCTTCTTCTCTTTAAAACATGTAATTGTTTACCTTAAATTCCTCAAAATCCATAATGCATGTATAAAACACTTATCAAATCCAACCAATTTTACATCATCTAGCTCAATTTATAATTTGACTTCTTAATTTATATCACAATTTAATCTAAAGCTCAAAAACTTTAAAATATGAATTAAATTCTAAAATCTTGAAAACTTACCATGCATGTAATGATAAACTTCAAATATGTGAAGGATGAAGAAAATCAAACTCAAATATTTAATCACAGCATCAATTATTTAATTATCAAACTTAACCCAAACCTTCTACATTCTTTTCTCATGTCATGAAATTAAACCCAATTACCCCTCAATTTCAGCTTGTAAATAAATCATCTACAAAATTTAAGTCACAATTTCTTACCTTAAGTCTTCAAATTGATGAATTTCTTGGCAAATTCTTGAACTTTTCTTTAGTTCTCTACTTTTCCCTGGCTTCTCTTCCCTTAGTTTCTCCTCTTCTTGAGCTGAAATTTCTCCCTTCTCTCTCTTGGTTCTCTCTCACGGGTTGCCCACACAAAGATGAAGCTACACTCTCTTGATTTCAATTTCACTCCAGCACAAGAGTGCTTCTAATAAGTAATAAATAAAAAAAAGAGTTGCCTAGTCTCTCCTCATATACACACACACCATTCCTTACACTGCACACGTGCAGTCACCCTTGAATACCAACACATCATTCACATGCGCACACACACACACAGAGATTGCTTAGTACACACACCCACATACACCCTCAAATTTAACACCATTCAATTTATGATTAAAATTAACTTAATTAGGCAACACTTAATCTAAATAAATATTGATTAACACATAATTAAATTAATTGTAAGAAATCATAAATCTCTCATAATTTAATTAATCTATTTGACTTCCATTAGAGCCTAATTAAATATATTTAAATTTATCAGTCCAAATCAGATTTTTAATCCATATCCCAAAAGGCTCCAATTATTAAATTAAACTTATTTCCAACCTCAATTTTGGTTTCTTAAATCATTTAGGTCTTCAATTTCTGATCAGACTCCAAGTTTCCATCAATTAAATTACATATTCAAATAGGACACCCCATAAATAAATTTAATTCGCAATAATCACAATTCTCAATCTTCATAATTTAAGTAGCTTAATTAACTCCAATTTGGATCTAATTAATTGAACCTTAATTTTACTAAACTGGAACGAATATTTAATTAAACTCCCAAATGGGTTCGTAATTAAGATTAAATTGATTCAACTTCCTAACTTCACTTCCTTAAGCCATTTGGACCCTTAATTTCCAATTCCCAAAATAAGCACTTAACAGAACCTTAAATGAATCAATCTCCATACTTTTCGTAAATCCCAGATTAAATTATAATAATCGGCACTTAAATTTCAAACCCTCTTAATTACCCAAGTACTAGTCATTATACGTGATGGGGTCGTTACAGATTGATTGTTATTGTCAGAGAGTTACAGTGTGCACCTCGAGCGATGATTGTTTTTATTTTCTAGGAGATCGGGTTGATGGAGTCTTGTCGCCAGTTTTTGACCCTCGTAGTAGGAACGAGCTTAGTGGCATTCTTGCAACTCTCTTGGATAGTGAGAGTGACAGGGCCCGTGTTGAGTTGCCAAGGGTAGTTTGTGAATACCCGGATGCCTTTCCCGAGGATCTTACTAGTTTTCCACCCCATCGGGAGATTGAGTTTACCATTGATTTAGTGCCTGGCACGACACTGATTTCCATGGCGCCATATAGATTTGCATCCACTGAATTCCACGAGTTGAAGGTTTAACTCCAAGAGCTTTTAGACAATGGCTTCATTCGCCCTAGCACATTGCCTTGGGGAGCGCTGGCTCTCTTTGCGAAGAAGAAGGATGGGTCGTTGCGGTTATGTATTGATTACTGCAAGTTGAACTGGGTTACCGTTAAGAATAAGTATCCTCTACCCAGAATAGATGATTTGTTCGACAAACTTAGAGGGTCTCGTTGCTTCTCGAAGATAGATTTGAGGTCGGGGTATCATCAGTTGAAAGTCCGGGAGGAGGACATCTAGAAAACGGCCTTTCATACGTATTATGGCCACTATGAATTCCTTGTAATGCCGTTTGGGTTGACTAATGCACCGGTTTCCTTTATGGATTTGATGAACCAAATTTTTTGAGAATACTTGGATCATTTTGTGGTCGTCTTTGTGGACAACATCTTAATTTACTCAACCTCCGAAGAGGAACACGAGGCTCACTTGCAGGTAGTTAGAGAGCGCCAGTTGTATGCTAAATTTGAGAAATGCGAGTTCTGGCTCATCGAGGTGAAGTTTTTGGGTCATGTGGTGTCGAAGGAAGGGGTAATGGTAGATTCCTCAAAGATAGATGCTGTGCAGGATTGGGGACAACCCAAAAATATTTTTGAGATTCGGAGTTTCTTGGGATTAGTGGGGTATTATTGACGTTTTGTAAGGGACTTGTAACAACCCTCACTTCAACTTCGTCATACTTGCATACATTTATGTATGATCTTGTTTTGTTATGTGCATTTGCAAATCCTGTCTTGTTTTGCTTGAGTGTTGCTTGCATGCTTTGTTCTTGCCTGGTGTGTTGCCGAGGTCATCTTAAGCCTAGACACCTTGGAACCTTTCCACACTTAGAACTATCTTGGAACCACTTCGGTTGACCTCCATCTTCACCCTGGCATATTGGCCGAGATGCCATCATCTAGGCCGAGGTGTGCGTCACCTAGACCGAGATGTGCATCATCTAGGCCGAGATGTTATTAACTAGGCGTTCTAAATCCCTGATCCGTGCACTTAGTGATTTTGTTCCTGGAATGGTATGACCTAGATCGAGGTGTGGCACATCTAGGCCAAGGTGTGGCACAGCTTAGTCAAGTGTTGTCCTTCCTAGCCGAGGTCATTGCCACCCTACTTGTCGAAGCTTTGCCCTTAGCCGAGATCATCACTTGCCAGAGTGCTCTTGCCGTCTAGCTTGTTGAACACACTTTGTCATGGTCTTGTCTTGTCAGTCAGTCGCCTTTTTGAGTAGAGCCAATCAGTCGATGCCATGTGTCCCAGCAAAGGGTTAAGTCAGTGACTGTCGAGAAAAACATATCATTTTGTATCAAATCTTGTCTTTTAGGGAGAGAGGCTTTAGGAAGGAGAAGGAGAAGTTTTGAGTGAGAGGGTAGACTTCCAAGCTTGATCGTTGGAGTTTGAACCGTTAGATCCAAGTTTTGAGGTTAGAATCTTAATCTACTCTTGTTGTTCTTATTGATCATTTAGCTGCATTGCACGATCGAATCTGTTTTGCATGCCATGCATTGATTTAAAGTCGGCTTTAGTAAGAGAAAATGGTGCTCTTGTGTTCTTGAAGAAAAGTCTTGTTTTGATCTGAAAATTTGCACTAGAACCATGTTTTTGTGTTTGTTCTCACAAGATCTTTGAATATGGGTGCCCAGGTCCATGTTTTCAAACTCAAAGCACGAAATCTTAGACCTTGTAATAACAAGTTATGATTTTAGCATGCATGTTCTTCATCTTTTCCATCTTCATGTTCTTCATGTTCCTCCAAGGGAAACCCAGATTTTCCCGACTTCGCTTTTGTATGAGACCGTCGAGACCACACCTCGGCGAGATGGTGTGGGACCTCGGCCAAAACATGGTTGGTGCCCAGCACGTTCTCCCGAGATGAGAAACAGTGTTTCGTTTTGATTTAACTTAGTTTTGATGAATGCCGAGATCATCCGTTTGCATGTGAATCTTGTTTGAAAGTACGTTCAATAGACTTTGTCATGTGTTTGTAGGACTCGGACTTTTGCCTTGACCCCGACGTTTGAAGAACTAAGTGAGTGGTATTTTTAATAAAGCCATGTTATCAATGTTTTGATAAACTTTGCTTTGCTTTGTTTTGAAAAGTATTTGTTAAGCATGAATGATTGTCCCTATTTTGTATATCAAGCATTATCTCATTTTGATGACATTCTTGGAAAAGTCCTTAGTGCTAGGGGACTATAATGCAACTGCACATCTTGTTTTGGAAGTCCTTAGTGCTAGGGAACTATAATGCAACTGCACATCTTGTTTTGGAAGTCCTTAGTGCTAGGGGACTATAATGCAACTGCACATCTTGTTTTGAGAATCCTTAGTGCCAGGGGACTATAATGCAACTGCATCATTGTTTGAGATATCTCCCTTGCTTTGTCTTGTTTTGCCACTGACGGTTTACCGCGTAGGTTTGTTTGTCTGGAATGTCATCATTTGTAATATGCTGATGCTAGTAAGTATCCCTTGAAGCTTTAAAGATTTGCTAGATGGACGAGGTCCATCCCTTGTTATATAAAGTTTTGATATGTATCATTTTGAAAGGACTTCAGCCATTATTCATGCAAACCCTTTATTATTTATATCATTTACTGAGTATCCAAGCTCACCCTCTCTATATATATGTAGGTGATGAGCAAGAAGGCGGTGACGCCTAGATATGATTCGCGAGCTTGTTTTGGATTTTTGTTATGTCGGCTTTGCTTGTATTCATCTCGGCAGTCTTGAAAATTATGCTTCTCGACTTGTAATACTTGTATTTTGCATACGTCGGCTTGAGAAGCCTTTTGGTCAAGATGTAATTTGTACTTTACTTCATTTGTAACTAAGTTGTAACCCATGTGAAGATATTTGCCATTTCATTTGACTTACGCACAACTCTCATGGACTATTCTGATTTGTATGTATTGCTTCCGTACTTGTGAGCCCCATATATTTATACTCTATTGTGTGTGGATTTTGAAGATTGGCCTTCGGTAATCTCGGATTACTGGCCATCACAGCACCATCCTACTAGGGGCGGTTTGGGGTCGTGACAGGACTTCTCTAGACTAGCCGCTTCTTTGACTAGATTGACTAGAAAGGGTGTCAAATTTGTGTGGAATGAGGCTTGTGAAAGGTCATTCCAAGAACTTAAGACTAGATTGACTACCGCACTGGTGTTGATAATTTTGAAAAGAGGCTTGGGTTACACCGTTTATTATGATGCATCCCGGAATGGGCTTGGTTGTGTCTTGATGCAAGGGGGAAAGGTTGTAGCTTATGGTTTACGGCAGTTGAAAACTCATGCGAAGAATTACCCCACCCATGATTTGGAATTAGCAGCAGTGATTTTTGCCTTGAAAATTTGGAGGCATAATTTATATGGCGAGAAGTTTGAGGTTTTCTCCAATCACAAGAGTCTGAAGTACTTGTTTTTCCAAAAAGACTTAAATTTACGCCTATAGAGATGGATGGAATTTATGGAGGATTATGATTTCGACTTACACTATCATCCGGGAAAGGCCAATGTGGTGGCTGATGCCTTGAGTCAGAAATCCATGAGTAGTTTGGCAAGTGTGGCCATTCGAGAATGGGTTATGCTAGGTGACAATGGCAAGTTTGATTTGCACTTGGGTGAGTCCGGTGAGAGTGCAACCTTGTTTACTTTGAGTGCTCAACCTACCTTGATTAGTAACCTTGATTAGTAAAGTTATAGAGGCACAACAAAGGGACCGTGAAGTGGAGTCAATTCGAGATAGAATTTCCAACGAAAAGAAAGAGAAGGGTCTAAACATTCACTTGGATTTAAGTGTACGTTATCTAGACCGCTTGTTTGTACCAGAATCTTGTAGAGAGGAAGTACTTCAGAAGTTCCATCACTTACACCTTGCGGTACATCCGGGAGGCACCAAAATGTGTCATGATCTTAGTCGTCAGTTTGGTGGAGGGGCATGAAGTGAGATGTCATTTTATTTGTATCGATGTGCCTTACTTGTCAATAAGTGAAGGCTGAACACTAGAGACCAGCGGGTTTGTTACAACCCTTACTGATAGCCGAATGAAAGTGGGAGTACGTTACTATGGATTTTGTAATTGGACTTCCTAGAACGCAGCAAGGCAATGATGTCGTTTAGGTGATCGTTGATAGGTTGACTAAGTCTGCACACTTCATTCCGATACGCACCGGCGACTCAGTTGAGCACTTGACAGAGTTGTACATTAGAGGGATAGTTTGACTTCATAGGGTTTCTGTAACCATTGTATCAGATAGAGATCCTCGTTTTATTGCCCGGTAGTGGCAAAGCCTTCAAGAGGCGTTGGGAACTAAGTTGGCCTTTAGCACTGCTTACCACCCTCAAACCGACGGACAGTCGAAACGTACCATCCAGATTTTGGAGGACATGCTTAGAGCTTGCATCCTTGATTTTAAGGGGTCTTGGGAGAGACACTTACCATTGATTGAGTTTGCCTTTAACAATAGTTATCAAGCTAGCATCGAGATGGCACCGTTTGAGACCTTGTATGGCTGACCTTGTAGATCACCGGTTTGTTAGGCCAAGGTGGGTGACGCACCATTGTTGGGCCCAAAAATTGTTAGGGAAACAACTGAGAAGGTTGCTCTCATTCGGAAGAGGTTAGTTATGGCCCAAAGCCGACAAAAGAGTTATGCCGATAAGAGGAGACGACCTTTATCTTTCGAGGTTGGTGACCATGTATTTCTTAAAATCTCACAAAGATGGGGTTTAATGAGATTCAGTAAGAGTGGTAAATTGTCTCTGAGGTTCATTGGGCTTTTCGAGATATTGGAGAGGATTGGGGAAGTGGCATATCGGTTGGCTTTACCGCCACAACTTTTAGGGGTTCAAAATGTATTTCATGTGTCTATGCTCAGGAAGTATGAGCCCAACCTTTCTCATGTGCTTGATTGGGTTGATTTGGAGGTAAACGAGGATGCCTCTTACGAAGAGTGACCGGTCCAAATACTAGATACCCTAGAACAAGTGCTACGGGGCAAAACTATACCGTTGGTAAAGGTGTTGTGGAGGCACCATGGAGTTGAGGAAGCAACTTGGGAACGAGAGGTGGAAGTTCGCTCCAAGTATCCGGATTTATTTGAGCATGTTTAAGTTGTTTTTCATTAGTATTATTCCTTAGCGTTGAAAGGAAATGTATTGAAATTGTTAAGTACGTGTGTTATGTACGTTATTGTTTCTAGCATGAAGTAGTTGTGAGTTGTTACTAAATTTATTAGAAAGCTCCATGCATATGTTTATCTTGGATGGTCAATGTTAGTGTGGTAATCATGATGAGAGTAGTAAATGTGGGTTGAGAATTCATTTTGCGGTTTGAAATTGAAATAGCATGGTTGTGACTGCTAGAAACTTTTCTTTTGAGTAGTTGATTTAATTCTGGGGATGAAAATTCCTATGGTGGGGAGGTTGTGATGGCCAGTTATGTCGTGCGTCCCATCACTCATCGTTCTCATTGGGTTTGTTGTGTTCAGGGGATTTTTTCTCAAAATTTTCGTTCTTGTTCACTCTGGTGTTGAGTTTCACTTGTTTCGGAGGGTGCGGGGTCGGTCTGGAGTGCCAAGGGTTGAGCCGAGGAAATTTTGGGTTGGAGGACTAGGGCCGAATGTGAGGGGCCTTGGGCTGTACGTGCGGGAGAGGGTGAGGCCGCACGTGCGGGAATCAAGGGAATTCTGGGCTTGCACACTGCATTATATGCAGGTGCGGAAAGAGGTACAGATTGGAAGAGTTGCACGTGCGGGGATGAGGGCCGCAAGTGCGGGAAGCATGCTCCGTACGTGCGGGGGCAAGTGCCGCACGTGCGGGACGAGCCTAGGTCCGAAAACTCTATTTTTCTTCTCTCTTTTGGACTGTGTATATCACTTTTAAAACATTTCCTTCTCAATCTAGAATTATTTTTGCTCCTCCTTCTCTCTAAAAAACCTCCATCAAACATCTTAAAACTTTGATTTCTTGAAATCCATTGGTGTTTTGATCCTTGTTCCTTCATTAAAGTTGGATAATTTCTCGAGGGCTTCGTGGTGTGTGGTGAAGATCGTGTTTCAACACTGTCAATTTCAAGGGTTTCATCTCATTTTCTTCTCCAAAACTTGAGGTAGGGGATTAGTTTGAGTTATATATATATTTTTGCAAGATTTTGGTTTAATTTTTGGAATTTCTCTTGTAAATCTTGAAATTTGATGGTTGACTCAACAATGTGAGTAGTTTGGGAGTTGATTTGCTTTCATGTTTCTTTTGAAACAATTTCTTGAGGGCTTTGAACTACATTGATTGAGGAAGAGTTGTTTTTGAAATTCTTGCAAATGTTTTGGTGTGTGTGTTATCGTGGTGAGAAAAACCTAGAATTTAGGGATTTTCAAAATATGTTGAGAATATATGGTTAGCATTGTGAAAATACTGTTTTGTGTGTCAAAAAGAGTAAAGGATGATGAAGTTTCTCATATGTATGGTGATGAGCTTCATGAAAAAAGGAAAAATGAAAATGTGTTGATATTGGAAGTTGTTGTTCAAATGTTGTTTTAGTCGTAGAATGACTAATGTGTTGAGAATAAGGGAAATGTAGAAACATTGTTATGAACTTGGTTAAATAGATGATTCTCTTGTGAAATCACCTTGGAAATGAGGAAATTGGTGATATGGATCTTCATGGTTAAATCATGGGATGGAATTGTTAATGGAAGGAATATTGCATTGCATTGATGATTGTTGCATTTTCATTTCAATTAATTCGATTATGGTAAATTTTGACTATTGGATTTGAAAACCTTTGCATTGAGAAAAGCATGTTTGAAATAAGTTTTCATGGAATTGTTTTGGGGTAAATACGTTGGTAAGTTCGGATATGAGGTGTAGATGAAATTGATTAAGTTGGCCTGAGTGTCCGCAGTGAAAGACCGAAAACACGCGCGGAGGAGGTACCACTTCCCTTCTGGTTAGCAACCGGTAAAGTGGGGTTTTGGGTAGTGCTAGTTATGTCTACTTGCAGACACCAACCTAGGGATTACCTGAGTCGTATTTACCGCCCCTTGAACTAAACAGATAATTTTTGAATTGTTGAGGTTTCAAGTTATAACTGGGCATGATGTTTTCTTTTTATTTTAGAAGGGCATAAAATGGTGATTTTCTTCAAAGGCATGACATGGCATGACATTTGCATTTCATTTAATGAAGCTTACGTAAAATATATATACTTTGTTAAGGATTCTCTACCAGGCTTTATGCTCACTCCTATGGGATTTTGGTGCAGGAAAGGACGTGGTGGTCCCGCCAAGTTAGGGCGTGGACATATGTGTTGGGAGCATAGAACTCCTATTTTGTTGTGATGTATTTTTTTCTAGCCAAGGGCTCTAACTGTTTGGGTCCGAGAGGCCATTTTTGTGTAACTGGGCTTAAGCCTTGGAAATTGTAAGCCCTTGAGGGCGTTTATTTATTTTTGGATTTAATGTTCTACATGCTATAGATTCATGTATTTGGTATTGTTGAATGTATAATTGTATGTGGAATTGTTTTGTACAAGCCTTAATGATTCAATGATGTAAGGGTTGGTGAATTACAGCTTTTCTTATAATGAATGTTAGTTAATCTACTTATGTAACGTTGAAAAATTTTCGGGGCGTTACGTAAATCCTTTAAATTCAAGTGCTTCTCTCTATGTCTCTAACTTAGTGTTAACTCCTTCTATAGTCTCATCCACTAACACGATATTATCTGTAAAAAGTATATACCATGGCACATCATCCTGAATATTTCTCGTCAACTTATCCATAAGTAAAGCAAAAAGATAAGGACTTAAGGTTGATCTTTGGTGTAACCCTATAATAATTGGAAATTCACTTGTCTCTCCGGCAGGTGATCTAATAGTGGTTACCATACCTTCATACATATCCCTACTCATAGTAATGTAACCTTTTGTCACCACTTTCTTCTCTAATACCCACTAGATTATATATCCCGAAGTACTCTATCATATATTTTCTCAAAATCGATAAAAACCATGTGAATGTCTCTAATTTACTTTATATAGCACAATATATAATTATATATATATATGTATATGCTTATAAAAATACCCACATTAGGTTAAAAATGAAATAAATGTTAATATAATTAAATTATGTATATTTATGTACATAATTTGTGTCACGACCCGCTCCCCGTACCCAAGGGTTAAGCATCGTGGTGGCCAGTAACTGAGGTTACCTCCGGCCAATTCATAAACAAATTAATAAACGCGAGCGGAAGTAATATTTAAATGAGGGTACCAAAATAATCATTGGAGCTTCTATTTTAATTATAAAATTATACTGACCAAAAAGGCCGATGTTTACATATATAAAAATAACATAAAAGTGCTGTGTGTGTTTATTCCGTAGCCCCGCATCTAAGACTTTCCAAAAGTTATTTTTGAAGTGCGTTGTTTCCTGAAAATTGATAAACAACTATAAGCACATGGCAGGGTGAGAAATATTATACCAAGAGTATAAAGGACACGGAATAACTATGGATAGTTAGTTAGGCCAAAACATTTACGTAACTCAGTTTGGTAAATAAATCATTGGTAAACAAACCATTTAAGTGGCAGAAACTGAAATATAGATATTATGTAAGTAAATGACCATAACCACGGTACTGAACATAACAAAACAGAGGTCACAGAAGTGACGGTCAGAACAGAGGTACGGATTCAAGAGGTGGCTCGTACGGATTCTAGAGGTGGCTCCCACAATAGTGTAGCACTTAGCTCTGCACAGCACTTTGCTCCGCATAGAACAGAGGTACGGATTCAAGAGGTGACTCGTACGGATTCTAGAGGTGGCTTCCACAATAGTGTAGCACTTAACCTCCACACAGCACTTTGCTTCGCACAGAACAGAGGTCAATGAATCAATGACAAACAGAGGACCACAAAGTGGTCAAACAGAGGCCAATAGTTATTTAAGTTCCCCAAGGCGTGGGACTCCCGTGGTGGTACTTACAAAACATAATTGTATTTAAGGTCATAGTCAAATATTCTTTAAAATATAAACAAATATATCTATGGGTTTCATTTTCAGAAATAGGATTCAGAAAAGAAACCACGTAACTGAAATAATAATATAGTTTATAATAATTTATAAAACATAACTTGTATAAAATAGATTTTCGTAAGTCAAAACATACGTAAAATACTTTATGGTGACTCAAGGTATAATATAACTCACCTTAACTTTAATACCTCACTATTTCTTTCTACTACCAAAAACCCTCTCAGCTTCCATTAATTTTTCTTTCCTTTCTTTTCTTTCTTTCTCTCTTTTCTTTTCTTCTTTCCTTTCCTCTCTTTTTCTTTCCCAGGTGAAACGCCTCCCTTTTATAGGGAGATAAGGCGCATACGTGGCGTGCGAATCTCCCTCAGATTCGATATTATATAGATTCGTTCATATATTTAATAGATATTTAAGATGATTACCATTTGACCCAATATTTTAATATAATTATATAAATAAATTAATTCTTAATTAAATTACACTTTATCGTATATTAACAGAAAATAAATTATTTATTTTACTATCACACCCATTCTGTGTGTTTGGTTTGAGTTTTTTGGATTAAGTTTTTTGAAAACTGAGTTTTTTGATTTTCGTGTTTTTTTTTGTTTTTAGTGAATATTTTTAAAATTTTAAACATTTTTTTTTACTTTTTTAGATGCACCTTACTTAGATGTATCTAAAAAGTAAAAAATATGTAAAAAAATATTTTAAAAAATTAATAAATACATAAAAATACAAAATTTGTACGGAATTCTTGTATTTTTTTTTTATATTTTTGGTATTTAGTGAATTTTTGAAAGGTTTTTTTCACAATTTTTTTACTTTATAGGTATATTTATGTTAGGTATGTCTAAAAAGTAAAAAAAATTACTTAAAATATTAAAAAAATTCAGTAAAAACAGAAAAACACGAAAAATAAGAAAGTACAATTTTCTGAAAAGAGTTTTTGGAAAACTCTAACCAAGCATGCTGATTATTATTATTATTATTATTATTATTATTATTATTATTATTATTATTATTATTATTATTTCCACCCCTAAACTTGTACTAATTATATTGTTTTACAAAATTACGCATAATAATATATAATAAATTATATATTTTCCGAATATTACTATTATTTATATTTCGACCCCTAAATTTGTACTAATTATATTGTTTTACAAAATTACATAATAATATATAATAAATTATATATTTTCCGAACTGAGATTAAATAATATTAGTATAAATTCTATAGAATAATTAAAAATCTAGGTTGTTACAATTTGCATAAATCATCATAATTAATTGATCTCTCTGTTGCGAAAATGATGTCATTTCATGTAGCATAAACACACAAATTGTACGAATCGCTCAATTTAAAAGTCAATGGCACGAATTAAATTGTTTTGATTGAAACTTAGAATCATAAATCGTGAGGTTCTAACAAGCATGTGTGTGATTATTCCAGCTCACATATCCTCTTGCTTCCTTGTGAAAGAGGGAGACCATGTTATTGTTGGTCAATGCAGGTTTCTCTTGAAGCTCTACTCTTTCATTGATTTTTTGGAGGATATACTTACTTCTTGGTAACCGTGTACGATTATGTCCCTCTTTGCAGGCCATTGTTGAAGACTGTGAGGTTTAATGTGTTGAAAGTGATTCCAGCTGGTTCTTCTGGTGGTGGGAAGAAGGCATTTACAACAATGTGAGTTTAGTGGATCAATTTTTTTGTAGTAGTGAGGCCGACTATGGACTACGACAGTGGATTGTGCAACTTCAGTTAGAGTGTTTCTTTTGATGTGTACTGTAACAACCCTCACCTTGTCTTAGTCATGCTTGCATGCATTTGCATGATCATTGTCTTGAATAAGCTTGCCTATTTGCAGACTTTGATTTGTTTTATCTAGGTGTTGTTTGCATGCTTTGTTCCTTGCTTGCGTGTGTTAGGCCGAGGTCATCTTAAGCCTAGGTCACACCTTTGAACCTCTTACACCTAGGACCATCTTGGAACCACTTTGGTTGACCTCCACCTTCGCCCTGGCATATTGGCCGGAATGTCATCATCTAGGCCGAGGTGTGCATCACCTAGGCCGAGGTGTGTATCATCTAGGCCGAGATGTTATAATCTAGGCATCCTAGATCCTTGATCCTTGCATCTAGTGATCTTGTTCTTGGACTGGTATGACCTAGACCAAGGTGTGGCACATCTAGGCCGAGGTGTGGCACAGCTGGGCCAAGTGTTATCCTTCATAGCCGAGATCATTGAGACCTTACTTGCCGAAGCCTTTGTCCTAACCTGAGATCATTACCTGCCGGAGTGTCCATGCTACCTTACTTGTTGTATACACGTTGTCATGCACTTGTCTTGTCAGTCAGCCACCTTTTTGAGGTGAACCAACTGGTCGTTGCCACGTGTCCCAGCAGAGGGTTAAGTCTACTGGCAGTAGAGAAACCTACATCATTTTGTTATATCTTGTTCTAGGAAGAGAGAGAAGCTCTAGGATGAGAGGAAGAAGAGTTCTTAGAGTGGGAATAGATTTCCAAGCTTGATCTTCACACCTTGAACTGTTAGATCCGTGCTTTGAGGTTAGAATCTTGATGTGCTCTTGTTATTCTTTATGTTCATCTAACTACATTGCATGATCTAGCATGATTCATGAGCCATGCATTGATTTGAAGTTTGTTTTAGAAAGAGAAAATGATGTTCTTGTGTTCTTAAAGAAAAACTTTGTTTTGATCCGAAAGTTTGTATCAAGATTCGTGTTTTCGTGTTTGTTTGCATGAAACCTCCAAGTATGGGTACCCAGGTCCATGTTTTGGAACTCATCTGATGAAATCTCAGATTTTGTAATAACAAGTTAAGATTTTAGCATTCATGTTCTTTATGTTCTTCATGTTCATGTTCTTCATGTTCCTCAAAGGGAAACCCAGATTTTCCTGACTTCATTTCCTTGAATGTGGTCATCGGGACCACACCTCGGCCAAGAGGTGTGGGACCTCGGCCAAGACCTGGTTAGTATCCAGCATGTTTTCCGAGATGAGAAACAGTGATTTAACTCCTAACATATGTTTTGCTTTGCTTTGACTTAGTTTTGAAAGAGGTGCCGAGATCATTTACACTCATGCAAAGCTTGTTTTAGGAATGCATTCCATATCCATCTTTGAGCATCTCTTCTTGTCTTCTTGCAATGCATTCAATGGGATTTATTATGTGCTTGTAGGCCTTGCATCTTTGCTTGTAATCCCCACACCCGAAGAGCTATGTGAGTGGTATTTTTAATAAAGCTATGTTATAAAGTTTTGATAAAGCTTTGCTTCGTTTTGGAAAAGTATTTGATCAAGCATGAATGATTATTCCTAGTTTTGTATCAAGTATTATCTTGTTTTGATGACATTCTTGGAAAGACCTTAGTGCTAGGGGTCTATAATGCAACTAGTACCCTTGTTTTGAAAGTCCTTAGTGCTAGGGGACTATGATGCAACTAGCACCCTTGTTTGAGATATCTCCATTGTCTTGCCACTGACGGTTTACCGTGTGGGTTTGTCCAGAATGTCCTCCCTTGTATTATATTGATGCTAGTAAGCATCCCTTGAAGTTTTGAAAGACTTGATAGATGAACTTGGTTCATCCCTTGATTTTGTACAAGTTATGATATGTATTGTTTGATAAAGATCTCAGATATCATTCATTTTAAACCTTTATTTCTAATATCATTCACTGAGTATCCAAGCTCACCCTCTCTATATATATATGTAGGTGACGAGCAAGAAGGTGGTGACGCCTAGATGATTATTTGCAAGTTATTTTGGATTCATATTTTGTAGCATCTTGAAGATTATGCTTCTTGGCTTGGTTGTTGTAATTCGTTTTGTATATGTCGGCTTGAGAAGCCTTTTGATCAAGATGTAACATGTATTTTTTTTATTTGTACTCAAGTTGTAAAACCACATTATGTATGACATTTCATTTAATCTATGCACAGCTCTTGTGGACTATTTAGATTTAAATTTATTGCTTCCGCACATGTGAGTCCTGTATGTATACTCTGATTGTGTGTGACTTTGTAAGTTGGCCTTTGGTAATCTCGGATTACTGGCCATCATGGCACCATTCTACTAGGGGCGGAATGGGGTCGTGATAGATTGGTATCAGAGCACCGGTTCCTTGTAGTACGTTATTCACACACTTTGAGTCCTAAAGAGCATAGGATGTCTCTTAGAATGATGTTAGGACTGCATCATATTGCTTGCTATTTGACAAGGTGTGCATCATCCCGACATAATCGTTTGTTACTTGCATACATGTCTATTTACTCATTTTGTTTTAAAGTCATATTTTGCATACTCTTAGCATCATGAGAAGGGGTAGACCTCCAGTTGGCCGAGGTCATTCCGAGGACAGATTAGACAGATTTGAAAGATTGGTCGAAGGTTTGGTTTGTGAGTTGAGACAACCAGGCCACAAGACACTAGCACCACCTCTACTCAGGCCGAGCAGACCAACGGCCGAAATGCAGTTCCGCCTCTACCTCCTCCAGTACCGCAAGTGCCTCCACAGCCAGCTTTATATGGGAACGGCACGATAACTTTGATCAAAGAGTTCAAGAAAATGAACCCGCCGAGATTCCAAGGGGGTATCGAGCCGATGAAAGCTGAAGCATGGGTTTTGGAAATGGAGAAGTTTTTCGAGATTTTTCCCAGTACTGACGCCCATAAGGTGTTATTAGCAGCATTCACGTTGGACGACGATGCTCGAAGATGGTGGATGATGATCTGAGAAGGCAATCCAGGTTTAACTTGGGCCAGATTTTTAGAGCTGTTTTATAACAAGCATTTTTCCCTTAGTGTCTGAGATCGCAAGACCACGGAGTTCCAGACTTTGACACAAGGCAACAAGACAGTGGCAGAATACGACCGTGCTTTTACCGAATTGGCGAGATATGCGCCTCACATGGTCGATGACGAATATAGAAAAGCTAGGAAGTTTGAAAGTGGGTTACGTGGACCAATACAGGATCGAGTTAACATGCTCAACATGCCGACTTACACTGGAGTATTAGACAAGGCCATCCTAGCGGAAGCTAACTTGAATCGATACCAGAGTTTAGCAGAGAGCCAGAGGAAGAGACAAAACTATGAGAATCGCCGAGTATCGTTTAATGCCAAGAAGAAGGTGAATATGGGCAGTTCCAGCAACTCAAATCAGGAAGGTGATACTAAGCCGACGTGTGCAAGTTGTGGGAAACCACATTTTGGGGTCTGTCATTGGGTGTCAGGAGCTTGCTTTGAATGTGGCGAGATAGGTCATCGTGTGAAAGACTGCCCGAAGACAAAGGCCGACGATGGTAAGAAGAATGGGAACACTTCGGGCTCTGCACAGAAAAACAAAGTCGGAAGGGCACAAGCGAGGCAGGGCAGAGTTTTTGCATTAGTGCCAGGAGACATCCAGAGTGCTGAGACAGTAGTGTCAGGTACCCTTCCAATTTGCTCTCAAGATGCATACATATTGATTGATTCGGGTTCTATACATTCATTTGTATCTGCTAAATTTGTCGAGAAGTTGAATAGGGAACTAGAACCCCTTGGTTATGTGTTATCTGTGTCTACGACATCTGGGAGAACTATGACTGTTGCATCCATTTATAGGGCATGTGTTGTTGTAATTGAGGATGTAGAGTTATTAGTTGATTTGATGCCGTTGAACATGACTCACTTTGATGTCATATTAGGAATGGATTGGTTAGCAGGAAATCATGCATCCATTAACTGTGTTTCCAAAAGTGTCACATTTAAACCCCCAAACAAAGCCGAGGTTACGTTTCAGGGTAAAGGAGTAGTATCTCCACCTTACTTGATCTCATCCATGAAGGCCTATAAGTTGATTCAAAAAGGGTGTCAAGGTTATTTATGTAGTATACTAAGCAATCTGAGTGGAAACGTTGAATTGGCCGTCATCCCAGTTGTTAAGGAATTCCCCGACGTCTTTCCAAATGACTTGCCTGGCTGCTTAGTCGATAGAGAAATAGAGTTTACTGTTGACGTCATGTCGGGAACCCAACCTATCTTCAAAACACCGTATAGAATGGCCCCAACCGAGCTTAAGGAGTTGAAGCTGCAATTACAAGAGTTGTTAGATAAGGGCTTTATTAGGTCGAGCACTTCACCTTGGGGAGCACCAGTTCTATTTGTGAAGAAAAAGGATGGTACACTTCGTCTCTGTGTTGATTACTGGGAACTGAACAAGGTGACCATTAAGAATAAGCACCCATTGCCGAGGACCGATGATTTGCTTGATCAACTACAAGGAGCACGAGTCTTTTCTAAAATTGATCTCAGGTTGGGCTACCATCAACTGAAGGTTAAAGCCGAGGATGTTGAGAAGACTGCTTTTCGGACAAGATATGGCCACTACGAATTTTTGGTAATGCCTTTTGACGTGACTAATGCTCCCACAATATTCATGGATTTAATGAACAGAGTCTTTAAGCCATACCTAGATGAGTTCGTGATTGTTTTCATCAACGATATATTGATCTATTCCAAGGGTAGTGATGAACATGAGAGACATCTGAGACTTGCCTTACAAATTCTGAGAGATAGAAAATTATATGCCAAGCTTAGCAAGTGTGAGTTTGGGCTTTCCAGCATTTTATTTTTGGGACATGTGATTAATGAAGAAGGTATTTCGGTTGATCCTAGCAAAATTGAAGCCATTATGAATTGGCCGACACCGACTAATGTGTCCGAGGTTCGTAGTTTTCTGGGTTTGGCAGGTTATTACAAAATTTGTGAAGGATTTCTCGAAGATCGCAGTACCATTGACATAGTTGACTCGGAAGGGAGTGACATATGAATGGACCGAGGTTAGAAAACCAGCCTTCCAAGAACTCAAGACGAGGTTAGTTATAGCACCAGTTCTTGTACTACCATCAGGTAATGAGGAATTTCAGATTTTTAGTGATGCTTCGCATAAGGGTTTAGGTTGTGTATTAATGCAAGGGGGTAAAGTCATAGCATATGCATCTTGTCAATTGAAACCTCATGAAAAGAATTATCCTAGCCATGATTTAGAACTAGTAGCCGTAGTGTTTGCCTTGAAAATTTGGCGCCATTACTTGAATGGAGCTTCTTGCCAAGTTTTCACCGACCACAAGAGTCTGAAGTACTTGTTCACTCAGAAAGAATTGAATATGAGGCAGAGAAGATGGCTTGAGTTATTGAAGGACTACGACATGCAGATCCAATATCATCCAGGTAAAGCAAACTCGGTAGCCGACGCGTTGAGCAGGAAGATAGATGAGAATTTGGCATGTCTAGCAATGATTTCAGTGGAACCGACTATTATCGAGGAGGTGAAGACCAGGCAGATGGAGGATGAATTCTTCAAGAAAGTGATTGATGAGTTTGTCACCAAGCCGAGGTCAGGGTACACCATTGAGAATCAGGTACTTAAGTTTGAAAGAAAGTTGTGTGTGGCCGACGTCCTGGAGTTAAAAAGGAGAATTTTGCAGGAATCCCATGGTTCTAGATTTGCAGTACATCCAGGAAACACCAAGATGTATCAAGATGTGAAGCAGACTTTTTGGTGGCCAAATATGAAGAGAGAAATAGCCGAGTTTGTATCTCAGTGTCTATATTGTCAACAAGTGAAAGCAGAGCGTCAGAGGCCAGCAGGACTTCTTCAACCTTTGTCAATTCCTAAGTGGAAATGGGAACACATCTCCATGGATTTTGTGATTGGCTTGCCGAGGACACAAAAGGGTATGGAATCGATTTGGGTTATAGTTGACAGATTAACCAAGTCAGTACACTTCTTGCCTGCTAAAACTACATTTAATGCCGACCGACTTGCCTTGTTATATATGAATGAGATTGTTAGACTTCATGGAACGCTGATGTCCATCGTGTCAGACCAAGATCCGAAGTTTGTTTCTAGATTTTGGCAGAGTCTACAAGGAGCTTTGGGAGCCGAATTGAGGTTTAGCACAGCTTTTCATCCCCAGACCGATGGGCAAACAGAAAGAACGATTCAGACACTTGAAGATATGCTCAGATTATGTGTATTGGACCTCAAGGGAAGTTGGGAAGAGCATTTGCCATTGGTAGAATTTTCCTACAACAACAGTTATCAAGCTAGCATTGGCATGGCGCCGTATGAAGCTCTGTATGGAAGGAAGTGCAGATCGCCGATATGTTCGATTGAAGTAGGAGACAAAGCTTCGATTGGTCCCGAACTGGTTCAAGTGACGACCGAGAAGATTAAGCTCATTCAACAAAGAATTAAAACTGCTCAGAGTCGACAGAAGAGTTATGCTGACCAGAGAAGAAGAGAGTTAGAATTTGAAGATGGGGATCATGTATTACTGAAGATTTCGCCGATGAGAGGGGTTTCAAGATTTGGGAAGAAAGGTAAATTAGCACCTCGTTATATTGGACCGTTTGAAATTCTTGAAAGAGTTAACCCAATTGCTTACAGACTTGCTTTGCCGCCAGAATTAAGTCAAGTCCACAATGTGTTTCACATTTCAATGTTGAGGAAGTATATTCGGGATCCATTGCATGTGATTGATCATTTCAAGATTGTGATTAATGAAGATTTGGGTTATGAGGAGAAGCCGATACGGATTCTTGATAGGCAAGTGAAACAGTTGAGGAACAAGGCGATACCGATGGTGAAGGTAGAATGGAAAGAGCATTATGGCAAGGATGCTACATGGAAAATGGAAGGAGAAATGAAAATCCGTTATTCGGAGTTGTTTTCGGGGCAAGGTAACTTAAGTTTGGGGACCAAACTTCTTTAAGGGGGTAGGATATAACAACCCTCACCTTGTCTTAGTCATGCTTGCATGCATTTGCATGATCCTTGTCTTGAATAAGCTTGCCTATTTGTAGACTTTGATTTGTTTTATCTAAGTGTTTTTTGCATGCTTTGTTCCTTGCTTGCGTGCGTTAGGCTGAGGTCATCTTAAGCCTAGGTCGTACCTTTGAACCTCTTACACCTAGGACCATCTTGGAACCACTTTGGTTGACCTCCACCTTCGCCCTAGCATATTGGCCGAGATGTCATCATCTAGGCCGAGGTGTGCATCACCTAGGCCGAGGTGTGTATCATCTAGGCCGAGATGTTATAATCTAGGCATCCTAGATCCTTGATCCTTGCACCTAGTGATCTTGTTCCTGGACTGGTATGACCTAGACCGAGGTGTGGCACATCTAGGCCGAGGTATGGCACAGCTGGGCCAAGTGTTATCTTTCCTAGCCGAGATCATTGAGACCTTACTTGCTGAAGCCTTTGTCCTAACCCGAGATCATTACCTGCCGGAGTGCCCATGCTACCTTACTTGTTGTATACACGTTGTCATGCACTTGTCTTGTCAGTCAGCCACTTTTTTGAGGTGAACCAACCGGTCGTTGCCACGTGTCCCAGCAGAGGGTTAAGTCTGCTGGTAGTAGAGAAACCTACATCATTTTGTTATATCTTGTTCTGGGAAGAGAGGAAGAAGTGTTCTTAGAGTGAGAATAGATTTCCAAGCTTGATCTTCACACCTTGAACTGTTAGATCCGTGCTTTGAGGTTAGAATCTTGATGTGCTCTTGTTATTCTTTATGTTCATCTAACTACATTGCATGATCTAGCATGATTCATGAGCCATGCATTGATTTGAAGTTTGTTTTAGAAAGAGAAAATGATGTTCTTGTGTTCTTAAATGTTTTGATCCGAAAGTTTGTATCAAGATCCGTGTTTTCGTGTTTGTTTTCATGAAACCTCCAAATATGGGTACCTAGGTCCATGTTTTCGAACTCATCTCATGAAATCTCAGATTTTGTAATAACAAGTTAAGATTTTAGCATTCATGTTCTTTATGTTCTTCATGTTCATGTTCTTCATGTTCCTCGAAGGGAAACCCAGATTTTCCCTACTTTATTTCCTTGAATGTGGTTATCGGGACCACACCTCGGCCAAGGGGTGTGGGACCTTGGCCAAGACCTGGTTGGTACCCAGCATGTTTTTCGAGATGAGAAACAGTGATTTAACTCCTAATATATGTTTTGCTTTGCCTTGACTTAGTTTTGAAAGAGGTGCCGAGATCATTTACACTCATGCAAAGCTTGTTTTAGGAATGCATTCCATAGCCATCTTTGAGCATCTCTTCTTGTCTTCTTGAAATGCATTCAATGGGATTTATTATGTGCTTGTAGGCCTTGGATCCTTGCTTGTAATCCCCACACCCGAAGAGCTATATGAGTGGTATTTTTAATAAAGCTATGTTATAAAGTTTTGATAAAGCTTTGCTTCGTTTTGGAAAAGTATTTGATCAAGCATGAATGATTATCCCTAGTCTTGTATCAAGTATTATCTTGTTTTGATGACTTTCTTGGAAAGTCCTTAGTGCTAGGGGACTATAATGCAACTAGCACCCTTGTTTGAGATATCTCCCTTGTCTTGCCACCGACGGTTTACCGCGTGGGTTTGTCCGGAATGTCATCTCTTATATTATATTGATGCTAGCAAGCATCCCTTGAAGTTTTGAAAGACTTGATAGATGAACTTGGTTCATCCCTTGATTTTGTACAAGTTATGATATGTATTGTTTGATAAAGATCTCGGATATCATTCATTTTAAACCTTTATTTCTAATATCATTCAATGAGTATCCAAGCTCACCCTCTATATATATATATATATATGTAGGTGACGAGCAAGAAGGCGGTGACGCCAAGATGATTATTTGCAAGTTATTTTGGATTCATATTTGTAGAATCTTGAAGATTATGCTTCTTGGCTTGGTTGTTGTAGTTCGTTTTGTATATGTCGGCTTGAGAAGCCTTTTGATCAAGATGTAATATGTATTTGTTTTATTTGTACTCAAGTTGTAAAATCACGTTATGTATGACATTTCATTTAATCTATGCACAGCTCTTGTGGACTATTTAGATTTAAATTTATTGCTTTTGCACATGTGAGCCCCGTATGTATACTCTGATTGTGTGTGACTTTGTAAGTTGGCCTTTGGTAATCTCGGATTACTGGCCATCATGGCATCATTCTACTAGGGGCGGAATGGGGTCGTGATATGTACTCTCTTAAGGTTTGAGTTTTTGTATGTGGCCAATTTACAATTTTCTCAATTTCAATCAGTCATATAACTCAAGTGTGTAATGTGGTGAATTCGTCATTGTTTGCTAGCTAGTAGTTTGTCCCTTCGGAAACATTGCCTCACATAGTACACATTTCTCTCGAATTATTGACATTGCTCCTTGTACTATACATTTCTCTGGGATTATTGTTGTTATTAGTGAAGCATTTGGATTTTATGTGGAGCAGGGTATTTCTTATTTGTGTTGTCTGTGATTAGATTTGTTGTCTAGAATATATATGACAGGCCAGCTAAACTGTAAAACTGTTGGTAGTCTAGTAGTAAATTGTAGCTCAACCTCACAAATGGGGTTTTTTTTTTTTTTTTCTTCTTCCCCTTTTTTCTGAGAATAACTAACCATATATGCACTTCTTTTGGACCTTGAGCTGGCCTTGACCTAAGTTGCAAATAAAGTAGCACCCCGGTTGGCATTAAACCACCTGGATAAGTTTATGGCATCACTTGGATAATGGTATAGGATATATTGTACATTTTTCATTAATTTTTCCATTTCACATGAAGGGACATGATTTCAAGGTATTGGCATAAATACCAATAGATTTTACCAACTATTATGTTGTCTTGTTCTTTGTATCCATTGTCTTTCTCTTCCATACTTGCTAATAAAATGATCTGAATTCATGATTGGTGTCTGCCACAAAAGTCAAAATTATCACCATCCACTGAGTAACTTAATTTTGCATTGGAGACCACAACTTGGTTGGGTTAGTGGGATGATATTACTGTTACATTCTATTTTTTCCTGCAAGAGATGGAAAAGTAAAAGTCTTGAGCTAATAATTTAAATTGCAAAATCTAGGGTAAATTAAAATATACTCTCAAAATTTTCTTAAAATATTAATTATTTTATGTAGTTTTGGAAATTACATCTTATCATTTTAAATTTATAATCGCATAATAAGTTAATCTTTCATTAATTAGTGATTAAGTTTATTAATAGTTTTTAATGATGTGTTAGAAATATATTTTAATTAACAGTTTTGGTAATTTTATTATTGTATAGGAGTATAGTTAAGATGATTTTTTTTTTCTATTAACAGATAAATTCTGACAAAAAGTATTTGTAATTTTTAAAATCATAGGGGATAAATTGTATTTTAAATAAATTTTGGAGGGTGCATTTATAATTGATCTAAAATCTATGGGAAATGGAAAACCATTTTTTGGAATAGCATATATTGCTTGTCCTTTGTGCTTTCTCCCAGGCACATAAGTGACTTGGTCTGAAATGAATTTTTTTTGGGTTGAAATTCAAGCAGGGGCAATGTTTTCTAAAAGTTACTCTTAAATAATTTAGAAAAATTCATGAGAGTTTCTTAGAAAAACTGATGAAAAAGAACCAACTTATTGAAATTGATTGAAATTTTAGTTTTCGGTCATTTTTTCGTAATATACGACTTGTTTTAGTTTTGAAAATTTGTATACTAATGCAAATTGAATTGATCGAAAATTATATTTAAATACTTTTATATTGTAGTTTATTGAGCATTATATGATAAGTGACTAATATAATATATGTTTGTGATGAAAACTAGTGAGAAACATTTATAAAGCAACTTTCATACATTTTCTTCATTAATTTTTAATGTAAAATTCTATTAACTTTTATAAAATCCTTTAAAACATCAAGCAAATCCCTCTTCTACATCAAACCCACAAAATCAATAAAATTGAACAGTAGTATATGATCTGTATCAATTTTTCAATCATCAAAACCAAAAAGATCGATTTGTTATTAAACTTATTCTCAACACTAATGGTACTAAACCGAACTGATTACACCCTAGCAATTTCTAAAGGAGTTCAAAGAAAGTTTCCAAGTAATTAAAGCCCAAAGTGGTTCAAAATTGTAAGCATCTTTCTTGTGATATTTATCATTTTGAGCTCTGCTTGGCAAGTATTTAAAATGTTTAAAAAGTTGTAAAAAATAAAAAATAAAAAATTAGAAAGTCATTTAAAAAAGTCAAAGATTTCTTCAATTTCTCTCTAAGTTTTGATTGTTTTCTGTAAAATTAATGTCAAAAAATCATTTTTGCACTCTAATTTGTTTTTATTAACTTGTCGTAAGAGATAATTTTTTTTTATTGCTTTTTGATGGGTTGTACAAAATAAGCTAGCTTATAAGATATGGTCAAATTAGACAAGTATAAGCCCCATCATTTGTTTTTATTAACTTGTCGTAAGAGATAGGTTTTTTTTATTCCTTTTTGATGGGTTATACAAAACAAGCTAGCTTATAAGATATAATCAAATTAGATAAGTACAAGCCACATCATTAAAAGTGACCTAGTAAACATGTCATTTTATAGCTATGAGTCAAAATTATATTTGTTCACAATTAGAATCGAATTGATCATAACTTAGTTATGAGCTACCATTACATATCTCATAACCACGTCTTATAACCAACACCCTTTGGCTCATAGCCATACCACTTTGATCATAACCAATATCACATAGCTTATAACCACTATCCACATAGCTAATAACCACATCTCATAACCAACACCCTTTAACTCATAACCAAACTCACATATCTCATAACCAACATCTTTTTACTTATAACCACACTACTTTGATCATAATCAATATCACATATCTCATAACCAAATACCTTTTGGCTCATAATCACACTACTTTGCTCATAACCAAGACCATATATCTTATAATCACTAGTTATTATATGTCTCATAACTCATAACTAACACCATTTGGCTCATAACCAATATCACATATATCATAACTACTAATCACATATTTCATAACCAATACCTTTTGGCTTATAACTACACCACTTTGATTATAACCAACATCACATATCTCATAACTAAACATCCTTTGACTCATAACTATATTATTTTGCTCATAACCAAAATCACATATCTCATAACCAACACCCTAGGGATGGCAATTTGAAACCGGCCCGACGGGGACCCGACCCCCCGACCCCGAATGGGACAGTTTTTCCCCGAAAAAAAATCCCCACGGGCCGGGGATGGTATTAAAAAATAAACCCCCGATCATTTTCGGGCCGAGGACGGGGATAGATTTTCCCACCCCGGCCCTGGCCCGACTACTCCCCGTATATATCCCCGAATATATATACCGCATATATATGTGTTTAGGTAGGTTATTTAGGACTCATTTCACTCCTCTCTCCCACTCACACTCTTTCATCTCTAGGCCTCTCTCTCCTTCTCTCTGTTGCGACCCATGCTCAAGGCGATAGCGATGGCGTCGGCGTCGGCGTCGGCGTCGGCCGCTCCTCCTCTCTCCCTCATGGCGTCACTCCTCCCTCTCTTCTCTCGGCCTCTCTCTCTCTCTCTCTCTCTCTCTGCTGCGATGCTCACGACGATGGCGTCGGCCGCTCCTCCTCTCTCCCTCACGGCGTCACTCCTCGCTCACGGTGTGTGTTGTTGATCAGATCTGGGTGTGTTGTTGAATGTGAGTTTGTTGAATTTGTTATTAAATCAGATCTGTTATTAATCTGTTATTAAATCAGATCTGCTATTAAATCAGTTTGTTGAATCAGATCTGTTGATGAATTTGTTGAATCTGTTATTAAATCTGAGTGTTGTTCTGTTGAATTTGTTGAATTTTTGTTGATCTGTTGTTGAATTTTTTGAATTTCTGCTATTAAATCACTCCTCAATTTGTTGAATTTTTGTTGAATCTGTTGTTAAATCCATTGTTGTTTTGTTATTGAAGCTCTTTTTTTTTTTTTTTGGCCGGGGACTCTTCGGGGTCGGGGAAACCCGATCCCCGTTAGGGGGCGGGGGCGGGGGTGGTGACAGGTTCCCCGTCGGGGATCGGGGTCGGGGATGGGGGAAATTTCACCGTCGGGGATCGGGGACGGGGAGGGCGATCCCCGGCCCCGCCCCGCCCCGTTGCCATTCCTACAACACCCTTTGGCTCATAACCAACATCGCATATATCATAATCATTAATCACATATCTCATAGCCAATTCCTTTTGGCTTATAACTACGCCACTTTGATCATAACTAACATCACATATCTCATAACCATTACCTATAAATCTCATAACTAACTCTCTTTGACTCATAACTACATCACTTTGCTCATAATCACTAATCACATATCTCGCAACTATATCTCATAACCAATACACTTTGACTCATAATCATACCACTTTGATCATAACTAACATCACATATCTCATAACCACATCTCATAATAAATATCACTCATAACCACTAACCACATATCTCATAACCAACCATATTTTGGTTCATAACCACCTAACTTTGATCATAACCAACTTAGAACCACTAACCACATATCTCATAACCAATTTCGATCACATATCTCTATTTTATATTTATGTTAGTCATAATATCTCTACTGAATATAATAGAAAGGGTAATATACAAACAATATACATTTTAAAATATCTATATACGCACGTAGACATATATATAAATAATTTGACTAAATTTTAATAAAAAATATGTTGAAAGATGTGATTTTATTTTTTCTACTAAATCATTGTCCTCTTAAATTTTTTGCCCAACTTTTCCTTTTTTATTTTCCTATTGTATTTTCTTTCCCTCAATTTGTCCTACTTATGCCTCAAATCTCTTAATTTCTCACTTAGACTCCTCTATTTCGCTTAAATTATCAAACGGTCAACGTTGATAGTTCTTCCTCGTCGGATTTTTATTCTTTATCGTCTCTCTGCTCCTTTATCTTTGTACCAAATCCTGGAGCAAGTCGCTACTCTCTCTGTCTACTTCAACCATATTGATGGTGATATTTCTCTATCTACTAAATGCATCTATCTCAAAACTCTAGTTCCTTCACATTAATATGTCATACATACACAAACCTTTGCCTCCAGTTTTGATTCAAAATTGTTTTTTCAATTTGTACACATACGCATTCTAGAATGGTTGGAAAATGATTTTGGGTATTATATAACTAGTGGTGTGTGGCCGCTCGATGGGTATGCAATTAAAATAAAAATTTTGATTGGAATATAATTTTAATTATTTACAAGACACATGTTAGTTACATGTGACAATTATGCAAGGGTATTTTGGGTAAATAAAAAATATGTGACATTATACTAGGGGTGGGCTGAAATTTTGCCTGAGCAAGGATTGGGATAAAGAGTTATAGCCAAGTTGATCCATTTATAAAACAATAATTATAATTTTATAACATTTTAATAATAAAACAAAGTAAAAAAATATATAAGACAAATATATATATATATACCTCTTTGTAGGAGTTAAATTAAAACATTTGTTAAAAATCATTTTCATTTTATTATTTAATTTTATTAACATTCTAAATTCAATGATATATAAAAATATTTAAAGAAATTAATATACATTCAAGAAAAGAAAAAAAATAGTTTATATTTATTGGATTAAGTGGTCGGGCTTGGAATTTGAATTGTTTTAGGGTCGGGCTTGGGATGGTTAAATTAGTCTCGATGTTACGCCAAGTTTGAGATGACACATATCCCAACTATTCCTCTTTTTCTTTTCCTATTATATTTTCTCTCTCTCAATTTGTCTTAGTTGTGCCTCAACTCTCTTTATTTCTCACTCAGTTTCCTATATTTCGTTCAAATTATCGAACGATCAACGTTGGTAGTTCTTTCTCGTTGAATTCTGACTCTCTCAACCTCAATCGCCTCTCTCTACTCCTGTGTCTCTACACCAGATCCTTGAGTTTGTCACTGCTCCCTCTATTTATTTCAACCCTATTGTGGTTGATGTTACAAAACTTTGTGACTTAATTACGACATTTGTGGTTTCCAATAATTTTGAATAATTTTATTGCGCCAATTAGTGATATAGTTATGCATTTTGTGTTTTATGTTATAAAATTTTGTAACTTGATTATGATATTTGTAGTTTCTAAAAAGTTTAGATATTTTTGTTACACCAATTAGTGGTGTGGTTATACATTTTGTGGTTGATGACTACAACACACAAAAATAGACGAATAATTTATATTAAAAGCAAATAAAAAATTTAGGATTTAAATTGATAAAATAAAAAATTAATAATTTATTTTATTATAATACACAAATCATGATTTTTTTTTAATTGTTATTAAAAAAAATTATCAATTTTATCATAATTTTCCCTCCAAATAATTGTAAAAAATTTGGAACAAACACCTCAAAATTTGTTCATCACCACCTCCAAGTAAGTCCCACACCTTTCTCTCCCATTCTATTTTATTTCGGAGCCCTGATTTTAACCCTTTAGGTGTCACTCTCTCTCAAGGGATCCTACACTTCCTGCCATCGACTCAACCGCCTTCGTCTCCACCGTTATCTCCAACTTAAACAACCTATTTGATAACGCCAAACCCCCTTCTGCGACGATGAAACCCTAGATGTATTCGAGCTCGATTACAAACTGGTATGTATGTAGTTCATAATCGCCCAAAGCCTGTACTTTTATTGTTATTATCTGTGATTTGTCTGTGTTGAGAGGAAATTTTCAAATTAGGGTTTTCAAGCAGAGGACATGAATTTTTTTTGTATGATTAACTAAAAAAAAATCGAAAACCCATCTTCATGCAGTCTCATTTCCTTTGAAGAAAGACTTGATTTTTTGTTTAGGTGTAATTTATGAGATTATGTGATTTTGAAGACCATTTGAGCCTTGATTGTTTGTGTTATTTAATGTTTTGTGGTTGAATCTATTTTGCCCCGGTTGCTCTAGACTTGGTAGGTCCACTACTTGGATGTGTTAGATGATGGGTTATATCTGTTATTGAAGTTTTGTTATTGTTATGGTTATGGCTATCATTATCATTATGGTTCTTCATCGGAAAATCTTCATTGTTTATGTGCTCTGGCAATTTCATTGCCTTTTGTGAATATTTGTGTGGATAACTATGGAAGTGCTCAAATTTAGCTCAGCTGACTGAATGAAGGACTACTTGAACAATTAGTCAAGATTAACACAACTATATTATTTGAAAATAATTAATGGATGTAATAGGTGTTCATTATTATGTTCAAGTTCCTTTGTCATTAATTAGGTTTGCTAGGAAAATATTATGTTTGAAGAATCATTCAAATTGATTATTAGCAAAAATATTGAATTTTGTGTACATTATTATGTAATAGGTGTTCATTATTATGTTCAAGTTACTTTGTTTTATTTTACTTTATAAAATCCATAGCTATAAAAGGTAAATTCATCAATTAATTGGGTTTTTATTTTATTTTATTTATTTAAAAGATGTTTTCAAATTAATGGTTTCTTTATGTTAATGGTTAGGATTTGAATTTTTTCATTTAATTGACTTTGAAATTGAGGAACAATTTAAAATTCCCCTGTTGTTTTCATTAAACATGGTGACTTATAGGTCCACTTTTATAATTATTTAACAGTGTTCAAGATGAGGGGAATTAGGATTTGGTGAGGGGCACTATGTGCCTGTTTGGCATAAATTATTTACAGCTTATTTAAGCTTTCAGCTTAATTTAAGCTATTTTGATGTGTTTGGTTTAGCTTATAGCTTATAGCTTATAGCTTTGTGGAAGTCAGAAATCAGCTTATTCTTTGAGTGGGGCAGGAGATGCTTTAAGAATAAGCTGGAAATCAGCTTAAGCTGAAAGTTATAAGCTATAAGCTGTTTAGGCATAAGCTATAAACACTTTCCCACAGCTCTACCAAACAGGGCTTATGTATTGTAATGATTATAGGTTGAAAGATTTTGTTTGAATGGAGTGACAGTGCATATTGTAGTGGTGTATGATAGTACTTTTATAGTGATATTGGTGAGTAATTAGATTTTGGTAGTAGAATTGAAGTTCCAGTCCACTTTAATGTTTTGCAAAATATTGAACAACTAGAAAGAGATGGAATTGCACACCTAGTTGTTTTCAAAGCTGATTTGCATACTTTGCTTTCCGATCTGTTTTCTTTATATGTAACAGATTTTAGATCGCTACTTTTGGTTAAGATTCAGTTGCTCTTGGAAATGAATTTGTTGATCTCTCCATTGCCCAACTCTTTCCTATTTCAGGTTGAAATAAAAAGGATAAACACTACACATTCGTTACCTGGGAGGCACTGAGGTAAGCTTAGAATAAACTGATAGACCCTTTTAAATATATATATATATATATATATATATATATAATTAAAGAAATTATTAAGTTTACCTGTCGTGGAAAGGGAAATCTCTTCCAGCACTTTCCCATGCTCTGGCACTTCACCAAATGAGAGAAATAAAATAGTTTACCAACAATATATTCAAATGGTAGAATTAGATGCTTCGATGATATCAAAATAAGGTATTCATGCCTTTTTGGTGGTTCTTTTGTTTTTTTTCATTAGCGAGATAAGTTTAGTTTGTTGTTGTTGTGAGAAGAACCATACAAAGATAGAGAAACAATCGCAAACTAACAGTTGTCAAAGTAGAGTTGGTTTCATAATAATTGTTTATATTTAGATATTTTGGTTTTTTTATTATTTGTTGCACTTTTTTTGGAGTACATTAGTTGGTGTCCTTTGGTTTTACTGAATTTCCATGCCATTGGTATGTTGTTGGTGAGAATTAGGAGATAAGAATTTTTTTTGGAGTACATTAGTTGGTGCCCTTTGGTATGTTGTCGGTATGTCGTTAGTGAATTACATTAATTGGTATCCTTTGCTTGATAAGATTAGTTGTTTTTGTATTTTATGAATTAGCTAGAAAACTCAGATTACTTAACTTTGTAGAATGATTTGTTTTAGGAATAGTATATTTGTTTTTGTATTGTAGAGGAGGGTTGTTGTCTTTGGGGTTGATATTAATGTTAGGTACATTTTTTTAAAAAATTTCAGACCAAGTATCTTATTGTAAATTGTAATTTATCACTTCAAAATTGAAACAGTACTGATAATGTTAGGACTTAGAGTTATTGCTACGCCTTCGTGTGTCCACTCACCTTGCATTTATATTTCTTTACTTTCTATCATGTTCGGATGCCATCTTCATACTAGCTTTTTTTTTTTTTCTTCTCCATGATAGCTAGAAAAAATGATTGAAAACTCGCATCTTGGCTACTGTTTCAGAAGACATGGTCATTTTATTAGTCAATCTTTGTAAACATGGATATTGTATTTTTATTTTCAATCGGAAAATTTTCAGGTTTTGGAGGTTTGAAAGGGCTATGTAGGTCCATTAACGAGCCTTTTCTTTTAATTTTTTGCCTTAACATCTTCAAATATTTGTTTGGGGAGCTTGAATATGATTTATTGAGCTAGAATCAGATTTTTTTTGTTGGGGTTAGATTTGTTAGAAAATTTTGCTGAAAATATTTACTACATTATATATGTTACAATTTTACATAGAGGGAGTTTATACTTTTGTGGTAATTAGCTTCAATTTTTTTTTGAATTACATTTCACATTGACATATTTCTTTTGGTTTGAATATAGGTTTTTAAAGAATTTTGACGAAGCCTAAAGGATTATTGGAACTGGCATGAGTGATTTGAAGTTCATATATTGCAAGACAACCATCTCTCTTAGCTTCTTCTTCTTCTTCTTCTTTTTTTCTTAACTATTATTATTATGGCTACGCTTTAGTGAAACTTTTGGCCTTGTTCAGAGAAAGGAAAAAATTGTAATTTTATTAATTAAATGACCCTTATTTGTTCTTTGTGGGCATCCAAGCGATTTTGTAGTGGAAAATATATTTATTGGATTTCTATGAAATGCGAATATGTTGGAAATTTTAGAAATATAAATAAGGTAAGAATTGTACTAATAAATTGTACGGATGAAAAGGTATGGAATGATAGGTATGCGATGATGGAAATCTTCTACTAACATAACGATTTAAAAACAACGCATAAAAGAATTAAAAAATTTCTTTTTATGTAGAATGTTGGTTTCATTTATAAAGTACAAAAAATCAGAATGGACACAAGAAACAACCTCAATTGGAACCTCTTTCATCCAAAGTGACCATAGATGGGAAGTTTCATTTCCTAGCATTTTGTCATGAATACAAGCAGATTTAAAACTCCATCCAATCTTTAATATCAGATCAGCAATGATATTCCTAATAGATGAGAAATTTTCTTCATTACAACTAATTTGTATGGTTAAAGTAACTACTCTCAACTTGTATGATTCCCAATAGATTTAGAAGTTTTCTTCGTTAAAACAAATTTATTTGGTTAAAAGTAAATACCTCAGCTTGTATGCTTTCCAATAGATGATAAATTTTCTTCATTAAAACAAATTTGTTTGGTTAAAAGTAAATACCCCTTAGCTTGTATGCAACAAATTCAAAACATTGGCAAAAGACACAACTTTGTACGCCACCATCTACTTTAATGTTGTCCACAACAGATTCATTTGCAATTCTCTCACTGCTTGATGCCATTTCTCATGAAATCTCTCACAATGATGCCAATACCTATCACTCCATCTTTTAAATTTTTATACATATTTCTTTTAAAAATAGTTCACTAAATTCCCTCACATTCAAATAATAAAAATATTAATGTGTAAAGTAACTGAAATATTGAATATAAGTTAAGGCAAGAAAAATGAAGGGCAGTGGAAAATTAAAACTTTGCATTATTTATTACAAAGTTAAGACGTGTAATAAATTATACATTTAGCAAAAAATTTAAATTAAAAAAAAAAAACTCTTTTGAAATCAAGAATTCTTCAAAGTTGATAAAACATCTTTCATTGTAGCCTATAGGAAAGTAGGTCGATGGTTTAGATTGAAAACAAATAATAAAAATTAGAATTTAAATTGATAAAATTAAAAATTAAGGCTTGTTTTTTTACAAAATTCAAACTCTATTTTTTTATTTTTATTTTTGTAATTTCCCCTTAGCAAAAACTACCAGTAAAGACATGCTCTGCCTTACCCAAATGCAACTTTATTGAAAACTTGTAAAGAAGCCTTGATGAATGACCTTCAAGACATATACATTTGATTCAATAAATAAATACGTATAGCTAGTTTTTCATGAGAGAGGGAAATTACTATATACTATCTCTAAAGACATTAATTTGCTAGCCTAGAAGTAGAAAGGGAAGACAATAGAAAGAGGTTTCCTATCCTCTCTCAGTAGCTTCTTCCAATGCATTTCTCACCGATGCCATTGTCTTTCCTCATCCAAACACCATTCTGATCACACAGGAAGGAATTGAGACCGGGACATTCTACTTTCTCCAAGTAAATCAAATTGGGAAATAACATCATAATGTCTTTCCAAGGCATCTCTAAGTTACTCAAGTACTTCAATTGTAACATTTCAACTGTGGTAGCTACTATTTTGTCCAGATTACACAATAGTCCTCCTCTGATGTAAAGTTTCTTCAAGTTCTTCAAATTGCCAGACCACAACCAACCCGGTGTATCTATCTCAGGAAAACCCTCAAGCTCTAGTTTTTGCAACGATGAAGGAAGTTCCAATGAGAGAGGAAGTTTTGGATCACGCTGCTCAATGAATGATCTTGTCAGCTTCGTCTGCTTGGAAAATAGTTGTGCTTGCTTAGGTGAATCATCAGTTGTACCTCGTAAAATGCATCTTGACCAAGATATTTTCAGCTTTTGTAGAGATTTTAATCTTTGTAAATGATGAAGCTGCAGATCTGTTGGAAATTCTTTCATACTTGTGGATATGCTCAATTCTCGTAGCTTTGGCAATTTTGTCAAATCATTAATAGTACATGACTTTTTGTCATTGGAATCTCCAATAATAAATCCCTTAAGGACTTGGAGATTAGATAGTGCACCAAGCGCCTTGGGCATGTGATCCAAAAGGTAACACCCAGATATGTCCAAGTGTGTCAAATTCTTAAGCAACCCAATCCAATCTGGAACCACCTCGAGATTGTGACACGCTTTGAGATCCAGAATCTTAAGATTAGTCAGTTGTGAAATAAACTGAGGAAGCTCTGTAATTAAAGAAATTCCACGAAGGCTAAGAAACCTCAACTTTTTCATATTCTTGAATGCATTGAGAATTTTGATGTCTGGAACTTCAATGTGATGTGTGACCGAGTGCTGCCACCTTCCCAAGTAAACAACTTTCAAATCGGTGCTCCTTTTGAAAATAATTTCATGTCTTCCATCAATAATAGCTGCATCGACGTTGACGATCCATCTATTCCAAAAGATGAGGCATCCATGCGAAAAATAATCAAAAGTAAAAGCAGAACGAATGTAAGGGTGTAGCCTGTAGCTATCCACAACCAATCCACAATATTTGTAGATAGGCTCGATGAAGCCCTTTGCAGTAAGCTCATCCAAGATCTCGTTGACAAAATCCTCTGCCGTCTTCCCCAACACAATTTCTTCTTCTGTATTTTGGTCTATCGAATTTGTTGGGGATGGAAGTCCCTCTCCAATCCACAAGTAAATCATAAACCTTTTCTTTATGGTAGCCACTGGGAAAACCCGGAAAAAATTCAAACAATCTTGTAGTTTCCAGGGGAGTCTACAGAAAGATACCTGGATATCTTCAAGTGCAGTGGTGTGATCAAACTTTGGCTGATTGTACAAACTGTGCAAATTGCCGGCCTTGTTTACATCGACTTGGTAGTTGCCGCTGCTACTGTTAATGGATCCATCAAACCATGGTTTCCGATGTGGTTTTGAATCATCATCATAATGGATTTTAAGCTTGGAGGGAATCTGCGATTTCAACTTCTTGACAGACATTTTCAGTTGGTCAAGTTCGTTAGTATCACTCCCTCCTTCTCTTGTTTTGATCTCCTCAAATTTCTCACAAGCCTGGTTGATTTGCACATTCATACGATCTACAAACTTCTGAATCTGTGTCATGGTCTCTTTCATGAAATTAAGATCTCGACCAATCATGTTTGTGAGATCAGGATCTGCAACTTGGTAGTCGCCGTTGTTGTTTGTGGGGGTGGTAGCTTTGTGGTGGTGGTTGTTAAGTCGATTTGGTTGGGAGATACTACTGTCCATGGCTTTGAAAGGAACTGCTACCAAAACAGGGTCGTGTTGGAGTCTTGGCTAGAGAGAGAGAGAGAGAGAGAGAGAGAGAGAGAAAGAGGTTTTTTCTTTGATGGTCTGGTCTGGGTTTCAAAGAGAAAAATGGATCATGAGAGAGAGTGAACACGTTTTTTCTTTGATGGTCAGGGTTTCAAAGAGAGAGTTGGATCATGAGAGAGAATAAACGCAGTGACACCATAAGAGAGAGAGAGAGAGAGAGAGAGAGGAAGTGTGTGTCTGGGCTGATTCCCCTGACTATTACATTTTCAAAATTTTATTCCCACTTTATATTTTTATTCTTATAAAAACGACTTTAGCAATATCGTTTTTCAGAAAAAGACTTTTGAAAAGCTGTATTCCTACTACAGATGCTTACCGAGGCAATAATTGATGAGACGCGGGCAAGAAATATGGCCCACCGACGTTGTCTAGAGAGAACTTGAGGGTGGATTTTATTACTTTTTGGTTTATGGAGGTTATTATGAATTTTATTTTAATGTTTTAAATTATTTACAAAAAAAATTTATGTATATTATTTATAAAAAAAATTAAATTGATTCAATTATTACGATATTTTCATTTTATCTTATTTTTTTTAAAAAAATAAATAGTCTATTTTAATAAAAATATTT
This sequence comes from Camellia sinensis, assembly GCF_055761805.1. Lineage (NCBI taxonomy): Eukaryota > Viridiplantae > Streptophyta > Magnoliopsida > Ericales > Theaceae > Camellia > Camellia sinensis. The sequence goes on along the minus strand of NC_138971.1, from coordinate 118,128,138 downwards.
GTTTAATTTTTTGAAAATAAAAGTAATAAAATAAAAATGTTATAATTATCCGTTTAACTTAATTTTTCTGCATAAATAATATACATTAAAGACCTTACAAAATAAATAATTAGAATCATTGAAACAAAACTTGAAATGGATTCCACGGAGAAGCTCAACTATCTTTTAAACAATGTGGAGAAAGTTTTACTTTGCCTCCAAACTATCACTCAAAATCAATTCAACCTCCATTCTTTTGATTATATGAATTTTACACAGAAACCATTCAATTTTGGATTAATTTCACCCCGCTGTTAACTGTCGTCTATAATCAGACAGAATTTGCTAACTTGGCATTATGTTTTCATTTAAAACTTCATTTTATCCCCCAAATTATCTATAAAATATTAATTAGACCCTCAAATTTCATTTTGTTCAAGGGTCTAATTGATATTTTAGAAATAGTTTGGAAGGTAAAATGAAATTTCAAATGAAGTTTGAGGGCCATATCATCAACTTCTATTTGATTATAAATGACAATTGACGGTGAGAATAAAATTGATGCAAAATTAAATAGTTTATGTGTAAAATTGATTTTATTAAAAGAACAAGAATTGATTTGATTTTTAAGTAATAGCTTTGGGGAATAATATTTTCTCAACAATGTGCCTCCTTCACAATGTGCATATCATATGTATTCTATTACAATATGCATAATATAATTATAACATTTCAAAACAAGCACTAAATAATATGTTGTAATTTTATAACCAAAATTATTCCTAACATTTCTCATCATAAATTATTTGTAATATACATAATCACAATGGTTATAAATTTTGCTCTAGTTGCGCGCATCATAGATTCACCATTTGTAACTTTTATGACAGAGTGAGTAACATGACATACACCACAAATATTCTTAATTTTCATCACAAAATACAATAATCAATAAATATATTTTCCTGACTAACAAAAAAATTCATCACAAGATACAATAATAAAAAAAATTCAATGTAAAAGAGATGGCATATCATTTTATGACTAACAAATTATTGAAAAAAATAAAATTAAATTAAATGACATGCGAATTAAAATATTTAAAAAGTTTAACATAATTATATTAAAATTATGAAATTTGATGAATTTTTTTTATAAATCTCCAAAGTGGTAAGTGTAATTTACCCAATAAATTAAGGTGACCCCAATTTTCTCAATGAATGATAAAATTCACGCGGGGTTTTGGTTGGTTGATCTAGTTGAGCATAAAGACCTCCTTTCCCATCAAGTTCCTAGTAAATCAATTTGATTGTACTTCAAATTTTAAATGGTGAATACACTGATTATATATATACAATTTTTTTTCTTTTTTTTCAAAGAGGAAATTTGTAAGAACTTTCTCTTACAATAGAAAGCTTTTAGGGAGGTTCAAATAACCTCAGGTTTGGCTTAGTTGACTAGTAAAATCTCTTAATAATTTAAATTTTTACACAAATTACTTGTTAATAAGTTAATATGTTATTAGAGCAGATAATGAATTTTATGAAGACTAGCGGTTAGCACACACGATGTGTGTACAATTTAAATAAATGAATAAATAAATAAATAATAAAATTAACATCATAATATATGTGTTGCTTAAGTGGTGCGCACTCCTCTATATAATGTTTTTTTTTTTAAAAAAAAAAAAATAGAGAAATGAGTAATACCACAAGCCTATCTTTATCAATCTAAAAATTATCCAGAATCTTTATCTTGTGATTCAGATTTATTTTACACATAAACATTATACCACACAAATTCAATCACAACCACATAATTCCATTCAGAGTAAATTCGGGAAAGTTGAAAGATGAATACCTAAAGTTATTCACAAAAAAATAAAGAACATGTATCATAAGAAAAAGTAAACAAAGATTTGAACAACAAATCTAGCTTTCGGCATGCAAATCGCAGTAAAGCTATGTTTGGTTTTGGGCTTTTGGCTAAAAAAATACAAAAGACAAAATTAGTTATATAAGCTGATAAGGTATTGATTCCCGGGTGGATGGGTCGAACCGGTCCAGGCTCTTCAGGCTCCGGCTCAAGAAGGAGACTCCGTCAGGTGACCTGCATGCAAGTTCAGGGGGGAACGGGGTAGTCCTCCAGTGAACCCTCCGGTGCGAGAATTAGTAGAGTAGAGTATGGAAAAACTGTATATAGAGAGATCGAGAGAGAGATAGCTTAACCTTCTTCTTCCCCTCTTATCCTTGCTTATATCCTTTAGTAATCATTTTTCCTGTCTCTTGTGACGTGCTTTTTTCCGCCGAAAGCCTGTGCCATAGCTCATCTTGTTTAGGGTGATGGAGGCTCTGTTCCGGCGGGGAGTGCTGTCGTAATAAATGCTGTGATGGGTTGCATTAATGGTGATGTGTTGTGATAATAACTCTGCAGATCTTTGTCTGCTGATGTGGCCCGTGTCCCACCTGCCGTGTGCCTAAATGCCATTGGCCCTTCATGTCTAGGTGGCCTCCAGCTGTTCTGGGCCTTGCCAACCGGGTTATGCCATTGGCCCCAAGCGATGGGTTCGGGGTGGTTTACTGTGGGCCGTATGCCTTGTGGGCCTATCCATGTCAGTAGTCCCCCATTTCCGAGTGCAGCTTTAGACCAACGAAGGGAATAGTAAGAAGGGAGAGAAGTGTGAAACGAGTGGAGAGGCCGACTGGAAGGTGTGCCGACCGCGAGGATGGCCGAGCGGGAGGGGTCGACCGTGAGGTGTGCCGACCACGAGGGTAACCGAGCGGGAGGGGTCGACCGTGAGGCGTGCCGACCACGAGGGTGGCCGAGCGGGAGGGGTCGACCGTGAGGCGGGCCGACCACGAGGGTAGCCGAGCGGGAGGGGTCGACCGTGGGGTGTGCCGACCACGAGGGTGACCGAGCGGGAGGGGTCGACCGTGAGGCGTGCCGACCACGAGGGTAGTCGAGCGGGAGGGGTCGACCGTGGGGTGTGTCGACCACGAGGGTGGCCGGGCGAGAGGGGTCGACCGTGAGGTGGGCCGACCACGAGGGTGGCCGAGCGGCAGGGGTCGACCGTGAGGTGTGCCGACCAGGACGGCGTGGGGCTCAAAAATGTGCTGATGTGAAAATGGAAAAGACAGGGTAAGGGGAGGGGACAGTGCATCGTGGCCACACACGTGGCAGTGTCGTGGGGGGAGATGAAGCGTTGGGGCAGAAAATGAAGCGATAGGTCACGGGGGGTTTTGAAAAGGCGGTTTTGGCGGTTGATTTGAAAGGTTTTGAAACGGGCGAAAATTAATGTGGATCCGTGGAATACGGGCAAAACCGTAGGTTTTAGGTATAATGCGTTTCACTTACCGTGGTACAAGAACTCAAAATATCCAACTCCTTCACGGCGTGCGACATATCTGTGTAGCATTCTCTCAACTTCCTTGTGTCTGCGTCAGAAGTGTTTTGTGAGCAAGCCCTAGAAATGGCACAAGAAGAAGTAGTTAACGTGAGGGTAGACCCGTTGGGGGACGATGATGGGGAGGAGTTAGCAGCGCAGTACAGGACAGAGGCATCGGCCTTGATATTGGCCCCAAAGCCATTAAACCAGGTGGAGTCGGGGCAGTGGCACACTAAGGCGGACAGATCCACACTTACAGTGGCGGATTTGGAGGCGATTAGGGAGCGGTACCAGATTCCGGCGGAGGTAGATTTACGGTTGCCGACGCCAGAGGAAAGGCCGTCTATGGAGAAGCCAGGGGAGTTTTCCCTGTACGAGGAGGCGCTGAAAGGGGGGCTGAGGCTGCCATTGCCTCAAGTGGTGGTTGATGTGCTAAATCGCCTGGAGGTAGCGCCGGGGCAGTTGATGCCCAATGCGTGGAAGATTCTGATGGCTTGTGCGAGTGCGTGGCCTAAGGCGAATGGAGGAGAGGCCATGACGATCGACGAGTTCTTCTCATGTTACAAAGCGTCGGGGCAGCAAGAAACTTGGGTCACCCTACAGGCGGTGATGGGCAGGGGGTTGGTGGCAGGGCTGCCTACGTCGATCAAGGGGTGGCGGCCACGGTGGTTTTTCGTGTCAGTTAATGGGGGGATGGGGGTGCGCACCATCTGGAAGGTGCCAAATCGGTCGATGGAGTCTAGGCTGGGGGTGGTGGCGGAAGAGAGGGTGAAGAAAGTGAGGGAGTGGAGAGAGAGAGAGAAAGCCAGATGGGACGATCTTGTCCAGCCGTCTGCACTGTTTGAGGCGGGGCTGGGACCGCAGCCGAAAGGTGGAGACCTCGGCCGGGGGGAGTTGGAAGAGAGGAGAAAAGCACAGGAGATGGAGGATCGAGCCATTATGGCCAAGGCTGCGAAGTTGATAGAGGCGCAGAGGGACCGGCCGTCTGAACCGATCTTGCGGGAGAGGATCCGACCGCGCCCCAGGCCTTTGGGGGAAAAAGACTTGGGCAGCTTTGAGCCGTTTCCGCCGCCTGTAGACCCTGTAAAGGAAAAGGCCAGAGAGGGGGTGACGGTCATGAAGAAAAAGAAGGAGAGGAAGAAGAGGGGAGCCCCAGAGGAGGCTGCAGAGGAGTCTGGGGCCAAGAGGGCGAAGGTGGCCCCAACGGATGCCGAGGTCCCTGCGGCAAAGGACGCCCTAGAGGAAGTGGAGATCATCCCAACGGTGGAGGTTGTGGAGGTGGGTCCACCAGTACAAGCGGAGGCTGGGGTGGGGGAGGCGGCGCTGAGCGGGAGGGAACAGGTTCAGAGGAGGCCCGACCCCCAGGAAGGAGGGGTTCGTGTGGCCACGGCTATTTATCATGCACGCGCGGTAGCTGGGAGGATGGAGGGAGAAGAAGGCCCAGCCAGGGCGGGAGCCGACCGCCTGGTGAAGATTGTGGATGAAGGAGCTCTGCGCGCGGCATCTGGGTATAGTGAGGCCGACCTGCTGAGGGGGTTATGCTCCGCCCAAATGGAGGTGACTACCTTGGCGGGGGCTCTTCTCAGGAAAGCTGGGGCCGCCAAGTTGAAGGCTGAGGAGGCCAGGGCCCAGCTGGCCAAGTTGAGGAAGGATAGTGCCGACTGGGAGACTGCCTATGCCGACCTGCCAGCAGTCAAGTTGGAACTGGAGGACACACGCCGTAAGGTTGTGTCGCTGGAGTTCCAACTGGCTGGTGAGCAGAAAAAGTTGGAAGAGTCCGAGAAGGCCTGCGCGGTGGCAGTCGAGAGGCACGAGGAGGCTATGACCAGCAATGAAGAGCTGGTCAGGCAGAAGGATGAAGCGGATTCCAGAATTGGAGACCTGCTGAAGGAGCTGGGGGAGGAGCGCACCAGAGCAGAGGAGGACAAGGGGAGGCTTCTGAGGGAATGGGAGATGGAGAAGGCGAAGATGGCGGCGGAGCTAGAGAGTCTGAGGAAGGGGATGGAAGAGGAGAGGGCGACGGCAGCTGCTGAAAAGGTGGCCCTGCAAAGGGAGCTGGACGAGGAGAGGGCGAAGGCGGCGTCTGAAAAGGCGGCCTACCCTGATCTATGCGTCGCAGCAGTGGAGCAGTATAAAGGGTCCTCCGAATTTCAGATGGTGGTGGATGCTGCCGTCGCCAGGAGTCTGGCTGGTCAAGAGCCTGGGGGGGTGGGCCCGTCAAGGAAGACTGCTGGAGGTAGGACGGAATCAGAGGTGATTGAAGGCTTCCAGCAGTCCGACTTCTATAAGCATGAAATGGCCGAGTACGGGGACAGCGGTTGGAAAATGTTCAAGCGTAGAGCTGAGGAGCTGAGTAGTGTGACAATAGGCGAGGATGATGTGGCCCAGACCCCCCTGGACGAAGGCGTTGAAGAAGAGGATCTAGCATCCAGCGAGGAAGAGTAGCCAAGGAGAAGAAGGGCTGGGCGTGCTCTGTGGGGTTTGGTTAAGTGTATACATTGTAATTTTTGTTCATTGTTTTTTTTTTTTTTTTTTTTTTGTATACATTGTAATTCTATGAGTGAATGAATAAATGAATGAAGGGTTTGGTTATGATGAATTTGTGTACGAATGTTATTTTGTGTCTGTTGGCAGCTGACTGTTTGTGCAGTAAAAATGAATAAAAACCTTGTGCAGTAAAAATGAGTAAGAAATTTTGTGCAGTAAAAGTCCACAAATGAGGATAAAGGGTAAGTTACAAGTTGTAGCTAGACAGTTAAGTGTAAATTTGAAAGTAAATGTGAAAGTGTTATGAGGAGGTTTCAAAATGGACGAGTGAGAGTAAGTGTAAACATGAAAGTGAGAGTAAGTAAGTGTTATGGGGAAGTTTCAAAATGTGACCAAGTGTGAAAAATGTAGTCTTGTTTGGCTTTGGAGTGCTCGGTCGAGTGTTCAGTCTGGCTGGGGCTTTGAAGTGCTCGGTCTGGCGGGGGCTTTGAATGCTTGGTCTGGCTGAGGCTTTGAGTGCTCGGTCTGGCCGAGGCTTTGAGTGCTCGGTCTGGCCGAGGCTTTGAGGTGCTCGGACTGGCCGAGGCTTTGGAGTGCTCGGTCTGGCCGAGGCTTTGAGTGCTCGGTCTGGCCGAGGCTTTGAAGTGCTCAGACTGGCCGAGGCTTTGATTGCTTGGTCTGGCCGAGGCTTTGAGTGCTCGGTCTGGCCGAGGCTTTGGAGTGCTCGGACTGGCTGAGGATTTTAAGTGCTCGGTCTGGCCGAGGCTTTTGAGTGCTCCGTCTGGCGGAGGCTTTGGTGTGCTTTGAAGTGCTCGGACTGGCTGAGGCTGTGAAGTTTTAAATTGTTGTCGGTGACAATGTTATGGGATCGTCATACAAACATTTGAATTATGAAAGCGTAGATCTGCAATTGGAATTTGCGTTATATATAAAGAAAAGGGGAATACAACAATATTGGTAATACAAAAATATGAACTTATTGATAGTAACGCTTCAAATGTTCTGCATTCCAGGGATGGGGCAGGTCTCGGCCTTCCATGTCTTGGAGTCGGTAAGTGCCTGGTCGTGGTCGGGCTTTGACAACGTAGGGGCCCTCCCATTTGGCTGCCAGTTTGCCCTCGGCTGGATTTTTTGTGGCGAGAGTCACTTCTCGTAAGACAAGATCCCCCACAGAGAATTCTCGAGGTCGGACTCGGCGGTTGTAGTGTGTTCTCATTTTCTGCTGGTAAGAAGCCAATCTGACAGCAGCGGTTTCTCTGAGCTCTTCGACTAGATCGAGGTGTGCTCGATGGAGCTCTTCGGCTGAGGCCAGATCCGGATGTAAAACCCTAGGAGTGGGCAGGCCGACCTCTACCGGGATAACCGCCTCAGCGCCATATGTTAAGCGAAAAGGGGTTTCGCCGGTGGGAGTGCGAGCAGTGGTTCGGTAAGCCCAGAGTACATTGGGCAGTTCCTCGGCCCAAAGGCCTTTAGCAGCTTCGAGCTTGGTTTTGATGATTTTGAGAAGGGAACGGTTGGTGACTTCAACTTGGCCGTTTGCCTGGGGGTGACCGGGGGAGGAGAAGCACGGTTGGATCTGGAGATCTGCACAAAATTTTTTGTACTTCGCGTTATCGAATTGTTTGCCATTGTCAGAGATGATGGCTTGAGGGATGCCAAATCGGCAAATGATCGATTACCAGATAAACCTGGTTGTGTTCCGCTCGGTGATTGTGGCGAGGGGCTCAGCTTCGACCCACTTGGTGAAGTAATCGATGGCAACGATTGCGAATTTGGTCTGACCTCGACCGGTGGGAAGGGGACCGACCAGGTCAATCCCCCATTTGGCAAACGGATAAGGACTGCAGAGTGTGATTAACTCTGTAGGAGGAGCATGAGGGATGTTGGCGAAGCGTTGACATTTGTCGCATTTGAGCACGAAATCAGTCGCATCCTGACTGAGTGTTGGCCAAAAATACCCAGTACGGAGTACCTTCTGGGCAAGGGACCTGCCTCCTGAGTGATTGCCACAAATCCCCTCATGGATCTCCTGCATTACGTAAGTTGCTTGCGCTGGATTGAGGCAGCGTAGGTATGGCCGGGAGAAGCCGCGTTTGTACAATATGTCGTCGATAATGACGTAATTGGACGCTCGGGATCGGACTTTGGAAGCCTGCTGCTGGTCCTCTGGGAGTGCTCCTGTGGTCAAGAATAGGAGGATGTCGGATGCCCATGGGATACGTTCATTATGAATGTATTGTATAGCTTGTAGACTGGGTGAAACGGCCGGGTGGTGCAGATATTCTATGCGGACATCATGGCTGAGAGTAGGATGGTCAGCTGAAGCCAACTGAGCCATCTCGTCTGCTTTGGAGTTGTCTGCCCGAGGAATATGCCTGATGTGGAAGGTATTGAAGAGGCGAGCAAGGGGGAGTGCCAGGTCTCTGTAGGCTCACATCGTATCGTCCTTGGCGTCAAAGTCCCCCGTCATTTGACCGACGACGAGTTGGGAGTCGCTGAAAACTCGGAGGTGGCTGACCCCTATGTCCTTGGCGAGGCGGAGTCCTGCTATTAATGCCTCGTACACGGCTTCATTGTTGCTTGCTTCAAACAGGAAACAGAGGGCACATTTGAAGTGACCGCCCTCAGGAGAGGTGAGGATGATGCCGGCACCGCTTCATTCTCTTCGGGACGACCCATCAACATTGAGAGTCCAGGAATGAGGATCTTCTGGCTCTGTTGGAGTTGGTAAGGGCGGGGGTGTGGTGGTCGGGGTCGGTTTAGTGAATTCCATGATGAAATCGGCTATAGCTTGCCCTTTGATTGCTGTCCGAGGGCGGTAAGAGATGTCAAACTGGCTGAGTTCTACTGACCACTGCATCAATCTACCTGAGAGTTCCGGTTGCTGCATGACCTTCTTCAGGGGCTGGTCGGTGAGGACCACTATGGAGTGGGCTTGGAAGTATGGGCGGAGTCGTCTAGAGGCAATGACCAAGGCCAGGGATAGTTTTTCCAGCAAGGGGTAGTTCTGCTCCGCGCCCCTGAGAGCTCGGCTAATGTAATAGACCGGTCGTTGGACTGAGCCATCTTCTCGGAGGAGAGCTGCACTGACTGCGGTTTCTGATACTGCTAGGTAGAGAAAGAGGGGCTCACCCGTGATTGCTTGAGAGAGAATGGGGGGTTAGCCATGCATTGCTTTAACTGTTGGAAGGCCTCTTCAGACTCAGTTGTCCATTCAAAGGTCTGCCGAAGGACTTTGAAGAAGGGCAAGCACTTATTTGTCGCGCGGGAGATGAAGCGGTTAAGGGCCGCCACTCGGCCGGTGAGCCTCTGAACTTCTTTGACCGTCCGAGGTGACTGCATCTCGACTAAGGCTTTGATCTTCTCAGGGTTAGCTTCGATGCCGCGTTGGCTGACCATAAAACCCAAAAATTTGCCAGATCCTACGCCGAACGCGCACTTCTCTAGGTTGAGCTTCATCTGGTACTTGCGCAAGGTGGTGAAGGTTTCTCGTAAATCAGTGAGGTGATCGGAGGAGTATTTGCTTTTGACTAGCATGTCGTCGACGTAGACTTCCATATTCCGGCCTATTTGGTGATGGAAAATGGTGTTAACCAGCCGCTGATAAGTGGCCCCAGCATTCTTCAATCCGAACGGCATTACACGGTAATGGTAAGTACCTCGGTCGGTAATAAATGATGTGTCCTCCTGGTCGGATGTGTGCATTAGGATTTGGTTGTACCCAGAGAAGGCATCCATGAAGCTGAGCATTTGATGACCGACGGTGGCGTCGACCAGCAGATCTATGCGAGGGAGGGGGTAACTGTCTTTAGGACAAGCTCGGTTCAAGTCAGAGTAGTCGACACAGAGCCGCCATTTGCCGTTGTGTTTTCGGACGAGGACCACATTGGACAACCACCTAGGATAGTCCACATTTCTGATGAATTGGGCTTCGAGGAGTTTGTTAACTTCGGCGGCTATAAGGGTGTTGCGCTCCGGATGGAAGATGCGCTGCTTCTGGCGGTGGGGTCGAAAATGGGGTTCGATGCTAAGGCGATGGGTTATGAAGGAGGGGTCGATGCCTGGCATGTCAGAATGAGTCCAGGCGAATACATCTCTGTGCTCGGTTAAGAGAGCAGTAAGGTCGGCCTTGGCTTGAGCGGGTAATTGGCTGCCGATCTTGGCGGTTCTGATTGGATTGGTGGGATCAATGTTGACTTCAACAAGTTCCTCTACAGGTTCACCTCTGACCAGCTCGTCCTCGTCTCGGACGTCAAGCCCTTCGATGATCATGGCCTCTTTTAGCTTGACTTCTTTGAGTGAGGCGACATAACACTCCCTGGCTATGGTTTGTTCGCCTTTGACAGTTCCGACGCCGAGATCGGTGGAAAATTTCATGGCCAGATGGTATGTGGAAGTGATGGCTTGGAAGGCATTTAGGGCTGTGCGGCCAAGGATAATGTTGTAAGCGGAGGGGCAGTCGACCACAAGGAAGGTGAGCAGCTTAGTGGTCTGCCGCGGGTGCTCACCGATGGTGATAGGCAGATCGATGGAGCCGATGGAGGTCACTCGGTCTCCGGTGAAGCCGACTAGAGGGGTTTGGAGAGGGGACAAGCTCTCTTCCCCAACCTTGAGTTGGCAGAAGCAATTGAGGAAGATGATGTCTGAAGAGCTGCCGTTGTCTATGAGGACTCGTCTGACTTTGTAGTTGGAGAGGATGGCGGAAATGACAAGGGGGTCATCATGTGGGTAACGGACTCCGGCACAGTCGGTATCGGTGAAGGTGATGGGTTCGATCCATTGTTTTGACTGTTTGGGAGGTCGGTCCACCGTCATTACTGCTTTGTCTGAGCCTTGTCTGATTTTTCTGAGTTCTGCCTTCTGGGCCGAGCGGGATGGCCCCCCGCAAGCAAGGCCTCCTGAAATGACTCTGATTTCGCCGACTGGTGGGGGGGGATTGCCCGGAGGTCGAGGCTGTGGTGGGGGGCGATCGTGGCCTTCGTTTGGTGGGGCTGGATTGCGGGGCGGTGTGCGTCGGCGATTGTTCCTGGGATGGTCAGTTCTTTGTCTCTGTGGGGGACGGGGGTCTGTGAATCGGCTGAGGCGGCCCTAGCGGATGAAGGTCTCGATCTGGTCTTTGAGGTTAATGCACTCGTCGGTGGTATGGCCATGGTCTTGGTGGAAACGGCAGTATTTGGACTGATCTTTCCGGGTGGAAGGGTTTCGGGACGGTAGGGGCCATTTGAGGGGGTAGTCCCGCTGGATCTGGTTGAGGACGTGATCCATGGGGGAGTTGAGAGGGGTGTACCGCTCGAACCGACCGGGCGGTCGGGCCGGAATCGACCGGTCAGTTCGGGGGGGGGGGCGGTCATTATACTGGGCGGTTCTGGGCTCGGAGTCTTTCCTCTTTTCTCTGGGAGTCGGATTTTTAGGGGTCGGCTCTTGTCGAGCGGCCAGGGAATCTTCAGCATTCATGTATTTCTGGGCTTTGGACAGTAGAGCTGCCATGGTGGTTGGGGGGTTTTTGGAGAGGGAGAAAAGGAAGTCAGACGACCGCAGGCCGGCCATAAAGGCGGTGAGGATGACCTTGTCGTCATTTTCCGCTACTTGAAGGGCTTCGGTATTGAAGCGGGTGACAAAGCTGCGGAGCGACTCCCCCTCGGTCTGACGAATGTTAAGGAGCTGGGTGGCCGGGCGCCTCTGACGCTGGGCTCCAATAAAATGGCTCAGGAAGGAGTCACTGAGGTGTTGAAAGGTGGAGACGGATTCCGCCGGTAGCTGGCTAAACCACAGCCGAGCTGATCCCTTTAGTGTCACTGGAAAAGCTCGGCACATGATCTCATCAGGGAAGGCATGGAGGACCATGAGGGTGCGGTAGGTTTCCAGATGGTCGACTGGGTCCGTCGTGCCATCGAAGGAGTCAATGGTAGGCATCTTGAACTTGGCAGGCAATGGTTTGTCGCGGATGGAGGCAACAAAAGGTGAGTTGGCGGTGGCTGAGGGCTTGTGCTGGATGTTCTGCATGACCCCTTGCAGTTGGAGTTTCATAGCTCGGATTTCAGCGTCCCAGAGGGGAGTGTTGTCGCCATGGTCGGCCAATAGAGGCTGGACGCTGCTAGCTTCCCCCTCAGGGGTCAGTACTGCAACCGGCGGGCGTGGAGGTGGAGGTGGTATGTTTTCATGTTGGGGAGGAAGGTGCTGCGAACCTTCTGGGTTAGGTGGAGGGGGCTGTGGAGCAGTATGGCCTGGGGCTGTCCCTTGGTTGGGTGGAACGTTTGGAGGTGGAACGGGGGGGGTTTCTTTGGAGTAACGCATTGATCAGGGCCTGGTTTTGCTCGGCCATGCGGTTAATGCTGTTGGTGAGCTCGATGATGTATTGTGGTGGATTGGTTGGGTGGGAGGGGTCTGTTTGGTGACCGGAGGCGTTGTGGTGAGAAGCCATGGACCTAGTCTTGACCATATACCTAGATGGGCAAAAAGGGAAGGTGATAGTGAGAAGGGAGGGCTCCGGCGGTAGTGAACACAACTACCGCGCGAATAAACCAGTAATTTCCCACAGACGGCGCCAACTGATAAGGTATTGATTCCCGGGTAGATGGGTCGAACCGGTCCAGGCTCTTCAGGCTCCGGCTCAAGAAGGAGACTCCGTCAGGTGACCTGCATGCAAGTTCAGGGGGGAACGGGGTAGTCCCCCAGTGAACCCTTCGGTGCGAGAATTAGTAGAGTAGAGTATGGAAAAACTGTATATAGAGAGATCGAGAGAGAGATAGCTTAACCTTCTTCTTCCCCTCTTATCCTTGCTTATATCCTTTAGTAATCATTTTTCCTGTCTCTTGTGACGTGCTTTTTTCCGCCGAAAGCCTGTGCCATAGCTCATCTTGTTTAGGGTGATGGAGGCTCTGTTCCGGCGGGGAGTGCTGTCGTAATAAATGCTGTGATGGGTTGCATTAATGGTGATGTGTTGTGATAATAACTCTGCAGATCTTTGTCTGCTGATGTGGCCCGTGTCCCACCTGCCGTGTGCCTAAATGCCATTGGCCCTTCATGTCTAGGTGGCCTCCAGCTGTTCTAGGCCTTGCCAACCGGGTTATGCCATTGGCCCCAAGCGATGGGTTCGGGGTGGTTTACTGTGGGCCGTATGCCTTGTGGGCCTATCCATGCCATAAGCTAATAAGATAAACAACAATGATTTAGACAACTAAAAAATACATCACTAATAGCACTAATGCATTGGAAATGGTAAAAAAAAGAAAAAAAAAAAAGAAACAAGGCATAGAAAGTGGGCAGGGCCCACTGCCACATCATTAGTGCTCCTTCTAGTGCTCTCAAGCATTTTTCTAAGATAAAATGCCATATCTAAATCATAATTATTACATTTTTTCTCTCACAAAAGTTAAAAAAACCAAAAACAAGAATAAAAAAAAGCTAAAATAGCTAAAAAAAACTAAAAAGTCATGCTATTTTATCTCTTTCCAAACAAAGACTAAATATTGTGGTTTCCTTCAAACCTACCTCGAATGTGGAAAAGAAGTTTTTAATTAAAGAGAGAAAAAATCATATAATACCAAACTTGATAATTTTCCATGGAAGGGAGAAAGCCATCCCAAAAAGAAAAAAGTCTTGCAAATTATAGCTATTGTTGGAAGAGTTTTAGAATTATGGTTTGATAATAGAATTATATTTTGAGTTTGTGAATTTTGAAGTTATAATTTGAAAAGAGAAAATTTGTTTGGTTATGAGTTTTGAAAATAATTTTGAATTGAGTTTTGAATTTTTGACGTGACATATGAAATGAGAAAAGTTGTTTCGTTATAAGTTTTGAAAAGAATTTTCAAAACTTAAAAGAAAAACTTATAACTTATAGCCAAACGCACAACTCAAAACTCTATTGAAAATTATATTCAAAACTCATAACCAAACCCTTTTTAAAATTCAATTCAAAAAAATATTTGTCATTTTGGTTTAAAACAATAATTTCTATATTTAAAAAATATTAAAAACAAATATTTTTTTCCCCAAGTAACAAGTGGCGATTGGCAATTGCAACAAAAATAAATAAATAAATAAATAAAAAAAACGAGTAGATAAAAAATTCAAAAATTGTCTGGTTTGCCAAACATGTTTTCAAAATATATTTGAAATTGATTTGGAATCATAATTTGAAAATTAAAACCAAACATAGCATTCAAATATAAGGGTGAAAAATTGATTAGAAACTCACACCAAGCACATAGGGAATCCTATGTGGATCTCCTTTGTCCGGTTATTTTAAATCATCTCTTTATTTTACAATCAGACTACAAAAACTCATCATTTTGTGGTGTATTATGTCCCTTTGGGTTCGTTTGGAAAGTGAGTTGGTTTTTTTATTTTTTTGGCTATTTTAACTTGGAATTAAAAAACCTAGTTTGGGATAATCTTTTAGTTTTTTTACTTTTTGGTGAGGTGTCCACATGTGAAATTACCCAACTGCCCTTGGGGTGAAAGTTGGCCACTGCTGGGCGGCTAAGCCTGACACGCCAGCCTAGTGTTTTCTTTCTTTTTTTTTCTTTTAAATTTTTTTTATTGTTTTCAATTTTTTTTTTTTTTTTGGGGGAAAAGGCTTTTGTGATGGCTTTTTTTTTTTAAATGACTTGGAAAATGAAAATTTCGGTTTTTTTTTTGGAAAAGGCTTTTTTATGTTTTTTAAATGACGTGGAAAATGCTAATTTTGGTTTTATTTTAATGTCTTTTTTTTTTGTTGTCTTTTTTTTTTGGGGGAGGGGGGGTTGGAAAAGGCATTTTTATGTTTTTTTTTTTTTTCCAAATGATGTGGAAAATGATAATTTCGGTTTTTTTTTTTCTTTCGAAAAGGCTTTTTTATGTTTTTTTTAAATGACGTGGAAAATGGTAATTTCGGTTTTTTTATTGTCTTTTTAAAATTTTTTTTTTTTTATTGGAAAAGGCTTTTTCATGTTTTTTTATTTTTATTTTAAATGACGTGAAAAATGGTAATTTCGGTTTCATTTTTGTCCCTTTTTTTTTTGGAAAAGGCTTTTTGATGTTTTTGGTTTAAAATGACGTGGAAAATGATAATTTTGGTTTTTTCTTTGGAAAAGGCTTTTTTATGTTTTGTTTTTTTAAATGACGTGAAAAATGATATTTTCGGTTTCATTTGTGTTTTTTTAAGAAAAATGCAAACATTTGAAAATATTTATGTCATCAATTGTAACCGTTTGTTGAAATTTTTTTAAAATTTTTGATAATAGGAATTATTTCTCGTGTAAACACATACATATTGTACATGACAATATACTTACATACAACCTCTTCTGCGTGGGTTACCCATGTTACAAGCCTACGAACATTAGGTGGACTATTATATATTTCTTAACATTCTGTTATTACGCATGTACACTAACTTGTCCCGTATGCGAAGTCGCACCAATGCTATATGCGGGTCCTTATCCCCAACCATTAAACCATCTTCGTCATGTTCAACTTATGGTATGGCATTTACTATTGCCATAGCCTCTTCCTCGTTCAAGATGGGGTTAATAGTTATTGGATTGCCTGTATTTCGACGTATATAATTATGTAACACCATTGACGCACCTACTAACTGAACTTGCACGTTTGCAAAATCATATCGAGGCATGTCTCTAATAAACCCCTATCGATTTTTTCAGGCGTCGAAAGTGCGTTCCACCACACTGCGTAATGATGAGTGAACTTTGTTAAATAATTCCCTGAGAGTGTTTGCTGTCCTTTGCCCTTCACTAATGTGGAATTGTTGTTGGTAGTAACGGCTGCCTTTGAAAGGTGCTAGGTAACGTACCCCGTTTGAATAGCCAACATCGATAAGATAATATTTGCCTGCAGACAGTACCAGAATTTCAAACAAACCACCAAATTGTGTTTAATTTTTAATTACGATGTTTTCCCAAATATTATGTACCCAACTATTTTCAATGCAATGTGTTACCTTCTTTAGAATGTGGAAATGGGACATTGTCATTTGTTAGTATCTTATTGAAGATGCGACTTGCAACGCCCCGAAAATAATTCAACATGAACCCCCAAATGAACAAACATTCACTATACAATGACAATAACTCTTCCATCTTCATATATATAATAAATGGGTTTAATACAAAATTCCACATGCAGTATACATTCACAACACAAAAGAATAAATGAATCTATAGCATGTGAAGCACCTAATCTCAAAATAATAAAATGCCCTTAAGGGCTTACATCTTTCAAGGCAATAGCCCGGTTACACAAAAGTGGTCTTTCGGACCCATACATGTTAGCCCTTGGTTTTACAAAAAGAAATCATAACAAAAGAAGAGCCATGTGCTCTTTACAATTATCCGCGCCCTCAACTTGGCGAGATCACCACATCCTTACCTGCACCAAAATCCCATAGGGGTGAGCAGAAAGCCCAGTAGAGAAACACCAAACAAAGTATATACATTTATGTTAGATGGCCAAAATTGAATGCAAGTGCAAATGCAATGCAATACTCTTTCAAAATATTATTCTTGTCTTTCTTGGGAAGCACCATGCATTTCATTTACAATTACAATCTCATCAATTTCCAAATTTAAACTTTTTAATCACAAGTGGCGGTAAATACGACACTAGTAATCCCTAGCCTGGTGTCTGCAAGTAGACTCTACGAGTATTACCAAACTGTCATTTTTACCGGTATTAATCGGAAGGCTCGACACCTATTCGCGTGGTTTTCTGGTCTTTCACCATGGACACTCAGGCCAACTTATCAAATTCATCTACACCCCCTAACCGGGCTTGCCACTGTATTTACCCCATGCACAGCTTCATAGTTCTCATTATAGTGTAATCCTTCTCAAAATAAATATGATGAGAATGTGCAATAATAATGATAAATCAAACGAGGACATGATGCAATACAAAATATCTCAAAACGTCTTTCCATTTCAAAACATTTCTACAACAAAATCAATTCACTACATTATTCATTACTTCCCCTCAACACTATTTCACAATGGCCATGCCATCAATTCATAGCAACAACAATCCCCCAACATGTTCAATTTATAACAAGGTATTCCCTTCAAGGTCACAAGTGATGCTTTTCAAACATCAACCCCCATGTTTCTTGATCTTTCACAAAACCAAGATGCATAACCATAATGTTAAGATCACATTTCATTTCTCAAGTATCATGTAAATTGCCATTTTGCAAAACATATGGTGAAAGTTTATTCTCTTATTATAGAACAACAAGATACCTCTAAGCATATTCACATCTTTCAAAATTTCCCAAAATTTCTAGGGTCTTTTTGTCAACAACAAAACAAACATCTCCATCTTTTGAAAAGGTTTTCTCTCATGACATCACCCCTCTCATTATGTGAGTTATACTTCTCATGAAAATAGTTAGAAAGAGAGAGAAGCCAAACCCACCTTTGAAACTCTAGCATTTATGAGACAAGACCAAACTCCCAACATCATTTATGAAAAACTCTTAAACCAACCAAACCAAACATATATATATATATATATAACTCATGGAAATTTTCCTACCTCAAGTTTGGTGGTGAAATGGAGTAGAAACCCTAAGATTCAAGAATGAGAGAGAGAGAGAGAGCTTTGATCTCCACCACCACAAGTGAATGTGTTGCTTTAGATCTTCAAGGTTGTGAGAGATGATGATTATCTAACCCAATGATGCAAGAATCAAAGATTTTTTGTGCTTTGGTTAGGGTTTTTAGAGAGAATGATGAGAAAAATGTCTTTTAGAGTGAGAGAGAGGGGTTAGAAAATGAGATATTTTTGGCCTAAAAATGATAAAAAATAGAGTTTTCAGACTGCTAGAGTGCTGCACGTGCGACACCCATCCCCGCACGTGCGGAGCGCCCCTTCCCGCACTTGCAGCCTTTATCCCTGCATGTGCAGGGGTCCTCGCGCACCTCAGCCCGCACCTGCTATTTAAGCAGTGTGCTCCCCAACCAAACACTCCTCTTCCTGCACGTGCGGCTTGGCCTCCTCCACGTGCGGCCCAACCCCGCACGTGCGGCCCTGGGCCCTCGCACGTGCAGCCCTGGCCCTGCAGCACAGAAAATTTTTGCTTCACTCCCGAGCACTTTGAACCTGACCCCACGCTCTCTAGAACTGATGAAAATCGACACTAAACAAAACACGAATAG
Organism: Camellia sinensis; assembly: GCF_055761805.1. Taxonomy (NCBI): domain Eukaryota; kingdom Viridiplantae; phylum Streptophyta; class Magnoliopsida; order Ericales; family Theaceae; genus Camellia; species Camellia sinensis. Next base: position 118,110,132 of record NC_138971.1, on the reverse strand, counting down.
GGACTCTATTTAGAGAACCATTTCCGGTCATTTCAATTCCAACGAAGATCAAAGGAGAAGGAAAGGAAAAGGGAAAAAGAACCCGGTCGTCACACGACTATCGTGCATACTTCCTTCCCATTCAAGCGAAATGAAAATGAAACACATGTCAAAACCGCACGCGGCCATGATAATTTGCATGTGACAATATTTCCTACCGAAATATGTTGCGGCATCTGGCCCCGTAACCTGTGTACTAACATGTGTTCTATCTATGGCTCCAATATAGTCCTGCCAACAATCCAATTGTTTTGTTACTCCTAGGGGTACATGTAATGGTTATTTTTCATACGCTGCATCCAATAAAATGTAATAATAAGAAGGCAAACATACTTAACTGAGTGAGGTTTTAAAATAGTACCTTGAACGGTAGGTATTTTCGTTTAGACCGCACGTATGGATGTATACGATACTGACTATATGTGGGCCTGCAATATACAACAGTGAACTCCTTCATCACCGTTAATATATTAAGCATGTGTCGGGACACAGTCTCCCCCGAATGTTGGAACCATTCTTGGATTTCCCGATTTTGCAACCCTCTCAATACATGGATAAACATTGCAACGCTTTCTTCAACAGTTAAGCCATGTGGACGTTGTGGTACTTGTAACCCCAAATTAGTTACTAATGTGTGACACAAAGCAGCAAAAACTTCCTTCAGCATGCACATATTTTCCTCAAATCGACCCACATGGCCTGCATATAGTTTGGTTATCCATGCATGCCCGGTCAAAATTGAAGTGCGACATGGTGTTTTAGACATGTGTTTTTTGTACCACTCTTGCACATACCGACATGCTTCTACAATTGTCCAATTGTTTCGTTGTTGCAGTTGTATGGCCATTTGGTTAAGCATTTCCGTTAAATCCTGATGGTTGCTTCCATCGCCAGGATTCATCACGTCGATTCAAGCAAAACCTACAATAGTGGGACGATTTCAATCAGTTTACATGTGATGCAATGGCTTAAAGGTAATAACAGTTTGAGCATAACATATTGCCCACATCGTTGGAAATATTTATGTTACATCACCATGGAATAGATGACGCTTATGTAGACACCTCATTTTTGACCGCCCTTAAGACTTGGGCGCTACTGATGGTTTACTTGGTGGTGAAAGATGTGCAGAGCAAAAGTTCGATTTCTTCGGCAAGAGGAGAGTCAAATCCCAACCTCACACCTCATTTTGGACCAAATCTATTTTGAATGGTTTTTAGACCTCAAAACCCTCTCTTTCAAAATATTTTTGAAATAAAGTTTCTACGATGCTCTGAGGCTCGCATTTTGTTAAATGATGCGCTTTTCGGTAAACCAAGCAAGGACAAAGTGGAAAATGAATGAAAGAGAGATGAAATCTTTGAAAAATCTTTCAAAACACCTTGTTTAGGGGTTTGGAGTTGAAGAAAAGAAGAGGAGAGGGAAGAAACCAAGTTGGGGGAAAAGTCGGGCATGGGTTGTTAAGAGAGAGACGAGCAGTCCTCGCTAAATCAGGCCTATCCTTTTGAATACTTGGATTTCAGATATGAGGCCACCACCGTTGGAAATCTTACTTTCGTGGCTTCATTTTTCACTTAATAATCTCCTAAAGCCGAGTCCGGATGGGGGAGATATGATTGGTTGAAGTTGGGCATCATTTTGGTTGGACCGAAACTGAGCAATCTTCACTAAAAGAGGGATATCTCTTAGCACACTTGTAATTTTGTAGTGAAGCTATCAAATTTGGAAAGAAGACTTCTGGGGCTACCGTTTAGGCTCAAGAATGACCTGAAAAGGAGTCCAGATGAAGGAATTAGGCTTGTTTCAAGTCAGGGACCAGGACTGATTTTTTCCATCGGCCTCTATGGAAGTGCATCGGCCACAATTGGACCTCATCGGCCATAGGTTGGCCAAAAGTGAACCTTATCGGCCACAAATGTTGGCCGATCGGCCAAAAATGTCTAGAAAGCCCAGAATTGACAGATATTTCTCCTCCAGCTGTTTCCAGCTTGTGCCACCTGTCCCAAATTAGATATTTCGACCAAACTTGATATTTTGCTATATATGAGAGCCTTATATATCATATTCAAGGGGTTAGAAAATTTCTAAAAAAGGCTTAGAAATTTGAGAGCTTCTCACTCTAGAATCCTCTCTCTATAGAAGTTTTGTGAGCAAAACTCTCTCCCTCCCTAGAACTCTCTCATTCTTCTCTTGTTTTAGGCTTAGAAGTGAGAATTTCCTACACTTTTGCAAAGAGACCCTTAACCAAAGTTGATCATCTTTGGGTTGAGGTAGCTTGGGACTTTGTTTGAGCTCCCAAAGGTTGATTTTGGCTCACATTTTGGCTGGTTTTGCTGTTGTGCTTCAAGGTGCTTCAAGGGTAAGGACTTCTCATTTTCAAGCTTGTTTTTGCACATTTGCTTTACCCTCATTTTTCCATTGTTTTGGACTATTTTGAGCCTGGTTTTGGACTGTCAAAAACTCTATTTTTAAGGTGTAAAAATGGTAGTTTAAGGCTTGGTGAGTTTGGGGGTTTTTCTCCCTTTTTGTTCCTTGGCTTGTGAGGCCTTTTGTGCAACTTCTCACCACCTTAAAATCCAATTTTTTTGGCCTTTTCACCACTGAAAATCAGAGGTATTTTAGTGTTGGAAACCATGTTTTGAGGCCCAAAATAGGAGGGGGTGGCCTCCCCTCCTTGCTTCTTGGTTGCATGCCTTGTTAACCTAATTATTGAGCATATTTTTCTAGAATGTGTTGGCTCATTCTTAGCTTATTTTTGGGCTTATTTTAGCATGGAATAACTCTTTTTTGGCCTGGTTTGGTCACCTCTTGTATGCTCCGTACACTTGTAGTGTAAACCTTGCTCACTAGCTTTGTATGCTTGCTATTTTAGCCTATAATTCTAGCATGATTTGGCTCTACTCCATACATGTTTTAGCATTATTTTGACATGCTTTAAGACTGTTTTGGGCTGCCTTGGTCATATGACTCATGTTTTGTATAGCTATAGTGCAAATGCCATGACTAGTCTTGAGTTTTGAGACCACTAGCATGCTATATTTGTGATGTATGCATGATATGGAAACATTTTGTATGAAATTTCAGAGCTTATATCTTTTCCATGCTTCCACTTAAATCACTCTTTAAGTGCTTTTGGGAGTTATGCCTTATATCGTTCTTGTGAGCCAATTTGTGCGCATGTTTGTCTGGCCTTTTGAGCTTCAATTCCAGCATGTTTAGGCCATTATTTTGATGTGATTAAGCTTTGTCTAGAGCTAGTTTAGTCCATTGAGCCTTGTATTGCATGGTTCTAGTGTTGTGTTCTTCACTAGTTTCAGTGTTTAAGCCTACTAGCATGTTGTACTTGAAGTGTTTGCATGTTAGAGTCTTGTTTATCATGCCATTTTAGCACTGAAAAATCTGCCAGCTCCCTCATTTCTTCATTTTTGATTTTTTTTGAGGATTGGTTAGTCTTGAGGTTCTGTTTAATGCTTGGGATTGAGGCTTATGCTTAAATGGCTTCAACCCTCTTTTGAGGGTTACTCTTAGTCAAAGGCATTGGTCTCTCCCATGCCCTAAACCATTCTCTTTGATAGACCTCTCTCTCATTAGAGGATTCTCATAGTTGGACAAGTTGATTAATGAATGGATTGGTAATGATAAAATGTGAAAACAAAATCAATCAAGCAAAATGTGCCAAGATAAGCATGTTGCATGTGTGCGTTGCATTGTGTTCAACTGGACGTTATGTTGAACACAAAGTGAATTGGTCTATTTCATACTTGAAGTGATGAAAATGGGCCAATCCCCTTTGTCTCCATTGCCTTTGATTATCCATGATAAGGTGATGGTCCAAGTGTCTTGTTTGTCATGCATTTATTGAGTTTGTGCAAGCTTGACTCTTTGGCCATCATGCATTGAGATGCATGATTGATGGCTCGAGAGTCGAGTACCACACTCCCTTGAGCTTGAGAAACGATAGGGAGGGTGGTTGTGCATACATACCTTGCAAATACATTGCCATGCCCTTGTTTGTGCTCTGTTGTAGCAAAAAGGAGAAATTGCAGGAATCAGTGGCCGACCGGCCATCAAATCTGCAGACCGGCCATCAAAAGCTGCCGATCGGCTATCAAAATTGGCCGATAGACATAAACTCTGGCCGATGGCCATTCCTCTTGGCCGACCACCCCTCAGTATGTTCATAAGGTAGGTCAGAAGCATCATTGAAGTTGGCATAATTTTCAGAGGTGCAGAAGTGTGCAAACAGAGGCAACATGAGGCATGGTAACGGATTTCCGAGCGAGGTGATCGAGCATGCATCTTCGAACTCTTAGAACTGAGCTAAGGCTTTGTAATTTGTAATTAGCTTTACTTGTTAGTTAACTTTTGAATTTGTAATTAAACTAGCTAATTTGTTAATTAGTTAACGTGTTGTAATAATTAGCTTAGTGTTAGCTAGTTATTTAATTAGTCTAATTAGATTATTAGATTAGTTAGAATAGTTTAGCATAGCTAGCTTAGCTGTCACGACCCAAATCCGCCCCTATAGGTTTAGCATCGTAACCGGCCAGTAATCCTTGGATTACCGAAGGCCTCTGAACAGATTAACAAGGTTAAGGGGCTAACGGAAGCAAATACATAAATATAGTTATCCAATGAGCTGTGCTGACTTATATGAAACAGAATATTTAAACTTTATATACATAACCGATAGTCAACCATACATTATACCCACACACATTACAGTATTTTAAGTACAACCAACAGAACAAATGAGTCTTATATATACAGAAACAACAGAACTAAAACACTGGACACTTCGGGAACCTCCACATGAGGCATAATGGTTGGTTGACAACAGAACACAGATCCAGACAAAAGCCTTCAGGCTCGGGCTCCAGAATGCTCACCTATACATATATATACACACAATGAGCTAAAGCCCAATGAATAATATTAAGGTAAATGGGTTAGTGAACGAAATCTGAATATATCATAAGCAAAAAACAGAACAGAGCATAATCATTTTCATATCAGAACATAATAATGGTACATCCCATAGAACACATCACAAAACGTCTTCCGACTAGAGTAATCGGTTCTGGATACCGATTAAACACATATCACCACAATGAAGTGGCTAACGAGATCTCGTAATTACTTGTATGTCATGGACCCGCATTTTCATGCCGTCCCCCATGACTTGGGACTATCTATGGATGCCATAATAGATTTCAAACTTGGGATGTTCGTTCACGTAAACAGATATCATTTCAGAAATCATAGCTTATCTATAGCGACCCCGGTCTTTTCCCATTTGATTATTGTATCCGGACTTAGGTTCCGTAGATTCTGTCATTGTATAATTGTTGTTGTCATTCATCATTTTCTTATTTTGAGTCTTGGGTTGTGTTGGGAAGATTTGGAGCAGGTTGGTTGAACTTAGGAACCAAGTCTAGTTGCCCAGATTTTGGCTTGTCCGCTCGAGCGGGGGGGTTTGGGCGCTCGAGCGGGGAATACACCCATCCAGTATGTCCTGTGTATTGTTGGTCGCTCGAGCGGGGAGTTGGGCGCTCGAGCGGGGACCTGTCTGCAAAAACTTCTGGGAGTGTGCATTCTACGCTCGAGCGGGAGTTTGGCCGCTCGAGCGGGAGTCTGTGAGTGGCGCTCGAGCGGGGGTTTCCACGCTCGAGCGGGGCGACTGGTATAAAAATCCGAGATCCGACTTTCTGGATGATTTTTCATCTCCTTTTTGATTTTAAAACCCTAGAACCGTCTTCTCCCTCTCCCTACACACCTTCTCACTTAGGTTTGATCTACTTAGAGTGTATTTCTACCCTAAGTTCTTTGTTAAAAAGATAGAGTGGGTCGAGGGCTTCCATTTAATCTGAACATTTAGTGATTTGGAGCACATTGGAATTTGGGTATTCATCTCCATCTTCTCTTTTGGGGCTATTTCTTCGAGGTAGGGATTTCCTACTCCATTTTATAAGTTTTGTTCTAAGTTTTGGTATTTTAATATGTTGGGGTTACTTTGATAATTTTGAGAAAAACCCTAGTTGTATTAATTAATTAATTTGTATAATTAATTTAAGGGAATTGGGTTAAATTCATGAAATTGGGGAATTTATTGATTAAATGGTGTAGTTGGATATTTTAAATCACTCACCTATTGAATAGTTGATATATTTATTTCCAAGTCTAGAAATATCTGTTTTGGGCTATCGGTGGAGGATAGTCGTGATTGTTGTAGACAATGCATGTGGATTAGGTATAACTGAAACTAATCACATTGATTAAGTCATCAATTTTGACTGTTGAATTAATACAGACATTATGTGTATTGGTTGAGTGTTGTATGTGTTATGTGTTTACATACATTGTTTTGTGTGGGAGGAGATAGGGGATGTACTCCACGGTTTAGGGGAAGATAGGGGATGGACCTCTAAACCGGATTTTGTTTGGGAGGAGATAGGGGATGGACTCCATTAGCATCACTTTTATGTGTGCTTATTTATATAGAAGTGTTTTTATTGATACAGCACTAAAATGTGTATCAATCTAGAAGTATGAAGTGTTTTGATTTGAGCTTGAGTCTCATTGTTTGTTGACATTGGAAGAATGTGAATATGATATATATAATTCACTGTTGTAAGTTTGGCCAGGTTCTGAGCCATATTGATAAAGTTGGAAAGTAAAACGTGTCTTAGACAATAGTGTCATGAGACTGTAAAATGAAGTAATTGATTATCTTGGTTAACCATCTGTTGAATACTATTGCTTTATTCATTGCTTATATGTGGTTTAGTATATTTCTACTGGGCTGTGGCTCACCCTTTATGGGAACATCATTTTCAGGTCCAGGTGATAAGCTACCTCCAAGGACATAGCTTGGAAGGACTTGGATTTTGAAGATCATTTTCAGTTATTTGCTTATATTTGTTAGTATATGTAAACACGCAAGCCTAGGGCTTATTCGTATTTGAGCTAGAACTCATACTTTTGTGTCCAAGTGTTGGCTTGGAAAGATGTAAGCCTGTAGGGCATTTAATTTGATGTTACATGTAATGCTTTGTTTAGTAAGACTCTGATGAATATTGTAATGAACTGTTTCCTTTTTAACATTGCATGTTGATGTTATATATATCTAATGGGTTTAATTTTCGAGGGCGTTACAACTTGGTATCAGAGCCTACCGGGTTTGAATACTTTGGGTACATGGGAAGTGATTAGTATCACATTGGGTTCGTCTCGTTTGATAGAGACTTAATGTAATGTTATATGCTTATGTGATAACATGTTTATGTGATTATGTGGGTATGGAATGTAGTTTCTAGGATGTTGATTGGACCTTTGAGTTTCTTGTAGTCTTGTTGGAAAGGCACTTGATCACTGCTGCTTCCAACCGGAACTATAGTAACGCATTGGGACTATCGTTATCCGGGAATGAAATTCGTAGGTGCTTATGTGATTATGTGCTTACGTGGAATGAATTATTGTTGTCCCATGCATTAGGACGCGAGTGTTTAGTTTCGGCACATTTATTAATGTGCTAATGTCTTTGTTTCCTTCATTAGGATGCCAGGACGAGGACGAGGACGCGGTAGGCGCGGTAGGCCGGGTAGGCAGGAGGTGCCTGTGCTAGAGGAGATTCCGGCAGCTCAGGAGGGAATTGGCCAGGCCAATGTGGCCGAGCCAGTAGGCTAGCAGGCTATGGGCGCTCTAGCCCGAGAGATAGCAGGGGCATTCAGGGAGTCAGTAGGCATTCTTAGAGCTGAGAATCAAGCTCGGGATGTTGCTGCAGATGCAGGACCTTCCTTTCTGAGGAGGGAGTTCTTCCGGTCTAATCCGGATGAATTTGTGGGTGATCCTAAAGAGCCTCTTAAGGCAGATGAATGGCTCGAACAGACAACGAAGACGTTTGAGATGCTTGGCATCGAAGACGATGGGTTGAAAGTGACCTTGGCATCTTTCCAGCTGAAGGGGGATGCGGGTCAGTGGTGGAAGTTCACTAAGGCTCGTATTGGAGGTACATGGGAGGCATTTGTGAATGCTTTCCAGGAGAAGTTCTTATCTCCAGCAGTCTCAGGGTAGCTTTTCTAGATCGACTTTTCCTGTGCCGAGTGCTAGTTCGGGGAAAGGTAGTCAGGGAGACATTACCTGTTTCAAGTGTGGCCAGCTGGGTCACAAGTCTCCAGTTTGTCCTCAGCGGGGAGGAGTGCAGAGAGCAGCATCATCTTCGGTTCGATCTCAGAGCCAGAGTCAGGGTAGAGGTCAGCCATTCAAACTCATAATCTTGAAGAAATTTCATGTTAAATGACTTAGTTACACAATCTAGAGGTTGTAATCTTACCTAGAGTCTTGAATTACTCTTGTTCTAGCACAATCTTGGTGAGTTCAAGTCAAAGCCTTCAATTTCTCCTTAATCTCTTCTTATCTCTCTCTAGAATTGCACTCTCTCTCTCTAAGATGAATTCTCAGATTTTTTCCACTCAAGGGAGATGAAAGAAATGAGCTCAAATGAGCTTAAGGGTTACATATAAGCTTATGGTGCTAAAACACATTAATTAAAATATTAGGCTAACCAAACATGACTTAATTACTCGTTCTGAATTAATTTTTAATAAAATATGCCATATGGGTCTAAAGATTTCAACTAACATATTGGTGTAGTCAATTTCGGTTTCGGATGCTGACAAGGCGTTCAATTTACATAATAAAGCGAAATTCTACACAGATATTTCTTAAGTAACATATAGTAAGCCAAATATCATGCAAATCACATAATAAACCCATAATTTATTTTATTCACTCATTAACATCCTTAATTACTGATTAGTGGCTAATTGTGGATCGGGGTTATTACATTAGCATACTCATTCGGACCCTCCGTCGAGAGGGCGCATTGTTGTAATAAACGTGCGTGTGTGTGATGCATGTCTTCCAACCCCCATTTCTTTCTCCCTTTTACTTATCTGCTTTTAGTGGTTAGTTTTAGGACATATTTCAATTAGCATCCTTATGCTTACATGTTTGCATCATTCATTTATCTTGCATGCACCGGGCTCGGCGCATCATACAAATTGCATTGTATTTCAATTCCTACTCGAATACATGTATCAACTGTTGCTTTCACATGACATCCTAGAATAGCCGAGCTTATCTTTGTTGCATTTTTGCATGTGTTGCATTAGGCATTCTTGACATAGCTAGGATCATGCATTGATTACTAACTAGCTTCTTTCTTTGGCTCGGAGTACACTGTGAGTGTTTATGCTTTAGCATCCTTGAATGCGTGTAAGTGTTGCCATGATTAGCATGCTTTCCATGAGGCTATTTGCTTAACTGATATAACTGCATGAATGCCTGTGGATGAAGGTTGGATTGCTTGAATTGGAACAATTCATCGAAATACGAGTTTTAAGCCCACTTGAGAGTGGCAAATCATGTTTTCTAAGCCCACTTGAGGGTGGTAAAATCTACGACTTAGCCTACTTGCTAGTGACAAACTTCAAACCATTTTCAAACAAGCAAGCATGAAATGTTTTGTTCCAACTTAGGCGATCTAGTTTATACTTGTATGCTGTGTGCATCGCATAGTAATTCTAGCTAATAACCGGAATAAGAACACATGTGTCTTCAAAAACAAAATACCATGTTAGTAAAGGCCGATCCTTTGATCAGGCGAGCGGGGGTGCTCATTGCATGACCTTCCCCTCTCGTACCCAAGTTCCCGAGCCGAGGCAACTTTGATGATGACGGACACGTGGCCTTAGGCACGAGTCAGGGTTTCCTAAATTTTCCAAAATAAAACATTTAGGTGGCGACTCTGTATCTGGAAAAACAGTCCATGTTTGGCACTTCTTTATTAAAAATCAATTTTCCAAAAACGATTTGTCGGATTTGGACTCTTTGGTGATTTATCAGTCTTGCATTGCACTTTGCGAGATTAGATTCAAAACCGTGACACGAGACCGAACTATAGTAGCTAAGAATAAAACGATTCGCGTCCTCGCGTGCGGAGAGCGGAGTTTCGGGCGATCTACAGCTTAACAATAAGGTACAATTACATGTAAAATGATATCAAATAAACAAACAGTGAACCTGATGGTAATTGGTAATACACAAACCAATAAAACATCAATTGCATTACCAACACAACCATAGAAACAAAAAAATAACATAACAATAAACCAAAAAAAAAAAAAAACAAGCAACACACGGCAGCCCGCTGTTGCGGATCTAAATCCCATAAAAAAATCAAACACAACCATCCTGTTCCACCAAAAAAAAAAACACGACCATCCTACGTAATCGTCGAAAAACCTACACAAACATGCAAATATTTCTTCACCAAACCCGAGAAAATATAAAATATATATATGAAAAATGCATGCATAACCATCCTGTTTATTACAAGTCTCACATGAACGTAAGTAAAAGTTTTTTAAACCAAGATAAGGGAACGCATCTTCAGCATCACACCGCTATATCAAATCCGGCGAGGCCCGAATAGGTTCGCAAACGGTGCTGTCACACTACATTGCAGCTGCTTTTGTGTGAGATAGCCTATAATGTGGTCGTTATCAGGCTGGCACATTATCACCTCCCGGTAATCTGCGTTATCCATCAATGTCGAGGCAAAATGGACTAGCAGCGTACTAAGAAGGGAATGAATGTTCCTCAGCCGTTGCATGCACTCTGAAATTGTATACAGTGATTCGTTACCTGTGAGGTGCCTGACTGTAACTTGTTGATTCTGCGTATGAACCATAATTGTCAGATTGTTCATGCTTTCTGCAATAATTGACGCTTCGCTTGTTGCCTTCTTCAACTTTCCACAACTTGTTGACGGAGTTTGTTTCCTTTTTTCATTAACAGGCAGAACTAGTTCGATTGAAGAATCCGAATCCACGTCCTGTGCTCGTGTGGGTATCAGATCAACAAATAGTTGCGCTTCGATATTGTCCACAGTATTGGATGAGACATCGGCAGCTTCAACAACTTTCTCTCTCGAGGTCCAATGGTGCTTACCAGTAGCTAATGCCCCTGTGAAGATCGTCTCCATCAACTCGCGATGTTCCAAAGTTTTTTTCCTAAACTTTGCACACGCCTTATTTGTCTGCAAAATTGGACATTGATAAAAAAAAGAAAACATTACATGCAATCTATGAAATTTTAACTAACAAAAAAAATGGGAAAATTAATTGCTAAAAGGCAAACATGAAATGAAACAAAGATACGGAAATTACATTGTACTTACTGATTCCATCTTGTCCCACCACTCATCAGACGCTTGAAACATACCAGTTTCGCTATCAAAGCCAATCCCTGACACTCCTCTGCTAGAATCCATCAATTTCCTCCCAGCATTCCATTCTTTTTTCAGACTCGTGTATTTATTCTTCAACTGTTTCAGGCCATGTTTTTTTCCTATTTTTTTTCCTCAAATTTCCTTGCCAACGACTTGTACCCAACTTGGCTTAGGACTAGGAATGGCTGATTTCCTTTTGTAATCTCATCGGCAATCAGCTATATGAATATTCGGATTGACTCACTATCCTAGGAGGCCTTGTGGTTTAACTGCTTGTGTGTCTTTTCCACACTGCTTGACTTCTCTGGAGCAATGTCTTTGTTTTTTGATTGGGTATGAGGAGAAGTACGTATCGAAGCCATTTGGACTAACCATGCTGCTAAGGCAACTAATTTACGGGTCAAATTATCACCATCACAAATTTGTTTGTCATATACATGCATATAAGACCATAGCAGAATAATTTGAATTGGTTGCCACATGAACAATGTACCATTGCAAAACAAACACGAAAATTGGATGTTAAATTTGACATTATATAACCATTGCACAATATGTAACATAGCAATACAAACACAACATTCATGCAGAATGAATATAAACATTGGAATAGAAACAGTACATGAAAGTAGTCATTAATGTGTATCCCCAACTAGTCATGGAACACAAGGCAAACTTAAAGTCATAACAGTCAACATCCTAACAGCATCCTCAGTTTCCTTACATACGCAACAACAAAATGACAACGACAATGCATAGCACATAGACAATGGTTTTAAGGTAAACGCAATGACTGTTGAATATGTATGACATCATCCCGCAATTGCATGACAATGTCATTTTCTAGATGAGGCATAGTCCGTGCTTTGTCGCCTTGGTTATTCGCACCAACCAATTAAATTGACACAGGGCTGACGAGTGAAAATGAAGAAGCTATTAGTCAATTGCTTCAGAATGAAATGTAGTTATAACCGTTAATGAATTGGGCACTCACCACAGGGCAGGGACATGCAAAGTATGCACGCCATGGATTTTTGGTTGACCTAGATATCTTCACAAGACATTGGCCATAGCCACAGGCACACATCCGATGTGGCCATGTACTGGAAGTTGCAGTAGAGGTATACGAATCCATGCTATGTTTTCTGACCGAGTTAAAGACTAATGATAACATGTATGTGCCACATTATTCATAGTTAAGGAAATTGTTATGTATAAATTGATGAATTTCCCCATTTGTTATTTAAAAATGGGGTTTTGCAACACGGAAAAGGTAAGATTTCATTTACAAATTGCTCCATACAATCATTTGAGCATTTTCCTATAAAACACAAATTGTGAAAATGATGACGTGTGAATTTGACTATTCCACACCCAAATGAATAAATAAAGTCTATCATTATTTTGAATTCGTAAAAGTATTTAAATCCTAATAAATTCAAGACATGTGTTTAACAGATACACACACACACACACACACATATATATGTCAAAGAAATTAGGTGGACCATATCTACTAACCCTTGAAATGAAAATAAAACTCGATTGCCAAAGCAAAATAAATAACAATGCACATCAATTTGAATCCAGTCTACAGAGATAGAGAGAGAGAGAGAGAGAGAGAGAGAGAGAGAGCATTCTTGTTGTAACGCCCTGAAATATCCCAACATAAATTAGATACATTAGCCAACATTCATTAAGGAACACGATAGATCTCCGACATTTTCATCATTAATCGATAAAGTGCGTACAAAAGTTCTACATGCAAATTATACATTCAACGGTATGAAAAACACATGAATCTATAGCATGTAGAGCATTACATCCCAAAAGTAAATAAAATGCCCCTAAGGGCTTACATATTCCAAGGCTTGAGCCCGGTTACACAAAAATTGTTTCACGAACCCATCTATTTAAGCCCTTGGCTAGCATATAATTTCACAACAAAAAATAGAGTCCTCTACTCTTGACAAAATATATCCATGCCCTCAACTCAGCGGGATCACCACATCTTTTCTTGCACCAAATCCCATAGGGGTGAGCATAAAGTCTAGTAGAGAATCCTTACAAAGTATATACAGTTATGCAAACTTCTAATGTTAAATGCAAATACAAATGCCATGCAATGCCATTTTAAAGAAAATTTCATTACATGCTCTTCTTGAAAATCACCATATTTCAATAATAGTTTGCAATCTCAACAATTTCTGAAACTTTCAATTTTAATCAATAGGGGCGGTAAATATGACTCAGGTAATCCCTAGGTTGGTGTCTGCAAGTAGGCTCAACAAGCACTACCAAAAACCACACTTTACCGGTTGCTAACCGGAAGGGAAGTGGTACCTCCTCCGCGCGTGTTTTCGGTCTCACCCCAGACACTCAGGCTAACTTATCAATTTATCTACACCTCCTAACCGGACTTACCAACGTATTTACCCCATAAACATTTCCATGATTTAGTTCCGCATCATTCATTTTTAATAAAATTTTCAATTCCTAATCCAATGTTTATGACATGCAGGATTTTAGAGAAGCCAATGCAGCCATTTAATGCTAGAAATGCCAATACTATCATGCCAAAAACTAAATACCAATCTTGTAATAATCAATTGAATGAGTATGCAATGCAATAATCATCATCATTATGTAACATTTCTCCATCATCGATCTTCCTCAACATTGATTTATTGTAATCAAACTTTCCACTCCACTTTCAACAATGGTCCCGTTTGGTGTAACTGTTAAAACAGCTTATAGATTATACCTTAACAGATTATAGATTATGACTTTAATCAGAAGTTGTTAATCTGTTTAGTGTAGCTGTTGGATTATAGATTTAAATTGCTGAGTAGTGTTTGTTAAATAAGCTGTGAAATAGCTTTTTTAATTAATTTTTATTTTTTGTTTGTCTACATTTCTCATAAAAAATAATAATAATCTATAGTCCATTTGAGTCTTTTTCTATTTTTAAAAAAATAAAAAATAAAAAAATTTAAGAGTATAACCATAAATTAACATGTCCACAGCAGAAGCTGATAATTAGAAGCATGGGGTGAGCAGCTTCTCAGAATCAGCCTTTTTGAGTTAAAATAAGCTGTTAGAATCAGAAGCTGTTTGAAATAAGTGTAACTAAATAGTCCAAAATAACTTTTTCAAAGCTAAAAGCCATAAGTTGGCTCTGAAAAACTGAAACAAACACCCCCAATATCAAGCATGATACTCACCATTTTGTTTTAATTCAACAGCACTAAATACTTTTCACATTTCACGAACTTCATCATTTCTACAATGGCAAAGATATATATATATATATATATATATTTCGTTCTTCCTTTATGACATATCAACAATTTTTACCTATTTCATAGGCTCTCATCTCATCTCAATAAAATTTTGGTCTTTAGCCAAGATTAGGCATCTCTTCACCTTTTTGAAGGAACTCACACACAAACGTCATTTCCCACATAATGGAGGTGAAACCCTCAAGGATCAACTTAGAAACATTTGACATTTTAAACCCTCTTTTGAAAAATCTCTACATTCTTGAGCCAAAATCAAAGTTTCAAAATAACTTCAAGAGAACTTTAAAATCAACATCAATCTTGCAAAACATGTATATATAACTCTAGGAAGTCCCTACCTCAAGTTTTGGAGAAGATGAGAGAAGAAACCCTAAAAATCAAAAGTTGTAGAAAGTTGATTTGCACCGTACAAAGTGAGGTTCTTGCTTTGCTCTCTAAGGTTTGTGAAAGATGATTGATCAAAACCCCATGGATTGTAAGAAATCAAGGTTCTTGGATGTTTGGTGGAGGTTTTTAGAGAGGAGTAACAAAATGCATTTTTAGAGTGAGAAGAAAATGTTAAAAAGTGATATATATTCAGCCCAAAAGAGGAAAAAAACAAAGGTTTTGGACTGCTCGCACCCCGCACATGCGGCCCTCAACCCCACATGTGCAGCCTTCCCATGTCGTACCTCCTCTAGCACCTGCATATATTGCAATGTGCTGCCCCAAACCTCCCCTGAATTCCGCACATGTAGCCCCTCTCCCGCATGTGCGGCCCTGGTTCTATAGCCCAGAATTTTCTCAACTCAATTCTAGGCACTTCGGACCCGACCTCGCACTCTTCAAAACAAGTGAAAATCAACACCGAACAAACAAGAATAAGAATTCATTTGAGAACAAAACTTCTAGACACTTCAAACCCAATGAAAACAAAAGGAGAACAGAGTGAATAATACACCCGATCATCACACTTGCTCTTCTCTAAAAATGGCCTTGAAGAAAAGTGATGTTACCGAAATTAATAGCATAGCCATGGTTTTTACAAATGCAGATCTTTCAGTTTGAATTGAAAGAAGTACATAGATAAACTTGTAATTGGTCATTTCATGTCAAAAACTCAATCTGAAAGGTAAACTTTGTTTAAAAGGCATGCGTTTCATGCGCAATTCCACGTAAAAACAGACAAAAGTGATTCTCTCAGCAATGAACAATCAGCGGTGCTTCAATTCAAGAATCAAGTAGCAAAAGGATGTCTTAACCTTTGTGAGCTAGCCTAAACTAATTTTTAAAATTCTCCAAGCTTACAAGTTGCAAATTGTAAAGGTAAAAATGAAGGACAAGAACAATCTTTTGCACAAATAGATGATCTAAAGAGTGTTTTACCAAACTCATTTGATTCTAAAATATATTTCCCAAACTCAAACATTTTTTTAAACTTAATTCACAAATTTAAACTAAAACAAATACATTTTGAAAATACAATTTCAATTAGGTGTTGTTTGGCAAGGCCTTTTGTGGCTATTTTAGCCACAAAAGACAAAACATGCTATTTTAACCACAACAAACAAAATATCACATCCAATCCATAATCATTACACTCTTCTCTCATAAAAAAAAGTCAAAAAAGTCCAAAAATCAAAAAATCATTCCCAAACCAAGCTTTTTAGCCCAGGCTAAAATAATCAAAAAAATAAAAAAGCCAAAAAACCAACCCGCTTCCCAAACGGAGACGTATATTGCAAAACTCTTCAAATTTACATCTTGAAAACACTTCAAGAAACACCCCAAGTATGACAAATAAGTTCAAAACAAGGCATGACTTTTTAAATCAAAAAGTTGGGTTCGTTAAATAACTCTCCTTTTATGTAGCCAATTTTTTTATCACATACCAACCAGCTTACTCCAGATTTGTTCAACCAAAGGAAAACACAATATGAAAGGATAACATTAATAAACACAATATGAAGGGAAAACACAATGTATCTAAGCCCAACTTCACCAAATTTACCATCCTAGGATAACATTCAATCAATAAGCTCCCTCTGTGCTCGTTGCTTATCAAGACCATCATTCCTGAGCTTTTTACCACACCCACATTATAGTCAAAAGAGTATCAGTTAATTCACACACACACACACACACACACACACATACACGCACAAAAAAACACAGGAATTGTAACATAGAGGAAGGAAACATGGAAGAAACACGAGACAACCTTTTTGTTCTTCTTCTGTATAGAGTAGAGCATAAAATTGTGTGGTAAACCTTTGAATAATGTCAACCCCAAACAATTTTTTATTTATTTATTTATTTTTTTTTATAACAAATGTTTGTTAAGGGTTGTTGCATTACATTAACAAAAAATTGTTAAGAACATTCATTTCAGTTTCTGTTAAGAACAATACAGTTTCTTAAATTATTTGTTTGGAGTTTATTACAGAAGAAAATATTTGGAGGCATGAAATCAGGGACTTCCTTTTCCTAGTTGTGTAGATTACTTTCCACAATAACTGAACGGCACTTCAAGATAATCAGGGCAAATCCCAAAATTGGTGCCAAGAATGAAAAGGATGAGGAAAATTTCAGATTTCTGGACAAAATATCAGATTCTTGAAGAAAATTTCAGAAATTTTTTTCCATCAGTAATCGTCCGACACTAATTTACGAAGAAAATCGAAAGTAATCGTTTACAAACAAAATTCTTTTTCCATCAATAATCATCCGAAACTACAATTTTGCATCAGTGAGCGTCCATCAGTTCATGTTTTTTGCGTCAGTTCCATCATACAACAGTGGGTTTCCCATATGCCAAACAAAAATTAACATAAACAAGTACAAAAAATTGAAGGAAAATTTTGAATCACCCAGAACAATGGCTTTCATAGATCAACCCACTAGATCGGGTTGAAGGACACAGTATTATGCGCGCGCGCGCACACACACACACAAAAAATTGAAAAACAACTAGTACTTGACGATCGGTCGTGTTTCAGACGCTGAGTTGCAGTGTCGCCGCAGATGTGCACTCCGGTGGCGTTGGCTTATGGCAAGCTTAGCTATTCTTCTTCCCTGTTCAGCAAATGGAATCGCCTCCTTCGCTTCACCGGCTATCGGTGCCCTAGGTGAGAAGAGTCTTGTGTGTGTGGTCAGAGGCGGTGCTGGTGTGAAACAGATTGACAGGGTAGTTTGGTAAATTCAGTCTGCCTTGAGTTGTTTGTAAGCACGTGAAGGCTTTTTGTCTGGCAGTGGCTAATTTAGCCTATTTTAAACGGTAGTGGCTAATTAAACCCCAAACTCGATTGCTAAACAGAGGCTTTGTATTAAAAGTTACGAACAATAAATTTATGAAGTATTTATCTAAATTGAAAGTTACAAATTATATTGTGATTATCTATTATTATTTTAAAAATTTAAAGAGCATATATGTTCTTTATTTTTTAGTATGTTAAAAATACCTTCTCAAATTTATTAAATATCACATCACAATATACATCTACCAAATAATCAAAGACCTTTCGGAATTCAAACACCTTTAAACATCATAATATGATTTTCTTTTTTAATAATTCCACTACTGTGCCTTGTTTAATATTTGTCTCCTCCACTACGTTTTCATAAACGGTGAGTGAGACATTTTGTGAGATTCGAATCAAGAAAAATCATGAAAATATATAAAGAAAATAAATATTTTTTTGATCTTCATTTAATTTTCAACGAAATCACCCTCTTATGATGATTTATAATTTTAAAATTTCCAGTCACATTAATATTGGTTGAGATTTTTTTGGCTATATATATATATATATATATATATTTATCAATCAAAGATGTATGCTATTGATAGTGAGTGAATCAATTGATTCTACTCTGAAATACGTTCTTAATGTTTCTTTTTTCTTCACACTAGTTTGCCTCCAAGGGATGCATCACTCCTTTAAGGGCAACACGACATTTTTTTCTGTCCTTTTTTATTTTATTTTATTTTTTCTTTCTTTTTATTAGCAAAAAAAGAACTTTTATTAATGAATCATTGTAGACACCCTATTTTGACCAGTCTTAAGACTTTGGCACTTTCTTCCGAACACCTGATAATGAAAATTGGAATGTGCTATATCATGAATTTCTCAACAGAAAGTAAGATTCAACTTTAATTCCAACCTGATACCCATTTTGTCCAAATTATTTTTGACTCGTTCGAAAACTTAATTTGTCCACCTATCTATTTTTCAAATATTTTTCTAGCCAAAAATCCATTGCATTGTTGAGGGAATTTTTTTTAAAGTCAAAAGTGGAGACATTATTTTTTATTTTCAAAAAAAGATGAAAACATTATTTCATCCTTGAAGGAATCTTGGCTTTTAAAAGATGAAGATATTTTGATTTATCTTGGATTTGTTTTCAAAAGAAGAAAAGGGGAGACAAAAACGTTGGAAGGAGATCTTTGATTTTTGTTTTCAAAAGAAGCAAATGGGAGACATAAACATTGGAAGGGACCTTTGATTTTCTTTTGGATTTTCAAAAGAAGAAAAGAGGAGACAAAAACATTGGAAGAGCATCTTTGATTTTTCTTTGAAGAAAATGGGAGATAAAAACATTGGAAGGGGATTTTCATTTTTCCTATAAATTCTCTCCATTCTCTTGAAGAAGAAGTTGGTTAGTTTTTGAAAAGAATGGTTAGTTTTTGAGAAGAGTGGGGGTTTTTTTTTTTTTTGAAAAAAGAGGGAATTTTCTTGAGAAAGAAAAGAGATTGTTTTTATATAATAATAAAAAAAAAAAACTCAATTGAAACAAAACAATTTGAGGGAAGAAATACCATCAAAACTCCATTGAAGCTAAGACTTGAAACTTTTCTTTGAGAATTCAAAGCAAACTCTAGAACCTTAAGGGTGCTGGGAAGAGAGTTTGGAAATTGAAGAATTGATCATTTCCTCCAAAAGAATTCCCAGATGAGTAAAACAGAGTAGTTCCCAAGCAATAAACAAGGCAATTTTTGACGGATGATTAAAGTTTCTTATTATTTTTTTTATTTTTATTTTATTATTGTTATTATTTTGTATATTCCCATGATTTGTTAGATTCAGTTTGTGTTATAATAATTTTCGACCTCATTTCTTTTATTTTTCTTTTATTTTTCTTTTATTCGGTGTTGTAATAATTCACTGCCCCTGCTTCTTTCTATCCCTTTCATTTACTAACTTTCCATATCTATAAATAGTATCATATTTTTTTTTCATCATATCCATGTTTTGCATTCATATTTCATGCATTAAAATTCGACTCATTTGTATCTGTGGGCTTAATCAATTTTTATGTGATTTTATGCGCTACCCCATATCTCGACATGATTTCCATGTCATGTATTAGTAGCCGAATATTTTAGTTTCATTTTTGTATATGTATTGCATTAAAATCTTGAATTTAGGATCATGCATATTTTACTAACTTTGTTTTGTAACTTTCCACAGGATATCAATAAATACTATGTGAGTGTTTATGCTTTAACATCCCACTTTTGTGTGTTTTTCTTATTATGTCTAGCATTTTACCATGCGGCTATTTGCTTTGTTGATATAACTCTATGATTGTCGGTGGATGAAAGTTGTGTTGCTTAATTTGGAACAATGCTGATTCCATGTTTGTGAACTTGATTCCCTTTGAGTTGCACATTTTCAAAAATCCTTTTTCAAAATACATGAGATCGTAACATTCCAAAATAACGTAGTCTATACTTGATTGCTTCACATAGGAATTTTTAGGATTATTTAATAATAAGAATATGACTATATATTGTCTATAAAATTCACATTCTGGTTTAGTAAAGGCTAATTTTTTGATCAGGTGAGTGGGAGTGCTCAATTAATGATCTTCCCTCCTCATACTTAAGGTTCCAAACCGAGACATCTCTGGTTACGACGAACCGTGGTCTTGGCATGAGTCACGGGTTTCCTAATTTTTTCAAAATATTAGGTGGCAGCTTTGAAATCTGGTGATACAGTCTATTTTTGGCAATGGTTTTGCACTCAAATGGATTTTCTATAAAAGTTGTCAAATTTGGACTCTCATTTATGTTTCACATTGCACTCGTGAAACTAGATCAAAGAAATCGAGGGTCCAAATTGTTTAACACGCTCGGGTAACCCTGAGCATGCGACAATCATCGAGACAATTACAACAACAATATATAACAATAAAGGAATCTAAATGCAAAAAGCATCATAGTGAAACATACCCATCCCAACTATGTTGGTATGAATTGAATGGCCAATCATATGCTAGCACAAAGTCTAGTTTGGTGAGAAACCAAACAAAAGACAATAGATAAGAGCCAACATAGCCTCCTAACAACAAAGAATACAACCAAGACACTCTAACACAATAGTAAATACACCAAAGTCAGTCCAACACCAAAGAGCAAATCAGTCAAACATTTTCTCCATCTTGGGTGACCAATGTAACAACAACATTGCTTGCCTCTAATTGTTTGTTCTCTCTCTCTCTCTCTCTCTCTCTCTCTCTCTCTCTCTCTCTCTCTCTCTCTCTCTCTCTCCAGCATTTCTCCTAAAATTTATCTATGCAGTTAGACTTGGATTTTATAAGCCTATGTTAGATTTCTTTTCAAAGAACACTGTACAAAAGAATAAACTATAATTTAATAAATTGTCAACCGATCCATTCTATGGACTCTTAAAGTAGACAACTCTTATTATAAGTTTGCATAGATCTTAGTCTATGGTTTAATTTTAACCATGCACTTCATAACAAATCATTTTGAATATGAGTTAAGAATATATGTTTGAAAATTTGTGTATGCCAATTTAAATTTAACAATTCAATGCAATTTTGTTTTTATTCATAATTTGTATTTTTAATTGTCTCTCAAGTATAAGATGTTTCTGCAATTTTTAATTTGTATTCATGAATCTTTTGGTAATATATATATATATATAGAGAATAAAAGACTGATTTAGTCCCTAAAGTATGCGTTCTTTTTCATTTTAGTTCCTTAAGTTTTAATTTTGTCGTTTTGGTCCTCAAAGTTGTCAATTTGAGTCAATTTGGTCCTAAATTTAACATCCGTTAACATAAATATGAATAAAAGATAGTTTTGGTCTCTAAAGTATGAATTTCTTGTCATTTTAGTCCCTCAAATTTTAAATTTTTTCATTTTGGTCCTCAAAATTGTTAAATTGAGCTAGGACCAAATGGACTCAAATTGATAACTTTGAGGACCAAAATGGCAAAATTTGAAACTTGAAAGACTAAAATGACAAGAAATGCATACTTTAGGAACCAAAACTGTCTTTTATTCATATTTCTATTAATAGACGTTAAACCTAGGATCAAATTGACTCAAATTGACAACTTTGATGACCAAAATAACAAATTTAAAACTTAAGGGGACTAAAATGACAAAGAGTACATACTTTAAGAATTAAAATTATCTTTTATCCTATATATATGATTTATTTGTTTTCCTGTTATATATTTGTATAATAGTTACTACTAACTATATATTACTGGAAGCACACCAAAACACCATAACCTTATGAATAAATAATAAAAAATGTTAGACATGTGAGAAGAGTATGAAAACTAAGCAAGTAAAAAGGTTAACAAATTTTTTTTTGATGATCGAGTGTCCGAATCAGCTTATGTGTATCTTGACTAATTTTGAGACTCACGCAAAGCGCCCCCTTCAAGTGAATAGGGCAAATTTCAGATAGAATTATAGAAATTATGTACACAGCTTTTACAAACCACATTTAGAAATTAAAACTACAATATCATTAAGTATATACATAAAAAGAAAATATGATGGAGAATGTAGCAACCATTATGGTTATCTCTCCAACCTTCTCATTCATATTGTAAGACAAAATATAAGAAGACCTTAGGCAATTGCTCAAGTAGTCATGGAGAGAGTATTTGAGTGAATGAGGTTTCAAGTTCAGGTCTATAGTAGTGTTTGGTAGATAAGCTGC
This sequence comes from Camellia sinensis, assembly GCF_055761805.1. Classification (NCBI taxonomy): domain Eukaryota; kingdom Viridiplantae; phylum Streptophyta; class Magnoliopsida; order Ericales; family Theaceae; genus Camellia; species Camellia sinensis. The sequence continues at coordinate 118,087,531 of NC_138971.1, read as the reverse complement.
AAAATAGCTTCTTTTTTTTTTTGTATAATTGTCCTTTTTGCCCTTATATGATATAAAAATGATTATTTTGTCATTTTTTTTTTCAATTAACATAATTAGTATCAATTTATATAAAAATTGATACATTTGATAAAAATGTAATGGCTTAATTAGTCTCAATTAATACTAAAATTATTAATTAGTATCAATTAATATTAATAATTTTTTTTCCTTGTTTCTTTTATTTATTTTTTCTTTTCTTAATTGATACATATTCTTTTTTTTTTCCCTTGCTTCTTTCTTCTCTTAATTAATATTAATAATTAGTATCAATTAATATTAATATTAATACTTATTATTTTTTTTTTCTTTTCTTAATTAGTCTCAATGATATAAAAATGTAATTTTTTTTTTCAATTAAAAATTGATACTTTTTTTTTTCTTTTATTATTAATGGCTTAATTTTTTTTCTTAATAATTTTCTTTTCTTAAAAATTGATACATTTCCTTGTTTCTTTTAATAATACTAAAAATGTAATGGCTTAATTAGTCTCAATTAATACTAAAATGTAATGGCTTAATTAGTTTCAAATTATATTCATTTTAGTTTATAAATACATGAATATTAATTGATATTTTTTTAATTTATTAAAAATTGTTACAAATAGCAATTAATATTTTTTTAATTTTTTATTACAAAATTGTTACAAAATATACCAATTTATTAATATTTTATAATTTAATTTATTATCAATTAATGGCTTAATTAGTATCAATTAATACTAAAATTATTAATTAGTATAAATTAATATAAAACTTATTTCATTAATGGCTTAATAAAAAAAACAATTTTTAGTATTAATTAATATAAAATTTATTATTATTATTATTATTAAAAAACACTGACAACCCTTCTTCTCCGGCAACCCCGACAGTGGGCACAGTGGCGACAGGGCGCTAGGGTTTGAGATCGCGACGGCAGAAGGGAGATCGCGATGGCATGGAAGGGATCTGCTGCGATCGATCATGACGGAGGACGGGGCGCTAGTGTTTCAGATCGCGACGCTGGAGAGACATCTACTGCGATCGCGATGGGTGTGGTTAGGGTTGTTGATCGCGAGCTCTGGTTCGTCACTGTTCGATCGTTACGTCGTCGATGGCGAGCTCTGGTTCATCAATGGCGAGCTAGGGATTTGCCCTTCTGGTTCGTGAGAGTGAAAGAGAGAGAGAGAACCAGAAATCACCCCGTCACTGGAAATCCCCTTCGCAGGAAATCGCCTCTTTGGCTCATGTGAGGGACAAAAAATGAGTGTGTTTTGGTTTATATACATAGCACACTTGTAATAATTTGAAATTGTGAGGGGCATTTTAGTCATTTTACCCCTCACATCTCAACTGCGCACTTAAGCTGATTTTTGACTTATAAATTAAGTTTCTCCTCCCCCACTCAAAGAATAAGTTGATTTTTGACTTACAAAAGGTATAATTCGTATTGTAAAGCTGAACCAAACACATCAAAATAACTTAAATTAAGCTAAAAGTTAACATAAGTTGGAAATAAGCCCTACTAAACAGGGCTTATGTAATAAGGTTAACTTGCATTATAATCTAATATACTAACCATTATTTTGTGTCCTAAAAAACAAATGAAACAAATTTTAAATCATTAAAATGTAAGTACCTCTAATTTCAATGACAATCATGTACTACTATCTGATTTTAATTCAAATTCAAATGGGAAAAAAACAGATGAAAAAATTTGAAATTTCTAACTTCAATAAAGAACATGTACTATTATTTAATTTTAATTCAAATTCAAATGAGAAAGAAATTTAAAATCATTGAAAATGTAATTATCTTTAACTTTAATGAGGAACATGCACTACTATCAATTTTTAATTTAAAGGTAAATTACAAATACACCCCCTGAGATTTGTTTAGAGTACAGATTGCTCCTTGTGGTTTGAAAAATTACAAATATCCCCTTATTAGAATTTTTTATTTAACAGAATTAACTAAAATAATGAAATTCATAATTTCTCTCCTATACAATAATAAAATTACTTAAATTATTAATTGAAACATATTTCTAACATTATTAAAAACGGTTAATTGACTTGATGATGTATTAATAAAATATGCGATTTGTTATAAAATTAGATATCTCAGGGGGTGGAATGTAGTTTCCAAAATCACAGGGAACGATTCGTATTTTAATCAAACCTTAAGGAGTGTATTTATAATTTACCCTTAATTTAAATTCAAATGGCTAGAACACAACATTCATATGCACCGCGCGTACCCATTTACTATTACTATTAAAATTATAATTATGTTATGAATGATGCGGTGTAAACATTACAAAATAATCAAAATGATGGCAAAAAATGATTTGATCCATTAAAACCTAAGAATTTTGGTGTGTTTGCAGAAAAGGAAAATGCTCCGTAGCTCGAGAAAGTGAGGCGCGAATGGCGCGAATGGTACGGAAAATATTATCTTATCGGTAAGAGAATCAAAAAACATCCTAAAACGACGTCGTTTTGGAATTTTGAGCCACTCGAGCCACGGAAAATTCAAGCTACGAATCGAAACCGTTGCAGAAAATCCTAGCTTCGATGTTAAGATTTGATTTGAAGAATTCCAAAACGAGGTAGTTTCGGGTCAATTTAAATAGATTATCACATACAAAATTCACAACTTTGTCAAAATCCAGATTTTAATAATGAATTTGGCTCTATATGTGGGTCAAATTGGTCAGGTTGGATTGGTTTTTACTAGTGAATCGATTGTTTGTACAATCCTAGTACTAGTAAAAGAGACCCGTGCAATGAATGCTTAGTTATTATTGTGGTAAATTTGGATTATAAGACTATGTTTGATTCATAAGATTAATAGTAAAAGTATTAATAATTTCATCAAATTAATGTGGTATTCACTATTCAATTGGATTAGTAGGATAAATTATTTCCTTATCTATTATTTGATTTTTGCATTGGATAAGAAAACATATGAATATAAGATTATAACTATATTTATCTTCTTTTCCAATCTTACCCTCCATCAATGTTTTTTCACAATCTTTATTTTATCAAAATTTCTTCATAAACGTGGTTTTGAAAAAAATTATAAATAAATAAATAAAAGCAAAATAAAAATACAAAATACAAAGGCCATGTTTGGTTTGTTTTTTAATTTTTTTTAAAAAATATAAACTAATTTGATAAAATAAATATCAAAAAATATTTTTAAATTTTTAAAAATTATTTTTAGCCTTCTAAAATATAAAATTATATAAAAATAATAAGTGCTTTAATTTTTAGTCAAGGGTAAAAGAGTCTTTTTATTTTATTTCTCAGCTCAGAATATATAATTCCATCTCTATCCTATTACTAATAATCCTACAAATTTGTTGGATTAATTATTTATTGGATTAATAATCCAGAAACAAAATTTTAAAACGAACACAAGATTATTGAGCTCATGGATTAATAATTTCATTCACATACTGTTATTCTGTCAATCAAATATACCCTAAAAGTATAATAATTTTGGAGCTGATGGTAATTTTTTTTGAGCTATCTAACATTTGTGATTATAAATTAATATTTTAACCTTGTTTTAATACACTTTTTTACATCAATTTTAATATTAAGCAATACTCAATAACACTATTTAACATTTACCTTTATATTATAGCTTTTAATAAGGGGGTGGCTTTTTTACATACGAGCACGATGGAAACTTTTAAGGGAAAACAAAGGATTTTAAAATATTTTTTTTAACAAAAATAGATTCTCTAAATGAAAATTAAGAATCCCTTCTAATCCGGTTTTAAAATCATAATCGTGAATCTGCAGTACAACAACAGAACATTGGACTTCCTGGTGCAGAACGTAACTCTGCACTTACTGTGAGTTCTATGATTTCTTTGATCTAGACGGTATCGTTGTTAGTTCGGAAAGTTTATTAATGTAGAAAAAACTTGGTAGGATTGTAAGACAGCTGATTGATGGTTCTCTTTCCATCACTGATTCACTGTTGAAGGGTTTTACTCTATATATGCTATGATCACTTCTTTGGTCCTAATCTGAAGTAACAATATTCCCTCCGTACTAATTAATTTGCTCCTGTTTTCTCTTTGGAATGTCCCAAACTAGTTGTTCAGCGTGAAAATTTGAGAAAAATTTGTAACTTCCCTGAATGATAGTTTAAAAATATCAATATCTGCATTTTAAAAGGGTAATATGTGAAAACTTGAAACTTCTATTTGAGTATGAATACATTAACGGTCCATTTGGTATATGACTGATGGAAAGGAGGGAAGTAAAAGAGGAGGGACAGAGAGTATGTCTCTTGTTGTTAACTAGGAAAAGGGAAAGGAGAAAGGGATACTCCTGTCGAGGCCTGCCTTATCCTTTTCATTCAAAAGTGTGTGAAAGGAGAAGCGAAAGGGCTCTTTTTTTCACTTTTATGAATTTATCCTTTGAACACCACCTTCCAATTTAATTTTAAGGGTACAATAGTAAAATCCAGCAATACCTTTTCATTTGTTTTTCATTTTCTTTCACGTTCAACCAAACAAGAGTAGGGAGAGGTAGATTCCTTTGCCTTGCATACCTTTTACATCCTTCCTATCTTCTCTTCCACTTTTCCATATTCATGCTGAACATTCATGTGTCATTTGGTGTGTCTGGACGCAAGACGTGTGTCCTTGATGTAGGACATGCATGTCCTTGACGTGTCCCCCAACGTGTGAAAAAATGACAATAAAAAATGTTATGCCACATGACATGTTGTTCGACACATATCCCAACGTGTCCAAGCACCAGTGTCTGACATGTGTCGGACATGGTGACTAAAATGGAGTGTTTGTGTGTCATAGGTAGTGACTAATTGAAACCACAAGCATCGCATAATTTAAGACATCAATATATATATATATATATATTTTGTTTTCTAAATTAGACTTTTGTGTTGCAAACAAAAGCGTTTTACAAATTTGTGGTTTCTTTTTAATATTGGTTCACCTTCACAATTCAAGCTTTTGTATTTCTTGTGGCCATGGGTTCTGACTTATGTGTGTGGGATATCATCACCCCATGTGAGGGGTGATTGTCCATGTGCTGCAAGAGTGCAAAGCCAACAAAGGTGAGCTGGCCATGTGAAGCCAACACACAAGAGAGCTGGCCATATGCAAGGCCAGCCTCTCCATCTCCATTGATTTGGTGTATAAATGGAGGCTAAGGGGAGAGAGTGCAAAGTGTAGAGCAAGCCACAGAGAGTGAAATATGTGAGGCGGAGAGACCGTCTCCCTCGGTGTGAGCGAGGGAGACGGGAGAGTGGGTGAGTGAGGAGAGTGTGAGCTCTTCCTCTATTGTAATCTTTCTGTAATATTTCCATTGTTATAGTGATAACCGGCTACTCTCCCGTGGACGTAGGCATTGAGGCCGAATCACGTTAAATCTTGTGTCTCGTTGAGTGTGGGTGTGTTTTTCTGCATGAAATATTTTCTATAAGGTCTTGGGCGGGATCCCAAATCCCAACAATGTGCATGGAAACCACTCCCTTCTCACCACATGGTTGTGTGCTTGCATGTGTGCATGCATTTAAATAGAGTAAATCATCATCTATATACATCTGCAATTCTCGCATAGTTCATCTACTCTGCATTTGATCTGTCTTCAGTTTCAAATTAAGTGTCTTTGATCAAGGAATCTCCATTTGAATGATTAACGGTCCATATTGTAATGTGTACTGATTTCTACATAGTATATGAAAATAATATTGTATATATGAAGATAATGTAGTAGATTGATCAATATCAAGCTTTTATTATTATATAGTGTAACTTTATACACTCTTCAGTTATACTCTTTAAAACTAATTGAGCATGTTACAAAGAAAGATTCATAAAAAATTAAAAATAAATAAATAAATAATTTGTTAAGCACATGAAACTTGTTTGTATTTCACGAAACATTCCATCAGGTGATGGGACAGAAATTGGTCAAGGGTTTTCTACGCAGATTCATGGCGGACTTGATCAGTTGCTGAGGTCTATATTCCCTGGAGAGCATATCCATGTTGGTGACATTAACTTCCATGGAATGGGTACAAGTTCTGCTGCAGTTCACGCAGGAGCAACTCAGAGTGCTGCCACTAAGATGGCTGCACCAAGAGAGGGTGATGAAGGACTGTTCTTGTCTAATTTACTTCGTCAGATCATGCCCATCATATCTGAAAGCACAGCAAGTGGGTCAAGTATTCCATCATCTGAGGGAGCAGGTGATATTGAGGATAGAACTACACAAGCATCCTCAACACAAGTGAGTTTCCTTTATTATCAAAGTTTCCCCAGTGTTAAAGATGAAATTTGCGATATTTATAAAATGGCTGTGTAGCCTTTCTAACTGAACATTTTACATATGTACAGGCTCAGGACAACTCAAACAGAGGGGCCTCATCAAGTAGTCGACATGGCAATCCACCATCCTCTCCAAGCTCCAAACGTCAAAGGGTAATTGCTTCTTTCTTTTAGTATGTCACACTGCGCACACATATTCAATTAGAGGTCCTGTGGTTTTCCCTCGATTCTCGCAGAAATGCCGACATTTGTTTGGTGCTTGCTTGTTTTTTTTCCCATACCAATATGACATGCTTACAACCTTAGGCACAAGTGGTAATTTTTCACATAGTTCAAAGTCTTCCATGTTTGTTATCTGGACAAGTTTGTCTTATCATCCTTGCTCTCACAAAAATTTCTCTGCTAATAACCACCCATTCTAGAATTATTTAATAGCTATCTGCAACCCCCCTCTAATTATATGATTGAGCATATGCATTTATGTATGTGGATTACCTAAAAAATTTCTTAGAAAACGAAATCCTGGTCTTGCCTGAGTGAAGTTATTTTGGGGGCAGCCAGCAAAGTTTATTAGCAAAAAATGGACTAAGGCCTGTGATGTTGAATCTAATCCCTGCAGCAAAGGTTGATAACCAAAAATGGACCTCTATGCAAGTGTTAGAGTGGGGCATGGTTTGTTACTTCAACCCCTGTAAGCATGAATCTAATTTAAAATTTCCTAATGCTCTGTTTGTTTGTTGGAAACTCTGGAGGGAAATGGCAAAAGGTTATTCCAAGAGAATATAGTCAGGGGGAATAAAGATATTTTTCTGATAAGTTAATGGAGTGAAATAAAGATTTTTGGTATTTTCCTACTTTTGGGGATGCTTTAGTAAAAGTACTAGTATTGTTAATATTTCAATTGGGGAATAAAGATATTTTTCTGATAAGTTAACGGAGGGAAATAAAGATTTTTGGTATTTTCCTACTTTTGGGGATGCTTTGGTAAAACTACTAGTATTGTTAATATTTCAATTTCCTAAAATACTTATAATTAAACTAAAATTAGTTGAGTAAATTAAACAACTGAGCCTTGTCCCGACTATTTGTGGTTGACTACATGAATCTTATTCCATTTCAATCAATGAAGGGCAGAAATATTCTCTGGATTTATGATCATAAGGGTTCTATCAAAGTTTTTCACTGTTTGTCAGCTACCTAACCCAAACCTTCTCTATCTGGCCTTGGGACCAGCTACATAAAAATAAAACATTATACACACGCATGTAGACTTAGTTGGGTAAGTTAATTGTTGGAAAATCTCTTTTTCTTTGAGATTGTACAAATGGAAGTGGCTGGCATTGCACTAAAATTTTCAAAAGTTTTATTTCTCCTTGTCAATATCAAATATCAAATAAGGGAGGCATATGCTTGAAAGGGGCTGTGAATACGTTGATCAGTCATTTTTCTTAGTTTTGAGCTTGTTGATGTCTTGGAGAGAAGCTGGGGTGAGAATTTTTTGAAATGTTGTTTGGTGTTGGTCGGTTGGTGGAATTTTGAATCTGCTAAATTGGGGTAGGAGGATGGTTGGAAGTGGCTAGAGTTTCAAAGTTTTTTTGAAAGCTTTGCTGCTCGGTCAGGTTGTAGAGTCCTAGATCTTTCCTAGAGGTTGTGTTGTTGTAGCAGTGGCCAGATAACCCCTCAATAGTCATATAGACAGACTGGGGACTGTGACACTAAAAATCATCATGCGCTGAGGTGGCAACTTATTTGCAATGTGCAGAGGTGCAAGAGACGCAGGATGGCCAATCTTGGGTGAACAATTGGTGGTCCTCGTTTGGGTGTTGCTTTATGCCAACAGCTGGTCCCAAGGAGGTCTGATGCAGCTTTTAATGCCATAGGTGAGAGGTGTTGAGGTGGTCTTGCAATTAAATGATGATACAACGTCAAAGAGTTTTCTTATATTTGCAACCCTGTCAAACAACTTAGAATTACTATGCCCTTATTTTAACCTCTGCATTTTTTGCCTTTCGACTCCACAAAATTTTAGTAGTGGGATGTCTGGAGTCTTCTTGTAAGAACCCACATTTTATGTCTTAATCATGTTCATGAGCATCTGTATGATTATGGTTTGTTAAGCTTGCATGTGCGTGTTCGTGACTTGTCCTGCTTAAGTGGGTAAGATCCATGCCTTGATTTGATACCTTTGTGATTTGTCTAAGTGTTATGTGCTTGCCTAAGTTATGATTAGCCGACGTTATGCCAAGATCAATCCAAGCCGAGGTCATCCTCAGTCTAGAAGTATCTTGGAACCCCTTGTTGACCTCCGTTCTCGCCTTGCCGCATTAGCCGAGATGTTACCTTGCACCCAAGTGATCTCGCCCTGGAGTGGTATGACCTAGGCCGAGGTGTGGCGCATCTAGGCCAAGATGTGGCACAGCTTAGTCAAGTGTCGTCCTTCCTAGCCGGGTCATTGTCGCCTTAGTTGCCGAAGTCCTTTTGTTAGCCGATGTCACCCCTTGCCGGAGTGCCATTCCGTGTAGCTTGCTAGGTACGCCTTGTTATTAGCCGATGTCATTGCCTCGTCAGAGAGCCCATACCGCTTTACTTGATGAACACCCTTCCACCATGCTTTGTCTGGTCTGTCAGCCACCTTTTTCAGGGAAACCCAACCAGTCGCCGCCACGTGTCTTAGCAGAGGGTTAACCCCAAAACCAGATAAAGAAAACTATCATTTGGTATCATAACCTTGCCTTGTAGAGAGAGAAACTCTAGGAGGAAGAAGGAGTTTTAGAGTGAGAAAGTAAGTCTTCAAGCTTGATTCCTTGAGATCAAACCGTTAGATTCGTGTTCTAAGGTTAGATTCTTGATCTGCTCACGATGTTCTTTATGTTCATGTTATTGCATTGCATGATCGGATATGATTTGTAAGCCATGCATTGTTTTGAAATTCGGTTTTAGAAAGAGAAAACGACATTCATGTGTTCTTCAAGAGAAAGTCTTGTTTTGATCCGAAAGTTTGCATAAAGAATCATGTTTTTGTGTTTATTTCCGCAAGAGTTCCAAGTACGGGTACCCAGGCCCATGTTTTCAAACTCGTAGCATGAAAATCCCAGATTTGTGATAGCAGATTGTGATTGAACATTCATATTTTCATGTTTGCACACTCATGTTCTTCATGTTCATCAGCAGAGGGAAACCCAGAGTTTCCCGACCTCTTTTGCTTGCATGTGGCCCTCGGGAACACACCTCGGCAAGGAGGTGTGGAACCTCGGCCTAGACCTGGTTAGTGCCCAGCATGTTTTCCGAAATCATTTGCATATATAAGAGACTTGTTTGAAGGTGCATTCAATAGGCTTTGCCCTGTGATTGTAGGACTTGGACCTTGCTTGACCCCGACGTTTGAAGAATTATGTGAGTGGTATTTTTGATAAAGCTATGTTACACTTGTTTTGATAAATCTTGTTTTGCCTTGTCTTGAAAAGTATTTGATTTAGCATGAATGATTATCCCTATTTGTATACCAAACACTATCTTGTTTTGATGACATTTCTTGAAAGTCCTTAGCTGCAGGGGACTATAATGCAACTGCACTCTTGTCTTGACAGTCCTTAGTGCTAGAGGACTCTAAACTTTCGCAGCACAGCTTGTCTTGAAAGTCCTTAGTTGCAGGGGACTATAATGCAACTGCACTCTTGTCTTGACAGTCCCTAGTGCTAGAGGACTCTAAACTTTCGCAGCACAGCTTGTCTTGACAGTCCTTAGTGCTAGAGGACTCTAAACTTTCGCAGCACAGCTTGTCTTGAAAGTCCTTAGTTGCAGGGGACTATAATGCAACTGCACTCTTGTCTTGATATGTCATCACCCCTTGAAATAAGTAGATGTTATTAACATCCAAGGAACTTGAAAGCCGGCAAATGAACTTGGCTTTTCCCTTGATTGTATAGTATACTATGTATTGTTTGTAAGAAATCTTGGATATCAATCATGCAGAACCTTTATTTCTAATATCATTCACTGAGTATCCAAGCTCACCCTCTCTATATATATATGTAGGTGATGAACAAGAAGGCATTGAGGCCTAGGCATGATGCCGATGTGTTTTGGGCGCATTGCCGACATGTTTTGGATTTGCGTTTTGCATCGTCTTGAAGATTATGCTTCTCGGCTTATGTTTTCTCTTGTTTGTTTTGGAATATGTCGGCTTGAGAAGCCTTTTGGTCAGGATGTATTTTGTATCTCATTTTGTTGTATCTGTAATTGTAAGACTAGTAAAGATGTTTGATGTATGACATTCCATTGGACTTATGCACGGCTCTCATGGACAACTCGGTTTATATGTATAATTTTGCTTCCGCTCTTGTAAGCCCCATATTTCATACTCTGATTGTGTGTGATTTTTGTAAGACGGCCTTCGGTAACCTCGGGTTACTGGCCATCACGGCACCAAACTACTAGGGGCGGTTTGGGGGCGTGACAGAATGGTATCAGAGCACAAGATCCTTGTAGTACGTTAATCACACACCTTGAGTCCTAGAGAGCCTAGGATTTCCCTTAGAATGATGTTAGGAGTTGCATCATATTGCTTGCTACTTGACTATGTGTGCATCATTTTGGCATGGACGTCTGTTACTTATATATGTGTTATCTGTTTAGTTGTTTTAAAGTCTCATCTTGCATTCCCCCTAGCATCATGAGGAGAGGTAGACCCCCAGTTGGCCGAGATCGTTCAGAAGATAGATTGGAGAGATTGGAAAGGTTAGTCGAAGGCTTGGTTCGTGAGCAGAGACAACCTAGGCCACAGGATACTGGTACGACTTCCACGCAGGCCGAGCAGACGAATGGCCGTTGTACAGCTCCACCCCCTCCAGTGCCACCAGTGCCTCTACAGCAGGCTTTGTATGGGAACGACACGATAACCCTAATCAGAGAGTTCAAGAAAATGAAACCGCCGAGATTTCAAGGAGGCATAGAACCAATGAAAGCCGAGGCATGGGTTTTAGAGATGGAGAAGTTGTTTGAAGTTTTCCCCAGTACAGACGCTCAGAAGGTATCTCTGGCAGCATTCACGTTGGACGACGATGCTCGTAGGTGGTGGATGATGGTCCGAGAAAGCAATCCGGGTTTGACTTGGGCAAAATTTTTGGAGTTGTTCTACAACAAACATTTTCCCCTTAGCGTCCGAGACCGAAAGACCACGGAGTTCCAGAATCTGACACAGGGGAACAAGACAGTGGCAGAGTATGATCGTGCCTTTACTGAATTGGCGAGGTATGCGCCTCACATGGTGGATGACGACTACCGGAAAGCGAGAAAGTTCGAAAGTGGGTTGCGTGGACCGATACAAGATCGGGTCAATATGCTCAATATGCCGACATATGCCGGAGTACTAGACAAGGCTATCTTAGCTGAAGCTAACTTGAACCGATACCAGAGTTCGGGCGAGGGTCAGAGGAAGAGACAGAATTATGACAATCGCCGAGTTCCGTTCAATGCCAAGAAGAGGGTGAATGTGGACAGTTCCAGCAATTCAAATCAGGATGGTAATGCGCCGTTGTGTACGAGTTGTGGGAAGCTACATTTTGGGGTCTGCCGTTGGGCGACAGGGGCTTGCTATGAGTGTGGCGAGATAGGCCATCGCGTGAAAGACTGCCCGAAAGCAAGGACCGATGATGGGAAGAGGAATGGAAGCACCTCGGGCTCTGCACAGAAGAATAACATCGGGGGGATACAGGCGAGGCAGGGCAGAGTTTTCGCACTAGTGCCAGGAGACGCCCAGAATGCTGAAGTAGTGGTGTCAGGTACCATTTCAATTTGTACTCAAGATGCATACGTATTGATTGATTCGGGTTCTACGCATTCATTTGTATCTACCTTATTCGCCGAGAAGTTGGATAGGGAATTAGAACCCCTTGATTATGTATTATCTGTGTCTACTCCATCTGGGAGAAACATGATTGTTGCATCCATTTATAGGGCGTGTGTTGTTATGATTGAGGGTGTAGAGTTGTTAGTCGATTTGATGCCCTTGAGCATGACTCATTTCGATGTCATACTGGGGATGGATTGGTTAGTAGCGAATCATGCATCCACTAATTGTGTTACTAAGATCGTTATATTGAAGACCCCAGATCTAGCCGAGGTCATTTTCCAGGGTAAAGGAGTAGTACCCCCGCCTTACTTAATCTCATCCATGAAAGCCTACAAGTTGGTTCGGAAGGGATGTCAAGGTTATTTGTGCAGTATACTAAGTAATTTGAATGGAAGTGTTGAATTGACCGACATACCCGTTGCTGAAGAATTCCCCGACGTCTTTCCAAATGAGCTGCCTGGCCACCTTGTCGATAGAGAAATAGAGTTCACTGTGGACGTCTTGCCAGGAACACAACCTATCTCCAAAACGCCCTACAGAATGGCCCCAGCCGAACTTAGAGAGCTGAAATTGCAACTACAAGAATTGTTGGATAAGGGATTTGTCAGGCCGAGCACTTCACCATGGGGGGCACCCGTTCTGTTTGTGAAGAAAAAGGATGGCACACTTCGTCTTTGCATCGACTACAGAGAACTTAATAAGGTGACCATTAAGAACAAGTATCCCTTGCCAAGGATTGATGACTTGCTTGATCAACTACGAGGAGCACGAGTCTTTTCCAAGATTGACCTCAGATCGGGCTACCACCAGTTGAAGGTTAAAGCCGAGGATATCGAGAAGACTGCTTTTCGGACAAGATATGGCCACTACGAATTTTTGGTGATGCCCTTTGGAGTGACCAATGCCCCAGCAGCATTCATGGACTTGATGAACAGAGTCTTTAAGCCGTATCTAGACGAGTTCGTAGTTGTTTTCATCGACGACATACTGATCTATTCCAAGAGTACGAGTGAACACGAGAATCATCTGAGGCTTGCCCTGCAAATCTTGAGAGATAAGAAGTTGTACGCCAAGTTGAGTAAATGTGAGTTTTGGCTTTCCAGCATTTCATTCTTAGGGCATGTGATCAATGAAGATGGTATATCAGTTGACCCCAGTAAGATTGAAGCCATTGTGAATTGGCCAGCGCCGACCAACGTGACCGAGGTTCGTAGTTTTCTTGGTTTGGCAGGGTATTACAGAAAGTTTGTGAAGGACTTCTCGAGGATTGCAGTACCACTGACACAACTAACTAAGAAGGGAGCAGCTTACGAATGGACTAATGATAGAGAATCAGCCTTTCAGGAGTTGAAGGCGAGGTTAGTTACAGCGCCAGTCCTCGTACTACCATCAACTAATGAGGAATTCCAGATCTACAGTGATGCTTCACATAAGGGTTTGGGTTGCGTGTTAATGCAGGAAGGTAAAGTCATAGCATACGCGTCTCGTCAGTTGAAGCCCAATGAAGAGAATTATCCTACCCACGATTTGGAGTTAGCTGCCGTAGTCTTTGCTTTGAAGATATGGCGTCATTACTTGTATGGAACATCTTGTCAAGTTTTCACCGACCACAAGAGTCTGAAGTATTTGTTCACACAGAAAGAGCTAAATATGAGGCAGAGAAGATGGCTCGAACTGTTGAAGGACTATGACATGAAGATTCAGTACCACCCAGGTAAGGCAAATTCCGTAGCCGACGCATTAAGCAGGAAACTAGTTGGAAGTTTGGCGTGTCTGGCAACGATCTCAGCGGAACCGACCATCGTTCAGGAGGTGAAGACCAGGCAGATGGAAGATAAGTCCCTAAAAAGGATAATTGATGAATTCGTCTCCAAGCCGAGGCCAGGGTACACAGTGGAAAACCAGGTGCTTAAGTTTGAAGGAAGATTGTGTGTAGCCGACCTGCCAGAGTTGAAAAGGAAGATTTTACAAGAGGCCCACAGCTCCAAGTTTGCCATTCATCCAGGGAGCACCAAGATGTATCAAGACGTAAAACGGACCTTTTGGTGGCCAAACATGAAAAGAGAGATAGCAGAGTTTGTATATCAGTGTCTGTGTTGTCAGCAAGTGAAGACAGAGCACCAGAGACCGGCAGGACTTCTTCAACCTTTGTCAATTCCTGAGTGGAAATGGGAACACATCTCCATGGATTTCGTAGTAGGTTTGCCGAGGACGCAAAAAGGTATGAACTCGATTTGGGTTATAGTTGACAGATTCACTAAGTCAGCACACTTTTTACCTGTCAAGACTACGTTCAATGCCGACCGACTTGCCGAACTGTACATAAATGAAATCGTTAAGCTTCATGGCGTGCCGATGTCCATTGTTTCAGACCGAGATCCGAAGTTCGTTTCTAGATTTTGGCAAAGTCTACAAGGGGCCCTGGGAACCGAGTTGAGATTTAGTACAGCCTTTCATCCCCAGACCGACGGACAAACGGAAAGAATGATCCAGACACTCGAGGACATGCTCAGACTATGCGTGTTGGACTTCCAGGGGAGTTGGGAATCGCACCTGCCATTAGTGGAGTTCGCGTACAACAACAGTTATCAAGCCAGCATAGGCATGGCGCCGTATGAAGCTTTGTATGGAAGGAAGTGTAGATCGCCGATATGTTGGACTGAAGTAGGAGACAAAGCTCTAATTGGCCCTGAGATGGTTCAAATGACAACTGAAAAGATTAAACTCATTCAGCAGAGGATTAAAACCGCACAAAGTCGACAGAAGAGTTATGCCGACCAGAGAAGGAGGGAGTTAGAATTTGAAGTTGGGAATCATGTATTTTTGAAGGTCTCGCCGATGACAGGAGTCTCGAGATTTGGGAGGAAGGGTAAACTTCCACCCCGATACATTGGGCCATTTGAAATTCTCGAGAGAGTTAACACCGTTGCTTACAGACTTGCTTTGCCACCAGATTTGAGTCAAGTCCACAGCGTGTTCCATGTTTCGATGTTGAGGAAATATATCCGAGACCCACTGCATGTAATAGATTATTCCGGGATTGCAGTTAATGAAGATCTAGGCTACGAAGAGAAACTGATGAGGATTATTGGCAGACAAGTGAGACAGTTGAGAAACAAGTCGATATCGATGGTAAAGGTCGAATGGGTGAAGCATTATGGCAAGGAGGCCACGTGGGAAAAAGAAGAAGAAATGAAAATTTGTTATCCGGAGTTATTCGTAGGACAAGGTAACCTAAGTTTGGGGACCAAACTTCTTTAAGGAGGGTAGACTGTAAGAACCCACATTTTATGTCTTAATCATGTTCATGAGCATCTGTATGATTATGGTTTGTTAAGCTTGCATGTGCGTGTTCGTGACTTGTCCTGCTTAAGTGGGTAAGATCCATGCCTTGATTTGATACCTTTGTGATTTGTCTAAGTGTTATGTGCTTGCCTAAGTTATGATTAGCCGACGTTATGCCAAGATCAATCCAAGCCGAGGTCATCCTCAGTCTAGAAGTATCTTGGAACCCCTTGTTGACCTCCGTTCTCGCCTTGCCGCATTAGCCGAGATGTTACCTTGCACCCAAGTGATCTCGCCCTGGAGTGGTATGACCTAGGCCGAGGTGTGGCGCATCTAGGCCAAGATGTGGCACAGCTTAGTCAAGTGTCGTCCTTCCTAGCCGGGTCATTGTCGCCTTAGTTGCCGAAGTCCTTTTGTTAGCCGATGTCACCCCTTGCCGGAGTGCCATTCCGTGTAGCTTGCTAGGTACGCCTTGTTATTAGCCGATGTCATTGCCTCGTCAGAGAGCCCATACCGCTTTACTTGATGAACACCCTTCCACCATGCTTTGTCTGGTCTGTCAGCCACCTTTTTCAGGGAAACCCAACCAGTCGCCGCCACGTGTCTTAGCAGAGGGTTAACCCCAAAACCAGATAAAGAAAACTATCATTTGGTATCATAACCTTGCCTTGTAGAGAGAGAAACTCTAGGAGGAAGAAGGAGTTTTAGAGTGAGAAAGTAAGTCTTCAAGCTTGATTCCTTGAGATCAAACCGTTAGATTCGTGTTCTAAGGTTAGATTCTTGATCTGCTCACGATGTTCTTTATGTTCATGTTATTGCATTGCATGATCGGATATGATTTGTAAGCCATGCATTGTTTTGAAATTCGGTTTTAGAAAGAGAAAACGACATTCATGTGTTCTTCAAGAGAAAGTCTTGTTTTGATCCGAAAGTTTGCATAAAGAATCATGTTTTTGTGTTTATTTCCGCAAGAGTTCCAAGTACGGGTACCCAGGCCCATGTTTTCAAACTCGTAGCATGAAAATCCCAGATTTGTGATAGCAGATTGTGATTGAACATTCATATTTTCATGTTTGCACACTCATGTTCTTCATGTTCATCAGCAGAGGGAAACCCAGAGTTTCCCGACCTCTTTTGCTTGCATGTGGCTCTCGGGAACACACCTCGGCAAGGAGGTGTGGAACCTCGGCCTAGACCTGGTTAGTGCCCAGCATGTTTTCCGAAATCATTTGCATATATAAGAGACTTGTTTGAAGGTGCATTCAATAGGCTTTGCCCTGTGATTGTAGGACTTGGACCTTGCTTGACCCCGACGTTTGAAGAATTATGTGAGTGGTATTTTTGATAAAGCTATGTTACACTTGTTTTGATAAATCTTGTTTTGCCTTGTCTTGAAAAGTATTTGATTTAGCATGAATGATTATCCCTATTTGTATACCAAACACTATCTTGTTTTGATGACATTTCTTGAAAGTCCTTAGCTGCAGGGGACTATAATGCAACTGCACTCTTGTCTTGACAGTCCTTAGTGCTAGAGGACTCTAAACTTTCGCAGCACAGCTTGTCTTGAAAGTCCTTAGTTGCAGGGGACTATAATGCAACTGCACTCTTGTCTTGACAGTCCCTAGTGCTAGAGGACTCTAAACTTTCGCAGCACAGCTTGTCTTGACAGTCCTTAGTGCTAGAGGACTCTAAACTTTCGCAGCACAACTTGTCTTGAAAGTCCTTAGTTGCAGGGGACTATAATGCAACTGCACTCTTGTCTTGATATGTCATCACCCCTTGAAATAAGTAGATGTTATTAACATCCAAGGAACTTGAAAGCCGGCAAATGAACTTGGCTTTTCCCTTGATTGTATAGTATACTATGTATTGTTTGTAAGAAATCTTGGATATCAATCATGCAGAACCTTTATTTCTAATATCATTCACTGAGTATCCAAGCTCACCCTCTCTATATATATATGTAGGTGATGAACAAGAAGGCATTGAGGCCTAGGCGTAATGCCGATGTGTTTTGGGCGCATTGCCGACATGTTTTGGATTTGTGTTTTGCATCGTCTTGAAGATTATGCTTCTCGGCTTATGTTTTCTCTTGTTTGTTTTGGAATATGTCGGCTTGAGAAGCCTTTTGGTCAGGATGTATTTTGTATCTCATTTTGTTGTATCTGTAATTGTAAGACTAGTAAAGATGTTTGATGTATGACATTCCATTGGACTTATGCACGGCTCTCATGGACAACTCGGTTTATATGTATAATTTTGCTTCCGCTCTTGTAAGCCCCATATTTCATACTCTGATTGTGTGTGATTTTTGTAAGACGGCCTTCGGTAACCTCGGGTTACTGGCCATCACGGCACCAAACTACTAGGGGCAGTTTGGGGGCGTGACACTTCTGGTGGATAGAGCTAAAACGGTGGGAATAGCGGGTGGTTTTGTGGTGGGTAAGGATTGTGTTTCTTTATATTATTTATAGTTTACAAATGATACCATGTTTTTCTCTTTTGGTGACGAGTCTAAAATGGTAAATTTGATTTATTTGTTAGGAGTGTTTGTGTTGGTTTCTGGGTGGAAGATAAATATAAATAAGAGTTCCATTTAGAATTTAATTTCGCAACGTAAAGATTACAAAGTCTGGATAGGCTTTTTGGTTGTGCCTGGATCCAATGAAGTATCTAGTGCTTCCTTTGGGAGGTAATTCAAAGTCAAATTTTTATGGCTCTTGTTTTGGATCAAAGATATTTTTTTTTTGATCGGCAAAAAGAAAAACTTTATTGATGATAGAACCATACAAAGTGTGAAAGATACATCAATAAAGAGGAGCTTGGAGCTAAACAAAGCTCCAACCTCCTAGTTGGTGAGAAACCAACAAAGAAAACAAAACCAGAAGGAGTAACAAGATCTAAACAAAATATAATGCACCAATCCCCAGCAGTCCAGCAGCTTTAGCAATGGAAAGCAGCTAACCCCATCACAAGTTATACCCCAACAGAAGATGATGCACCTGAACCAAACAACAATATACCAGAGAGGCAGCACACCAACAATATATACAGATGATGCTCCAGAAAGAGTAGAGAAGCTCCAAAAAACCCCAACAGTGTAGGCTTCCCAAACAGATCATGATGCACAAGAACAGAACAACACTCTAAACCAAATGCACCAGAACAGAACAACAATCAAAACCAGAGAGGCAGCACAACAACATCTCATTCGCATCAGCAAAAAACAGCAGCAGTTCACAGTTATAACCCTCAGTGCATGATGCAGAATTTCACATTTTGCAAATTAAACACCAAATCATCAATTGAATAACAAAAAGGACTATAGGCTCTGAACCACAATGCAATCCGTGTTTTGATAAGTTCACACAACTTTTCGAAGTCCAACTGTGAATCATTAAAAATGATTTCATTCCTCTGCTTCCATAAAGACCAAAGCACTGCCAGTGGAATTATCCTCCAGAGTACCTTCAATCTGTTATTGCATCTAAAACCAGTCCACCATTGAATAAGACCAAACACTGACCCCAGCTGCACCCAAGATACACCCCACCACCCAATAATATTAGACCAAACTCTCCAACTAAACGGACAGCACAGCAGCACATGAAAGGCAGTTTCCCTTTCATTCCTGCAAAATATACAATTAGCATCAGAATTGGCACTTAGGACTCCAATTCTTTGCAAATAAGTAGAAGTCTTGATCCTTCCTTTCCACGCTAGCCAAGCAAAAAATGGCACTTTCGGAGGTGCAGCATTCTTCCAGATGAGATCCACCACTTTTGCAGGCATAGTAGATGGTAGCTCACTCCACTTGTAGGCAGAAGAAACAGTAAAGGTACCAGACTTGTCTGCAGCCCAATACAACCCATCTAACACACCATTCCTGAGCTCTGGGGCAGTTTGTAGCAACTCCTTCATCCTCCTCAACTCTTCAAGTTCCCATTGAAACAATGCTCTTCTGAAAACCAAATCCCACTCCTCATTTCCATTGCTCCTGCTCTTAACCACTGCCACTGATACACCTTTATGCATAGACACGGAGAATAATCTAGGAAATAAATTCTTTAAACAGGCACTACCAACCCACAGATCCAGCCAAAATCTTATGAGCCTCCCATCCCCAATATTGATCTTTGAGTTGGCTTTAAAAAACTCCAGCAACTCTGGGCACTTAACAGCAACCCTCAAAATATCCCTCCATACCATAGAATACCTGGAATTTGCATCTTGATCTGGCCACCGAGACCTACCATACTGTGGGTACTTGCTAAGAATTACTTGTTTCCAAATAGAGCCAGATTCACTCCCAAATCTCCACTACCATTTGAGAAGAAGACATTCATTCATGATTCTCACCTTTCCAGTACCAAGACCCCCGTTACTTTTGCGTTGAGTGATTTCCTCCCACTTTACCATGTGAATTTTCCTTCTAAGTTCATCACCCCCCCTCCCCAAAAAAAGAAAAAGAAATCTGGATTGGATTCTATCAATCTCTTTGGCTACCCCTTCAAGCATTCTAAACAAAGATAAGTAAAAAACTGATAGTGAAGATAGCACAGACTTGATCATTGTCAACCGACCAGCGAAGGAAAGGAACCTTCGCTTCCAAGAAGCAAGTTTTGATTTGAAATTATCAATGATAGGTTGCCAAGACCTTCTTCTCCTTGGATTATCCCCCAATGGCATCCCTAAATACTTCAAAGGTAACCTATGATGCAAGCAGTTCAATATGGCAACAAAATCTTTGGTAAGCTCTTCATTAATTCCAACACCACACACTACACTCTTATGATAATTTATCTTCAACCCAGACAAAATTTCAAAACACCTCAATATTCTTTTGATATTAAGCACCTCCTCCCTTCTTGCCTCACAAAACAAAATTGTGTCATCAGCAAATTATAGGTGAGTAATAGTAAGATCATTTGAACCAACTGATGCACCCTTGATCAATCCAGCTTGGACAGCTCTATGTAACAGAATATTAAGGCCCTCAGCTACAATGTTAAAGAGAAAAAGGGATAAGGGATCACCTTGTCTAAGTCCCCTTTGAGGACTAAACTTAGCTGTAGGTGACCCATTCACCAGAATAGAGACTTTGGCAGTTGAGACACATTCCTTCATCCATTTGATCCAAATCCAAAGTTTGATAACATGGAGAAGAGGAACTCCCAATTAATTGAATCATATGGTTTCTCGAAATCGAGCTTTAAGATAAGACCTTTCTTTTCCTTCTTCTTCCAATCACCAACAATCTCATTAGCAACCAAGATGCCATCAAGAATACTTCTACCCCTTATAAAAGCTGATTGAGAATCACTAATGATCTTGGGTAAAACAACTTTGAGTCTGCTGGATAAAGCTTTGGATAACACTTTGTACAATGATCCAATAAGACTGATAGGCCTAAAATCACTGAGAGAAGAAGAATTTTCATTCTTAGGAAGCAAGGCTACAAAGGAGCTATTAATACCAAGGACCAACTTTGAGTTGGTATGGAACTCACTCATGAATTGCATCACATCCCCTTTAATTATTTGCCAACACTTCTGGAGCATCATAAGGTTAAAACCATCAGGGCCAGGGGCCTTGTTCCCATCACAATTATTAAGAGCTGCCACAACTTCAGATTTTGTGAACTCAGCTTCGAAAGCAACTCGCGCCTCTTTATCCCCAATAGATTTAAAAGGACCAAATAAGCTTGGCCTATTAAACCATGATTCTATAAACTGCCTCTGAAAGCGGTTAATCACTTCGGTTCTATTTTGGATAAAAGATATGATTGATGAAAAAAGCTTTGATTTTGAAAGGACATAGATCCGTTTAGGTTTAATCAGTTTTGGCAAGCATTCTCATTTATTATTTATCTTTGTTTAAAGTTTCAGTGATTGTGGAGAATAGCTTGAAAGAAAAAAATAGTGCTAAGGGAGTTTTTATGCGATTAAACACTTGATTAGTTGGGATGGTTTTCCATGGAAACGCGATTCCCTATGGCATGTTGTCATTAAGAGTATGGGCTTCAAGTTAATGGTTGAGAACTCTTGGGTGGGTTGTTTGGGGAATTACTGATCTCTGTGGAACTGCATTTCTCAAAATTTTGCATGTTTTTCCCAATACACTCGACTTGATGTGGGAAATGGAGAGTGTTCATTTGCTAATTTGGGTCCTTGTTTGTATTGTTTATCTCAATTCTATGATGCCTCGATTGCTTCTGTGGTTTTATCTCCTTCTTTGATATAGTGGAATTTTCGTTTCTTAAGGAATCTTAAAGACCGTGAGGCTAACGAATTTGCTTCTCTAGTTGAAAGTACGACACGTGAAATGGCATGAGCACATGGAAATACCAATGCGGCAATTTAAACAAACAAACAAAAAAAAAAAATACAGCACATGATGCGTGCATGACACACTAAATATAGGGTTTTGTATTTTTATTAAATATCATATATATGAATATTATGTTCAAAGTTAATTAACATAACCAATTTTTAAAGTTTAAAGAATGATGGATTAATAGTTAGAAATCTACTTTATTTTTCTTTTTTCATTAGATTCTGAAGTTTTTTTTTTTTTTTTTTTTTTTTTTTTTGAACTTGTAATGAGTTCCATGTGTGTTTAAGGATGGACACGTGTGTCCAAGTACAAAAAATTTAGAAAAAATAAAACGACACGTTTAGACATGTGTTCAACAAATGACAATCAATGTCCAATTGATTGTCGGGAAGTGTCAGATACCTTAATAGTGTCTGTGCTTCTTAACTTATTTAATATCTATTTGTGAGGGGGTTTTTTGGTTACTCAAGTTAGTGATAAAGGGTGTGGTCTCTTCATTTGGGTTCTCTCTTCCCTTTTTTTTCTTTTTTTTTTTGTGTGGTAAATCTTGTGGTAATTCAGATGTTCTCATCTTTGTCTCTCATAACTTGATTTGGAAAGCAAATATGCCACTTAAGGTTAAAGTATTTGCTTGGACTATGGCTCATAAGAAACTTAATACTAATGACATGATTCAAAAGGAGGCCGAATTGTTGTTTACATTTGCATCCTCAATTGTGTGTATGTAAGACGGAGAGGAAAATAGTTATTATTTTTACGTTGTTCAGTGGCTTTGGCCCAATGGTGGAGGAGGGTATATTTATGCAGCAAAGGTGGAATGGGTGATACATTCTTCTTGTATTGATTTGCTTTGTATTGAATTAATGGGTTTTGGTTCTAATCCTAAAGCTTAGGTTCTTTGGTGCTGTGTAATTTGTGATTATATGGTTAATTTTGGTTGCAAAGCAACTCAAAGAGTGTTTGAAGACAAATTGGAAGACATAGGGGGCTTATTGGGTAAAATTTGCTACTTTTTGGAGTTTTGTGTAATATATAATTTTGTAGTTTTTTTTTTAATTATTTTTTTAATTTTTTTATTTCTCTTACTTGGTAGATTTCTCGGATGCCTTGTCTTTTTCATCTCTTTTTCACCCTAATCTTTTTAATAAAAAAAATTCTTTGTTACTAATAAAAAAAAGAGGTGCCACATGATGTTCAGACAAGCCAGAAGCATATGGTTGTGGAACTAAAGGATACCTTGGTGGAGGGGTATCTAGAAGTAGGATGGATTGTATCAAATTCAATTTTAATATGGGGTATAGCTTGGGCAATACGAGATTTGTGATGGGAGGAGGGATACATGGTAAGGGTCCATCGGATTGGGTCTCTAATGGGGTGGGTAGAAGTTTGGGTGTAGAGGGTACTTAGGGAAGCCTGTGATTGAGAAAGGAAAGAGGCACATTGATGATATTGAAGGCACCAAAATCATATATGGGCATTGAACAAGGTTGGAAACATGTGGTTGGGACAGCCCAAGACGAAGTGTTGTCACACCCCAAATCCGGGCATGACTGGCAGTGGCCCACAGGGACTTAGCCCAAGGCACACGTAAGCCTAAACATGAACCCAAAACCACAAAGAATAAATGTGATGATAGCCCAGAAATAAATAAATCAACACTCAATCCAGTAACATACCACAAGTGAAAAACAAGTCATAAGCAACTTCCTAAAAATATATATATATATATATATATATATACTAAATGGGACACAAACCGCCCACAAAATAAAATAATTCTAAATAAAATCCAACCACAATGTATGCACAAAACTCGACAAAGCAACCTAAAACAAATTAAATAAATGCCCTAAAGGTCCATGCAATTGAGTCCCCGCTACGCCATGAGTCTACTCTAAGTCCTTCTAACAGCTGGAAATGGTAAACAACTAAGTCAGCTGATAGCTCAGTGAGTAGCAACATGGATAGTAAATACAATTTTGAAAATACGGTTCAATTCCAAAATAAGATATATATCACAGAAACTAGATTGGCATACAATTTGGTAAATACAATATGTTTAAAAAAGAAGGTTCCACAGTTCAACACTTAAAATACTCATGTCTCGCAAGAACATGATAAACGACATTTTTCACTTAAAATAGATTATAACATGAACACCAATAATTTTCTAGGTACCAATAAAAACAAATAATATGCCACACAATTCTCAAGGCTATAAGCTCCATTGGATCCAATACCGAACTAAGAGTCATTCTCAAGGTGGCACCTGGGCCTTTTCTCAAAGACGATCCGATTAAAGGTCACCTAGCTTTTTTTTAAGGTCTTTTCCTTACAATCGTTGAGCACTAGAGTCATCACGACCTAACCCAGATCTGTTCCCTAGTGGCCAGAGTCACCACATACAGTGGAATAATTTCCCTGGACTAAATACACATATGGTCCCAATAATCAATACACACCAGTTTCGCAAAACATGGTAGTTCATCATTATAAACATGAGACCAAAACAAATAGTTTACAGTATGCGAAGTTCACACATGTTTCAGAAATAATTTGATTCAATTGATAATATAATAATTTATCAAAACAGTTTAGTCATGAAACAACAATTTAATTTTCCAACAGTTCAGGGTAGGGGAACATTTATAAAAATATGTAGCATGATACTATTCACCTGAAAACGAAATAATATAATTCTCAAATAGAGTATGAAAGTCCAACTAGTGCCTTGAATAAAGTATTAAAACTATACGTCACTATTAATTCAAACATACTAAAAGGAATAATAAACTAAGTACCCCCAAACTAAAACGCACTAACACGACTCAACCCAACTCACCATTACTCTTAAATATTACCTAAGTTTATGTTCTTCAAGGTATAAAATCACCCAAGACATGGGTTCCGATCGAAACTTAACTAAAAATAACTTTAAGATAAAACAGAGTTTTAAACAAGTTTTCTCAATCTATTCGCTAACTTTGAAAATTACAAAACCCACTCCACGCTATTCAAAAAATTCTAAAACCCTCCAGATAGCAACTAATATATCCTAAGTTTCAAACCCAATTGGTTTCACTTGATTTGCTTATCAAAATAATTATCTACAATTTATTATATCCAAACAGGTTGTTTTCTGCAGCACTTTAAAGAAATTGACGGTTCTCTTAATATACACGAGCAATCAATGCAAGGACAAAAATGTACGAAACTAGACTCGTAACCGGTTCTAATGACATTAATTTGATAATTTTGGATTTATACCCAAAGAGAACAACACTCCCGAATTTACTGTTTCGGACTGGTTTCCTGGACAGATTTAAACACATCAGTTTATATGGATTTTGACACCCAAAAATTATGAAAAAATTTAGATATGCAATTCAATATGTAATTAATCTACTGTAAAAATTTTAGATTAAAATTCATCCGTTTGATATGTTTTCTTGATTTTTAAAATTTGTGATTCTGTGCAGAATTTTTGGACTAAAAATTACACCTAATCTTTACACAAATTTAGCTCCTCAAGTTTCTTAATAGGATATCTATATACACAATACATAAACCTACAACCTCTCCATCAATGAACTAAATAATCATAGAGTAAGGATAAAGAACAAAACCTTAAGGAGGAAGAAAGATAAAGACCTAGTACACACCAAAAAATCCATCCTTCTATGCAACCCCTTTTTTTTTTCCTTCTTCTTTTCTCTCAATCTCTCTCTCTCCCCGTGGCTGCCTTCTGCTGCTACTATAGAATATATTAGGCAACCTAGGGTTATGTATCTAAACAAAAGGCTCTAGTTTATTATCTCTTTATATTATTTTATTTTCTAACCCATTAATTTAAATAAAATATAACTAGTAATATAACAAAATATACTTACAAACTTACCCTCTATTTTTTTTTAAAAAAATAATAAATCTTGCCTCTAAATTAAATACTTTCACCATAAATTTATTTTAGGTTTAAAAATTAATTAAAAGACCTTCCAAATATTTAATTTGCACTTTAGGATTTACCACCAAAATATTTGAGATTGTAATATTATTATTATTATTTAATTATTTACTTGATTTGTATATTCGGGTTCTCACAGTTTTGTGCTAAGGGTAAGGAGCACACACTTGTACAAAGGTATGTATTCATGTCAGGCATTGGCATTCGTTAGACACTGCATGACCCATTCAGTTGTGTCCTATTAGTTATAAACTAAGAAGCACAAATACAAACGACATTTTCTTAAAATTAAGATATACGGGCGTGATGAGAATATGACAAAAAAATATATTTATACATATGTTTTAATTGTTAATTGGTATTCACAAACAACTAAAATTAATGAAAAATTAAAACTCTTGAAGTGTCCATAGTAGAACTTAAATGCTTTTTCATGTAGAATGAGTTTTAATTTTTCATTGTTTTTAAAGTTATACTATGGACACTTCATGTAAGTTGATGTATACATGTTTGACACTATTGGACATAGACACGCCCCGAACACACCAAGATGTGTCAGATGCCATGTAGAGTGTCAAATTTAGTTATTTCTTTTTTGTTTGGATACACCGAAGGATGTAAATGTTAAAGAGTCTAGCCATGATCAAGCTTAGTCATGATCATTCCTCCTCATCATCAGCACCTGCAACTGCTACATCTACATCATTGCTTCAGTTAAACAGTTACAGATCAGTTAGATAATTAACAGAGTAGTTAGTTAGTTACAGAATAAACTAGAGGTATTTAGTTTGTTATGCATTGGTTAGCTTGAACCAGAGTTAGTTTGTGTAGTTTATAAATATCTTCATTTCTGTAAACTGTATATTCATTCATTCTGAAAATAACAAATATTTTTACTTTCTGCAAAATATCTGTTATGGTATTAGAGCCACTTATCTCTTGCGAGCATTAGTTCTTGAGGATTCATCAATGGCATCTTCCCTGCCGTCTCTGAATCTGTCCTCTTCTGCTGTATCTTCTTCCTCATCTTCCATACCTCCAAATCTTGCACTACTCATTACAAATCTGAATGCCTTCGTCACTGTCAAACTTGATGCCACAAACTTTATTATCTGGAAGAATCAAGTTCACAATATTCTGAAAGCTACTCAGCTTCTCAGTTTTGTTGATGGTACACAGGTATGTCCATCATCCACTATTGTTGATGCACACAATCATGAGGTTCAGAATCCAGATTAAACAAATTGGATGTTGATAGACTATCATCTTCTCAGTTGCTTAACTGCAACTCTCTCACCATCTATCTTCACATCTGTGTTACATTGTTCCACAAGTCATGAAGTATGGAGTGTTCTTCTCAAACGTTTCACCTCTTTGTCGCGATCACATATTCACCAGTTGAAGAATAAACTTAGTCAAATTGTAAAGAAAGGCCACACAATGGATACTTATTTGACTCAGATCAAGTCCATTGCTGATCAATTGGCTTTAGCTGCATCACCTGTTGATGATGAAGATCTGATTCTCCTAATTCTTAATGGATTGCCTGATGAATATAATGCATTCAAAACAGCAATCAGAACTAGAGTTGAAACTATTTCCATTGGAGAGCTCTGTTCCCTATTAAATTCTGAGTCCATTCATGTTGAAGCTGCATCTAAGCAAGCTCTTGCTTCAGAACTACCTTTTGCTTATCATGTTTCAAGCACTTCTTCTAGAGGTGGCTTTAGAGGTGGTTCTTACAGAGGTCGAGGAGGAGGAAGATCTGGTAGCAGGTTCTTTAAAGGAACTTCTAGTTCTAGCAATGCTATACTTCGAGGAAAAGGCAGATCTTCAACTTCAGGCCAAGGTCACACAGGCCAAGGTTACACAGGATCTCAAGGTCACACAGGATCTCAGTTCTATCATTCAAATTCTACTGCACCCTCTGCTGCTTCTCATCCTCATTCTTCTCAAGTGATTTGTCAGATCTGTGGAAAATTGAATCACTCAGCATTAGAGTGTTGGTACAGATTGGACACATCTTCTTTCCACTCTTCAAGGCCTCAAACTCATCAAGCCTATATTACCAATACAAATCAGTTTGCTACTAGTTCTCCTGCTAACAGTTCTTCCACCACTACCAACTGGTTTCTTGATTCAGCAGCTACTAGTCATATCACAAATGACTTAAACAATGGCCCTGTTTGGTAGAGCTGTGGAAAAGTGCTTATAACTTATGCCTAAACAGTTTATAGCTTATAACTTTCAGCTTAAGCTGATTTCCAGCTTATTCTTAAAGCATCTCCTGCCCCATTCAAAGAATAAGCTGTTTTCTGACTTCCACAAAGCTATAAGTTATAAGCTATAAGCTAAACTAAACACATCAAAATAGCTTAAATTAAGCTGAAAGCTGAAATAAGCTGAAATTAAGCTGTACCAAACAGGGCCAATCTCTCTTCCTATCAACCATATCATGGCCATGATCAGGTTACTGTTGGTGATGGAACTGTCTTACCTATTCATCACACTGGTCAAGGTCTTCTCCCTACTCCTTTTCCTTTCCATCTCTCAAACATGCTTCATGTACCTTCCATTTCTTCCAACTTAATTTCTGTTCATCAGCTTATTTCTGATAATCATTGCACTATTACTTTTGACAAAGATATGTTCATTATACAGGACAAGAGTACCAAGAAGTTGCTATATAAAGGCTTTCATTCCCATGGTCTTTATCATCTCCCTAGTGCTGCTCCATCTTCTGCATCTGCATCACCAGCTTGTTTCCAGTCCATTGTTAATTCTTCTCATTGGCATTTTAGATTAGGCCATCCTTCTTCAAGGAAACTTTAGCACATTATTACACATCATTTGTTCCCTTCTTCATCTGTAAATGTTCCATCTAATATTGATAATAAAATGTGCTCTCATTGTTGTGTTTCCAAAAGTCATAGACTCCCTTTTAGCTTGTCTAATTCTACAGTTAATAAGCCATTAGCTCTTATTCACTCTGATGTATGGGGACCATTTACTTCATCTGTTTCTTCCTACAAATATTATGTGTTATTCATTGATGACTATAGCAAGTTCACATGGTTGTTTCCTCTCAATTATAAAAGTGAAGTTTTTCATAAGTTTTTGGAATTTAAAGCATTTGTTGAAACACAATTCTCTACTCAATTACAAGTGTTAAGAAGTGACAATGGTGGTGAATATCTTAGCACTAAGTTTCATGATTTCTTAAAGCATCATGGTATCCAACATCAGTTAAGTTGTCCTCACACACCTGCTCAAAATGGAGTAGCAGAAAGGAAGCATAGACATCTCATAGAGACTACTATTGCCCTTATGCATCACTTTGCCTTGCCTCTTGCTTATTGGTTTGATGCCCTTGCCACATCTGTTTATCTCATTAATAGACTTCCTACAGCTAAGATCAATTTTCTTACTCCTTTTGAAAGGTTGTACCATCATGCTCCTGATTACACATTGCTCAGAACTTTTGGTTGCAGATGTTATCCATGGCTTAAACCTTATGTTTCCAATAAACTTCAACCTAGGTCTGTGCCTTGTGTGTTTCTTGGTTACATTCCATCTACCAAGGGCTATAGATGTCTTGATCCTACTACTGGACAGGTTCATGTTTCCAGACATGTTGTTTTTGATGAAGATGTTTTTCCTTTTGCCTCTTCTCCATCAGTTAAGCCTGCTTCTCCATCTTTGCACCAGCTGACCTCATTTTTCTGGTCTGCTCCATCTACAGTTTTTCTTGTTTCAAATCAGTCACAGTCTCACACTTCAGCACAGTCCCAAATACCAAGTCCTGCTTCAACTCAGTCCCCACAGTCACCAAATTCACCACAGTCTCAGATCTCACCACATTTACCAAGTCCAATTGTTTTTGGTCAATTTGACTCTGTTCCAGCCACTGCTGCTCCTCTTGGCAGTATGCCTACTGTTTCTGCTCCAACTGCTGGTTTGTCACAGTCTGCTGATGCTGGTTTGTCTAAATCTGCTGCTATTCTGTCTCAGTCTACTGGTTTGCTTCCTTCTTCTTCTATCTCTAAGCCTCAAATTCCCATCTCTTCCTTATCTGTTCTTTTACCTCCTATTTCTTCCTCTCATACTATCCACTCCAATTCTCCTCCTAACATTCATCCCATGATCACTAGATCTAAATCTCTGCACCAGTGCTTTCTCACCTCTTCTGAGTATATTGAGCCTCAATCCTATCAGGAGGCCTCTCAATCCAGTGCATGGACTACGACCATGAAGGAGGAATACACTGCCTTGATCAAACAAGGTACTTGGACTTTGGTCCATCTTCCTCCCAACAAAAAGGCTATTGGGTGTAAATGGGTTTTTCGCCTTAAGAAAAATTCTAATGGGACTATTGCTCGGCATAAAGCCCGATTGGTTGCAAAAGGCTTTCTTCAAACTGAGGGTATTGATTACTTTGACACATTTAGTCCCGTTGCCAAGCAACCTACTATCCGCATTCTCCTCTGTTTGGCTCTTCATTTTCAATGGTCTATTAAACAGCTGGACATTTCAAATGCTTTTCTTCATGGTATCTTAGAGGAGGAAGTGTATATGCATCAACCTATTGGGTTTGTTGATCCCACCAAACCTTCCCTAGTTTGCAAACTCAATAAAGCCTTGTATGGCCTCAAGCAAGCACCTAGGGCCTGGTTCTCCACTTTTCCTCTTTTCTTCTTACTCAAGGGTTTAAGGCTAGTCATTGTGATTCCTCTCTGTTTGTTAAAAAGACTTCTCACTCTATCACTGTACTTTTAATCTATGTTGATGACATTTTACTTACAGGAAGTGATTCTTCCTATATTTCCACACTCATTACTCAGATGCATTCTACCTTTTCTATGAAGGAATTGGGGCTGATCAATTATTTTTTGGGAATCTCTGTTACTACTTCTTCCTCAGGATATTTTTTATCTCAAAGAAAGTATGCTACTGAAATTTTGGTTAAAGCTGGTATGACAAACTGCAAAGCTTCTCCTTCCCCTTTGCCTCTCAAAACTTGTACTGATTCTGTTGATGATTTACCCTTTTCTCAGCCTTCTCTCTATCGAAGTCTTGTTGGTGCCTTACAATATCTTACTATTACGCGTCCTGACCTAGCTTTTGCTGTTAATCATGCATGTCAATTTCTTCAATCCCCTCTTACCAGTCATTTTGGTTTGGTAAAAAGAATTCTCAGATATCTGAAAGGCACTCTTCATCAAGGTCTACATTTTGCTCCTGGTCCTCTTACCTTACATGCCTTTTCCGACTCAGATTGGGCAGGCTGTTCCCTTGACCGCCGCTCAACCATTGGTTATTGTGTGTTTTTAGGTCCTAATTTGATTTCTTGGTCCGCTAAGAAGCAACCTACCGTATCTAGATCTTCCACTGAGGCTGAGTATAGAGCTCTTGCTCAAACTGCTGCTGAATTAAGCTGGCTTGGCATGCTACTGTCAGATCTTCATATTACAGTTCCAGCTCCCATCCTGTGGTGTGATAATCTCTCTGCAATCTCCTTATCCAGCAACCCTGTGTTTCATGCCCGATCTAAACATATTGAAGTTGATTATCATTATGTTCGAGAAAGAGTTGCAGCCAAGAAACTGCTTATTCATCATGTTTCTTCCATGGATCAGCTTGCGGATTTGTTCACCAAACCTTTCCCCTCTTCTCGGTTTTTGTATCTGCAGAACAAGCTTCTGGGATCTTTCATCCCTCTCAGCTTGCGGGGGCCTGTTAGAGTCTAGCCATGATCAAGCTTAGTCATGATCATTCCTCCTCATCATCAGCACCTGCAACTGCTACATCTACATCATTGCTTCAGTTAAACAGTTACAGATCAGTTAGATAATTAACAGAGTAGTTAGTTAGTTACAGAATAAACTAGAGGTAGTTAGTTTGTTATGCATTGGTTAGCTTGAACCAGAGTTAGTTTGTGTAGTTTATAAATATCTTCATTTCTGTAAACTGTATATTCATTCATTCTGAAAATAACAAATATTTTTACTTTCTGCAAAATATCTGTTAGTAAAACACACAAGAAGTTGGAAACCAATTGTTAAATTCTAAATAATATGGATTTATACCTATTTAACCTGTTGCGTCTATGCTTTTTGACTTTTAGGATTTAAACGAGATTTCTAAAGCTTAGAACTTTTGATTTATTTATTAATATAGTTTATCTAAAATAGATATTAGGACTTTTTGTTCAAACTTCTTTGTCAATATGTAGAATTTGTAAAAATGATTTGCTGCTGTTTTGATATAATTAATTATAGATGTATTTGTAATATAAAAAAAATGAAGAAATTGTTGTTTTTTTCATCTATATATGCAAAATATGTATTTGTTTATAGTTGTCTTAATTTTTTGAAAATAGTCTTGTCAATGTTTCTATATTGTGTTGTATCCACTCTTTTCATCACCACCAGAAAATGCAGACAACATCAGCTTATGATTTTGAATGCCAGTGTTAACCATTGCACCATCACCACCAGCCAAAAAACAAAACAAAAATGCACTTTTTAAGTGCCAGCTGCTATGGATTTTCATTCTTCTGAAATTAAATTTTCTACTTGATTAATGCAGAGGGAATGATTTATCTCCAGAATCACACAGTAATGTTTTGAGACACATGACCGATGCAATGAGACTTTCGGTCAAGTGTTGTTGGCATCATTATTTAAAGTTCCCAATACTAGAATTCCAGTGGAAGCTATGGTTGTGGATGTGTGAAGCAGATACTAGATAATAACTCTACAAAGAGATGAAGAACCCTAGACCAAGAGTGTCTTTTTCCTTTTCTTTTTTTTTTTTGGCTTTAGTATTGTGCTCTTTTGCTTTAGTTTATGCAAATTTTTGTTCATTATATTTAATTAATTTATTACTATTGATGTATGGTCTCAGTACCCTCGTAATACTGTGTATGTCCCGGCTAAATTATTTTTTAAAGCTCAACAAAAACTTTGTAGATCTTGGCCTATATTTGAAAATACAAAATCTGAAAGTATAAGTGGTTGACATTGGCCTGGCAAGCATAGAGAAATTGAGGCTAGTCATCAATGGTTTTTGTAATGGGGAAAGTGGCCTAGATGTGAGAAAGGGAGTGGGGGTGGAAGGTGGTGGCGACCCAACGCAGATGAAGGTGGGTGATGGGGAATCTGAGTGGTAGCAAATGAAGAATGGTTGTGGGTGGTGGAGTGGTGATGTTAGGTAAATTTTAGTGCACCCCACATCCCTCTCTACCTATCGGCCACCTCCCTTCCCACTACCCTTAGCCTTCTCCTTTCCAACCAGTCCCAACTAGGGTTGAAAACGAGGCAAGCTAAGCCAAGTAGTAAATTGTTTAAGTTTGGTTTGTTTATGTAATGAGTTTATTTCGAACGAATTTTTAACAAGCCGAAGTGACTTGATTTTTTATAGTACATATAATCTTATCAAACCGAGTAATAGTTTATTCAAATTTGGCTTAAAGATTTAACGAGCTTAAAATTGTGATCAAGTTTGGTTTGTTTAATAGTTTTACCCTGAGCAATGGTAGAGGGCCCAAATTCTGTGGCTCAAATGTGGCTCAAATGGCCAAAACGACGTCGTTTTGAGTACAAAACAACATCAAAATGGCCAAAACGACGTCGTTTTGGCCATTTGAGCCACATTTGAGCCACAGAATTAGGGCCCCCAAACATTTTTCGTTTTACCCTCGACATTGCTAGTGGCATTTTAACATGTTGCTAATTATTCTGTCTCCTTTTTGTCGTACTGACACTCACATTCGCCCCTACCCTCCCCCAAAACAGCAACACCCCTCCTTTTTCCAAAATCATAAATCTATGCAAAAGATAAATTTGAATAGGTGGTAGAAGAAAATAAAAAGCTAAATAAGAAAAAATGAGAAGGGTGTGGAGTGGGTGCACCACGTGGTGTTCAGAAGAAGAAAAAAGGATGGGGGTGATAGTCTGATGTTGTGGTGGAGGAGATGGTAGGGGTTGGATGTGAGTTAAGCTTTGGAGGGTTAGAATGGAAATAATTTTTTTGAAATTATTAGAGTCAACGAGGTCTTCAAGCATTTGAAATATACTGAGATTATAAATGACATAATGTTCTGAATAGAAAATGATGAGTCTCTCATAAAAACAAAAGTTATTCAAGTTTATTTTTTCAAAAAGTCCTACTCCAACAGCTTGACGACTCATTTACTTAAAATTATTGGTCATGCATTACTTAAAAATGAAAAATTTAAAAATAGATATACTTTTAGTTTTGTGAGTGCAAATGACAAGTAAGAATTCATCTATATTTTAGAGAAGTGTAATTTACTCTCCTTTATCAAGTTATAATTTTATAATGATTATATTTTTATATCACATTTAATTTATTATGCATATTAGAAACATACACTAGTATTGGAACTCATTAAATTAATGTAATGATGGCAATGCATATGATCCATTAAATATGATATAAAAATGTGATTATTATAATATTATTGTTTATCTAATCCCCTCCGAGTCAATAATTATATCAATCGTCTTATCTCAACAATTAAATATATCCTAACTATATGTTTTATTTAAACGGACTGGATAAGAAGGATTATAACTCATTGAACTATTAATCATGAGATACATAGGCCTATTTTGGCAACATGATTTGTAGCCACTTTTTTTGGTTAGTAGCAAAAGTCAAAAGTTGACTTTTGACTTTGGTTAGAAAGGATGTGTATCCACATTATTTATTTATTTATTTATTATTATTCAAGTATCCCATGTTTTTTTTTTTTATGGAATTAGATGTCTAAAAATGACTATCTTATTGAATCCAATGTTTGATTGGGTTATTATGAAAAACGATAAATACTTAAAAGACTATTTTACCATTTTCAATTATTTAGTAAGTAATAGTAATATTAAACGCGTCTTTAATAGTTTAATTCTTTTTGGATAGATTAAATTTTATTTTATTTTTTTAAAATTAAATAATTTTTAATTAAATAAATAAAATATCAATAAAATATATGTTATTTTTTTAAATAAAATTTTAATAAATTTATTTTTAAAAATAATAATAAAATTAAATAAAACATCAATAAAAATTGGGGCACTTTTTCATAAATCCCTTTTCACCTACTTATGTTCATTTAGTCCACATTATTTTTTTATGGGAGATTTATTAAAAAATCATTTTTCAAATGTTTGTATCCCAATTAGTTCATAAGATATTCTTGTATTCCAATAAGTCCTATTATTTGAACATTTGATCTACCAAATTCAAATTCTCATATTTAAAGTATTTTATGAACATTTCTACCCTTATGATGTGAACATTCATATTTTACAATGTAAATATTCACATTGACAGTGCGAACGTTCACATTGACAGTGCGAACATTCACATTGACATGTTAACATTGATATTGATGGTATGAACATTCACATTGAAGGTTTGAACATTCACATCACGGATCATTCACATTGTAAATGTGAATATTATTAGAGGTATTTTGGTAACTATATTACTCATAAGACTTATTGGAATATAAAAAATGGGGCATTTTTTCATAAATCCCTTTTCACCTTCATATGTACTATTTAGTCTATATTATTTTCTTATGTTACAAGAAGTCCTATGAGTGATATAATTACCAAAATACCCTTAATAACATTCACATTTACAATGTGAATGGTCCAAAATACCCCTAATAACATTCACATTTACAGTGTAAATGTTCCGTGATGTGATTGTTCACACCGTCAATGTGAATGTTCACATTCATGTCAATGTGAATATTCACATTGTAAAATATGAATTTTCCCATCACAAAATTGGTAACCATTCAAAAATATTTGTAGGGATAGAAATGTTCATAAAATACTTTAAATATGAGAATTAGGATTTGGTAGATCAAATGTTCAAATAATATGACTTATTGGAATATAAGAATATCTTATGGACTAATTGGAATACAAATACTTGAAAAAGGATTTTCTGATAAATCTCTCATAAAAATTTACCATTTAAATATAATACATAATTAAATCAAATATTTGGAGGACACATATGTCATTTTATCTTTTAATCTCATGGGATAGTTATCACACCAATTCTATCCTATACCCCCTAGGATACAATAGTCCAACATATGTTGGATTGATAGTCCAACCAGACTCCAACCCGACTCCGGACCATTCTATTTGAATTAAAAAATTATCTCTGTAATGACTTAGATATTTTTTTTTTTTCTTTTTCTTGTATTTATAAATAATCTATTAGAAGCCTCTCACCTGATCAATAAAGACTCCTACAGATATGTCGATAAATTATTTGTTTATTAAGGGAGTGGATTGGCCTCTACCTGCCAATGAAAACAATGTACTATTAAAGACAAGTGATGGGAGCAAAAGGCATAAATGGAAGATATAAACATTAAACAGGACAGCAACAGAAAAGGCGTAAATGGAAGGCGTAAGTTGCACGCTTAAGAAAAGTCCTTTTTTTTATTACGGTGCAAGTAGGGCCACATGCTCATCATTCTTGGCATGTTTCCTAAACCCATCATTTACTTCAACGCCTTGCTCAAACCCACTACAATGCAGAGCATTCATATGTATCTGAAAGCTTCATTTCACAGAAATCCAACTCATTTCCCACTATCTAGCCCCTAATAAGGAATATGCCTAATCCTTCATTGCGTGATTTTTAGTTGATTGCTGTATAAATTTTGTGTGAAAATAGTTCGGTTTTGTATTTTTAAAAATAATTCTTGATCTCCGAAAATTATGAAATTTCTATATGTTGTTCCTGTATGAGTTTAGCACGTTGGATAAAAATTTCAGAATTAAATGATGAGTATTTATTTTATGAAAATTCACGGACTGATTGCTGTTCAGTTTAATTTATAGCAGAATTATGTTATTCAATTTTGAATGTTTAGATCGTGATTTGAATAAATTTGGTGGGACTATTTTGGTATATAATTGGACCATGTTTAACTTATGGGTGAGACCCATGATTTAGATTTAATTTAAATTGAGTCTGTTTAATGACTCATATTTAACTCTTCGGTCCTTTTTAATTAGGTGATTGGTAGTAACATCCTTAGGAATTGTTATTATTTATTATATAAGGTTATAATAAATATTTGATAGTTGATTTTATGGTGTGTATTATATGGCAAAAATTATCTATGTTTAAATATTAGAATAGAGATAAGATATTTGGTCAACATAATAATGGTTTTGGGATATAGAATAATATAGGATGATGATTATGTTTTTTTTTTTTTTTTGGGTGGAGGATGAATGATGATAAGAGAAAATGGGCAGCATGGGTTCGGTGGATAATGGCGGACAATTATTTTAAAAAAATAAAGAGAGAGTGGTCGGGGGCAGCAGATGAGAAAAAGAGATGGGGTGATGAATTTGATATAATAGACACTAGGCTATGAGGCTCCGAGAGGGGGGTGACTGTTGGGGAGTCAAATAAATGTTCAAAAATACATTAGCTCTCTCTCTTCCCCTTTTGTTGCTCAATTTTTAAGCTTAGAGTGGGAGTCTTTAGAGTGAGATTTTGCAAAAGTGTTGTAAATGAAAGTCGTAGAGCTCGTCGTGATCTTCGCAATGGTGGTCTCGGATCCATGATCGGGTGGTGTTTACATTTTCGGATTAGTTTTTCTTCATATTTGAAGTAGGGACTTTCTTCATATTTTTACATTAAAGTCATGTTAGGGTTATTTGAGAAAATATATCATTATAAGAGGTATTGCATATATATATATATTTTCAGATTTATGTTTGGTAATTTTTGGAAGAAAAATTATGTTGAAATGTTAAGAATGTTGACATTTTGAGATTGATTTGGAAAAATCATTTTGTGTTGATAACTTTGCGAAGAAATCCGAAAATAAAATTTAATAGTTGTATGATTGTATTTACATCATATTATGATTAGATGATTTATTTTGAGAAATATAAAGTTGAATTTTTTTTATCTTTGATTTGGAATTTATTTTTAAGAAAAATAAATTAATGTTGAGGAATATGGAGTAAATGCTTAAGTAGGAATTATAGAGTTGTTTTGGGATTAAAAACTCTAAAAGTGTTATATTCATGATATTTTATAAAAGATGATATGTTGATAATTAAGTTGTGTTCATTTTTATGAAAATAAAAATGTGAAATGTGGACTTTCGAACTCATAATCTTGAAAATGTTACTATTGGACATATTTCATAATTTTTGATGTAAATATCATGTTGGTTAAATAATCTTAGAAAAAGTTGTGAAATTATTATTGGTAGAGAATTTGGTAAAAATATCACCTCCTTAAATAGCTTGGCATAAAAAAATGGTTATGTTGAAATATAGTTATATATATGTTTTTGCAAGATCTAGATGATTTTCGAAATCATCATTTGATTTGTTTTGAAAATTGATTGTTGATTCAAGAAGATGAGATATATATATATATATATATATTTTGAAAGTGGGTTTACTTTCTTGTTCCTTTTAAAATAGAAATTAAGGATTTTGAACTATGAGGATTGAAGATGGATTTTTTGGTGACTTTCTTTCAATAAATAAAGATGAGTGATTTTGGTGAGAAAATTTAAAAATTGGGGGTTTTTAAGAAAGATAATGTCATATTTATTTTGTGTGCCAAAATAAATGACGTTTGGAAAATTGTTTTTTGTTTACATATAAATAATGGCTTTCATGGAATATGAGAAATGTTGAGGTTTTGGAAATTGTTGTTCAAAATGTTGATATAGTCTTGAAATGACTAAATGGTTGAGATTATTCTAAGTGTGGGAATTTTGTTGTCCCATGAATGAATTTGAATAAAAGTATTTATATTCATCTTGAGAAATTATATTGAAATGAGAAATGAGAATTTTGATCACAATGGGAATATTGTGTGGAGGTATTGAAAGTGGAAGAAATATTGCATTGTATTATTAATCATTGCATTAGCATATCAATTCATTTGATAATGATGAACTTTGGAATTTGATTTGAAAACTTTACATGGAGAAAGGAATATTGGGAAACAAGTTTTCATGAAATGATTTTGGGGTAAATGCGATGGTAAGTCTTGAAAGGTGGTGTAGATGATAGGTGTCGAGCCTTCCAGTTAATACTGGTAAAAATGACAAATTGGTAGTACTTGTATAGTCTACTTGCAGACACCAGCCTAGGGATTGAAAGGTGGTGTAGATGATAGGTGTTGAGCCTTCCAGTTAATACTGGTAAAAATGACAAATTGGTAATACTTGTATAGTCTACTTGCAGACACCAGCCTAGGGATTACCTGAGTCGTATTTACCATCTTGAAATTTTATTGAAATTGTTGGATTAATGTGTTTTCAAAATAGTATTGTGTGTAAGATTTTCAAAAGATGAGAAATATTTTGAGCATGACATGGCATATGCATTCATCTCATAAGACCGTATAAAATGGATTTGATGAATTGTTTAATTATTTGATTCAATTGATAATGAGATAATTGAATGAATTGAAAATGATGTCCTGTTGCTATTGAAACATGTTTATTTATTTAAGTTAACTTGTTGTGATTAATTAAATAAATTGGATTTAAGAGATTATGTAATAAAATCATATGGTTTTGACATGATATGATTTCACGTATATGTATGAGTATTTTGATACCCACATTATCTTCTAATGTTTTAATATGAGATTGCTTGGTGAGCTACTGGTTGCTCACCCCCTGCCTGTACATGTGTACAGGTAATGCTTTTCAGATTTGAAGATCAAACAATGGTTTTTACCATTTTATAAGTGTAATATGGTGATGGATTGTACTACTTCATTTGTTGTTTGGCTGAGTGCTA
Organism: Camellia sinensis; assembly: GCF_055761805.1. Taxonomy (NCBI): domain Eukaryota; kingdom Viridiplantae; phylum Streptophyta; class Magnoliopsida; order Ericales; family Theaceae; genus Camellia; species Camellia sinensis. The sequence goes on along the minus strand of NC_138971.1, from coordinate 118,047,896 downwards.
TTTTTTTTTAAAGAGTAATGTCCTCTCTTTTATTGTAAGCCTCAAGACATTTCTTTTATTTGTATATAAATGTCATTGTTGTATAACAAGAGGGAATATGTATATTTAATTATTCATCATTTCATCCAAGGATGAAATGTTATTTGTAAATGGACTTAATTAATGAATATTGGTAAGGTTATCCGAGTAATAAAATACAGGGCGTTATAATCTCAGTACGCCCAACTTAAATTTTAAATTCCTATTATACCTAATATGAATTTACTAGTAAAGACATTACATATTAAATATTAAAATATTTTTTTTTTCTTATGGTACACCCTAATCAATTATATGTCTTATTATTCAAATCTCTTCATCTTCTTCTCCAAGTTTCAATTATTTTATTTTCTTCTTATTTTTCACTCCAAAATTTCAATCCACTTCACCAAAACGCACCATTATTATCAACATTATTATTTTTTATTGTATAATTAGTTGTACTTAAAAAACCTATAGCTTTCAATGAACATTTGATTATATATATATATATATATATATATGTATGTATATCTCAGTATATATACACAGTCTTCATTTATCAAACTCAAGCTTCAAATTTCATTTATTTTGACTTATATACATCAACCCTAAATTTGTGTTTTTGTTTCTTGTTTTACTAAAATCATGAATTTTGTTTGTTCTAATCATGTGGATTAACAGTCCAATCACGCAATTAGTGTAAAATTGTAATCTTTTGGTGTATTATTATGCAAACTAGGTTAAATATAAAGAACTTATATGTATATATATCTGTGTATATATATATCAAAATCAAGCTTTAATTTTGACTGATTTCGGCTAATTTGTATTACGTTGGTTATCTGAAAAAAATAATGTGTATTAGATTAATAACAAAACAAGTCACTAATCCTAGGCTCAAAAGAAAAGTTTTTCAAAACTAATTTGAATTATTTAATTTATTTTATTTGGGTGTACTTCAAAAGGGTAATTTGGGGAGAAAAAAAAGTGTATTGAAAATAAATTGTAACCCTAAATAATTTAATAGGGTGTATTAAAAAATTAGGCTTACTTAAATAATTTTTGGGTGTAAATAAAATTCTCCCAGATTCCTAATCCGGTTTATCAATTTATAACTAAACAATAGATTCCATAATCCAATGGACATGAGTCCAATCCTTTCCTCCAATCCCTCCAAACAAATACACCATGAAAGCATAGAATTCTCTCCATAAAGCCCACTGAATCCTAAACACTCAGCTACTAACAATGCACAGTTGACAAATAGTAAAAGGTCATTTTAATGCGTAAATTACACTTGACTCCATTCAACTATTTACTATTGCCTTTTATCATTTTATCCACCTCAACCATAAATGATAACAACTAACTTCCCTCGTCTACTATTTTTATTTTGTATCCTTATGACTAAAATAATCTTTCATCAATTGGATAAATTATACTTTACCCCCCTTAAACTATCACCCAATATTATTATGAATATGGATCTTTTTTTTTCTTTTTTTTTTTCATTTTATCACTAAATTAATTTTTAATTCGTTAAAAAAGAAAAATAAAAATAAAAGTTGAAAACCAAACCAAACAAAGAAAAAAAATTTATGAAGAAATCTATAAAAAAAATTAACTAAAGGCAAAAAAAAAAAAAATACTAGTTTTTTGTTTTTTCGTCTTTAGTGATTTTTTCAAAAAATTATTCACAAATATTTAACTTTTTGGTGCATCTAAAAATTTAAATTTTCCGACTAAAATATAAAAAAATTTACTAAAAATAAATAAAATAAAAACTTAAAAATTGTATTTTAAATTAAAAATCAAACATCTTTTTAGTTGAGGGTATAAAGTGTTATTGAGTGATAGTTTAAGAGGTTAAAGTGTAATTTGCTTCTATAATTAAAAGGGTATTTTCATCGGGTGGCAGTGATAGCCCCCACAATTTTTCTAAGTATCCCGCCCATTGATATTTTTTGAGTGTTGCTATTAGCACCCTATCAATTATTTTGGAGCCCCATTTTTTTGGACCCCTACATATGAATTATAAAACCCTTAAAATTTCTTTTCTCCTCCCAAATAATATCAAAATTATTCTTGTGAAAACATTCCGCCCATTCAAATGCACACCCCCACACCCCAAAAAGCCTCTTTCCCAGAATCCTAACAAAACCCACGATGGTGGAATCTCCCAAAACCATTGGAAAAAATTTCTGGTGATAAGAAGTTTTTTCTTTGCTTCATTATAAGGTTTGTCAATCTGTTTGTTTTTTTTTTCTATCACTTTTTTCGTACGCACAACACAATCCACTTTCATACTTCTCTAGTAGGTTTTCTATCATTCATCAATGGCCTCACTGTACTTGTATGCTCTTTATGTAAGCAAAATTGGGCAAGATTTCACCCACCAGTCGACTCCTCAGTCAATCGACCGGTCGACCACCCAAGGGTGGTCCGACCTCATTTGTTTGCCTGCTTCTGTTGCTGCTTAGGTTATTTGTTTCCGAACAAATAAGAAGTGTTCAATTACCTGTTCCTGAACAAATAAACAACGTTCGGCCCTATGTTCTTGAATTTTGATCATATGTTCGGGAGTTTAGTCTTGAAAGAATGATGAACCATTTTTATTATTTTTGCCATTTTTTTTCAAAGAACTTACCCTTACAAAGCCAATCTCATCTGAGCTAAGAATGCCATCAAAGCTATAAACCTCTTCTGAGCTTTTATTGTTGTACTCCTCTCGTCTCATGGAGAGTTGTGGTTGGCAAAAAAACTTCCACTCATTGTCATTGCTGAAGAAGTGTATGTAATCAAATGGTTGCCTCCGTTGTCGCCGGAATATTGCTGCGAAAGGGTTTTCAAGGTTCTGAAGGTAGGATTTGGGAAAGATAGATTGGTGGTGATGGAGGCGGATGCTTTCATAAACCTTAACTCATGATGTAGTGAGTGTGTGGCTTAATTGTAAGATGAGGTGTCCCAAAATTATTGATGTCTTTTGCAGTAATTTCATTTGAGGTTATTATTGTAATAAATAAATAATAATAAAAAGCTAAAAACTAGGTGGTCCAAAACAATTGATTGGGTGCTAATAGTAGCATCCCATCAATTATAATGACAATTTCAGTAATAACAATTTTAATGTCAATTAAAATTATTATAATGGACACAAATTGAAATGAAACATTCACTCTCATGAAAACAGTACTCATAATTGAACACCCAATCTTATCAAACCAAATTGAACACCTAACCCCCATGGTCTATCATTCTTATTGATTCTCATTGTGTTCTTGAGTACCTACATCCTCCATAATCCATCTTTTTCTTGACAAATTTTGTAGACTCAACCAAACATACCTGTATTTTGGACATTTTTATGAAATCTTGTTATGATTTTTGGTCAATTTTCTTAGGTTAGGTTAATGATGATTTATGCTTTTGAGCTTCATGAAGAGATGTATTGTGAGTTACAGCATCTTGATTGATGGTCTATGCAAAAGAGGACTCATAGAGGAAGCTTCTCTTGCCTTTCATTGTGCTTTAAACTAACATTTATTGCCTAGTGTCGTAGCATATAGTATTCTTATTCGTGGTTATTGCAAGGTTGAAAGAAAACCAAACATATATATGCATATATATAGATAAAAAAATACAGAGTACTGAGTACATACAAACACACACCCAAAGGGTTAATGATTTTTGGAGATGGAGATGAAATCACAGACTTGTTTTTTCTTTTTATTTTTTTCTTTTTGTATATACAGAGGCAACCACCCTCAGAAACTTCCTATCTCTTTGTGAAGAAGCCTTATTTTCATTATCTGGGTTTCAATCTCTCAAGATTTTCTTTTCCTTTTCCTCACTCTCATTTGTTTATGGGCTCAGTGTTGATGAGATACTGGGGGAAAAATCAGTATGGATTTGTAATGACAGTTTAGGTGGGTGTATAATATTTTGGATGAGAGATAGTTTTGGTATTATATGCGGATCCTTAAAATTTTTATCAATGTTTAAATTTTATAAGTAGGGATTCAAAGAAATAGGAGGTCCTTAGACAAAAAGTGAGGACTATTAGCGCCACCCATTTTCATCACTAAGGTCTATATTGAAAAAAAAATTAAGGGTAATTTTATTTGCACACCACAATCTCTCTCAACATACACCATTACTATAGTTTTTATTACATTTGTGTCCCTTAATCAAATTACCATTTTAGACAATCTTCTAAACCCTAATCTCTCAATACACTATCCCCATACCCCACCATCACCATCGGCGACCGCCTCTCTCTTTCGTTGTCTAATTCCTACCTCCGACTATCGTCGCCGGCCACTGCCACCATAGCCCTTCCCAATCACCATCGTAGCCACTAATGACTTTTCACCACCGCAAACAACCCCGCTCTCGTTATCTCGAACAGCTCTGTTCTCGCCTCAGCCATCGTGAGCCATCTCCCCATTTTCTCCAGCGCAATGCAGTCCCATACTTTTCTCTACTGTAGAGAGAAAGAAAGATAAGGTTTTCAGATCTCAATGATGAAAAAGAATAAGCGGAATGAGGGGTAGGGGTCAGAGGGATAGGGGAGGGGTGGTAGAGGGACAATGCGACTAGGTAAGTGCTGGTTACGACAAGAGAAAAGGGAGGCTGCGACGGAAGGAAATAGATGTTGTGAAGTAGGCATTGATCGGAAGGAAGGGAGTAGTAACTGACGGTCGACAATGAATTAGCTAGAGTTAGGGTTTGCTAGAGAAGGGGATAATTTGGTATTATTTGAAAAATAATGGTGTATATAAAGACAAAATTGAAAGAGTGTTGCTATTAGCACCCCATAAATTATTTTGGACCCCCCAAATTTTTAAATTTTTTTTATTACAATAATAACCTCAAATAAAATTAGTAAAAGGGACATCATTAATTTTGGGACACCCCATCTCACAATTAAATCTACACACCTACTACATCATGAATTAGGGTTTATGAGAGCACCCACCTCCATCACCACCCATCTATCTTTCCCCAATCCTACCTTCAAAACCCACCCATCCTCAAAACTTTGAAAACCTTTTGGCGGCAATATTCCGACGGTAACAATGGCAACCAATTGACTACCTATACTTCTCCGGCAATAGTAATATTTCGATGGTAACCGTAGAAATCCTTTGGCGGAATACAGGCCCAAACATTACTTATTTGTTCGGGATGGCATTCCCGAACAAATAAGTAATGTTCGGGAATCCAGGTCCGAACATGAAAATTTCTTAACATATTGAACGGTCAAAACTGTTAACGCTTGCAGAAGTTTTCATTTTTTCAAGTTCGGAAATACAAGCCCGAACATTACTTATTTGTTCGGGAGTTCGGGAATGCAGGTCCGAACATGGAAATTTTTTAATACATTGAATGGTCGAATTTTTTAACACTTGTAGAAGTTATCGAAAGTAGCCCAAATCCATTATCAGGTTCAAAAGTTATTCCTTCATCGCATAGCTTTGATAATATTGCTGCGTAGTTCTCTGTTGAACTCATAATTTTATAATATCTACCAACAAAACCAACCAAACCAATTATTATAATTTTTTTCTTGCTAGAGAAGAAATTATTACGAGAAAATTAAAAAATTATGTATATATATATAGAGAGAGAGAGAGAGAGCATACCAATTGTGTGACAATGGTGGATGAGGTAGTAGAGACAATAATCACATTGCCTATTCTTCTTCTTGGTGGGTTTTGTTAGGGTTTTTTGGAAGAGGGATTTTGTTTGGGTGTGGGGGCTGTGTATTCAATGGGTGTAATGTTTTCACAAGAATAATTTTGGTATAATTTTGGGGGGGAAAAGAAATTTTGAGAGTTTCAAAATTTATAAGTGGAGACCCAAAAAATAGAGGGTCCATAATAATTCATAGGGTGTTAATAACACCACTCAATTAAAACTTTTAATTTAAGTGTGGTGTGAACTAAGTAAATAGTGAAGAGATGGTGTGTACCGAGACAATTAATAGTGTGTAAATAGAATTTTTCAAAAATGAATAGATGAAAGGAATAAGTATTACAATTTTTAATTTAAGGGAGTAAAGTGATATTACATAATGGTTTATGGATGATAAAATGTAATTTGCCCATCTTTATTTTCTGACTATAAAGCTTCTTTTATGTCAATGTATATTTAGAGCATTGTGAATCTGTTTAACAATTCTTGCAGCTTGAAGAAATCAGGGAAGGGAAAGAGGCCCGGAAAGGGAGGGAATCGATACTGGAAGAACGTTGGATTGGGGTTCAAGACTCCTAGAGATGCCATTGAAGGTATATGGTATATAATGACGTTTATTTTTTTTCAATTTTATTTAACTGTGTACCTGAATTATGGTTTTTTAGCAGTTATTTTTTTTAATGGGTTTGTATGCTTTTAAGCTGTGTTTTGTTGTTGGATTGTGTATGAGAAATGACAAGTGGGAAATAAGTTGTTTCGGGCTTTACCTGAAATGCTTTATTTTGAATGTTGCATTGGACTTGTTTTGTTGGAGTAAAATTTGAAGAAAACCATGTGAGCAATTCTTACCACCAATAGTTAGAGAGAAGAATTTCTTACTACAATTTCTCTATCTTTTATGATCCAGTCATACCAAAACAAACTATAACAGAGCATCTCAACCAACTACATTAACTAAGGCTTGATTGGCATGGACTATAAAATCAGGTGGCTTGGCAACCACCTAAATAAGCTATTTATTGACTTATTTGTTACAAGTTGTCGCATCACCTCTCTATTTTTCTATCCGTATTTTTGTAAAAAGTCAAAAAGGCACTAAATAAGTCGTACCCAAACCACCCAAAGCAAAAACATGTTTGTCTTGAGCTAATAATAATAATAATAATAATAAAATAAAATTTCTCAAGAAAATATAATAGACGAATAATCATTCGATAGAAAATTATTTATTTGAATATCCTATTTCCTATCATAATAAGGCATATAAATCGAATCAGTAGGATTATTAACTCAGGAGTATGAGTACTAATAACAGAAAATCAACTTTTTCAACAATTATTAAACGCATCGGCTTTTTTTTTTTATTCTAATAAAGTAATTGCCAAACTCCACCTGCCTTTTGTCCTGCCTAGCGTTTGCTAGTTGTCCATTTATTGGTTACCTTTGTCCACATCAGCCTTTATTATATCCCAGGTGCCTTAAGTTGCTAACAATCAGAGTAAGAAAATTGGCATTTTCACATATACATTATTGTTGAGAAGACCTTCTGGAAAAAAAAAAACAATAAATTCAAGATACTAGTTTTTTTTATTGCTTGGGTAAAATCTTGACCCAAGTCTGAGGCAACCAATTAGATTTTGTTGTTTTTTTTGTATCTTAGCTAACCAAATCTACTTCAAATTAGCAATTTTTAAATTCGTTGTTAGGAAAATTTTGAAAAATCTATCTGGAATTATCCTGTTATCTATGGTTTGCTAATTTAGCTCCAAGGTTGTGCTCTGTGTAGATTTTTAATTGTTTTGATATTTGAATTTTTTGTTAGTTTTTTATAACTGACAATCTTGTTTAACAAAACTCTTTTTAGTTGTAATTTTATTCGCTCTTTTGTTTCAGTAAAGATGTGAGTGTTTAGAAGTGAACCCAACCCAAATTGTGTCTATGCAGAGAAGTTTGTAATCTTGATCATTTCATGTTTGCCACTTTGTTGATTATGCACAGGGATTGAGCTATCCGGTCAACTCGCGGGAATCCAAGGGGCAACGCCCCATCGCAGGTCCGGGACAGCACCTAGGCAAGGTCGAGGGACTGCCCCCTGAAACAAAAAGCAAAAATGTAGTCGAAGTTGTTTGACCGTTTGAGCGGTCATTTGTGCACTCAAGTGGATAAAATGATCATGTAGTACTTTTGCAGAGCGCCTAAACTTCTGAGAAGAAAGTTTTATGCTTGAGCAATCAGCCCATATGTTTTGCACTACCTTTACTCACATCGCTCAAGATGTGAAGTGTGTGCTCGAGTGGTTTTCGCGATCCAATTTACTATAAAGTGCGTTGTTTGCTCATTTTAGGGTTTGAGCCGTCTACATTTTTAGAGAGAAATAAAAAAACAAAGTGTTTTATATTGGAAAGTGCTTTATGAGTATTTCCTTAATGATTTAAGAGTGATCAATGGATCCATGAACTTTATATCAATATCATCAAAGGATTTATTTGTTTTTTTTTATTTACAAAAGAGAGAGTTGTTCTTCGGTGGATTTCAGGAGAACTTGGGTCAAAAACTTTGGTGGATTCCGAAGCGGCTCATCGTCGCGGATTCAACATTGTGGATTCAACGTTGGGCAAGACAATTTCAAGGTGAAGACAGTGATAGAAGAGGCACATTGAAGTCGGTTCAATTCGGGCGTGAATTCAGTAGGTAATTGAGGGTACATATATGTAATTTCTTTTTGTCTTCTTAGTGGATTGTTTTGTAGCTTTGGCCCATAATTTTTTTTTATCACAATTAGAGGCACTTCAATTGTAATTTTTCTACATTAAATCGTTATGTCAATTTGTCTTTAATTGTTTGATTAGGATTGTTATTCATTTTTTAAATTTGAAATATAATAAAAAATGAATATCTCAGAGATTTTATTTTTTTTCAGTTTTTAAAGGGGTCTAAATTCAATAATAAGTTTTAAGGATTAAGCCCATCTTTGTTCTTTTTGTGAATTCGATACAAGGAGTTCTGCCATTGTGGTTGTCCACGATTTGAATGATGTCAACAGTCATTCTTTTTATGATTACATTGCTATGCAGTCTGACTCTAAGCTTGAAATTTTGCTCTACCTTTTTTAGCGGTGTTGTTAGCATTCAGGATTGAAACTTTCATTATCTGTGGTGAAATGTTTCTGATACTAAAAGATCGAGTTTGACATCAAAAATTTATATTTATGCCATAAATTTTATTGATCTATATGTTATCATAAATCTTTATATGGGTTGTATGTATCCGGTATGGGTACCGGTACAGCCATGTGTGTACTAGGTACACAAAATACATATCCGATACTTTATTTTTAAAAAAATTGAATGTTTGTACAACATGGGTATGTGTTGGATACTTTTGTGGGTACGCCAGAGCGTAATTTGTATTTTTTTTATTTTTTATTTTTTAAATCTAGGGGTACTAAAATAAATATATTGTGTATTTTTAGAACTCCAAAAATAATTAATATTTTTGTACATGACACAATTGTTTTTAGAAATGTACTTAAATTAAATAGGATATGACTGAGTAAGCTTGTGTGTATGCGTGTGTGTGTGTGTGTGTGTGAGTGAGAGAGAGAGAGACTATATACATACGCTTATGTCTATATTATATGGAAAGGTTTAGTTCAGAATATGGTAAGAATACTTATGTCTATATTATGTAGAAAGGTTTACATATGTATGCTTATATATTATTGTTGGCTTTTTGGCTTTTCGAAGGGTATTTTTGTAAATGCGAGCGTGCCAGTAAGGATCAATCAGTCCTTACAGAAATTGTGATTGCCAACCAATTATCAGACGATTGTGTTTTAGTTCTTTTCAGCCTCAATGAAGAGGACTTTTACTGGTGGCTTGACTTAGGAGAAATTAAGAGAAATAACAGTAATATGAAGAACAATTGAAGTATTTCATAAAAATGAACACTTACAATGGTCCAAACTCAGCCTCGGAGAGGTTTACAACAGCAATCTACTTGAATCTACTTGAAGCTACTCCTATGAATCGAAGTGCAGTGCGGGTAAATGTAAAAAACTGGAAAAGAAAATATATGAAGTAAATGACTGATTTGTATGATCTGAGTTCGGTCCTTTTTTCTGGGGGCTGCCCTGCTATTTATATTCGTCAGTGATGACCTTCGAACTGCACTTCGAACCGTCGAACTGCTCCTCCATGATCGCTGATCATGCTTCCTTATAAGTAGCTCCATTACGCCATTACTGGCAGTTGAGCTTCCCTCTTGTATTTGAATTTGAATATGAGTAACCGTTGAAGATATATCATCTTGCATTCCGTTATTGATCTTGTGTTACTCAGATCATGTGAGGACCAATATTTATTGCCACGTGTACGATCAGGATTAAAGGCTTGAATAACCTTCCTTTATTACCCTTACTCTGCCACGTGTCAAACTGTAACTGGCTTTTACAAAATATGTAGCCAACAATTATATAGAAATGTTTAGTTCAGAATATGGTAAGAAGATGAGGGATTTAGGTCTATTGACAACTGTCATTAACAGATGTTAGGTGTGTTTTAGTTTACAAATCACATGGGATTATGTGCTTATTTCTCAATGCCAGGGGATTATTTTGCAAATTTAGAAGTTGAATTTTGGTGGGTCGGGTAGTTATATGTTGTTAGTCATGGCAAAGAAGAGAAGGATGAGTTAAAAATGAGAGAGGTACACATACATATAATATAGAGAGGTTTAATTTAGAAGAAAATAAGATTATGAGAGTATTTAGGTCCATTTACATATGTTGTTAATAGATTTTAGCAGTGTGTTTTAGTCTACAAATTTGTGCATGACCCAAATCACGGGGAGTAAAGTGAAATTTACTCTAATAAAATAAGGGAATTTGAATTGTTTACTACTCTTTGCTTTGGTATGTCTTCCAGAGAGCAAGGATCCCATGTCCTCAAATATTCCAGTCCTTCTGTCCCAAATCACTCACAACCATTGGATCATATGAGAATCCCAAGACATATCCAATGGTTGTGAATGATTTGGGACATGGGGACAAGCATATTTGGGGACAGGGATCCTTAGGCGTCTTCCAGATTCAGATCAATTAGTAATTAAATACGAACACATTCCAACCAATTTCCAAAAAAATATAAATTTTTATCAAATTTGAACTAGTAACTAATTCCAATGTCTTCCATGTTTGCAAGAACATATATTGACAAAAAATGTCCATTCACTGGCGATGTTTCTATCAAGGGTTGCATACTTGCTGGAAGCTGCCACAGTGCCAAGATGATGAGAACAATCATTGTTTGACAGAACTACCTTCATGTTGTCAAGAAATACCAAAGGCAAGACCGATCACTTTCATTTTAATCGATACTATTTTTTCTACCTTTTTATGAAAATTTTCAAATGTGTGATCAATTTTTTTTTTAATAAATAAAAGTTAATATTATTAACAAACAAGTATCAGGGTGATACTAACAAATACACTGACAAAGAATCAACTGAAAAACAAAAATAAGCAAGAAGAGTATCTATAAAATCCACAAAACCAAACAAATCTGGGGACACTTTCCCTAACACCCAACTATACAAAAACACTAAAAATTGATCCTTCAAACGAGTCACTGATTCTTCTTCTCCCTGAACAACTCTCCCGACTTCTAACTCATTTTCGTTAAAGCACAACAGTCTACAGTCAACTCACTGATTACACTCCAACCAAATCATTCATATCAGACACAAAGGTGCCAAAGCACACACCTTCCTATGCCTCTTTCCAACCCTACCCCCTCTACAACTATGAAGGACACCCTCAACACTTCATTGTTGTACCCAAATCACATCAAACAAATAAAAATTCAACACCCAAACCGAACAATGAAGAAGAAGATGAGACACCGACTCCGCGTCCTTATGATACATACATTACCAATTGACCATAATCTGCCGACGCCAAATAAGAGTATCAATAGTGAGAATCCTATCCAACATCGCCGTCCACGCAAAGAATGCTAACTTGTGTGATTATTGTTGTCAAATTGTGAATTGTAAATCATGAATCGTAATGGTAATGTTCACTTTATATAGCAAACAAAACCAAACGAAGCCTTAAGTCCCACAAAATGGGGTCGGCTACATGAATCCTTCTTCTCCACTTGACTCTATCCAAAGTCATTTGGTTAATCAAATTAAAGAGGTTCATATCTCTATTTACTACACTAGTCCACTTCAATCTAAGTTTGTCCTTTCCCTTAATACTTCCATCTATCGCCACTATATCGCATCTCTTCACCACTACCTCTGTTAGTCTTCGTTGTATATGACCAAATCATGTCAATCTATTCTCTCTCAACTTATCTTCTATTGGTACTACTCCTATCCATTCTCAAATATACATTCCTAACTCTATCTTTTCTACTCTTGCCACACATCCACCTCAGTATCCTCATCTCAGTAACACTTATCTTATCTATATGTTGTTTCTCAGTTGCCCAACATTCCCACCAATACAACATCGCTGGTCTAATAGTCGTTCTATAGAACTTCCCTTTTAGTCTAATAAGTACTCGTTTATCGCACAGTACCCTGGACGCACTCTACCACTTAAGTCACCCTGCCTTAATTGTATAGACCACATCCACTCTAACCACCCCAGCTATTGTGATAATCGATCATAAATAACAAAAATACTCACTCTTAGGTAGTTATTGGTTCTCTATCTTTACTTCCCATTTGCTTCCATTATTATTGTTACTAAAATTACACTCCATGTACTCTGTCTTAGTTCTACTTATCCTAAATCCATTAAATTCAAGTGTTTCTCTCCAAGTCTCCAACTTAGTATTAACTCCTTCTCTAGTGTCATCCACTAACATGATATTATCTATAAAAAGCATACACCGTGGCACATCATCTTGAATATTTATCGTCAATTCATCCATAACTAAAGTAAAAAGATATTGACTTAAGGTTGATCCTTGGTGTGACCCTACAATAATTAGATATTCACTTGTCTCTCCAGCAGGTGATCTAATAGTGATCACCACACCGTCATGCATATCCCTAATCACATCAATGCAACCTTTTGTCATCACTTTCTTCTCTAACACTAACCAGATTATATCCTAAGGTACTCTATCATATGTTTGCTCAAAATCGATAAAAATCTATATGAATGTCTCTTATTTACTTTATATAGCACAATATATAATTATATATGTGTATATGCATATAACAATACCCACATTATGTTAAAAATGAAATAAATATTAATATAATTAAATTATGTGTATTTATATACATAATTTGCATAAATCATTATAACTAATTGATCTCTCTATTGCAAAAATGATGTCATTTCATGCAGCATATACACACAAATTTTACGATTCGCTCAATTTAAAAGTCAATGGCACGAATTAAATTGTTTTGGTTGAAACTTATCGAATCATAAATCGTGAGGTTCTAACAACCATGTGTGTGATTTTTCCAGCTCACATATCCCCTTGCTTCCTTGTGAAAGAGGGAGACCATGTTATTATTGGTCAATGCAGGTTTGTCTTGAAGCTCTACTCTTTCATTGAATTTTTGGAGGATATACTTATTTCTTGGTAACCGTGTACGATTATGTCCCTCTTTGCAGGCCATTGTTGAAGACTGGGAGGTTTAATGTGTTGAAAGTGATTCCAACTGGTTCTTCTGGTGGTGGAAAGAAGGAATTTACAACAATGTGAGTTTAGTGGATCAATTTTTTGTAGTGGTAATATGATGTAAAGTCAACTATGGACTACGACATTAGATTGTGCAACTTCAGTTAGAGTGTTTCTTTTGATGTGTTCTCTTAAGGTTTGAGTTTTTGTATGTGGCGAATTTACAATTTTCTCAATTTCTACCAGTCATATAACTCAAGTGTGCAATGTGGTGAAGTTGTCATTGTTTGCTAGATAGTAGTTTGTCCCTTCGGAAACATTGCCTCACATAGTATACATTTCTCTCGGATTATTGGCATTGCTTCTTGTATTATACATTTCTCTGGGATGATTGTTGTTATTAGTGAATCAGTTGGATTTTATGTGGAGCGGGGTATTTCTTGTTTGTGTTGTCTGTGATTAGATTTATTGGCTAGAATATATATTATAGGCCAGCTAAACTGTAAAATTGTTGGTAGTCTAGTAGTAAATTGTAGCTTAACCTCACAAATGCGGTTTTTTCTTTTTTTCCCTTCCCCTTTTTTTGAGAATAACTAACCATATATGCTCTTCTTTTGGACCTTGAGCTGGCATTGACCTATGTTACAAATAAAGTAGCACCCCGGTTGGCATTAAACCACTTGGATAAGTGTATGGCATCACTTGGATAATGGTATAGGATATATTGTACATTTTGTAACTCCCTCAAAATAATACATAAAATCCATCATTTTAGACATGCATTGATATAAAAGAAACCAACTATTTCTATTCATCAAAGTAATTCTTACAACTGTATTACATGTTAACAACAAAAGCAAATGCCCTATGGGCTTACAGCTTTCCAAGTCAACCCTTGGTTACACAAAAGAAGAGTACTAACTCTATACAAAATAAGCCCTTGGCTTGATGTACATGTAATACAAACAAATTAATCAAAAAAAAGAGTCTTCAACTCTCATCGTCATCCAAGCTATGTCCTTGGAGGCGGCATGCTACCTGTACCTGAAAGTAATGTCCCATAAAGGGTGAGCCAACGCCCAGTAGAGATATGCTAAACACAGTATGAGCAATGACTAAGACATTAGCAATTGATAAATGTTCAATTTCCATAAACCAATTCATAACCCATTTCCATTTCACTTCAATTTCCATTTCTTATCAATTTCACAATTTACATCAACGGCTCAGAACCTGGCCAACCACTTATATGAGACAATGACTCATGTTAAACATTTCCCATTTTACAATAGATAAACATACTAGTTGTATCAATGTCTCAACAGATAAGCATACAAGCTGTATCCACATTTCAACAGATATGCCTATTAGCTATATCAACACTTCCAATGACAAGCATATGAACTGTATCAACATTTCCAAAGATAAGCATATGAGCTATATCAACACATTATCTGATAAGCATATGAGCTGTATCAGTAGAGTCCATCCCCTATCTCCTCCCAAACAATATCCGGTTTAGAGGTCCATCCCCTATCTTCCCCTAAACCGTGGAGTACATTCCCTATCTCCTCTCTCACACACAACGTATATACACATAGATCATATACACAATCAATCAATACATAACGTTAATGTATTCTATCAACCGTCATACTCTATGACATATCCACTTGATTAGTTTTAGTTTGCCTAATCATCATGCATTGTCTACAACAATCAAAACTACCCTCCACCGGTAGCCCAAGCAATTATTTCTAAACAGATAATAAAAGCTCCAACAGATAAAATATCAATGTTTTCAAAAGTGAGCGATTTATAAATCCAACTCCATCATTTCACAACATAATGAGCCAATTTCATTATTTCCAACTCAATTCCATAAGTCCACAATTTTTCCAAATTAATTATACCAATTAATTTATTCAACAAATTAGGGTTTTCTACCCCATTTCCCAATATTGACCCAATGGCCTATATATCAACAACCAATCAACAAAATCATTATTTTGAAACCCATAATACATATTTTTGAATCAAAATAACAAAACCCCTTTTCAACATTTTCAAACCCTAACTTCCCAAATTAACGATTTAACAAAATACCCAAATATCTAAGTCAAAACCCATAGTTGTGAGTAGGAATCCCTACCTCAAATTTGGAGCTCAAGGGAAGAAGATGACGAAACTCAATGTGCTCCAAAACTCAAAATTTTCGGATCAAGGTAAAGCCCTCAACCCAGCTTTTGTAAAGACCAAAGGTGAGGAAAACACCCTAGCTAGATCAATACTTAGAGAGAAGTTATGGTTTTAGAGAGAGGAGCTCTCAAATGGCTTTTTGGAAAAGTAAGAGAGAGAGAGAGAGAACGTAAAAAGTGATTTTAAAATGCCCAGCTGCCAACTGATATACGCCATTCCTGCTCGAGCGGAGAACACAACGCTCGAGCACCAAGAACAAAAATCTGGACACGCTCGAGCGCCAAGACACAAGAATAAAGCACATCCGCTCGAGCGCGAAAACCAGTCCGCTCGAGCGTAGATTTCCCCCTCCCGGAACTTACACCCAAAAAGTACTACCCGCTCGAGCGCAGGAAACCCGCTCGAGCGTAGAAATCACCCCTGCAGAAGTTTTGCAGGGACACAAAATACTGGGGGCGTGCAATCCCCGCTCGAGCGCAAGAATACCCGCTCGAGCGGACCGCCTAAAAATTGGGCAACAAGGAATTGAAACCAAGACCTAACCAACCTGTAATAACCCTGCCCAAAACATCCTAAAACTCAAACAAATGGAATTAAAGGACAACAACAAGATAGATACAACTACCACTCCACGGAACCGAGTCCGGAATACAACAGAATAGTAAAGGGACAACCGGGATCGTTATACATTTTTTCATCAATTTTTCCATTTGAGTTGAAGGGACATGATTTCAAGGTATTGGCATAATACCAATAGATTTTACCAACTATTATGTTTTCTTGTTCTTTCTATCCATTGTCTTTCTCTTCCATACTTGCTAATAAAATGATCTGAATTCATGATTGGTGTCCGCCACAAAGCCATAATTATCACCATTCATTGAGTAACTTAATTTTGCAGCGGAGAAGACAACTTGGTTGGGTTAGTGGGAGGTAAGCTTTGTGGATTTAATAGTTCTTGTGATTTTTTATTGGTATGTTATACTACGTGAGATGATATTACTGTTACATTCTATTTTTTCTTGCTAGAGATGGAAAAGCAAAAGTCTTGAGCTAATAATTTAAATTACAAAATCTAGGGTAAATTAAAATATACTCTCAAAATTTGCTTAAAATATTAAGGGTAAATTACAAATACACCCCCTGAGGTTTGTTTAAAATACGAATTGTCCCCTGTGGTTTGAAAAATTATAAATACCTCATTGTCAGAATTTTTTATTTAACAGAGTTAATTGAAAAAGTGAAATTTCTAACTGTTTACCTATACAATAATAAAATTATCTGAATTATTAATTGAAATAAAATTTTAACATTATTAAAAATTATTAATTAACTTGATGATTTATTAATAAAAGCACATATTTGTTATGAAATTAGAAACCTTAAGAGGCGGGATGTAATTTTTGAAACCTCAAGGGGAATCGATAATTTCGTTAAACCTCAAGGGAGGTGTAGGTAATTTGCCCAAATATTAATTATTCTATATAGTTTTAGAAATTACATCTTATCATTTTAAATTTATAATCGCATAATAAATTAATCGTTTCATTAATTAGTTATTAAGTTAATTAATATTTTTTAATGATGTGTTAAAAATATATTTTAATTAACAATTCTGATAATTTTATTATTGTATAGGAGTATAGTTAAGATTTTTTTTTATTTTATTTTATGAACTCTATTAAAAGATAAATTTTGACAAAAAGTATTTATAATTTTCACAATCATAGACGATAAATTGCGGAGAACTTTTCTCAAACCTGCATGAAATGGAAAACTATTTTCTGGAATAACATTTACTAGCCTATTACCCGTGCTATGCACGAGATAATTATAGATATTTATATTTGTTTTAGATTTTTTTTAATATACAAATTATTTTTTTAGACTTTTTACAAAAATAATTTAACAATCTTATACTAATCATAGTGTATGGGAGAAGTTGAAAAGGGCGCTACAGTAACTATGCATCGGTTGTATCTATAATTATTTGTATGATGGAATTTTGACCAAAGCTCTCAAAAGGCATGTGAATTGGAAAAAGTTAATAAATACTGATCAGGAGATTTTGACATAATCAATAAATGTAGGCATATGGAAAGACATGTGGATTGGAACAATTTAATAAATGCTGATCAGGAGATTTTGACCAAATCAATAAATGTTGAGTTTTTTTTTTTAATTCAAAAATTTAGAAAATTAAGATTAAGATATTGGAGCTTCCACAAGACTTGGGGGTTAGAAACCCCCTTTTCCTTATTTCCTTACTAGCCTATCACCCGTGCTATGCACGGGATAATTATAGATATTTATATTTGTTTTAATTTTTTTTAATATATAAATTATGTTTTTTAAGATTTTTTTATAAAAATAATTTAACAATCTTATCACTAACCATAGTGTACAGGAAAAATTAAAAAAGCTACTGCAGTAACTATGCACGGGCTGTATTTATAATTATTTGTATGAGGAGATTTTAAATGCTAATCAGGAATTTTGACCAAATCAATAAATGCAGGCATGTGGATTGGAAAAAGTTAATAAATGCTGATCAGAAAATTTTAACCAAATCAATAAATGCTGAATTTTTTTTTTAAATAAAAAATTTAGAAAATTAAGATTGAGAGATTGGAGCTCGCTTGGGGTTTAGAAACCCCATTTTCCTTAATATATTTACAATTATCAATATATGTGAATTGCGATTTTTAAATATTTTTTTTAAATGTCTTATTTTTTTCCTTTTTTATATTATATTAAAGTTTAATATTTTGATAATAATCATATGTGTTGGACTTTTTAAGGAATTAAATGTCTTCTTTTTTTATTATATTATATTAAATTTTAATATTTTGATAATAATTATACGTGTTGGACTTTTGAAGAAATTTTTTTTATGCATGTTGTTAATGCATTAAAGTGTTATTATGAGAGATAATAATCATATATTTTGGGACTTTTCAAGGAATTCATATGTGTTGGATTTCAAAGAATTTTTTTATGCTTGTTCTTAATGCATTAAAGTGTTATTATGAGGGTAAGACTTAGGGGTTGTGAGAAGTTAATAAATGCTAAGGTTTTTTTTTTTTTTAAATAAAAAAATCAGGAAATTTAGATTGAAAAATTGGAGCTCCCACAAGGCTTGGGGTTAAAATCTTTTTTGCTTAATATATAGTATAAATATATGGATATAGATATAGATATAGATTGCTTGTTCTTTGTGCTTTCTCCCAGGCACATAAATGACTTGGTATGATATGAATTCTTTTTTGGCCTTCAAATTCAAGCAGGGGCAAATGTTTTCTAAAAGTTCCTCGTCAATAGAAACAAAAAAGTTCCAAAGCTCCTCGTACAAACTTCCCACCTTGCCTATTTCCCAAAGCTCTTCCCTGCCAAATTTTGTTGCAGATTTTGGGTTAGCCGCGTGGAATTCAGATTAGCTATGCCGACAATGAAGAAGAAAACAAATGTTACCCCTTCGAACAACATATATATATACATATCTTGTGGATGGAGTTGCTGTTATCCTGTTCTTCTCATCACTGTCAGTGCTGTTGCTGCCGTGACGCTGTCAAAATTGGGCATCCAAAGCTTTGCTCCTACCGTTGAAAATCCTGGTAATTACATCCGTAATTTCATGCCTACTATTTACAAATGTGTTGAACAATATTTACCCACACTGTTTTCCACCGCTGCCCACATGTTTGTGGCTTCTTTGTTTTCACACCTGCACACCATGTGTTTGTCAATATGTCTCAGTAAACAAAGACTTTTCCAGGAATCGTAAAGAAGGAGGAAAATTCCAACATTTCCAAACCATCCAATTTCCAACCCCATTCAAACAAAGACAATGATTCCTAAGTTACGAAATTTTTATAGATAAAAAGACAGTTTGATTTTTTCGAAGTCCACATCCTTGAAGGTTTACTGATGCTTGGTCTGATAACAACTATGATGACAAGAAGATTCAAAAAAAATTATTAGAAGGCACAAAGTAAATAGTTATAGAATACTTTTACTACTACAGGATCATACACAATGAGAATTGTCATAAAAGGTTTAAAGAAATAGAAAAGGGACAATTCAACCACCTATTCATACAGACTAGATATTCCTGATTAAAGAATAGCTTAACAATCCTTTATTTCATGCTAAATCATGTAAATCATAAACTGACAGAAATCAAACGTAACTTAAATTAAAAACAAATAAATAAGAAGAAGAAAAAAGAAAGAAGTCTTTATCACTTGAGTGAAGCCCAAAGAAAAATCATAAGAGATAAAATATGATATTCCAGTTGCCTAAAGAAAGAAATTCTACAATTAAAGATTCTGATAGAAGCTAAGGTCATGATTTGGAAGGGAAAAAAACAAGGCAGCTAAAGGCATGGTCTTCACAAAACCAAAAATGTTTGTTGATTCACAAATTGAGCTTTATATGAACACAATAACGCAAAAAACTCTTTAATTCGGGCAGAACATCAACAAAAGCTTTGAAATCATCATAACAGTAACGAAGAACAAAGCAAAAACAAATTTTCTTTATAAAAAAAAGAAAAAAGAAAAAGGAAAAGACAAATCACAAGCCATTACAAAATTAAAATAAAAAAGAAATTCTCTGGATGTACTCTGTAACATGAGGGAATTGAAATTGAAATAGAGGAATGAATTCGGAAAATCTTCTTTCATTATTGTTGTTTGATCTTCACGCTTTTTAGGCCTATGAATCCCAAAAGTCTGTACATTTGAGATTTGGAGACTCGAAGAGCACTCAGTAATGTAAGATCTAAATACCTTTTCACTAAAAAATCCAAAAATTAGTCTTCCAAGCAATCAAATTTCATTCTCCTGTTTATGTCAGTTCATTTTAAAACTACCAAGATTGAAATTAAATTATTTTGAAACCCAACTGATCAAGAAGATGCAATTAAAAACCCTATACAAATTCTTGAAGAAATCATCAATTCAGACTAACTTTGAAAGACTCCCATCATCTCATTAGCCCTGAAGTTTTTTGGCTGTATAAAAACCTAAAGCATAGCTCAATTTGGCATTATTATTTAAGCAGCTTTGAACGATTTACAGAGCCAAAGATATTAAAAGGAAGAAGATAAAGGAAAACAACATGAAAACTTGCAACAATGAAAGCCTAAATAACCAGAAGAAGATTAGTTATTTATAAAGAAAACAAGAAAAACAACCCCAAAGCAAATCTGATTACAAAGTAACCCATGCATGAAATTAAGGATTATAAAATAAATTTGCTCCTTGTCTTCAATGGGGTGTAAGTTTTCTTTGGGTAAATGGATTAGATTTGTTTTGATTCTAATAGCAATTTCTGGAACTACATTAAGTTTTCATCTGAGAGAATGATCTTCATTTGTACAATTTTTATTGTTTAATGGATCAAAATGTATGAAATTATGGATAGAGGTAAGGTGGTATTTGCTAATAATTAAAAAGATCTCAATGTAATTGATCTACTTTCTATTCAACCTTTTAGATTAATTTTTATATCTTTAGTTTAAATATTATACATATCTTAAGTCCATAGAGTTCACAAGTGATCCAATTAAATAACCAAAAACAAAGCAATCAAGTTTGATTCCCTGTTTATGTCAGTTCAATTCAACTTAAAACTACCAACGTTGAAACCAAAAAAAAAAAAAAAAAGAAAAAAAAGAAAAGAAAAGGAGCAACCCAAAAAGCCTAATAAAAATGGTCAAAAGATTCATCTCATTCTCTCAATTTTATATGACCAACCAATAACTATGTATCATAAATCTTTGGCGAATTGGAGTTACTCTCAAATGAGTTTTCATCTAAAGTGGTTCTGGTGTGGAGTTTGATATCTATATGTTTTGAATTTGGATTTGGGTTTGGGTTGTTGTCTTTGGTGTGAATTTTTTGTTTTGTTGTTGTGAGTAGCAGTGTAGTGCCTCAAGCTTAAAAGGAAATCCAGCTTCAAATCATGAATCATAAGCCTACTAAATAATTTGGAATCACAAATTCCTGAAGAAATCATAAATTCGAACTCACTTTGGGTTTTAAAATAATTTGGTATCGGCTAGCACTAGCACTAGCCGGGTCATGTAAAATTCTTTTTGGTGTCATCTCACCCAGATATGCCGCATGTGAGCTGACTGGAGTTCCAAAAACATGTGCCAGCTGCTGTGGCTTCATATTCCATGAATTGCTATTGCTCTGCTGAATGTTGTGAGATTGTCAGATGCTTAGAGTGATGATATTTCTAACCATGGATTCAGCAAATGTATTTATAGGGGGGAGAAAGGTAAATAAGTTGGTGGATCTTAAAGTTTAGTTGGAGGATGAGTCATGTATGCCTCATCCACATGAATAAAAAGCACACAAGTCAAGGCTTTTTATAAAGAAAGATTGATGTTGGGTAGGTGATGTGTCTGGTTTCTTTTACAAAGAGATTTGCAATAAGCTCCAAATCTTCTTTTTTTCGAGATGGTTTTTACATTTAATGGTTTCTCAAAAGTTCCTTTAAAACTTACCAAGCAATGGTTCAATCTTTTTTGATTTCTGAAGTAACTCTTAAACCTTCTGTTTTTTGGAAAAGAAAAATCTTACAAAGAATTGGGAAATCATACTCTTTGTGAAATTGGTCACTAAAACTAAAATAATCTAATTAGTTGGAGCAGCATTTCAACCATACAATCCCAGAAAAGCAAGAAACATTGTCTGCTTAGGTTTTGCTGATTGTGTGTGAAAGTGTGAATTAAGCTTTTTGAGCTAATATTTTAGTGCTACAACAAAAAGCAAAGGCTAAACACACCAAACTTGTCAAGTGAACCAAAATTGTGGTCCCACAAGACAAACATCTACCTTCCCTACATGCATGTTATGCAAGACAACACTCCAACTAATCTCCAAACAGAGCTTCTAACATAGGTATTCATTTTAAAACTTCTCCATGCATCCAAAATGACTACTATAGCAATACAAACAAATTGTGTTTCCTTCAGTCTTCTTAGGTAAATAGAAAAAAATGTTTGACAGTACTGAAACACAGTATGGAAGAGACACTCTCCTTCACCCACCTCCTGAAAGAGACAAAGGTTTCCTACTCAAAGTTAGAAAAACACCAGCTGACCACAAATGTAGCATCATTGAAGAGAGTTACAAAACTATTCCAAAGCCAAACATCCCAAAATCCAACACATTTTCCAAGCAATAAATCTTCTATGAAATTTGACACGCGAATAATAAATACTTAAACTCAGTAAATTTTCAAATTTGAAAATTAAGTACCTATAATTTGCTGGATTGGAAATTTTTAGTACTTCACATGCCCTATCCTTAGAAACCACAATTATGGATAAAACTTTGAACTCTCAAACCCAAATATGCCCACACAAGTAAAAGAAAGAAAGGCACAAAATTTTACCACGCAAAATTAAAAATATTGTACATCAAAAAAGCCAAGGATGTATCTATGCACATTATACATAATTACTCTAACACAGAGTACTTCTTCTGCTTCTTACCTTTTGTAAACAAATTCTCGCTGTACATATCTACTATAATGTATGAATTTTGTTCCTTTCAATTGTTAAAAAAAAAATTTATTACTATGAATTTCATTATAGAGATTCTATACAGCTTATTTTATACCATAAAAAGACAACTCAATCAAATTGATTGAATTTTTCTTCAAACAATTAACATTCTGCCCCCAGTACCACGACCCCCACACAGTAATTTAGAAAAATTAGTGAGAGTTTCTTAGAAAAACTGAAGAAAATGAACCAACTTATTGAAATTGATTGAAATTTTAATTTTCAGTCATTTTTTCATAATATACGAGCTGTTTTAGTTTTGAAAATTTGAATACTAATGCAAACTGAATTGATCGAAAATTATATTTAAATACTTTTATATTTTCATTTTTTGAGCATTGTATGAGAAGAAGTGACTAATATAATATATGTTTGTGATGAAAACTAGTGAAACATTTATAAAGCAACTTTCATACATTTTCTTCATTTATTTTTAATGTAAAATTCTATAAACTTTTATAAAATCCTTTAAAACATCAAGTAAATCCCTCTTCTACATCAAACCCACATATTGATAAAATTAAACAATAGTATATGGTCTATACCAGTTTTTCAATCATCAAAACCAAAAAGATCGATTTGTTATTAAGTCCTCGTTTGGTTTTCTCATTGGGGCTAAAAAAACACAAAAACACAAAATATGCTATATAAGCCGGTAAGACAAAATGTCACATTCAAACCATAATCATTACACTTTTTTTCTCACAAAAGTCAAAAAAGCCCAAAAACAAAAATCAAACGAGGCTAAAAAAGCCCCAACACAAAAAAGTTGGCTATCGTAGCCAATGCCAAACGAAGCTTAAACTTATTCTCAACACTGACCGTACTGATCTAAACTGATTACACCCCTAGCAATTTCTAGAGGAGTTTGAAGAAAGTTTCCAAGTAATTATAGCCCAAAGCGATTCAAAATTTTAAGCATTTTTCTTGTGATATTCATCGTTTTGGGCTCTGTTTGGCAAGTATTTAAAATGTTTAAAAAGTTGTTAAAAAAAATCAAAAAATCAAAAAATCAAAAAGTCATTTGAAAAAGTCAAAGATTCTTCAATTTAGTTTTGATTGTTTTCTATAAAATAAATGTCAAAAAATCATTTTTACACTTCAATTTGTTTTTATTAACTTGTCATAAGAGATAAGTTTTTCTTATTGCTTTTTGATGGGTTGTACAAAATGAGCTAGCTTATAAGATATAGGCTCTGTTTGGTGGAGCTTTTTTTTAAGTTAAAAGCTGATTATCAAAAAGCAGAAACTAAAAGCACCCCTACCCCAGCTTTTATAGCAATCCCGGTTTTCCCTTCTTTGTTTATTGTATTCCGGACTCGGTTCCGTGGGTGTGCTATTGTCATATTCTCATTTCCATCCTTTACTCTTTGTATTTGAGTCTTGGGTCGTGTTGGTGTAGTCACCCCATTTTTGACCGTCCTTAAGACTTGGACGTCATCGTTTGAACACTTGATGATCATCCTTGTTCATGTTCGTCTTGAGTTCTCAGAGGTTTCGGTCGCGCGCCTTGCCTCAAGACCTCTCGACTTGTTTGTTTTGTGCTTGGTTGTATACCAAACACTTGTGTTTTGCTTCTGAGGGCAGGGAATGGCTTGTTGGCCATCCCCACACCTCACCGACCTTGGCTTGAGGCCACCGGCCTAGTTTTCTTGCTACCGGCCAAATATTTTGGTTGGTCGGCAGTGTTTTTGGTTGGCCGACCATTTTTGTTGGTCAATCGGCCATATTTTCCAGTCGACCCCTGTTCATCTGCTTTATGCAGATGTTTAGCTGGCACGTACAATTCACCCCCTCCATACACGTGTATGGAGGGATTTGTCTCTCGCTTAGCTTGTTTTAGAAGCTTTGCAAGATGGGAATTCTATAAAGAGGGAGCTTCTTCTCCCTTCTCAATGGTTCCAGAGGTTCTAAAATTTAGGGTTAGAGTTCATATATCTCTCTCTATATCTCTCTCTCTCTCTATATATATATTTGTGTGTGTATTTGTGACCAAAAGTGTGTTTTGTTCACATTTTTGCACTAAAACACCTAGTGTTACACCATCCTTGAGTTGCTGAGGTGCTAAGGAGTTGGGTTTGGAGTTCTTGGGTTGTTTTGAACTCAGAAAAAGTGCTGGAGTGGTGTTCTTGAAGAAAGTCTACAAGGGTGAGAAACTTACCCTTTTATTCCCCATTTTGGCACAAGTTTTTAGCCTACCTTGTATCTGTTTTTAAGCTTAGTGTATAACTGAGAAAAGTTCTTTTTTTACTTTCTTTTGAACTTTGTTTGAGGTCACTTTGAGGTTTGGGGTTGTCTCCCCCCTCCAAGGCCTTGTTAGGCCTTGTTTTAGGCCACACCTTTTGGCCATTGTTTTGGTCTTTGCATGACCTCTCTACCACTAAAATCCAGAGGATTTTCAGTGGTGGAGAGGTGGTTTTGAGGTCCTAAATAGGAGAGGGTTGTCCCCTCTCCATATTGTCTTTAATGCTAGCATAAGTGGCTTGTGTTGTAACTTGTATGCCTAGCTTGCTTTAGCTTCATTTCAGTAGGTATTAGGCTTTATTTTGCCATGTTATACCTCTATTTCAAGTTGGTTTAGACATGCCATGTATGCTTCATACACTTGTCTTGTAATCCCATGTTTTAGCCTTAACATGCATCATGTTGTAACATGTGTTTTTAGCATGATTTTGGTTCAATCTCATGAAGCTTCTAGCTTTGTTTTAACATGCTAAAGCTCTGATTTTGGTTGTTTTGGTCGTCCATGACTTGCTTTATATAGCTACCATGCAACCTAGCTTGTATGCTTTGAGTGTTGGCTCCTCTAGCATGCTCCATTTGGATCATTTCAATGGTTTGGCACCACTTATAATGCTATTTCAGTCCATATGTTATGCTTGTATGCTTGCATTTATAACTCCTTTAATGCTTTAAAGAGTTAGGGTTTTATGCTCCATGATTGTGTCATTGTGTATGCCATCATGTCTAGGCATTTGGGATGCCATCTAAGTGGGTTTTTGGGCTCATTTTAGCATGTCATATCTCTGATTTTGGTCACCTAAATCATGCCATGTTTGGTTGTCTTGGGTGTAGTGTAACACCTCTTTGGTGGCCTTGTATGCCTCATGCCTTGCCCCTTTTGTTTTAGCTTGTTTTAGCTTTGGCCATTGCATGTTTTAGGCTTACTTTGGCATGATTTGGAACTGTTTTGGTCCACTTTGGTCATTTGCTTCATGTGTCACATGATCATGGTTTGAGTCTTTGGGCTAGGTTCAAGCTTTTTGTGCATGACTTGTTTGCATTATTAGGTTGATTTGGCATCATCCTTTGCATGTTTTTAGAGCATTAAAATGCTTACCATATGTTCATGTTTGTCCCTTTTAAGTGTCCTTAAAAGTTACCCTTTCATGCTTAAGTGTTGGACCATTATATATGCATGTTTATATGTGACTTTGTCCCTCATCCCTTAGCATATTGGCCGCTGATTTGGGCCTATTTGAGAGCTGCCCATTAAGACCATCCTTTGCATGTTGTCGCATACTTGGCCCCTTTGCATGTTGTTGCATGCTATGTATGTTTGTACGTCTAGATGATAGGACTATTAACATGTTGTTTCATGTTTAGGTGATATTGCATTTGGCATGCATCTTTGATTAAGTTGCTTAAGATGTTGTTACATGTCTTGCATGTTTGCATGTTTAAATTGCATCTTGCATGCTTGTTTGCTTGCATACTTGTTACATACTTGCATGTTTGTGTGCTTGTTCACATGCTCATATTGCATGCTTCGCTTGCATGTTTAGGTTGCATAGCATTGAGCATGTTTGCATCCCTTGCCTCTTGACCAATTATGATAGAGGTTAGGGTCTTATATTGTGTGTTTGTGTGCATTGCATTTGACATTGAAATTGCACACTTGGCCTCTTCGGCCATTATGCATTGAAGCGCGTGATTGATGGCCCGAGGGTCAAGGACCACACTCCTTTGAGTTCATAACATGATAAGGAGGGTGTTTGTGCATATATTGCATTGTAAATGCTTTGCCATGCTCTGTCTGTCCTCTGCTGCTGTCAACTAGTGTTCTGCAGGAGGAGATGGCCGGTCGGCAACTTTCAGTGCCGGCCGACTACCAAAATAGTGCCGGTGATCTATTTTTTGGTCGATGACCATGATTCCTTGGCCGGTGGTGTTTCCTCTTGGTCGGTGACCTCCCACAGTGCTCAGGGAGTAGTCCAGAAGTAACCTTGAGACTTGTGCAGTCCTCAGAGGTGCAGAGCAGTGTAAATAGAGGCAACATGAGCATGGCGGTGGATTTCCGAGCGGAGCCAAGCGTACCTGCATTCGTCCCTCTTCCCGAGGCCGTTTTACTGCTTTCAGTAATTTAATTAATTTGTTTAATTAATTAAGGGTCTGTAATATTTAATTAGCTTGTTAGTTAATTAATTTGTATTATTCATTCGGACCCTCCGAGAGAGGGCAATTTTGTAATAAGCATGCATGTGTGTGATGCATGTCTTCCAACCACCATTTCTTTCTCCCTTTTACTTAACCGCTTATGATGGTTAGTTCTAGGGCATGTTTCAATTAGCATCCTTATGCTATGCATGTTTGCATCATTCATCTGCATTGCATGCATCGGGCTCGGCGTATCATACTAACTACATAGCATTTCAAATTCCAAGTTGAATACGTGTATCGAGTTGTTGCATTTCACATGCCATCCTTAGATTAGCCGAGCCTATTCTAGTTGCATTTTGTATGCGATGCATTAGCCATCTTAACATGGACTTGGATCATACATTTGATTACTAACATGTTCCTTGTTTTGGCTCAGAGTACTAGGTAAGCGCTTATGCTTTAGCATACTGCATGTGTGTAAGTGTTGCCATGATAGCATGTTTACCATGAGGCTATGTGCTTATGTGATATAACTGCCTGGATGCCTATGGGTGAAGGTTAGATTACTTGAATTGGATCAATTCATTGAAATCCGTGTTTTAGCCTACTCGAGAGTAGCGAACCTCAAACTATCTTCTAAACAAAACGGATATGCGATGCTTTGTTCCAAATTAGGCAATCTAGTCTATACTTGTGTGTCATGCGCATCACATAGTAATTCTAGGCTAATAACCGGAATAAGAGCACATAATGTTTTCAAAACTCGATGTCATGGTTAGTAGAGGCCGATCTTTGATCGGGCGAGCGGGGGTGCTCACGAAGTGACCTTCCCCAATCGTACCCAAGTTCCCGAGCCGAGGCAACTTTGGTGATGACGGACACGTGGCCTTAGGCATGAGTTAGGGTTTCCTAAATTCTCCCAAAATAAAATATTTAGGTGGCGACTCTGTATCTAGCAAAGCAGTCCATGTTTGACACTTCTTTCTAAAAATCTGTTTTCAAAACGATTTGCTGGATTTGGACTCTTTGGTGATTTATCAATCTTGCATTGCACTTTGCGGGATCAGATTAAGAACCGTGACATTTGAGTTCGAACTCTAGTGAGCCCAAACGAAGAAAACGGGATTCCCTTCCGGGACGTTCGGGGACGTCTACAGTTGGGCAGGTTTGAAACAAGTTGGTTGTGTTTAGAAACCAAAGGTTGATGCCTAGATTTTGGCCTTCACGCTCGAGCGGGGCTTTTGACGCTCGAGCAGGCCCTTTGTTGTTGCTTCTTTGCTCGAGCAGGCGTTTTGACGCTCGAGCGTGATTATTCATCTCCCAGTATTTTGTTCTACAGGTTATCGGACGCTTGAGCGTCCACTTTCACGCTCGAGCGGGGACCATCGATTGTAAAACTTCTGGAAGTGTGCATCTAGTGCTCGAGCGGCGCTTTTGACGCTTGAGCGTAAGTCTGTGTCTGACACTCGAGCAGGGCGTTCCACGCTCGAGCGTACCTGTTTGCATATCAGTCCGAAAAACAGCTTTTTGGATCACTTTTTCGGCACCTTCTCTCTCTCTCTCTAACTTTTCAAAACCCAAACTTGAGAGCTCCTCACTCTAGACTTCAACTTCTCTCTAAGGTTTGATCTTGTTTGAGCGATCTTCTTCCTTAGTTCCTTTGCAAGAAGTGTGGAGCTTGCCTTGATCTTCATTTCAATCCGAAAATCTTGAAGTTTGGAGCATTTTCGAATTTCTTCATCATCCCTTTGGGTCTCTCCATTTGAGGTAGGGATAACTACTCATTTTTATGATCTTTAACATAGATGTTAGGCATTTTGTATAAATGGTTTGATTTGGGAAGTTAGGGTTTGAGATTTGAAAGATTGAAAAGAGGAGTTTTGTTCCTTTTGAACTATATATGTGTATATGGGTCTTAACATGAGGTTGTGAATGTTTATTAATGATATTTGGACCATTGGGTCAATATTGAAAAAAAATGAGAAAATGCCATATTTGGGTTTTATTGGGTCATTAGTGTAATTAATGACTTTCATTGTGAAATATGAAATTGGGATGGAAATGATGAAATTGGCTTAAGATAAGATCGAATGGTGGAGTCAGATTTATTAATCGCTCACTTTTGAAAATGTTGATAATTTATCTGTTGATGCATTTATTATCTGTTTAGAAATAATTGCTTTGGGCTATCGATGGAGGATAGCCTTGATTGTTGTAGACACTGCATGATGATTAGGTGAATTAAAACTAATCGATTGAATATGTCATTGAATATGACGGTTGGAATAATACATCAAATATGTGTATTGATTGATCATGTATATGATAATTGTTTATATACATTGTATTGTGTGGGAGGAGATATAGGATGTACTCCATGGTTTGGGAGGAGATAGGGGATGGACTCCTAAACCAGATATTATTTGGGAGGAGATAGGGGTTGGACTCCATTGATACAGCAAATATGTGTATCTATTGTGAAGTATGGAAGTGTTTTAATGTGACATTGATACAGCAAATATGTGTATCTATTGTGAAGTATGGAAGTGTTTTGATATGAGTTGTCATCTCATTTAAAAAGGAAGTGCTTTAATATGAGCCGTAGTCTCATTAAATTGTTGGTCAGGTTCTGAGCCATGTTTTGAATTGAAAATTTGATAAGTAAAGGAAAGTGGAATGAAATATGGACATATCTGTCGTGGAATTGGATTGTGTTGTATGTTGGTTTGTAAGAGTTAAACATTTATCAAATGCTAATGTTTTAATTAATGCTCATATTATGTTTAACATATATCTCTACTGGGCGTTAGCTAACCCTATATGGGACAACATTTTTAGGTACAGGTGATATGCCGCCTCTAAAGAAGTAGCTTGGGAGGTTGTATTTTTGTGATTATTTTGTGTATTACATGTATATCAAGCCAATGGCTTATTTTATGTTTTGAGTTAGTACTTTCTTTTTGTAACCAAGTGTTGGCTTGGAAAGTTGTAAGCCCGTAGGGCATTTACTTTTGATGTCAACATGTAATACTTTTGTAACGAATACTCTGATAAATAGAATTATGCTTTATTCTCTTAAATTTATGGATGACTTGAATGTATGATTTATGGGTTTATTTTGAGGGTGTTACTGCTTTCAAATAATTAGCTTTTTTTAGTTTATTTAAGCTATTTCTGCCTAATAAGCTATAAACAGAAGCTGCACCAAACAGTCTGGCATAGACTCCCAAATCAAAATAAGCTATAATCACCAAAAGCTGTAACAAATAGTCTCATAGTCAAATTAGACAAGCACAAGCCACATCATTAAAAGTAACCAGGTAAACATGTCACTTTTTATAGTTATGAGCCAAAATCATATTTGTTCATAACTAAAATCAAATTGATCATAACTTAGTTATGAGCTATCTCATAACCAACACCCTTTGACTCATAATCATGCCACTTTGATCATAACCAATATTACATATTTCATAACCACTATCCACGTAGCTGATATCCACATCTCATAACCACTATCCACGTAGCTGATAACCACATCTCATAACCAACACCCTTTAATTCATAGCCAACCTCGCATATCTTATAGCCAACATCCTTTTGCTCATAACTACACCACTTTGATCATAGTCAATATCACATATCTCATAACCAAATACCTTTTGACTCATAATCACACCACTGTGCTCATAATCAAAATCACATATCTTATAATCACTAATTATCATATATCTCATAACTCATAACTAACACCCTTTGGCTCATAACCAATATCACATATATCGTAACCACTAATCACATATTTCATAACCAACACCTTTTGGCTTATAACTACACCACTTTGATTATAATCAACTTCACATATCTCATAACTAAACACCCTTCGACTCATAACTACAATATTTTGCTCATAACCAAAATCACATGTCTCATGATCACTAATCATATATCTCATAACCATTACCTACATATCTCATAACCAACACCATTTGGCTCATAACCAACATCACATATATCATAATCATTAATCACATATCTCATAACCAACACATTTTGGCTCATAACCACACCACTTTGATCATAACCAACATCACATATCTCATAACCACTACCCATATATCTCATAATCACATCTCATAACTAACACTATTTGGCTCATAACCATATCACTTTGCTCATAATCACTAATCACATATCTCGCAACCATATCTCATAACCAATGCGCTTTGACTCATAATCATACCACTTTGATCATAACCAACATCACATATCTCATAACCACATCTCATAACAAATATCACTCATAACCACTAATCACATATCTCATAACCAACCTCATTTTGGTTCATAACCACCTAACTTTGATCATAACCAACTTAGAACCACTAACTGCATATCTCATAACCAATTTCGATCACATATCTCCATTTTATATTTATTTTAGTCATAATATCTCTACTGAATTTGACTAAATTTTAATAAAGGGTAATATACAAACAATATACATTTTAAAATATCTATATACACACAGACATATATATAAATAATTTGACTAAATTTTAATAAAAAATATGTTGAAAGACGTGATTTTATTTTTTTCTACTAAATCATTGTCCTCTCAAATTTTTTGCCCAACTTTTCCTCTTTTATTTTCCTGTTCTATTTTCTTTCCCTCGATTTGTCCTACTTATGCCTCAAATCTCGTTATTTCTAACTCAGAGTCCTATTTTGCTCAAATTATCAAACGGTCGACGTTGATAGTTCTTCCTTGTTGGATTTTTATTCTTTCAACCTCGATCGTCTCTTTACTCCTGTATCTTTGTACCGGATCCTTGAGCTCATCGCTACTCTCTCTATCTACTTCAACCATATTGATGGTGATATCTCTCTTTCTACTAAATACATCTATCTCAAAACTCTAGTTCATTCACATTAATAAGTCATACATACACAAACCTTCACCTCTAGTTTTGATTCAAAATATTTTGTTTTTTCAATTTGTACACACATGCTCTTGAATGGTTGGAAATGATTTTGGGTATATATAACTTGTGGTGTGTGGCCGCTCGATGGGTATGCAATTAAAATAAAATTTTTGATTTGAATATAATTTTAATTACTTACGAGACACATGTTAGTTACAAGTGACAATTATGCGAGGGTATTTTGGGTAAATAAGAAAAATGTGACATCACACTAGGGGTGGGTTGAAATTTTGCCAGAGCAAGGATTGGGACAAAGAGTTATAGTCAAGTTGGTCCATTTATAAAACAATAATTATAATTTTATAACATTTTAATTATAAAATAAAGTAAAAATATATATAAGACAAAAAATATATATATACCTCTTTGTAGGAGTTAAATTAAAACATTTGTTAAAAATTATTTTCATTTTATTATTTAATTTTATTAACATTCTAAATTCAGTGATATATAAAAAGATTTAAATAAATTAATATACATTCAAGAAAATAAAAAAAAAAATTAATAGTTTATATTTATTGGATTAAGTGGTCGGGCTTGGACTTTGAATTTTTTTAGAGTTGGGCTTGGGATGGTTAGATTAGTCTCGATGTCGGGCCAAGTTCAGGATGACACATATCCCAACTATTCCTCTTTTTCTTTTTCCTATTATATTTTCTTTCTCTCAATTTGTCCTAGTTGTTCCTCAACTCTCTTTATTTCTCACTTAGATTCCTTTACTTCGTTCAAATTATTGAACGATCAACGCTGGTAGTTCTTTCTCGTTGAATTCTTACTGTCAACCTCGATCACCTCTCTCTACTCCTGTGTCTCTACACCAAATCCTTGAGTTTGTCACTGCTCTCTGTGTCTATTTCAACCCTATTGTGGTTGATGTTATGAAACTTTATGCCTTAATTACGACATTTGTGGTTTCTAATAATTTTGAACAATTTTGTTACGCCAATTAGTGATGTGGTTAGGTATTTTGTGTTTTATGTTATGAAATTTTGTAACTTGATTACGATATTTGTAGTTTTTAAAAAGTTTAGATATTTTTGTTACACCAATGAATGGTGTGGTTATACATTTTGTGATTGATGACTACAATACATAAAAATAGACAAATAATTTATATTAAAAATAAATTAAAAATTTAGAATTTAAATTGATAAAATAAAAAATTAATAATTTATTTTTTTATAATACTCAAATCATGATTTTTTTTTAATGGTTACTAAAAAAAATTATCAATTTTATCATAATTTCCCCCCCAAATAATTGTCAAAATTTTGGAACAAACACCCGAAAGTTTGTCCAAATCAAAATTCCCTCTTAATTTTTTTGACAAATGCCTAGGCCTTTTCTTCGGCCCTAAACATTTTGAGATATTACGCTCTCTCTCTCTCTTTCTCTCTCTCTCTCTCTCTCTCTCTCTCTCTCTCTCCGGTCGTCGCCGCTGACCTTAACCACCTCTAAGTAAGTCTGTAGACGGCCCGAACGTCACGGCTCAGCACGCGAAAGGCGCGATATCCATTTTGTTCATTAGCTACTATAGTTTGGACTCAATGTCACGGTTCTGAATCTAATCCCTTAAAGTGCAATGCAAGACTGATAAATCACCAAAGAGTCCAAATCCGACAAATCGTTTTGGAAAACTGATTTTTATAAAGAAGTGCCAAACATGGACTGCTTTGCCAGATACAGAGTCGCCACCTAAATGTTTTTGTTTTGGGAAATTTAGGAAACCCTGACTCGTGCCTAAGGCTACGTGCCCGTCATCACCAAAGTTGCCTCGGCTCGGGAACTTGGGTATGAGAGGGGAAGGTCATGCAATAAGCACCCCCACTTGCCCGATCAAAGGATCGGCCTTTACTAACATGATATATTGTTTTTGAAAATACATGCATTCTTATTCCAATTATTAGCTAGAATTACTATGTGATGTGCACAGCATACAAGTATAGACTAGATCGCCTAAGTTGGAACAAAATATCTCATGTTTGTTTGAAAATGGTTTGAAGGTGCTACTCACAAGTAGGCTAAGACGTGGATTTGCCACCCTCGAGTGGGCTTAGAAAACATGATTTTGCCACTCTCAAGCGGGCTTTAAAACTAGCATTTTAATGAATTGTTTCAATTCAAGCAATCCAACCTTCACCCACAGGCATTCAGGCAGTTATATCATTTAAGCAATTAGCCTCATGGCAAGCATGCAATCATGGCAACACTCACACTCATGCAAGATGCTAAAGCATAAACACTTACAATGTACTCCGAGCCAAAACAAAAGCTAGTTAGTAATCCATGCAAGATCCTAGCTATGTTAAGATGCCTAATGCAACAAATGCAAAAATGCAACTAAAATAGGCTCAGCTATTCTAAGATGTCATGTGAAATGCAACTTGATAACATGTATTCAAATCGGAATTGAAACACAATGCAGTTAGTATGATGCACCGAGCCCGATATATGCAATACAGGTGAATGATGCAAATATGCAAGCATAAGGGTGCTAATTATAACATGACCTAGAACTAATCATCGTAAGCGGTTAAGTAAAAGGGAGAAAGACATGGGGTTGGAAGACATTCACACACTCACGTACACTTATTACAAAAGTTGGCCCTCTCGACAGAGGGTCCGAATAAATAATACAAACCAACTAATTAACTAACTATTCTACCTAATTAATTATTACAAAACCCTTAACTAATTAAACAAATTAATCAAGTTACAAAACTAGCCAAGTATGAAACTAAAACAGGCTGCCACAGCTCTGCCTCGATGTGATTAATGATGCATGCTCGATCGCTTTGCTCGAAAATTCGTTGCCATGCCTCATGTTGCCTCTGTTTGCACTGTTTTACACTTCTGAAAACTGTGCCAACTTCTGAAACACTTCTGATCCACCTCATAGATATGCTGAGAGGCCATCGACCAAATGGTATGGTCATCGGCCAAAGGATAAGGGTCATCGACCACTTTTGAGTCCATCGGCCAAATATTGTTAGCCGATTCGCACACTAGATAGCCGATCGGCCATCTCTTCCTGCAAACTGCTCCTTTTGCTGCAGCAGAGTACAAACAGAGGCATGGCAATACATTTGCAAGAAAATATTGTGCAACTATACCCCTTATCATGTTTGAAGCTCAAATGAGTGTAGTGCTCAACTCTAGAGCCATCAATCACGCATTTCGATGCATGATGGCCAAAGAGGCCGAGTCGCACAATTCAGTGTGAATGAAATGCACAAAAAACACATAAGAGACCTTAACCTCTATCATGTTTGATCAAGAGGCAAGGCATTCACACACAATGCAATGCAACAAGCATGCAAAATCATGCAATGCAACAACATGTAATGAACCAAGCATGTATCAACAATGCAAGCAACAAGCATGCAAAACACAATGCAACCCAAACATGAAAGCTTGATGCAATGTAACAACATTTGAACAACATGCAAAGATGGACTTAAACCAAAATGGACAGACCTCAATCATGCCCAAATCAGTGGCCAAAACATGCAAAACATACATGCACACATATTGGTCCATAAACTAGGCAACAATGCACAATCCTTAAACATGAGCAAGGTGTGACAAACATGAGAATGTGGCAATGCAATAAGCTCTGAAATCATGTGAGGAATGATGCCAAATCATGCACATAATACAAGCATGGCATGCTAGGAGGCTCAAAGCATAAGGCTAGCCAAGGATCTTGTACCAAGGCCACATGAATCAAGCCCCAAAGGGCCAAGGACAACCAAAACAGTCCTAGATCATGCCAAATGAGTCTAAAACATGCATGAACCAAAGCCAAAAAAAGTCAACATGAAAGGCATAAGGCATGATGCAAGTAAGGCCAACAAAGGGATTGCACTACACCTATCAAAACCAAACATGGCATGACTTTGACAACAAAAATCAGAGATGCATCATGGTAAAACAAGACCAAAAATACATTGAAATGATAGCCCAAAGGCCTAAGCATAGAGGCATGCACAATGACCCACTCTTAAGGTATAAAACACGAAACCTCCTAAGCATTAAAAGAGTGACAAAGGCAAGTGTATGACCATGAAACATGCACTGAAATATCATTTCAAATGATGTCAAATCATGAGAATAGTCTAACCAATGCATGCTAGTGGACTTGATACACAAAGCTAACAAGCTAGATTGAACCATGGCTATACAAAACAATGCATGCATGACTGAAACAACATCAAACAGAGCTCAAGCATGGTAAAACATGAGGGAAAGCTTCTTTGAGTTGAGCCAAAACATGCAAGAATGATGGTCCAAACACAAGATGAATGTTATGCTAGCATGCAAGATTGCTCTACAAGTATGTGAAGCATGCAAGATGCTATCAAACCAACTTAAGACAGAGTTGAAGCATGCTAAAATAACACCAAAAGGTTGCTGAAATGGAACCAAAACATGCTAAGGAAACATGCTACTGTTATGAGCCATTTATACTAGCATACAAGACACAAGGAGAGGGGATGACCCTCTCCTATTTGGGACCTCAAAACCACCTTTCCACCACTGAAAGTCCTCTGGATTTTAGTGGTGAGAAGGCTCAAACAAGGTGGTCCCAATAGCTTAAAAGGATGGTTCAAAACAAGGCCAAACAAGGCCTAAGAGGGGGTAGACTACCCCCAACACAAAAGTGACCTTAAACAAACATCACAAGCATGAAAAATCAGAACTTTTTACAGTAGAAAGTCAAGCTTAAATCAGCATGAAAATAGGTATAAAAGCTTAAGCCAAAATAAGGGATTAAAAGGTTAGTTTCTCACCCTTGAAGAACACCTTCAAGAACACAACTCCAGCAGCTTTTCTAAGTTTAAACCAACCCAAAGACACTAAAACCAACTCCTCAGTACCTCAGCAACAAAAGGATGGTGTTCTAGTAGGTGTTTGTGTGCTATAGTATGTAGAAATCACACTTTTGAGCACAAACAAGAGCAAATGGAGAGAGAGAGAGAGGTAAAATATAGAGAAAGAGTGATATATGTTTTTGTATATCAACTTTTCAGAACCTCTGGAAAGGGAGAGGGGCCTCCCTTCTTATAGAAAATCAATTCTCAAGCTTGTTGAACAAGCTTGAGTCTCGATTCAATCCCTCCATACACATGTATGGAGGATGAGAATTGTGCCCACCAGCTGTCACAGCTGGCACAAAAATATCTGCAAAAGCAGGTGGAAAGGTCTCGGCCAAGAAATATGGCCGATCGACCAAAAAGAGTGCCGATCGACCAACACTTATGGCCGATGGCAAGAAAACAAGGCCGATGGCACAAGGCCTTAGCCGATGGGTTGTAGGGATGGCCAACAAGCCACCCTCTTCCCTCAGGAGCAAAACCACAAGTCCTTGGTCCATAACCAAGCACAAAACAAACAAGTTGAGAGATCCTAAGGCAAAGCGCGCAGTTGAAACCTTCGGGAACTCAAAACGAACACGAGCACGGATGATCATCGAGTGTTCAAACGATGACGTCCAAGTCTTGAGGACGGTCAAAAATGGGGTGTCTATAGTTGCCCCTCTTTGACAGAATTATAAAGTCATAAGATGATGGGAGTGAATGTCAAAGCCCAGAGACGACCCATTTTCGACAAGGCCGAAGACTTAGATAAACATACAAGATAACAAATATATGCGCCCACAGGCAGGGGCAAGATGCAAATGACATGCACAATGCCGAACATTACTTATGATCATGCAAAGAGAGCTGTAATGAAGCATTTATGAAAAATAAATATAACAGTTTAAGCAAGCGAATAAGAAAGAATAGTCCTACATATTCCAACAGAAAGGATGTAAGAAAATTATGCAATTCTCATTGCATCTCACGCGGAGAAGACTAGAAGCGACTACCGAGAATACTGGGAATCTCAAACATAACATCTCTCAGTGTATCACACGCAGGAGAAGAAAGGACTGTGCAAGAAAACGTAGTCATCCAAACGCGTGCCAAACACGAGAGGAGAGAGATACGTCCAAACACATGCCAAATGCGAGTTGAGGGGGGGTAGCAGTCAAGCTAAACCGAAACTCCTCTTGAATGAACCGTACATACAATATCGTCTGGTTTCACTAACTTCAAATGAACTGTACATACAATATCGTGCTTGCAAAAAAAATTCAATAGGTACAATATAGTAGAAACACACATTCAACGTTAGATCAAGAAATCAATTCAATATGAGATAAACACATGCATATACAATGCGAATGAGAAGGTACATAGCAACGCGAGTGAAAAGATGCACGACAATGCAACTAGAACGAGCATAACAATGCAAGTAGGGCATGCGCGACAATGCAAGCAAGGGGTGCATAACAATGTAACTGAAACAAGCATGATAATGCGAGTAAACTATGCGTGACAACGCAAGTAAGGAGGATGCATGACAGTGCAACCTAAGTGTGCGTGACAACGCGGATAAAAAGGTGCATAACGATGCAAGAATGGCATGCGTGACAACGCGAGCCATGGGGTGCATAAGCACATGTAAGTAAAGCATGCGTGACAATGTAAGCAATGTGCATAACAATGCGAAGGAGGCATGCGCGAAAACGCAAGCCAAGGTGCATAAACACATGTAAGTAAAGCATGCGCGACAACGCAAGCAATGTGTAACAATGCGAGGAAAAACATAAACACATGTAAGTAAAGCATGCGCGACAACGCATACAATGTGTAACAATGCGAGAAAAAGCATAAACACATGTAAGTAAAGCATGCGCGACAACACATACAATGTGTAACAATGCGAGGAAAAGCATAAACACATGTAAGTAAAGCATGCGCGACAACGCATACAATGTGTAACAATGCGAGGAAAAGCATAAACACATGTAAGTAAAGCATGCGCGACAACGCATACAATGTGTAACAATGCGAGAAAAAGCATAAACACATGTAAGTAAAGCATGGGCGACAACGCATACAATGTGTAACAATGCGAGGAAAAGCATAAACACAAGTAAGTAAAGCATGCGTGACAATGCAAGCAATGTGTAACAATGCGAGAAAAAGCATTAACACATGTAAGCAAAGCATGCACAACAATGCATACAATGTGTAGCGATGCGACAACAAAGAGAGGCGTATGTTCAACGGAAGCATGGTAAAGGCATGTTATTCGTGATGTTGAGATGCAACTTTAAAACGAGATGAAGCATGCTCAATGCAAGAGCGAAAGACGTATAACAAATGCGCGCTTATTACAAACCTGACAAAACATTGTAATGCAACATATTCAAAAGCAATTCTCGAGCAATTCTTGAATTTTGCCATATGCAAAAGGATACGGAAAAGGTTACACCTCATGCGTATCGAGTATCGCACATGGAAGGCACGATTCGAGGTCAACACGAAGGCCGGTTAAGCTTCAAAAGTGTACTTTCTTGCACTTTCTTGAAAGATTAGGGTACCAATCAACAAAACTGACCCGAACAAGGGTATTAGAGGTGCATCGACCACAAGGGGAGGCCATCGGCCATCCATCGGCCATCAGATGAGCTTATCGGCCAAATATTTAGCCGATCGGCTAACAATTTGGCCGATCGGCCAAAAGTGGCAGATTCGGGGCAATTTTGACATTTTGCCTCGGGTCTTTAAATATAGGGTTCCAAACCCTATATCCTCACTTCCCCCAAGCTGAAAATCCTTGCTCTCTCTCTCTCTAGGTGATTTTCCTCCATTCGATCCGAGTTTTGCTCTCGTTTTCGAGCCTCCCGTAACTTCTGATTCATGAAAACCTCCTCGTTCCAAACACTTTGAACCGAACGAAACACGATTTAGGGGCCCCATTCTCAATTTCCACCACTTGGGGTTTGTTTTCCCTGAGTTTACCTTGATTCCCGTGCCCTCTTTGGAGCCTTGTCATTTTCTTCCGTTTTTCACCCTTCGGGGTTGACTTTCGGTTGACTTTTTGCATTTTCACCCATTTTCCATACCCTCGACCACTTTTGCACCCTTCTTAAGATGGCAGACGATATTCCATGGGGTGGGACTCCCCTAGAGATGGATACGAATCCTGAGGTTGAGCTCTTGCCTCTCAGTGTTTGGCCATTCGACCCGGCGACATACCGGCCAGCGATACACATACTGCCCCCTGATAGCATCCGCCAGTTCAGGAGCTACGCGCGAGGTGCGCCATTGGAGTTCCTACTGCGTGAGCCGAAATCACACCTTTCCTACAACGCCGCTGAGATATACTTTTCCTCTCTTTTATTTTCTGCAATATAGATCAGATATCTTGAATAGCCAATTCTGTTCTTTAACTGAATAACCCAAACACACTGATTCATCACATGCTTAGTTGACCCTGAGCACAATCATACACGATATTTGTGCAAACTCGAACACATGCACACACTGCATTTTACCGATTCTGAACGCATTCAAACACTGTATTTCTGGCACTACTTCGCATCTGTTTGTCTTTGAACACAGGGAGATTCCCATGCCTTCCAGGGGTCTGGGAACACCATTGCCTGAGGATGGTACATGGAGTTGCCCGACACGGTTCGCTATATCATCGATCAAGCCGGCTTCAGCACTTTCTGCATGGGACTCTCGCGCCTCACTGCGAGTAGGCCCCTTCTAGGTGCACTGGTGGAGAGTTGATGGGACACCACTGATTCCTTCCACCTTTCTGCCGCAAGGGAGATGACGATGACTCATTTCAACTTCTCCATGCTTACCGGCATCAGAGTAGGGGGTGATCCGATTCTGTTTGACACCGATATGGGTGAGTGGGACGCTGCCCAGATCTACTTGCTTGGCGCTCGGCCACCTCTCTCCCAGCCAGGGTTTGTGAGGTATTCTTGGTTCGAGGACCAATTTCGGATACAGGCACCTACGACCTGTGAGGAGGTGGAGCAGTACGCTCGAGGATTTATCATGTTCTTGCTGGGCACCACCTAATTTGCCGATCGGGCGAACATAGTTGCCCTATATCTGTTGAGTGCATTGGTGGACGTGACCAGGATCCGTCGCTATGATTGGGGTGGCGCAGGCTTGGCCAGACTTTATGGATACATGAGCTCCTCATCCCGCCACAGCGGACATCTGCTCGAAGGCTACTGGCGAGCCTGGGAGGTACACCTTCCCTTTCTGTTTTACAGTTCTACTTTACACTATCTGTACACCACACACACTGCACACACACAATTTGCTTTACACTGGCTGTACACCGCACACACTGCACAATACACCGCACACAATTCTCTGGTTTCTACTTTATCTGCATACTGCCTTACTGATAAGCATACTCATTCTTACCCTGTTACACTCTGTAGTTGTGGGTGTATGCTTACTTTCCTAGGCTTGCACTGGAGCCGGAGGTAGAGATGCCCCTTGCTGTCCCATATTCTCATCGATTCGATGTGAGCTGCAATCGGAGGCCGCGGGAGTCTTTCCTGTTCTTCCGCAGATACTTCGACACCATTACCGCCGCAGAGGTATTTCAAACATTACAGTTTATTTAAGCTTCACTTTGCATTGTACTTTTAACAGCAGATAACAAACTATTTATCATTTGCAGATCACTTGGCAGCCCTGGGCCGCGTTGCCGGAGGCAGTGAGAGAGCAGTATGCGGGTGCTCGGGAGACTGCCCGGTTCAGGGTTTTGCTGGAGGGTCCGGTTTGCCGGGTTTGGTACTTGGGTGAGAGCTTCTTGCGTCAGTCCCTCGGCCTACTAGAGCAGATAGTTCCGAGGCCACCTCCCACCCACATGAGGCATACAGAGAGGTACACCCCGGAGGAGATGATCGACTTCACTATTGGCTGGGACTCTGACTTCTTCTGAGATGAGGGCGACTACACCGTCTTCATCGAGACTTATCTCATGCGACCCCTGGCCAGTGCTCGTCGAGTCGAGAGGGAGAGGCTCGCAGCGCCTGTGAGAGGAGCGAGAGTACCGAGGGCGGCTTAGGCCCATGACAGGAGTGGGTCCCGGAGGGGACGTGGAGTCGAGTGGCCAGAGCTGCCCACCACCATGACATGCTGAGGACAGGGTGGAGAGACTTATCAGATACCGATCGCTCCTCCTCCGGCTGATCATGAGCTCGTCAGAGTTTGCGGTTCGACCCTGGTATATGCTATACTCTTTACTCTGTACAGTCATTTCATTTCATTTGATATCCCGCAGAATACTAATAATTTCAACATTTCTGTAGGCTTCCATCGAGTACACCAGACAGGCTCTAGAGCTGTCAGCCTCAGTGATGGGGATGCTACAGAGGAGCATGGACCTGCTCAACATCTATGGTATTCCGGTGAGTTCCTCTAACCTCAGCCCCAAAACCTCGCATGGTCTGTTCCATACTGATATGATACAACGCATTATCAATATGGCACTTGACATACTGCACTCACATACCAACTCACGGCACTGATACACTGTATCTCACATACTGCTCATAGCATTACTCACAACATTCATACACTGCTCACAGCATTCATACACTGTACGCATACACTGTATTCGGTATTCATACTCGACTTTGCATAGCATAACTGATGCGTTTGCCAATTGTTCTTTTCAGGCCCCATTCCAGATACCGGTCGCAGGGGGTGCTCCAGCAGGACCATCTGTACCTGCCCGAGGAGCAGGGAGAGCAGGATGAGGGATCTCAGTACATCACTGTAACAGAGCCGGGCGTACTCACTCTGGGAGTAGCTCACGGGCACCTGTCCCAGATGACGAGTCGTCTGATGCAGAGGTAGAGTCGTCTGAGGATGAGGCTGGGGATGGCTCAGATTTAGACTCTGACGGTAGAGATCCTAGACCTTCATCCAGGAAGAGGACCAGGACGGACTCCCGCACTTGAGGCTACTGGTGCCGATCCAGACATTTTGCTGCTTTTCTTTTTTTTTGCTTTATTTTTCTTTTTACTGGTAGTTTTGCACATTGTACTGCCTCAGGCAGGTTTTA
The DNA here is from genome assembly GCF_055761805.1 of Camellia sinensis. Lineage (NCBI taxonomy): Eukaryota > Viridiplantae > Streptophyta > Magnoliopsida > Ericales > Theaceae > Camellia > Camellia sinensis. The sequence goes on along the minus strand of NC_138971.1, from coordinate 118,004,436 downwards.
TTTTCTTCAAAACTATGTACTTTTACAAAAGAAAATATGATGGAATGAAACAACTGTTTTTGTTGAAAAAGTGTTGCATTTGTACATTCTAAGCATAGCATCGCATCGCATCGCATCATATTACATAACAATGTAAATAAGATTGAACTTTGTTTTGAAAACTAAACACTCGAATTGCATTAATCAGGTATTGAACCAACTGATAACAAAACAACTCGATAAACAAAACAAAGAACTTGACAAGCTAACCAAATGTAAATACAACTCGATAAGCAAGACAATGAATAAAGAACACAAAATACAACTCAATAAACAAAAGTATAACAACTTGATAACCAAATTGAAGTAACACAGGCGTGACTTCGTAAAATCATCACTGGAAGGCATTTGAGGTGGAACCAGTCACAAGTTCTCAACATCTCCAACATATAGACAGCCTAGAGAGAAAGAGGAAAGGCCATCGGCCAAAGTGAGAGGCCATCGGCCACAAGAAATGGCCATCGACCATCATTACTAGCCGATCGGCCAAAAAAGATGGTCGGTCGGCACTCTTTTTGGCCGATCTGCCAAAAATGGCAAGCGCCTCCAGAATGCTGACACATGTCTTCCACTCAATACCTTATCTTCTACAAAAGCTCCAGCTTCGTAGTTTTCTCCATTTCAGCTCAGTTTTTGTATCAAATGGAAGCATTTCTTGTCCAAAATCTCACAAATTGGATTGCCAACTTGGATGGCTCGGAAAAGCTGAATTTCTGGGGTTTCGAAATAAATGCACTATTCACGTTGAGTCGCACTCTACTGCGTTTTTCGTTCCTCCATGCCGCGGAAAGGTTTTGGAATCCGGTAACACACATCTTTAGCTTTGGCGGACAAGAGATGTGTCCCACTTTCGAGGATTTCCAAGATTTAATGGAATCCGAGCGCGATGAAGAAATCTTGCCTCAATTCCGCTTCGGCTATGTCCAAGCCTTAGGACGGATGCATGGGCTTATTTTGCATGACGCTCGGTCATTAATTCACGATGGAGAGCTGGACATTCCGAGCTTGATTTGTCGATTTTCTAATGCCGGTGACCGCGGCGATCATCATTGGCAAGGTCATCGGTGACATGCGCTTTGCTTGTGCATGTTGTCTCATTTCTTGCTTGCCCCAGGCTCCAGTGGGTTTAGTACTCGTTTGATTGAAGTCACCGAGGGCTTAAAAGAGGGCAAAAGTTGCATCACCATGACACTGGTCGAGACATTGATGGGTTTAGACGCTTTTCATCGCCGGGAAGCAACTAGATTCGCGGGGAGTCCACTACTACTGTAGGTAATGTTTCCCACCCCATCTCACATATATTTCTCACATCACTCGGCCCTCAGGCTCGTTTTTTTTTTTTTCAAAACCTTTTTCTCACTTTTTCTCTTAACGTACACCTCTCTATTCTTTAATCTCTCATTTTTCATCCCTCCCCAGATATGGTTGATGGACAAGTTGAGCGTGGTGGACTCATGCCCGGCATATTCAGCTGGCAGCTATTTCTTCCGGTGACGTCTAGTCGATGCCCCTGATGAGGGATGGTGGTGCAACTGGACGTGCAGTTTGTCTGCTCTCGACATTGCTTGGCGCTACCCTTGGCTCAATTTACCGGCGATGAGCTACAACATGACCTGCCAGCCCGGGATTCAGTTGATCGGCCTGACACACTGTGTCTTTTACTTCCCATTCCGATTCCGGTGCCAGTTCGGACATGATCAGACTTGCCCGGAAGAGGGAATAGAGTACGCTGCTGTGTTTCTGGTCCAAGGCACACAGCTAGCCCGGTATGCCACAGCATAGAGGACGAGAGAGCTTCTAGCCCCCGCTCCCAGTTTTAGTTGCACCCTCTCTGATGAGTGCATAGCTTGGCTTGATGAGGAGGCGCAGATCGGGCACACTTTGGCATCAGAGGCTTCCACAAGCTCTGGGAGGGGACGCAGGAACACCTGACTATGCCTCGAATTTATTTGCTTTAATCAGTACTTTCAAATTTTCTTTATGAATGCAATAAAAAGAAACTTCAATTTGTATTCAAGAGCAGGAGAACTCTGTATTGAAATCAATGTAATTGAAGGTTGTGGGTACTGAAAATTTTTCGTTTGGTCCGAAAATGGTCTAAGTTGTAAAAATATTAATTTGAGCAAAATCAACTTTTATTAAAACTTTTCAAAACCATTTTCGATATGGATCACAACTGGACACGCCTGAGATCTATCACTGCGATGTACAACCCCAGATCCAGCAACTGAAAAGTTGAACCTAGTCTAAATAGCACTGCACTGGAGATCACAACCGAGCTCTTGAATGCAGAATCGACAAGGATGACCAAACATGATCACACAGACAAAGTTGATTGGGGAAGTGTTTATGGCTGGACTTCAGAATGAAGTTGCCTACGTATCCCAAAGATGGGAATCAAGCCTTACGTAGTTCGGCTCGAGTTCGCTCATGTATTAACTCTCTCCTTTTGCGCTCTAACTTTTGCCAAGGTCGCCCTTTCTGGGTTTTCAACTTTGCGAGCTCAGTTTTTATAATTTCAAAATTTTCATGCTCTAACTTTTGCCTAGGTCGCCCTTTCGGGTTTTCGGCCTAGTGAGCCACTCAGGGAAGTATTTCTTCAACTTGTCCATGTTGATCGGTTGGGAGAACTCTAGGCCATCTAAGTCCATCAGAACGACAGCTCCACCCGACCAGATAGACTTGATAAGGTAAGGACCAGTCCAATTGGGTCTGAACTTGCCCCTAGGGTCGTGGATGGGAGCTCAGTTGTCTTTGAGCCCCAAATCTCCTTCTTTCAAATTCCAAGACTTAACCTTCTTGTTGAAAGCCTTGGCAATTCTTTGTTGATAACCCTGAACATGGTACAGTGCTTTCAGCCTTCTCTCGTCAAACAACATGAGTTCTTCAAACCTGCTCTGCTGCCAATCTGCCTCAGCTATCTGACACTAGGCCAGTACTCGTAATGACGGAACCTCAACTTCGATAGGTAGAACAGCCTCCATCCCATAAACCAAGAAATACGAAGTTGCCCCAGTGGAAGTTTGAATTGAAGTCCGGTAGCCCCACAGAGCAAATGGCAGCTTATCTGGCCAGGCCCGGTAGGTTTCCACCATCTTTTGCTGAATGTGCTTGATATTCTTGTTGGCGGCCTCAACTGCTCCATTGGTTTGAGGCCGATATGTAGATGACTTGTGAAAAGCCACGTTGTACTTGTCCAACAAGTAGATCACCTCCTTCTTGAAGTGGGAACCATTATCTGAAATAATCTCGTTCAGGACCCCGTAGCGACAGATGATGTTGTTCCTGATGAACTTAGCAACGTGTGACGTCTTCAACACTGCATAAGATTGGGCCTCAACCCACTTCGTAAAATAGTCTATCACGACCAGAATGAACTCATGCCCATTGGACCCCCTCGGAGTGACAGCCCCGATCACATCAATCCCCCGGACTAAAAACGGCCATGGCGAAGTCATGTTGTATAGCTTCGATGGCGGATGTAGACACCCCATTTTTGACCGTCCTCAAGACTTGGACGTCACCGTTTGAACACTCGGTGATTATCCATGTTTGTGTTCGTTTGGAGTTCCCGGAGGCCTCGGCTCGTGCGCCTTGCCTCAGGACCTCCGAACTTGACCGTTTAGTGTCTAGTTTTGCACCAAACACTTGCATCTTGCCTTTGAGAGGCAGGGTAGGGCTTGTAGACCATCCCTACCCACCACCGGCAGTGGCTAGAGGCCACCGGCTGGTGTTTGCTGCCACCGGCAATGTAGTTTGCCGGCCGGCACCTTTTGTTGCCGGTCAGCACTATTTTGTGCCGGTCGGCACTCTTTTTGGCCAAGATGGCATTTTTGGCCGACCGGTTACTGTGCAGTTGCTTTTTGAGATATTTTTAGGCAGCTGTATTGCAGTGACTTTCCCTCCATACACGTGTATGGAGGGATGGCCCTCTAGTTTGACTTAACTTGTAAGTTTTGCAAGTTTGGTTGCATATATAGAGAGAGGCTCTCTCTTGTTGCTGAGGTTGGAGACTTTAGACATTTTAGAGAGGGAAAAACACAGAGAGAAGCTCTGGTTTTAGGGTTTGAGTTGCATACACATCCTATCTCTATATTTACTCTTGTGTGTGTTTTAGTCCATACTATTGCACACAAGCACCTAGTGTTTCACCTTCCTCTTGAAACTAGGGTTCTAAGGGCTTGTTCTTGAGGTTCTTGACTGGTTTGGAGCCAAGGGAGGCCATTAGAGCACCATTTGTGAAGGGGTCATCAAGGGTGAGAATCTAGTCCCATTTTCCCCCATTTTCGCATTGATTTTATACCTATCTTAGAGCTGTTTTTGTGCTTATTGTATAACATAAAAAAGTTCTATTTTTAGACCCTCTTTGTTGTTTATTAAGAGTGTTTTGTTGTTTGAGGGTTGTTGACCACCCTTAGGCTTTGAAAGGCCTCATTTTGGACCATTTTGTGCTAGCTCCGGGATTTTGGTGTTGGGGTCTCTTCACCACTGAAATCTTGAGGGATTTCAGTGGTGAAGATGATGTCTTGAAGTCCCAAGAAGGAGAGGGCCACCCCCTCTCCTTGTTGTCCTTGAAAAGGACATATTTTGGCCTCTTAAGGAAGCCTATGCTTGAGTGTGTGTTGAGCATGTTTAGGATGTTTTTAATGCTTATATATCCATAATATAACATGATTTCAAGTTGGTTTTGGTGCTCCATGCATGCTTAGCATAGTTGCCATGTAATGCCTTGTTTATGCCTTAATGTGCCTTAGGTTGTTAGCCTTTGTGAGAGCATGTTTTAGGCTTAGTCTTGTGAAGATTATGTGCTTATTTTGCCATGTTTTAGGTCTGTCCATAAGTGTTTGGGTTGATTTTGGCATGCTTGATATAGCTCCTTTGTATTTGGGCTTGTTAGCCTTGAGAGTGTGCATGTGTAGCATGCCATCTTTGCATTGTTTTGGTGATTTGGGATCATCCTATATGCCATTTCAGTCCCATTTCCATGCTTGTTTGATTGCCTTGCATGCCTCTTTAATGCTTTGGAAGCTTGTGTAGCAATGCTCCATGTTTTGACCATTATGCATGCCTTTGTTTTCGAGCCATTTAGATGCCATCTAAGTGGTCCTTAGGCTTTGTATTAATGCCATAAAACTCTGTTTTGGGTCAATAAGCTCATACCATGTTTAGTCTTGTAAGTGTATTTCAATGCTCCTTGGATTTGCTTTGAACACTTAGACTATTTGTTGCATGTTTAGCTTGATTTGTTGCTTGGTTTGGCACCATGTATTAGCATGATTTTCAGAGCTTATGTTGCATGCTTTTAGTCCATGAATGTCTCTTTCAAGTGTGCTTGAATGTTGCTTGCTTTGGGCCTAAGTGTTGGGTCTTAACATGTGTGTGTGCATGTGTGCTTAGCATCCATTTTGGGCATTAATGGCCACTGTTTTAGGCCTTATCAGAGCTGCCTAATTCGTGTATAAGACCATCTTAGCATTAGTTTGCATTGTCATACGTATGCTTGCATGCTTGCATAAGTTCATTGCTATGCCATGTCGCATCCTTAGCTTGTATGCCTAGGTTGCATTGCGTCTTGCATGCATTCCTTGTCCCTTGACTTAGGTGATAGGGATTGGGAGTTTTGTTTGATTGGTTTGCATACATTTGAAATCAAAGTTGCATACTTGGTTCTTTGGGCCATCATGCATGGAAATGCGTGATTGGTGGTCCGAGAATCGAGGCACATGCCCCTTTGAGTCATTATCATGATAAGGGACATGATTATTGCATACATGCCTTGAATTGTGCTACCATGCTTTGCCTTGCCCTCTGTTGCTGTGAGTTGCAGGTTCTGCAGGCCTTCTTTGCCGACCGGCAGTGTAAGGTGCCGGCCGGCAATCTTTTCTCTGCCGACAACTCCATTATGTGCCGATGGCCACACACCAGTGCCGGTGGTAATTCCACTCAGCCGGTGGCACTCCCCAGTGTCCAGGGATGCAGTCCTGAGGTTTTGACAGCCTCCAGAGGAGTGAAGGAAAGAAAACAGAGGCAGCCTATGCATGGCGGCACGTTTCCCGAGACGATTTTCCTGTTTTAATTAATTTATTTAATTTGTTAATTAAATTAATTAATTTGTAATATTAATTAGCTTGCGTAGTTAATTAATTTGTAATATTTATTTGGTCCTTCCAAGCGAGGGCAAATCTGTAATAAGTGTGCGTGGGTGGTGTGTATGTCTTCCAATCCCCACTTCTTTCTTCCCTTTTACTTACCTGCTTTGATGGTTAGTATTAGGGCACGTTTAAATTAGCATACCTTATGCTACGCATGCGTGCATTCATGCATTTATGCTACATGTATTAGGCTCGGTACATCACGCTAACTGCATTTGTACTTCAAATTCTAAACTGAATATGTGATAGTTGTGCATTTCTCACATGCCATGTTTAGGATAGCCGAGCCTATTCTAGCAACACTTTGTATGCGATGCATTAGGCACTTAACATGGACTTGGATCATGCATGTTTGCTAACGAGTTCTTTGTTTTGGCACGGAGTACGATGTAAGTATTTCCGCTTTAGCATATCGCATGAGTGTGAATGTTGCCATGACAGCATGCTTAACATGTGGCTAGATGCTTATGTGTTATAAACTGCTTGGATGCCCGTGGGTGGAGGTTGGATTGTTTGAGTTGGAAAAACTCATTGAAATCCGTGTTTTAGCCTACTTGCGAGTAGCAAATTCCAAAGCATTTTCAAAACAAACGGATATGCAATGTTTCCTTTCCAAATTAGGCAATCTAGTCTATACTTGTTTGCTGTGCGCATAACATAGTAATTCTAGGTTAACAATTGGTTTAAGAACACATAAAGTTTTCAAAAACGGATATCACGGTTAGTAGAGGCCGGTCTTCGGACCGGGCGAAAGGGGGTGCTCATAGCTGACCTTCCCCGATCGTACCCAAGCTCCCGAGCCGAGACAACTCCGGTGATGACGGACATGTGGCCTTCGGCACCGAGTCAGGGTTTCCTAAATTCTCCCATAAAAAAATATTTAGGTGGCGACTCTGTATCTGACAAAGCAGTCCATGTTTGGCACTACTTTTTCAAAAATCTGTTTCTCAAAACGATTTGCCAGATTTGGACTCTTTGGTTCAGATTAAGAACCGTGACACAAATCGAGTCCGAACTGTAGCATGGGTCCCACGCGGGGCGCGTCTACAGCGGAATGTTCATGCGGTTTGCATGGATCTAGCGTTTGTGGCATCGCCGGACAAAGCCAATACAATCCTTCTCCATGATGGACCAGTAATAACCCTGTCTAAGGATCTTCCGGGCTAGCATCCCCCTGTTCATGTGCGCTCCGCACTCTCCTCCGTGGATGGCCTCCATCAGGAGCTTCGATTCTTCGGCATCAACACACAGCTTATGCATCCCGAGATGACCTCTCTTGTACAGTTTACCCCCGCAGATGATGAACTACGCAAACATTCTTCGAATTGCCCTCTTATCTTTGGCATTTGCCCCTGGTGGATATGCCAGGGGTTCTCATCTTGTACCTCATCTATGGCGGCAATCAGCTCGCAGGCCGGCACAAATTTTTGTTCGATGATGATCGGACGCATCCGGACTCCAAAAGGGATGTCTATCATAGAAGATAGAGTTGCTAGTGAATCAGTGAACCTGTTGTTCTCTCTTAACAGATGAGCAAAATTCAGTTTCTCAAACCGAGGAATCAGCACGTCCAAGGTCTAGTGATAGATTCTCATCTTTTCTTCTTTGACTTTCCAATCTCCTTTAGCTTGAGATACAGCAAGGTTTGAGTCCCCGATGACATCCAACCATTTTGCCCCTAGTTCTAGGGCGGCTTCTAAACCAGCAATACATGCCTCGTACTTTGCTTCAATGTTCGATACTTTGAACGGGAGTTTGAATGGTAGAGGGATACGGGAATTGTCGGGTGCTATCAGCAACACTCCTATCCCATACCCGTATTGGTTTGACACTCCATCAAAGTACATCGTCCAAGTCACTTCTTCGACATGCAGAATGGCCTCGTCTGGGAATAGGTACTCAACTACTTCATCCCCCTCTATTGGGTGATCGGCTAGGAACTTTGCTACCGCTCTTCCCTTCACTGACTTACGTGTCATATACTTTAGATCGAATTCGGAAAGCAGAAGCAACCAACGGGCTAGCCTACCTGTAAGTGCTGGTTTCTCGAAGAGATATTTGATGGGATCTAATCTTGAAACTAGTATTACGGAGTGAGCTAATAGTAGTGCCGCAGCTTCCTGGTAGCCCATACCAAGGCCAGACAAGCCTTCTCCAGCGGAGTGTAGCGGGTCTCATAATCCAGCATTTTCTTGCTCAGGTAGTAGATAGTTCTCTCCACTTTGTCCTCAGACTCCTGCACAAGCTTGCAGCCCATTGTAGTTTCAGTCACTGAAAGATACAGAATGAACAATTTCCCCAGCTCAGGCAGTGACAACACAGGTAGGTTCTGTAAATATTTTTTGATCTGTTCAAAATCAGATTGGCATCGGCCGTCCCATTGGAACTTCTTTCCTTTCTTCAGGAGACCAAAGAGTGGTTCACAAGTCAAGGTTAATTTTGCAATAAATAGTCTTATGAATTGCACTTTACCCTTTAAGCCTCGCACCTCCTTTTCAATCCTCGGTGGTGGCATTTCTAGGATGGCCTTGATTTTGGAATGATCAACCTCGATACCTCTCTGTGTGATCAAGAACCCCAGCATTTTCCCTGTTGTAACACCAAATGTACATTTCTAAGGATTCAACCGCAACCGATACTCTCTGATTCGTTGAAAGAATTTCTGTAAGGCGGTGTAGTGGCCTTCTCTTTCCTTGGACTTGACAATCATGTCGTCCACATACACCTCAACCTCTTTATGGATCATATCATGCAAAATCGTGGTCGCAGCCCGTTGATATGTAGCCCCAGCATTCTTTAGCCCACACGGCATCGCCCTATAATAATAGGTCCCCCACGGGGTGGTGAAAGCAGTCTTTTTCCGGTCTTCGGGTGCCATCAGAATCTGGTTGTAGCAAGAAAACCCATCCATGAATGAGAGCAACGCATGCCCAGTAGTAAAATCCACTAATTCATCGATATGCGACAGAGGAAAGTCGTCCTTCGGACTAGCTTTGTTCAAATCCCTGAAGTCTACACATACTCGAATTCTGCCATCCTTCTTCGGCACTGGAACTATTTTGGCCAACCAAGTTGGGTATTCAGATACCAGCAGGAACCCTGCGTCAATTTGCTTAGTGACCTCTTCTTAGATCTTGAGGGCCCAGTTCGGGTGGATCCTTCTAAGCTTCTGCTTAATAGGTCGCGCCTCTGGGTCAAGAGGGATCCGGTGCTGTACAATCTCAGGATCAATTCCAGGCATGTCTTCATAGGACCACGCAAAAACATCTTTGAAATCTTTTAATAAAGCGACTAAGCGCTCGCACTCCTCCGAAGACAACGTGGACCCGATCTGGACCAGCCGCGGGTCCTTCTCAGTACCAACATTAATTTGGGTGATTTCATCAACTAACGGTTTTACAAACCTCTCCTGCTCTTAATCTAGCAAATATTTCAAAACCGGAGGAATTTCTTCGTCGTCGTTTTCATCGAAAATTTGAAAGTCCTGATTAATACAATAAATCAAAGGCACAGAAAAGCACTCGAAGGCCACAACCATTCCATTCTCATTAATCATTTCCAAGTCGCCTGATTCCACTGTTACAACAGACTCAAAGGAAAAATAAAAAGACGACCTAGACAGGACTGCGGCATCCAGGTTGTCACCCCCAAGAATACCGGACTCAGACTCAAACGAGCTGGAACCTGATTCCGACTCCACAGACTCAGTGGAATCAGATTCCAGCTCACTACCTGACCTGGTGCTGCTCGAAAAGAATCCCTCCTCATACTGCCAGACGAGGGGGAGTGCGATAGACGCATCCAGAATGTTTGAAGATCATGGACACCGAGAAGTTATCCCCCAAGCACTCATGTACGATCGGAGGATCTGAAAGTAGACAAGCCAGTGCTACCCCCATTTCAATCTCTGTGCTCTCCGAAACCTCCTCCTTGCACTACTCAGCCTCAGCTGGTGGGTCTGTCTGTTCTTCGACAACATCATCCCCGGACAACTGCAAGTTGAAGAAAATCTCGAACCCCGGCAAGCGCCTTTTCTCTGCGTTTAGCCATGGCTCTGGGAAGCCGCAGAATGGAAAGTCTTCCCCCTCCCGGACGAAGCGTCCGTTCAGGGTGCCCTGGATAGGCCGGTGCATCAACTCATAAGGCCTCCCAGTTTGCTTTGCTCTGGCTCTTCTGGCCACCTCTTTTCCTTTTCTCAACCAGTCCTCCTAGGTAGGCAGATAACCTAAACCAAAGGTATGTGGGTTGTGCAGCACTTCGACCGATACTGTAATGCCCTTCCGATCACTTTTTCCTAGTCCCATCCCAGGGATGTGCTGAAGCTTGTTCATGAGGTACATAGACTGTGCGCTGACATATAACCCCTCATCAACAGCCAACATGTTCTGTACGACCCGGGCCTCGGCTAGGGTAAATCCCGACAGGAACACATCCTCCGTGCCATGCTCGATTTCCAGAACCGGTGTAGACACTTCTGGCGGCGGATGGATTGAAGAATTCCCCAAAACTATAGCCACCCCCTTCCCGTGGGGGTATTTCAACATCTGGTGTAGGGTGGAAGAGACCGCCTTCACCTGGTGCAGCCACGACCGCCCTAGGAGTAGATTAAAGATTGCAGGAACGTCCAAGATATGAAAGTCAATGTCCTGTTGTCCTGGACCAACCTGAGTCCGAATCTGCATAGTCCCCATCACCTCTCTGCTGGTATTGTCGTAGGCTCTTATCACCTGGGCAATCGACACAAAATCTGCGGGCTTCAACCCGATTGCATATGCCGTCCTCGACGGGCACACATTAATGGTGGATCCCGTGTCGACAAGAACCACCGGTATCCATTTTTCTCTACACTCGACAGAGATGTAGAGAGGTTTGTTATGGTTTGAGCCCTCAGGCGACAATTCCTTGTCAGCGAAGGTCAACGTCGGGAAAGCTCCTCCCAGAAAGACCAGTCTTACCAGCTATTCAGGCGTGGTATCTATTGAAAGTTTGGCCTTGTCAATTGCAAAAAGGACAGCTTGTTGATGAACTCTTGAGGCCATAAGCAGTCCCCCGATGGAGATGTTTGCTTGTATCTTCTTCAGCTGTTTCAGCATGGCCTCCTCTTCGAGCAGCTTTTCTTTCTACTTGTCTACCTCTTTGTCCTTTCCGGCCGCCTCTGGTTGATCTAAGTGCGGGGGCTTGAAATACCGCCCACTCCTAGTCATGTGGTCGACCTCCCCCACATACCAGGTATCATCCAGTTGGCTTTGTCCCCAATATTTATCGGTGTGGGCAAGACATAGGTCGTCATCTTCCCACCACATAACATCGGCCGTCGACAAACACCTGTCCGGCTCCGTTACAACTATTCCTGTGCCTACAACACCTTCCGTTCCTGTGCTCGCAGCACGTTCCGTTCTCGTGCACACAACACGTTCCATCCCCGCAGGGGCTTTGGCCTTTCTGGCCGCCTCGAGATCTTCGATCTTTTCCTGTTCAAACTGCTTCAGTGCAGCCTACTATTCAGTATCTTCCGTACCCAAACTGCCCGTATTCTAAGCAAAATTCTTAACACCGGTGCTCTCCGGCGGTGCAAACTGATTTCTGACCCTTCCGAACACTGTTGGCATCCCCTGCTCTGGCTGAGGTGCCTCAACAATATCCGGCTCGTCGCTGAGCCACCCAGTAGCTTCTGCTGACCCTTCCAGATCAAACCAGTTGACAGTCACGTCCCCCGGGTCCTGTTCATTGAAGAATTGCAGACTCGCGATATCCTCCTCTAGTTCGGCAAGGTCATCCAGTCCCTGATTAGGTCTATCCTCTCAAACCACACATATCTCTGCTCCCACTGGCAATTCTACCCTTGGCTTGGGCTGATCCGTTGGTGTGATGTAACCACCCGGGTTATATATGAAGCTCGCAGACCCCTCAGGCTCTGACTAATCATTCCCATCTGCCCCCACAGTCGACCCAATTCTATCTTCGATAGCCACCACCACCGTTTCTGGTTGGGTTTGGGAGATGTCCAACATGCACAAGTCAGTGCTGTCAGGAATGAACACCTTCGGCTTGGGTAGGTGAGAAGGGTTGATATATATGCTAGGGTCGTATGACACAACCCCAGCTTGGATCAAGTTGATGCATTTGGGAGGTGGAGCTTGGTTATATGGTGGGAGAGGGTTGGTTGTGACATTCGGTTTCTCCGGAGACACGATCACCCTGTTGTCGACGAGATCCTGAATCTCGTGACACAATCTGAAGCACTGGTTAGTGTCGTGACCATGTTGTTGGTGAAACGCACAGTATTTAGCTGGGTTGTGGGAGGGAGGATGTTTTTCTGGCAATGGCCGCGACTCTAGGGGCTTCAAGTGCCCTTTCCTAATCAAAACCCCCAAAGCCTTGGACAATGACATATATAGTGGGGTGAAGGTTCTCTGGCCTCGGGGTGGAAACTTGGTTGTTTGTGAGCTACTTCCGGATGCACCGGTGAATGGCGTAGCTGTAAGGGTTTTTGGGGTGGTGGTGGTGACCTTGCCCACATCTAAAGTCCTGACAGCTGCAACACTGCTTGTGCCTACATTCGTACCGTGGTTGAATGCCCTCTTGGGCTGCTCTTTCTCATGATCAATGAGGCCCTGTTTCATGGCGTCCTCGATCTGCACCCCTATCTCATGTAGATCTGCAAAGGTGGGGAGGGGGAGGACGGTCATCTTTTGCATGAGCTTGGGCTAGAGGTTGCGCACAACCATCCGTATTTGGTCCTTGTCAACCGGCCTGATGGTCATCATCGAGGCCTTAGCCTTCCAGCGGGTCACAAAATCGAAGAAACTCTCCTTCGGCTCTTGCCTAGTTGTCTCGAGATCACAAGTTGTGGCCTCAATCTACGTATTGTAGGAGTATTGACCTACAAAGGCCTCAGCCATCTCCTCTCAGTTCCTCTTAACAGAGTCTCCCCAATTATTGGAATTCTTGGTGGGGGAGGAGGTTGGTGTGAACCAGATGCTCCAGCTTGCTGTGGTGGTTGTTATTGCTGAAGTCTAGCAATCAACTCTACTTGTTGGGCCATAACCTCGGCCTGGCATGCAGCAAATTCTGCTTGGCGGGCAGCATCCCACTACATGGCTTGCATACTTTCCTGGAGCTGACGCATCATCTCTTCCATAGATGCCATAGGGTGCTGGTCTATCTGAACAACCAATATATCTGTCCCTGCAGTAGAAACTGAGACCTCAGCCTAACTGTTTACTGGCAGGGTGGACCACTGAACTGGCGACCGCTGTACCGATACACTGTGCCTAGCTGACCTCCGTTTAGTAACTGGGGGTAAAGAAAGGAACACTGCTTTGTCCGTCTATCAAATCTGCGGATCGATTAAGTCTTCGACCTCTAACCCAGAGTGCTTGGGGAATATCTGTCTGGTGGGATGCAATGGTGCTAAACTACCTTGCAAAAAGATAAATAAAGCATAATAAGGAAATTAATAACCAGAAAAATGGACAGCACAACAGCTTAAATAAAGACAACACACAGTTGGCAAACACAAGCTGAAAGAACTATTCTCAACCACTGATCACTATTCCCAAATCACTGCCCCGAATCTGAATCTGATACTTGCAGGTAAAACTGATTCCTCAAATACTGATGCCTGCAGGCTTGATACCCAGACTTGCAAACTGATACATACATTCTTGTAGAGGCCAACTCTAAAAGCACATAACAAGCAAGTGAAAGCCAAAACACCCCTATGGAGGGATAGGGTTTCCCTGTCCTATCTTGTCAGGAGCTAGGGTTTCACCACGCACACAACGGTTTCAAACAACCTATAATTGGGTAAGCAACCTGTCCTAGCTTGGAATGGTCACTACAGTTTCCGATATGCACTAGGTCGAATGGTCAAAAAGGGTGCCCCGGTAAAAATCGAGGTTTGTGTTCCCGTCGTGGCAGAGCCCGCAACTGGTCAGCCTTATGGCACACTTCTCAAAGCGAGCCTCCGACAAACCGTTTAGGAATAGCATACGGCAAACACGGTATCCTAGGCGCACCAATGCAAATGCAATGTAAAGAGACACATAAGTGTAGTCAAAACAATATATCATGAGTTCGAGTCAAGTTCTCTAATTCCCCAACGAAGTCGCCAAAAACTGTAGACGGCCCGAACGCCATAATATATCATAATATCTCTACTGAATTTGACTAAATTTTAATAAAGGGTATACAAACAATATACATTTTAAAATATCTATATACACACAGACATATATATAAATAATTTGACTAAATTTTAATAAAAAATATGTTGAAAGACGTGATTTTATTTTTTTCTACTAAATCATTGTCCTCTCAAATTTTTTGCCCAACGTTTCCTCTTTTATTTTCCTGTTCTATTTTCTTTCCCTCGATTTGTCCTATTTATGCCTCAAATCTCGTTATTTCTAACTCAGAGTCCTATTTTGCTCAAATTATCAAACGGTCGACGTTGATAGTTCTTCCTTGTTGGATTTTTATTCTTTCAACCTCGATCGTCTCTCTACTCCTGTATCTTTGTCCCGGATCCTTGAGCTCATCGCTACTCTCTCTATCTACTTCAACCATATTGATGGTGATATCTCTTTATCTACTAAATACATCTATCTCAAAAATCTAGTTCCTTTACATTAATAAGTCATACATACACAAACCTTCGCCTCTAGTTTTGATTCAAAATATTTTGTTTTTTCAATTTGTACACACGTGTTCTAGAATGGTCGGAAATGATTTTGGGTATATATAACTTGTGGTGTGTGGCCGCTCAATGGGTATGCAATTAAAATAAATTTTTTTATTTGAATATAATTTTAATTACTTACGAGACACATGTCAGTTACAAGTGACAATTATGCGAGGGTATTTTGGGTAAATAAGAAAAATGTGACATCACACTAGGGGTGGGTTGAAATTTTGCCTGAGTAAGGATTGGGACAAAGAGTTATAGTCAAGTTGGTCCATTTATAAAAACAATAATTATAATTTTATGACATTTTAATTATAAAATAAAGTAAAAATATATATAAGACAAAAAATATATATATATATATATACCTCTTTGTAGGAGTTAAATTAAAACATTTGTTAAAAATTATTTTCATTTTATTTTTTAATTTTATTAACATTCTAAATTCAATGATATATAAAAAGATTTAAATAAATTAATATACATTCAAGAAAATAAAATAAAAAATTAATAGTTTATATTTATTGGATTAAGTGGTCGGGCTTGGACTTTGAATTTTTTTAGAGTCGGGCTTGGGATGGTTAGATTAGTCTCAATGTCGGGCCGAGTTCAGGATGACACATATCCCAACTATTCCTCTTTTTCTTTTTCCTATTATATTTTCTTTCTCTCAATTTGTCCTAGTTGTTCCTCAACTCTCTTTATTTCTCACTTAGATTCCTTTACTTCGTTCAAATTATCGAACGATCAACACTGGTAGTTCTTTCTCGTTGAATTCTTACTCTCTCAACCTCGATCGCCTCTCTCTACTCCTATGTCTCTACACCAAATCCTTGAGTTTGTCACTGTTCTCTGTGTCTATTTCAACCCTATTGTGGTTGATGTTATGAAACTTTATGCCTTAATTACGACATTTGTGGTTTACGCCAATTAGTGATGTGGTTAGGTATTTTGTGTTTTATGTTTTGAAATTTTGTAACTTGATTACGATATTTGTAGTTTTTAAAAAGTTTAGATATTTTTGTTACACCAATGAATGGTGTGGTTATACATTTTGTGATCGATGACTACAATACACAAAAATAGACGAATAATTTATATTAAAAATAAATTAAAAATTTAGAATTTAAATTGATAAAATAAAAAATTAATAATTTATTTTATTATAATACTCAAATCATGATTTTTTTTTAATGCTTACTAAAAAAAATTATCAATTTTATCATAATTTCCCCCCCAAATAATTGTCAAAATTTTGGAACAAACACCCGAAATTTTGTCCAAATCAAAATTCCCTCCTAATTTCTTTTGACAAATGCCTAGACCTTTTCTTCGGCCCTAACCATTTTGAGATATTAAGCTCTCTCTTTCTCTCTCTCTCTCTCTCTCTCTCTCTCTCTCTCTCTCCGGTCGTCGCCGCTGACCAAAACCACCTCTAAGTAAGTCTGTAGACGGCCCGAATGTCACGGCTCCGCACGCGAAAGGCGCGAAATCCATTTTGTTCATTAGCTACTACAGTTTGGACTCAATGTTACGGTTCTGAATCTAATCTCGCAAAGTGTAATGCAAGACTGATAAATCACCAAAGAGTTTAAATCCGGCAAATCATTTTGAAAAACTAATTTTTATAAAGAAGTGCCAAACATGGACTGCTTTGCCAGATACAGAGTCGCCACCTAAATGTTTTTGTTTTGGGAAATTTAGGAAACCCTGACTTGTGCCTAAGGCTACGTGTCCGTCATCACCAAAGTTGCCTCGGCTCGGGAACTTGGGTACGAAAGGGGAAGGTCATGCAGTGAGCACCCCCACTCACCCGATCAAAGGATCAGCCTTTACTAACATGATATATTGTTTTTGCAAACACATGTATTCTTATTACGATTATTAGCTAGAATTACTATGTGATGCGCACAGCATACAAGTATAGACTAGATCGCCTAAGTTGGAACAAAACATATCATGTTTGTTTGAAAATGGTTTGAAGGTGCTACTCGCAAGTAGGCTAAGACGTGGATTTGCCACCCTCGAGTGGGCTTAGAAAACATGATTTTGCCACTCTCAAGTGGGCTTTAAAACTCGCATTTTAATGAATTGTTCCAATTCAAGCAATCCAACCTTCACCCACAGGCATTCAGGCAGTTATATCATTTAAGCAATTAGCCTCATGGCAAGCATGCTATCATGGCAACACACACACTCATGTAAGATGCTAAAGCATAAACACTTACAGTGTACTCCGAGCCAAAACAAAAGTTATTTAGTAATCCATGCATGATCCTAGCTATGTTAAGATGCCTAATGCAACACATGCAAAAATGCAACTAAAATAGGCTCGGCTATTCTAAGATGTCATGTGAAATGCAACTTGATAACATGTATTCAAATCGGAATTGAAACACAATGCAGTTAGTATGATGCACCGAACCCGGTACATGCAATACAGGTGAATGATGCAAACATGCAACCATAAGGATGCTAATTAAAACATGACCTAGAACTAACCATCGTAAGCGGTTAAGTAAAAGGGAGAAAGACATGGAGTTGGAAGACATTCACACACTCACGCACACTTATTACAAAAGTTGGCCCTCTTGACAGAGGGTCCGAATAAATAATACAAACCAACTAATTAACTAACTATCCTAGCTAATTAATTATTACAAAACCCTTAACTAATTAAACAAATTAATCAAGTTACAAAACCAGCCAAGTACGAAACTAAAACAGGCTGCCACAGCTCTACCTCGATGTGATGAATGATGCATGCTCGATCGCTTTGCTCGAAAATTCGTTGCCATGCCTCATGTTACCTCTGTTTGCACTGTTTTAGACTTCTGAAAACTGTGCCAACTTCTGAAACACTTCTGATCCACCTCATAGATATGCTAAGAGGCCATCGGCCAAATGGTATGGTCATCGGCCAAGGGATAAGGGTCATCGACCACTTTTGAGTCCATCGGCCAAATATTGTTAGTCGATCGGCACACTAGATAGCCGATCGGCCATTTCTTTCTGCATACTGCTCCTTTTGCTGCAGCAGAGTACAAACAGAGGCATGACAATACATTTGCAAGAAAATATTGTGCAACTACGCCCCTTATCATGTTTGAAGGTCAAAAGAGTGTAGTGCTCGACTCTCGAGCCATCAATCACGCATTTGGATGCATGATGGCCAAAGAGGCCGAGTCGCACAATTCAATGTGAATGAAATGCACAAAAAACTCATAAGGGACCTTAACCTCTATCATGTTTGATCAAGAGGCAAGGCATGCACACAAAATGCAATGCAACAAGCATGCATAATCATGCAATGCAACAAGCGTGCAACAACATGTAATGCACCAAGCATGTATCAACAATGCAAGCAACAAGCATGCAAAACACAATGCAACCCAAACATGCAAGCATGATGCAATGTAACAACATTTGAACAACATGCAAAAATGGACTTAAACCAAAATGGACAGACCTCAATCATGCCCAAATCAGTGGCCAAAACATTAGAACAAAGGTACCAAAAGGCAAAACATACATGCATACATATTGGTCCATAAACTAGGCAACAATGCACAATCCTCAAACATGAGCAAGGTGTGACAAATATGAGAATGTGGCAATGTAATAAGCACTAAAATCATGTGAGGAATGAAGCCAAATCATGCAGACATAATACAAGCATGGCATGCTAGGAGGTTCAAAGCATAAGGCTAGCCAAGGATCTTGTACCAAGGCCACATGAATCAAGTCCCAAAGGGCCAAGGACAACCAAAACTGTCCTAGATCATGCCAAAATGAGTCTAAAACATGCATGAACCAAAGCCAAAACAAGTCAACATGAAAGGCATAAGGCATGATGCAAGTAAGGCCAACAAAGGGGATTGCACTACACCTATCAAAACCAAACATGGCATGACTTTGACAACAAAAATCAGAGATGCATCATGGTAAAACAAGACCAAAAATACATTGAAATGATAGTCCAAAGGCCTAAGCATAGAGGCATGCACAAGGACCCACTCTTAAGGCATAAAACACCAAACCTCCTAAGCATTAAAAGAGTGACAAAGGCAAGTGTATGACCATGAAACATGCGATGAAATATCATTTCAAATGATGCCAAATCATGAGAATAGTCTAACCAATGCATGCTAGTGGACTTGATACACAAAGCTAACAAGTTAGATTGAACCATGGCTATACAAAACAATGCATGCATGACTGAAACAACATCAAACAGAGCTCAAGCATGGTAAAACATGAGGGGAAGCTTCTTTGAGTTGAACCAAAACATGCAAGAATGATGGTCCAAACACAAGATGCATGTTATGCTAGCATGCAAGATTGCTCTACAAGTATGTGAAGCATGCAAGATGCTATCAAACCAACTTAAGACAGAGTTGAAGCATGCTAAAATAACACCAAAAGGTTGCTGAAATGGAACCAAAACATGCTAAGAAAACATGCTACTATTATGAGCCATTTATACTAGCATACAAGACACAAGGAGAGGGGATGACCCTCTCCTATTTGGGACCTCAATGGATTTCAGTGGTGAGAAGGCCCAAACAAGGTGGTCCCAATAGCTTAAAAGGATGGTTCAAAACAAGGCCAAACAAGGCCTAAGATGGGGTAGACTACCCCCAAGACAAAAGTGACCTTAAACAAACATCACAAGCATGAAAAATCAGAACTTTTTACAGTGGAAAGTCAAGCTTAAATCAGCATGAAAATAGGTATAAAAGCTTAAGCCAAAATAAGGGATTAAAATGTTAGTTTCTCACCCTTGAAGAACACCTTCAAGAACAAAACTCCAGCAGCTTTTCTAAGTTCAAACCAACCCAAAGACACTAAAACCAACTCCTCAGTACCTCAGCAACAAAAGGATGGTGTTCTAGTAGGTGTTTGTGTGCAATAGTATGTAGAAATCACACTTTTGAGCACAAACAAGAGCAAATGAAGAGAGAGAGAGAGAGGTAAAATGTAGAGAAAGAGTGATATATGTTTTTGTATATCAACTTTTCAGAACCTCTAGAAAGGGAGAGGGGCCTCCCTTCTTATAGAAAATCAATTCTCAAGTTTGTTGAACTAGCTTGAGTCTTGATTCAATCCCTCCATACATGTGTATGGAGGATGAGAATTGTGCCCACCAGCTGTCACAGCTGGCACAAAAATATCTGCAAAAGCAGGTGGAAAGGTCTTGGCCAAGAAATATGGATGATCGACCAAAAAGAGTGTCGATCGGCCAACACTTATGGCCGATGGCGAGAAAACAAGGCCGATGGCACAAGGCCTTAGCCGATGGGTTGCAGGGATGGCCAACAAGCCACCCTCTTTCCTCAGGAGCAAAACCACAAGTCCTTGGTCCATAACCAAGCATAAAACAAACAAGTTGAGAGATCCTAAGGCAAGGCGCGCAGCCGAAACCTTCGAGAACTCAAAACAAACACGAGCATGGATGATCATCGAGTGTTCAAACGATAACGTCCAAGTCTTGAGGACGGTCAAAAATGGGGTGTCTACAGTTGCCCCTCTTTGACAGAACTAGAAAGTCATAAGATGACGGGAGTGAATGTCAAAGCCTAGAGATGACCCATTTTCGACAAGGCCAAAGACTTAGAGAAACATACAAGATAACAAAGATATGCGCCCACAGGCAGGGGCAAGATGCAAATGACATGCACAATGCCGAACATGACTTATGATCATGAAAAGAGAGCTGTAATAAAGCATTTATGCAAAATAAATACAACAGTTTAAGCAAGCGAATAAGAAAGAATAGTCCTAAATATTCCAACAGAAAGGATGTTAGAAAATTATGCAATTCTCACTGCATCTTATGTGGAGAAGACTCGAACCGACTACCGAGAATACCCGGAGTCTCAAACATAACATCTCTCAGCGTATCACATGTAGGAGAGGAAAGGACTGTGCAAGAAAACGTAGTCATCTAGACACGTGCCAAACACGAGAGGAGATAGATACGTCCAAACGCATGCCAAATGCGAGTGGAGAGGGGATAGCAGTCAAGCTGAACCGGAACTCCTCTTGAATGAACCGTACATACAATATCGTCCGGTTTGACCAACTTCAAATGAACCGTACATACAATATCGTGCCTGCAAAAAAAAATTCAACAGGTACAATATAGTAGAAACACACGTTCAATGTTAGATCAAGAAATCAGTTCAATATGAGATAAACACATGCATATACAATGCGAGTGAGAAGGTGCACGACAATGCAAATAGAACGAGCATAACAATGCAAGTAGGGCATGCGCGACAACGCAAGCAAGGGGTGCATAACAATGCAACTGAAACAAGCATGATAATGCGAGTAAACTATGCGTGACAACGCAAGTAAGGGGGATGCATGACAGTGCAACCTAAGTGTGCATGACAACGCAGATAAAAAGGTGCATAACGATGCAAGAATGGCATGCATGACAACACGAGCCATGGGGTGCATAAACACATGTAAGTAAAGCATGCGTGACAACGCAAGCAATGTGCATAACAATGCGAGGGAGGCATGCGCAACAATGCAAGCCAAGGTGCATAAACACATGTAAGTAAAGCATGCGCGACAACACAATCAATGTGTAACAATGTGAGGAAAAACAAAAACACATGTAAGTAAAGCATGCGCGATAGCGTATACAATGTGTAACAATGCGAGAAAAAGCATAAACCCATGTAAGTAAATCATGCGCGACAACGCATACAATGTGTAACAATGCGAGAAAAAGCATAAACACATGTAAGTAAAGCATGCGCGACAACACATACAATGTGTAACAATGCGAGGAAAAGCATAAACACATGTAAGTAAAGCATGCACGACAACGCATACAATGTGTAACAATGCGAGGAAAAGCATAAACACATGTAAGTAAAGCATGGGCGACAACGCATACAATGTGTAACAATGCGAGGAAAAGGATAAACACATGTAAGTAAAGCATGCGTGGCAACACAAGTAATGTGTAACAATGCGAGGAAAAGCATAAACACATGTAAGTAAAGCATGCGCGACAACGCATATAATGTGTAACAATGCGACAACAAAGAGAGGCATGTGTTCAACGGAAGCATGGTAAAGGCATGTTATTTGCGATGTTGAGATGCAACTTTAAAACGAGATGAAGCATGCTCAATGCAAGAGCGAAAAGACGTATAACAAATGCGCGCTTATTACAAACATGACAAAACATTGTAATGCAACATATTCAAAAGCAATTCTCGAGCAATTCTTGAATTTTTCCACATACAAAAGGATACGAAAAAGGATACACCTCGTGCGTATCAAGTGTCACACACAGAAGACACGATTCGAGGTCAACATGAAGGCCGATTAAGCTTCAAAAGTGTACTTTCTTGCACTTTCTTGAAAGATTAGGGTACCAATCAACAAAACTGACCCAAACAAGGGTATTAGAGGTGCATCGACCACAAGGAGAGGCCATCGGCCATCCATCGGGCATCAGATGAGCTTATCGGCCAAATATTTAGCCGATCGGCTAACAATTTGGCTGATCGGCCAAAAGTGACAGATTCGGGGCAATTTTGACATTTTGCCTCGGGTCTTTAAATATAGGGTTCCAAACCCTATATCCTCACTTCCTCCAAGATGAAAATCCTTGCTCTCTCTCTAGGTGATTTTCTTCCCTTCGATCCGAGTTTTTCCCTTGTTTTCGAGCCTCCTACAACTTCCGATTCGCGAAAACCTCTTCCTTCCAAACACTTTGAATCGAATGAAACACGATTTCGGTGCCCCATTCTCGATTTCCCCCACTAGGGGTTTGTTTCCCCCAAGTTTACCTTGATTCCCATGCCCTCCTCCGAGCCTTGTCATTTTCCTCCGTTTTTCACCCCTCGAGGTTGACTTTCAGTTGACTTTTTACATTTTCACCCATTTTCCATACCCTCGACCACTTTTGCACCCTTCTCGAGATGGCGGACGATATTCTATGGGGTGGGACTCCCCTATAGATGGATACGGATCCTGAGGTTGAGCTCCTACCTCTCAGTGTTTGGCCATTCGACCCAACGACATACCGGCCGGCGATACACATACTGTCTCCTGATAGCATCCGCCAGTTTAGGAGCTACGTGCGAGGTGCACCATTGGAGCTCCTGCTGTGCGAGCTGAAGTCACACCTTTCCTACGGTGCGGCTGAGGTATACTTTTCCTCTCTTTTATTTTCTACAATGTAGATCAGATATCTTGAATAGCCAATTCTGTTCTTTAACTGAATAACCCAAACACACTGATTCATCACATGCTTAGTTCACCCTGAGCACAATCATACACGATATCTATGCAAACTCGAACACATGCACACACACTGCATTTTATCAATTCTGAACGCATTCAAACACTGTATTTCTGACACTACTTTGCATCTGTTTGTCTTTGAACACAGGGAGATTCCCATGCCTTCTGAGGGTATGGGAACACCATTGCCCGAGGATGGTACATGGAGTTGCCCAACGCAGTTCACCATATCGTCGATCAGGCCGACTTCGGCACTTTCTGTGTGGGACTCTCGCGCCTCACTGCGAACAGGCCCCTTCTAGGTGCACTGGTGGAGAGGTGATGGGACACCACCGATTCCTTCCACCTTTCTGCTGCAGGGGAGATGACGATGACTCCCTTCGACTTCTCCATGCTCAGCAGCATCGAAGTAGGGGGTGATCTGATTCCCTTTGACACCGATATAGGCGAGTGGAACGCTGCCTAGATCTACTTGCTCAGCGCTCGGCCACCTCTCTCCCGGCCAGGGTTCGTGACATATTCTTGGTTCGAGGACCAATTTCGGATACAGGCGCTTACGACCCGTGAGGAGGTGGAGTAGTACGCTCGAGGATTCATCATGTTCTTGCTGGGCACCACCTTATTCGCCGACCGGGCGAACACAGTTGCCCTATATCTGCTGAGTCCATTGGTGGACGTGACCAGGATCCGTCGCTATGATTGGGGTGGCGTAGGCTTGGCCACACTTTATGGATACATGAGCTCTTCATTCTGCTGCAGCAGACATCTGCTCGGAGGCTACTGGCAAGCCTGAGAGGTACACCTTCCCTTTTTATTTTACAGTTCTGCTTTACACTATTTGTACACCACACACACTGCACACACACACTGCTTTACACTGGCTGTACACCGCACACACTGCACAATGCACCACACACCATTCTCTGGTTTCTACTTTATCTGCATACTGCCTTACTGATAAGCATACTCATTCTTACCCTGTTACACTCTGTAGTTGTGAGTGTATGCCTACTTTCCGAGGCTTGCTTTGGATCCGGAGGTAGAGATGCCCCTTGCTGTCCCATATTCTCACCGATTCGATATGAGGTGCGAGCAGAGGCCGTGGGAGTCTTTCTTGTTCTTCTGCAGATACTTCGACACTATTACCGCCGCAGAGGTATTTCAAACATTACAGTTTATTTAAGCTTCACTTTGCATTGTACTTTCAACAGCAGATAACAAACTGTTTATCATTTGCAGATCACTTGGCAGCCCTAGGCCATGTTGCCGGAGGCAATGAGAGAGCAGTATGCGGGTGCCCGGGAGACTACCCGGTTCAGGGTTTTGCTGGAGGGTCCGGTCTGCCGGGTTTGGTACTTGGATGAGCGCTTCTTACGTCAGACCCTCGGCCTACTAGAGCAGATAGTTCCATGGCTACCTCCCATCCACATGAGGCATACAGAGAGGTACACCCCGGAGGAGATGATCGACTTCACTATCAGTTGGGACTCTGACTTCTTCCGAGATGAGAGCGACTACACCGCCTTCATCGAGACTTATCTCATGCGACCCCTGGCCAATGCTCGTTGAGTCGAGAGGGAGAGGCCCGCAGCGCTTGTGGGAGGAGCAGGAGTACCGAGGGCGGCTCAGGCCTGTGACAGGAGTGGGTCCCAGAGGGGACGTGGAGCGGAGTGGCCAGAGCTGCCCACCACCATGACATGCAGAGGACAGGGTGGGGAGACTTATCAGATACCCATCGCTCCTCCTCCGGCTGATCATAAGCTCGTCGGAGTTCGCGGCTCGACCCCGGTATGTGCTATACTCTTTACTTTGTATAGTCATTTCATTTCATTTGATATCTCGTAGAATACTAATGATTTCAACACTTTTGCAAGCTTCCATCGAGTACACCGGACAGGCTCTAGAGCTGTCAGCCTCAGCGATGGGGATGCTACAGAGGAGCATGGACCTGCTCAGCATCTATGGTATTCCGGTGAGTTCCTCTAACCTCAGCCCCAAAACCTCGCATGGTCTATTCCATACTAATCTGATACAACACATTATCAATACGGCACTTGACATACTATACTCACATACCAACTCACGGCACTGATACACTGTATCTCACATACTGCTCACAGCATTACTCACGGCATACATACACTGCTCACAACATTCATACACTGTACTCATACACTGTATTCGGTATTCATACTCGACTTTGCATAGCATAACTGATGCGTTTGCCAATTGTTCTTTTCAGGCCCCATTCTAGATACCGGCTATAAGGGGTGCTCCAGCAGGACCATCTATACCTGCCCGAGGAGCAGGGAGAGCAGGACTAGGGATCTCAATACATCACCGCAGCAGAGCCGGGTGTACTAACTTTGGGAGTAGCTCACGGGCACCTGTCCCAAATGACGACAAGTCTGATGCAGAGGCAGAGTAGTCTGAGGATGAGGCTGGGGATGGCTCAGATTCAGACTCTGACGGTGGAGATCCTAGACCTTCGTCCAGGAAGAGGACCAGGACGGACTCCCGCACTTGAGGCTACTGGCACCAATCCAGACATTTTGCTGCTTTTTTTTTTTTTTTTTTGCTTTATTTTTCTTTTTACTGGTAGTTTTGCACATTGTACTGCCTCAGGTAGGTTTTATTTTCTTCAAAACTATGTACTTTTGCAAAAGAAAATATGATGGAATGAAACAGCTGTCTTTGTTGAAAAAGTATTGCATTTGTACATTCTAAGCATAGCATCGCATCATATTACATAACAATGTAAATGAGATTGAACTTTGTTTTGAAAACTAAACACTCGAATTGCATTAATCAGGTAGTGAACCAACTGATAACAAAACAACTCGATAAACAAAACAAAGAACTTGACAAGCTAACCAAATGTAAATACAACTCGATAAGCAAGACAATGAATAAAGAACACAAAATACAACTCGATAAACAAAAGTGTAACAACTTGATAAACAAATTGAAGTAACACAGGCGCGACTTTGTAAAATCATCACCGGAAGGCATTTGAGGTGGAACCAGTCACAAGTTCTTAACATCTCCAACATATAGACAGCCTAGAGAGAAAGAAAAAGAAGAAAGGCCATCGGCCAAAGTGAGAGGCCATCGGCCACAAGAAATGGCCATCGGCCATCATTACTAGCCGATCGGCCAAAAAAGATGGTCGGTCGGCACTCTTTTTGGCCGATCTGCCAAAAATGGCAAGCGCCTCCAGAATGCTGACACCTGTCTTCCACTCAACACCTTATCTTCTACAAAAGCCCCAGCTTCGTAGTTTTCTCCATTTCAGCTCAGTTTTTGCACCAAATGGAAGCATTTCTTGTCCAAAATCCCACAAATTGGATTGCCAACTTGGATGGCTCGGAAAAGCTGAATTTCTGGGGTTTCGAAATAAATGCACTATTCACGTTGAGTCGCACCCTGCTGTGTTTTCCGTTCCCCCATGCCACAGCAAGGTTTTGGAATCCGGCAACACACGTCTTTAGCTTTGGCGGACAAGAGATGTGTCCTACTTTCGAGGATTTCCAAGCTTTAATGGAATCCGAGCGCGATGAAGAAATCTTGCCTCAATTTCGCTTCGGCTATGTCCAAGAATTGGGACGGATGCGTGGGCTTACTTTGCATGACGCTCGGTCATTGATTCGCGACGGAGAGCTGGACATTCCGAGCTTGATTTGTAGATTTTCTGATGCCGGTGAAAGCGGCGATCATCATTGGCAAGGTTATCGGCGACATGCGCTTTGCCTGTGCATGTTGTCTCATTTCTTGTTTGCCCCAGGCTCCAGTGGGTTTAGCACTCGTTTGATTGAAGTCACCAAGGGCTTAAAAGAGGGAAAAACCTGCATCGCCATGACACTAGCTAAGACATTGATGGGTTTAGACGCTTTTCATCGCCGGAAAACAACTAGATTCGCAGGGAGTCCACTACTACTGTAGGTAATGTTTCCCACCCCATCTCACATATATTTCTCATATCACTCGGCCCTCAGGCTCGTTTTTTTTTTCAAAACCTTTTTCTCTCAACGTACACCTCTCTATTCTTTAATCTCTCATTTTTCATCCCTCCCCAGATATGGTTGATGGACAAGTTGAAAGTGGTGGACTCATGCCTGGCATATTCGGCTCTCAGCTATTTCTTCCGGCGACGTCTAGTCGATGCCCCTGATGAGGGATGGTGGTGCAACTGAACGTGCAGTTTGTCTGCTCTCGACATTGCTTGGCGCTACCCTTGGCTCAATTTACCAGCGATGAGCTACAACATGACCCACCAGCCTCGGATTCAGTTGATCGGCCTGACACATTGTGTCTTTTACTTCCCATTCCGATTTTGGCGCCAGTTCGGGCGTGATCAGACTTGCCCGGAAGAGGGAATAGAGTACCCTGCTGCGTTTCTGGTCCGAGGCGCACAGCTAGCCCGGTATGCCACAGCATGGAGAACGAGAGAGCTTCTAGCCCCCACTCCGATTTTCAGTTGCACCCTCTCTGATGTGTGCATAGCTTGGCTTGATGAGGAGGCGCAGATCGGGCCCACTTCGGCATCAGAGGCTTCCACAAGCTCTGGGAGGGGACGCAGGAATACCTGACTATGCCCCGAATTTATTTTCTTTAATCAGTACTTTCAATTTTTCTTTATGAATGTAATAAAAAGAAACTTCAATTTGTATTCAAGAGAAGGAGAACTCTGTATTGAAATCAATGTAATTGAAGGTTGTGGGTATTGAAAATTTTCCGTTTGGTCCAAAAATGGTCTAAGTTGTAAAAATATTAATTTGAGCAAAATCAACTTTTATTAAAACTTTTCAAAACCATTTTCGATATGGATCACAACTGGAGACGCCTGGGATCTATCACTGAGATGTACAACCCTGGATCCAACTGGAAAGTTGCCCCTAGTCTGAATAGCACTGCACTGAAGATCACAACCGAGCTCTTGAATGCAGAATCGACAAAGATGACCAAACATGAGCACATAGACAAAGTTGATTGGGGAAGTGTTTATGGCTGGACTTTGGAATAAAGTTGCCTACGTATCCCAAAGATGGGAATCAAGCGTTACATAGTTCGGCTCGAGTTCACTCGTGTATTAACACTCTCCTTTTGTGCTCTAACTTTTGCCAAGGTCGCCCTTTCTGGGTTTTCAACCTTGTAAGCTCAGTTTTTATAATTTCAAATTTTTCATGCTCTAACTTTTGCCTAGGTCGCCCTTTCGGGTTTTTGACCTAGCGAGCCACTCAGGGAAAGTATTTCTTCAACTTGTCCATGTTGATCGGTTAGGAGAACTCTAGGCCATCTAAGTCCATCAGAACGACAGCTCCACCCGACCAGATAGACTTGATGAGGTAAAGGCCAGTCCAATTGGGTCTGAACTTACCCCTAGGGTCGTGGATGGGAGCTTGGTTGTCTTTGAGCACCAAATCTCCTTCTTTCAAATTCCTAGACTTAACCTTCTTGTTGAAAGCCCTGGCGAATCTTTGTTGATAACCCTGAATATGGTACAGTGCTTTCAGCCTTCTCTCGTCAAACAGCATGAGTTCTTCGAACCTGCTCTGCTGCCAATCTGCCTCAGCTATCTGACACTCAGCCAGTACCCGTAATGACAGAACCTCAACTTTGATAGGTAGAACAACCTCCATCCCATAAACCAAGGAATACGGAGTTACCCCAGTAGAAGTTCGAATTGAAGTCCGGTAACGCCACAGAGCAAATGGCAACTTATTTGGCCAATCCTGGTAGGTTTCCACCATCTTCTGCAGAATTTGCTTGACGTTCTTGTTGGCGGCCTCAACTACTCCATTGGTTTGCGGCCGATATGTAGATGACTTGTGCAAAGCCATGTTGTACTTGTCCAACAAGTCGATCACCTCCTTCTTGAAGTGGGAACCATTATCTAAAATAATCTCGTTCGGGACCTCGTAGCGACAGCTGATGTTGTTCCTGATGAACTTAGCAACGTGCGACGCCTTCAACACTACATAAGATTAGGCCTCAACCCACTTCGCAAAATAGTCTATCGCGACCACAATGAACTCATGCCCATTGGACCCCTTCGGAGTGACAGCCCCGATCACATCAATCCCCAAGACTGAAAACGGCCATGGTGAAGTCACGTTGTATAGCTTCGACGGCGGAATGTTCATGCGGTTTGCATGGATCTAGTATTTGTGGCATCGCCAGACAAAGCCAATACAATCCTCCTCTATGGTGGACCAGTAATAACCCTGTCTAAGGATCTTCCAGGCTAGCATCACCCCGTTCATATGCGCTCCACACTCTCCTCCATGGATGGCCTACATTAGGCGCTTCGACTCTTCAGCATCAACACACAGCTTATGCATCCTGAGATGACCTCTCTTGTACAGTTTACCCCCGCAGACGATGAACTGAGCAGCCATTCTTCGAATTGCCCTCTTATCTTTGGCATTTGTCCCTGGTGGATATGCCTCTTTTTCCAAGAAGTTCCAGACATCGTAATACTCATCTTGTACCTCATCTATGGCTATAATCAGCTCGTAGGTCGGCACAAATTTCTATTCGATGATGATCGGACGCATCCGAACTCCAAAAGAGATGTCTATCATAGAAGATAGAGTTTCTAGTGAATCAGCAAACCTGTTGTTCTCTCTTAACAGATGAGCGAAATTCAGTTTCTCAAACCGAGGAATCAGCACGTCCAAGGTCTGGTGATAGATTCTCATCTTTTCTTCTTTGACTTTCCAATCTCCTTTAGCTTGAGATACAACAAGGTTTGAGTCCCCAGTGACATCCAACCATTTTGCCCCTAGTTCTAGGGCGACTTCTAAACCAGCAATACATGCATCGTACTCTACTTCATTGTTCGATACTTTGAACCAGAATTTGAATGCTAAAGGGATACGGGAATTGTCGGGTGCTATCAGCAACACCCCTATCCCATGCACGTATTGGTTTGACGCTCCGTCAAAGTACATCGTCCAAGTCTTTTCTTCGACATGCAGAATGGCCTCGTCTGGGAATAGGTACTCAACTGCTTCATCCCCTTCCACTGGGTGATCGGCTAGGAACTTCGCTATCGCTCTCCCCTTCACTGACTTGCGCGTCATATACTTCAGATCGAATTCGGAAAGTAGAAGCAACCAACCGGCTAGCCTACCCGTAAGTGCTGGTTTCTCGAAGAGATATTTGATGGGATCTAATCTTGAAACTAATATTACGGAGTGAGCTAACGGTAGTGCCACAGCTTCCTGGTAGCCCATACCAAGGCCAGACAAGCCTTCTCCATCAGAGTGTAGCGGGTCTCATAATCCAGCATTTTCTTGTTCAAGTAGTAGATAGCTCTCTCCACTTTGTTCTCAGGCTCCTGCGCAAGCATGCAGCCCATTGTAGTTTCAGTCACTGAAAGATACAGAATCAACAGTTTTCCCGGCTCAGACAGTGACAACACAGGTGGGTTCTGTAAATATTGCTTGATTTGTTCAAAAGCAGCTTGGCATCGGCCGTCCCATTGGAACTTCTTTCCTTTCTTCAGGAGACCAAAGAGTGGTTCACAAGTCAAGGTTAATTTTGCAATAAACCGTCTTATGAATTGCACTTTAACCAGAAAGCCTCGCACCTCCTTTTTAGTCCTCGGTGGTGGCATTTCTAAGATGGCCTTGATTTTGGAAGGATCGACCTCGATACCTCTCTGTGTGATCAAGAACCCCATCATTTTTCCTGTTGTAACACCAAACGTACATTTCTGAGGATTCAGCAGCAACCGATACTCTCTGATCTGTTGAAAGAATTTTTGCAAGGCGGTGTAGTGGCCTTCTCTTTCCTTGGACTTGACAATCATGTCGTCCACATACACCTCAATCTCTTTATGGATCATATCATGCAAAATCATGGTCCCAGCCCGTTGATATGTAGCCCCAGTAGTCTTCAGCCCAAACGGCATCACCCTATAACAATAGGTCCCCCATGGGGTGGTGAAAGCAGTCTTCTCCCGGTCTTCGGGTGCCATCAGAATCTGATTGTAGCCAGAAAACCCATCCATGAATGAGAGCAACGCATGCCCAGCAGTAAAATCCACTAATTCGTCGATATGCGGCAGAGGAAAGTCGTCCTTCGGACTGGCTTTGTTCAAATCCCTGAAGTCCACACATACCTGAATTCTGCCGTCCTTCTTTGGCACTGGAACTATATTGGCCAACCAAGTTGGGTATTCAGATACCAGCAGGAACCCTGCGTCAATTTGCTTGGTGACCTCTTCTTTGATCTTAAGGGCCCAGTCCAAGCAGATCCTTCTGAGCTTTTGCTTAGCAGGTCGGGCCTCTGGGTCAAGAGGGATCCGGTGCTGTACAATCTCAGGATCGATTCCAGGCATGTCTTCGTAGGACCACGTGAAAACATCTTTGAAATCTTTTAATAAAGTGACTAAGCGCTTGCGCTCCTCCGAAGACAACGTGGACCCGATTTGGACCAGCCGCGGGTCCTTTTCAGTACCAACATTAATTTGGGTGATTTCATCAACCAGCAGTTTTACAAACCTCTCCTGCTATTGATCTAGCAAATATTTCAAAACCGGAAGAATTTTTTTCTCGTCATTTTCATCAAAATTTTGAAAGTCCTGATTAATACAATAAATCAAAGGCACGGAAAAGTACTCGAAGGCCACAGCCATTCCATTCTTATTAATCATTTCCAAGTCACCTGATTCCTCTGTTACAAAAGACTTAAAGGAAAAAGAAAAAGACGACCTAGACAGGACTGTGGCATCCAGGTTGTCACCCCCAAGAATACCGGACTCAGACTCAGACGAGCTGGAACCTGATTCTGACTCCGCAGACTCGATGGAATCAGATTTCGGCTCACTACCTGACTCGGTGCTGCTCAATAAGAATTCCTCCTCGTACTGCCAGACGATGGAGGGTGCGATGGACGCATCCATAATGTTTGAAGATAGGCTCACAGCCGCTTCATTCCCAATCATGGACACCAAGAAGTTATCCCCCAAGCACTCATGTACGATCGGAGGATCTGAAAGTAGACCAGCCAGTGCTACCCCCATTTCAATCTCTTTGCTCTCCAAAACCTCCTCCTTGCACTGCTCAACCTTAGCTAGCGGGTCTGTCTGCTCTTCGACAACATCATCCCAGGACAACTGCAAGTCAAAGAAAATCTCGAACCCCGGCAGGCGCCTTTTCTCTACATTTAGCCATGGCTCTGGGAAGCCGCAGAATGGAAAGTCTTCCCCCTCCTGGACGAAGCGTCCGTTCAGGGTGCCCTAGATAGGCCGGTGCATCAACTCATAAGGCCTCCTGTAACAGGTCCGCGAGGGGGACGCCGCTGCTACGGTTCGGACTCGCGATTTTTATTTGTCACGGTTCTTAATCTGAATCAAAGAGTCCAAATCTGGCAAATCGTTTTGAGAAACAGATTTTTGAAAAAGTAGTGCCAAACATGGACTGCTTTGCCAGATACAGAGTCGCCACCTAAATATTTTTAAAATGGGGAAATTTAGGAAACCCTGACTCGGTGCCGAAGGCCACATGTCCGTCATCACCGGAGTTGTCTCGGTTCGGGAGCTTGGGTACGATCGGGGAAGGTCAGCTATGAGCACCCCCTTTCGCCCGGTCCGAAGATCGGCCTCTACTAACCATGATATCCGATTTTGAAAACTTTACATGTTCTTATTCCATTTATTAGCCTAGAATTACTATGTTATGCGCGTAGCAAACAAGTATAGACTAGATTGTCTAATTTGGAAATAAGCATTGCATATCCGTTTGTTTTGAAAAGTGCTTTGGAATTTGCTACTCGCAAGTAGGCTAAAATACGGATTTCAACGAGTTTTTCCAACTCAAACAATCCAACCTCCACCCACAGGCATTCAAAACAGTTTATCTCATATAACCACTTAGCCGCATGGCAGGCATACTGTCATGGCAACACTCACACACATGCGAGATGCTAAAGTATAAATACTTACATCGTACTCCGCATCAAAACAGTAAACTAGTTAGCAAACATGCATTTCCTAGTTCATGTTAAAAATGGCTAATGCATCACATGCAAAAATGCAATCTAGGCAGGTTCGGCTAACCTTAAACATGGCATATGAAATGCGATCAATTACCACATATTCAATTGGTGAATTGAAGTACAAATGCAGTTAGCGTGATGTACCGAGCCTAATGTATGCAATACAAATGCATGGATGCACGCATGCATAGCATAAGGTATGCTAATTTCAAAAAATGCCCTAATCTACCATCATAAGCAGGTAAATAAAAAGGAAGAAAGAAATGGGGATTGGAAGACATACACACACTCACCCACACTTATTACATATTTACCCTCACTCAGAGGGTCCAAATGAATATTACAGTCCCAAAATAATAAACAAATAAAATATTACAGTCCCAAATAATAAACAAACAGAATTATTACAAAAATTCTAATTAATTAAGAGAAAAGATGCAAAAGAAAGAAGAGGGTGGCCGCAGCCTCTGCCTCGGGATGCGCAGATGATGCATGCTCGGAACTTGACTCACCCGAAAAACCCGTACCGTACCCCTGCCACCTCTGTTCGTACTGCCTTGTCTCTCTGAAAATTGCCCAAGTCCTGGAGCAGGTTCCTTACATGCTACAGAGCACCACCGGCCAGACAGAATTTCCATCGGCATTTATTGGATTCATCGGCACTCCAGAGATTGCCGGTCGGCACTAAATTCTGCCGGTCGGCAGAAACCTCCTGCAGAAGACAAATTGACAGCAAACAGAGAACAGACAGTGCATGGCATGGGGTTTTCAGGTACATGTTAGCATGGTTATGCTTCCTATCATGTTTTGAACTCAAAGAAGCATGACCTTCGATCCTCGAGCCATCAATGGTGCATGGTGGCTCAAAGAATCAAATTTGCCATTTGATGTAAGGATGCATGCAACAAACAAAATGGGATCCGAAGCCTTATCAAGTTGGAGTCAAAAGCCCCGATGACCGGGAATCGAGGCACATTACATCACTTGAAGTATGAATGTTCCTTGATTCCCACACTTGGTTTGACACCCCAAACCAAGTGAATGCAATGCATGTTATGCAAACATGGCTCAACATGCAACATGATACCAAGATGCAAAGCACAACAAGCATTATGCAACCAACATGACAAATGTATAATGCCAAGCATACAAGATGCAAATATGGACCAATTTTGGGAATGGGATTGGCATGCTACGAGGCTTAATGAAGCAACCATGCAATACACATGAAACAAGCATGCAATGGGGCCTCGAACCGTAAAGGGACAGACCTTAGTCCACCCCAAAACAGCGCCAAAAAGTGCTCAAAATGATGGGCAACATCTCATGTTAACAAGCAAAGTTATGGTCCCAAGATTAAGGCACAAAAAGGAGACAACTTACCCCCACCAACATGACCTCTCATGGCATGATTGAAACAAGTAAAAACAGAATTTTGCAGACCAAGATAGGACCCCAAACCCTCCTAAAATGGCAGCTAAGGTGACTCCCAAGAGGCATATGCACCAAGGCTCACTCCTAGGCATAAGAGGGTACACCCTCAAGGCATAAAAGAGGTCATGCATGCACACATACAAACATGATTCTTGGACTAAAATGTGGTCCTAGATGATGTTAAATCATGAGGGTAATCACAACCATGCATGCTAGAGGTCAAAATGCTCAAAGCTTTCAAGCCGAAATACATAGCACCTATGACAAACATGCCAAGCATGACCAAATGGATAACCGATAGACTTTAAGCATGGAAAAACAATACTAAAAGCTTCATGGGATTAAGCCAACACACACAAGAATCATGGCCTAATCATGAGATACACTTCTAAGCAAAATGGAGCAATACAAAGCAAGTATTACAAGCATACAAGGGGGCACAAATCCAGCCAAAAACAGAGGTTACACATGACCTAAAACACCTAAAAAACTTCTGAAATGAGGCCAAGAATGATCAAGCACACATGCTATCCTTTTAAGCCAAAAAGCAAGGAAACAAAACAAAGAAGGGAGAGGGGTGTCCCTCCCCTATGCAAGACTTCAAACCACCTTTTTTAACACTGAAAACCAACTAGTTTT
Organism: Camellia sinensis; assembly: GCF_055761805.1. Lineage (NCBI taxonomy): Eukaryota > Viridiplantae > Streptophyta > Magnoliopsida > Ericales > Theaceae > Camellia > Camellia sinensis. Next base: position 117,969,201 of record NC_138971.1, on the reverse strand, counting down.
TAGTGGTCAAAGGACCAAAACACTGAAGTGAACAAAGCCTTACTAAAGAGGCACCAAAATGGACCAAACAAGGCCTAGAAGGGTGAGTTTGTACTCAAACCACAAAATGACCTTAATGAAAGTTCTAAAGCATGAAAATATAAGCCTCTTTCATGTTATACACAAGAGCTAAAACAGCAAGAAAGATAGGTAGAAAACTATTGCAAGTTTGGGGAATAAAAGGCAAGATGCTCACCTTTGAAGAACCCTTGAAGAACAAATGGTCTAACCCTCTTCTTTTGATCAAAACCAGTCCAAAAACTGAAGAAACAACCCCCCAAGTTCCTCAATCTTGGAGTAAGGTGTAATAGTGTGTGTAATGGTGCAAAACTAAGGTAAAAACCACCTTTAGGCCAAGGAAACACACACAAAGGAGGGGAGAGAGGGAGATATAGAGATAGAGTGTATCTATATCTCAAAGCTCTGGTTTTTGGTTGCAAAAGTCTAACCTAGATCCAAGAGGAAAGCCCCTCTCTTATAGGACTCCCTCTTGCAAAGCTTATACAACAAGCTTGGCTAGAGGGAGATCCCTCCATACACGTGTATGGAGGGGGGAAGAGTTGGTGCCAGCTATCACAGCTGGCACAAAATATCTCCATAAAGTGGATGAACAGTGGTCGGCTGCCCAAAAATGTCACTTCGACAAAAAACAGTGCCGACCGGCAACAAACTATGCCAACCGGCAATAAAATGTGCCGACCGGCAAACAAAAGTGCCGATGGCAGCAAAAACCAGCCAGTGGCCTCTAGCCACTGCCGGTGGTGTGTGGGGATGTCTCACAAGGCATTCCCTGCCCCTCCAAGGCAAAACAAGAGTGTTCGGTGCAAAACCAGACACTAAACGGTCAAGTTCGGAGATCCTGAGGCAGGGCGCGCGAGCCGAGACCTCCGGGAACTCCAAACGAACACGATCATGGATGATCACCGAGTGTTCAAACGGTGACGTCCAAGTCTTGAGGGCGGTCAAAAATGGGGTGTCTACACCTCCCAGTTTGCTTTGCTCTGGCTCTTCCGGCCACCTTTTTTTCCTTTTCTCAACTAGTCCTCCTTGGTAGGCAGATAACCTAAACCAAAGGTATGTGGGTTGTGCAGCACTTCGACCAATACTGTAATGCCCTTCCGGCCACTTTTTCCTAGTCCCATCCCAGGGATGTGTTGAAGCTTGTTCATGAGGTACACAGACTGTGCGCTGACATATAACCCCTCATCAACAGCCAAAATGTTCTGTATGACCTGGGCCTCGGCTAGGGTAAATCCTGACAGGAACACATCCTCCATGCTATGCTCGATTTCCAGAACTGGTGTAGACACTTCTGGCGGCGGATGGATTGAAAAATTCCCAAAAACTATAGCCACCCCCTTCCCGTGGGGGTATTTCAACATCTGGTGCAGGGTGGAAGAGACCGCCTTCACCTGGTGCAGCCACGGCCGCCCTAGGAGTAGATTAAAGGTTGCGGGAACGTCCAAGACATGAAAGTCAATGTCCTGTTGTCCTAGACCAACCTGAGTCCGAATCTGCACAGTCCCCATCACCTTTCTGCTGCTATTGTCGTAGGCCCTTATCACCTGGGCAGTCGGCACAAAATCTGTAACGAAGCATACATGCGACAGTTTTAAGCTAGCATACACCAAACTACACTACAATGCAGAAAGGATGTAAGAGAATTATGCAATTCTCAATACGTCTCACTCGGAGGATACAATACCTGTGCGGTTCGTCTGGTTGCACCAGCCTCAAATGAACCGTACATACAATATCGTGCCTGAAAAGAAAACAAACTTAACAGGTACAATATCGTTAGCAATATGCAAAGTAGTGTACTCGAAACGCATGACAGCGCAAAGCAAGTAGGGAGTATAACAATGCTGTGGAAATACGAACATGTAAGTGAAGCATGCGGTCTACGCTGGTAATGTAATTAACATGCAGTCTACGCAGGTAATGAAATTGATAAACATGCGGTCTACGCAAGCAAAACATGCGGTCTACGCAGGTAATGAAATTGATAAATCATGCGGTCTACGCAAGCAAAACATGCGGTCTACGCAGGTATTGAAATTAAACATGCGGTCTACGCAGGTATTGAAATTAAACATGCGGTCTACGCAATCAAAACATGCGGTCTACGCAGGTAATGAAATTGATAAATCATGCGGTCTACGCAAGCAAAACAAGCGGTCTACGTAGGTATTGAAATTAAACATGCGGTCTACGCAATCAAAACATGCGGTCTACGCAGGTAATGAAATTGATAAATCATGCGGTCTACGCAAGCAAAACATGCGGTCTACGCAGGTATTGAAATTAAACATGCGGTCTACGCAATCAAAACATGCGGTCTACGCAGGTAATGAAATTGATAAATCATGCGGTCTACGCAAGCAAAACATGCGGTCTATGCAGGTATTGAAATTAAACATGCGGTCTACGCAAGTAAAACATGCGGTCTACGCAGGTAAAGAAAGGATGTACCATTACATAGCATAATTGAAACAATTTGTGGAGTTCACAAAGCATGAAAAGGATATGGGGCAAGGCATTCTTCGCACGCATCGAGCGTTGCTCGCAGAAGCTGTGACCTGAGGTCAACTCGAAGGTTCACGTTTCAAAGGTGTGCTTTCCCGTATTGTGAAGGCGTCCAACGACGTGGTTGACCCGAACAAAGATGCGGAAGGTGCGTTAACCGCAAGGGGAGTTTCACTGGTATCAATTCTGATACTTTGCTACCTTGTCACTCTGCGCTTTACTTTCCTTTTTTACTAGTAATTTAAGCACATTGCACTGCCTCGGGCAGGTTTTATTCTTTTTCAAAGTTACACATTTTGCAAAACACGTGATGGGAATGAAACAATTCATTTTGTTCAAAAGATGTTGCATTTGTAAACTTCTTATGCATCGCATCGCAAGGTATCACACCACAATGTGAACGAAATTGAACTCATTTTGGAAATGTGCAATCGTAATAATCAGGTAGTGAACCGACTTACAACTCGATAAGCAAAACAAAAACACGATGCAACCAAACAAGTGTGAGTACAACTCGATAAACAAATCAAGAGCTCAAAGAGAGCGAAATACAACTCAATAAGCAAATGTTCAAAAACTCGACAGGCAGACAGGCGTGGCTCCGCAAGAATCGACCGCCGAGGAGGGGTTGGAGGTGGTGAAATTCCCCGATGCCTAGCATAAACAGCTTAGGAAACCAGAAGGAAGCCCATCGGCTTGGGGGAGAGACCATCGGCTACAAAGAATAGCTACCGGCCATAAAATTGCCTTGTCGGCAAACTATTATGGCCGGTCGGCAAACAGTTTGGCCGGTCGGCACTAAATGAGGGGATCAGCAGAATGTTGACACCTATCCCCCACTCAACCTTATCTCCTACAAAAGATCCCAACTTCTTAGTTTTTCTCATTTTCACACTGATTTGCTTTAATGGAAGAGTTTCTTGCTCAAAATCTCACAGCTTGGATTGCTAGTTTGGATGGCTCGGAAAAAGTGAATTTCCGGGGTTTCGGCATAAATGCACTATTTACTCTGGGTCGCACCCCCTTGCACTTCCCGTTTCTTCATGCCGCGGCAAGGTTTTGGAATCCGGTGACACATGTCTTTAGCTTCGCCGGGCAAGAGATATGTCCTACCTTTGAAGATTTCCGAGCTTTAATGGAGTCCGAGCGCGACGAGGAGCTCCTGCCCCAACTTAATTTTGGTCATGCCCAATCCTTAGGGCGCATGTGTGGACTCAGCATGCACGATGCTCGGTCTCTGATTTGTGACGGGATGTTGGACATTCTGAGTTTGGCCAATCAATTTTCTGATGCTGGTGATCGCAACAACCATCACTGGCAAGGCTTCCGGCGGCACGCCCTCTGTTTGTGCATGCTATCCCATTTTCTATTTGTCTCGGGATCTGGAGGGGCTAGTGTCTGGCTGATTAAGGTTGCCCAAGGCTGGAGAGAGGGCAAGAGCTGTATTGCCATGGCTCTGGCCGAGACGTTAATGGGTTTAGACGCCTTTTATCGCCATGAGACGACCAGATTAGCAGGAAGTCCACTACTACTACAGGTAATGTTTCCCACCCAATCTCGCATTCATGTATTGCTCACATCACTCGGCCCTCAAGCTCGGTCTTTTCTCACAAAAACCCCATTCTCACTCTTCTCTCCTCATACATCTCTCTATTCTTTACTCTCTCATTTTTCAATCCCTCCCCAGGTATGGCTGATGGATAAGCTACAAGTTGTGGATTCCTGCCCAGCATATTCAGCTCGCAGCTACTTCTTCTGGCACCGTCTAGTCATTGCCTTGGATGAGGGATGGTGGTTCGCTTGGATGTGCCGTTTGTCCGCAGACCGTATTGCTTGGCGGTGCCCTTGGCTGGACCTTCCGGCAATGAGTTACAACATGCCCCGGCAGACTGGGATTCAATTGATTGGTCTCACTCACTGCGTATTCTACTTCCCATTTCGGATTCGACGCCAATTTGGCCATGATCAGACCTGCCCGCCAGAGGGGATAGAGTATCCTGCTGCATTCCCAGCCCGAGGCGCACAGCTTGCTTGGCAGGCCACCGCATGGAGGATGAGAGAACTCCTGGCTCCCGCTCTTACTTTCAGTTGCACTTTGTCTGACGAGTGCGTGGATTGGCTTAACGAAGAAGCACAGATTGGGCCCAGCTTGGCATCAGAGGCTTCGACCAACTCTGGGAGGGGGCGCAGGAACACCTGACTTGACTATGCCCGAGATTTATTGCTTTATTAGTACTTTCAAGTTTTTTTTATGAATGTAATAAAAAGCAACTTCAATTGTATGTAAGAGCAGGAGAACTCTGTTTTGAAATCAAAGAAATTGAAAGTTGTGGCACTGAAAATTTTCCGCTTTGGTCCAAAAATGGTCAATGTTGTAAAAAGATTTATTTGAACAAAGTCAGCTTTTATTAAAACTTCTCAAAAATGTTTTCGATATGGATCAGAACTGGACACGCCTGAGATCTGTCACTTGAGATGCACAACCCCAGATCCCTGCAACTGAAAAGTTGCCCCTAGTCTGAAGAGCGCCGTAGCACTGCATAGCAACGGAAAGTTGCCCCTAGTCTGAGTGGCACTGCACCAGGGATTCCAACGAATGCTGATGAACAAAGATGACTGAGATGATCAAATGGACAAAGTTGATCGGGGAAGTGTTATAGCTGAACTTTAGGATGAAGCTGCCTACGTATCCCAAACATGGGAATCAAGCCTCACGTAGTTCCGGCTCGGGTTCACTCGAGTATTTTCACTCTCCTTTTGCGCTCTAACTTTTGCCAAGGCCGCTCTTTGCGGGTTTTCAGCCTTGCGAGCTCAGTTTTTATATTTTCTAATTTTTTGTGCTCTGACTTTTGCCTAGGTCGCCCTTTCGGGTTTTCAGCCTAGCGAGCCTCTCAAGGGTAGTATTTCTTCAACTTGTCCATGTTGATCGGTTGGGAGAATTCCAAGCCATCTAAGTCCATCAGAACCACAGCTCCACCTGACCAGATAGCTTTGATGACGTAGGGACCAGTCCAATTGGGTCTGAACTTGCCCCTCGGGTCGTGGATGGGAGCTCGGTTGTCCTTGAGCACCAAATCCCCTTCCTTTAGATTTCTGGACTTAACCTTCTTGTTAAAAGCCCGAGCAATCCTGCGCTGATAACTCTGAACGTGATACAGTGCTTTCAGCCTTCTTTCGTCAAAGAGCATAAGCTCCTCGAACCTGCTCTGCTGCCAATCTGCCTCAGCTATCTGACACTCAGCCAATACCCGTAAAGACGGAACTTCAATTTCAATAGGTAGGACAGCCTCCATTCCATAAACTAACGAATACGGAGTTGCTCCGGTAGAAGTTCTAATTGAAGTCCTGTAGCCCCATAGAGCAAACGGCAACTTATCTGGGCAATCTCGATAGGTCTCCACCATTTTCCGCAGTATATGCTTGATGTTCTTGTTGGCGGCCTCAACTGCTCCGTTGGTTTGCGACCGGTACGTAGATGACTTATGAAAAGCCACGTTATACTTTTCCAACAAGACGACCACTTCTTTCTTAAAGTGGGATCCATTATCCGAAATGATCTCGTTTGGCACCCCGTAGCGACAAATGATGTTGTTTCTGATGAACTTGGCGACGTGCGACGCCTTCAACACCGCGTATGATTGGGCCTCGACCCACTTTGTGAAATAATCTATCGCTACCAGGATATACTCATGCCCGTTCGACCCCTTCGGGGTAACAGCTCCGATCACATCAATTCCCCACACGGAAAATGGCCACGGGGACGTCATGTTGTAAAGCTTGGATGGTGGGATGTTCATACGGTTTGCGTGGATCTGGCATTTGTGGCATCGCCGGACAAAGCCGATACAATCCTCCTCCATGGTCGACCAGTAGTAACCCTGCCTGACGATCTTTCTGGCCAACATTACTCCATTCATGTGTGCACCGCACTCCCCTCCATGAATAGCCTCCATTAGGCGCTTCGACTCTTCAGCCTCTACACAGAGCTTATGCATTCCCAGATGACCCCTTTTGTACAGTTTACCCCTGCAGATGATGAACTGAACAGCCATTCTTCTGATCGCCCTCTTATCCTTGGCATTTGCCCCTAGTGGATACGTCTCCTTCTCCAAGAAGTTCCAAATATCGTAATACCAGGGGTTGTCGTCTTGGTCCTCATCTATGGCGGAAATTGACTCGTATGCTGGCGCAAACTTCTGATCAATGATGACTGGACGCATCCGGACTCCAGACGGGATGTCTATCATGGAAGATAGAGTTGCTAGTGAATCTGCGAACCTGTTGTTCTCTCTTACAAGGTGGGTGAATTTTAGCTTCTTGAACCGAGGAATTAACAAATCCAAGGTTTGGTGGTAAACTATCATCCTTTCCTCCTTGACCTTCCAGTCTCCTTTTGCTTGAGATACAACAAGGTTCAAGTCCCCAATGACGTCCAACCGTCTTGCCCCTAGTTCTAGGGCTGCTTCCAGACCAGCAATACATGCCTCATACTCTGCCTCATTATTCGAGACTTTGAACTGGAGCTTGAATGCTAAATGTAGACACCCCATTTTTGACCGTCCTCAAGACTTGGACGTCACCGTTTGAACACTCGGTGATTATCCATGTTTGTGTTCGTTTGGAGTTCCCGGAAGCCTCGGCTCGCGCACCTTGTCTCAGGATCTCCGAACTCGACCGTTTAGTGTCTGGTTTTGCACCAAACACTTGCATCTTGCCCTTGAGAGGCAAGGTGGGGCTTGTAGACCATCCCCACCCATCACCGGCAGTGGCTAGATGCCACCGGCTGGTTTTTGCTGCCACCGGCAATATAGTTTGCCGGCCGGCACTATTTGTTGCCGGTCAGCACTATTTTGTGCCGGTCGGCACTTTGTTTGGCCAAGATGGCATTTTTTGCCGGCCGATTGCTGTTCATCTGCTTTTGCAGATATTTTTGGACAGCTGTATTGCTTTTGCTCCCCTCCATACACGTGTATGGAGGGATCTCCCTCTTGCAAAGCTTGTCTTGTAAGCTTTACAAGAGACATATAGAGAGAAGCTCTCTCTAAGGCAAAGAGGAGAGCCTTTAGACATTTTTGAGGAGAGAAGACAGAGGAGAGCTCTGGTTTTCTAGGGTTAGGGTTAGACATACACAACCTATCTCTCTTTTCCTCTCATTTTGCACACTAGGTGTTTTGTGTCTCATTATTGCACACAAACACCTAGTGTTTCACCTTCCTCTTGGAGCTGAGGTTCTAAAGAGTGTGTTTTGAAGTTTTGGTCTTGGATTCAAGCTCAAGGAGGCCATTGGAGTATCTTTGTTGAAGAAGGCATCAAGGGTGAGAAACTAGTCCATTTTTCCCCCTTTTTTGCATCAATTTTCTACTAGTCTTAGAGCTGTTTTTGTGATTATTGTATAACATAAAAAAGTTCTATTTTTAAGCCCTCTTTATTGTTTATTAAGAGTGTTTCATTGTTTGAGGGGTGTTGACCACCCTTAGGCCTCAAAAGGCCTCATTTTGAGCCATTTTGTGCTAGCTCCGGGATTTTGGTGTTGAGGTCTCTTCACCACTGAAATCTTGAGGGATTTCAGTGGTGAAGATGATTCTTTGAAGTCCCAAGAAGGAGAGGACCACCCCCTCTCCTTGTTGTCCTTGAAAAGGACCTATTTTGGCCTCTTAAGGAAGCCTATGCTTGAGTGTGTGTTGAGCATATTTGGTTTGTTTTTCATGCTTATATATCCATGATATAACATGATTTCAAGTTGGTTTTGGAACTCCATGCATGTTTAGCATAGTTGCCATGTAATGCCTTATTTGTGCCTTAACATGTTCTAGGTTGTTAGCCTTGTTGGAGCATGTTTTAGGCTTGCATTTGTGAAGATTTTGTGCATATCTTGCCATGTTTTAGCTCTGTCCATAGTCATTTGGGTTGATTTTGGCATGCTTGATATAGCTCCTTTGTATTTGGGCTTGTTGGCCTTGAGTATGTGCATGTGTAACATGCCATCTTTGCATTGTTTTGGTGATTTGGAATCATCCTACATGCTATTTCAGTCCCATTTCCATGCTTGTTTGATTGCCTCGCATGCCTCTTTAATGCTTTGAAAGCATGTGTTGCAATGCTCCATGTTTTGGTCATGGTGTATGCCTTTGTATTTGGGCCACTTAGATGCCATCTAAGGAGTCCTTTGGCCTTGTTTTAACATGCTAAAAATCTGTTTTTAGTTGTTTAATGTACGCCATGTTTGGTCATGATAAGTGTAGTTCAATGCCTTATTGATTTGCCTTGAACACTTGGACTTTTTGTTGCATGCTTGACTTGATTTATAACTTGATTTGGCATCATTTTATAACATGATTTTAGGGCTCATGTTGCATGCTAATTTGTCCATGTTTCCTTCTTTCAAGTGTGCTTGAATGTTGTTTGATTTATGCTTAAGTGTTGGCCCTTATGTGTATGTGTGTGTGCATGCCATTTAGCCTTCATTTTATAGCACTTATGGCTACTGTTTTAGGCCTATTTTAGAGCTGCCTAATTCATGTTTAAGTCCATCTTTGCACTTATTTGTATTGCCATATGCATGCTTGTATGCTTGCATGAGTTAATTGCCATGCCATGTTGCATTCCTAGCTTGTATGCCTAGGTTGCATTGCATTTTGCATGCATGCCTTGTTCCTTGAATTGGTGATAGGAATTGGGCCTAATTTGTTTGATTGGTTTGCATTGCATTTGAAACCAAAGTTGCATACTTGGTTCCTTGGGCCATCATGCATGGAAATGCGTGATTGGTGGTCCAAGAACTGAGGCACATGTCCCTTTGAGTCATTACAATGATAAGAGACATGGTTGGTGCATACATGCCTTGAAATATGCTGCCATGCCTTGTTTTGCCCTCTGTTGCTGTGAGTTGCAGGTTCTGCAGGAATACTCTGCCGACCGGCAGTGTAATGTGCCGACCGGCACTATTTTCTCTGCCGACAGCTTCAACTTTGTGCCGATGGCCATACAACACTGCCGGTGGAAATTTCATCTAGCCGGTGATGATCCCCTCTGTCCAAGGATGTAGTCCTGAGGTTTTGACAACTTCCAGAGGAGGAAAGGGAGGAAAACAGAGGCAGCTTGCGTATGGCGGCGCGCTTCTCGAGACGTTTTACTGTTTTCCTAAATTAGTTAATTTGTTAATTAATTAATTTGTAATATTTAATTAGCTTGCGTAGTTAATTAATTTGTAATATTTATTCGGTCCCTCCGAGCGAGGGCAAATCTGTAATAAGTGTGTGTGGGTGGTGTGTATGTCTTCCAACCTCACTTCTTTCTTCCCTTTTATTTACCTGCTTATGATGGTAGATTAGGGCACATTTATTTCAGCATACCTTATGCTATGCATGTGTGCATCCATGTATTTGTATTGCATGCATTAGGCTCGGTACATCACGCTAACTGCATCAGTACTTCAATTCAAAAATTGAATATGTGTTAATTGTGCATTTTCACATGACATGTCTAGGATTAGCCGAGCTTATCTTAGCGACATTTTGTATGCGATGCATTAGGCACTTAACATGGACTTGGATCATGCATGTTTGCTAACAAGTTCTTGGTTTTGGCATGGAGTACTACGTAAGTATTTTAATGCTTTAGCATATCGCATGAGTGTGAATGTTGCCATGACAGCATGCTTAACATGTGGCTAGATGCTTATGTGTTAAACTGTTTTGAATGCCTGTGGGTGAAGGCTGGATTGTTTGAGTTGGAAAAACTCGTTGAAATCCGTATTTTAGCCTACTTGCGAGTAGCAAATTCCAAAGCATTTTCAAACCAAACGGATATGCAATGTTTATTTCCAAATTAGGCAATCTAGTCTATACTTGTTTGCTGTGCGCATAACATAGTAATTCTAGGCTAATAAATGGAATAAGAACACGTAAAGTTTTCAAAAACGGATATCACGGTTAGTAGAGGCCGGTCTTCGGACCGGGCGAAAGGGGGTGCTCATAGCTGACCTTCCCCGATCGTACCCAAGCTCCCGAGCCGAGACAACTCCGGTGATGACGGACATGTGGCCTTCGGCACCGAGTCAGGGTTTCCTAAATTCTCCCATTTTAAAATATTTAGGTGGCGACTCTGTATCTGGCAAAGCAGTCCATGTTTGGCACTACTTTTTCAAAAATCTGTTTCTCAAAACGATTTGCCAGATTTGGACTCTTTGGTTCAGATTAAGAACCGTGACACAAATCGAGTCCGAACTGTAGCATGAGGCCCACGCGGGCGCGTCTACAGTTTCTGGCGACTCTGCTGGGATTTTTAGAGAGTTTGACTCGAACTCGTGATATCCTGTTTTGATTTCATTTATGTGTTTCTTTGCATTGCATGTGCATTGGTGCGCCTAGGAACACAGTATTTGCCATCTGCCATTCCTGAACGGTTTGCCGGAGGCTTGTCTTGTCAAGGCATGTCCATAAGGCTGACCGGCTATGGGCTCTGACAGTATGGGAACACAAACCCCGGTTTACCGGGGCACCCTTTCTGACCACTCGACCTAGTACATTTTCGGATCCATAGTGACCCTTCCAAACTAGGACAGGCTGCTTGCCCGATGTTAGGTTGTTTGAGAACCGCTGCGTGCGTAGTGAAACCCTAGCTCCTGACGAAATAGGACAGGGAAACCCTACCCCAACATAGGGGTGTTTTGGCTCTCTCTTACTTGTTATGTGCTTTTAGAGTGTATCTCTACAGGAACGCATATACCAGTTTGCGAGTCTGAGTATCGGGCCCGAGGGCACCAGAATCAGTATTGTTGGGGATCAGTAATTAAGAATCAGTTATCTGCGGGTATCAGATTCAGTATTTTGGGAACAGTGATTTTTGGGAACAGTGATCAGCAGTAGGGTACATTTGTTTGGCTACACCCGTGATTGATCAGTTTGGGCTGAAATGCTGTCTGTTTTTCTTTCAAGGTTCAGAGAGTTGCAGAGTTGAAACAGAATAGTCAGTGTCCCCCCCTTGCTGAGGCAGGATTTATGGCGACACAAAGTTCAGAAGAGATTGTGGTTATGACGGCTGTATCGGAGCAGGGAACCACTCCGCGGAGTGAGGCCAGCATCAGTATGTCATATCCGCCCAGGTCGCCCGTTGTGCACCCGGTTTGGGCTCCCCAGTTATACCAGGCTCGTGAGCCCACCACCTTCGAATTGATGGGGATGATAGGCGATCTCCAAAGGTCCGTGGCAGACCTCGCCTATGGAATGTCGGCTTCACCGCCAGCGGCACCGTATGCCGGGAATTTTGTACCACAGGAGCCCCCGCTACTGGGGCGGATTGTGATAGAGCTCAGCCAGCCAGAGATGGCTTCCGGCTATAGCCACGACATGCCAACACCAACCCCGACCCTTGATCAGGCTGAGGCCAAAGGAAAGGACAAGGCAAAGATAGACGCCGACCCCATTGAGCAACTGCTGTGGGCAGTCGAGGCTTTGAAAGTCAGAGGGATGAACAAGCAACAAACGTCTGCAATAGTGACCAAAGCTGTGGATGATGCTTTCCCCACTCCGATCAAAGGCAGTTCAAGCCAGACAGAAAACCAGGATGGGCCCCGTCATGCCCAGACAGTTCCAGTAGTTCCCAACCCTGCACCGGGGAAGGTTCAAAAAGCCAAGGCAGCGCCAGCTGATCCTTTCGCCAGCGCATCTGGCAAGAATCCTCAAACTGCAAAGTACCTGCCCCGAGGGCGCAGGGTCTTTCACGACCTCCACATGCCTTTGTCTAGGGCATTGCTAATACTGGCGAAGAACGGGCATCTTAAGCCTTTGGAGCCCCGGCCACTCCCGAAGAATCTCCCCACCACTCATGATGCTACCTTGTACTGCGTGTACCATCAGCAGTCCGGTCACAGTACCGATGGATGTTCCCGCCTTCGTCATGAAGTGCAGGATTTGATTGATAACAAGGTTATCCTACCACCCACCTCAGGCAAGCCCGTCACCACTCAGTTGTTGGATTTCGAGGGCTCAGATACTGCGAGTATGTAAAGTGAACCGCCTGCGGGCAACATTTGGTACATTTTGGATGAAACGTCTGTCACGCATTTTTGAGCATCGGTGAAACCGAGTTTTGTAAGTCTTGGCTTGGATGTCGAGTCAGTCTTTTGTTTTGAGTCTGTCTCTTTGTCTTGAGCCAGTCTTTTTTTTTTTGTTGCTTAAGGGTCTGTCGGGTTGTATCGAGTCAGTCCCCGTTGTATATAATACCTGGTGATTCTGGGGTTGTTGTCCCGAACACCATTTTGTTTTGTAATTATTATCTGTTTTTGTCTTGAGTCTGTTTCTGCCGAGGGGCCAGTTGCACCAACAGAGCCGATTGAAACAGCTGTTGCTATCTCAACCTTCATGCTTGCTTTCAGCATAAGGACCAGAGAATTTGAATGGGCTGACAGTACATCTCGCCTGCTCTCCTGCGCGCCAAACTCATTGCATTAACCTAAAATTTTCAAAAAACAAACCTTTTGAACACTGCGGTGATAAAAACGAAGAGGAAGGAATTCCTCGGGTTTTGTAAAATTTTGATCATTTCGAGAGAAAGAGAGGCGTGCTAAGCCTTTTTATGAATGAAATCATGCTTGTCGGCGTGAGTACTGAGAAGGACCCTGGCCTGATCCAGATTGGTTCCACACTATCTTCGGCGCGAGCGATTTGTCGCTTTCTTAAAAACTTTCAAAAACAAATGTTTTACGCGGCCCTGCGAAGACCCGTGTGGAATCGCTCTTGAGATTGCGCAGCTTAGGATCGCTCTCAGCCTCAAGATTCAACCCGTTCAAACTTTGAACCCGTTCAGAATGTTCAGAAAGTTCAACGGACAAACACCATGGAGGCCCGTGTGGCCAGTTTCGAAACAGCCCTCGAGCAAGAGGCACCAAGGCCGAATCAGAAGGAGTAGATCTCGCCGGAAGAAGCTCGTAGAGTAACCCTGATGGATTCTTCCGCAAATCAGTGCAACAGCCGTTCTCCTAGACACAGAGAGGCTTCAATACAAAAAACCATTTGGCATGGACTTGCTACACTTTTACCCTTTGAGAGGCTCGCTGGGCCGAAAACCCGGAAGGGCGACCCAGGCAAAAGTTAGAGCAAGAGAAAAATACAAAAAAAGAGACAAAAGATACAAAAAAAGAAGAAAAAAAAAAAGAAGAAAACAAAAAAAAGAAATGAAAAAAAAAGAAATAGAAAATGAAAAGAAGCTCGCAAGGTCGAAAACCCGCATTGGGCGCCTTGGCAAAAGTGAGAGCCAAACAAAGTGAAGGTTAAAATACCCGAGTGGACCTTAACCGGAACTACGTAAGGCTTGATTCCCATGTTTGGGATACGTAGGCAACTTCATCATGAAGTCCAGCCCCCAACGCTTTCATAAGGGTCTCAGTCCATGCAATGGTTTCGATTTCATTCCAAAGTCCAGTCGCCAACGCTCCCAAGGCGACTGTGTCCATATATGTGTCGTGATCGTCTTCGTCATCTCTGTGTCAGAGAACTCGACCACCGCCAATGAAGACTGTCTGCGGATTGCTGCGGCACCATCCCAAACAAGGGGCAACTTTCCGTTGCCACAAGCCGTCGTGAGACGCCATTCAAACTAGGGGCAACTTTCCATTGCCTCCCACCCCCTTTAAACCAGGGGCAATTTGCCATTGCCTCCGATCCGAGGTTGCGCATCTCAAAGGGTAAGCTCCATGCTTGTCGAGCATCAGCTGTTTGAAAAATAGTTTTTGAAAATTTTTACTGAGGTTGACTATTTTCTCGAAAACTATTTCATTTTTTTCCAAAATCGGACCATTGTCTTGGACCCAAAAAAGGAAAATTTTCAGTGCTTGCGGCCTGACTTGCACGCTTTTCAAATCAAAAATCGAACAAGTACGTTAATCCGACTCTCATTTTGATCAAAACCGTTTTGTTAGAAAGCAAAAACGAAAAAATGGTTAAAATGATGAACTAGGGGCACAGTTGAGCCAGGCGTTCTGTCTTTCCCCCGTCACCGACGTACTTGCCAGAAGAGCGCTCTGCCCGCCGGAAGAAATAGCTGTGAGCTAACGATGTTGAGCATGAACCCACAACTTCCTATTCATCCATCAATCACCCCGGGGAGGGATGAAAAATGAGAGATTGAAGAATAGAGAGGTGTAAGTTGAGAGAAAAGCGAGGAAAAAAGGGTTTTGAGAGAAAATCCGAGCTTGAGAGTCGAGTGATGTGAGGATCACAAATCAGAAAGGGTGGGAAACAATACCCAGTTTGAACTGGCTCCTCGTGGTCCGAGGTCTCCCATCTTCGTTTACGCGTCTGTGTGTCGTGTCTCTTTCATTTGACGGTCTCGTCTTTTGTTTTGAGTCTCTCCCGAGCATGTCTCGTTGTGTTTAGGTCGTGTACCTCTTCGTTTGAGTCCTCCCCGCTGTGTTCAGTTGTAGGCTCGATATCCCGGTCTGAAAAACCCTCATTCGATTTCGAAAATCGCTTATGCTCAGAATGTTGTGCCATTCTCTACATTTGAGCGTGTTTCGACTCCAACCGGTTCCATCTTTGAGGTCCGTCCTGTCAGATTGGGCCGTTTGTTCAGAATTTGCCGTGTGCAGAATGAATCGAATGCTGTGTTATGGGCTGTGTGCAGATTAATCCCCAACAGAGTAAGGGCTGTGTGTTCAAGAATCAGGCAGTGGGTTGCTTGGGTTATTTTGCTGTTGGCTGTTTAGTTATCTGATTATTACAGTGCAAGTGTTCAATTTTCAGACAACCAATCAATTTCGTTTACATTGAGGTGTAACATGATGAGATGCGATGCGATGCATGAAATGTGTAAATGTAAACACTTTTTCAGATAAAAAGTCTGTTTCATTTACTTGTCTTTTCGAATGTACAAGTTTTGGAAACAAAATCTGCCTGCGGCAGTACAAGGTAATCTATCTACCAACAAAAAGAAAAGTACAAAGAAGAAAAGATAGCAAAAATCTGCATCTATGTCCAGCGACTCCAAGGGCTGTCAGTCCGTCCTGGTCCTCTTCCTGGACGAAGGTCCAGGAGCATCATCAGCATCGTCGTCAGAGCCCGAGCTAGAATCGCCTCCGGTCTCCTCCTCCGATGACCCTGCCTCCGCCTCTGACTCCTCGTCGTCGTCATCGTCCGGGACTGGAGCTCGCGAGCTACTCCCGACATGAGTACGCCCTCCCCTGGTACGGGGAAATATCCTGCCCTCCTCATCTCTCCCCCGAGCAGGGACAGAAGGTCTAGCTGGAGCACCTCCCACCATGGGAATCTGAAAAGGAGGCTGAAAAGTACACGAAAAGGAAATGCATCAGTACACTGTGAACAGTTTAGCAATGCAGAATGCAGTGTGTGAGTACAATGTATGAATGCCGTGAGCAGTTTAACAGTGCAGAATGCAGAATGTGAGTACAGGGTAAGAATGCCGTGAGCAGTTTATCAGTACAGAGTTTAGTGCAGAATGCAGTGTATGCAGTGTTCAGATACTGTGAGATCAGTGTATCGGGTGTTGTGCCGTGCATCAGATTATGTAAAGCAGTGTATGAATGGTTTGAGGCCAGTGTCAGAAGGACATACCGGTATGCTGTAGACGGCTAGGAGGTCAAATGTCCGCTGGAGCATCCCCATCATCGAGGCATTCATCGCCAACGACTGACGGGTGTACTCAGAAGAAGCCTGCAAAGGTATCAGATGCGTTAGTATTCTGTGGAATATGAAATAGACTGAGAGGAATGACTGTACGAAGTGCAGTAGAACATACCGGCGGTAAGTCGGGAATGTCAATGAACTCGTGACCAGCCGGTGGAGGGGCGAAGGGGATCTGATAGGTCGACCCACCCTGCCCCTGGAAAGTCAGTACAGCGGGCAGGGCAGGCCAGCCAGCTCCTCGTCCTCCCCGCACTCTACCCCTGCCACGGACCCGGGCCCTCCTCGAAGATCCAGCCCCTGCTCCCGCTCCGGCCCCAGCCGCCGATGCTACAGGCCTGGCCCCCTCTGCTCGACGACCGCTCAAGGGACGCATCAGGTACGTCCGCACGTACTCCTGATAGTCGCCGGTGCCTCGGAAGCCGGCCTCCTCCCAGCCGATGGAGTAATCATCCAGCTGCTCAGGGGTCAGCCCCTCGGTCTCCCTCATCTCTGCAGGAGGGTGAGCCGGGACTATCTGCTCAGGTAACCCGCGGGTCTGGCGTAGAAAACGCTCCCCCAGGTACCAAGCCCGACAGACCGGGCCCTCTAGCAAGATCCGGAAATGCGAGGTCTCCTCAGCACCAGGGAACCGACCCCGCATCGCCGACGGCAAGGAAGCCCATGGCCGCCATGTGATCTGAAAGTGACAGACAGTTTGTTATCTACTGTTATTGAAATATGCAGTGGGAAAGCGAAGCTAAATAAACTGAAAGTAAAGCATACCTCCGTGGGGGTGATGGTGTCGAAATATCGGCGGAAGAAGCCGAATGTCTCCCGTGGTCGCCGGGTGCATCTCCCGTCAAAGCGAATCGAGAACGGGACAGTCGGAGGAGGCTCCGCAACTTGCACAGGTGCAAGCCTAGGAAAGTAGGCGTAAACCCACAACTGCAAAACAGATGTCAGTATGACCGACAGAATAAAGCAAAAATGGCAGAGCCGTGTGTTGTGCAGTGTATTGTGTACAGTGTACAGTGTGAGCAGTGTACAGTCAGTGTAAAGCAGAATGTATGTGTGTGCCGTGTGTACAGTATACAGCAAGTATAGAGCAGACCACAGTGTGTGCAGTGTACAGAGTACAGAAAGTACGAGACAGGAATGAAAAAGTGGAGAAGAAATGTACCTCCCAAGCCCGCCAGTAACCTCCAAGTAGCTGGCCGTTGCCACGGGAAGCCGAGCTCATATATCCGTACAGGGTGGCCAGAGCAGCGCCGCCCCAATCGTAGTGCAGAATATCTCAGACGTCCACCAGTGCACTGAGAAGGCAGAGAGGCACGGTGTTCGCCCGGTCGGCGAAGATAGTAGTCCCGAACAAGAACATGAGGAAGCCGCGAGCCTACCTCTCCTCATCCTCCGGGGTCATCTGCGCCTCCTCCCCCAATGCGGGCTGGACCCTGAACTGTGCCTTGAACCAGGAGTACCGCACGAAGCCTGGACGAGCTAGTGGTGGGGCCTCCCCCAGCAGATAAACCTGAGCGGCGGTCCACTCATCCATGTCGGTGTCGAAGGGGATCGGATCACCCCCTACCCCGATGCCTGTGAGCATCGAGAAGTCATAAGGGGTCATCGTCATGTCCCCTACAGCAGAGAAGTGGAAAGAATCGGTGGTGTCCCACCACCTCTCCGCCAAAGCGGCAAGAAGAGGCCTGCATGTGGACAGCCTAGAGAGCCCTCGGCAGAAGGTGCCAAAGCCTGCTCGGTCCACGATGCGCTGGACCGCATCAGGGAGCTCATCATACCACTCCCGCGCACCAGTATTCCCATACCCGCGAATGGTATGGGAACCCTCCTGCAAACAGAAAACAACAATTGCAGGACAACATTCAAAATGCAGTTTTGAAAAGACAGATATGGCATGTATGCAAGTTTGTCAGATTCAGGTAGATACCGGGTGCTGGTGTGCTTACAGTAAAATACGTGTGCTGTGTTAGCGTGTTTGGGCGTTTCAGAACAGATATGGCATGTATGCAAGTTTGTCAGGTTCAGACAAATACTGGGTGCCAGTGTGTATGCAGTGGAATACAGTGTGTGCCGTGTGTTTGAGTAATTCGGGGCTAGTGCAGTGTGTGTGCATGTGTCAGTCTCAAGCAGATATCAGTTGTATGTATGTTTACAGTCAACTACGGTCTACGGCATATCAGATTTCAGCAGTTAGAGAATACGACTAACTATGGCAGTTTTGTATCCTACATTGCAGAAAGTAAAGCAGAAGATGAAGAGTTACCTCGGGAGTGCCGAATGAAAGGTGGGAGGTAGGCTCGCGTAGTAGTAGCTCAGGGGCCGCGTACCTCTCAAAGCTCCGGAACTGACGTAGGCCGTCTGGGGGCAGAACGTGGATCGTCGGCCGGTAGGTCGCCGGGTCGAACGGGCGCTCGCTCAGTGGTAAGAGCTCGACCCCGGGATCCATCTGGTGGTCCGGGGGAGTCCCGCCACGTGGAATGTCGTCCGCCATGTAGAGAGTGGTGTGAAAATGGCCGGAAAAGGGAAAACCGAGCCGGAATATGAAGAGTCAACTGAAAAGTCAACTCCCGAGAGGGTCAAAAATGGCCGGGAAGGCCGGAATGTGAAGAGGCACGGAAATGAAGAGGAAAGTGAGGGGAACAAACCCCGAAAAGGCGAGAACGCCGAACGAGGCACCGAAACGAGAATGTGATCGGTGGAAAATGTCCGAAACGCGAAGAGGATCGCGAATCTGACGACGAAACGGGCGTAGAACGCGAAGAAACGGGCGAAAAATGAGAGAGAAGCACTCTAGAGAGAGAGAGTAAGGGATTTCGGCGGTGGAAAAGTGAGAAAATAGGGCATGAAGCCCTATTTTATAACACTCGAGGTGGAAAGACAAAACTGCCCCGCACCAGCAACTGTTCGCCGGTCGGCACTTTTTTGTGCCGGTCGGCACTTTTTTGTGCCGATGGAATTGTTTTTGTGCCGATGGACAGCCGGTGGCCTCCCCTTTCGGCCGGTGGGGTTCCCACAGCCTTGTTTAGGCCATTTGAGTTGTTTTTGGTCTTCATAGCTGAAGAAAGTGCAAGAAAGTGCATCTCCGACATTCAACCGGCCTCCGTTTTGACTTCGGGCCGTGTCTCCAGTGCGTGGCACTCGAATTCGTGCAAGGTGTATCCTTTTTGTATCCTTTTTGAATTCAAAGGTTGCCCCATGTGTGTTGCACAAATTCATCACACTACTTCGGTGCATTACATCGCACTGTCGTGCGCCGCACATTTGCATTGTTATGCACGTGTTACATGCGTTGCAACACGCACCCCTTTGCATTGTCATGCACATTTCTCATGCATCATCATTGCATTTCCATTCCATGCATTGTCATGCATTCCGGAATACGTGCGTTGTTGCGCATTCAAGCCCATTTACACCCCGTGTGGCATGCATGTCACACTTGGCATCGCACTATTTTGTGCATTGTATTGTTCGCGCTGTTCTGCGCATCGCACTGTTTTGTGCATTGTATTGTTCGGGCTGTTCTGCGCACTGCACTGTTTTGTGCATTTCAAACCTCGCGCTGTTCTGCGCATTGCACTGTTTTGTGCATTTCAATTTCGCGCTGTTTTGCGCATCTCATTGCATTTTGCATGCATTCCATCGCACTGTCCTGTGCACTCGCGTTGCCTAACGCATTGCGCTATTTTGCGCATCATACCGTCGTGCAATACAACGGTCTGGCGAGACCTTAAACACGCACGGTCTGGTAAGACCTTAAACACGTACGGTCTAGGAGACCTTAAATCCCTGGGAGATACGAAACCTCCGGTGCATTGATGTGCACGTTGTTTCTATTTCGGCATATGAGTTCATTTGCATCAACTTACGTTCCATACGGCGTGCGTGCCTCATTCTTGCATTGTCATGCATATTGCTAACAATATTGTACCTGTTAAGTTTGTTTTCTTTTCAGGAACGGTATTGTATGTACGGTTCATTTGAGGCTGGAGCGACCAGACGAACCGCACAGGTTTTTTTTTACGGTCTGGCGAGACCTTAAACACGTACGGTCTGGCGAGACCTTAAACACGTACGGTCTGGCGAGACCTTAAACACGCATGGTCTGGCGAGACCTTAAACACGTACGGTCTAGGAGACCTTAAATCCTTGGAAGGTGCAAGACCTTTAATGCATTGGTGTACACACTATTGCTTTGTACATATCTTAAGCCGCGTGTTGTCGCGCATCTCATGCAACATGCATTTCATACATCATGTGCATCTCAAAAAAAAACAAAAACATGCATTGTCATGCATACATTTTGCATTCCGATCTAGGAGACCTTAAATCCTCTGAAGGTGCAATTCCTTCGGTGTTTGTCGTGCCCGAACGACTTTTCGGTGGTCTGGTAAAGCCACCAGTCTGTGCTTGCGATGAGTTCCTAGAAGACCAACTGGGACGGTGGAAACTAGAGTTCGAATGGCTTATGCCTAGAACGCAAAGGTTCGGGAGTTCCGAGACTAAAGTCTGGTTTAAATACCCAGAGGTTTACCCTCGGCTTGAAATCTGTATGGAAGCCCCATAGGTTGAGACGGCATGTCTACGCCTCAGTTCTGGATACTGAACCAACCTAGTATATCACCCTGTTGGTAAGATAGGGAAAGTTGCAATCATAGTCATTGCATCATAGTGCATTGTAGTTTGCATGCATTCATTGCATCACCTTCCGCCTATGGCTTGCGCCTTTCCAGGTTGAGCTTGGTCTGGTATGTGTCCTTACTTTTCATGTTAAAACACAGTTCTGTATGTGTATCGCGCCGATTCCACGTTGATATGTTGGTTGAGGGTTGCGGCACCTTTTCTGTGTTACACATGGCTCGTATGTATGCATGCCTTTCCCAGGCAAGATTTGGTTTGGCTTGCGTGCCATATCCATTGTATCCATATCCATTCCATTGCATATTTGTAGATATTGCATTGTAGATTGCATGCATTCATTGCATCGCCTTCCATCTATGGCTTGCGCCTTTCCAGGTTGAGCTTGGTCCGGTATGTGCCCTTACTTTTCATGTTAAAACACAGTTCTGTATGTGTATCGCGCCGATTCCACGTTGATATGTTGGTTGAGGGTTGCGGCACCTTTTCTGTGTTACACATGGCTTGTATGTATGCATGCCTTTCCTAGGCAAGATTTGGTTTGGCCTGCGTGCCATATCCATCCATTACATTGTAGTGTAATTTTTGCATCCGGCATTAGGATCGTAGTCCTTTCTCCAGCGGGTTGTTTCCCACTTGTGTCATTCCACCCAATACTTGTTCTTGCGTCTGTCTACAATACTCATAGTTCAGTTGACCGTTCTATGGTAGACAGACTTGTTACCTCCATCAATCTATTTGACATAGGTGTGGTTTCGAACCGCTCGTGATTGGATCACGATTCAAATGCTTTGCATGTAGCTTGCATTGTTTCAAGTACATTGCATCTTCATTTGCATTGTTTATACATTGTTTTGTATATATTGCATATCGTCTTGCATTCATTTTGCATTGTCATGCATGTCGCTAACAATATTGTACCTGTTAAGTTTGTTTTCTTTTCAGGCACGATATTGTATGTACGGTTCATTTGAAGCTGGTGCAACCAGACGAGCCGCACAGGTATTGTATCTCCCAAGTGAGACATATTGAGAATTCCATAATTCTCTTACATCCTTTCTGCATTGTAGTGTAGTTTGGTATGCTAGCTTAAAACTGTCGCATGTTTGCTTCGTTACAGCTTTCTTTGCATGATCATAAGTTATGCTCGGCTTCGTGCATTGTCTTGCATTTTGCCCCTGCCTCCGGGCGCATATCTTATTTGTCTTGTATGTTTGTCTAAGTCTTCGGCCTTGTCAAAAATGGGTCGTCTTTGCGGTTTGACATTCACTCCCGTCATTGTTATGACTTTCGAGTTCTGTCAAAGAGGGGCAACTGTAGACACCCCATTTTTGACCGTCCTCAAGACTTGGACGTCACCGTTTGAACACTCGGTGATTATCCATGTTTGTGTTCGTTTGGAGTTCCCGGAAGCCTCGGCTCGCGTGCCTTGTCTCAGGATCTCCGAACTCGACCGTTTAGTGTCTGGTTTTGCACCAAACACTTGCATCTTGCCCATGAGAGGCAAGGTGGGGCTTGTAGACCATCCCCACCCATCACCGGCAGTGGCTAGATGCCACCGGCTGGTTTTTGCTGCCACCGGCAATATAGTTTGCCGGCCGGCACTATTTGTTGCCGGTCAGCACTATTTTGTGCCGGTCGGCACTTTGTTTGGCCAAGATGGCATTTTTTGCCGGCCGATTGCTGTTCATCTGCTTTTGCAGATATTTTTGGACAGCTGTATTGCTTTTGCTCCCCTCCATACACGTGTATGGAGGGATCTCCCTCTTGCAAAGCTTGTCTTGTAAGCTTTACAAGAGACATATAGAGAGAAGCTCTCTCTAAGGCAAAGAGGAGAGCCTTTAGACATTTTTGAGGAGAGAAGACAGAGGAGAGCTCTGGTTTTCTAGGGTTAGGGTTAGACATACACAACCTATCTCTCTTTTCCTCTCATTTTGCACACTAGGTGTTTTGTGTCTCATTATTGCACACAAACACCTAGTGTTTCACCTTCCTCTTGGAGCTGAGGTTCTAAAGAGTGTGTTTTGAAGTTTTGGTCTTGGATTCAAGCTCAAGGAGGCCATTGGAGTATCTTTGTTGAAGAAGGCATCAAGGGTGAGAAACTAGTCCATTTTTCCCCCTTTTTTGCATCAATTTTCTACTAGTCTTAGAGCTGTTTTTGTGATTATTGTATAACATAAAAAGTTCTATTTTTAAGCCCTCTTTATTGTTTATTAAGAGTGTTTCATTGTTTGAGGGGTGTTGACCACCCTTAGGCCTCAAAAGGCCTCATTTTGAGCCATTTTGTGCTAGCTCCGGGATTTTGGTGTTGAGGTCTCTTCACCACTGAAATCTTGAGGGATTTCAGTGGTGAAGATGATTCTTTGAAGTCCCAAGAAGGAGAGGACCACCCCCTCTCCTTGTTGTCCTTGAAAAGGACCTATTTTGGCCTCTTAAGGAAGCCTATGCTTGAGTGTGTGTTGAGCATATTTGGTTTGTTTTTCATGCTTATATATCCATGATATAACATGATTTCAAGTTGGTTTTGGAACTCCATGCATTTTTAGCATAGTTGCCATGTAATGCCTTATTTGTGCCTTAACATGTTCTAGGTTGTTAGCCTTGTTGGAGCATGTTTTAGGCTTGCATTTGTGAAGATTTTGTGCATATCTTGCCATGTTTTAGCTCTGTCCATAGTCATTTGGGTTGATTTTGGCATGCTTGATATAGCTCCTTTGTATTTGGGCTTGTTGGCCTTGAGTATGTGCATGTGTAGCATGCCATCTTTGCATTGTTTTGGTGATTTGGAATCATCCTACATGCTATTTCAGTCCCATTTCCATGCTTGTTTGATTGCCTCGCATGCCTCTTTAATGCTTTGAAAGCATGTGTTGCAATGCTCCATGTTTTGGTCATGGTGTATGCCTTTGTATTTGGGCCACTTAGATGCCATCTAAGGAGTCCTTTGGCCTTGTTTTAACATGCTAAAAATCTGTTTTTAGTTGTTTAATGTACGCCATGTTTGGTCATGATAAGTGTAGTTCAATGCCTTATTGATTTGTCTTGAACACTTGGACTTTTTGTTGCATGCTTGACTTGATTTGTAACTTGATTTGGCATCATTTTATAACATGATTTTAGGGCTCATGTTGCATGCTAATTTGTCCATGTTTCCTTCTTTCAAGTGTGCTTGAATGTTGTTTGATTTATGCTTAAGTGTTGGCCCTTATGTGTATGTGTGTGTGCATGCCATTTAGCCTTCATTTTATAGCACTTATGGCTACTGTTTTAGGCCTATTTTAGAGCTGCCTAATTCATGTTTAAGTCCATCTTTGCACTTATTTGTATTGCCATATGCATGCTTGTATGCTTGCATGAGTTAATTGCCATGCCATGTTGCATTCCTAGCTTGTATGCCTAGGTTGCATTGCATTTTGCATGCATGCCTTGTTCCTTGAATTGGTGATAGGAATTGGGCCTAATTTGTTTGATTGGTTTGCATTGCATTTGAAACCAAAGTTGCATACTTGGTTCCTTGGGCCATCATGCATGGAAATGCGTGATTGGTGGTCCAAGAACCGAGGCACATGTCCCTTTGAGTCATTACAATGATAAGAGACATGGTTGGTGCATACATGCCTTGAAATATGCTGCCATGCCTTGTTTTGCCCTCTGTTGCTGTGAGTTGCAGGTTCTGCAGGAATACTCTGCCGACCGGCAGTGTAATGTGCCGACCGGCACTATTTTCTCTGCCGACAGCTTCAACTTTGTGCCGATGGCCATACAACACTGCCGGTGGAAATTTCATCTAGCCGGTGATGATCCCCTCTGTCCAAGGATGTAGTCCTGAGGTTTTGACAACCTCCAGAGGAGGAAAGGGAGGAAAACAGAGGCAGCTTGCGTATGGCGGCGCGCTTCTCGAGACGTTTTACTGTTTTTCTAAATTAGTTAATTTGTTAATTAATTAATTTGTAATATTTAATTAGCTTGCGTAGTTAATTATATTTATTCGGTCCCTCCGAGCAAGGGCAAATCTGTAATAAGTGTGTGTGGGTGGTGTGTATGTCTTCCAACCTCACTTCTTTCTTCCCTTTTATTTGCCAGCTTATGATGGTATATTAGGGCACATTTATTTCAGCATACCTTATGCTATGCATGTGTGCATCCATGCATTTGTATTGCATGCATTAGGCTCGGTACATCACGCTAACTGCATCAGTACTTCAATTCAAAAATTGAATGTGTTAATTGTGCATTTTCACATGACATGTCTAGGATTAGCCGAGCCTATCTTAGCGACATTTTGTATGCGATGCATTAGGCACTTAACATGGACTTGGATCATGCATGTTTGCTAACAAGTTCTTGGTTTTGTCATGGAGTACTACGTAAGTATTTTAATGCTTTAGCATATCGCATGAGTGTGAATGTTGCCATGACAGCATGCTTAACATGTGGCTAGATGCTTATGTGTTAAACTGTTTTGAATGCCTGTGGGTGAAGGCTGGATTGTTTGAGTTGGAAAAACTCGTTGAAATCCGTATTTTAGCCTACTTGCGAGTAGCAAATTCCAAAGCATTTTCAAACCAAACGGATATGCAATGTTTATTTCCAAATTAGGCAATCTAGTCTATACTTGTTTGCTGTGCGCATAACATAGTAATTCTAGGCTAATAAATGGAATAAGAACACGTAAAGTTTTCAAAAATGGATATCACGGTTAGTAGAGGCCGGTCTTCGGACCGGGCGAAAGGGGGTGCTCATAGCTGACCTTCCCCGATCGTACCCAAGCTCCCGAGCCGAGACAACTCCGGTGATGACGGACATGTGGCCTTCGGCACCGAGTCAGGGTTTTCTAAATTCTCCCATTTTAAAATATTTAGGTGGCGACTCTGTATCTGGCAAAGCAGTCCATGTTTGGCACTACTTTTTCAAAAATCTGTTTCTCAAAACGATTTGCCAGATTTGGACTCTTTGGTTAAGATTAAGAACCGTGACACAAATCGAGTCCGAACTGTAGCATGAGGCCCACGCGGGCGCGTCTACACTAAAGGGATACGGGAATCGTCAGGCGCTATCAGCAACACCCCTATCCCATACCCATACTGGTTTGACGCTCCGTCAAAGTACATCGTCCAAGTTTCATCCTCGATGTGCAGAATGGCTTCATCTGGGAATAGGTACTCAACCGCTTCATCCCCCTCAACCGGGTGGTCGGCAAGGAACTCCGCTACCGCTCTTCCTTTCACTGACTTGCGTGTTACATACTTCAAGTCAAATTCGGAAAGCAATAGCAACCAACAAGCTAGCCTACCCGTAAGTGCTGGTTTCTCGAAAAGATATTTGATGGGATCCAAACGTGAAACCAACATTACAGAGTGAGCTAACAGGTAGTGCCGCAGCTTCTTGGTGGCCCATACCAAGGCCAAGCAAGCCTTCTCGAGCGGAGTGTAGCGGGTCTCGTAATCCAGCATCTTTTTTCTCAGATAGTAGATGGCCCTTTCCACTTTGTCTTCTGACTCCTGTGCGAGCATGCAGCCCATGGTGGTCTCGGTTACTGAAAGATACAATATCAACGGTCTCCCCAGCTCTGGCGGTGACAACACGGGCGGGTTCTGTAGATACTCTTTGATCTGTTCAAAAGCTGCTTGACATCGGCCGACCCATTGGAATTTCTTTCCTTTCTTCAGGAGACCAAAAAGTGGTTCACAAGTCAAGGTTAATTTAGAGATAAACCGTCTTATGAATTGCACTTTACCTAGAAAGCCTCGCACCTCCTTTTCAGTCCTTGGTGGTGGCATTTCTAAGATGGCCTTGATTTTGGAAGGGTCGACCTCGATGCCCCTTTGTGTAATCAGAAACCCTAGCATCTTCCCTGCTGTAACACCAAAAGTACACTTCTGGGGATTCAACCGCAATCGAAACTCTCTGATCCTTTGAAAGAATTTTTGTAAGGCGGTGTAGTGGCCTTCTCTTTCTTTGGACTTGACAATCATGTCGTCCACATACACCTCGACCTCTTTATGGATCATATCATGCAATATTGTGGTTGCTGCCCGTTGATAGGTAGCTCCAGCATTTTTCAGCCCAAATGGCATCACTCTATAACAATATGTACCCCACGGGGTAGTGAATGCAGTCTTCTCCCGGTCTTCGGATGCCATTACTATCTGATTATAGCCTGAGAAGCCATCCATAAACGAAAGCAAGGCGTGTCCTGCCGTGAAATCTATTAATTCATCAATGTGCGGCAAGGGAAAGTCGTCCTTCGGACTGGCCCTGTTCAAATCTCTGAAGTCTACACAGACCCGAATTCTGCCGTCTTTCTTCGGCACCGGAACAATGTTGGCCAACCAAGTCAGGTACTCAGACACCAGCAGGAAGCCTGCATCAATTTGCTTGGTGACCTCTTCCTTGATCTTAATGGCCCAATCAGGGCGGATCCTTCTGAGCTTCTGCTTGACAGGTCGGGCCTCGGGATCAAGAGGGATCCAGTGCTGTACAATCTCAGGATCGATTCCAGGCATGTCTTCGTAGGACCACGCGAAAACATCTTTGAAATCTTTTAACAAAGCGACTAAGCGCTCGCGTTCCTCAGAAGACAACGTGGACCCGATCTGGACCAGCCGCGGGTCCTTCTCAGTACCAACATTCACAGTAGTGATTTCATCCATTAAAGGTTCAACAAATCTTTCCTGCTCTTGATCAATTAACCGTTACAAAACCGGAGGAATTTCTTCCTCTTCGTTTTCATCAAAATTTTGAAAATCCTGATTTAAGCAATAAATCAAAGGCACGGAAAAATACTCCGAAACCACATCCACGTCGTTCTCATTAAATACTTCCGAGCCGTCGGATTCCTCTGTTACAACAGACTCAAAAGAAAATGAAAAAGACGACCTAGACAGGACTGTGGCATCCGGGTTATTACCCCCGGGAATACCGGACTCAGACTCAGTTGAGCTGGAATCTGATTCCGACGCACAAGATTCGGTAGAATCAGATTCCGGCTCACTACCTGACCTGGTGCTGCTTGATAAAAAGCCTTCTTCATATTGCCAGATGAGAGAAGGTGCGATGGACGCATCCAAAATAGCTGATGGTAGGCCCGCAGCCGCTTCATTCCCAATCACACATACCGAGGAGCTATCCCCCAAGCACCTCTGTTCGATCGGAGGATCTGAAAGCAGACATGCCAGCGCTGCCCCCATTTCGTTTTCATCGTCCTCAGACTGCACTTCCTTACTTTGCCCAGCCTCAGCCGATAGATCTGCCTGCCCTTCGGCGATATCATCCTCAGGTAACTGTAAATCAAAGAAGATCTCAAATCCCGGCACGCGCTTCTTCTCCGCGTTGAGCCACGGCTCTGGGAAGCCACAGAATGGAAAGTCCTCCCCCTCCCGGACGAAGCGTCCGTTTAGGGTCCCCCGAATGGGCTGGTGCATTAAGTCAAAGGGTTCCCCATCTATTTCGCCCTGGCCCTTCCGGCCATTTCCTTTCCTTTCCTTATCCAATCCTCTTTGGTGGGTAGGTAGCCCAAACCAAAGGTATGGGGGTTATGTGGCACTTCGGCCGATGTTGCGGCACCTTTCCTGCCGCTCTTGCCCAATCCCATCCCGGGGATGTGGTGGAGTTTGTTCATGAGATAGACTGCTTGGGCACTGACATACACCCCTTCGTTAGCTGCCATGATGCCCTGTACGACCCGAGCCTCAGCCAAGGTAAAGCCTGATATGAACACATCTTCCATTCCGTGCTCGATTTCTAGAACAAGCGTAGATACCTCCGACGGTGGATGAATTGATGAGTTTCCAAAAACAATGGCTACTCCCTTCCCATGGGGGTATTTCACCACTTGATGTAGGGTAGAGGAGACCGCCTTTACCTGATGCAGCCACGGCCGCCCCAAAAGCAGGTTGAACGTTGCAGGAACCTCCAAGACGTGGAAATCTATCTCGTGCTGTCCCGGCCCAACCTTTGTTTGAATCTTAACTGTCCCCATTACTTCCCGGCTTGTGTTGTCATACGCCCGAATCACCTGGGCCGTTGGCGCAAAATCCGCGACTTTCAAACCGATCGCGTAGGCTGTTCTTGCCGGACAAACGTTGATGGCGGACCCCGTGTCAACAAGCACCACGGGTATCCATTTATCTCTGCACTCCACAGAGATGTAGAGTGGCTTATTATGGTTCGCACCCTCAGGTGGCAGTTCTTTGTCAGAAAAACTCAATGCCGGGGAACTTCCTCTCGAAAAGACTAAGCCCACCAGTTGCTCGGGCGTGGTGTCTATGGAAAGCTTGGCTTTGTCCATGGCTGAAAGGGCAGCCTGCCTATGTACTCGAGAAGCCATAAGCAGTCCCCAGATGGAGATGTCTGCTTGTATCTTTTTTAATTGTCTCAACACGGCCTCATCTTCGAGTTGCTTCTCCTTTTGTTTCTCTGCTTCCTTATCTTTTCCAGACGCCTCTGGTTGATCTAGGTGTGGGGGCTTGAAATACCGTCCACTCCTAGTCATGTGATCGACTTCGCCGATATACCAGGTATCATCCGGTTAGTTACCTTCCCAATCCTCGTCCGTGTGGGCAAGACATAGGTCGTCGTCTTCCCACCACATACCATCCGCAGCTGACAGGCATCTGTCTGGCTCTGTCATAACTGTCCTGATACTTGCAGTACCTTTTATCCCTATGCTCGCAGCATTCTCCATTTCCGTACTTGTGGCGGTTTCGACCCCCACGTGGCCTTTTGCTTTCCTGATCCTCTCAGAATCTTCGAATCTCTCTTGTTCTGACTGTGTCAATGCAGTAGATTGCTCACTGATCCCTGTACTCAAAATGCTCCATTCCCGAGCAAAACTCTCAACACCGGCGCTCTCCGGCGATGTATTCTGTTCTTCGACACTTCCGGCCGTTGTGGACATTCCCGCTCCTGCCGGGCCTTGTTCTGACTGGAACTCCCCTATTATATCTGGCTGATCGTCTAACCATCCCGTGGCCTCCGCTGATTCTTCATTATCGTACCAGTTGAGGGCTGAATATTCTAGATCTTGGTTATCGCAAAATTGGAACTTGGCAAGATCCTCTTCCACGGCTGCCAAATCACCCGTTTCCTGTCTTGGACTGTTCCCTCGGATTACACACAGCTCTCCCCCGACTGGAAATTCGACATTTGGTCTATTCTGGCCCACTAGTGAAATGTAGTCACTTGGACTGTAAGCGTTCCCAACATCATTCTCAGGCTCCACAGACTCTGGTTTGACAACCTCTTTCCTGTTCTCGATGGTCACCACCACTAGCTTGGGTTGGGTTATAGAGACGTCCATCATGCACAAATCGGTGCAATCAGGGAGGAAAACTTTCGGCTTAGGCAA
Organism: Camellia sinensis; assembly: GCF_055761805.1. Taxonomy (NCBI): domain Eukaryota; kingdom Viridiplantae; phylum Streptophyta; class Magnoliopsida; order Ericales; family Theaceae; genus Camellia; species Camellia sinensis. Next base: position 117,939,015 of record NC_138971.1, on the reverse strand, counting down.
GTAGGAGGGTGTGATATAGATACTAGGATCGTAGGATGCGACCCCAGTGTGGATGAAGTTGATTCTTTTGGGTGGTGGAACTTGGTTATGTGTGGGGAGAGGATTTGTAGTAACATTGGGTTTCTCAGGGGGTAAAATCACCCCATTATCAATGAGATCTTGATTTTCATGACGCAATCGAAAGCATAGGTCGGTGTCGTGACCGTGCTGCTGGTGGAACGCACAATACTTGGCCGGATTGTGGGTGGCGGGCAGTCTTTCAGGTAAGGGCCGCGACTCTAGGGGCTTCAGATGCCCTTTTCTGATCAAAACCCCCAAAGCTTTGGATAGGGGCATATAAAGTGGAGCGAAGGTTCTGGTATTTCTGGGAGGGTATTTGGTGGTTTGAGGGTTGCTTCCAGACGCACCGGAGAATGGTGTGGCTGTCGTATTTCTTGGGGAAGGGTTAGTGGTGACCATACTCACTTCGGAGGTCCTGGCAGTCGTAGCGCCGCTCGGGCCTGCATTAGTATTACGATTGAAATTTCTGTGGGGTTGCTCCCGGTCATTATCAATCCATCCTTGTCTTAAGGCGTCCTCGATCTGCACCCCCATTTCATGCAGATCAGCAAAGGTGGGAAAGGGGACTACAATCATCTTTTGCATTAGCTTCGGCTGAAGATTGCGCACAATCATCCGAATCTGGTCTTTGTCTGTAGGTCTCAAGGTCATCATCGAAGCCTTAGCCCGCCATCTGGTTACAAATTCTGAGAAGCTTCCTTAGGTTCTTGCCTTGTTGTCTCCAGATCCCGGGTTGTGATCTCGATTTGTGTGTTGTATGAGTACTGCAGGATGAAGGCCTCAGCCATCTCGTCCCAACTTCTCTTGACGTCATCTTCCAACTTGGCATACCATGCGGCCGCTACACCCGACAGGGTCCGGCCAAACAAAGACAGCTTCTGTAATCTGGTGAGGCCCATTGGCCTTAGGACGTCTGAAAATAGTCGCAGGTGTACCATGGGATCCTCAGATCCGTCAAAACGATCAATTTGTGGCATCTTAAACCGATCTGGCAGCGTCACGGCTGTGTCGATGTATCCGTCTCCAATGTCCGGAATGGACTTCGCACCTTGAGATTTCTTGAACAACTTTTCAAGCTTGTGCATTTTCAATGTCACGGGGTCCACCTCGGACTCGAAGGGGGAATCCGATAGATTGACAGGAGTGGGCGCCTTGGATTGTTGAGGCGGAATCGGGGGTGGAGCTGGCCCCGTTGGGATATTCGTATCTTCTTGGACATTCCGGGCATTTGACGTCTCTTCGGGTATCGGAACCCTTAGTTGGGGAGGGACTTGCTGTGAAGCTGACGCCCCAGTTTGCTGTTGCAATCTCCCAATTAACTCCGCTTGCTCACTCATAACTGTGGCTTGTTGTCTGGCGAATTCTGCCTGTCGGACAGCATCCTGCTGCATCATTTTCATGCTTTCTTGAAGTTGGCGCACCATCTCCTCTAAGCTAGCCATACTGTTCTGCTCTGGTTGAATTACTGGTATGCGTTCCCTCTCTGTGGGTGAAACGGGATCCTGATCCCTACTGTACACAGGTGGGGTAGACGAAGCCCTCTGCACTGACTGTTGAACCGATGTCCTTTGCCTAGTTGCCTTCCGTTTAGTAACCGGGGGTAGAGAACGGTACACTGGTTGTCCTTCTATCAGATCCTCAGATCGATGGAGCCGGCGACCTCTGATCCAGAGTGCTTGGGGAATGTCTACCGGGTTAGACGCAATGATGCTAAACTACCTAGAAAAAAGATAAATAAAGCAATAAATAAACAAGTAATCGGACGGCATAACCGCTTTAAAATAAACACATACAACATGCAGTTGGGCATTCACAATGCATAGTTCGATAAGCCGTACACACTGTTCCCCGATACTGATCACTGTTTCCTGAAATCTCTGTTCCCAAAACTGAACCCTGATATCCGCGGATAACTGATTCTCATAAACTGATGCCGATACCCTCAGGCCTAATACTCAATCTTGCAAACTGATATGCACATTCCTGTAGAGCAACACTCTAAAAGCACATAGCAGGTAAAGAGAGCCAAAAACACCCCTATGTTGGGGTAGGGTTTCCCTGTCCTATTTTGTCAGGAGCTAGGATTTCACTATGCACACAGCAGTTCTCAAACAACCTAACATCGGGTAAGCAACCTGTCCTAACTTGGAATGGTCACTATGGATTCCGAATATGTACTAGGTCGAATGGTCAAAAGGGGTGCCCCGGTAAACCGGGGTTTGTGTTCCCATGCTGTCAGAGCCCATAGCCGGTCAGCCTTATGGACATGCCTGGACAAGACAAGCCTCCGGCAAACCATTCAGGAATGGAAGATGGCAAACACTGTGTTCCTAGGCGCACCAATGCACATGCAATGCAAAGAAACACATAAGCGAAATCAAAACAGGATATCACGAGTTCGAGTCAAGCTCTCTAAAAATCCCCAGCAGAGTCGCCAGAAACTGTAACAGGTCCGCGAGGGGGACGCCGCTGCTACGGTTCGGACTCGCGATTTTTGTTTGTCGCGGTTCTTAATCCGAACCAAAGAGTCCAAATCTGGCAAATCGTTTTGAGAAACAGATTTTTGAAAAAGTAGTGCCAAACATGGACTGCTTTGCCAGATACAGAGTCGCCACCTAAATATTTTTAAAATGGGAAAATTTAGGAAACCCTGACTCGGTGCCGAAGGCCACATGTCCGTCATCACCGGAGTTGTCTCGGCTCGGGAGCTTGGGTACGATCGGGGAAGGTCAGCTATGAGCACCCCCTTTCGCCCGGTCCGAAGACCGGCCTCTACTAACCATGATATCCGATTTTGAAAACTTTACATGTTCTTATTCCATTTATTAGCCTAGAATTACTATGTTATGCGCGCAGCAAACAAGTATAGACTAGATTGTCTAATTTGGAAATAAGCATTGCATATCCGTTTGTTTTGAAAAGTGCTTTGGAATTTGCTACTCGCAAGTAGGCTAAAATACGGATTTCAACGAGTTTTTCCAACTCAAACAATCCAACCTCCACCCACAGGCATTCAAAACAGTTTATCTCATATAACCACTTAGCCGCATGGCAGGCATACTGTCATGGCAACACTCACACACATGCGAGATGCTAAAGCATAAATACTTACATCGTACTCCGCATCAAAACAGTAAACTAGTTAGCAAACATGCATTTCCTAGTTCATGTTAAAAATGGCTAATGCATCACATGCAAAAATGCAATCTAGGCAGGCTCGGCTAACCTTAAACATGGCATATGAAATGCGATCAATTACCACATATTCAATTGGTGAATTGAAGTACAAATGCAGTTAGCGTGATGTACCGAGCCTAATGTATGCAATACAAATGCATGGATGCACGCATGCATAGCATAAGGTATGCTAATTTCAAAAATTGCCCTAATCTACCATCATAAGCAGGTAAATAAAAGGGAAGAAAGAAATGGGGATTGGAAGACATACACACACTCACCCACACTTATTACATATTTACCCTCACTCAGAGGGTCCAAATGAATATTACAGTCCCAAAATAATAAACAAATAAAATATTACAGTCCCAAATAATAAACAAACAAAATTATTACAAAAATTCTAATTAATTAAGAGAAAAGATGCAAAAGAAAGAAGAGGGTGGCCGCAGCCTCTGCCTCGGGATGCGCAGATGATGCATGCTCGGAACTTGACTCACCCGAAAAACCCGTACCGTACCCCTGCCACCTCTGTTCGTACTGCCTTGTCTCTCTGAAAATTGCCCAAGTCCTGGAGCAGGTTCCTTACATGCTACAGAGCACCACCGGCCAGACAGAATTTCCATCGGCATTTATTGGATTCATCGGCACTCCAGAGATTACCGGTCGGCACTAAATTCTGCCGGTCGACAGAAACCTCCTGTAGAAGACAAATTGACAGCAAACAGAGAACAGACAGTGCATGGCATGGGGTTTTCAGGTACATGTTAGCATGGTTATGCTTCCTATCATGTTTTGAACTCAAAGAAGCATGACCTTCGATCCTCGAGCCATCAATGGTGCATGGTGGCTCAAAGAATCAAATTTGCCATTTGATGTAAGGATGCATGCAACAAACAAAATGGGATCCGAAGCCTTATCAAGTTGGAGTCAAAAGCCCCGATGACCGGGAATCGAGGCACATTACATCACTTGAAGTATGAATGTTCCTTGATTCCCACACTTGGTTTGACACCCCAAACCAAGTGAATGCAATGCATGTTATGCAAACATGGCTCAACATGCAACATGATACCAAGATGCAAAGCACAACAAGCATTATGCAACCAACATGACAAATGTATAATGCCAGGCATACAAGATGCAAATATGGACCAATTTTGGGAATGGGATTGGCATGCTACGAGGCTTAATGAAGCAACCATGCAATACACATGAAACAAGCATGCAATGGGGCCTCGAACCGTAAAGGGACAGACCTTAGTCCACCCCAAAACAACGCCAAAAAGTGCTCAAAATGATGGGCAACATCTCATGTTAACAAGCAAAGTTATGGTCCCAAGATTAAGGCACAAAAAGGAGACAACTTACCCCCACCAACATGACCTCTCATGGCATGATTGAAACAAGTAAAAACAGAATTTTGCAGACCAAGATAGGACCCCAAACCCTCCTAAAATGGCAGCTAAGGTGACTCCCAAGAGGCATATGCACCAAGGCTCACTCCTAGGCATAAGAGGGTACACCCTCAAGGCATAAAAGAGGTCATGCATGCACACATACAAACATGATTCTTGGACTAAAATGTGGTCCTAGATGATGTTAAATCATGAGGGTAATCACAACCATGCATGCTAGAGGTCAAAATGCTCAAAGCTTTCAAGCCGAAATACATAGCACCTATGACAAACATGCCAAGCATGACCAAATGGATAACCAACAGACTTTAAGCATGGAAAAACAATACTAAAAGCTTCATGGGATTAAGCCAACACACACAAGAATCATGGCGTAATCATGAGATACACTTCTAAGCAAAATGGAGCAATACAAAGCAAGTATTACAAGCATACAAGGGGGCACAAATCCAGCCAAAAACAGAGGTTACACATGACCTAAAACACCTAAAAAACTTCTGAAATGAGGCCAAGAATGATCAAGCACACATGCTATCCTTTTAAGCCAAAAAGCAAGGAAACAAAACAAAGAAGGGAGAGGGGTGTCCCTCCCCTATGCAAGACTTCAAACCACCTTTTTTAACACTGAAAACCAACTAGTTTTTAGTGGTCAAAGGACCAAAACACTGAAGTGAACAAAGCCTTACTAAAGAGGCACCAAAATGGACCAAACAAGGCCTAGAAGGGTGAGTTTGTACTCAAACCACAAAATGACCTTAATGAAATTTCTAAAGCATGAAAATATAAGCCTCTTTCATGTTATACACAAGAGCTAAAACAGCAAGCAAGATAGGTAGAAAACTATTGCAAGTTTGGGGAATAAAAGGCAAGATGCTCACCTTTGAAGAACCCTTGAAGAACAAATGGTCTAACCCTCTTCTTTTGATCAAAACCAGTCCAAAAACTCAAGAAACAACCCCCCAAGTTCCTCAATCTCGGAGTAAGGTGTAATAGTGTGTGTAATGGTGCAAAACTAAGGTAAAAACCACCTTTAGGCCAAGGAAACACACACAAAGGAGGGGAGAGAGGGAGATATAGAGATAGAGTGTATCTATATCTCAAAGCTTTGGTTTTTGGTTGCAAAAGTCTAACCTAGATCCAAGAGGAAAGCCCCTCTCTTATAGGACTCCCTCTTGCAAAGCTTATACAACAAGCTTGGCTAGAGGGAGATCCCTCCATACACGTGTATGGAGGGGGGAAGAGTTGGTGCCAGCTATCACAGCTGGCACAAAATATCTCCATAAAGTGGATGAACAGTGGTCGGCTGCCCAAAAATGTCACTTCGACAAAAAACAGTGCCGACCGGCAACAAACTATGCCGACCGGCAATAAAATGTGCCGACCGGCAAACAAAAGTGCCGATGGCAGCAAAAACCAGCTGGTGGCCTCTAGCCACTGCCGGTGGTGTGTGGGGATGTCTCACAAGGCATTCCCTGCCCCTCCAAGGCAAAATAAGAGTGTTCGGTGCAAAACCAGACACTAAACGGTCAAGTTCGGAGATCCTGAGGCAGGGCGCGCGAGCCGAGACCTCCGGGAACTCCAAACGAACACGATCATGGATGATCACCGAGTGTTCAAACGGTGACGTCCAAGTCTTGAGGACGGTCAAAAATGGGTTGTCTACACCTCCCAGTTTGCTTTGCTCTGGCTCTTCCGGCCACCTTTTTTTCCTTTTCTCAACTAGTCCTCCTTGGTAGGCAGATAACCTAAACCAAAGGTATGTGGGTTGTGCAGCACTTCGACCAATACTGTAATGCCCTTCCGGCCACTTTTTCCTAGTCCCATCCCAGGGATGTGTTGAAGCTTGTTCATGAGGTACACAGACTGTGCGCTGACATATAACCCCTCATCAACAGCCAAAATGTTCTGTATGACCCGGGCCTCGGCTAGGGTAAATCCTGACAGGAACACATCCTCCATGCTATGCTCGATTTCCAGAACTGGTGTAGACACTTCTGGCGGCGGATGGATTGAAAAATTCCCAAAAACTATAGCCACCCCCTTCCCGTGGGGGTATTTCAACATCTGGTGCAGGGTGGAAGAGATCGCCTTCACCTGGTGCAGCCACGGCCGCCCTAGGAGTAGATTAAAGGTTGCGGGAACGTCCAAGACATGAAAGTCAATGTCCTGTTGTCCTAGACCAACCTGAGTCCGAATCTGCACAGTCCCCATCACCTCTCTGCTGCTATTGTCGTAGGCCCTTATCACCTGGGCAGTCGGCACAAAATCCGTAGGCTTCAACCCGATTGCATTTGCCGTCCTCGACGGGCACACATTAATGGCGGATCCCATGTCGACAAGAACCACCGATATCCATTTTTCTCTACACTCGACAGAGATGTAGAGAGGTTTGTTATGGTTTGAGCCCTCAGGCGGCAATTCCTTGTCAGCGAAGGTCAACGTCGGGAAAGCTCCTCCCGGAAAGACCAGTCCTACCAGCTGCTCAGGCGTGGTATCTATTGAAAGTTTGGCCTTGTCCATTGCAAAAAGGATAGCTTGTCGATGAACTCTTGAGGCCATAAGCAGTCCCCAGATTGAGATGTCTGCTTGTATCTTCTTCAGCTGTTTCAACACAGCCTCCTCTTCAAGCAGCTTTTCTTTTACTTGTCTACCTCTTTGTCCTTTCCGGACGTCGTTGGTTGATCTCAGTGCGGCGGCTTGAAATACCGCCCACTCCTAGTCATGTGGTCGACCTTCACCACATACCAGGTATCGCCCGGTTGGCTTTGTCCCCAATCTTCAGCGGTGTGGGCAAAACATAGGTCGTCATCTTCCCACCACATGCCATCGGCAGTCGACAAACACCTGTTCGGCTCCGTTACAACTATTCCTGTGCCTACAGCACATTCCGTTCTTGTGCTCGCAGCACGTTCCGTTTGCATGCACACAACATGTTCCGTCCCCGCAAGGGCTTTGGCCTTTCTGGCCCTCTCGAGATCTTCAATCTTTTCCTATTCAAACTGCTTCAGTGCAGCCTACTGTTCAGTATCTTTCGTACCCAAACTGCCCGTATTCTGAGCAAAATTCTTAACACCGGTGCTCTCTGGCAGTGCAAACTGATTCCTGGCCCTTCCGGCCACTGTTGACATCCTAACTCCTGGTTGCCCCTACTCTGGCTGAGGTGCCTCAACAATATCCGGCTCGTTGCTGAGCCACCGAGTAGTTTCTGCTGACCCTTCCAGATCAAACCAGTTGACAGTCACGTCCCCCGGGTCCTATTCATTGAAGAATTGTAGACTCGCGATATCCTCCTTCAGTTCGGCAAGGTCATCCAGCCCCTGATTAGGTCTATCCTCTCGAACCACACAAATCTCTCCCCCCACTGGCAATTCTGCCCTCTGCTTGGGCTGATCCGTTGGCGTGATGTAACCACCCGGGTTATATATGAAGCTCGCAGATCCCTTAGGCTCTGACTGATCATTCTCATCTGCCCCCATAGTCGACCCAATTCTATCTTCGATAGCCACCACCACCGTTTCTGGTTGGGTTTGGGAGATGTCCAACATGCACAAGTCAGTGCTGCCAGGAATGAACACCTTCGGCTTGTGTAGGTGAGAAGGGGTGATATATATGCTAGGGTCGTATGACACAACCCTAGCTTGGATCAAGTTGATGCGTTTGGGAGGTGGAGCTTGGTTATGTGGTGGGAGAGGGTTGGTTGTGACATTCGGTTTCTCCGGAGGCACGATCACCCTGTTGCCGACGAGATCTTGAATCTCGTGGCACAATCTGAAGCACTGGTCAGTGTCGTGACCATGCTGTTGGTGAAACGCACAGTATTTAGTTGGGTTGTGGGAGGGAGAAAGTTTTTTTGGCAATGGCCGCGGCTCTAGGGGCTTCAAGTGCCCTTTCCAGATCAAAACCCCAAAGCCTTGGACAAAGACATATATAGTGGGGTGAAGGTTCTCTGGCCTCGAGGTGGAAACTTGGTTGTTTGTGAGCTACTTCCGGACGCACCGGTGAATGGCGTAGCTGTAAGGGTTCTTAGGGTGGTGGTGGTGACCATGCCCACGTCTGAAGTCCTGGTAGCTGTAGCACTGCTTGTGCTTGCATTCGTACCACAGTTGAATGCCCTCTTGGGCTGCTCTCTCTCATGATCAATGAGGCCCTGTTTCATGGCGTCCTCGATCTGCACCCCTATCTCATGTAGATCTGCAAAGGTGGGGAGGGGGAGGATGATCATCTTCTGCATGAGCTTGGGCTGGAGGTTGCGCACAACTATCCGTATTTGGTCCTTGTCAACCGGCCTGATGGTCATCATCGAGGCCTTAGCCCTCCAGCGGGTCACAAAATCAGAGAAACTCTCATTCAGCTCTTGTCTAGTTGTCTCGAGATCACGAGTTGTGACCTTGATCTGCGTATTGTAGGAGTATTGAGCTATAAAGGCCTCAGCCATCTCCTCCCAGTTCCTCTTAACAGAGTCCTCCAGTTTTGCATACCAAATAGCCGCTACACCCGATAGGGTTTGGCCAAACAGGGAAAGCTTCTACAATCTGGAGAGGCCCATCGGCCTCAATATGTCCAAGAACAGCCGCAAATGCACCATAGGATCTCCAGACCCGTCGAAATGGTCTATGTGTGCCATTTTAAACCGGTCTGGCAGAGTCACGGCTGAGTCGGTATACCCGTCCTCAATATCTGGGATGGATTTCATGCCCTGAGACTAATTGAACAACATTTCTAGCTTGCTCACTTTTAGTGCTGTCGGATCCACCTCGAACTCAAACGGCGTATCCCCCAGGTTGGTCTGTGCTTTGGATAGCTGGGGTAGGATCAGGGGAGGAGCTGGCCCTGTTGGAACGTCCGTATTGTCCTAGACATGTGTTGTCTCTCCAAGTATTGGAATTCTTGGTGGGGGAGGAGGTTGGTGCGAATCAAATGCTCCGACTTGCTATGGTGGTTGTTGTTACTGAAGTCTAGCAATCAACCCTGCTTGTTGGGCCATAACCTCGGCCTGGCATGCAGCAAATTCTGCTTGGCGGGCAGCATCCCGCTACATGGCTTGCATACTTTCCTGGAGCTGATGCATCATCTCTTCCATAGATGCCATAGGGTGCTGGTCTATTTGAACAACTGGTATATCTGTCCCTGCAGTAGAAACTGAGACCTCAGCCTGACTGTTCATTGGCGGGGTGGACCACCTATCTGGTGACCACTATACCGATACACTGCGCCTAGCTGACCTCCGTCTACCAACCGGGGGTAAAGAAAGGAACACTGCTTGTCCGTCTATCAGATCCGCGAATCGATTAAGTCTTTGACCTCTAACCCAGAGTGCTAGGGGAATATCTGCCTGGTGCGATGCAATGGTGCTAAACTACCTTGCAAAAAGATAAATAAAGAACTGGAAAAACGGACAGCACAATAGCTTAAATAAAGAAAACACACAGTTAGCAAACACAAGCTGAAAGAACTATTCTCAACCACTGATCACTGTTCCCAAATCACTGCCCCGAATCTGAATCTGATACCCGCAGGTAAAACTGATTCCTCAAATACTGATACCCGTAGGCCTGATACCCAGACTTGCAAACTGATACATGCATTCCTGTAGAGGCCAACTCTAAAAGCACATAACAAGCAAGTGAGAGCCAAAACACCCCTATGGAGGGGTAGGGTTTCCCTGTTCTATTTTGTCAGGGGCTAGGGTTTCACTACGTACACAGCGGTTTCAAACAACCTATAATTGGGTAAGAAACCTGTACTAGCTTGGAATGGTCACTATAGTTTCCGATATGCACTAGGTCAAATGGTGAAAAAGGGTGCCCCGGTAAAAATCGAGGTTTGTGTTCCCGTCATGGCAGAACCCGCAACCGGTCAGCCTTATGGCACGCTTCTCAAAGCGGGCCTCCGACAAACCGTTCAGGAATAGCATACAGCAAACACAGTATCCTAGGCGCACCAATGCAAATACAATGCAAAGAGACACATAAGTGCAGTCAAAACAATATATCCTAAGTTCGAGTCAAGTTCTCTAATTCCCCAGTAGAGCTGCCAAAAACTATAGACGGCCCAAACGTCACGGCTCCGCGTGCCAAAGGCACGAAATCCGTTTTGTTCATTAGCTACTACAGTTCGGACTCAATATCATGGTTTTGAATCTAATCTCGCAAAGTGCAATGCAAGACTGATAAATCACCAAAGAGTCCAAATCCGGCAAATCGTTTTGGAAAACTGATTTTCATAAAAAAAAAGTGTCAAACATGGACTGCTTTGCCAGATACAGAGTCGCCACCTAAATGTTTTTGTTTAGGAAAATTTAGGAAACGCTGACTCGTGCCTAAGGCTACGTGTCCGTCATCACCAAAGTTGCTTCGGCTCGGGAAGTTGGGTACGAGAAGGGAAGGTCATGCAATGAGCACCCCCGCTCGCCCGATCAAAGGATCAGCCTTTACTAACATGATATATTGTTTTTGAAAACACATGTGTTCTTGTTCTGATTATTAGCTACAATTACTATGTGATGCGCACCGCATACAAGTGTAGACTAGATCGCCTAAGTTGGAACAAAACATCTCATGTTTGTTTGAAAATGGTTTGAAGGTGCTACTCGCAAGTAGGCTAAGACGTGGATTTTCCACCCTCGAGTAGGCTTAGAAAACATGATTTTGCCACTCTCAAGTGGGCTTTAAAACTCGCATTTTAATGAATTGTTTCAATTCAAGCAATCCAACCTTCACCCACAGGCATTCAAGCAGTTATATCATTTAAGCAATTAGTCTCATGGCAAGCATGCTATCATGGCAACACTCACACTCATGCAAGATGCTAAAGCATAAACACTTACAGTGTACTCCGAGCCAAAACAAAAGCTAGTTAGTAATCCATGCATGATCCTAGCTATGTTAAGATGCCTAATGTAACACATGCAAAAATGCAACTAAAATACGCTCGGCTATTCTAAGATGTCATGTGAAATGCAACTTGATAACATGTATTCAAATCAGAATTGAAACACAATGCAGTTAGTATGATGCGCCGAGCCCGGTACATGCAATACAGGTGAATGATGCAAACATGCAAGCATAAGGATGCTAATTAAAACATGACCTAGAACTAACCATCGTAAGCGGTTAAGTAAAAGGGAGAAAGACATGGGGTTGGAAGACATTCACACACTCACGCACACTTATTACAAAAGTTGGCACTCTCGACAAAGGGCCCGAATAAATAATACAAACCAACTAATTAACTAACTATCCTAGCTAATTAATTATTACAAAACCCTTAACTAATTAAACAAATTAATCAAGTTGCAAAACCAGCCAAGTATGAAACTAAAACAGGCTGCCACAGCTCTCCCTCGATGTGATGAATGATGCATGCTCGATCCCTTCACTCGGAAATCTGTTGCCATGCCTCATGTTGCCTCTGTTTGCACTGTTTTAGACTTCTGAAAACTGTGCCAACTTCTGAAACACTTCTGATCCACTTCATAGATATGCTGAGAGGCCATCGGCCAAATGGTATGGTCATCGGCCAAAGGATAAGGGTCATCGACCACTTTTGAGTCCATCGGCCAAATATTGTTAGCCGATCGGCACACTAGATAGGCGATCAGCGATCTCTTCCTGCAAATTGCTCCTTTTGCTGCAGTAGAGTACAAACAGAGGCAGGGCAATACATTTGCAAGAAACTGTTGTGCAACTACACCCCTTATCATGTTTGAAGCTCAAAGGAGTGTAGTGCTCGACTCTTGAGCCATCAATCACCCATTTCGATGCATGATGGCCAAAGAGACCGAGTCACACAATTCAATGTGAATGAAATGCACAAAAAACACATAAGGGACCTTAACCTCTATCATGTTTGATCAAGAGGCAAGGCATTCACACACAATGCAATACAACAAGCATGCAAAATCATGCAATGCAACAAGCATGCAACAACATGTAATGCACCAAGCATGTATCAACAATGCAAGTAGCAAGCATGCAAAACACAGTGCAACCCAAACATACAAGCATGATGTAATGTAACAACATTTGAACAACATGCAAAGATGGAATTAAACCAAAATGGATAGACCTCAATCATGCCCAAATCAGTGGCCAAAACATCAAAACTATGGCACCAGAAGGCAAAACATACATGCACACATATTGGTCTATAAACTAGGCAACAATGCACAATCCTCAAACATGAGCAAGGTGTGACGAACATGAGAATGTGGCAATGCAATAAGCTCTGAAATCATGTGAGGAATGATGCCAAATCATGCACATAATACAAGCATGGCATGCTAAGAGGTTCAAAGCATAAGGCTAGCCAAGGATCTTGTACCATGGCCACATGAATCAAGCCCCAAAGTGCCAAGGACAACCAAAATAGTCCTAGATCATGCCAAAATGAGTCTAAAACATGCATGAACCAAAGCCAAAACAAGTCAACATGAAAGGCATAAGGCATGATGCAAGTAAGGCCAACAAAGGGGATTGCACTACACCTATCAAAACCAAACATGGCATGACTTTGACAACAAAAATCAGAGATGCATCATGGTAAAACAAGACCAAAAATACATTGAAATGATAGCCCAAAGGCCTAAGCATAGAGGCATGCACAATGACCCACTCTTAAGGCATAAAACACCAAACCTCCTAAGCATTAAAAGAGTGACAAAGGCAAGTGTATGACCATGAAACATGCACTGAAATATCATTTCAAATGATGCAAAATCATGAGAATAGTCTAACCAATGCATGCTAGTGGACTTGATACACAAAGCTAACAAGCTAGATTGAACCATGGCTATACAAAACAATGCATGCATGACTGAAACAACATCAAACAGAGCTCAAGCATGGTAAAACATGAGGGGAAGCTTCTTTGAGTTGAGCCAAAACATGCAAGAATGATGGTCCAAACACAAGATGCATGTTACGCTAGCATGCAAGATTGCTCTACAAGTATGTGAAGCATGCAAGATGCTATCAAACCAACTTAAGACAGAGTTGAAGCATGCTAAAATAACACCAAAAGGTTGCTGAAATGGAACCAAAACATGCTAAGCAAACATGCTACTGTTATGAGCCATTTATACTAGCATACAAGACACAAGGAGAGGGGATGACCCTCTCCTATTTGGGACCTCAATGGATTTCAGTGGTGAGAAGGCCCAAACAAGGTGGTCCCAATAGCTTAAAATGATGGTTCAAAACAAGGCCAAACAAGGCCTAAGATGGGGTAGACTACCCCCAAGACAAAAATGACCTTAAACAAACATCACAAGCATGAAAAATCAGAACTTTTTACAGTAGAAAGTCAAGCTTAAATCAGCATGAAAATAGGTCTAAAAGCTTAAGCCAAAATAAGGGATTAAAAGGTTAGTTTCTCACCCTTGAAGAACACCTTCAAGAACACAACTCCAGCAGCTTTTCTAAGTTCAAACCAACCCAAAGACACTAAAACCAACTCCTCAGTACCTCAGCAACAAAAGGATGGTGTTCTAGTAGGTGTTTGTGTGCAATAGTATGTCGAAATCACACTTTTGAGCACAAACAAGAGCAAATAGAGAGAGAGAGAGAGGTAAAATATAGAGAAAGAGTGATATATGTTTTTGTATATCAACTTTTCAGAACCTCCGGAAAGGGAGAGGGGCCTCACTTCTTATAGAAAATCAATTCTCAAGCTTGTTGAACTAGCTTGAGTCTTGATTCAATCCCTCCATACACGTGTATGGAGGATGAGAATTGTGCCTACCAGCTATCACAGCTGGCACAAAAATATCTGTAAAAGCAGGTGGAAAGGTCTCGGCCAAGAAATATAGCCGATCGACCAAAAAGAGTGCCGATCGGCCAACACTTATGGCTGATGGCAAGAAAACAAGGCCGATGGCACAAGGCCTTAGCCGATGGGTTGTAGGGATGGCCAACAAGCCACCCCTCTTTCCTCAGGAGCAAAACCACAAGTCCTTGGTCCACAACCAAGCATAAAATAAACAAGTTGAGAGATCTTAAGGCAAGGCGCGCAGCCGAAACCTTCGGGAACTCAAAACGAACACGAGCATGGATGATCATTGAGTGTTCAAACGATGACGTCCTAGTCTTGAGGACGATAAAAAATGGGGTGTCTACAAAGTCCCACACCTTTCTCTCATATTTTTTTTTTTATTTCGAAGCCTTGATTTTAACCCTCTAGGTGTCACTCTCTCTCAAAGGATCCAACACTTCCTGCCATCGACTCAATTGCCTTCGTCTCCACCGTCATCTCTACCTTAAACAACCTATTCGATAACGCCCAACTCCCTGCCTGACGATGAAACCCTAGATGTATTCGAGCTCGATTACAAACTGGTATGTATGTAGTTCATAATCGCCCAAAGCCCATACTTTTATTGTTATTATCTGCGATTTGTCTGTGTTTAGAGGAAATTTTCAAATTTAGGGTTTTCCAGCGGAGGACATGAATTTTTTGTATGATTAAGTAAAAAAATTGAAAACCCATCTTCATGCAGTCTCATTTCTTTTGAAGAAAGACTTGATTTTTTTGTTTAGGTGTAATTTATGAGATTATGTGATTTTGAAGACTATTTGAGCCTTGATTGTTTGTGTTATTTAATGTTTTGTGGTTGAATCTAGGTTGCTCCAGTTGTTCTAGACTTGTTGGGTCCACTACTTGGATGTGTTAGATGATGAGTTATAACTACTGTTGAAGTTTTGTTATGGTTATCATTATCATTATGGTTCTACAAAGGAAAATTTTCATTGTTTATGTGCTATGGCAACTTCATTGCCTTTTGTGAATATTTGTGTGCATAACTATGGAAGAGTTCAAATTTAGCACAACTAACTAAATGAAGGACTACTTGAACAATTAGTCAAGATTAACACGACTATATTATTTGAAAATAATTTATGGATGTAATAGGTGTTCATTATTATGTTCAAGTTCCTTTGTCATTAATTATGTTTGCTAGGAAAATATTATGTTTGAAGAATCATTCAAATTGATTATTAGCAAAAATATTGAATTTTGTGGACATTGATCTATTGAAATGTATAGTTTGGATATTGTCTCTTCTATATTATTGAGAATGCAAATGATCTATTGATGAATATCGAAATTAGGGGCTTATTGTTTGAAATTTTAAATCTAAATATTTGAAATGTATATGAATCTCATCAATAAATCTTAATTAATTTATTTGAGGTGTTCGCAGCTAACAGCCCATTGCCATCACTTGGAAAATCCAGGTAGAGAATTTTGTTACTGAGACCTTTGGTTTTGAATCCATAGAATTTTGTGTTTATTTAATGGTGTTTACAAGAGTGAAAGGGATCTAAAGGCTTCTACACGTGCTTTTCAAGTTGAGGCGGAAGTATTCTCTAACCCCATTGGTAAGATTATTTAGAATTTTTTCACGAGGGATGAAACAACAAAAAAAAAAAAAGAAAAGCCTTTTGAGTTGTGAATTTGGTTTGGTCTTTCTATTTTGTTCAAATATGGGACATTGGTATTTCAGCCATTTATGTTCCTCGTGGTTTCTTGAGCTATGTTTAATCGGATTGTGATCTTTGATTTAATTAAACTATTACTACAGATTAAAGTCACATTTGAACGACTAGATAATTGTTTTGTTCGAAAGTTGACGATGCTTTGGGTTATCTTAATGGAGGGTTGAATATTTTTTATTTTTATTTGTAAGATAACCTGCTCCTTGAAATTGTATGTGTCATGAGAAACACAATCTCGTATGATCACCAATTAGGCACAATTATGAAGATAGGTTATTTATTATTTAATATTGTATCTTTAGCTATTGTTGATTTGCTGAAAGATTGCTACTTTGTTTTTCTTTTTATAAAATTGTCTTTTTGTTTGTTTTAACTGGAAAAATTACGGTTATAGAGAGAAAGATGGAAACTTACTTTGTTTTATTTTTACTTTATAAAATTCATAGCTATAAAAGATAAATTCATTAGTTAATTGGGTTTTTTTTTTTATTTAAAAGATGTTTTCAAATTAATGGTTTCTTTATGTTGATGGTTAGGATTTGAATTTTTTTCAGTTAATTGACTTTGAAATTGAGGAACAATTTAAAATTCCCTTGTTGTTTTCATTAAACATGGTGACTTATAGGTCCACTTTTATAATTATTTAACAGTGTTCAAGATGAGGGGAATTGGGATTTGGTGAGGGGCACTATGTATTGTAATGAATATAGGTTGAAAGATTTTGTTTGAATGGAGTGATAGTGCATATTGTAATGGTGCATGATAGTACTTTTATAGTGATATTGGTGAGTAATTAGATTTTGGTATCAGAATTACTGTAACCACCCTCACCACTATTTATTGATAACACCACTGCTTACTGCTAAACTGTGACTGAACTGGATAAGTAACTAATTAGATTGAAATTCTAAATTAATTGCATGAATATATTGTGTTATTTGTATTTCTATCCGTTGACTGTTAAATGCATCTGTTCATGTTTCATGCTTTAAACTGCAAATTGAAGGCCTTATCGGTGGCCGAATCTGAAATTGATTAGTGCTTTGTGTTAATTAGAATTAATGTGATTTTATGGTATATTTATTTGAAATGTGATTTGGTATGATTAAATTGGTTTAAATAATGCTAAATTACATTAATTGGATTATTTTCAATATTGCCACTTAGTGGACAACTCTAGGCTATGTATTTGATTCATTTGTTTGGCACTACCATTTTATTTCATCAGCCATTTCTAAGCAAAACCGACTAGAGAGAGAGAGAGAATAGGGAGATAGCTTGATTTCATCTCATTTTGGCTTGGAAACTTGGTAGAATTGAAGGAAATTTGAATGATTGTGCTTCCAAACTCTAGACTCAAGACTTAAGGTAGGGAGTTCTTCCTTTTAATTGTGTATTTGAGTTGATTCTTGCATGGTTCATGAGCCTCTAGTGATTTAAGTCTAGAATTGGTCCTAATATGTTGAATTGAAGCTTAATCCATGCATGCATGTACATGTTCTAGCATATTGAGGTTGTTTTCATGGAAATTGTTACATGCATGTTCATATTATGGTTCTAGTACAAGAATTCATCATGTTTTTGGAAGTTTAGACTAATTTGAGCTTGCTTTGAAGCTTTGAGGTTGATTTAATTCATACATGTTATGTTTTACATCATGTTCATGGAATTTGTTTGAATTGTGTTTAATTGACTCACCTTTGGGCCTTGATTTTACAAATTGAGCTTTGAATCATGTTATATTATGAGTTTTAAAGTGTCTTCCAAAAAATTGGCCCAAAAGGATCGAATTTGATGTATTAAAACTTGATTTTGAGCTTGAGGTTCAAATCTGGAAATTCCAGATTTTGGACTCCCGCTCGAGCGGGGTAAGTGGCGCTCGAGCGGGAAATTCATGTATCCAGCACTTTTGTTGTGTTTTCAGTCTGCTCGAGCGAGGACTTGTCTCACACGCTCGAGCGGGTGTAGAGCGCCCATTGAGCATGATTTTCACACATCCAGTACTTTTGCAGTCCGCTCGAGCAGGGAAACCCACGTTCGAGCGAGACCCCTATTTTCTGAAAATTCTGAAAATGTTTTTAAAGTGCATCTTTGCATCCTCATTCCATCCTAGGCATTCCTAGGCTTAGTTTAAGGCATCTTAATGAGGATATTGATGTAGAACCACATCGAGTCAAGATAGGGATTAAGTAATTATTTTCCCAACTGTGTAGCTTAGTGTGTGTTCACTCTGTAACTGTGTAGGGTTGGCATCTGAGGACGCGTACTGGCTTATCTGTAGCCCAGAACTCTATGAGTAACAATGTTGTAAAGATATGTTCAATAATGATTATCTTCTGAACAATTGAACTGTACTGCTTTATGAAATGACACTGTTTACTGAATGAATGTTTGTCCTATTTGTGAACTGTATTCGTGGCATCCATAGCAATATATTGTTACTGAACTGTTACTGCTATTGTCATAGAGATCTCTGTCGGTTCCCATCTTGGAACCACTACTGTTTACTGATATGATGGCCATTAATGACTGTTCGGTCTGATAAGACCTACTGTACTGTTTTGCTATTAGATGTACCACATATGACTATTATAGTATCTGAATTTCTAAATGGCATGAATTATGAGCCACAAATTGAATGACTGATATACTGATAAATGATTGTTTTCAATACTGAAAGGACATTCATTCCTAACCCCTTTACGCATATGTTATTCGATGGGCTTTAGCTCACTGCTCATATATATATGTAGGTGTACAGGCACTGGACCGTTGCTAGAAGCGTCAGGGTAAACTCCAGTTTTGTCAAGCCAACCAACGTGTCTCCCTGAGAGGTTCCAAGTCCTTCGAGCTAGGGCTTTTGGGGTGTTTTTAGTTTTTTCCCTTTTTGTATCTGTTTTGCGATTACTGTATAGACTGAATGATGTTGTACCGTACTGTTCTAATGGGGATTAAGTCCCTGTCCTGAATGATTGTATATATCGTACATACTGTTTTGGTACTGATTGTATATGTGTATATGATATGAAAAGTCTTTTTGCATACAGACTGTCACAGCTCATTGGACATCTTTTAATTACTGTTTTGGCTTCCGCCAGCCCCTGTACTCTGTATTACTGTATTACTGTTAAGCAGACCTTCAGTAATCTCGGATTACTGGCCGGTTACGATACTAAACCCATAGGGACGGGTTTGGGTCGTGACAGAGTGGTATCAAAGTGATACTTAACCATGAGTTATACCGCACGCACATGTCCAAATGAGCTATAGGATGTCCTAGAAAAGTAAATAGGGCATTGCATGAGCACGAAAAGTGTGTGTGGCCATGACATGAATATCTGTGCTAATGTGTTTAAGTATGCATCTGCCTATGTTTATTATTGCTATAATTGTCTATAGTGAAATGGATAATGCAAGAACTACCGATGAAACTGAATCATCTAAGGCTAGAATGGCAAGGCTAGAGAGAACAGTGGAAATGTTGACTGAGGCCTTAAGGCTGCAACAACAGAACCAATAGCCCCCACCTCCTCCAGTACAAGCAGAGCCACCTGTTAATGATGATATAATAGCTCTGACACAGAAGTTTAGTAAGATGAAACTGCCATCCTTTCAAGGAGGCCTTGAACCCTTAAAGACCGAAGCGTAGGTGCTTGAAACAGAAAAATTATTTGAAATTTTTCCGTGTTCTGAAGCACACAAAGTGCTATTGGCTACCTTCACCTTACAAGAAGAGGCCAGAAGGTGGTGGATGCTAGTCCGTGACACCGACACCGTTATGACTTGGGCTTAGTTTAAGGGAGCCTTCTTTGAGAAATATTTCCCACAGTGTGTCAGGGACAAAAAGGTGACTAAATTTGAACAACTGAAACAAGGTACCATGTCAGTGGCTGAGTATGAGCCAAAGTTTACTGAACTCGCCAGATATGCACCGCACATTGTTGACACTGACTACAAGAAGGCCAGGAAGTTTGAAGGTGGCCTTAATGTAGAAATCCTTGACAGAATCAATGTTCTGAAACTATTGAAGTATGTGGATATTCTTGACCGAGCAATCATGGCTGAGTCGAACATCGAGGCACTGAAACAAACTGAAACACCAGCGTCTGAATGGCGTGGTAAAAGACGGGGTTTTAAATTCAAGAAAGGCAAAAACAATTCATCGAATAAGAAGCAGAATACGGGGTCAACAACCAGTTCCAGTCGGGGAAGTGGTTCCATACCGTCCTATTCTGAATGTGGTAAGAAACACAAAGGGGTTTGTTATAAATTATCTGGTGCTTGTTGCAGGTTTGGCAAGGTGGGCCACATGGTCAAAGATTGCCCTTCTGCTCTCCAAGGCAATAGCAAAGCTGCACCAAGCGCAGCAGCATCAACTACTCCATCAAAACCCAACCCCAAAGCGACTGGAAAAGAGCCTATGAGGCAAGGCCGAGTGTTTGCACTCGTACCGGGAGATGTACAAAATACCGAGACCGTCGTGTCAGGTATGCTCTCAATTTGTGCTCAAAATGCATATGTTTTGATTGATTCGGGGTCTACATATTCATATGTATCGCATGTTTTTTCGCAAAAATTGAATAGACCATTGGAACCCATGAACTATCTATTAGCTGTATCTTCACCTATTGGGGGATCTATGACTTGTGCTTATATGTACCCTGCATGTGAAATTATTGTTGGAGATGTTCATCTGTATATTGATTTATTGCCTCTGAATATTGATCACTTTGATGTGATATTGGGAATGGACTGGTTAACAAAATACCATGCTACCATAGATTGTGTAACAAAACAAGTTGTTTTCCGTTCACCCAGACTGCCTGAATTTGTGTTTAACGGAGTAGGAGTAGTACCTCCCCATATCTAATTTCATCCATGAAAGCTCTCAAACTGATTAGAAAGGGGTGTAAAGGGTATCTATGTTCTGTATTGACTGTACCTACTGATGATAATACTGATGTGAACAATATTCCTATAGCCAAAGAATTCCCAGATGTTTTTCCAGATGATCTGCCAGGGGATTTGATTGACAGGGAGATTGAGTTCACCATTGATGTGATTTCGGGTACACAGCCCGTATCTAAAGCTCCTTACAGAATGG
Organism: Camellia sinensis; assembly: GCF_055761805.1. Lineage (NCBI taxonomy): Eukaryota > Viridiplantae > Streptophyta > Magnoliopsida > Ericales > Theaceae > Camellia > Camellia sinensis. The sequence goes on along the minus strand of NC_138971.1, from coordinate 117,917,761 downwards.
CACCAACTGAATTGAAAGAGTTGAAAGTTCAGCTGCAAGAATTGTTAGATAAGAAGTTCATCAGGCCCAGTACTTCACCGTGGGGCACGTCAGTCTTATTTGTGAAAAAGAAAGACGGTTCACTGAGACTCTGCATTGACTACCGTGAATTGAACAAGGTAACAGTGAAAAATAAATATCCATTACCTCGTATTGATGATTTATTTGACCAGTTACAAGGTGCCCAAGTGTTCTCCAAAATTGACCTTAGATCTAGATACCACCAGTTGAACGTCAAGACAGGGGAGATAGAAAAGACTACATTTCGAACGAGGTATGGACGTTACGAATTTCTAGTTATGCCTTTCGGAGTTACCAATGCAGCTGCTGCATTTATGGACCTTATGAACAGAATTTTTAAACTATTCCTCGATGACTTTATTGTTGTATTTATAGATGACATTTTAATTTATTCCAAAAGCATGGAGGAACATGAACATCATTTGAGAATTGCCTTACAGACCCTAAAAGAACAGAAACTGTATGCTAAACTGACTAAATGTGAATTTTGGCTTGACAATGTTATGTTTTTGGGGCATGTAATCAGTAAAGATGGAATTTCAGTTGATCCACAGAAAATTGAAGCAGTAGTGAACTGGCCTAGACCGAAAAATGTTACCGAAGTCTGAAGTTTTCTGGGCTTAGCTAGGTATTATAGAAGGTTTGTCAAAGATTTCTCCAAAATTGCTCTACCACTGACACAGCTAACTTAGAAGGGGATATCATTTGACTGGACCGATCAGAGGGAATCAACTTTTCAAGAGTTGAAAACCCGACTAGTGACTGCACCAATTCTCACCTTACCCTTAGGTACGGATGGTTATACTTATACTGTATTTAGTGATGCTTCTCATAAGGGTTTGGAATGTGTTTTGATGCAGAATGAGAAAGTGATTGCGTATGATTCCCGACAACTGAGACCACATGAAAAGAACTACCCAACCCATGATTTAGAACTTGCTGCAGTGGTGTTTGCACTAAAAATTTGGCGTCACTACCTTTATGGGGCGACATGTGAGGTATACACAGACCACAAGAGTTTGAAGTACTTCTTCACACAGAAAGAATTGAACATGAGGCAGCGGAGATGGTTAGAACTAATTAAAGACTACGATTTGCAAATTTTGTACCATCCCAGGAAAGCTAATACCGTTACCGATGTATTGAGTCGGAAATCGATTGGAAATTTAGCCTGTTTACTCACCGGACGGAAAAAGTTGCTATGTGACCTTGAAAGACTTGAAATTGAGATTGTTTTGCATGAACAAGGTGAAACAATAGCCGCTATTTCTGCTCAACCGGCACTGATTGAAGAGATTAAAGAGAAACAGCAATAGGATGACTTCTTGAAGAAGATCATCGAAGAACGGGAATCTAAACCGAGGTCGGATTTCAAATTTGAGAATAATGTGTTGAAATTTCAAGGAAGATTGTGTGTACCGAATGATTCTGAACTAAAAAGAAGAATTCTGCAAGAAGGCCACAATTCAAAATTGTCTATCCATCCAGGAAATATGAAAATGTATCAAGACTTGAAATTGAATTTCTGGTGGCCGGGAATAAAGAAAGGGATTGCTGATTTTGTGTCAAAATGTCTTCATTGCCAACAAGTTAAAGCCGAACATCAACGACCCGCAGGTTTACTGCAACCCTTACTGATACCGGAGTGGAAATGGGAACATATCACTATGGATTTTATTGTTGGGTTACCTCGCTCCAGTAAAGGTATGGATTCTATTTGGGTTATTGTTAATAGACTGACTAAATCTGCTCATTTCTTACCTGTCAAAACAATTTATAATGTGAACAAATTGGCTGTAATCTATATTGATGAGATTGTTAGATTGCATGGAGTGTCTGTGTCCATTGTTTCTAATAGGGACTCGAAGTTTACATCGAGATTTTGGCAAAGCCTGCAAACTGCATTGGGTACTGAATTGAAACTGAGTAGTGCCTACCATCCTCAGACAGATGGTCAGTCAGAGAGAACCATCTAGACTCTGGAGGATTTACTGCGGATGTGTGTTCTTGATTTCTAGGAAAATTAGGAAAGTCATCTACCCTTAGCTGAATTTGCCTACAACAACAGCTTCCATGCAAGTATTGGTATGGCGCCTTTCGAGGCTTTATATGGCAGGAAATGTCGATCTCCAATTTGCTAGGCAGAAGTTGGAGATGGGCCTTTACTTGGGCGCGAGATTGTACAGGAAACCACCGAGAAAGTGAAATTGATTCAACAGAGACTGAAAATCGCACAGAGCAGACAGAAAAGTTATACGGATGTCCGAAGACGAGATAGAGAATACAAAGTTGGTGATCACATTTTCATTAAAGTGACACCGATGAAAGGGCAGACCCGTTTTGGGGTTAAAGGCAAGTTAGCGCCGAGATATGTCAGACCGTATAAGATTATTGAAAATATCAATCCGGTGGCGTATCAAGTAGTGCTTCCTCCCGAAATGGAGCATATATATAATGTGTTCCATATTTCAATGTTGAGGGATTACCTCCGGGATCCCTTCCATGTGATTGAGCCTACCCGTGTAGTGCTAAGTGATGACTACACTTATGAAGAACGGCCTATTCAGATTGTGAACAGATGGATCAAGAAGTTGAGAAACAAAGAGATTCCGTTAGTGAAAGTTGACTGGCAAAACCAAGGTGGCGTGTATGCCACTTGGGAAAGGGAAGAGGATATGATTAAGAGATATCCTGAACTGTTTCCACTGAATCCTGTTTTTCTTCCTTAATGAAGGTAATTCGAGTTTGGAGGACCAAACTCTTTATAAGGAGGGGAGACTGTAACAACCCTCACCACTGTTTACTGATAACACCACTGCTTACTGCTAAACTATGACTGAACTGGATAAGTAACTAATTAGATTGAAATTTTGAATTAATTGCATTAATATATTGTGTTATTTTCATTTCTATCTGTTGACTATTAAATGCATATGTTCATGTTTCATGCTTTAAACTGCAAATTGAAGGCCTTATCGGCGGCCGAATCTGAAATTGATTAGTGCTTTGTGTTAATTAGAATTAATCTGATTTTATGGTATATTTATTTCAAATGTGATTTGGTATGATTAAATTGGTTTAAATAATGTTAAATTACATTAATTAGGTTATTTTCAATATTGCCACTTAGTGGACAACTCTAGGCTATGTATTTGATTCATTTGTTTGGCACTACCATTTCATTTCATCAGCCATTTCTAAGCAAAACCGACTAGAGAGAGAGAGAGAATAGGGAGATAGCTTGATTTCATCTCATTTTGGCTTGGAAACTTGGTAGAATTGAAGGAAATTTGAATGATTGTGCTTCCAAACTCCAGACTCAAGACTTAAGGTAGGGAGTTCTTCCTTTTAATTGTGTATTGGAGTTGATTCTTGCATGGTTCATGAGCCTCTAGTGATTTAAGTCTAGAATTGGTCCTAATATGTTGAATTGAAGCTTAATCCATGCATCCATGTACATGTTCTAGCATATTGAGGTTGTTTTCATGGAAATTGTTACATGCATGTTCATATTATGGTTCTAGTACAAGAATTCATCATGTTTTTGGAAGTTTACAATAATTTGAGCTTGCTTTGAAGCTTTAAAGTTGATTTAATTCATACATGTTATGTTTTACATCATGTTCATGGAATTTGTTTGAATTGTGTTTAATTGACTCACCTTTGGTCCTTGATTTTACAAATTGAGCTTTGAATCATGTTATATTATGAGTTTTAAAGTGTCTTCCAGAAAATTGGCCCAAAAGGATCGAATTTGATGCATTAAAACTTGATTTTGAGCTTGAGGTTCAAATCTGGAAATTCCAGATTTTGGACTCCCGCTCGAGCGGGGTAAGTGGCGCTCGAGCGAGAAATTCGTGTATCCGGCACTTTTGTTGTGTTTATAGTCCGCTCGAGCGGGGTTTTGCACGCTCGAGCGAGGACTTGTGTCACACGCTCGAGCGGGTGTCGAGCGCCCATCAAGCGTGATTTTCACACATCCAGTACTTTTGCAGTTCGCTCGAGCGGGAATGTTTACGCTCGAGCAGAGACTTTTGTTTGCATGTCCGCTCGAGCGGGGAAACCCACGCTCGAGCGAGACCCCTGTTTTCTGAAAATTTTGAAAATGTTTTTATAGTGCATCTTTGCATCCTCATTCCATCCTACGCATTCCTAGGCCTAGTTTAAGGCATCTTAATGAGGATATTGATGTAGAACCACGCCGAGTCAGGATAGGGATTAAGTTATCATTTTCCCAACTGTGTAGCTTAGTGTGTGTTCACTCTGTAACTGTGTAGGGTTGGCATCTGAGGACGCGTACTAGCTTATCTGTAGCCCAGAACTCTGTGAGTAACAATGTTATAAAGATATGTTCAATAATAATTATCTTCTGAACAATTGAACTGTACTGCTTTATGGAATGACACTGTTTACTGAATGAATGTTTGTCCTATTTGTGAACTGTATTCGTGGTATCCATAGCAATATACTGTTACTGAACTGTTACTGCTACTGTCACAGAGATCTCTGTCGGTTCCCATCTTGGAACCACTACTGTTTACTGATATGATGGCCATCAACGACTGTTCGGTCTGATAAGACCTACTGTACTATTTTGCTATTGGATGTACCACATATGACTATTATAGTATCTGAATTTCTGAATAGCATGAATTATGAGCCACAAACTGAATGACTGATATACTGGTAAATGACTGTTTTCAATACTGAAAGGACATTCATTCCTAACCCCTTTACGCATATGTTATTCACTGGGCTTTAGCTCACTGCTCATATATATATATGTAGGTGTACAGGCACCGGACCGTTGCTAGGAGCATCAGGGTAAACTCCAATTTTGTCAAGCCAACCAACGTGTCTCCTTGAGAGTTTTCAAGTCCTTCGAGCTAGGGCTTTTGGGGTGTTTTTAGTTTTCCCCCTTTTTGTATCTGTTTTGTGATTACTGTATAGATTGAATGATGTTGTACCGTACTGTTCTAATGGGGATTATGTCTCTGTCCTGAATGATTGTATATATTGTACATACAGTTTTGGTACTTATTGTATATGTGTATATGATATGAAAAGTCTTTTTGCATACAGACTGTCACAGCTCATTGGACATCTTTTAATTACTGTTTTGGCTTCCGCCAACCCCTGTACTCTATATTACTATATTACTGTTAAGCAGGCCTTCAGTAATCTCGGATTATTGGCCGGTTACGGTACCAAACCCATAGGGGCGGGTTTGGGTCGTGACAATTACAGTTCCAGTCCGCTGTAATGTTTTGCAAAATAGTGAACTACCAGAAAGAGACTGGAATTGCACACCTAGTTGTTTTCAAAGTTGATTTGCATACTTTGCTTTCCGGTCTGTTTTCTTTATATGTAACAGATTTTAGATCACTACTTTTGGTTAAGATTCAGTTGCTCTTAGTGGAAATCAATCTGTTGATCTCTCTCCATTGCCCAACTCCTTCCTATTTCAGGTTGAAATAGAAAAGATAAACACTATACATTTGCTAGCTGGGAGGCACTGACTGAGGTAAGCTTAGAATAAACCGACAAACCCTCTTAAATATATATATATATATATATATATATATAATTAAAGAAATTATTAAGTTTACTTATCGGGGAAAGGGAAATCTCTTCCAGCACTTTCCGACAAACCCTATTTCAGGTCGAATGCTCTGGTACTTCATAATAACACCAAATGAGAGAAATGAAATAGTTCACCTGCAATATATTCAAATGGTAGAATTATATGCTTCGATGATTTCAAAATAAGGTATTCATGCATTTTTGGTGGTTATTTTGTTTTTTTCATTAGCGAGAGAAGTTTAGCTTGTTGTTGTTGTGAGAAGAACCATACAAAGAGAGAGAAACAATCGCAAACTAAAAGTTGTCAAAGTAGAGTTGGTTTCAAAATAATTGTTTATGTTTAGATATTTTGGTTTTTTATTATTTGTTGCACTTTTTTTGCAGTACATTAGTTGGTGTCCTTTGGTTTTACTGAATTTCCATGCCATTGGTATGTTGTTAGTGAGAATTAGGAGATAAGAATTTTTTTTTTGGAGTACATTAGTTGGTGCCCTTTGGTATGTTGTTGGTATGCCGTTAGTGAATTACATTAATTGGTATCCTATGCTTGATAAGATTTGTTGTTTTTGTATTTCATGAATTAGTTGGAAAACTCGGATTACTTAACTTTCTAGAATGATTTGTTTTAGGAATAGTATATTTGTTTTTGTATTGTGGAGGAGGGTTGTTGTCTTTGGGGTTGATATTAATGTTAGGTACATTTTTTAAAAAAAGTTTTCAGACCAAGTATCTTATTGTAAACTGTAATTTATCACTTCAAAATTGAAATACTGATAATGTTAGGACTCAGAGTTATTACTACACCAACGTGTGTCTACTGCCCTTGCATTTATATTTCTTTATTTTCTATCATGTTCGGATGCCATCTTCATACTAGCTTTTTTTTCTCCATGATAGTTGGAAAAAATGAATGAAAACTAGCACCTTAGCTACTGTTACAGCAAACATGGTTATTTTAGTAGTCAATCTTTGTAAACATGGATATTGCATTTTTTTTTTTCAATTGGAAAATTTTCAGGTTTTTGAGGTTTGAAAGGGCTGTGCAGGTCCATTGACGAGCCTTTTCTTTTAATTTTTTGGCCTAAAAATCTTCAAATCATTGTTTGGGGAGCTTGAATATGATTTATTAAGCTAGAATCAGATGTTTTTGTTGGGGTTAGAGTTGTTAGAAAATATTACTGAAAATATTTACTACATTATATATGTAAAAAATTTACATAGAGGGAGTTTATACTTTTGTGGTAATCAGATTCAGTTTTTTTTTTTTTTTTTTTTTTTTTTTTTTGAATTACATTTCACATTGACATATTTCTTTTGGTTGGAATATAGGTTTTTAAAGGATTTTGACAAAGCCTAAAGGATTATTAGAACTGGCATGACTGATTTAAAGTTCATATATTGCAAGACAACCATCTCTATTAGCTTCTTTTTTTCCCCCCCCTTATTTAACTATTATTATTATGGCTACGCTTCAGTGGAAACTTTTGGTATTGCTCGGGGAAAGGAAAAAGTTGTAATTTTATGAATTAAATGACCCTCATTTGATCTTTGTGGGCACCCAAGCAATTTTGTAGTGGACAATATATTTATTGGGTTTCTATGAAATGTGAATATGTTAGAAATTTTAAATATGTAAGTAAGGTAGGAATTGTACTAATAAATTCTACGGATGAAAATGTATGGAATGATGGAAGTCTTCTACTAATGTAACGATTTAAAAATAACATGTAAAAGAATTAAAAATATTCTTTTTATGTAGAAAGATGATTTCATTTATAAAATACAGACAAAATCAGAATGGACACAAGAAACAACTTCAATTAGAACCTCTTCCATTCAAATTGACCATAGATGGGCAGTTTCATTTCCTAGAATTTTGTCATGAATACAAGCAGATTTAAAACTCCCATCCAATCTTTAATATCAGATCAGTAATAATATTCCTAATAGATGAAAAATTTTCTTCATTACAACTAATTTGTATGGTTAAAAGTAACTACTCTTAGTTTGTATGATTCCCAATAGATTTAGAAATTTTCTTCATTAAAACAAATTTGTTTGGTTAAAAGTAAATACCTCAGCCAGTATGCTTTCCAATAGATGATAAATTTTCTTCATTAAAACAAATTTGTTTGGTTAAAAGTAAATATTCCTTAGCCTGTATGCAACAAATTCAAGCCATTGGCAAAAGACACAACTTTGTACGCCCACTTTAATGTTGTCCACAACAGATTCACTTGCAATTCTCTCACTACTTGATGCCATTTCTCATGAAATCTCTCACAAATACCAATACCTATCACTCCCATGCTTTAAATTTGTTGGATATACCTCCTTATTGGAGTGTGGGACCCAATTGGTTTGTTAAAGAATTTTAATTTGGCTTGGTTTAGGCATAATATATTTTTATATATTATATTTGTAGAGACCCAATCCAATTTGGAAACAACTAAGGTTTGATAATAAACCCTAGATTCACATTATTTTAGGGTTTTGTTTTGTTTTGCTCATCCCAAGGGTTGAACGGCTGCCACATATACTCCACTTTGGTGAAATTAATTATTTTGGGTGTGTGAATAGTGGAATTAGTTTGGGTGGTTCTTTGCTTCGTTTTCGGTATTGATTTGATTCGTTATTTTGGATCTTCTACAACTCTGGTTCTGAAGATTTTGGTTCATCTATTTGGTGAGGTCTTTCCTCTTATTTATTTGTGATTATTTGGAATTCACCTAAGGGTGGTTTTGTGAGACCATTAGTGTCTCGTTTGTAATCGTTTGGAACTTATTTGGTTGATAGTGGAATCGGATTTCGATCCCGTGGACGTACCTCACATTGAGGGAACCACGTAAAAATTCTTGTGTTGCTTTTGATTTAATTTTTCCGTATTAGTTTTTATTCCCATTGATTGATTTACTTGTGGGGAATCACATCGATTTTTCCTAACAACTGGTATCAGAGCTTACGGTTTATTTGGGTTTATTTAATTGTGTAAATCAATGGAGTGGAATGTGGGTCGTATGTCTAGCTTCAATGGAAGTAATTGGGTAACTTGGAAAACTAAAATGGAGGACCTATTATTTTGTAAAGATTTGTATGGACCCATTGAGGGTGATAGTGGCAAACCCGAGGGTATGAAAGATGATGAATGGAATAGGCTTAATCGAAAAGCCGTTGGTGTTATCCGTCAATGGATTGACGACAGTGTGTTTCATCATGTTGCTATGGAAACTTCAGCACATGATTTATGGAAAAAATTAGAAGGCCTTTATGATAAGAAATCAGCCACAAATAAAGCTTTTCTGTTTCATAAGTTGGTTAATTTAAAATATAAAGAGGGTAGTCCTATTCCGGAATATCTGAATGAAATAAAGAGTATTGTTAACCAACTTGCTTCTATGAAAAAAAAATTTTATGATGAGTTGCAGGCTTTGATGCTACTTAGTTCTTTACCCGAAAGTTGGGAGACTTTGGTTGTGACGGTTAGTAATTCGGCACCTGATGGAGTTGTCACAATGGGCCAAGTCACTAGTAGCTTGTTGAATGAAGAAACTAGAAGAAAATCGACCGGTTCCTCTCATTCAGAAGCATTTGTTGTGAGAGGCCGAAGCAAAACAAAGGGGAGGAGTAAGACTCCTCATGGTCGTGATCAAAGCCATGACAAATCAAAAGATGGTTCTTTTTCAAAGAAAGACATTGAGTGCTATTATTGCCATGAGAAATGGCACATGAAGCGAGAATGCCGAAAACTCAAGAATAAGGAGAAAAGGTGTGACAAAAGTGTGGATAAGAAGCAAGAAGACACAACGGCAGTTACTACCGATGATCTCATGGTCGTTTGTGAAGATGATTGTATCAATTTTGTGGGCCAAAAGAGCAATTGGGTGATTGATTCCGGTGTTTCTTTTCATGTGACTTCTCGAGTTGATTTCTTCACTACCTACATCAAAGGAGATTATGGTTCTGTTCGAATGGGTAATGAAGGTTTGTCCAAGATTATTGGCATGGGTAATGTTTGCTTGGAAACAAATTTGGGCTGCAAGTTGTTGCTTAAAGATGTGAGGCATGTTCCCGACATTCGCCTCAATTTGATCTCTACTGGGAAGCTAGATGATGAAGGCTTCAACAACAAATTTGGTGATGGAATATGGAAGCTCACAAAGGGTTCTTTGGTGGTGGCTAAGTGCAAGAAGACTCATACACTTTATTCGATGCAAGGGAAAATTTGTAAAGGTGTTGTCAATGTACTTCAAGATGATACTTCTACCGAACTGTGGCACAAGCGGCTTGGCCATATGAGTGAAAATGGAATGCAAGTATTGTTCAAGAAAGAGCTTCTACCCGGTTTGAAAGGTACACATCTCAAAACTTGTGTTCATTGTTTGGCGGATAAACAACATAGAGTTTCTTTTCATAAAAATGTTGCTTCTAGAAAAGAAAATGTTTTGGAGTTGATTCATTCGGATGTTTGTGGTCCTTTAAAAGTTAGAACACATGGTGGTGCACTTTATTTTGTTACTTTCATTGATGATTATTCAAGGAATGTTTGGGCTTTTCTACTAAAAACTAAAGATCAAGTTCTAGAAGTATTTAAGCATTTTCAGGCCATGGTTGAAAGAGAAACAGGGCAGAAATTGAAGTGCATCCGATCAGACAATAGTGGTGAATGCATTGGGCCATTTGATGAGTATTGTTGCAGCCAAGGTATTCGGCACCAAAAGACAGTTAAGAAGACTCCTCAACAAAATGGCGTTGCCGAGAGGATGAACCGCACAATTGTGGAAAGAACAAGGTGTTTGCTTTCACAAGCTAAATTGCCAAGATCCTTTTGGGGTGAGGCATTGAAGACAGCGGTTGATGTGATCAATTTGTCTCCTTCTTATCCTTTGAATGGTGATGTTCCAGAAAGAGTTTGGACCGGTAAAGATGTGTCTTATGAGCACTTGAGAGCGTTTGGTTGCCGAGCTTTTGTTCACATTCCAAAGGATGAGAGGTCCAAGCTTGATAGTAAGTCAAGACAATGTATTTTTCTTGGCTATGGGCGTGATGAATTTGGGTATAGATTGTGGGATCCGGTCGACAAGAAAGTCATTCGAAGCCGTGATGTTGTGTTTCTTGAAGACCAAACAATTGAAGACTTTGGCAAAGGTGATCAACCGGAGCCAAAAATTAGTGATCTCATTGACATGGATCCATCTCCTTCATCTTCGGTGGATGATGAAAATGGGGGAGATGTGCAGCCACCTATTGAAGATGTAGAGGATGATGCTAATCCTAATGAAGTTGAGCCAGAAATTGAGGAAGAGCATCCAATTCAAGAACCACCACCACAACTTGAGTTGAGGAAATCTACAAGGGACCGGCAACCTTCAAGAAAGTATCCTCCCAATGAGTTTGTGTTGATTTCTGATCAAGGGGAGCCCGAGAGCTACCAAGAAGCAGTTGAGCATGCAAAGAAAGATGATTGGAAAAAGGCCATGGAAGAGGAGATGAATTCCTTACTTAAAAATCACACTTATGATTTAGTGAAGTTGCCTAAGGGGAGGAAAATTCTGAAAAATAAGTGGGTCTTCAAATTGAAGAATGATGGCAAGAATTTGAGGTACAAGGCACGTCTTGTTGTGAAAGGCTTTGGGCAAAAGAAAGGTATTGACTTTGATGAGATTTTCTCGCCGGTTGTAAAGATGTCTTCTATTCGAGTTGTACTTGGCATGGCTGCAAGTATGAACCTTGAAGTTGAGCAACTTGATGTGAAGACCGCATTTCTTCATGGTGATCTTGAAGAAGAAATTTACATGGAGCAACCGGAAGGTTTTGTGAAAAAAGGGAAAGAGAAATTTGTTTGCAAATTGAAGAAAAGTTTGTATGGTCTCAAGCAAGCCCCGCGGCAATGGTACAAAAAATTTGACTCTTTCATGATGAATAATGATTTTTCTAAAACCACCTCGGACCATTGTGTGTTTGTGAAAAATTTTCCAGATGGTAAATTTATTATTCTTTTGCTTTATGTTGATGATATGTTAATTGTGGGTCAAGATTCTACCATGATAAACAGATTGAAATTGGAGTTGAGCAAATCTTTTGCTATGAAAGATTTGGGGCTGGCAAAGCAAATACTTGGTATGAAAATTATTCGTGATCGCAAAGAGGGGCTGATTTGGTTGTCTCAAGAAAGCTACATTGAGAAAGTTCTTGAGAGGTTCAACATGAATAAAACAAAGCCGGTTGGTTGTCCACTTGCGGGTCACTTCAAACTTAGTTCAAATCAATGTCCTACAAATGAGAAAGACAAGGAAGAGATGCTGAAAGTTCCTTATGCTTCAGCAGTTGGTTCTTTGATGTACACCATGGTTTGTACAAGGCCGGATATTGCTCATGCCGTTAGTGTTGTGAGTCGTTTTCTCTCTAATCCGGGTAAAGAACATTGGGCAGCGGTAAAATGGATTCTAAGGTATCTTTGAGGGACTTCGAAGGTGTGTTCATGTTTTGGGGATGGTAAGGCGATGCTTGATGGGTTCACTGATTCTGACATGGCCGGTGATGTTGATTCCAGGAAATATACTTCGGGGTATTTGATGACTTTTGCAGGGGGAGCTGTGGCATGGCAATCTAAATTACAAAAATGTGTTGCTCTCTCAACTACCGAAGCTGAATTTATTGCCATTACGGAAGCTTGCAAAGAAGAGTTATGGTTGAAGAAATTTTTGCAAGAGTTGGGTTTGAAGCAAGAAAAATATGTGCTTTATTGTGATAGTCAAAGTGCACTTGAGTAAAAATTCTACATTTCATTCGAGATCGAAACACATTGATGTGAGATACCACTGGATTCGTGATGTGTTAGATTCGAAGTTGTTGCAACTCGAAAAAGTTCACACATATGATAATATTTCGGATATGTTGACTAAGACTTTGTCGAGGGACAAACATTTAAAGTGTCGAACTTTGGCGGGTATGGTTGATCTATCCACCTAAGTCGGTAGGGGGAGAATTGTTGGATATACCTCCTTATTGGAGTGTGGGACCCAATTGGTTTGTTAAAGAATTTTAATTTGGCTTGGTTTAGGCATAATATATTTTTATATATTATATTTGTAGAGACCCAATCCAATTTGGAAACAACTAAGGTTTGATAATAAACCCTAGATTCACATTATTTTAGGGTTTGGTTTTGTTTTGTTTTGCTCATCCCAAGGGTTGAACGGCTGCCACATATACTCCACTTTGGTGAAATCAATTATTTTGGGTGTGTGAACAGTGGAATTAGTTTGGGTGGTTCTTTGCTTCGTTTTCGGTATTGATTTGGTTCGTTATTTTGGATCTTCTACAACTCTGGTTCTGAAGATTATGGTTCATCTATTTTGGTGAGGTCTTTCCTCTTATTTATTTGTGATTATTTGGAATTCACCTAAGGGTGGTTTTGTGAGACCATTAGTGTCTCATTTGCAATCGTTTGGAACTTATTTGGTTGATAGTGGAATCAGATTTCGATCCCGTGGACGTACCTCACATTGAGGGAACCACGTAAAAACTCTTGTGTTGCTTTTGATTTAATTTTTCCGCATTAGTTTTTATTCCCATTGATTGATTTACTTGTGGGGAATCACATCAATTTTCCCTAACAAAATTTTTATATATATTCCTTTTAAATAGTTCACTAAATTCCATCACATTCACGTAATAAAAATGTTAATGTGTAAAGTAACTGAAACATTGAATATAAGTTAATGCAAGAAAAATGAAGGGCAGTGGAAAATTAAAACTCAGCATTATTTATTACAAAGTTGAAGACGTGTAGTAAATTATACATTTAGTAAAAAAAAATTAAAAAAAAAAAGAAAAAAACTCATTTGAAATCAAGAATTCTTTAAAGTTGATAAAACATCTTTCATTGTAGCTTATAGGAAAGTAGGTCGATGGTTTATATTGAAAACAAATCAAAAAATTAGAATTTAAATTGATAAAATTAAAAATTAGAGCCTCTTTTTTTTTTTTTTTTTACAAAATTCAACCTGTGATTTTTTATTATTTTTTTTATCCTTAGAAAAATTACTAGAAAAGACATGCTCTGCCTTACCCAAATGAAACTTTATTGAAAACTTGTAAAGTAGCCTTGATGCCCTTGAAGACATACATTTGATTCAATAAATAAATATGTACAACTAGTTTTTCATGAGAGGGAAATTACTATATACTATCTCTGAAGACATTAATTTGCTAGCTTAGAAGTAGAAAGAGGTTTCCCTTCCTCCCTTAGTAGCAGCAGCTTCTTCAATCGCATTTCTCATCGATGCCATTGTCTTTCTTCATCCAAACACCATTCTGATCACACAGGAAGGAATTGAGGCCGGGACATTCTACTTTCTCCAAGTAAATCAAATTGGGAAATAACATCATAATGGGGGTGTTTGTTTCAGCTTTTCAGAGCCAACTTATGGCTTTTAGCTTTGAAAAAGTTATTTTGGACTGTTTGGTTAAACTTATTTCAAACAGTTTCTGATTCTAACAGCTTATTTTAACTCAAAAAAGCTGATTCTGAGAAGCTGCTCACCCCTTGCTTCTGATTATTAGCTTCTACTGTGGACATGTTAATTTATGGTTATACTCTTAAATTTTTTTATTTTTTATTTTTTTAAAAATAGAAAAAGACTCAAATGGACTATAGATTATTATTATTATTTTTTATGAGAAATGTAGACAAACAAAAAATAAAAATTAATTGAAAAGCTATTTTACAGCTTATTTAACAAACACTACCCAGCAACTTAAATCCATAATCCAACAACTATACCAAACATATTAACAACTTCTAATTAAAGTCATAATCTATAATCTGTTAAGCTATAATCTATAAGTTGTTTTAACAGCTACACCAAACAGGGCCAATGTCTTTCCAAGGCATCTCTAAGTTACTTAAGTACTTCAATTGTAACATTTCAACTCTGGTAGCTACTATTTTGTTCAGATTACGCAATAGTCCTCCTTTGATGTAAAGTTTCTTCAAGTTCTTCAAATTGCCAGACCACAACCAACTAGGTGTATCTATCTCAGGAAAACTGTGAAGCTCTAGTTTTTTCAACGATGAAGGAAGTTCCAATGAGGGAGAAAGTTCCGGAACATGCTGCTTAGTGGATGATCTTGTCAGTGTTGTCTGCTTGGAAAATAGTTGTGCTCGCTTAGGTGAATCATTAGTTTTACCTCGTAAAATGCATCCTGACCAAGATATTTTCAACATCTGTAAAAGGTGTAATCTTTGTAAATGATGAAGCTGCAGATCTGTTGGAAATTCTTCCATACTTGTGGATATGCTCAATTTTCGTAGCCATGACAATTTTGTCAAATCATTGATAGTACATGAATTTTTGTCCTTGGAATCTCCAATAATAAATTCCTTAAGGACTTCGAGATTAAATAGTGCACCAAGGCCCTTAGGCATGTGATCTAAAAGGTAACACTCAGATATATTCAAGTGTATCAATTTTTCAAGCAAGCCAATCCAATCAGGAACCACCTCAAGGTTGTGACACGCTTTGAGATCTAGAATTTTAAGATCAGTCAGTTGTGAAATGAACTGAGGAAGCTCTGTAATCAAAGAAATTCCTCGAAGACTAAGAAACGTCAATTGTTTCATATTCTTGAGTGCATTGAGAATTTTGATGTTTGGGACTTCAATGTGATGGGTGGCCGAGTTCTGCCACCTTCCCAAGTAAACAACTTTGACATCAGTGCCACTTTTGAAAATAAATTCATGTCTTCCATCAATAATAGCCGCATCAACGTTGACTATGCATCTTTCCCAACAGGCGAAGCCAATATCCGGATAATAATCAAAATGATGCCCCTCTAGTTTAAAGTTTACAGCAGAACGAATGTAAGGGGGCATCCTGTAGCTATCCACAACCAATCCACAATTTTTGTAGATAGGGTCTATCAAGCCCTTTGCAGTAAGCACATCCAAGGTCAAGTTGGCAACATTCTCTGCTGGTACAGAGTATAGAAATCCCTCTCCAACCCAGCAGTAAATCACAAACCTTTTCTTCATGATAGCCATTTATGGGAAAATGCGGAAAAAATCCAACACATTTTTTTGTTCCGGATAGAGGCTATGGAAAGATACCTGGATATCTGCAAGTGCAGGGGTGTGATCAAACTTTGGTTGATTGTACAAACTGCGCAAATTGCCGGCCTTGTTTACATCGACTTGGTAGTTGCTGCTGCTACTGTTAATGGATCCATCAAACCATGGTTTCCGATGTGGTTTTGAATCATCATCATAATGGATTTTAAGCTTGGAGGGAATCTGGGATTTCAACTTCTTGACAGACATTTTCAGTTGGTCAAGTTCGTTAGTATCACTCCCTCCTCTTGTTTTGAGCTCCTCAAATTTCTCACAAGCCTGGTTGATTTGCACATTCATACGATCTACAAACTTTTGAATCTGTGTCATAGTCTCTTTCATGAAATTAAGATCTCGACCAATCATGTTAGTGAGATCAGGATCTGCAACTTGGTAGTCACCGTTGTTGTTTGTGGCGGTGGTAGTATTGTGGTGGTGGTTGTTAAGTGGATTTGGTTGGGACATACTACTGTCCATGCTTTGAAAGGAACTACTACCAAAACAGGGTCATGTTGGAGTCTTGGCTAGAGAGAGAGAGAGAGAGAGAGGTTTTTTGTTTGATGGTCTGGTCTGGGTTTCAAAGAGAAAAATGGATCATGGGAGAGACTGAACACGTTTTTTCTTTGATGGTCTGGTCTGGGGTTCAAAGAGAGATGGATCATGAGAGAGAAGAAACGCTGTGACACCATAAGAGAGAGAGAGGCTGATCAAAAAAAAAATAAGAGAGAGAGAGAGAGAGAGAGAAAGAGGCTGTTTGGTTTGAATTTGAGAGATGAGCGTTAGAAAAAAAATTTCCAAAAATTGTTTGGTTTGAGATTTTTCTCAAAAAATTTCTAAAATCATTTTTTTTCTCTTACATAGCAATCAATCATTTTTTTTCTCTCCTCTCTCCTTCTCAATCACTTTTTCTCTCACACACACCAACTAAATTCTTCTAAAATATCAAATCATCCCAAACTCCCACAAAAAATTTATCTCTCAAAATATACAACCAAACAAACTAAAAAAATTTCTACAACAACTCACCCAAATTTTTTTCAAAAACAACTCTCCCAAAAACAAACCAAACAAGCCCTTCGAAGTGTGTGTCTGGGCTGATTTCCCTGACTATCACATTTTCAAAATTTTATTCCCATTTTTTATTTTTATTCTTATAAAAAGGACTTTAGCAATATCGTTTTTCAAAGAATGACTTTTGAAAAGCTGTATTTTGTGATTAAAATAAAATAAAATAAAAAATTGAACATAGAAAATCGGCTTTAAAAAAGTCAATTTTAATTAAATTTTAATTAATTTTGAATTAATTACAAATGGTTTTGATTTACACTACATTTCTTTTTTAATTTATGTTTTTAACATAACTATTTTTTGATTAAAAATATTTTTAATACAAAAACGATTTTAGAAAAATTGTTTTATATTTTTTTTCCCATGTGGGACGGTTGTTGGACTTGGGAACCAAAAGAAGAGAGAGAGTGAGCAACAATTTCAATGCATTCAAAGATGAGTTTCAAAAATATTTTTAATACAAAAATGATTTTAGAAAAATCGTTTTATATTTGTTTTCCCACGTGGGAAGGTTGTTGAGAGCAACAATTCCAATGCATTCAAAGATGAGTTTCTTTAAAAAATTACAACACAGACAAAACATGATCCGTATAATACTCCAATAAATCTCATCAAGATTCCAAGTTCAATTACTTATTATGCCCTTGTTTGGCATGAGTTAAATGGAGATTTTTTTGCTAAAATATTCACAAAAAGATAAAATAAGTTTTTTAATTCAATAAGACAAAGAGACTGTTTGGGAAATGGGATTTTTGCTTAATTTAGGCTAAAATTCACAAAAAAGATAAACTAGACTAAAATAGTTAATAAGACAAAATGTCACATCAAACACATAATCATTTAATTTTTTGTCTCACAAACATCACATCCAACCACAAAGAAATCCAACCATCTTCCCAAACACAAAAATTTTAGTAAAATAGTCAAAAACTAAAATAGCCTACTAAAATAATCAAAAACTAAAATAGCTTACTAAAATAGCAACTTCCCTATAGCGATCCCGGGTTTACCCTTGTTGTACAGTGATCCGGACATGTGTCCGTGGATGTTGGTAGTTGGTTATTATCGTGTTTGCATTCCTTTTTCTTCATATTTGAGTTATAGGATGTGTTAGGCAGGTTTGTTACAGGTTGGTTGTGTTCGGGAGCCTAGTGTTGCTGCCCAGAATTTTGGACCTTCGCTCGAGCGAGGAGTTGGTCGCTCGAGCGAGAGTGGGGTTCGTGTTTGGTGGGTCGAGCCAGAGTGGCTCGCTCGAGCGAGCGGTTGCACCTGGTTCTGGACCTGAGAACTGTCTTTCTTGGCTCGAGCGAGCTTCCTTCGCTCGAGCGGTCTGGATTTTTCTTCGCTCGATCGAGAACTTCTTGGCTCGAGCGAGAGTTGTCTGTGTCTGGTCGCTCGAGCGACCAAGTCTTCGCTCGAGCGAGCGTGTTTTATATCAGCGGACAGCAGCGTCTTAAACATCACTTTTTCATTTCCTTTCTTTGATTAAACCCTAAATCCGAGCCTCTCTCTCTCTAAACTTACATTCTCTCTAAGATTTGATCTCCCTAGGGTGTGAATCTAGCCTAGGGCCTTTGTTAAAAAGATAGAGGGTGTTGAGAGCTTCGATTTAATCTGAAAAAGTTTGGATTTGGAGCACGTTGATCTTCGAGTCTTCATCTCCTTTTTGGCTAAAACTTCAAGGTAGGGATATCCTACTCCTCTCTATGGGTTTTGTCTTTAAATTTTGGTATTTTGAGATGTTGGGCTTGGTTTGGTAATTTTGTGAAAGTTTGGGGCTTTTGTGTAATTTTACAAAAGTTGGGGTTTTATTCATAATAAACCTAGATGCATGTTTGGCATAAAAAAATGGAATGATTGTTGAATCATTGATGAAAATGGGACCTAAGGGTTGAAATGTTAATTATGGGAATTGACCTAATTACATTGTTTAATTAATTGGGATAATTAATTGAGAAAAATGAAGAAATGAAATGTTGATTGAATATCCATTGTGCATTTATTTTCTGTTTAGAAATAACTGCTTTGGGCTATCGGTGGAGGATAGTCGTGATTGTTGTAGACAATGCATGATGATTAGGCAAACTGAAACTAATCAGTGAAATGTGTCATGGAACTTGACGGTTGATAGAATACATTAACTGTATGTATTGGGTGATTGTATATAGAACCAATGTGTTTATATACGTTATGTGTAGAGGAGGAGATAGGGGATGTACTCCGCGGTTTAGGGGAAGATAGGGGATGTACCTCTAAACCGGATAGTGTTGGGAGAAGATAGGGGATGAACTCCGTAGATACAGCTCATATGCTTGTCTAAAGAAGTGAAGATAGAGCTTATATGCTTATCTTTGTGATGTGAGGATATAGCTTTTATGCTTATCTGTGGATATTGTTGTTATACATATCTGTTATAGAATGTGGATATAGCTTATTTGCTTATATGAGAATGTGGATATTGTTGTTATACATATCTGTTGAGCATGTGGGTAGTGCTTATATGCCTATATGTTGAAAAAGGGAAAATGAAAAGTAATTGGGACTTGTAAGTCGTTTGACATAAATATATGATTTATGTGATTGTATCAGTGTTGGCCAGCTATCAATTGCTAATATTTTAGTCATTGTTCATGGTTGGTTTAGTGTATTTCTACTGGGCTGTGGCTCACCCTATATGGGAATATCATTTTCAGGTGCAGGAAGCATGCCACCTCCAAGAACATAGCTTGGGAGGCTAGAGGCGGACATGTTTTGTCGTTTTACTTTTGATGTATTACATGTAACTTCAAGCCAAGGGCTTTTTGTGTAAACGAGTTAGTACTCTTTGTTTGTAACCAAGTGTTAACTTGGAAAGCTGTAAGCCTGTAAGGCATTTTGTTTTGATGTTAACATGTAATACTTATGTAATGAAACTCAAATGAATAAAGGAATGTGGTTAGTTTATATGTAAATGCATGTCTTATTTGATGGGTTTAATGTTATTATTTTGAGGGCGTTACATTCCCAAACACTCGCAAAATGTCACATCCAAATCATAATTATTTCATTTTTTCTTTCACAAAAGTCAAAAAAGCCAAAAAAAATCCTATCACAAACGAGCCTTTTTAATCACAAGCTAAAATAGTCAAAAAGCAAAAAAGTCAACTCACATCCCAAACGAACCCTTTATAAAACATATGTTTGGGAAGTTGTTATTTTAATAGGCTATTTTAGTTTTTGCCTACTTTAGTAAATTAAAATTTTTGTGCTTAGAAAGATAATTAAATTTTTTTATAGTTGGATGTGATGTTTGTATTTTCAAATTAAAGGTTATTTTAATTTATATTTTCAACATAAATATTTTTTGACCAAAAATATTTTTAATACAAAAACGATTTTAGAAAAGCGTTTTATAACCAAACACACCACTCAAAATTACTCAAAACTCAATTCAAAAATTAATTTCAAAACTCATAATCAAACACACAACTCAAAACTCAATTAAAAACTCAAAACTCAAAACCAAACTCATTTCAAAATTCTATTTTTAAAAAATATTTTTATTTTATTTTTTAAAATTATTTTTAGAATCATGATTTGAGTGTAGAGTCGTGTTTTGAGTCATTAGGTTTGAAAAGATAAAATTTATTTGGTTATGAGTTTTGAAAAGAGTTTTGAGATGTATTTTGAGTTTTGAGTTATTTTTTAAAATTTTTTGGTCAACCAGCCAGCCGTCGTCCGGGAGGACATCTGGGGAGATGACCGGATAGACATGTTTTCAAAAGTGGATGTGGAATCAATGTTTGAAAATTGTAACCAAACACAGCACTCAAACCTATATGTAGGAAAGGAGGAGACGATGGAAGATCAGGAATGTGTATGTACATATAGGGGCTATTTGGGAGGTGGGATTTTAGCTTAATTTAGGCTAAAATAGTTAATAAGACAAAATATCGCATCAAACCCATAATCATTTCATTTTTTTTCTCACAAATATCATATCCAACTATAAAAAAATCCAATTATCTTTCCAAATACAAAAATTTTAATCTACTAAAATAGCCAAAAACTAAAATAACCTACTAAAATAACAACTTTCAAAACCCTCACAATATATGTTTTTACAATAAGTAATTGAACGTGGAATCTTGATGAGATTTGTTGGAGTATTATATGAATTATGTTTTGTCTGTGTTGTGATTTTCTAAAGAAACCCATCTTTGAATGCATTGGAATTGCTACTCTCACTCACTCTCTCTCTCTCTCTCTCTTCTTTTGGTTCCCAAGTCCAGCAACCTTCCCACGTGGGAAAACAAACGGAAAAAATATATATATATTTGTGGAAACAGTTTTTCTAAATCCATTTTATAAAATGACTTTTCTAAAACCGTTTTTGTATTAAAAATATTTTTGGTCAAAAAATATTTATGTTAAAAATATAAATTAAAAAAAATTAGCGTAAAAACGGTTTTATCAAAACTGTTTTTAATTAATTCAAAATTAATTAAAACTTAATTAAAACCAACTTTTCCAAAGCCGATTTTCTGTGTTCAAATTTTGTTATTATTTTAATCGTGCAACACGGCTTTTTAAAAGTCATTTTCTGAAAAACGGCATTACTAAAGCCGTTTTACCCTACAATGGGAATAAACATAAAAGCCACCCTAGAGTGGGAATAAAGTTTTGAAAATGTCATAGTCAGAGAAATCAGCTGTGTCTGGAAGAGAGAGAGAGACGCCAAGTGAGATTGAGAAAAGGTGCATAAGAGATAAAGAGGGGGTGGCCTACTATAGTGTTTACCGAGGCAATAATTGATGAGATACGGGGAAGAAATATGGCCCATTGGCTGGGACCAAGGTTGTTGAACCGCGTTATCTCGAGAGAACTAGTGTTTATTTAATGGTGTTTACAAGAGTGAAAGGGATCTAAAGGCTTCTGCACGTTCTTTTCAAGTTGAGGCGGAAGTATTCTCTAACCCCATTGGTAAAGATTATTTAGAATTTTTTCATGAGGGATGGAACAACAAAAAAAAAAAAAAAAAGCCTTTTGAGTTGTGAATTTGGTTTGGTCTTTTTGTTTTGTTCAAATATGGGACATTGGTATTTCATCCATTTATGCTCTTGGTGGTTTCCTGAGCTATGTTTAATTGGATTGTGATCTTTGGTGTAATTAAACTATTACTACTGATTCAAGTCACATTTGAACGTCTAGATAACTGTTATGTTCGAAAGTTGACGATGCTTTGGGTTATCTTAATGGAGGGTTGAATATTTTTTATTTTTACTTTTAAGATAACCTTTTCCTTGAAATTGTATGTGTCATGAGAAACACAATCTCGTATGATCACCAATTAGGCACAATTATGAAGATAGGTTATTTATTATTTAGTATTGTATCTTTAGCTATTGTTGATTTGCTGAAAGATAGCTACTTTGTTTTCTTTTTATAAAATTGTTTGTTTTAACTGGAAAAATTATGGTTATAGAGAGAAAGATGGAAACTTAATTTGTTTTATTTTTACTTTATAAAACTCATAGCTATGAAAGGTAAATTCATCAGTTAATTGGGTTTTTTTCTATTTAAAAGATGTTTTAAAATTAATGGTTTCTTTATGCTAATGGTTAGGATTTGAATCTTTCAGTTAATTGACTTTGAAATTGAGGAACAATTTAAAATTCCCCTGTTGTTTTCATTAAGCATGGTGACTTATAGGTCCACTTTTATAATTATTTAACAGTGTTCAAGATGAGGGGAACTGGGATTTGGTGAGGGGCACTATGTATTGTAATGAATATAGGTTGAAAGATTTGTTTGAATGGGAGTGACAGTGCATATTGTAATGATGCACGATAGTACTTTTATAGTGATATTGGTGAGTAATTAGATTTTGGTAGTAGAATTGCAGTTCCAGTCCACTTTAATGTTTTGCAAAATAGTGAACAACCAGAAAGAGACTGGAATTGCACACCCAGTTGTTTTCAAAGTTGATTTGCATACTTTGCTTACCGGTCTGTTTTCTTTATATGTAACAGATTTTATATCACTACTTTTGGTTAAGATTCAGTTGCTCTTAGTGGAAATCAATTTGTTGATCTCTTTCCATTGCCCAACTCCTTCCTATTTCAGGTTGAAATAAAAAAGATAAACACTACACATTTGCTAGCTGGGAAGCACTGACTGAGGTAAGCTTAGAATAAACCGACAGACCCTTTTAAAATATATATATATATATATAATTAAAGAAATTATTAAGTTTACCTGTCGTGGAAAGGGAAATCTCTTCCAACACTTTCCCATGCTCTGGCATTTCATCATAACACCAAATGAGAGAAATAAAATAGTTCACCTACAATATATTTAAATGGTAGAATTATATGCTTCGATGATATCAAAATAAGGTATTCATGCATTTTTGGTGGTTCTTTTGTTTTTTTTCATTAGCGAGATATGTTTAGTTTGTTGTTGTTGTGAGAAGAACCATACAAAGAGAGAGAAATAATCGCAAACTAAAAGTTGTCTAAGTAGAGTTGGTTTCATAATAATTGTTTATATTTAGATATTTTGGTTTTTTATTATTTGTTGCACTTTTTTTGGAGTACATTAGTTGGTGTCCTTTGGTTTTACTGAATTTCCATGCCATTGGTATGTTGTTGGTGAGAGTTAGGAGATAAGAATTTTTTTTGGAGAACATTAGGTGGTGCCCTTTGGTATGCTGTTGGTATGTCGTTAGTGAATTACATTAATTGGTATCTGTAACGCCCTCAAAATAATACATGTAAACCAATCATTCAAGACATCCATAGATATAAAAGAATAAAACATATTTCCATTCATCAGAGTATTTAGTTCAAAAGTATTACATGTTGACAACAAAAGTAGATGCCCTATGGGCTTATAACTTTTCAAGCCAACACTTGGTTACAAAAATAGAGAGTTCTAACTCTAAACACATTAAGCCCTTGGCTTGAATTTACATGTAATACCAAAAGATAACAACAAAAAAGATCTTTCAGCCTCTAAGCCTCCCAAGCTACGTCCTTAGAGGTGGCATATCACCTGAACCTGAAAATGATGTCCCATATAGGGTGAGCCAACGCCCAGTAGAGATATGCTAAACATAATATGAAGAATAACTAAAACATTAGCATATGATAAATGTTCAACACTCGTAAATCAACTTACAATGCTTTTCAGTTTCATGACAAATACATTCGTGTTTCATTTCACTTTTCCTTCACTTTCCCAGTTCAAATTCGTAAACATGGCTCACTTTCTAGCCAAACAATTAAATGAGACTACAACTCATATTAAAACACTTCCATTATCCACAATTCAAATGAGACTACAACTCATATTAAAACACTTCAATACTTCAATTCATCTACGTTATGCAAACGTAATCAAGATTTCAGGACTTTCACCCTGGACACTCCAGCCAACTTAATTATCAATGGAGTCCATCCCTTATCTCCTCCCAAACAACATACATATGCAATGTATTTAAACACTTATCATATATAATGATCAAGCAAAGCACATATTCAATGTGTTATTCCATCCGTCATATTCAATGACATACTCAATCGATTAGTTTTAATTCACCTAATCATCATGCAATGTCTACAACAATCAAGACTATCCTCCACCGATAGCCCAAAGTAGTTATTTCTAAACAGATAATAAATTATCAAACAGATAAATTTACTACAATTTCGAGGGTGAGTGATTTATCAATCCAAATACACCTTTCCATCTCATAACTTCCCAATTTCATGATTCTCACCTCAATTTCACATTCTCATGCATTCCCAAATTAATTGTACAAATTAATTAATCACATAAAATTAGAGCTTCTCTCCCTTTTTCCTAACTTTGACCCTAAGGCTCAAATATCAACAATAAACCTCAATAACCTTATTTTAAGACCCATATACGCATGTATAATTCAAAAGGAACAAAACTCCTTTTCAATATTTCAAATCTCAAACCCTAACTTCAAAAATCAAACCATTTATACAAAATGTCCAACGTCCATGTCAAAGCTCATAAAAATGAGTAGTTATTCCTACCTCAAGTGAAAAGACTCAAGGGAGATGATGAAGAAACTTGAATGTGCTCCAAACCCAATGATTTTCGGATCCAAACGAAGATCAAGCCAAGCTCCACACTTTATATAAAGGGACTAAGGTAGAAGATTACTAGAGCTAGATGATTTTGTAGAGAGAAGTTGTATTCTAGAGAGAGGAGCTCTCAAATGAGGATTTTGAAAAGCTAGAGAGAGAGAGAGAGAGTCGAAAAAGTGATTTAAAATGACACAGTCGCGATCTGATATACGTATAGTCCGCTCGAGCAGAGAGTAAGACGCTCGAGCGAAAGACACAAAAAACTTAACCCGCTCGAGCGCCAAGGCACAACAGCAAAGCACTACCCGCTCGAGCGCAAAGGGACCCGCTCGAGCGTAGAATACACTCCTCCAGTACTTTTACAGACTTCGAATACCCGCTCGAGCGCAAAGATACCCGCTCGAGCGTAAGGAACTCCGCTCGAGCGTGAAAACCACTTCTGCAGTATCTTTGCAAACGCACAAAATGCTGAAAGGATGGAAACTCCGCTCGAGCGCAATAAGACCCGCTAGAGCGGATCATCAAAAATCTGGGCAACAAGATTAGAGACCAAAACTCAACCAACCTGTTCGAACCACGCCCAAGACATTTCTAAACTCAAAATCAAAGAGTTAAAGGGTGAAGACAAGATATAGACAACAATGACAACAACACACATCCACGGAACCGAGTCCGGAATACAATAAGATTTGTTGATAAGATTTGTTGATACAATATGAAAGGAAAACTGGGATCGCTATAGTATCGTTTGCTTGATAAGATTTGTTGTTTTTGTATTTTATGAATTAGTTGGAAAACTCAGATTACTTAACTTTCTAGAATGATTTGTTTTAGGAATAGTATATTTGTTTTTGTATTATGGAGGAGGGTGGTTGTCTTTGGAGTTGATATTAATGTTAGGTACATTAATATAAAAAAGTTTTTGGACCAAGTATTTTATTGTAAATTGTAATTTATCACTTCAAAATTGAAATACTACTAATAATGTTAGGACTCAGAGTTATTGCTACGCCTGCGTGTGTCCACTCACCTTGCATTTATATTTCTTTATTTTCTATCATGTTCGGATGTCATCTTCATACTAGCTTTTTTTTCTCCTTGATAGCTGGAAAAAATGAATGAAAACTAGCATCTTAGCTACTGTTACAGCAGACATGGTTATTTTATTAGTCAATCTTTGTAAACGTGGATATTGCATTTTTGTTTTCAATTGGAAAATTTTCAGGTTTTGGAGGTTTGAAAGGGCTGTACAGATCCATTGACGAGCCTTTTCTTTTAAATTTTGGCCTTGACATCTTCAAATTTTTGTTTGGGGACCTTGAATCTAATTTATTGAGCTAGAATCAGATGTTTCTGTTGGGGTTAGATTTGTTAGAAAATTTTACTGAAAATATTTACTACATTATATATGTTAAAATTTTCAACAATGATTCATCCCCCCTTTTCCTCCCACCCCCTTTGACCCCCTCTCTCTCTCATTGGTCACATTTTCTTTTTCTTTTTCTTTTTTTTCCTGCTCCTCCAATCACCCCCCGCCACGTGGCAAAGGGGGTGAGGGGGTGACCCCCAAAAGGGGGTCCCAAGCATTTTTCTAAAATTTTACATGGAGGGAGTTTATACTTTTGTGGTAATCAGCTTCAGTTTTTTTTGAATTACATTTCACATTGACATATTTCTTTTGGTTGGAATATAGGTTTTTAAAGGATTTTGACAAAGCCTAAAGGATTATTGGAACTAGCATGAGTGATTTGAAGTTCATATATTGCAAGACAACCATCTCCCTTAGCCTCCCCCCCCCCCTTTATTTAACTATTATTATTATGGCTGTGCTTCAGTGGAAACTTTTGGCCTTGCTCGGAGAAGGTAAAAAGTTGGAATTTTATTAATTAAATGACCCTCATTTGTTCTTTGTGGGCACCCAAGTGATTTTGTAGTGGAAAATATATTTATTGGGTTTCTATGAAATGCGAATATGTTAGAAATTTTAGAGATGTAAATAAGGAAGGAATTGTACTAATAAATTCTGCGGATGAAAAGGTATGGAATGATGGAAGTCTTCTACTAATGTAACAATTTAAAAACAGCGCGTAAAAGAATTTAAAAAAATTCTTTTTATGTAGAAAGATGATTTCATTTATAAAGTATAGACAAAATTAGAATGGACACAAGAAACAACCTCAATTAGAACCTCTTCCATTCAAAGTGACCATAGATAGACAATTTCATTTCCTAGCATTTTGTTATGAATACGAGCAGATTTAAAACTCCCATCCAATTTTTAATATCAGATCAGCAATGATATTCCTAATATATGAGAAATTTTCTTCATTAAAACAAATTTGTTTGGTTAAAAGTAAATATTCCTTAGCCTGTATGCAACAAATTCAAGCCATTGGCAAAAGACACAACTTTGTA
Source organism: Camellia sinensis (assembly GCF_055761805.1). Lineage (NCBI taxonomy): Eukaryota > Viridiplantae > Streptophyta > Magnoliopsida > Ericales > Theaceae > Camellia > Camellia sinensis. Next base: position 117,890,422 of record NC_138971.1, on the reverse strand, counting down.
CGCCTCAACTACTTTAATATTGTCCACAACAGATTCATTTGCAATTCTCTCACTGCTTGATGCAATTTCTCATGAAATCTCTCACAATGATACCAATAACCATCACTCCCATCTTTTAAATTTTTATATATATTCCTTTTTAGTAGTTTACTAAATTCCATCACATTCACATAATAAAAATGTTAATGTGTAAAGTAACTGAAATATTGAATATAAGTTAGTGCAAGAGAAATGAAAGGCAGTGGAAAATTAAAACTCAGCATTGTTTATTACAAAGTTGAATACATGTAATAAATTATATATTTAGTAAAAAATTCAAATTAAAAAAAAAACACTCATTTCAAATCAAGAATTCTTCAAAGCTGATAAAATATCTTTCATTGTAGCTTATAGGAAAGTAGGTTGATGGTTTAGATTGAAAACAAATCAAAAAAATTAGAATTTAAATTGATAAAATTAAAAATTAAAGCTTGTTTTTTAACAAAATTCAAACTCTGATTTTTTAATTTTTATTTTTATTTTTTTAATTTCCCCTTAGAAAAAATTACTAGTAAAGACATGCTTTGCCTTACCCAAATGCAACTTTATTGAAAACTTGTAAAGAAGCCTTGATGAATGACCTTCAAGACATATACATTTGATTCAATAAATAAATACGTACAGCTAGTTTTTCATGAGAGAGGAAAATTATTATATATTATCTCTGAAGACATTAATTTGCCAGCCTAGAAGTATAAAGGGAAAACAATAGAAAGAGGTTTCCTATCCTCTCTCAGTAGCTTCTTCCACCGCATTTCTCATCGATGCCATTGTCTTTCTTCATCCAAACACCATTCTGATCACACGGGAAGGAATTGGGGCCGGGACATTCTACTTTCTCCAAGTAAATCAAATTGGGAAATAACATCATAATGTCTTTCCAAGGAATCTTTAAGTTACTCAAGTACTTCAATTGTAACATTTCAACTGTGGTAGCTACTATTCTGTCCAAATTACACAATAGTCCTCCTCTGATGTAAAGTTTCTTCATGTTCTTGAAATTGCCAGACCACAACCAACCGGGTGTATCTATCTCAGGAAAACACTCAAGCTCTAGTTTTTGCAACGATGAAGGAAGTTCCAATGAGAGAGGAAGTTTTGGATCATCCTGCTCAATGAATGATCTTGTCAGCGTTGTCTGCTTGGAAAATAGTTGTGCTTTCTTAGGTGAATTATCAGTTTTACCTCGTAAAATGCATCTTGACCAAGATATTTTTAACTTCTGTAGATATTTTAATCTTTGTAAATGATGAAGCTGCCGATCTGTTGGAAATTCTTTCATACTTGTGGATATGCTCAATTTTCGTAGCTTTGGCAATTTTGTCAAATCATTGATAGTACATGACTTTTTGCCGTTGGAATCTCCAATAATAAATCCCTCAAGGACTTGGAGATTAGATAGTGCACCAAGCCCCTTGGGCATGTGATCTAAAAGGTAACACTCAATATATTCAAGTGTGTCAAATTTTCAAGCAAGCCAATCCAATCTGGAATCACCTCAAGGTTGTGACACGCTTTGAGATCCAGAATTTTAAGATCAGTCAGTTGTGAGTTGTGAAATGAATTGAGGAAGCTCTGTAATCAAAGAAATTCCCCGAAGGCTAAGAAACCTCAATTGTTTCATATTCTTGAGTGCATTGAGAATTTTGATGTCTGAGACTTCAATGTGATGGGTGACCGAGTCCTTCCACCTTCCCAAGTAAACAACTTTGACATCGGTACTGCTTTTGAAAATAAAGGAAAATAAATTCATGTCCTCCATCAATAATAGCCGCATCAACGTTGACGATGCATCTATTCCAATAGTTAATGTATCCATCAATAATAGCCGCATCAGGAGTATACAAAGTTGGTCTAATGGTTATAGCAGAACGAATGTAAGCGGGCAACCTGTAGCTATCCACAACCAATCCATAATATTTGTAGATAGGCTCGATGAAGCCCTTTGCAATAAGCTCATCCAAGATCTCGTTGACAAAATCCTCTGCATCCTCTGCCGTCTTCCCCAGCACAATTTCTTCTTCTGTATGTCGCCCAATCCACCAGTAAATCATAATTCTTTCCTTTATAGCCATTCCTGGGAAAACCCGCAAAAAATACAAACAAATATGTAGTTTCCAAGGAAGGGTATTGAAAGATACCCGGAAATCTTCAAGTGCAGTGGTGTGAACAAACTCTGGCTGATTGTACAAACTGTGCAAATTGCCGGCCTTGTTTACATTGACTTGGTAGTTGCCGCTGCTACTATTAATGGATCCATCAAACCATGGTTTCCGATGTGGTTTTGAATCATCATCATAATGGATTTTAAGCTTGGAGGGAATCTGGGATTTCAACTTTTTGACAGACATTTTCAGTTGGTCAAGTTCGTTAATATCACTCCATCCTCTTGTTTTGAGCTCCTCAAATTTCTCACAAGCCTGGTTGATTTGCATATTCATATGATCTACAAACTTCTGAATCTGTGTCATGGTCTCTTTCATGAAATTAAGATCTCGACCAATCATGTTAGTGAGATCAGGATTTGCAACTTGGTAGTCGTCGTTGTTGTTTGTGGCGGTGGTAGCTTTGTAGTGGTGGTTGTTAAGTGGATTTGGTTGGGAGATACTACTGTCCATGGCTTTGAAAGGAACTACTACCAAAAGAGGGTCGTGTTGGAGTCTTGGCTAGAGAGAGAGAGAGGACAGGTTTTTTCTTTCATGGTCTGGTCTGGGTTTCAAAGAGAAAAATGGATCATGAGAGAAAGTGAACACGTTTTTTCTTTGATGGTCAGGGTTTCAAAGAGAGAGATGGATCATGAGAGAGAAGAAACGCTATGACACCATAAGAGAGAGAGAGAGAGAGAGAGAGAGAGAGAGAGAGAGAGAGAGAGACCAAGTGAGACTGAGAAAAGGTGCCGAAGAGATAAAGAAAGGGGTGGCCTACTACAGATGTTTACCGAGGCAATAATTGATAAGACGCAGGGAAGAAATATGGCCCACTGGCCGGCACCAGGATTGTTGAACCGCATTGTCTTGAGAGAAGATTTGAATAAAATTAGGGAATATAAAAAAAAATATTATAAAATATTTTATGAAATTTTTTTATTTTTTTTATTAGTATGGGGTGTTTTGTTGTATGTGCAATCCAACGATAGAGAATCTTTCATGATCATTTTCATGATACTTTTTTCATGATTCCTAACATTACTTGGTGAATTTTATTACAGTTCCGTTTTGGTTTATAGAGTTTATTATAAATTTTATTTTAATAATTTGAATTATTTATTTTATAAAAAAAAATTTGTATATTATTTATAAAAAAAATTAAATTGATTTAATAACTATAATATTTTTTATTTTATCTTACTTTTCTAAAAAAATAAATAGTGTATTTTAATAAAAATATTTGTTTAATTTTTTGAAAACAAAAGTAATAAAATAAAAATGTTATGATTATTAGTTCAACTTAATTTTTCTGTATAAATAATATACATTAAAGACTCTACAACATAAATAATCCGGATCATTGAAACAGAACTTGTAATGGATTCCACGACGAAGCTCAACCCCCCTTTAAACAATGTGAAGAAAGTTTTACTTTGCCCCCAAACTATCACTCAAAATCAATTCGACATCCATTCTTTCGATTATATGAATATTACACATAAACCATTCAATTTTGAATCAATTTCACCCCGCTGTCAACTGTTGTCTATGATCAGACAGAATTTGCTGACTTGGCATCATGTTTTCATTTAAAATTTCATTTTATCTTCCAAATTATCTATAAAATATTAATTAGACCCTCAAATTTCATTTTGTCCAGGAGTCTAATTCTTATTTTAGAAATAGTTTGGAAGGTAAAATGAAATTTGAGGGCCATATCAACAACTTCTGTTTAATTATAGATGACAATTGATGGTGAGGATAAAATTAAATAGTTTATATGTAAAATTGATTTTATTAGAAGAATAAGAATTGAATTGATTTTTAGGCAATAGCTGTAGGGGCAAAATAATATTTTCTCGACAATGTGCCTCCTTCACAAGGTGCATATCATATGTATTCTATTACAATATGTACAATATAATTATAGCGTTTCAAAACAAACAAATAATATGTTGTAATTTTATAACCAAAATTATTCCTAACATTTCTCATCATAAATTATTTGTAATATACATAATCACAGTGGTTATAAATTTTGCTTTAGTTGTGTGCATCATAGATTCACCATTTGTAACTTTTATTATAGAGTGAGTGACATAATGTACACCACAAATATTCTTAATTTTCATCGCAAAATACAATAATCAATAAATATATTTTCCTGACTAACGAAAAAATTCATCACAAGAGACAATAATAAAAAAATTCAATGCAAAAGAGATGACATATCATTTTATGACTAACAAATTATTGAAAAAAAATAGAATTAAATGTCATGTGAATTACAATATTAAAACAAATTAACATAATTATATTAAAATTTATAAAATTTGATGTATTTTTTTTTATAAATCTCCAAAATGATAAGTGTAATTTACCCAATAAATTAAGGTGACCCCATTTTTCTCAATAAATGATAAAATTCAGGTAACGTTTTGTGTCACGACCCAACCCCAGAGGCTTAGGGTTGAAATCACAACTTACCAACTTATTCTTATTCGAAGCAAATTAAGTTGCGCTAGCGAAAATAAAGTAAACAGAAATTTTACTATTTAAGAAAAAGGAAATACATTTCTAGGGCTTTCATTATTTTATTATTCAGTGACCAGCCCCGAATAGAAACAAAAGGAAGCAAAAATATAAAAAAAAAATAAATAAATAAAAAAAGAAAGATAAAATAGTGATTCAACATCAGTCCATGTGCAGCTTCCATTTTGTGGGGTTATGGGTTTCCCTTACATCCCATCACCTGAAAGGGTAACAGCTATAAGCACACAGCAGAGTGAGAAATATTATACCAAGAGTGTAAAACAACCATGGATAATTAGTTAGGCTAAAATATTTGCATATTTTAATTTAAAATGACAATTTATTTAAAGTGGCAGAATACAAAAAATCATGTAAATAAATAATCATAACCACGGTATAAACAGAACAAAACAGAGGTCACAGAAGTGACAGTCAGAACAGAGGTCAATGGATCCATGACAAATAGAGGACCACAAAGTGGTCAAACAGAGGCTAGTGGTTATTTAAGTCCCCCAAGGCGTGGGACTCCCGTGGTGGTACTTACAAAACATAATTATTTATAAGGTTATAGTCAAATATATACTAAAATTTAAACAAACATATCCATAGGTTTCCTTTTAAGTAAATAAAGTTTAGAAAGTAACCCACGTAACTGAAATATTTATAAACATAACTTTTATTTATATAACTTAATGAATATAACTTGTATAAAATAAGTTATGGTAACTCAAAACATTCGTAAAACATATAATGGTAAAGCAAGGTATAATATAACTCACCTTAAGTATAACCCTTAGCCTTTGCTTTACTATCAGAACTTCCTTTCCTTACTCTCAACTTATGGGTTTCTCTCGGTTTCCACTCTTCCCCTTTTTTTTCTTCCCTTTTTTTTTTCTCTGAATCACAACCCCCTAGTCCCTTTATATACTGCTTACTGAGCCCAGAGATGAAGGACACGTAGCCACTCTCTTATGGAGGCATCATGAGGCTAGAAGATTTGAGCTCTTAATCGAAGATTCAGTATGAGATTTAAATCTTTATGGATAAGTATTATCTTCTTAATATACATGCTTGGGCCCCTTTTGTTTTTTTTTTCCTACTTGGGCCAAAATCTATAAAACATTACTGGGCCAAACTTTTTTTTTCTTTTATTCATTTAGTTATTTGTTTAAGTGTTTCAATATTCCTAATATAAATTAAATTGCATCTTATCATGTAGCATCATAAAATTAATTATTTTATTTTATTTTTACTTTACAGATTACTATTGTTATTCCATATTATTATTTATTTACTATCTTTAATTTTAATTTGACCTAACTAGTATTAGAATTCCATATTGCTGTTAATTTGGCCCTAAATAAAAATCCCTAATTAATCCCATATAATCCAGTGCTAAATTAGATTTTTGTATTTATTATTAATTATTTAATAATATGTTATCGCATACACCCACAATTATATAACTATAAATATTTATGTGGTATTTAATTAAACGTTCAGGGTGTCACATTTTGACTGGTTGATCTAGGTTGACTCTTTTACTAAAAAAGAAGAGGAAAAAAAAGATATATGTTTGGGATATTTTTTTGACTTTTTATGAAAAAATTTGTATTCAAATATTGTATCAACTAGCAAATTACCGAAGTACCATTCTGAGCACTGACATATACTGTGTTGCACTGTGCTGCGTCAGTGCACTGTATGACGCTGGTTTTTTTTTTAAAATTTTTGTGCATGTCAGCAAGGTCTTTTTAATCTTTTTGCCCTCTGTGTATGCTGACATTTTGATTAAACAATTGATTAGTGAATAGTGTTAATTTTTTTACTTTTTTAGTAACTTTTGGACTTTTTGTCTATTTTAAATGATCTCAAACAAGCACCTAGTTGGCCATAAAGACCTCCTTTCCCATCAAGTTCCTACTAAATCAATTTGATCATACTTCAAATTTTAAATGACGAATACATTGATCTATATATACCAAAAAAAAAATTAAAAGAGGAAATTTGTAAGAACTTTTTCTTACAATAGAAAACTTTTGGGGAGGTTCAAATAACCTCAAGTTTGGCTTAGCTTGCTAGTAAAATCTCTTAATAATTTAATTTTTTACGTAAATAACTAGTTAATAAGTTAATATGTTATTAGAGCAGATAATGAATTTTATGAAGATTAGCGGTTAGCACACGCGATGTGTGTGCAATTTAAATAAGTAAAAATAATAATAAAATTAACATCATAATATGTATTGCTTAAGTGGTGTGCACTCCTCTATATAATGGGAGGAAAATAATGAGAGGGAAGTGGTTTGGGCCTACTTATAGTAGTAGAAAAATAGCCCTAAGGTCAAATAAAATAATAGGCCCAAAACCCCCCAAAGATAGGGCCCATTCGAACCCCAAAATTCTGAAAAAAAAAACATGCAGGGGTCGACCCTTTGGGCAAAGGTGTCGACCCTTCAGGTAGAAAAGACAATCTGGCAGCAAGCAAGGGGTCGACCCTTAGACATGAAAGGTCGACACTAATTTCCAACAACTAACACACAGATTCTGCAATATATAAGGGTCAACCCTTCCCAGACTGGTGTCGACCCTTGTGGACAGCAACAAGAGGCAGGTGTCGACACCACCAAGGCTAGTGTCGGACCTAAATTCCTGCAACACTTCCAGAAACTTCACCAACAGGTAAAGGTTGACCCTCAACAAGGCTAGTGTCGACCTTAGAATAGAATTTCTAAGTTCCCAAATAATTTTCAACATAAACAAGCGTGAACGAACAATCCCAACGCATTTAAATCAATTTGTACTCCTCTAGAACCAAGATACAACAACACCAAAGATTTTCAAAATAAAAAAAAGGATTAAAATACACTTCCCAAAAGCTTAGAAGGACACAGGTGCTACATGACCGGTCTTAAGACTTGGGCACTTTCCTTCCATTGTGCTTTAACCAGCATTTGTTGCCTACTGTCGTAGCATATAGTATTCTTATTCGTGGTTACTGCAAGGTTGAAAGAAAACCAAACAGAAATATGCATATATATAGATAAAAAAAATATAGAGTACTTAACACATACAAACACACACCCAAAGGGTTAATGATTATTGGAGATGGAGATGAAACCATGGACTTCTTTTTTCTTTTTCTTTTTTTCTTTTTGTATATACAGAGGTAGCCACCCTCAGAAACTTCCCATATCTGTGAGGAAGACTCATTTTCAGTATCTGGGTTTCAATCTCTCAAGATTTTCTTTTCCTTTTCTTCACTCTCATTTGTTTATGGGCTTTGTGTTGATGAGATGTTGGGGGAAAAATCGATATGGGGCTGTAATGACAGTTTAGGTGGGTGTATAATATTTTGGATAAGAGATAGTTTTGATATTATATGCGGATCCTTAAAATTTTTATCAATGTTTAAATTTTATAAGTAGGGATTAAAAGAAATAGAGGGTCCTTAGAAAAAAAGTGAAGACTATTAGGGCCACCCATTTTCATCACTAAGGTCTATATTGAAAAACAATTAAGGGTAATTCTATTTGCACACCACCACAATCTCTCTCAATATACACCATCACTATAGTTTTTATTACATTTGCGTCCCTTAATCAAATTACCATTTTAGACAATCTTAATCTCTCAATACACTCTCCCCGTACCCCACCATCACCATCGGTGACTGCCTCTCTCTTCCGTTGTCTAATTCTTACCTCCGACCGTCATCGCCAGCCACTACCACCACAACCCTTCCCAATCACCATTGTAGCCACTAACGAATTTTCACCACCGCAAACAACCCTGCTCCTGTTATCTCGAACAACTCTGCCCTCGCATCAGCCATCGCGAGCCACCTCCCCATTTTCTCCATCGTAATGCAGTCCCATACTTTTCTCTACTATAGAGAGAAAGAAAGAAAATTCAAAGGTTTTCAGATCTCGATGATGAAAAGAATAAGAAAAATGAGGGGTAGGGGTCACAGGGATGGAAGAGGGGTGGTAGAGGGACAACACGATTGGGTAAGTGCTGGTTGCGGCAAGAGAAGAGGGAGGTTGCGATGGGAGGAAATAGATGTTGTGGAGTAGGCATTAATTGGAAGGGAGAGAGTAGCAACTGACAGTCGACAATGAATTAGCTAGAGTTAGGGTTTGCTAGAGAAGGGAATAATTTGGTATTATTTGAAAAATAATGGTGTATATAGAGACAACATTAAAACTTGGGCGAAATATACAAACAGTCCCTATAGTTTGTGGCTCGTGTCACTTTGATCCCTGACTTTTCAATTGTGACACATTTGACCCTGAATTTTGAATCTTGTTTCAAATAAGGACAATTGAAGATACCATTGAACTTTTTAAGGGCAAAATTGTCAATTTGATAAATATAAACTAATTTGACAAAAATAAATGTCAAAAAAATATTTTTAAATTATTCAAAATTATTTCAACCCACCAAAGATAAAATTATGTAAAATTAATAAATCTTTTAGACATTTATTTATTTATTTTACTAAATTAATTTTTATTATATGCTTGGATGATGATCATGTAATGGGTAGTTGTTAAGCTTTTAATGTGTAATTGTTATATTTAATATATGAAATATTTTTAGTTTTGAATTTTTTGATTTAATGAATTGGTTTAATAATGATATCAAATTTGTCGCCATATTTGACTTTTAAAAAAAATAGAAACTAATTTAATAAAAACAAAAATAACCACCCATTACATGATTATCATCCAAACACAAAATAAAAATTAATTTTGTAAAAAAAAAATGTCTAAAAGATTAATCAATTTTACATAATTTTATCTTTAGTGGGTAGAAATAATTTTAAAAAATTCAAAAATATTTTTTTGATATTTATTTTTGTCAAATTAGTTTATATTTTATCAAATTGACAATTTTGCCCTTGAAAAATCCAATGGTATGTTCAATTGTCCTTATTTGGAACAATATTCAAAATTCAAGGTCAAATGTGTCACAATTGAAAAGTCAAGGACCAAAATGACACAAGGCTCAAACTATATGGACCGTTAGTGTAATTCACCCTTAAAACTTTTAATTTAAGTGTGGTGTGAACTAAGTAAATAGTGAAGAGATGGTGTGTACCGCGGCAATTAATAGTGTGCAAATAGAATTTTGTCAAGAATGAATACATGAGAGGAATAAGTATTACAATTTTCAATTCAAGGGAGTAAAGTGATGTTAGATAATAGTTTATGGAGAATAAAATGTAATTTGCCCATCTTTATTTTCTGACTATACCACTATTAAAGCTTCTTTTTATCCAAGTTTGGCATAATTGAAAAAAGACAAAACGTCAAAAAGTCACTATCCTATTTAAGTCACATCATCTTATTTAAGTCATATCACCTCTCTAACACATCACTTCAAACCTAACCCAAACCCAAACCCAACCCATATTTCATAAAAAGTCAAAAAGTGCACTTATTTAGTCTTCCCAAACTAGGCCTTGTGAATCTGTTTAACAATTCTTGCCGCTCGAATAAATCAGGGAAGGGAAAGAGGCCCAAAAGGGAGGGAATCGATGCTGGAAGAACATTGGATTGGGGTTCAAGACTGCTAGAGATGTCATTGAAGGTATATAGTACATAATGGCATTTATTTATTTTTTTTTCAATTTTATTTTTTAATGGGTTTGTATGCTTAAGGCGTGTTTTGTTGTTGGATTGTGTATGAGAAATGACAAGTGGGAAATAAGTTGTTCCGGGCTTTACCTAAAATGCTTTATTTTGAATGTTGCATTGGACTTGTTTTGTTGGAGTAAAATTTGAAGAAAACCATGTGAGCAATTCTTACAGCCAATAGTTAGAGAGAAGAATTTCTTACTACAACTTCTCTATCTTTTATGTTCCAGTCATACCAAAACAGACAATAACAGAGCATCTCAACCAACTACATTAACTGACTATGGCCTGATTGGCATGGACTAAAAAATCTGGTGGCTTGGCAACCACCTAAATGAGTTGTTTATTAACTTATTTGTTATAAGTTGTCACACTATCTTTCTACTTTTCTATTAGTATTTTGTAAAAAGTCAAAAAACTACTGAATAAGTCATACCCAAACCACCCAAAGCAAAAACATGTTTATCTTAAGCTGAAAAAATAATAATAATAAAATAAAATTTCTCAAGAAAATATAATAGATGAATAACCATTCGATAAAAAATTATTTATTTGAATATCCTATTTCCTATCATAAATCGAATCACTAGAATTATTAACTAAGGACTATGGGTACTAATAACAGAAAATAAACTTTTTCTGCAATTATTAAACTAATCAGCTTTTTTTCTTTATTCTAAAAAAAGTAATTGCCTAGCTGCCTTTTGTCCAGCCTAGCGTTGGCTAGTTGTCCATTTATTGGTTAGTTATGTCCACGTCAACCTTTATTACATCCCAGGTGCCTTAAGTTTGTAACAATCAGAGTAAGAAAATCGGCATTTTCGCCTATACATTATCGTTGAGAAGACGTTAAAAAAACCCATAAATTCAAGATACTAGTTTTTTTTATTGTTTGAGGGAAATCTTGACCCAGGTCTGAGGCAACCAATTAGATTTCGTTGTGTCATTCTTTTAAGGCAGTTGTTTGAAGACTGTCGTAAAAAACTTTTGTTTTTTCTAATGTTATGTTTGGATTGAGTGATTTGAAAAGAAAAAAAAAGAAATTGAGAGATATGTATTTATATGTATTTATCTTGCTTGTTTGGATAACTTAAGTACAGAGAAATGAGAAGAAATAGAGAGAAACGGAGAGAAACTTAAGCTTTGTTTGGAACGCATTTCAAACTACAATTCCACCGTTTTATTTGCGTTTGACGTTTGTTTATGGTTTTCCAAATTAATTCCACACGCAATTTTGAAAACTCTGTTTTAGGCGGGAAAATTTGGCCTAATCGGTCGTGTAACGCCCTCAAAATAATACATAAAACCCAACAATCTTGACATGCATAGACATAAAAGAAGTAAACATCTTTCCATTTATCAGAGTATTCATTACAAAAGTATTACATGTTGACAACAAAAGTAAATACCCTACGGACTTACAACTTTCCAAGCCAACACATGGATACAAGAAGAGAGTACTAACTCAAATACATATTAAGCCCTTGGCTTGAATTTACATGTAATACATCAAAAGGTAGCAAAACAACAAAAAAGTTTTCAACTCCCAGAACCTCCCAAGCTATGTCCTTGGAGGTGGCATATCACCTGGACCTGAAAATGATGTCTCATATAGGGTGAGCCACAGCCCAGTAGAGATATACGAAACCAATTATAAATAATGACTAAAACAATAGCATTTGATAGATGGTTAACACATATAAACCACATTATAACATAATCCATTTCCATGACATAAAGTCCATGTTTCATTTCATATTCCTTTACTTATACAATTTCCATTCATAAACATGGCTCAGAACCTGGCCAAACAATTCAATAAGACTACATCCCATAATAACACTTCCATTGTTGACAATTCATATGAAACAACAATTCATATCACAACACTTCCATACTTCAATTAACACACATATTCGCTGCATTAACACTTCAATCTGATACACATATTTGCTGTATCATTGGAGTCCATCCCCTATCTCCTCCCAAACAGGTTTGAGAGTCCATCCCTCATCTTTCCTCAAACCATGGAGTACATCCTCTATCTCCTCCCACACAATACACATATTCCAAGTATATAAACAATTGTCATATACAAGGGACCAGTCAATACACATTTTTGATGTATTATTCCAACCATCATATTCAATGACATACTCAATGTGATTAGTTTCGGTTTTCCCTAATCAACATGTAGTGTCTACAACAATCAAGACTATCCTCCACCAATAGCCCAAAGCAGTTATTTCTAAACAGAAAATAAATGCATTAAATAGATATAATATCAACTTATTCCATAGGTGAGTGATTAATTTATTCGACTACACCATTCAATCCCATAATTTTCCAATTTCATTATTCTCAACTCAATTTCATATTTCCACATTTTCCCAAAATTAATTATACTAATTAATTTATTTTCTAATTAGGGCATTCTCCCCCCTTTATCACATATCAACCCAAAGGCTCAAATTCAACAACTTGACAACAATAGTTCCATTTTCCAAACCTTACATACACATGGAGTTTAATATCGTAAAACCCTTCTTTTATAAATTACAAACCAAACCCTACTTTCTCAAAAATTACCCAACAATACCAACATATCAAAATGCCCAAAATTTAAGACAAAGCTCATAAGATGGAGTAGGGTATCCCTACCTCAAAATGAAGAACTGAAATGGAGAGGATGACCAAAAACCAAAGTGCTCCAAATCTCCAAATTTTCAGATTAAAAGGAAGTCCTCGTGACCCTCTATCTTTCTTACAAAGAGACTAGGCTAGAAACTCACTGGAAGTAGATCAATCCCTAGAGAGAAGGTGTATAGAGAGGGAAAGAGCTCGGTTCTAGGGTTTTAAAAACAAAAGAGATGAAAAAAGTGAAGTGTTTCCCCGTTGTTGCCTACTGATATAACACAGGCTCGCTCAAGCGAAGGATTGGCCGCTCGAGCGACCAGGCACAAAGAATACTCGCTCGAGCGAAGAAAGTCTCGCTCGAGCCAACAATTCAAAGCTTCAGGTCTGCAACCCAGAAGCACGCTCGAGCGACAGAATTCTCGTTCGAGCGAAGAAACTCAAAACATACACCTCGCTCACTCGAGCAAAGGAAAGCTCGCTCGAGCTAAGAAATGCAACTCTCAGGTCCAGAACCAGACGCAGACGCAAGCTCGAGCGAAGGACTTCTCACTCGAGCCACCTGACACATCAACCGACTCTCGCTCGACCTAAGGAAACCTGGCCCGAGTAAAGGATCTAAAACAAAGAGCTCGCTCAAGCAACAAAGTCCTCGCTCGAGCGAAGACACCAAAACCTGGACAGCAACCATTTGTTTCAAAGCTCACCAAACTTGTTACAAACCAGCCCAACACATCCTATAACTCAACCATAAGGAATTAAAGGATAGAAATGAAACAAATGCAACAACACTCAACCACGGAACCTAAGTCCGGAATACTGTACATAAAGGGGAAAACCCAGGATTGCTATAACCTCCCTCCCGTAAAGAATTTCGTCCCTGAAATTAAGTACGAGTTTTCAAAAAAACAAGTTTTTCTCAATTCCCAATAACATTATAATTTAAAATTTCATAACTTGACTCATTACCGGTCATTCCATCTTTATTCAAGAGGCATATTACAATATATATTACAACATGCATTATCAACATGCATTTCCTTCAAATCCAACAATTTCCAATATACAAGATTTACAATCCCGTATCATATTCAATGGTCATGATATATTTCCATTCCTGCAACACATTCAACATATATAATGTTATAATAAACTTCCATTTCAAGGCAAGTTCTACAATACTTCCATAAACCGGAGTATATACAATGTTTTACAACTTAATACATATTCAATACTCTGAAAGTTCATCAATACAACAAAATATATAACATATGTTCAAACATCCACAAATAGATCCGGATATTTCTCGCGGACCTTCAACTCACGTTCTCCACTCTGTGATGTTTCCACAAAACTTTTACCAAAGGAATAGTCTTGCCTCGCTAAACTTGATCCCGCCTATCCAAGACCCGAACCGGTCTCTCCTCAAACAAGGCATCCTCATCTACCTCTAAGTCGGTCCAATCCAATACATGCGACGGATCCGGCTCGTATTTCCGAAGCATACTAATATGAAACACATCATGAACTCCGGACAACTGCGGCGGCAAAGCTAAATGATAGGCAACCTTGCCAATCCTCTCAAGGATCTCAAAAGGGCCAATAAGCCGAGGGGACAACTTCCCACTCTTACCAAATCTCATCAATCCCCGCCTAGGTGATATTTTTAGAAAAACATGATCACCCACCTCAAATACCAAAGGTCTCCTCCTACGGTCGGCATAACACTTCTGACGACTCTGGGCTGTAACAAGCCTCCTACGGATAAGCTAAACTTTCTTTGTTGTTTCCCTCACCAATTTCGGGCCCAACAAAGGCGCATCACCTATCTCGGCCCAACAAACTGGAGACCTACACGGTCGGCCATACAAGGCCTCAAACGGTGCCATACCGATACTAGACTGAAAACTGTTGTTGTAGGCAAACTCCACCAAGGCCAAGTACCTCTCCCACGACCCACTAAAGTCAAGAACGCAACCTCGAAGCATATCCTCAAGGATTTGAATAGTACGCTCGGATTGCCCGTCAGTCTGAGGATGATAAGCCGTGCTAAAGGTCAACTTTGTGCCCAAGGCACTCTGCAACCTCTTCCATAACCTAGCAGTAAAACGTGGATCTCTATTTGAGACGATCGACACTGGGACCCCGTCCAACCTCACTATGTCCCGAATATACAAGTCGGCAAGATGATCTACCAAATCTCTCACGCGCATAGGGATAAAGTGCGCTGAATTAGTCAACCAGTCTACAACCACCCAAATAGCATCACTACCCCCACTGAGTCCTCGGAAGACCTACAACGAAGTCCATAGTGACATGCTCCCACTTCCACTCGGCAATAGGCAAGGGTTATAACAAACCCACTGGCCTCTGATGTTCGGCCTTCACTTGCTGACAAGTAAGGCACTTAGACACGAAAACTGCCACATCCTTCTTCATACCGCCACCAAAACTGGCGACCCAAATCACGATACATCTTAGTGCCTCCCGGATGCACCGCAAGGTGTGAATGGTGAAACTCTCGGAGTACCTCCTCTCAGCAAGACTCCGGCACAAATAAACAGTCTCAGTATCTCACACTCAGGTCGGGATACACCGTCAAACCCTTCTCAACCTTCCCACTGGAGATCTTTTCCCGGAGGAATTCTACCTCAAGGTCACCTCTTTGTGCCTCTAACACTCAAGTCACAAGTGTAGGTTGCGCAACAACAGAAAACAAGGCCGCAACCTCAACGGATTCGCCCAGAAGCAAATCAAACTCGCCAAGTGCCCCCAACATCTCCCACTCTCGGATGGCTATACCAGCTACATCATTAATGGATTTCCTGCTAAGGGCATCGACCACAACATTGGCCTTCCCCGGATGGTAATGTAACTTGAAGTCGTAATCCTCAATAAACTCCATCCACCTCATCTGCCTCAAATTCAAGTTTTTCTGTATAAATAGATATTTCAGACTCTTATGATCCGAGAACACCTCGAATCTCTTACCATAAAGGTAGTGCCTCCAAATCTTCAAGGCAAAGATCACAGCTGCTAGCTCTAAGTCATGTGTAGGGTAATTCCTCTCATGTATTTTCAACTGCCGTGAGCCATAGGCTACCACTTTCCCCTCTTGCATCAACACACAACCCAAATCCTCTCGTGAGGCATCACAGTAAACCGCATAACCCAACCCTCTCTCCGAAATAATCAAGACCGGAGCGATGATCAATCTAACTTTCAGCTCTTGGAATGACTTTTCACAAGTCTCATCCCATATAAATTTGACCCCTTTACGCGTTAATCTAGTCAATGGCGAAGCTAGTTTGGAGAAATCCTTCACATACTGACGGTAATACCGAGCTAATCCCAGAAAACTACGGATCTCAAACACACTCTTAGGTTGTGCCCAATGTTGCACTGCCTCAATCTTGGATGTATCGACAGACACTCCTTTCCCTGAAACCACATGGCCTAAGAACTTGACCTCTCCTAACCAGAACTCACACTATCCAAATTTGGCATACAGCCTATGGGCTCTAAGCAACCCAAGCACCACTCTCAAGTGTTCTTCGTGCTCCTCCTCAGAAGGTGAATACATCAGAATGTCGCCCACGAAAACGACCACAAAACGATCGAAGAATTTTTGAAAGATCCGGTTCATCAAGTCCATAAATACTGCCGGTGCGTTGGTGAGCCCAAAAGGCATCACCAGAAACTCATAATGGCCATACCGCGTACGGAATACCGTCTTCGGGATATCCTCCTCCCTGACCCTCAACTGGTGGTAACTCGATCTCAAGTCTATCTTAGAGAAACAACGGGAACCCTTTAACTGGTCAAACAAAGTCTCAAGGCACCATCTTTCTTTTTAGCAAAGAGGGCCGGTGCTCCCCACGGCGAAACACTAGGGCGAATAAAGCCCATATCAAGCAATTCCTGGAGCTGAATCTTCAACTCAACCAATTCAGCTGGGGCAAAACGATATGGTGACATAGAAATCGGTGTCGTGCCGGGCACTAGATCAATAGAGAACTCAATCTCTTGATGAGGTGGTAAACTAACAAGGTCCTCGGAAAAAAACATCTGAATACTCACAAACCACTCTCAGCAATACAGTCTGGGTCTCATCACACTCACCACTCATGAAGCTAGCGAGAAGACCACTAAGCTCACTCTGCCCTCGCGGATCATACACCGGTGGTAACACACTACCAACCCGATCCCCTAAGAAGTGGAAACAATCCCCGCTCAAGGTACATACTGTGACCCTCTGGTGGTAACAATCGATAACAGCCCGGTATGATGATAGCCAGTCCATACCCAAAATCACATCGAAACTCGACATAGCCATAACTACAAAAGAAAATGGAAGCCGGCGGTCGGCAACCTCCATATCACAACCTCGACACCCCTGTTTTAAAATCAATTCACCCCCAACAGGTGATACAACACATATAGGAGATGCTAACTGTGCCAACTCCAGCCCCAAAACAGATGCAAATGCAGCAGATATAAAAGAATGGGATGCACCCGTATCAATCAACACATTGGTAACCGAGTTACAAAACAAGAAGGTACATCTCACAACAGATGGAGCAGGTACAAGATCATGCGCAGTAATAGCATACACACGCCCAGAAGGTCTCTGAACAACCTGCTCATCCCTAGGAGCAAAAGACTGCTGCACAGACTGGGATGATAAAGCTCCCTGATTGGCCCTCGAGGCCTGAACAGACTGTGCTGGCTGAAAACTCTGCGTCTGCCTAGAACCAGACGCACCCGACGTGGCACTCAACTACAAGAAAAACCTATTCAGGTGCCCCGCTTGACCACACTGATAACAAGACAGTGGCTGACCTCTGCCCTGACTCTGGCTCTGAGGTCGAGCCAAAGATGAAGCAGCTCTTTGACCTCCTCCCCTCTGCGGGCAAGTTGGAGACTTGTGACCCAGTTGGCCACATTTGTAACAAGTAATGTCTCTCTGACTGCCTCTTCTAGAACCTACACTCGGCACTGGAAAGGTAGATCTAGCAAAAGCTCCCTAGGACTGCTGAGGGTTAGAACCCCTCTGCCTCCTGCCATCCCCCTGGCCATCCTAACTCCTCTTGGAGCCCCTCAACCTCTCCTCCTCCTCCTCATGCATCATAATCTCCATATGGGCTATAGCATCCACTAGACGCCCATACTCTTCAGTCATAGACCCTCCAACCCTCATCTTGAGCCCGTGCCTCAACTTCCTCTCAAATTCCAAACAACGGCGTTCCTCAGACGCCACAAGCTCAGGTGCAAACCTGGATAAACTAGTAAATGTGGCCTCAAACTCGGCCACTGATGAACTTAGCTACTTAGGCTGGCAGAACTGGTCTCTCAACTTCACCCTGACAGCTGGAGACAAGAATTTCTCTTGGAAAGCATCTACAAAGGCCTCCCAAGTACCACCAATGTGACCCTTCATGAACTTCCACCACTGACCCGCATCCCCCTTTAGCTGGAAAGATGCCAAGGTCACCTTCAATGCCCCGTCTTCGATGCCAAGCGTCTCAAACGTCTTAGTCATCTGCTCCAGCCACTCATCAGCCTTAAGTGGCTCTTTCGGATCCCCCAAAAACTCATCCGGATTAGACCGAAAAAACTCCCTCTTCAGAAAGGAAGGCCTTGCATTAACAACCTGGGCCTGAACTTGATTCTCAGCTCTAAGAATGCCCATGGATTCCCTCAAAGCTCCTGCTATCTCGCGGGCTAAGGCACCCATGCCCTGTTGACCTGCTAGCTCGGCCACATTGGCCTGACCAACGCCCTCCTGCTGCGCTAGAATCTCATCCGGTATAGGCATCTCCTGCCTACCACGCCTACCTCCGCGTCCTCGTCCTGACATCCTAATAAAGGTAACAGGAACATTAGCACATTGACAAATGTGCCGAAGCTAAAACACTCGCGTCCTAATGCATGGACAACAGTAATTCATTCCACGTAAGCACATAATCACATCAGCACTTACGAATTTCATTTCTGGATAATGACAGTCCCGAAGCGTTGCTAGAGTTCCGGTTAGAAACAACATTGATCAAGTGCTTTTCCAACAAGACTCCCAGAAACCCAAGGATCCAATCAACATCCTAGAAGCTACATTCCATACCCATATTTGTCACATAAACATGTTATCAAATAAACACATAACATTACATCTAAGTCTTTAACAGGCGAGACAAACCCATTGTGGTACTAACCACTTCCCGCGTACCCAAAGTATTCGAACCCGGTACGCTTTGATACCAAGTTGTAACGCCCTCAAAATAATACATAAAACCCAACAATCTTGACATGCTTAGACATAAGAGAAATAAACATCTTTCCATTTATCAGAGTATTCATTACAAAAGTATTACATGTTGACAACAAAAGTAAATGCCCTACGGGCATACAACTTTCCAAGCCAACACTTGGATACAAGAAGAGAGTACTAACTCAAATACATATTAAGCCCTTGGCTTGAATTTACATGTAATACATCAAAAGGTAGCAAAACAACAAAAAAGTCTTCAACTCCCAGAACCTCCCAAGCTATGTCCTTGGAGATGGCATATCACCTGGACCTAAAAATGATGTCCCATATAGGGTGAGCCACAGCCCAGTAGAGATATACTAAACCAATTATGAATAATGACTAAAACAATAGCATTTGATAGATGGTTAACACTTATAAACCACATTATAACATAATCCATTTCCATGACATAAAGTCCATGTTTCATTTCATATTCCTTTACTTATACAATTTCCATTCATAAACATGGCTCAGAACCTGGCCAAATAATTCAATGTGACTACATCCCATAATAACACTTCCATTGTTCACAATTCATATGAAACAACAATTCATATCACAACACTTCCATACTTCAATTAACACACATATTCACTGTATTAACACTTCAATCTAATACACATATTTGCTGTATCATTGGAGTCCATCCCCTATCTCCTCCCAAACAGGTTTGAGAGTCCATCCCTCATCTTTCCTCAAACCATGGAGTACATCCTCTATCTCCTCCCACACAATACACATATTCCAAGTATATAAACAATTATCATATACAAGGGACCAGTCAATACACATTTTTGATGTATTATTCCAACCGTCATATTCAATAACATACTCAATGTGATTAGTTTCGGTTTTCCCTAATTAACATGTAGTGTCTACAACAATCAAGACTATCCTCCACCAATAGCCCAAAGCAGTTATTTCTAAATAGAAAATAAATGCATTAAATAGATATAATATCAACTTATTCCATAGGTGAGTGATTAATTTATTCAACTATACCATTCAATCCCATAATTTTCCAATTTCATTATTCTCAACTCAATTTCATATTTCCACATTTTCCCAAAATTAATTATACTAATTAATTTATTTTCTAATTAGGGCTTTCTCCGCCCTTTATCACATATCAACCCAAAGGCTCAAATTCAACAATTTGACAACAATAGTTCCATTTTCCAAACCTTACATACACATGGAGTTTAATATCATAAAACCCTTCTTTTATAAATTACAAACCAAACCCTACTTTCTCAAAAATTACCCAACAATACCAACATATCAAAATGCCCAAAATTTAAGACAAAACTCATAAGATGGAGTAGGGTATCCCTACCTCGAAATGAAGAACTCAAATGGAGAGGATGACCAAAAACCAAAATGCTCCAAATCCCCAAATTTTCAGATTAAAAGGAAGTCCTCGTGACCCTCTATCTTTCTTACAAAGAGACTAGGCTAGAAACTCACTGGAAGTAGATCAATTCCTAGAGAGAAGGTGTATAGAGAGGGAAAGAGTACGGTTCTAGGGTTTTGAAAACAAAAGAGATAAAAAAAGTGAAGTGTTTCTCCGCTGCTGCCTACTGATATAACACAGGCTCGCTCGAGCGAAGGATTGGTCGCTCGAGCGACCAGGCACAAAGAATACTCGCTCGAGCGAAGAAAGTCTCGCTCGAGCCAACAATTCGAAACTTCAGGTCTGCAACCCAGAAGCAAGCTCGAGCGACAGAATTCTCGCTCGAGCGAAGAAACTCAAAACATACACCTCGCTCGCTCTAGCCAAGAAAAGCAACTCTTAGGTCCAGAACCAAACACAGACGCAAGTTCGAGCGAAGGACTTCTCGCTCGAGCCACCAAACACATCAACCGACTCTCGCTCGAGCTAAGGAAACCTAGCTCGAGCGAAAGATCTAAAACAAAAAGCTCGCTCGAGCGACAAAGTCCTTGCTCGAGCGAAGACATCAAAACCTGGGCAGCAACCATTTGTTTCAAAGCTCACCAAACCTGTTACAAACCTGTCCAACACATCTTATAACTCAACCATAAGGAATTAAAGGATGGAAATGGAACAAATGCAACAACACTCAACCACGGAACCTAAGTCTAGAATACTGTACATAAAGGGAAAAACCTGGGCTCGCTATAGGTCGTCCCACCGAACGTCCTACTAGACGTCCCACCGGTCGTTCGGCAAGTTGATCGGAACAGTATAATTTATTTTATTTTATTTTTTCACATGTTAATTTTTATATATTCAAAAAAAATATTTTCTGAATTTTTAAAATTTTTTTATGAGCTTTAATAGAATTTTGAGTTGTGTGTTTGGTTATAAGTTGTAAGTTTTTGTATCAAATATCATATGTTACATAAGAAATTCCCCACTCAATTCAAAACTCTTTCGCCAAACAAATTTTTCACACTCAAATTATAATTCCAAAACTCACAAACTCAAAATACAACTCTTACTCTCAAATCATATTTCGAAAACTCTACTAAACGCAACCTTATTTCTTTTATAACTCTCATTTTTAATCTTCCCAAAAGTGAAGAGATTGATAGAGAAAAGAAACTAACAGATTTTATATTTCTATAATATCAATTTTGTCCCTGTAAAAATAAAAGATATAAAATGATTGACACCCATATCTTCAATGGCTTTTCGTATAAAAATATTATTTTAGTAATACAACATAAAACAGTTTTTTTTTTCTTATGAAATATAACCAAATAAGAATGAGAGAAATTACAATTATTTCTTTTCTTTTATTGCTTACTTATTCAAAAAAAAATGGGAGAATTGACAATCATTTATTTTCTTTTATTTCTTCTTATAACTTAAATAATCAAATTTTTTTTATTTTTTATTTTTTTTCTAAAGTTCCCAAACATAGTGTAATTCCCGTTCCAAAAAAATTGGGTTCCCTCCAATTAATTTGGTAGACGAAATCGTTGTCCCTTCTATTACCTATTTTTCCTAATTGATTAGTTTTTTTTCCTAATTGATTACTTTTTCCCTTATATCTCTAAGTTCTGAAAGAGGCTTGCTATTGGAGGTAGTCAACGAAGAGTCACGAGTGAAGCTTCAGCATCGGATCGGAGGTCGTTCGAAGTACCATTGTCACACTGCAGCACCATCGTCGGAGGTAAGAGTCCTTTGCCTACCTTTTGATTCCCCTATTAGCTTCATTTTTTTCACTCTTTGTTGTTGTTGCCTCCATTAGTTTCTTTTTCCATGTTTTCCCCTTTCCTTCTCTTTATATTGCCATTCCTTCTACCTTTTTTTGATGGTGTTTCTACTAGGCCATGAGTGATTAGAGAAAGGTAATGTCATTTTAGGGTTTGTTTCAATGAAAACAAGAATCAACTATACATTTTTAAAATCTGCCTCTTATTATTAGTTTATACATACATACATATATATAAATATATATATTGGTTAACAAAGATGAAAGAAGCGAAAATAGACAAACCCAGAAATAAAAAATAGAGTTTTTTATAGAGATTTTTGTGGGTCTCTTTTCACTAAAGAAATTTTACAGAGTTTTGATGAGCAAAAAAATGCTTTACCTCGTATTATTAATTATTGAAATTCATATATGTTGTGCTTTTGTATGTTTAAATTGTGAATTTTAGTGGCACTTACCACCTGTTTGATAAAATGTCTATTATGTCTTGTACTTGTTAAACCTGTAATATATGTTTGGTTTTTTAACTATTCCTTTCAAAGCTAGCCAACTAAAGAATTGCATTTTTGGGGGTGCTATGCTTTCCAGGTGAAACCTTGTGACGGTCAGGTTCCTTTCCTTTCTCTTTCTTTCTTTCTCCGCTTCGTTCTCCATCTGCCTTCGTTGGATTTGAAATGTCCGGGATGGTTCCCTAGATTGGAGTTCTAGTGTTTTTCTGTTCGGTGTTAAATTTCGCTTGTTCCGGAGGATGCACGGGTGAGTCTGGAGTGCCGGGAGCGAAGCAGAATATTTGGGTGGCTGGGCTTGGGCCGCACGTGCAGGGCCCTAGGCCGCAGGTGCGAGGCTGGGCCGCTCGAGCGGTGGGCTAGGCTGCATGAGTGGTGGAGGCTTAGACCCAAAAAATTCGATTCTGCCTAGAGCACACGAGCGGAGAAAATGGGCCCCATGAGCGGTCAAGGTGGCCGCACGAGCGGTGGAGATGGCCACACGAGCGGCAGACTGGACAATCCGTGCCCGGTTTTCTTATAACATTTTGGTCCGAATATATCACTTCTAACTCATTTTTCTCTCATTCTAAACCTAATTTCTCTCCTCCTCTCTAGAAAACATCTCAATCACCCAAAACTCTTTGATTTTTGTGATTCTTGGAGCAAGATCATCAACATTTTCCCTCAAATCTTGAAGATCCAAGGCTAGGGCCTCACTTGGGTAGTGGAGATCCGAAAATTTCTCTCATCTTTGAGGCTAGGGTTTCATCTCTCCTTTCATCAAAGACTTTGAGGTAGGGATTACTTGAGTTATATATACTAGTTTTGCTCTTTGGATGTTGATTTAAAAATGTTCTTGAAGTTTTGTGTTAATTTTAGATTTTGGTTCAACATATTGAGTCTTGAATATGGGTTTGAAATCTCTAACTTTTTACTACTTCTTGAGGGTTTCTCTCTATTAAACTCATGATGAATGGTTATGATGGAGTTCTTTTAGAAAATGATGAAGTTTTGCTTTCAAGGAAAACCCTAGAAATTGGGGCTTTTTGAAAAATAATGAAGATGCCATGAAATTATCTATTTTCTTGTATCAAGAGGATGTTTGAGAGTTAGTCTCACCAAATGTCTAACAATATAGCAACTTCTTGATGTATAGATATATATATATATATATATATCTAAATGGAGGCCCTCTTTAAAAAAAAAAAATTCTTTGATAAATTCACATTTGTGTAGAGTGGTAAAATGGTGAGTTGTTGAGTGCCATAAGTGTTGTAAAATGCCTAATTGTAAAGTAATAGGAAATGAAATGAGAGATAGCATGCTAGACATATTGAAAGTTGGTTATGATGAATTATTGTTGAGGAATTGTTGTGGTGTGTTGAGGACACATGACTATTGTGCGAAATGAGAAATTGTAACTATGTGTTGAAGACATATGGGTATCTTGTGGAAGAACATGGTAAGGAGGAAATGGAAATGTGATGTTGAATATTGTTGTAGATATGTTTTTGAATATAAAGAAATGCTATGAGTTAGTAGTTATTGCATTATATTCTCAATTGTTTTATTGTCAGTATTGCATATTTTGACATGAGTTGGAAAAGCATTCATTTTGAGAAAGATTATTGTAATGAGAACTAATAGAAATGTGTATGGGGTAAATACGTTGGTAAGTCCGGATAGGAGGTGTAGATGAATTTGATAAGTTGGCCTGAGTGTCCAGGGTGAAAGACCCGAAAGCCGCGCGGATCGGTGTCGAGCCTTCCAGTTAATACTGGTAAAAATGACAATTTGGTAATACTCGTAGAGTCTACTTGCAGACCCCAGCTTGGCATTACCAGGGTCGTATTTACCACCCCTATTGATTTAAATATTGGAAGTTTGAAATTGATGATATTGCTAAATATTATCGAGAACATGGTGAATTTAATTTGTGCATTGAATATTATTGAGAGCATGATGATTTTGAACTATTGCGTCAAAATAAGATTTCCCTTTATTATTGGCACTTGCATGGCATTACATATGCATTTTTAACGTTGATGGAATTGGCATAACTGTATATACTTTGTGAGGAATCTCTACTGGACTTTATGCTCACCCCTATGGGAATTGGTGCAAGTAAAGATGTGGCGACCCCGCCAAGCTAAGGGCGTGGAGATGTTTTGAAGAAGAGTAGTTTGACTCTTATTTTGTTGTGATATTTGTTGTAAGCCAAGGGCTAATGTGTTTGGGTCCGAGAGACCATTATGTGTAACCGGACTGTTGCCTTGGAACTTGTAAGCCCTTGAGGGCCTTATTTGTTGTGATTCAATGATTTCTTTTACATGCTCTAGATTCATGTACTAGTTTGTAAATAAATGTATACTGACATGTGAGAATACTTTGGTAAACCTTTGGAACTATGTAAATGAATTTGGTTAATGTCTCATTTTGAAATGGGTTGATGTAATAGTTGTGTGGGATTATTTTCGGGGCGTGACAAACCTCTAGCTCGATTGAGTTATCGCTGCTTACACACACATTTTGAAAGTAAAATATGTTGGTTTACCATATTATGTTACTAAAAGTGGACATTGATTAAGAGTACAAGCATGGTCTCGCTGAAAATTTTATAAATGGTTCAATGGAATTATGTTTGGTTGGATATATCATGTGGTCTCTCTAGCTGGGGCAAAACATTCATCATTGAGGGATGATTCATTTACCATGCCCAATGTAGACCATGTTGCTGGTTATCCAAAATTCTCATTATTTAGGTGCGTGTATGGCTTGCTGAAAATTTCATTAAAGTTGAGCTGTTGTGTAGAGTCTTCCATCATTTGTGTCTGCCTTTTTCTATGTTCTATTTATTCTTCATTCATCATTCGTAGTTTAGGATTTGTGTATGTCAAGAATTAGTGTTAACTTTTTTTTTTCCTTTAAAAAAATAAAATTAAAAATGAAGTGTAAAGCAATAACTCTAGTAGCATGAATATTTTGTTGTTGCATCTCACTATCTTCATCGCCACTTGTGCCTGTATATCATGGTGAAGAACAAGATATTGACCTTAGGAAGTCAGAAACAGAAAAGATTGGATAGCCTATTTTGATAAAGCCAACTCATGGAGGTGGAGGGAAGGTGTGACAATTGTTGAGTTCCCTCTGAACATTTTTCTGATACTCTCTTGAATATGGGAGGCCATCAAGTAATATGTCGTATGCACTATAGATTAGAACAAGCCTGGGTATGACAAAGCAGGAGTAGTATATAAACTACGGGAAAATAGAACAGAAAAAACAATTGTAAGGCTTTACTGCAGTCTATAGTATTTTTTTTTCCCCCTTTTACAGTCAGCTCCTCTTTGATGTTTGTTTACTGCCTTCAACTAAGTTACACCTACCCTATCAAAGTAAACATTTCATGCAATATTTGTATATTCACGTTTCTTCCATTCTTTATTAATATTATATAGTGCAACTTTTGTTCAAACCTCTAACAACATGCTTAGCAAAGGTCATAATAGGAGTGTCCTTGTTATATGGACATCAATTATGTTTGAGATGAAATTCTCAAGATATGTGTCATTCTCAGGGTATGAGGATTGTGCAAAGTCTAAATGAATTTGTTGACTCATTCTTGGGGGCACAACGTGAGGCTACTGTTTCTTTTGGCATAAATACAATGTTGCTAGAGAAATATGTCACACAGCCAAGACACATTGAAGTCCAGATACTTTTATTTTTACATGTCTCTTGTTTCTATTCATCCATACTAAAGTAATGTTATCTGTCAAATTTAGCATGTCCTATATCATACCCAGTTTCCTTAATTTTATTTATTTATTTATATTTGGGTTTAAAATCTGTAGATGATGCATTGATACTTTTATTTAATGGCATTATAAGAAACATATGTCTATAAGACTTATGTACCGATTCATTGAGTGTTCCTGAATTTGCTTAATGCTATAGGTATTTGGGGACAAACATGGCAACATCTTACATTTATACGAAAGAGACTGCAGTGTGCAGAGAAGACATCAGAAAATAATTGAAGAAGCTCCAGCTGTATGCAACTCTATCTATATTTTAAGTTTAGGTTTCTTGTTGGAGATGCCTATACTTTTGACAGAAACACTGTTTTTGCAGCCAAATGTCCTGAATGACTTTCGTTCTCATGTGGGTCATGCTGCTGTATGTGCGACCAAGGTCTGAATGAGCATTCTTGTCAAGGCAATCAGTATTTTATTATCTCATCTCTCATATTTATGAACTTGATATATCTTAATTTTTATGAAAATGATGATTGTTCTCCAGAATTTAAGACATTTTCTTCAAACTATGTGTGAAAATTTTAGGTGCTAAATTGCTATGCTGTTGATCTAATGGTCATGCTTACGCCACAAATTTCATAACTTCATTGGAACTTTGCCCTCGAGTGCTGTCATAGTTGATGGACAATGATTGGGGCCAGAATAATGGAAAGTTCATATTACGAAGGCGATAAAGCCTCGTCAAAATTTGGTGAAAGGTCATCAAGGTGTCAAAACAATTGGAGATGCACTTCACAAATGTGTAGCTTGGCCTTCAGTTGATGTAATGCACATTCACTAATACTATATTTATTATATTTTCAAATCTTAGTGGTAGTTAAATTTTTATACATCTGCAGATTGAGGATCCACTTGCAGACTATAGATTGAGGGGAGTTAGATAGACCATGTTGATAATGCATGCTTTTTGGAACTCTTATTTTGGCGCTTGTGTTTTTAGACAAATATTTTGGAACTAGTTGCTACATTTGCAGATTGGAGGGAGCTAAATGGACCACGTTGATGATACACATGCTTTTCGAGACTTTTTATTTTGGCACTTGTGTTTTGAGACAAACATTTTGGAACTAGTTGCTGTATTTCCAGATTGAGGGAGCTAAATGGACCATGTAAATGATGCACATATGCTTTTTGGGACTTTTATTTTGGCACTTGTGTTTTGAGAAAAATATTCTGAAACTAATTGCTACAAGTGAAATGTATTTTGGAACTAATTACTACCTGTTTCATGTATTTTGGAACTTTGCTACATGTGACATGTATTTTGGAATAGATTTTGAATACTGAATATGGTGTATGGGTTTCTATGGATATAATATTGAATGTATGGAAGCTTTAATCAGTTATACACTTCTATTGAATGACTTTCATTGAGTACATTAACAGGTATTGAATATGAATGTATAAACAGAATCAGTTTAGCAAATGGTTCACAATTACTGGCGGTTTAATTTCGTCACTAATAGAAAGACACATTTAATTTTACAATATATTTAATGGCAGTTATTTATTGTCGTCAATTGCTGACATCTTTTGCGGCGGTATCATACAACCATCTTTCCCTTGAAAAAATCGTCTTTAATGGAACTACATTTACAACAGTTCTACAAAAAAATGCTGCTAATTTCTATGGACGTCGAATTCTTTATGTGGCTATTAATAACCACCATAGATACCACCATTATTATTAACGGCGGTAATGGTACTGTCTTAAAATTATTCTTGACACTTATATAGATGACAGTTTCAATTTTTGTCATCTTACCGCTGTTAAAAGTATTTGCGACGGTTATATACCTATTAACGATGGTTTGTAACTGCCGTTAAAGGTAAACTCTTGTGTAGTGATTGTTTAAAATTGAAATATAATTACAAATTAATATCTCAGCGATTTTTTTATTTTTTATTTTTTAAAAGGGTCTAAATTCAATAATAAGTTTAAGGATTAAGCCCATCTTTGTTCTTTTTGTGAATCCAATACAAGGAGTTCTGCAATTGTGGCTGTCCACGATTTGAATGATGTCAACAGTCGTTCTTTTTATGATTACATTGCCGCTTTAAGCTTGAAATTTTGCTCTACCTCTTTTAGCAGTGTTGTTAGCATTCACATTTCTTATTTCACAAGGACTAAAACTTCCATTATCTATGGTGAAATGTTTTTGGTGTTAAAGATGGAGTTTGACATCAAAAATTTATATTTATGCCATAAATTTTATTGATCTATATGTTATCATAAATCTTTATATGGGTTGTATGTATCCAGCATGGGTATGGGTACAGCTACGTGCGTATTGGGTACACAAAATACATATCCGAAACTTTACTTTTTTAAAAATCGAGGGTGTGTTTGGTTTGGTTTTGGGAGATAAATTTTCAAAAAAAAATCTTGGGAAAAGAGTTTAGAAATTTTTTTGGTTTGTTTGGTTGTATATTTTGGAAATGGTTTTGAAGTGTAAAAGTTTGAGATCATTCGATATTTTGTTATAGTTGAGTAGATGTGTATGAGAGAAAAAATGATTGAGAAGGAGAGCAGAGAGAAAAAGTGATTGATTGATATGTAGGAGATAGAAAGTGATTTTGATTTTTTTTTTTTTCCCAAAATCACTAAACCAAACAAAATTTTTAAAAAAAATTTCCAAAATTTTTTTCTAAAAAGCAAACCAAACAAAACCTAAATGTTTGTACAACATGGGTGCGTGTTCAATACTTTTGTGGATACACCAGGACATAAATATTTTTTTGTTTAAATCTCAGGGTACTAAAATACATATATTGTGTATTTTTTAGAACTCCAAAAATAAATAATATTTTTGTAAATATCACAAATTTGTTTAGAAATGTACTTAAATTAAATAGGCTATGACTGAGTAAGCTTGTGTGTGTGCATGTGAGACACAGAGAGAAAGACTATATATGTATGCTTATGTCTATATTATATAAAAAGGTTTAGTTCAGAATATGGTAAGAATGCTTATTTCTATATTATATAGAAATGTTTAGTTCAGAATATAGTAAGAAGATGAGGGTATTGAGGTCTATTTACAAGTGTCATTAACAGATGTTAGGGTGTGTTTTAGTTTACAAATCACATGGGGTAATGTGCTTATTTCTTAATGTCAGGGGATTATTTTGCAAATTTAGAAGTTGACTTTTGATGGGTCGGGTAGTTATATGCCGTTGGTCCTAGCAAAGAAGAGGAGGATGAGTTAAAAATGAGAGAGGTATACATACATATAATATAGAGAGGTTTAATTTAGAAGAGAATGAGATTATGAGAGTATTTAGGTCCATTTACATATGTTGTTAATAGATTTTAGAAATGTGTTTTAGTCCACAAATCACTTGGTTTGTGCACATGGCCCAAACCATAGGGAGTGAAGTGAAATTTACTCTAATGAAATAAGGGAATTAGAATTGTTTGCTACTCTTTGCTATGTCTTCTAGATTCACATCAATTAGTAATTAAATACAAACACATTCCAACCAATTTTCAAAAAAATATAAATTTGTATCAAATTAGAACTAGTAACTAATCCCAATGTCTTCCATGTTTGCAGGAACTTATATTGACAAGAAATGTCCATTCACAGGCAATGTTTCTATTAGGGGCCGCATACTTGTTGGAACCTGCCACAATGCAAGATGATGAGAACAATCATTGTTTGACAAAACTACCTTCATTTTGTCAAGAAATACCAAAGGCAAGACCAATCACTTTCATTTTAATCGATACTATTTTTTCTACCATTTTTATGAAAATTTTGAAATGTGTGATCAAAATTTTTTTTTTTTGATAAATAAAAGTCAATATTATTAACGAAAAAGCATCAGGGCAATATTAACAAATACACCGACAAAGAATCAATAGAAAAACAAAAACTAAGCAAGAAGAGAATCTATAAAATCCACAAAACCAAACAAATCTAGGGACACTCTCCCCGACACCCAACTATACAGAAACACTAAAAATTGATCTTTCAAATGAGTCACTGATTCTTCTTCTCCCTAAACGACTCTCTTGACTTCTGACTCATTTTTATTAAAGCATATCGGTCTACCGTCAACTTGTCGATTACGCTCTAACCAAATCATCCATATTAGACAAAAGGTGCCAAAGTGCACACCTTCCTATGCCTCTTTCCAACCCTACTCCCTCTACAACTATGAAGGACATCCTCAACACTTTGTTGTTGTACCCAAATCACACCAAACAAAGAAAAATTCAACACCCAAATCAAACAGTGAAGAAGAAGATGAGACACCGACTTCGCATCCCTATGGCACATACATTACCAATTGACCATAATCTATAGCGATCCCGGTTGTCCCTTTACTGTTCTGTTGTATTCCGGACTCGGTTCCGTGGAGTTGGTAGTTGTATCTATCTTGTTGTCGTCCTTTAATTCCATTTGTTTGAGTTTTAGGATGTTTTGGGCAGGGTTGTTACAGGTTGGTTAGGTCTTGGTTTCAATTCCTTGTTGCCCAGTTTTTAGGCGGTCCGCTCGAGTGGGTATTCTTGCGCTCGAGCGGGGATTGCACACCCCCAATATTTTGTGTCCCTGTAAAACTTCTGCAGGTGTGATTTCTACGCTCGAGCGGGTTTGTTGGCGCTCGAGCGGGTAGTACTTTTTGGGTGTAAGTTCTGGGAGGGGGAAATCTACGCTCGAGCGGACTGGTTTTCGCGCTAGAGCGGATGTGCTTTATTCTTGTGTCTTGGCGCTCGAGCGGGCCTTCTTGCGCTCGAGCGTGTCCAGATTTTTGTTCTTGGCGCTCGAGCGTTGTGTTATCCGCTCGAACGGGAATGTCGTATATCAGTTGGCAACTGGGCATTTTAAAATCACTTTTTACATTCTCTCTCTCTCTCTCTCTCTTTTACTTTTCCAAAAAGCCATTTGAGAGCTCCTCTCTCTAAAACCATAACTTCTTTCTAAGTATTGATCTAGCTAGGGTGTTTTCCTCACCTATGGCCTTTACAAAAGTTGGGTTGATCATCGAGGGCTTTACCTTGATCCGAAAATTTCGAGTTTTGGAGCACGTTGAGTTTCGTCATCTTCTTCCCTTGAGCTCCGAATTTGAGGTAGGGATTCCTACTCACAACTATGGGTTTTGACCTAGATATTTGGGTACTTTGTTAAATGGTTAATTTGGGAAGTTAGGGTTTGAAAATGTTGAAAAGGGGTTTTGTTATTTTGATTAAAAAATATGTATTTTGGATTTCAAAATAATGATTTTGTTGATTGGTTGTTGATATATAGGCCATTGGGTCAATATTGGGAAATGGGGTAGAAAACCCTAATTTGTTGAATAAATTAATTGGTATAATTAATTTGGGAAAATTGTGGACTTATGGAATTGAGTTGGAAATAATGAAATTGGCTCATTATGTTGTGAAATGATGGAGTTGGATTTATAAATCGCTCACTTTTGAAAACATTGATATTTTATCTGTTGGAGCTTTTATTATCTGTTTAGAAATAATTGCTTGGGCTACCGGTGGAGGGTAGTTTTGATTGTTGTAGACAATGCATGATGATTAGGCAAACTAAAACTAATCAAGTGGATATGTCATAGAGTATGACGGTTGATAGAATACATTAACGTTATGTATTGATTGATTGTGTATATGACCTATGTGTATATACGTTGTGTGTGTGGGAGGAGATAGAGGATGTACTCCACGGTTTAGGGGAAGATAGGGAATGGACCTCTAAACCGGATGTTGTTTGGGAGGAGATAGGGGATGGACTCCACTGATACAGCTCATATGCTTATCAGATAATGTGTTGATATAGCTCATATGCTTATCTTTGGAAGTGTTGATACAGCTCATATGCTCGTCATTGGAAGTGTTGATATAGCTAATAGGCATATCTGTTGAAATGTGGATACAGTTTGTATGCTTATCTGTTGAGACGTTGATACAACTAGTATGTTTATCTATTGTAAAATGGGAAATGTTTAACATGAGTCATTGTCTCATATAAGTGGTTAGCCAGGTTCTGAGTCGTTGATGCAAATTGTGAAATTGATAAGAAATGGAAACTAAAGTGAAATGGAAATGGGTTATGAATTGGTTTATGGAAATTGAACATTTATCAATTGCTAATGTCTTAATCATTGCTCATACTGTGTTTAGCATATCTCTACTGGGCGTTGGCTCACCCTTTATGGGACATTACTTTCAGGTACAGGTAGCATACCGCCTCCAAGGACATATCTTGGATGACGATGAGAGTTAAAGACTCTTTTTTTTGATTAAATTGTTTGTATTACATGTACATCAAGCCAAGGGTTTATTTTGTATAGAGTTAGTACTCTTCTTTTGTGTAACCAAGTGTTGACTTGGAAAGCTGTAAGCCCATAGGGCATTTGCTTTTGTTGTTAACATGTAATACAATTGTAAGAATTACTCTGATGAATAGAAATAGTTGGTTTCTTTTATATTAATGCATGTCTAAAATGATGGATTTTATGTATTATTTTGAGGGCGTTACATAATCTGTCGACACCGAGTAAGAGTATCAATAGTGAGAGTCCTATCCAATGCCGCCGTCCACGCAAAGAATGCTACCTTGTGTGATTATTGTTGTCATATTGTGAATTGTAAATCGTGAATCATAATGGTAATGTTCACTTTATATAGCAAACCAAGCCTTAAGTCCAATTAAATGGGGTTGGCTACATGAATCCTTCTTCTCCACTCGACTCAATCCAAGGCCATTTCGTTAATCAAATTAAGGAGGTTCATATCTCCATTTACTATACTAGTTCACGTCAATTTAGGTCTGCCCCTTCCCTTAACATTTCCATCTACCGCCACTATATCGCATTTCTTTACTACTGTCTTTGTTGGTCCTTGTTGTATATGATCAAACCATCTCAATCTATTTTCTCTTAACATATCTTCTATTGATACTATTCCTACCCATTCTTGAATATACATTCCTAACTCTATCTTTTCTAGTCTTGCCACACTTTCACCTTAGCATCCTCATCTCAGTAACATTCATCTTACCTACATATTGTTTTTTAGTTGCCCAACATTCTAACCCATACAACATCACTGGTCTAATAGTCGTTCTATAGAACTTCCCTTTTAGTCTAATAAGTACTCGTTTATTGCACAGTACCTCAGACGCACCCCGCTACTTAAGCCACCCCGCCTTAATTCTGTAGACCACATCCACTCCAATCTCCCTAGCCGTTGTGATAATTGATCATAAATAACAAAAATATTCACTTTTAGGTAGTTCTTGGTTCTCAATCTTTACTTCTCATCTGCTTCCATTGTTACTGTTACTAAATTACACTCCATGTACTCTGTCTTAGTTCTGCTTATCCTAAATGCTTTAGATTCAAGTGCTTCTCTCCAAATTTTCAACTCAGTATTAACTCCTTCTCTAGTCTCATCCACTAACACGATGTTATCTGTAAAAAGCATACACCATGACACATCATTCTCAATATTTCTCGTCAACTCATCCATAACTAAAGCAAAAAAATAAGGACTTAAGGTTGATCCATGGTGTAACCCTACAGTAATTGAAAATTCACTTGTGTTTCTAGCAGGTGATCTAATAGTGGTCACCATACCTTTATACATATCCCTAATCACATAAATGTAACCTTTTGTCACTACTTTCTTCTCTAACACCCATTTGATTATATCCCGAGATACTCTATCATATGCTTTCTCAAAATCGATAAAAATCATATGAATGTCTTTTATTTACTTTATATAGCACAATATATATATATATGTATATGCATATAAAAACACCCACATTATGTTAAAAATGAAATAAATATTAATATATTTAAATCATGTATATTTATAGACTTAATTTGCATAAATCATTATAATTAATTGATCTCTCTGTTGCAAAAATGACATCATTTCATGCAGCATACACACACAAATTGTACGATTCGCTCAATTTAAAAGTCAATGGCACGAATTAAATTATTTTGGTTGAAACTTATTGAATCATAAATCGTGCGGTTCTAACAACCATGTGATTATTCCAGCTCACATATCCCCTTGCTTCCTTGTGAAAGAGGAAGACCATGTTATTATTGGTCAATGCAGGTTTGTCTTGCAGCTCTACTCTTTCATTGAATTTTTGGAGGATATACTTACTTCTTGGTAACCGTGTACGATTATGTCCCTCTTTGCAGGCCATTGTCAAAGACTGAGGTTTAATGTGTTGAAAGTGATTCCAGCTGGTTCTTCTGGTGGTGGGAAGAAGGCATTTACAACAATGTGAGTTTAGTGGATCAACTTCAGTTAGAGTGTTTCTTTTTATGTGTACTCTCTTAAGGTTTGAGTTTTTGTATGTGGCCAATTTACAAATTTTTCAATTTCTGTCAGTCATATAACTCGAGTGTGCAATGTGGTGAAGTCGTCATTGTTTGTTAGCTATTAGTTTGTCCCTTTGGAAACATTGCCTCACATAGTATACATTTCTATAGGATTATTGACATTGCTTCTTGTATTATACATTTCTCTGGGATTATTGTTGTTATTAGTGAAGCATTTGGATTTTATGTGGAGCAGGTTATGTCTTGTTTGTGTTGTCTGTGATTAAATTTATGAGCTAGAATATATATGATAGGCCAACTAAACTGTAAAACTATTGGTAGTCTAGTAGTAAATTGTAGCTCAACCTCACAAATAGGGTTTTTTTTTTTTTTGTCTTCCCCTTTTTCTGAGAAGAACTAACCATGTATGCTCTTCTTTTGGACCTTGAGCTGGCCTTGACCTATGTTACAAATAAAGTAGCACCCCGGTTGGCATTAAACCACCTGGATAAGTGTATGGCATCACTTGGACAATGGTATAGGATATATTGTACATTTTTTCATTAATTTTTCCATTTCAGATGAAGGGACATGATTTCAAGGTATTGGCATAAATACCAATAGATTTTACCAACTATTATGTTGTCTTGTTCTTTCTATCCATTGTCCTTCTCTTCCATACTTGCTAATAAAATGATCTGAATTCATGATTGGTGTCTACCACAAAGCCATAATTATCACCATCCACTGAGTAACTTTGTGGGTGTTTGGGAAGTGGCTATTTTAGAGGCTTTTTGGCTATTTTAGTAAGCTATTTTAGTTTTTGTATTTGGGAAGATATGATGAATTTTTATTTAAGTTGGTGTATTGAAAAATGTGTTGAAATGATGTTTGAAGTTAAAATGACAAATTTGTCCCTAACTTCACATTTTTCAAAATTAATTTGAAGGGGGAAAATTGTAATTTAGCTACCTGTCACTGTGACAGTGGTAGGACTGTCACAGTGACAGCCACTACTGGCCTATTTTTATTTTATTTTTTTTTTAAAAAAAAAGAACTTTTGGTTTAGGAGTTTTCAGGCTATTTTAGCCCCAAATCTAGGTTCCCAAACACCCCCTAATTTTGTGGTGGAGACCACAACTTGGTTGGGTTGGTGGGAGGTAAGCTTTGTGGATTTAATAGTTATTGTGATTTTTTATTGGTATGTTATACTACATGAGATGATATTACTGTTTCATTCTATTTTTCCTGCAAGAGATGGAAAAGCAAAAGTCTTGAGCTAATAATTTAAATTGCAAAATCTAGGGTAAATTAAAATATATTCTCAAAATTTGCTTAAAATATTAATTATTCTATGTAATTTTGGAAATTACATCTTATCATTTTAAATTTATAATCGCATAATAAATTAATCCTTCTATTAATTAGTTATTAAGTTAACTAATAGTTTTTAATGATGTGCTAAAAATATATTTTAATTAACAATTCTGATAATTTTATTATTGTATAGGAGTATAATTAAGATTTTTATTTTATTTTTATGAACTCTATTAAAAGATAAATTTTGGCAAAAAAGTATTTGTAATTTTCAAAATTACAGAGGGTAAATTATATTTTAAACAAATTTTAGAGGGTGTATTTATAATTTGTCCTTTGTGCTTTCTCCCAGGCACATAAATGACTTCGTATGAAATGAAATTTTTTTTTTGCCTTCAGGTTCAAGCAGGGGCAAATGTTTTCTAAAGTCACTCGTAAATAATTTAGAAAAATTGGCGAGAGTTTCTTAGAAAAACTGATGAAAATGAACCAACTTACTGAAATTGATTGAAGTTTTAATTTTTGGTCATTTTTTCATAATATACGGCTTGTTTTAGTTTTGAAGATTTGTATACTGATGCAAACTGAATTGATCAAAAATTATATTTAAATACTTTTATATTTTAGTTTTTTGAGCATTGTATGATTACTAGTGAAACATTATAAAGCAACTTTCATACATTTTCTTCATATATTTTTAATGTAAAATTCTATGAACTTTTATAAAATCCTTTAAAACGTCAAGCAATCCCTCTTCTACATCAAACCCACAAAATCAATAAGATTGAACAATAGTATATGGTCTGCATCAGTTTTTCAATCATCAAAACCAAAAATATCGATTTGTTACTTATTCTCAACAATGACCGTATTGATCCGAACAAATTACACCCCTAGCAATTTCTGAAGGAGTTTAAAGAAAGCTTCCAAGTAATTATAGCCCAAAGTGATTCAAAATTTTAAGCATTTTTCTTGTGATATTTATCATTTTGGGCTTTGTTTGGAAAGTATTTAAAATATTTAAAAAGTTGTTAAAAAATCGAAAAGTCAATTGAAAAAGTCAAAGATTTCTTCAATTTCTCTCTAAGTTTTGATTGTTTTCTATAAAATTAATGTCAAAAAATCATTTTTACACTTTAATTTGTTTTTATTAACTTGTCGTAAGAGATAAGTTTTTTTTTTATTGCTTTTTGATGGGTTGTACAAAGTAAGCAAGCTTATAAGATATAGGCTCCGTTTGGTGGAGTTTTTTTGAAGTTAAAAGTTGATTATCATAGAGTATAAACTAAAGCACCCCTATCTCAGCTTTCAAATAATTAACTTTTTTTTAGTTTACTTAAACTATTTCTACCTAATAAGTTATAAGCAGAAGCTGCACCAAACAATCCTGCACAAACTCCCAAATCAAAATAAGCTATAATTACCTCCAAAAGCTATAACAAACAATCTCATAGTCAAATTTGACAAGTACAAGCCGCATCATTAAAAGTGACTGAGTAAACAGGTCACTTTTTATACTTTAGTTATGAGCTACCATCACATATTTTATAACCACATCTCATAACCAACACCTTTTTGGCTCGTAACCACACCACTTTGATCATAACCAATATCACATATCTCATAACCACTATCCACATAGCTCCTAATCACATCTCATAACCAACACTCATAGCCAACCTTACATATCTCATAACCAACACCCTTTTACTCATAATCACACCACTTTGATCATAATCAATATCGCATATCTCATAACCAAGTACCTTTTGACTCATAATCACACCACTTCGCTCATAAACAAACTCACATATCTTATAATCACTATCAGTGTTCTTGCAAAGGATTGGGGTGTTAGATGCCTAATGTCAACACTTAGTGTTTGTTCTGCAAAACAGAGGGAGAATCAATGGATCATGTATTATTATTTTGTCGATTGGTTTGGAAGCTTTGGTCAGATATGGTCAGTTGGTGGGAGCAGTCATGAGCAATGTCTTACATGTAGAGGACTATGCCATTTGCATGAACTGCCCATTTGTGATTTTAAAAAATATAAAGTGATTTACTCTCTCATTCTCTCTTGTTTCATTTTTCTCACGTACGGTACAAACAATGGCTTGCTGAAGTTCAATTTCTCAGTGTTCTCGATCACCCTAAGCTTCTAAAACTTCTAGGATACCGTTCTATGGATGGGAAAAGAGGGATACAATGTCTATTGATATATGAATATGTGCCCAATAAGAGCCTAGAAGATCATCTTTTTGCCAGAGCCTAATAAATTTTAAAATTTTTAGAAAGACATGATTAAAATGAAGGAAAGGAATTAATCAAGATGTTGCTTGGAATTCAGAAAAGAATACATGCAAATGACTAAATATATGATCCATTAGCCCAAACAAACCTTAATTATCATATATCTCATAACTCATAACTAACACCATTTGGCTCATAACAAAATCACATATATCATATCCACTAATCACATATTTCATAACCAACACCTTTTGGCTTATAACTACACCACTTTGATTATAACCAACATCACATATCTCATAACTAAATACCCTTTGACTCATAACTACATTATTTTGCTCATACCAAAATTGTAATGGCCTGGTTTCCTTTATTTTCTTTTCTTTCCCTTTGGCTTCGCCCTTTCTTGTTTCCGTTGGGTTTAAAGCGTTTGGAAGTTATTTCAAATCAAAGCTCTCGTTCGTGTTTTGTTGTCGGTGTTGAATCTCACTTGTTTCGGTGAGCGCTAGGGCGAGTCCGAAGTGTCCGGGAACCAAATCAAAAAAAAAAAATTCTGGGCTGCTGGCAAGGGCCTCACGTGCGGGGTGGGGGCCACACGTGCGGGGGGCTAGGCCGCACGTGTAGTGAGGGTGGAGCTGATGGAGTTTGCACACTACCTAAAAGGCACGTGCGTGAGGGAGGTGCAGGAAGCGCCACACGTGCGGGACATAGGAAGTCCGAAAACCCTATTTTTCTTACATTTTTGGTCGAACTTGTAACACATTTTGGGGCTCATTCTCTCACTCTAAAACCTATTTTCTCTCCTCTTTCTCTCTAGAAAACCTTCCCAAACATTGAAACTCCTTGATTCTTGTAATTCTTGGGGTTTAGATCATCAATCTCACTCTCAAATCTTGAAGATCTAGTTGGGGTTTCTCTTGGGGTTGTGGAACATTGAAGAATCCTCCATCTCAAGGCTAGGGTTTCCATCTCCTTCTTCATCAATCTTTGAGGTAGGGAATTTTTGAGTTATATATATATATATATATGTTTTGCTACAAAATGTTGATTTTAAAGTTGCTATGAAGTAGTTGTGTTGGTTTTAAATTTTGCACTAAATGAAGAAAGAGAAAGAGAGTTTTGAAATATGGGTTTCTAAAATCTCAACTCTGTTGTTCTCCCTAAGGGGCACTCTTTTCATTTGACTCATAAAATGTGATTGGGTTGGTTTTCACCTTGAAGTGGACAAATGTTAGATTTTTGATAAAAGCCCTAGAAATTGGGGATTTTGGGAAGGGAAGGAAACATCTATGCTATTTTTATTCTTCTTGTGATAAAAAGAGTAGATGAGTGTAGACTTCATGAGTGCTTTGAAAAATGACCATCTTGTGATATGCACATTGAAATGGAGAGTTTTTGTTTCAAAGACTATAGTTGAATGCACGATGATATACTTTTGTGATGATCAAATTGTTGTGCATAAAAGAATTGTGTATGATGGGGAAATTGTTATTGTGTGTTGAAGACACTTGGGTATTTTGTGAAATGACTTGAAAGGAAGAAATGAGAAATGGATT
The DNA here is from genome assembly GCF_055761805.1 of Camellia sinensis. Taxonomy (NCBI): domain Eukaryota; kingdom Viridiplantae; phylum Streptophyta; class Magnoliopsida; order Ericales; family Theaceae; genus Camellia; species Camellia sinensis. Next base: position 117,850,203 of record NC_138971.1, on the reverse strand, counting down.
GATTGATATTGTTGTAGAGATATTTTGAGAATAGTTATTATTGCATCATATTTCAATTAAGTTATTATTATTGTGCACCTTGACATGTTTTGGAAAGGCATTTATTTTGAGAAAGATCATATTGTAACGAGAATTATGGAAATGTGAATGGGGTAAATACGTGGTAAGTCCGAATAGGGGGTGTAGTTGAATTTGATAAGTTGGCCTGAGTGTCCTTGGTGAAAGACCAGAAAGCCGCACGGATAGGTGTCGAGCCTTCTGGTTAATACTGGTAAAAATGACAGTTTGGTAGTACTCATAGAGTCTACTTGCAGACACCAACTTAGGGATTACCAGTGTCGTATTTACCGCCCCTATTGCTTAATGATTGGAATTTTGGGAAAAATGTTGAGATTGCAAATGATTGTTGGAAAGATAAAAACTTTTAAATGTGCATGAAATGGACTTTCTTATAAGGATGCATGGCATGGAATTAACAATTGCATGGTTTTAAAGAGTATGCATAACTATATATCCTTTGTAAGAATTTTCTACTGGGCTTTGTGCTCACCCCTATCGGATTTGGTGCAGGTAAAGATGTAGTGATCCTGCCGAACTGAGGGCGTGGATGTTTTTTAGAAGAGTACATAGCTCTTTTATTTTGTGTAATTCTTTTGAGCCAAGGGCTAATGTGCATGGGTTACAGAAACCATTTTTGTGTTACCAGGCTTATGCCTTGGAAGATGTAAGCCCTTAAGGGCATTGTATTGTTTTGAGACTGGATGCTTTACATGCTATAGATTCATATGTTTGTATTGATGAATGTATACGAGCATGTAAAACCTTTGTAAAGACTCATTAGTAATTATGTAAAGATGGGCATATTATTGTTATTGTTGGGTAAATGTTGATTATTTGTGGGTAGTTCATGTCGACTTATTTCGGGGCGTTACAAAAATCACATGTCTCATGATCACTAATCATATATCTCATAGCCAACACGCTTTGGCTCACAACCAATATCACATATATTATAGGGGTACTTACATGTAGGTCCTAAAAAGTGGACTTATTGTCTAATAGGTCCTATGGGAAAAAAATTTCATAAAAAAAGTCACTAATTGTAAGTTTTAGTGACAATTTATAAAAATTATGACAAAAAAAAATCACTAATTGTCAATTTTTAGCGACATAAATAAAAAAATTGTCACAAAAAAATTATTTTTAGCGACAATTTTATCAAGACTTATTTTCAATAGGACTTGATGTGAATTAAGTCCAACTATTAGGACCTATTGGTAGTTTACCCTATATTTTTATAATCATTAATCACATATCTCATAACAACACATTTTGGCTCATAACCACACTACTTTAATCATAACTACCATCACATCTCTCATAACCACTACTCATATTTCTCAAAATCACATCTCTTAACTCACACTCTTTGACTCATAACCACATCACTTTACTCATAACCACTAATCACATATCTTGCAACCATATCTCATAACCAATATGCTTTGACTCATAATCATACCGCTTTGATCATAACCAACTTCACATATCTCATAACCACATCTCATAACAAATATCATTCATAACCACTAACCATATATCTTATAACCAACCCCATTTTGGTTCATAACCACCTAACTTTGACCATAACCAACTTAGAACCACTAACCACATAGCTCATAACCAATTTCGATCACATATCTCTATTTTATATTTATTTTAGCCATAATATCTCTACAAAATATAATAGAAAGGGTAATATACAAACAATATACATTTTAAAACATCTATATACACACATAGACATAGATATAAATAATTTGATTAAATTTTAATAAAAAAATACATTGAAAGACGTGATTTTATTTTTTTTCTAGTAAATCACTGTCCTCTTAAATTTTTTGCCCAACTTTTCCTCTTTTATTTTCCTGTTCTATTTTCTTTCCCTCGATATGTCTTACTTATGTCTCAAATCTCTTTATTTCTCACTCAGACTCCTCTATTTCGCTCAAATTATCAAATGGTCAACGTTGATAGTTCTTCCTTGTTGGATTTTTATTCTTTCAACCTCGATCGTCTCTCTACTCCTGTATCTTTGTACCAGATCCTTGAGTTCATCGCTACTCTCTCTGTCTACTTCAATCATATTGATGGTGATATTTCTCTATCTACCAAATACATCTATCTCAAAAATCTAGTTCCTTCACATTAATATGTCATACATACACAAACCTTTGCCTCTAGTTTTGATTCAAAATATTTTGTTTTTTCAATTTGTACACACGTGTTCTAGAAAGGTTGGAAAATGATTTTGGATATATATAACTAGTGGTGTGTGGCCGCTCGATGGGTATGCAATTAAATTACAAATTTTGGTTTGAATATAATTTTAATTACTTACAGGACACATGTTTGTTACAAGTGACAATTATGCGAGAGTATTTTGGGTAAATAAGAAAAATGTGACATCGCACTAGGGGTGGGTTGAAATTTTGCCTGAGCAAGGATTGGGATAAAGAGTTATAGTCAAGTTGGTCCATTTATAAAACAATAATTATAATTTTATAACATTTTAATTATAAAATAAAGTAAAAAAAAATATAAGACAAAAAAAAAGCATATATATATATACGTCTTTGTAGGAGTTAAATTAAAACATTTGTTAAAAATTATTTTCATTTTATTATTTAATTTTATTAACATTCTAAATTCAATGATATATAAAAGGATTTAAATAAATTAATATACATTCAAGAAAATAAAAAAAAAGTTAATAGTGTATATTTATTGGATTAAGTGGTTGGGCTTGGAATTTGAATTTTTTTAGAGTCGGATTTGGAATGGTTAGATTAGTCTCGATGTCGGGCCGAATTTGGGATGACACATATCCCAACTATTTCTCTTTTTCTATTCTTATTATATTTTATTTCTCTCAATTTGTCTTAGTTGTGCCTCAACTATCTTTATTTCTCACTTAGATTCCTCTATTTCGTTCAAATTATCAAACGATCAACGCTAATAGTTCTTTCTCGTTGAATTTTTACTCTCTCAACCTCGATTGCCTCTCTCTACTCCTGTGTCTCTACACCAGATCCTTGAGTTTGTCACTGCTCTCTCTGTCTATTTTAACCCTATTGTGGTTGATGTTACGAAATTTTGTGACTTAATTACAACATTTGTGGTTTCTAATAATTTTGAACAATTTTGTTATGCCAATTAGTGATGTGGTCACATATTTTATGTTTTATGTCATGAAATTTTATAACTTGATTACGATATTTGCAATTTCTACGAAGTTTAGATATTTTTGTTACACCAATTAGTGGTGTGGTTGTACATTTTGTGATTGATGACTACAATACACAAAAATAGACAAATAATTTATGTTAAAAGCAAATAAAAAATTTAAGGTTTAAATTGATAACATAAAAAATTAATAATTTATTTTATTGTAATACTCAAATCATGGTATTTTTTATTATAATTATTACTAAAAAAAAATTACTATCAATTTTATCATAATTTCCCCCCAAATAATTGTCAAAAATTTGGAAGACACACCCAAAATTTTGTCCAAATCAAAATTCCCTTCTAATTTTTTTTTTTGGACAAATCCCTGGACCATTTCTTAGGCCCTAAACATTTTGAGAAATTATGCTCTCTCTCTCCGGTCTTCGCCACTAACCATCACCACTCCAAGTAAGTGCCACTCTCTCTCAAGGGATCCTACACTTCCTGCCATTAACTCAACCGCCTTCGTTTCTACCGTCATCTCCAACTTAAACAACCTATTCGATAACGCCCAACCCCTTTCTGCGACGACGAAACCCTAGATGTATTCGAGCTGGATTACAAATTGGTATGTATGTAGTTCATAATCGCCCAAAGCCCGTACTTTTACTGTTATTATCTGCGATTTGTCTGTGGTGAGAGGAAATTTCAAATTTAGGGTTTTCAAGCAGAGGACATGTATTTTTTTGTATGATTAAGTAAAAAAATTGAAAACCCATCTTCATGCGGTCTCATTTCCTTTGAAGAAAGACTTGATTTTTTTTTAGGTGTAATTTATGAGATTATGTGATTTTGAAGACCATTTGAGCCTTGATTGTTTGTGTTATTTAATGTTTTGTGGTTGAATCTATGTTGCTCCAGTTGCTCTAGACTTGGTAGGTCCACTACTTGGATGTGTTAGATGATGTGTTATAACTGCTATTGAAGTTTTGTTATTGTTATCATTATCATTATCATTATGGTTCTACAAGGGAAAATTTTCGTTGTTTATGTGCTGTCACGCCCCACTTTTATTAATTGAAGTCATTACTAAATTCTTTAACTAATCCAATTTCAGAGATAACATGCGGAAATAAACTCATACATTCAATCCATAGAAATGATTAACAATACTCTCATTCGTATGCAAAGTAAACATTACATGAACTAACTTAATAAATTGCCCTTGGGCTTACATCATTAAAAGTACAAGAAGAAGGGTGTAACCCTTTACAACAATGGCATTCCGCCAACATAGCTAAGGCCCCGTGGCCAACAAATAAGTAGATCCAAATCTTACAGCTCAACCTGCTTGAAACCTGAAAAGAATTCAACAACGTGGGATGAACATATAGTCCAGTAGGGATCTCAACATGATCCTCAACAATAACAACATTACAGATAGCTATGATCATGAACACTCATTCTCATACTAGAATAATAATGTGACAATTTATACAAAATATATATATATATGAACTTTTCTCGAAAACAACCATTTAATTCAACGCTATAAGCGATTCATCTTTCCTTTTTCCTTTCATTAACCCCCGTTCCCAATCTTTTATAACATTAACAACTACTTAGAAACATAGATTCACTAAGCCCATCACTCTTCCATTTGCCACACATACAACAGATGTGCCTTTTCAAAACATATTTGGCATTTCAATGCAATTCCAATTATTTCATAGTTATCCATGCACACCTCTATAAAAAGATAACAACTCAACTACATACATAGAATCAATCAATGATTCAACTCGTCCCTCCAACACTGTAACAAATACAATCCACAATGTTTCCAGATACACTGAAACAATAACAAAACAACACTGCACTACTAGCCATATGCGTAGTAAGCCAAAGATACACTTCTCACCACAATCTACCAGTTTACCAGGCGCTAGCTGGAAGGGTATGGTACCTTAGATTATCAGCGCGTCAGTTCTCCAGGCGCTAGCTGGAAGGGTATGATACCTCTGATTATAAGCGCTGAACACAAAAGTGTGTGGAGTCCATCCCCTATCTTCTCACACACACTGGAGTACAGCCCCTCTCTTCTCCCAAACCAGTATACAAATATAATGTAATTCAGCATTTCATCACATGTAATGTTCAATCAACAATGGTGTATTACATACACAACAATTCAACACAACCACGTCATCCTCCACCGATGACCAAGGATAAAACCTCTAGATGCAAATATGTAGTACACCAATTAAAGACTCAATTACTATGAGACCACAAACCCGACAACAACATTAACATGGTAGTTCAAGATACAATTCCCCACATGTGTGTGTTCAACACTCAAGATACAACATTCCCATTTTCTTATACTTGTTTCAAAATACCTTTCCATTTCACAAAATGAATTCCACTTCCTTTGTTTTCACAAAATCATGCCCAAGGACAAAAGCCATAACTCATTTAAATTCACTACATTCTTTTCAAAGCCATTTCAAACTAATTATGCAGATTAAGTCATAAACAATAAATTAGGGTTTTCCTTCCTCTTTCTCAACATTGACCAAAAAGGCCCAATTAACATCAACAACAACAATAACCACAATTAAGACTCAAAATACCTAAGTATTTGCCCAAAGATCAAAACCCCTCAATTAATTTATTAAATCGAATAAAAAGAATTAGGGTTTCCTCTCCTTTCAACAACCACATGCTAATTAACACTCCAATTAGCCCAAAACAACTCTCAATGATAACATAACCATTTTCAAATACCCAACCCTAGGTTCCTCCCCATGATTTCAAACAAATCCAACATGGATATGATTTTTATGCAATACAAAATTACCACATGTCTATCTATAGACGAAGTATTGAAAAAGAACAAGGAGAATCCCTACCTCAAATGAAGAACTCAAGGAGAAGATGAGTAAAACTCGGAAGTGCTCCAAATCCCAAATTTCTTGGATCACAACGAAGCCCTCGACGATCAACACACTTCTTACAAAGGCCCAAGGTGAGGAAAACACTCTAGGTAGATCAATCCTAAGAGAGAAGTTTGGTTTTAGAGTGAGGTGCTCTCCAATGGACGTTTTGAAAAAGTAAGAGAGAGAAAGGAAATCAAAAAGTGATCAAAAAGGTGGTTTCACGAACTGACATAAAAGCTGGTCCGCTCGAGCGGACAACACCCCGCTCGAGCGTCAGACACAGGTTCACGCTCGAGCGTCCAAAGATCCGCTCGAGCGCCGGATGCACTCTCCCAGAATTTTCTGCAGACGACCAAAATGCTGAGAGAAGGAAATTCACGCTCGAGCGTCCAAACTGCCGCTCGAGCGTAAAGGCAGCAACAAAAGCCCGCTCGAGCGTAAAACCGCCGCTCGAGCGGAGAGACCAAAACCTGGGCAAAATTTCAAAGCTTTAAAATACAACCAACTAATTCCCAACTTGCCCAACACAACCCAAAACTCTAAAACAAAGAGAAAGGGATAGAAATGAGGATAAAACAACAACGAATCTACGGAACTGAGTCCAGATTATAGTTATACAACAACAGGGAATACCGGGATCGCTATATGTGCTGTGGCAACTTCATTGCCTTTTGTGAATATTTGTGTGAATAGCATTGGTATTTCAAGCATTTATGTTCCCGGTGGTTTCCTGAGCTATGTTTAATTGGGTTGTGATCTTTGATTTAATTAAACTATTACTACTAATTAAAGTCACATTTGAACATCTAGATAACTGTTTTGTTTGAAAGTTGATGACGCTTTGGGTTATCTTAATGGAGGGTTGAATATTTTTATTTTTATTTTTATTTTTAAGATAACCTTCTCCTTGAAATTGTTTGTGTCATGAGTGTTAGATAATATCTCAATGGGACCACATAATTAAATGTGGTGTTATCATTTATAAAAAGCCTACAATTTAAGTGATTCAATTTAGTTAATAGGCTTAAGGGTATATGTGTTATGGACCTAATGTGTAGATACTAGTTGTATAATTTCTATTTCTATGAGGGGCAGAAACAGAAATTAAAACATATTGGTTAAAGTTGGTTTTCATTACCTTTCAGTTTTAAAACCAATAATGGTTAATTTATTAGTTTTCATTATCTTTCAGTTATGAAAACCAATTACAACCTTTAAAAGGTTATGGTCCCTATTCCTTCCTAAGGTGGAAAAAAATAAGAACACTGTTTGTTTTTCTAAATCCTCTCAAGGAGAAACATAAGGCACCAAAGGGAAAGGATTAGAAGGCTTTAACAAAGTCAATATCAAAGGTTTTATTGACAATCAGACGCTTCCGTTTAACCGTTCATCGATGGATTCGGGTAAGTTTTAGTCTTGTTTTCTTGATGATATACATGGTAGATGATCCGAAATATGAAGTTTCATGTTCTGAAATTTAAGTTTACAAGTGGTATCAGAGCGGTTATATCATGTGTATTATCAGAATAGATATGCTTTTATTCATCCTATTTAGTTTCTTGGAATCAGATTCTGTTTTTTGTATTTCTGTTTTTCCCTCTGCTGCAAATTCTGTTTTGTTTTCTGGAAATGGAACATAATTCGGATGGGCGGTTCATTTTTCAAATGGTGAACATTATGTATTTATATATATATGTATATAATTGGGATGGATTCAGATTATATAACATATACGGGGTAACAAATTTAGAAATCTTTAAATTTAATGTAATTTCATACAACGTCTATGGAAATTTAATTTTCTAATGTTCTAAATATAAGTCAATTCAAACAAGATGTCACAAAAGTGATCTCTCTTGTCTAGATTGTTTTATATGGAATGTTTTGAAATTCATGTCTGTGTATCTCATGCGGGTATTTATCGGTCCAAAGACATGATTAAGACTTGGCAGAATTACACATACATTTTGTGGTGATAAACATGTGCCAATTGTCAAGGAAACCTAATGTGAATAATAAATCCATCAAAAGATAGATTTGTTATTTGACATAACTTATTGTCAATGTTTGATCATTACAACAAGAATACCACTTACAGTTAATATCACTACCCAAAGGTTTGGTATTAATGTTGTGCTAGGTATCTTGAGATGTTGTCATTAAATTAATTTATTTAGAGATTATCTGTTTGGTAACTTAATGTGAGTATAATTGTTTATTCCTTTTATTTTCTTTTCGATTCAGCTTTAATGTCGACTACTTCAATCTCTGCCAACATGAACAATGTTCCAATGTTAAATGGAACAAACTTTAAGGACTGGAAAGAGAACATATTGATTGTTCTCGGCTGCATGGACATAGACTTGGCATTAAAGATGCTAAAACTGAATGCTCTCACTACACAAAGTACTCCTGAGGAAACTGTGTACTTTGAAAAGTGGGATCGTTCTAACAGGCTAAGTCTTATGATCATGAAGCGTGGGATTCCAGAAGTTTTTCGGGGTGCAATAACAGAGGATGTTACCGTTGCCGGTGAATTTCTTTTAGAAATTCAAAAGCGTTTTGCTAAAAACGATAAGGCTGAAACAAGCACGCTTTTAGCAAGCTTGATTTCAATAAAGTATAAAGGCAAGGGTAATGTTCGCGAGTACATCATGGAAATGTCTCATCTTGCTTCAAAACTTAAGGCACTAAAGCTCGACCTATCTGATGATTTGCTCGTGCATTTAGTTCTCATCTCTCTTCCTGCACAGTTTAACCAATTTAAGGTCAGTTATAACTGCCAGAAGGAGAAATGGACTCTCAATGAGCTCATTTCATTTTGTGTGCAAGAGGAAGAGAGATTGAAGCAAGAAAGGACTGAAAGTGCTCATCTAGCAAGCACCTCCAAGCATATGGGCAAAAGAACGCATAAGGGAAAGGAAGTTGCTATTCCTCAGGGTCCGGAACCAAAGAAACAGAAAACGCAGGATGGTTGTTTATTTTATGGCAAGCCCGGACACAGAAAGAAGGATTGTGCCAAATACGTCGCCTGGCGTATAAAGAAAGGTCCATTTCATGTTTTGGTCTGTTCTGAAATAAATTTAGCTTCAGTACCAAGAAACACTTGGTGGGTAGATTCTGGTGCTACTACTCACATATGTGTTTCTATGCAGGGTTGCCTGAACTACCGAAAGCCAACTGATGCTAAAAGATACATCTTTGTGGGTGATGGCAAGTCAATAGAAGTGCAGACAATAGCGCACTTTAGATTATTACTGAAAACTGGTTATTATTTGGATTTATTAGACACTTTTGTTGTACCGTCCTTTAGACGGAATTTAATTTCTGTTTCTGTATTGGACAAATTGGGATATTATTGTTCTTTTGGAAATATGAAGTTTAGTATGTCTATTAATTCCAATGTTATTGGTACTGGTTTACTTAATGTGTTTGATAATCTATATTTGCTCGAAACTATTGCATCTTATAATGCAACCTTGCACGTGGAATCACGAGGTACAAAGCGTAAATTAACTAAGGAAAATTCAGCCTCATTATGGCACAAACGCCTAGGTCACATCTCTAAATCTAGAGTTGAGCGCCTTGTGTCTGATGGAATTTTGGACTCTCTTGATTTTTCAGATTTTGATGTCTGTGTTGAGTGTATCAAGGGAAAACAGACCAAAATAAAGAAATATGGTGCCCATAGGACTACAGATGTCTTAGAACTAATTCATACAGACATTTGTGGCCCATTCCCTATGGCGTCTTGGAATGGTCAACAATATTTTATCACATTCATAGACGATTATTCCAGATATGGGTATATATTTCTTATCCATGAGAAATCACAGTCTTTGGACGTCTTCAAAAGATTTAAGGCCGAAGTTGAGTTAAAACTCAACGAACGGATTAAAAGTGTCAGGTCTGACCGTGGTGGTGAATACTATGGCAGATATGATGGATCAGGTGAACAACGTCCAGGACCGTTTGCAAAATACCTGGAGGACTGTGGAATCGTCCCACAATACACCATGCCAGGATCACCTAGCATGAATGGTGTATCTGAGAGACGAAACCGGACTCTTAAGGATATGGTAAGAAGTATGATCAGTCATTCTACTTTACCAGAGTCCCTCTGGGGTGAGGCTCTAAAGACAGCAACTTATATCTTAAATCGGGTGCCAACTAAAGCAGCTGCAAAAACACCTTATGAGCTTTGGGTTGGGCGAAAGCCTAGTCTAAAACATTTGCATGTGTGGGGGTGTCCTACTGAGGCGAGGCCTTATAAACCTCATGAACGAAAATTGGACTCTAAAACCATTAGCAGCTACTTTATTGGCTATGCCGAACGATCACGGGGTTACAAGTTTTATGATCCCACAAATAGGTCAATATTTGAGACGAGAATTGCAACATTTTTTGAGGATGTTGAGTTTGGGGGGAGAAATCCAGTTAGAGACATTGTCTTTGAGGAGGAAGCAGGAGTAATCCCACTTCCTACTACTACTTTTGACCAATCACAGGTTCCTATACCTGTCATTGCTCGAGAAGTAATTTCAAATCCTCAACCAGACAATGTTGTTCAAGATAATATAGTTCAAACCCCCATTCAAGATGAGGTAATTGTTCCTGAGGAACAAACTCTACAACCTCAACCTCAAGAATCTGTGCCATTAAGGCGATCCACCAGAGAAAGGAGATTTGCATTTTCAGATGATTATATTGTATATCTCCAGGAACATGAGGTAGAAAATGGAATGTCGAAAGATGATCCAATCAACTTTCGTCAAGCCATGGAAAGTTCCAACTCTCATAAGTGGATAGAAGCCATGAATGAAGAATATAAGTCTATGCAAGACAATAAAGTTTGGGAACTTGTCTCATTACCAGTTGGTGCGAATGAAGAATATAAGTCTATGCAAGACAATAAAGTTTGGGAACTTGTCTCATTACCAGTTGGTGCGAAGACCGTAGGTTGTAAATGGATATTTAAAACCAAAAGGGATTCAAATGGTAATGTGGAGAGGTATAAGGCACGTCTTGTAGCCAAAGGCTTTACTCAAAAAGAAGGAATTGACTTTAAAGAAACTTTCTCTCCAGTTTCTTCGAAAGATTCTTTTAGGACAATTATGGCGCTTGTTGCATATTTTGATCTTGAGTTGCATCAGATGGATGTCAAAACAGCTTTTCTTAATGGTGACATTAAAGAAACAATTTATATGGTGCAGCCAGAAAACTTTGTGTCAGGAGACCCAAAGAATATGGTTTGCAAATTGACTAAATCTATCTATGGACTCAAACAAGCTTCTCGTCAGTGGTACTTCAAATTTCATCAAGTTCTCACTTCGTATGGTTTTGAAACTAACGTTGTTGACGAATGTGTGTATCACAAGTTCAGTGGGAGTAAACACATATTTTTGGTTTTATATGTTGACGACATATTGCTTGCCACAAACGATATAAACTTATTGCATGACACCAAGAGATTTCTATCTAAGAATTTTGAAATGAAAGATCTTGGTGATGCTTCCTTTGTATTAGGAATCGAAATACTCCGAGATCGTTCTCGAGGTATTCTGGGATTATCACAAAGGAGCTATATTGAAAAAATACTCATTAGATTTGGCATGCAAAATTGTAAATCAGGTGAAACCCCGGTTGCTAAGGGAGACAAGTTTAGTCTCAGCCAATGCCCGAAGAACAGTCTTGAAATTCAAGAAATGCAGAAGATTCCTTATGCCTCAGCTGTAGGGAGTCTAATGTATGCTCAAGTATGTACGCGTCCGGATATTGCGTTTATAGTTGGCATGTTAGGCAGATATTTAAGTAATCCTGGCATGGATCATTGGAAAGCAGTCAAGCGTGTTATGCGATATTTACAGAGAACAAAGAAATATATGCTCACATATAGGAGATCGGATAAGTTAGAGGTCATTGGATATTCCGACTCCGATTTTGCTGGATGCCAAGACAGTAGGAAATCCACATCAGGCTATATTTGTCTGTTAGCTGGCAGAGCAATTTCTTGGAGGTCTACAAAGCAGACGCTCATAGCTTCGTCCACCATGGCTGCAGAGTTTGTAGCATGTTATGAGGCATCAAACCAAGGGATATGGCTGCGGAATTTTGTCACTGGGTTGCGTATTTTGGAAGGCACTGAAAGACCACTTAAGATATATTGTGACAATAAGTCTGCAGTTTTATATTCCAATAACAACAGGAGCTCGACAAAATCAAAGCATATTGATATCAAGTTCCTAGTTGTAAAAGAAAGAGTGCAGAGTGGACAGATTTCCATAGAGCACATTGGGACAAACTCCATGATAGCGGATCCACTTACGAAGAAACTACCACCCAAGGTCTTTCATGAGCACACTGCTCATATGGGTGTTGTTCTATTTGAGAACATTCTGGTTTAGTGGGAGTTTGTATTTATATTACTGCTTTATGTCAGCCTTGAGTTTTATTTATGTAATTAGATTAATTTCTGCAGAAATGAAGTATTCAGTTTATTACGCTCCGTTACGTATTTTGAAGTATTGATCTCAATAAAGTTAAGTAGGACCAGTTGGACATAGGCATGTATGGATCACATCACATGTAATTTCCATGCTACGCATCCATGATTGATCTATGTCATTTAGCTATATTTGTATACGTGACCATTGGTGGGTCAAGTTACGATTGATGTAACGAAGACCGCTTTGATCCTATATTAATATAGTTAATGGACAAGATTGTTTGGATACCCTCAAGTTATGATAACAAATTTCTGAGCTCACTAAAGTTAAGCACATTTTTCAAGATACATATGTGGTCCAGTGGGAGATTGTTAGATAATGTCTCAATGGGACCACATAATTAAATGTGGTGTTATCATTTATAAAAAGCCTACAATTTAAGTGATTCAATTTAGTTAATAGGCTTAAGGGTATATGTGTTATGGACCTAATGTGTAGATACTAGTTGTATAATTTCTATTTCTATGAGAGGCAGAAATAGAAATTAAAACATATTGGTTAAAGTTGGTTTTCATTACCTTTCAGTTTTAAAACCAATAATGGTTAATTTATTGGTTTTCATTATCTTTCAGTTATGAAAACCAATTACAACCTTTAAAAGGTTATGGTCCCTATTCCTTCCTAAGGTGGAAAAAAATAAGAACACTGTTTGTTTTTCTAAATCCTCTCAAGGAGAAACATAAGGCACCAAAGGGAAAGGATTAGAAGGCTTTAACAAAGTCAATATCAAAGGTTTTATTGACAATCAGACACTTCCGTTTAACCGTTCATCGATGGATTCGGGTAAGTTTTAGTCTTGTTTTCTTGATGATATACATGGTAGATGATCCGAAATATGAAGTTTCATGTTCTGAAATTTAAGTTTACAATGAGAAACACAATCTCGTATGCTCACCAATTAGGCACAATTATGAAGATAGGTTATTTATTATTTAATATTTAATATTGTATCTTTAGCTATTGTTGATTTGCGAAAGATTGCTACTTTGTTTTCTTTTTATAAAATTGTCTTTTTGTTTGTTTTAACTGGAAAAGTTATGGTTATAGAGAGAAAGATGGAAACTTACTTTGTTTTATTTTTACTTTATAAAATTCACAGCTATAAAAGGTAAATTCATCAGTTAATTGGGTTTTTTTTTTTATTTAAAAGATGTTTTCAAATTAATGGTTTCTTTATGTTCATGGTTAGGATTTGAATTTTTTCAGTTAATTGACTTTGAAATTGAGGGACAATTTCAAATTCCCCTCTTGTTTTCATTAAACATGGTGACTTATACATCCACTTTTACAATTATTTAACAGTGTTCAAGATGAGGGGAATTGGGATTTGGTGAGAGGCACTATGTATTGTAATGAATACAGGTTGAAAGATTTGGTTGAATGGAGTGACAGTGCATATTGGAATGGTGCATGATAGTACTTTTATAGTGATATTGGTGAGTAATTAGATTTTGGTAGTAGAATTGCAGTTCCAGTCCACTTTAATGTTTTGCAAAATACTGAACAACCACAAAGAAACTGGAATTGCACACCTAGTTGTTTTCAAAGTTGATTTGCATACTTTGCTTTCCGATCTATTTTCTTTATATGTAACAGATTTTAGATCACTACTTTTGGTTAAGATTCAGTTGCTCCTAGTGGAAATCAATCGATTGATCTCTCTCCATTGTCCAACTCTTTCCTATTTCAAGTTGAAATAAAAAAGATAAACACTACACATTCGCTACCTGGGAGGCATTGAGGTAAGCTTAGAATAAACCAACAGACCCTTTTAAAATATATATATATATATATATATATATATATATAATTAAAGAAATTATTAAGTTTACCTGTCATGGAAAGGGAAATCTCTTCCAGCACTTTCCCATGCTCTGGCACTTCATCATAACACCAAATGAGAGAAATAAAATAGTTCACAAACAATATATTCAAATGGTAGAATTATATGCTTCAATGATATCAAAATAAGGTATTCACGCATTTTTGGTGGTTCTTTTTTTTATTATCGAGATAAGTTTAGTTTGTTGTTGTTGTGAGAAGAACCATACAAAGATAGAGAAACAATCGCAAACTAACAGTTGTCAAAGTAGAGTTGGTTTCATAATAATTGTTTATATTTAGATATTTTGGTTTTTTATTGTTTGTTGTACATTTTTTGGAGTACATTAGTTGGTGTCCTTTGGTTTTATTGAATTTCCATGCCATTGGTATGCTGTTGGTGAGAGTTAGATAAGAATTTTTTTTTTTTTGGAGTGCATTAGTTAGTGCCCTTTGGTATGTTATTGGTATGTTGTTAGTGAATTACATTAATCGGTATCCTTTGCTTGATGAGATTTGTTGTTTTTGTATTTTATGAATTAGCTGGAAAACTCATATTACTTAACTTTTTAGCTGGAACACTCAGATTACTTAACTTTCTAAAATGATTTGTTTTAGGAATAGTATATTTGTTTTTGTATTGTGGAGGAGGGTTGTTGACTTTGGGGTTGATATTAATGTTAGGTACATTTTTTTAAAAAAGTAAGCAGACCAAGGGTCTTATTGTAAATTGTAATTTATCACTTCAAAATTGAAATGCTACTGATAATGTTAGGACTTAGGGTTATTGCTATGCCTGCATGTGTCCACTCACCTTGCATTTATATTTCTTTAATTTCTATCATGTTCGGATGCAATCTTCATATTAGCTTTTTTTTCTCCGTGATAGCTGGGAGAAATGAATGAAAAATAGCACCTTAGCTACCGTTATAGCAGACATGGTTATTTTATTAGTCAATCTTTGTAAACATGGATATTGTATTTTTGTTTTCAATTGGAAAATTTTCAGGTTTTGGAGGTTTGAAAGGGCTGTGCAGGTCCATTGACGAGTCTTTTATTTTAATTTTTTGCCTTGACATCTTCAAATCTTTGTCTGGGGAGCTTGAATCTGATTTATTAAGCTAGAATCAGATTTTTTGTTGGGGTTAGAATAGTTAGAAAATTTTACTGAAAATATTTACTACATTATATATGTTAAAATTTTACATAGAGGGAGTTTATACTTTTGTGGTAATCAGCATCAGTTTTTTTTTGAATTACATTTCACATTGACATATTTCTTTTGGTTGAAATATAGGTTTTTAAATGATTTTGACGAAGCCTAAAGGATTATTGGAACTGGCATGAGTGATTTGAAGGTCATATATTGCAAGACAACTATCTCTCTTAGCTTTTTCTATTTATTTTTTTTTTAAACTATTATTATTATGGCTATGCTTCAGTAGAAACCTTTGGCCTTGCTCAGGGAAAGGAAAAAGTTGTAATTTTATTAATTAAATTACCCTCATTTGTTCTTTGTGGAGACCCAAGTGATTTTGTAGTGGAAAACATATTTATTGGGTTTCAATGAAATATGAATATGTTAGAAATTTTAGAGATGTAAATAAGGTAGGAATTGTACTAATAAATTCCATGGATGAAAATGTATGGAATGATGGAAGTCTTTTACTGCTGTAACGATTTAAAAACAACGCGTAAAAGAATTAAAAAAAAATCTTTTTATGTAGAAAAATGATTTCATTTATAAAATACAGACAAAATCAGAATGGACACAAGAAACAACCTAAATTAGAACCTCTTCCATTCAAAGTGACCATAGATGAGCAATTTCATTTCCTAGCATTTTGTCATGAATACAAGCAGATTTAAAACTCTCATCCACTCTTTAATATCAGATCAACAATGATATTCCTAATAGATGAGAAATTTTCTTCATTACAACTAATTTGTATGGTTAAAAGAAACTACTCTCAGCTTGTATGATTCCCAATAGATTTAGAAATTTTCTTCATTAAAACAAATTTGTTTGGTTAAAAGTAAATACCTCAGCCTGTATGCTTTCCAATAGATGATAAATTTTCTTCATTAAAACAAATTTGTTTGGTTAAAAGTAAATATTCCTTAGCCTGTACGCAACAAATTCAAGCCATTGGCAAAAGACACAACTTCGAACGCCCTAACTACTTTAATGTTGTCCACAACATATTCATTTGCAATTCTCTCACTGCTTGATGCCATTTCTGTAGGAACCCACACCTTATGTCCTCATCATGTTCATGAGCATCGGTAAGATTATGACTTGCTAGCTTGCATGTGTGTGTTGTGACTTGTTTTGCTTTAACAAGTGAGATTCGTGCCTTGATTTGAAGCCTTGTGATTTGTCTAAGCGCAGTGTACTTGTCTTGTTCCTTCCTTGATGTTAAAACTTAGGTCACGCCTTGCCTCTAGCCGACGTTATTTCAATGCTGAGGTCTTCCTTAGTCTGGCCTTAGTATCTTGAAACCCCTTGTCGACCTCAGTCCTTGCCTTGACCACATTAGCCGAGATGTTACCTTGCACCCAAGTGATCTCGTCCTGGAAGTGGTATGACCTAGGCCGAGGTGTGGCACATCTAGGCCAAGATGTGGCACAGCTTAGTCAAGTGTTGTCCTTCCTAGCCGAGGTCATTGTCACCTTAGTCACCGAAGTCCTTGTTAGCCGATGTCACCCCTTGCCGGAGTGCCACTACGTGTAGCTTGTTAGATATGCCTTGTTGTTAGCCGATGTCATAGTCTGTCAGAAGGCCATACCGCTTTGCTTGTTGAACACCCTTCCACCATGCTTTGTCTGGCCTGTCAGCCACCTTTTCAGGATGAACCCAACCAGTCGCCGCCACGTGTCTCTGCAGAGGGTTAACCCCAGAACCGAGTATAGAAAACTATCATTTGGTATCATAAACTTGCCTTGTAGAGAGAGAGAAGCTCTAGAAGAGGGAGAAGAGTTCTTGAGAGAGAAGTAGATCTTCAAGCTTGATTCCTAGAGATCGAACCGTTAGATCCGTGTTCTAAGGTTAGATTCTTGATCTGCTCATGATGTTCTTTATGTTTATGTTATTGCATTGCATGATTGAAAATGATTTGTAAGCCATGCATCGTTTTGAAGCTCGATTCTAGAAAGAGAAAATGACATTCATGTGTTCTTCAAGAAAGTCTTGTTTTGATCCGAAAGCTTTTCGCCTAGACTCATGTTTTGTGTTTGTTCTTGCATGATTTTCAACTACGGGTACCCAGGTCCATGTTTTCAAACTCATAGCACGAAAATCCCAGATTTGTGATGGCGGATTATGATCAAGCATTCGTATTTTTCATGTTTTCACACTCATGTTCTTCATGTTCATCAACAGAGGGAAACCCAGAGTTTCCCGACCTCTTTCCTTGCATGTGGCCCTCGGGAACACACCTCGGCAAGGAGGTGTGGAACCTCGGCCTAGACCTGGTTGGTGCCCAGCATGTTTTCCGAAAACATTTGTGTATATGAGAGACTTGTTTGAAAGCGCATTCAATAGGCTTTGCCATGTGTTGTAGGACTTGGGCTTGTCTCGACCCCGACGTGTGAAGAAACGATGTGAGTGGTATTTTTAATAAAGCTATGTTACACTTGTTTTGATAAATCTCGTCTTGCCTTGTTTTGAAAAGTACTTGATCTAGCATGAATGACTATCCCTATTTTGTATATCAAATGCTATCTTGTTTTGATGACTTGTCTTGACAGTCCTTAGTGCTAGAGGACTCTAAACTTTTGCAGCACAGCTTGTCTTGACAGTCCTTAGTGCTAGAGGACTCTAAACTTTTGCAGCACAGCTTGTCTTGACAGTCCTTAGTGCTAGAGGACTCTAAACTTTTGCAGCACAGCTTGTCTTGACAGTCCTTAGTGCTAGAGGACTCTAAACTTTTGCAGCACAGCTTGTCTTGACAGTCCTTAGTGCTAGAGGACTCTAAAATTTTGCAGCACAGCTTGTCTTGACAGTCCTTAGTGCTAGAGGACTCTAAACTTTTGCAGCACAGCTTGTCTTGACAGTCCTTAGTGCTAGAGGACTCTAAACTTTTGCAGCACAGCTTGTCTTGACAGTCCTTAGTGCTAGAGGACTATAAACTTTCGCAGCACAGCTTGTTTGAAACTCTTGTCTTGATATGTCATCACCCCTTGAAATAAGTAGATGTTATTAACATCCAAGGAACATGAAAGCCGGCAAATGAACTTGATTTCCCTCTTGATCGAAAAGTATGCTATGTATAGTTTTGAAAGAAATCTTGGATAGCAATCATGCAAAACCTTTATTTCTAGTATCATTCACTGAGTATCCAAGCTCACCCTCTCTATATATATGTAGGTGATGAACAAGAAGGCATTGAGGCCTAGACGTGATTGCCGATGTGTTTTGGGTGCTTTGCCGACATGTTTTGGATTTGCGTTTTGCATCGTCTTGAAGATTATGCTTCTCGGCTTATGTTTTCTTTGTTTGTTTTGGCATATGTCGGCTTGAGAAGCCTTTTGGTCAGGATGTATTTTGTGTTCCATTTTGTTGTATCTAAAATTGTAAGACTTGTAAAGATGTTTGATGTATGGCATTCCATTGGACTTATGCACGGCTCTCATGGACAACTCGGTTTATATGTATATTTTGCTTCCGCTCTTGTAAGCCCCATATTTCATACTCTGATTGTGTGTGATTTTTGTAAGACGGCCTTCGGTAACCTCGGGTTACTGGCCATCACGGCACCAAACTACTAGGGGCGGTTTGGGGGCGTGACAGATTGGTATCAGAGCACAAGATCCTTGTAGTACGTTAATCACACACCTTGAGTCCTAGAGAGCCTAGGATTTCCCCTAGAATGATGTTAGGAATTGCATCATATTGCTTGCTACTTGACTATGTGTGCATCATTTTGGCCTAGACGCTCGTTACTTGCATATGTGTTATCTGTTTAATTGTTTTAAAGTCTCATCTTGCATTCCCCCCCTAGCATCATGAGGAGAGGTAGACCCCCGGTTGGCCGAGATCGATCGGAAGACAGGTTGGAGAGATTGGAAAGGTTAGTCGAAGGCTTGGTTCGTGAGCAGAGGCAATCTAGGCCGCAGGATACTGGTACCACTTCTATGCATGCCGAACAGACGAATGGCCGATATGCAGCTCCACCCCCTCCGGTGCCACAAGTGCCTCCGCAGCAAGCTTTGTATGGGAACGACACGATAACTCTAATCAGAGAGTTCAAGAAGATGAAACCGCCGAGATTTCAGGGAGGCATAGAACCAATGAAAGCCGAGGCATGGGTTTTAGAGATGGAGAAGTTGTTTGAAGTTTTCCCCAGTACAGACGCTCAGAAGGTATCTCTGGCAGCATTCACATTAGATGACGATGCTCGTAGGTGGTGGATGATGGTCCGAGAAAGCAATCCGGGTTTGACTTGGGCAAAATTTTTGGAGTTGTTCTACAACAAGCATTTTCCCCTTAGCGTCCGAGACCGAAAGACCACGGAGTTTCAGAATCTGACACAGGGGAACAAGACAGTGGCAGAGTATGATCGTGCCTTTACTGAACTAGCGAGATATGCGCCTCATATGGTTGACGACGAGTACCGAAAGGCGAGGAAGTTCGAAAGTGGGTTGCGTGGACCGATACAAGATCGGGTCAATATGCTCAATATACCGACGTACGCCGGAGTACTGGACAAGGCCATCCTGGCTGAAGCTAACTTGAACCGGTACCAGAGTTCGGGTGAGGGTCAGAGGAAGAGACAGAGTTATGACAATCGCCGAGTTCCGTTCAATGCCAAGAAGAAGATAAGCACAGACAGTTCCAGCAACTCAAATCAGGAAGGTAACGTTAAGCCGATGTGCGCGAGTTGTGGAAAGCTACATTTCGGGGTTTGTCGTTGGGCAACAGGAGCTTGTTATGAGTGCGGAGAGATAGGCCATCGCGTGAAGGACTGCCCGAAAGCAAGGACCGATGATGGGAAGAGGACTGGAAGCACCTCGGGCTCTGCGCAGAAGAATAACATCGGGGGAATACAGGCGAGGCAGGGCAGAGTTTTTGCATTAGTACCAGGAGACGCCCAGAATGCCGAGGCGGTAGTGTCAGGTACCCTCTCAATTTGTTCTCAAGATGCATACGTACTGATTGATTCGGGTTCTACGCATTCATTTGTGTCCACTATATTCGCCGAGAAGTTGGATAGAGAATTAGAACCCCTTGATTATGTATTATCTGTGTCTACCCCATCTGGGAGAAATATGATTGTTACATCCATTTATAGGGCGTGTATTGCTATGATTGAGAGTGTAGAATTGTTAGTTGATTTGATGCCATTAAACATGACTCACTTCGATGTTATATTGGGAATGGACTGGTTAGCGGCGAATCATGCATCCATTAATTGTGTTACTAAGAACGTCACATTGAAGACCCCAAGTCAAGCCGAGGTCATTTTCCAGGGTAAAGGAGTTGTACCCCCACCTTACTTAATCTCATCCATGAAGGCCTACAAGTTGATCCAAAAAGGATGTAAGGGTTACTTATGCAGTATACTAAGTGATCTGAATGGAAATGTTGAGTTAGCCGACATACCCGTTGTGGAGGAATTCTCCGACGTCTTTCCGACTGAGTTTCCTGGCCACCTTGTCGATAGAGAAATAGAGTTTACTGTGGACGTCTTGCCAGGAACACAACCTATCTCCAAAACACCCTACAGAATGGCTCCAGCTGAACTTAGAGAACTGAAATCGCAATTACAAGAATTGTTGGATAAGGGATTCGTCAGGCCGAGCACTTCACCGTGGGGAGCACCCGTTTTATTTGTTAAGAAAAAGGACGGCACCCTTCGTCTTTGCATTGACTACAGAGAACTTAATAAGGTGACCATTAAGAACAAATACCCATTGCCAAGAATCGATGATTTGCTTGATCAGCTACGAGGAGCACGAGTCTTTTCCAAGATTGACCTTAGGTCGGGCTACCACCAGTTGAAGGTTAAAGCCGAGGATATCGAGAAGACTGCTTTTCGGACAAGATATGGCCACTACGAATTTTTGGTGATGCCCTTCGGAGTAACCAATGCCCCAGCAGCATTCATGGACCTGATGAACAGAGTCTTTAAGCCGTACCTAGATGAATTTGTCATTATTTTTATCGACGACATATTGATCTATTCTGGGAGTGCGAGCGAGCACGAGAATCATCTGAGACTTGCCCTGCAGACCTTGAGAGATAAGAAGTTGTACGCCAAGTTAAGTAAATGCGAGTTTTGGCTTTCCAGCATTTCGTTTCTAGGGCATGTGATTAATGAAGACGGTATATCAGTTGACCCCAGTAAGATTGAAGCCATTGTGAATTGGCCGACGCCGACCAACGTGTCCGAGATTCGTAGTTTTCTGGGTTTGGCAGGTTATTACAGAAAGTTTGTAAAGGATTTCTCGAGGATTGCAGTGCCATTGACACAACTAACGAAGAAGGGAACAACTTATGAATGGACCGACGAAAGAGAATCAGCTTTCCAGGAGCTGAAGGCGAGGTTGGTTACAGCACCAGTTTTGGTACTACCATCAGCTGATGAGGAATTTCAGATTTACAGCGATGCTTCACACAAAGGTTTGGGTTGCGTTTTAATGCAAAAAGGTAAAGTCATAGCGTACGCGTCTCGTCAATTGAAGCCCAATGAAAAGAATTATCCTACCCATGACCTGGAGTTAGCTGCCGTGGTTTTTGCTCTGAAGATCTGGCGTCATTACCTGTACGGAACATCTTGCCAAGTTTTCACCGACCACAAGAGTCTGAAATACTTGTTCACCCAGAAAGAGTTAAATATGAGGCAGAGAAGATGGCTCGAACTACTGAAGGATTATGACATGCAGATTCAGTACCACCCAGGTAAGGCAAATTCCGTAGCCGACGCATTGAGCAGGAAGTTAGTTGGAAGTTTGGCGTGCCTGACAGCGGTTTCGGTGGAACCAACTATTATTGAGGAAGTGAAGACTAGTCAGAGGGAGGATAAATTCCTCAAGAAGGTAACTGATGAATTCGTCACCAAGCCGAGGCCGGGATACACTATAGAGAATCAGGTGCTTAAGTTTGAAGGAAGATTGTGCGTGGCCGACGTACCAGAGTTAAAGAGGAAGATTTTGCAAGAGGCCCATAGTTCCAAATTTGCCGCTCATCCAGGGAGCACCAAGATGTATCGGGACGTAAAGCGGACCTTTTGGTGGCCAAACATGAAAAGAGAGATAGCCGAGTTTGTATCTCAGTGTCTGTGTTGTCAGCGAGTGAAGGCAGAACACCAGAGACCAGCAGGACTTCTTCAACCCTTGTCAATTCCTGAGTGGAAATGGGAGCACATCTCCATGGATTTCGTAGTGGGTTTGCCGAGGACGCAAAGAGGTATGGATTCCATTTGGGTTATAGTTGACAGGTTTACTAAGTCAGCTCACTTTTTGCCTGTCAAGACTACATTCAATGCCAACCGACTTGCCGAATTGTACATGAATGAGATCGTTAGGCTTCATGGTGTGCCGATGTCCATTGTGTCAGACCGAGATCCGAAGTTCGTTTCTAGATTTTGGCAGAGTCTACAAGGAGCCTTGGGAACAGAATTGAGATTTAGCACAGCCTTTCACCCCCAGACCGACGGACAGACAGAAAGAACGATTCAGACGCTCGAAGACATGCTCAGACTGTGCGTGTTGGACCTCCAGGGAAGTTGGGAATCACATTTGCCATTAGTAGAGTTCGCGTACAACAACAGTTATCAAGCCAGCATTGGCATGGCGCCGTATGAAGCTTTGTATGGAAGGGAATGTAAATCGCCGATATGTTGGACTGAAGTGGGAGACAAAGCTCTAATTGGCCCCGAATTGGTTCGAATGACAACTGAAAAGATCAAACTCATTCAGCAAAGGATTAAGACTGCACAGAGTCGACAGAAGTGTTACGCCGACCAAAGAAGGAGGGAGTTAGAATTTGAAATTGGGGATCATGTATTTTTGAAGGTCTCGCCGATGACAGGAGTTTCGAGATTTGGGAAGAAGGGTAAACTTGCACCCCGATATATTGGGCCGTTTGAAATTCTTGAGAAAGTTAACACCGTTGCTTACAGACTCGCTTTGCCGCCAGATTTGAGCCAAGTCCACAGTGTGTTCCATGTTTCAATGCTGAGAAAATATATCCGAGACCCACTGCATGCAATAGATTACTCCGGGGTTGTAGTTAATGAAGACTTGGGCTACGAAGAGAAGCCGATGAGAATTATCGACAGACAAGTGAGGCAGTTGAGAAACAAGTCGATATCAATGGTGAAAATCGAATGGGAGAAGCATTATGGCGAGGAGGCCACATGGGAAAAAGAAGAAGAGATGAAAATCCGTTACCCGGAGTTATTCATAGGACAAGGTAACTTAAGTTTGGGGACCAAACTTCTTTAAGGAGGGTAGACTGTAGGAACCCACACCTTATGTCCTCATCATGTTCATGAGCATCGGTAAGATTATGACTTGCTAGCTTGCATGTGTGTGTTGTGACTTGTTTTGCTTTAACAAGTGAGATTCGTGCCTTGATTTGAAGCCTTGTGATTTGTCTAAGCGCAGTGTACTTGTCTTGTTCCTTCCTTGATGTTAAAACTTAGGTCACGCCTTGCCTCTAGCCGACGTTATTTCAATGCTGAGGTCTTCCTTAGTCTGGCCTTAGTATCTTGAAACCCCTTGTCGACCTCAGTCCTTGCCTTGACCACATTAGCCGAGATGTTACCTTGCACCCAAGTGATCTCGTCCTGGAAGTGGTATGACCTAGGCCGAGGTGTGGCACATCTAGGCCAAGATGTGGCACAGCTTAGTCAAGTGTTGTCCTTCCTAGCCGAGGTCATTGTCACCTTAGTCACCGAAGTCCTTGTTAGCCGATGTCACCCCTTGCCGGAGTGCCACTACGTGTAGCTTGTTAGATATGCCTTGTTGTTAGCCGATGTCATAGTCTGTCAGAAGGCCATACCGCTTTGCTTGTTGAACACCCTTCCACCATGCTTTGTCTGGCCTGTCAGCCACCTTTTCAGGATGAACCCAACCAGTCGCCGCCACGTGTCTCTGCAGAGGGTTAACCCCAGAACCGAGTATAGAAAACTATCATTTGGTATCATAAACTTGCCTTGTAGAGAGAGAGAAGCTCTAGAAGAGGGAGAAGAGTTCTTGAGAGAGAAGTAGATCTTCAAGCTTGATTCCTAGAGATCGAACCGTTAGATCCGTGTTCTAAGGTTAGATTCTTGATCTGCTCATGATGTTCTTTATGTTTATGTTATTGCATTGCATGATTGAAAATGATTTGTAAGCCATGCATCGTTTTGAAGCTCGATTCTAGAAAGAGAAAATGACATTCATGTGTTCTTCAAGAAAGTCTTGTTTTGATCCGAAAGCTTTTCGCCTAGACTCATGTTTTGTGTTTGTTCTTGCATGATTTTCAACTACGGGTACCCAGGTCCATGTTTTCAAACTCATAGCACGAAAATCCCAGATTTGTGATGGCGGATTATGATCAAGCATTCGTATTTTTCATGTTTTCACACTCATGTTCTTCATGTTCATCAACAGAGGGAAACCCAGAGTTTCCCGACCTCTTTCCTTGCATGTGGCCCTCGGGAACACACCTCGGCAAGGAGGTGTGGAACCTCGGCCTAGACCTGGTTGGTGCCCAGCATGTTTTCCGAAAACATTTGTGTATATGAGAGACTTGTTTGAAAGCGCATTCAATAGGCTTTGCCATGTGTTGTAGGACTTGGGCTTGTCTCGACCCCGACGTGTGAAGAAACGATGTGAGTGGTATTTTTAATAAAGCTATGTTACACTTGTTTTGATAAATCTCGTCTTGCCTTGTTTTGAAAAGTACTTGATCTAGCATGAATGACTATCCCTATTTTGTATATCAAATGCTATCTTGTTTTGATGACTTGTCTTGACAGTCCTTAGTGCTAGAGGACTCTAAACTTTTGCAGCACAGCTTGTCTTGACAGTCCTTAGTGCTAGAGGACTCTAAACTTTTGCAGCACAGCTTGTCTTGACAGTCCTTAGTGCTAGAGGACTCTAAACTTTTGCAGCACAGCTTGTCTTGACAGTCCTTAGTGCTAGAGGACTCTAAACTTTTGCAGCACAGCTTGTCTTGACAGTCCTTAGTGCTAGAGGACTCTAAACTTTTGCAGCACAGCTTGTCTTGACAGTCCTTAGTGCTAGAGGACTCTAAACTTTTGCAGCACAGCTTGTCTTGACAGTCCTTAGTGCTAGAGGACTCTAAACTTTTGCAGCACAGCTTGTCTTGACAGTCCTTAGTGCTAGAGGACTCTAAACTTTTGCAGCACAGCTTGTCTTGACAGTCCTTAGTGCTAGAGGACTATAAACTTTCGCAGCACAGCTTGTTTGAAACTCTTGTCTTGATATGTCATCACCCCTTGAAATAAGTAGATGTTATTAACATCCAAGGAACATGAAAGCCGGCAAATGAACTTGATTTCCCTCTTGATCGAAAAGTATGCTATGTATAGTTTTGAAAGAAATCTTGGATAGCAATCATGCAAAACCTTTATTTCTAGTATCATTCACTGAGTATCCAAGCTCACCCTCTCTATATATATGTAGGTGATGAACAAGAAGGCATTGAGGCCTAGACGTGATTGCCGATGTGTTTTGGGTGCTTTGCCGACATGTTTTGGATTTGCGTTTTGCATCGTCTTGAAGATTATGCTTCTCGGCTTATGTTTTCTTTGTTTGTTTTGGCATATGTCGGCTTGAGAAGCCTTTTGGTCAGGATGTATTTTGTGTTCCATTTTGTTGTATCTAAAATTGTAAGACTTGTAAAGATGTTTGATGTATGGCATTCCATTGGACTTATGCACGGCTCTCATGGACAACTCGGTTTATATGTATATTTTGCTTCCGCTCTTGTAAGCCCCATATTTCATACTCTGATTGTGTGTGATTTTTGTAAGACGGCCTTCGGTAACCTCGGGTTACTGGCCATCACGGCACCAAACTACTAGGGGCGGTTTGGGGGCATGACAGATTGGTATCAGAGCACAAGATCCTTGTAGTACGTTAATCACACACCTTGAGTCCTAGAGAGCCTAGGATTTCCCCTAGAATGATGTTAGGAATTGCATCATATTGCTTGCTACTTGACTATGTGTGCATCATTTTGGCCTAGACGCTCGTTACTTGCATATGTGTTATCTGTTTAATTGTTTTAAAGTCTCATCTTGCATTCCCCCCCTAGCATCATGAGGAGAGGTAGACCCCCGGTTGGCCGAGATCGATCGGAAGACAGGTTGGAGAGATTGGAAAGGTTAGTCGAAGGCTTGGTTCGTGAGCAGAGGCAATCTAGGCCGCAGGATACTGGTACCACTTCTATGCATGCCGAACAGACGAATGGCCGATATGCAGCTCCACCCCCTCCGGTGCCACAAGTGCCTCCGCAGCAAGCTTTGTATGGGAACGACACGATAACTCTAATCAGAGAGTTCAAGAAGATGAAACCGCCGAGATTTCAGGGAGGCATAGAACCAATGAAAGCCGAGGCATGGGTTTTAGAGATGGAGAAGTTGTTTGAAGTTTTCCCCAGTACAGACGCTCAGAAGGTATCTCTGGCAGCATTCACATTAGATGACGATGCTCGTAGGTGGTGGATGATGGTCCGAGAAAGCAATCCGGGTTTGACTTGGGCAAAATTTTTGGAGTTGTTCTACAACAAGCATTTTCCCCTTAGCGTCCGAGACCGAAAGACCACGGAGTTTCAGAATCTGACACAGGGGAACAAGACAGTGGCAGAGTATGATCGTGCCTTTACTGAACTAGCGAGATATGCGCCTCATATGGTTGACGACGAGTACCGAAAGGCGAGGAAGTTCGAAAGTGGGTTGCGTGGACCGATACAAGATCGGGTCAATATGCTCAATATACCGACGTACGCCGGAGTACTGGACAAGGCCATCCTGGCTGAAGCTAACTTGAACCGGTACCAGAGTTCGGGTGAGGGTCAGAGGAAGAGACAGAGTTATGACAATCGCCGAGTTCCGTTCAATGCCAAGAAGAAGATAAGCACAGACAGTTCCAGCAACTCAAATCAGGAAGGTAACGTTAAACCGATGTGCGCGAGTTGTGGAAAGCTACATTTCGGGGTTTGTCGTTGGGCAACAGGAGCTTGTTATGAGTGCGGAGAGATAGGCCATCGCGTGAAGGACTGCCCGAAAGCAAGGACCGATGATGGGAAGAGGACTGGAAGCACCTCGGGCTCTGCGCAGAAGAATAACATCGGGGGAATACAGGCGAGGCAGGGCAGAGTTTTTGCATTAGTACCAGGAGACGCCCAGAATGCCGAGGCGGTAGTGTCAGGTACCCTCTCAATTTGTTCTCAAGATGCATACGTACTGA
Organism: Camellia sinensis; assembly: GCF_055761805.1. Lineage (NCBI taxonomy): Eukaryota > Viridiplantae > Streptophyta > Magnoliopsida > Ericales > Theaceae > Camellia > Camellia sinensis. The sequence continues at coordinate 117,822,278 of NC_138971.1, read as the reverse complement.
TTGATTCGGGTTCTACGCATTCATTTGTGTCCACTATATTCGCCGAGAAGTTGGATAGAGAATTAGAACCCCTTGATTATGTATTATCTGTGTCTACCCCATCTGGGAGAAATATGATTGTTACATCCATTTATAGGGCGTGTATTGCTATGATTGAGAGTGTAGAATTGTTAGTTGATTTGATGCCATTAAACATGACTCACTTCGATGTTATATTGGGAATGGACTGGTTAGCGGCGAATCATGCATCCATTAATTGTGTTACTAAGAACGTCACATTGAAGACCCCAAGTCAAGCCGAGGTCATTTTCCAGGGTAAAGGAGTTGTACCCCCACCTTACTTAATCTCATCCATGAAGGCCTACAAGTTGATCCAAAAAGGATGTAAGGGTTACTTATGCAGTATACTAAGTGATCTGAATGGAAATGTTGAGTTAGCCGACATACCCGTTGTGGAGGAATTCTCCGACGTCTTTCCGACTGAGTTTCCTGGCCACCTTGTCGATAGAGAAATAGAGTTTACTGTGGACGTCTTGCCAGGAACACAACCTATCTCCAAAACACCCTACAGAATGGCTCCAGCTGAACTTAGAGAACTGAAATCGCAATTACAAGAATTTGTTGGATAAGGGATTCGTCAGGCCGAGCACTTCACCGTGGGGAGCACCCGTTTTATTTGTTAAGAAAAAGGACGGCACCCTTCGTCTTTGCATTGACTACAGAGAACTTAATAAGGTGACCATTAAGAACAAATACCCATTGCCAAGAATCGATGATTTGCTTGATCAGCTACGAGGAGCACGAGTCTTTTCCAAGATTGACCTTAGGTCGGGCTACCACCAGTTGAAGGTTAAAGCCGAGGATATCGAGAAGACTGCTTTTCGGACAAGATATGGCCACTACGAATTTTTGGTGATGCCCTTCGGAGTAACCAATGCCCCAGCAGCATTCATGGACCTGATGAACAGAGTCTTTAAGCCGTACCTAGATGAATTTGTCATTATTTTTATCGACGACATATTGATCTATTCTGGGAGTGCGAGCGAGCACGAGAATCATCTGAGACTTGCCCTGCAGACCTTGAGAGATAAGAAGTTGTACGCCAAGTTAAGTAAATGCGAGTTTTGGCTTTCCAGCATTTCGTTTCTAGGGCATGTGATTAATGAAGACGGTATATCAGTTGACCCCAGTAAGATTGAAGCCATTGTGAATTGGCCGACGCCGACCAACGTGTCCGAGATTCGTAGTTTTCTGGGTTTGGCAGGTTATTACAGAAAGTTTGTAAAGGATTTCTCGAGGATTGCAGTGCCATTGACACAACTAACGAAGAAGGGAACAGCTTATGAATGGACCGACGAAAGAGAATCAGCTTTCCAGGAGCTGAAGGCGAGGTTGGTTACAGCACCAGTTTTGGTACTACCATCAGCTGATGAGGAATTTCAGATTTACAGCGATGCTTCACACAAAGGTTTGGGTTGCGTTTTAATGCAAAAAGGTAAAGTCATAGCGTACGCGTCTCGTCAATTGAAGCCCAATGAAAAGAATTATCCTACCCATGACCTGGAGTTAGCTGCCGTGGTTTTTGCTCTGAAGATCTGGCGTCATTACCTGTACGGAACATCTTGCCAAGTTTTCACCGACCACAAGAGTCTGAAATACTTGTTCACCCAGAAAGAGTTAAATATGAGGCAGAGAAGATGGCTCGAACTACTGAAGGATTATGACATGCAGATTCAGTACCACCCAGGTAAGGCAAATTCCGTAGCCGACGCATTGAGCAGGAAGTTAGTTGGAAGTTTGGCGTGCCTGACAGCGGTTTCGGTGGAACCAACTATTATTGAGGAAGTGAAGACTAGTCAGAGGGAGGATAAATTCCTCAAGAAGGTAACTGATGAATTCGTCACCAAGCCGAGGCCGGGATACACTATAGAGAATCAGGTGCTTAAGTTTGAAGGAAGATTGTGCGTGGCCGACGTACCAGAGTTAAAGAGGAAGATTTTGCAAGAGGCCCATAGTTCCAAATTTGCCGCTCATCCAGGGAGCACCAAGATGTATCGGGACGTAAAGCGGACCTTTTGGTGGCCAAACATGAAAAGAGAGATAGCCGAGTTTGTATCTCAGTGTCTGTGTTGTCAGCGAGTGAAGGCAGAACACCAGAGACCAGCAGGACTTCTTCAACCCTTGTCAATTCCTGAGTGGAAATGGGAGCACATCTCCATGGATTTCGTAGTGGGTTTGCCGAGGACGCAAAGAGGTATGGATTCCATTTGGGTTATAGTTGACAGGTTTACTAAGTCAGCTCACTTTTTGCCTGTCAAGACTACATTCAATGCCAACCGACTTGCCGAATTGTACATGAATGAGATCGTTAGGCTTCATGGTGTGCCGATGTCCATTGTGTCAGACCGAGATCCGAAGTTCGTTTCTAGATTTTGGCAGAGTCTACAAGGAGCCTTGGGAACAGAATTGAGATTTAGCACAGCCTTTCACCCCCAGACCGACGGACAGACAGAAAGAACGATTCAGACGCTCGAAGACATGCTCAGACTGTGCGTGTTGGACCTCCAGGGAAGTTGGGAATCACATTTGCCATTAGTAGAGTTCGCGTACAACAACAGTTATCAAGCCAGCATTGGCATGGCGCCGTATGAAGCTTTGTATGGAAGGGAATGTAAATCGCCGATATGTTGGACTGAAGTGGGAGACAAAGCTCTAATTGGCCCCGAATTGGTTCGAATGACAACTGAAAAGATCAAACTCATTCAGCAAAGGATTAAGACTGCACAGAGTCGACAGAAGTGTTACGCCGACCAAAGAAGGAGGGAGTTAGAATTTGAAATTGGGGATCATGTATTTTTGAAGGTCTCGCCGATGACAGGAGTTTCGAGATTTGGGAAGAAGGGTAAACTTGCACCCCGATATATTGGGCCGTTTGAAATTCTTGAGAAAGTTAACACCGTTGCTTACAGACTCGCTTTGCCGCCAGATTTGAGCCAAGTCCACAGTGTGTTCCATGTTTCAATGCTGAGAAAATATATCCGAGACCCACTGCATGCAATAGATTACTCCGGGGTTGTAGTTAATGAAGACTTGGGCTACGAAGAGAAGCCGATGAGAATTATCGACAGACAAGTGAGGCAGTTGAGAAACAAGTCGATATCAATGGTGAAAATCGAATGGGAGAAGCATTATGGCGAGGAGGCCACATGGGAAAAAGAAGAAGAGATGAAAATCCGTTACCCGGAGTTATTCATAGGACAAGGTAACTTAAGTTTGGGGACCAAACTTATTTAAGGAGGGTAGACTGTAGGAACCCACACCTTATGTCCTCATCATGTTCATGAGCATCGGTAAGATTATGACTTGCTAGCTTGCATGTGTGTGTTGTGACTTGTTTTGCTTTAACAAGTGAGATTCGTGCCTTGATTTGAAGCCTTGTGATTTGTCTAAGCGCAGTGTACTTGTCTTGTTCCTTCCTTGATGTTAAAACTTAGGTCACGCCTTGCCTCTAGCCGACGTTATTTCAATGCTGAGGTCTTCCTTAGTCTGGCCTTAGTATCTTGAAACCCCTTGTCGACCTCAGTCCTTGCCTTGACCACATTAGCCGAGATGTTACCTTGCACCCAAGTGATCTCGTCCTGGAAGTGGTATGACCTAGGCCGAGGTGTGGCACATCTAGGCCAAGATGTGGCACAGCTTAGTCAAGTGTTGTCCTTCCTAGCCGAGGTCATTGTCACCTTAGTCACCGAAGTCCTTGTTAGCCGATGTCACCCCTTGCCGGAGTGCCACTACGTGTAGCTTGTTAGATATGCCTTGTTGTTAGCCGATGTCATAGTCTGTCAGAAGGCCATACCGCTTTGCTTGTTGAACACCCTTCCACCATGCTTTGTCTGGCCTGTCAGCCACCTTTTCAGGATGAACCCAACCAGTCGCCGCCACGTGTCTCTGCAGAGGGTTAACCCCAGAACCGAGTATAGAAAACTATCATTTGGTATCATAAACTTGCCTTGTAGAGAGAGAGAAGCTCTAGAAGAGGGAGAAGAGTTCTTGAGAGAGAAGTAGATCTTCAAGCTTGATTCCTAGAGATCGAACCGTTAGATCCGTGTTCTAAGGTTAGATTCTTGATCTGCTCATGATGTTCTTTATGTTTATGTTATTGCATTGCATGATTGAAAATGATTTGTAAGCCATGCATCGTTTTGAAGCTCGATTCTAGAAAGAGAAAATGACATTCATGTGTTCTTCAAGAAAGTCTTGTTTTGATCCGAAAGCTTTTCGCCTAGACTCATGTTTTGTGTTTGTTCTTGCATGATTTTCAACTACGGGTACCCAGGTCCATGTTTTCAAACTCATAGCACGAAAATCCCAGATTTGTGATGGCGGATTATGATCAAGCATTCGTATTTTTCATGTTTTCACACTCATGTTCTTCATGTTCATCAACAGAGGGAAACCCAGAGTTTCCCGACCTCTTTCCTTGCATGTGGCCCTCGGGAACACACCTCGGCAAGGAGGTGTGGAACCTCGGCCTAGACGTGGTTGGTGCCCAGCATGTTTTCCGAAAACATTTGTGTATATGAGAGACTTGTTTGAAAGCGCATTCAATAGGCTTTGCCATGTGTTGTAGGACTTGGGCTTGTCTCGACCCCGACGTGTGAAGAAACGATGTGAGTGGTATTTTTAATAAAGCTATGTTACACTTGTTTTGATAAATCTCGTCTTGCCTTGTTTTGAAAAGTACTTGATCTAGCATGAATGACTATCCCTATTTTGTATATCAAATGCTATCTTGTTTTGATGACTTGTCTTGACAGTCCTTAGTGCTAGAGGACTCTAAACTTTTGCAGCACAGCTTGTCTTGACAGTCCTTAGTGCTAGAGGACTCTAAACTTTTGCAGCACAGCTTGTCTTGACAGTCCTTAGTGCTAGAGGACTCTAAACTTTTGCAGCACAGCTTGTCTTGACAGTCCTTAGTGCTAGAGGACTCTAAACTTTTGCAGCACAGCTTGTCTTGACAGTCCTTAGTGCTAGAGGACTCTAAACTTTTGCAGCACAGCTTGTCTTGACAGTCCTTAGTGCTAGAGGACTCTAAACTTTTGCAGCACAGCTTGTCTTGACAGTCCTTAGTGCTAGAGGACTCTAAACTTTTGCAGCACAGCTTGTCTTGACAGTCCTTAGTGCTAGAGGACTATAAACTTTCGCAGCACAGCTTGTTTGAAACTCTTGTCTTGATATGTCATCACCCCTTGAAATAAGTAGATGTTATTAACATCCAAGGAACATGAAAGCCGGCAAATGAACTTGATTTCCCTCTTGATCGAAAAGTATGCTATGTATAGTTTTGAAAGAAATCTTGGATAGCAATCATGCAAAACCTTTATTTCTAGTATCATTCACTGAGTATCCAAGCTCACCCTCTCTATATATATGTAGGTGATGAACAAGAAGGCATTGAGGCCTAGACGTGATTGCCGATGTGTTTTGGGTGCTTTGCCGACATGTTTTGGATTTGCGTTTTGCATCGTCTTGAAGATTATGCTTCTCGGCTTATGTTTTCTTTGTTTGTTTTGGCATATGTCGGCTTGAGAAGCCTTTTGGTCAGGATGTATTTTGTGTTCCATTTTGTTGTATCTAAAATTGTAAGACTTGTAAAGATGTTTGATGTATGGCATTCCATTGGACTTATGCACGGCTCTCATGGACAACTCGGTTTATATGTATATTTTGCTTCCGCTCTTGTAAGCCCCATATTTCATACTCTGATTGTGTGTGATTTTTGTAAGACGGCCTTCGGTAACCTCGGGTTACTGGCCATCACGGCACCAAACTACTAGGGGCGGTTTGGGGGCGTGACAATTTCTCATGAAATCTCTCACAATGATACCAATACCTATCACTCCCATCTTTTAAATTTTTATATATATTCCTTTTAAATAGTTCACTAAATTCCATCACATTCACATAGTAAAAATGTTAACATGTAAAGTAACTGAACTATTGAATATAACTTAATGCGAGAAAAATGAAGGGCAATGGAAGATTAAAACTCGGCATTATTTAATACAAAGTTAAAGACGTGTAATAAATTATACATTTAGATAAAAATTTAAATTTAAATTTCAAAAAAAAAAACTCATTTGAAATCAAGAATTCTTCAAAACTGATAAAATATCTTTCATTGTAACTTATAGGAAAGTAGGTCGATGGTTTAGATTAAAAACAAATCAAAAAATTAGAATTTAAATTGATAAAATTAAAAATTAAAGCTTGTTTTTTTTTTTTTTACAAAATTCAAACTCTGATTTTTTTTTTTTTTTTTGTAATTTCCCCTTAGAAAAAATTACCAATAAAGACATGCTCTGCCTTACCCAAATGCAACTTTATTGAAAACTTGCAAAGAAGCCTTGATGAATGACCTTCAAGACATATACATTTGATTCAATAAATAAATATGTACAACTAGTTTTTCATGATAGAGGAAAATTACTATATACTATCTTTGGCCCCGTTTGTTTTCAGTGATAGAAAGGAGGACATTGATAGTGAGAGGATTAATAGTGAGGAGATTGATAGTAAGGGGATTAGTAAAACGGTGGTCCTAGAGACCACTAATTTAGTGGCTCTAAATCCACCACTAATGAGGTGGCAAAGCAAAAAAAAAAAAAAGACACAATATAAACTGTGGCAGTGGGTGGGACCCACTGCCACATCACTAGTGGTAGCTCTAATTAGAGCCCCCACTCATTTTCAGTAGTAAAATTGTGTTTGTTTTCATAGTGAGGGGATTAGTAAAATTGTGTTTGTTTTGTTAGTGAGGGGATTGTTAAATTATTTTTATATAAAATAAATATAAAATAATAAAACAAATAAAATTATGATTTTTACTTAACAAAAAATACAAAAATATTAAACATTAATGTTAACTAAAAAAGCCCAACAAGTTAAAAAAAAATAAAAAATTTAAGTTGACCGGATGACCGGCCGGACTTCCAAGCGGACATCCGGAAACACCCAATCTGAACGGACTAGTTTGCTAATACCATCTTTCACCTCGAATTTCTAATAACCTCGCCCAAGACCCATCCCAGTCTGAACGGGCTAACAATCCGGAGGCCACAACACAAAACAAACATGAGCTATATATACCGTTCATCCATCACAGTCCACTCCGGACTGTGATGCGCCTAAACAAACTACGCCTTTGAAGACATTAATTTGCCAGCCTAAAAGTAGAAAGGGAAGATAATAGAATGAGGTTTCCTATCCTCTCTCAGTAGCTTCTTCCACCACATTTGTCATCGATGGCATTCTTTCCTCATCCAAACACCATTCTGATCACACGGGAAGGAATTGAGGCCGGGACATTCTACTTTCTCCAAGTAAATCAAATTGGGAAATAACATCATAATGTCTTTCCAAGGCATCTCTAAGTTACTCAAGTACTTAAATTGTAACATTTGAACTGTGGTAGCTACTATTTTGTCCAGATTACACAATAGTCCTCCTCTGATGTAAAGTTTCTTCAAGTTGTTCAAATTGCCAGACCGCAACCAACCGGGTGTATCTATCTTAGGAAAACCCTCAAGCTCTAGTTTTTGCAACGATGAAGGAAGTTTCAATAAGAGAGGAAGTTTTGGATCACGCTGCTCAATGAATGATCTTGTCAGCGTTGTCTGCTTGGAAAATAGTTGTGCTTGCTTAGGTGAATCATCAGTTTTACCTCGTAAAATGCATCCTGACCAAGATATTTTCAACTTCTCTAAATGGTATAATCTTTGTAAATGATGAAGCTGCAGATCTGTTGGAAATTCTTTCATACTTACGGATATGCTCAATTTTCGTAGATTTGACAATTTTGTCAAATTATTGATAGTACATGACTTTTCATCATTGGAATCTCTAATAATAAATCCCTTAAGGACTTCAAGATTAGATAGTGCACCAAGCCCCTTGGGCATGTGATCTAAAAGGTAACACCCAGATATATCCAAGTGTGTCAAATTTTCAAGCAAGCCAATCCAATCTGGAACCACCTCAAGGTTGTGACACGATTTGAGATCTAGAGTTTTAAGACTAGTCAGTTGTGAAATGAATTGAGGAAGCTCTGTAATAAATGAAATTCCTCGAAGGCTAAGAACCCTCAATTGTTTCATATTCTTGAGAAAATTGAGAATTTTAATGTCTGAGACTTCAATGTGATGCGTGACCGAATTCTGCCACCTTCCCAAGTAAACAACTTTCAAATCGGTGCACCTTTTGAAAATAATTTCATGTCTTCCATCAATAATAGCCGCATCAACGTTGACGATGCTGCCGTACCAAAAGGTGAGGCCTCGATACGTCAAATCACCAAACCGATCAACTGTTGGTTCAGTGGTTAAAACACAACGAATGGCAGGGGGCATCCTGTAGCTATCCACAATCGATCCACAATTTTTGTAGATAGGCTCGATGAAGCCCTTTGCAGTAAGCCCGTTCAAGATACCGTTGGCATGACGCTCTACTGCTTCTGCTTCGAATGGGATGCACCCGCTAATCCACCAGTAAATCACAAACCTTTTCTTCATGGTAGCCATTTCTGGGAAAATCAAGAAAAAATCCAAAAATTTTTTTTGTCCCCAGTCGAGGCTATGGAAAGATACCTGGATATCTGCAAGTGCAGAGGTGCTGTGCAAATAACTGGACTTTTTTACATCGACTTGGTAGTTGCTGCTGCTACCGTTAATGGATCCATCAGACCATGGTTTCCGATGTGGTTTTGAATCATCATCATAATGGATTTTAAGCTTGGAGGGAATCTGGGATTTCAACTTCTTGACAGACATTTTCAGTTGGTCAAGTTCATTAGTATCACTCCCTCCTTCTCTTGTTTTGATCTCCTCAAATTTCTCACAAGCCTGGTTGATTTGCACATTCATACGATCTACAAACTTCTGAATCTGTGTCATGGTCTCTTTCATGAAATTAAGATCTCGACCAATCATGTTAGTGAGATCATGATCTGCAACTTGGTAGTCGTCGTTGTTGTTTGGGGCGGTGGTAGCTTTGTGGTGGTGGTTGTTAAGTGGATTTGGTTGGGAGATACTACTGTCCATGGCTTTGAAAGGAACTATTACCAAAACAGGGTCGTGTTGGAGTCTTGAGAGAGAGAGAGAGAGAGAGAGAGAGGACAGGTTTTTTCTTTGATGGTCTGGTCTGGGTTTCAAAGAGAAAAATGGATCATGAGAGAGAGTGAACTCATTTTTTCTTTGATGGTCTGGGCTGGGTTTCAAAGAGAGAGATGGATCATGAGAGAGACGAAACGCTATGACACCATAAGAGAGAGAGAGAGAGAGAGAGAGAGAGAGACGTAGTGTGTGTCTCGGCTGATTTCCCTATCACATTTGCAAAATTTTATTCCCACTTTCTATTTTTATTCTTATAAAAACGACTTTAGCAATATCGTTTTTCAGAAAACGAGTTTTGAAAAGCTGTATCTTGCGTTTAAAATAATAAAAAAATTTGAAGATAGAAAATAGGCTTTGAAAAAGTCAAGTTTTAATTAATTTTGAATTAATTACAAATGGTTTTGATTTACACTAAATTTCTTTTTTAATTTATATTTTTAACATAACTATTTTTTGACCAAAAATATTTTTAATACAAAAACGATTTTAGAAAAATCGTTTTATATTTGTTTTCCATGTGGGAAGGTTGTTGGACTTGAGAACCAAAAGATGAGAGAGAGAGAGAGAGAGCAACAATTCTAATACATTCAAAGATGAGTTTCAAAAATATTTTAAATAAAAAACGACTTTAGAAAAATCATTTTATATTTGTTTTCCCATGTGAAGGTTGTTGAGAGCAACAATTCCAATGCATTCAATAGAAGAGTTTTTCTAAAAAATTATAACACAGACAAAACATGATCCATATAATACTCCAATAAATCTCATCAAGATTCCACGTTCAATTACTTATTATGCCCCTGTTTGGCATGAGTTAAATAGAGATTTTTTGGCTAAAATATTCACAAAAAGATAAAATAAATTTTTTAGTTCAATAAGACAAAGGGACTGTTTGGGAAGTGGGATTTTTGCTTAATTTAGGCTAAAATTCACAAAAAAGACAAACTAGACTAAAATAGTTAATCAGATAAAATGTCACATCAAACCCATAATCATTTAATTTTGTCTCACAAACATCACATCTAAGCACAAAGAAATCCAACCATCTTCCCAAACACAAAAATTTTAACCTACTAAAATAGTTAAAAACTAAAATAACCTACTAAAATAGTCAAAAACTAAAATAGCCTACTAAAATAGCAACTTCCCAAACACTCGCAAAATGTTATATCCAAATCATAATTATTTTATTTTTTGTTTCACAAAAGTCACATAAACGAGACTTTTTAATCACAGACTAAAATAGTTAAAAAGTCAACCCACATCCCAAACAAACCCTATATAAAACATATATTGTGGAGGTTTGGGAAATTGTTATTTTAATAGGCTATTTTAATTTTTGCCTACTTTAGTAAATTAAAATTTTTGTACTTAGAAAGATAATTAGAATTTTTTATAATTGGATGTGATACTTGTATTTTCAAATTAAAGGTTAATTTAATTTATGTTTTCAACATAAATATTTTTTGACCAAAAATACTTTTAATACAAAAATGATTTTATAAAAGCGTTTTATAACCAAACACACCACTCAAAATTACTCAAAACTCAATTCAAAAATTAATTTCAAAACTCATAATCAAACACACAACTCAAAACTCAATTCAAAATTTAAAACCAAACTCATTTCAAAATTCTATTTTTAAAAAATATTTTTTTTTTGTTTATTAAAATTATTTTTAGAATTATGATTTGAGTGTAGAGTCGTATTTTGAGTCATTAGTTTTGAAAAGAGAAAATTTGTTTGGTTATGAGTTTTGAAAAGAGTTTTGAGTTATATTTTGAGTTTTGAGTTGTTTTTTAAAATTTTTTGGTCAACCAGCCAGACGTCGTCCGGGGGGACATTTGGGGGGATGACCGGGCAAACATGTTTTCAAATGTGGATGTGGAATCAATGTTTGAAAATTGTTACCAAACACAACACTCAAACCTATATGTAGAAAAAGAAATATTATAAAATATTTTATGAAATTTTTTTATTAGTATGAGGTGTTTTGTTATATGTGTAATCTAACGATAGAGAATCTTTCATGATCTTCTTCACAATATTTTTTTCATGATCCCTAACATTACTTGGTGGATTTTATTACAGTTCCATTTTGGTTTATAGAGTTTATTATGAGTTTTATTTTAATAATTTGAATTATTTATTTTATAATTTTTTTTTGTGTATATTATTTATAAAAAAATTAAATTGATTTAATAATTATAATATTTTTTATTTTATCTTACTTTTCTAAAAAAATAAATAGTATATTTTAATAAAAATATTTGTTTAATTTTTTGAAAACAAAAGTAATAAAATAAAAATGTTATGATTATTAGTTCAACTTAATTTTTTTGTATAAATAATATACATTAAAGACCCTACAAAATAAATAATTCGGATCATTGAAATGGAACTTGTAATAGATTCCACGACGAAGCTCAACCCCTCTTTAAACAATGTGAAGAAAGTTTTACTTTGCCCCCAAACTATCAGTCAAAATCAATTCAACATCCATTCTTTTCATTATATGAATATTACACATAAACCATTCAATTTTGAATAAATTTCACCCCGATGTCAACTGCTGTCTATGATCAGATAGAATTTGCTGACTTGGCATCATGTTTTCATTTAAAATTTCATTTTATCTTCCAAATTATCTATAAAATATTAATTAGACCCTCAAATTTCATTTTGTCCAGGGGTCTAATTGTTATTTTAGAAATAGTTTGGAAGGTAAAATGAAATTTGAGGGTCATATCAACAACTTCTGTTTAATTATAGATGACGATTGATGGTGAGAATAAAATTAAATACTTCAAATTTTAAATGATGAATACATTGATCTATATATACAAAAAAATAAAATAAAATTTAAAAGAGGAAATTTGTAAGAACTTCCTCTTACAATAGAAAGCTTTTGGGGAGGTTCAAATAACCTCAAGTTTGGCTTAACTTGCTAGTAAAATCTCTTAATAATTTAAATTTTTACATAAATAACTAGTTAATAAGTTAATATGTTATTAGAGCAGATAATGAATTTTATGAGGATTAGCGGTTAGCACACGCGATGTGTGTGCAATTTAAATAAGTAAAAAAAATAATATAATTAACATCATAATATGTATTGCTTAAGTGGTGTGCACTCCTCCATATAATGGGAGGAAAATAATGAGAGAGAAGCGGTTTGGGTCTATTTATAGTAGTAGAAAAATAACCCTACGGTCAAGTAAAATAATAGGCCCAAAACCCCCCAAAGGTAGGGCCCATTCAAACCCCAAAATTCTGGAAAAAAACACACAGGGGTCGACCCTTCGGGCAGAGGTGTTGACCCTTCAGGTAGAAAAGACAATCTGGTAACAAGCAAGGGGTCGACCCTTAGACATGAAGGGTCGACACTAATTTCCAACAACTAACACACAGATTCTGCAATATATAAGGTTCAACCCTTCCCAGACTGGTGTCGACACTTGTAGACAGCAACAAGAGGCAGGTATCGACACCACCAACGCTGGTGTCGGACCTAAATTCCCCGCAACACTTCCAGAAACTTCACCAACAGGTAAGGGTCGACCCTCAACAAGGCTGGTGTCGACTCTAGAATAGAATTTCTAAGTTCCCAAAAAATTTTCAACATAAACAAGCATGAACGAACAATCCCAACGCGTTTAAATCAATTTGTACTCCTCCAAAACCAAGATACAACAACACCAAAGATTTCCAAAATAAAATAAAGGATTCAAATACACTTCCCAAAAGCTTTGAAGGACACAAGTGCTACATGACCAGTCTTAAGACCTGGGCACTTTCCTTTCATTGTGCTTTCAACCAGCATTTGTTGCCTACTGTTGTAGCATATAGTATTCTTATTCGTGGTTACTGCAAGGTTAAAAGAAAACCAAACATAAATATGCATATATATAGATAAAAAAATACAGATACCGAGTACATACGAACACACACCCAAAGGGTTAATGATTTTTGGAGATGGAGATAAAATCATGGACTTCTTTTTTCTTTTTCTTTTTTTCTTTTTGTGTATACAGAGACGACCACCCTCAGAAACTTCCCATCTCTGTGAGGAAGGCTCATTTTCATTATCTAGGTTTCAATCTCTCAAGATTTTCTTTTCCTTTTCCTCACTCTCATTTGTTTATGGGCTCTGTGTTGATGAGATATTGGGGGGAAAATCGGTATGGGGTTGTAATGACAGTTTAGGTGGGTGTATAATATTTTGGATGAGAGATAGTTTTGATATTATATACGGATCCTTAAAATTTTTATCAATGTTTAAATTTTGTAAGTAGGGATTCAAAAAAATAGAGGTCCTTAGAAAAAAAGTGAAGACTATTAGTGCCACCCATTTTCATCACTAAGGTCTATATTGAAAAACAATTAAGGGTAATTCTATTTGCACACCACCACAATCTCTCTCAATATACACCATCACTATAGTTTTTATTACATTTTTGTCCCTTAATCAAATTACCATTTTAGACAATCTTAATCTCTCAATACACTCTCCCTGTACCCCACCATCACCATAGGTGACTGCCTCTCTCTTCCGTTGTCTAATTCCTACCTCCGACCGTCATTGCCAGCCACTACCACCACAACCCTTCCCAATCACCATTGCAGCCACTAACGACTTTTCACCACCGCAAAACAACCCCGCTCCTGTTATCTCGAACAACTTTGCCCTCGCCTCAGCCATCGCGAGCCAGCTCCCCATTTTCATCATCGCAATGCAGTCCCATACTTTTCTCTACTGTAGAGAGAAAGAAAGAAAACTCAAAGGTTTTCAGATCTCGATGATGAAAAGAATAAAAAAAAAATGAGGGGTAGGGGTCACAGGGATAAGAGAGGGGTGGTAGAGGGACAACACAACTAGGTAAGTGCTGGTTGCGGCAAGAGAAGAGGGAGGTTACGACGGGAGGAAATTGATGTTGTGGAGTAGGCATTAATCGTGAAAATCCTATGTGATTTATGATTAGATCAAGATTAACTTATTCCAAATCCCAATAAACCAAAACACTCAACCTAAAATCATCAAACACTTACGAGAGTGATTTTAGTTTGTTTGTTTTTGAGAATAAACAATAAATTGACACAAACGATTTTTTACGTGGAAAAAACCACAATTGAAGAGCCTTCAATTGTAATCAAAAACCACGGGCGAACCGCCACTATCAATCCACTACTGAAGAACAAAAAGATTACAAAGAAATCATACAAATCACCCAACACTAGTCAATTTGTCTCTGAATCTTCTGTAACTCTTTTCACCACACCTTCGTCACGGAATTGATTCTGAAGTTGATTCCACACCACAACTTCACTTGTCGAATTAACGACTGCGTAGACTCAAACGCCTTTTGGATCCTACGCTTTGATCTTCGGAATCCACCGAAGAGAACTCACTTGAAACTTAAGAAGCAACCTCCTTGATGTATGAATCTCAATGCATAAGTTCAGAACTCTCTTAAGAACATCAAGGAAAACTCTCAAAAATCTCCCAAGAAGACTTTAAACACAACCCTAGTTTGTTTTGATCAGATCTAGGAAAAAACGTCCCAAACAAAACAACGTTAGCAGCTTTAAATAGGAATCTGAATCGCGATCTCCGCTCGAGCTCAACATAGCCCGCTCGAGCGGACTGAACAAAAACTGCATACGAAGAAACAGAGATGCGCTCGAGCGTAGGAGTTTCCGCTCGAGCGTCAAATCACACCCACCAGAATCTGTGCTTGCCCTGTCAAACTACTGTGACCTGCTAATCTACGCTCGAGCTCAAGAGTCTTCGCTCGAGCGGACAGTACAAAAACAGAAAAACATAGTTTTGAATCAACACAAGATTTTGTCTCCGGATTTGACAACACAGGGACCTAACAATCTCCCCCTTTGTCAATTCCCGGACAAAACTTTTCTAAACAAAAGTCCTTAAACACAAGCACTAGACAAAATTCAAAAATCAATACTACAAAAGTCCTTAAACACAAGCACTAGACAAAATTCAAAAACCAATACTAAAACACTCAACACAACTCTATGAACAAACAAGCTTTCCAATCTTGCCATATATCAATCCATCAATCCAATTCATCATCCACCATTCACCTGTGGAAAAACGAGCAACATACCAGAAAAACCAAAACTTGTGGAACTATATAAGAATATAGCAAAATGTATCCATTCAATAGAACCAACGAAACACAATATCAAAATATCCATACAAAACAAAATATACCAACAATATCCATGTACCATCAACAAAATATACCATCAATATCCATGTCCAATCCAGCAGGAACAAAAAAGATACCATGTCCAATCCAGCAAGAACCAAACTATACCATGTCCAATCCAGCAAGAACCAAACTCTCCCCCTTTTTGACCGGGAATGAAGAAAGCAACAAATCAAGCACCAGACGGAGGAGGGGGCGGCTGAAGCGTCAGTAAGGAAATGATGTGATCCAGCTGCGAAGTAGTATGCGTAGCAGTCTGCTCCAGCTGACCAAGACGACCATCAAAGGCATCAAAACGCGCATCGAGAAAGTCTAACCGCCTGGTCATAGCCGCCTCAAAATGCCGAAGCTGATCAGGAAACGAGCTAGGTGGAACAGATGGAGTAGGATCCTCCGCACCCCCAGCGGCAGCAGCATCATATTCAGCCTCCTCAGCAAGGCCAGCAGTGGTACCTGCAAAAGGATCAGCCCGAGAGGACTCCCCCTTAACATGAGCCCGACTCTGTGAGACAGTTTTCTTTGTGAAAGGGCGAGAGGGAGAGGCAAACTCATCATCATCGAGGATAGGAGCCCCAAGGTCAGACAAAAGTCGGTTGATCAAGCAACCGTAAGGAAGGCCAAGCTTGGAATGGCCATGAGCACTGATCATCTTGGTGATAATAAGAGAGGCGAGATCAATAGAGCGGTGATTGGCAATACAAGACAAAATGAATCCTTGGTCTTGTTTGACCTCGGAAGAATGTGTGGTGACAATGATGTTGGCGCAGACAATCAAATTAAGCAGTCTGAACTCCGGAAGAAGTTCAAACTGTTTAATCAAACCGCCTTTAGGCCAATGACGGGCAACACCACAAAGTTCCAAAGACACCTCATCAAAGTCACAAGTAGGACGATCAGGTACAGGAAACGGATAGTGTTGAGGAAAAACTTGCTCAATCTGTAGAAGTTGGCGAATCAAAGCAGGGGTGACAGAAATGGATTTGGACCTAACCCAAGTGGTGAAAGATGGCTCATAATCCCGAATACCCTCCATATTACAGTAGAATTCTCGAACCCAATCGAGATTCTGACGCCCCGAAAATAATAAAACATGGTCACCACCTAGAGGGTCGAACAATGGACGAATTTTGATGGACTCAAAAGTATCGGGTTGAACATTACGTTCTAAATGAACGGTTCGAGTCACAAAAGATTTATGGAATGACTTGGATTGAGAGGCCGACTGAAACCTCTCAGGGTTATAGGTAGGGCGAGAAACGGTGGCCTTTCGGCGTTTTGGGGCAGGAGCAGACATACCGAAGAAGACACTAAGACACCCAACAAATCAACAAACCCAAAACCCAACCCACACCAAAACAAACCAAAACAAAACATTAGTGTAATAATCAAATTAAAAACAGGGCATAACAAAAACAGGGCATGAAAGCATGGTATTGAAGAACTCATAACTAATACACCAAATTTGAGAGACAGTGCATAGAATAAGTATGAATCATGAGAAAATCAAAGCAAAGTATCCAAGCCCAAACTGTGACCCACGCAGAGAGACCTCAAACGGACACAGATAAATCCGAAAATCACAGACACAACACACAAAAAAAAACAAAAAAAAAAACAATCGGACAAAAACAAGTGTGTGAGAGAGAGAATCACAGAGACGACACACAAATCCCCACAGAAGCACACACCCAACAATACCATAACCAAAAAGAACAAGAACAAACACTAAAAAAAAACGAAAAGAAAAGAGGGTAAAACTTACCAAAGAGCAAATCAGTGGGTAGGATGATGAATGGGAGGAAAAATCTTCCACAATGCAGCCACACGACAAACCCTAGATCGAGAGAATGAAACAGGAAGAGAAAAAAAATACCTCGAAGAGTCAAGAGAGGGAGTTAAGTATGAAACAGGTCCGCTCAAGCGTACTAAGTACCGCTCGAGCGTACAATACTGCAAGCAGACTCCCGCTCGAGCGTGCAAAAGGCCGCTCGAGCTCAAAAAACCACCTCTCAGAACTGTCAAAACACGAACAAACTGCTGCAAGAGTGAAAAACACGCTCGAGCGTAAACCATTCCGCTCGAGCAGAACAAAACAAAACAAAACAAACATTTTTTTTTTTTTTTTTTTTTTTTTTTTGTAAAAACAATCCAATACTCAAAATCAAGAGGTGAGACCTGAAACAAAAATAGATGATCAGACTGAGCCAAATGAATACTAAGATGAAATAATTCACAATTCATGAATCGTGTGAACTTGCACCCTTTTTATTTTAAAAAAAAAACGACACTGGAAATCATGAGCATAGCAGAAAAAATATAATCAATGATCATAAGCTACATGAGAATGTACAACTCAAAATCCAATATGAGAGCTCATATGATAAAGTGTGTGTGTGCAATCCATGAGAGGTTACTGAGCTAGAGTTAATCCTAGTAGTGATCGGATGGCTGGACCTCCATCATGAGTAACTCAACAATAAAGTGAAAAGTCAAACCACTAGGAATCACGGGGTATTTGTTGAGTAAAAGCGGAGGCTCCCCCTCAGTCAAAGAGTCCTCTTTTTTTTTTTTTTTTTTTTTGTGTGCACTCACTGGTGGCTTTCACTCTCAAGAGTATGGAAACCAAACCAGAGAAGAATGAAATCATAAAGGATGGCCTGGTTGGTGCCTCTGAGGTAGCCTTTTCCTAATGCCCGGACTTCAAGAAACTGAGGGAGAAACCGTGGAAGTGAAAACAGATGGTAGATGGTTAAGAGACTCAACATCACCCATGATATACTAGTATCGGTCAATTCCACAGTGAAAGTACAAGAAACACTGTTAGAGGTCCATAGAGAACTTTGATCACATGTGCGGAAACCCCTGCAACAATTAATCTCAAGGATGTGTACAGAATGAGATCATGAGGTTAATGAGCATGGGCATTCAAAATGAGCTATGACCAATGAACAATGAGATCGTGTAAGCATCATGAGTAGGGTAAAAAAAATTGGATGCAAGTAAACAGATATCAATGATAATGAGATTATCACATCCAAGCATTCATAAGGCACAAACATTTACACCTACTCAAGAAACAAGTAACACTCTAGTGATCGAGCATGACACCCAAGGTCTTTCTAAGGAACTCAAACCGAAGAAGATCAAGGGGTTTTGTAAAAATATCAGCTTTTTGATGCTCAGTGGGAATATGCTCAATAACAACAAGGCCCTCTTCCACTAACTCTCGAATAAAATGATGACGAATGTCAATGTGTTTGGTGCGAGAGTGTTGGACAGGATTTTTTGAAATGTTTATGGCACTTGTGTTATCACAGAAAAGAGTAAGAGTGTTCTGTTCTATACCATAATCATGAAGCATTTGCTTCATCCACAACATTTGAGCACAACAACTCCCTGCAGCAATGTACTCAGCCTCAGCAGTGGAAAGAGAGATGGCATTCTGCTTTTTACTATGCCAAGAAACCAGGTTATTCCCAAGGTAAAAACACCCCCCGGATGTACTTTTCCTATCATCAGCACACCCTGCCCAGTCGGCATCAGAAAAACCAGTAATTTCGGCTGTAGTGTCAGTGGAGAACCAAACCCCATACCCCAAAGTCCCATTAACATACTTCATGATGCGTTTTACCGCAAGAAGGTGAGACTCTTTAGGACTGGCTTGGTAACGAGCACAAACACCGACACTGAAAGAAATATCAGGACGACTGGCTGTGAGATACAAAAGACTCCCTATCATACTCCTATAAAGGGTAGGATCAACATCAATACCAGAGGAGTCTTTGGAGAGGTGAAGACTGGTGCTCATTGGAGTGCGTGCATGCTTGGAAGACTCAAGACCAAACTTAGACACAAGATTTTTCGCATACTTAGACTGAGACACAAATATACCTGAAGGAGACTGTTTAATCTGAAGACCCAAAAAATAAGACAACTCTCCCATCATGCTCATCTCAAACTCATGTGTCATACAATCCGAAAAATATTTCACAAGATGTTCAGCAGTGGATCCAAACACAATATCATCAACATAAATCTGAGCAACAAGAATATGAGACTTAGTATGTTTCACAAACAAGGTCTTATCCACACTACCCCTTTGAAAATCATTGTCAAGAAGAAATGTAGTAAGTCTATCATACCAAGCTCGAGGGGCTTGTTTCAACCCATACAAAGCCTTGTCTAACTTGTAGACATGATTCGGACATTTAGGGTCCTCAAACCCTTTTGGTTGCTCAACATATGCCTCTTCTCTCAAGTACCCATTTGAAACAATTTAAAGCCAAGAAAACATGCAACACCAAGCAAAATACGAATAGATTCGAGACGTGCAACTGGGGCAAACGTCTCATCATAGTCAACACCCTCTACTTGTGTGTAGCCTTGAGCAACCAACCTAGCTTTGTTCCTAACAACCGTACCATTCTCATCAGATTTATTTTTAAAGATCCACTTGGTACCTATCACATTCATGTCTCTAGGTCTGGAAACTAGAGTCCAAACCTTGTTACGTTCAAATTGACCTAATTCTTCATGCATAGCATTGACCCAACTATCATCTAGCAGGGCCTCTTTAAAATTTTTAGGTTCAATTAAAGAAACATAACACATATGTGATACCTCATCCCGAATCTGTCTTCGGGTTTTCATTCGATCCGAGACACTTCCAATCACCTGTTGAGCTGGATGATTTAGTTTCACCCTAGCTGATGGTTTAAGCTCAGGACTCGCAGTGACAGGGGCAATAGGAGTGATGTCCCTTGGAGCACTCTTTGGACTTGACCTTACCTGTGAAGATGGTTCTGTAACCATTTCTTGTGATAGGTCCGCACCTTTTCCTTGATTTTGTGATTCTGTATCCAAGATTGGCGACTCATCATTATCATCCTCATTTGTTGCTGGAGTAGGTGCACCTGTGTCATCTATAACCACATTGATAGATTCCATTAAGGATGAAGTTCGCAGGTTATAGACTCTAAATGCCCTACTGGTGGTTGAATACCCTAGAAAAATACCTTCATCACTTCGGGAGTCAAATTTGCCCAAAGGCTCTCTATCTTTGAAAATGTAACACTTACTCCCAAAAGTTTTGAAGTATTTTACATTAGGTTTCAAACCCTTCCACAATTCATATGGAGTTTGTAAAGTGCCGGGCCTTAAATAAACGCGATTTATGACATACACAGCAGTATTTAAGGCTTCAGCCCAAAACTTAGGAGGAAGTTTCTTACTAAGGAGCATGACCCTAGCCATTTCTTGAACAACCCTGTTCTTCCTCTCAACAACTCCATTTTGTTGTGGAGTAATAGGGGCAGAAAATTCATGCTTGATTCCATGCATATCACAAAAATCCGAAAACGAACTATTTTCAAATTCACGACCATGATCGGTTCGGATTCTTATGATACGCCCAATGGAAACACCCTGTTCATTTTGGATTTTAGGGACTAAGGCCTGGAAAGCATCAAACGTATCAGATTTCTCCCTTAAAAAATTTACCCACGAAAATCGAGTAAAATCATCAACAGTTAAAAAAATGTACCTTTTACCTCCGATGCTTTCAGTGCGAGTAGGACCCATTAAATCCATGTGAACTAGTTCAAGAGGACGTTTGGTTGTAAAGCTGTTCACCTTTTTATGAGGAGCACGGGTTTGCTTGCCAAGCTGACATGGTCCACACACATGGCTCAAATTCTTACCTAGTTTAGGTATTCCCCTCACAAGCTCTTTGTTGGCTATCTTAGTTAGGTCATTGAAATTCATGTGACCTAATCTTTGATGCCACAGGTCAATGTTACTAATGATGGCAGAGTGACAAGTGAGATCATTAGTTGTAACAATCCCATAGCAGTTATCAGATGTGCGAACCCCATGTAAGACAGTATTTCCTTTTTTATCCAAGATTTCACATTTATTTTTAGAAAACAATACTTCATGATGGGAATCACACATTTGACTAATGCTTAAAAGATTAGCTTTAAGACCATCAACTAGTAGAACATTATCTAGCTTGGGAAGACCAGCAACACTTATAGAGCCCTTACCAATGACTCTCGAAGTGCCGCCATCTCCAAAGGTAACAATTCCTCCTTCATATTTTTCAAGGGAGGTGAAGTAGGATTTGTTACCTGACATATGACGAGAACACCCACTATCAAGATACCACATGTGTGAATCACGTGCTTTTAGAGCAGTGTGAGCAACAAAACAAGTCAAATCCTCTTTTCTAATCCAAATCTTTTTAGTCTTGGTGTTCAGCCTAGACATGTAAGGTTGTCTCCTAACCCAAAAAGTATTAGAATTTCTACCCTTTTTAGACACCTTACCAAAAAGTTCAAAACAGTAAGGACGAATGTGGCCATACCTACCACAGTGATGACAAATAAAAACCGGTTTTACCTCCTGTTTGTTGATTTTACCAGCTTTCGGTAGACGGAGAGAGAGATCAGCCTGGTCTACCTTCAATTTTCCCTTTGCTTGAGTCTTCTTGTCATGTGAAGTAGAGGCCTGTCCCTTGTGTGCTGTAGCACCATAGCCTAACCCGCTTTTGTCGCAACCCATTTGTTGAGACCCGAGGATGTCTTCTAAAGATTTTGAACCTTTGTTCCACATGGCAATAGTGGCTCTAGCAACCCGAAGCTCTTCATCCTTTTGACAGATTATCTCTTCCAATCTGGCTTGTGACAGCTCAAGACTTTCAAGTTTTTCTTCATATGTGGAATACACCTTCAGAAGTTCATTCCTTTCAGTTTCAGAGGATAGTAATTTTCCACATAAGTCTTGCCTGTCACTCGAGATCTTGACGATATTCTGCTTTGCTGCTACAAGTTCTCCTTTCAGCCTGACATTCTCACTCTCACATGTCTTGAGCTTGAGAGAGAGTTTGTCGTTGAGTTTGGACAAATTCAAGGATTCCTCGTACAGCTTTTCGTAGGCTTGTTGTAGTTCATCGCCATTGATCTCCTCGTTATCCTCAGATGTTTCATCATCCTCTTTTTGCTCTTCATTCTCCTTTGCCTCCTCCAATCTTGCAACTAAAACTGAAAAGTCGCTGGATGGTGATGAATGTGAGTTTCCTCTTTCATGGAATTGGCTCAAAATTTCCCATGCCTCTTTAGCCTTTGTGCAACGAACAACCCGTTGCTGTTCTTCAGTAGAAATTGCTCTACGAATAGTACTAAGGGCTCTCAGATTGCTCGGACTGTCAACACTTTCTGTATCTTCTTCAATGACCTGCCAGCCTTCTGGATCAAAGGCTCTCAGAAAAGCCCTCATTCTGATTTTCCAAAACAGGTAGTTACTCCCATCAAAAGTAGGAGCATGATGCAAGTTCTGACCACGAGCTAACTCCGCTAGCTTTGGAAGAGTTTGAGTGAAAGTGGACCAAAAAGCCATAAAAGCACTATCCCCGTCTTCTCCAGATTCAGGTTCTTCGGGTTCTTGCTCCGACCCGCTTTCATCATCCCAAGTTACAGTGTAGACTTTCTTTCGATTCTTTTTCGAAGGACATTCAAGGGCAATGTGGCCAAACCCTTGACACTCATAACACTTGACCCCTGGTCCCCTTACAATCTTTTTTTCAGTAGTTTGAGCAAATTTTGGTGGAACAGTTTTGGGTTTGTCATTACTCTTATCTTTTGAAGTAGGGGCTCTGAAATTCGGCTTCTTTTTCAAAAAAATTTTAAACTGTTTTGTAAGCATAGCCGTCATCTCAGACTCTAAATCAAATTCAGTCTCCGGAGGTTTTGCAGTCTCATGAGCACTCGTGAAAGCCATATTTTCTTTTTGCTTTTTCTTAGAAATTTGGTGGGCTTCATAAGTCTGCAAATTTCCAACCAATTGATCGAGCTTGAGGGTATCAACATTCTGAGCCTCCTCAATGGCTGTCACCTTTGGTTGGAACCTCTCGGGAAGGGACCTCAAAATTTTTCCAACAACTTTTGCTTCCGGGATTTTTTCACCGAGAGTGAAACAGGAATTCACGATATCACTGAGTTTTGCATAAAATTCATCGAACGTCTCATCGTCGCGCATAAAAAGGGTTTCAAAGGCGGACGTGAGACGTTGAAGTTTTGCCCTTTTAACAGAGGTGGTACCTTCGTGAATCGTTTCAAGAATATCCCACGCCTCTTTTGCTATTTCACACGTGCAAATTCGACGGAATTCTTCAGGTGTGACAGAGCAGAAGAGGGAGTTTAGTGCTTTGCTGTTCCAACTCGAATTCTGGTAATCGATTGTGTCCCATTTATCAAGGGGTTTAGGAATATCAATCCCATCAACGGTGATTGTAGGTTCACTCCACCCAAAGATTACGGAGTGCCAAACTTTCTCATCGATGGATTTTAAAAATGCTCTCATACGAGCTTTCCAATAAGAATAGTTTGTACCGTCAAGTAATGGGGGTCTATGAGTGGAGTTACCTTCACGAATAGAATCCATGATACTAATCACACAAAATCACACTCCTATAGTTTTTTAAAAAAAAACAAAGAGTGACCCGCTCTGATACCAATTGAAAATCCTATGTGATTTATGATTAGATCAAGATTAACTTATTCCAAATCCCAATAAACCAAAACACTCAACCTAAAATCATCAAACACTTACGAGAGTGATTTTAGTTTGTTTGTTTTTGAGAATAAACAATAAATTGACACAAACGATTTTTTACGTGGAAAAAACCACAATTGAAGAGCCTTCAATTGTAATCAAAAACCACGGGCGAACCGCCACTATCAATCGACTACTGAAGAACAAAAAGATTACAAAGAAATCATACAAATCACCCAACACTAGTCAATTTGTCTCTGAATCTTCTGTAACTCTTTTCACCACACCTTCGTCACGGAATTGATTCTGAAGTTGATTCCACACCACAACTTCACTTGTCGAATTAACGACTGCGTAGACTCAAACGCCTTTTGGATCCTACGCTTTGATCTTCGGAATCCACCGAAGAGAACTCACTTGAAACTTAAGAAGCAACCTCCTTGATGTATGAATCTCAATGCATAAGTTCAGAACTCTCTTAAGAACATCAAGGAAAACTCTCAAAAATCTCCCAAGAAGACTTTAAACACAACCCTAGTTTGTTTTGATCAGATCTAGGAAAAAACGTCCCAAACAAAACAACGTTAGCAGCTTTAAATAGGAATCTGAATCGCGATCTCCGCTCGAGCTCAACATAGCCCGCTCGAGCGGACTGAACAAAAACTGCATACGAAGAAACAGAGATGTGCTCGAGCGTAGGAGTTTCCGCTCGAGCGTCAAATCACACCCACCAGAATCTGTGCTTGCCCTGTCAAACTACTGTGACCTGCTAATCTACGCTCGAGCTCAAGAGTCTCCGCTCGAGCGGACAGTACAAAAACAGAAAAACATAGTTTTGAATCAACACAAGATTTTGTCTCCGGATTTGACAACACAGGGACCTAACAAATCGGAAGGAAGAGAGTAGTAACTGATGGCCGACAATGAATTAGCTAGAGTTAGGGTTTGCTAGAGAAGGGGATAATTTGGTATTATTTGAAAAATAATGGTGTATATAGAGACAACATTAAAACTTAGGCGAAGTATACTAACAGTCCCTATAGTTTATGGCTCGTGTCACTTTGGTAAGAGTGGGGGTCAATTAGGTTTTTACAATTAAAATTAATAATACTCTAATAAAAATTATGACTAGCACAATAGATAAATATAATTAATGAAATAAAAATAATTAAAAAAAGTGTCTTAACAACTATGTCAGTTAATGATTTTAGCATAGTAAAAATTTGAAATATAGCTATGGCAATTTAAAATAAAATAAAGAGATAAGGGAGAGAGAGGCAAACAAATTTATAGTGGTTCGGTTTCAACTCGGCCTACGTCCACTCCTCAAGCTTCACCTGAGATTTTTCACTATCTTCTAGCTTCACAGGGGTGCTAGCAACCTCTTTACAAATGGAGCAATCCTCCGTGGATTTTACACAGACTTCACAAGCCCAAACCCTTGCAAATCTTAGGTGATTCACAATCACTCTCAAGATTTTCAAGAACACAGTGTTTGCAACACTTTTACAAGATGAAATGATATTTTTGTTTTCAAAGAAAGTTTACAATAAATATCTCTCAAAGATAGATATATAAAATAAAGCTTTGATTTTTCTGTAAATCTCACATAGGAATGGTGGGCTTAAAGCTATAAGGCTCAGTGTATAATTTTTTAGAATAGATGTGAGTGATTATAGATCAAAGAATATTTTCAGGTTTTTTGTAACTTGTTTACATTAGAGGCTTTGGTATATATAATGAAAATTATAGCCGTTGTATTCATTTGAATTTATAGCCGTCTGTGGAGAAGTGGTTTGGAAATACTCTTCAGATCCTGGGAGACGCTAGTGATCCTTAGCTAGTCACCTGAAAAGATACAAACACTTCGGTCGGGGGTGCCGGAATTAGCACTCCGACGGACAAGTCAGTTCAGACACTCAGGATAGCTTGTTTACTAAGTTAAGTGAAGTGATTCTTACATACATTTCTCAATCTATTGTTCCTGTATTTATACCTGTTCCTTTTGATCCTCGGGGCCAGGGCCTACTTTTTAATCATTGTCCTTTCTCTTATTCGGCTCTAAGGATCTACACTTATTCGGCACATATATTATATTCGGCTTCCCATTCTCGTAGGATACAGCCCATTAATATCAGTCTTCTAAGGTACGCACCTTCTGATTTTGCCATTATTCAGCTCCCGCAATTGCCCCCCGAACTTCCCATTGACGGTAGTTAATCGGCGTGTTTGGTCTTGAATTGGAAAAGTCAAAATAGGTCAGGCAGCTTAGCATACCCCAATACAGATGTCAGAATGCGTACACCTTTTTGGCCATTATTACACTTTCCCGCCTCATTCGTGCGTCTCGCATTTAT
Source organism: Camellia sinensis (assembly GCF_055761805.1). Lineage (NCBI taxonomy): Eukaryota > Viridiplantae > Streptophyta > Magnoliopsida > Ericales > Theaceae > Camellia > Camellia sinensis. The sequence goes on along the minus strand of NC_138971.1, from coordinate 117,795,970 downwards.
TGCGATTTGAAATTTTAGTCCTTTCGAGTGCACATTTCGTCGAGTATTCGAGACTCTTGGACCGCCAGCGGGTATCCCTTCTCTGACTCGCATTTTCTACAACTCTTCTCCGTCTACCCTCGTCCCCCTTGCTCCTCGTAAGTCTTCTTCTCTTTTCTTTGCAATCCTACTTTCTGTTTGTTATTTTAATTTTGGCGAACCCTTGATTCCCCACGAAAATGGCTAAACACTTGAAAGACCTCCTTTCTGAGGGTCGTGTTTCCGAATTCCGATGACACTTTTCCATCCCCGACGATGTTCATCTGTCTCTAGTGACGGACAATACTCTGGATATGGAGAGAGAGGATCGAAATTCAATCGTCTTTCCTCTCCTATCCATTGCAGAGGGCGGGGGTCCATTTTCCCTTAGGGCCGTCCTTCGCCATTGGGATCTGATTCCTTTTCAGCCCAACGTGAACTTTTTTCGAATCGTAATGGAAATCGTAGAGTTGAACCGGCGTCTCAGGATCGATCTTGGCATTCCGACCATTTGGCACTGCTATGCTTTAGCCAAATCTTCCGGTCGGCTTGGGCGGTACTTTCTTAGGGCCAAGGATACTGACCATCATTTGATAACCATGCTTGCCAGTTCTGGTAAGCATGTGGACGACGTAATGGTGAATATCTGAGGGAACTAGGAATTTGGCGAAGGCGAAGGTCGCCTAGACCCTATTCCCAGACGGATGGGTGAACCAGGTTGCCATGTATCTCCTTGTGTTTATTGAACTTTTCTTTCACTCGGCCTTCTCTCCATGTTTAACCCTTTGTCTTTGCAGGCAGTAAATTGAAGAAGATTCTGGTTTCTACTGACGATGCAGTCCTTGCGCAGATTGTGACTGCACTCGAATACTTCGGTCGTCCAAACGTACAGAAGCACGGGAGAGTGGCCCACATATTTCTTCGATACGAGCCTACTTATACAACTTTTTTGGCTGCTGACAATATTCCGATACCATCCGGCGATCAACACCTTGCGGCTCTTATCTTCCCTAGCTTCAGGAGCCTTAGGCAAGTTGGTCTCAAAGCTTCTGATTCGGGGCAAGACATGGAGCCGATGGTAGAGGTAGTCGCCGAACCAGCCAGAGAGTTCGCTGAGGAGGCCGAAGAGGTTGACGAGGCCCTAAACTCAGCGTTTGAGGCAGCCAGACTTAGTCAGCCTATCTCGTCGTCCACTTCGGGTCGGGCGGAGTTTTCTTCTGGAGATATTTTTGGAAGTTTGGGAGACCTACCCAACGATTTTTTTGAAGGTATGGCTGGGGAAAACCTCACGTAGATGGCTCAAAAGAAAAATGCCAGGCGAATGGCCGCCTGTTCTGGACCTGCCTTGATTAAGTCTTTCGAATTCGTTATTGAAGGGCCGACTCAGATTGTCGAAATGGCGAAAGAGGTTAAACAACAGGTCATTGAAGAACGGTTAATTCCGGAAAAGCGGGGCAAGAAGCGTAGCGCCGACGGATGGGCCGGTCGGAAGATAGTCCTGCTGACAAAAGGCCTCGCTTAGAAGAGTCGGACGTGGTTGTTCCTTTCATTGTTCAGCCAAAGATTAGAGACACGCCGATTTCCTCTGACGCATCCATCATTACCGACCCAGCGGTAGCTTTGAGCTTGGCGGCTTTAGTCTCCTTACCAGCTGATAAGGCATCCTTTCATGCCGTGCCGGATTTGGTGGCCGTAGCGCTATCTGCGCAGTCGGCCTTTTTGGTAGGTGAACTTGACTTGTTTTGATTTTGGTTGCCTATGGCATCTAACGATCCCAACTCGTTTTGCAGACGGTCGGCAGGATTGCCGACTTAGGCCGTCGCCTACACGATGCCCTTGAGAGGATTGACCGTTTGCAGTTAGAAGTGGGTGATCAAAAGAGCAGGGTCGAGTTTAAGATAATGAGAGCCGCAATGGAGACTGCGCGAGCTGAAGCCGAAGTAGAAAGGGCTCAGACTACCGATCATCTCCGTTCTGATGTTGAAGATAGGGCGAACGCGAGCAAAGAATCGCTTAGGCTAGCCGAGGAGGCGCTTGACAACGTGGAGACTGAGTTAGCAGAGTTGAAGGCGGCCAAGGAAAAGGCAGAATCTGAGGCTTCTGCCGCATTCGAAGCAGGAAAAGGCGCCACCTTCGAGGAATACGTAGATGAAGTCCCCAAGTTTGAGAATCGGGGATTCAAACATGGGTGGCTTAAGGCCCTTGATGCCGCTGGGGTTACATTAGCCTTGCCAATTCCTTATGAGCAGGTGGACGTTGAGCCACTTGACTCTGACCCCAAGGATTGATCTGGGAGTCATTCTAATTTTATGAAATGCTTTCCCTTTTGATGTATGTTTTTGTTTTAAAGACTTTTGTTGGTTCTGAGTAGTTTTCATGTATAAATTGATTACTGTCTGCGCTCAATTTATTAATGAAAATTACCTTGTCGTTTCACTACTACTTATGCGTAGTTTGTGATGTTATGTTGGTGAAGAATTTTTGCCTTTCACTACTTTAGATAAAATGATTACACTGTTGAGCTTTCTACGATTGAATATCTTGGCAATATTGACTTAACATTCGTATGCCGAATAGTTTGTGGGTTTTACGCTGGTGATGTGATTCATGGGTCGGCTGGGGCACTTAATCGGAATAGATTGATTAATCTGCCCTTGCCCCAGGCGGTGCATGATCATTTGGGCGCCGGATGAGACGAACTCAGGAGTTTTGAAGTCGATTCATGGGCCGGCTGGATCACTTAAGCCGAATATATTCAATCACTTAAGCCGAATATATTGATAAATCTATCTGCCCTTGCCCCAGGTGGTGCATGATCACTCAGGAGTTTTGAAGTCGATTCATGGGCCGGCTGGATCACTTAAGCTGAATATATTCGATCACTTAAGCCAAATATATTGATAAATCTATCTGCCCTTGCCCTAGGTGGTGCATGATCACTCAGGAGTTTTGAAGTCGATTCATGGGCCGGCTGGATCACACTCAGGAGTTTTGAAGTCGATTCATGGGCCAGCTGGATCACTTAAGCCGAATATATTCGATCACTTAAGCCGAATATATTGATAAATCTATCTGCCCTTGCCCCAGGCGGTGCATGATCACTCAGGAATTTTGAAGTCGATTCATGGGCCGGCTGGATCACTTAAGCCGAATATATTGATAAATCTATCTGTCCTTGCCCCAGGCGGTGCATGATCACTTAGGAGTTTTGAAGTCAATTCATGGGCCGGCTGGAGCACTTGAGCCGAATACATTAATAAATCTATCTGCCCTTGCCCTAGGCGGGTCGATCCAGTCGGTGCCGGGTGATTGAGATTTTCACAATTAATAAGATTGCCTCGAGAGTGCTGCTTCTGTAAAGGATAAATGGTTGAAGGTACAACTTTTATGAGCACAGTAAGCAACTGACTCCAGCTTTTGAAGGTATCATGTGAATGTCAAACAGACTCTTCTTTAACAGCAGAGGGGAAGCGAAGACGCTAGCTGAGCTGGGTGGAGACATGAATCGAGGTGGTGACCCTTCGCGCACAGGAAGTAAGAGTTCCAGGGATCGAGAGAGGCGTCAGTCTCCTCGACGTCGAAGCAGGTTGCCCAGGCGGGACAAGCAGTCGCAGGGCAAAACTCCTTAACCTCAAGTCGAGAGGGATCTGACGCGAATCCGTGCCCATTAAGCTTTGCGGTATTTGTGGGGAATAAACCCATGATAGAGGCGGACTCGATCGTTCGAGACCCAAATGTTTTGCTCGACAAATTTTTCCTCCTGAGGTTCAGCAATCGATGGTAGGTCGACAGGACTACGAAGTATTTCGTGAAGGCATTCACGGGGCGGTGAAGGGGCTTTACACTGCCTATGAAATCGGCATGCGGTTGCGCGCTACCCGCTGAGAAATGAAGAAGAAGGAGGAACGTATTCGAAGTTTTGAGGCTCGCACGAAGGCAGCTGAGCGCGAGTTAAGGAAGACCAAGGTGGCTTAGGCACAACCCGCCGGGCAGGGAAACCCAATCGTGGAAGAAAGGGTTACAAGTCGGCTCATCAGCACCGCGCTCGCCGATCGTGAGACGACGAGCATGTTCGCAATAGAGACCACGAAGGAAAGGGCTTATGAAAAAGGTTTTCATGAAGGCCGAAAAGTTGGAATCGAAAAGACCAAGGAGAAACTTGCCGAAGAAGTTTGCCGATGTGAAAATCGTGGATTTAGGCACGGTTGGATCAAGGCATCTCAAGCCGCGGAAACTCTTCGAGCGTCGGGCATTGATTCGGCATCGCCACTCTACCACAGTAAACATTTTCCGTTTTTCGCTTTTGAAGTCGAGAAGAGTGAGGATGAGGGTGACGCCGTATAAATATACCTATTGTAAGGTTGAAACGCAGATCACGTTCAAAACTATGTAATTTATTGTTTGTTTGATTGAATAGAAACGTTCTATTATAAATATTTCGTTGCAGTTCGTATTCGACATGTACGTGTTTCTTTTTATTGTATACATGTTTGAATGAATGTATAAATGTTGATCGGTCTGAGTATCTGTTAAGTGTCCAGTGATATGCCGGTTTATTCCTGAATGAGGCCATTGTAACTTGAGGAAGCCGAAAACCAGTGAGTAGAGTGGCTGCGGCAAATTTGACTCGGCTCGGGGCCTAGATTTTTGGCCAGTGCCGAATGAATAACTAGGCCGTGGCAAATGTCAACCGACGTTTGTCTCACGAAGTTTAGCGTTAATGAAATCGCCTCGGGATTAGGGCCTCGAGATCGCTACCAATATTGAAAATAAAAGGAGTGGGTGCTTCGCGCAGATAAACAATCACTTATTATGTAAGGTGAGATAAGTGGGGATGTTAGTTAGAGAGGCTCGGAGTTCAGCCGAACTTGGTGTTGCAATGGAGTGCGGCAGAGGACCCATCCGTATGGGAGGTAGGGCGTCCAAAAGTTGGCATGAGTCTTCAAGTCGTCGAAGCAGATCACCCCGAAAGGAAAGGCAACGACCGTTGGGTTTATCCTTCCTTGTCCAGGATCTTTACCTTGACATTGTCAATGGTATCAGGGGAAGTTTGGCAATGCGCAAGTCATGGGCTTGGGCACAGTTGGCTCAAGGCATTGCAAACCGTGGAGGACTTCCGTGTGACGGGAGTTGATTCGGCGCTGCCGCTTTACCAATGCGTCTTTTCCCCTTTTTAGCTTTTGAGGTTGAAAATGGGTATTGTAATGCTCAAATGCGGGTTGCGTTTATGTAACAACTGCTTGATCAAATAAAAAGTTTTATTTCAAACATTTGCATCTTATTCTGAATTTTTTATATGCTTAGTTAAGCACCTTATTTCAGATGTTGGCGTGTTTTGTTTTGTTTTGTTTTGTTCGTGCCGAAGGGTACTCCGAATACGGAGACTTAATCGGCCCTAAGGTGTTATGCACCAAAGGGGGCTCTGAATCCGGAGACTTAATGTGGCCAATCGTGATATCCATGAAGGGCGCTCCGAATCCGGAGTCTTAATCGGCCCTAAGGTGTCATGCACCAAAGGGGGCTCCGAATCGGGAGACTTAATCGGCCCTGAGGTGTCATGCACCAAAGGAGGCTTCGAATCCGGAGACTTAATGTGGCCAATCGTGATATCCATGAAGGGCGCTCCGAATCCGGAGTCTTAATCGGCCCTAAGGTGTCATGCACCAAAGGGGGCTCCGAATCCAGAGACTTAATGTGGTCAATCATGATATCCACGAAGGGCGCTCTGAATCCGGAGTCTTAATCGGCCCTAAGGTGTCATGCACCAAAGGGGGCTCCGAATCCGGAGACTTAATGTGGCCAATCATGATATCCACGAAGGGCGCTCTGAATCTAGAGTCTTAATCGGCCCTAAGGTGTCATGCACCAAAGGGGGCTCCGAATCTGGAGACTTAATCGGCCCTAAGGTGTCATGCACCAAAGAGGACTCTAAATCCAGAGTCTTAATCGGCCCTAAGGTGTCATGCACCAAAGGGGGCACCGAATCTGGAGACTTAATCGGCCCTAAGGTGTTATGCACCAAAGGGGGCTCCGAATCTGGAGACTTAATGTGGCCAATCGTGATATCCACGAAGGGCACTCCGAATCTGGAGTCATAATCGGCCCTGAGATGTCATGCACCAAAGGGGGCTCTGAATCCGGAGACTTAATCGGCCCTAAAGTGTCATGCACCAAAGGGGGCTCCCAATCGGGAAACTTAATCGGCCCTAAGGTGTCATGCACTAAAGGGGGCTCCGAATCCAAAGACTTAATGTGGCCAATCGTGATATCCACGAAGGGCGCTCCGAATCCGGAGTCTTAATCGGCCTTAAGGTGTCATGCACCAAAGGGGTCTCCGAATTCGGAGACTTAATCGGCCCTAAGGTGTCATGCACCAAAGGGGTCTCCGAATCCAGAGACTTAATGTGACCAATCGTGATATCCACGAAGGGCGCTCCGAATCCGGAGTCTTAATCGGCCCTAAGGTGTCATGCACCAAAGGGGGACTCCGAATCCGAAGACTTAATCGGTCTTAAGGTGTCATGCACCAAAGGGGGCTCAAAATCCGGAGACTTAATGTGGCGAATCGTGATATCCACGAAGGGCGCTCCGAATCCGGAGGCTTAATCGGCCCTAAGGTGTCATGCACCAAAGGGGGGCTTTGAGAAATGAATTAAGAGAGGACAGGTTTTTTCTTTGATGGTCTGGTCTGGGTTTCAAAGAGAAAAATGGATCATGAGAGAGAGTGAACACGTTTTTTCTTTGATGGTCTGGGCTGGGTTTCAAAGAGAGAGATGGATCATGAGAGAGAAGAAACGCTGTGACACCACAAGAGAGAGAGAGAGAGAGACGTAGTGTGTGTCTCGGCTGATTTCCCTATCACATTTGCAAAATTTTATTCCCACTTTCTATTTTTATTCTTATAAAAACGACTTTAGCAATATCGTTTTTTAGAAAACGAGTTTTGAAAAGCTGTATCTTGTGTTTAAAATAATAAAAAAATTTGAAGATAGAAAATCGGCTTTGAAAAAGTCAAGTTTTAATTAATTTTGAATTAATTACAAATGGTTTTGATTTACACTAAATTTCTTTTTTAATTTATATTTTTAACATAACTATTTTTTGACCAAAAATATTTTTAATACAAAAACGATTTTAGAAAAATCGTTTTATATTTGTTTTCCATGTGGGAAGGTTGTTGGACTTGAGAACCAAAAGATGAGAGAGAGAGAGAGAGAGCAACAATTCTAATACATTCAAAGATGAGTTTCAAAAATATTTTAAATAAAAAACGACTTTAGAAAAATCATTTTATATTTGTTTTCCCATGTGAAGGTTGTTGAGAGGAACAATTCCAATGCATTCAATAGAAGAGTTTTTCTAAAAAATTATAACACAGACAAAACATGATCCATATAATACTCCAATAAATCTCATCAAGATTCCACGTTCAATTACTTATTATGCCCCTGTTTGGCATGAGTTAAATAGAGATTTTTTGGCTAAAATATTCACAAAAAGATAAAATAAATTTTTTAGTTCAATAAGACAAAGGGACTGTTTGGGAAGTGGGATTTTTGCTTAATTTAGGCTAAAATTCACAAAAAAGACAAACTAGACTAAAATAGTTAATAAGATAAAATGTCACATCAAACCCATAATCATTTAATTTTGTCTCACAAACATCACATCTAAGCACAAAGAAATCCAACCATCTTCCCAAACACAAAAATTTTAACCTACTAAAATAGTTAAAAACTAAAATAACCTACTAAAATAGTCAAAAACTAAAATAGCCTACTAAAATAGCAACTTCCCAAACACTCGCAAAATGTTATATCCAAATCATAATTATTTTATTTTTTCTTTCACAAAAGTCTCATAAACGAGACTTTTTAACCACAGGCTAAAATAGTCAAAAAGTCAACCCACATTCAAAATGAACCCTATATAAAACATATATTGTGGAGGTTTGGGGAATTGTTATTTTAATAGGCTATTTTAGTTTTTGCCTACTTTAGTAAATTAAAATTTTTGTGCTTAGAAAGATAATTAGAATTTTTTATAATTGGATGTATTTTCAACTTAAAGGTTATTTTAATTTATGTTTTCAACATAAATATTTTTTGACCAAAAATACTTTTAATACAAAAACGATTTTAGAAAAGCGTTTTATAACCAAACACACCACTCAAAATTACTCAAAACTCAATTCAAAAATTAATTTCAAAACTTATAATCAAACACACAACTCAAAACTCAATTCAGAACTCAAAACCAAACTCATTTCAAAATTCTATTTTTTAAAAAAAAAAAAATTTGTTTTTTAAAATTATTTTTAGAATCATGATTTGAGTGTAGAGTCGTGTTTTAAGTCATTAGTTTTGAAAAGAGAAAATTTATTTGGTTATGAGTTTTGAAAAGAGTTTGAGTTGTATTTTGAGTTTTGAGTTGTTTTTTAAATTTTTTTGGTCAACTAGCCAGACGTCGTCCGGGGGGAACATTTTGGGGGGATGACCGGGTAAACATGTTTTCAAATGTGGATGTGGAATCAATGTTTGAAAATTGTTATCAAACACAACACTCAAACCTATATGTAGAAAAGGAGGAGACGATGGAAGATCAGGAATGTGTGTGTATATATAGAGGCTGTTTGGGAGGTGGGATTTTAGCTTAATTTAGGCTACAATTTACAAAAAGATAAAATAGGTTAAAATAGTTAAAATAGTTAATAACTTACTAAAATAACAACTTTCAAAGCCCTCACAATATATGTTTTTATAATAAGTAATTGAACGTGAAATCTTGATGAGATTTGTTGGAATATTATATGAATTATGTTTTGTCTGTGTTGTGATTTTCTAAAGAAACCCATCTTTGAATGCATTGGAATTGCTACTCTCTCTCTTTCTTCTTTTGGTTCCCAAGTCCAACAACCTTCCCACATGGGAAAACAAACGGGAAAAAAAAAATTGTGAAAACAGTTTTTCTAAATCCATTTTATAAAACGACTTTTCTAAAACCGTTTTTGTATTAAAAATATTTTTGGTCAAACCGTTTTTAATTAATTCAGAATTAATTAAAACCAGCTTTTCCAAAGCCGATTTTCTGTGTTCAAATTTTATTATTATTTTAATTGCGAAACACGGCTTTTTAAAAGTCATTTTCTGAAAAATGGCATTACTAAAGCCGTTTTACCCTACAATGGGAATAAACATAAAAGCCACCCTAGAGTGGGAATAAAGTTTTGAAAATGTCATAGTCAGAGAAATCAGCTGTGTGTCTAGAAGAGAGAGAGAGAGACGCCAAGTGAGATTGAGAAAAGGTGCAGAAGAGATAAAGAGGGAGTGGCCTACTATAGATGTTTACCGAGGCAATAATTGATGAGACGCGGGGAAGAAATATGGCCCATTGGCCGGGACCAAGGTTGTTGAACCGCATTATCTTGAGAGAACTTGTGTTTATTTAATGGTGTTTACAAGAGTGAAAGGGATCTAAAGGCTTCTGCACGTGCTTTTCAAGTTGAGGCGGAAGTATTCTCTAACCCCATTGGTGAAGATTATTTAGAATTTTTTCATGAGGGATGGAACAACAAAAAAAGAAAAGCCTTTTGAGCCTTTGTTTGGGAAGTGGGTTGGCTTTTTGGCTTTTTTGGCTATTTTAGTCTGTGCTAAAAAGTTTGGTTTGGGAATGGCTTTTTGGCTTTTTTGACTTTTTTTATGAGAGAAGAGTGTAATGATTATGGGTTGGATGTGATGTTTTGTTTGTTGTGGCTAAAATAACCTATTTTGTCTTTTGTGGCTACTTTTGGTTAAGATTCAGTTGCTCTTAGTGGAAATCAATATGTTGATCTCTCTCCATTGCCCAACTCCTTCCTATTTCAGGTTGAAATAAAAAAGATAAACACAACACGTTCGCTAGCTGGGAAGAACTGATTGAGGTAAGCTTAGAATAAATCGACAGACCCTTTTAATATATATATATATAATTAAAGAAATTATTAAGTTTACCTGTCGTGGAAAGGAAAATCTCTTCTAGCACTTTCCCATGCTCTGGCATTTCATCATAACACCAAATGAGAGAAATAAAATAGTTCACCTACAATATATTCAAATGGTAGAAATATATGCTTCGATGATATCAAAATAAGGTATTCATGCATTTTTGGTGGTTCTTTTGTTTTTTTTCATTAGCGAGATAAGTTTAGTTTGTTGTTGTTGTGAGAAGAACCATACAAAGAGAGAGAAATAATCGCAAACTAAAAGTTGTCAAAGTAGAGTTGGTTTCATAATAATTGTTTATATTTAGATATTTTGGTTTTTTATTATTTGTTACACTTTTTTTGGAGTACATTAGTTGGTGTCCTTTGGTTTTACTGAATTTCCATGCCATTGGTATGTTGTTGGTGAGAGTAAGGAGATAAGAATATTTTTTGGAGTACATTAGTTGGTGCCCTTTGGTATGTTGTTGGTATGTCGTTAGTGCATTACATTAATTGGTATCCTTTGCTTGATAAGATTTGTTGTTTTTGTATTTTATGAATTAGTTGGAAAACTCAGATTACTTGACTTTCTAGAATGATTTGTTTTAGGAATAGTATATTTGTTTTTGTATTATGGAGGAGGGTGGCTGTCTTTGGGGTTGATATTAATGTTAGGTACATTTTTTAAAAAAAGTTTTTGGACCAAGTATCTTATTGTAAATTGTAATTTATCACTTCAAAATTGAAATACTACTAATAATGTTAGGACTCAGAGTTATTGCTATGCCTGCATGTGTCCACTCACCTTGCATTTATATTTCTTTATTTTCTATCATGTTCGGATGCCAGCTTCATACTAGTTTTTTTATCTCCATGATAGCTGGAAAAAAAGAATGAAAACTAGCATCTTAGATACTCTTACAACATACATGGTTATTTTATTAGTCAATCTTTGTAAACATGGATATTGTATTTTTGTTTTCAATTGGAAAATTTTCAGGTTTTGGAGGTTTGAAAGGGCTGTGCAGGTCCATTGACGAGCCTTTTCTTTTAATTTTTTGCCTTGACATCTTCAAATTTTTGTTTGGGGAGCTTGAATCTAATTCATTGAGCTAGAATCAGATGTTTTTGTTGAGGTTAGATTTGTTAGAAAATTTTACTGAAAATATTTACTACATTATATACGTTAAAATTTTACATGGAGGGACTTTATACTGTTGTGATAATCAGCTTCGGTTTTTTTTTGAATTACATTTCACATTGACATATTTCTTTTGGTTGGAATATAGGTTTTTAAAGGATTTTGACAAAGGCTAAAGGATTATTGGAACTGGCATGAGTGATTTGAAGTTTATATATTGCAAGACAACCATCTCCCTTAGCCTTTTTTTTTTTTTTCAATTTTATTATTATGGCTATGCTTTAGTGGAAACTTTTGGCCTTGCTCGGAGAAAGGAAAAAGTTGCAATTTTATTAATTAAATGACCCTCATTTGTTCTTTGTGGGCACCCAAGTGATTTTGTAGTGGAAAATATATTTATTGGGTTTCTATGAAATGCGAATATGTTAGAAATTTTAGAGATGTAAATAAGGTAGGAATTGTACTAATAAATTCTACGGATGAAAAGCTATGGAGTGATGGAAGTCTTCTACTAATGTAACAATTTAAAAACAACGCGTAAAAGAATTAAAAAAATTCTTTTTATTTAGAAAGATGATTTCATTTATAAAGTATAGACAAAATTAGAATGGACACAAGAAACAACCTCAATTAGAACCTCTTCCATTCAAAGTGACCATAGATGGACAGTTTCATTTCCTAGCATTTTGTTATGAATACAAGCAGATTTAAAACTCCCATCCAATTTTTAATATCAGATCAGCAATGATATTCCTAATAGATGAGAAATTTTCTTCATTAAAACAAATTTATTTGGTTAAAAGTAAATACCTCAGCTTGTATGCTTTCCAATAGATGATAAATTTTCTTCATTCAAACAAATTTGTTTGGTTAAAAGTAAATATTCCTTAGCCTGTATGCAACAAATTCAAGCCATTGGCAAAAGACACAACTTTGTACGCCCCAACTACTTTAATGTTGTCCACAACAGATTCATTTGCAATTCTCTCACTGTTTGATGCAATTTCTCATGAAATCTCTCACAATGATACCAATACCCATTGCTCCCATCTTTTAAATTTATATATATATATATATATATATTCCTTTTTAGTAGTTTACTAAATTCCATCACGTTCACATAATAAAAATGTTAATGTGTAAAGTAACTGAAATATTGAATAGAAGTTGGTGTAAGAAAAATGAAGGGCAGTGGAAAATTAAAACTCAGCATTGTTTATTACAAAGTTGAATACATGTAATAAATTATATATTTAGTAAAAAATTTAAATTAAAAAAAAACACTCATTTGAAATGAAGAATTCTTCAAAGCTGATAAAACATCTTTCATTGTAGCTTATAGGAAAGTAAGTCGATGGTTTATATTGAAAACAAATCAAAAAAATTAGAATTTAAATTGATAAAATTAAAAATTAAAGCTTGTTTTTTATACAAAATTCAAACTCTGATTTTTTATTTTTTATTTTTATTTTTTTAATTTCCCCTTAGAAAAAATTACCAGTAAAGACATGCTCTGCCTTACCCAAATGCAACTTTATCGAAAACTTGTAAAGAAGCCTTGATGAATGACCTTCAAGACATATACATTTGATTCAATAAATAAATATGTACAGCTAGTTTTTCATATAGCGATCCCGGGTTTACCCTCGTTGTACAGTGATCCGGACATGTGTCCGTGAATGATGGTAGTTGTTTATTTCCTAGTTTGCATCCTCTTTACTTTGTATTTTTGAGTTATGGGATGTGTTGGGCAGGTTTGTTGCAGGTTGGTTGTGCTTGGGAGCCTAGTGTTGCTGCCCAGATTTTTGGTCCTTCGCTCGAGCGAGGAGTTTGTCGCTCGAGCGAGAGTAGTGTTGCCCCGGTTCTGGACCTGAGAGTTGTAGTTTCTGGCTCGAGCGAGCTTTTCGTGGCTCGAGCGGTCTGGGTTTTTCTTCGCTCGATCGAGAACTTCTTGGCTCAAGCGAGAGTTTTCTGTGTCTGGTCGCTCGAGCGACCAATCCTTCGCTCGAGCGAGCGTGTTTTATATCAGCGGACAGCAGCGTCTAAAACATCACTTTTTCAGTCCCTTTCTTTGATTAAACCCTAAATCCGACACTCTCTCTCTCTAAACTTGCACTCTCTCTAAGATTTGATCTCCCTAAGGTGTGAATCTAGCCTAGAGCCTTTGTTAAAAAGATAGAGGGCGTTGAGAGCTTCGACTTAATCTGAAAGGGTTTGGATTTGGAGCAAGTTGATCTTGGAGTCTTCATCTCCTTTGTGGCTTGAACTTCAAGGTAGGGATAACCTACTCCTCTCTATGGGTTTTGTCTTTAAATTTTGGTATTTTGAGATGTTGGGCTTGGTTTGGTAATTTTGTGAAAGTTTGGGGCTTTTGTGCAATTTTACAAAAGTTGGGGTTTTATTCATAATAAACCTAGATGCATGTTTGGCATAGAAAAATGGAATGATTGTTGAATCATTGATGAAAATGGAACCTAAGGGTTGAAATGTTAATTATGGGAATTGACCTAATTACATTGTCTAATTAATTGGGATAATTAATTGAGAAGAATGAGGAATGAAATGTTGATTGAATATCCATTGTGCGTTTATTTTCTGTTTAGAAATAACTGCTTTGGGCTATCGGTGGAGGATAGTCGTGATTGTTGTAGACAATGCATGATGATTAGGTAAACTGAAACTAATCAATGAAATGTGTCATGGAACTTGACGGTTAATTGAATACGTTAATTGTATGTATTGTGTGATTGTATATAGAACCAATGCGTTTATATACGTTATGTGTAGAGGAGGAGATAGGGGATGTACTCCGCGGTTTAGGGGAAGATAGGGGATGTACCTCTAAACCGGATAGGTATTTGGAGGAGATAGGGGATGTACTCCGTAGACAGAGCTCATATGCTTGTCTAGAGAAGTGAAGATAGAGCTCATATGCTTATCTTTGTGAAGTGAAGTGTGGATACAGCTTGTATGCTTATCTGTGGATATTGTTGATATACATATCTGTTGTAGAGTGTGGATACAGCTTGTATGCTTATCTGTGGATATTGTTGATATACATATCTGTTGAGAATGTGAATATAGCTTTTATGCTTATCTGAATGTGAGATATAGTTTTTATACATATCTGTGGAAATGATGATAGAGCTAGCATGCTTATCTGTTGAAAAAGGGAAAATGAAAAGTAATTGGGACTTGTAAGTCGTTGACATAAATATGTAATTTATGTGATTGTATCAGTGTTGACCAACTATCAATTGCTAATGTTTTAGTCATTGTCCATGGTTGGTTTAGTGTATTTCTACTGGGCTGTGGCTCACCCTATATGGGAACATCATTTTCAGGTACAGGAAGCATGCCACCTCCAAGGACATAGCTGGGAGGCTAGAGGCGGACATGTTTTGTTGTTTTACTTTTGATGTATTACATGTAACTTCAAGCCAAGGGCTTAATGTGTATCGAGTTAGTACTCTTTGTTGTAACCAAGTGTTAACTTGGAAAGCTGTAAGCCCGTAGGGCATTTTGTTATGATGTTAACATGTAATACTTGTGTAATGAGACGCTAATGAATAATAGAAGGTGAATTGTTTCTATGTCAACGCATGTCTTATTTGATGGGTTTAATGTTATTATTTTGAGGGCGTTACAACTTGGTATCAGAGCGTACCGGGTTCGAATACTTTGGGTACGTGGGAAGTGATTAGGATCACAATGGGTTTGTCTCGCTTGATAGAGACGTAGATGTAGTACCATATGCTATGTGTTTATTTGATAACATGCTTATGTGACTATGTGGGTATGGGATTTAATTTCTAGGATATTGATTGGATCCTTGAGTTTCTGGGAGTCTTGTTGGAAAAGCACTTGATCAATGCTGTTTCTAACCGGAACTCTAGTAACGTCTCGGGACTATTATTATCTGGAAATGAAATTCGTAAGTGCTTATGTGTTTATGTGCTTATGTGGAGTGAATTACACTTGTCCATGCATTAGGACGTGAGTGTTTAGTTTCGGCACACCTATGAATGTGCTAACGTTCTGTGTTGCCTTTATTAGGATGTCAGGACGAGGAAGAGGTGCTAGGCGTGGTAGACCTGCGAGGCAGGAAGTACCGTTACAGGGTGAGATTCCGGCAGTGCAGGAGGGAGTTGGGCAGGCCAATGTGGCCGAGCCAGTGGGTCAGCAGGCTATGGGTGCCTTGGCCAGAGAGATAGCAGGAGCTTTGGGTATTCTTAGAGCTGGGAATCAGGCAGCTGAGACAGGGCCTTCCTTCTTGAAAAGGGAGTTCTTTCGGTGTAATCCGGACGAGTTTATCGGGGATACTAAAGAGCCGCTTAAGGCAGATGAATGGCTCGAACAGACAACGAAGACGTTTGAGATGCTTGGCATCGAGGACGGAGCACTGAAAGTGACCTTGGCATCCTTCCAACTGAAGGGAGATGCGGGTCAATGGTGGAAGTACGAGAAAGCTCGTGTTGGTGGTACTTGGGAGGCGTTTGTGAATGCTTTTCAGGAGAGGTTTTTATCAGCAGCAGCTAGGGAGAAGCTGAGGGATCAGTTTAGCCGGCTTAATCAGCAGGGCTTGTCAGTGGCCGAGTTTGAGGCTACTTTTACCAGTCTGTCTAGGTTTGCACCTGAACTGGTGGCGTCTGAGGAACGCCGTTGCTATGAGTTTGAGCGGAAGTTGAGGCGGGGCCTCAAGTTGAGAGTTGGTGGGTCCTATATCCGGGAGTATAGACACCTAGTGGACGCTGCAGCTCATATGGAGCTTATGATGCAGGAGGAGGATGAGGGGCAGAGAGGCTCCAAGAGGAGTCAGGATGGTCAGGGTGATGGCAGGAGGCAGAGGGGTTCTAACCCTCAGCAGTCGCAGGGTGGTGTTACTAGATCGACCTTCCCAGTGCCGAGTGCAGGCTCCGGGAGAGGTGGTCAGGGGGATTTTACCTGTTACAAGTGTGGCCAGCTGGGTCACAAGGTTTCTGTTTGCCCGCAGAAGGGTGGAGGTCAGAAAGCTGCTTCTTCTTCAGCTAGACCGCAGAGTCAGAGTTTGGGCAGGGGGCAGCTCTTGACTTGTTATCAGTGTGGACAACCTGGGCACATGAAGAGGTTCTGCCCACAGTTGAGTGCCACTTCGGGAGCGTCTGGTTCTAGGCAGACGCAGGGTTTTCAGCCAGCTCAGTCTGTGCAGGCCTCGAGGGCCAATCCGGGAGCTTCGTCATCCCAGTCTGTGCAGCAGTCTTTTGCTCCGAGAGGTGAGCAGGTAGACCAGGGGCCTACGGGGCGCGTGTATGCTGTTACCGCGCAGGATTTAGTACCAGCTCCATCAGTAGTGAGAGGTACTTTTCTGTTTTGCAACTCAGTTGCTAGTGTGTTGATAGACACGGGTGCATCTCATTCTTTTGTATCTGCTGCATTTGCATCTGTTTTGGAATTGGAGTTAGCACAGTTAGCATTTCCTATTTGTGTGGTATCGCCTTTGGGTGGTGAGTTGATTCTGAAACAGGGTGTTAGAGGATGTGATATAGAGGTCGCCGACTATAGGCTTCCTTTTCCGTTTGTTGTCATGCCCATGAAGGGTTTTGATGTTATTTTGGGTATGGACTGGTTATCGTCATACCGGGCTGTTATTGATTGCTACCGCCAGAGGGTTACGTTATGTACCTTGAGCGGGGAGTGGTTCCATTTCTTGGGAGACCGGGTTGGTAGTTTTTTGCCACCGGGGTATGATTCGCGAGGGCGAAGTGAGCTTAGTAGCCTATTTGCTAGCTTTGAGAGTGGTGAGAGTGGTGAGACCCAGCATGTATTGCCGAGGGTGGTTTGTGAGTATTCGGATGTTTTTCCCGAAGATCTTGTTAGTTTGCCACCTCACCGAGAGATAGAGTTCTCTATTGATTTAGTGCCTGGTACGGCGCCGATTTCTATGGCACCTTACCGTTTTGCTCCAGCAGAGTTGGTTGAGTTGAAAGTTCAGCTCCAGGAATTGCTCGATAAGGGCTTTGTTCGCCCTAGTGTTTCACCGTGGGGAGCACCGGCACTCTTTGTTAAAAAGAAAGATGGTGCCTTGAGATTGTGTATAGACTACCGGAAGTTGAATCGGGCTACGGTTAAGAATAAGTATCCTATGCCCCGTATAGATGATTTGTTTGACCAGTTGAAGGGTTCCCGTTGTTTCTCTAAGATAGACTTGAGATCGGGTTACCATCAGTTGAGGGTCAGGGAGGAAGATATTCCTAAGACGGCATTCCGTACGCGGTATGGCCATTATGAGTTTTTGGTGATGCCATTTGGGCTTACCAATGCACCGGCAGTCTTTATGGACTTGATGAACCGCATTTTCCGGGAGTTCTTAGACCGCTTTGTGGTTGTTTTTGTAGACGATATCCTTATCTATTCGTCATCTAAGGAGGAGCACGAAGAACACTTGAGAGTGGTGCTTGAGTTACTTAGAGCCCATAGGCTGTATGCCAAGTTTGGGAAGTGTGAGTTCTGGCTGGGGGAAGTCAAGTTCTTAGGCCATGTGGTATCCGGGGAAGGGGTGTCTGTTGATACATCCAAGGTTGAGGCAGTGCAAGATTGGGCACAGCCTAAGAGTGTATTTGAGATCCGCAGTTTTCTGGGATTAGCTGGGTATTACCGTCGGTTTGTGAAGGATTTCTCCAGGTTAGCGTCACCGTTGACTAGACTGACTCGGAAGGGAGTCAAGTTTGTGTGGAGTGAGACTTGTGAAAAGTCGTTCCAAGAGCTGAAAGTTAGATTGACCACCGCTCCGGTATTGATTATTCCGGAGAGAGGGTTGGGTTATGCGGTTTATTGTGATGCCTCACGAGAGGGTTTGGGCTGTGTGTTGATGCAAGAGGGGAAAGTGGTAGCTTATGGCTCACGTCAGTTGAAAATACACGAGAAAAATTACCCTACACACGACCTAGAGTTAGCAGCTGTGATCTTTGCCTTGAAAATCTGGAGGCACTACCTTTATGGTGAGAGGTTCGAGGTATTCTCGGATCACAAGAGTTTGAAGTATTTGTTTACACAGAGAGACTTGAATTTGAGGCAGAGGAGATGGATGGAGTTCATCGAGGATTATGATTTTGAGTTGCATTATCATCCGGGAAAGGCCAATGTTGTGGCCGATGCCCTTAGTAGGAAGACCATTAGTGATGTTGCTAGTATAGCCATCCGGGAATGGGTGATGTTGGGAGCACTGGGCGAGTTTGATTTGCTACTGGGCGAATCTGTCGAGGCTGCGGCCTTGTTTTCTGTTGTTGCGCAACCTACACTTGTGATTAGAGTGTTAGAGGCACAGAGAGGTGACCTTGAGGTAGAATCCCTCCGAGAGAAGATCTCCAGTGGGAAAGTTGAGAAGGGTTTGACGGTGTATCCCGACCTGAGTGTGAGATACCGAAACCGTTTGTTTGTACCGGAGGCTTGCCGAGAGGAGGTACTCCGAGAGTTTCACCATTCGCGCCTTGCGGTGCATCCGGGAGGTACTAAGATGTATCAGGATTTGGGTCGCCAGTTTTGGTGGCAGGGTATGAAGAAAGATGTGGCTGTTTTCGTATCGAAATGCCTTACTTGCCAGCAAGTGAAGGCCGAGCATCAGAGGCCAGCGGGTTTGTTGCAACCCTTGCCTATTGCCGAGTGGAAATGGGAGCATGTCACTATGGACTTCGTTGTAGGTCTTCCGAGGACTCAACGGGGTAGTGATGCTATTTGGGTGGTTGTAGACCGGTTGACTAAGTCGGCGCACTTTATTCCTATGCGCGTGAGAGATTCGGTAGATCATCTTGCCGATTTGTATATTCGGGACGTAGTGAGATTGCACGGGGTCCCAGTGACGATCGTCTCAGATAGAGATCCTCGTTTTACTGCTAGGTTGTGGCAGAGTTTGCAGAGTGCCTTGGGCACTAAGTTGACCTTTAGTACGGCTTATCATCCTCAGACTGACGGGCAGTCCGAGCGTACTATTCAGATCCTCGAGGATATGCTTCGGGGTTGTGTCCTGGACTTCTGTGGGACGTGGGAGAGGCACTTGCCATTGGTAGAGTTTGCCTATAACAACAGTTTTCAGTCTAGCATCGGTATGGCACCGTTTGAGGCCTTGTATGGCCGACCGTGTAGGTCTCCAGTTTGTTGGGCCGAGGTGGGCGATGCACCTTTGTTGGGTCCGGAGTTGGTGAGGGAGACGACGGAGAAAGTTGAACTTATCCGTAGGAGGCTTGTTACAGCCCAGAGTCGACAAAAGAGTTATGCCGACCGTAGGAGGAGGCCTTTGGCGTTCGAGGTAGGTGATCATGTCTTTCTGAAGATATCACCTAGGCGAGGCTTGATGAGGTTTGGGAAGAGTGGGAAGTTATCCCCTCGGTTTATTGGTCCTTTTGAGATCCTTGAGAGGATAGGTGAGGTTGCTTATCGGTTAGCCTTACCGCCGCCGTTGTCCGGAGTACATGACGTGTTTCATGTGAGTATGCTTCGGAAGTATGAGCCAGATCCATCACATGTGTTGGATTGGACCGATTTAGAGGTAGATGAGGATGCCTCGTATGAGGAGAGACCGGTTCGGGTCTTGGATAGGCGGGATCAGGTCCTGCGTGGCAAGACCATTCCTTTGGTGAAAGTCTTGTGGAAACATCACGGAGTGGAGGAAGCCACTTGGGAACGTGAGTTGGAAGTCCGAGAGAAATATCCGGACTTGTTTATTGATATGTAATTTAGTATTTAAATTTTACATTTTGTTGAACTTAAGAGCTTTTATATATGTCTTAAGTTGTGAAACATTGAAAATGTTTTGGTTATTGGAAGTATGTTTGGAACTTGCCTCATATGGAAGTTGAATGTAACATTACATTGGAAAGTTAGTGCATAATGTTGATGCATGTTAATAATACATATGTTGTTTACATATTGTGATATGTCTCTTGTTAAAGGGATGGGATGACCAGTAATGGGTCGAATTGTTGAATGTTAAATTGTAACATTGTTTAAAATGGAGGAAAACCTGTTTTTGAAAACTTGTGCTTAATTTCGGGGGCGAAATTCTTTAAGGGGGGGAGGTTATAGCGATCCCGGGTTTACCCTCGTTGTACAGTGATCCGGACATGTGTCCGTGAATGATGGTAGTTGTTTATTTCCTAGTTTGCATCCTCTTTACTTTGTATTTTTGAGTTATGGGATGTGTTGGGCAGGTTTGTTGCAGGTTGGTTGTGCTTGGGAGCCTAGTGTTGCTGCCCAGATTTTTGGTCCTTCGCTCGAGCGAGGAGTTTGTCGCTCGAGCGAGAGTAGTGTTGCCCCGGTTCTGGACCTGAGAGTTGTAGTTTCTGGCTCGAGCGAGCTTTTCGTGGCTCGAGCGGTCTGGGTTTTTCTTCGCTCGATCGAGAACTTCTTGGCTCGAGCGAGAGTTTTCTGTGTCTGGTCGCTCGAGCGACCAATCCTTCGCTCGAGCGAGCGTGTTTTATATCAGCGGACAGCAGCGTCTAAAACATCACTTTTTCAGTCCCTTTCTTTGATTAAACCCTAAATCCGACACTCTCTCTCTCTAAACTTGCACTCTCTCTAAGATTTGATCTCCCTAAGGTGTGAATCTAGCCTAGAGCCTTTGTTAAAAAGATAGAGGGCGTTGAGAGCTTCGACTTAATCTGAAAGGGTTTGGATTTGGAGCAAGTTGATCTTGGAGTCTTCATCTCCTTTGTGGCTTGAACTTCAAGGTAGGGATAACCTACTCCTCTCTATGGGTTTTGTCTTTAAATTTTGGTATTTTGAGATGTTGGGCTTGGTTTGGTAATTTTGTGAAAGTTTGGGGCTTTTGTGCAATTTTACAAAAGTTGGGGTTTTATTCATAATAAACCTAGATGCATGTTTGGCATAGAAAAATGGAATGATTGTTGAATCATTGATGAAAATGGAACCTAAGGGTTGAAATGTTAATTATGGGAATTGACCTAATTACATTGTCTAATTAATTGGGATAATTAATTGAGAAGAATGAGGAATGAAATGTTGATTGAATATCCATTGTGCGTTTATTTTCTGTTTAGAAATAACTGCTTTGGGCTATCGGTGGAGGATAGTCGTGATTGTTGTAGACAATGCATGATGATTAGGTAAACTGAAACTAATCAATGAAATGTGTCATGGAACTTGACGGTTAATTGAATACGTTAATTGTATGTATTGTGTGATTGTATATAGAACCAATGCGTTTATATACGTTATGTGTAGAGGAGGAGATAGGGGATGTACTCCGCGGTTTAGGGGAAGATAGGGGATGTACCTCTAAACCGGATAGGTATTTGGAGGAGATAGGGGATGTACTCCGTAGACAGAGCTCATATGCTTGTCTAGAGAAGTGAAGATAGAGCTCATATGCTTATCTTTGTGAAGTGAAGTGTGGATACAGCTTGTATGCTTATCTGTGGATATTGTTGATATACATATCTGTTGTAGAGTGTGGATACAGCTTGTATGCTTATCTGTGGATATTGTTGATATACATATCTGTTGAGAATGTGAATATAGCTTTTATGCTTATCTGAATGTGAGATATAGTTTTTATACATATCTGTGGAAATGATGATAGAGCTAGCATGCTTATCTGTTGAAAAAGGGAAAATGAAAAGTAATTGGGACTTGTAAGTCGTTGACATAAATATGTAATTTATGTGATTGTATCAGTGTTGACCAACTATCAATTGCTAATGTTTTAGTCATTGTCCATGGTTGGTTTAGTGTATTTCTACTGGGCTGTGGCTCACCCTATATGGGAACATCATTTTCAGGTACAGGAAGCATGCCACCTCCAAGGACATAGCTGGGAGGCTAGAGGCGGACATGTTTTGTTGTTTTACTTTTGATGTATTACATGTAACTTCAAGCCAAGGGCTTAATGTGTATCGAGTTAGTACTCTTTGTTGTAACCAAGTGTTAACTTGGAAAGCTGTAAGCCCGTAGGGCATTTTGTTATGATGTTAACATGTAATACTTGTGTAATGAGACGCTAATGAATAATAGAAGGTGAATTGTTTCTATGTCAACGCATGTCTTATTTGATGGGTTTAATGTTATTATTTTGAGGGCGTTACATTTCATGAGAGAGGAAAATTACTATATATTATCTCTGAAGACATTAATTTGCCAGCCTAGAAGTATAAAGGGAAAACAATAGAAAGAGGTTTCCTATCCTCTCTCAGTAGCTTCTTCCACCGCATTTCTCATCGATGCCATTGTCTTTCTTCATCCAAACACCATTCTGATCACACAGGAAGGAATTGAGGCCGGGACATTCTACTTTCTCCAAGTAAATCAAATTGGGAAATAACATCATAATGTCTTTCCAAGGCATCTGTAAGTTACTCAAGTACTTCAATTGTAACATTTCAACTGCGGTAGTTATTATTTTGTCCAGATTACACAATAGTCCTCCTCTGATGTAAAGTTTCTTCAAGTTTTTCAAATTGCCAGACCACAACCAACCGGGTGTATCTATCTCAGGAAGACACTCAAGCTCTAGTTTTTGCAACGATGAAGGAAGTTCCAATGAGAGAGGAAGTTTTGGATCATCCTGCTCAATGAATGATCTTGTCAGCGTTGTCTTCTTGGAAAATAGTTGTGCTTTCTTAGGTGAATTATCAGTTTTACCTCGTAAAATGCATCTTGACCAAGATATTTTTAACTTCTATAGATATTTTAATCTTTGTAAATGATGAAGCTACCGATCTGTTGGAAATTCTTTCATACTTGTGGATATGCTCAATTTTCGTAGCTTTGGCAATTTTGTCAAATCATTGATAGTACATGACTTTTTGTCCTTGGAATCTCCAATAATAAATCCCTTAAGGACTTGGAGATTAGATAGTGCACCAAGCCCCTTGGGCATGTGATCTAAAAGGTAACACTCAATATATTCAAGTGTGTCAAAT
Organism: Camellia sinensis; assembly: GCF_055761805.1. Lineage (NCBI taxonomy): Eukaryota > Viridiplantae > Streptophyta > Magnoliopsida > Ericales > Theaceae > Camellia > Camellia sinensis. The sequence continues at coordinate 117,772,938 of NC_138971.1, read as the reverse complement.
TTTCAAGCAAGCCAATCCAATCTAGAATCACCTCAAGGTTGTGACACGCTTTGAGATCCAGAATTTTAAGATCAGTCAGTTGTGAGTTGTGAAATGAATTGAGGAAGCTCTGTAACCAAAGAAATCCCTCGAAGGCTAAGAAACCTCAATTGTTTCATATTCTTGAGTGCATTGAGAATTTGATGTCTGAGACTTCAATGTGATGAGTGAGCGAGTTCTTCTATCTTCCCAAGTAAACAACTTTGACATCAGTACCACTTTTGAAAATAAATTCATGTCTTCCATCAATAATAGCCGCATCAACGTTGACGATGCATCTATTCCAATAGTTGATGTATCCATCAATAATAGCCGCATTAGGAGTATACAAAGTTGGTCTAATGGTTATAGCAGAACGAATGTAAGGGGGCAACCTGTAGCTATCCACAACCAATCCACAATATTTGTAGATAGGCTCGATGAAGCCCTTTGCAGTAAGCTCATCCAAGATCTCGTTGACAAAATCCTCTGCATCCTCTGCCGTCTTCCCCAACACAATTTCTTCTTCTGTATGTCGCCCAATCCACCAGTAAATTATAATCCTTTTCTTTATAATAGCCATTCCTGGGAAAACCCGCAAAAAATACAAACAAATATGTAGTTTCCAAGGGAGGGTATTGAAAGATACCCGGAAATCTTCAGGTGCAGTGGTGTGATCAAACTCTGGCTGAATATACAAACTGTGCAAATTGCCGGCCTTGTTTACATCGACTTGGTAGTTGTCGCTGCTACTGTTAATGGATCCATCAAACCATGGTTTCCGATGTGGTTTTGAATCATCATTATAATGAATTTTAAGCTTGGAGGGAATCTGGGATTTCAACTTCTTGACAGACATTTTCAGTTGGTCAAGTTCGTTAGTATCACTCCCTCATTCTCTTGTTTTGAGCTCCTCAAATTTCTCACAAGCCTGGTTGATTTGCACATTCATATGATCTACAAACTTCTGAATCTGTGTCATGGTCTCTTTCATGAAATTAAGATCTTGACCAATCATGTTAGTGAGATCAGGATCTACAACTTGGTAGTCGTCGTTGTTGTTTTTCGCGGTGGTAGCTTTGTGGTGGTGGTTGTTAAGTGGATTTGGTTGGGAGATACTACTGTCCATGGCTTTGAAAGGAACTACTACCAAAAGAGGGTTGTGTTGGAGTCTTGGCTAGAGAGAGAGAGATGACAGGTTTTTTCTTTGATGGTCTGGTTTGGGTTTCAAAGAGAAAAATGGATCATGAGAGAAAGTGAACACGTCTTTTCTTTGATGGTCAGGGTTTCAAAGAGAGAGATGGATCATGAGAGAGAAGAAACGCTGTGACACCATGAGAGAGAGACAGAGACCAAGTGAGACTGAGAAAAGGTGCAGAAGAGATAAAGAAAAGGGTGGCCTACTACAGATGCTTACCGAGGCAAAAATTGATGAGACGTAGGGAAGAAATATGGTCAGCTGGCCGGCACCAAGATTGTTGAACCGCCTTGTCTTGAGAGAAGATTTTAATAAAATTAGGGAATATAAAAAAAAATATTATAAAATTTTTTATGAAAATGTTTTATTTTTTTTTTATTAGTATGAGGTGTTTTGTTGTATGTGTAATCTAACGATAAAGAATCTTTCATAATTATCTTCATGATATTTTTTTTTATGATCCCTAACATTACTTGGTGGATTTTATTACAGTTCCATTTTGGTTTATAGAGTTTATTATGAATTTTATTTTAATAATTTGAATTATTTATTTTATGAATTTTTTTGTGTATATTATTTATAAAAAAAATTAAATTGATTTAATAATTATAATATTTTTTATTTTATCTTACTTTTCTAAAAAAATAAATAGTATATTTTAATAAAAATATTTGTTTAATTTTTCGAAAACAAAAGTAATAAAATAAAAATGTTATGATTATTAGTTCAACTTAATTTTTTTGTATAAATAATATGCATTAAAGATCCTACAAAATAAATAATTAAAATCATTGAAATGGAACTTGTAATGGATTCCACGATGAAGCTCAACCCCCCTTTAAACAATGTGAAGAAAGTTTTAGTTTGCCCCCAAACTATCACTCAAAATCAATTCAACATCCATTCTTTTGATTATATGAATACTAGCATATCACCCGTGCTATGCACGGATTGTATTTATAATTATCTATATATGTAAATTGTGATTTTTAAATACTTTCTTTTTTTTTAAATGTCTTTTTTTTTTCCTTTTTTATATTACATTAAAATTTAATATTTTGATAATAATCATATGTGTTGGACTTTTCAAAAAATTAAATGTCTTTTTTTTTATTATATTATATTAAAGTTTAATATTTTGATAATAATCATATGTGTTGGACTTTTCAAGAAAATTTTTTTATGCTTGTTCTTAATGCATTAAAGTGTTATTATGAGAGATAATAATCATATGTGTTGGGACTTTTTAAGGAATTCATATGTGTAGGATTTCAAAGAATTTTTTTATGCTTGCTCTTAATGCATTAAAGTGTTATTATGAGGGTAAGACTTGAGAGTTGGGAAAAGTTAATAAATAGATTTTTTTTTTTAAAAAAAAAAAAATCAAACAGTCAGGAAATTTAGATTGGGAGGTTGGAGCTCCCACAATGATTGGAGTTAAAAACCTCATTTTGCTTAATATGTAGTATAGATACTATATATTAAGCAAAAAGGGATTTTACACTATCTAACTACAAAAAATAAAAAGATTATTATAGATAATTGTAGATATTTATATTTGTTTTAATTTTTTTTAATATATAAATTATGTTTTTTAAGATTTTTTATAAAAATAATTTAACAATCTTATCACTAACCATAATATACAGGAGAAATTAAGAAGGCTACTGCAGTAACTATACACGGGCTGTATCTATAATTATTTGTATAAGGGGATTTTAAATGTTAATTAGGGATTTTGACCAAATCAATAAATGCAAGCATGTGGATTGAAAAAAGTTAATAAATGCAGGAGATTTTGACCAAATCAATAAATGTTGAGGTTTTTTTTTTTTTAAATCAAAAATTTAGAAAATTAAGATCGAGAGATTGGAACTCCCACAAGGCTTGGGGTTTAGAAACCCCTATTTTCTTAATAAATCAGTCAATAGTTTTTTTTAATCTATTTTTGTAAATTAAAAATCAATAATTTTGAAAAAATGATTAATTTGTCCCATTAAGTGATTTAAAATTTTGATAGATATACATAAAAAAAAATACATAATTATATTATTAAATCATAATTTAAATTTAGATGTTATATCTTTTTGAGATCTATAGCTAAATTCTTATTTTTTTAAAAAAAATTTGTGTGTAACTATAGTGTATGGGAGAAATTGAAAAGGGTGTTGCAATAATTATGAGAGAAGTCAAAAGGGATTGTGGGTTGGGAGAAGTCAATAAATGCTGGGGTTGGGTTGGGAGAAGTCAATAAATGCTGAGTTTTTTTTTTTTTAAATTAAAAAATTAGAAAATTAGGATTAGGAGATTGGAGCTTCCATAGGCCTTGGGGTTAAAAACCCCCTTTTAATTAATATATGGTATAGATTACATATAAACCATTCAATTTTGAATCAATTTCACCCCGCTATCAACTGTTGTCTATGATCAGATAGAATTTGCTGACTTGGCATCATGTTTTCATTTAAAATTTTATTTTATCTTCCAAATTATCTATAAAATATTAATTAGACCCTCAAATTTCATTTTGTCCAGGGGTCTAATTGTTATTTTAGAAATAGTTGGAAGGTGAAATGAAATTTGAGGGTCATATCAACAACTTCTGTTTAATTATAGATGACAATTGATAGTGAGAATAAAATTAAATACTTCAAATTTTAAATGATGAATACATTGATCTATATATACAAAAAAAATAAATAAATAAAATTTAAAAGAGCAAATTTGTAAGAACTTTCTCTTACAATAGAAAGCTTTTGGGGAGGTTCAAATAACCTCAAGTTTGGCTTAGCTTGCTAGTAAAATCTCTTAATAATTTAAATTTTTACATAAATAACTAGTTAATAAGTTAATATGTTATTAGAGCAGATAATGAATTTTATGAGGATTAGCGGTTAGCACACGCGATGTGTGTGCAATTTAAATAAGTAAAAAAAATAATAAAATTAACATCATAATATGTATTGCTTAAGTGGTGTGCACTCCTCTATATAATGGGAGGAAAATAATGAGAGAGAAGTGGTTTGGGTCTATTTATAGTAGTAGAACAATAGCCCTAAGGTCAAGTAAAATAATAGGCCCAAAACCCCCCAAAGGTAGGGCCCATTCAAACCCCAAAATTCTGAAAAAAAAAACACACAGGGGTCGACCCTTCGGGCAGAGGTGTCGACCCTTCAGGTAGAAAAGACAATCTGGCAGCAAGCAAGGGGTCGACCCTTAGACATGAAGGGTCGACACTAATTTCCAACAACTAACACATAGATTCTGCAATATATAAGGGTCAACCCTTCCCAGACTGGTGTCGACCCTTGTGGACAGCAACAAGAGGCAGGTGTTGACACCACCAAGGCTAGTGTCGGACCTAAATTCTCGCAACACTTCCAGAAACTTCACCAACAGGTAGGGGTCGACCCTCAACAAGGCTGGTGTCGACTCTAGAATAGAATTTCTAAGTTCCCAAAAATTTTTCAACATAAACAAGTGTGAACGAACAATCCCAACACGTTTAAATCAATTTGTACTCCTCCAAAACCAAGATATAACAACAACAAAGATTTCCAAAATAAAATAAAGGATTCAAATACACTTCCCAAAAGCTTTGAAGGACACATGTGCTACATGACCAGTCTTAAGACTTGGGCACTTTCCTTCCATTGTGCTTTCAACCAGCATTTGTTGCCTACTGTTGTAGCATATAGTATTCTTATTCGTGGTTACTGCAAGGTTAAAACAAAACCAAACATAAATATGCATATATATAGATAAAAAAATACAGATACCGAGTACATACAAACATACACCCAAAGGGTTAATGATTTTTGGAGATGGAGATAAAATCATGGACTTCTTTTTTCTTTTTCTTTTTTTCTTTTTGTGTATACAGAGACGACCACCGTCAGAAACTTCCCATCTCTGTGTGGAAGGCTCATTTTCATTATCTAGGTTTCAATCTCTCAAGATTTTCTTTTCCTTTTCTTCACTCTCATTTGTTTATGGGCTCTGTGTTGATGAGATATTGGGGGGAAAATCGCTATGGGGTTGTAATGACAGTTTAGGTGGGTGTATAATATTTTGGATGAGAGATAGTTTTGATAGTATATGTGAATCCTTAAAATTTTTATCAATGTTTAAATTTTATAAGTAGGGATTCAAAGAAATAGAGGGTCCTTAGAAAAAAAGTGAAGACTATTAGCGCCACCCATTTTCATCACTAAGGTCTATATTGAAAAAAAATTAAGGGTAATTCTATTTGCACACCACCATAATCTCTCTCAATATACACCATTACTATAGTTTTTATTACATTTATGTCCCTTAATCAAATTACCATTTTAGGCAATCTTAATCTCTCAATACACTCTCCCCGTACCCCACCATCACCATGGGTGACTGCCTCTCTCTTCCGTTGTCTAATTCCTACCTCCGACCGTCATCGCCAGCCACTACCACCACAGCGCTTCCCAATCACCATTGCAGCCACTAACGACTTTTCACCACCGTAAACAACCTCGCTCCTGTTATCTCGAACAACTCTGCCCTCGCCTCAGCCATTGCGAGCCACCTCCACATGTTCTCCATCGCAATGCAGTTCTATACTTTTCTCTATTGTAGAGAGAAAGAAAGAAAACTCAAAGGTTTTCAGATCTCGATGATGAAAAGAATAAGAAAAATGAGGGGTAGGGGTCACAGGGATGGGAGATGGGTGGTAGAGGGACAACACAACTAGGTAAGTGCTGGTTGCGACAAGAGAAGAGGGAGGTTACGACGGGAGGAAATAGATGTTGTGGAGTTGGCATTAATCGGAAGGAAGAGAGTAGTAACTGATGGCCGACAATGAATTAGCTAGAGTTAGGGTTTGCTAGAGAAGGGGATAATTTGGTATTATTTGAAAAATAATGGTGTATATAGAGACAACATTAAAACTTGGGCGAAATATACTAACAGTCCCTATAGTTTATGGCTCGTGTCACTTTGGTAACAGTAGGGGTCAATTAGGTTTTTACAATTAAAATTAATAATACCCTAATAAAAATTATGACTAGCACAATAGATAAATATAATTAATGAAATAAAAATAATTAAAACAAGTGTCTTAACAACTATGTAAGTTAATGATTTTAGCACAGTAAAAATATGAAATATAGTTATGGCAATTTAAAATAAAATAAAGAGATAAGGGAGAGAGAGGCAAACAAATTTATAGTGGTTCGGCTTCAACTCGGCCTATGTCCACTCCTCAAGCTTCACTTGAGATTTTCCACTATCTTCTAGCTTCACAAGGGTGCTAGCAACCTCTTTATAAATGGAGCAATCCTCCACGGATTTTACACAGACTTCACAAGCCCAAACCCTTGCAAATCTTAGGTGATTCACAATCACTCTCAAGATTTTCAAGAACACAGTGTTTGCAACACTTTTACAAGATGAAATGGTATTTTTGCTTTCAAAGAAAGTTTACAATAAATATCTCTCAAAGATAGATATATAAAATAAAGTTTTGATTTTTCTATAAATCTCACATAAGAAAGATGGGCTTAAAGCTATAAGGCTCAGTGTATAATTTTTTAGAATAGATGTGAGTGATTATAGATCAAAGAATATTTTCAGGTTTTTTGTAACTTGTTTACATTAGAGGTTTTGGTATATATAATGAAAATTATAGCCGTTTATAGCCGTTGTATTCATTTGAATTTATAACCGTCTATAGCCGTTATAGTCATTTGAATTTATAGCCGTTTATAGCCGTTGTACTTTCATCATTACCAATTTGAATATCTTCCACTTGAACTTTTTGAACCTTTATAGCCGTTGTACTTCCATTATTACTACTTTGAATATCTTCCAATTGAACCTTTTGGCCTTTTGAACCTTTATAGCCATTTATAGCTGTTATACCTCCATCATTACCAATTTGAATATCTTTGACTCCATCATTACAAATTTGAATATCTTCCACTGGAACCTTTTGGCCTTTTGAACCTTTATAGCCATTGTACTTCCATCATTACTAATTTGAATATCTTCCACTTGAACCTTTGGAACCTTTTGGCCTGCTGCTGTGTTAGGCTGTTTGAACCTTTGTTTTGGCCTGTTTGAACTCCTGATTTAATCAAATATTAAATACATTCTAACAACATTTAGGATAAAGGTTTAGGTGAGAAATAATGGAACAAAATAAATTTTGATTATATTTTTCTCTTTCAAATAAATCATCAAAATAAATTTTGAATTTTATTTTGGAAAATTTGGCCTAACCGGACGTCCCACCGGTCGTCCGGCCGGTTGACCGGAACAGTATAATTTATTTTATTTTTTCACATGTTAATTTTTATATATTCGAAAAAAATATTTTTCAAAATTTTTAAATTTTTTTGAGCTTTAATAGAATTTTGAGTTGTGTGTTTGGTTATAAATTGTAAGTTTTTGTATCAAATATCATATGTTACATCAAAAATTTCTCACTCAATTCAAAACTCTTTCACCAAGCAAAATTTCCACACTCAAATCATAATTCCAAAACTCACAAACTCAAAATACAACTCTTACTCTCAAATCATATTTAGAAAACTCTACCAAACGCAACCTTATTTCTTTTATAACCCTCATTTTTAATCTTCCCAAAAGTGGAGAGATTGGGAGAGAAAAGAAACTTACAGATTTTATATTTATATAATATCAATTTTGTCCTTGTAAAAAAAAAGAAATAAAATGATTAACACTCATGTTTTCAATGGCTTTTCGTATAAAAATGTTATTTTGGTAATATAACATAATTTTTTTTTCTTATGAAATCTAACCAAACAAGAAGGAGAGAAATCACAATCATTTTTTTTTCTATTTCTTACTTATTCAAAAAAAAAATGAGAGAATTGACAATCATTTATTTTCTTTTATTTCCTCTTATAACTTAAATAATCAATTTTCTTTTTTTCTTTCAAAGTTCCCAAACATGTGGGTCTGTTTGGTAACGTTTACGTTTTCAGTTTATATTTACAAAAAATTTATAAATTGATTTTTGTTTATTTTTTAAAAAACATAAACTACAAACGTGTTTGGTAATTGACAAAATGTTTAAAAAATTTTAAAAATATAAAAAAAAAGTGAGAAATGGCAAGTGGTGGTGAAAGACAGTTGTAGAAAGTGGTGACGGTGGGTAGCGGGTGGTGGGTGGTGGTGGTGGATGGGTGGGTGATGGTGGCGGGTGGTGGTTGGTAGCGAGTGGGTGGTGGTGGCGGTGGTGGGTGGGTGGTGGTGATAGGTGGGTGGTGGATGGCGAGTGGTGGTGGGTGGTGGCGGGTGGGTGGGTGACGGTGGTGGGTGGTGAGTGGTAGCGAGTGGGTGGTGGCGGGTGGTGATGGTAAGTGGGTGGGTGACGATGGCGGGTGGTGGGTGGTAGCAAGTGGGTGGTGGTGGCAGGTGGGTAGCGGATGGCGGGTAGTGGTGGTGGGTGGGTGGGTGACGGTGGCGGGTGGTTGGTGGTGGTGGCAGATGGGTGGCGGGTGGTGGTGGTGGTGGCAGGTGGTGGTGAGTGGTGGTGGCAAGTAGGTGGTGGGTGGTGGCGGCGGACGGTGGATGGTAGTGGCGGTTGGTGGGTGGTGGCGGGTGGAGGGCAAATGTACGGTGGGTGGTGGTGGTGGTGGTAGTGGTGGCAATGGGTGGATGGTGGTGGCGGGTGGGTGGCAGGTAGGTGGTGGGTGGCAGGTGGTGGCGGGTGGTGGGTGAGTGGTGGTGGCAGGTGGTGGTGGGTGGTGGTGGCGGAGGCGGAAGATGGTGGTCGAAAATAGTGGCGGGTGGTGGCTAGTGTTGGGTGGTAAAAAAAAAATTGAAAACTCAAAACGAAAATACATTTTTTGGCCAAATTTATAAACTGAAACCATTGATTTATAAATTAAAAATTTTACCAAATAAATTTTTACTTAAATTTTTAAAATTTTTATAAATATAAATAAAAAATTAAAAACGTAAGGGTTACATTTGTAATTCCCGCTCCAAAAAAATTGGGTTGCCTCCAATTAATTTGTTAGACGACATCGTTGTCCCTTCTCTTACCTATTTTTACTAATTGATTAGTTTTTCCCTTATTTCTCTAAGTTCTGAGAAAGGCTTGCTATTATCGGATCGGAGGTCGTTCGAAGTACCATTGTCGCACTGCAGCACCATCGTCGGAGGTAAGAGTCCTTTGCGTACCTTCTGATTGCCCTATTAGCTTCATTTTTTTCACTCTTTGTTGTTGTTGCCTCCATTAATTTCTTTTTCCATGTTTTCCCCTTTCCTTCTCTTTATATTGCCATTCCTTCTACCTTTTTTGATGGTGTTTCTACTAGGCCATGAGTGATTAGAGAAAGGGTAATGTCATTTTAGGGTTTGTTTCAATGAAAGCAAGAATCAACAATACATTTTTAAAATCTCCCTCTATTATTAGTTTATACATATATATATATATATATATATATATATATATATTGGTTAACAAAGATGAAAGAAGCGAAAATAGACAAACCCAGAAATAAAAAATAGAGTTTTTTAGAGAGATTTTTGTGGGTCTCTTTTCACTAAAGAAATTTTACAGAGTTTTGATGAGCAAAAAAATGCTTTACCTCGTATTATTAATTATTGAAATTCATATATGTTGTGCTTTTGTATGTTCAAATTGTGAATTTTAGTGGCACTCACCAACTGTTTGATAAAATGTCTATTATGTCTTGTACTTGTTAAACCTGTAATCTGAGTAGAAGGGTAATGGTATGTTTGGTTTTAAGGGTTTGTTTGGGTTAATGGATCATATATTTTGTCATTTGCATGTATTCTTTTCTGAATTCCGAGCAACATCTTGATTAATTCCTTTCCTTCATTTTAATCATGTCTTTCTACAAATTTTAAAATTTATTAATCTCTGGTGAAAAGATGATCTTCTAGGCTCTTATTGGGCACGTATTCATATATCAATAGACATTGTATCCCTCTTTTCCCATCCACAGAACAGTATCCTAGAAGTTTTAGAAGCTTAGGGTGATCGAGAACACCGAGAAATTGAACTTCAGCAAGCCATTGTTTATACCGTACGTGAGAAAAATGAGACAAGAGAGAATGAGAGAGTAAATCACTTTATATTTTTTAAAATCACAAATGGGCAGTTCATGCAAATGGCATAGTCCTCTGCATGTAAGACATTGCCCATGACTGCTCCCACCAACTGACCATACCTGACCAAAGCTTCCAAACCAATCGACAAAATAATAATACATGATCCACTGATTCTCCCTCTGTTTTGCAGAACAAACACTAAGTGTTGACATTGGCATCTAACACCCCAATCCTTTGCAAGAACACTGAGATTTTAACTATTCCTTTCAAAGCTAGCCAACTAAAGAATTGCATTTTTGGGGGTGCTGTGCTTTCCATGTGAAACCTCTATCTCGATTGAGTTATTGCCGCTTACACACACATTTTGAAAGTAAAATATGCTGGTTTACAATATTATGTTACTAAAAGTGGACATTGATTAAGAGTACAAGCATGGTCTCGTTGAAAATTTTATAAATGGTTCAATGGAATTATTTTTGGTTGGATATATCATGTGGTTTCTCTAGCTGGGGAAAAACATTCATCATTGAGGGATGATTCATTTCCCATGCCCAATGTAGACCATGTTGCTGGTTATCCAAATTTCTCATTATTTAGGTCCGTGTATGGCTTGCTGAAAATTTCATTAAAGTTGAGCTATTGTGTAGAGTCTTCCATCATTTGTGTCTGCCTTTTTCTATTTTCTATTTATTGTTCATTCATCATTTGTTCTTTAGGATTTGTGTATGTCAAGAATTAGTGTTAACTTTTTTTTTTTTTCTTAAAAAAAATAAAATTAAAAATTAAGTGCAAAGCAATAACTCTAGTAGCATGAATATTTTGTTGTTGCATCTCCTTTATCTTCATTGCCACTTGTGCCTGTATATCATGGTGAAGAACAAGATATTGACCTTAGGAAGTCTGAAACAGACAAGATTGGATATCCTATTTTGATAAAGCCAACTCATAGAGGTGGAGGGAAGGTGTGACGATTGTTGAGTTCCCTCCAAACATTTTTCTGATACCCTCTTGAATATGGGATGTAACGCCCTCAAAATAATAACATTAAACCCATTAGATAAGACATGCATTTACATATAAACTAACCACATTCTTTTATTCATTAGAGTTTCATTACATAAGTATTACATGTTAACATCAAAACAAAATGCCTTGCAGGCTTACAGCTTTCCAAGTTAACACTTGGTTACAAACAAAGAGTACTAACTCGTTTACACAAAAATCACTTGGCTTGAAGTTACATGTAATACATCAAAAGTAAAACGACAAAACATGTCCGCCTCTAGCCTCCCAAGCTATGTTCTTGGAGGTGGCATGCTTCCTGCACCTGAAAATGATATTCCCATATAGGGTGAGCCACAGCCCAGTAGAAATACACTAAACCAACCATGAACAATGCCTAAAATATTAGCAATTGATAGATGGCCAACACTGATACGATCACATAAATCATATATTTATGTCAAACGACTTACAAGTCCCAATTACTTTTCATTTCCCCTTTTTCAACAGATAGGCATATAAGCACTACCCACATGCTCAACAGATATGTATAACAATAATATCCACATTCTCAGATAAGTAAATAAGCTATATCCACATTCTATAACAGATATGTATAACAACAATATCCACAGATAAGCATAAAAGCTATATCCACACATCACAAAGATAAGCATATAAGCTCTATCTTCACTTCTTTAGACAAGCATATGAGCTGTATCTACGGAGTTCATCCCCTATCTTCTCCCAACACTAACCGGTTTAGAGGTACATCCCCTATCTTCCCCTAAACCGCGGAGTACATCCCCTATCTCCTCCTCTACACATAATGTATATAAACACATTGGTTCTATATACAATCACCCAATACATACAGTTAATGTATTCTATCAACCGTCAAGTTCCATGACACATTTCATTGATTAGTTTCAGTTTGCCTAATCATCATGCATTGTCTACAACAATCACGACTATCCTCCACTGATAGCCCAAAGTAGTTATTTCTAAACAGAAAATAAATGCACTATGGATATTCAATCAACATTTCATTTCGTCATTCTTCTCAATTAATTATCCCAATTAATTAAACAATGTAAATAGGTCAATTCCCATAATTAACATTTCAACCCTTAGGTCCCATTTTCATCAATGATTCAACGATCATTCCATTTTTCTATGCCAAACATGCATCTAGGTTTATTATGAATAAAACCCCAACTTTTGTAAAATTACACAAAAGCCCCAAACTTTCACAAAATTACCAAACCAAGCCCAACATCTCAAAATACCAAAATTTAAAGACAAAATCCATAGAGAGGAGTAGGATATCCCTACCTTGAAGTTTTAGCCAAAAAGGAGATGAAGACTCGAAGATCAACGTGCTCCAAATCCAAACTTTTTCAGATTAAATCGAAGCTCTCAACACCCTCTATCTTTTTAACAAAGGCCCTAGGCTAGATTCACACCCTAGGGAGATCAAATCTTAGAGAGAATGTAAGTTTAGAGAGAGAGAGGCTCGGATTTAGGGTTTAATCAAAGAAAGGGAGTGAAAAAGTGATATTTAAGACGCTGCTGACCGCTGATATAAAACACGCTCGCTCGAGCGAAGACTTGGTCGCTCGAGCGACCAGACACAGACAACTCTCGCTCGAGCCAAGAAGTTCTCGATCGAGCGAAGAAAAATCCAGACCGCTCGAGCGAAGGAAGCTCGCTCGAGCCAAGGAAGCTCGCTCGAGCCAAGAAAGACAGCTCTCAGGTCCAGAACCAGGTGCAACCGCTCGCTCGAGCGAGCCACTCTGGCTCGACCCACCAAACACGAACCTCACTCTCGCTCGAGCGACCAACTCCTCGCTCGAGCGAAGGTCCAAAATTCTGGGCAGCAACACTAGGCTCCCGAACACAACCAACCTGTAACAAACCTGCCTAACACATCCTATAACTCAAATATGAAGAAAAAGGAATGCAAACACGATAATAACCAACTACCAACATCCACGGACACATGTCCGGATCACTGTACAACAAGGGTAAACCCGGGATCGCTATAACCCCCCCCTTAAAGAATTTCGCCCCCGAAATTAAGCACAAGTTTTCAAAAAAAACAAGTTTTCAAAAAAAAACAAGTTTTCCTCCACTTTAGACAATGTTACATCTTAACATTCAACAATTCGACCCATTACCGGTCATCCCATCCCTTTAACAAGAGACATATCACAATATGTAAATAACATATGTACTTTCAACATGCATCAACATTATGCACTAACTTTCCAATGTCAACAATATACTTAACACATATAATGTTACATTCAACTTCCATATGAGGCAAGTTCCAAAACATACTTCCAGTAATCAAAACATTTTCAATGTTTCACAACTTAAGACATATATAAAAGCTCTTAAGTTCAACAATAGTTCAAAATTTAACTATAAGATTACACATCAACAAACAAGTCCGGATATTTCTCACGGACTCCCAACTCACGTTCCCAAGTGGCTTCCTCCACTCCGTGATGTTTCCACAAGACTTTCACCAAAGGAATGGTCTTGCCACGCAGGACTTGATCCCGCCTATCCAAGACCCGAACCGGTCTCTCCTCATACGAGGCATCCTCATCTACCTCTAAATCGGTCCAATCCAACACATGTGATGGATCTGGCTCATACTTCCGAAGCATACTCACATGAAACACGTCATGCACTCCGGACAACTGCGGCGGTAAGGCTAACCGATAAGCAACTTCGCCAATCCTCTCAAGGATCTCAAAAGGACCAATAAACCGAGGGGATAACTTCCCACTCTTCCCAAACCTCATCAAACCTCGCCTAGGTGATATCTTCAGAAAGACATGATCACCTACCTCAAACGCCAAAGGCCTCCTCCTACGGTCAGCATAAGATTTCTGACGACTCTGGGCTGTAACAAGCCTCCTACGGATAAGCTCAACTTTCTCCGTCGTCTCCCTAACCAACTCCGGACCCAACAAAGGTGCATCACCCACCTCGGCCCAACACACTGGAGACCTACACGGTCGGCCATACAAGGCCTCAAACGGTGCCATACCGATGCTAGACTGAAAACTGTTGTTGTAGGCAAACTCTACCAATGGCAAGTGCCTCTCCCACGTCCCACTGAAGTCCAGGACACAACCCCGAAGCATATCCTCGAGGATCTGAATAGTACGCTCGGACTGCCCGTCAGTCTGAGGATGATAAGCCGTACTAAAGGTCAACTTAGTGCCCAAGGCACTCTGCAAACTCTGCCACAACCTAGCAGTAAAACGAGGATCTCTATCTGAGATGATCGTCACTGGGACCCCGTGCAATCTCACTACGTCCCGAACATACAAGTCGGCAAGATGATCTACCGAATCTCTCACGCGCATAGGAATAAAGTGCGCCGACTTAGTCAACCGGTCTACAACCACCCAAATAGCATCACTACCCCGCTGAGTCCTCGGAAGACCTACAACGAAGTCCATAGTGACATGCTCCCACTTCCACTCGGCAATAGGCAAGGGTTGCAACAAACCCGCTGGCCTCTGATGCTCGGCCTTCACTTGCTGGCAAGTAAGGCACTTTGATACAAAAACAGCCACATCTCTCTTCATACCCCGCCACCAAAACTGGCGACCCAAATCCTGATACATCTTAGTACCTCCCGGATGCACCGCAAGGCGCGAATGGTGAAACTCTCGGAGTACTTCCTCTCGGCAAGACTCCGGTACAAACAAACGGTTTCGGTATCTCACACTCAGGTCGGGATACACCGTCAAACCCTTCTCAACCTTCCCACTGGAGATCTTCTCTCGGAGGGATTCTACCTCAAGGTCACCTCTCTGTGCCTCTAACACTCTAATCACAAGTGTAGGCTACGCAACAACAGAAAACAAGGCCGCAGCCTCAACAGATTCGCCTAGTAGCAAATCAAACTCGCCAAGTGCTCCCAACATCTCCCATTCCTGGATGGCTATACAAGCTACATCACGAATGGATTTCCTACTAAGGGCATCGGCCACAACATTGGCCTTTCCCGGATGATAGTGCAACTCAAAATCATAATCCTCGATGAACTCAATCCATCTCCTCTGCCTCAAATTCAAGTCTCTCTGTGTAAACAGATACTTCAAACTCTTATGATCCGAGAATACCTCGAACCTCTCACCATAAAGGTAGTGCCTCCAGATTTTCAAGGCAAAGATCACTGCTGCTAACTCTAGGTCGTGTGTGGGGTAATTCTTCTCGTGTATTTTCAACTGACGTGAGCCGTAAGCTACCACTTTCCCTTCTTGCATCAACACACAACCCAAACCCTCTCGTGAGGCATCACAATAAACCGCATAACCCAACCCTCTCTCCGGAATAATCAACACCGGAGCGGTGGTCAATCTAACTTTCAATTCTTGAAACGACTTTTCACAAGCCTCACTCCACACAAACTTGACTCCCTTCCGAGTCAGTCTAGTCAACGGTGACGCTAACCTGGAGAAATCTTTCACAAACCGACGGTAATACCCAGCTAATCCCAGAAAACTGCGGATCTCAAACACACTCTTAGGCTGTGCCCAATCTTGCACTGCCTCAACCTTGGATGTATCAACAGATACCCCTTCCCCGGATACCACGTGGCCTAAGAATTTGACTTCCCTCAGCCAAAACTCACACTTCCCAAACTTGGCATACAGCCTATGGGCTCTAAGTAACTCAAGCACCACTCTCAAGTGTGCCTCGTGCTCCTCCTCAGAAGACGAATAGATAAGGATATCGTCCATGTAGACACCCCATTTTTGACCGCCCTTAAGACTTGGGCACTACTGATGGTTTGCTCGGTGTTGAGAGATGTGCAGGGCAAAGAATCAGTTTCTTCGGCTAGAAGAGAGGCAAATCTTTCAAAACACTTTGTTTAGGGTTTTGGAGTTGAAGAAAAGAGGAAAGGAGAGGAGAAATCTAGTTTGGGAGAAGTTCGGCATGAATCCGGGCAGGAGAAAATCGAGCAGCCCTCGCTAAATCGGGCTCATTCAATTGCATACTTGGAGTTAAGCTATGAGGCCACCATCGTTGGAAAGAAGACTTCCAGGGCTTCATTTTGCACTCAAGAATCTCCTAGAGCCAAGTCCGGGTGGGGGAGATATGATCAGTTGAAGTCGGGCATCATCCCGGTTGGATCGAATCTGCGCGGCTTCACGGAAAAGGGCATAACTTTTTGCACAGAAGGAATTTTAATGCAAGGTTTGCGCCATTGGAAAGCTAACTTCCGGGGCTTCAATCTGGACATCCACCGGCACTTTTTTGACCTCACCGGCCACCCATCGGCACTCTGTTTGTGCCGGCCGGCAATCTATTGTGCCGACCGGCCATTTATTGTGCCGACCGGCACTTTATTGTGCTGACCGGCAATTTTTGCTAGCCGACGGCCTTCCAGAGCATTCTGCAGATTGAGTGGATTCCAGCTGTGCCAGCTGGAATGCACAGAATTGATCCCCCACGTGCATGTGTGCTTGTTTTGCCCCCTTTGCACACCTTTGGCCCCTTTTCTTGCACCCTTTGCTCAAGGCTTCTTGAGGAAGCCTTGACCCCTTTTCTTGGCTTCCTCAAGAAGCCTACCAGCTGTCCAAGCTTCTCCAATAAGCCTTGAACCCCTTTGACCCCTTTCCCTTGACTTAGCTTGTAAGTTAAGTGCTTTATTGCTTATATATCCACCTCTCCTCCTCCTTTGTGGAGGTTGGAGACTTGAGGCAAAAAAACCAGAGATATACCATATATATCTGATATACATACATACAAACCTCCATCTCTCTCTATATCTCTCCCATTCAACCATCAAACACCCTTGTTCTTGGGCCATTTCTTCATCAACTCATAGCACAAGGCATCCAACGCCTATTCCAACAGCTTGAGGCTGTTCTCCAGAGCTTAGGAGCACCTAAACTTGGTCCAAGAGGTGCTGGTTCATTGATCTACAAGGGTGAGTCCTCATCTTCCCTTTTCTAGCCTTTTTTGCTTCATATCTAAGCCATAGTTGCTTGCACTTTTGGGCTCCGACCTAAACTTCAAATCATCATATTTTGGGGTCCTCTTCATGTTTGATTGAGGACCTCTTGCTGTTTGAGGACAGTAGCTTGCACTTGCTTCATTACCCCTCTTAAATGCCATAATCTCGCATGTATTTTTTGGCCTATGTTTAATCTGTTTTAGAGCCTGATGTAAACTGAAAATAGGCTTATTTTGAGCCCCTCTTCAACATTGAAGAAGGGCTCAACACTGTTTGGGAAGTCCATGTTGTACTCCCCTTTATATCCTCTTTTTGGTCCCATTTTTGTATGTCTTGGCAACCCCTGATGTTGCTGTTTTTGTGGCTTGGTCCGAACTGAAAGTGGCCATATTTTGACCCCCTTGTCATGTTTCATTAAGGGTCTTTGGCTATTTGATGAATATTTTGTGTACTTCATGTTATAGCCCTTTTGTGGCCTCAATCTTGCATAAATTGTTTGCCATGCTTGTATCTGTTTTTGAGCCTTGCCATGAACTGTAAATGTGCATATTTTGGGTCCCTCTTCAATGTTGTTGAAGGGCCCTAACATGTTTGGGGACAGCAGCTGTGAGTTGCTTCATAACCTCATGTTTAGGGCCGTTTTTGTATGCCATTTTAGCCCCATCTTTGCTTGCTGATTGGCCATGTCATAAACTGTAAAAATGCTTGTCTCAGAGCTTTCTTGCTTCTGTCTTCATGCTCCATGTCCATATTATGCATGCTTTGTATAGCTGTAAGCCATTTCGGGTGCCTAATTTCGCATTTCGGGAGGAATTCCATGCATCGGGTGTACTTTCGCCTCATTTCGGGGCTGTTTTGCCCCTCATTTTGCTGCTGAAATCCCATTGGCATGTTTGCATATCATTTCCATGCCATTGCATTGCGTATGCCATTGCCTCGGTTTGCATGCCCGTGTGCACGCATTTCGAGGCACTCCATTTTCATTCATCGGCCTCTTATGTGAGTGTGGCTGAGGCTCTCTCATGTTAGTATAAGTCCATGTTGCATTCTATATGCCATTTTAGCCATTGCATTGCATGTGCCATTGCCTCGATTTGCGTGCCCGTGTGCACGCGTTTCGAGGCACTTCATTTTCATCTTATGGCCACTGATGTGGGTGCGGCTGAGGTCCACTCACATTGGTGTAAGTCCACCTTGCATTGTGTATGCCATGTTTCAAAGTGTTGCGCATGTTATGTTGTTAGCATTGTGTATGCCATGTAGTTGCATAGCATGCTTGTATTCTTGTTTGCATACCTAGGTTGCATTGCATTGGCATGCATGCCTTGCCTCTTGATCATGTGATAGAGGTTGGGCTTTAGTTTGTTTGATTGGTTTGCATTTCATTTGACATGAAAGTTGCATACTTGATTCCTTGGGCCATCATGCATGGAAATGCGCGATTGGTGGCCCGAGAATCGAGGCACATGTCCCTTTGAGTCATTACAATGATAAGAGACATGGTTGGTGCATATATGCCTTGAAATGTGCTGCCATGCTTTGCCTTGTCCTCTGTTGCTGTGGGTTGCAGGTTCTGCAGGAATACTCCGCCGACCGGCAGTGTAAGGTGCCGGCCGGCAATCTTTTCTCTGCCGACAGCTTCAATTTTGTGCCGGTGGCAACATCTCAGTGCCGGTGGCAATTTCACCCAGCCGGTGGCACTCCCCAGTGTCCAGGGATGCAACCCTGAGGTTTTGACAGCCTCCAGAGGAGCAGAGGAAAGAAAACAGAGGCAGCTTGCGCATGGCGGCGCATTTCCCGAGGCGTTTACTGCTTTTCTTAGTCTATTTTAATTTGTTAATTAAATTAGGCAATTTGTAATATTTAATTAGCTTGCGTAGTTAATTAATTTGTAATATTTATTCGGTCCCTCCGAGTGAGGGTAAATCTGTAATAAGTGTGTGTGGGTGGTGTGTATGTCTTCCAACCTCACTTCTTTCTTCCCTTTTATTTACCTGCTTATGATGGTAGATTAGGGCACATTTATTTTAGCATACCTTATGCTATGCATGCGTGCATTCATGCATTTGTTGACATGCACCGGGCTCGGTACATCATACAAACTACATTGTACTTTTCAATTCCAAATTGAATACATGTTACTTGTAGCATTTCATATGCCATTTTAGGGTTAGCCGAGCCTGTTTAGATTGCATCTTTGCATGTGTTGCATTAGCCATTTTTAACATGAACTAGGACATGCATGTTTGCTAACTAGTTTACTGTTTTGGCACGGAGTACGATGTAAGTATTTATGCTTTAGCATCTCACATGTGTGTGAATGTTAACATGACAGTATGATTACCATGTGGCTAGATGCTTATGTGTTAAACTGTTTTGAATGCCTGTGGGTGAAGGTTGGATTGTTTGAGTTGGAAAGACTCGTTGAAATCCGCATTTTAGCCTACTTGCGAGTAGCAAATTCCAAAGCATTTTCGAAATGAACGGATATGCAATGTTTCTTTCCAAATTAGGCAATCTAGTCTATACTTGTTTGCTGTGCGCATAACATAGTAATTCTAGGCTAATAATTGGAATAAGAACACATAAAGTTTTTAAAAACGGATATCACGGTTAGTAGAGGCCGGTCTTCGGACCGGGCGAAAGGGGGTGCTCATAGCTGACCTTCCCCGATCGTACCCAAGCTCCCGAGCCGAGACAACTCCGGTGATGACGGACATGTGGCCTTCGGCACCGAGTCAGGGTTTCCTAAATTCCCCCATTTTAAAATATTTAGGTGGCGACTCTGTATCTGGCAAAGCAGTCCATGTTTGGCACTACTTTTTCAAAAATCTGTTTCTCAAACGATTTGCCAGATTTGGACTCTTTGGTTCAGATTAAGAACCGTGACGAAAAATCGAGAGTCCGAACTGTAATACGAGGTCTCACGCGGGCGCTGTTACAGTTTCTGGCGACTCTGCTGGGGATTTTTAGAGAGTTTGACTCAAACTCGTGATATCCTGTTTTGATCTCATTTATGTGTTTCTTTGCATTGCATGTGCATCGGTGCGCCTAGGAACACAGTGTTTGCCATCTGCCATTCCTGAACGGTTTGCCGGAGGCTTGTCTTGTCAAGGCATGTCCATAAGGCTGACCGGCTATGGGCTCTGACAGTATGGGAACACAAACCCCGGTTTACCGGGGCACCCTTTTGACCATTCGACCTAGTGCATATTGAAATCCATAGCTACCATTCCAAACTAGGACAGGTTGCTCACCCGATGTTAGGTTGTTTGAAACCGCTGTGTGCGTAGTGAAACCCTAGCTCCTGACAAAATAGGACAGGGAAACCCTACCCCAACATAGGGGTGTTTTTGTTCTCTTTACTTGCTATGTGCTTTTAGAGTGTATCTCTACAGGAACGTACATACCAGTTTGCAAGTTTGGGCATCAGGCCTGCGGGCACCAGTTCAGTATTTTGGGATTCAGTTTACCTGAGGGTATCAGTTTACCGGCAGAATTTTGGGCAGAATTTAGTAGAGAGCACAGTCGTTCAGCTATGTGCATACCTGTTCTAGTGAAATCAAGCTGAGATACTGTCTGTTTTCTCTTTTGCCAGGTAGTCCTGGAACCATAGCTTCAGAAGGCTCCAATATCCCCCGAGGTTCATTGGATTTGTACTGATAGACTTTGTCAGGTCAGAGACTCAGTTCAAGGGTAATCACGGCCAGAGAAGGCTAGTCAGGCACAGACCACCTGTACAACAGCTACCAGATCAGTGATCTTTGAGCAGTCGGGCTGAGATTCCCGAGCCTATTGCCGACACAGATATACCGGTTGTTCAGTTAGATTAGAACAGTATGTCAAGTCTGGAAGAGATGGTGCGCCAACTCCAGGACAGTATGAAAGCCATGCAGCAAGACACAGTCCGTCAAGCAGAATTCGCCAAGCAACAGGCTGTGGTCATAGCCCAACAGGCAGAGACAATTGCCAGATTGGAGCAGCAAACTGGAGTATCTACTTCGCACCAGGCTCCTCCCCCACCAAGAGTTCCCATACTCGGGGAGGTAACCCATGTCCAGGATGATACGGACATTCCAGTCGGGCCGGCTCCACCCCCGATTCTGCCTCAACTCTCCAAGGCACCCACTCCTATCAACCAATCAGATTCTCCCTTCGAGCCCGAGGTGGAGCCTGTGGCATTAAAAATGCACAAGCTTGAAAAGTTGTTCAAGAAATCCCAGGGGGTAAAGTCCATCCCGGGCATTGAGGACGGGTACACCGACGCAGCTGTAACTCTGCCGGATAGGTTCAAGATGCCTCACATTGACCGTTTTGATGGGTCAGGAGATCCCATAGTCCACCTGAGCTTGTTTTCAGATGTTTTGCGCCCGATGGGCTTGACAAGATTACAGAAGCTCTCCCTTTTTGGCAGGACCCTGTCGGGTATTGCGGTCACCTGGTATGCCAAATTGGAGGATTCAGTGAAACGAAACTGGGAGGAGATGGCCGAGGCCTTCGTCGCACAATATTCATACAATACCCAAATCGAGATTACGACCCGTGATCTTGAGACGATGAGACAGGACCCGAAAGAGAGCTTCTCAGAATTCGTGGCCCGCTGGAGGGCCAAGGCCTCAATGATGACCATTAGGCCAACTGACAAAGATCAAATTCGGATGATTGTGCGCAATCTCCAGCCCAAGCTAATGCAGAAAATGATCGTGATCCCCTTCCCTACCTTTCCAGACTTGTATGAGATGGGAGTGCAGATCGAGGATGCTATGAAACAGGGCCTCTTTGACCAGGATAAGGAGCAGCCCAGGAGGGCATTTTCCCGCAATTCGAATGCGACCACCAGCGGTGACGCAGCTGCAAGGTCTTCTGAAGTGGGCATGGTCACCACCACTGCATCAAAAACAGCTACCCCATTCACCGGTGCGTCCGGAAGTAGCTCACAAAAAAACAAATATCCACCTCGAGTCAAGAGGATTTTCACCCCACTCCATATGCCTTTGTCAAAGGCTCTGGAGGTCTTACTTCGGAAAGGACATCTGAAACCGTTGGAACAACGGCCCCTACCCGATCCTATCCCTGAAAAGCATGACCAGACTAAGTACTGTGCGTACCACCAACAAACCGGTCATGAGACCGATAGCTGCTTTCGTCTGCGCCATGATGTACAGGATTTGTTTGACAACAAGGTCATTGCCGCACCAGCTCAGTAAAGTCTATCACCACTGGATCAGTGAACTCGGGGAATAGTACGAATATGTGATCAGGGGATGAACCACTTGCGGGCGGCACTCAGTTTACTCCAGATGTGGCGTTTGGCACGCACTGTTTCGAGCATTTTACGAATGCTAGTTTTTATGATTTCTGACTTGGGTATTGGGTCAGTCTTCTCAATTTGTATTGAGTCAGTCTTTTCATACTGAGTCAGTCGGGTCTGTCTTGTTGTATCGAGTCAGTCCTGTTTTGTTAAAGTCGGGTGATTCCGGGGGTGTTACTTCGGATATCACTATTTTGCTTTGTGTTTGTCCTTTTGAGTCTGTTTCTGCCAGGGAGCCAGTTGTGCCAACAGATTTGAATGAACAGCAGTGATTTTCACACTCTTGTGTTTGCTTCTGCCGTGTGCCAGTTGTGCCAGAAGTATTGAATGGAATGACAGTGCTCTTCGCCTGCCTTTTCTGTGCCTTGAAGTCATTGTAATGACCTAAGCTTTTCAAAACCTTTTTGAACACTGCGGTGAAAACGAAGAGGAAGGAATTCCTCGGGATTTGCAAAATTTTGATCATTTGAGAGAAGGAGAGGCATGCTAAGCCCTTAATGAATGAGATCATGTTTGTTAATGTGAGTACTGAGAAGGATCCTGGCCTGATCCAGATTGGTCCCACACTGTCTTCAGCGCGAGCGATCTGTTGCTTTCTTAAAAACTTTCAAAAACAAAATGTTTTGCGCAGTCCTGCGAAGACCTGTGTGGAATCGCTCTTGAGATTGTGCAGCTTAGGATCGCTCTCAGCCTCGAGATTCGACCCCTCACTTTCAAACCTTGAACCTGAGTTCAGAATGTTCAATGGTCAACCGCCATATGAGGCCTGTGTGGCCAGATTCGAAGCAGCCCTTGGACAAGAGGCAAGAAAGTCAGATCAGAAGATCAGAAGAAGCTTGCAAAGCTAGAACAGAAGTACCCTTCAAACTAGGGGCAAAGATGTCAGATGTGCTCGAAGAGCCGAAGATGAGTCCTCTTGCAAATCAACAGCCACTCTCCTGGATACGGATGGCTTCAAAACCCTAAAACCATTTGGCATGGATTTGTTACACTTTTACCCTTTGAGAGGCTCGCTGGGCCGAAAACCCGGAAGGGCGACCCAGGCAAAAGTTAGAGCAAGAGAAAAATACAAAAAAAAATGCAAACAAAAGAACAAAAAAGAAAATCAAAAAAAAAGAAATGAAATGAAAAGAAATGAAAAGAAAAGAAATGAAAAGAAAAGAAATGAAAAGAATTGAAAAGAAAAGAAAAACAAAGCTCGCAAGGTCGAAAACCCGCATCGGGCGCCTTGGCAAAAGTTAGAGCCTAAAAAGGAGAGGTTAAATACCCGAGTGTACCTTAACCCCGAACTACGTAAGGCTTGATTCCCATGTTTGGGATACGTAGGCAACTTCATTCTGAAGTCCAGCCATAAACACTTCAAATTCAACTGTGTCCATGTGATGGTTCTAGTCATCTTTGTCTTTTCTGTATCCGGGAGTTCGGTTGCAATCATCGCTCTGAGGACTGATTACAATACACTACGGTACCATTCAGACAAGGGGCAACTTTCCGTTGCCATTCAATGCGCTGCGGTGCCGTGCAAACAAGGGGCAACTTTCCGTTGCCATGCAGCTCTCTTCGAGCAAGGGGGCAATTTTCCTCCAAATCCGAGGTTGTGCGTCTCAAGAGTGGGTTCCATGCTTGTTAAGCATCGGCCGTTTGCAAAAATAGTTGTTGAGAATTTTTACTGAGGTTGACTAATTTCCTCGAAAATTGTTCCATCTTTTCCAAAAACTGGACCATTTCTTGGACCCAAAAAGGGAAAATTTTCAGTGCTCATAGCCTGACTTGCATGATTTTCAAATCAAAAATCGAACAAGTATGTTAATCTAACTCTCATATTGGTCAAAATTGTTTTAGTAGAAAACCAAAACAAAAAATGGTCAAAATGATGAACTAGGGGCACAGTTGAGTCAGGCTTCCTGTCTTTCCCCCGTTGTCAATGCTTCTGCCAGAAAGGGCACCTACCAGAAAAGGGCACCTCTGAAGCTGACCGCAAAAGGGCAGAAGGCTCTCACATCCTCCACGCAACGAGGTATCAAGCCAAGTGCGATGCACGGACGGGAACGGATCAAGATATTCCACTCCTTTGTTTGGACAGATCTAATCACGTCCGAACTCCCCAGCAGGGCATCATTAACCGATGTTAGCTGCAGATTTTCTACACACCCAGTTGTAGCACAACCCCTCTGTGGGAGGAATTCACTGTTGTGAACAAGAATCAAAAGCTGGTAGAATACCAGGGGCAAGAGCCCACAATTTCCAGCTTATCCATCAACCACCCAGGGGAGGGATGAAAAACGAGAGATTAAAGAATAGAGAGATGTGCGCTGAGAGAAAAAGCGAGAAAAGGGTTTTGAGAGAAAAACCGAGCTTGAGAGCCGAGTGATGTGAGAATCACAAATAAGAAAGGGTGGGAAACACTACCCGGTGAAACAGGCTCCCTGTGCACATTTGAGTGTCGTGTCTTTTTGTTTTATCTCGATTCTTGTTTTGAGTCGTTTCGAGTGTTACCCGATGTGTCTAGGTTGTGTGCCTTTTATTTCCGTGTTGAGTTGTCTTGCTGTATTCAGTCGTAGGCTCGATACCCGGTCAAGAACTCATCTCTCAATTTCAAAAATAAATCGTTTTGTGCTCAGAGTGCTGTGCCATCCTTCACGTTTGTGCAAAACAAGATTCTTTTTTCCATAAAACTGCAGGGTCCACCCCCGATAAGTGTGAACGGTGAAACCAGGACCTATCTGAAGCTATGATAGTTCCAGACTGCAAAGCAAAAACAAAAGAGCGAAAATCGAAGTATCTGAGTTTGTGTCAACTTCAGAAAATTCCGTGATTGTACTCCGGACATACCTCTTCAGGGCCTTGTCAATGCTCCGAAATATGAGTGTACCTCTACCTCAAGCGCAAGATCAATCCTGCTTCAAGGTTATGCACTCTTCTACTTGCATTGTTATGCATCCACTTCACTTGCATTGTAATGCATTATACCTATCAAGTTTCTTCCTCAGTCATGCACGATATTGTATGCGCGGTTCATTCGAAGAAGCTCCGTTTTAAGGTCATTCGCTTTTGTGTATCAATCACACACACTCACTTTAGTGTATCAATCACACTTCATTCATATAGTGTATCAATCACACTTCATTTGTCTTAGTGTATCAATCACACACACTCACTTTAGTGTATCAATCACACTTCATTCATATAGTGTATCAATCACACTTCATTTGTCTTAGTGTATCAATCACACTTCACTCGCTTTGTGTATCTATCACACACATTCTCATTTAGTGTATCAATCACACTCTCTTCACTTAGTGTATCAATCACATTTCTTTCATTTTGTGTATCTATCACACACATTCTCTTTTTCTGTATCACACTTTCAGTGTATCAATCACACTTCATTGATTTAGTATATCAATCATACTTTGTTCACACTGTGCATCTATCACACTTTGTGTTCACCTTTAGTGTATCAATCACACTCTGTTCACTAAGTGCATCTATCACACTTTGTGTTCATTTTCAGTATATCAATCATACTTTGTTCACACTGTGCATCTATCACACTTTGTGTTCACTTTTAGTGTATCAATCACACTCTGTTCACATAGTGCATCTATCACACTTTGTGTTCATTTTCAGTATATCAATCATACTTTGTTCACACTGTGCATCTATCACACTTTGTGTTCACTTTTAGTGTATCAATCACACTCTGTTCACATAGTGCATCTATCACACGTTGTGTTCATTTTCAGTATATCAATCATACTTTGTTCACACTGTGCATCTATCACACTTTGTGTTCACTTTTAGTGTATCAATCACACTCTGTTCACTAAGTGCATCTATCACACTTCGTGTTCACTTTCAGTATATCTATCATACTTGCTCACTAAGTGCATCTATCACACTTCGTGTTCGCTTTCAGTATATCTATCATACTTTGTTCACTTAGTGCATCTATCACACTTTGTGTTCACCTTTAGTATATCTATCACACCTTATTCACTTAGTGCATCTATCACACTTTGTGTATCTATCACACTATGCTCACCATACTCGCTTAGTGTATCTATCACACGCTCAACTACTGTATGTATCACATGTTGCTTCATATAGTGTATCTATCACATGCTCGCTTTGTGTATCAATCACACACTCTCACTTTGTGTATCTATCACACGCTCACACTTTGCTTCATATAGTGTATCCATCACACTAGCTTCACCTTTTATGTATCTATCACACTATGCTCACTTTGTGTATCTATCACACGTTCACTTTGTGTATCCATCACGCGCTCCCTTTGTGCATCCACCACACACGGTTGCTTAGTGTATCTATCACATATTTGCTCAGTGTATCCATCACACTTGTTTCGCTTTGTGTATCTATCACACTTTGCTTTGCTTAGTGTATCAATCACACTTTATTCATGTAAGCATGTCCATCACACTCTCTTCACTTATGTGTATCTATCACGCATGTTTGTCCACTTAGTGTATCTATCACACTTCGTTCACTTTTGTGTATCTAACGCACATGTTCGTGAGAATTGCATAATTCTCTTACATCCTTTCTGCACGAGGTGTAGTTTGGCTCGAGCTTACTTGCTTGCCTAGCATTCGCTTAAAATGTTGCATTTATTTCACATAATTGCTTCATTACAGCCCTCTTTACATGATCATGAGTGATAACCGGCTTCGCGTAGCGTATAAGTCCAACTTTCAAAACCGGCTTCGCGTAGCGTATAAGTCCAACTTTCAAAATCGGCTTCGCGTAGCGTATAAGTCCAACTTTCGAAATCGGCCTCGCGTAGCGTATAAGTCCAACTTTCAAAATCGGCTTCGCGTAGCGTATAAGTCCAACTTTCAAAAATGGCTTCGCGTAGCGTATAAGTCCAATTATCAAAGTCTTCCTGCATATCATTTGCATCATGCCCCTGAACTACGCTGGTTTGATTCCTTGCAAAGGGATACGTAGGCAGCCTGTGGATACAACCATTTATTTATCGGTATTTTGTTTGTTTGTCCAAGTCTTCGGCCTTGTCAAAAATGGGTCGTCTCTGGGCTTTGACATTCACTCCCGTCATTGTTATGACTTTCGAGTTCTGTCAAAGAGGGGCAACTGTAGACACCCCATTTTTGACCGCCCTTAAGACTTGGGCACTACTGATGGTTTGCTCGGTGTTGAGAGATGTGCAGGGCAAAGAATCAGTTTCTTCGGCTAGAAGAGAGGCAAATCTTTCAAAACACTTTGTTTAGGGTTTTGGAGTTGAAGAAAAGAGGAAAGGAGAGGAGAAATCTAGTTTGGGAGAAGTTCGGCATGAATCCGGGCAGGAGAAAATCGAGCAGCCCTCGCTAAATCGGGCTCATTCAATTGCATACTTGGAGTTAAGCTATGAGGCCACCATCGTTGGAAAGAAGACTTCCAGGGCTTCATTTTGCACTCAAGAATCTCCTAGAGCCAAGTCCGGGTGGGGGAGATATGATCAGTTGAAGTCGGGCATCATCCCGGTTGGATCGAATCTGCGCGGCTTCACGGAAAAGGGCATAACTTTTTGCACAGAAGGAATTTTAATGCAAGGTTTGCGCCATTGGAAAGCTAACTTCCGGGGCTTCAATCTGGACATCCACCGGCACTTTTTTGACCTCACCGGCCACCCATCGGCACTCTGTTTGTGCCGGCCGGCAATCTATTGTGCCGACCGGCCATTTATTGTGCCGACCGGCACTTTATTGTGCTGACCGGCAATTTTTGCTAGCCGACGGCCTTCCAGAGCATTCTGCAGATTGAGTGGATTCCAGCTGTGCCAGCTGGAATGCACAGAATTGATCCCCCACGTGCATGTGTGCTTGTTTTGCCCCCTTTGCACACCTTTGGCCCCTTTTCTTGCACCCTTTGCTCAAGGCTTCTTGAGGAAGCCTTGACCCCTTTTCTTGGCTTCCTCAAGAAGCCTACCAGCTGTCCAAGCTTCTCCAATAAGCCTTGAACCCCTTTGACCCCTTTCCCTTGACTTAGCTTGTAAGTTAAGTGCTTTATTGCTTATATATCCACCTCTCCTCCTCCTTTGTGGAGGTTGGAGACTTGAGGCAAAAAAACCAGAGATATACCATATATATCTGATATACATACATACAAACCTCCATCTCTCTCTATATCTCTCCCATTCAACCATCAAACACCCTTGTTCTTGGGCCATTTCTTCATCAACTCATAGCACAAGGCATCCAACGCCTATTCCAACAGCTTGAGGCTGTTCTCCAGAGCTTAGGAGCACCTAAACTTGGTCCAAGAGGTGCTGGTTCATTGATCTACAAGGGTGAGTCCTCATCTTCCCTTTTCTAGCCTTTTTTGCTTCATATCTAAGCCATAGTTGCTTGCACTTTTGGGCTCCGACCTAAACTTCAAATCATCATATTTTGGGGTCCTCTTCATGTTTGATTGAGGACCTCTTGCTGTTTGAGGACAGTAGCTTGCACTTGCTTCATTACCCCTCTTAAATGCCATAATCTCGCATGTATTTTTTGGCCTATGTTTAATCTGTTTTAGAGCCTGATGTAAACTGAAAATAGGCTTATTTTGAGCCCCTCTTCAACATTGAAGAAGGGCTCAACACTGTTTGGGAAGTCCATGTTGTACTCCCCTTTATATCCTCTTTTTGGTCCCATTTTTGTATGTCTTGGCAACCCCTGATGTTGCTGTTTTTGTGGCTTGGTCCGAACTGAAAGTGGCCATATTTTGACCCCCTTGTCATGTTTCATTAAGGGTCTTTGGCTATTTGATGAATATTTTGTGTACTTCATGTTATAGCCCTTTTGTGGCCTCAATCTTGCATAAATTGTTTGCCATGCTTGTATCTGTTTTTGAGCCTTGCCATGAACTGTAAATGTGCATATTTTGGGTCCCTCTTCAATGTTGTTGAAGGGCCCTAACATGTTTGGGGACAGCAGCTGTGAGTTGCTTCATAACCTCATGTTTAGGGCCGTTTTTGTATGCCATTTTAGCCCCATCTTTGCTTGCTGATTGGCCATGTCATAAACTGTAAAAATGCTTGTCTCAGAGCTTTCTTGCTTCTGTCTTCATGCTCCATGTCCATATTATGCATGCTTTGTATAGCTGTAAGCCATTTCGGGTGCCTAATTTCGCATTTCGGGAGGAATTCCATGCATCGGGTGTACTTTCGCCTCATTTCGGGGCTGTTTTGCCCCTCATTTTGCTGCTGAAATCCCATTGGCATGTTTGCATATCATTTCCATGCCATTGCATTGCGTATGCCATTGCCTCGGTTTGCATGCCCGTGTGCACGCATTTCGAGGCACTCCATTTTCATTCATCGGCCTCTTATGTGAGTGTGGCTGAGGCTCTCTCATGTTAGTATAAGTCCATGTTGCATTCTATATGCCATTTTAGCCATTGCATTGCATGTGCCATTGCCTCGATTTGCGTGCCCGTGTGCACGCGTTTCGAGGCACTTCATTTTCATCTTATGGCCACTGATGTGGGTGCGGCTGAGGTCCACTCACATTGGTGTAAGTCCACCTTGCATTGTGTATGCCATGTTTCAAAGTGTTGCGCATGTTATGTTGTTAGCATTGTGTATGCCATGTAGTTGCATAGCATGCTTGTATTCTTGTTTGCATACCTAGGTTGCATTGCATTGGCATGCATGCCTTGCCTCTTGATCATGTGATAGAGGTTGGGCTTTAGTTTGTTTGATTGGTTTGCATTTCATTTGACATGAAAGTTGCATACTTGATTCCTTGGGCCATCATGCATGGAAATGCGCGATTGGTGGCCCGAGAATCGAGGCACATGTCCCTTTGAGTCATTACAATGATAAGAGACATGGTTGGTGCATATATGCCTTGAAATGTGCTGCCATGCTTTGCCTTGTCCTCTGTTGCTGTGGGTTGCAGGTTCTGCAGGAATACTCCGCCGACCGGCAGTGTAAGGTGCCGGCCGGCAATCTTTTCTCTGCCGACAGCTTCAATTTTGTGCCGGTGGCAACATCTCAGTGCCGGTGGCAATTTCACCCAGCCGGTGGCACTCCCCAGTGTCCAGGGATGCAACCCTGAGGTTTTGACAGCCTCCAGAGGAGCAGAGGAAAGAAAACAGAGGCAGCTTGCGCATGGCGGCGCATTTCCCGAGGCGTTTACTGCTTTTCTTAGTCTATTTTAATTTGTTAATTAAATTAGGCAATTTGTAATATTTAATTAGCTTGCGTAGTTAATTAATTTGTAATATTTATTCGGTCCCTCCGAGTGAGGGTAAATCTGTAATAAGTGTGTGTGGGTGGTGTGTATGTCTTCCAACCTCACTTCTTTCTTCCCTTTTATTTACCTGCTTATGATGGTAGATTAGGGCACATTTATTTTAGCATACCTTATGCTATGCATGCGTGCATTCATGCATTTGTTGACATGCACCGGGCTCGGTACATCATACAAACTACATTGTACTTTTCAATTCCAAATTGAATACATGTTACTTGTAGCATTTCATATGCCATTTTAGGGTTAGCCGAGCCTGTTTAGATTGCATCTTTGCATGTGTTGCATTAGCCATTTTTAACATGAACTAGGACATGCATGTTTGCTAACTAGTTTACTGTTTTGGCACGGAGTACGATGTAAGTATTTATGCTTTAGCATCTCACATGTGTGTGAATGTTAACATGACAGTATGATTACCATGTGGCTAGATGCTTATGTGTTAAACTGTTTTGAATGCCTGTGGGTGAAGGTTGGATTGTTTGAGTTGGAAAGACTCGTTGAAATCCGCATTTTAGCCTACTTGCGAGTAGCAAATTCCAAAGCATTTTCGAAATGAACGGATATGCAATGTTTCTTTCCAAATTAGGCAATCTAGTCTATACTTGTTTGCTGTGCGCATAACATAGTAATTCTAGGCTAATAATTGGAATAAGAACACATAAAGTTTTTAAAAACGGATATCACGGTTAGTAGAGGCCGGTCTTCGGACCGGGCGAAAGGGGGTGCTCATAGCTGACCTTCCCCGATCGTACCCAAGCTCCCGAGCCGAGACAACTCCGGTGATGACGGACATGTGGCCTTCGGCACCGAGTCAGGGTTTCCTAAATTCCCCCATTTTAAAATATTTAGGTGGCGACTCTGTATCTGGCAAAGCAGTCCATGTTTGGCACTACTTTTTCAAAAATCTGTTTCTCAAACGATTTGCCAGATTTGGACTCTTTGGTTCAGATTAAGAACCGTGACGAAAAATCGAGAGTCCGAACTGTAATACGAGGTCTCACGCGGGCGCTGTTACAGTCCACGAAAACAACCACAAATCGGTCTAAGAACTCCCGAAAAATCCGGTTCATCAAGTCCATAAAGACTGCCGGTGCATTGGTAAGCCCGAATGGCATCACCAAAAACTCGTAATGGCCATACCGTGTACGGAATGCCGTCTTGGGAATATCTTCCTCCCTGACCCTCAACTGATGGTAACCCGATCTCAAGTCTATCTTAGAGAAACAACGGGAACCCTTCAACTGGTCAAACAAATCATCTATACGGGGCATAGGATACTTATTCTTAACCGTAGCCCGATTCAACTTCCGGTAGTCAATACACAATCTCAAGGCACCATCTTTCTTTTTAACAAGAGTGCCGGTGCTCCCCAAGGTGAAACACTAGGGCGGACAAAGCCCTTATCGAGCAATTCCTGGAGCTGAACTTTCAACTCAACCAACTCTGCTGGAGCAAAACAGTAAGGTGCCATAGAAATCGGCGCCGTACCAGGCACTAAATCAATAGAGAACTCTATCTCTCGGTGAGGTGGCAAACTAACAAGATCTTCGGGAAAAACATCCGAATACTCACAAACCACCCTCGGCAACACAAGCTGGGTCTCACCACTCTCACCACTCTCAAAGCTGGTAAGTAGACTACTAAGCTCACTTCGCCCTCGCGAATCAAACCCCGGTGGCAAAACACTACCAACCCGGTCTCCCAAGAAATGGAACCACTCCCCGCTCAAGGTACATAATGTGACCCTCTGGCGGTAGCAATCGATAACAGCCCGGTATGACGATAGCCAGTCCATACCCAAAATAACATCAAAACCCTTCATGGGCATGACAACAAACGGAAAAGGAAGCCTATAGTCGGCGACCTCTATATCACATCCTCTAACACCCTGTTTCAGAACCAACTCACCACCCAAAGGCGATACCACACAAATAGGAGATGCTAACTGTGCTAACTCCAATTCCAAAACAGATGCAAATGCAGCAGATACAAAAGAATGAGATGCACCCGTGTCTATCAACACACTAGCAACCGAGTTGCAAAACAGAAAAGTACCTCTCACTACTGATGGAGCCGGTACTAAATCCTGCGCGGTAACAGCATACACGCGCCCCGTAGGCCCCTGGTCTACCTGCTCACCTCTCGGAGCAAAAGACTGCTGCACAGACTGGGATGACGAAACTCCCGGATTGGCCCTCGAGGCCTGCACAGACTGAGCTGGCTGAAAACCCTGCGTCTGCCTAGAACCAGACGCTCCCGAAGTGGCACTCAACTGCGGGCAAAACCTCTTCAGGTGCCCAGGCTGTCCACACTGATAACAAGTCAAGGGCTGCCCCCTGCCCAAACTCTGACTCTGCGGTCTAGCTGAAGAAGAAGCAGCTTTCTGACCCCCACCCTTCTGCGGACAAACTGAAACCTTGTGACCCAGCTGGCCACACTTGTAGCAAGTGAATTCCCCCTGACTGCCTCTCCCCGAGCCTACACTCGGCACTGGAAAGGTCGATCTAGAGACTGCACCCTGAGACTGCTAAGGGTTATAACCCTTCTGTCTCCTGCCATCACTCTGACTATCCTGGCTCCTCTTGGAGCCCCTCTGTTCTTCCTCCTCCTCCTGCATCATAATCTCCATATGAGCAGCAGCATCAACTAGGTGTCTATACTCTCGGATGTAAGACCCACCAACTCTCAACTTGAGGCCCCGCCTCAACTTCCGCTCAAACTCATAGCAACGGCGTTCCTCAGACGCCACCAGTTCCGGTGCAAACCTGGACAGACTGGTAAAAGTAGCCTCAAACTCGGCCACTGACAAGCCCTGCTGTTTAAGCCGGCTAAACTGATCCCTCAGCTTCTCCCTAGCTGCTGCAGACAAAAACCTCTCCTGAAAAGCATTTATAAACGCCTCCCAAGTACCGCCCACACGAGCCTTCTCGTACTTCCACCATTGACCCGCATCTCCCTTCAGCTGGAAGGATGCCAAGGTCACTTTCAGTGCTCCGTCCTCAATGCCAAGCATCTCGAACGTCTTACTCATTTGTTCTAACCACTCATCAGCCTTCAGTGGCTCCTTCGGATCCCCAATAAACTCATCCGGATTAGACCGGAAGAACTCCCTCTTCAAGAAAGAAGGTCCTGTCTCAGCTGCCTGATTCCCAGCTCTAAGAATACCCAAAGCTCCTGCTATCTCTCTGGCCAAGGCACCCATAGCCTGCTGACCCACTGGCTCGGCCACATTGGCCTGCCCAACTCCCTCTTGTACTGCCGGAATCTCACCTGGTAACGGTACTTCCTGCCTCGCAGGTCTACCACGCCTAGCTCCTCTTCCTCGTCCTGACATCCTAATAAAGGCAACACAGAACGTTAGCACATTCATAAATGTGCCGAAACTAAACACTCACGTCCTAATACATGGACAACTGTAATTCACTCCACATAAGCACATAAACACATAAGCACTTACGAATTTCATTCCCGGATAATGATAGTCCCGAGGCGTTACTAGAGTTCCGGTTAGAAACAGCATTGATCAAGTGCTTTTCCAACAAGACTCCCAGAAACCCAAGGATCCAATCAACATCCTAGAAATTAAATCCCATACCCACATAGTCACATAAGCATGTTATCACTTAAGCACATAGCATATGATACTATATTTAAGTCTCTATCAAGCGAGACGAACCCATTGTGATCCTAATCACTTCCCACGTACCCAAAGTATTCGAACCCGGTACGCTCTGATACCAAGTTGTAACGCCCTCAAAAAAATAACATTAAACCCATTAGATAAGACATGCATTTACATATAAACTAACCACATTCTTTTATTCATTAGAGTTTCATTACATAAGTATTACATGTTAACATCAAAACAAAATGCCTTACAGGCTTACAGCTTTCCAAGTTAACACTTGGTTACAAACAAAGAGTACTAACTCGTTTACACAAAAAGCCCTTGGCTTGAAGTTACATGTAATACATCAAAAGTAAAACGACAAAACATGTCCGCCTCTAGCCTCCCAAGCTATGTTCTTGGAGGTGGCATGCTTCCTGCACCTGAAAATGATATTCCCATATAGGGTGAGCCACAGCCCAGTAGAAATACACTAAACCAACCATGAACAATGCCTAAAATATTAGCAATTGATAGATGGCCAACACTGATACGATCACATAAATCATATATTTATGTCAAACGACTTACAAGTCCCAATTACTTTTCATTTCCCCTTTTTCAACAGATAGGCATATAAGCACTACCCACATGCTCAACAGATATGTATAACAACAATATCCACATTCTCAGATAAGCAAATAAGCTATATCCACATTCTATAACAGATATGTATAACAACAATATCCACAGATAAGCATAAAAGCTATATCCACACATCACAAAGATAAGCATATAAGCTCTATCTTCACTTCTTTAGACAAGCATATGAGCTGTATCTATGGAGTTCATCCCCTATCTTCTCCCAACACTAACCGGTTTAGAGGTACATCCCCTATCTTCCCCTAAACCGCGGAGTACATCCCCTATCTCCTCCTCTACACATAACGTATATAAACACATTGGTTCTATATACAATCACCCAATACATACAGTTAATGTATTCTATCAACCGTCAAGTTCCATGACACATTTCATTGATTAGTTTCAGTTTGCCTAATCATCATGCATTGTCTACAACAATCACGACTATCCTCCACCGATAGCCCAAAGCAGTTATTTCTAAACAGAAAATAAATGCACTATGGATATTCAATCAACATTTCATTTCTTCATTCTTCTCAATTAATTATCCCAATTAATTAAACAATGTAATTAGGTCAATTCCCATAATTAACATTTCAACCCTTAGGTCCCATTTTCATCAATGATTCAACGATCATTCCATTTTTCTATGCCAAACATGCATCTAGGTTTATTATGAATAAAACCCCAACTTTTGTAAAATTACACAAAAGCCCCAAACTTTCACAAAATTACCAAACCAAGCCCAACATCTCAAAATACCAAAATTTAAAGACAAAATCCATAGAGAGGAGTAGGATATCCCTACCTTGAAGTTTTAGCCAAAAAGGAGATGAAGACTCGAAGATCAACGTGCTCCAAATCCAAACTTTTTTAGATTAAATCGAAGCTCTCAACACCCTCTATCTTTTTAACAAAGGCCCTAGGCTAGATTCACACCCTAGGGAGATCAAATCTTAGAGAGAATGTAAGTTTAAAGAGAGAGAGGCTCGGATTTAGGGTTTAATCAAAGAAAGGGAGTGAAAAAGTGATGTTTAAGACGCTGCTGACCACTGATATAAAACACGCTCGCTCGAGCGAAGACTTGGTCGCTCGAGCGACCAGACACAGACAACTCTCGCTCGAGCCAAGAAGTTCTCGATCGAGCGAAGAAAAATCCAGACCGCTCGAGCGAAGGAAGCTCGCTCGAGCCAAGAAAGACAGCTCTCAGGTCCAGAACCAGGTGCAACCGCTCGCTCGAGCGAGCCACTCTGGCTCGACCCACCAAACACGAACCCCACTCTCGCTCGAGCGACCAACTCTTCGCTCGAGCGAATGTCCAAAATTCTGGGCAGCAACACTAGGCTCTCGAACACAACCAACCTGTAACAAACCTGCCCAACACATCCTATAACTCAAATATGAAGAAAAAGGAATGCAAACATGATAATAACCAACTACCAACATCCACGGACACATGTCCGGATCACTGTACAACAAGGGTAAACCCGGGATCGCTATATGGGAGGCCATCAAGTAATATGTCGTATGCACTGTAGATTAGAACAAGCCTGGGTATGACAAAGCAGGAGTAGTATATAAACTATGGGAAAATAGAACAAAAAAAACAATTGTAAGGGTTTACTGCGGTCTATAGTAATTTTTTTTCCCCCTTTTACAGTCAGCTCCTCTTTGATGCTTGTTTACTAGCTTCAACTAAGTTACACCTACCCTATCAAAGTAAACATTTCATGCAATATTTGTATATTCACGTTTCTTCCATTCTTTATTAATATTATTGTTAGGTTTTTATTCTTGGCAATCCCGTTTGACAAAACTCCTTTCAGTTGTACTTGTTTTCGTACTTTTATTTTAGTGAAGTTATGAGTTTATTAGATGCAAATCCAACCCGAATCGTGCCTTGCAGAGAAATTTGCGGTGTTTAATTCTTTCAAGATTGCCACTTCGCTAATTATGACGGGGATCGAGCTGCCCGGTCAGCTCGCGGGGGTCCGGGGGTAGCGTCCCTTGGCGGGTTAGGGGCAGCGCCCCCGAAGCAAAATGCAAAAATGCATTCCAAGTTGCCTGTACGCTCGAGCGGACATTCCCTCGCTCGAGCGGAGAATGCTGAGTTCTTGAAGTTTATTCGCCTGTAAAAATATTGGATGTTGTTTTTTCCCGCTCGAGCGGAACTTTCCGCGCTCGAGCGTAGGTCCGCTCGAGCGGCCAATCTGACGCTCGAGCGGAG
Source organism: Camellia sinensis (assembly GCF_055761805.1). Classification (NCBI taxonomy): domain Eukaryota; kingdom Viridiplantae; phylum Streptophyta; class Magnoliopsida; order Ericales; family Theaceae; genus Camellia; species Camellia sinensis. Next base: position 117,735,587 of record NC_138971.1, on the reverse strand, counting down.
ATTGCGGGACAGATTTCTATAAATACGTGTTTCAGTCCAAATCTAGGATTATGCCTCCAGATCTTCTTCTTGGGTTCTAGGGTTTATATCTGGGGCTATTTTGCTAGTTTTCTTTGATGTTTCATTGAGTATTCAACTCATGGTTTAAGAAGCATATATCAAAGGTTTGTTTGTTTATTCTACACAAAAGAGAGAGTTGTTCTTCAGTAGATTATGGGGAATTCGAGCCTGAAGCTCTGGTGGATTCTAGAGTGGCTCATCGTCAAGACAATTCTGAGGTGAAGACGGGGTTGGAAGAGGCACATAGGGATTGGTTTAATTCGGACGTGGATTCGCTAAGTAATTGAGAGTATACCTATGTAATTCCTTTATATCTTCTTAGTGGATTGTTTTGTGGCTGTTGCCTATGGTTTTTTATCACAATTGGAGGTGCTCCAATTGTGATTTTTCCACGTTAAAATCGGTATGTTGATTTGTCTTGATTGTTTGATTGTGATTGTTATATACTGCTTAAAATTGATACATAATCACAAATCAATATTTAGGGGATTTCTAGATTTTCCAATTATATAGTGCAACTTTTGTTCAAACCTCTAACAACATGCTTAGCAAAGGTCATAATAGGAGTGTCCTTGTTATATGGACATCAATTATGTTTGAGATGAAATTCTCAAGATATGTGTCATTCTCAAGGTATGATGATTGTGCAAAGTCTAAATGAATTTGTTAACTCATTCTTGGGGGCACAACGTGAGGCTACTGTTTCTAATGGCATAAATACAATCTTGCTAGAGAAATATATCACACAGCCAATACACATTGAAGTCCAGATACTCTTATTTTTACACGTCTCTTGTTTCTATTCATCCATACTAAAGTAATGTTATCTGTCAAATTCAGCATGTCCTATATCATACCCAGTTTCCTTAATTTTATTTATTTATTTATATTTGGGTTTAAAATATGTAGATGATGCATTGATACTTTTATTTAATGGCATTATAAGAAACATATGTCTATAAGACTTGTGTACCGATTCATTGAGTGTTCTGAATTTGCTTAATGTTATAGGTATTTGGGGACAAACATGGCAACATCTTACATTTATACGAAAGAGACTGCAGTGTGCAGAGAAGACATCAGAAAATAATTGAAGAAGCTCCAGCTGTATGCAACTCTATCTATATTTTAAGTTTAGGTTTCTTGTTGTAGATGCCTATAGTTTTGACAGAAACACTGTTTTTGCAGCCCAATGTCCTGAATGACATTCACTCTCATGTGGGTCATGCTGCTGTATGTGCGGCCAAGGTCTGAATGAGCATTCTTGTCAAGGCAATCAGTATTTTATTGTCTCATCTCTCATATTTATGAACTTGATATATCTTAATTTTTATGAAAATGATGATTGTTCTCCAGAATTTAAGACATTGTCTTCAAACTATGTGTGAAAATTTTAGATGCTAAATTGCTATGCTGTTGATCTAATTGTCATGCTTATGCCACAAATTTCATAGTTTCATTTGAACTTTGCCCTCGAGTGTTGTTATAGTTGATGGACAACGATTGGGGCCAGAATAATGGAAAGTTCATATTACGAAGGCGATAAAGCCTCGTCAAAATTTGGTGAAAGGTCATCAAGGTGTCAAAACAATTGGAGATGCACTTCACAAATGTGTAGCTTGGCCTTCAGTTGATGTAATGCACATTCATTAATACTATATTTATTATATTTATAAATCTTAGTGGTAGTTAAATTTTTATACATGTGCAGATTGAGGATCCACTTGCAGACTATAGATTGAGGGGAGTTAGATAGACCATGTAGATAATGCCCATGCTTTTTGGAACTCTTATTTTGGCGCTTGTGTTTTTAGACAAATATTTTGGAACTAGTTGCTACATTTGCAGATTGAAGGGAGCTAAATGGACCACGTTGATGATACACATGCTTTTGGGACTTTTTATTTTGGCACTTGTGTCTTGAGACAAACATTTTGGAACTAGTTGCTGTGTTTGCAGATTGAGGGAGCTAAATGGACCATGTAAATGGTGCACATGCTTTTTGGGACTTTTATTTTGGCACTTGCGTTTTGAGACAAATATTTTGGAACTAATTGCTACAAGTGAAATGTATTTTGGAACTAATTGCTATGTGTTTCATGTATTTTGGAACTTTGCTACATGTGACATGTGTTTTGGAATAGATTTTGAATACTGAATATGGTGTATGGGTTTCTATGGATATAATATTGAATGTATGGAAGCTTTAATCGGTTATACACTTCTATTGAATGACTTTCATTGAGTACATTAACAGGTATTGAATATAAATGTATAAACAAAATCAGTTTAGCAAATGGTTCACAATTACTGGCGGTTTAATTTCGTCACTAATAGAAAGTCACATTTAATTTTACAATATATTTAACGGCAGTTATTTACTGTCGTTAATTGTTGACATCTTTTGTGGCAGTATTATACAACCATCTTTCCCTTGAAAAAACCGTCGTTAAAAGAACTACATTTACGACGGTTCTACAAAAAATGCTGCTAATTTCTATAGACGTCGAATTCTTTATGTGGCCGTTAATAACCACCATAGATACCGCCATTATTATTAACGGCGGTAATAGTACTGCCTTTATATTATTCCCGACACTTATATAGATGACGGTTTCCATTTTTGTCATCTTACCACTGTTAAAAGTATTTGTGACGGTTATATACCTATTAATGACGGTTTGTTACTGCCGTTAAAGGCTAACTCTGGTGTAATGATTGTTTAAAACTGAAATATAATCACAAATTAATTTTTTAAATGGGTCTAAATTCAATAATAAGTTTAAGGATTAAGCCCATCTTTGTTCTTTTTGTGAATCCAATACAAGGAGTTCTGCCATTGTGGGTGTCCACGATTTGAATGATGTGAACAGTCGTTCTTTTTATGATTACATTGCTATGCAGTCTCACTCTAAGCTTGAAATTTTGCTCTACCTCTTTTAGCATTGTTGTTAGCATTCATATTTCTTATTTCACAAGGACTGAAACTTCCATTATCTATGGTGAAATGTTTTTGGTGTTAAAGATGGAGTTTGACATCAAAAATTCATATTTCTTATCAGAGCAATAGGTTAAAGATCTTGGTGTTTTTTCGCCTTCCGGCGGGCGGCAACCTTGCCTTGACCGCCCGCCGGATCTCAACCAATTCAAACCTCGGCATCTGCAGTATCTTCCTGTCCCAATTGCTTTTCAGCATCCACATTCTTCTCATTTTCTTTGGAAGGTTCTTCACTCTCCGGAGCAATTTCATCAGTGGGAGTTCCCCAATTCCTGCTACCACCACCATCACGTTTGAATTCATTCCCACGTCCGGTGCCACTACGACGCTTAAATACTCTCCGAGTACGTTCACCTTCTACTTCTTCTCTATTGTTGAAACCACCACGACGACCAAGAATCCCACCCTGACCTCCAGCTGGCTTCTACGAAGAACTGGCTTGTCCGCGGGTGCGCCTCCTTTTTCTGCTTTGGTCGCGCTGCCGCTGAACTTGAGAGCCCATCTCCTTTCAAAGTAGGCCCTGCCCAACAGCAGGACATCCTTCCTGCCCCCCCTGTTACTGACAAGGGCAAGGATCATATCCATACCACTGACCTTGTTGAAGATGATAGTAATACAGGAACGCTTGCTCTTAAGAGCAACTTGCAGAAGCCTACAAATACCATTCCAGTTTCTGGTGGGGTTGTTAGTGAATGTGAGGTATTGTGTGAGAATGGACGTGACATCCCTGGTCATATGGAAAGAAGGAAAGTACAGTGGACAGATGCTTCGGGAGGAGAGATTGCTCAGATCCGAGAATTTGAGCTCAGTGATGTGGGTTGATCGGATGATGAATTTGCCAATGGGGATGAAAGGCACTGTTCATGCAGAATAATGTAGCTTTGGATTTCCTAGAAGAGAGAGCCCCTCAACTTTCTTTTTCTTTTTTTATTATTTTACTCCCTTTTTTTTGCAAAGCACACGCCACACCAATTGCTTTGCACATGCACTTTCTGATAACATTATTTTCATTCCATCCACTCCCTCTCTCTCTCATCCCTTTTTCTATCCACTAGCCCACTTTCATCATTTCTCTGATTCCATTACTTTTCACTCACACCTCTCTCTACACAGACCCCACCATTCGTCCCATTTTTTCCCTTTCCACCCACATGCTTTCGCCCTTCACATCTTTTTATTCTTATTATTAAACCCCAAACAAAAAAAAAAAAAAAAAAAAAAAAAAAAAAAAAAACATCCCACACCGATTGCCGGTTTTCACAACACGGTGGGCCAAGCAACCCACGTGATTCTCTTCTTCTAATTTCTTTCTTTTTTATTTTTCTTTCACTTTATTTTTCATCTTTTTTTTCATTATTATTTATTTGCACACAAAAAAAAACAAAAACAAAAAAAAAAAAAAAAAAACAAACAAAACAACAAAAAAGGCAGAAGACGAACTGCACACCACACTCATTTTATTCATGTCGGGGCTCACCCCGATCACCATTTTACACCAAAAAAAAAAAAACAAAACAAAACAAAACAAACACAAATCGGCACAGTGGGATTTTTCTTCTCTACTCTGCCGCCGGTCTCTTCTTCTTGCCTCCGTCCTGGGCGGCCCTTGACGGTGTTGCCTCCATGTTTCCCACTCCACTGGGCACGATCACTCCACCCTGCTCCTCCCCTGCAGCATATGGCGGACCTCCAAATCGGAACATCACGGTGGCCTTCCGCTTCAGCTCCTTATTTTTTGCCTTTAGCACACTTATCTCTGCTCGCGCATCCTTATACATGCGTTGGAGCAGAGCCAGCTGGGAGTTTAACTGCTGCACCTCATTTGCCCTACTCTGCAGCCGGTTCGACAAGTTTGTCACCGCAGTCATGGTTTCCACACATGACTTCAATGTATACTGATTGGCTTCCACATCCGACTGCACTGCCATTCTTTGCTCCACATACCGCATCGGAAAGTTCAACGGAGCAAACTCCGGGGCGCTTGGTTGAGGTTCCAGTGCCACCGCACCAGTTCTCTCTCTTGTTGACTCGTTGAGGTCGGGAAAGAGGGTGAGCAGACTCTGGGAAGACGAGGCCATTTTCTGGGCAACAGAGTGTTACAGAATATCTCTCGTTACAGAGTATTACAGAGTTTCTCTCTCAGCAAAGGAAGAGTTTTTTTCAGAGGATTTTCAGAAGTTTTTTGTCTACCTCAGCCTCAGCATCAACCTTGGTTAAATAGCCGAGGCAGCCACGCGTATCGCGCACCACTTGACGCTAGACGACAAACGGGCGCGCCAGCCAAGGCCCTCACGTGCCTCGCCATCATATCTGGCACGCCTTTTTACGCATTTGGGCACGCCTTTTGATGGCACGCCTTTTTGAAAGATCGGTTAGCTCCTTCAGGGGTCCGACAAGACTCTGTAAACTGTCCCGACATTGATTCCGGTTAGCTCCTTCATGGGTCTGACAAGACTCTGTAAACTGTCCCGACATTGATTCCGGTTAGCTCCTTTATGGGTCCGACAAGACTCTGTAAACTGTCCCGACATTGATTCCGGTTAGTTTCTACAAGGGTCCGACAAGACTCTGTAAACTGTCCCGACATTGATTCCGGTTAGCTCCTTTATGGGTCCGACAAGACTCAGTAAACTGTCCCGACATTGATTCCGGTTAGTTTCTACAAGGGTCCAGCAAGACTCCGTAAACTGTCACAACAACTGTCACAACATTGTCTGCTACAACGGTCTGACATGACCCCATAAACTGTCTTCTACATCGGTCTGACACTGCCATCCAGTGTCCTCTACACCGTTATGACACCACCATACAGTGTCCTCTACAACGTTATGACACCCCCATATAGTGTCCTCTACAACGTTATGACACCACCATCCAGTGTCTACACCAATGGTCTGACACGACCATACAGTGTCTCCTATCCTTTTTTTTATTTTTATGTTTTTTCTTGTTTTGTTACTCTCTCCAAACTCAAGTTGGTTAGTTTCTATCCTCCTTGAGTTTACGGGGGGCTGTTAAAATTTACCATCACCTACCACCACCTACTCCTCACCTACTCCTCACCTACTACACTCACCCTCTCCTATATAATGAGCCACTCACCATTTGTAATATACATAATATCAATATATCAATCAATAATACATAAATTCTTACATTTATGCCATAAATTTTATTGATCTATATGTTATCATAAGTCTTTATATGGGTTGTATGTATCCAGTATGGGTACGGGTTCAGCTACGGGTACAGCTACGTGCGTGTTGGGTACACAAAATACATATCCGAAACTTTACTTTTTAAAAAATTGAATGTTTGTACAACATGGGTACGTGTTGGGTACTTTTGTGGGTATGCTAGGGCGTAAATATATTTTTTTTGTTCAAATCTCAGGGTACTAAAATAAATATATTGTGTATTTTTTAGAACTCCAAAAATAAATAATATTTTTGTAACTATCACAAATTTGTTTAGAAATGTACTTAAATTAAATAGGCTATGACTGAGTAAGCTTGTGTGTGTGCGTGTGAGACACAGAGAGAGACTATATATGCATGCTTATCTCTATATTATATAGAAAAGTTTAGTTCAGAATATGGTAACAATGCTTATGTCTATATTATATAGAAAAGTTTACATATGTATGCTTATGTCTATATTATATAGAAATGTTTAGTTCATAATATAGTAAGAAGATGAGGGTATTGAGGTCTATTTACAAGTGTCGTTAACAGATGTTAGGGTGTGTTTTAGTTTACAAATCACATGGGATTATGTGCTTATTTCTTAATGTAGAAATTTAATGTATAAAGAAAAATGATTGTATTATTAATTGATTGTATATTGAATGTTATATTTATTACAATGATTCATGATTCCTATATATAGAAGAGGGTGAGTGTGTAGTAGGTAAGGAGTAGGTGAAGTGGAGGTGGTAGTGGTGTAGTGGGTTAGGTTTAGTGGAGTAGGTGAGGTGGTAGTGGTGTAGTGGGTTAGGTTTAGTGGAGTAGGTTTAAGTGGGTGAAGTAGGTGATAGGTTTTAACAGCCCCCCGCAAACTCAAGGGGGATAGGAACTAACCAACTTGAGTTTGGAGAGAGTTACAAAACAAGAAAATACATAAAAATAAAAGAGGATAGGTGACACTGTATGGTCGTGTCAGACCATTGGTGAAGACACTGGATGGTGGTGTCATAACGTTGTAGAGGACACGGTATGGAGGTGTCATAACGTTGTAGAGGACACTGTATGGGGGTGTCATAACGTTGTAGAGGACACTGTATGGTGGTGTCAGACCGATGTAGAAGACAGTTTATGGGGTCATGTCAGACCGTTGTAGCAGACAATGTTGTGACAGTTGTTGTGACAGTTTACAGAGTCTTGCTGGACCCTTGTAGAAACTAACCGGAATCAATGTCGGGACAGTTTACAGAGTCTTGTCGGACCCATAAAGGAGCTAACCGGAATCAATGTCGGGACAGTTTACAGAGTCTTGTCGGACCCATGAAGGAGCTAACCGGAATCAATGTCGGGACAGTTTACAGAGTCTTGTCGGACCCATGAAGGAGCTAACCGGAATCAATGTCGGGACAGTTTACAGAGTCTTGTCGGACCCTTAAAAAGTCGCACCCTCAAAAGGTGTGCCCAATTTTTCAAAAGGCGTGCCATCAAAAGGCGTGCCCAATCCATAAAAAGTTGTGCCGGACATGATGGCGAGGCACGTGAGTGCCTTGGCTGGCGCGCCCGTTTGTCGTTTGGCGTCAAGTGGCGCGCGATACGCGTGTCTGCCTTGGCTATTTAACCAAGACGAGGCGGAGGCTGTGCATACCAGTCTGAAACCTCTGAAACCAACCCTTCTCTGAAAAACTCTGCCGCTTCGGAGAGAGAAACGTTGGAACACTTTGTAACCCAGAAAATGGCTTCGTCTTCCCACGGTCTGCTCACCCTCTTTCCCGACCTCAACGAGTCAACAAGAGAGATAACTGGTGCGGTGGCACTGGAACCTCAACCAAGCGCCCCGGAGTTTGCTCCGTTGAACTTTCCGATGCGGTCGGTGGAGCAAAGAATGGCAGTGCAGTCGGATGTGGAAGCCAATCAGTATACATTGAAGTCATGTGTGGAAACCATGAGTGCAGTTACAAACTTGTCGAACCGGCTGCAGAGTAGGGCAAATGAGGTGCAGCAGTTAAACTCCCAGCTGGCTCTGCTCCAACGCATGTATAAGGATGCGCGAGCAGAGATAAGTGTGCTATGTGTTTATGTGTTTATGTGGAGTGAATTACAGTTGTCCATGCATTAGGACGTGAGTGTTTAGTTTCGGCACATTTATGAATGTGCTAACGTTCTGTGTTGCCTTTATTAGGATGTCAGGACGAGGAAGAGGTGCTAGGCGTGGTAGACCTGCGAGGCAGGAAGTACCGTTACCGGGTGAGATTCCGGCAGTGCAGGAGGGAGTTGGGCAGGCCAATGTGGCCGAGCCAGTAGGTCAGCAGGCTATGGGTGCCTTGGCCAGAGAGATAGCAGGAGCTTTAGGTATTCTTAGAGCTGGGAATCAGGCAGCTGAGACAGGGCCATCCTTCTTGAAGACGGAGTTCTTTCGTTGTAATCCGGACGAGTTTATCGGGGATCCTAAAGAGCCGCTTAAGGCAGATGAATGGCTCGAACAGACAACGAAGACGTTTGAAATGCTTGGCATCGAGGACGGAGCACTGAAAGTGACCTTGGCATCCTTCCAGCTGAAGGGAGATGCGGGTCAATGGTGGAAGTACGAGAAGGCTCGTGTGGGCGGTACTTGGGAGGCGTTTATAAATGCTTTTCAGGAGAGGTTTTTATCAGCAGCAGCTAGGGAGAAGCTGAGGGATCAGTTTAGCCGGCTTAATCAGCAGGGCTTGTCAGTGGCCGAGTTTGAGGCTACTTTTACCAGTCTGTCCAGGTTTGCACCTGAACTGGTGGCGTCTGAGGAACGCCGTTGCTATGAGTTTGAGCGGAAGTTGAGGCGGGGCCTCAAGTTGAGAATTGGTGGGTCTTACATTCGAGAGTATAGACACCTGGTAGATGCTGCAGCTCATATGGAGCTTATGATGCAGGAGGAGGATGAGGGTCAGAGAGGCTCCAAGAGGAGCCAGGATAGTCAGAGTGATGGTAGGAGGCAGAGGGGTTATAACCCTCAGCAGTCTCAGGGTGCAGTCTCTAGATCGACCTTTCCAGTGCCGAGTGTAGGCTCGGGGAGAGGTGGTCAGGGGGAATTCACTTGTTACAAGTGTGGCCAGTTGGGTCACAAGGTTTCTGTTTGCCCGCAGAAGGGTGGGGGTCAGAAAGCTGCTTCTTCTTCAGCTAGACCGCAGAGTCAGAGTTTGGGCAGGGGGCAGCTCTTGACTTGTTATCAGTGTGGACAACCTGGGCACATGAAGAGTTTTTGCCCACAGTTGAGTGCCACTTCGGGAGCGTCTGGTTCTAGGCAGACGCAGGGTTTTCAGCCAGCTCAGTCTGTGCAGGCCTCGAGGGCCAATCCGGGAGTTTCGTCATCCCAGTCTGTGCAGCAGTCTTTTGCTCCGAGAGGTGAGCAGGTAGACCAGGGGCCTACGGGGCGCGTGTATGCTGTTACCGCGCAGGACTTAGTACCGGCTCCATCAGTAGTGAGAGGTACTTTTCTGTTTTGCAACTCAGTTGCTAATGTGTTGATAGACACGGGTGCATCTCATTCTTTTGTATCTGCTGCATTTGCATCTGTTTTGGAATTGGAGTTAGCACAGTTAGCATCTCCTATTTGTGTGGTATCGCCTTTGGGTGGTGAGTTGATTCTGAAACAGGGTGTTAGAGGATGTGATATAGAGGTCGCCGACTATAGGCTTCCTTTTCCGTTTGTTGTCATGCCCATGAAGGGTTTTGATGTTATTTTGGGTATGGACTGGTTATCGTCATACCGGGCTGTTATTGATTGCTACCGCCAGAGGGTTACATTGTGTACCTTGAGCGGGGAGTGGTTCCATTTCTTGGGAGACCGGGTTGGTAGTGTTTTGCCACCGGGGTATGATTCGCGAGGGCGAAGTGAGCTTAGTAGTCTACTTGCTAGCTTTGAGAGTGGTGAGAGTGGTGAGACCCAGGTTGTGTTACCGAGGGTGGTTTGTGAGTATTCGGATGTCTTTCCCGAAGATCTTGTTAGTTTGCCACCTCACCGAGAGATAGAGTTCTCTATTGATTTAGTGCCTGGTACGGCGCCGATTTCTATGGCACCTTACCGTTTTGCTCCAGCAGAGTTGGTTGAGTTAAAAGTTCAGCTCCAGGAATTGCTCGATAAGGGCTTTGTTCGCCCTAGTGTTTCACCGTGGGGAGCGCCGGCCCTCTTTGTTAAAAAGAAAGATGGTGCCTTAAGATTGTGTATTGACTACAGGAAGTTGAATCGGGCTACGGTTAAAAATAAGTACCCTATGCCCCGTATAGATGATTTGTTTGACCAATTGAAGGGTTCCCGTTGTTTCTCTAAGATAGACTTGAAATCGGGTTACCATCAGTTGAGGGTCAGGGATGAGGATATTCCGAAAACGGCATTCCGTACGCGGTATGGCCATTATGAGTTTCTGGTGATGCCATTTGGGCTTACCAATGCACCGGCAGTCTTTATGGACTTGATGAACCGGATTTTTCGGGAGTTCTTAGACCGATTTGTGGTTGTCTTCGTGGACGACATCCTTATCTATTCGTCTTCTGAGGAGGAGCACGAGGCACATTTGAGAGTGGTGCTTGAGTTACTTAGAGCCCATAGGCTGTATGCCAAGTTTGGGAAGTGTGAGTTCTGGCTGGGGAAAGTCAAATTCTTAGGCCGCGTGGTATCCGGGAAAGGGGTGTCTGTTGATACATCCAAGGTTGAGGCAGTGCAAGATTGGGCACAGCCTAAGAGTGTGTTTGAGATCCGCAGTTTTCTGGGATTAGCTGGGTATTACCGTCGGTTTGTAAGAGATTTCTCCAGGTTAGCGTCACCGTTGACTAGACTGACTCGGAAGGGAGTCAAGTTTGTGTGGAGTGAGACTTGTGAAAAGTCGTTTCAAGAGTTGAAAGTTAGATTGACCACCGCTCCGGTGTTGATTATTCCGGAGAGAGGGTTGGGTTATGCGGTTTATTGTGATGCCTCACGAGAGGGTTTGGGTTGTGTGTTGATGCAAGAGGGGAAAATGGTAGCTTATGGCTCACGTCAGTTGAAAATACACGAGAAGAATTACCCCACACACGACCTAGAGTTAGCAGCTGTGATCTTTGCCTTGAAAATCTGGAGGCACTACCTTTATGGTGAGAGGTTCGAGGTATTCTCGGATCATAAGAGTTTGAGGTATCTGTTTACACAGAGAGACTTGAATTTGAGGCAGAGGAGATGGATGGAGTTCATCGAGGATTATGATTTTGAGTTACATTATCATCCGGGAAAGGCCAATGTTGTGGCCGATGCCCTTAGTAGGAAGACCATTAGTGATGTTGCTAGTATAGCCATCCGGGAATGGGTGATGTTGGGAGCACTTGGCGAGTTTGATTTGCTACTGGGTGAATCTGTTGAGGCTGCGGCCTTGTTTTCTGTTGTTGCGCAGCCTACACTTGTGACTAGAGTGTTAGAGGCACAGAGAGGTGACCTTGAGGTAGAATCCCTCCGAGAGAAGATCTCCAGTGGGAAAGTTGAGAAGGGTTTGACGGTGTATCCCGACCTGAGTGTGAGATACCGAGACCGTTTGTTTGTACCGGAGGCTTGCCGTGAGGAAGTACTCCGAGAGTTTCACCATTCGCGCCTTGCGGTGCATCCGGGAGGTACTAAGATGTATCAGGATTTGGGTCGCCAGTTTTGGTGGCGGGGTATGAAGAGAGATGTGGCTGTTTTCGTATCAAGGTGCCTTATTTGCCAGCAAGTGAAGGCCGAGCATCAGAGGCCAGCGGGTTTGTTGCAACCCTTGCCTATTGCCGAGTGGAAGTGGGAGCATGTCACTATGGACTTCGTTGTGGGTCTTCCGAGGACTCAGCGGGGTAGTGATGCTATTTGGGTGGTTGTAGACCGGTTGACTAAGTCGGCGCACTTTATTCCTATGCGCGTGAGAGATTCGGTAGATCATCTTGCCGATTTGTATATTCGGGACGTAGTGAGATTGCACGGGGTCCCAGTGACGATCGTCTCAGATAGAGATCCTCGTTTTACTGCTAGGTTGTGGCAGAGTTTGCAGAGTGCACTGGGCACTAAGTTAACCTTTAGTACGGCTTATCATCCTCAGACTGACGGGCAGTCCGAGCGTACTATTCAGATCCTCGAGGATATGCTTCGGGGTTGTGTCCTGGATTTCAGTGGGACGTGGGAGAGGCACTTGCCATTGGTAGAGTTTGCCTACAACAACAGTTTTCAGTCTAGCATCGGTATGGCACCGTTTGAGGCCTTGTATGGCCGACCGTGTAGGTCTCCAGTGTGTTGGGCCGAGGTGGGTGATGCACCTTTGTTGGGTCCAGAGTTAGTTAGGGAGACGACGGAGAAAGTTGAGCTTATCCGTAGGAGGCTTGTTACAGCCCAGAGTCGACAAAAGAGTTATGCCGATTGTAGGAGGAGGCCTTTGGCATTTGAGGTAGGTGATCATGTCTTTCTGAAGATATCACCTAGGCGAGGTCTGATGAGGTTTGGGAAGAGTGGGAAGTTATCCCCTCGGTTTATTGGTCCTTTTGAGATCCTTGAGAGGATTGGTGAGGTTGCTTATCGGTTAGCCTTACCGCCGCAGTTGTCCGGGGTACATGACGTGTTTCATGTGAGTATGCTTCGGAAGTATGAGCCAGATCCATCACATGTGTTGGATTGGACTGATTTAGAGGTAGATGAGGATGCCTCGTATGAGGAGAGACCGGTTTGGGTCTTGGATAGGCGGGATCAGGTCCTGCGTGGCAAGACCATTCCTTTGGTAAAAGTCTTGTGGAAACATCACGGAGTGGAGGAAGCCACTTGGGAACGTGAGTTGGAAGTCCGTGAGAAATATCCGGACTTGTTTGTTGACGTGTGATCTTGTATTTAAATTTTTCATTATGTTGAACTTAAGAGCTTTTATATATGTCTTAAATTGTAAAACATTGAGAATGTTTTGATTAATGGAAGCATGTTTTGGAACTTGCCTCATATGGTAGTTGGATGTAACACTATATATGTTGAATATATTGTTGAAATTGGAAGGATAGTGCATAATGTTGATGCATGTTGAAAATACATATGTTGTTTACATATTGTGATATGTCTCTTGTTAAAGGGATGGGATGACCGGTAATGGGTCGAATCGTTGAATGTTAAAATGTAACATTGTTTAAAATGGAGGGAAAACTTGTTTTTGAAAACTTGTGTTTAATTTCGGGGACGAAATTCTTTAAGGGGGGGAGGTTATAGCGATCCCGGGTTTACCCTTGTTGTGTAGTGATCCGGACATGTGTCCGTGGATGTTGGTAGTTGTTTATTATCTTGTTTACATCCTTTCTTACTTTGTATTTGAGTTATAGGATGTGTTGGGCGGGTTGGTTTCAGGTTGGTTGGGTTTAGAAACCAAAACTAGTTGCCCAGATTTTTTGGCCTGTCCGCTCGAGCGGAGGTGTTGGCGCTCGAGCGGGGAATACATCCATCCAGTATCTTGTTGTGCAGTGTTGTGAGCTCGAGCGTAGGGATTGGGAGCTCGAGCGGAGGCCTGGTTCTGCAAAAGTGCTGGGCGAGTGCATTCTGCGCTCGAGCGGGAGGTTGGCCGCTCGAGCGGAAGTCTGTGAGTGGCCGCTCGAGCGGGGTGTTTTACGCTCGAGCGGAAGACTGGGTTTAAAGTCCCGAAATTGTGACTTTTCAAATCACTTTTTCACTTTCTCTTCTCTCTCTTACTTTTCCAAAATCACCATTGTTGAGCCTCTCACTCTAGACTCTACCTTCTCTCTAGGTTTTGATCTAGTAGGAGTGATTTACTCACCTTTGGCCTTTACAAAAAGGTTGTTGATCGTCGAGGGCTACATTTTAATCTGAAAATCACGGGTTTTGGAGCACGTTGGGTTTTGTAGTCTTCTCCTTTGGGACTCCGAATTTGAGGTAGGGATATCCTACTCCTCTCTATGGATTTTGTCTCTAAATTTTGGTATTTTGAGATGTTGGGCTTGGTTTGGTAATTTTGTGAAAGTTTGGGGCTTTTGTGTAATTTTACAAAAGTTGGGGTTTTATTCATAATAAACCTAGATGCATGTTTGGCATAGAAAAGTGGAATGATTGTTGAATCATTGATGAAAATGGGACCTAAGGGTTGAAATGGTAATTATGGAAAAGGGCCTAATTAAATTGTTTAATTAATTGGGATAATTAATTGGTGAGAAATGAGGAAATGAAATGTTGATTGAATATCCATTTGTGCATTTATTTTCTGTTTTAGAAATAACTGCTTTGGGCTATCGGTGGAGGATAGTCGAGATTGTTGTAGACAAGGCATGATGATTAGGTAAACGGAAACTAATCAATGGAATGTGTCATGGAACTTGACGGTTGATAGAATACATTAATTGTGTGTATTGTGTGATTGTATATAGAACCAATGTGTTTATATACGTTATGTGTAGAGGAGGAGATAGGGGATGTACTCCGCGGTTTAGGGGAAGATAGGGGATGTACCTCTAAACCGGATAGGTATTGGGAGGAGATAGGGGATGAACTCCGTAGACAGAGCTCATATGCTTGTCTAGAGAAGTGAAGATAGAGCTCATATGCTTATCTTTGTGAAGTGTGGATACAGCTTGTATGCTTATCTGTGGATATTGTTGATATACATATCTGTTGAGAATGTGGATATAGCTTTTATGCTTATCTGAATGTGAGATATAGTTTTTATACATATCTGTGGAAATGATGATAGAGCCAGCAAGCTTATCTGTTGAAAAAGGGAAAATGAAAAGTAATTGGGACTTGTAAGTCGTTGACATAAATATGTAATTTATGTGATTGTATCAGTGTTGACCAACTATCAATTGCTAATGTTTTAGTCATTATCCATGGTTGGTTTAGTGCATTTCTACTGGGCTGTGGCTCACCCTATATGGGAATATCATTTTCAGGTGCAGGAAGCATGCCACCTCCAAGGACATAGCTGGGAGGCTAGTGGCGGGCATAGTTTTGTCGTTTTACTTTTGATGTATTACATGTAATTTCAAGCCAAGGGCTTAATGTGTAAACGAGTTAGAACTCTTTGTTGTAACTAAGTGTTAACTTGGAAAGCTGTAAGCCCGTAGGGCATTTTGTTATGAGGTTAATATGTAATACTTATGACTTGGAATTCTAATGAATGAAAGGAATGCAGTTAGTTTAAATGTAAATGCATGTCTTATCTGATGGGTTTATTGTTATTATTTTGAGGGTTTTACAACTACCTTCATTTTGTCAAGAAATACCAAAGGCAAGACCGATCACTTTCATTTTAATCAATACTATTTTTTCTACCATTTTTATGGAAATTTTGAAATGTGTGATCAAAATTTTTTTTTTTTTTTTGATAAATAAGAGTCAATATTATTAAGGAAAAAGCATCAGGCAATATTAACAAATAAACCGACAAAGAATCAACCGAAAAACAAAAACTAAGCAAGAAAAGTATCTATAAAATCCACAAAACCAAAAAAATCTAGGGACACTCTCCCCGACACCCAACTATACAGAAACACTAAAAATTGATCCTTCAAATGAGTCACTGATTCTTCTTCTCCCTGAACGACTCTCCCGACTTCTGACTCATTTTTATTAAAGCATAGCGGTCTACAGTCAACTTGCCGATTACGCTCTAACCAAATCATCCATATCAAACACAAAGGTGCCAAAGCGCACACCTTCTTATTCCTCTTTCCAACCCTACCCCCTCTACAACTATGAAGGACAGCCTCAACACTTTGTTGTTGTACCCAAATCACACCAAACAAAGAAAAATTCAACACCCAAATCGAACAATGAAGAAGAAGATGCGACACCGACTCCGCATCCCTACAGCACATACATTACCAATTGACCAAAATCTACCGACGCAGAATAAGAGTATCAATAGTGAGAATCCTATCCAACGTCGCCGTCCACTCAAAAAATGCTATCTTGTGTGATTATTGTTGTCCAATTGTGAATTGTAAATCGTGAATCATAATGGTAATGTTCACTTTATATAGCAAACCAAGTCTTAAGTCCCATTAATTGACATTGGCTACATGAATTCTTCTTCTCCACTCGATTCTATCCAAGGCCATTTCGTTAATCAAATTAAGGAGGTTTATATTTCTATTTACTATCCTAGTTCACGTCAATTTAGGTCTGCCCCTTCCCTTAATACTTCCATCTACCGTCACTGTATCGCATTTCTTTACTACTGTCTTTGTTAGTCTCTGTTGTATATGACCAAATCATTTCAATCTATTTTCTTTCAACTTATCTTCTATTGATACTACTTCTACCCATTCTTGAATATACATTTCTAACTATATCTTTTCTAGTCATGCCACACATCCTTCTTAACATCCTCATCTCAGTAACATTCATCTTACCTGCATGTTTTTTAGTTGCCTAACTTTCCAACCCATATAATATCGCTGGTCTAATAGTCGTTCTATAGAACTTTTTTTTTAGTCTAGTAAGTACTCGTTTATTACACAGTACCTCAGACGCACTCTGCCACTTAAGCCACCCCGCCTTAATTCTATAGACCACATCCACTCCAATCTCCCCAGCTGTTGTGATAATTGATCATAAATAACGAAAATATTCACTTTTAGGTAGTTTGTGGTTCTTAATCTTTACTTCTCATCTGCTTCCATTGTTACTGTTACTAAATTACACTCCATGTACTCTGTCTTAGTTTTGCTTATCCTAAATCCTTTAGATTCAAGTGCTTCTCTCCAAATTTTCAACTTAGTATTAACTCCTTCCCTAGTCTCACCCACTAACACGATATTATTTGCAAAAAGCATATGCCATGACACATCATTCTGAATATTTCTCGTCAACTCATCTATAACAAAAGTAAAAAGATAAGGACTTAAGGTTGATCTTTAGTGTAACCCTACAGTAATTGAAAATTCACTTGTGTTTCTAACAAGTGATCTAATAGTGGTCACCATACCTTCATATCCCTAATCACATAAATGCAACCTTTTGTCACTATTTTCTTCTCTTACACCCATCAGATTATATCCCGAGATACTCTATCATATACTTTTTCAAAATCGATAAAAATTATATGAATGTCTCTTATTTACTTTATATAGCACAATATATAATTATATATATATATATATATAGATATGTATATGCATATAAAAACACCCACATTATGTTAAAAATGAAATAAATATTAATATAATTAAATCATGTATATTTATATACTTAATTTGCATAAATCATTATATTAAATTGATCTCTCTGTCGCGGAAATGACATCATTTCATGCAGCATACACACAAATTGTACGATTTTCTCAATTTAAAAGTCAACGGTACGAATTAAATTATTTTGGTTGAAACTTATTGAATCATAAATCGTGAGGTTCTAACAACCATGTGATTATTCCAGCTCACACATCCCCTTGCTTCCTTGTGAAAGAGGAAGACCATATTATTGGTCAATGCAGGTTTGTCTTGAAGCTCTACTCTTTCATTGAATTTTTGGAGGATATACTTACTTCTTGGTAACCGTGTACGATTATGTCCCTCTTTGCAGGCCATTGTCAAAGACTGTGAGGTTTAATGTGTTGAATGTCGCGCCCCACTTTTATTAATCGAAGTCATTACTAAATTCTTTAACTAATCCAATTTCAGAGATAACATGCGGAAATAAACTCATACATTCAATCCATAGAAATGATTAACAATACTCTCATTCGTATGCAAAGTAAACATTACATGAACTAACTTAATAAATTGCCCTTGGGCTTACATCATTAAAAGTACAAGAAGAAGGGTGTAACCCTTTACAACAATGGCATTCCGCCAACATAGCTAAGGCCCCGTGGCCAACAAATAAGTAGATCCAAATCTTACAGCTCAACCTGCTTGAAACCTGAAAAGAATTCAACAACGTGGGATGAACATATAGTCCAGTAGGGATCTCAACATGATCCTCAACAATAACAACATTACAGATAGCTATGATCATGAACACTCATTCTCATACTAGAATAATAATGTGACAATTTATACAAAATATATATATATGAACTTTTCTCGAAAACAACCATTTAATTCAACGCTATAAGCGATTCATCTTTCCTTTTTCCTTTCATTAACCCCCGTTCCCAATCTTTTATAACATTAACAACTACTTAGAAACATAGATTCACTAAGCCCATCACTCTTCCATTTGCCACACATACAACAGATGTGCCTTTTCAAAACATATTTGGCATTTCAATGCAATTCCAATTATATCATAGTTATCCATGCACACCTCTATAAAAAGATAACAACTCAACTACATACATAGAATCAATCAATGATTCAACTCGTCCCTCCAACACTGTAACAAATACAATCCACAATGTTTCCAGATACACTGAAACAATAACAAAACAACACTGCACTACTAGCCATATGCGTAGTAAGCCAAAGATACACTTCTCACCACAATCTACCAGTTTACCAGGCGCTAGCTGGAAGGGTATGGTACCTTAGATTATCAGCGCGTCAGTTCTCCAGGCGCTAGCTGGAAGGGTATGATACCTCTGATTATAAGCGCTGAACACAAAAGTGTGTGGAGTCCATCCCCTATCTTCTCACACACACTGGAGTACAACCCCTCTCTTCTCCCAAACCAGTATACAAATATAATGTAATTCAGCATTTCATCACATGTAATGTTCAATCAACAATGGTGTATTACATACACAACAATTCAACACAACCACGTCATCCTCCACCGATGACCAAGGATAAAACCTCTAGATGCAAATATGTAGTACACCAATTAAAGACTCAATTACTATGAGACCACAAACCCGACAACAACATTAACATGGTAGTTCAAGATACAATTCCCCACATGTGTGTGTTCAACACTCAAGATACAACATTCCCATTTTCTTATACTTGTTTCAAAATACCTTTCCATTTCACAAAATGAATTCCACTTCCTTTGTTTTCACAAAATCATGCCCAAGGACAAAAGCCATAACTCATTTAAATTCACTACATTCTTTTCAAAGCCATTTCAAACTAATTATGCAGATTAAGTCATAAACAATAAATTAGGGTTTTCCTTCCTCTTTCTCAACATTGACCAAAAAGGCCCAATTAACATCAACAACAACAATAACCACAATTAAGACTCAAAATACCTAAGTATTTGCCCAAAGATCAAAACCCCTCAATTAATTTATTAAATCGAATAAAAAGAATTAGGGTTTCCTCTCCTTTCAACAACCACATGCTAATTAACACTCCAATTAGCCCAAAACAACTCTCAATGATAACATAACCATTTTCAAATACCCAACCCTAGGTTCCTCCCCATGATTTCAAACAAATCCAACATGGATATGATTTTTATGCAATACAAAATTACCACATGTCTATCTATAGACGAAGTATTGAAAAAGAACAAGGAGAATCCCTACCTCAAATGAAGAACTCAAGGAGAAGATGAGTAAAACTCGGAAGTGCTCCAAATCCCAAATTTCTTGGATCACAACGAAGCCCTCGACGATCAACACACTTCTTACAAAGGCCCAAGGTGAGGAAAACACTCTAGGTAGATCAATCCTAAGAGAGAAGTTTGGTTTTAGAGTGAGGTGCTCTCCAATGGACGTTTTGAAAAAGTAAGAGAGAGAAAGGAAATCAAAAAGTGATCAAAAAGGTGGTTTCACGAACTGACATAAAAGCTGGTCCGCTCGAGCGGACAACACCCCGCTCGAGCGTCAGACACAGGTTCACGCTCGAGCGTCCAAAGATCCGCTCGAGCGCCGGATGCACTCTCCCAGAATTTTCTGCAGACGACCAAAATGCTGAGAGAAGGAAATTCACGCTCGAGCGTCCAAACTGCCGCTCGAGCGTAAAGGCAGCAACAAAAGCCCGCTCGAGCGTAAAACCGCCGCTCGAGCGGAGAGACCAAAACCTGGGCAAAATTTCAAAGCTTTAAAATACAA
Organism: Camellia sinensis; assembly: GCF_055761805.1. Taxonomy (NCBI): domain Eukaryota; kingdom Viridiplantae; phylum Streptophyta; class Magnoliopsida; order Ericales; family Theaceae; genus Camellia; species Camellia sinensis. Next base: position 117,715,404 of record NC_138971.1, on the reverse strand, counting down.
CCAACTAATTCCCAACTTGCCCAACACAACCCAAAACTCTAAAACAAAGAGAAAGGGATAGAAATGAGGATAAAACAACAACGAATCTACGGAACTGAGTCCAGATTATAGTTATACAACAACAGGGAATACCGGGATCGCTATATTGAAAGTGATTCCAGCTGGTTCTTCTGGTGGTGGGAAGAAGGCATTTACAATGTGAGTTTAGTGGATCAACTTCAGTTAGAGTGTTTCTTTTGATCTGTACTCTCTTAAGGTTTGAGTTTTTGTATGTCGCCAATTTACAATTTTTTCAATTTCTGTCAGTCATATAACTCGAGTGTGCAATGTGGTGAAGTTGTCATTGTTTGCTAGCTAGTAGTTTGTCCCTTTGGAAACATTGCCTCACATAGTATACATTTCTGTCGGATTATTGACATTGCTTCTTGTATTATACATTTCTCTGGGATTATTGTTGTTATTAGTGAAGCATTTGGATTTTATGTGGAGCAGGTTATTTCTTGTTTGTGTTGTCTGTGATTAGATTTATTGGCTAGAATATATATTGTTAGGTCCCTGTGTTGTCAAATCCGGAGACAAAATCTTATGTTAGTTCAAAACTGTGTTTTTCTGTTTTTGTACTGTCCGCTCGAGCGTAGACTATTGAGCTCGAGCGTAGCTTAGCAGGTCACAGTAGTTTGACAGGGCAAGCACAGATTCTGGAAGGTGTGATTTGACGCTCGAGCGGAAACTCCTACGCTCGAGCGCAGCTCTGTTTCTTCGTATGCAGTTTTTGTTCAGTCCGCTCGAGCGGGCTATGTTGAGCTCGAGCGGAGATCGCGGTTTCAGATTCTTATTTAAAGCTGCTAACGTTGTTTTGTTGGACACGTTTTCCTAGATCTGATCAAAAAAAACTAGGGTTGAGTTTAAAGTCTTCTTGGGAGATTTTTGAGACTTTTTTCTTGATGTCTTGAGAAGAGTTCTTCACTCAGGATCTAATATACATACATCAAGGAGTTGGTTTCTTTATATTCAAGAGAGAGTTCGCTTCGGTGGATTCCGAAGATTCTAGCATATAGTTTCGAAAGGTGTTTGATTCTATATGTGGGTGAGGTTGTGGAATCAACTTCAAGATTGATCAGTTCCGAGATGAAGTCGTGAAAAAGAGTTACAGAAGATTCGGAGACAGATTGACTAAGTTGGGTAATTTGTAAGCTATCTTTGTAATCTTTTTACTTCAGTAGTGGATTGATTTATGGCGTTTCGCCCGTGGTTTTTTTAATCACAGTTGGAGGTGTCCAATTGTGGTTTTTTCCACGTAAAAATCTTTTGTGTCGATTTATTATTTAATCTGACAAAACAAACAATCTAAATCACTTTCGTAAGTGCTTGTTGATTTAGATTGTGTGTTTTGGATTTTTGGGATTTGGAATATTTTAATCTTGATCTAATCACGAATCACTTAGATTTTCAATTGGTATCAGAGCGGGTCACTCTTTGTTTTTTCAAAACTATAGGAGTGTGATTTTGTGTGATTAGTATCATGGATTCTATTCGTGAAGGTAACTCCACTCATAGACCCCCTTTACTAGACGGTACAAACTATTCTTATTGGAAAGCTCGTATGAGAGCATTTTTAAAATCCATCGATGAGAAAGTTTGGCACTCCGTAATCTTTGGGTGGAGTGAACCTACAATCACCGTTGATGGGATTGATATTCCTAAACCCCTAGATAAATGGGACACAATCGATTACCAGAATTCGAGTTGGAACAGCAAAGCTCTAAACTCCCTCTTTTGCTCTGTCACACCTGAAGAATTCCGTCGAATTTGCACGTGTGAAATAGCAAAAGAGGCGTGGGATATTCTTGAAACGATTCACGAAGGTACCACCTCTGTTAAAAGGGCAAAACTTCAACGTCTCACGTCCGCCTTTGAAACCCTTTTTATGCGCGACGATGAGACGTTCGATGAATTTTATGCAAAACTCAGTGATATCGTGAATTCCTGTTTCACTCTCGGTGAGAAAATCCCGGAAGCAAGAGTTGTTGGAAAAATTTTGAGGTCCCTTCCCGAGAGGTTCCAACCAAAGGTGACAGCCATTGAGGAGGCTCAGAATGTTGATACCCTAAAGCTCGATCAATTGGTTGGAAATTTGCAGACTTATGAAGCCCATCAAATTTCTAAGAAAAAGCAAAAAGAAAATATGGCTTTCACGAGTGCCCATGAGACTGCAAAACCTCCGGAGACTGAATTTGATTTAGAGTCTGAGATGACGGCTATGCTTACAAAACAGTTTAAAAAATTTTTGAAAAAGAAGCCGAATTTCAGAGCCCCTATTTCAAAAGATAAGAGTAATGACAAACCCAAAAATGTTCCACCAAAATTTGCTCAAACTACTGAAAAAAAGATTGTTAGGGGACCAGGGGTAAAGTGTTATGAGTGTCAAGGCTTTGGTCACATTGCCCTTGAATGCCCTTCGAAAAAGAATCGAAAGAAAGTCTACACTGTAACTTGGGATGATGAAAGCGGGTCGGAGCAAGAACCCGAAGAACCTGAATCTGGAGAAGACGGGGATAGTGCTTTCATGGCTTTTTGGTCTACTTTGACACCACCTCCTCCAGAGCCAGCAGAGTTAGCTCGTGGTCAGAATTTGCATCTTCCTCCCACCTTTGACGGGAGTAACTACCTGTTTTGGAAAATCAGAATGAGAGCTTTTCTGAGAGCTTTTGATCCAGAAGGCTGGCAGGCCATTGAACAAGATACAGACAGGGCTGACAATCCGAGTAATCAGAGAGCCCTGATCACTATTCGTGGAGCAATCTCTACTGAAGAACAGCAACGGGTTGTTCGTTGCACAAAGGCTAAAGAGGCATGGGAAATTTTGAGCCAATTCCATGAAAGAGGAAACTCACATTCACCACCATCCAGCGACTTTTCAGTCTTAGTTGCAAGATTGGAGGAGGCAAAGGAGAATGAAGAGCAAAAAGAGGATGATGAGACATCTGAGGATAATGAGGAGATCAATGGCGATGAACTACAACAAGCCTACGAAAAGCTGTACGAGGAATCTTTGAATTTGTCCAAACTCAACGACAGACTCTCACTCAAGCTCAAGACATGTGAGAGTGAGAATGTCAGGCTGAAAGAAGAACTTGTAGCAGCAAAGCAGAATATTGTCAAGATCTCGAGTGACAGGCAAGACTTATGTGGAAAATTACTATCCTCTGAAACTGAAAGGAATGAACTTCTGAAGGTGTATTCCACATTTGAAGAAAAGCTTGAAAGTCTTGAGCTGTCACAAGCCAGATTGGAAGAGATAATCTGTCAAAAGGATGAAGAGCTTCGGGTTGCTAGAACCACTATTGCCATGTGGAACAAAGGCTCAAAATCCTTAGAAGACATCCTCGGGTCTCAACAAATGGGTTGCGATAAAAGCGGGTTAGGCTATGATGCAACAGCACACAAGGGACAGGCCTCTACTTCACATGACAAGAAGACTCAAGCAAAGGGAAAATTGAAGGTAGACCAGGCTGATCTCTCTATCCGTCTACCGAAAGCTGGTAAAATCAACAAAAATGAGGTAAAACCAGTTTTTATTTGTCATCACTGTGGTAGGTATGGCCACATTCGTCCTTACTGCTTTGAACTCTATGGTAAGGTGTCTCAAAAGGGTAGAAATTCTAATACTTTTTGGGTTAGGAGACAACCTTACATGTCTAGGCTGAACACCAAGACTAAAAAGGTTTGGATCAGAAAAGAGGATTTGACTTGTTTTGTTGCTCACACTGCTCTAAAAGCACGTGATTCACACATGTGGTATCTTGATAGTGGGTGTTCTCGCCATATGTCCAGTAACAAATCCTACTTCACCTCCCTTGACAAATATGAAGGAGGAATTGTTACCTTTGGAGACGGTGGCACTTCGAGAGTCATTGGTAAGGGCTCTATAAGTGTTGCTGGTCTTCCCAAGCTAGATAATGTTTTATTAGTTGATGGTCTTAAAGCAAATCTTTTAAGCATTAGTCAAATGTGTGATTCCCATCATGAAGTATTGTTTTCTAAAAATAAATGTGAAATTTTGGATAAAAAGGGAAATACTGTCTTACATGGGGTTCGCACATCTGATAACTGCTATGGGATTGTTACAACTAATGATCTCACTTGTCACTCTGCCATCATTAGTAACATTGATTTGTGGCATCAAAGATTAGGTCACATGAATTTCAATGACCTAACTAAGATTGCCAACAAAGAGCTTGTGAGGGGAATACCTAAACTAGGTAAGACTTTGAGCCATGTGTGTGGACCATGTCAGCTTGGAAAGCAAACCCGTGCTCCTCATAAAAAAGTGAACAGCTTTACAACCAAACGTCCTCTTGAATTAGTTCACATGGATTTAATGGGTCCTACTCGCACTGAAAGCATCGGAGGTAAAAGATACATTTTTTTAACTGTTGATGATTTTACTCGATTTTCGTGGGTAAAATTTTTAAGAGAAAAATCTGATACGTTTGATGCTTTCCAGGCCTTAGTCCCTAAAATCCAAAATGAACAGGGTGTTTCCATTGGGCGTATCATAAGAATCCGAACTGATCATGGTCGTGAATTTGAAAATAGTTCGTTTTCGGATTTTTGTGATATGCATGGAATCAAGCATGAATTTTCTGCTCCTATTACTCCACAACAAAATGGAGTTGTTGAGAGGAAGAACAGGGTTGTTCAAGAAATGGCTAGGGTCATGCTCCTTAGTAAGAAACTTCCTCCTAAGTTTTGGGCTGAAGCCTTAAATACTGCTGTTTATGTCATAAATCGCGTGTACTTAAGGCCCGGCACTTTACAAACTCCATATGAATTGTGGAAGGGGTTGAAACCTAATGTAAAATACTTCAAAACTTTTGGGAGTAAGTGTTACATCTTCAAAGATAGAGAGCCTTTGGGCAAATTTGACTCCCGAAGTGATGAAGGTATTTTTCTAGGGTATTCAACCACTAGTAGGGCATTTAGAGTCTATAACCTGCGAACTTCATCTTTAATGGAATCTATAAATGTGGTTATAGATGACACAGGTGCACCTACTCCAGCAACAAATGAGGATGATAATGATGAGTCTCCAATCATGGACACGGAATCACAAAATCAAGGAGAAGGTGTGGACCCATCACAAGAAATGGTTACAGAACCATCTTCACAGGTAAGGTCAAGTCCAAAGAGTGCTCCAAGGGACATAACTCCTGTTGCCCCGGTCACTGCGAGTCCTGAGCTTAAACCATCAGCTAGGGTGAAACTAAATCATCCAGCTCAACAGGTGATTGGAAGTGTCTCGGATCGAATGAAAACCCGAAGACAGATTCGGGATGAGGTATCACATATGTGTTATGTTTCTTTAATTGAACCTAAAAATTTTAAAGAGGCCTTGCTAGATGATAGTTGGGTCAATGCTATGCATGAAGAATTAGGTCAATTTGAACGTAACAAAGTTTGGACTCTAGTTCCCAGACCTAGAGACATGAATGTGATAGGTACCAAGTGGATCTTTAAAAATAAATCTGATGAGAATGGTACAGTTGTTAGGAACAAAGCTAGGTTGGTTGCTCAAGGCTACACACAAGTAGAGGGTGTTGACTATGATGAGACGTTTGCCCCAGTTGCACGTCTCGAATCTATTCGTATTTTGCTTGGTGTTGCATGTTTTCTTGGCTTTAAATTGTTTCAAATGGATGTGAAAAGTGCCTTTTTGAATGGATACTTGAGAGAAGAGGCATATGTTGAACAACCAAAAGGGTTTGAGGACCCTAAATGTCCCAATCATGTCTACAAGTTAGACAAGGCTTTGTATGGGTTGAAACAAGCCCCTCGAGCTTGGTATGATAGACTTACTACATTTCTTCTTGACAATGATTTTCAAAGGGGTAGTGTGGATAAGACCTTGTTTGTGAAACATACTAAGTCTCATATTCTTGTTGCTCAGATTTATGTTGATGATATTGTGTTTGGATCCACTGCTGAACATCTTGTGAAATATTTTTCTGATTGTATGACACATGAGTTTGAGATGAGCATGATGGGAGAGTTGTCTTATTTTTTGGGTCTTCAGATTAAACAGTCTTCTTCAGGTATATTTGTGTCTCAGTCTAAGTATGCGAGAAATCTTGTGTCTAAGTTTGGTCTTGAGTCTTCCAAGCATGCACGCACTCCCATGAGCACCAGTCTTCACCTCTCCAAAGATTCCTCTGGTATTGATGTTGATCCTACCCTTTATAGGAGTATGATAGGGAGTCTTTTGTATCTTACAGCCAGTCGTCCTGATATTTCTTTCAGTGTCGGTGTCTGTGCTCGTTACCAAGCCAGTCCTAAAGAGTCTCACCTTCTTGCGGTAAAACGCATCATCAAGTATGTTAATGGGACTTTGGGGTATGGGGTTTGGTTTTCCACTGACACTACAGCCGAAATTACTGGTTTTTCTGATGCTGACTGGGCAGGATGTGCTGATGATAGGAAAAGTACATCCGGGGGGTGTTTTTACCTTGGGAATAATCTGGTTTCTTGGCATAGTAAAAAGCAGAATGCCATCTCTCTTTCCACTGCTGAGGCTGAGTATATTGCTGCAGGGAGTTGCTGTGCTCAAATGTTGTGGATGAAGCAAATGCTTCATGATTATGGGATAGAACAGAACACTCTTACTCTTTTCTGTGATAACACAAGTGCCATAAACATTTCAAAAAATCCTGTCCAACACTCTCGCACCAAACACATTGACATTCGTCATCATTTTATTCGAGAGTTAGTGGAAGAGGGCCTTGTTGTTATTGAGCATATTCCCACTGAGCATCAAAAAGCTGATATTTTTACAAAACCCCTTGATCTTCTTCGGTTTGAGTTCCTTAGAAAGACCTTGGGTGTCATGCTCGATCACTAGAGTGTTACTTGTTTCTTGAGTAGGTGTAAATGTTTGTGCCTTATGAATGCTTGGATGTGATAATCTCATTATCATTGATATCTGTTTACTTGCATCAAATTTTTATACAATACTCATGCTGCTTACAAGATCTTATTGTTCATTGGTCATAGCTCTTTTTGAATGCCCATGCTCATTAACCTCATGATCTCATTCTGTACACATCCTTGAGATTAATTGTTGCAGGGGTTTCCGCACATGTGATCAAAGTTCTCTATGGACCACTAACAGTGTTTCTTGTACTTTTACTGTGGAATTGACCGATACTAGCATATCATGGGTGATGTTGAGTCTCTTAACCATCCACCATCTGTTTTCACTTCCACGGTTTCTCCCTCAGTTCCTTGAAGTCCGGGCATTAGGAAAAGGCTACCTCAGAGGCACCAACCAGGCCATCCTTTATGATTTCATTCTTCTCTGGTTTGGTTTCCATACTCTTGAGAGTGAAAGCCACCAGTGAGTGCCCACAAGAAAAAAAAAAAAAAAAAAGGGACTCTTTGACTGAGGGGGAGCCTCCGCTTTTACTCAACAAATACCCCGTGATTCCTAGTGGTTTGACTTTTCACTGTATTGTTGAGTTACTCTTGATGGAGGTCCAGCCATCCGATCACTACTAGGATTAACTCTAGCTCAGTGACCTCTCATGGATTGCACACACACACTTTTTTATGTGAGCTCTCATTTGGGATTTTGAGGTGTACATTCTCATGTAGCTTATGATCACTGATTATATTTTTTTTGCTATGCTCATGATTTCAAGTGTCGTTTTCTTTTAAAATAAAAAAAAAAAAAAAAAAAAAAAAAAAAAAGGTGCAAGTTCACACGATTCATGAATTGTGGATGATCTCATCGTGGTATTCATTTGGCTCTGTCTGATCATCTATTTTTGTTTCAGGTATCACCCCGTGATTTTGCATATTGGATTGTTTTAAAAAAAAAAAAAAAAAAAAAAAAAAAAAAAAAAAAAACAAAAAAAAAAAAAAAGGGGGTTTGTTTTTTGTTTTGTTACGCTCGAGCGGCTTGTTTTACGCTCGAGCGTGGTTTTCACTCTTGCAGCAGTTTGTTCGTGTTTTGTCAGTTCTGAGAGATGGTATTTTGAGCTCGAGCGGCCTTTTTCACGCTCGAGCGGGCGTCTGCTTGCAGTATTGTACGCTCGAGCGGTACTCAGTACGCTCGAGCGGACCTGTTTCATACTTAACTCCCTCTCTTGACTCTTCGAGGTATTTTTTCTCTTCCTGTTTCCTTCTCTCGATCTAGGGTTGGTCGTGTGGCTGCATTGTGGTCGGTTCTCCTCCCATTCATCATCCTTCCCACTGATTTGCTCTTTGGTAAGTTTTCTCCTCTCTTATTTTCCCATTTTCATGTTCTATTTGGTTCGATTGGTTGTTGGGTTTATAGCTTTGTGGGGTGTTTTGTGTCGTGTCTGTGGTTCTCTCTCTCACACTCTTTTTTCTTTGTCTGTTTGACTGTTTTTTGTTTGTGTTTTTTGTTCTTGTGTTGTGTCTGTGGTATTTTGACGATATCTTCGTTCCCCCTTTACTGGGCTGTTGAGGTATCTTTGTGTGGGTCTCAATTTGGGCTTAGATACATTGCTGTGATTTTCTCATGATTCATACTTATTCTGTGTCATTTCTCTCCCATTTTGTGTATTAATTATGAGTTCTTCAATACCATGCTTTCATGCCCTGTTTTTTTTGTTATGCCCTGTTTTTGATTTAATTCTTGCACTAATGTTGTGTTTTGGTTTGTTTTGGTTTGGGTTGGAATTTGGGTTTGCTGCTTTGTTGGGTGTCTTAGTGTCTTCTTCGGTATGTCTGCTCCTGCCCCAAAACGCCGAAAGGCCACCGTTTCACGCCCTACCTTTAACCCTGAGAGGTTTCAGTCAGCCTCTCAATCCAAGACTTTCCATAAATCGTTTGTGACTCGAACCGTTCATTTAGAACGTAATGTTCAGCCCGATACTTTTGAGTCCATCAAAATTCGTCCTTTGTTCGACCCTCTAGGAGGTGACCGTGTTTTATTATTCTCGGGGCGTCAGAATCTCGATTGGGTTCGAGAATTCTACTGTAATATGGAGGGTATTAGGGATTATGAGCCTTCTTTCACCACTATATATGATAGGCCAGCTAAACTGTAAAACTGTTGGTAGTCTAGTGGTAAATTGTAGCTCAACCTCACAAATGGGGTTTTTTTTTTTTTTTTTCTTCCCCTTTTTCTGAGAACTAACCATATATGCTCTTCTTTTGGACCTTGAGCTGGCCTTGACCTATGTTACAAATAAAGTAGCACCCCGGTTGGCATTAAACCACCTGGACAAGTGTATGGCATCACCTGGATCATGGTATAGGATATACTGTACATTTTTTCATTAATTTTTCCATTTCAGATGAAGGGACATGATTTCAAGGTATTGGTATAAATACCAATAGATTTTACCAACAGTTATGTTGTCTTGTTCTTGCTATCCATTGTCCTTCTCTTCCATACTTGCTAATAAAATGATCTGAATTCATAATTGGTGTCTGCCACAAAGCCATAATTATCACCATCCATTGAGTAACTTTGTGGGTGTTTGGGAAATGGTTATTTTAGAGGATTTTTTGGCTTTTTGGCTATTTTTGTAGGTTATTTTAGTTTTTGTATTTGGGAAGATAGGATGAATTTTTATTTTAGTTGGTGTATTGAAAAATGTGTTGAAATGATATTTGAAGTTAAAATGATAAATTTATCCCTAATTTTACATTTTTCAAAATTAATTTGAAGGGGTAAAATTGTAATTTAGCTATCTGTCACTGTGACAGTGGTAGGACTGTCACAGTGACAGCCACTACTGGCCTATTTTTTTTTAAAAAAAAAAGAACTTTTGGTTTAGGAGTTTTTAGGCTAAAATTGTTTAGGCTATTTTAGCCCCAAATCTAGGTTTCCAAACACTCCCTAATTTTGTGGTGGAGACCACAACTTGGTTGGGTTGGTGGGAGGTAAGCTTTGTGGATTTAATAGTTATTGTGATTTTTTATTGGTATGTTATACTACATGAGATGATATTACTGTTACATTCTATTTTTTCTTGCAAGAGATGGAAAAGCAAAAATCTTGAGCTAATAATTTAAATTGCAAAATGTCGGGTAAATTAAAATATATTCTCAAAATTTGTTTAAAATATTAATTATTCTATGTAGTTTTGGAAATTACATCTTATCATTTTAAATTTATAATCGCATAATAAATTAATCCTTTCATTAATTAGTTATTAAGTTAACTAATAGTTTTTAATGATGTGCTAAAAATATATTTTAATTAACAATTCTGATAATTTTATTATTGTATAGGAGTATAATTAAGATTTTTATTTTATTTTTATGAACTCTATTAAAAGATAAATTTTGGCAAAAAAATATTTGTAATTTTCAAAATCACAGAGGATAAATTGTATTTTAAACAAATTTTAGAGGGTGTATTTATAATTTGTCCTTTGTGCTTTCTCCCAGGCACATAAATGACTTGGTATGAAATGAAATCTTTTTTTTGCCTTCAAATTCAAGCAGGGGCAAATGTTTTCTAAAGTTACTCGTAAATAATTTAGAAAAATTGGTGAGAGTTTCTTAGAAAAACTGATGAAAATGAACCAACTTATTGAAATTGATTGAAATTTTAATTTTCGGTCATTTTTTCATAATATACGGCTTGTTTTAGTTTTGAAGATTTGTATATTGATGCAAACTGAATTGATCGAAAATTATATTTAAATACTTTTATATTTTAGTATTTTGAGCATTGTATAATAACTAGTGACTAATATAATATATGTTTGTGATGAAAACTAGTGAAACATTATAAAGCAACTTTCATACATTTTTTTCATATATTTTTAATGTAAAATTCTATGAACTTTTATAAAATCCTTTAAAACATCAAGCAATCCCTGTTTTACATCAAACCCACAAAATCAATAAGATTGAACAATAGTATATGGTCTGCATCAGTTTTTCAATAATCAAAACCAAAAATATCGATTTGTTACTTATTCTCAACAATGACCGTATTGATCCAAACAGATTACACCCCTAGCAATTTCTAAAGGAGTTTAAAGAAAGTTTCCAAGTACTTATAGCCCAAAGCGATTCTAAATTTTAAGCATTTTTCTTGTGATATTTATCATTTTGGGCTCTGTTTGGCAAGTATTTAAAATATTTAAAAAGTTGTTAAAAAATCGAAAAGTCATGTGAAAAAGTCAAAGATTTCTTCAATTTCTCTCTAAGTTTTGATTGTTTTCTATAAAATTAATGTCAAAAAATCATTTTTACACTTTAATTTGTTTTTATTAACTTGTCTTAAGAGATAAGCTTTTTTTTTTTATTGCTTTTTGATGGGTTGTACAAAATAAGCTAGCTTATAAGACATAGGCTCCGTTTGGTGGAGTTTTTTTTTTAAGCTAAAAGTTGATTATCATGAAGTATAAACTAAAGCACCCCTATCCCAGCTTTCAAATAAGAAAAATGCTTGGGAGCACTAATTAGTGCTCCCACTAATTAGGTGGCAGTGGGTCCCGCCATTAATGATGTGATGTTTTGGTCTTGGAGTTGTATTTTATTTTATTTTTTTTTACTTTTTTAATGCATTAGTGCTATTAGTGGTGATGTTTTTAGTGGGATGAATCATTGTTGTTCAAATAATTAGTTTTTTTTTCTAGTTTACTTAAACTATTTCTACCTAATAAGCTATAAGTAGAAGTTGCACTAAACAGTCCTACACAAACTACCAAATCAAAATAAGTAATTATTACCTCCAAAAGCTTTAACAAATAGTCCCATAGTCAAATTAGACAAGTACAAGCAGCATCATTAAAAGTGACTGAGTAAACAGGTCACTTTTTATACTTATGAGCCAAAATCATATTTGTTCATAATTGGAATCAAATTGATCAAAACTTTAGTTATGAGCTACCATCACATATTTTATAACCACATCTCATAACCAACACCTTTTGACTCATAACCACACCACTTTGATCATAACAAATATGACATATCTCATAACCACTATCTACATAGCTCGTAATCACATCTCATAACCAACACTCATAACCAACCTCACATATCTCATAACTAGCACCCTTTTACTCATAACCACACCACTTTAATCAGTATCAGTATCACATATCTCATAACCAAGTACCTTTTGACCCATAATCACACCACTTTGCTCATAAACAAAATCATATATCTTATAATCACTAATTATCATATATCTCATAACTCATAACTAACACCATTTGGCTCATAACAATATCACATATATCATATCCACTAATCACGTATTTCATAACCAACACCTTTTGGCTTATAACTACACCACTTTGATTATAACCAATATCACATATCTCATAACTAAACACCCTTTGACTCATAACTACATTATTTTTCTCATCACCAAAATCACATCTCATGATCACTAATCATATATCTCATAGCTATTACCTACATATCTCATAGCCAACACGCTTTGGCTCATAACCAATATCACATATATTATAATCATTAATCACATATTTCATAAACAACACATTTTGGCTCATAACCACACTACTTTAACCATAACTAACACCACATATCTCATAACCACTACTCATATATCTCATAATCACATCTCATAACTTACACTCTTTGACTCATAACCACATCACTTTGCTCATAACCACTAATCACATATCTCGCAACCATATCTCATAACCAATACACTTTGACTCATAATCATACCACTTTGATCCTAACCAACATCACTTATCTTATAACCACATCTCATAACAAATATCATTCAAAACCACTAACCATATATCTCATAACCAACCCTATTTTGGTTCATAACCACCTAACTTTGGTCATAGCCAACTTAGAACCACTAACCACATATCTCATAATCAATTTTGATCACATATCTCTATTTTATATTTATTTTAGTCATAATATCTCTACTGAATATAATAGAAAGGGTAATATACAAACAATATACATTTTAAAACATCTATATACACACATAAACATATATATATAAATAATTTGACTAAATTTTAATAAAAAAATATGTTGAAAGACGTGATTTTATTTTTTTCTAGTAAATCACTGTCCTCTTAAATTTTTTGCCAAACTTTTCCTCTTTTATTTTCCTGTTCTATTTTCTTTCCCTCAATATGTCCTACTTATGTCTCAAATCTCTTTATTTCTCACTCAGACTCCTCTATTTCGCTCAAATTATCAAACGGTCAACGTTGATAGTTCTTCCTTGCTGGATTTTTATTCTTTCAACCTCAATCGTCTCTCTACTCCTGTATCTTTGTACCAGATCCTTGAGTTTGTCGCTACTCTCTCTGTCTACTTCAATCATATTGATGGTGATATTTCTCTATCTACGAAATGCATCTATCTCAAAACTCTAGTTTCTTCACATTAATATGTCATACATACACAAACCTTTGCCTCTAGTTTTGATTCAAAATATTTTGTTTTTTCAATTTGTACACACGTGTTCTAGAATGGTTGGAAAATGATTTTGGATATATATCTCTAGTGGTGTGTGGCCGCTCGATGGGTATGCAATTAAATTACAAATTTTGGTTTGAATATAATTTTAATTACTTACAGGACACATGTTTGTTACAAGAGAGTATTTTGGATAAATAAGAAAAATGTCACATCACACTAGGGATGGGCTGAAATTTTGCCTGAGCAAGGATTGGGATAAAGAATTATAGTCAAGTTGGTCCATTTATAAAACAATAATTATAATTTTATAACATTTTAATTATAAAATAAAGTAAAAAAAATAAAAGACAAAATATATATATATATATTTATATATATAGATATACCTCTTTGTAGGAGTTAAATTAAAACATTTGTTAAAAATTATTTTCATTTTATTATTTAATTTATTAACATTCTAAATTCAATGATATATTAAAAGATTTAAATAAATTAATATACATTCAAGAAAATAAAAAAAGTTAATAGTGTATATTTATTGGATTAAGTGGTTGGGCTTGGAATTTGAATTTTTTTATAGTCGAATTTGGGATGGTTAGATTAGTCTCGATGTCGGGCCAAATTTGGGATGACACATATCCCAACTATTTCTCTTTTTCTTTTCTTATTATATTTTCTTTCTCTCCGTTTGTCTTACTTGTGCCTCAACTATCTTTATTTCTCACTTAGATGCTTCTATTTCATTCAAATTATCGAACGATCAACGCTAATAGTTCTTTCTCGTTGAATTCTTACTCTCTCAACCTCGATCGCTTCTCTCTACTCCTGTGTCTCTACACCAAATCCTTGAGTTTGTCACTGCTCTCTCTGTCTATTTTAACCCTATTGTGGTTGATGTTACGAAACTTTGTGACTTAATTACAACATTTGTGGTTTCTAATAATTTTGAATAATTTTGTTATGCCAATTAGTGATGTGGTTACATATTTTATGTTTTATGTCATGAAATTTTATAACTTGATTACTATATTTGCAATTTCTACAAAGTTTAGATATTTTTGTTACACCAATTAGTGGTGTGGTTGTACATTTTGTGATTAATGACTACAATACACAAAAATAGACGAATAATTTATATTAAAAGCAAATAAAAAATTTAATGTTTAAATTGATAACATAAAAAATTAATAATTTATTTTATTGTAATACTCAAATCATGATTTTTTTTTTAATTATTCCTTAAAAAAATTACTATCAATTTTATTATAATTTTCCCCCCAAATAATTGTCAAAAATTTGGAATAAACACCCGAAATTTTGTCCAAATCAAAATTCCCTCCTAATTTTTTTTTTTTGGACAAATCCCTAGACCATTTCTTGGGCCCTAAACATTTTGAGAAATTATGCTCTCTCTCTCTCTCTCCGGTCTTCGCCGTTGACCATCACCACTCCAAGTAAGTCCCACACCTTTCTCTGTTTTATTTCGGAGCCTTGATTTTAACCCTTTGGCCCCGTTTTTCAAAGATAGAATGGAGGAGATTGATAGTGAGGGGATTAATAGTGAGGAATTGTTAAATTATTTTTATATAAAATAATAAAACAAATAAAAACATATACAAAATTAAACATTATATTTAAAAAAAAAATTCCCAATATATAAAAAATAAAAAAAATAAAAAAATTTCTAATCCGCTTACTATTTTTTTAATACCATCTCTACCTCCTCCCTACCAATCACTCTTCCTCCTCCTTACTAATACCAAGGGATTACTAATCCCCTCCCTATCTCTCAAAACAAACACCCCATTCTCAATCCCCTCCTCACTACCAAACCCAATTCCCTCCCTATAACCCCAAACAAACGGGGCCTTTAGGTGTCACTCTCTCTCAAGGGATCCTACACTTCCTGCCATCGACTCAACCGCCTTCGTTTCCACCGTCATCTCCAACTTAAACAACCTATTCAATAACGCCGAACCCCCTTCTACGACAACGAAACCCTAGATGTATTCAAGCTGGATTACAAACTGGTATGTATGTAGTTCATAATCGCCCAAAGCCCGTACTTTTACTGTTATTATCTGCGATTTGTTTGTGGTGAGAGGAAATTTCAAATTTAGGGTTTTCAAGCAGAGGACATGTATTTGTTTGTATGATTAAGTAAAAAAATCGAAAACCCATTTTCATGCGGTCTCATTTCCTTTGAAGAAAGACTTGATTTTTTGTTTAGGTGTAATTTATGAGATTATGTGATTTTGAAGACCATTTGAGCCTTGATTGTTTGTGTTATTTAATGTTTTGTGGTTGAATCTATGTTGCTCTAGACTTGGTGGGTCCACTACTTGGATGTGTTCGATGATGTGTTATAACTGCTATTGAAGTTTTGTTATTGTTATTGTTATCATTATCATTATCATTACGGTTCTACAAAGGAAAATTTTCATTGTTTATGTGCTGTGGCAACTTCATTGCCTTTTGTGAATATTTGTGTGAATAGCATTGGTATTTCAGCCATTTATGTTCCTGGTGGTTTCCTGAGCTATGTTTAATTGGATTGTGATATTTGATTTAATTAAACTATTACTAATGATTAAAGTAACATTTGAACGTCTAGATAACTATTGTGTTTGAAAGTTGACGATGCTTTGGGTTATCTTAATGGAGGGTTGAATATTTTTTTATTTTATTTTCAAGATAACTTTCTCCTTGAAATTGTTTGTGCCATGAGAAACACAATCTCGTATGGTCACCAATTAGGCACAATAATGAAGCTAGGTTATTTATTATTCAATATTGTATCTTTAGCTATTGTTGATTTCCTGAAAGATTGCTACTTTGTTTTCTTTTTATAAAATTGTCTTTTTGTTTATTTTAACTGGAAAAGTCATGGTTATAGAGAGAAAGATGGAAACTTACTTTGTTTTATTTTTACTTTATAAAATTCATAGCTATAAAAGGTAAATTCATCAGTTAATTGGGTTTTTTTATTTAAAAGATGTTTTCAAATTAATGGTTTCTTTATGTTCATGGTTAGGATTTGAATTTTTTCAATTAATTGACTTTGAAATTGAGGAACAATTTAAAATTCCCCTGTTGTTTTCATTAAACATGGTGACCTATACGTCCACTTTTATAATTATTTAACAGTGTTCAAGATGAGGGGAATTGGGATTTGGTGAGGGGCACTATGTATTGTAATGAATATAGGCTGAAAGATTTTGTTTGAATGGAGTGACAATGCATATTGGAATGGTGCATGGTAGTACTTTTATAGTGATATTGGTGAGTAATTAGATTTTGGTAGTAGAATTGTAGTTCCAGTCCACTTTAATGTTTTGCAAAATACTGAACAACCACAAAGAGACTGGAATTTCACACCCAGTTGTTTTCAAAGTTGATTTGCATACTTTGCTTTCCAGCCTATTTCTTTATATGTAATAGATTTTAGATCACTACTTTGGTTAAGATTCAGTTGCTCCTAGTGGAAATCAATATGTTGATCTCTTTCCATTGTCCAACTCTTTCCTATTTCAGGTTGAAATAAAAAAGATAAACACTACACATTCACTACCTAGGAGGCACTGAGGTAAGCTTAGAATAAACCAGCAGACCCTTTTAAAATATATATAATTAAAGAAATTATTAAGTTTACCTGTCGTGGAAAGGGAAATCTCTTCCAGCACTTTCCCATGCTCTGGCACTTCATCATAACACCAAATGAGAGAAATAAAATAGTTCACCGATGATATCAAAATAAGGTATTCATGCATTTTTGGTGGTTCTTTGTTTTTTTTATTAGCGAGATAAGTTTAGTTTGTTGTTGTTGTGAAAAGAACCATACAAAGAGAGAGAGAAACAATCGCAAACTAACAGGTGTCAAAGTAGAGTTGGTTTCATAATAATTGTTTATATTTAGATATTTTGGTTTTTTATTGTTTGTTGCACATTTTTTGGAGTACATTAGTTGGTGTCCTTTGGTTTTACTGAATTTCCATGCCATTGGTATGTTGTTGGTGAGAGTTAGGATATAAGAATTTTTTTTGGAGTGCATTTGTTGGTGCCCTTTGGTATGTTATTGGTATGTTGTTAGTGAATTACATTAATTGGTATCCTTTGCTTGATGTGATTTGTTGTTTTTGTATTTTATGAATTAGCTGGAAAACTCAGATTACTTAACTTTCTAGCTGGAAAACTCAGATTACTTAACTTTCTAGAATGATTTGTTTTAGGAATAGTATATTTGTTTTTGTATTGTAGAGGAGGGTTGTTGACTTTGGGGTTGATATTAATGTTAGGTACATTTTTTTAAAAAAGTTTGCAGACCAAGTGTCTTATTGTAAATTGTAATTTATCACTTCAAAATTGAAATGCTACTGATAATGTTAGGACTTAGGGTTATTGCTATGCCTGCATGTGTCCACTCACCTTGCATTTATATTGTTCGGATGCCATCTTCATCCTAGCTTTTTTTTCTCCGTGATAGCTGGGAGAAATGAATGAAAAATAGCATCTTAGCTACCGTTATAGCAGACATGGTTATTTTATTAGTCAATCTTTGTAAACATGGATATTGATTTTTGTTTTCAATTGGAAAATTTTCAGGTTTTTAAGGTTTGAAAGGGTTGTGCAGGTCCATTGACGAGTCTTTTATTTTAATTTTTTGCCTTGACATCTTCAAATCATTGTTTGGGGAGCTTGAATCTGATTTATTAAGCTAGAATCAGATTTTTTGTTGGGGTTAGAATTGTTAGAAAATTTTACTGAAAATATTTACTACATTATATATGTTAAAATTTTACACAAAGGGAGTTTATACTTTTGTGGTAATCAGCTTCAGTTTTTTTTTGTATTACATTTCACATTGACATATTTCTTTTGGTTGGAATATCGGTTTTTAAATGATTTTGACGAAGCCTAAAGGATTATTGGAACTGGCATAAGTGATTTGAAGTTCATATATTGCAAGACAACTATCTCTCTTAGCTTTTTCTATTTTTTTTTTTAAAACTATTATTATTATGGCCATGCTTCAGTAGAAACTTTTGGCCTTGCTCAGGGAAAGGAAAAAGTTGTAATTTTATTAATTAAATTACCCTCATTTGTTCTTTGTGAAGACCCAAGCGATTTTGTCGTGGAAAATATATTTATTGGGCTTCAATGAAATATGAATATGTTAGAAATTTTAGAGATGTAAATAAGGTAGGAATTGTACTAATAAATTCCACGGATGAAAATGTATGGAATAATGGAAGTCTTTTACTGATGTAACGATTTAAAAACAACGCGTAAAAGAATTAAAAAAAATTCTTTTTATGTAGAAAAATGATTTCATTTATAAAATACAGACAAAATCAGAATGGACACAAGAAACAACCTAAATTAGAACCTCTTCCATTCAAAGTGACCATAGATGGGCAATTTCATTTCCTAGCATTTTGTCATGAATACAAGCAGATTTAAAACTCCCATCCACTCTTTAATATCAGATCAGCAATGATATTCCTAATAGATGAGAAATTTTCTTTATTACAACTAATATGTATGGTTAAAAGAAACTACTCTCAGCTTGTATGATTCCCAATAGATTTAGAAATTTTCTTCATTAAAACAAATCTGTTTGGTTAAAAGTAAATACCTCAGCCTGTATGCTTTCCAATAGATGATAAATTTTCTTCATTAAAACAAATTTGTTTGGTTAAAAGTAAATATTCCTTAGCCTGTATGCAACAAATTCAAGCCATTGGCAAAAGACACAACTTTGAACGCCCTAACTACTTTAATGTTGTCCACAACAGATTCATTTGCAATTCTCTCACTGCTTGATGCCATTTCTCATGAAATCTCTCAAAATGATACCAATACCTATCACTCCCATCTTTTAAATTTTTATATATATTCCTTTTAAATAGTTCACTAAATTCCATCACATTCACATAATAAAAATGTTAATGTGTAAAGTAATTGAAATATTGAATATAACTTAATGCGAGAAAAATGAAGGGCAATGGAAAATTAAAACTCAGCATTATTTATTACAAAGTTAAAGACGTGTAATAAATTATACATTTAGATAAAAATTTAAATTTAAAAAAAAAAAAAAAAACTCATTTGAAATCAAGAATTCTTCAAAGCTGATAAAATATCTTTCATTGTAACTTATAGGAAAGTAGGTCGATGGTTTAGATTAAAAACAAATCAAAAAATTAGAATTTAAATGGATAAAATTAAAAATTAAAGCTTTTTTTTTTTTTTTAACAAAATTCAATCTCTGATTTTTTTTTTTTTTCCCCTTAGAAAAAATTACCAATAAAGACATGCTCTGCCTTACCCAAATGCAACTTTATTGAAAACTTGCAAAGAAGCCTTGATGAATGACCTTCAAGACATATACATTTGATTCAATAAATAAATACGTACAACTAGTTTTTCATGAGAGAGGAAAATTACTATATACTATCTTTGGCCCCGTTTGTTTTCAGTGATAGAAAGGAGGGAATTGATAGTGAGAGGATTAATAGTGAGGAGATTGATAGTGAGGGGATTAGTAAAACGGTGGTGTTAGAGACCACTAATTTAGTGGCTCTAAACCCACCACTAATGAGGTGGCAAAGCAAAAAAAAAAAAAAAAAAAAAAAAAAACTGTGGCTGTGGGGGGACCCACTGCCACATCACTAGTGGTAGCTCTAATTAGAGCTCCCACTCATTTTCAGTAGTAAAATTGTGTTTGTTTTGTTAGTGAGGGGATTGATAGTGAGGGGATTGTTAAATTATTTTTATATAAAATAAATATAAAATAATAAAACAAATAAAATTATGATTTTTACTTAACAAAAAATACAAAAATATTAAACATTAATGTTAACTAGAAAAGCCCAACAAGTTAAAAATAAATAAAAATAAATAAAATTGAGTTGACCGGTTGACCGGCCGGACTTCTGAGCGGACATCCGGAAACACCCAATCTGAACGGGCTAGTTTGCTAATACCATCTTTCACCCCGAATTTCTAATACCCTCGCCCAAGGCCCATCCCAGTCCGAACGGACTAACAATCCGGAGGCCACAACACAAAACAAATATGAGCTATATATATTGTTCATCCATCACAGGCCACTCCGGACTGTGATGCGCCTAAACAAACTGGGCCTTTGAAGACATTAATTTGCTAGCCTAGAAGTAGAAAGGGAAGATAATAGAATGGGGTTTCCTATCCTCTCTCAGTAGCTTCTTCCAGCACATTTGTCATCAATGGCATTCTTTCCTCATCCAAACACCATTTTGATCACATGGGAAGGAATTGAGGCCGGGACATTCTACTTTCTCCAAGTAAATCAAATTGGGAAATAACATCATAATGTCTTTCCAAGGCATCTCTAAGTTACTCAAGTACTTCAATTGTAACATTTGAACTGTGGTAGCTACTATTTTGTCCAGATTACACAATAGCCCTCCTCTGATGTAAAGTTTCTTCAAGTTGTCCAAATTGTTAGACCGCAACCAATCGGGTGTATCTATCTCAGGAAAACCCTCAAGCTCTAGTTTTTGCAACGATGAAGGAAGTTTCAATAAGAGAGGAAGTTTTGGATCACGCTGCTCAATGAATGATCTTGTCAGCGTTGTCTGCTTGGAAAATAGTTGTGCTTGCTTAGGTGAATCATCAGTTTTACCTCGTAAAATGCATCCTGACCAAGATATTTTCAACTTCTCTAAATGGTATAATCTTTGTAAATAAAGAAGCTGCAGATCTGTTGGAAATTCTTTCATACTTACGGATATGCTCAATTTTCGTAGATTTGACAATTTTGTCAAATTATTGATAGTACATGACTTTTCATCATTGGAATCTCTAATAATAAATCCCTTAAGGACTTCAAGATTAGATAGTGCACCAAGCCCCTTGGGCATGTGATCTAAAAGGTAACACCCAGATATATCCAAGTGTGTCAAATTTTCAAGCAAGCCAATCCAATCTGGAACCACCTCAAGGTTGTGACACGATTTGAGATCTAGAGTTTTAAGACTAGTCAGTTGTGAAATGAATTGAGGAAGCTCTGTAATCAATGAAATTCCTCGAAGGCTAAGAACCCTCAATTGTTTCATATTCTTGAGAAAATTGAGAATTTTAATGTCTGAGACTTCAATGTGATGCGTGACCGAATTCTGCCACCTTCCCAAGTAAACAACTTTCAAATCGGTGCACCTTTTGAAAATAATTTCATGTCTTCCATCAATAATAGCCGCATCAACGTTGACGATGCTGCCGTACCAAAAGGTGAGGCCTCGATACGTCAAATCACCAAACCGATCAACTGTTGGTTCAGTGGTTAAAACACAACGAATGGCAGGGGGCATCCTGTAGCTATCCACAATCGATCCACAATTTTTGTAGATAGGCTCGATGAAGCCCTTTGCAGTAAGCCCGTTCAAGATACCGTTGGCATGACGCTCTGCTGCTTCTGCTTCGAATGGGATGCACCCGCTAATCCACCAGTAAATCACAAACCTTTTCTTCATGGTAGCCATTTCTGGGAAAATCAAGAAAAAATCCAAAATTTTTTTTTGTCCCCAGTCGAGGCTATGGAAAGATACCTGGATATCTGCAAGTGCAGAGGTGCTGTGCAAATAACCGGACTTGTTTACATCGACTTGGTAGTTGCTGCTGCTACCGTTAATGGATCCATCAGACCATGGTTTCCGATGTGGTTTTGAATCATCATCATAATGGATTTTAAGCTTGGAGGGAATCTGGGATTTCAACTTCTTGACAGACATTTTCAGTTGGTCAAGTTCGTTAATATCACTCCCTCCTTCTCTTGTTTTGATCTCCTCAAATTTCTCACAAGCCTGGTTGATTTGCACATTCATACGATCTACAAACTTCTGAATCTGTGTCATGGTCTCTTTCATGAAATTAAGATCTCGACCAATCATGTTAGTGAGATCATGATCTGCAACTTGGTAGTCGTCGTTGTTGTTTGGGGCGGTGGTAGCTTTGTGGTGGTGGTTGTTAAGTGGATTTGGTTGGGAGATACTACTGTCCATGGCTTTGAAAGGAACTATTACCAAAACAGGGTCGTGTTGGAGTCTTGAGAGAGAGAGAGAGGACAGGTTTTTTCTTTGATGGTCTGGTCTGGTTTCAAAGAGAAAAATGGATCATGAGAGAGAGTGAACTCGTTTTTTCTTTGATGGTCTGGGCTGGGTTTCAAAGAGAGAGATGGATCATGAGAGAGACGAAACGCTGTGACACCATAAGAGAGAGAGAGAGAGAGAGAGAGACGTAGTGTGTCTCGGCTGATTTCCCTATCACATTTGCAAAATTTTATTCCCACTTTCTATTTTTATTCTTATAAAAACGACTTTAGCAATATCGTTTTTCAGAAAACGAGTTTTGAAAAGCTGTATCTTGTGTTTAAAATAAAAAAAAAAATTTGAAGATAGAAAATAGGCTTTGAAAAAGTCAAGTTTTAATTAATTTTGAATTAATTACAAATGGTTTTGATTTACACTAAATTTCTTTTTTAATTTATATTTTTAACCTAACTACTTTTTGACCAAAAATATTTTTAATACAAAAACGATTTTAGAAAAATTGTTTTATATTTGTTTTCCATGTGGGAAGGTTGTTGGACTTGGGAACCAAAAGATAAGAGAGAGAGAGAGCAACAATTCTAATACATTCAAAGATGAGTTTCAAAAATATTTTTAATAAAAAACAACTTTAGAAAAATCATTTTATATTTGTTTTTCCATGTGAAGGTTGTTGAGAGCAACAATTCCAATGCATTCAAAAGATGAGTTTTTTAAAAAAATTATAACATAGACAAAGCATGAGTTATATAATACTCCAATAAATCTCTTCAAGATTCCACATTCAATTACTTATTATGCCCCTGTTTGGCATGAGTTAAATAGAGATTTTTTGGTTAAAATATTCACAAAAAGATAAAATAAATTTTTTAGTTCAATAAGACAAAGGGACTGTTTGGGAAGTGGGATTTTTGCTTAATTTAGGCTAAAATTCACAAAAAAGACAAACTAGACTAAAATAGTTAATAAGATAAAATGTCACATCAAACCTATAACCATTTAATTTTATCTCACAAACAACACATCCAAGCACAAAAAAATCCAACCATCTTCCCAAACACAAAAATTTTAACCTACTAAAATAGTTAAAAACTAAAATAACCTACTAAAATAGTCAAAAACTAAAATAGCCTACTAAAATAGCAACTTCCCAAACACTCGCAAAATGTTATATCCAAATCATAATTATTTTTTTTTTTTAACAAAAGTCTCATAAACGAGACTTTTTAACCACAGGCTAAAATAGTCAAAAAGTCAACCCACATCCCAAACAAACCCTATATAAAACATATATTGTGAAGGTTTGGGAAATTGTTATTTTAATAGGCTATTTTAATTTTTGCCTACTTTAGTAAATTAAAATTTTTGTGCTTAGAAAGATAATTAGAATTTTTTATAATTGGATGTGATACTTGTATTTTCAAATTAAAGGTTAATTTAATTTATGTTTTCAACATAAATATTTTTTGACCAAAAATACTTTTAATACAAAAACGATTTTATAAAAGCGTTTTATAACCAAACACACCACTCAAAATTACTCAAAACTCAATTCAAAATTTAAAACCAAACTCATTTCAAAATTCTATTTTTAAAAAATATATTTTTTTTGTTTATTAAAATTATTTTTAGAATCATGATTTGAGTGTAGAGTCGTGTTTTGAGTCATTAGGTTTGAAAAGAGAAAATTTATTTGGTTATGAGTTTTGAAAAGAGTTTTGAGTTGTATTTTGAGTTTTGAGTTGTTTTTTAAAATTTTTTGGTCAACCAGCCAGACGTCGTCCGGGGGGACATTTGGGGGGATGACTGGACAAACATGTTTTCAAATGTGGATGTGGAATCAATGTTTGAAAATTGTTACCAAACACAACACTCAAACCTATATGTAGAAAAAGAAATATTATAAAATATTTTATGAAATTTTTTTATTAGTATGAGGTGTTTTGTTATATGTGTAATCTAACGATAGAGAATCTTTCATGATCTTCTTCACAATATTTTTTTCATGATCCCTAACATTACTTGGTGGATTTTCTTACAGTTCCATTTTGGTTTATAGAGTTTATTATGAGTTTTATTTTAATAATTTGAATTATTTATTTTATAATTTTTTTTGTGTATATTATTTATAAAAAAATTAAATTGATTTAATAATTATAATATTTTTTATTTTATCTTACTTTTCTAAAAAAATAAATAGTATATTTTAATAAAAATATTTGTTTAATTTTTTGAAAACAAAAGTAATAAAATAAAAATGTTATGATTATTAGTTCAACTTAATTTTTTTGTATAAATAATATACATTAAAGACCCTACAAAATAAATAATTCGGATCATTGAAATGAAACTTGTAATAGATTCCACGACGAAGCTCAACCCCCCTTTAAACAATGTGAAGAAAGTTTTACTTTGCTCCCAAACTATCACTTAAAATCAATTCAACATCCATTCTTTTGATTATATGAATATTACACATAAACCATTCAATTTTGAATCAATTTCACCCCGCTGTCAACTGTTGTCTATGATCATATAGAATTTGCTGACTCGGCATCATGTTTTCATTTAAAATTTCATTTTATCTTCCAAATTATCTATAAAATATTAATTAGACCCTCAAATTTCATTTTGTCCAGGGGTCTAATTGTTATTTTAGAAATAGTTTGGAAGGTAAAATGAAATTTGAGGGTCATATCAACAACTTCTGTTTAATTATAGATGACGATTGATGGTGAGAATAAAATTAAATACTTCAAATTTTAAATGATGAATACATTGATCTATATATACAAAAAAATAAAATAAAATTTAAAAGAGGAAATTTGTAAGAACTTCCTCTTACAATAGAAAGCTTTTGGGGAGGTTCAAATAACCTCAAGTTTGGCTTAACTTGCTAGTAAAATCTCTTAATAATTTAAATTTTTACATAAATAACTAGTTAATAAGTTAATATGTTATTAGAGCAGATAATGAATTTTATGAGGATTAGCGGTTAGCACACGCGATATGTGTGCAATTTAAATAAGTAAAAAAAATAATATAATTAACATCATAATATGTATTGCTTAAGTGGTGTGCACTCCTCCATATAATGGGAGGAAAATAATGAGAGAGAAGTGGTTTGGGTCTAGTTATAGTAGTAGAAAAATAGACCTAAGGTCAAGTAAAATAATAGGCCCAAAACCCCCCAAAGGTAGGGCCCATTCAAACCCCAAAATTCTGGAAAAAAACACACAGGGGTCGACCCTTCAGGCAGAGGTGTCGACCCTTCAGGTAGAAAAGACAATCTGGTAGCAAGCAAGGGGTCGACCCTTAGACATGAAGGGTCGACACTAATTTCCAACAACTAACACACAGATTCTGCAATATATAAGGGTCAACCCTTCCCAGACTGGTGTCGACACTTGTAGACAGCAACAAGAGGCAGGTATCGACACCACCAAGGCTGGTGTCGGACCTAAATTCCCGCAACACTTCCAGAAACTTCACCAACAGGTAAGGGTCGACCCTCAACAAGGCTGGTGTCGACTCTAGAATAGAATTTCTAAGTTCCCAAAAAATTTTCAACATAAACAAGTGTGAACGAACAATCCCAACCCGTTCAAATCAATTTGTACTCCTCCAAAACCAAGATACAGCAACACCAAAGATTTCCAAAATAAAATAAAGGATTCAAATACACTTCCCAAAAGCTTTGAAGGACACAAGTGCTACATGACCAGTCTTAAGACTTGGGCACTTTCCTTCCATTGTGCTTTCAACCAGCATTTGTTGCCTACTGTTGTAGCATATAGTATTCTTATTCGTGGTTACTGCAAGGTTAAAAGAAAACCAAACATAAATATGCATATATATAGATAAAAAAATACAGATACCGAGTACATACAAACATACACCCAAAGGGTTAATGATTTTTGGAGATGGAGATAAAACCATGGACTTCTTT
The DNA here is from genome assembly GCF_055761805.1 of Camellia sinensis. Classification (NCBI taxonomy): domain Eukaryota; kingdom Viridiplantae; phylum Streptophyta; class Magnoliopsida; order Ericales; family Theaceae; genus Camellia; species Camellia sinensis. Next base: position 117,688,953 of record NC_138971.1, on the reverse strand, counting down.
TTTCTTTTTCTTTTTTTCTTTTTGTGTATACAGAGACGACCACCGTCAGAAACTTCCCATCTCTGTGAGGAAGGCTCATTTTCATTATCTAGGTTTCAATCTCTCAAGATTTTCTTTTCCTTTTCTTCACTCTCATTTGTTTATGGGCTCTGTGTTGATGAGATATTGGGGGGAAAATCGGTATGGGGTTGTAATGACAGTTTAGGTGGGTGTATAATATTTTGGATGAGAGATAGTTTTGATATTATATACGGATCCTTAAAATTTTTATCAATGTTTAAATTTTGTAAGTAGGGATTCAAAAAAATAGAGGTCCTTAGAAAAAAAGTGAAGACTATTAGTGCCACCCATTTTCATCACTAAGGTCTATATTGAAAAACAATTAAGGGTAATTCTATTTGCACACCACCACAATCTCTCTCAATATACACCATCACTATAGTTTTTATTACATTTTTGTCCCTTAATCAAATTACCATTTTAGACAATCTTAATCTCTCAATACACTCTCCCCGTACCCCACCATCACCATGGGTGACTGACTCTCTCTTTCGTTGTCTAATTCCTACCTCCGATCGTCATTGCCAGCCACTACCACCACAACCCTTCCCAATCACCATTGAAGCCACTAACGACTTTTCACCACCGCAAACAACCCCGCTCTTGTTATCTCGAACAACTTTGCCCTCGCCTCAGCCATCGCGAGCCAGCTCCCCATTTTTATCATCGCAATGCAGTCCCATACTTTTCTCTACTGTAGAGAGAAAGAAAGAAAACTCAAAGGTTTTCAGATCTCGATGATGAAAAGAATAAGAAAAATAAGGGGTAGGGGTCACAGGGATGGGAGAAGGGTGGTAGAGGGACGACACGACTAGGTAAGTGCTGGTTGCGGCAAGAGAAGAGGGAGGTTACGACGGGAGGAAATTGATGTTGTGGAGTAGGCATTAATCGGAAGGAAGAAAGTAGTAACTGATGGCCGACAATGAATTAGCTAGAGTTAGGGTTTGCTAGAGAATGGGATAATTTGGTATTATTTGAAAAATAATGGTGTATATAGAGACAACATTAAAACTTAGGCGAAGTATACTAATAGTCCCTATAGTTTATGGCTCTTGTCACTTTGGTAAGAGTGGGGGTCAATTAGGTTTTTACAATTAAAATTAATAATACCCTAATAAAAATTATGACTAGCACAATAGATAAATATAATTAATGAAATAAAAATAATTAAAAAAAGTGTCTTAACAACTATGTCAGTTAATGATTTTAGCACAGTAAAAATTTGAAATATAGCTATGGCAATTTAAAATAAAATAAAGAGATAAGGGAGAGAGAAGCAAACAAATTTATAGTGGTTCGGCTTCAACTCGGCCTATGTCCACTCATCAAGCTTCACTTGAGATTTTTCACTATCTTCTAGCTTCACAGGGGTGCTAGCAAGCTCTTTACAAATGGAGCAATCTTCTATGGATTTTACACAGACTTCACAAGCCCAAACCCTTGCAAATCTTAGGTGATTCACAATCACTCTCAAGATTTTCAAGAACACAGTGTTTGCAACACTTTTACAAGATGAAATTATATTTTTGTTTTCAAAGAAAGTTTACAATAAATATCTCTCAAAGATAGATATATAAAATAAAGCTTTGATTTTTCTGTAAATCTCACATAGGAAAGATGGGCTTAAAGCTATAAGGCTCAGTGTATAATTTTTTAGAATAGATGTGAGTGATTATAGATCAAAGAATATTTTCAGGTTTTTTGTAACTTGTTTACATTAGAGGCTTTGGTATATATAATGAAAATTATAGCCGTTGTATTCATTTGGATTTATAGCCGTCTGTGGAGAAGTGGTTTGGAAATACTCTTCAGATCTTGGGAGACGCTAGTGATCCTCAGCTAGTCACCTGAAAAGATACAAACACTCCGGTCGGGGGTGCCGAAATTAGCACTCCGACGGACAAGTCAGTTCAGACACTCAGGATAGCTTGTTTACTAAGTTAAGTGAAGTGATTCTTACATACATTTCTCAATCTATTGGACCTGTATTTATACCTGTTCCTTTTGATCCTCAGGGCCAGGGCCTACTTTTTAATCATTGTCCTTTCTCTTATTCGGCTCTAAGGATCTACACTTATTCGACACATATATTATATTCGGTTTCCCATTCTCGTAGGATACAGCCGATTAATATCAGTCTTCTAAGGTACGTACCTTCTGATTTTGCCATTATTCGGCTCCCACAATTGCCCCCTGAACTTCCCATTGACGGTAGTTAATCTGCGTGTTTGGTCTTGAATTGGAAAAGTCAAAATAGGTCAGGTGGCTTAGCGTACCCCAATACAGATGTCAGAATGCGCACACCTTTTCGGTCATTATTACACTTTCCCGCCTCATTCGTGCGTCTCGCATTTATTGCGATTTGAAATTTTAGTCCTTTCGAGTGTACATTTCGTCGAGTATTCGAGACTCTTGGACCGCCAGCGAGTATCCCTTCTCTGACTCGCATTTTCTACAACTCTTCTCCATCTACCCTCGTCCCCCTTGCTCCTCGTAAGTCTTCTTCTCTTTTCTTTGTAATCCTACTTTCTGTTTGTTATTTTAATTTTGGCGAACCCTTGATTCCCTACCAAAATGGCTAAACACTTGAAAGACCTCCTTTCTGAGGGTCGTGTTTCCGAATTCCAGCGACACTTTTCCATCCCCGACGATGTTCATCTGTCTCTAGTGACGGACAATACTCTGGATATGGAGAGAGAGGATCGAAATTCAATCATCTTTCCTCTCCTATCCATTTCAGAGGGCGGCGGTCCGTTTTCCCTTACATCCATTCCTTAGGGCCGTCCTCCGCCATTGGGGTCTGATTCCTTCTCAGCCCAACGTGAACTTTTTCGAATCGTAATGGGAATCGTTGAGTTGAACCAGCGTCTCAGGATCGATCTTAGCATTCCGACCATTTGGCATTGCTATGCTTTAGCCAAATCTTCTGGTCGGCTTGGGCAGTACTTTCTTAGTGCCAAGGATACTGACCATCATTTGATAACCATGCTTGCCAGTTCTGGTAAGCATGTGGACGACGTAATGGTCAATGTCTGAGGGAATTGGGAATTTGGCGAAGGCGAGGGTCGCCTAGACCCTATTCCCAAACGGAGGGGTGAACCAGGTTGCCGTGTGTCTCCTTGCATTTATTGAACTTTTCTTTCACTCGGCCTTCTCTCCATGTTTAACCCTTTGTCTTTGTAGGCAGTAAATTGAAGAAGATTCTGGTTTCTACTGACGACGCAGTCCTTGCGCAGATTGCGACTGCACTCGGATACTTCGGCCGTCCAAACGTACAGAAGCAAGGGAGAGCAGCCCACATACTTCTTCGATACGAGCCTACTTATACTACTTTTTTGGCTGCTGACAACATTCCGATACCATCCGGCGATCAACACCTTGCGGCTCTTATCTTCCCTAGCTTCAGGAGCCTTAGGCAAGTTGGTCTCGAAGCTTCTGATTCGGAGTAAGACATGGAGCCAGTGGTAGAGGTAGTCGCCGAACTAGCCAGAGAGTTCACTGAGGAGGCCGAAGAGGTTGACGAGGCCCTAAACTCAGCGTTTGAGGTAGCCAGACTTAGTCAGCCTATCTCGCCGTCCACTTCGGGTCGGGCGGAGTTTTCTTCTGGAGATATTTTTGGAAGTTTGGGAGACTTACCCGATGATTTTTTTGAAGGTATGGCTGGGGAAAACCTCACGTAGATGGCTCGAAAGAAAAATGCCGAGCGAATGGCCGCCCGTTCTAGACCTGCCTTGATTAAGTCTTTCGAATTCGTTATTGAAGGGCCGACTCAGATTGTTGCGGCCGAAACGGCGAAAGAGGTTGAACAACCGGTCATTGAAGAACGATTGATTCCGGAAGAGCGGGGCAAGAAGCGTAGCGCCGAGGGATGGGCCGGTTCGGAAGATAGTCCTGCTGACAAAAGGCCTCGCTTAGAAGAGTCGGACGTGGTTGTTCCTTTCATTGTTCAGCCAAAGATTAGAGACATGCCGATTTCCTCTGACGCATCTATCATTACCGACCCAGCGGTAGCTTTGAGCCTGGCGGCTTCAGTCTCCTTACCAGCTGATAAGGCATCCTTTCATGCCGTGCCGGATTTGGTGGCCGTAGCGCTATCTGCGCAGTTGGCCTTTTTGGTAGGTGAACTTGACTTGTTTTGATTTTGGTTGCCTATGGCATCTAACGATCCCAACTCGTTTTGCAGACGGTCGGTAGGATCGCCGACTTGGGCCGTCGCCTACACGATGCCCTTAAGAGGATTGACCGTTTGCAGTTAGAAGTGGGCGATCAAAAGAGCAGGGTCGAGTTTGAGATGATGAGAGCCGCAATGGAGACTGCGCGAGCCGAAGTCGAAGTAGAAAGGGCTCAGACTACCGATTATCTCCGTTCTGATGTTGAAGATAGGGCGAACGCGAGCAAAGAATCGCTTAGGCTAGCCGAGGAGGCGCTTGACAAGGTAGAGACTGAGTTAGCAGAGTTGAAGGCGGCTAAGGAAAAGGCAGAATCTGAGGCTTCTACCGCATTCGAAGCAGGAAAAGGCGCCGCCCTCGAGGAATACGTAGATGAAGTCCCCAAGTTTGAGAATCGGGGATTCAAACATGGGTGGCTTAAGGCCCTTGATGTCGCTGGGGTTACATTGGCCTTGCCAATTCCTTATGAGCAAGTGGACGTTGAGCCACTTGAGTCTGACCCCAAGGATTGATCTAGGAGTCATTCAAATTTTATGAAATGCTTTCCCTTTTGATGTATGTTTTTGTTTTAAGGACTTTTGTTGGTTCTGAGTAGTTTTCATGTATAAATTGATTACTGTCTGCGCTCAATTTATTAATGAAAATTACCTTGTCGTTTCACTACTACTTATGCGTAGTTTGTGATGTTATGTTGGTGAAGAATTTTTGCCTTTCACTACTTTAGATAAAATGATTACACTGTTGAGCTTTCTACGATTGAATATCTTGGCAATATTGACTTAACATTCGTATGCCGAATAGTTCGTGGGTATTACGCTGGTGATGTGATTCATGGGCCGGCTGGGGCACTTAATCCGAATAGATTGATTAATCTGTCCTTGCCCCAGGCAGTGCATGATCATTTGGGCGCCGGATGAGACGAACTCAGGAGTTTTGAAGTCGATTCATAGGCCGGCTGGATCACTTAAGTCGAATATATTCAATCACTTAAGCCGAATATATTGATAAATCTATCTGCCCTTGCCCCAGGCGGTGCATGATCACTCAGGAGTTTTGAAGTCGATTCATGGGCCGGCTGGATCACTTAAGCCGAATATATTCGATCACTTAAGCCGAATATATTGATAAATCTATCTGCCCTTGCCCCAGGCGGTGCATGATCACTCAGGAGTTTTGAAGTCGATTCATGGACCGGCTGGATCACACTCAGGAGTTTTGAAGTCAATTCATGGGCCGGCTGGATCACTTAAGCCGAATATATTCGATCACTTAAGCTGAATATATTGATAAATCTATCTGCCCTGGCCCCAGGCGGTGCATGATCACTCAGGAATTTTGAAGTCGATTCATAGGCCGGCTGGATCACTTAAGCCAAATATATTCGATCACTTAAGCCGAATATATTGATAAATCTATCTGCCCTTGCCCCAGGCGGTGCATGATCACTCAGGAGTTTTGAAGTCAATTCATGGGCCGGCTGGAGCACTTGAGCTGAATATATTGATAAATCTATCTGCCCTTGCCCTAGGCGGGTCGATCCAGTCGGCGCCGGGTGATTGAGATTTTCACAATTAATGAGATTGCCTCGAGAGTGCTGCTTCTGTAAAGGATAAATGATTGAAGGTACAACTTTTATGAGCACAGTAAGCAACTGACTCCAGCTTTTGAAGGTATCGTGTGAATGTCGAACAGACTCTTCTTTAACAGCAGAGGGGAAGTGAAGACGCTAGCTGAGCTGGGTGGAGACATGAATCGAGGTGGTGACCCTTCGCGCATAGGAAGTAGGAGTTCTAGGGATCGAGAGAGGCGTCAGTCTCCTTGACGTCGAAGCAGGTTGCCCAGGCGAGACAAGCAGTCGTAGGGCAGATCTCCTCAACCTCAAGTCGAGAGGGGATCTGACGTGAATCCGTGCCCATTAAGCTTTGCGGTATTTGTGGGGAATAGACCCATGACAAAGGCGAACTCGATCGTTCGAGACCCAAATGTAGCGGTCGAGTTTGCTCGACAAATTTTTCCTCCTGAGGTTCAGCAATCGATGGTAGGTCGACAGGACTACGAAGTATTTCATGAAGGCATTCACGGGGCGGTGAAGGGGCTTTACACTGCCTATGAAATCGGCATGCAGCTACGCGCTGCCCGCTGAGAAATGGAGAAGAAGGAGGAACATATTCGAAGTTTGGAGGCTCGCGCGGAGGCAGCTGAGCGCGAGTTAAGGAAGACCAAGGTGGCTCAGGCACCACCCACCGGGCAGGGAAACCCAATCGTGGAAGAAAGGGTTACAAGTCGGCTCATCAGCACCGCGCTCGCCGATCATGAGACGGCGAGTATGTTCGCAATAGAGACCGCGAAGGAGAGGGCCTATGAAAAAGGTTTTCATGAAGGCCGAAAAGTTAGAATCGAAAAGACCAAGGAAAAACTTGCCGAAGAAGTTTGCCGATGTGAAAATCGTGGATTTAGGCATGGTTTGATCAAGGCATCTCAAGCTGCGGAAACTCTTCGAGCGTCGGGCATTGATTCGGCATCGCCACTTTACCACAGTAAACATTTTCCGTTTTTCGCTTTTGAAGTCGAGAAGAGTGAGAATGAGGGTGACGCCGTATAAATATACCTATTGTAAGGTTGAAACGCAGATCACGTTCAAAACTATGTAATTTATTGTTTGTTTGATTGAATAGAAACGTTCTATTATAAATATTTCGTTGCAGTTCGTATTCGGCATGTACGTGTTTCGTTTTATTGTATACATGTTTGAATGAATGTATAAACGTTGATCGGTCCGAGTATCTGTTAAGTGTCCAGTGATATGCCGGTTTATTCCTGAATGAGGCCATTGTAACTTGAGGAAGCCGAAAACCAGTGAGTAGAGTGGCTGCGGCAAATTTGACTCGGCTCAGGGCCTAGATTTTTGGCCAGTGCCGAATGAATAACTAGGCCGTGGCGAATGTCAACCGACGTTTGTCTCACGGAGTTTAGCGTTAATGAAATCGCCTCGGGATTAGGGCCTCGAGATCGCTGCCAGTATTGAAAATAAAAGGAGTGGGTGCTTCGCGCAGATAAACAATCACTTATTATGTGAGGTGAGATAAGTGGGGATGTTAGTTAGAGAGGCTTGGAGTTCAGCCGAGCTTGGTGTTGTAATGGAGTGCGGCAGAGGACCCATCCGTATGGGAGGTAGGGCGTCCAAAAGTTGGCATGAGTCTTCAAGTCGTCGAAGCAGATCACCCCGAAAGGAAAGGCAACGACCGTTGGGTTTATCCTTCCTTGTCCTGGATCTTTGCCTTGACATTGTCAATGGTATCAGGGGAAGTTTGGCAATGCGCAAGTCATGGGCTTGGGCACAGTTGGCTCAAGGCATTGCAAACCGTGGAGGACTTCCGGGTGACGGGAGTTGATTCGGCGCTGCCGCTTTACCAATGCGTCTTTTCCCCTTTTTAGCTTTTGAGGTTCAAAATGGGTATTGTAATGCTCAAATGCGGGTTGCGTTTATGTACCAACTGCTTGATCAAATAAAATTTTTATTTCAAACATTTGCGTCTTATTTTGAATTTTTTATATGCTTAGTTAAGCACCTTATTTCAGATGTTGGCGTGTTTTGTTTTGTTTTGTTTTGTTCGTGCCGAAGGGTACTCCGAATACGGAGACTTAATCGGCCCTAAGGTGTTATGCACCAAAGGGGGCTCTGAATCCGGAGACTTAATGTGGCCAATCGTGATATCCACGAAGGGCGCTCCGAATTCGGAGTCTTAATCGGCCCTAAGGTGTCATGCACCAAAGGCGGCTCTGAATCGGGAGACTTAATCGGCCCTGAGGTGTCATGCACCAAAGGGGGCTTCGAATCCGGAGACTTAATGTGGCCAATCGTGATATCCATGACAGGTGCTCCGAATCCGGAGTCTTAATCGGCCCTAAGGTGTCATGCACCAAAGGGGGCTCCGAATCTGGAGACTTAATGTGGCCAATCATGATATCCACGAAGGGCGCTCTGAATTCGGAGTCTTAATCGGCCCTAAGGTGTCATGCACCAAAGGGCGCTCCGAATCCGGAGACTTAATGTGGCCAATCATGATATCCACGAAGGGCGCTCTGAATCCGGAGTCTTAATCGGCCCTAAGGTGTCATGCACCAAAGAGGGCTCCGAATCCGGAGACTTAATCGTCCCTAAGGTGTCATGCACCAAAGGGGGCTCCGAATCCGGAGACTTAATGTGGCCAATCGTGATATCCACAAAGGGCGCTCCGAATTCAGAATCTTAATCGGCCCTAAGGTGTCATGCACCAAAAGGGGCTCCGAATCTGGAGACTTAATCGGCCCTAAAGTGTCATGCACCAAAGGGGACTCTGAATCCGGAGTCTTAATCGGCCCTAAGGTGTCATGCACCAAAGGGGGCTCCGAATCGGGAGACTTAATTGGCCCTAAGGTGTTATGCACCAAAAGGGGCTCCGAATCCGGAGACTTAATGTGGCCAATCGTGATATCCACGAAGGGCACTCCGAATCTGGAGTCATAATCGGCCCTGAGATGTCATGCACCAAAAGGGGTTCTGAATCCGGAGACTTAATCGGCTCTAAAGTGTCATGCACCAAAGGGGGCTCCCAATCGGGAGACTTAATCGGCCCTAAGGTGTCATGCACTAAAGGGGGCTTCAAATCCGAAGACTTAATGTAGCCAATCGTGATATCCATGAAGGGCGCTCCGAATCCGGAGTCTTAATCGGCCTTAAGGTGTCATGCACCAAAGGGGTCTCCGAATTCAGAGACTTAATCGGCCCTAAGGTGTCATGTACCAAAGGGGTCTCCGAATTCGGAGACTTAATGTGACCAATCGTGATATCCACGAAGGGCGCTCCGAATCCGGAGTCTTAATCGGCCCTAAGGTGTCATGCACCAAAGGGGGACTCCGAATCCGGAGACTTAATCGGCCTTAAGGTGTCATGCACCAAAGGGGGCTCAGAATCCGGAGACTTAATGTGGCGAATCGTGATATCCACGAAGGGCGCTCCGAATCCGGAGGCTTAATCGGCCCTCAGGTGTCATGCACCAAAGGGGGGCTTTGAGAAATGAATTGAGCGATGAAGAAAAATGGTTTGCATTGCAGAAGTGATATATATACAAGTATCAAAGCCCACAGGTCGAGTCAGTGATAGGGTTTTCATAAAATCTCTGCTTGTGCCGATTGCGGGGAGCCACAGATTTCTTCAATGCCATGGGCTATCGGGAAGCGCACAAGCTGATGATAAGTGCTTGGAACGGCCTTTATATTATGTAACTAGGTTCGCCCCATGATGACATTATACGGCGAAGGGAGCTTTACGACCGACCGTTCTGGAGCCCGCTCGAACAGGTAGCATGATCTTCCTTAACGGGTACTCAGGATTCGTATTAAAGCCGAACAATGGGTGAGGCGCCGGAGACAGATCTGACTCGTTGAAGCCGAGTTTGATGAAAGTTTTGTAAAACATAACCTCTGAAGTACTCCCTAGGTCTATGAGAATGCGTTCAATGGTGAACCGATTTACGCGTAATTTGATGACCAACGGATCGATGTGGGAGGCTGTTGTGCCGCTAAGATCAGAGTCATTGAAAGTAATTGTCGGAGCTTCTCTGGGCCATTCGATCGGAATACATTGCTTTTGGGGGATTGGATACGATTGAATTGTGTGCACGGTTGGGGATGCAGGCAGGCTGTAGATTATATGGATCACGCCAAGTGGAGGTGAGTCCTGCCTCAAGGCTAATGCCTTGATTGGCTTTCCCTTTCTCACGTACTGTTGCAGTCGGCCGTCTTGCACCAGTTCTTCTAGGTGATCCTTTAATGCGTAACAACTCTCGGTTTCGTGGCCGTGATCTTTGTGATACTCGCACCGCCTATCCCTTCTTCGCGTGTCGGGTGGCCCTACCATCTTTGACGGCCATTTGAAGAATGGAAGGTGTTAGACTTTGGTCATTATTGCAGTGACTGGTTCTGACAACTCTGTGTACTTCTTGTCGGCACGCCTCGAGTGCCTGCTGTCGACTTGCAGTTGTTCATTCGTCCGATGGGAGCATTGATCGCTTGATTGGCAAGAGTCCCGCCTTTTGTCTCATTTAGCACGTTGCCGTGGCTCAGGGCTCGGAGGTGGCACGGAACTTATTGGTTGAGCAATTTCAAGGGGGGCCGTTTTGTTGGACATTTGTTCGGCTTTTATTCTCAAGGCATCATCTTCCACTTTGCAATACTCTTCAACTTTCTTCATCAACGCCCAGACTGTTTTGGGGGGTCTTCTGGTCAAGGAACTGCGAAGAGCACTGTCAGGATGTAGTCCCATTTTGAAGGCAGTGATGGCCATGGAGAGTTGCAAGCGTCGTCGACGAGGTTGAAGCACTCCCAATAGCGCCGAATATGCTCTGAGGGTTTCTCCTGACTGGATCTGCATAGCCCAGAGAGAGTCGGCCTGTTTCGGCTGTACCTCATTGGTGATGAACCTGGCCCTGAAGGATTTCTGTTATTGATGGAAGCTTTTGATCGAAGCCGGCTCCAGCTTGTAATACCACTTGACAGCTAATGGCCCCAGGCTGCTGGGGAATATTCGGCACATGAGGGCTTCGTTGTCTGCATGCAATGTCATAACCTGCTTGTAGTGACGGATATGATCAGTGGGGTCTGATTTTCTATCGTAAAAAGTGAATGACGGAGCTTTGAACTTCTTGGGCAGGGCCGCCCTTGCAATCCGTCGGACAAAAGAATCGTGCTGGTCCTCTTCGTCTGAACTGCTTCTTCTACGCTTGTTCCTTGTATGTAGACTCTTTTTGGAGGAGCGGGAAGTTTCGGATCATCCCTTCTTGTTGAGCTCCGTGGGTAATGAGTTGGAGTTGCTATCGGTATCCGTTGGTTAGGCTCGAGGTCGTTGTCCACCTGCCCTCGGAAGTCGTTCGGGATCTTGGCGCACGGCTTCTCTGAATTTTGCTACTTTCAGGGCCAAATATTGACGGAGACGTTCATTTTCAGCGATCATGTTCTCTAGCCTTTGTTCATTCTGCTTTGCTTGTTCCATGATCGCTTGCATTGTCTCTTGCGCTGAAGTCGTTGGTGAGTCGAAGTTCAAGGCGCGTCTTGCAGCGATGGTTTCCTTTCCGAGCATATTTGTTGGAGTGAGGTCATCTCTCTGTGCGGTCTCGTCAGTGGCTATCGGAGGATCTTCAGTCACGTCTGCCATGGATGTATTTGAGTATTCTCACAGACGGCGCCAATTGTGGAGAAGTGGTTTGGAAATACTCTTCAGATCCTGGGAGACGCTAGTGATCCTCAGCTAGTCACCTGAAAAGATACAAACACTCCGGTCGAGGGTGCCGGAATCAGCACTCCGATGGACAAGTCAGTTTAGACACTCAGGATAGCTTGTTTACTAAGTTAAGTGAAGTGATTCTTACATACCTTTCTCAATCCATTATTCCTGTATTTATACCTGTTCCTTTTGATCCTCGGGGCCAGGGCTTACTTTTTAATCATTGTCCTTTCTCTTATTCGGCTCTAAGGATCTACACTTATTCGACACATATATTATATTCGGCTTCCCATTCTCGTAGGATACAGTCGATTAATATCAGTCTTCTAAGGTACGCATCTTCTGATTTTGCCATTATTCGGCTCCCACACCGTCTATAGCTGTTGTAGTCATTTGAATTTATAGCCGTTTACAGCCATTGTACTTCCATCATTACCAATTTGAATATCTTCCACTCCATCATTACAAATTTGAATATCTTCCACTTGAACTTTTTGAACCTTTATAGCCGTTGTACTTCCATCATTACTACTTTGAATATCTTTCAGTTGAACCTTTTGAACCTTTTATAGCCGTTGTAGTCATTTGAATTTATAGCCGTTATACATCCATCATTACCAATTTGAATATCTTCCACTCCATCATTACAAATTTGAATATCTTCCACTTGAACCTTTTGGCCTTTTGAACCTTTATAGCCGTTTATAACCGTTGTACTTCCATCATTACTAATTTGAATATCTTCCACTTGAACTTTTTGAACCTTTTGGCCTACTGCTGTGCTAGGCTGTTTGAACCTTTTGTTTTGGCCTGTTTGAACTCCTGATTTAATCAAATATTAAATACATTCTAACAACATTTAGGATAAAAGTTTAGGTGAGAAATAATGAGACAAAATAAATTTTGATTCTATTTTTCTCTTTCAAATAAATCATCAAAATAAATTTCGATTCTATTTTTCTCTTTCAAATAAATCATCAAAATAAATTTTGAATTTTATTTTGGAAAATTTGGCCTAACTGGACGTCCCACCAGTCGTTCGGCTGGTTGACCGGAACAGTATAATTTATTTTATTTTATTTTTTCACATGTTAATTTTTATATATTCAAAAAAAATATTTTTCAATATTTTTTTAATTTTTTATTAGCTTTAATAGAATTTTGAGTTATGTGTTTGGTTATAAGTTGTAAATTTTTGTATCAAATATCATATGTTACATCAGAAATTCCTCACTCAATTCAAAACTCTTTCATCAAACAAAATTTTCACACTCAAATCATAATTCCAAAACTCACAAACTCAAAATACAACTCATACTCTCAAATCATATTTAGAAAACTCTACCAAACGCAATCTTATTTCTTTTATAACCCTCATTTTTAATCTTTCCAAAAGTGGAGAGATTGAGAAAGAAAGAAACCAACAGATTTTATATTTCTATAATATCAATTTTGTCCATGTAAAAATAAAAAAAATAAAATGGTTGACACCCATGTCTACAATGGCTTTTCATATAAAAATGTTATTTTTGTAATATAACATAATTTTTTTTCCTTATGAAATCTGACCAAACAAGAAGGAGAGAAATCACAATTATTTTTTTTCTTCTATTTCTTACTTATTCAAAAAAAAAAAAAATGAGAGAATTGACAATCATTTATTTTCTTTTATTTTCTCTTATAACTTAAATAATCATTTTTTTTTCTTCCAAAGTTTCCGAACATAGTGTAATTCCCGCTCCACAAAAATTGGGTTCCCTCCAATTAATTTGTTAGAAGACATCGTTGTCCCTTCTCTTACCTGTTTTTCCTAATTAATTAGTTTTTTCCTTATATCTCTAAGGCCCCATTTGTTTCACTGGATATAAAATGGAGGATATAATATGATGTGGGATTTAGTCAGGATATATAATGAATAGGATATAGGTATTGGATAGTATATCCCCAAGTCATTTTTGATGACTTGATATATAAGATTGGATATATGTTATGTATGTTTGTTTTACAAAATATATTGTGGGATATAACAAATAATTTCCAAGATTGCCCTCATAATATTATATTATATTAAATTAAATTAAATAATATTATATTATATTAAATTCAAAATTTATATTAAATTAAATTAAATTAAATTCAATAATATTATATTATATTAAATTCAAAATTTGTATTAAATTAAATAATATTATATTAAATTCAAAATTTGTATTAAATTAAATAATATTATATTAAATTAAATTAAATTCAATAATATTTATATTAAATTAAATTCAATAATTAAATTAAATTAAATTAAATTAAATTAAATTCAATAATTATATTATAAAATTTTATATTAAATTATATTATATTAAATTAAATTCAATAATATTATACTAAATTAAATTAAATTCAATAATATTATATTAATATAATATTAAAATTAAATTCAATAATATTATATTATATTAAATTCAAAATTTGTATTAAATAAAATAAAATAAAATAAAATAATATTATATTATATTAAATTCAATAATATTAAATTAAATTCAATAATTATATTATATTAAATTTTAAAAATATATATTAAATTATATTATGTTAGGTAGACAAAAGGGTAAATTGAATTTTTTACATCATATCTCAATCAAGGGAATATGATATAATAAGAGTGGTATTATATATTGTTCATTTTAAGAAATATATAATTCCACCGAATATTATATCCCTTTAAAAAAAAAAAAATTACAAACATCCGATGGATGAAGGGAGATGCTAGAGATCTCTAAATTTAGAGCTCTAATTTGAGCTCTAGTGATATGTCCAAGAAATAAAAAAATAAAATAAAAATAAGACAAGGTACAAACATGACATCGGAGTGATTCCACGTTAACTATCAGAGCTCCTATATTACAGTTCTAAAACATTTTTGGATGGATGAAACCTCACCCCGGATATAGTATCCAATCACAATCTTCATTTCCCCCAATCAAACAGGCCTAAGTTCTGAAAGAGGCTTGCAATTGGAGGCAGTCAACGAAGAGTCACGAGTGGAGCTTCAGCATCGGATCGGAGGTCGTTCGAAGTACCGTTGTCGCACTGCAGCACCATCGTCGGAGGTAAGAGTGCTTTGCCTACCTTCTGATTCCCCTATTAGCTTCATTTTTTTCACTCTTTGTTGTTGTTGCCTCCGTTAGTTTCTTTCTCCATGTTTTCCCCTTTCCTTCTCTTTATATTGCCATTCCTTCTACCTTTTTTGATGGTGTTTCTACTAGGCCATGAGTGATTAGAGAAAGGGTAATGTCATTTTAGGGTTTATTTCAATGAAAGCAAGAATCAACTATACATTTTTAAAATCTCCCTCTATTATTAGTTTATACATATATATATATATATATATATATATATATTGGTCAACAAAGATGAAAGAAGCGAAAATAGACAAACCCAGAAATAAAAAATAGAGTTTTTTAGGGAGATTTTTGTGGGCCTCTTTTCACTAAAGAAATTTTACAGAGTTTTGATGAGCAAAAAAATGCTTTACCTCGTATTATTAATTATTGAAATTCATATATGTTGTGCTTTTGTATGTTTAAATTGTGAATTTTAGTGGCACTCACCACCTGTTTGATAAAATGTCTATTATGTCTTGTACTTGTTAAACCTGTAATATGAGTAGGAGGGTAATGGTATGTTTGGTTTTAAAGGTTTGTTTGGGCTAATGGATCATATATCTAGTCATTTGCATGTATTCTTTTCTGAATTCCGAACAGCATCTTGATTAATTCCTTTCCTTCATTTTAATCATGTCTTTCAAAAAATTTTAAAATTTATTAGGCTCTGGCGAAAAGATGATCTTCTCGGCTCTTATTGGGCACGTATTCATATATCAATAGACATTGCATCCCTCTTTTCCCATCCGCAGAACAGTATCCTAGAAGTTTTAGAAGCTTAGGGTGATTGAAAACACCGAGAAATTGAACTTCAGCAAGCCATTGTTTATACCGTACGGGAGAAAAATGAAACAAGAGAGAATGAAAGAGTAAATTAAAATCACAAATGGGCAGTTCATGCAAATGGCATAGTCCTCTGCATGTAAGACATTGCCCATGACTGCTCCCACCAACTGACCATATCTGACCAAAGCTTCCAAACTAATTGACAAAATAATAATACATGATCCACTGATTCTCCCTCTGTTTTGCAGAACAAACACTAAGTGTTGACATTGGTATCTAACACCCCAATCCTTTTCAAGAACACTGAGATTTTAACTATTCCTTTCAAAGCTAGCCAACTAAAGAATTGCATTTTTGGGGGTGCTATGCTTTCCATGTGAAACCTCTAGCTCGATTGAGTTATCGCCGCTTATAAACACATTTTGAAAGTAAAATATGCTGGTTTACCATATTATGTTACTAAAAGTGGACATTGATTAAGAGTACAAGCATGGTCTCGTTGAAAATTTTATAAATGGTTCAATGGAATTATTTTTGGTTGGATATATCATGTGGTCTCTCTAGCTGGGGAAAAACATTCATCATTGAGGAATGATTCATTTCCCACGCCCAATGTAGACCATGTTGCTGGTTATCCAAATTTCTCATTATTTAGGTGCGTGTATGGCTTGCTGAAAATTTCATTAAAGTTGAGCTGTTGTGTAGAGTCTTCCATCATTTGTGTCTGCCTTTTTCTATTTATTCTTCATTCATCATTTGTACTTTAGGATTTGTGTATGTCAAGAATTAGTGTTAACTTTTTTTTTCTTTAAAAAAATAAAATTAAAAATTAAGTGTAAAGCAATAACTCTAGTAGCATGAATATTTTGTTGTTGCATCTCCTCTATCTTCATTGCCACTTGTGCCTGTATATCATGGTGAAGAGCAAGATATTGACCTTAGGAAGTCTGAAACAGACAAGATTGGATATCCTATTTTGATAAAGCCAACTCATGGAGGTGGAGGGAAGGCGTGACGATTGTTGAGTTCCCTCTGAACATTTTTCTGATACTCTCTTGAATATGGGAGGCCATCAAGTAATATGTCGTATGCACTGTAGATTAGAACAAGCCTGGGTATGGCAAAGCAGGAGTAGTATATAAACTATGGGAAAATAGAACAGAAAAAACAATTGTAAGGCTTTACTGCAGTCTATAGTAATTCCCCGCGCCCCCCCCCCCTCCTTTTACAGTCAGCTCCTCTTCGATGCTTGTTTACTAGCTTCAACTAAGTTACCTACCCCATCAAAGTAAACATTTCATGTAATATTTGTATATTCATGTTTCTTCCATTCTTTATTAATATTATATAGTGCAACTCTTGTTCAAACCTCTAACAACATGCTTAGCAAAGGTCATAATAGGAGTGTCCTTGTTATATGGACATCAATTATGTTTGAGATGAAATTCTCAAGATATGTGTCATTCTCAGGGTATGAGGATTGTGCAAAGTCTAAATGAATTTGTTGACTCATTCTTGGGGGCACAATGTGAGGCTACTGTTTCTTTTGGCATAAATACAATCTTGCTAGAGAAATATATCACACAGCCAAGACACATTGAAGTCCAGATACTCTTATTTTTACCCGTCTCTTGTTTCTATTCATCCATACTAAAGTAATGTTATCTGTCAAATTCAGCATGTCCTATATCATACCCAGTTTCCTTAATTTTATTTATTTATTTATTTATATTTGGGTTTAAAATCTGTAGATGATGCATTGATACTTTTATTTAATGGCATTATAAGAAGCATATGTCTATAAGACTTATGTACCGATTCATTGAGTGTTCCTGAATTTGCTTAATGTTATAGGTATTTGGGGACAAACATGGCAACATCTTACATTTATACGAAAGAGACTGCAGTGTGCAGAGAAGACATCAGAAAATAATTGAAGAAGCTCCAGCTGTATGCAACTCCATCTATATTTTAAGTTTAGGTTTCTTGTTGTAGATGCCTATACTTTTGACAGAAACACTGTTTTTGCAGCCAAATGTCCTGAATGACTTTCGCTCTCATGTGGGTCATGCTGCTGTATGTGCGGCCAAGGTCTGAATGAGCATTCTTGTCAAGGCAATCAGTATTTTATTATCTCATCTCTCATATTTATGAACTTGATATATCTTAATTTTTATGAAAATGATAATTGTTCTCCAGAATTTAAGACATTTTCTTCAAACTCTGTGAAAATTTTAGATGCTAAATTGCTATGCTGTTGATCTAATGGTCATGCTTATGCCACAAATTTCATACTTTCATTTGAACTTTACCCTCGAGTGTTGTCATAGTTGGTAGACAACGATTGGGGCTAGAATAATGGAAAGTTCATATTACGAAGGCGATAAAGCTTCGTCAAAATTTGGTGAAAGGTCATCAAGGTGTCAAAACAATTGGAGATGCACTTCACAAATGTGTGGCTTGGCCTTCAGTTGATGTAATGCACTTTCACTAATACTATATTTATTATATTTTTAAATCTTAGTGGTAGTTAAATTTATATCTTTTTATACATGTGCAGATTGAGGATCCACTTGCAGACTATAGATTGAGGGGAGTTAGATAGACCATGTAGATAATGCACATGCTTTTTGGAACTCTTATTTTGGCGCTTGTGTTTTTAGACAAATATTTTGAAACTAGTTGCTACATCTGCATATTGAAGGGAGCTAAATGGACCACGTTGATGATACACATGCTTTTTGGAACTTTTTATTTTGGCACTTGTGTTCTGAGACAAACATTTTGGAACTAGATGCTGTATTTGCAGATTGGGGGAGCTAAAATGGACCATGTAAATAATGCACATGCTTTTTGGGACTTCTATTTTGGCACTTGGTTTTGAGACAAATATTTTGGAACTAATTGCTACAAGTGAAAAGTATTTTGGAACTAATTGCTACGTGTTTCATGTATTTTGGAACTTTGCTACATGTGACATGTATTTTGGGATAGATTTTGAATACTGAATATGGTGTATGGGTTTCTATGGATATAGTATTGCATGTATGAAGCTTTAATCAGTTATACACCTATTGAATGACTTTCATTGAGTACATTAACATGTGTTGAATATAAATATATAAACAAAATTAGTTTAGCAAATGGTTCACAGTTACTGGCGGTTTAATTTCGTCACTAATAGATAGTCACATTTAATTTTACAATATATTTAACTAGCATAGCACGGGTTGTGTTTCACCACTTTGTCTTCTTTTTTTTTTCTTTTTTTGTACTATATTAAAATTTCATATTTTGATACTAATCATATGTGTTGGACTTTTCAAGAAATTTTTTTCATGCGTGTGCTTAATGTATTAAAATGTTATTATGAGGGATAATAATCATGTGTTGGATTTTTCAAGGAATTCATATGTACTTCATAATTATTTTTATATATGTGAATTGTGATTTTTAAATGTCTTTTTTTTTTAAATGTCTTTTTTTTTATATTATATTAAAGTGTAATATTTTGATAATAATCATGTGTTCGACTTTCAAGAAATTCATGTGTTGGACTTTTCAAGGAATTTTTTTTTTATTGTTCTTAATATATTGAAGTGTCATTATGAGGGATAATAATCGTGTGTGTTGGGACTTTTCAAGGAATTTATGTGTTGGACTTTTTCAAGAATTTTTTTTATACTTGGGGGTTGGGAGAAGTTAATAAATGTTAAGATTTTTTTTTTAAATAAAAAATCAGGAAATTTAGATTGGGATATTGAAACTCCCACAAGACTTGGGGGGTTAGGAACCCCATTTTCTTAATATATATAGATAGATAGATAGATATATATATCTTTTTATTTTTATTTTTGTGTGGTTTCTATTCGGGTATTTTTTTTTTTCAATTTATTTAAGATGGAGTTGTGGGTATCTTTTTTTAAAATTTAATTTATTTGTGGTTTCCATTTGTTTTTAATTATTATTATTTAGGTAAGTTATGATGTGAGTTAGATATGTGATACACATGTGAGTTTTATTGATTTAAAATTTATTTAGATAAACTTAAAAAAAATAAATTAGTTTTTCATTTTTTTTGTTATGTTATAATATAATATATAAAATATAGGTAGATATCTACAACTTTAATAAAAAATATTATCTGATTTTTTGGGGAAGAGAAAAATAATGCAAGTTTTAATATTTTTTTTTAAAAATTAAAAAATTTGGAAATTTGGATTGGAATATTGGAACTCCCACAAGACTTGGCGGGTTAGGAACCCCCTTTTTGTTAATATATATATATATAGATAGATAGATATATATATCTTTTTATTTTTATTTTTATTTTTTTGTGGTTTCTATTCGGGTATTTTTTTTTCAATTTATTTAAGATGGAGTTGTGGGTATCTTTTTTTTTTAAAATTTAATTTATCTGTGGTTTCCATTTGTTTTTAATTATTATTATTTAGGTAAGTTATGATGTGAGTTAGATATGTGATAAACATGTGAGTTTTATTGATTTAAAGTTTATTTGGATAAACTTTAAAAAAAAAATTAGTTTTTTAGTTTTTTTTGTTATGTTATAATATAATATATAAAATATAGGTAGATAACTACAACTTTAATAAAAAAATATTATCTGATTTTTTGGGAAAGAGAAAAATAATGCAAGCTTCAATATTTTTTTTTGAAAATTTGTGAGAGAGATTAGGAGGGAGAGATTATGAAATATTTTTGTTATTAAATAAATAAATTAGTCAATAGTTTTTTTAATCTATTTTGTAAATTAAAAATCAATAATTTTGGAAAATTGATTAATTTTTTCCATTAAGTGATTTAAAATTTTGATAGATATACATAAAAAAAAATACATAATTATATTATTAAATCATAATTCAAATTTAGATGTTATATCTTTTTGAGATTTATAGCTAAATTTTTATCTTTTTTTTTTATTTTTGTGTATAACCATAGTGTATGGGAGAAATTGAAAAAGGTGTTGCAATAATTATGAGAAAAGTCAAAAGGGATTGTGGGTTGAGAGATGTCAATAAATGCTGAGGTTGGGTCGGGAGAAGTCAATAAATGCTGAGATTTTTTTTTTTTAAATCAAAAAATTAGAAAATTAAGATTAGGAGATTGGAGCTCCCATAGGCCTTGGGGTTAAAAACTCTATTTTGCTTAATATATAGTATAGACAATAGATATATATGTGAATTGTGATTTTTAAATGTCTTTTTATTTTATTTTATTTTAAATGTCTTTTTTTTTTTTTTCCTTTTTTACATTATATTAAAGTTTAATATTTTGATAATAATCATATGTGTTAGACTTTTCAAGGAATTAAATGACTTCTTTTTTTATTATATTATATTAAAATTTAATATTTTGATAATAATCATGGGTGTTGGACTTTTTGAAGAAATTTTTTTTATAATTGTTCTTAATGAATTAAAGTGTTATTATGAGGGATAATAATCATATGTGTTAGGACTTTTCAAGGAATTCATATGTGTTGGATTTCAAAGACATTTTTTTTATGCTTGTTTTTAATGCATTAAAGTGTTATTATGAGGGTAAGACTTGAGGGTTCGGAGAAGTTAATAAATGCGAAGTTTTTTTTTTTTTTTTTTAAATCAAAAAATCATGAAATTTAGATTGGAAGATTGGAGATCCCACAAGGCTTGGGGTTAAAAACCCCCTTTTGCTTAATATATAGTATAGATTTTCTTTTGCTTCTTTATTAGTTCAGTGACTTATCTTAGTATTTTTTTAGATGAGAGAATTATCTTAGTATTTGTTTTATATTTATTTGTTGAAAACAACTACACATTGTAATTTTTTTTTTTTTTTTTTTTATGAATTCGGAAGAAATATTTAAAACTCATAAATTCACCAAAAATGATATGATAATAAATTTGGAGTCCACATTATTTGTTGTATAGCAAATCAAAAAATCATACATATCATAACACATGATTCTATCATATATCTAAATGTCTTTCTTTTTTTCTCTTTTTATATTAAATTAAAGTTTAATATTTTGATAATAATCATATGTGTTAAACTTTTCAAGGAATTAAACGTCTTTTTTTTTATATTATATTATATTAAAGTTTAATATTTTAATAATAATCATATATGTGTTGGATTTTTTAAGAATTTTTTTTATGCTTGTTCTTAATGCATTAAAGTGTTATTATGAGGGATAATAATCATATGTGTTGGGACTTTTCAAGGAATTCATGTGTTTGATTTCAAAAAAAAAATTATGCTTATTCTTAATGCATTAAAGTGTTATTATGAGAGTAAAACTTGGGGGTTGTGATTTCTTCTTTTTTTCCTTTTTTATATTATATTAAAGTTTAATATTTTGATAATAATCATATGTGTTAGACTTTTCAAGGAATTAAATGTCTTTTTTTTTTTTTGTATTATATCATATTAAAGTTTAATATTTTGATAATAATCATGTGTTGGGCTTTTTAAGAATTTTTTTTTTGTGCTTGTTCTTAATGCATTAAAGTGTTATTATGAGGGATAATAATCATATGTGTTGGCACTTTTCAAGGAATTCATGTGTCTTTGATTTCAAAGAATTTTTTTATGATTGTTCTTAATGCATTAAAGTGTTATTATGAGGGTAAGACTTGGGGGTTGGGAGAAGTTAATAAATGCTAAATTTTTTTTTTTAAAATAAAAAAATCAAGAAATTTAGATTGGGAGATTGGAGCTCTCACAAGACTTGGGGTTAAAAACCCCCTTTTACTTAATATATAGTATAGATGACAGTTATTTACTGTCGTTAATTGTTGACATCTTTTGTGGTGGTATTATACAACCATCTTTCCCTTGAAAAAACCGTTGTTAAAGGAACTACATTTCCGACGGTTCTACAAAAAATGCTGCGAATTTCTAGACGTTGAATTCTTTATTTGGCTGTTAATAACCGCTATAGATACCACCATTATTATTAACGGCGGTAACAGTACCACCTTTATATTATTCCCGACACTTATATAGATGACGGTTTCAATTTTTGTCATCTTACTGCTGTTAAAAGTATTTGTGACGGTTATATACGTATTAACGACGGTTTGTTACCGCCGTTAAAGGCAAACTCTAGTGTAGTGATTGTTTAAAATTGAAATATAATCATAAATTAATATCTCAGAGATTTTATTTTTTTACTTTTTAAAAGGGTCTAAATTCAATAATAAGTTTAAGGATTAAGCCCATCTTTGTTCTTTTTGTGAATCCAATACAAGGAGTTTTGCCATTGTGGCTGTCCACGATTTGAATGATGTCAACAGTCGTTCTTTTTATGATTACATTGCTATGCAGTCTGACTCTAAGCTTGAAATTTTGCTCTACCTCTTTTAGCAGTGTTGTTAGCATTCATACTTCTTATTTCACAAGGATTGAAACTTCCATTATCTATGGTGAAATGTTTTTGGTGTTAAAGATGGAGTTTGACATAAAAAATTTATATTTATGCAATAAATTTTATTGATCTATATGTTATCATAAATCTTTATAAGGGTTGTATGTATCCAGTATGGGTATGGGTACAGCTACGTGCGTGTGGGGTACAGAAAATACATACTTGAAACTTTACTTTTTAAAAAGTTGAATGTTTGTACAACATGGGTACGCGTTAGGTACTTTTGTGGGTATGCTAGGGCGTAAATAATTTTTTTTGTTTAAATCTTAGGGTACTAAAATAAATATATTGTGTATTTTTTAGAACTCCAAAAATAAATAATATTTTTGTAAATATCACAAATTTGTTTAGAAATGTACTTAAATTAATAGGCTATGACTGAGTAAGCTTGTGTGTGTGCGTGTGAGACACAGAGAGAGAGACTATGGGGGTGTTTGGGAACCTACTTTTGAGGCTAAAATAGCCTCAAACACATTTTAAGCCAAAAAGCCTAAAAAATTCTCATCCAATGATTTATATTAAAAAAAAAAAAAAAGAAAAGTCGGAGCAGTGGTAGGGGCAGCCCTATACTGTCATGACAGTGTGTAGGCTGAAAATTGTGGCAGCCTAGTCTTTGAGGCTAAAATGACGATTTTGCCCCTTTAAATTAATTTTGAAAAATATGAGATTGGGGACAAAGTTGTCATTTTAACTTTAAACATCATTTCAACACATTTTTCAATACAACAACTCCAATAAAAATCCAACCCAACTTCCCAAACACAAAAACTAAAATAGCCTACTAAAATAGCCAAAAAGCCTCTAAAATAGCCACTTCCCAAACACCCACTATATATGTATGCTTATGTCTATATTATATAGAAAGGTTTAGTTTAGAATGTGGTAAGAATGCTTGTCTATATTATATGGAAAAGTTTACATATGTATGCTTATGTTTATATTATATAGAAATGTTTAGTTCAGAACATAGTAAGAAGATGAGGGTATTGAGGTCTATTTACAAGTGTCGTTAACAGATGTTAGGATGTGTTTTAGTTTACAAATCACATGGAATTGTGTGCTTATTTCTTAATGTCAGGGGATTATTTTGCAAATTTAGAAGTTAACTTTTGATGGGTAGGGTAGTTATATGCCATTGGTCCTGGCAAAGAAGAGGAGGATGAGTTAAAAATGAGAGAGGTATACATACATATAATATAGAGATGTTTAATTTAGAAGAGAATAAGATTATAAGAGTATTTAGGTCCAGTTACATATGTTGTTAATAGATTTTAGCAGTGTGTTTTAGTCCACAAATCACTTGGTTTGTGCACATGGCCTAAACCATTGGGAGTAAAGTGAAATTTACTCTAATGAAATAAGGGAATTAGAATTGTTTGCTACTCTTTGCTTTGGTATGTTTTCTAGATTCACATCAATTAGTAGTTAAATACGAACACATTCCAACCAATTTTCAAAAAATATAAATTTGTATCAAATTAGAACTAGTAACTAATCCCAGTGTCTTCCATGTTTGCAGAAACTTACATTGACAAGAAATGTTTGTTCAGAGGCAATGTTTCTATTAGGGGCCGCATACTTGATGGAACAGGCCACAGTGCCAAGATGATGAGAACAATCATTGTTTGACGAAACTACCTTCATTTTGTTAAGAAATACCAAAGGCAAGACCGATCACTTTCATTTTAATCGATATTATTTTTTCTACCATTTTTATGGAAATTTTGAAATGTGTGATCAATTTTTTTTTTTTTTGATAAATAAAAGTCAATATTATTAACAAAAAAACATCAGGGCAATATTAAACCGACAAAGAATCAACAGAAAAACAAAAACTAAGCAAGAAGAGTATCTATAAAATCCACAAAACCAAACAAATCTAGGGACACTCTCCCTGACACCCAACTATACAGAAACACTAAAAATTGATCCTTCGAATGAGTCACTGATTCTTCTTCTCCCTGAACGACTCTCTTGACTTCTGACTCATTTTTATTAAAGCATAGCAGTCTATAGTCAACTTGCCGGTTACGCTCTAACCAAATCATCCATATCAAACACAAAGGTGCCAAAGCGCACACCTTCCTATGCCTCTTTCCAACCCTACCCCCTCTACAACTATGAAGGACAACCTCAACACTTCGTTGTTGCACCCAAATCACACCAAACAAAGAAGAATTCAACACCCAAATCGAACAATGAAGAAGAAGATAAGACACCAACTCCGTATCCCTACGGCACATATATTATCAATTGACCATAATCTACCGACACCGAATAACAGTATCAATAGTGAGAATCCTATCCAATGCCACCGTCCACGCAAAGAATGCTACCTTGTGTGATTATTGTTGTCAAATTGTGAATTGTAAATCGTGAATCATAATGGTAATGTTCACTTTATATAGCAAAGCAAGCCTTAAGTCTCATTAAATGGGGTTGGCTACATGAATCCTTCTTCTCCACTCGACTCTATTCAACGCCATTTCGTTAATCAAATTAAGGAGGTTCATATCTCTATTTACTACACTAGTTCATGTCAATTTAGGACTGCCCTTTCCCTTAACACTTTCATCTACCGCCACTGCATCACATTTTTTTACTACTGTCTTTGTTAGTCTCCATTGTATATGACAAAACCATCTCAATCTATTTTCTCTCAACTTATCTTCTATTGATACTACTCCTACTTATTCTTGAATACACATTCCTAACTCTATCTTTTCTAGTCTTGCCACACATTCACCTTAGCATCCTCATTTTAGTAACATTCATGTTACCTACATGTTGTTTTTTAGTTGCCCAACATTCTGACCCATACAACATCGTTGGTCTAATAGCCGTTTTATAGAACTTCCCTTTTAGTCTAATAAGTACTCATTTATTGCACAGTACCTCAGACGCACTCCGCCACTTAAGCCACCCCTCCTTAATTCTATAGACCACATCCACTCCAATCTCCCCAGCCGTTGTGATAATCGATTATAAATAACGAAAATATTCACTTTTAGGTAGTTCTTGGTTCTCTATCTTTACTTTTTATCTACTTCCATTGTTACTGTTACTAAATTACACTCAATGTACTTTGTCTTAGTTTTGCTTATCCTAAATCCTTTAGATTCAAGTGCTTCTCTCCAAATTTCCAACTTAGTGTTAACTCCTTCTCTAGTCCCATCAACTAACACAATATTATTTGCAAAAAGCATACACCATGACACATCATTTTGAATATTTCTCGTCAACTCATAGATAATTAAAGCAAAAAGATAAGGACTTAAGGTTGATCCTTGGTGTAACCCTACAGTAATAGAAAATTCACTTGTGTTTCTAGCAGGTGATCTAATAGTGGTCACCATACCTTTATACATATCCCTAATCACATAAATGTAACCTTTTGTCACTACTTTCTTCTCTAACACCCATCAGATTATATTTCGAGATACTCTATCATATTCTTTCTCAAAATCGATAAAAATCATATGAATGTCTCTTATTTACTTTATATAGCACAATATATAATTATATATATATATATATGTATATGCATATAAAAACACCCACATTATGTTAAAAATGAAATAAATATTAATATAATTAAATCATGTATATTTATATACTTAATTTGCATAAATTATTATAATTAATTGATGTCTCTGTTGCGGAAATGACATCATTTCATGCAGCATACACACACAAATTGTACGATTCGTTCAATTTAAAAGTCAATGGCACGAATTAAATTATTTTGGTTGAAACTTATTGAATCATAAATCTTGAGCTTCTAACAACCATGTGATTATTCCAGCTCACATATCCCCTTGCTTCCTTGTGAAAGAGGAAGGCCATGTTATTATTGGTCAATGCAAGTTTGTCTTGAAGCTCTACTCTTTCATTGAATTTTTGGAGGATATACTTACTTCTTGGTAACTGTGTACGATTATGTCCTCTTTGCAGGCCATTGTCGAAGACTGTGAGGTTTAATGTATTGAAAGTGATTCCAGCTGGTTCTTCTGGTGGTGGGAAGAAGGCATTTGCAACAATGTGAGTTTAGTGGATCAACTTCAGTTAGAGTGTTTCTTTTGATGTGTACTCTCTTAAGGTTTGAGTTTTTGTATGTGGCCAATTTACAATTTTTTCAATTCCTGTCAGTCATATAACTCGAGTGTGCAATGTGGTGAAGTCGTCATTGTTTGTTAGCTAGTAGTTTGTCCCTTTGGAAAGATTGCCTCACATAGTGTATGAGCACGAAATAATCCTCTCGTATAATCCTGTTGATCAAGTTTGCGCTCCTTCAAACATTGTCGCTTTATTCCCTGAAAACACAAATGTGAGCTAGCCGGCGGGTGTGTGCCAGATACCTCTCCGATGCCTAAGTCAGCAAAATAGACAACTAGACAAAAGCTCTGTGTATTTGAGAATCAAAGTTGTGATACCTGTACATAGGCCTTTTTACAAGCTTTTATAGATTTTGTGTGGCACAATCCTAGTAGGATTCCAACTCTCCTTATGAGAGTCCTCCTAGGAATCACACACCCTACTCGCTACCAACCAAGTGAGATGGTTTTGCACAATCCTAGTAGGACTCTATTTCCCTTAACAGAGTCCTCCTAGGAGTCTCATCACTGCAAGCCAAGTGCAATGACTAACACGGTTGAATAACAGTATGACCAAGCTAACACTAGCCCTTTAACATACTCAATCCGGTGCTTTCAAATGCAACTCCTAGCTTGGTCCTTGTCCACTGTTATCTTGGTTTTGGCTGTTTAGACCGAGCTAACTGCAGCAGTCTCTGATTGGGCTAAAGAGGGTGAGGTCCAAGTTGTGAAGCCCAAACACCTCGACCCATAGCTCAGCTCATTCTTCACCTGGTCCTAGCTCATTAGTTTTAAGACCGAGCTACTCCTGCTCTTATCCTGGCCCAACGTGCGACCCAATTTCTAAAGAAGATTCTTCCTTAGCTCGGCTCAATTTATTTATAAATTACCCTCTCAATTTCCCCTTAATCCCATCTGCATCGCATGATTTGGGATTATTCTTCTCCAGCTGAGCTAGAAATATTCAAGCCAACCGAGCTCACTCACCATCGAGCTACTGATGAGGCCGGTCCATAAACGTCTTTTCAAATGCTTTGCACGTTTGAAACGCTTTCTATTCTCTTGGACACGTGGCATGCTCCCATTGGAGAAGTATAGCTGTCACAACCGTCTTCGAACCTCGCACATTTTGAATAGTCCCGCCCATTTCGTGTGCTTTATACAAAAGAACCCTCATTTTGAAAAACACTCCCACTGTTCATCTTCTTTCCCTTGTCGTCTGAGAACCTGTGCATTTGAAGCTCCATACTCACGCCTTCATCTTCGTTGGCTACTGTTTCTTCACGACTTCACACTCGTCAGTTTACTAATACCTCTTTATACTGTTCTTTTTTAACTATTTCTTTCATTTTTGATATTCAATCCCCACATACATGTGTTTATATACACTAGATAACCACTAGAGTACTGAGTAAATGCTATAAACCCCAAACCTTAGGCTTGAGCTCAAGAACGCACCGTCTGGATTTAGAAAACATGAAGTTGAATCTGGAATCGTGCTGTAACTGAGCTAAATACCCGTTTAGGCAACTTTAAGCTTAAACACAACCGAACCGAAAGCTCAGTCGATAAGATGTATATACCCATAGTCAACCGGGCTAGGCGGCCTCAGACTAGCCCTTATTTATGACCGAACTGAGAAAGTGAACATAACCCTGTATACTAACCTCTAATCGAGCTAAAGGCCTTGTGTTGGCCTTTCTGTACTACCGAATTGAGAACTCCTTGTCTTTCAGACGAACCGAGCTAAGCCTTCTCGATTCTTCTGTAAATTGACTGTTTACGTAGTCCGGTCCAGTTGTCTGGGTATATAACACTTCTTATTTCCACTTTGCAAACTTGACTAGGTTGGCCAGGCACACCTTTGCACCCTGCCCCTAGGCAGCTTTGCTCAACCGAGCCAACCAAAGCCTCATAAGCACCGAGCTAGGTTTACTTTATTCACGACCTTAAGTTAATCATGGGTAAATACCGGTTTTTAGTAGACTCTCCTGGGCCATAGTTGAGTTCCGAAAGGATTACCAGATTCCAGACGACGTCCATCTTTCCCTGGCCGAGCTAGAAACAACACTCTGGGGTAAACCGAGCTTCGTTCCATTCACTGTGATATCGATTGTCGAAGCTGGCTTTCGGTTTCCCGTTCAGCCTTTTATTTGCGAATACCTTAGGCAGACAAGACTCTGCCCTACCCAACTTTCCATAAATTCATATAGAATAATAAACGGCATCACCGAACTAAACTGTTGGCTTGGCCTTAGCCTCGGTTTGCCCGAGCTGTCCCATCAATACTCACTCGGCCAAAATGAGGACGGCTGGGTATATTATTTAAGAATAAGAATACGCCGAGAGAAAATAATTAAAAATACACTGGACAAAGACGTGAATGATGACGATTTCTTCTGGGTTTTTGGCAACTTTGAAGACCAGGAAGCCCAGATACCGGGCTACAGTATAAACTGGAATAAAGGAATAGCCAGTATGAATACCTCGGCTCAGTTTGTCCCTTTTTTGCTCTTGCTGCTTATGAGTTCTACACCGTGCTAACCATTGCCTTTCTCCTTATGTAGACTTGAACCAGCTAAAGTCACAATACCAATACCCCAACTTAGACGCTTTCCGTGCCGTGCTTCGATACCGTGAACGAGGTTGGGCCGAGCTACTTAACTTCGAACCGACCTACAGATATAGCGGAATGAGGAAGACCAGGGTGACAAACTTTCTCCTTGAACCATCACCTAAACTAGATCCCACACTTCCTCAGATCAGGCTGATCTCGCTGACAGAGGAACAAGAAATGGCAAAGAAAAGAGCCGTGCGAGCGCTCATCACCGAGCAAACCACTAGTGAAGCTCAAGGCGGGCTCGAGCCAACTGGCCAGTTGCGTGATACCGTGGTGGCCCTTCCAACTGCAAGGCCCTCCACATCTCGACCGAGCAAACGTGTACGAACCGCTTTAGCCGAGCTGTAACGCCTGATTGATGAGGATATCGTGCTTCCAGACACCTCAATGCCGAGCCCCGAGCCTGCGCACTCCAATCGAGCCAGCCCTTCAGAGTGGGCTCTGAAAATAACTTACAAGAACCGCGTTATCTCGGACGCCGACTCAGTGGTTGCAGAAAAAGACCACTCGCTTGCCTTCAATCTCGCGAAGAGCGTGTGCTTGCTAGCCGACATGGAGCATCATGATCATCTGACCGAGGTGAAGGCCATCCGCTCGGCAACAAAGTCAATGGTGTTGGTAGGCCTTCCCTCTGTTTGCCTTACCATTTCACATCTATTTGCACGGTTTTAATCATAATTGCTATCTCTCCTTTTACAGGCTATGCAGAAGAATCACGTTGCTCACAAGCGCATGCTAGAGCTGCGTAAGATAGCACGGCTGGCTGTCGCAGACGCCAATACCAAAACGACCGAGCTAAATGAGGCCAGGAAAAAGATGTCCGAGCTTGAATCTCAGATTGTCCATCTCTCCGGGCTGGTCAACTAGGCTGAAGCAGATAAGAAGAAGGCTTTGGCCGTGTGGAAAGAACGCTATCTACGCGAGCTGGCCAAGATCGAGAAGAAGAAGAATGCAGAGATCGCCGAGCTGTGGAAGAAGATGGAAGATGTAGAAGATCGTAGCTATAAGGAAGGGGAAGCCACCTATATTATGCAGTGTGAAGCTTCAAAGGACATGTTTTTCAAGTGTGGATGGAAGGCGGCTGTTTTGAAGCTCGGCCAGGGGCAAGAAACCGAAGTCTTCCAAAATCCTCCCCCTCACTTCATCCCTAGTTACATGGCGGACTACGTTAATGCCATCCAACAAAAGCTGCTCCAAGAGGGGAGGGGGGAGGAGGAAGGATCCCTAGAGCCAAACAGCGCCCCATCAGTCACCACTGAGCACGGTCTTCAAACAGCTCAATCTGCTCGGGTAGAGCCATTGGTGCCAAACATGGTTGATGATGCGAATGTGACCGACCTTCCTGTTGAAACCGGGCTACCGAGTGGTGAAGTTCGCGTTGACCTTGATGCAGATTTGGATGACCTCTTTGCTTGACCTAGTTTTTTTTTTCTTTTACTTTCTACTCTTGTAAGAATTTGTAACCGGGCTCAAGCCCCTCCTTTTATAGTGGATATTCTTCATCTGGAATGAAATCTGTTAATTTTCCATTCTTTTTGTTCAGTTCACTCCATACTTACACTTACTTTTCAACTCTAATTTGCATGAAGTTTTGTTTCTAAGTTTTAACATTTTCATGGCCGAGATATATATTTCAGTCCACAAGCACTATGATCTGTGTACTTTGTGTTGGCCATACCTGCCAACTTTCTTTAGCCTAGATCCTGATCTCGACTGAAGAGAGATACATGTTGGTTATTCCTGCTAACCTTCTTCAGCCTAGATCCTTATCTCGGCTGAAGAGAGATAAATGTTGGTTATTCCTGCCAACCTCTTCAGCCTAGATTCTTATCTCAGCTGAAGAGAGATAAATGTTGGTTATTCCTGCTAACCTCTTCAGCCTAGATCCTTATCTGGGCTGAAGAGAGATAAATGTTGGTTATTTCTGCCAACCTCTTCAACCTAGATCCTTATCTCGGCTGAAGAGAGCTAAATGTTGGTTATTCCTGCCAACC
This sequence comes from Camellia sinensis, assembly GCF_055761805.1. Lineage (NCBI taxonomy): Eukaryota > Viridiplantae > Streptophyta > Magnoliopsida > Ericales > Theaceae > Camellia > Camellia sinensis. The sequence goes on along the minus strand of NC_138971.1, from coordinate 117,657,382 downwards.
TCATCAGCCTAGATCCTAATCTCGGCTGAAGAGAGATAAATGTTGGTTATTCCTGCCAACCTCTTCAGCCTAGATCCTGATCTCGGCTAAAGAGAGATAAATATTGGTTATTCCTGCCAACCTTTTCAACCTGGATCGTTATCTCGGCTGAAGAGAACTCGATGTTGGTTATTTCAGCCAACGTTTCTTCAGCCTAGATCCTTATCTTGGCTGAAGAGAGCTAACTTGTTTGGTTATTCCTGCCAAACCTTCTGATTGCCCCTTGCTGGCAATGACTGAGAACAACTTTTACAATATAAAGACTTATGCTGAAAGAGTAAACTACTTGTTTTATTTGGAAAATGGAAAAAATTACAAATATTCTAGGAGAAAGCTAAAAATAAAATAACTTGAGATTATCAGTGTTCTATGGCCTGGGAATAACTTTGCTGTCTCCATCTTCCAAGTGATATGCCCATTTTCTTGCTAAACCAACCACTTTGTATGGTCCTTCTCAGTTAGGTCCTAACTTGCCATCTTCGGGTACCAAAGTGTTGCCCATTACTTTGCGTAATACTCAATCGCCAATCTTGAATTGCCTCGGATGCACTATTTTGTTATATTTTTTGGATAACTCCTGCTGGTATAAGGCAATGTAAACTAGAGCTCTTTCCCTTCTCTCTTCTGCAAGGTCGAGTTCCAAGGCTATGGCTTCTCCATTCAAGTCTGGGTCAAAATTTTCACTTCTAATAGTGGGGAGGCCTACTTCTAGTGGGATTACTGCCTCCATGCCATAAGCCAAGAGAAAAGGCATTTCTCTAGCTGATCACCGAGGTGTGGTATGGTAAGCCCATAAAACATGAGGAAGCTCCTCAACCACTTGCCTTTTGCTCTCTCCAACCTTTTCTTTAAACCATCTAGGACGACTTTGTTTGAAGCTTCTGCTTGGCTATTCGCTTGAGGGTATGCTGGTGTAGAGTTGTAGAATTCTATCTTGTATTCCTTGCAAAAGCCCCTGAAGACTTTGCCATCGAACTGAGTGCCATTGTCAGATATTAGAGCCTTGGGTATGCTGAATCAGGTTATGATATTTTGCCAGAAGAACTTCTTTACATCTTTCTCCTTTATCAATGCGAGTTCTTCGGCCTTTACCCACTTTGTGAAGTAGTTTGTCGTTGCGAGAAAGAACTTTCTGTTGCCAGGTGCTACCAGAAGTGGTCCCACTATGTCCAGGCCCCACATTGCGAAGGGCAATGGACTAGTTAATGGTAGAAGCTCTCTGGCTGGCTGGTGTATCTGGTGTGAGAACTTCTGACATTTCTTGCACCTTTTGACATACTTCTCAGAATCTGTCTGCATGTATGGCCACCAATATCCTTGTGAGATTTCCCTGTAAGCCAATGATCTTCCCCCTTGGTGGCTTCCGCATACGCCTTCATGTATCTCGCACAAAAATGCCTCAACCTTGCTAGGGTGGACACATTTCAAGTAAGGTCCTGTGAAGGATTTTTTGTATAACGCCAATGATGGAGAGAGCCAGAATCCCTGTGACTTTGTTCTTATTTTGTTGGCCTCTTTCTTCTCTTCAGGTAAGATGCTGTCTTTTAAGAATACTATAATGGGATTCATCCAGGAAGGCCTAGTTCGGCACAACATACCTCAGCTACTTCGGGTTCTTCAATACTTGGTTTGGGTAAGAAGTCGATTAGTAATGGATCTGGGATAGATGTATCTTCCATTAAAGCAAAACTTGCCAGTTCGTCTGCTTTACTGTTTTCTTCTCGGCCAATCTACTCTATTTGTACTACTTCGAACTTCATGATCTCCTTCCTGACCAACTCTTGGTACTTGGCTATCCTCTTATCTTTTGCCTCGTAGTCGCCTGAAATCTGGTTTACTACCAGCTGGGAGTCACTGTAAACCACTAGCTCGGTGGCCTTCATGAAAAGTGCTGATTTGAGGCCTGCTAAAAGTGCTTCATACTCTGCCTCATTGTTTGATGCTGGGAAGCCAAGGTTGATTGCTTGTTCCACTATTAGGCCATCTGGTGAGATGAGGACTATGCCAAGTCCTGCACTGTGCCTATTGGATGCTCCATCCACAAAGAGCTTCCACATCTCTTCGACGAATAGTTTCCAGCAAGTAGAGGGGTCGGATGATGTCTTGGGGTCAAGTGTGTTGCTGATGTTTTCTTTCAAGTCCATGTCTGCTGTTGGGATTTGATCTTCATTATCTGACTGCCCCAAGTCTTTACTTTTTGATGAGTCTTCGCTGGGAGCAGAGTGGTTTGCCCCCTTCCTCCTTCCTCTATCCTGTGTGGCATGCAATGTGGTTGGGCATCCTGTATTAGGGGCTGTACAGTTCCAGCGGCACTTTCCCCCCTTACTTCAATTGCATCAGTCAAGTCAACTGGGCAGATGTGATGGCTTCCTGGTGTGAACTTAGCCACAAAGTCTGCCAAAGCTTGGGCTTTTATTGCGGTTCTAGGTTGAAACTTGATATCGAACTGTCCCAATTCCACCGCCCACTTTAAGATTCGTCTTGAAAAGTCTGCCTTCTCAAACAAAGCTTTTAAGGGAAAGGCTGTTAGGACGATTATTGTGTAAGCATGGAAATAGTGCAACAGCTTTCTTGAGGCCATCATCAAAGCTAATGCTAGATTTTCTAATGACAGGTACCTTGTTTCAGAGGCTAGCAAGGTTTTGCTAATATAAAAGATAGGTAGATGTTGGATTCCTTCTACTCTGACCAACACTGCGCTGACTGCATGCTGTGAAACCGCTAAGTACATAAAGAGCTTTTCTCCAGGTACTGGGGTTACTAGCAATGGAGGAGAGGTCATGTAGTCTTTCAAGCTCTCTAGAGTGCGGTCGCATTCTTCATCCCACTCAAACTTGGCCTTTAATGCTTGGAAGAATGGTCGACATCTGTCTGACGATCGACTTATGAACCGGTTGAGCGCGGCTGCTAGGCCAGTGAGATGCTGCACCTCTTTAATTGTGTAGGGCCTCTCATAATCCTAGATTGTTTTGATCTAAGAGGGGTTTGCTTCTATACCTCGGTTGGTCACCAGAAAGCCTAGGAATTTGCCTAACCCAACGCCGAATGCATACTTGGATGCATTTAGATGCAACTTGTTCTTCTTTAGAATTTGGAACATTTCATTTCGGTCCCTGAGATGGTCTTTCTCATCCTTGCTTTTGACTACTTTGTCATCTATGTAAGCCTCCATTGTTCTGCTAACAATGGTTCAAACATTTTGTTGACCATCCGTTGGAATGTAGCCCCTGGGTTCTTTAGGCCAAAGGACATGACCTTGTAACAATATAATCCTCTAGGTGTTATAAATGATGTGACCTCCTGGTCTGGTTCGTACATAGTGATCTGATGGTAACCTCTATACGCATCAAGGAAGCTAAGTCGATTGTGTCCTACCGTTAGGTCTACCAGTTGGTCTATCTGTGGTAAGGGAAAACTGTCATTTGGGCATGCCTTATTGACTGTTTTGTAATCCATGAAGACACGCCATTTTTCATTCTTCTTAGGTACTACTACGGTAATGGAGATCTACCTGGGATAGTGCACTTCTCTGATGGCTCCTGCCTCCAGCAAGTTTCCTACTTCCTCCGCCACTATCTCCGCGTGGTGGAGAGCCGATCTGCGAGTTTGCTGTATAATTGGTCTGGCAGTTGGGTGGACATTAAGTTAGTGACAGATGAATTTTGGGTCAATGCCAGGCATGTCGTATGGTGTACAGGCAAACACTTTGATGTTAGAGGTTAAGAATTCCATGACCTCTATTCACTTAATACTGCACAAGGACGAGCCGAGCAAAAAGAACTTTTCTGGGTTTTTTTCATCTATTCTTACCTCTACCAAGTCTTCCACTGACTTCTGTTCGGCTGCCTTGCCAATATCTGTAAACAGCTCATTGCTCTCTGGCTCTTCCACCATCTGTACATACTCTTTTGCAGCCGTGCTGCCATTTACTATGACGAAGCACTGTTTCGACATAATTTGGTCTCCCAAGACCTCTTCAATTACTCCAGCTTCGCTGGGGAACCGCAATGCTTGATGGTAGGTTGACACTATCAATCGCATGGCGTGCAACCATGTTCTCCCTAAGATTATGTTGTAAGTGGAAGGGACTTTCAACACCTAGAGTTCTACCTGTTTTGTCATGGTTCCTACCTTGACTGGGAGGATTATCTTGCCGACTGGCCACTCTGGCATCGAGTTGAATCCGACAAGGGGGGATGTCGCAGGTGCCAAGTCTTTGTCCTCCAATTTCAACTATTTGAAGGTCTCGTAGTACATTATCTCACATGAGCTTCCTTGGTCAATTAGAATCTGCTTGATGTCAAAATTTTTGACGTGTAAAGTCACCACCAACGCGTCATTGTGAGGGCAATGTAGCCTTGCCAGATCCTTGTCTGAGAAGGATATGACGCTTGTCGCCTCTATTTTGCCCTTTTTTATGGTAGGCTGTGCACTTAATACCTCTCTTAAGTGTTCAGCCTTTTTGATCATCTCCCTGAGTTCATATAGCGATCTCGGTTTTCCCTCCATTGATTATTGTATTCCGGACTTAGGTTCCGTGGTGTGGTTGTTGTATTTATCTTGTTTCCGTCCTTTAATACTTTGTATTTGAGTTATAGGATGTTTTGGGCAGGCTTGTTACAGGTTGGCAGTGAATTTGAACCAAGTGTTGCTGCCCAGAATTTTGAACCTTCACTCGACCGAGGCTTTTGTCGCTCAAGCGAGACCTGTGTTTTAGTTCCTTCGCTTGAGCCAGGTTTCCTTTGCTTGAGCAAGAGTTGGGTGTTATGTCTGGTGGCTCGAGCGAGAAGTCTTGCGCTTGAGCTTGCGTCTGCGTCTGGTTCTGGACCTGAAAGTTGCATTTCTTGGCTCGAGCGAGCTTTCCTTCACTCGTACGAGCGAGCTGTATGTTTTGGCTCGAGCGAGGTTTCTTTGTGTCTGGTCGCTTGAGCGACCACTCCTTCGCTTGAGTGAGCCTCGTGTATTTTAGTTGGCAGCAGCTTCTTCTTCCTTCACTTTTTGATCTCTTCTCTTATACAAACCCTAGACCAGCTGCACTTTCTCTTCTATATATCTTCTCTCTAAGGGTTGACCTAGTTCTTGAGTGTTTCTACCCTAATCTCTTTGTAAGAAATATAGAGGGTGGTGTAGGCTTCCTTTTAATCTAAAAATTTGTGGATTTGGAGCACTTTGGGTTTTCACCATCTTTTCCATTTGGTCTCTTCATTTCGAGGTAGGGATACCCTACTCCATCTTATGAGTTTTGTTATAAACATTGGTCATTTTGATAGGTTGGTGTTGTTGGGAAATTTTGGAAAGTTAGGGTTGGATTTGAGATTATAAATTGGGGGTTTTCAAATGTTGAACTCCATGTGTGTGTGAGAGTATGGAAAAATGGAATTATTGTTGTTGAAATAATGAAATTGAGCCATAGGGCTAGTGTTGAGACAAAGGAGGAAAATGCCATATTTGGGTTTTATTGGGTCATTAGTGTAATTAATGACATTCATTGTGAAATAATGAAATTAAGATGTTATGAGAATAAATGGTGGAGTTGGATTGATTAATCACTCACTTTTGAAAACGTTAACAATTTATCTGTTGATGCATTTATTATCTGTTTAGAAATAATTGCTTTGGGCTATCGGTGGAGGATAGTCTTAATTGTTGTAGACATTGTATGTTGATTAGGGAAAACTAAAACTAATCATTTGGAATATGTCATTGAGTATGACGATTGGAACAATACAGCAAATATGTGTATTGATTAATTTTTGTATATGACAAGTGTTTAATTACATTGTATATGCATATTGTTTGGGAGGAGATAGGGGATGTACTCCATGGTTTGAGAGGAGATAGGGTGATGGACTCTCAAACCTGTTTCGGGAGGAGATAGGGGATGGACTCTATTGATACAATAAATATGTGTATCACTTGAAGTATGAAAGTGTTTAATATGAGTTGTTATCTCATTTGTAATAGAAGTGTTTTAATATGAGCTTGAGTCTCATTTGAATTATTGATATTGGAAGTATTTTTATATGAGCTGTTGTTTCATGAAAATTGTTTGGCCAGATTCTGAGCCATGTTTGTATAAATGGAAAATGGGATAAGTAAAGGAAAGTGGGACGTAACATGGACTTGACTGTCATGGAACTGTTTTGTGATATAAATTGGTTTATAAGTGTTAACCATCTATCAAATGCTATTGTTTTAGTCATTGCTTATATCTGGTTTAGTATATCTCTACTAGGCTGTGGCTCACCCTATATGGGACATCATTTTCAGGTTCAGGTGACATGCCACCTCCAAGGATGTAGCTTGGGAGGCTTGAGGCTGATAGCTCTTTTGTTGTTCTCTTTTTGGTATCACATGTAAATTCAAGCCAAGGGCTTAATGTGTATTTGAGTTAGAACTCTTCTTTTGTTGAACCCAAGTGTTGACTTGGAAAGTTGTAAGCCCGTAGGACATTTACTTTTATTGTCAACATGTAATACTTTTGTAATGAATAATCTGATGAATGGAAATTATGCTTTATTCTCTTATGTCTATACATGTCAAATTTGTGGGTTTCTATGTATTATTTTGAGGGCATTACAGTTCACATACCTGCTCAGGTTCGATGATCCTATGTATGACGTTGATTATGCCTTGGGGTGGACCGTCGACTGGCATCCCGTTCAGTTTGTTGAGGTCCTGGGGGGGTGGATATGTCCCTCCTTCTATGTACTGGTCTAGGTGCCCAGCTGCCACTAACTCCTCTAGATGTTGCCTCAATGACGTGTAATTTTCAGTGTGGCGCCCCTTTTCAACATGGAAGGTGCACCGGGACCTCTCGTCATAGCCTTTTTGTGCTTCTCCCAACTTAGCTGGCCACCGAACGAAAGGTTCATTGCGTATCTCACTGAGAATCTGATAGATAGGCTTATTGAATACTGTAGTAATGGCGGTGTGGACTCTGAGGTTCCTTTTTTCTGGGTCCTCTCTGTTGGCTCGCCTGCTGCGCCCATTCCTGCTTGGTTGTTCCACCGTGTTGACTTTTGCTGTAGTCTTTTCATCTGGCATCGCTGTTGCGCCAGATTTTTCTTTAGCACGGGCGCTATCCTCCTCTACTCGGATATGTTGATGTACTCTCTCCATTAGGGCCTCCATCGTGAGGGGTGGCATCATAGTAATTGAGTCCCTCAATTTGTTTTCGACTGGTAGACCTCTTTTGTATTGTGCGATGGCGAGATTTGTAGGGCAATCCCCAATCTGGTTGAAGGTCTCCCAATATCAACTGTTGTAAGACCTCAATGTCTCCTTTTCACCCATGTCAATGAAGAGTAGCTGATCAATCTTTACTGGTGTCTTGGTGTTCGTTCTGAATCTAGTCACAAACGCCTCTGCCAATTGTGCCCATGAGGTGATGCTGCCTTCTAGTAGCCTTTTGAACCAAGTTAGACCTAGGTCGCCCAGGCTAGATGGAAACAGGATACACATTAAAGCCTCGTTTCGCAGGTATACTGCCATAACCTGGCGAAAGTGGCTTAAGTGCATGTAGGGGTCTGTCTTCCCCTCATAAGTAGTAAATTTGGACTGGTGGGAGCCTGAAGGTAGTGGTGCGTTCTCAATCGTCGGAACGAACGACGAGCTCTATAACCTGGCTAATACTTTGTCTGTTGGTTCGTAAGCAAGGTACGACAATGGCATCCCTAACTCGACACTTCCATGCGTCCTAGGGGCCAACCGCTGTAGGGCTGAAACTCTGCGTGGGTCGTGAGCCCTGGTGTCCTCCTTCCATCAGGCCCTTTCCTCGAGCACTGTTCGTAGGTCGGATGATCTAGGCAACTCCGAGTGCCTAGACGTCGTTTGGTGTGTGTGCGAGGGGCGATAGTTGTTTCCCTCCGTATATGACCTTTCAGTTCTCGTTCTCTCAGACCTGGAGTGACGAGTCCTGGAAGTCCTTGACTAAGTATCGCTTGTTTTAAGGCTTTTACTTCTTGCTGGTGAGGGTATGGTATGTCTGTCACGGTCTTCTGAGTGGCAAGGGGGCGTGTTACCTTTGCGCCCCTCTCCTGTCACCACCCATTTCCCTTTTATCTGGTGCTTTATTGTCTCCATGACTGCCGCCATCCTCCTTATTAACTCGTCTTGCTCCCTCACACGATCCTCCAGAACTTGAGGATCCAGCCTCCGCCTTTGTCTATCAGGACTTTGAGAGCGACGAGGACTAGCGCCCCGTCTCTCCCTTGTGTCCCTCCGGGAGTTCCGTCGCTGAGGTTCTAATTCTGCCATGGGTGGGACAGAGGGTAGACCTTGGCGCCTCCCACCCCCCTCCGGGGTTTGCCCATCAATAGCAGATTGCTGCAAATCTTTGTTGTGCGCCATTGATTTCAACTAAGGAGAAAAACTCGATCAAAAGGTTTTGTTCTTTGCGGCTTTCCCACAGACGGTGCCAATTGTACGAGCACAAAATAATCTTCTTGTATAATCCTGTTGATCAAGTTTGCGCTCCTCCAAACGTCGTCGTTTTATTCCCTGAAAACACAAACGTGAGCTAGTCGACAGGTGTGTGCCGGATACCTCTCCGATGCCTAAGTCAGCAAAATAAACAAATAGACAAAAGCTCGGTGTATTCGAGAATCAAAGTTGTGATACCTGTACATAGGTCTTTTTATGAGCTTTTATAGATTCTGTGTGGCACAATCCTAGTAGGATTCCAACTCTCCCTATGAGAGTCCTCCTAGGAATCACACACCCTACTCGCTACCAACCAAGTGAGATGGTTTTGCACAATCCTAGTAGGACTCTATTTCCCTTAATAGAGTCCTCCTAGGAGTCTCATCACTGCAAGCCAAGTGAAATGACTACCAAGGTTGAATAACAGTATGACCGAGCCAACACTAGCCCTTTGACATACTCAATCCGGTGCTTTCAAATGCAACTTCTAGCTAGGTCCTTGTCCACTGTTATCTCGGTTTTGGCTGTTTAGACTGAGCTAACTGCAGTAGTCTCTGATTGGGCTAAAGAGGGTGAGGTCCAAGTTGTGAAGCCCAAACACCTCGACCCATAGCTCAGCTCATTCTTCACCTGGTCCTAGCTCGTTAGTTTTAAGACCGAGCTACTCCTGCTCTTATCCCGACCCAATGTGCCACCCAACTTCTAAAGAAGATTCTTCCTCAGCTTGGCTCAATTTATTTATAAATTACCCTCTCACATTATAGCGATCCCGGTTGTCCCTTTACTGTTCTGTTGTATTCCAGACTCGGTTCCGTGGAGTTGGTAGTTGTATCAATCTTGTTGTCGTCCTTTAATTCCATTTGTTTGAGTTTTAGGATGTGTTGGGCATGTTTTGAACAGGTGGGTTGAACCTTGGTCTGAAATCTTGTTGCCAGGTTTTTGGTCGTTCCGCTCGAGCGGATATTGCACACTTCCAGTATTTCGTGTCCCTGTAAAACTTTTGCAGGTGTGATTTTTACGCTCGAGCGGGTTTCTTTACGCTCGAGCGGGTACTCTGGCGCTTGAGCGGGTAGTACTTTTTGGTGTAAGTTCTGGGAGGGAGAAATCTACGCTCGAGCAGACTGGTTTTTGCGCTCGAGCGGATGTACTTTATTCTTGTGTCTTGGTGCTCGAGCGGGCCTTCTTGCGCTCGAGCGTACCTAGTTTTTTGTTCTTGACGCTCGAGCGTTGTGTTCTCCGCTCGAGCGGGAATGTCGTATATCAGTTGGCAGCTGAGCATTTTAAAATCACTTTTTACATTCTCTCTCTCTCTCTCTCTCTCTTACTTTCTAAAAAGACATTTTGAGAGCTCCTCTCCCTAGAAACTCCCTTCTCTCTAAGGTTTGATCTAGTTAGAGTGTCTCCCCATCCTCCGGCCTTTGTAAAAAGTGTGTTGATCGTCGAGGGCTCCATTTTGATCCGTGAATCTTTGAGTTTGGAGCATTTTGGTTTTCTTCAACTTCCCCGTTTGAGCTCTAACTTCGAGGTAGGGATATCCTACTCCTTCTCATGAGTTTTGTCTTTGAATTTTAGTATTTTGATGAGTTGGGGGTTGTTGGGTAATTTTGAGAAAGTTTAGGCCTTTGTGTAATTTTATAAAAGTTGGGGTTTTGTTTATATAAATGTTTGGCATAGAGAAATGAGATCAATATTGGTTTATTGATGAAAATGGAACCTTAGGGTTGTGATGTTAATTATGGAAAATGCTCTAATTACATTGATAAATTAATTGGTATAATTAATTTGAAGAAAAGAAGAATTAAATTGAGAGTGTTGGAATTGGATGTGTATGGGATTAAAGGGTGTAGTTTGATTCGTTCATCGCTCACCTAGTTGAAATGTTGATTATATATCCATTTGGTGCATTTATTTTCAGTACAGAAATAACTGCTTTGGGCTATCGGTGGAGGATAGTCGTGATTGTTGTAGACACTGCATGATGATTAGGCAAACTAAAACTAATCGATTGAGTATGCTATTGAATATAGCAACTGGAATAATACATTAATTCTATGTATTGATTGATTGTATATGATCCATGTTTATATACATGTGTTGTGTGGGAGGAGATGTGGGATGTACTCCACGGTTTAGGGGAAGATAGGGGATGGACCTCTAAACCGGATTTTGTGTGACATTGATACAGCACTACAATGTGTATCAAGTGTTGATTATGGAAGTGTTTCAATTGATTTGATATAGCACTAAAATGTATATCATTATCAATTGTAAAGTATAGAAGCGATTCTATGTTATGTTGATACAGCACCGAAATGTGTATCTTTCGCAAAGTGTGGGAATGGTTTATGTGTTATTGATACAGCATTAAAATGTGTATCCCTCATGAATTTTGAAAGTGTTTTAAAGATGAGTCTAAATCTTATTAAGTTATTTGGCTAGGTGTTGAGCCTTATTTTCAAACTCAAAGTTGGAAAGACATGGGAAATGAAATGTAACATGGACTTAATGTCATGAAATCGAAATGTGATATATGTAGATGTATCTGTGTTGGCCATCTATCAACTGCTAATCTTTTAGTCATTGTTCATGGCTGGTTTAGTGTATTTCTACTGGGCTGTGGCTCACCCTTTATGGGACATCATTTTCAGGTACAGGTAGCATGCCACCTCCAAGGACATAGCTTGGGAGGCTAGGGGCAGACAGACTGCTTTGTTATTTACTTTCTTTTGATGGATTACATGTAAATTTCAAGCCAAGGGCTTAATATGTATTGAGTTAGCACTCTTCTTTTTGTAACCAAATGTTAACTTGGAAAGCTGTAAGCCCGTAGGGCATTTGCTTTTGTTGTTAACATGTACTACTTTTGTAAGAACTACTCAAATTAATGGAAAGATGGTTGGTTTATTTGTATCAATGCATGTCTAAAGAGATGGGTTTTTAGGTATTTAATTGAGGGCGTTACACACATAGTATACATTTCTATAGGATTACTGACATTGCTTCTTGTATTATACATTTCTCTGGGATTATTGTTGTTATTAGTGAAGCATTTGGATTTTATGTGGAGTAGGTATTTCTTATTTGTGTTGTCTGTGATTAGATTTATTGGCTAGAATATATATGATAGGCCAGCTAAACTGTAAAACTATTGGTAGTCTAGTAGTAAATTGTAGCTCAACCTCACAAATAGGGCTTTATATATATATATATATATATGCTCTTCTTTTGGGCCTTGAGCTGGCCTTGACCTATCTTACAAATAACATAGCACCCCGATTGGCATTAAACAACTTGGATAAGTGTATGGCATCACTTGGATAATGGTATAGGATATATTGTACATTTTTTCATTAATTTTTCCATTTCAGATGAAGGGACATGATTTCAAGGTATTGGCATAAATACCAATAGATTTTACCAACTATTATGTTGTCTTGTTCTTTCTATCCATTGTCCTTCTCTTCCATACTTGCTAATAAAATGATCTGAATTCATGATTGGTGTCTGCCACAAAGCCATAATTATCACCATCCACTGAGTAAAGTGGAGACCACAACTTGGTTGGGTTGGTGGGAGGTAAGCTTTGTGGATTAATAGTTATTGTGATTTTTTATTGGTATGTTATACTACATGAGATGATATTACTGTTACATTCTCTCTTGTCCTACAAGAGATGGAAAAGCAAAAGTCTTGAGCTAATAATTTAAATTGCGAAATCTAGGGTAAATTAAAATATATTCTCAAAATTTGCTTAAAATATTAATTATTCTATGTAGTTTTGGAAATTACATCTTATCATTTTAAATTTATAATCACATAATAAATTAATCCTTTCATTAATTAGTTATTAAGTTAACTAATAGTTTTTAATGACGTGCTAAAAATATATTTTAATTAACAATTTTGATAATTTTATTATTGTATAGGAGTATAATTAAGATTTTTATTTTATTTTTATGAACTCTATTAAAAGATAAATTTTGACAAAAAAATATTTGTAATTTTCAAAATTACAGAGGGTAAATTGTATTTTAAACAAATTTTAGAGGGTGTATTTATAATTTGTCCTTTGTGCTTTCTCCCAGGCACATAAATGACTTGGTATGAAATGAAATTTTTTTTTTGCCTTCAAATTCAAGCAGGGGCAAATGTTTTCTAAAGTTACTCGTAAATAATTTAGAAAAATTGGCGAGAGTTTCTTAGAAAAACTGATGAAAATGAACCAACTTATTCAAATTGATTGAAATTTTAATTTTCGATCATTTTTTCATAATATACAGCCTGTTTTAGTTTTGAAGATTTGTATATTGATGCAAACTGAATTGATCGAAAATTATATTTAAATACTTTTATATTTTAGTTTTTTGAGCATTGTATGATAAGTAGTGACTAATATAATATATGTTTGTGATGAAAACTAGTGAAACATTATAAAGCAACTTTCATACATTTTCTTCATATATTTTTAATGTAAAATTCTATGAACTTTTATAAAATCCTTTAAAACATCAAGCAATCCCTCTTCAACATCAAACCCACAAAATCAATAAGATTGAACAATTGTGTATGGTCTGCATCAGTTTTTCAATCATCAAAATAAAAAATATCGGTTTGTTACTTATTCTCAACAATGACCATATTGATCCGAACAAATTACACCCCCAGCAATTTCTAAAGGAGTTTAAAGAAAGTTTCCAAGTAATTATAACCCAAAGCGATTCAAAATTTTAAGCATTTTTCTTGTGATATTTATCATTTTGGGCTTTGTTTGGCAAGTATTTAAAATATTTAAAAAGTTGTTAAAAAATCGAAAAGTCATTTGAAAAAGTCAAAGATTTCTTCAATTTCTCTCTAAGTTTTGATTGCTTTCTATAAAATTAATGTCAAAAATCATTTTTACACTTTAATTTGTTTTTATTAACTTGTCGTAAGAGATAAGTTTTTATTTATTTATTTATTTTTTTTTATATTGCTTTTTGGTGGGTTCTACAAAATAAGCTAGCTTATAAGATATAGGCTCCGTTTGGTGGAGTTTTTTTAAAGTTGAAAGTTGATTATCATAAAGTATAAACTAGAGCACCCCTATCTCAGCTTTCAAATAATTAGCTTTTTCTCAATTTACTTAAACTATTTCTACTTAATAAGCTATAAACAGAAGCTGCACCAAACAATCCTGCACAAATTCCCAAATCAAAATAAGCTATAATTACCTCCAAAAGCTGTAACAAACTGTAACGCCCTCAAAATGAACTCATAAATCATCCAACAATAGCATGCTTAACATAAGTGAATAAAGCATAAATATATTCCATCAGAGTAGTCTTTACAAAATGTATTAGATGTTGACATCAAAAGTAAATGCCCTATGGGCTTACAACTTTCCAAGTCAATACTTGGTTACAAAAAGAGAGTACTAACTCTATACAAAGAAAGCACTTGGCTTAATATACATGTAATACAATCAAAAACACAAAACAACCCAGCAATCTCAAGCCTCCCAAGCTATGTCCTTGGAGGTGGCATGCTACCTGTACCTGAAAATGATGTCCCATATAGGGTGAGCCACAGCCCAGTAGAAATATACTAAACCAACTATAAACAATGACTAAAATGATAGCATTCGATAGATGGTCCACACTTATATTCCAATTCATGCCATATTACAGTTTCATGACAATCATATCCATGTTACACTTCAGTTTCCATTTCTTATTCAACTTTAAGTTTGAAAACAAGGCTTAGAACTTGGCCAAACAATTTAATGAGATAATATTTCATCACTAAAATACTTTCGAAAATCATGACGGATACACATTTTGGTGCTGTATCAATAATACATAAAACCACTTCCATTCTTCACAAATGATACACATTTTGGTGCTGTATCAATATAACAAAAACACTTCCATACTTCACATATGATACACATTGTAGTGTTGTATCAATGGAAAACAACTTCCGGTTTAGAGGTCCATCCCCTATCTTCCCCTAAACCGTGGAGTACATCCCCTATCTCCTCCCACACAACACAATGTATATAAACACAGATCATATACACAATCAATCAATACATAAGGTTAATGTATTATTCCAACCGTCATATTCGATGACACATTCCATTGATTAGTTTTAGTTTGCCTAATCATCATGCATTGTCTACAACAATCAAGACTATTCTCCATCGATAGCCCAAAGCAGTTATTTTTAAACAGAAAATAAATGCACCAAATGGATAACATATCAACATTTCATCTAGGTGAGCGATAAATTAATCCAACTGCACCCTTTAATCCCATACACTTCCAATTTGAATATTTCCTATTCAATTCCTCATTTTTCCAAAATTAATTATACAAATTAATTTATCGAAACAATTAGGGCTTTTCCCTATATCTCAATACCCTAAGGTTCCGTTTTCCATCAATAAACCAACACCAAGTCCATTTTTCAATATATTACATACATAAAGGTTTATATGCTTGAAACCCCATCTTTTGAAAATTACACAATGACCCCAAACCTTCACAAAATTACCCAACGACCCCCAACATATCAAAATGCCAAAATTTTAAGACAAAGCTCATAAGATGGAGTAGGATATCCCTACCTCGAAGTTAGAGCTCAAACGGAGAAGAAGAAGAAATTCAAAGTGCTCCAAAATCCAAACTTTTCGGATCAAAATATAGCCCTCGACGATCAACACACCTTTTGCAAAGACAACAAGGTAGTGAGACACTCTAGCTAGATCAAACCCTAGAGAGAAGGGAGATTCTAGAGAAAGGAGCTCTCAAAATTGATTTTGGGAAAGTAAGAGAGAGAGAGGAAGTGTAAAAAGTGATTCAAAAATGCCCAGCTGCCCTCTGTTATACGCATGACCCGCTCGAGCGGAGAATAGAATGCTCAAGCGTCAAGCACAAAAATCTGGACACGCTCGAGCACAAGAAGGTCCGCTCGAGCGCTAAGACACAAGAATAAAATACATCCGCTCGAGCGCGAAAACCAGTCCGCTCAAGCGTGGATTTCCCCCTCCCCGAACTTTCACAGACAAAGCACTACCCGCTCGAGCCTCAAGATACCCGCTTGAGTGCGACCCGCTCGAGCGTGAAAAACACACCTGTAGAAGTTTTGCAAGGACACGAAATACTGGGAGTGTGTAAACCCCGCTCGAGCGCAAGAAGGCCCGCTCGAGCGGACAACCAAAAACCAAAACTCCGCTCGAGCGTAGAATGACCCGCTCGAGCGTAACACCAAAAACCTGGGCAACTACATTTGAGATCAAAACTCAACCTACCTGTTCAAAACACGCCCAACACATCCCAAAACTCAAACATACAGAATTAAAGGATGACAACAAGGTACACAACCACCAACTCCACGGAACCAAAGTCCGGAATACAACAAATACAGAAAGGGAAAACTGGAATCGCTATACAAACAGTCCCATAGTCAAATTAGACGAGTACAAGCCGCATCATTAAAAGTGACTAAGTAAACAGGTCACTTTTTATACTTATGAGCCAAAATCATATTTGTTCATAATTGGAATCAAATTGATCATAACTTTAGTTATGAGCTACCATCACATATTTTATAACCACATCTCATAACCAACACCTTTTGGCTCGTAACCACACCACTTTGATCATAACCCATATCACATATCTCATAACCACTATCCACATAGCTCGTAATCACATCTCATAACCAACACTCATAGCCAACCTCACATATCTCATAACCAACACCTTTTTACTCATAACCACACCACTTTGATCATAATCAATATCACATATCTCATAACCAAGTACCTTTTGACTCATAATCACACCACTTTGCTCATAAACAAAATCACATATTTTATAATCACTAATTATCATATATCTCATAACTCATAACTAACACCATTTGGTTCATAACAATATCACATATATCATATCCACTAATCACATATTTCATAACCAACACCTTTTGGTTTATAACTACACCATTTTGATTATAACCAATATCACATATCTCATAACTAAACACCCTTTGACTCATAACTACATTATTTTGCTCATCACTAAAATCACATGTCTCATGATCACTAATAATATATCTCATAACCATTACCTACATATCTCATAGCCAGCACGCTTTGGCTCATAACCAATATCACATATATTATAATCATTAATCACATATCTCATAAACAACACATTTTGGCTCATAACCACACTAATTTAATCATAACTAACATCACATATCTCATAACCACTACTCATATCTCTCATAATCACATCTCATAACTTACACTCTTTGACTCATAACCACATCACTTTGCTCATAACAACTAATCACATATCTCGCAACCATATCTCATAACCAATACGCTTTGACTCATAATCATACCACTTTGATCATAACCAACATCACATATCTCATAACCACATCTCATAACAAATATCATTCATAACCACTAACCATATATCTCATAACCAACCCCATTTTGGTTCATAACCACCTAACTTTGATCATAACCAACTTAGAACCACTAACCACATATCTCATAACCAATTTCGATCACATATCTCTATTTTATATTTATTTTAGTCATAATGTCTCTACTGAATATAATAGAAAGGGTAATATACCAACAATATACATTTTAAAACATCTATATACACACATAGACATATATATAAATAATTTGACTAAATTTTAATAAAAAAATACGTTGAAAGGCATGATTTTATTTTTTTAGTAAATCACTGTCCTCTTAAATTTTTTGCCCAACTTTTCCTCTTTTATTTTCCTGTTCTATTTTCTTTCCCTCGATATGTCCTACTTATGGCTCAAATCTCTTTATTTCTCACTTAGACTCCTCTATTTCGCTCAAATTATCAAATGGTCAACGTTGATAGTTCTTCCTTGTTGGATTTTTATTCTTTCAACCTCGATTGTCTCTCTACTCCTGTATCTTTGTACCAGATCCTTGAGTTCGTCGCTACTCTCTCTGTTTGCTTCAATCATATTGATGGTGATTTTTCTCCATCTACCAAATACATCTATCTCAAAACTCTTGTTCCTTCACATTAATATGTCATACATACACAAACCTTTGCCTCTAGTTTTGATTCAAAATAATTTGTTTTTTCAATTTGTACACACACGTGTTCTAGAAAGGTTGGAAAATGATTTTGGATATGTATAACTAGTGGTGTGTGGCTGCTCGATGGGTATGCAATTAAATTACAAATTTTGGTTTGAATATAATTTTAATTACTTACAGGACACATGTTTGTTACAAGTGACAATTATGTGAGAGTATTTTGGGTAAATAAGAAAAATGTGACATCACACTAGGGGTGGGCTGAAATTTTGCCTGAGCAAGGATTAGGATAAAGAGTTATAGTCAAGTGGGTCCATTTATAAAACAATAATTATAATTTTATAACATTTTAATTATAAAATAAAGTAAAAAATATATAAGACAAAAAAAAAAAACATATATATATACCTCTTTGTAGGAGTTAAATTAAAACATTTGTTAAAAATTATTTTCATTTTATTATTTAATTTTATTAACATTCTAAATTCAATGATATATAAAAAGATTTAAATAAATTAATATACATTCAAGAAAATAAAAAATTTAATAGTGTATATTTATTGGATTAAGTGGTTGGGCTTGGAATTTGAATTTTTTAGAGTTGGATTTATGATGGTTAGATTAGTCTCGATGTCGGGCCGAATTTGGGATGACACATATCCCAACTATTTCTCTTTTTCTTTTCTTATTATATTTTCTTTCTCTCAGTTTGTCTTAGTCGTGCCTCAACTATCTTTATTTCTCACTTAGATTCCTCTATTCGTTCAAATTATCAAACGATCAACGCTAATAGTTCTTTCTCGTTGAATTTTTACTCTCTCAACCTCGATCGCCTCTCTCTACTCCTGTGTCTCTACACCAGATCCTTGAGTTTGTCACTGCTCTCTTTGTCTATTTTAACCCTATTGTGGTTGATGTTATGAAACTTTGTGACTTAATTACAACATTTGTGGTTTCTAATAATTTTGAACAATTTTGTTATGCCAATTAGTGATGTGGTTACATATTTTATGTTTTACGTCATGAAATTTTATAACTTGATTACGATATTTGCAATTTCTACAAAGTTTAGATATTTTTGTTACACCAATTAGTGGTGTGGTTGTACATTTTGTGATTGATGACTACAATACACAAAAATAGATGAATAATTTATATTAAAAGCAAATAAAAAAATTATGGTTTAAGATTTATTTATAAATCCCTTTTAGAGGTGTTTTATTCCAATAAGTCCACAAACTATTCTTGTATCCTAATTAGTCCCATGTATTTATAGTTTTATTCCATGAGATCCTTTTCTCCTGATTTAGATTTTTTGTTAGACTATTATACCCTTGTTTTACTTTATTCATATGTATTACACACAAAATAAGATATACATGTTTTTCATATTTTGCTCTTTTTGATATATACGTTTCCATTTTTTGCTCTTTTTGTTTTAACAATTTTGCATCATCACCGTGTGCTGGGGATTCAGTGGGATACGATTATGAGATCGTATTCATCTCTTCATCAGATGTCGAATCAAATTTGATCCAGTCGAAATCGATGGTGGCGCGACAGTCGCAATCGGCGGAGGAAGAGACGGTGATGAATGGGATACGATTATGAGATCATATTCATCTTTTCATTGAATGTCGAATCAAGTTTGATCCAGTCGAAATCGGCGGTGGCACGACAGCCACAGTCGGTGATAAGCTTTAGCGATGTTGTTTTGTTTTCGTTTCTATTTCTATTTATGTTTCTAGTTTTACTCTGTGTGGACTTCTTTGAAAGTTTGAGAGATGGATGTTGGAATTATGAGAAGTAAGGTCTCTGGCATAGTAATGGGGCTTTCTTTGTAGAGAGAGAAGGTGGGTTTGGTTTGATTTGGATTGGTAGAATTCTAGGAATTGTTGAAGATGAAGATAAAGATGAAGATGGTGTAGAAGAAGATGTGGGTGATGATTTTTTATTTTTTAAGATGTTGAGATTTTTTGAATTTTTGATTTTGTTGCTGCTATTGATTTTGATTTTTTACTGTTGGATTTCAATTTAGTAATAATTTTTTGAGATTGGTAATGTGTCTTATATACAAATGATGTGAATGTTCATATTATTAATCAGCATTAATATTCACATTAGAAAATTGTCATTGTGTTGTTGATTAGTGTTCATATTTACACTATAATCTTGAATAGTGAATATGTTTTCATTGTGTTCATTACCACTGTGACAATGTAATGTTAAGGTTCACATCAGCATTGGCACGACAGTCACAGTCAATGACGAGCTTCAGCGTTGTTGTTTTGTTTCCATTTTTATTTCTATTTATGTTTCTAGTTTTACTCTGTGTGGACTTGTTTGAAAGTTTGAGAGATGGGTGTTGGAATTATCAAGAGTAAGATCTCTGGTATAGAAAAGTATAGTAATGGGGCTTTCTTTGTAAAGAGGGGAGGTGGCTTTGCTTTGATTTGAATTGGTAGAATTCTAGGAATTGTTGAAGATGAAGATACAGATGAAGATGATGAAGAAGAAGATGTGGGTGATGATTTTTTATTTTTTGATATGTTGAGATTTTTTGGATTTTTGATTTTGTTGCTGCTATTCATTTTGATTTTTTAATGTTGGATTTCAATTTAGTAATATTTTTTTTGAGATTGGTAATGTGTCTCATGTACAAATGATGTGAATGTTCGTATCATTATTCAGTGTTAATATTCACATTAGAAAATTGTCATTGTGTTTTCGACCGGTGTTCATATTTACACTACAATCTTAAATGGTGAATATGTTTTCACTGTATTCATTACCACTGTGACAAAGTAATGTTAAGGTTCACATCAGCATTGGCGCGACAGTCATAGTCAATGACGAGCTTCAGCGGTGTTGTTTTGTTTCCATTTCTATTTCTATTTACGTTTCTAGTTTTACTCTGGGTGGACTTCTTTGAAAATTTGAGAGATGGGTGTTGAAATTATGAGGAGTACGGTCTCTGGTATAGTAATGGGGCTTTCTTTGTAGGGAGGACAGGTGGGTTTGGTTTGATTTGAATTGGTAGAATTCTAGGAATTGTTGAAGATGAAGATAAAGAAGAAGACGATGAAGAAGAAGATGTGGGTGATGATTTTTTATTTTTTGATATGTTGAGATTTTTTGGATTTCTGATTTTGTTGCTGCTATTGGTTTTGATTTTTTATTGTGGGATTTCAATTTAGTAATAATTTTTTGAGATTGGTAATGTTTCTCATATACAAATGATGTGAATGTTCATATCATTAATTAGTGTTAATATTCACATTAATTTGAAATAGAAAATTGTCATTGTGTTTTCGAACAGTGTTCATATTTACACACCTATATAATCTTGAATGGTGAATATGTTTTCACTGTGTTCATTATCACTGTGACAAGGTGATGTTAAGGTTCACATTAGTATTGGCGCGACAATCACAGTCGATGACGAGCTTTAGCGATGTTGTTTTGTTTCCATTTCTATTTGTATTTATGTTTTTAGTTTTACTCTGTGTGGACTTGTTTGAAAGTTTGAGAGATGGGTGTTGGAATTATCAAGAGTAAGATCTCTGGTATTGCAAAGTATAGTAATGAGGCTTTCTTTGTAAAGAGGGGAGGTGGCTTTGCTTTGATTTGAATTGGTAGAATTCTAGGAATTGTTGAAGATGAAGATAAAGATGAAGATGATGAAGAAGAAGATGTGGGTGACGATTTTTTATTTTTTGATATGTTGAGATTTTTTGGATTTTTGATTTTGTTGCTGCTATTCATTTTGATTTTTTAATGTTGGATTTCAATTTAGTAATAATTTTTTGAGATTGGTAATGTGTCTCATATACAAATGATGTGAATGTTTATATCATTAATCAGTGTTAATATTCACATTAGAAAATTGTCATTGTGTTTTCGATCGGTGTTCATATTTACACTACAATCTTAAATGGTGAATATGTTTTCACTGTATTCATTACCACTGTGACAAAGTAATGTTAAGGTTCACATCAGCATTGGCGCGACAGTCACAGTCAGTGACGAGCTTCAGCGGTGTTGTTTTGTTTCCATTTCTATTTCTATTTACATTTCTAGTTTTACTCTGGGTGGACTTCTTTGAAAATTTGAAAGATGGGTGTTGGAATTATGAGGAGTACGGTCTCTGGTATAGTAATGGGGCTTTCTTTGTAGGGAGGACAGGTGGGTTTGGTTTGATTTGAATTGGTAGAATTCTAGGAATTGTTGAAGATAAAGATAAAGAAGAAGATGATGGAGAAGAAGATGTAGGTGATGATTTTTTATTTTTTGATATGTTGAGATTTTTTGGATTTCTAATTTTGTTGCTGCTATTGGTTTTGATTTTTTATTGTTGGATTTCAATTTAGTAATAATTTTTTGAGATTGGTAATGTTTCTCATATACAAATGATGTGAATGTTCATATCTTTAATTAGTGTTAATATTCAAATTAATTTGAAATAGAAAATTGTCATTGTGTTTTCGAACAGTGTTCATATTTACACACCTATATAATCTTGAATGGTGAATATGTTTTCACTGTGTTCATTATCACTGTGACAAGGTGATGTTAACGTTCACATCAGTATTGGCGCGACAATCACAGCCAATGACGAGCTTTAGCGATGTTGTTTTGTTTCCATTTCTATTTCTATTTATGTTTTTAGTTTTACTCTGTGTGGACTTGTTTGAAAGTTTGAGAGATGGATGATGGAATTATCAAGAGTAAGATCTCTGGTATAGCAAAGTATAGTAATGGGGCTTTCTTTGTAAAGAGGGGAGGTGGCTTTGCTTTGATTTGAATTGGTAGAATTCTAGGATTTGTTGAAGATGAAGATAAAGATGAAGATGATGAAGAAGAGGATGTGGGTGATGATTTTTTATTTGTTGATATGTTGAGATTTTTTGGATTTTTGATTTTGTTGCTGCTATTCATTTTGATTTTTTAATGTTGGATTTCAATTTAGTAATAATTTTTTGAGATTGGTAATGTGTCTCATATACAAAGGATGTGAATGTTCATATCATTAATCAGTGTTAATATTCACATTAGAAAATTGTCATTGTGTTTTCGACCGGTGTTCATATTTACACTACAATCTTAAATGGTGAATATGTTTTCACTGTATTCATTACCATTGTGACGAAGTAATGTTAAGGTTCACATCAGCATTGGCGCGACAGTCACAGTCAGTGACGAGCTTCAGCAGTGTTGTTTTGTTTCCATTTCTATTTCTATTTATGTTTCTAGTTTTACTCTGGGTGGGCTTCTTTGAAAATTTGAGAGATGGGTGTTGGAATTATGAGGAATATGGTCTCTGGTATAGTAATGGGGCTTTCTTTGTAGGGAGGACAGGTGGGTTTGGTTTGATTTGAATTGGTAGAATTCTAGGAATTGTTGAAGATGAAGATAAAGATGAAGATGATGAAGAAGAAGATGTGGGTGATGATTTTTTATTTTTTGATATGTTGAGATTTTTTGGATTTCTGATTTTGTTGCTGCTATTGGTTTTGATTTTTTATTGTTGGATTTCAATTTAGTAATAATTTTTTGAGATTGGTAATGTTTCTCATATACAAATGATGTGAATGTTCATATCACTAATTAGTGTTAATATTCACATTAATTTGTAATAGAAAATTGTCATTGTGTTTTCGAACAGTGTTCATATATACACACCTATATAATCTTGAATGGTGAATATGTTTTCACTATCTTCATTATCACTGTGACAAGATGATGTTAAGGTTCACATCAGTATTGGCGCGACAATCACAGTCGATGACGAGCTTTAGCGATGTTGTTTTGTTTCCATTTCTATTTCTATTTACGTTTTTAGTTTTACTCTGTGTGGACTTCTTTGAAAGTTTGAGAGACGAGTGTTAGAATTCTGAGGAGTGAGGTCTCTGATATAGTAATGGGGCTTTCTTTGTATAGAGGGAGGTGGGTTTGGTTTGATTTTGATTGGTAGAATTCTAGGAATTGTTGAAGATGAAGATAAAGATGAAGATAGTGAAGAAGAAGATGTGGGTGATGATTTTTTATTTTTTGAGATATTGAGATTTTTTAGATTTCTGATTTTGTTGCTGCTATTGATTTTGATTTTTTATTGTTGGATTTCAATTTAGTAATAATTTTTTGAGATTGGTAATGTGTCTCATATACAAATGATGTGAATGTTCATATTATTATTCAGTGTTAATATTCACATTAATTTGAAATAGAAAATCATCATTGTGTTGTTGATCGTGTTCATATTTACACACCTACATAGTCTTGAATGGTGTATATGTTTTCACTGTGTTCATTACCATTGTGACAAGGTGATGTTAAGGTTCACATCAATATTGCATTAAATCACACAACCACAAGTCTCAATTTTTATTTTGGATACAAACATAATGTAAATGTTTACACTGGAACATACAAATTTGAAGGTTCGCATGAATTTCGAAATATAGATAAAACCATGGTTTCAAAGTGTTAATTACCATCATGGAATGGTGATATTAAAAATCACATCAAAATTGCATTGCCCAAAAATCACATTAAGCCAATGATTATATCTACACAATTGTAAACCAGCTGAAGTAATGTGAATGTTCACATTGATTTTATAATCTCCAAAAATATGACAATATCAACATTGCAATAACCACAAACCATCATTTCTATGTATACACAAACATGAAGTATACATTTATGCACAATCAAATTATTAATGTGAGTGTTAACATCACGAATAAAATATCAAATAAATTAGTTTAGTCACATGAAACTAATAGTTATGTGTACATAAATTATAAAGCAACAGAAACCAATGTGAATATTAGCATTGACATTGTAATTGCAAATATTATGATAACATACCAGTGTACCTTATTAGGCACAACCAAAATAACTAATTCTGGTTCTTTTGTTTAATCAATATATATTCCAATATTTTTTAAAGATTGCGAAGGATGTGAAGTTCACATCCATTGGTAGTGGATACATTGGTTTTGTATGTAAATCATGGATTTTGTATCGGAGAAAACTATAATATTCACATCAATAATAGTTTTTGGCATGCTTGTATGCTTTCAACGTGCGTACGATGACATCATCAAACTTTATGCATTTGGCGTGGTTGATCCTAGCGTTCATCAATGGATCAAATAATATTCAAAATGGAGTTTGCCTCAAGCAGTTCAATTGAGCATTTGAGAACTTGGTGCTCGTCATCAATTTAATTAAGCCTATAATATTTGATCGGTGGTAGTTAACACAACGCATGTCAATGTGGGTGCTCCTCTCTGTCGGCACGTTATCGTCTTTGACATGGTAATCCTCTCTATTCCTCTATGTGTGGAATTTAAGACAATATCTGCTACATAGATATGCACATTAGTGAGTGTCTATATGAACATTCAAATTGTTAACATCACAAAACAATTAAACTTAAACCAGTAATTAAGGTTCACATCAAAATTGAACTACAATTAGAATACACTTTATTAGTTGAAGGTTAGCTTGATGTGAATGTTCACAATATATCATACAAATGGGTAGATCCACAACAATCATGTAACAAATTTATTCACAGCATGGGCCACTAAGACATCACCAACATATCATTGATTTCAAAGTACATCATATTGATAAGAACATAATTTCTCAACATAAAGGAAACATTTACATACTATCTCAACGGTAACATTCACATAACCATATTGAACAAACCCATGTAAGAATTATTTTAGCAATAATAATAATGTGAATGTTCACACTGACATTCACATGAGCCATATTGTGAATAATGTTAAACTTTAGAAAAATCTAATTAAACCATAATTATAGCAACACAAAACCATTATGTTTAAAATAAAAATGGCTTGTATAGTGTCAACATGCACAGAAATACATTGAACAATATGAATATTCACACAAATTACTAAGAGTATAAAAATGAGAATAAACCTCATAATCAAATACCATATGTGATATGATTGTTCACATCCATTAACAAGGGGGTGGTCAATTTAAACCGATTGTGAATGTTTACATCAGAATAACATACAACAACAATAATAACAACAACAACAACTAAAACAAGTGAGTTGGTCCACAATAGTGTTTTCCATGTGAATGTTTACTACCATTAATAACAACAACAACTGTTACTATAATTTTTTTCATGAAAAAAATCATATAATTGGGGGTGAGGGGTTCACATTCAATCATGAATAGTGTTAATAACAATAATTGCAAGATTACGAGAATAACAACAATAATATGAGCTTCCACACATTATATGAATAGAATCAAGGGATATGTGTAAAAATCCACATTGGTGCAAATTCAAGAAGAGTTTTAGGGTTTGTATAGAAAATAGGTGATGAATACTTACGTTTGGTGACCATTTCGATGGTTTGGTTGCCACAGATGGTCGGCAATGGTGATTCCGGCGAAGATGGAGACGACAAGGGCGATTTCGGCGAAGAACGGCGCAAGGACAATGAACATCACGATGAGGCAATAAGAGGGAAAATAGGGGATTAATGACTAGGGTTTAGGGTTTTGAAAGGTTGAGAGATCTTCTCCACGATTTTCTGGAAGAGAGAGAGAGAGAGAGAGAGAGAGAGAGAGAGAGAGAGAGAGAGATTGTTATTTGGTTCAAAGATGATGAACGTGGGTTTTGGCTTGAGGGATTTTTGGTCTTTATATAATGAGTAGGACCTAATGGAATAATCTAAAACATTTTGGGTTGTATAGAATAGAACTCTTAGAAATGGGATTTCCTAAAAAAGTTCCCTTTAAATTGATAACATAAAAAATTAATAATTTATTTTATTGTAATACTCAAATCATGGTTTTTTTTTTTAATTATTACTAAAAAAAATTACTATCAATTTTATCATAATTTTCCCCGCAAATAATTGTCAAAAATTTGGAACAAACACCCAAAATTTTGTCCAAATCAAAATTCCCTCCTATTTTTTTTTTGACAAATCCCTAGACCATTTCTTGGGCCCTAAACATTTTGAGAAATTACGCTCTCTCTCTCTCCGGTCTTCGCCGTTGACCATCACCACTCCAAGTAAGTCCCACACCTTTCTCTGTTTTATTTCGGAGCCCTGATTTTAACCCTGTAGGTGTCACTCTCTCTGAAGGGATCCTACACTTCCTACCATCAACTCAACCGCCTTCATTTCCACCGTCATCTCCAACTTAAACAACCTATTTGATAACACCCAAACCCCTTTTGCGATGACGAAACCCTAGATGTATTTGAGTTGGATTACAAACTGGTATGTATGTAGTTCATAATCGCCCAAAGCCCGTACTTTTACTGTTATTATCTGCGATTTGTTTGTGGTGAGAGGAAATTTCAAATTTAGGGTTTTTAAGCAGAGGACATGTATTTTTTTTGTATGATTAAGTAAAAAAATCGAAAACCCATCTTTATGCAGTCTCATTTCCTTTGAAGAAAGACTTGATTTTTTGTTTAGGTGTAATTTATGAGATTATGTGATTTTGAAGACCATTTGAGCCTTGATTGTTTGTGTTATTTAATGTTTTGTGGTTGAATCTATGTTGCTCTAGTTGCTCCTTGTGGTTTCTTGAGCTATGTTTAATTGTGACATGGGTGAGCCCATAAAGGATATGGCCCACCACTTAAGGCCCAATCCATGATTCATAACACTAAAGCTCAACATTTTAGGAACCC
Source organism: Camellia sinensis (assembly GCF_055761805.1). Lineage (NCBI taxonomy): Eukaryota > Viridiplantae > Streptophyta > Magnoliopsida > Ericales > Theaceae > Camellia > Camellia sinensis. The sequence goes on along the minus strand of NC_138971.1, from coordinate 117,630,116 downwards.
AACATTACACCAAGCACCAATGAAATCTAAATACTTGGCAAGTGAAGAACCAGCCGCGTCAGTAGACAAAGATCCTGCAAAGTTATTGCACCACACATCAGCCATTAATGAGTTCCCTACAACATTTATTGCGATAACCCTTCACGTCAGAACAGAGCAGCCTCACCATGAACAAGGCAAGCTAGAACACAGATTTTCGGCCAACATGACGGCTCGGAGTGGACAAGGAAATGATGGGTAAAGGATATAAGCAGGCTTCTAAGACAAAGGAAAGGTTAAGTTCTCTATCTCCATCCTCTCTGGACTCCCTCATCACTCTCACCTCACTAACTTGATCGTCGGAGGGTTCGCTGGAGGACTCCCCATTCCTCGTTGAACTCTTGTGCAGGTCTCTCTGCGGGCTCGACAGTCGGGCAACGGTTTGAGAAGCGTGGATCAATCCGACCCGTTCCATCTGGAGCATACAGTATCATCAGTTGGCGCCGTCTGTGGGAAACCTTTTGCGTTGTACGGTAACTGTGCTTATTGTTGCCGGAGACCCATTCCCGATATTCCTTACCGGCCACCCACCAAGGTAGATGGTCACAACTAGATCCATGGCTTCTCAACACAACGTTGCCGACCTCTAAGCCGATCCTCCTAACCCAAACAACCCACGACAGTATTTCACAGAACTCACCAATAGCATCAACCGCTTAGCCGAGCAAAACCAAGCCCTGATCAATGCTTTGCTTCAAAGAGACCTTCCCATACCTCCTCCACCACCTCAAGATATCCCACCCAACCGAGAATGAGCCCCGAGCCACCCCATCCAACAATCCCACCCATCTAACTTGGAGGGCTTGTGACCCCCTCCTCCAGATATGAACCCGCCACCTCGGGCCCCACACCCATCGTTCCAAGTGCCCGCCCCCGAGGGAGAGGCCAGTAGTGTCCAGCCTCCATTACATTCCGGTGGTGACAACGTTCCCCTTTGGGATGCCGAACTTCGAGCCATGAAACTCCAGCTTCAAGGAGTCATGCCGAACATATAGAATAAACCCTCCACCACAGCTAACTCACCATTTGTTACCTCTATTAGGGACAAACCCCTACCTCCTAAGTTCAAAATGCCCTCGATCGACTCTTTCGACAATACAACGGACCCAGTCGACCACTTGGAGACTTACAGGACCCTCATGATCCTCCATGCATTCCCTGATGAGATCGTGTGTCGGGCTTTCCTCGTAACACTTAAGGGATCGGCCCGACTCTGGTTCAGTCAGCTGCCGATAGACTCTGTCTCTACTTTCCAGCACTTAAGTGACTCCTTTCTCAGCCACTTCATTGGTGCTCAACGCCAGCGGCGTCTGGCAACCCAACTCCTCAACATCTGTTAGACAGAGGGGGAGTCGTTGCACAGCTTCGTCACCCGCTTCAACACCGAAGCCTTGCAGGTGGCGAAAAACGATGACAAGTTCATTCTCACGGCGTTCATAGTACGACCGTCCGATTTCCTTTTCACCCTCTCCAAAAACCCTCTAACCTCCATGGCAACCCTCCTCTCCAAAGCCCAAAAATACATGAACGCCGAAGATTCCTTAGCCGCCCGATAAGATTCCACAACTAAAAACCCGACCCCCAGAGAGAAGAGAAAGGACTCTGAAACCAGAAGCACCCAGTACACACAGCAAACACCTCAATATACTGATCGACCTGCTCGAGCCGACCGGTCGGCACCTACCCGACCGCCCGACCGATTCGAACGGTACATGTCCCTCAATTCTCCCATGGAACAAGTCTTGAACCAGATCCAACGAGATTATCCCTTAAAATGGCCCCAACTGTCGCGGTCTCCTTCTAACCGATGAGACCAGTCCCAATACTGTCGTTTCCATCAGGATCACGGGCATAATACCGAGGAATGTGTTAATCTCAAAGACCAGGTTGAGGGCTTGATATGCCAAGAGCGTCTCAGTCGGTTCATGGCAGCTCGCCCTCAGCAACGGCCAAGGATCGAACCTACCAGAAACAACCATCGGCGCACCCCTCCTCGACAACCCGCACAGCCTAACCAGGGCCATGATCGGCCCCTACAACAACCTCGGGCACAAGGCAACCCTACCCCCCCGGTTGGAGAAATCAAAGTTATTGTCGGCGGGCTTACGTGTGGAGGACCATCCCGTTTGGCCCATCGGGCAAAACTCAGAAAAATCCGGTAGGGCGCCGATAAGGAGGTCGTGACATTGAATCACCCTTTCAAACACCCAAAGCAGTGGATGGAGCCCGTCACCTTTACGGAGGCCGATTACACAGGCATCCGTTACCCCCATGACGACCCCCTCGTCATCTCTGCTCTGCTGTCCAATTACAAAGTTAGACGGGTACTTGTCGACAACGGTAACTTTTCAAACATAATCTTCCTAAACACATATTGCCAGCTCAAGGTCGGGGAAAAAAGTCTGTCCCCTCTCCAAACCCCACTGGTCAGCTTCACTAGAGATCGGGTGACCTTCATAGGCTCCATTGATCTTCCCATCACCATTGGAGAATACCCCCGGCAGACCACTAAGTTGCTCACCTTCCTTGTCGTCGACTGCCTCTCTGCTTACAACATCATCCTTGGCCGCATTGCCCTTAACGCTTTTTCAAGCTGTTACATCCATGTACCATCTGGCCATGAAGTTTCCTACCGACCTTGGAGTCGGCACCGTGAGAGGAGAACAGACTATGGCCAGAGAATGCTATGTCATTTCCCTCAAAGAGGTCAAGCTGAAAAAGACTATGATCATCGAAGGACTCGACGTCAGAGAGGAAGACGAGTTAGTCAGAGGAGAACCAGTGGAAGAACTTGTTGAAGTCCCCATCGACCCCACCAACCCAACAAAAACAGCCAAGATCGGCAGCCAACTATCCCCCCAGGCCAAGTCCGACCTTATAACCCTCTTGACCGAGCACAATGATGTGTTTGCCTGGACCCATTCTGACATGCCGGGTATTGATCCCTCCTTCATCACTCATCGTCTTAGCATCGAGCCCCATTTTCGACCCTTCTGCCAGAAGCAACGCATCTTTCACCTAGAACGCAACGCCCTTATTGCTTATGCGGTAGATAAGCTATTGGAGGCACAATTTGTCAAGAACGTGGACTACCCCAGAGGGCTGTCAAATGTGGTCCTGGTCTGTAAAAACAACAGTAAATGGTGACTCTGTGTCGACTACTCCGACCTCAACCAAGCTTGCCCCAAAGATAGTTATCCCCTTTCTCACATAGATTTTCTTGTCGACGCCACGACCGGACATCAAATGCTCAGTTTCATGGACGTCTTCTCTGGGTACAATCAAATTCTGATGCACCCGTCTGACCAAGAACACACCTCTTTCATCACTGACCGGGGAACCTACCACTATCGTGTCATGCCATTTGGGTTGAAAAATGCCGGAGCAACTTACCAACGGTTAGTCAATGTCATTTTTCATCACCAGATAGGTCGGAACATGGAAGTGTACGTCTATGACATGCTTGTCAAAAGCAAACTCTCCTCTGATCATCTAGCAGACTTTCGGGAGACCTTCGACACCCTGCGTAAGTATCAAATGAAGTTGAATCCGGAGAAATGTGTCTACGGCGTCGGATTTGAGAAATTCTTGGGTTTCATGGTCAGTTAACGGGGTATCGAGGCCAACCCCGAAAAGACCAAGGCCCTGAAAGAAATGCGGTCATCTAGAACGGTTAAAGAAGTCCAAAGGCTTACTGGCAGAGTCGCCGCCCTTAACCGTTTCATTTCCCGCGCCACAAACAAGTGCCTTTCCTTTTTTAAAGTCCTTCGGCAGGCCTTTGAGTGGACAATCGAATCCAAAGAGGCCTTTCAACAATTGAAGCAGTGCATGGCCAGGCTCTCAGGGGAGCACAACAGAATTACCCGTTGCTTGAAAAAATGGCCCTGGCCTTGGTCATAGTCTCAAGATGACTCCGACTTTACTTCCTAGCCCACCTCATAGTGGTCCTCATTGACCAACCTTTGAAGAAAATAATGTAATAACCAGAGTTATCCAACAGACTTATGCAATGGTCTGTCAAGCTCAGCCAATTTGAAAATCTCCTACAGACCTCGAATAGCGATCAAAGGACAGGCTGTCGCCGATTTTATCTTGGAATTTACCAATCCCAGCCTAACCACGGCTCCCTGCCTAGGCCATCCAATACCGTGGCAGAAGATCCCCATTCTTGGACCCTCAATGTCGATGAATCATCCCGCAAGGAAGGTAGTGGGGCTGGTCTCATCCTCACCGCCCCCGAGGGTGGTTATTTCAAATGTGCTCTCTGTTTCTTGTTCGACGTAAGCAATAACGAGGCCGAATATGAGGCCTTGATAGCAGGTCTTCGCCTCCCCAGGGACATTGGTGTAAGCCATGTCTAGGTGTTCAGTGACTCTCAACTGATTGTTAGACAAATCACAGGGGAATTTGACGCAAAGGAAGACACAATGCAAGCTTACAAGGATATTGCACTCCCCCTTGTTCGCCTTTTCAACACTTTCCACATCGAACACATACCTCGGTTAGAAAACTCCAAGGCAGATGAAATGGCTCAATTAGTTTCAGCTGACCAGTCAGACCTCAGCCATGGGGTTCGCCTTTAATACTTGGCCCACCAAACCAGCAGGAGGTCTACTTCCTCCAAAATGAACCTATTCCATAGGCGACGGACATCCTTCTATTTTTGACAAATGGGGAGTTGCCAGACGATAAACAGTAGGCCGCCAAAGTCAGGGCCCGGTCGTCCAACTACATCCTCATTGGTGGCCTCCTGTACAAACAGGGATTTTCACGACCATACCTCAGATGCCTCAATCCTGCCCATGCGACCTACGTGATGAGGGAAGTCCACGAGGGTGTATGTGGTAATCATTCGGGTGCTCGGTCACTAGCCCATAAAATACTTCCCACCGGTTACTTCTGGCCCACAAAACTAAGTTGGAAGCCATTAAGGGACTTTGGGCTGAGGAATTACCAAATGTACTCTGGGCCTACAGCACTATTGCCCGAACCTGCACTGGGGAGACCCCCTTTCGCTTAACATATGACGCTGAGGTGGTCATTCCAGTGGAAATCGGCCTGCCAACCCTGAGGGTTTTGCACCCGAATCCTGAACTCACCGAAGAATTACGTCGGGTTGACTTAGACCTGATTGAAGAGCTCCGAGAGACCACTGCTGTCAGACGGTCCTCGTATCAACAGAAAATGAGAGCACACTACAACCGCAAAGTTCAACCGAGGGAGTTCGCTGTTGGGGACCTAGTTTTTTGCGAAGCAACTCTTGCCACTAAAAATCCTGCTGAGGGCAAGCTGGCAGCCAAGTGGGAAAGACCTTACGTTGTTCAGGCCAGACCTCGCCCGGGCACTTACCGACTCCAGGACATGGAAGGCCGAGACCTCCCCCACCCGTGGAACGCCGAATACTCGAAGCGTTACTTCCAGTAAAGTACTATGTCCTATTTTTGTATTGATCAATTACTATATGACACTCTACACACTTGGTTATTTTTGTCTTTTTCATACATGGTGTAAATTTCTGATCAATAGGCTACGCCTTAAATGAGAATGACTTTGTATCTCCGTTATCTGCGTTGTGTTTCAATAACGACTTGTTAAACCAAGTTAATTAAGCGTCAGCCAGACTGAGCACAAAGAGCTCAGCCAGCTTGAGTTAATTAAGCCTTAGCCAGACTGAGCACGAAGAGCTCAGCCAGACTGAGTTAATCAAGCCTCAGCCAGACGGAGCACGAAGAACTCAGCCAGACTGAGTTAATTAAGCCTCAGCCAGACTGAGCACGAAGAGCTCAGCCAGATTGAGTTAATTAAGCCTCTGCCAGACTGAGCACAAAGAGCTTAGCCAGACTGAGTTAATTACGCCTCTGCTAGACTGAGCACGAAGAGCTCGGCCGAACTGAGTCAATTAAAGTTTCAACATGGTAGAGCCCTTCCAGCCTTAGTCAGAACTCGAATGAAGAATTCAATCGGTCCATTTTCGTAATTTGATGTTATAGCGTGGTCTCCATACTTAGTTAAAATCCCGGTCCATACTACAACATTTTTTTAACAATTTTTACATCCCTAATTTTACATTTTTAATTTAGTCAGAATCCAGGTCCATAGTCGTCCACGCCAATCTTTAATTTTTAACATTTTTCACATTTTCGTGCATGCCTATTCTTAATGTTTTTTGCATCATGGTTTTGTCACAAGTTAGGCTGGTTGCCCATTTCTAAACTCTTTACATCACAATCTACTCGCAAGTTTCACAATTCATGCACAAGTCCTACTTTTACAACCATTCTTCATTAAATCTTGCTCTGCCATTTTGATTATTTTCAAATTTACAACTCGGAAGAAATAACAACAATGATACATAGGAAAGCTCGTTATTTTATTTACAAACTAACGATTACATACAATTTGCTGCAAAAATTACATAAAAAAAATAAAAAATAAACAAAATGCACAAACACAAAAGTTTTACAAAGATCACTCTTCCTCAGTACAGGCCAGATCTTCCTCCTCAACCCCCTCGTCCAGGAGGGTCTGGGCAACGCCGTCTTTACCTATCTCTACGCGGCTAAAGTCTATGTCTGGGAACAACTCTTCCTCTTTATGTTTGAAGGTCTTCCAGCCACTGTCTCAGAACTCAGCCATTTCATGCTTATAAAAATTCGACCGCTGAAAGCTCTGGATCACTTCCTCTTCACTCCTATTTCCAGCGGCCGCTCCCGACGGCCCAGCCCCCCATCACCCTCTCTCGCCAAGCTGCTGGCGACTGCAGCATCGATGGCTATCTGGAATTCGGCGGACTCCTTGAATTACTCCACCGCCGCCTTGCAAAGGTCTGGATACACCGCTCTCTCAAATGCCAATTGGGCCCTTTCCTCCACTAGGGCCCTTTCAAACTCAGCGATCCGCTGATCTGCTTCTTCCTTGTCCTTGTTCGCCTGGTCCCGCAGATCTTCGTTGCTGGTCATGGCCTCCTCCCACCTTTCGTTGGCGGTGGTGTAGGCTTTCTGGACTTCCTCTAGTTTCTTCTGCTCGTTCGCCAACTGGAACTCAAGCGATATCACCTTGTGGTGCTCCACTTCAAGCTCAGACTTGGTTGCGACGAGCTCGGCACTAGCTCACCCCGTCAAATTGCTCTACACCACCGCCAACACCTCCATGACCTTCACCCTCTGCGCATACTCCAAGCCCTTGGCGCACGCACTCCTGGCGGCCTTCCTCCACCCCGCTGTCTCCACCCTTAGACTTTGGAGCTCTGATTTGTCCCCTTCCAATTGGGCCCTTAGCGGCTCTACTTCCACCCTAGTATGCGCCGCCTTATTCATCAAGGCGATCGCCAGTGTCGCTACCTCTACCTAGGCTGAGTAAAACCCTCTTAGCAGATTGACCTCTGATAAACGTGCCATCGAGCGCACCGCCGCATCTTCCACTACTCCAACAAAGCGGTCGGTTGCGACCCTGGCTTCCTCTCCTTTTATCGAGCAACCTGCCAATGCGCACGCGTGGTACAAGGCGGTCGCTAACGTGACACTCGTCATTGGCTTGCTGATCCCCGCCTTCCCCTCGCTAGGGCTTGAGGTTACTGCTGGTGCAGCTGCCACCATCGGCACCATAGGGGCACTTAGGCCTAGGTCTTCCTTAGCCACTCGAGCGGTCTCTTTTTCTGCGCCCTCCTTCATCTTTCCCTCTTTCAACTTCTCCTTTTCTGGAGCCTCCTCCACCCTCCTCTCCTTCAACTTCTTCCCAGCAGGGGCATCCTTACTCCCCTCAACGGCCACTCTTTTTCTCTTCGTTCTCTTTAGTACTGCCTTCATCTCTTGTTTGCCCCTCTCCTTCAGCGGGTCCACAGGTGGTGGCAACGGGGCAAAGTCAGTCAGGTTTTTATCCCCCAATGGCTTGGGGCACGGTCAGACCCGCTCCCTCACCACTAGTTTTGGGGCAGGCCCCAACTTTACCTCTTTATATTTGTCCGCCTTGGCGAACACTCTCCTTTCTTTCGCCACCTCTGCCTTCCTCCGCGCTTCCAGCTCTTCCCTCGCTGGATCCACCTCTGTCAGCTACGGTCCCAATCTCAAGAGAAATAGGGTTGAAGGAAGAATTAGCTCATTCCACTGCACCCCCTTCTCTTCCCTCCACTCCTTCACCTTCTTCACCCTGTCTTAGACCTCCCCGCAGTGCTTCCTCATATAAGGTGAACTCTCCTGCCCGTACATCCGACCCCCTCTCCTTCGATGTAGGCAGCCTCAACTCTATTTCCTCCGGAATCTGGTACTTCCTCTGTACCTCCTCCAACTCCCTCGCTGTAAATGTAGATCTATCTACCTTCATGTGCTAGTGAGCCTAGACACCCCAGTTTTGACCGCCCTTAAGACTTGGGCGCTACTGATTGTTTACTTGGTGGTGAAAGTTGTGCAGTGCAAGGGTTCAATTTCTTCAGCAAGGAGAGAGTCAAATCCCAACCCTACACCCCCCTTTTGGACCAAAACTATCTTGATCAAAAGATTTTGAGACCTTTAAACCCTCTCTTTCAAAATGATTTTGAAATTGATTCCTACGATGTTCCGATGCTCGTATTTTATTAAATGTTGCACTTTTCGATAAACCAAGCAAGGACAATCTGGAAATGAATGAAAGAGAGATGAACTCTTTGAAAAATCTTTCAAAACACCTTGTTTAGGGGTTTGGATTTGAAGAAAAGAGGAGAGAAGAGAAGAAACCAAGTTGGAGAAGAAGATGGGCATGAATCGTTAAGAGAGAGTCGAGCAGCCCTCGCTAAATCGGGCTTATCCTTTTGTACATTTGGATTTCAGCTATGAGGCCACCACTGTTGAAAAGAAGATTTCCAGGGTTTCATTTTGCACTCCAGAATCTCCTAAAGCTGAGTCCGGACGGGGGAGATATGGTTGGTTGAAGTTAGGGCACCAATCCGGTTGGATCGAAACTGAGCAGTCTTCACTAAAAGAGGGATATCTCTTAACACACATGGAATTTTGATGTGAGGCTACCACCATTGGAAAGCTTACTTCTGGGGCTTCAATTTAGACACAAGAATGACCTGCAAAGGAGTCTAGATAAAGGAGATATACCTGTTTGAAGTCGGGCTTGGAAACAGATTTTTGATGGCCGGCAATGGACCATTGATGGCCGGCAATCCAGTGCTGGCCACCCATGTAAAATCCAAATATTTTCCTCTAGCTGTTCTCTCTTTGATATTTTTGACCTAATGCTCCATTTTTGCTATATAATGAAGCCTAATGTCACATATTCAAGGGTTAGAAAATTTGAGAGCTTCTCACCTAGAATCCTCTCTCTCTAGAAGTTTGTGAGAAAAACTCTCTCCCTCCCTAGAATTCTCTCATTCTCCTCTTGTTTTTTAGCCTTAAGCTTAGAATTCTCTACACTCTTGCAAAGAGACCCTAGACCAAGCACCTCTACCTCTGGGCTGAGATTCTTGGAGGTCTTTTTGAGTTCCAAAAGGCTAATTTTGGCTCAGATTTTGGCTGGTTTTGCTGCTGTCCTTCAAGGTGCTTCAAGGCTAAGAACTTCCTTCTTTCAAGCTTGTTTTTGCACACTTGCTTTATCCCCCTTTTCCCATTGTTTTGTTGTATTTTGGGGCTGGTTTTGAACCATAAAAAACTCTGATTTTGAGGTTCTAAAATGGTGGTTTAAGCCCCTTTTGAGTTTGAGGGTGGTCCACCTTTTCTAGTCTCTTTGCTTGTGAAGCATTTGTGACATCTTCTAAGGCCTTTCAAAACAACTCTTCATGGCCTTTTAACCACTGAAATCCAGAGAATTTTCAATAGCAAAAACTTGGTTTTGAGGTCCCAAATGGGAGAGGGTGGTTCCCTCTCCTCTTGTCTTGCTTGCTAGTGTTGTTGGCCCACCAAATGAGCATGTGTTTTTACTTCTTTGTGGCTTTGTTGAAGAACTTTTTGTGACTTTTTGGACATGCCATAACTCTATTTTGGGTTGGTTTAGTCACCTCTTGCATGCTTCATGTACTTGTAGTGCAATCTTGTCCATGAGCCTAGTGTACTTGGTGTTTTGGCCCTTCATGCTAGCTTGTGTTGGCTATACTCCATGCATGTTTTAGTATTATTTTGACATGCTTTAGAACTATTTTGGGTGTTCTTGGCCTTTTGGGGCTTGCTTTGTATAGCTATAGTGTAAATGGTTTCACTAGTCTTGAGTTTTGAGGCCACTACCATGCTATACTTGTGATGTTTGCATGCCTTGGCATGATTTGGCATGGTATTTCAGAGCTTATATCTTTGCCATACTCTCATGTCTATCACTCTTTAATTGTGTTTAAGAGTTGTGCCGTTATGCCTTGTTTGTGAGCTAATACATGAGCATATCTTTCTTGCATCTATGCTGCGAGTCTAGCATGTTTTTGCTACTATTTTGACCTGTCTTAGGTCTGTTTTGAATGGTTGAGGCCATTTGAGCATTATTTAGTATAGTTGTAGTGTAATGCCCTTGACTAGCTTTGTGTTTCAAGCCTCTTGACATGCTTTCTTTGAGCTATTTGCATGATATAGCATCATTTATCATGTAATTTCAGAGCATATACATGCGTCATATTCTCACTTCTTTCACTCTTTAAGTACTTTTAAGAGTTGAGCCTTATGCCTCGTTTATGGGTCAATGCATGAGCATGCATTTTTTTACTTTTCATGCTGTCGTTTCAACTCATTTTTGCCACTGTTTTGGCATGCATGAGGTCTGTTTAGGGCTGGTTTAGTCCATTCAGCAGTGTATTGCATGGTTGTAGTGTTGTGTCCTTCACTTGTTTTAATGCTCTTGGCCCCTTAACATGTCTTGCATGAATTGAGCTTACATGATAGAGTCTGGTAACATGCCAAGATTAGCATGTTGTTTGTTTAGCATGTTGTTTTGCATAGCATGTTGTTTGTATTGCATTGTGTTCAACTGAAAGTTATGTTGAACACAAGGCGGATTAGTCCACTTCATACTCAAAGTGATGAAAGTGAGCCAATCCCCTTGGTCTCCATTTCCTTTGACCATCCATGATGAGGTAATGGATTTTAGAGTCTTGTTTGCATTACATTTATTGAATATGTACAAGATTGGACCTTTGCCATCATGCGTTCCAAACGCTTGATTGATGGTTTTGGATCCAGTAGTGCCTCTCCCTTGATGCTTTGGGGTGATAAGGAGTGGTACAGTATGTACATACCTTTGGGAGACCCTCAATTTTCTCTATCCTGTGCTTTGTTACAGTTTGGTGTCACAGCACACCAGTGGCCAGTAGTGCCTTGCAGATGGCCGACACTTGTCACGACCCCAAACCGCCCCTAGTAGTTTGGTACCGTGATGGCCAGTAATCCGAGATTACCGAAGGCCAACTTACAAAATTCACACACAGATAGAGTATAGATATATATGGGGCTCACAAGTGCGGAAGCAATAATTTAAAAATACAAGTAGTCCATAAGAGCAGTGCGTAAGTTACATGGAATGGCATACAACTTTACATAATATTACAACTTGAATACAAATACAATAAAGTGCAAAATACATTTTACATCTTGATCAAAAGGCTTCTCCAGCCGACATGTGTACATTACAAGCATTATAAGCCGAGAAGCATAATTTTCAAGATTTGCCGACATGAATACAAGTTAGGCCGACATAACCAAAAACCCAAAACAAGCTTGCGAGTCACACCTAGGCGTTACCGCCTTCCTGCTCATCACCTACATATATATATAGAGAGGGTGAGCTTGGATACTCAGTGAATGGTATAAGAAATAAAGGGGTTTGCATGACTGGTATTCAAAATCTTTATCAAACAATACATAACATAATTAGTGCAAATCAAAGGATGAACCAAGTCCATCTAGCAAATCTGCCAAGTTCCAAGGATGCTTACTAACATCATTATAATACAAGTGATGACATCTCGGCAAACAAAACCCACGCGGTAAACCATCAATGACAAACAAGACAAGACAAGGCAAGACAAGGGAGATATCTCAATTCAATGGTGTCGTTGCATTATGGTCCCCAGACACTAAGGACTTGTGCTACTAATGCTTAGAGTCCCCTAGCACGTACGGACTCCCAAACTTTGTGCTACCAATGCTTATAGTCCCTTAGTACGTACGGACTTCCAGACTTTGTGCTACAAGTGCTTATAGTCCCTTAGCACGTACGGACTTTCCAAACTTTGTGCTACAAGTGCTTATAGTCCCTTAGCACGTACGGACTTTCCAAACTTTGTGCTACAAGTGCTTATAGTCCCTTAGCACGTACGGACTTTCCAAGAATGTCATCAAACAGGATATGTATATATATATTTCCAATTAGGAATAACCATTCATGCTTACAAATACTTTCCAAAACGAAGCAAAACAAGACTTTATCAAAGCATTATAACATAGCTTTATTAAAAATACCACTCACTTAGTTTTTCAAACGTCGGGGTCGAGGCAAGTCCGAACCCTCAATACGCGAATCTAATGGTTTGATCTCTAGGAATCAAGCTCGAAAACCCACTCTCTCACTCTAAACTTCTTCTTCTTCTTCTAGAGCTTCTCTCTCCTCACAAACAAAGACATATAGCAAAATGATACATTTCTAAGTCTGCTGGCTGACTTAACCCTCTACAGAGGCACGTGGCAACGGCTGGTTGGTGCTACACAGAAAGGTGGCTGAGTGACAAGACAAAACTATGACAAAGTGTGTTCAACAAGCAAGACGGCATGGGCACTCTGGCGAGTAATGATCTCGGCTAAGAACAAGACATCGGCAAGTAGGAAATAATGACCTCGACTAGGAAGGACAACACTTGACTAAGCTGTGCCACACCTTGGCCTAGATGTGCCACACCTCGGCCTAGATGTGCCACACCTCGGTCTAGGTCATACCTCTCCGGGACAAGATCACTTAGGTGCAAAGGTAACATCTCGGCCTAGATAATTCACACCTCGGCCTAGGTGATGAACACCTCGGCTTAGATGATGACATCTCAGCCAATATGTCAGGGCGAAGCCGGAGGTCAAACAAAGTGGTTCCAAGGTAATCCTAGATGGAAGACGACCTCGGCTAAACTCACACCAAGCAAGGTACAAAACATGCTAAAACACTTAAACGAACAAGGACAAGACTTGAAACGCAAGCTTACAAGACAGAATCACATGAATGCATATGAGTATGGTTAGGATAGCGTGAGGGTTATTACATCTGCTTCATCTATGGCCGGCAGTATGCATCCTTGGTCGGCAGGAGGGTCGGCAGCAACCATTCATGGCCGGTAGGCCACTGGTGCACTCCTCAGCACTGTTTTGGTGAGATCTAGCAGCAAGTTCTTAAGGACACCCTGCAAACAGAGTCTTTGAAAGAGCAAATCGGAAGGTGTTTCGAGGTGAAAAACCGAGTGCGAGCATACATCATTTTCTTCTTCAAACAGAGTTGGAGCAGCTTAGTTTAATGCTTACTTGTTAGTTAGCATCAATTTGTAATTTAATTAGTTAATTTGTTAATTAATTAAGTGTTGTAATAATTAAGCAGCTTAGTTAAGCTATTTCTTTATTGGTTTATAATAATTAGTCTAATTTGCTTAATTAGATTAGTAGATTAGCTTAGCTTAGATTAGCTTAGCTTCTATTCAGACCCTCCGTCGAGAGGGCACAATGTTGTAATAAGTGTGCGTGTGTGTGTGAATGTCTTCCAACCCCACGTCTTTCTCCCTTTTATTTAACTACTTTTGATGGTTAGTTTTAGGGCATATTTCAATTAGCATACCTTATGCTTGCATGCGTGCATCATTCATTTGTCTTGCATGCACCAGGCTCGGCGCATCATTCAAATTGCATCGTATTTCAATACATTTACTTGGATACGTGTTTAACAGCATGTTATCAAGTGTTGCATTCATATGCCATTTTAGATAGCTGAGCTTATTTTAGTTGCATTTTGCATGTGTTGCATTAGGCATTTCAAACATAGCTAGGATCATGCATTGATTTCTAACATAGCTTCTGTTTTGGCTCGGAGTACACTGTGAGTGTTTATGCTTTAGCATCCTTGCATTTGTGTAAGTGGCTGCCATGATAGCATGCTTGCCATGAGGCTAACTGCTTAAGTGTTTAACTGCATGAATGCCTATGGATGAAGGCTTCATTGCTTGAATTGGAACAATTCATCAAAATGTGCGTTTTAAGCCCACTTTGCGGAGTGGCAAAATCATGTTGTTTTTTAAGCCCACTTGAGGGTGGCAAATCCGCGTCTTAGCCTACTTACGAGTAGCACTTTCAAACCATTTTCGAAAAAAAAAACATGACATGTTTTGTTCCAATTCTTGCGATTGAGTCTATACTTGTATGCTGTTCGCATCACATAGTAAGTTAGCCAATAAACCGGAATAAGAACGCATGTGTTTTCAAAAACAACATATCATGTTAGTAGAGGCCGATCTTTGATCGGGCGAGCAGGAGTGCTCATTTCAGGACCTTCCCCTCTCGTACCCAAGTTCCCGAGCCGAGGAAACTTTGGTGATGACGGACACGTGGCTTTGGCACGAGTCAGGGTTTCCTAAATTTCCCAAAACAAAATATTTAGGTGGTGACTCTGAAATCTGGCAAAGCAGTCCATGTTTGGCGCTTTTTGATTCAAAATTGATTTTTCAAAACCAATTGCTGGATTTGGACTCTTTGGTGATTTATCAGTCTTATATTGCACTTTGTGAGATTAGATTCAAAACTGTGACAGGAGTCCGAACTGTAGTAGCTATGAACCCAATTCGCGTCCTCTCCGAAAGGGGGACGCGCGGAGCGAGTTCGGGCGGTCTACACGGCTCCACTTGGCTAATCGGCCTAGCGGCCGTGATCATCGTAGTCGGGCGAGCCTGCGCCCCTTGTACGGCTCCCCTCTCCTCCCTCCGCTCCGTCCGATATTGTTCCACCAACTCTATTGCGTCATCGTCCCCCAGAGGGTCTAGTCTCATGGTTGGCACCTCATCTCGCGCCATTCCTGCTACGTGTCTGCATATAGCTTCAGACACTGGCACAAGGAAATTCACAAAGTGTCGTAGAGGCATGTCACACAAAACAAATGAGTTCACTTCAGGGATGTGTTGGTTTTTTGCAATGAAGTAGGTAAAACAAATAACCCCAAAGGCTCACGGCTTGCCTATATTCCAAGGGTCAAGATTCAATTCTGCCAGTTTGAAAAATTTGAAAGACTGCCGCCCCTGCCTTTTCACTGCCCTATATCACCCTGTCCCTTCACTTCTTACTAACGTGTCACCTCCTCCATTAAAGGATTTTGCCACGTGTACGACCATGATCCACTACTCCGTTCCCCTTCCCTGTCTATTCCACTTCAGTTCACCACGTGCCCTGCCGCTCCTCGAGCCCCGCGCACCGCCACTTTCCCTTCTCCTTTGGTCACCCATTTTCGGTCGACCCTCCTCACGCTTGGTCCGTCCACCCGGTCACCCTTCGTGGTCGGCCCTCCTCACGATCAGCCTCTCTACTCGATCACCCTTCGTGGTCGACCCTCCTCACGATCGGTCCCTTCACTCGGTCACCCTTCATGGTCGCCCATCCTCACGGTCGTCCCGTCGACTCGGTCACCCTTCACAGTTGGCCCTCCTTACGGTCGATCCCTCCACTCAGTCACTTCTCACGATCGGCCCCTCCACTCAGTCACCCTTCGTGGTTGGCTCTCCTCACGGTTGACCCGTCCACTTGGTCACCCTTCGTGGTCGGCCCTCCTTACGGTCAATCCCTCCACTCGGTCACTTCTCATGGTCTGTCCGCCCCCCATTTGGTCTTCTTTCTGTCGACCTCTCACCACCCCTATTTTCTTTCTTATTCCCTTCGTTGGACTGAAGCTGCACTTGGGAATGGAGGACTACTGACATGGGTGAGCCCATAAAGGATATGGCCCACCACTTAAGGCCCAATCCATGATTCATAACACTAAAGCTTAACATTCTAGGAACCCAACGTTACTCCAAGCACCAATGACATCTAAACACTTGGCAAGTGAAGAACCAGCCGCGTCAGTAGACAAAGATCCTGCAAAGTTATTGCACCACACATCAGCCATTAATGAGTTCCTTGCAACATTTATTGCGATAACCCTTCATGTCGGAACATAACAGCCTCACCATGAACAAGGCAAGCTAGAACATAGACTTTCGGCCAACATGACAGCTCGGAGTGGACAAGGAAATGATGGGCAAAGGATATAAGCAGGCTTCTAAGACAAAGGAAAGGTTAAGTTCTTTATCTCCATCCTCTTTGGACTCCCTCATCACTCTCACCTCCCAAACTTGATCGTCAGAGGGCTCGCTGGGGGACTCCCCGTTCCCCGTTGAAGTCTTGTACAGGTCTCTCTACGGGCTCGACACTCGGGCAACAGTTTGGGAAGCGTGGATCAATCCGACCCGTTCCATCTGGAGCAATCAGTATCATCAAATTGGATTGTGATCTTTGATTTAATTAAACTATTACTACTGATTAAAGTCACATTTGAACGTCTAAATAACTGTTATGTTCGAAAGTTGACGATGCTTTGGGTTATCTTAATGGAGGGTTGAATTTTTTATTTTTATTTTTAAGGTAACCTTCTCCTTAAAATTGTATGTGTCATGAAAAACACAATCTCGTATGATCACCAATTAGGCACAATTATGAAGATAGGTTATTTATTATTTAATATTGTATCTTTAGCTATTGTTGATTTGCTGAAAGATTGCTACTTTGTTTTCTTTTTATAAAATTGTCTTTTTGTTTGTTTTAACTGGAAAAGTTATGGTTATAGAGAGAAAGATGAAAACTTACTTTGTTTTATTTTTACTTAATAAAATTCATAGCTATAAAAGGTAAATTCATCAGTTAATTTGGTTTTTTTTATTTAAAAGATGTTTTCAAATTAATGGTTTCTTTATGTTCATGGTTAGGATTTGAATTTTTTCAGTTAATTGACTTTGAAATTGAGGAACAATTTAAAATTCCCCTATTGTTTTGAATAAACATGGTGACTTATACGTCCAGTTTTATAATTATTTAACAGTGTTCAAGATGAGGGAATTGGGATTTGGTGAGGGGTACTATGTATTGTAATGAATATAGGTTGAAAGATTTTGTTTGAATGGAGTGACAATGCATATTGGAAGGGTGCATGATAGTACGTTTATAGTGATATTGGTGAGTAATTAGATTTTGGTAGTAGAATTGCAGTTCTAGTCCACTTTAATGTTTTGCAAAATACTAAACAACCACAAAGAGACTGGAATTGCACACCTAGTTGTTTTCAAAGTTGATTTGCATACTTTGCTTTCCGGTCTATTTCTTTATATGTAACAGATTTTAGATCACTACTTTTGGTTAAGATTTAGTTGCTCCTAGTGGAAATTAATCTGTTGATCTCTCTCCATTGTCCAACTCTTTCCTATTTCAGGTTGAAATAAAAAAGATAAACACTACACATTCGCTACCTGGGAGGCACTGATGTAAGCATAGAATAAACCGATAGACCCTTTTAATATATATATATATATATATAATTAAAGAAATTATTAAGTTTGCCTGTCGTGGAAAGGAAAATCTCTTCCAGTACTTTCCCATGCTCTGGCACTTCATCATAACACCAAATGAGAGAAATAAAATAGTTCACCAACAATATATTCAAATGGTAGAATTATATGCTTCGATGATATCAAAATAAGGTATTCATGCATTTTTGGTGGTTCTTTTGTTTTTTTTATTAGCGAGATAAGTTTAGTTTGTTGTTGTTGTGAGAAGAACCATACAAAGAGAGAGAAACAATCACAAACTAACAGTTGTTTCATAATAATTGTTTATATTTAGATATTTTGGTTTTTTATTGTTTGTTGCACATTTTTTGGAGTATATTAGTTGGTGTCCTTTGGTTTTACTGAATTTCCATGCCATTGGTATGTTGTTGGAGAGAGTTAGGAGATAAGAATTTTTTTTGGAGTGCATTAGTTGGTGCCCTTTGGTATGTTATTGGTATGTTGTTAGTGAATTACATTAATTGGTATCCTTTGCTTGATAAGATTTGTTGTTTTTGTATTTTATGAATTAGCTGGAAAACTCAGATTACTTAACTTTCTAGCTGGAAAACTCAGATTACTTAACTTTCTAGAATGACTTGTTTTAGGAATAGTATATTTGGTTTTGTATTGTGGAAGAGGGTTGTTGACTTTGGGGTTGATATTAATGTTAGGTACATTTTTTTTAAAAAGTTTGCAGACTAAGTGTCTTAATGTAAATTGTAATTTATCACTTCAAAATTGAAATGCTACTGATAATGTTAGGACTTAGAGTTATTGCTATGCTTACATGTGTCCACTCACCTTGCATTTATATTTCTTTATTTTCTATCATATTCGGATGCCATCTTCATACTAGCTTTTTTTTTTTCTTCGTGATAGCTGGGAGAAATGAATGAAAAATAGCATTTTAGCTACCGTTATAGCAGACATGGTTATTTTATTAGTCAATCTTCGTAAACATGGATATTGTATTATTGTTTTCAATTGGAAAATTTTCAGGTTTTGGAGGATTGAAAGGGCTGTGCAGGTCCATTGACGAGTCTTTTATTTTAATTTTTTGCCTTAACATCTTTAAATCTTTGTTTGGGGAGCTTGAAACTGATTTATTAAGCTAGAATCAGATTTTTTGTTGGGGTTGGAATTATTAGAAAATTTTACTGAAAATATTTACTACATTATATATGTTAAAATTTTACATAGAGGGAGTTTATACTTTTGTGGTAATCAGCTTCAATTTTTTTTCAATTACATTTCACATTGACAGATTTTTTTGGTTGGAATATAGGTTTTTAAATGATTTTGACGAAGCCTAAAGGATTATTGAAACTGGCATGAGTGATTTGAAGTTCATATATTGCAAGACAACTATCTTTCTTAGCTTTTTCTATTTTATTTTATTTTTTTAAAACTATTATTATTATGGCTATGCTTCAGTGGAAACTTTTGGCCTTGCTGAGGGAAAGGAAAAAGTTGTAATTTTATTAATTAAATGACTCTCATTTGTTCTTTGTGGACACCCAAGCGATTTTGTAGTGGAAAATATATTTATTGGGTTTCAATGAAATATGAATATGTTAGAAATTTTAGAGATGTAAATAAGGTAGGAATTGTACTAATAAATTCCACAAATGAAAATGTATGGAATGATGGAAGTCTTCTACTGATGTAACGATTTAAAAACAACGCGTAAAAGAATTAAAAAAAAAATTCTTTTTATGTAGAAAAATGATTTCATATATAAAGTACAGACAAAATCAGAATGGACACAAGAAACAACCTCAATTAGAACCTCTTCCATTCAAAGTGGCCATAGATGGGCAGTTTCATTTCCTAGCATTTTGTCATGAATACAAGCAGATTTAAAACTCCCATCCACTCTTTGATATCATATCAACAATGATATTCCTAATAGATGAGAAATTTTATTCATTACAACTAATTTGTATGGTTAAAAGAAACTACTCTCAGCTTGTATGATTCCCAATAGATTTAGAAATTTTCTTCATTAAAACAAATTTGTTTAGTTAAAAGTAAATACCTCAGCTTGTATGCTTTCCAATAGATGATAAATTTTCTTCATTAAAACAAATTTGTTTGGTTAAAAGTAAATATTCCTTAGCCTGTATGCAACAAATTCAAGCCATTGGCAAAAGACACAACTTTGTACGCCCCAACTACTTTAATGTTGTCCACAACAGATTCATTTGCAATTCTCTCACTGCTTGATGCCATTTCTCATGAAATCTCTCACAATGATACCAATACCTATCACTTCCATCTTTTAAATTTTTATATATATTCCTTTCAAATAGTTCACTAAATTCCATCACATTCACATAATAAAAATGTTAATGTGTAAAGTGACTGAAATATTGAATATAACTTAATACAAGAAAAATGAAGGGCAGTGGAAAATTAAAACTCAGCATTATTTATTACAAAGTTAAAGACGTGTAATAAATTATACATTTAGATAAAAATTTAAATTGAAAAAAAAAAACTCATTTGAAATCAAGAATTCTTCAAAGCTGATAAAACATCTTTCATTGTAACTTATAGGAAAGTAGGTCGATGGTTTAGATTAAAAACAAATCAAAAAATTAGAATTTAAATTTATAAAATTAAAAATTAAGGCTTGTGTTTTGTTTACAAAATTCAAACTCTGATTTTTTATTTTTTATTTTTATTTTTGTAATTTCCCCTTAGAAAAAATTACCAATAAATACATGCTCTGCCTTACCCAAATGAAACTTTATTGAAAACTTGTAAAGAAGCCTTGATGAATGACCTTCAAGACATATACATTTGATTCAATAAATAAATGCATACAACTAGTTTTTCATGGGAGAGAAAAATTACTATATACTATCTCTCAAGACATTAATTTGCTAGCCTAGAAGTAGAAAGGGAAGACAATAGAAAGAGGCTTCCCTTCCTCTCTCAATAGCTTCTGTAACATGCCCGGGGGGTACCCGCGCGCGTTAAACAGTTCGGACCCCCAAGATCCCTTTGATCTATTCTCACGAGTGCAATGTGAAACGTGGATGAGAGTCCAGATTTGGCAACTTTTATTGAAAATCCATTTTTATTGCAATTTTGTCAAAAATGGACTGCGTCATCAGATCTCAGAGTCGCCACCTAATATTTTGGGAAATTAGGAAACCCATGACTCGGTGCCAAGGCCACTGTTCGTCGTAACCAAGGATGCTTGGCTCGGAACCTTAGGTATGAGAGGGGAAGGTCAATAATGAGCACCCCCGCCCACCCGATCAAAGATCGGCCTTTACTAACCACGATATGAATTTTATTTTATTTATATGTTCATGTTCTGATTAGTTAATAAATCCTAAAATTTACTATGTGAAGCATACAAGTATAGACTATGTCACCCATTTTGGAACAACTTGATTTCATGTAGTTTTGAAAGAGTTTTGAAAATGTATAACCCAAATAAATTGAGTTTACAAACATGAAAATCAACATCATTCCAAATTAAGCGACACAACCTCCATCCACTGGCATTCATACAATTATATCACATATGCAAATAGCCACATGGTAGAATGCTTAAACATAGTAAGAAAAGCATACACAAACGGGATGCTAAAGCATAAAAACTTACATGTTTGACGACCCACGAACAAGCTACAAAACAAAGTTAGTAAAACATGCATGATCTTATATACAAAATCCTAATGCAATTCACTCATGAGATGCAACTAAAGATTCGGCTTCTAAAATATGATATGTGAATCATCTCAAGAACATGAGGTAGCGCACATAATCACATAGGAATTGATTAAATCCACAAATGCAAACTTAGCCGAATCAAGATGCATGAAACATGGATGCAAAACATAACTATGATGAAAAATAAATATGATGTTTATGTACAAATAAAGAAAGCAAGTAAAAGAACGGGATAGAAAGAAGCGGGGCGGGGAATTATTACAACGCTCTGAATAAATTATTACAAACCAGATAAGAGAGAGAGAAAGGAATATTACAACAAAATAAAAACCTCACAAACTCTCAAAATAAAATAAAATAAAATAAAATAAAATAAAGAAACTTCATGTGCGCCGGAAAATGTTTTGCTTGACGTAGGAAGACTGCTCCGTTCTGTTTGGGGAAACTTATTTTTTGCGGGAGCACTATTCATCCCGAGGTACTATTCATTGCCGGAAGTTACTATTCATCATGACAATTACTATTCACCTTTCTTGATCGTTATTCATCTTACCGGGCATTTTTTCATCCGCTGTTACTATTCATCGTCGGAGGTACTATTCATCGATGGGGCTACTATTCATCGTCGGAGTTACTATTCACCGCCGGAAGTTACTATTTACCACCGGAGGTTACTATTCACCACCGATCACTATTCATTTGGCGGGGTCACATCTTTTAACAAATTAGGTGGTTCGACCAACCATTTAAAGTGATAAAATTACAACAATTTATAAATAGCAAACTACAACATTTTATATAAATTACAACAGTTTATATACAACCGTAAATTACAGCAGATAAAGTAATAAAATTAGGTGGTTCAACCGACCATTTAAAGCGATAAAATTACAACAATTTATAAATAGTAAACTACAACATTTTATGTAAATTACAACAGTTTATATACAACCGTAAATTACAGCAGATAAAGTAGTAAAATTAGGTGGTTCAACCGACCATTTAAAGCGACAAAAAAAATTATGAAAAACAATAAATAAAGTACTTAAACAAATTATATCACATTTTGAAATTAAATGAAAGTTTGCGAAAACTCACCTTTCAGGGACATGATGAATTTTCTGATTCACAAACTTTCTTTTGATTACCCTCAAGTCTGTGGAATGTGTTCTCAATTCTCAGTCAAAATTTGGAATTACAACTTTAACGGTTCCTTTCTTTCTGATTCTTTTTCTCTCAAAATTCCCTCGTACCAATTCCCTTTTTTTTTTATTCTCTCTCCCAATTTTTTTTGACTCTTCTCATCTCTCCCTTGCCAAAATCCCTCCATTCCTTCTCTGATCTTCCCCCTTTTATAGAAAATAATTGTAAGAAAAGGACAAAAGAAGAAACGGTGGTAGGAGTTGTTTTCAAAAGATGCACAGTAAAATTACTATGCACTTTATAATATAATAATATATAAAAGAGATTATTAGCATAAATACATGTACAAATACCCAGAAAAATATATAAAAACACACAAATACGTAAAATTAAAATACATGGACTAATAAAATATATTTTAGTAGGCCAAATATGCAACATAATTTGACCAAAGCGGGTCTAAAGGCACAGAAAACAAAAAGATGCACGATGGGAGTGTAGTGAATTTTTTTTTTCAAAGGAGGAATAATACCCTTATATAATATAATATTATATATATATACAAAAGTATGGTGCGTGGGTGAAACCAGGGTACTGAATAAATTTAATAAAATATTATATAATAATATAACATAATATATATATATATATATATATAATACATAATAAAGGGAAAGAAAATGGAGAAGGAGTCTAAAATAATTTGGCAAAAACAGGTGTAAGACTAGGATTAAAGTTTATATTCCATCTTTTTACTGAGAATTTTGTGATATAGCATATTCCTGTTTTCATCATTGAGTAATCAAAAGAAAGCGCCCAAGTCTTAGGGCCGGTCAAAATGGGGTGTCTACAGTTGCCCCTCTTTGACAGAGCTCAAAGTCATTTCATGACGTGAGTGAATGTCAAAGCCCAAAGACGACCCTTTTGACAAGGCCGTAAGACTTGGGCAAGCAAACAAGATGCAATGCAAGTGGTTGAACCCGAAGGTTGCCTACGTATCCTTTTGCAAGGAATCAAACCAACGTAGTTCAGGGGCAGAATGGAAGTGACATGCTCAAAATGCAGTTTGAAGGTTGGACTTACACGCTTCGCGAAGCCAGTTGTTTGAAAATTCATGATTATGCAATGCAATACAATGCCATGGAGTGATGATAAAGATATGAAGATGACAACAATGAAAAGGCAAGCTTCGTGCAAATGATATGAAACATAACAGGGGGTGCATTGCATTAAATGTGCCACAAGATCACATACAAATGTGTCAGAACATAATTTTAACAGAGTGAAACAACAGCCTAACGCGTCTCACGCGAAAGGAGGAAAGATGATGTAAACACCAGACGCACTTGATGTTTTTAACCAAGTAAACTTGCAATCCCAACGCGTTTCACGCGATAGGAGGAATGGCGGTATAACCAACAATCTCATACGGAGAGGAAGAAGGTTTTAACCAAGTAGAAAATGACAATGGTGTAACCAACAGGCGTATCTCAACGTATTTTATACGGAGAGAGGGAAGGTTTTAACCAATGAGAAAATGACAATGGTGTAACCAACAGGCGTATCTCAACGTATTTTATACGGAGAGAGGGAAGGTTTTAACCAGAGAAAATGACAATGGTGTAACCAACAGGCGTATCTCAACGTATTTTATACGAAGAGAGGGAATGTTTTAACCAATGAGAATGACAATGGTGTAACCAACAGGCGTATCTCAACGTATTTTATACGGAGAGAGGGAAGGTTTTAACCAGAGAAAATGACAATGGTGTAACCAACAGGCGTATCTCAACGTATTTTATACGGAGAGAGGGAAGGTTTTAACCAGAGAAAATGGCAATGGTGTAACCAACAGGCGTATCTCAACGTATTTTATACGGAGAGAGGGAAGGTTTTAACCAGAGAAAATGACAATGGTGTAACCAACAGGCGTACCTAACCGTATTTTATATGGAGAGGGGGAAGGTTTTAACCAAGTAGAAAATGACAATGGTGTAACCAACAGGCGTATCTCAACGTATTTTATACGGAGAGAGGGAAGGTTTTGACCAAGTAGAAAATGACAGTGGTGTAACCAACAGGCGTATCTCAACGTATTTTATACGGAGAGAGGGAAGGTTTTAACCAGAGAAAACGATAATGGTGTAACCAACAGGCGTATCTCAACGTATTTTATACGGAGAGAGGGAAGGTTTTAACCAGAGAAAATGACAATGGTGTAACCAACAGGCGTATCTCAACGTATTTTATACGAAGAGAGGGAAGGTTTTAACCAATGAGAATGACAATGGTGTAACCAACAGGCGTATCTCAACGTATTTTATACGGAGAGAGGGAAGGTTTTAACCAGAGAAAATGACAATGGTGTAACCAACAGGCGTATCTCAACATATTTTATACGGAGAGAGGGAAGGTTTTAACCAGAGAAAACGATAATGGTGTAACCAACAGGCGTATCTCAACGTATTTTATACGGAGAGAGGGAAGGTTTTAACCAGAGAAAATGACAATGGTGTAACCAACAGGCGTATCTCAACGTATTTTATACGGAGAGGGGGAAGGTTTTAACCAGAGAAAATGGCAATGGTGTAACCAACAGGCGTATCTCAACGTATTTTATACGGAGAGAGGGAAGGTTTTAACCAGAGAAAATGACAATGGTGTAACCAACAGGCGTACCTAACCGTATTTTATATGGAGAGGGGGAAGGTTTTAACCAAGTAGAAAATGACAATGGTGTAACCAACAGGCGTATCTCAACGTATTTTATACGGAGAGAGGGAAGGTTTTGACCAAGTAGAAAATGACAGTGGTGTAACCAACAGGCGTATCTCAACGTATTTTATACGGAGAGAGGGAAGGTTTTAACCAGAGAAAACGA
This sequence comes from Camellia sinensis, assembly GCF_055761805.1. Lineage (NCBI taxonomy): Eukaryota > Viridiplantae > Streptophyta > Magnoliopsida > Ericales > Theaceae > Camellia > Camellia sinensis. Next base: position 117,604,818 of record NC_138971.1, on the reverse strand, counting down.
TAATGGTGTAACCAACAGGCGTATCTCAACGTATTTTATACGGAGAGAGGGAAGGTTTTAACCAGAGAAAATGACAATGGTGTAACCAACAGGCGTATCTCAACGTATTTTATACGAAGAGAGGGAAGGTTTTAACCAATGAGAATGACAATGGTGTAACCAACAGGCGTATCTCAACGTATTTTATACGGAGAGAGGGAAGGTTTTAACCAGAGAAAATGACAATGGTGTAACCAACAGGCGTATCTCAACATATTTTATACGGAGAGAGGGAAGGTTTTAACCAGAGAAAACGATAATGGTGTAACCAACAGGCGTATCTCAACGTATTTTATACGGAGAGAGGGAAGGTTTTAACCAGAGAAAATGACAATGGTGTAACCAACAGGCGTATCTCAACGTATTTTATACGGAGAGAGGGAAGGTTTTAACCAAGTAAAACGTCACATCCTAACACGTTTCACGTGAAAGGAGTAAAGGTGGATTCGAAATCCAAACGGGTCTCACGCAAGTGGAAGAAGGTATGGTAGAATGACAAGGGGTAACCTCTACATGTAGAAGCCACCGATGCTGCTTTTCTTCCTGATCATATTCACAACTTTCCCTATTCTCCAACGGGGTGACAGACTAGGTTGGTTCAGTATCCAGAATTGAGGCGCATACATGCTACCTCAACCTATGGGGCTGCCATACAGATTTCAAGCCGAGGATACACCCCTGGGTATTTAAACCAGACTTTAGTCTCGGAAATTCTAAACCTTTTGCGTTCTAGGCATTGCCATTCGAACTCTAGTTTCCAACATCGCAGTTGGTCTCCTAGGAACTCATTGCAATCACAGGCAGACGGCTATACCAGACCATCTGAAGTCGTTCGGGCACGACAAACACCAAAGGAATTGCACCTTCAGAGGATTTAAGGTCTCCTAGACCTAGGGAGTGCACAAGATGGTGCGATGCGCAAGATAGCGCAATTAAATTGAATTTGTACAAGACAGTGCGATGCTCAAGATAGGGTGATTGAATTTGATGATGCACAAGACAGTGCGATGCCCAAGACAAGGCAATTGAATCTGATGCGTTTATGTGGTAGGTGCATGAAGTGAGATTATTGTGCGATAGATGCACAGAATGAAGGAATTGTATGTTCGAACCAAATTCCATATACATATACCATGTATAGACAAAGTACATACAAATACGACAATATACACAGACATGCATATACGGTATACATATATTCATATACAGACAAAAAATACACACAGATATGTACATACGGTATACATATATACATATACAGATATGTACAGACATATACAAAGACATACGGATATATACATAGATATATACGGTATATGACAGCGTGCGTACGCAAAACACACAAAAAGAAAGGATAAACACAAAATGCATGGATACGGGGGTTCGACCCTCTGATCTTAAGCTTAGTTTCCTAGTCCTCAACCACTGAACCGAACCACTGAACCAAACCACTCTTGTGACAAAATATGCAAACAAATATATAGATATATATATATATAACCAAAAGAAAACAAAAGAAACATTTGTTATGGGATTCGAACCCCTGACCTCGGGCTCAGCCTTCCATCCTTCAAACATCGAATTAGACCACTAAACCTAAGCCACTCTTGTGACCAAAACGTTCAAACAAATATATATAGTACATAGATACACAATATATATACATATATGTATAAATATACAATTCTCCCGCCTCTCTCTCTGTTTTTGTCTCACTCTCTCTTCCGTCATCTTCTTCGAGCGTTGTGTCTGGCACACGATTTCAACAATCGCGGCGCCTGACTGACAGGCTATCCAATCGTGCCCCGATTGTCAATGATCATCTCAGCCTTCTTCCCTCTTTGTCTTCTCCTTCGCTCTCTTCTTAAGTTGAGGCCTGCGAGAGAGAAGCAGAGCCAAAGCCTGCAAACTTTCTCTGCCACCACTCTGCAACCTCTTTCTTTTGCATTACTCTCCTCTGTCATGGCCTCTTCACATGGTTCTCTCACTCTTTTTCCAGACCTGAACGAGTCCACGATAGAGATGACCAATTCTGACTCCCCTGAACCTCAACCACGGGCTCCTCCTCCTTCCCCTGTTTTCAACTTTCCAGCGATATCAGTTGAACAAATCATGGCGGCACAGTCTGACATCGAAGCAAACTCGTATACGCTGAGGTCATGTGTGGAGACTGTGACAGTGGTCTCCAACTTGTCCCGTCGACTGCAGAACAGGATGTGTGAGGTACATAAGTTAAATGCACAACTCTCTCTCCTCCAACGTATGTACAAAGACGCTCGGGTAGAAATTGGTGTGCTGAAAAAGCAGAACAAAGAATTGAAACGACTGACGACCTCCGTGACTCGATTCGGAGTTTCTTCGCACAACCAATTTGATGGTCGGCGGGGAATAATCTCCTTTGGAAACTCTGCCAAGGCTGAGGCAAAGTCTTCAAAAGCTTCGAAGGAGTAAAGATGAAGCGAGGCAGCTGACGGTAAAGTCAGGCAACAAAGTTGTGTGCAAATGACGCCGGTTGCAATCTTCGCCGCCGGGTTACTGCCGGAAAACTGAGAAAATGCTACTCTCTCTTTTCTTTTTCTTTTTTTTGTTTTTTTTTTTTTTTGTTTTTGTGTTTTGTTTTTGTTTTTGTTTTTTGTTTTGTTTTGTTTTGTGTCTCTGTGATCGGGGATGTCCTCCCCTGACTGCAATAAAATCAGTTTAATTTTTGCACATCGATGGCGTAACTGGCATATCACTTTGAACTTGAAAACATTTTTGTTTGATTGAATTTGAGAGTGATTGAATTTTGAACTCTGAATTGAACATTGATTCTATACTGACCTGAATCAAAGAATGACTTAATGAAAGAAAAACGAAGCAAAAAAAATCCAAACACACTTATATACACTGACTGGTATGAATACACCGACTGGTATAAATAAACTGACTGGTATGAAAGGAACACACTTATATACACTGACTGGTATGAATACACCGACTGGTATAAATAAACTGACTGGTATGAAAGGAACACACTTATATACACTGACTGGTATGAATACACCGACTGGTATAAATATACTGACTGGTATGAAAGGAACACACTTATATATACTGACTGGTATGAATACCCTGATTGGTATGAATACACTAACTGGTATGAATACACACTTATATACACTGACTGGTATGAATTCCTTGACTGGTATGAATACACACTCATATACACCGACGAGTTGACTCGAGTGGTGGAGAAGACAGAATCTCTAACTCGACTATGTCCCTAATTCATTTCCTTGAAATTTTTATTTATTTATTTATTTTTCATAAAAATGTTTTGATCAACATGACAGTTAGATTAGCATACTTATTCCATTTTCTGTTTAAAATCATGTAAGCTAAACTGTGAGCACTGTAAATTTTCCCTTTTCAAATCCAAAGAATGGTCTAAGTTTTGCAAAAAAATGGAACAATTTTTGAGAAAAATTAGTCAGATTCATTCAAATTAATCAAAACCTATTTTTGCAAATGGCCACTACTCAACTAACATGGAATCAACCATTGGGGTGCATAGTCCCAAACCAGATAATCAAAGGTGATATCTGAACCAAGCCAATCCGAACCGAATGAAGTCGAGCAAAACTGGACCAGACCGAACCGAACCGCCAAATCGAATCGAACCGAACTGAACCAAGTTAAATCAAACCAATTGAACTGAGCAGAACGAAGATACACCAATCAAACACGGATAGGACAACCAAGTCGACTAAAGACACACCAAGCAAACATGGACGAGATGAATGAGTTGAAAAATTATTAGGGCCGAACTTCAAGATGAAGCTACCTACGTATCCTCAAGATAGGAATCAGGCCATCGTAGTTCCGGCTAAGGGTCACTCGGGTATTGACACTCTCCTTTTGTGCTCTAACTTTTGCCAAAGCCGCCCTTTCGGGTTTTCGACCTTGCGAGCTTTTCATTTTTCTATTTTTTTTCATTTTGTTCATTTCTTTTTTTTGTTTTTCATTATTTTTGTTTTTTTTTGATTTTTTTTTCTGCTCTAAATTTTGCCTGGGTCGTCCTTCCAGGTTTTCAACCCAACGAGCCTCTCAAGGATGGTACTTTTATTTTAGCTTGTCCATGTTGATTGGGTGTGAAATCTCTAGGCCAATGACTGCTACACTTGACCAGTAGATATGATGATGTAGGGACTAGGCTAATTGGGTCTGAATTTGCCCCTAGTGTAATGGATAGGAACTCGACTGTCCTTCAACAATAAAATTCATTCTCTCAAATTCTGGGTTTTGCCTTTATGGGTGATCTTCATTGGGAAACGATTCAGTTTTAACTCTTTGATCACATCCAACCTTTTGTCCCTAGTTCAAGGACTGCTTCAAATCTTAAATCACATCCGACCTTCTTGCCCCTGGTTCAAGGGCTGTTTCCAATCTGAATCACAGGCCCTACATAGTTTTGGCTAAGGTTCACTCGGGTATTGACACTCTCATTTTACGCTCTAACTTTTGCTAAAGCCGCCCTTTCGGGTTTTCAACCTTGCGAGCTTTTCATTTTTCTTTTTATTTTTCCTTCTTTTTTTATTTATTTATTTTTTTTTTGTGCTCTAACTTTTGCCTAGGTCGCCCTTTCGGGTTTTCGGCCCAGCGAGCCTCTCAAGGGTGGTACCTTATTGCCCCTAGTTCAAGGGCTACCTCCATTTCAGCTATGCAAGCCTCATACTTTTGCCCCTAGTTCAAGGGTTGTTTCAAATCTGAATCACATTCGACCTTCTTGCCCCTAGTTGAAGGGCTGCCTCCATTTGAATCACATCATGGCCTCTAATTCAAGGGATATTTCCAATTCGGCTACGCAAGCCTTACACTTTGAATGATCATTGAATACTTCGAATTAAGGTTTGAAAGTTAAGGAGCTAAGGAGGTCGGACCTGGAGTCAAGAGGGATCCTATGCTGTATAATCAATTCCAGGCATGTCTTTGTAGGACCACACAAAAATGGTTTTTGAAATCTTTTAACAAAGTGACTAATCACCCGTACTCTTACGAAGATAAGACAGACCCAATTTGGACCAAGCTAGGATCATTCTCAGTACCCACATTAACAAAAATGATTTTATTCATCAAAGGCTTAGCACACCTCTCTTCTTCTTAGTTGATCAAAATTTGCAAATCCCGAGGAAATTCTTCCTCTTTGTTTTCATCAGAGTTTTGGAAAAAGTTTTAAAAAACTTTGGTCAATGCAATGAATTAAGGCACAGAGAAGTAGGCAGACTCTATGGCATTTTGTTTTTTTGTTTTTCTGTTTATTAAAAAGAGACTATGACTCAGCAATGGCAACAGACTTTTGACAACATACTCAAAAGAAAATGACAAAGAGAACCTAGACAGGACAGAAATGTCTAGGTTAGCACTATCGAAATCAACAGACTCTGACTCATTAGGCTGACTCGAGCCTGACTCTAACTCTACAAACTTGGTGGAGTCAAACTTACACTCAATACTCAATTCAGAACTCAGAATAAAACCATTCTCAATTTTGCTAGTCAAAGTGTGGGCCAGCCACAACATTCAAAATAAAGCTCATGCAATCAACAGGTGGTCACTCCCCAAGCACAGAGATGGTCGACTTTGTGGGATATCGGCATTTTTTTTAACAAATTTTTTTTTTTTTGATTTTATGTTTTTGTTATTTTTTTGTTTTTGAAGTAATGGTGCTAAACTGAACAGCCTGAGCCACTAATTCGAATTTGAGAACCCCTGTATAGATCCAATACATTACACATAAAGCAGGAAAGAGAACAAACACCCCTAAAGAGGGTAGGGTTATCCTGTCCTAGCTTGGAATGATCTAGGGTTTCACTATTCACACAAGTGGTATCATACATCCTAGAAATGGGAAAGCATTCTGTCCTAATTTGAAAGGTACTATAGCTCACTATATGTACAAGGTTGGCTCTACTTTATGGGTTGAAGCCAAGGTGACGTTACCAAAGAGTCCTTTGGGTCATAACCAATAAAGATCCCAGGAAATCAGAAGAGTCAAATAGCCTCTCTTCGGAGTCTGAGAACCTTAGATAGCAAAGCTAGATAGCAGGGCTACATAGCAAAGCTACCCTTTTGACAAATCTCAAAAGGTTACAACACAAGACCTCTAAAGTATCGTAAAAATAGGTGGAGTGTCACAAAAAGCTTACCTGTGCTCCCACCAGTATCTGGGCAACACAAGGACTGAAGTGCACCAATGAATGCAATGCAATGAACATATAATTGAAAATAAAGGTCATATCATGGAGTTCGAGTCAAGGTTTCATAAAATCCCCAGCAGAGTCGCCAGAAACTGTAACATGCCCGGGGGGTACCCGCGCGCGTTAAACAGTTCGGACCCCCAAGATCCCTTTGATCTATTCTCACGAGTGCAATGTGAAATGTGGATGAGAGTCCAGATTTGGCAACTTTTATTGAAAATCCATTTTTATTGCAATTTTGTCAAAAATGGACTGCGTCATCAGATCTCAGAGTCGCCACCTAATATTTTGGGAAATTAGGAAACCCATGACTCGGTGCCAAGGCCACTGTTCGTCGTAACCAAGGATGCTTGGCTCGGAACCTTAGGTATGAGAGGGGAAGGTCAATAATGAGCACCCCCGCCCACCCGATCAAAGATCGGCCTTTACTAACCACGATATGAATTTTATTTTATTTATATGTTCATGTTCTGATTAGTTAATAAATCCTAAAATTTACTATGTGAAGCATACAAGTATAGACTATGTCACCCATTTTGGAACAACTTTATAGCGATCCCGGGTTTACCCTTGTTGTACAGTGATCCGGACATGTGTCCGTGGATGTTGGTAGTTGTTTATTTCCTTGTTTGCATCCTCTTTACTTTGTATTTTGAGTTATGGGATGTGTTGAGCGGGTTTGTTACAGGTTGGTTGAGTTTAGAAACCAAAACTAGTTGCCCAGATTTTTGGCCTGTACGCTCGAGCGGAGGTGTTGGCGCTTGAGCGTAGATTACATCCATCCAGTATCTTGTTGTGCAGTGTTGTGAGCTCGAGCGTAGGGTTGGGAGCTCGAGCGGAGGCCTGGTTCTGCAAAAGTGCTGGGCGAGTGCATTCTGCGCTCGAGCGGGAGGTTGGCCGCTCGAGCGTAAGTCTGTGAGTGGCCGCTCGAGCGGGGTGTTTTACGCTCGAGCGGAGACCTGGGTTAAAGTCCCGAAGTTGTGACTTTCCAAATCACTTTTTCACTTTCTCTTCTCTCTCTTACTTTTCCAAAATCACCATTGTTGAGCCTCTCACTCTAGACTCTACCTTCTCTCTAGGTTTTGATCTAGTAGGAGTGATTTACTCACCTTTGGCCTTTACAAAAAGGTTGTTGATCGTCGAGGGCTTCATTTTAATCTGAAAAAGTTTGGATTTGGAGCAAGTTGATCTTGGAGTCTTCATCTCCTTTTGGGCTAAAACTTCGAGGTAGGGATAACCTACTCCTCTCTATGGGTTTTGTCTTTAAATTTTGGTATTTTGAGATGTTGGGCTTGGTTTGGTAATTTGTGAAAGTTTGGGGCTTTTGTGCAATTATACAAAAGTTGGGGTTTTATTTATAATAAACCTAGATGCATGTTTAGCATGAAAAAAATGGAATGATTGCTGAATCATTGAAGAAAATGGGACCTAAGGGTTGAAATGGTAATTATGGAAAATGGCCTAATTACATTGTTTAATTAATTGGGATAATTAATTGGTGAGAAATGAGGAAATGAAATGTTGATTGAATATCCATTTGCGCATTTATTTTCTGTTTTAGAAATAACTGCTTGGGGCTATCGGTGGAGGATAGTCGTGATTGTTGTAGACAATGTATGTTGATTAGGCAAACTGAAACTAATCAATGGAATGTGTTATGGAACTTGACAGTTGCTAGAATACATTAATTGTTTGTATTGTGTGATTGTATATAGAACCAATGTGTTTATATACGTTATGTGTAGAGGAGGAGATAGGGGATGTACTCCGCGGTTTAGGGGAAGATAGGGGATGGACCTCTAAACCGGATAGGTATTTGGAGGAGATAGGGGATGTACTCCGTAGACAGAGCTCATATGCTTGTCTAGAGAAGTGAAGATAGAGCTCATATGCTTATCTTTGTGAAGTGAAGTGTGGATACAACTTGTATGCTTATCTGTGGATATTGTTGATATACATATCTGTTGTAGAGTGTGGATACAGCTTGTATGCTTATCTGTGGATATTGTTGATATACATATCTGTTGTAGAGTGTGGATACAGCTTGTATGCTTATCTGTGGATATTGTTGATATACATATCTGTTGAGAATGTGGATATAGCTTTTATGCTTATCTGAATGTGAGATATAGTTTTTATACATATCTGTGGAAATGATGATAGAGCTAGCATGCTTATCTGTTGAAAAAGGGAAAATGAAAAGTAATTGGGACTTGTAAGTCGTTGACATAAATATGTAATTTATGTGATTGAATCAGTGTTGACCAACTATCAATTGCTAATGTTTTAGTCATTGTTCATGGTTGGTTTAGTGTATTTCTACTGGGCTGTGGCTCACCCTATATGGGAATATCATTTTCAGGTACAGGAAGCATGCCATCTCCAAGGACATAGCTGGGAGGCTAGTGGCGGGCATAGTTTTGTCGTTTTACTTTTGATGTATTACATGTAATTTCAAGCCAAGGGCTTAATGTGTAAAAGAGTTAGAACTCTTTGTTGTAACCAAGTGTTAACTTGGAAAGCTGTAAGCCCGTAGGGCATTTTGTTATGAGGTTAACATGTAATACTTAAGTAATGGAACTCTAATGAATGAAAGAATGTGGTTAGTTTATATGTAAATGCATGTCTTATCTGATGGGTTTATTGTTATTATTTTGAGGGCGTTACAACTTGGTATCAAAGCGTACCGGGTTCGAATACTTTGGGTACGTGGGAAGTGATTAGTATCACAATGGGTTTGTCTCGCTTGATAGAGACTTAGATGTAGAATCATATGCTATGTGCTTAAATGCTAACATGCTTATGTGACTATGTGGGTATGGGATTTAATTTCTGGGATATTGATTGGATCCTTGGGTTTCTGGGAGTCTTGTTGGAAAAGCAGTTGATCAACGCTGTTTCTAACCGGAACTCTAGTAACGTCTCGGGACTATCATTATCCGGAAATGAAATTCGTAAGTGCTTATGTGTTTATGTGCTTATGTGGAGTGAATTATAGTGGTCCATGCATTAGGACGTGAGTGTTTAGTTTCGGCACATTTATGAATGTGATAACGTTCTGTGTTGCCTTTATTAGGATGTCAGGACGAGGAAGAGGTGCTAGGCGTGGTAGACCTGCGAGGCAGGAAGTACCGTTACAGGGTGAGATCCCGGCAGTGCAGGAGGGAGTTGGGCAGGCCAATGTGGCCGAGCCAGTAGGTCAGCAGGCTATGGGTGCCTTGGCCAGAGAGATAGCAGGAGCTTTAGGTATTCTTAGAGCTGGGAATCAGGCAGCTGAGACAGGGCCTTCCTTCTTGAAGAGGGAGTTCTTTCGGTGTAATCCGGACGAGTTTATCGGGGATCCTAAAGAGCCGCTTAAGGCAGATGAATGGCTCGAACAGACAACGAAGACGTTTGAGATGCTTGGCATCGAGGACGGAGCACTGAAAGTGACCTTGGCATCCTTCCAACTGAAGGGAGATGCGGGTCAATGGTGGAAGTACGAGAAAGCTCGTGTTGGTGGTACTTGGGAGGCGTTTGTGAATGCTTTTCAGGAGAGGTTTTTATCAGCAGCAGCTAGGGAAAAGCTGAGGGATCAGTTTAGCCGGCTTAATCAGCAGGGCTTGTCAGTGGCCGAGTTTGAGGCTACTTTTACCAGTCTGTCTAGGTTTGCACCTGAACTGGTGGCGTCTGAGGAACGCCGTTGCTATGAGTTTGAGCGGAAGTTGAGGCGGGGCCTTAAGTTGAGAATTGGTGGGTCTTATATTCGAGAATATAGACACCTAGTGGACGCTGCAGCTCATATGGAGCTTATGATGCAGGAGGAGGATGAGGGTCAGAGAGGCTCCAAGAGGAGCCAGGATAGTCAGAGTGATGGCAGGAGACAGAAGGGTAATAACCCTCAGCAGTCTCAGGGTGCAGTCTCTAGATCGACCTTTCCAGTGCCGAGTGTAGGCTCGGGGAGAGGCAGTCAGGGGGAATTCACTTGTTACAAGTGTGGCCAGATGGGTCACAAGGTTTCAGTTTGCCCGCAGAAGGGTGGGGGTCAGAAAGCTGCTTCTTCTTCAGCTAGACCGCAGAGTCAGAGTTTGGGCAGGGGGCAGCTCTTGACTTGTTATCAGTGTGGACAATCTGGGCACATGAAGAGGTTTTGCCCACAGTTGAGTGCCACTTCGGGAGCGTCTGGTTCTTGGCAGACGCAGGGTTTCCAGCCAGCTCAGTCTGTGCAGGCCTCGAGGGCCAATCCGGGAGCTTCGTCATCCCAGTCTGTGCAGCAGTCTTTTGCTCCGAGAGGTGAGCAGGTAGACCAGGGGCCTATGGGGCGCGTGTATGCTGTTACCGCGCAGGATTTAGTACCGGCTCCATCAGTAGTGAGAGGTACTTTTCTGTTTTGCAACTCAGTTGCTAGTGTGTTGATAGACACGGGTGCATCTCATTCTTTTGTATCTGCTGCATTTGCATCTGTTTTGGAATTGGAGTTAGCACAGTTAGCATCTCCTATTTGTGTGGTATCGCCTTTGGGTGGTGAGTTGATCCTAAAACAGGGTGTTAGAGGATGTGATATAGAGGTCGCCGATTATAGGCTTCCTTTTCCGTTTGTTGTCATGCCCATGAAAGGTTTTGATGTTATTTTGGGTATGGACTGGTTATCGTCATACCGGGCTGTTATTGATTGCTACCGCCAGAGGGTCACGTTATGTACCTTGAGCGGGGAGTGGTTCCATTTCTTGGGAGACCGGGTTGGTAGTGTTTTGCCACCAGGGTATGATTCGCGAGGGCGAAGTGAGCTTAGTAGTCTACTTGCTAGCTTTGAGAGTGGTGAGCGTGGTGAGACCCAGCATGTATTATCGAGGGTGGTTTGTGAGTATTCGGATGTCTTTCCCGAAGATCTTGTTAGTTTGCCACCTCACCGAGAGATAGAGTTCTCTATTGATTTAGTGCCTGGTACGGCGCCGATTTCTATGGCACCTTACCGTTTTGCTCCAGCAGTGTCACGACCCGAACCCGCCCCCGTGGGTTAAGGACGTAACCGGCCAGTAATCATGAGATTACCTACGGCCTCAAACTGTTCTAAACGTATTTTAACAGAGTTAATGGGGGCCAAACGGAAGCAAAATTAAAAACTTTGTCCATAGAGCCGTGCTTATATGCACATCAAACAAACCATACTCAGGTACGTTAATAACTCACATCAAAAGTACAGCTTCACAAAATTCATTACAGACAGGATCGTCCAAAACGAGTCAACCTATAGCAGACTATGTACAGACATGCACTGGGTCCTTGCCAACAAGACAAAACATAGGTACATAGTAAAAGGGCAAGGATGGTCTCATGCGCGAGGCACAAGGCTGACTCTCCCAAAACTCCTGTTGTTCCTAGCAGACTTCACTGGGGCTGGGTTTGGACTTCCCTTGGCTCACCTACAAATACATGAGTGAGCGTGAGCGATAGCCCAGTGAATAATATCAAATATAACAGTTACATAACAATATGTAGATCAACACGCTCCAAACGGCCTTGGGCCCAATTCTTACTTCTGTTTAACAGCAAAATATATATAACTATACGAAATGCAAGTCAAGTAACTGTAGTTCCAAACATTCTGGCCTTTGGCCCATCCGGGTTTCCATTCATGGCAAAACGGCCTTCGGCCCATTCATTCATGTCAAACGGCCTTTGGCCCATTCATTCATGTCAAACGGCCTTTGGCCCATTCATTCATGTCAAACGGCCTTTGGCCCATTCGTTCATGTCAAACGGCCTTTGGCCCATTCATTCACGTCAAACGGCCTTTGGCCCATTCGTTCATGTCAAACGGCCTTTGGCCCATTCATTCATGTCAAACGGCCTTTGGCCCATTCATTCATGTCAAACGGCCTTTGGCCCATTCGTTCATGTCAAACGGCCTTTGGCCCATTCATTCATGTCAAACGGCCTTTGGCCCATTCGTTCATGTCAAACTTTTGTCCACAATCCCAATTAACAACTCATAATATTTATAGGGGAATAGCAATTGGACATTGACAAGTTTTCAAATATTGATATTACTCACAGTGATCGGCTTGTGGATGCGCCCTGGAGCTTGACCCTACACATTTCATGAATACAAAAGGGTCACTAACAGTTCAATCCGTTCTTTAATTCACATATTCCTCTTTAGGCTTTGTTCTTATCTCATTAATTCATTTACAATGCTTAACACATGCCTAAGAGTGCTTACAAGTGAAGGAGAACGGAAAACGAATCACAGAATGCATGAACAAAATTCCAGGAAACAGGGTCCCCGCTCGAGCGTAAGATTCTCCGCTCGAGCGGACCCTTAAGGCCCGCAAGGTACTGGTTGCACAAAAGATGCGCTCGAGCTGAAGGTCCGTCTACAAAAATCCACGCTCGAGCGTGAAATGTCCCGCTCGAGCGGGCATCCAACTCTGCAAAAATGCTGGGAGCACGATTTTCCCGCTCGAGCGGCCATTACCCCGCTCGAGCGGACCTCAAAAATCTGGGTTTCCCAGATCGTGTTCTTGAGCTCCAAATCAGTTTTCCATCTACATTTCTTGCATGCAATGGTTCAAATTACACATTTACACATGCTAACATGCTACTAATGCAGATTACATCATTAGGAAGCTCAATTACATGAATTATCTACATGCATGTCCCAAATTGTCTCAAACCCATCATCAACATGCTCAAATTCAACATTCAAGACTTATACTCCCATGATTTGTACATGCATGTGGGAGATGCTCATCATTCTCAACTTAGATGGTACAAATGGTGACTACAATATGATCTTTACCCAAAACTCCACATGAATCATGTGTCTCAAGCTCAAACATGCAAATTCAAAGTAATTTCTTACATGCATGAGTTCTAAGACTTCAATCTCAACAAAAAAATCAACTCATTACATGTTCTTGATCACAAACAACCCTTGAACTTACAAATTACAAGTAAGAGTTCATGAAATCACTTACCTAAGAGCTTCAACACTCAAGCCCTAGCCAAATCTTGAGCTAGATCTTCAAATTCCCAAGTCTTGAGCCCAAATTACACAAATCTCTCCCTTTTTCTCTCCATGGCCGGCCTCTCTCTCACTCTCAATTGTCTAACTCAGATTTTGAGTTTTAAGAGAGCTAAAGGGGAGTGCAATGCAAATATAAAACAAGCCCCACTAACAAATATTTTAATATAAAATAATGGGGTACTTAATTTATCAATTTAATCAGTTTAAATTGGCCAGAATCAAATTTCAATTAAATTTCACCGTAGGCCCTAAAAATTATGCCAACCACAATGGCGTAGTCAATTTCGGGTTCCGTGGCCGATAAGGCCCTTAATTAAATTTCCAAAACAGACTACTCAAACAGATATTCCTACGATGAACAGATAAAATTTCAAACCACATATTTTCACATAGTGGGACACAAAATCATATCAAAATACATAATCACATCATGTTAAGGACCAATTAACATACTACGGAACAGGGGTGTCACAAGCAGAGTTGGTTGAGTTGAAAGTTCAGCTCCAGGAATTGCTAGATAAGGGTTTTGTTCGCCCTAGTGTTTCACCGTGGGGAGCGCCGGCCCTCTTTGTTAAAAAGAAAGATGGCGCCTTGAGATTGTGTATTGACTACCGGAAGTTGAATCGGGCTACGGTTAAGAATAAGTATCCTATGCCCCGTATAGATGATTTGTTTGACCAGTTGAAGGGTTCCCGTTGTTTCTCTAAGATAGACTTGAGATCGGGTTACCATCAGTTGAGGGTCAGGGAGGAAGATATTCCTAAGACGGCATTCCGTACGCGGTATGGCCATTACGAGTTTCTGGTGATGCCATTCGGGCTTACCAATGCACCGGCAGTCTTTATGGACTTGATGAACCGGATTTTCCGGGAGTTCTTAGACCGATTTGTGGTCGTCTTCGTGGACGACATCCTTATCTATTCGTCTTCTGAGGAGGAGCACGAGGCACACTTGAGAGTGGTGCTTGAGTTACTTAGAGCCCATAGGCTGTATGCCAAGTTTGGGAAGTGTGAGTTCTGGCTGGGGAAAGTCAAATTCTTAGGCCACGTGGTATCCGGAAAAGGGGTGTCTGTTGATACATCCAAGGTTGAGGCAGTGCAAGATTGGGCACAGCCTAAGAGTGTGTTTGAGATCCGCAGTTTTCTGGGATTAGCTGGGTATTACCGTCGGTTTGTGAAAGATTTCTCCAGGTTAGCGTCACCGTTGACTAGACTGACTCGGAAGGGAGTCAAGTTTGTGTGGAGTGAGACTTGTGAAAAGTCGTTCCAAGAGTTGAAAGTTAGATTGACTACCGCTCCGGTGTTGATTATTCCGGAGAGAGGGTTGGGTTATGCGGTTTATTGTGATGCCTCACGAGAGGGTTTGGGTTGTGTGTTGATGCAAGAGGGGAAAGTGGTAGCTTATGGCTCACGTCAGTTGAAAATACACGAGAAGAATTACCCCACACACGACCTAGAATTAGCAGCTGTGATCTTTGCCTTGAAAATCTGGAGGCACTACCTTTATGGTGAGAGGTTCGAGATATTCTCGGATCATAAGAGTTTGAAGTATCTGTTTACACAGAGAGACTTGAATCTGAGGCAGAGGAGATGGATGGAGTTCATCGAGGATTATGATTTTGAGTTACATTATCATCCGGGAAAGGCCAATGTTGTGGCCGATGCCCTTAGTAGGAAGACCATTAGTGATGTTGCTTGTATAGCCATCCGGGAATGGGAGATGTTGGGAGCACTTGGCGAGTTTGGTTTGCTATTGGGCGAATCTGTTGAGGCTGCGGCCTTGTTTTCCGTTGTTGCGCAACCTACACTTGTGACTAGAGTGTTAGAGGCACAGAGAGGTGACCTTGAGGTAGAATCCCTCCGAGAGAAGATCCCCAGTGGGAAAGTTGAGAAGGGTTTGACGGTGTATCCCGACCTGAGTGTGAGATACCGAGACCGTTTGTTTGTACCGGAGGCTTGCCGTGAGGAAGTACTCCGAGAGTTTCACCATTCGCGCCTTGCGGTGCATCCGGGAGGTACTAAGATGTATCGGGATTTGGGTCGCCAGTTTTGGTGGCGGGGTATGAAGAGAGATGTGGCTGTTTTCGTATCGAAGTGCCTTACTTGCCAGCAAGTGAAGGCCGAGCATCAGAGGCCAGCGGGTTTGTTGCAACCCTTGCCTATTGCCGAGTGGAAGTGGGAGCATGTCACTATGGACTTCGTTGTGGGTCTTCCGAGGACTCAGCGGGGTAGTGATGCTATTTGGGTGGTTGTAGACCGGTTGACTAAGTCGGCGCACTTCATTCCTATGCGCGTGAGAGATTCGGTGGATCATCTTGCCGATTTGTATATTCGGGACGTAGTGCGATTGCACGGGATCCCAGTGACGATCGTCTCAGATAGAGATCCTCGTTTTACTGCTAGGTTGTGGCAGAGTTTGCAGAGTGCCTTGGGCACTAAGTTGACCTTTAGTATGGCTTATCATCCTCAGACTGACGGGCAGTCCGAGCGTACTATTCAGATCCTCGAGGATATGCTTCGGGGTTGTGTCCTGGACTTTAGTGGGACGTGGGAGAGGCACTTGCCATTGGTAGAGTTTGCCTACAACAACAGTTTTCAGTCTAGCATCGGTATGGCACCGTTTGAGGCCTTGTATGGCCGACCGTGTAGGTCTCCAGTTTGTTGGGCCGAAGTGGGTGATGCACCTTTGTTGGGTCCGGAGTTGGTTAGGGAGACGACGGAGAAAGTTGAGCTTATCCGCAGGAGGCTTGTTACAGCCCAGAGTCGGCAGAAATCTTATGCTGACCGTAGGAGGAGGCCTTTGGCGTTTGAGGTAGGTGATCATGTCTTTCTGAAGATATCACCTAGACGAGGCCTGATGAGGTTTGGGAAGAGTGGGAAGTTATCCCCTCGGTTTATTGGTCCTTTTGAGATCCTTGAGAGGATTGGTGAGGTTGCTTATCGATTAGCCTTACCACCGCAGTTGTCCGGAGTGCATGACGTGTTTCATGTGAGTATGCTTCGGAAGTATGAGCCAGATCCATCACATGTGTTGGATTGGACTGATTTAGAGGTAGATGAGGATGCCTCGTATGAGGAGAGACCGGTTCGGGTCTTGGATAGGCGGGATCAGGTCCTGCGTGGCAAGACCATTCCTTTGGTGAAAGTCTTGTGGAAACATCACGGAATGGAGGAAGCCACTTGGGAACGTGAGTTGGAAGTCCGTGAGAAATATCCGGACTTGTTTGTTGATGTGTGATCTTGTATTTAAATTTTACGTTTTGTTGAACTTAAGAGCTTTTATATATGTCTTAAGTTGTGAAACATTGAAAATGTTTGGTTTATTGAAAGTATGTTTTGGAACTTGCCTCATATGGAAGTTGAATGTAACATTATATCTGTTGAATATATTGTTGGAATTGGAAGGATGGTGCATAATGTTGATGCATGTTGAAAGTACATATGTTGTTTACATATTGTGATATGTCTCTTGTTTAAGGGATGGGATGACCGGTAATGGGTCGAATTGTTGAATGTTAAATTGTAACATTGTCTAAAATGAAGGAAAACTTGTTTTGAAAACTTGTGCTTAATTTCGGGGGCGAAATTCTTTAAGGGGGGGAGGTTATAGCGATCCCGGGTTTACCCTTGTTGTACAGTGATCCGGACATGTGTCCGTGGATGTTGGTAGTTGTTTATTTCCTAGTTTGCATCCTCTTTACTTTGTATTTTGAGTTATGGGATGTGTTGAGCGGGTTTGTTACAGGTTGGTTGAGTTTAGAAACCAAAACTAGTTGCCCAGATTTTTGGCCTGTACGCTCGAGCGGAGGTGTTGGCGCTCGAGCGTAGATTACATCCATCCAGTATCTTGTTGTGCAGTGTTGTGAGCTCGAGCGTAGGGTTGGGAGCTCGAGCGGAGGCCTGGTTCTGCAAAAGTGCTGGGCGAGTGCATTCTGCGCTCGAGCGGGAGGTTGGCCGCTCGAGCGTAAGTCTGTGAGTGGCCGCTCGAGCGGGGTGTTTTACGCTCGAGCGGAGACCTGGGTTAAAGTCCCGAAATTGTGACTTTCCAAATCACTTTTTCACTTTCTCTTCTCTCTCTTACTTTTCCAAAATCACCATTGTTGAGCCTCTCACTCTAGACTCTACCTTCTCTCTAGGTTTTGATCTAGTAGGAGTGATTTACTCACCTTTGGCCTTTACAAAAAGGTTGTTGATCGTCGAGGGCTTCATTTTAATCTGAAAAAGTTTGGATTTGGAGCAAGTTGATCTTGGAGTCTTCATCTCCTTTTGGGCTAAAACTTCGAGGTAGGGATAACCTACTCCTCTCTATGGGTTTTGTCTTTAAATTTTGGTATTTTGAGATGTTGGGCTTGGTTTGGTAATTTGTGAAAGTTTGGGGCTTTTGTGCAATTATACAAAAGTTGGGGTTTTATTTATAATAAACCTAGATGCATGTTTAGCATGAAAAAAATGGAATGATTGCTGAATCATTGAAGAAAATGGGACCTAAGGGTTGAAATGGTAATTATGGAAAATGGCCTAATTACATTGTTTAATTAATTGGGATAATTAATTGGTGAGAAATGAGGAAATGAAATGTTGATTGAATATCCATTTGCGCATTTATTTTCTGTTTTAGAAATAACTGCTTGGGGCTATCGGTGGAGGATAGTCGTGATTGTTGTAGACAATGTATGTTGATTAGGCAAACTGAAACTAATCAATGGAATGTGTTATGGAACTTGACAGTTGCTAGAATACATTAATTGTTTGTATTGTGTGATTGTATATAGAACCAATGTGTTTATATACATTATGTGTAGAGGAGGAGATAGGGGATGTACTCCGCGGTTTAGGGGAAGATAGGGGATGGACCTCTAAACCGGATAGGTATTTGGAGGAGATAGGGGATGTACTCCGTAGACAGAGCTCATATGCTTGTCTAGAGAAGTGAAGATAGAGCTCATATGCTTATCTTTGTGAAGTGAAGTGTGGATACAGCTTGTATGCTTATCTGTGGATATTGTTGATATACATATCTGTTGTAGAGTGTGGATACAGCTTGTATGCTTATCTGTGGATATTGTTGATATACATATCTGTTGTAGAGTGTGGATACAGCTTGTATGCTTATCTGTGGATATTGTTGATATACATATCTGTTGAGAATGTGGATATAGCTTTTATGCTTATCTGAATGTGAGATATAGTTTTTATACATATCTGTGGAAATGATGATAGAGCTAGCATGCTTATCTGTTGAAAAAGGGAAAATGAAAAGTAATTGGGACTTGTAAGTCGTTGACATAAATATGTAATTTATGTGATTGAATCAGTGTTGACCAACTATCAATTGCTAATGTTTTAGTCATTGTTCATGGTTGGTTTAGTGTATTTCTACTGGGCTGTGGCTCACCCTATATGGGAATATCATTTTCAGGTACAGGAAGCATGCCACCTCCAAGGACATAGCTGGGAGGCTAGTGGCGGGCATAGTTTTGTCGTTTTACTTTTGATGTATTACATGTAATTTCAAGCCAAGGGCTTAATGTGTAAACGAGTTAGAACTCTTTGTTGTAACCAAGTGTTAACTTGGAAAGCTGTAAGCCCGTAGGGCATTTTGTTATGAGGTTAACATGTAATACTTAAGTAATGGAACTCTAATGAATGAAAGAATGTGGTTAGTTTATATGTAAATGCATGTCTTATCTGATGGGTTTATTGTTATTATTTTGAGGGCGTTACAAACTTGATTTCATGTAGTTTTGAAAGAGTTTTGAAAATGTATAACCCAAATAAATTGAGTTTACAAACATGAAAATCAACATCATTCCAAATTAAGCGACACAACCTCCATCCACTGGCATTCATACAATTATATCACATAAGCAAATAGCCACATGGTAGAATGCTTAAACATAGTAAGAAAAGCATACACAAACGGGATGCTAAAGCATAAAAACTTACATGTTTGACGACCCACGAACAAGCTACAAAACAAAGTTAGTAAAACATGCATGATCTTATATACAAAATCCTAATGCAATTCACTCATGAGATGCAACTAAAGATTCGACTTCTAAAATATGATATGTGAATCATCTCAAGAACATGAGGTAGCGCACATAATCACATAGGAATTGATTAAATCCACAAATGCAAACTTAGCCGAATCAAGATGCATGAAACATGGATGCAAAACATAACTATGATGAAAAATAAATATGATGTTTATGTACAAATAAAGAAAGCAAGTAAAAGAATGGGATAGAAAGAAGCGGGGCGGGGAATTATTACAACGCTCTGAATAAATTATTACAAACCAGATAAGAGAGAGAGAAAGGAATATTACAACAAAATAAAAACCTCACAAACTCTCAAAATAAAATAAAATAAAATAAAATAAAATAAAGAAACTTCATGTGCGCCGGAAAATGTTTTGCTTGACGTAGGAAGACTGCTCTGTTCTGTTTGGGGAAACTTATTTTTTGCGGGAGCACTATTCATCCCGAGGTACTATTCATTGCCGGAAGTTACTATTCATCATGACAATTACTATTCACCTTTCTTGATCGTTATTCATCTTACCGGGCATTTTTTCATCCGCTGTTACTATTCATCGCCGGAGGTACTATTCATCGATGGGGCTACTATTCATCGTCGGAGTTACTATTCACCACCGGAAGTTACTATTTACCGCCGGAGGTTACTATTCACCACCGATCACTATTCATTTGGCGGGGTCACATCTTTTAACAAATTAGGTGGTTCGACCAACCATTTAAAGTGATAAAATTACAACAATTTATAAATAGCAAACTACAACATTTTATGTAAATTACAACAGTTTATATACAACCGTAAATTACAGCAGATAAAGTAATAAAATTAGGTGGTTCAACCGACCATTTAAAGCGATAAAATTACAACAATTTATAAATAGTAAACTACAACATTTTATGTAAATTACAACAGTTTATATACAACCGTAAATTACAGCAGATAAAGTAGTAAAATTAGGTGGTTCAACCGACCATTTAAAGCGACAAAAAAAATTATGAAAAACAATAAATAAAGTACTTAAACAAATTATATCACATTTTGAAATTAAATGAAAGTTTGCGAAAACTCACCTTTCAGGGACATGATGAATTTTCTGATTCACAAACTTTCTTTTGATTACCCTCAAGTCTGTGGAATGTGTTCTCAATTCTCAGTCAAAATTTGGAATTACAACTTTAACGGTTCCTTTCTTTCTGATTCTTTTTCTCTCAAAATTCCCTCGCACCAATTCCCTTTTTTTTATTCTCTCTCCCAATTTTTTTTGACTCTTCTCATCTCTCCCTTGCCAAAATCCCTCCATTCCTTCTCTGATCTTCCCCCTTTTATAGAAAATAATTGTAAGAAAAGGACAAAAGAAGAAACGGTGGTAGGAGTTGTTTTCAAAAGATGCACAGTAAAATTACTATGCACTTTATAATATAATAATATATAAAAGAGATTATTAGCATAAATACATGTACAAATACCCAGAAAAATATATAAAAACACACAAATACGTAAAATTAAAATACATGGACTAATAAAATATATTTTAGTAGGCCAAATATGCAACATAATTTGACCAAAGCGGGTCTAAAGGCACAGAAAACAAAAAGACGCACGATGGGAGTGTAGTGAATTTTTTTTTTCAAAGGAGGAATAATACCCTTATATAATATAATATTATATATATATACAAAAGTATGGTGCGTGGGTGAAACCAGGGTACTGAATAAATTTAATAAAATATTATATAATAATATAACATAATATATATATATATATATAATACATAATAAAGGGAATGAAAATGGAGAAGGAGTCTAAAATAATTTGGCAAAAACAGGTGTAAGACTAGGATTAAAGTTTATATTCCATCTTTTTACTGAGAATTTTGTGATATAGCATATTCCTGTTTTCATCATTGAGTAATCAAAAGAAAGCGCCCAAGTCTTAGGGCCGGTCAAAATGGGGTGTCTACAGCTTCTTTCACCACATTTCTCAACGATGCCATTGTCTTTCCTCATCCAAACACCATTCTGATCACACGGGAACGAATTGAGGCCGGGGCATTCTACTTTCTCCAAGTAAATCAAATTGGGAAATAACATCATAATGTCTTTCCGAGGCATCTCTAAGTTACTCAAGTACTTCAATTGTAACATTTCAACTGTGGTAGCTCTTATTTTGTCCAAATTACACAATAGTCCTCCTCTAATGTAAAGTTTCTTCAAGTTCTTTAAATTTTCAGACCACAACCAACTGGGTGTATCTATCTCAGGAAAACCCTCAAGCTCTAGTTTTTGCAACGATGAAGGAAGTTTCAATAAGAGAGGAAGTTTTGGATCACGCTGCTCAATGAATGATCTTGTCAGCGTTGTTTGCTTGTAAAATAGTTGTGCTTGCTTAGGTGAATCATCAGTTTTACCTCGTAAAATGCATCCTGACCAAGATATTTTCAACTTCTGTAGCAATTTTAAATGATGAAGCTGCAGATCTGTTGGAAATTCTTTCATACTTATGGATATGCTCAATTTTCGTAGCTTTGACAATTTTGTCAAATTATTGACAGTACATGACTTTTTGTCCTTGAAATCTCAAATAATAAATCCCTTAAGGACTTGGAGATTAGATAATGCACCAAGCCCTTTGGGCATGTGATCTAAAAGGTAACACTCAGATATATCCAAGTGTGTCAAATTTTCAAGCAAGCCAATCCGATCTGGAACCACCTCAAGGTTGTGACACGCTTTGAGATCTAGAATTTTAAGATCAGTTAGTTGTGAAATGTACTGAGGAAGCTCTGTAATCAAAGAAATTCCTTGAAGGCTAAGAAACCTCAATTGTTTCGTATTCTTGAGAAAATTGAGAATTTTGATGTCTGAGACTTCAATGTGATGCGTGACCGAATTCTGCCACCTTCCCAAGTAAACAACTTTCAAATCGGTGTCCCTTTTGAAAATAATTTCATGTCTTCCATCAATAATAGCCACATCAACGTTGATGATGCTGCTATTCCGAAAGGTGAGGCCTCGATACAGAAAATCACCAAACTGATCCAATTTTGGTTCAGTGGTTAAAACACAACGAATGGCAGGGGGCATCCTGTAGCTATCCATAATGAATCCACAATTTTTGTAGATAGGCTCGATGAAGCCCTTTGCAGTGAGCTCATCCAAGATAACGTTGGCAAGAAGCTCTGCTAGTTCTGCTTGTACTGGGTATAGTCCAATCCACTAGTAAATCACAAAACCTTTCTTCATGGTAGCCATTTCTGGGAAAATCAAGAAAAAATCCAAAAAATATTTTAGTTCCGGAGGGAGGCTATGGAAAGATACCTGGATATCTGCAAGTGCAGGGGAGTGATCAAACTTTGGCTGATTGTACAAACTGTGCAAATTGTCGGCCTCATTTACATCGACTTGGTTGTTGCTGCTGCTACTGTTAATGGATCTGTCAAACCATGGTTTCCGATGTGGTTTTGAATCATCATCATAATGGATTTTAAGCTTGGAGGGAATCTAGGATTTCAACTTCTTCATAGACATTTTCAGTTGGTCAAGTTCGTTAGTGTTAGGTTTTATTATTGGCAATCCCGTTTGACAAGGATTTCTTTAAGAAGTTGATTTTCTTCCAAAACTATGATTACTTTTGGATTGCTATAAGTAATTGCATTTCTTACAAAACTAGGATTACTTTTGGATTTTCTATAAATAGTTGGTTTTCTCCCAAAACTATTTAATTCCTCCAGATCTTTTTTTTGGTTCTTAAGGTTTATATCTGGGGATATTTTGTTAGTTTTCTTTAATGTTTTATTGAGTATTCAACTCATGGTTTAAAGAGAGTACATCAAATGTTTTGTTTGTTATACACAAGAAAGAGAGAGTTGTTCTTCGGTGGATTCTGAAGAATTCGAGCCTGAAGCTTCGGTGGATTCTGGAGTGGCTCATCGTAAAGACAATTCTGAGGTAAAGACGGGGTTGGAAGAGGCACATAGAGGTTGGTTCAATTAGGCATGGATTCGCTAGGTAATTGAGAGTATACCTGTTTAATTCCTTTAAATCTTCTTAGTGGATTGTTTTGTGGCTGTTGCTCGTGGTTTTTTAATCACAGTTGGAGGTGTCCAATTGTGGTTTTTCCACGTTAAAATCATTGTGTTGATTTGTGTTGATTGTTTGATTGAGATTGTTATATACTGCTTAAAATTATTACATAATCACAAATCAATATCTAGAGGATTTCTAGATTTTTCAATTGGTATCAGAGCAGGTCGTTCTATTTTTTTTTTTTTAAATTTTTTCTTTTAGAACGAGATCTTGTTTGATTTGTGATAATGGATACAATTCGTGAAGGAAATTCTATGGTTCGACCACCCTTACTTGACGGATCCAATTATTCTTTTTGGAAAGCTCGGATGAGATCTTTTTTAAAATCTATTGATGAAAAAGTTTGGCAATCCGTCATGAATGGGTGGACTGAACCAACAATTACCGTTGATGGAGTTACAATCCCCAAACCAATTGATAAGTGGGACACAGTTGATTACCAAAATAGTAGCTGGAATAGTAAAGCCATCAATTCTCTCTTTTGCGCTGTCACACCTGAAGAATTTAGTCGTATTTGTAATTGTGAAGTCGCAAAAGAGGCTTGGGATATCTTACAAACTGTTCATGAGGGCACTCCTCCTGTGAAACATTCAAAACTTCAAAGGCTCACATCTAGTTTCGAAAACCTTTCAATGAAAGATAGTGAGATCTTTGATGAATTTTATGCGAAGTTGAGTGACATTGTAAATTCCAGCTTCAATTTAGGTGAAAAAATTCCAGAATCCGAAGTTGTGGGAAAAATTTTGAGATCCTTGCCCGATCGGTTCCAACCAAAAGTTACGGTTATTGAGGAGGCTCAAGATGTTGACAACCTCAAGCTGGATCAGTTGGTTGGAAATCTCCAAATTTATAAGGCACACAGGAATTTCAAAAAGAAACAAAAAGATATTGCTTTTAGTAGTGCTCATAAAGTTAGAGAGGATTCTGATGAGGATTGTGATAGAGATTCCAAGATTACGGCTGCTTTTGTTAAACAATTTAAAAAATCTTTTTTGAAAAAGAATCCTAATCTTTTGAAATCTACTCATTCTCATAAATCTAAAGCCAAAGATAAACTCAAAATTAATTCTATAGTCAAGAAGGAGAAAGGAAAGATACAAGGAAACTCTAAAAGACTCAAATGCTATGAATGCCAAGGATTTGGCCACTTTGCTCAAGAATGCCCCACTCGGTTGAGGAAGAAGAAAGCCCTCGCTATCACTTGGGATGATGAATCAGAATCTGATAAAGATGAAAGTGACAATGAAGATCAAGGTGAAGAGGGACATAAACAATTTCTTGCTTTCATGGCGGCTTCCGAAGCTAAAGGACAAACAGATTCTCCGAAGATGTCAGTGGAGAATATCACTGATGATGAATCCTCGGAGAGTGATCATGAAGAGCTTGAGCAAGCTTATGAAAAGTTGTATAAGGAATCTCTTAACTTATTCAAATTGAATGACAAACTCACAAAGAAACTCAAAGCATGTGAAAGTGAGAATGTCAAACTTAAGGAGGAGATTTTCGAGGCCAGAATTAATGCCATCAAGGTAGCTGATGATCGACAAGTTCTTTGTGCAAAACTGTTGACTTGTGAGACAGAGAGGAATGAGCTACTGCAAATCCATGCCATGTATGAAGAAAAGATTGAATCTCCCGAGATGTCACAAGTTGCTTTGGAAAAACTAATGAACAAGAAAGAGGAAGAGCTCAAGTGTGCTATGGCTACCATTGGTCTTTGGAACAAAGGATCAAAGACTTTGGAGGATATCATTGGGTCTCAACAAATGAGTTGTGACAAGAGTGGCATTGGCTTTGGTGGTAAGAAAGAGCAAAAACAGATTGCTTCCACATCTCATGATACAAGAACTCAAGGAAAGGGGGAACAAACAATTCAACATAAGGATGGACTTCTCAAACTTCCTAGAGTTGGTAAGGTAAAAGAAAACAAGGTACACCCTGTTTTTATTTGTCATCATTGTGGTATGCATGGTCATATTCGCCTTTATTGTTATAAGTTGTATGGGAAAATGTATTTGCCTAGACCTAGGAATAGGAAGTTGGAAACCATGTCGAGACGGGTTCCTATTGCAGGGGAAAGGAACCACAACGTCAAGACACCATCAAAGATCTGCAATTCTCACAACTTTGTTCGTACTAAAGCAGTTTGGGTGAGAAAACTTGACTTGTGTTAATTTGTTTATTTGTTTTAGCTTTTGGGTTTTTGTGTGTTATTTTTAATGAAAAAAAAAATGTGTGCTTGTTCATTTTTTTTTGTCTTGTTTTTTTTTTTAAAAAAAAAGAAAAAAAATCCCAAAAAGATTTTCTTAGTATGGTTTTGCAAGCTTGAAATTTTTGAGTGGCCCTTGGTGCAAATTGGAACTGATAAGAACATCCATTACATGTTAATATGTGTGTGCTTTCTGTGGCCATTACTCATTTTGGAGTGTGAGTTTTTTGATTAGTATGTCTCATTCTGTACACACTCTTGGATTAGCAAATTTTGGAGTCTTCCGCCTTAGTGATTATTTTTTTATGGACTTCTGTCATTGATCTTTTGCGTTTCTAGAGGAATTGACCTATACTAGCATATTATGGGTGATGTTGAGTCTCTTAACCACCTACCATCTTTTTGCATCTCCATGGCTTTCCCCTCTATTCTTTGTAGTCCAGGCATGAGGAAAAGGCTACCTCAGAGTCACCAACCAGGCCATCCTTATTATATCCATGCTTCTCTGGTTCGGTTTCCATACTCTTGAGCGTGTCAGTCGCCAATGATTATGCAAAAGAAAAAGAAAAAGAAAAAGAAAAAGAAAAAATATGCAAAAGAAAGAAAAAATGTACAAAAGAAAGAAAGACAAAAAAAGATTCATTGATTGAGGGGGAGCCTCCGCTTTTACTCACCAAATACCCCTTGATTCCTAGTGGTTTGACTTTCCTGTGTTGTGCTTAGATTCTCTTGTCGGAGGTCCAACTTTCAGATCACTACTAGGATTGAATCTAGTGTTTGTCGAACTCCAAGAGTCACACACACACTTTTTATCATGGGATCTATGCTTTTCACATAATGCATCACTTTCTTGCATGAGGAATCTTCTACAGACTGTGCACATTGTGTTTACTAGTAATTGTGCTTCTTGGATAATCTTATGTGTTTTAAGGTACTAATCTGAAATTCCTTGCTTGCTCCACCATATTATTTTTGTTGTTTTTTTTCTTCTTGTTCACTGTTTTCAGTGTTTGTGGTTCATTTTAGTGAGGGGGAGTTTGGTTCATCCTGATTTGCGTTGGTAAGGGAGTTTGGTTTTTTATTGCAAGAGTTTGTTTAGCATGAACACTTTGATATGTTTGGTAAGGGAGATTGGCTATATGTTTTGCATATTGCTATGCACTGTTTGCCCTTCTTGTATGTTCCTGGTATTTACATCGTCATATCATTGCATGTGTGGTTTATGATCTTGCTTTTGTTGTTTGAGAGTTGTTTTTCATGAGTCTTAGTTTTCATCTATTCATGTTTTCCATCTCACGCTTCAAATGCTTCAAGATAATCTAGCCATATGTTTATTGTTTTTTCATATACTCTTGTGAGACTAATAGTTGTTTTGGAGATTGTGGCACTAATAGCTATTTTGTAGATCTTAATCTTGAGAAAGAAGTTTGTGTTTGTTGGTTGTAATGGGTTGGGGTGATTGGGATTTTATTTGTTAGGTGTGTTTTGTCACGGCATTGCCAAAGGGGGAGATTGTTATGTTTTATTATTGGCAATCCCGTTTGACAAGGATTTCTTTAAGAAGTTGATTTTCTTCCAAAACTATGATTACTTTTGGATTGCTATAAGTAATTGGATTTCTTCCTTTGGATTTTCTATAAATAGTTGGTTTTCTCCCAAAACTATTTAATTCCTCCAGATCTTCTTTTTGGTTCTTAAGGTTTATATCTGGGGATATTTTGTTAGTTTTCTTTGATGTTTTATTGAGTATTCAACTCATGGTTTAAAGAGAGTACATCAAATGTTTTGTTTGTTATACACAAGAAAGAGAGAGTTGTTCTTCGGTGGATTCTGAAGAATTCGAGCCTGAAGCTTCGGTGGATTCTGGAGTGGCTCATCGTAAAGACAATTCCAAGGTAAAGACGGGGTTGGAAGAGGCACATAGAGGTTGGTTCAATTAGGCGTGGATTCGCTAGGTAATTGAGAGTATACCTGTTTAATTCCTTTAAATCTTCTTAGTGGATTGTTTTGTGGCTATTGCCCGTGGTTTTTTAATCACAGTTGGAGGTGTCCAATTGTGGTTTTTCCACATTAAAATCATTGTGTTGATTTGTCTTGATTGTTTGATTGAGATTGTTATATACTGCTTAAAATTGTTACATAATCACAAATCAATATCTAGAGGATTTCTATATTTTTCAGTTAGTATCGCTCCCTCCTCTTGTTTTGAGCTCCTTAAATTTCTCACAAGCCTGGTTGATTTGCACATTCATATGAGCTACATACTTTTGAATCTCTGTCATGGTCTCTTTCAGGAAATTAAGATCTCGACCAATCATGTTAGTGAGCGCAACTTGGTAGTCGTCATTGTTGTTGTTTGTGGTGGTGGCAGCGGTGGTGGTGGTAGCTTTTTAGTGGTGGTTGTTAAGTGGATTTGGTTGGGAGATACTACTGTCCATGGCTTTGAAAGGAACTACTACCAAAACAGGGTCGTGTTGGAGTCTTGGCTAGAGAGAGAGAGAGAGGACAGGTTCTTTCTTTGATGGTCTGGTCTGGGTTTCAAAGAGAAAAATGGATCATGAGAGAGTGTGAACACATTTTTTCCTTGATGGTCTGGTCTGGGTTTCAAAGAGAGAGATGGATCATGAGAGAGAAGAAATATGGCCCACTGGTCGGGACCAGCATTGTCGAACCGCGTTGTCCTGAGAAGAGATAGCCAACTACAAATGTACCGAGGCAATAATTGATGAGACGCGGGAAAGAAATATGGCCCACTGGCCGGGACTAGGGTTGTTGAACCGCGTTGTCTTGAGAGAACTTGAGGGTGAATTTTATTACGGTTCCGTTTTGGTTTATGGAGTTTATTATGAATTTTATTTTAATTATTTAAATTATTATTTCATAAATCGCTCCCTCCTCTTGTTTTGAGCTCCTTAAATTTCTCACAAGCCTGGTTGATTTGCACATTCATATGAGCTACATACTTTTGAATCTCTGTCAATGTCTCTTTCATGAAATTAAGATCTCGACCAATCATGTTAGTGAGCGCAACTTGGTAGTCGTCATTGTTGTTGTTTGTGGTGGTGGCAGCGGCGGTGGTGGTAGCTTTTTGGTGGTGGTTGTTAAGTGGATTTGGTTGGGAGATACTACTGTCCATGGCTTTGAAAGGAACTACTACCAAAACAGGGTCGTGTTGGAGTCTTGGCTAGAGAGAGAGAGAGAGAGTGGACAGGTTCTTTCTTTGATGGTCTGGTCTGGGTTTCAAAGAGAAAAATGGATCATGAGAGAGTGTGAACACGTTTTTTCTTTGATGGTCTGGTATGGGTTTCAAAGAGAGAGATGAATCATGAGAGAGAAGAAATATGGCCCACTGGTCAGGACCAGCATTGTCGAACCGCGTTGTCCTGAGAAGAGATAGCCAATTACAGATGTACTGTGACACCCCTGTTCCGTAGTATGTTAATTGGTCCTTAACATGATGTGATTATGTATTTTGATATGATTTTGTGTCCCACTATGTGAAAATATGTGGTTTGAAATTTTATCTGTTCATCGTAGGAATATCTGTTTGAGTAGTCTGTTTTGGAAATTTAATTGAGGGCCTTATCGGCTACGGAACCCGAAATTGACTACGCCATTGTGGTTGGCATAATTTTTAGGGCCTACGGTGAAATTTAATTGAAATTTGATTCTGGCCAATTTAAACTGATTAAATTGATAAATTAAGTACCCCATTATTTTATATTAAAATATTTGTTAGTGGGGCTTGTTTTATATTTGCATTGCACTCCCCTTTAGCTCTCTTAAAACTCAAAATCTGAGTTAGACAATTGAGAGTGAGAGAGAGGCCGGCCATGGAGAGAAAAAGGGAGAGATTTGTGTAATTTGGGCTCAAGACTTGGGAATTTGAAGATCTAGCTCAAGATTTGGCTAGGGCTTGAGTGTTGAAGCTCTTAGGTAAGTGATTTCATGAACTCTTACTTGTAATTTGTAAGTTCAAGGGTTGTTTGTGATCAAGAACATGTAATGAGTTGATTTTTTTGTTGAGATTGAAGTCTTAGAACTCATGCATGTAAGAAATTACTTTGAATTTGCATGTTTGAGCTTGAGACACATGATTCATGTGGAGTTTTGGGTAAAGCTCATATTGTAGTCACCATTTGTACCATCTAAGTTGAGAATGATGAGCATCTCCCACATGCATGTACAAATCATGGGAGTATAAGTCTTGAATGTTGAATTTGAGCATGTTGATGATGGGTTTGAGACAATTTGGGACATGCATGTAGATAATTCATGTAATTGAGCTTCCTAATGATGTAATCTGCATTAGTAGCATGTTAGCATGTGTAAATGTGTAATTTGAACCATTGCATGCAAGAAATGTAGATGGAAAACTGATTTGGAGCTCAAGAACACGATCTGGGAAACCCAGATTTTTGAGGTCCGCTCGAGCGGGGTAATGGCCGCTCGAGCGGGAAAATCGTGCTCCCAGCATTTTTGCAGAGTTGGATGCCCGCTCGAGCGGGACATTTCACGCTCGAGCGTGGATTTTTGTAGACGGACCTTCAGCTCGAGCGCATCTTTTGTGCAACCAGTACCTTGCGGGCCTTAAGGGTCCGCTCGAGCGGAGAATCTTACGCTCGAGCGGGGACCCTGTTTCCTGGAATTTTGTTCATGCATTCTGTGATTCGTTTTCCGTTCTCCTTCACTTGTAAGCACTCTTAGGCATGTGTTAAGCATTGTAAATGAATTAATGAGATAAGAACAAAGCCTAAAGAGGAATATGTGAATTAAAGAACGGATTGAACTGTTAGTGACCCTTTTGTATTCATGAAATGTGTAGGGTCAAGCTCCAGGGCGCATCCACAAGCCGATCACTGTGAGTAATATCAATATTTGAAAACTTGTCAATGTCCAATTGCTATTCCCCTATAAATATTATGAGTTGTTAATTGGGATTGTGGACAAAAGTTTGACATGAACGAATGGGCCAAAGGCCGTTTGACATGAATGAATGGGCCAAAGGCCGTTTGACATGAACGAATGGGCCAAAGGCCGTTTGACATGAATGAATGGGCCAAAGGCCGTTTGACATGAACGAATGGGCCAAAGGCCGTTTGACATGAACGAATGGGCCAAAGGCCGTTTGACATGAATGAATGGGCCAAAGGCCGTTTGACATGAACGAATGGGCCAAAGGCCGTTTGACATGAACGAATGGGCCAAAGGCCGTTTGACATGAATGAATGGGCCAAAGGCCGTTTGACATGAATGAATGGGCCAAAGGCCGTTTGACATGAATGAATGGGCCAAAGGCCGTTTGACATGAACGAATGGGCCAAAGGCCGTTTGACATGAATGAATGGGCCAAAGGCCGTTTGACATGAATGAATGGGCCAAAGGCCGTTTGACATGAATGAATGGGCCGAAGGCCGTTTTGCCATGAATGGAAACCCGGATGGGCCAAAGGCCAGAATGTTTGGAACTACAGTTACTTGACTTGCATTTCGTATAGTTATATATATATTTTGCTGTTAAACAGAAGTAAGAATTGGGCCCAAGGCCGTTTGGAGCGTGTTGATCTACATATTGTTATGTAACTGTTATATTTGATATTATTCACTGGGCTATCACTCACGCTCACTCATGTATTTGTAGGTGAGCCAAGGGAAGTCCAAACCCAGCCCCAGTGAAGTCTGCTAGGAACAACAGGAGTTTTGGGAGAGTCAGCCTTGTGCCTCGCGCATGAGACCATCCTTGCCCTTTTACTATGTACCTATGTTTTGTCTTGTTGGCAAGGACCCAGTGCATGTCTGTACATAGTCTGCTATAGGTTGACTCGTTTTGGACGATCCTGTCTGTAATGAATTTTGTGAAGCTGTACTTTTGATGTGAGTTATTAACGTACCTGAGTATGGTTTGTTTGATGTGCATATAAGCACGGCTCTATGGACAAAGTTTTTAATTTTGCTTCCGTTTGGCCCCCATTAACTCTGTTAAAATACGTTTAGAACAGTTTGAGGCCGTAGGTAATCTCATGATTACTGGCCGGTTACGTCCTTAACCCACGGGGGCGGGTTCGGGTCGTGACAGAGTGGTATCAGAGCACGAGTTAATAACTCACACACTTGTCCAAAAGGAGCAATAAGCGTCTAGATGAGATCTAGGATGCATTCATGTGATAAATACGAGTTTGGAAGCATTGATTATATACTTAAATGTTTTGTTATGAATAACTATATGTGTAAGTTGTGAACTACTTGCATTACGAATTATCTGGAAATATGTGCTCCTTAGTGTATGTGTACTTGTGTACCTTTGGTATGGAATATAATGCAAGTTTAATCAGATGGTGAGAACCAGAGGTGATGAGTTAGAGGAATCCTCTGCTGCCAGACTGGACAGAATGGAAAGACTGATTCAGGAAATGGCAGAAGCTTTGAGACAGCAACAGGAGTGGCAACAACAGTGGCAGCAACCACATCCGCCACCTCCACCTCCGGCACCACCTGTGCCAGATAATCAAAATGATGATCGGATAATCGCTCTCACCAAGGAATTCAAGAGAATGAAACCACCGCAGTTCCATGGTGGACTAGATCCCTTAAAAGCCGAAGCTTGGGTACTTGGGATTGAAAAACTGTTTGAGGTGTTTCCGTGCTCGGATACACAGAAAGTGCTTCTAGCCACCTTTATGCTAGAAGATGAAGCGAGAAGATGGTGGATGTTGATGAGGGAAAACCACAGAGATATTGATTGGGCGAAATTTTTGGAAATCTTCTATGACAAGTACTTCCCGCAGTGTGTCCGGGACAGGAAAGTGGCAGAGTTCATGGAACTCAAACAAGACAGTATGACTGTAGCTGAGTATGAGGCCAAATTTACTGAGTTGGCCAGGTTTGCACCACACGTAATTGACACTGATTATAAGAAGGCAAGGCATTTTGAAGGTGGGCTCCGAAGTGACATCCTAGAGCGGGTGAATGTCCTGAAATTGGAGACCTACATTGGGGTGCTTGACCGGGCCATCATATCAGAGGCTAATATAGCTAGACAAGCTAAGCCAACAACCGAATGGAGAGGCAACAAAAGACAAGGCTTCTTTTTGAAGAAGAAATTTCTGAAAAAGCAAAACACGGGCTCCTCAACTACCTCAAGTTCTTCCCGAGACACGACTCCCATGTGCAACACTTGTAGCAAAAGGCACCGTGGAGTTTGTTACCGTGCATCGGGAGCCTGTTTTAAGTGTGGGAAACAAGGGTATATAGCCCGAGATTGTAATCAGAATAGTGGGAAGATAGCTGCTAGCTCCACTGCATCGATCCCGAAGCCGGGAAACACTTTGAGATCTGCTACTACTGGGGATACAGTGAGACAAGGGAGAGTCTTTGCACTCGTTCCGGGTGATACACGGAATGCCAATGCCGTTGTCTCAGGTACTATCTCGATATGTAATCAGGATGCTTTTGTGTTAATTGATTCTGGATCAACGCATTCATTTGTGACATATGCATTTGCATCTAGACTGAAAAGACCCCTAGAATTGTTGCCATATTTGTTATGTGTGTCTGCTCCATCGGGGGAATCTGTGTTATGTGACTATATATATCGGTTTTGTGACATGCATATTGAGGATGCTACCCTGTATGTAGATTTGTTGCCCTTAAACTTTAGACACTTTGATGTAATTTTGGGCATGGATTGGTTGACCAAATATTGTGCCACTATAGATTGTGTGACAAAGAGGGTTGTATTTAAACCACCAGAACAGAAAGAAATTGTGTTTGTGGGAAATGGGGTAGTACCTCCACCATATTTGATATCTGCAATGAAAGCATGTAAATTGATCAGGAAGGGATGCCAGGGTTATTTGTGTTATGTATTGACTGAACAATCCGTGAATGTTGAATTGAATGATATTCCCATCGTTAGAGAATTCCCAGATGTGTTTCCAAATGAATTACCAGGGGAATTGGTAGACAGGGAGATAGAGTTTACTATTGAAACTGTGCCAGGCACCCAACCTACTTCTAAAACTCCCTACAGGATGGCTACGGCCGAAATGAAAGAATTAAAAGAACAGTTGCAAGACCTTCTTGATAAAGGGTTTATCCGGCCCAGTACTTCGCCTTGGGGCGCACCAGTGTTATTTGTAAAGAAAAAGGATGGTACCTTACGCCTATGTATTGATTACCGGGAATTGAACAAGGTAACGATAAAGAATAAATATCCCTTACCCCGTATTGATGACTTATTTGACCAGTTGCAGGGATCACAGGTGTTTTCTAAGATTGATTTGAGATCCGGGTATCATCAGCTGAAGGTTAAGGCAGAAGATGTTGAGAAAACCGCATTCAGAACGAGGTATGGTCATTTTGAGTTTCTTGTTATGCCATTTGGAGTGACTAATGCTCCGGCAGCATTTATGGACTTAATGAATAGAATTTTTAAAACCTACCTTGATGAGTTTGTTGTTGTCTTCATCGATGATATTTTAATATACTCTAAAGATAGACTTGAACACGAACATCATTTGAGGACTGTTTTACAAATACTTCGGGAAAGAAAACTATTTGCTAAGTTAAAGAAATGTGAGTTTTGGTTGGATGAGGTTATTTTCTTAGGGCACGTGGTCAACAAGGAAGGAATTTCAGTGGACCCGCAGAAAATAGAAGCAATTGTGAATTGGCCTACACCAACTAATGTGACAGAAGTTCGCAGTTTCATGGGCTTAGCTGGGTACTACAGAAGGTTTGTAAAGGACTTTTCGAAATTAGCTGTGCCTCTTACCCAATTGACACGTAAAGGACAACCATTTGAGTGGAATAGTGAAAGAGAATCAGCCTTTCATGAATTGAAGACAAGATTGACCACTGCACCAATTTTGACACTACCTTCAGGTACGGAAAATTTTGTGATTTTCAGTGACGCATCTTATAAGGGTTTGGGTTGTGTGTTAATGCAGAACGGAAAGGTTATTGCTTACGCCTCCCGACAGTTGAGGCCACATGAGAAGAATTATCCAACACATGACCTAGAATTGGCCGCAGTTGTTTTTGCTTTGAAAATCTGGCGGCATTATTTGTATGGGGCAAAGTGTGAAGTCTACACAGATCATAAAAGCCTAAAATACTTCTTCACGCAGAAAGAGTTGAATATGCGTCAGAGAAGATGGCTGGAATTGATAAAAGATTACGACCTAGAAATTCAGTATCACCCCGGAAAAGCTAATACAGTGGCTGATGCCTTGAGCAGGAAATCAACAGGGAGTATGGCTTGCTTGCTTACTGAACAAAGGGAGATTTTGCAAGACTTTGAAAAATCTGAAATTGAAGTGGTAGTGTGCGAACAGGGCGGATTGATAGCCGCTATTACAGCCGAGCCGGCAATTGTTGATGAAATCAAGCAAAAACAGAAAGAGGATGAGTTCCTCAGAAAGGTAATTGATGAATTTGAAGTCAGCCCAAAAGCAGAGTTCAGTATCGAGAATGGAACGTTGAAATTTCGAAACCGAATATGTGTTCCAGTTATTCCGGAGCTAAAGAAGAGGGTCTTAGATGAAGCCCACAGATCCGTATTTGCTATGCATCCGGGTAACAATAAAATGTATCGGGATTTGAAACAAACCTATTGGTGGCCTAAAATGAAGAAAGAGATTGCAGAACATGTGTCCAAGTGCCTTCAGTGTCAGCAAGTTAAGGCTGAACATCAGAAACCAGGCGGTCTACTTCAACCTCTCCCCATCCCTGAGTGGAAGTGGGAACATGTGACCATGGATTTCGTTGTTGGCCTACCTCGGACTTCCCGCGGTATGGATTCTGTTTGGGTTGTAGTTGATAGACTGACTAAATCTGCACATTTTCTGCCTGTCAAAACTACATTTACTGCTTACAGGTTGGCTACTATTTATGTTGATGAAATTGTCCGCTTACATGGAGTTCCAGTATCCATTGTGTCGGATAGAGATCCGAAGTTTGTATCTAGATTGTGGAAGAGTTTGCAGGAAGCTATGGGAACAGAACTAAGGTTCAGCACTGCATTCCACCCACAGACAGATGGGCAGTCAGAACGAACAATACAGACTTTGGAAGATATGCTTCGCATGTGTGCTTTGGATTTTCAGGGGAGTTGGGAAGATTACCTGCCACTTGCAGAATTTGCCTATAATAATAGCTTCCACTCCAGCATCGGTATGGCACCATACGAGGCTTTGTATGGTAGGAGGTGTAGATCACCTATTTGTTGGACAGAGGTCGGGGACAGAGCTTTGCTCGGGCCTGAAATTGTACAAGACACCTCTGAAAAGATCAAAACTATTCGGCAAAGGCTCAAAACAGCTCAAGACCGACAGAAGAGTTATGCAGATGTCCGGAGAAGACCTCTTGAGTATGAGGTCGGCGACCATGTGTTCATCCGTGTTTCTCCAATGAAAGGCCAAGTCAGGTTTGGGAAAAAGGGCAAGTTGACGCCCCGTTATCTTGGGCCGTTTCAAATTTTGGAGAAACTTGGTCCAGTTGCTTATAGAGTTGCTTTGCCACCGGGATTTGAGCAAATCCACAATGTGTTTCATGTGTCAATGTTGAGGGGTTACCTCCGAGACCCGTTGCATGTGATTGATTATCACCGGATTGCTATTGATGAAAATATGGAATATGCTGAATGGCCGGAAAGAATTGTTGACCGACAAGTGAAAGAATTGAGAAACAAATCCATTCCAATGGTGAAAGTGGAATGGAAGGAACACTATGGGGCAGATGCTACATGGGAAAAAGAGGAGGAAATGCGTCTACGCTATCCACATTTGTTTCCCGACGAAGGTAAGTTAAGTTTGGAGGACCAAACTTCCTAAAGGGGGGAAGACTGTGACACCCCTGTTCCGTAGTATGTTAATTGGTCCTTAACATGATGTGATTATGTATTTTGATATGATTTTGTGTCCCACTATGTGAAAATATGTGGTTTGAAATTTTATCTGTTCATCGTAGGAATATCTGTTTGAGTAGTCTGTTTTGGAAATTTAATTGAGGGCCTTATCGGCCACGGAACCCGAAATTGACTACGCCATTGTGGTTGGCATAATTTTTAGGGCCTACGGTGAAATTTAATTGAAATTTGATTCTGGCCAATTTAAACTGATTAAATTGATAAATTAAGTACCCCATTATTTTATATTAAAATATTTGTTAGTGGGGCTTGTTTTATATTTGCATTGCACTCCCCTTTAGCTCTCTTAAAACTCAAAATCTGAGTTAGACAATTGAGAGTGAGAGAGAGGCCGGCCATGGAGAGAAAAAGGGAGAGATTTGTGTAATTTGGGCTCAAGACTTGGGAATTTGAAGATCTAGCTCAAGATTTGGCTAGGGCTTGAGTGTTGAAGCTCTTAGGTAAGTGATTTCATGAACTCTTACTTGTAATTTGTAAGTTCAAGGGTTGTTTGTGATCAAGAACATGTAATGAGTTGATTTTTTTTGTTGAGATTGAAGTCTTAGAACTCATGCATGTAAGAAATTACTTTGAATTTGCATGTTTGAGCTTGAGACACATGATTCATGTGGAGTTTTGGGTAAAGCTCATATTGTAGTCACCATTTGTACCATCTAAGTTGAGAATGATGAGCATCTCCCACATGCATGTACAAATCATGGGAGTATAAGTCTTGAATGTTGAATTTGAGCATGTTGATGATGGGTTTGAGACAATTTGGGACATGCATGTAGATAATTCATGTAATTGAGCTTCCTAATGATGTAATCTGCATTAGTAGCATGTTAGCATGTGTAAATGTGTAATTTGAACCATTGCATGCAAGAAATGTAGATGGAAAACTGATTTGGAGCTCAAGAACACGATCTGGGAAACCCAGATTTTTGAGGTCCGCTCGAGCGGGGTAATGGCCGCTCGAGCGGGAAAATCGTGCTCCCAGCATTTTTGCAGAGTTGGATGCCCGCTCGAGCGGGACATTTCACGCTCGAGCGTGGATTTTTGTAGACGGACCTTCAGCTCGAGCGCATCTTTTGTGCAACCAGTACCTTGCGGGCCTTAAGGGTCCGCTCGAGCGGAGAATCTTACGCTCGAGCGGGGACCCTGTTTCCTGGAATTTTGTTCATGCATTCTGTGATTCGTTTTCCGTTCTCCTTCACTTGTAAGCACTCTTAGGCATGTGTTAAGCATTGTAAATGAATTAATGAGATAAGAACAAAGCCTAAAGAGGAATATGTGAATTAAAGAACGGATTGAACTGTTAGTGACCCTTTTGTATTCATGAAATGTGTAGGGTCAAGCTCCAGGGCGCATCCACAAGCCGATCACTGTGAGTAATATCAATATTTGAAAACTTGTCAATGTCCAATTGCTATTCCCCTATAAATATTATGAGTTGTTAATTGGGATTGTGGACAAAAGTTTGACATGAACGAATGGGCCAAAGGCCGTTTGACATGAATGAATGGGCCAAAGGCCGTTTGACATGAACGAATGGGCCAAAGGCCGTTTGACATGAATGAATGGGCCAAAGGCCGTTTGACATGAACGAATGGGCCAAAGGCCGTTTGACATGAACGAATGGGCCAAAGGCCGTTTGACATGAATGAATGGGCCAAAGGCCGTTTGACATGAACGAATGGGCCAAAGGCCGTTTGACATGAACGAATGGGCCAAAGGCCGTTTGACATGAATGAATGGGCCAAAGGCCGTTTGACATGAATGAATGGGCCAAAGGCCGTTTGACATGAATGAATGGGCCAAAGGCCGTTTGACATGAACGAATGGGCCAAAGGCCGTTTGACATGAATGAATGGGCCAAAGGCCGTTTGACATGAATGAATGGGCCAAAGGCCGTTTGACATGAATGAATGGGCCGAAGGCCGTTTTGCCATGAATGGAAACCCGGATGGGCCAAAGGCCAGAATGTTTGGAACTACAGTTACTTGACTTGCATTTCGTATAGTTATATATATATTTTGCTGTTAAACAGAAGTAAGAATTGGGCCCAAGGCCGTTTGGAGCGTGTTGATCTACATATTGTTATGTAACTGTTATATTTGATATTATTCACTGGGCTATCGCTCACGCTCACTCATGTATTTGTAGGTGAGCCAAGGGAAGTCCAAACCCAGCCCCAGTGAAGTCTGCTAGGAACAACAGGAGTTTTGGGAGAGTCAGCCTTGTGCCTCGCGCATGAGACCATCCTTGCCCTTTTACTATGTACCTATGTTTTGTCTTGTTGGCAAGGACCCAGTGCATGTCTGTACATAGTCTGCTATAGGTTGACTCGTTTTGGACGATCCTGTCTGTAATGAATTTTGTGAAGCTGTACTTTTGATGTGAGTTATTAACGTACCTGAGTATGGTTTGTTTGATGTGCATATAAGCACGGCTCTATGGACAAAGTTTTTAATTTTGCTTCCGTTTGGCCCCCATTAACTCTGTTAAAATACGTTTAGAACAGTTTGAGGCCGTAGGTAATCTCATGATTACTGGCCGGTTACGTCCTTAACCCACGGGGGCGGGTTCGGGTCGTGACATGTACCGAGGCAATAATTGATGAGACGCGGGAAAGAAATATGGCCCATTGGCCGGGACTAGGGTTGTTGAACCGCGTTGTCTTGAGAGAACTTGAGGGTGAATTTTATTACGGTTCCGTTTTGGTGTATGGAGTTTATTATGAATTTTATTTTCATTATTTAAATTATTATTTTATAAAAAAAAATTGTATATATTATTTATAAAAAATTAAATTGATTCAATAATTATAATATTTTCATTTTATCTTTTTTTTTTTAAAAATAAATAGTCTATTTTAATAAACATCACTGCACAAATCCATCTTTATCAATTTAGAGATTATTCGGAATCGTTATCTTGTGATTCAGATTTATTTTATACATGAACATCACTACACAAATTCAATCACAACCACACAATCTCATTCGAAATAAATTCAGAAAAATTAAAGATGAATATCTAAAATTTTTTTTAAAAAAAATAAAGGACACGTATCATAAGAAAAAGTGAACAAAGATTTGAACACCAAATCTAACTTTCGGCATGAAAATCATAGTAAGTATTGTTGTGTCCTTCAAACCTACCTCAAATGTGCAAAAGAAGTTTTTAATTAAGGAGATAAAAAAAATATATAAGACCAAACTTAATAATTTTCCATGGAGGGAAGAAAGCCATCCCAAAAAGAAAAAAGCCCTGCAAAATATAGGGTATCCTATGGGGCAAGGATCCTCTCCTTGGATCCTTTCCTTGCCTTCTTACATGGTGAGTCATTGGGCTCACTTTTGGGCCCAATTTTGATGATCTGAACCGTTCCCATTTTAGGATTTGTTGAGTATATTGTACTTGTAAAAAATCAAGTTGATCGGATATCGGAAACCACGCATTTGGAACATCAAACTAAAATCGTTTATTAAAAAAAATTTAATAACCAGTTATCCGAACACGTGGTTTTTGATATCCAATCGATTTTTTTTTTTACAGGTATGATATACTCGACAAATTTGAAAATGTGAACGGTTCGAATTATTGAAATTGGGATCCTATGTAGATCTCCTTTGTCTAGTTATTTGAAATCATCTCTTTACTATATAATCAGATTACAAAAACTTATCATTTTGTGGTGTATTAATTATGTCCCTTTGTACTAAAAGTTACTAACAATAAATTTATGATGTATTTATCTAAAGTGAAAGTTATAAATTATATTGTGATTATCTATTACTAATTTAAAAATCTAAACAGCATATATGTTATTTATTTTGTTAGTATTTTAAAAATACCTTCTCAAGTTTATTAAATATCACATCACAACGTACATTTACCGAATAACCAATGACCTTCCGGAATTCAAACACCTTCAAGCATTATAATATATATATATATTTTAATAATTCCATTAATGTGGCTTGTTTAATATTTGTCTCCTCCCCTACATTTTCGTAAACAGTTAGTGAGACATTTTGTGAGATTCAAATCAAGAAAAATCATGAAAATATATAAAGAAAGTAAATATTTTTTTTATCTTCATTTAATTTTCAACTAAAACAACCTTTTATGATGATTTATAATTTTAATATTGCCAGTCATATTAATACTGGTTGAGATTTTTTTGGTTATATATATCTATATATATATATATATTTATCAATCGAAGATGCCTGCTATTGACAGTGAGTGACTTAATTGATTCTACTCTAAAATACATTCTTAATGTTTCTTTTTAATTCACAATGGTTTGCCTCCAAGGGATGCATCACTCCTTTAAGGGCAACACAACATTTTTTCTGCCTTTTTTTCTTCTTCTTTTTATTAGCAAAAAAAAAAAAGAACTGTTAGTGATGCATCATTGTAGACACCTCATTTTGACCGGTCTTAAGAATTGGGCGCTTACCTTCCGTTATGCTTTAAACCAACATTTATTGCCTAATGTCATAGCATATAGTCTATTCTTATTTGTGCTTACTGTAAGGTTGTAAGAAAACCAAACAGAAATATGCATATATATAGATAAAAAAAAATACAGAGTACTGAGTACATACAAACACACACTCAAAGGGTTAATGATTTTTGGAGATGGAGATGAAATCATGGACTTCTTTTTTCTTTCTCTTTTTTTCTTTTTGTATATATTGTGACGGTCGGTTCCTTTCTCTCCTTTTCTTTTCTTTCCTCGATTCACTTTCTTTTATCCTCGTTGGATTTGAAATGTCAGGGAATGATTTTTTTTCTAGCTCGTATCTTAGTCGTTATTGAATTTCGGTTGTTCCGAGGGCGCGCGGGTGAGTCCGGGGTACCCGGGAGCGAAGTTGAAATTTTGAGCAGCTAGGCTAGGGCTGCACGTGCGGAGGAGGACCGCTCGAGCGGTGGGAGGGGGCGCTCGAGCGGTGCAGCTTGACACCCAGAATTTTTGCTACTGTCTAGAGCGCACAAGCGGAGAAAGTGGGCCGCACGAGCGGTCAAGGTGGGCCGCTCGAGCGGTGGAGTTGGCCGCAAGAGCGGCCAACTGGGCAGTCCGAAACTCTATTTTTTATAACATTTTGGTCTGATTCTTTTACACATTTTGCTCATTTCTCTCTCCCTCTAAACCCTATTTTCCTCTCCCTTCTCTCTAGAAATCTCCCTCAAGCCCCAAAACACTTTGATTTTGCTAATGTTTGGGTCAAGATCTTCACTCTCTTCCTCTAGATCTTGAAGATCTAAAGTTAGGGCATCACTTGGGTAGAGGAAATCAAGTCTCTCTCTCTCTTGAAGCCAGGGTTTCATCTTTTCTTCATCAATCATTGATGTAGGGGTTTCTTTGATGCTTTTCAATACCTCTACTCCGGATAGACATGTGGTAAGTTTGTATTGCATTAAACCATGTTGATATGGATCTTTTTTCGAAAATCATGGTAGAGGGTATATGATATGGGTGTAGAGACTGAAATATTATGTATTGGGTTGATGTTGGGTTAATTTGGGGTGTGATTTCTTTATATTCTTGATTAGAGAGCTAAAACCCTAATTTTGTTGAAATGCCTAATGGACAAAAAAAAGGTTAAAATTGTTAAATAATTGTGTGAGAAATTTAAGAAATTTGATGAGTGATTTGATAAATTGATTTATGACTAAGATGGGTTTCATAATTTGAGCTTTTATTTGTGTTAGATTGGCTATGTTTAAAACACAACGAGTTGCTGAATTTACCATGTTACGAACCAAGAGATTTAATTATTGATGTGGTTATGTTCAGGAATTTAAAATGGGTTTTCATGAAGTAGTGTATTTGACTTGTGTTAAGTTGATTTTAGTTAAGTCCAACAATTGATAATTCGTTGATTGATAAAAAGAGATTTAATCATGAGATTAGAATTCATGGAGTTAATCCTTCGTTCAGTAGAAATGGAGTAAATTGTGATTGTGTAATCTATGTAGGAGTTCCTTGTCTAAATGGTGAAAGTTGAGTTATGGATGGTGTACTTTGTGTATTGTAAATTGGGAATTTTTTTAAATATCAAAGGAAGATGAAATGATAATGTCCTTTTAATTGAGAAAGGAACATGAAGCGATAGATGAAACCTTGGAGTCGTGTTGATTGTTGGTCTAAAACCTTGTGAGAATTGGTCAACGGTAATATGTGTTTAACATATATCTTGTTTAGAGGTTTTGTCCTTGGTCATCAGTGGAGGATGACATTGTGATTGTTGTTATGATTATGTATGTGTAGTGCACTTGTGTTATCTATGAATGTGGTTTGGAATGATGATCGAAAGGGGTGTGATTCACTGAGAATCAGAGGTACCATTACCTTCCAGCTAGCGCCTGGAGAATTGGCTGCGCTGAGAATCTGAGGTACCATACCCTTCCAGCTAGCGCATGGTAAACTGGAGTAGAGGTACCATTCCCTTCTAGCTGGTGTCTGGTAAATTGGCATGTTGTTGTGAGAGGTGTATCGTTGGCTTACCGTGCTGTGGGCAGGTAGAGTATGTGTTATCATTTGTTATTGTTCAGTTTGATTGTGTGTATCATGTGTTTTGAAAATTGTGATTTTATAAGGTGAATTGTCTCATATGTCGAGTAAAGGTGTTATGTAAACTTGGATGTGTTAGAGAACGGTTGAGGGAGTTTCCATCTTAAGCGATTTTATTAAAGGTATACCTTGAATCTTGAGTCAAATCATGTTTATATTTGGGTTATGAATAACTTGAGGAAGACAGATTTAGTTAACGTGTTTTCAAAAATACAGGGGATGTTACTTGGTCTTTTGTTACAAATAGAAAAGGTGGTTATCGGGTAATAATTGTCTTGAAATGGGAATTCGGTAAGGAAAGCGAAAACTTGGTTTTGTTGTACAAACTAAATGTTTTTGAGAAAAGTATTATGTAAGTATACTTTGGTTATAAAATGTCACATTATTTATATGAT
The DNA here is from genome assembly GCF_055761805.1 of Camellia sinensis. Taxonomy (NCBI): domain Eukaryota; kingdom Viridiplantae; phylum Streptophyta; class Magnoliopsida; order Ericales; family Theaceae; genus Camellia; species Camellia sinensis. Next base: position 117,561,310 of record NC_138971.1, on the reverse strand, counting down.
ATAAGATTAGCATTCATGTTCATAGCTATCTGTAAGTTGTTATTATTGAGGATCATGTTGAGATCCCTACTAGACTATATGTTCACCCCATGTTGTTGAATCTTTTTTAGGTGATAATCAGAATGTGCTACAAGATTTGGATCGTCTTTATTTGTTGGCCACGAGGCCTCTTTATGTGTAGGCGGAATGCCATATATGTAAAAGGGTTACACCCTTCTTCTTGATTGTTAAATGATGTAAGCCTATGGGTAACTTCTTTAATTGTATTTCATGTTGCATTCTTTTATCCGATTAAGAGAATCCCCTTGATTTATTCCTTGAGAATATTATGAGCTTCTGTATGCTAACTCTGAAATTGGATGTATAATAATGGCTTGGTAATGGTAGTTCGAGTAATAAAAAGTGGGGCGTGACAACTTGGTATCGGAGCGAGCCGGGTTTGAATACTTTGGGCTCGTGGGAAGTGGTTTTTACCACAAGGGGTTTGTTATGCTCGGTGAAGACATTGCGTATAGTTAGGATGGATGTTAGGATTTATATATTGCATTTATGTGAGCATGGGATTAAGTTTCTTGGATGATACTTGTGGCCGGTGAACTAACTTTGAGGTCCTGCTAGAAAACACGCCTGATCAACGTGGTTTCTAATAGGAATTCTTTGAGAGTTTCGGAACAAGTGGCTATCCTTGTGGACTTGATTCGATTTTGTGTTTAGATGTTTAAATTGTTTATATGTCTTGTGAATTGTAAATTTTAGGAGTTAAGTGTGTATTGTAGCATTAGCGGTGGTGAGTGTGTGCCTCTGGAAGGCCGTTGCGATGTGCACTAAGTTGAATTGTTTTGAAATCTTATAGGATGACCACACGAGGAAATAGGGGACGGATGAGTAGTAGGAGTATTGGGAGGGACACGACGGTTCCCTTACCACCTGCCGTTGTAGCATCGGTTGTCGGCAAGGAAGTTGCACGCGAGATTGTGAGGGCGGTGCAAGATGCTCTTGCTCGCAATAAGGGGACAACGGGCATACCCTCAAGCTTATTAAGGAATTTCTTCGCTCCAATCCACCGGAGTTTTTGGGGGAGGCAAAGCCGTTGGAGGCGGAGAATTGGCTTGAACAAATTACCAAGACTCTCGATATGCTCAAAGTCGAGGACGAGGAGTTAAGGGTTTCTTTGGTGACCTTCTAATTGAAAGGAGATGCAATTTATTGGTGGAAGTATGTGAAGGGTACCGTAGGTGCCACGTGGGTTGCGTTTACTGAGGCCTTCCTGGCCAAGTATTTCCCTCATTCTGCACGGGAAAGGTTAAGGGAACAGTTTGTTGAGTTGCGCCAGAATGCTACTCCTTTAGCTCAGTTAGAGATGAGGTTCACTAGTTTGTCGAGGTTTGCTCCAGAGTTAGTGGTAACAGAGGAGCATCGTTGTTATGAGTTTGAGGGGCGGTTGCGTGATGATATCCGAGAGAAGGTGGCTGGATCTATATGGAAGAATTATTTTTCGTTAGTTAAGGCGGCAGCCCATGTGGAGGCCATGGTTAGCAGTGTTGGTCGAGTTAGAGGGGAGACCACTTCGGTAACTCCTACGGTTCATAAGCACTCTAGGCTCAGAAAGAGGTGGAGGCGAGCGAATGCTCACTCCCAGACTTAATCCTTGTCTTCGTCGGGGGTTTCGGACTCGGCCGTTGGGGGACCCAATGAGGTTCGGACGCCAAGTCAAGTTCAGAATTGGGAGAATGCTGTTTGTTTTGGTTGTGGTCAGCAGGACCATGTTAGATGTTTTTGCCCTTTGCGTGTGAGTTCTCCAGGTGTTTCAGAACCTTGTCAGACCTTGTCCCATCAGCCCAGTCAGGAACGTTATCGGTATCAGACCCGAAGAAGCCAAGCTTCGAGAGCTTCGCGAGGGTCGACTTTTCCGTCAGCACAGTAGTATCACCCTTGAGAGGGACTTTTGTTTTAGAAGATCTATGTTGTTAACTGTGAAGCTTTTGTTTTTGGTCGGTGTGTTGTAGGATGCTAAGGCACCATGATTATGTATTACATATGTATTTGTATTGTTGTTTGTTACCCTCATGTGTTGGGGGCTTGTAATGGGACTTGAACTCTCTGCTATGTATATGTAATGAAAGGTTGTTAATGGGATGGACGATCCTAGTGTTGTGGTGTAACGAATGTAAAATTCTGTGTGGGTCATGTGATGGCCTTGATTCATAATTAGTTTGGAACTTGTTATAGAGAATGAGGAATCTTTGGGAACTCTTGTGACTAGTGTAGTGTTGGGATGAGGATCAAACTTTAAAGCTTTTATTGTGTTAAGTTTGAGGAAATGTGAGATCTTAGAGTCTAGTGAAGATTGGTGAAAATGATGTGGGAATGTCTAGGGGGTAGGAGATTCACATCTCGGAGTAGTGAGGGTGATGCTTGTGTGTTTTGCTTAGTTTCTTGAGTTTTGATTGTGAGTTTGTTGGGGTCCTATCGACAGTGAATGAGGGGTAGCGTTGTGCCTTGGTCAGTTATGAGTTTGTGGTGTTACTAATGTGATGAATGGTTTGTTTTCTTAGGTGACGAGTACATCATTGGTGAGAATTGTTGTGGGTGACCCGAGTCGTGTGATCGCCTTTGACCTTTTTGGTCTTTTGTTGAATATAAGGGTGAGTTTGCCATCTTGGTGTGTGGGTAGAATTCCTGTGGGAATGATATGTAGATGTTTGAGTGCCGGGAGCAGAAGATTCTTGGGTGATTAGTTAAGTTGATTGGCATCAAGGTGAGTGACAAATGGTCACTTTAGAATGGTTCAAATGCGGGTTATAAAGCTGAGTCTTTGGAAATTTAGCACCATATTAACTAGAAGGCGGTGTGGAACCGTGGGTTGTGTTTGGGGTGTTGAGCCTTGTATATGGGTGTAGTTATCGACGTGCGTTTCTCGGTGCAAGTTCTTGAAACTCGTAAATCGGATCAATGTGATAGTGGTTTGGTGAGTGCTTGTGATAGTAATCGAAGTTTCAAAAGTTATGTGTGTGTGCGTGTTTTCTTTTAGCACCGTGGTTATTTCTAATTTTTGTTATGGAAATGTAATTGTCGCATTGTGGAAACATTGTAAGTGTGAAGGATGTGATTTGGTGATGGTTGGGATTCACCGGATGTTTGTTGAGAAAGTTAAATTGATAAGTGGTTGTTAGTTTTCGAAAACTTTCATGGCATTTCTATTTCAACTAAAACCCTTGGGGGGAGATTTTAAAGTGTGTTTTGGGAAGACGTTTACAAATAAAACAATTTTGTTCAAAGTTTATAACATGATACTTTTGTTGGAAAATGATATAAAATTTAAGTAAATTTTGAGAAAGTGTATAATCAAAGGAAAGAATTTTCATTTGAGTCGGTGTAAAGCAATTTTCGTTGAAACTGGTTTATGTGATCTTTTGTTATCTTGTGTGGATGATGAGTAGCATAGTAAATGTAGTGATATTAACCAAATGGAATGGTATGATTGTGGTAGTCTATGTTTATGGCACGATTGTTATTCCAGTTAATTAACATTGTGGAAATGTTATGTTGTGTTGGTTGTGACATCACCGTGTGGGTGATGGGTGTTTTGGGTGATGGTAAAGGTTCATCCGTTGTTGTGTGGGAACAGAATTTGAAAACAAAAGAGATTTGGGCCTGGCTCGAAAGGCAGAAAATGTGTTTTGGCTTGTGATCAGTGTAAGTTTTGAACACCTTTGAGAAAATGTTCTACATGTAAAAGAAATGATTTTTACCAAGAATTGAGAAAATGATGAATTTTTGTTTTATGAGTTGGGTTGTTAGTTATTGCACTCTCATAATTGTGATGGTGTAACCACCTTAATTGTATTGCTAAATTTTAAATTTCATATGTCCGATCTTGTGGATCGATTGGAGTTATAAGGACTTGTTAGGCCGGGGTCTTGTCTTGGGCTGGATTTTGTCATGTTTCCTTCCTTTTGAGATTTGTGGCGAGAGTTTTATTCTTTTCCTTGTTGGAGTGTTAAGCACTCGAGAGTGTTGGGCTTGTGATGGTGGATGATTCGGGTAGGCGTGTGGTTGCTATGGTTGTTGCTATTAGTATCTCATAGGCCCAAGGAGTGGTATAATTGAGGGGAAGCCTGTGGCCCTTTCTTTGTGTCCTTGATTGATTCGGGTGTCCATAGAATTCTTAAAGATAGGAAAGTATTTCCAGTTGGTTGTGGCTGGGTATTGATGTTGTATTCCATTGGTTCGTGGGGAGGTCTCCTTAGGTACCTTGCTTTCCTTTTGACCTGTTTAGCCTTTGTTCTGGCGTTGTTAAATTTCGGGGACGAAATTTCCTATGGTGGGATGATTGTGACAATCGGTTCCTTTCTCTCCCTTTGTTTTCTTTCCTCGATTCACTTTCTTTTATCCTCGTTGGATTTGAAATGTCCGAGAATGATTTTTTTTCTAGTTCGTATCTCAGTCGTTGTTGAATTTCGGTTGTTCCGAGGGCGCGCGAGTGAGTTCGGGGTACCCGGGAGCAAAGTTGAAATTTTGAGCAGCTAGGCTAGGGCCGCACGTGAGGAGGAGGACCGCTCGAGCGGTGGGAGGGGCCACTCGAGCGGTGCGGCTTGACACCCAGAATTTTTGCTACTGTCTAGAGCGCACGAGCATAGCAAGTGGGCTGCACGAGCGGTCAAGGTGGGCCGATCGAGCGGTGGAGTTGGCCGCATGAGCGGCCAACTGGGCAATCGAAACTCTATTTTTTATAACATTTTGGTCCAATTCTTTTACACATTTTACTCATTTCTCTCTCCTTCTAAACCCTATTTTCCTCTCACTTCTCTCTAGAAATCTCCCTCAAGCCTCAAAACACTTTGATTTTGCTAATGTTTGGGTCAAGATCTTCACTCTCTTCCTCTAGATCTTGAAGATCTAAAGCTAGGGCATCACTTGGGTAGAGGAAATCAAGACTCTCTCTCTCTTGAAGCTAGGGTTTCATCTTTTCTTCATCAATCATTGAGGTAGGGGTTTCTTTGATGCTTTTCAATACCTCTACTATGGATAGACATGTGGTAAGTTTGTATTGCATTAAACCATGTTGATATGGATCTTTTTTCGAAAATCATGGTAGAGGGTATATGAAATGGGTGTAGAGATTGAAATATTATGTATTGGGTTGATGTTGGGTTAATTTGGGGTGTGATTTCTTTATATTCTTGATTAGAGAGCTAAAACCCTAATTTTGTTGAAATGCCTAATGGATAAAAAGAGGTTAAAATTGTTAAATAATTGCGTGATGAATTTAAGAAATTTGATGAGTGATTTGATAAATTGATTTATGACTAAGATGGGTTTCATAATTTGAGCTTTTATTTGTGTTAGATTGGCTATGTTTAAAACACAACGAGTTGATGAATTTACCATGTTACGAACCAAGAGATTTAATTATTGATGTGGTTATGTTCGGTAATTTAAAATGGGTTTTCATGAAGTATTGTATTTGACTTGTGTTAAGTTGATTTTAGTTAAGTCCAACAATTGATAATTCGTTGATTGATAAAAAGAGATTTAATCACGAGATTAGAATTCATGGAGTAAATCCTTCGTTAAGTAGAAATGGAGTAAATTGTGATTGTGTAATCAATGTGGGAGTTCCTTGTCTAAATGGTGAAAGTTGAGTTATGGATGGGGTACTTTGTGTATTGTAAATTGGGAATTTTTTTTAATTTCAAAGGAAGATGAAACGATAATGTCCTCTTAATTGAGAAAGGAATATCAAGCGATAGATGAAACCTTGGAGTCGTGTTGATTGTTGGTCTAAAACCTTGTGAGAATTGGTCAACGGTAATATGTGTTTAACATATATCTTGTTTAGAGGTTTTGTCCTTGGTCATCGGTAGAGGATGACATTGTGATTGTTGTTATGATTATGTATGTGTAGTACATTTGTGTTATCTGTGACTGTGGTTTGGAATGATGATCGAAAGGGGTGTGATGCGCTAAGAATCAGAGGTACCATTACCTTCCAGCTAGCGCCTGGTAAACTGGAGCAGAGGTACCATTCCCTTCCAGTTAGTGTCTGGTAAATTAGCATGTTGTTGTGAGAGGTGTATCATTGGCTTACCATGCTACGGGCAGGTAGAGTAGGAGTTATTATTCGTTGTTGTTCAGTTTGATTGTGTGTATCATGTGTTTTGAAAATTGTGATTTTGTAAGGTGAATTGTCTCGTATGTCGAGTAAAGGTGTTAATTAAACTTTGATGTGCTAGAGAACGGTTGAGGGAGTTTCCATCATAAGCAATTTTATTAAAGGTATTCCTTGAATGTTGAGTCAAATCATGTTTATATTTGGGTTATGAATAACATGTTTTCAAAAATACAGGGGATATTACTTGGTCTTTTGTTACAAATAGAAAAGGTGGTTATCGGGTAATAATTGTCTTGAAATGGGAATTGGGTAAGGAAAGCGAAAACTTGGTTTTGTTGTACAAACTGAATGTTTTTGAGAAAAGTATTATGTAAGTATAGTTTGGTTATAAAAGGTCACATTATTTATATGATATAAGATTAGCATTCATGATCATAGCTATTTGCTAGTTGTAATTGTTGAGGATCATGTTGAGATCCCTACTGGAGTATATGTTCATCCCACGTTGTTGAATCTTTTTCAGGTGATAATCAGGATGTGCTACAAGATTTCGGATTGTCTTTATTTGTTGGCACAGGGCCTCTTTATGTGTACGCGGAATGCCATTGATGTAAAAGGGTTACACCCTTCTTGTTGATTGTTAAATGATGTAAGCCTATGGGCAACTTCTTTAATTATATTTCATGTTGCATTCTTTTATCCGATTGAGAGAATCCCATTGATTTATTCCTTGAGAATATTATGAGCTTCTGTATGTTAACTCTGAAATTGGATGTATAATAAAGGCTTGGTAATGGTAGTCCGAGTAATAAAAAGTGGGGCGTGACATATACAGAGGCAGCCACCCTTAGAAACTTTCCATCTCTTTGTGAAGAAGCCTCATTTTCAGTATCTGGGTTTCAATCTCTCAAGATTTTCTTTTTCTTTTCTTCACTCTCATTTGTTTATGGGCTCTGTGTTGATGAGATACTGGGGGGGAAATCGGTATGAGGTTGTAATGACAGTTTAGGTGGGTGTGTAATATTTTGGATGAGAGATAGTTTTGATATTTTATGCGGATCCTTCAAATTTTTATCAATGTTTAAATTTTATAAGCAGGGATTCAAAGAAATAGAGGGTCCTTAGAAAAAAAGTGAAGACTATTAGCGCCACCCATTTTCATCACTAAGGTCTATATTGAAAAAAAAAAATTAAGGGTAATTCTATTTGCACACCACCCCAATCTCTCTCAATATACACCATCACTATAGTTTTTATTACATTTGTGTCACTTAATCAAATTACCATTTTAGACAATCTTTTAAACCCTAATCTCTCAATACACTCTCCCTGTACCCCACCATCACCATCGGCGACCGCCTCTCTCTTCCGTTGTCTAATTCCTACCTCCGACCGTCGTCTCCAGCCACTACCACTACTGCCTTTCCCAATCACCATCGCGAGCCACCTCCCTATTTTCTCCATTGCAATGCAGTCCCGTACTTTTCTCTACGGTACAGAGAAAAAAAGAAAACTCAAAGGTTTTCAGATCTCGATGATGAAAAAGAATAAGAAAAATGAGGGGTAGGGGTCACAGAGATGGGAGAGGGGTGGTAGAGGAACAACACGGCAGGGTAAGTGCTGGTTGCGGCAAGAGAAGAGGGAGGCTATGATAGGAGGAAATAGATGTTGTGGAGTAGGCATTGATCGGAAGGGAGAGAGTAGCAACTAACGACCGATAGTGAATTAGCTAGAATTAGGGTTTGCTAGAGAAGGGGATAATTTGGTATTATTTGAAAAATAATGGTGTATATAGAGACAAAATTAAAACTTGGGCGAATTATACTAACAGATCTTATAGTTTGTGGCTCATGTCACTTTGGTCCCTGACTTTTCGATTGTGACACATTTGACCTTGAATTTTGAATCTTGTTCCAAATAAAGACAATTGAAGATACCATGGGACTTTTCAAGCGCAAAATTGTCAATTTGATAAAATATAAACTAATTTGACAAAAATAAATGTCAAAAAAATATTTTAAAATTTTTCAAAATTATTTCTAGCCACCAAAGATAAAATTATGTAAAATTAATAAATCTTTTAGACATTTATTTATTTATTTTACCAAATTAATTTTTATTATATGTTTGGATGATGATCATGTAATGGGTGATTGTTAAGTTTTTAATGTGTAATCGTTATATTTAATATATGAAATATTTTTAGTTTTGAATTTTTTGATTTAATAGATTGGGTCTATAATGATATTAAATTTGTCGCCATATTTGACTTTTGGAAAAATAGAAACTAATTTAATGAAAACAAAAATAACCACCCATTACATGATTATCATCTAAACACAAAATAAAAATTAATTTTGTAAAAAAAAAATGTCTAAAAAATTTATCAATTTTACATAATTTTATCTTTAGTAGATAGAAATAATTTTAAAAAATTCAAAAATATTTTTTTGATATTTATTTTTGTCAAATTTGTTTATATTTTATCAAATTGACAATTTTGCCTTTGAAAAATCCAATGGTATCTTCAATTGTCCTTATTTGGAACAAGATTCAAAATTCAGGATCAAATATGTCACAATTGAAAAGTCAGAGACCAAAATGACAAAAGGCCCAAACTATATAGTTCGTTAGTGTAATTCACACTTAAAACTTTTAATTTAAGTGTGGTGTGAACTAAGTAAATAGTGAAGAGATGGTGTGTATTGAGACAATTAATAGTGTGCAAATAGAATTTTGTCAAGAATGAATAGATGAGAGGAATAAGTATTACAATTTTCAATTCAAGGGAGTAAAGTGATGTTAGATAATAGTTTATGGAGTATACAATGTAATTTGCCCAGCTTTATTTTCTGACCATACTACTATTAAAACTTCTTTTTATGTCAATGTATATTTAGAGCATTGTGAATCTGTTTAACAATTCTTGCAGCTCGAATAAATTAGGGAAGGGAAGAGGCCCAAAAAGGGAGGGAATCGATACTGGAAGAACGCTGGATTGGGGTTCAAGACTCCTAGAGATGCCATTGAACGTATATGGTATATAATGGCATTTTTTTTTTCTTTTCAATTTTATTTAATTGTGTACCTGAATTATGGTTTTTTAGCAGTTATTTTTTTTAGTGAGTTTGTATGCTTTTAAGGTGCGTTTTGTTGTTGGATTGTGTATGAGAAATGACAAGTGGGAAATAAGTTGTTCCGGGCTTTACTTGAAATGCTTTATTTTGAATGTTGGATTGGACTTGTTTTGGTGGAGTAAAATTTGAAGAAAACCATGTGAGCAATTCTTACAGCCAATAGTGAGTAGAATTTCTTACTACAATTTCTCTATCTTTTATGTTCCATTCATACCAAAACAGACTATAACAGAGCATATCAACCAACTACATTAACTAACAAAGGCCTGATTGGCATGGACTAAAAAATCTGGTGGCTTGGCAACCACCTAAATAAGTTGTTTATTGACTTATTTGTTACAAGTTGTCACATCACCTCTCTACTTTTTTATACGTATTTTTTGTAAAAGTTAAAAAATCACTAAATACGTCATACCCAAACCACCCAAAGCAAAAGCATGTTTGTCTTGAGCTAAAAAAATAATTATAATAAAATAAAATTTCTCAAGAAATTATAATAGATGAATAATCAGTCGATAAAAAATTATTTATTTGAATATCCTATTTCCTATCAAAATAAGCATATAAATCGAATCACTATGATTATTAACAAAGAAGTGTGAGTACAAATAATAGAAAATCAACTTTCTCAATGCATTTTTTTGGATTCTAAAAAAGTAATTGCCAAACTCCACCTAACTGCCTTTTGTCTAGCCTAGCGTTTGCCAGTTGTCCATTTATTGGTTACCTGTGTCCACGTCAGCCTTTATTATATCCCAAGTGCCTTAAGTTTGTAACAATCAGAGTAAGAAAATTGGCATTTTCGCCTATACATTATTGTTGAGAAGACCTTCTAAAAAAAACCCATAAATTGAAGATACTAGTTTTTTTTATTTGTTTGGGTGAAATCTTGACCCAGGTCTGAGGCAACCAATTAGATTTTGTTGTGTTTTTGTATCTTAGCTAACCAAATCTACTTCAAATTAGTAATTTTTAAATTCATTATTAGGAAAATTTTGAAGAATCTATCTGGAATTATCCAGTCATCCGTTGTTTGGTAATTTAACTGCAAGGCTATGCTCCATGTAAATTTTTAACTATTTTGACATTTGACTTTTTTGTGAGTATTTAGATGTGAATCTAATCCAAATTGTGTCTCTGTAGAGGAATTTGTGATCTTGATCATTTCATGTTTGCCATTTTGCTAGTTATGTTTGAGGATCGAGTTGCCTGGTCAGCTCGCTGGGTCTAAGGGGTAGTGCCCCATCACAGGTCCGGGGCAACACCCAAGCGGGGTTGAGAGGCAATGCCCCCAAAGCAAAAAACAAAACAAAAACGATATCTCAACATTGTGGATTTAACGTTGGGCAAAACAATTCTGAGGTGAAGATAGTGGTGGAAGATGCACATTGGGGTCTGCTCAATTCGGGCTTGAATTCGCTAGATAATGAGGATACACATGTGTAATTCATTTTTGTCATCTTAGTGGATTGTTTTGTGGCTTTGGCCTGTGATTTTTTTTATCATAATTGGAAGCGCTCCAATTGTAGTTTTTTCACATTTAATCGTTATGTCAATTTGTCTTTAACTGTTTGATTGGGATTGTTATTCATTCACTACGTCAAAGTTGGTCTTTAACAGCGGTTTCAAAAATGGTGGTAAAAAGATAGCCATTAAAGATCTTTATTATTGACGGTAAATAAACTGCTGTTAAAAAGTTATTACTAACGGCGCTTATAAAAAACGACCAATAAAGGGTGTGTAATGAGGACCAAAAAAAGCATATTATGGACAATGAAGCTGAAGGGTCATTCTTTTAAGGCAGTTGTTTGAAGACTGCCGTAAAAAACTTTCGTGTAACGCCCTCAAAATAACAACATTAAACCCATCAATAAAGATATGCATTGATATGTAAAAGTTCCACATTCTTCCATATATCAGAGTTTCATTACAAAAAGTATTACATGTTAACAACAAAAGCAAATGCCCTATGGGCTTACAGCTTTCCAAGTTAACACTTGGTTACAACAAAAGAGTACTAACTCATACACGTTAAGCCCTTGGCTTGAATTTACATGTAATACATCAAAAGTAAAACGACAAAAGTATGTCCGCCTCTAGCCTCCCAAGCTATGTCCTTGGAGGTGGCATGCTACCTATACCTGAAAATGATATTCCCATATAGGGTGAGCCACAGCATAGTAGAAATACACTAAACCAACCATGAACAATGACTAAAAGATTAGCAATTGATAGATGGCCAACACTGATACATTCACATAAATCACATATTTATGTCATACGACTTATGAGTCCAAGTTACTTTTCATTTTCCCTTTTTCAACAGATAAGCATGTTAACTCTATCATTATTTCAACAGATATGTATAAAAACTATATCCCACATTCACAGATAAGCATATAAGCTATATCCACATTCTCAACAGATATGTATAACAACAATATCCCACATTCACAGATAAGCATATAAGCTGTATCCACATTTCACAAAGATAAGCATATGAGCTCTATCTTCACTTCTCTAGACAAGCATATGAGCTGTATCTACGGAGTTCATCCCCTATCTTCTCCCAACACTATCCGGTTTAGAGGTACATCCCCTATCTTCCCCTAAACCGCGGAGTACATCCCCCATCTCCTCCTCTACACATAACATATACAAACACATTGGTTCTATATACAATCACTCAATACATACAGTTAATGTATTCTATCAACCGTCAAATTCCATGACACATTCCATTGATTAGTTTCCGTTTGCCTAATCATCATGCATTGTCTACAACAATCACGACTATCCTCCATCGATAGCCCAAAGCAGTTATTTCTAAACAGAAAATAAATGCACAAATGGATATTCAATCAACATTTCAATTCGGTGTGTGATAAACAATTCAACTACACCCTTTAACCCCATACACTTCCAGTCTCAACAATCCTATTTCATTTCCTCATTCCTCACAATTAATTATCCCAATTAATCAATCAATGTAATTAGGTCATTTTCCATAATTAACATTACAACCCTTAGGTCCCAATTTTATCAATGATTCAACATTTATTCCATTTCTCTATACCAAACATGCATCCAGGTTTATTACGAATAAAACCCCAACTTTTGTAAAATAGCACAAAAGCCCCAAACTTTCACAAAATTACCAAACCAACCCCAACATCTCAAAATACCAAAATTTAAAGACAAAATCCATAGAGAGGAGTAGGATATCCCTACCTCGAAGTTTAAGCCAAAAAGGAGATGAAGACTCGAAGATCAACGTGCTCCAAATCCAAACTTTTTCAGATTAAGTCGAAGCTCTCAACGCCCTCTATCTTTTTAACAAAGGCCCTAGGCTAGATTCACACTCTAGGGAGATCAATTCTTAGAGAGAATGTAAGTGTAGAGAGAGAGAGTCTCGGATCTAGGGTTTGAAAGAAAAAAGGAAGTGAAAAACTGATGTTCAAAAACGCTACTGTCCGCTGATATAAAACACGCTCGCTCGAGCGAAGGCTTTGTCGCACGAGCGACCAGACACAGAAAACTCTCGCTCGGGCCAAGAAGTTCTCGCTCGAGCCGAAAACTCAGAAGTGCGCTCGAGCGAAAGAATGCTCGCTCGAGCTAACAACTCAAACCCTCAGGTCTGCAACCAGAAGCACGCTCGAGCGACAGACTTCTCGCTCGAGCGAAGAACAAACCAGACCGCTCGAGTGAAGGAAGCTCGCTCGAGCCAAGAAATGCAACTCTCGGGTCCAGAACCAGGCGCAATCGCTCGCTCGAGCGAAGCCACTCTGGCTCGACCCACCAGACACGAACTCAACTCTCGCTCGAGCGACCAACTCCTCGCTCGAGCGAAGATCCAAAAATCTGGGCAGCAGCACTAGGCTCCCAAACACAACCAACCTGCAATAAACCTGGCCAACACATCCTATAACTCAATATACAAAGTAAAAAGGATGCAAACAAGATAATAAACAACTACCAACATCCACGGACACATGTCCGGATCACTGTACAACAAGGGTAAACCCGAGATCGCTATAACCTCCCCCCCTTAAGGAATTTCGTCCCCGAAATTAAGCACAAGTTTTCAAAAACAGGTTTTCCTCCATTTTAGATAATGTTACACTTTAACATTCAACAATTCGACCCATTACCGGTCATCCCATCCCTTTAACAAGAGGCATTTCACAATATGTAAACAACATATGTACTTTCAACATGCATTAACATTACGCATTAGCTTTCCAATTTCAACAATATATTCAACATATATAGTGTTACATTCAACTTCCATATGAGGCAAGTTCCAAAACATACATCCAAGAAACCAAAACATTTTCAATGTTTCACAACTTAAGACATATATAAAAGCTCTTAAGTTCAACAATAGTTCAAAATTTAAATACAAGATTACATATCAACAAACAAGTCCGGATATTTCTCACGGACTTCCAACTCACGTTCCCAAGTGGCTTCCTCCACTCCATGATGTTTCCACAAGACTTTCACCAAAGGAATGGTCTTGCCACGCAGGACCTGATCCCGCCTATCCAAGACCCGAACCGGTCTCTCCTCATACGAGGCATCCTCATCTACCTCTTAATCGGTCCATTCTAACACATGTGATGGATCTGGCTCATACTTCTGAAGCATACTCACATGAAACACGTCATGCACTCCGGACAACTGCGGCGGTAAGGCTAACCGAAAAGCAACCTCGCCAATCCTCTCAAGGATTTCAAAAGGACCAATAAACCGAGGGGATAACTTCCCACTCTTCCCAAACCTCATCAAGCCTCGCCTAGGTGATATCTTCAGAAAGACATGATCACCTACCTCAAACGCCAAAGATCTCCTCCTACGGTCGGCATAACTCTTTTGTCGACTCTGGGCTGTAACAAGCCTCCTACGGATAAGCTCAACTTTCTCCGTCGTCTCCCTAACCAACTCCGGACCCAACAAAGGTGCATCACCCACCTCGGCCCAACATACTGGAGACCTACACGGTTGGCCATACAAGGCCTCAAACGGTGCCATACCGATGCTAGACTGAAAACTGTTGTTGTAGGCAAACTATACCAAGGGTAAGTGCCTTTCCCACGTCCCACTGAAGTCCAGGACACAACCCCGAAGCATATCCTCAAGGATCTGAATAGTACGCTCGGACTGCCCGTCAGTCTGAGGATGGTAAGCCGTACTAAAGGTCAACTTAGTGCCCAAGGCACTCTGCAAGCTCTGCCACAACCTAGCAGTAAAACGAGGATCTCTATCTGAGACGATTGTCACTGGGACCCCGTGCAACCTCACTATGTCCCGAATATACAAGTCGGCAAGATGATCTACCGAATCTCTCACGCGCATAGGAATAAAGTGCGTCGACTTAGTCAACCGGTCTACAACCACCCAAATAGCATCACTACCCCGCTGAGTCCTCGGAAGACCTAGAACGAAGTCTATAGTGACATGCTCCCACTTCCACTCGGCAATAGGCAAGGGTTGTAACAAACCCGCTGGCCTCTGATGCTCGGCCTTCACTTGCTGGCAAGTAAGGCACTTCGATACGAAAACAGCCACATCTCTCTTCATACCCCGCCACCAAAATTGGCGACCCAAATCCTGATACATCTTAGTACCTCCCGGATGCACCGCAAGGCGCGAATGGTGAAACTCTCGGAGTACCTCCTCTCGGCAAGACTCCGGTACAAACAAACGGTCTCGGTATCTCACACTCAAGTCGAGATACACCGTCAAACCCTTCTCAACCTTTCCACTAGAGATCTTCTCTCGGATGGATTCTACCTCATGGTCACTTCTCTGTGCCTCTAACACTCTAGTCACAAGTGTAGGCTACGCAACAACAGAAAACAAGGCCGCAGCCTCAACAGATTCGCCCAGTAGCAAATCAAACTCACCAAGTGCTCCCAACATCTCCCATTCCCGGATGGCTATACTAGCTACATCACTAATGGATTTCCTACTAAGGGCATCGGCCACAACATTGGCCTTTCCCGGATGATAATGCAACTCAAAATCATAATCCTCGATGAACTCCATCCATCTCCTCTGCCTCAGATTCAAGTCTCTCTGTGTAAACAGATACTTCAAACTCTTGTGGTCCGAGAATACCTCGAACCTCTCACCATAAAGGTAGTGCCTCCAAATCTTCAAGGCAAAGATCACTGCTGCTAACTCTAGGTCGTGAGTAGGGTAATTCTTCTCGTGTATTTTCAACTGACGTGAGCCATAAGCTACCACTTTCCCCTCTTGCATCAACACACAACCCAAACCCTCTCGTGAGGCATCACAATAAACTGCATAACTCAACCCTCTCTCTGGAATAATCAACACCGGAGCGGTGGTCAATCTAACTTTCAGCTCTTGGAACGACTTTTCACAAGTCTCACTCCACACAAACTTGACTCCCTTCCGAGTCAGTCTAGTCAACGGTGATGCTAACCTGGAGAAATCTTTCACAAACCGACGGTAATACCCAGCTAATCCCAGAAAACTGCGGATCTCAAACACACTTTTAGGCTGTGCCAAATCTTGCACTGCCTCTACCTTGGATGTATCAACAGACACCCCTTCCCCGGATACCACATGGCCTAAGAATTTGACTTCCCTCAGCCAGAACTCACACTTCCCAAACTTGGCATACAGCCTTTGGGCTCTAAGCAACTCAAGCACCACTCTCAAGTGTTCCTCGTGCTCCTCCTCAGAAGGCGAATAGATAAGGATGTCGTCCACGAAAATGACTACAAATCGATCTAAAAACTCCCGGAAAATCCGGTTCATCAAGTCCATAAAGACTGCCGGTGCATTGGTAAGCCCAAATGGCATCACTAGAAACTCATAATGGCCATACCGCGTATGGAATGCCGTCTTCGGAATATCCTCCTCCCTGACCCTCAACTGATGGTAACCCGATCTCAAGTCTATCTTAGAGAAACAACGGGAACCCTTCAACTGGTCAAACAAATCATCTATACGGGGCATAGGGTACTTATTCTTAACCGTAGCCCGATTCAACTTCCGGTAGTCTATACACAATCTCAAGGCGCCATCTTTCTTTTTAACAAAGAGGGCCGGTGCTCCCCACGGTGAAACACTAGGGCGAACAAAGCCCTTATCTAGCAATTCCTGGAGCTGAACTTTCAACTCAACCAACTCTGCTGGAGCAAAACGGTAAGGTGCCATAAAAATCGGCGCCGTGCCAGGCACTAAATCAATAGAGAACTCTATCTCTCGGTGAGGTGGCAAACTAACAAGATCTTCGGGAAAGACATCCGAATACTCACAAACCACCCTCGGCAACACAAGCTGGGTCTCACCACTCTCACCACTCTCAAAGCTAGCAAGTAGACTACTAAGCTCACTTCGCCCTCGCGAATCATACCCCGGTGGCAAAACACTACCAACCCGGTCTCCCAAGAAATGGAACCACTCCCCGCTCAAGGTACATAACGTGACCCTCTGGCGGTAGCAATCGATAACAGCCCGGTATGACGATAGCCAGTGCATACCCAAAATAACATCAAAACCCTTCATGGGCATGACAACAAATGGAAAAGGAAGCCTATAGTCGGCGACCTCTATATGACATCCTCTAACACCCTGTTTCAAGATCAACTCACCACCCAAAGGCGATACCACACAAATAGGAGATGCTAACTGTGCTAACTCCAATTCCAAAACCGATGCAAATGCAGCAGATACAAAAGAATGAGATGCACCCGTGTCAATCAACACACTAGCAACCGAGTTGCAAAACAGAAAAGTACCTCTCACTACCGATGGAGCTGGTACTAAATCCTGCGCGGTAACAGCATACACGCGCCCTGTAGGCCCCTGGCCTACCTGCTCACCTCTCGGAGCAAAAGACTGCTGCACAGACTGGGATGACGAAGCTCCCGGATTGGCCCTCGAGGCCTACACAGACTGAGCTGGCTGAAAACTCTGCGTCTGCTTGGAACCAGACGCTCCCGAAGTGGCACTCAACTGTGGGCAAAACCTCTTCAGGTGCCCAGGCTGTCCACACTGATAACAAGACAAGGGCTGCCCCCTGCCCAAACTCTGACTCTGCGGTCTAGCTGAAGAAGAAGCAGCTCTCTGACCCCCACCATTCTGCGGGTAAACAGAAACCTTGTGACCCAGCTGGCCACACTTGTAACAAGCAAACTCCCCCTGACTGCCTCTCCCCGAGCCTGCACTTGGCACTGGAAAGGTCGATCTAGAAACTGCTCCCTGAGACTGCTGAGGGTTATAACCCCTCTGCCTCCTGCCATCTCCCTGACCATCTTGGCCCCTCTTGGAACCACTCTGTTCTTCCTCCTCTTCCTGCATCATAATTTCCATATGAGCAGCAGCATCTACCAGGTGTCTATACTCTCGGATATAAGACCCACCAACTCTCAACTTGAGGCCCCGCCTCAACTTCCGCTCAAACTCAAAGCAACGGCGTTCCTCAGACGCCACTAGTTCCGGTGCAAACCTGGACAGACTGGTAAAAGTAGCCTCAAACTCGGCCACTGACAAGCCCTGCTGTTTAAGCCGACTAAACTGGTCCCTCAGCTTCTCCCTAGCTGCTGCAGACAAAAACCTCTCCTGAAAAGCATTTACAAACGCCTCCCAAGTACCACCAACACGAGCCTTCTCGTACTTCCACCATTGACCCGCATCTCCCTTCAGTTGGAAGGATGCCAAGGTCACTTTCAGTGCTCCGTCCTCGATGCCAAGCATCTCGAACATCTTACACATTTGTTCTAGCCACTCATCAGCCTTCAGTGGCTCCTTCGGATCCCCGATAAATTCATCCGGATTAGACCGGAAAAACTCTCTCTTCAAGAAAGAAGGCCCTGCCTCAGCTGCCTGATTCCCAGCTCTAAGGATACCCAAAGCTCCTGCTATCTCTCTGGCCAAGGCACCCATGGCCTGCTGACCTGCTGGCTCGGCCACATTGGCCTGGCCAACTCCCTCCTACACTGCCGGAATCTCACCCGGTAACGGTACTTCCTGCCTCGCAGGTCTACCACGCCTAGCACCTCTTCCTCGTCCTGACATCCTAATAAAGGTAACACAGAACATTAGCACATTCATAAATGTGCCGAAACTAAACACTCACGTCCTAATGCATGGACAACTGTAATTCACTCCACGTAAGCACATAAACACATAAGCACTTACGAATTTCATTTCCGGATAATGATAGTCCCGAGGCGTTACTAGAGTTCCGGT
This sequence comes from Camellia sinensis, assembly GCF_055761805.1. NCBI lineage: Eukaryota > Viridiplantae > Streptophyta > Magnoliopsida > Ericales > Theaceae > Camellia > Camellia sinensis. The sequence continues at coordinate 117,542,827 of NC_138971.1, read as the reverse complement.
TAGAAACAGCATTGATCAAGTGCCTTTCCAACAATACTCCCAGAAACCCAAGGATCCAATCAACATCCTAGAAATTAAATCCCATACCCACATAGTCACATAAGCATGTTATCAATCAAACACATAGCATATGACACTACATCTAAGTCTCTATCAAGCGAGACAAACCCATTGTGATACTAATCACTTCCCACGTACCCAAAGTATTCAAACCCGGTACGCTCTGATACCAAGTTGTAACGCCCTCAAAATAACAACATTAAACCCATCAATAAAGATATGCATTGATATGTAAAAGTTCCACATTCTTCCATATATCAGAGTTTCATTACAAAAAGTATTACATGTTAACAACAAAAGCAAATGCCCTATGGGCTTACAGCTTTCCAAGTTAACACTTGGTTACAACAAAAGAGTACTAACTCATACACGTTAAGCCATTGGCTTGAATTTACATGTAATACATCAAAAGTAAAACGACAAAAGTATGTCCGCCTCTAGCCTCCCAAGCTATGTCCTTGGAGGTGGCATGCTACCTGTACCTGAAAATGATATTCCCATATAGGGTGAGCCACAGCCCAGTAGAAATACACTAAACCAACCATGAACAATGACTAAAAGATTAGCAATTGATAGATGGCCAACACTGATACATTCACATAAATCACATATTTATGTCATACGACTTATGAGTCCAAGTTACTTTTCATTTTCCCTTTTTCAACAGATAAGCACGTTAGCTCTATTATTATTTCAACAGATATGTATAAATACTATATCCCACATTCACAGATAAGCATATAAGCTATATCCACATTCTCAACAGATATGTATAACAACAATATCCCACATTCACAGATAAGCATATAAGCTGTATCCACATTTCACAAAGATAAGCATATGAGCTCTATCTTCACTTCTCTAGACAAGCATATGAGCTGTATCTACGGAGTTCATCCCCTATCTTCTCCCAACACTATCCGATTTAGAGGTACATCCCGTATCTTCCCCTAAACCGCGGAGTACTTCCCCCATCTCCTCCTCTACACATAACGTATACAAACACATTGGTTCTATATACAATCACTCAATACATACAGTTAATGTATTCTATCAACCGTCAAATTCCATGACACATTCCATTGATTAGTTTCCGTTTGCCTAATCATCATGCATTGTCTACAACAATCACGACTATCCTCCACCGATAGCCCAAAGTAGTTATTTCTAAACAGAAAATAAATGCACAAATGGATATTCAATCAACATTTCAATTCGGTGTGTGATAAACAATTCAACTACACCCTTTAACCCCATACACTTCCAGTCTCAACAATCCTATTTCATTTCCTCATTCCTCACAATTAATTATCCCAATTAATCAATCAATGTAATTAGGTCATTTTCCATAATTAACATTACAACCCTTAGGTCCCAATTTTATCAATGATTCAACATTTATTCCATTTCTCTATACCAAACATGCATCCAGGTTTATTACGAATAAAACCCCAACTTTTGTAAAATAGCACAAAAGCCCCAAACTTTCACAAAATTACCAAACCAACCCCAACATCTCAAAATACCAAAATTTAAAGACAAAATCCGTAGAGAGGAGTAGGATATCCCTACCTCGAAGTTTAAGCCAAAAAGGAGATGAAGACTCGAAGATCAACGTGCTCCAAATCCAAACTTTTTCAGATTAAGTCGAAGCTCTCAACGCCCTCTATCTTTTTAACAAAGGCCCTAGGCTAGATTCACACTCTAGGGAGATCAATTCTTAGAGAGAATGTAAGTGTAGAGAGAGAGAGTCTCGGATCTAGGGTTTGAAAGAAAAAAGGAAGTGAAAAACTGATGTTCAAAAACGCTACTGTCCGCTGATATAAAACACGCTCGCTCGAGCGAAGGCTTTGTCGCACGAGCGACCAGACACAGAAAACTCTCGCTCGGGCCAAGAAGTTCTCGCTCGAGCCGAAAACTCAGAAGTGCGCTCGAGCGAAAGAATGCTCGCTCGAGCTAACAACTCAAACCCTCAGGTCTGCAACCAGAAGCACGCTCGAGCGACAGACTTCTCGCTCGAGCGAAGAACAAACCAGACCGCTCGAGCGAAGGAAGCTCGCTCGAGCCAAGAAATGAAACTCTCAGGTCCAGAACCAGGCGCAATCGCTCGCTCGAGCGAAGCCACTCTGGCTCGACCCACCAGACACGAACTCAACTCTCGCTCGAGCGACCAACTCCTCGCTCGAGCGAAGATCCAAAAATCTGGGCAGCAGCACTAGGCTCCCAAACACAACCAACCTGTAATAAACCTAGCCAACACATCCTATAACTCAATATACAAAGTAAAAAGTATGCAAACAAGATAATAAACAACTACCAACATCCACGGACACATGTCCGGATCACTGTACAACAAGGGTAAACCCAGGATCGCTATATTTCGTGTTTTTCTAAAATTATGTTTGGATTCAGTGATTTGGAGAGAAAATAAAAGAAATGGAAAGGTTTTCTCTTGCTTGTTTGGATAATTTAAGTGGAGAGAAATAGGAAGAAATAGAGAGAAACAGAGATAAACTTATTTCTTTTATAACCCTCATTTTCAATCTTCCCAAAAGTGGAGAGAATGAGAGAGAAAAGAAACCAGCAGATTCTTATATTTTCATAATATCAATTTTTCCTTGTAAAAATAAAAGAAATAAAATGATTGACACCCATGTCCTCAATGGCTTTTTGTATAAAAATGTTATTTCGGTAATATAACATAAAACAGTTTCTTTTTTTTCTTTTCTCTTATGAAATCTAATCAAACAAGAAGGACAAAAATCACAATCATTTCGTTTCTTTTATTTCTTACTTATCCGAAAAAATTAAGAGAAATCACAATAATTTATTTTCTTTTATTTTCTCTTATAACTTAAATAATCAATTTTTTTTTCTTTTTCTTCCAAAGTTCCCATAGTGTAATTCCAGCTCCAAAAAAATTGGGTTCCCTCCAATTAATTTGTTAGACGACATCGTAGTCCCTTTTATTACCTATATTTCATAATTGATTAGTTTTTTGGGGAACTGACCCATAAATCCCATAAGGTGGAATTACAAACTGATAAGTCCCATTTTTTTTTCTTTACACACAGTAGTCCTATTATGTGGTGGTTTATGTTATTGCCCTTATGGGCTGGGTATTAGGTTTGGGCTAATTTGTTTCCGTTATATGGAGAGATGGCACGTTTTAAAAAAGGGCAGTATAGGGTTTTTGGGATTGGTGTTGTTTTGTGGGTGACCCACATTTCATTCGTGACCCACATTTACTTACGGTGCCCATGTTAGTAGTATCATGTTTTGACGTTGTGAGTAACGTGAGCAACTTTTCAGATGCCGGTTTTAATTGTGGAACAAACATAATTTCCTGTGGGTTTGAAGGTTGCTAGGGTTTGTGGTCATGATTTGTGGACGGCGGCGCTGAATTTTTGTGTCTGAAACGTTTACAATAAATCGGCAATTTGTGAACGTAACGACGGTGGTTTGCAGACGTGGGATGTGAAGTTGTTGTGGTTACAATGTGGGGATTGAGCAACGGCTTGATGGACCAAGTGTTGGATTTCCTTTTGTGGGGAAAATAATTCCGAGATTTGTGGCGTAAGTGTGGGGATTGGGTTAGGTATGTTTTTGAAACACGTGGTAAGCGGGATTGCATAATAGATTTGACGACGTGAATGTGAAATTAAATCCTACAATCGTGTAATTTTGTAAAGCAACAAACAAAGTCCAAACTCCATTGGATCTCAATTAGCGAACGTAACATCGTAGTGCAGTAGTGAGGGTTGCTATTGTTGGTGATTTTGATACGTGTGTTGGGTATTCCGTTCAAAGATTGGAAATCCAAAAACAATGACGACACCACGGCGCAGTAAGTGTCCACTCTTTCACGTTTAGAATATGCTAAAACAATGTTAGCTACGAATGTGTTGTTAGTGTTTGTTTTCTATGTTTAATCTATGGTATGTGTAATTTGGTTGTGTTTGCCCCATTTGATGTTTGAAATGTTTGTCAGACTGTTATGTAACAGTAGGACAATGTTGCGTGTGTTCATAATATTTAGGGTTTGTTGGCTGGTGTGGGTGGTGGATGTGTGGGTTTGTTGTTAGTGGGAGTTGATCGGAAGGGGTGTTTAATGCGGGGTTACGAATACGTTAGGTGTTTGTTGGTGTGGATTTTTGAGGGTGTAGCTGATTTGTGTGTCTGTTTGAGTGGTGGTTTGTTTTGTTCTCGTGTGTAGGGTTCATAACAGGACTGCGAGATGTGGGTATTCGTTGAAATGTGGTATGTTAGTTGTGTTTTCATGGAGAACAAATTTAAGGTGTCATATAGTGGTGGTAGTTGCATATCGTAATGTACACTTGTGCAGTGGGCGTGGGTGTGGTATGCTTTTTTAAGCTATGGAGACGTGTGGTGTGTGTAGTGAGGGTTGATGTTAATGGTGATTTTGGTTCGTGTGTTGGGTATTCTGTTCAAATATTGGAAATCCAAATACGATGACGACACCATGCGGCAGTAAGTGTCCCCTTTTCACATTTAGAAAATGACAAAACAATTTTAGCTCTGAATGTGTTGTTATTGTTTGTTTGTTCATGTTTAATATATGGTATGCGTAACTTTGTTGTGTTTTCCCCATTTGGTGTTTGAAATGTTGACGGACTGTTATGTAACAGTAGGACAATGTTACATGTGTTCATAATATTTGTGGGCTTGTTGGCTGGTGTGGGTGGTGGAAGAATGGGTTTTTCGCTGGTGGGGGTTGGGCGAAAGTGTGTTTGATGGGGGGGGGGGGGTTTGAATACGTGTGGGGTTTTTTGATGTGGAATGTTGTTGAGGGGGTGGAGGATTCATGTGTTTGTTTGAGTAGAGGTTTGTTCTGATGTCGTTTGTACGAGTACACGACAAGAATATGGGATGTAGGTAAGTATGGGTATGTGGTATGTTAGCTTTGTTTGCATGGACAAACAAGTTAAGGTGTCATTTAGTGGTGGTAATGTACACGGGTGCAATGGGCGTGGGTGTGTTATGCTTTTTTAAGCTAAGGGGATGTGTGGTGTGTGGTGTGGACTGTAGGTAGGATGGAGTAATACTGTGGGATTAAATAGTGTGTTTGTGTGTGGATGTCCTGTGCAACATGTGTCGTGGTGAATTTGTTTCTAATGAATGTAGGACTTACTTGCATGATATACGAAGTTATTGTTGATAGGCTTGGCATATACGTAATTGTGGTTGTCATTGAATATAGATGTGCCTGAAATATGAAGTTATTAATGGGGTGTTTATTGTAGGAGGTATAAGGATATCGAGCCCATGCACACGTTCAAGAGACAGGTCTCGTTTCATTGTTATTACCGGGTCACCGTCGAAAAAGATTGGTCCAAGGATCCAAGGACGTATATTGTTCAAACAAGTGAAACCAATTACAAGTGTGCTTGCAACTGCTAAACCTAAGAAAATATGATTTAATTATCGGTTGAACATTGCTGGGATAGTGAAGATTGTATCCACATCAGGTTTGACAGAGGCCCACTACTTCCACCTGAGGAGAACCCCATTTTGGTTGCCGTTCGAAGCAATTTTGGAGAATGATATAAAACAACACGAGTTCAGAAAAATGTGATGAGTTAGTGTTCAAGCTGATTCAGATGTATGTGGTGGAGACCAATTGTTTTCGAGTTGGGAATAGCATGCTGAGGCTGAGGGGTAGCGACATCAGATTGATATTTGGGCTGCAATGTGGTGATCAGCCTTTGGTCATGACTGCTGAGCCTCGGCCACCTTCGGACTTCATGCAACGAAGGTGTGGGGGCATTTCTTGTATTAGTTCAAAGCTTGTGAAGACCCTATTCCTTGAGATGGTGCATGGCACGTCTGCAAAAGATGTGGAGGATGCCGTTAAGTTGCTAACATTTTACGTAGTGGTTAAATTATTCTTCTCGACATCTGGTGAATCTATGAGCTGGACATTCATTCGTATAATAGATAAATTGGATTCGATGAAGTTATATAATTGAACTAGTGCGATGCGGAGTGCGCTGCTTGGGTCAGTGAAAGAGTTCCATCGTACCCCTGAAAAAGTTACTGGCTGTGTTGTCATATTGCTGGTAAGTTGTAATGTAGGTGTTTTTGGGGTTTGGTGTTATTTGTGGGAAGACTGTTTCATGGGCGTGGTGTTGATGTGTTGGTTTTTTTTTTTTTTTTTGGTGTACAGTATTTTCTATGTGAACACACAATGTTGGTGGAGCCCAACAATCCCGGTGTATTTCCTAGTTTCCTGAAGTGGAACGTGAGCAGTTTGTTGGCGAGGATGCGCGATGTGACTCTAGATGATGGTGAATCTTTTGAGGTAATCTCCCACCATTATGTTCTTGTATGTGCTGTCCTGTGTAGTGTTGTTTTGGAATGTGGACGCAAATATGTAATTGTTGTGATTATGTTTTGTGTGAACAGGTGCTACCTGGTAGACTTCAACTGTTGGCTTATGAAAGAGCGCAATTACTGGGGGAAAATGATGTGGTGGACCGGAGTGATGATGACTTTGTGGATAGGGTTGACATATATGAGGACAACCACAGGGTATGTAATGCCGCTGAGACTAAAGTAGATGGAAGGGAAACTGTTGTAAATATGGTTGCTGGAGGAGCTCCAGTTGGAAGCGAAGTTAATGCACAGTTGGCAGATGAGACGTCAAATGATAGAGTGAAAAGCGTAGGCGAGACTGCAGATGAGAAAGTACGTGTTCTGCCATGTCGTGAGGGCTCATCAATTCCATACACACTTGAGGATGCACGAAGAACAATTTTAACTCTGCAATCGGAGAACAAAAGCAAGGATTATGTGATTGCGAAGTTGGAGGGCCAGGTATCGAAGCTCATGAATGCACTTGAGCATCAAGCATCGAATTTGTTTGTTGGGTACAATGGTTGTTTGAAGGTGAAAGATGATGAAATTGCACGTATGGCAGATGTTATTAGCAATCTGAAAAGTACCGTAACTAGTCTTGAGGTGTAACTTGTTCCTATTGTGAAACATTCGTCATTTTACAAAACAAAAACCAAATCCTTCATCATTATTTTGTAAACCAATTCCATTAGTATCAAAACCATAACGACTCAACTTCACATGATTAGTCCAAAACAACACCAATACCGTGGTTACTTCTCTTTTTATTTCCTTTTGGTATAAACATAATTATACAACCCATATTAGCAAAATACAAGGATTATTCAACTTCCTCCCTTTTAAATCCATTAACTCAATAACATTAAATTAGGGCTTTCCTCCCTCTCTTCACAAACATAATAAATAATTTTTCCCAAACAACCCAACAACAAACAACTTAACAACTCCAATCACAAATATCAAATCCTAGATCCCCTTTCATGGCTTTTAAGAAAATCCATAATGAATATGGTTTTATGCAATAAAATCTACCACATGTCTATCTATAGACAAAGTATTGGAAAAAAGCAAAGAAATCCTTACCTCTTGAAGCGAAGAGAAAACAACCCAAAAATCACCGATGACGAAACCACGAACCACTTTGATCAATAGAAAGCCCTTGACAAAATCTACAACATTTCCCAAAGGACCAAGGTGAAAAGATGGCTCTAGGTGAGTAGATCTGAAGATCTAAGTGCGAAAAGTTAAGTTTTAGAGAGAGAGATGAGAGAAATCACGGGTTGAGAGGAAAAGAGGAGAAAAAGTAATGAAAGGAAAGCGGTTTGGGTCTATTTATATTAGTAGCAAATAGCCCCAAGGTCAAATAAAATAATAGGCTCAAAAACCCCCCAAGGGTAGGGCCCATTCGTACCCCAAAATCTGAAAAAAAATAAAAATAAAAAAAATACACACACACACACACACAAGGGTCGACTCTTAGACAGGAGGGGGTCGACCCTATCTTCCAGCAACCACCACATAGACATAAGAGGGTTGACCCTCTCCAGCCTGGTGTCTACCCTATCTTTCAGCATCTAACACACAGACATAAGAGGGTCGACCCTCTCCAGTCTGGTGTCTACCCTATTTTCCAGCAACACTCCCAGAAACTTCACCAACAGGTACGGGTCGACCCTTAGGAAGGCTGGTGTCGACCTCAGAATGGAATTTTCTAAGTCTCCAAGGAACTTTTGACAAGAATAAGTGCGAACAACCAAACCCAACAAATTTAAAGTGGATTATACTCCTCCAAAACCAACCCATAACAACACCAAAGATCCTCAAAATAAAATAAAGGATTCAAATACAGTTCTCAAAAGTTTTAAAAGGATACAAGTGCTACACTTTTCTTTGATTTTTGAACTTATTATATTATTAAAAAATAATTTGTCATAATGTTATTGGTCTTAAAATAATTGGACATTTTAAATAAAATTGAATTAAGTTATCTAACAAAGAAATAAATTAGGAGTTTCCATTATTTACCATTAAATCTTTTTAAAATTTTTCCCTTTTAAGATCTATCTTTCAAATTTTAATCCAAAATTATGAAATTAAAAAAATTAACATTAAAACTTCATCTCACAAACTTCTCTCCCATTTTCATCACTTTTTATTTTTATTTTTATAATTATTCTACATTTGTTTTAATACAATATCTCTTAAATAATTGTTTTCATCAATTTGTTAATTTTTATCAATTATGTATACTATATATTGTTACAAAAATATTTAGGGTCTTTGAAGATCTAATTCGCAATACATATTTTTTGTTATTGGCTCTCCCAACTTTTTGTTTTTATCTTTTGAATTTCAATAGTTATTGATTTTTTAAAATTATACTTCTAAATAATCCGTAAAGATAATTTTCGAAAAAAAATATATTATTTCTGAAAACTTAATCCAATGATAATGTTTGAGTTATGTAGCTAAGAGTTTGCTTCAAAGGTCAAATTGATGTAAACCTATAGAAATTATTGAACAACAATGCCCAAAAATACACGGCATATGGTGAACCCTCACTCCCTCACACACGGTATGCGGCCATCGAAGTGAAAGGGTGCCGTGCATATTTTGTGCACTTGTTTCAATAATTTAAATTGTTCATTTTGAGTGAGTTTGTTGACGTTTATTTATTTATTTTTGTATACTTTTGTGACATGATCAATTGGTTATGAATATCTGATTAATCTGTTCTTTTTTACATTAATAAGTTACTCAATAATTTTTACAAAATAAATGATTCGAATCACCAAAATAATCATAGAATGAGCTCACAAAATTTAAACTGCATTGTGCTGTCCATTTTCATGGCCCAGAGCCAATCACAACTCGAGGCCATCAACTTGTGGAACACAATTCTTCAATTGACACATGATATTTTCCAAAATTAATGTTCAATTATTTTGATAAAAAATGCATTTTTGACATTTGATATTTCATAAACAAAAATCAACCGAAAAGAAATTTGTTTGTGTGACAAATGTTCTACACTTCTGAAATGTTGAAAAAAAAAATTTGAACCAAAGCCTTATCAACACTCATTACAATATATAAGAGTTTTAGTAACTAAAGTTTTTTTATCTCCAAAAGTGAAAATTTAGTTGTAAAAATATTTAGAGACCAATATTTGTCATAGCGAGGATAATCGCTAAAATGTCAGGAAAAGTTAAAAAAAAAAAAAGAAGATTTTTAATAACAAAATTTGAAAATGTCACTAATGAAATACAACCAAAAATTTTGATCTCAAAATTATAATGAAGCATCACTAATGTTCAAATTTCGTCGCTAAAAATATAATGATGGCACTTTTACTAATAAAAATATTTTATCCCTAAAAACTAATTCTCACTATATTTTTCTCTTTCAAATCTTGTAGTGATTATCACCTCCACCATCATCACTATCACTATTGCCACCACTACAAACTCCACCACCTTTACCACTCCACCAACATTAACTATCACCATCAGCCTATCAATTCTCTCACTAATACAATTAGTAGCATACTAATTTTTAACAAAAATTAAATATAAGAAAATTATTATTTTTAAATAATTTGATATTTAAGGTTCTTTTATTGATAAAATATTTTTTGGGGAAATAAACGGATGATTAAAAAAGAAAGGGAGATGTCTCTCGCAATCCTTTGATTATTGACTATAAATAATTTTTTTGCAATAAAATTTTTACATTTAGAAATGAAAGAGTTTGATTCTTAAAATTCTTATATATTGTATTGGGAATACAATGCAGTGTATCCATTTCTATGTAGACTCTTATATTTGGACATGTTTAGATTAATAATTTTTATTTCACAAATTTTTTCTCAAATTTTTTACCAAACACAACTTTAAATCCAGTGTCCCTACAGCTGCTATAGGAGTAGAAATTCCGTCTCTGTTGAATTTTTGTAATCACTTGAACTTGAACTTGAACCTGAACCACAAGTAGAAATATAATTCATATGGGCCTCTTGATTGGCCTAATTTGGGAATATAGTTAAAAACTAAATTTTAACTTTTAACATATTTTGAGTCATATCAATTTTTTATTTTTTTACATATTTAAAAAAAATCAAAGAAAGCCAAAAATAAACTAATTTTTAACCAATTTCTCAAAACAATCCTCAATGACTGCTTTTCAGTGGTAGGAATTGATTTTAATGTTGACAGCTTTTCAGCCAGAGACTCCTAGGTTCTCTTCATTTGGTAACCAAGGGTGGAAGAAAAAGTCATTGGTGTGTGTATGGATTCTGCAATCATGTTCGGGAGTTCTAATAAAGTTCTAATAGTAAGTCCTATATGATGATGTAATATTTTGGCTTGATATTTATTTATTTGACACATTACTAGAGCTCATATTAGAGCTCTAATTTTAGAATTCTCTATCACTATCCATAGATTTTGTGTTCGGTTCTTTCTGTCCACGTAACACAACTGTGGGTGGAAAGTTTCTCTTCATTAGGCACTATGGGTGGAAAGGTTGACTTGATGTGGGCTTGTAGAAAGTCTGTGAAATTAGGCACAGAGAGGGAAGAAATTATTGAGTGTTTTAGAACTTCAGGTGATTTGTGTATCTCCTCATTTAGCACATAATCTAGTCCTTTTTTTGGGAGGTGGGTTAGGCTAAAATAGTTTATTAAAATACAAAACATATTAAAATAGCTAATAAGATAAAATGTCACATCTAATCAATAATTATTTTATTTTTTCTCTCAAAATCATCAAATCAACTATAAAAAAAAGAAAAAAAAAGAAAGAAAAACCAATCAACTTCTCAAACACAACTATTTTAGCCAAATTAAAATAACTAAAAAAACTAAATAGCTAACTTCCTAAATAAAGCCAATATTATCAATTCGTCGAACCACCAACTAATCACAATGATCTTGGTTTTGAACCATCCAATAACTTTTTACAATCTTGGGGTGGATTGTTGGTGTTTTTTCTTTGACATTTTTTATGTCCTTTTTTTTTCTTTGTTATTTTTTGTACTTATTTTTAAACTTTTTAGTTTTCTGAAGCTTTAGAAGTTAGATTAAAAAAATAATAAAAGAAATAAAGCATGAAAATTTCTAGAAATCCCCTAGATATTGATTTGTAATTGTATATCAATTTTAATAAGTAAATAGCAACCCCAATCAAACAATCAAAGACAAATCAACACAACGATTTAATGTGGAAAAACCACAATTGGAGCACCTCTAATTGTGCTAAAAAAAACTATGGGCAACAGCCACAAAACAATCCACTAGGAAGATATAAAGGAATTTCACAAGTGTACTCTCAATTACCTAGCGAATCCACACCCGAATTGAATTGACCCCTATGTGCCTCTTCCAGCCCGTCTTTACCACGGAATTGCCTTGCCCAACATTGAATCCACAATACCAATGTCAAATCACAACGATGAACCACTCTAGAATCCACCAAAGTTTCAGGCCCGAATTCGACAGAATCCATCGAAGAACAACACTCTTTTGTATTGAATAAACAAATAATCCTTTGATGTATACTTCTTAAACCATGAGTTGAATACTCAATTAAACATCAAAGAAACCAAGCAAAATAACCCCTGATATAAACCCTAATATGCAAGAAGAAGATCTAGAAGTCATAACCCTAAAATATGACTGAAACACATATTTATAGCAATCTGTTCCGCGATCTCTGCTCGAGCGCAGGAAATTCCGCTCGAGCGGAAAAATACAACTCCCAAACAAGGCACAATTCTTGTTGGGTTCGCTTCTAAAACTCAAAGCCTCACTGAAATAAAAGATCGAATATAATTACAACTGAAAGGAGTTTTGTCAAATGAGATTGCTAAGAATAAAAACCTAATAATCTCCCTCTTTGGCAATGCTGTGACAAAACACACCTAACAAATAAAATCCTAATCACCCCGTCCCATTACAGCCAACATAAAGAAACTTCTTTAACAAGATCATGATCTACAAAACATCTATTAGTGCCACAATCTCCAAAATAACTATTAGTGCCACAAGAGTATATGAAAAAGCAATAGACATATGACAAGATTATCTTGAAGCATGAGATGGAAATATGAATAGATGTAAATTAGAGATTTTAAGAACATGTAACATGTAGCATGTAGCATGAATAGATGACAATCCTAAGAAACATGTAAACACGCTGAAAAACCATTTTGATTTTCCCTCAAACTTCTCCCCCTTTTTGTCATGAATTGTCAAAGAAAGCTTAATCAACGAAATCAAGAGCATAAACCACACAAGTAAGGACAAGATGATGTAATGAGTAGTAGCATGCAAGAAGGAAACAATAAAAAAGCAATGCAAAGCAACATGCAAACCAACTAAGGCCAATCTCCCTTACCAAACCAATCAATGGAAGTTCATGCTAAGAAACCCTTTGCAATGATAGACCAAACTCCCCCTTACTAAAAGCAACCACAAACATTGTACTGAAAACAATGAACAAGAAGGAGAAAAAAACAAAAATAATATGGTGGAGCAAGCAAGGAATTTCAGATTTGTACCTTAAAAACACAAAAGATTATCCAAGAAACACAATTACTTGAAAACACAATGTGCACAGTCTGTAGAAGATTCCTCATGAAAGAAAGTGATGCATTATGTGAAAAGCATAGATCCCATGATAAAGTGTATGTGTGACTCTTGGAGTTCGACAAACACAAGATTCAAATCCTAGTAATGATCTGATAGCTGGACCTCCGGAAAGAGAATCTAAGCACAACTAAGGAAAGTCAAACCACTAGGAGTCAAGGGGTATTTTTTGAGTAAAAGCGGAGTGTGATGACCCAAAATTTTAAATATATATATATATATATATTATCACCAAACTACCTAACTTAATCATGGAAAGAGAGGAAATGAATTCTCTGCCAACCAAACAAACTAGTGGGCCTGAATAACAAAAAAAAAAAAAAAAAAGGGAGTGGATACTTTTATCATGAAAGGGGAACAAAAGCATACACATGGGCTGTCAATTATTACACTTTCGGTGCTGCTTCGAATGCGAATCCAAATCCGAACAAGTCGGTTGAGATGGGGCTGATTGTTCTCAATATGCTATACACACTATAGATACATCATCAAGAGATTGGCGGGCCCAGCCATTTTATAACTACTGTGTTGCTATATATTTGATACCGAATATATTGGCTGCCATTGCTTTTTTTTTTATTTCCTTTTTTATGGAGATTTTTGGAGCATTCAAACTGGTATATTGTTGTTCTTATGATGTAGTGGGCTCAGCCGAAGCTGTATGTTGGAAGAGGAATACATGAAGGCATGTTCGCACTTCTAAAGTATACACTGTTTTGGATCATGCTACTAATAAGCAAGTTAGTTTTCAGCTACTATGTGGAGAAAACAGAACCAGTGCCTTCTACATCGTTGGACAGCATTGCCAGCAGCACAACTAGAAAGGTGGCTTCAAAGACCTCTTCTTTATCACCTCAGACACCTTCAGTTACCAACGGATCAAAAGGTTGTTCTTCGACTTCATCTGTAGACAGGAGTTCTGGTTTCTCTGGTTGCCGGAAAGTGGGAACACCGGAGAGTTGGGATTCTCGTTTCTTTATGCTTCCATAGGTGGAGATCAAAGCTGGTGATGATGTGAGGTTGGATCTTAGGGGTCACCGATTTCGAAGTCTCAATTCTAGTGGGTTGAACTTGTCACCTAATTTGGAGGTAATACACGTGTGTGCATGGCAAATATTTGTTTACTTTTGATCATGTCTATGGGAGTACTAGTTCTCCTCCATCTGCCATGTTTGAAGAGTGTGTTGCTCCATTTGTTGATGGTTTGTTCCAGGGATATAATGCTATTATTCTTGCTTATGGTCAGACGGGTTCAGGGAGTATAAGCATGTAATTTGGTGGGTTGTATATATATATATATATTATATAAATACATACATGTAATTTAGTGGGCCAAGTTAGCTTTATATGGCAGGCTATTCAAGTTGGATCGGCTGAGTTACATTTGTTAGTAGGCCACCCGTGCTAGCTGGTTGATTGCGTGTTGTTGCCTCTTGTGGTGATTCAAAATTAGATTGGTTTTTGAATGGCTCTGGTGGGGCTTGGAGCACGTGAGTTTACATGAGGTGAGGTTTGAGGAATCATATTGAAAGTCGGAGGGCTTGTCGTGATTTTCACACTGATGATCTCGGATCCATAATCGGGTGATGTAAGCATTTTCGGATTAGCTCTTCTTCAAACTTGAGGTAGGGATTTTCTTTGAGTTATATATATATATTTGCAAGATCTAAATGATTTTCAAAATCATTCTTTGATTTGTTTTGAAAAATGGATTGTTGATTCAAGAAGGTGAATGATTTTGAAAGTGGGTTTACTTTCTTTTTCCTTCTAAAAATAGAAATTTATATTTTTGAATTATGTTGATGAAAGAAAGATGTTTTTGGTGAGATCTTCTCAAATATTTGAAGATGAATGGCTTTTGGTGAAAAAAACCTAGAAATTGGGGATTTTTAAGAAAGATGTTAAAAGTTTTTAGAATATGTTGTTATATTTATTTTGTGTGCCAAAATAAATGATGTTTGAAAATTGTTTATTTATTTACATATAAATGATGTTTTCATGGAATATGGGAATTGTTGAAGTTTTGGGAATTGTTATCTAAAAGTATTAATATAGTCTTAAGATGACTAAATTGTTAAGATTGTTGAAATGCGGGAATTATGTTGTCCCTTCGATGAATTGAAATAAAAGTATTTATTCATCTAGTGAAATTGTATTGAAATGAGAAATGAGAATTTTGATCACAATGGGAATATTGTGTGGGAGTATTGAAAGTGGAAGAAATATTGCATTATATTAGTAATCATTGCATTGGCATATCAATTCATTTGATAATGAAGAGTTTTGAAATTTGATTTGAAAACTTTGCATTTAGAAAAGAATGTTGAGAAACAAGTTTTTCATGAAATGGTTCTGGGGTAAATACGGTGGTAAGTCTTGACAGGTAGTGTGGATTATCGGTGTCGAACCTTCCAGTTGAGACTGATAAAAATGACAAATTGGTAGTACTTGTATAGTCTACTTGCAGACACCAGCCTAGGAATTGAAAGGTGGTGTAGATGATAGGTGTCGAGCCTTCCAGTTGAGACTGGAAAAAATGACAAATTCGTAGTACTTGTATAGTTTACTTGCAGACACTGACCTAGGGATTACCAGAGTTGTATTTACCGCCCTTGAAATAAATTGTTAAGTTTTAAACAATTGAAATTGCATGACATCATTGAGCATGATGGTTTCCAAAAGATGAATGTTTTATTTTCAAAAGGGCATGGCATGTCATGTGCATTCATCTCTTGAGACTTGTATAAAATGTATATACTTTGTTAAGGATTTCCTACTAGGCTTTATGCTCACCCTACGGGATTTTTGTGCAGGAAAAGATGTGGTGATTCCGCCTAACTGAAGGCGTGGAAGTGTGTGTGTTGGGAGTACAATGCTCTTGTTTTGCGTGACTCTGTTTTGTAAGACAAGGGCTATATTTGCATGGGTTTGAATAACCGTTATGTGTAACCAGGCTTAAGCCTTGGAAACTTGTAAACCCTTTGGGGTATTTATTTGTTCATTTACTTGTTGTCGGATTAATGTAGTATCGCATGAGGAAATATTTACATTATGAAATGCAAGTGTGGGATTGTATGATTGGTTTTCCTTAAAAAGGGCCATGATTATTGTATTACCATTTGGGCATGAAAATTGGGGCGTTACACGGAGGCTCCCCCTCAATCAATGAATCTTTTTTTTTTCTTTCTTTCTTTTGCACATTTTTTTCTTTTCTTTCCTATGCACATTTTTTCCTTTCTTTTGCACACTCATTGGCGGCTGACAGGCTCAAGAGTATGGAAACCGAACCAGAGAAGCACGGATATAATAAGGATAGCTGGGTTGGAGACTCTAAGGTAGCCTTTTCCTCATGGTTGGACTACAAAGAACAGAGGGGAAAGCTGTGGAGATGGAAAAGATGGAAGGTGGTTAAGAGACTTAACATCACCCATGATGTGCTAGTATAGGTCAATTCCTCTAGCAAAGCAAAAGACACACTGCTAGAAGTCCACAGAGAAAATTGATCACAAAGGCAGAAGATTTCGATATTTGCTAATCTAAGAGAGTGTACAGAATGACACATACTAATCAAAGTACACACACTCCAAAATGAGTAAAGACTACAGAAAGCACACACATATTAATATGTAATGGATATTCTCATCAATTCCAATATGTACCAAGGACTTCTCAAAAATTTTGAGCTTGCAAAACCATACTAAGAAAAAAATTTTGGATTTTTTAAAAATAAAATAAAATAAAGCAAGATAGAAAATGAACAGACACACAATAAATGACCCAAAAAGAAAAAACAAACAAATATACAAAAACTAAAATGAATAAACAAATTAACACAAGTCAAGTTTTCTCACCCAAACCGCTTTAGTATGAACAAAGTTGTGAGAATTGTAGTTCTTGGGTGGTGTCTTGACGTTGTGGTTCCCTTCATCTTCATTGGGAACCCGTCTCAACTTGGTTTCTAACTTCCTATTCCTAATTCTAAGCAAACACAGCCTCTGTTCATGTTTGGTCTTATGCAAATCAAAAAAGCGTGGTCTAATATGACCCTTAACCTCATTACGACCAATGAAGTGTCTCCTACCCCATGAGATGTTGGAATTTCTTCCATCTCTATGAGACACTCTCTCATGCAACTCATAACAATAGGGGCGAATATGACCATACGTACCACAATGATGACACATAAAAACAGGGTGTACTTTCGTTTCTTTGACCTTACCAAATCTAGAAAGATTGAGAAGTCTTTCCTCTCGTTGTATTTTTTGTTCTACCTTTCCTTGAGTTCTTGTAACATGAGATGTGGATGCACTCCATTTTTGCTCTTTGTTATCACCAAAGCCAATGCCACTCTTGTCGTAACACATTTGTTGAGATCCAATGATATTGTCCAAAGTCTTTGATCCTTTGTTCCAAAGACCAATGGTAGCCATAGCACACTTGAGCTCTTTCTTTTTCTTGATCATTAGTTCTTCCAACGTAACTTGAGACATCTTGAGAGATTCAATCTTTTCATCATATGTTGCATAGATTTGTAGCTCATTCCTTTCTGTCTCACAAGTCAAGAGTTTTGCACAAAGAGCTTGTCGATCATTAGATATCTTGACGGCATCATTCCTAGACTCAAAAATCTCCTTCTTTAATTTGACATTCTCACTTTCATATGCTTTGAGTTTCATAAAAAGTTTGTCAATCAATTTGGATAAGTTAAGAGATTTCTTATACGATTTTTCATAAGCTTGCTTAAGCTCTTTATCATCACTCTCCGAGAATTCATCATCAGTGGCATTCTTAACCGATCTCTTCGGATACTCTGTTCGTCCTTCAGTTTTGGAAGCCGCCATGAAAGCAAGGAATTGTTCATGCCCCTCTTCGCCTTGTGCTTCATTGTCACTTTCATCTTTATCTGATTTTGATTCATCATTCCAAGTGATAGCGAAGACTTTCTTCTTCCTCAAACAAGTAGGGCATTCTTGAGCAAAGTGGCCAAATCCTTGGCATTCATAGCATTGAACTCTTTCAAAGTTCCTTTGTATTTTTCCTTTCTCCTTCTGGGTTATAGAATTAATTTTGAATTTATCTTTACCCTTGGATTTATGAGTTAATTCCAAAAGATTAGGATTCTTTTTTAGAAAAGACTTTTTAAATTGTTTTACGAAAGCATTTGTAATCTTGAAATCAATCTCACAATCCTCATCAAAATCCTTTCCAACTGTATGAGCACCAGTAAAAGTAATATCATCTTTTTGTTTCTTTTTGAAATTTCTATGTGCTTCATAAGTTTGGAGATTTCAAACCAAATGATCCAGCTTGAGGTTGTCAACATCTTGAGCCTCCTCAATAGCTATAACTTTTGGTTGAAACCGATCGGGCAAGAATCTCAAAATTTTTCCCACAACCTTGGATTCTGGTATTTTTTCACCTAAATTGAAGCTGGAATTTACAATGTCACTCAATTTCGCATAAAATTCATCAAAGGTCTCACTATTTTTCATAGAAAGGTTTTCGAAACTACACGTAAGCTTTTGAAGTTTTGAGTGTTTAACAAAAGGAGTGCCCGCATTAATAGTTTGCAAGATATCCCAAGCCTCTTTTGCAACTTCACAATTACAAATTCGACTAAACTCTTTAGGTGTGATGGCGCAAAAGAGAGAATTGATAGCTTTACTATTCTAGCTACTATTTTGGTAATCAGTTGGGTCCCACTTATCAATTGGTTTGGGGAAAGTTACTCCATTAACGGTAATTGTTGGTTCAGTCCACCCATACGTGACAGATTGCCAAACTTTTTCATCAATAGATTTTTAAAACAATCTCATCCGAGCTTTTCCAAAAAGAATAATTAGATCCGTCAAGTAGGGGTGGTCGAACCGTAGAATTTCCCTCATGAATTGAATCAATTATCATAAATCAAACAAGATCTCACTCCAAAAGTTAAAAAATAAAAATAAAACGACCTACTCTGATACCTATTGAAAATTTCTAGAAATCCCCTAGATATTGATTTGTGATTATGTATCAATTTTAACGAGTAAATAGCAATCCCAATCAAAGACAAATGAACACAACGATTTAACGTGGAAAAACCAAAATTGGAGTGCCTCTAATTGTGATAAAAAAAACCATGAGCAACAGCCACAAAACAATCCACTAGGAAGATATAGAGGAATTACACAATTGTACTCTCAATTACCTAGCGAATCCATGCCCGAATTGAACCGACCCCGATATGCCTCTTCAAGCCCCATCTTCACCTCAGAATTGTCTTTCTCAATGTTGAATCCACAATGCCGATGTCAAATCACAACGATGAGCCACTCCGGAATCCACCAAAGTTTCAGGCCCAAATTCGACGGAATCCACCAAAGAACAACACTATCTTTTGCGTTGAATAAACAAACAATCCTTTGATGTATACTTCTTAAACCATGAGTTGAATACGCAATTAAACATCAAAGAAACCAAGCAAAATAACCCTAGATACAAACCCTAATATCCAAGAAGAAGATCTGGAAGCCGTGACCCTAAAATCTGACTGAAACACATATTTATAACAATCTGTTTTGCGATCTCCGCTTGAGCGGACTGACGCTCGAGCAGAGGAAATTCTGCTCAAGCAGAAAAATGCAACTCCCAGGCAAGGCACAATTCGGGTTCAATTCACATCTAAACTCAAAGCCTCACTAAAATAAAAGATCGAATATAATTACAACTAAAAGGAGATTTGTCAAACGGGGTTGCCAAGAATAAAAACCTAACAAAGCACTTACGTTCTTTCCACTAAACACGTTCTCCAACCCAATAGTTCCATACTACTCTAGACTTCTTCTCTTCCATAATAAGTTACTTTCATCCTTACTTTATTTATTTTTGATTTCTTCCTCTTTTTAAAACGTTGTGCAGTTTTAATTCACTTTCACCATCTTTACTTCTTTCTATTCATAGTAAAATATCACTTCTCTATTCAAAAACATTGCAATCTTATGGTTAAGTTACAAATTGGTGAAGTGGTTATGCAAAGTATATATCTACTACTGCTTATCCTATGTTGTAAGTGTAATATTTGTTAATTATACTTTTTATTTTATTCATTCAAAAGTACCATTATGGTATCAAGTTCTTTGCGAAGAAAAGAAAAAATCAGAATGGACAAAATCTGATATGATGTGATCAAACTTTGGCTCCTTGTACTAGCTATGCAAATAACCGGTACATCGACATGGTAGGGAATATGGGATTTCAACTTCTTGACAGACATTTTCAGTTGGCCAAGTTCGTTAGTATCACTCCCTCCTCTTGTTTTGAGCTCCTCAAATTTCTCACAAGCCTAGTTGATTTGCACATTCATATGATCTACAAACTTCTAAATCCGTGTCATGGTCTCTTTCATGAAATTAAGATCTCCACCAATCATGTTAGTGAGATCAGGATCTGCAACTTGGTAGTTGTCATTGTTGTTTGTGGCGGTGGTAGCTTTGTGGTGGTGGTTGTTAAGTGGATTTGGTTGGGAGATGCTACTGTCCATGGCTTTGAAAGGAACTACTACCAAAACAGGGTCATGTTGGAGTCTTGGCTAGAGAAAGAGAGAGAGAGAGAGGACAAGTTTTTTCTTTGATGGTTTGGTCTAGGTTTCAAAGAGAAAAATGGATCATGATAGAGAAGAAACGTTGTGACACCATAACTTGAAGGGGGTGACCTATTACAAATGTTTACCGAGGCAATAATTGATGAGATGTGGGGAAGAAATATGGCCTACTGGCCTGGACCAGTGTTGTTGAATCGCGTTGTCTTAAGAGAACTTGAGGGTGGATTTTATTATGGTTCCATTTTGGTTTATGGAGTTTATTATGAATTTTATTTTAATGATTTGAATTACTGATTTTATAAAAAAAAAAAAATTGTGTATCTTATTTATAAAAAAATTAAATTGATTCAATAATTTTAATATTTTCATTTTATCTTATTTTTATAAAAAAATAAATAGTATATTTTAATAAAAATATTTGTTTAATTTTTTGAAAAAAAAAAGTAATAAAATAAAAATGTAATGACTATCGGTTCAACTTAATTTTTCTGTATAAATAATATACATTAAATACCCTAGAAAATAAATAATTAGGATAATTGAAACGGAACTTGTAATGGATTCCATGGAGAAGCTCAACCCTCCTTTAAACAATGTGAAGGAAGTTTTACTTTGCCCCTCAAACTATTACTCAAAATCAATTCAACATCCATTCTTCCGATTATATGAATTTTACATATAAACCATTCAATTTTGGATTAATTTCACCCCACTGTCAACTGTTGTCTATGATTAGACAGAATTTGTTGACTTTGGCATCATGTTTTCATTTAAAACTTCATTTTATCCCTCAAATTATCTATAAAATATTAATTAGACCCTCAAATTTCATTTTGTCTAGGGTTCAAATTGTTATTTTAGAAATATTTTGGAAGGTAAAATGAAATTTGAGGGCCATATCAGCAACTTCTGTTTAATTATAAATGATGATTGATGGTGAGGATAAAATTAATGCAAAATTAAATAGTTTATATGTAAAATTGATTTTATTAGAAGAATCAAAATTGATTTGATTTTTAAGTAATAGCTGTGGGGACAAAATAGTATTTTCTCAACAATGTGTCTCCTTCACAAGGTGCGTATCATATGTATTCTATTACAATATGTATAATATAATTATAGCGTTTCGAAACAAACACTAAATAATATGTTGTAACTTTATAACCAAAATTATTCCTAACATTTCTCATCATAAATTATTTGTAATATACATAATCACAATGGTTATAAATTTTTCTTTAGTTGTGTGCATCATAGATTCACCATTTGTAAGTTCTATCATAGAGTGAGTGACATAACGTACACCACAAATATTCTTAATTTTCATCACAAAATACAATAATCAATAAATATATTTTCCTGACCAACAAAAAAATTCATCACAAGATACAATAATAAAAACAATTCAATGTAAAAGAGATGACATATCATTTTATGACTAACAAATTATTGAAAAAAATATAATTAAATGTCATGTGAATTAAAATATTAAAAAAATTTAACATAATTATATTAAAATTATGAAATTTGATGTATTTTTTGCAAATCTCCAAAATGATAAGCGTAATTTACCCAATAAATTATGGTGACCTCATTTTTCTCAATAAATGATAAAATTCAAACGGCCTTTTGACTGGTTGATCTAGTTGACCATAAAGACCTCCTTTCCCATCAAGTTCCTACTAAATCAATTTGATCGTACTTCAAATTTTAGATGATGAATACATTGATCTATGTATACAATTTTTTTTTTCCAAAGACGAAATTTGTAAGAACTTTCTCTTACTATAGAAAGCTTTTGCGAAGGTTCAAATAACCTCAAGTTCGGCTTAGCTTGCTAGTAAAATCTCTTAATAATTTAAATTTTTACATAAATAACTAGTTAATAAGTTAATATGTTATTAGAGTAGATAATAAATTTTATAAAGATTAGCGTTTAGCACACACGATATATGCACAATTTAAATAAGTAAAAATAAAAATAAATAATAATAAAATTAACATCATAATATGTGTGTTGCTTAAGTGGTGTGCACTCAATTTTTTTTTTTTAATAGAGAAATGAGTAATACTACAAACCCATCTTTATCAATCTAAAAATTATCCAGAATCTTTATCTTGTGATTTAGATTTATTTTACACATAAACATCACACCACACAAATTCAATCACAACTACATAATTCCATTCAGAGTAAATTCAAGAAAGTTAAAAGATGAATACTATAGCAGTCCCGGTTTCCCTTTCTTTATTTGTTGTATCCGGACTTAGGCTCTGTGAAGTTTGTTATTGTATATGTTTCGTTTACATCCTTTACTCTTTGTATTTGAGTCTTGGGTTGTGTTGGGCAGGTTTGAAACAGGTTGGTTACGCTTTGAAACAAAAAGTAGTTGTCCAGTATTTGGTCTTCACGCTCGAGCGGGAATTTTGATGCTCGAGCGGGCCCTTTATTGTTGGTTCTCTGCTCGAGCGGGAGTTTTGACGCTCGAACGTAAATTTCCATCTCCCAGTATTTTCCTCTGCAGTGTTTGACGCTCGAGCGGGCATTTCGACGCTCGAGCGTGAGTTTGTGTGTGTCGCTCGAGCAGGGAGTTTTACGCTCGAGCGTGAGTTTGTGTGTGTCGCTCTAGCGGGGACCTGGTTCTGTAAAAGTTCTGGAAGCGTGTATCCAGCGCTCGAGCGGGGGCTTGGACGCTCGAGCGTGAGTCTGTGTCTGACGCTTGAGCGGGTAGTTCCACGCTCGAGCGGGGAGACGTGTATATCACTCCGAGTTTTTGCTTTTTGGATCACTTTTTCAACTCCACTTCTCTCTCTTACTTTTCAAAACAGCCATTGGAGAGCTTCTCTCACTAAAACCTCCACTTCTCTCTAGGGTTTGATCCAGTTAGAGTAATCTCTCACCCTTTGGCCTTTGTAAAAAGTGTGTTGATCGTCAAGGGCTACATTTTGATCCGAGAATTTTGGGATTTGGAGCATCTTCATTTTCTTCATCTCCTTCGTTGGGTTTCATCTTTTGTGGTAGGGATTCCTACTTATCTTTATGGGTTTTAACCTAAACGTTGGGCTTTTGTATAAATGGTTTGGTTTTGGGATGTTAGGGTTTGAGATGTATAATGTTTAAAAGGGGGTTTTGTTTATTTGGCTCATACGTATGTGTTTTGGGTCTAAAAAGGGGACTATTGTAGTTGTTGATAATATTTGGACCTTTGGGTCAATATTGAGAAGATTGGGAAAAATGCCACATTTGGGTATACTTGGGTCATTAGTGTAATTAATGACATTTGTTGTGAAATTGAGTTGGGACATTTATTATCTGTTTAGAAATAACTGCTTTGGGCTATCGGTGAAGGATAGTCTTGATTGTTGTAGACACTGCATGATGATTAGGTAAATTGAAACTAATCAAGTTGTGTATTTGAATACATGGGTGCCGAATCCCGCGGATGAAATGTGTTTTTCGTACCACTGGTTAAATTTTTATCAATGGTTAAATTTTATCAATGGTTAAATTTTATCAATGGTTAAATTTTTGGACCTTAAAATTTTTATCAATGGTTAAATTTTATAAGTAAGGATTCAAAGAAATAGGGGGTCCTTAAAAAAAAAAGCGAGGACTATTAGCGCCACCCATTTTCATCACTAAGGACTATATTGAAAAAAAAAATTAAGGGTAATTCTATTTGCACACCACAATCTCTCTCAATATACACCATCACTATGGGAAATTCTATTTCCACATACCATTTACTCTTTATCAACACACTTAATGAATTTCTTTATTACATTTTTGTCCTAAAATGAAACTACCAATATACCCCTTTCTCCTTCAATAAAAACCCTAACCCTCAATCAAAACCCTAGCCACTACCTACTACCAGTAGCCATCGCCGACCACCACCCACCACCTCTAAACCCTAACCCTAAACATGGTAATATCTTTATCCCGTCGCCGCCTCACTATCACACCACTCTCACACAACCTTTTCCACCATCGCAAGCATCGTGGAACCTAGATCTGGGAAGAAGACTCATTTTCTTACCATTCGGACAACTAGTATTGAAAGAATCGCCTCCATTTGGAAATCAACCATTGAACCAATGAATTTGGTTCAACCATCAACATCCGAACAAAACATATTGGTTCGACCTTTAACATCCAAACACATTGGTTTGATAGTGTACTTCCGAACCTTACATATTAGTTTGATACTATACTTTCGAATGAAACAGAAAAATGTATGTTTATTAATTTTTTGTAAGAAACAGAAAAAAACCAGTGACGAATTTCAAAATGGAGGTCTTCTATGGAGGTCCTTCAATGGAAGTTTATTGGAATTTTAAAATCTGAAACACAATTTCAATAGAGGTTCAAATTTGGTGTGTACGTTTGGTGAGTTTGTAGGTGGGGATGGCGACTAGAAGTGAAAGGGAGGTGGTAATGGTGGTACTACGTTGCTACCGACGAGGTGGTTGCCAGTTAGGGTTAGAGTTTGGATGATGAAAAAGATAAGGGTGTGCACATATTTTTTATTAAATGGTTATATTTGGAATGTGGAGTGCGTGGATTGAGATAAATACCTAAAAATAAAATTACTAAGTGAGTGGAGTGAGAAAGGATGTGCACATAAATAATGTGGTGTAGGGAAATAGGATTCCCCCATCACTATAGTTTTTATTACATTTGTGTCCCTTAATAAATTACCATTTTAGACAATCTTCTAAACCCTAATCTCTCAATACACTCTCTGTACCCCACAATCACCATCAGAGATCGCCTCTCTCTTCCATTGTCTAATTCCTACCTCCGATCGTTGTCGCCAGCCACTACCACCACAGCCCTTCCCAATCACCGTCGCAGCCACTAATGACTTTCCACCACCACGAACAACCCTATTCTCGTTATCTCGAACAGCTCTGCCCTCGCCTCAGCCATCGCGAGTCATCTCTCAATTTTCTCCATCGCAATGCAGTCCCATACTTTTCTTTACTATAAAGAGAAAGAAAGATGAGGTTTTCAGATCTCGATGATGAAAAAGAATAAGAGGAATGCGGGGTAGGGGTCACAGGGATGGGGGAGAGGTGGTAGAGGGACAACGTGACTGGGTAAGTGTTGGTTGGGGCAAGAGAAGAGGGAGGCTGCGACAGGAGAATATACGTGTTGTGGAGTAGGCATTGATTGGAAGGAATGGAGTAGCAACTGACGTATAGCGATCACGGCTTCTCTTCCTTTGATTGTTGTATTCCGGACATAGGATCCGTGGAGTTGTTGGTTGTATGTCTTGTTGTCATTCTTTAATTCCCTATGTTTCAGTTTTAGGATGTGTTGGGCGTGTTTCGAACAGGTGGGTTGAGCCTTAGTTCAAATTCTTGTTGCCCAGTTTTTGAGTGTTCCGCTCGAGCGGGTCCTTGTGCACTTGAGCGGAGATTCCACACTTCCAGTATCTGTGCCTCTGCAAAACTTCTGCAGACGTGTTTTTCACGCTCGAGCGGGTTTCCTTACGCTCGAGCGGGTCTCGCTCGAGCAGACTTTTTGCGCTCGAGCGGAGTGTTTATTTTCTGTGAAAGTTCTGGGAGAGGAGAATCTACCCTCAAGCGGATTGGTTTTCGCACTCGAGCGGATGTGTTTTGTTTTTGTGTCTTGGAGCTCGAGCGGGTCTTCTTGCGCTCGAGCGGGTCCAGATTTTTGTGCTTAACGCTCGAGCGTTCTATTCTCCGCTCGAGCGGGAGAGTCGTATATCAGTTGGCAGCTGGGCATTTTTGAATCACTTTTCAACTTTCATTCTCTATTTTACTTTCCCAAAAACCGATTTTGAGAGCTCCACTCTCTAGAATCTCCCTTCTCTCTAGGGTTTGATCTAGCTAGAGTGATTCACTCTCTTAGTGCCTTTGTAAAAAGTGTGTTGATCGTCGAGGGCTTCGCTTTGATCCGAAAAGTTTGGAGTTTAGAGCATTTTCGATTTCTTCAGCTTCTCCGTTTGAGCTCTAACTCCGAGGTAGGGATTCCTACTCATCTCTATGATCTTTAACCTAAATGTAGAGCTTTTGTTTAAATGGTTTGGTTTGGGAAGTTAGGGTTTGTAATGTAATATATTGAAAAAGAGGGGTTTTGTCGTTTGACTCATATATATATATATATATTTAGGGTCTTAAAAAGAGATTATTGATGTTGTTGATAATATTTGGACCTTTGGGTCAATATTGAATTTAAAGGGAAAAAGGCCATATTTGGATATATTTGGGTCATTAGTGTAATTAATGACATTTGTCATGAAATTGAGTTGGATTTATAGTCGCTCACTTTTGAAAATGTCAATTATATATATATATATATATATATATATATATCTGTTGAGGCATTTATTATCTGTTTAGAAATAATTGCTTTGGGCTATCGGCGGAGGATAGTTTGATTGTTGTAGACATTGCATGATGATTAGGTGAACTGAAACTAATCAAGTTGTGCGTTTGAATACATGGGTGCCGAATCCCGCGGATGAAATTTTCGTAAAATGGCCATTTGAATATTATAATACATAGGTGCCGAATCCTGCGGACGCAATTTTCGTAAAATGGCAATCCGAATATATCTATACATGGGTGCCGAGTCCTGCGGATGAAATGTTCGTAAAATGGCCATAAGAGAATGAAAATACATGGGTGCCGAATCCCGCAGACGCAATTTTCGTAAAATGGCAAGTTATAGTATTGTTGGCATGAGATGTAGCCTCACTTCAGTTATTTGGCCAGGTTCTGAGCCATGTTTATAAGTTGAGTTGTGTTAAGTTGAACATTTATCAAATGCTAATGTTTTAGTTATTGCTCATATTATGTTTAGCATATCTCTACTGGGCGTTGGCTCACCCTATATGGGATATCATTTTCAGGTACAGGTAGCACGCCACCTCCAAGGACGTGGCTTAAGAGGCTTAGTGGCTGGGACATTTTTTTTGTGATTACATTTTTGTATTACGTGTACATCAAGCCAAGGGCTTATTTTGTGCATTGAGTTAGTACTCTTTTTGTAACCCAAGTGTTGACTTGGATAGTTGTAATTTACTTTTGTTGTTAACATGTAATACATTTTGTAATGAATACTCTGATGAAATGTAATTATGCTTATTTCTTTTATGTCTGAGCATGTCAATATTGTATGAATTATGGGTTTATTTTGAGGGCGTTACAACTTGGTATCAAAGCGTACTGGGTTCGAATACTTTGGGTACGTGGGAAGTGATTAGTATCAGAATGGGTTTGTCTCGCTTGTTAGAGGCTTATGTGTGACATTATGTGTTTATTTGATAACATGTTTATGTGACTATTTGGGTATGGGATTTAGTTTCTAGGATGTTGATTAGATCCTTGGGTTTCTGTGAGTCTTGTTGGAAAAGCACTTGATCAATGCTGTTTCTAACCGGAACTCTAGTAACGCCTCGGGACTATCATTATCTGGAAACGAAATTCGTAAGTGCTTATGTGTTTATGTGCTTACGTGGAGTGAATTACAATTGTCCATGTATTAGGACGAGAGTGTTATAGCTTCGGCATAATTGTGAATGTGCTAATGTCTTCGTTACCTTTATTAGGATGTCAGGACGAGGACGAGGTGGTAGGCGTGGTAAGCCTAGGCGGCAGGAAGTGCCTATACCGAATGAGATTCCAGCAATGCAAGAGGGGGTTGGCCTGGCCAATGTGGCGGAGCCAGCTGGTCAGCAGGCTATGGGCGCCTTAGCCCATGGGATAGCCGATGCTTTGAGAGAATCTATGGGCATTCTCAGAGCTAAGGTTCCAGTTCAGGCCCAGGTTCAGGCCCCGGTTGTTGATGCAGGGCCTTCCTTTCAAAAGAGGGAGTTCTTCCGGTCTAATCCGGATGAGTTTGTTGGGGATCCAAAGGAGCCGCTCAAGGCTGATGAGTGGTTAGAGTAGATAACCAAGACATTTGAGATGGTTGGCATCGAGGACGGGTTATTAAAGGTGACCTTGGCATCTTTCCAGCTTAAGGGGGATGCGGGTCAATGGTGGAAATTTACGAGGGGCCGTATTGGTGGCACCTGGGAGGCTTTTGTTGATGCTTTCCAGGAGAAGTACTTAGCCCCAGCTATCAGGGAAAAGCTGAAGGACCAGTTTTGTCAGCCTAAGCAGCTAGGCTTGTCAGTGGCCGAGTTTGAGGCTGCCTTTACCAGCTTGTCCAGGTTTGCACCTGAGCTCGTGGCGTCGGAGGAACGTTGTTGTATTGAGTTCGAGAGGAAGTTGAGGCATGGCCTCAAGATGAGGGTTGAAGGATCCATGATCCGGGAGTATAGGCGTCTTGTGGATGCTACGACCCATATGGAGTCTATGATGGAGGAGAAGGAGAGGATGAGGGGCTCCAAGAGGAGTCAGGAAGGCCAAGGGGATGGTAGGAGGCAGAGGGGTTCTAACCCTCAGCAGTCCCAGAGTGCTTTAGAGAGATCCACCTTTCTAGTGCCAAGTTCAGGTTCTGGGAGAGGTAACCAGGGGGACTTCACCTGTTTCAAATGTGGTCAGCTGGGCCGCAAGTCTCCAGCTTGCCTGCAGAGGGGAGGAGGTCAGGGAGCAGCTTCATCTTCAGCTCGGCCTCAGAGTCAGAGTCAGGGCAGAGGCCAGTCGTCCTCTTGTTATCAGTGTGGTCAGACAGGACACCTGAAGAGGTTCTGTCCACAGTTGGGTGGTACACCCGGTGCGTCTGGTTTGAGACAGACGCAGAGTTCGCAGCCAGGACAGTCTGTTCAAGCCTCGAGGGCCAATCAGGGGGCTTCATTGTCTCAGTCTATGCATCAGTCCTTTTCTTCGAGAGGTGAGCAGATAGATCAGGGGCCTACAGGGCGCGTGTATGCTGTTACCGCGCAGGATCTTGTACCGGCTCCATATGTTGTGAGAGGTACCTTTTTGTTTTGCAACTCGGTTGCCAATGTGTTGATTTATACGGGTGCATCTCATTCCTTTATATCTGCTGCATTGGTATCTGTTTTGGGATTGAAGTTAGCATAGTTAGCATCTCCTATTTGTGTTATATCGCCTGTTGGGGGTGAATTGATTTTGAAACACGGATGTAGAGGTTGTGACATAGAGGTCGCCGACCGCCAACTTCTTTTTCCTTTTGTAGTTATGCCCATGTCTGGTTTTAATGTTATTTTGGGTATGGACTGGCTATCGTCATACCGGGCAGTTATTGATTGTTATCGCCAGAGGGTCACAGTTTGTACTGTGAGTGGGGAGTGTTTCCATTTCTTGGGGGATCGGGTTGGTAGTGTGTTGCCACCGGTGTATAATCCACGAGGGCGGAGTGAGCTTAGTGGTCTTCTCGCTAGCCTTATGAGTAGTGAGTGTGATGAGACCGGGGTTGAGTTACCGAGAGTGGTTTGCAAGTATTCGGATGTTTTTCCCGAGGATCTTGTTAGTTTGCCACCACATCGAGAGATAGAGTTCTCTATTGATTTAGTGCCAAGCAAAGCGCCGATTTCTATGGCACCTTACCGTTTTGCCCCAACCGAGTTGAGTGAGTTGAAGGTTCAACTCCAGGAGTTGCTAGATAAGGGTTTTGTTCGCCCTAGTGTTTCACTGTGGAGGGCACCGGCACTCTTTGCTAAAAAGAAAGATGGTGCGTTGAGACTTTGTATCGACTACTGGAAGTTGAATTGGGCTACAGTTAAGAATAAGTACCCTATGCCCTGTATAGATGACTTGTTTGACCAGTTGAAAGGGTCCCGTTGTTTCTCCAAAATAGACTTAAGATCGGGTTACCATCAGCTGAGAGTCAGGTAGGAGGATATTCTGAAAACGACATTCCGTACGCGGTATGGCCACTATGAGTTTCTAGTGATGCCCTTCGGGCTCACTAATGCACCGGCAGTGTTTATGGATTTGATGAACCGGATATTCCGGGAGTTCTTAGATCGCTTTGTAGTCATTTTCGTGGACGACATTATGATTTATTCGCCTTCGGAGGAGGAGCACGAGGAACACTTAAGGGTACTGCTCGAGTTGCTTAGAGCCCATAAGCTGTATGCCAAATTTGGAAAGTGTGAGTTCTGGCTAGGAGAGGTCAAGTTCTTAGGCCATGTGGTTTCTGGGGAAGGGGTGTCTGTTGATACATCCAAGATTGAGGCAGTGCAAGATTGGACACAGCCTAAGAGCGTTTTTGAGATCCGCAGTTTTTTGGGATTAGTTGGGTATTATCGCCGGTTTGTGAAGGATTTCTCCAGGCTAGCTTCACCGTTGACTAGATTGGTGCGGAAAGGGGTCAAGTTCGCGTGGAGTGAGACTTGTGAAAAGTCGTTCCAGGAGCTAAAGGTTAGATTGACCACCGCTCCGGTCTTGATTATTCTGGAGAGAGGTTTGGGTTATGCAGTTTATTGTGATGCCTCACGAGAGGGATTGGGTTGTGTCTTCATGCAAGAAGGAAAAGTGGTAGCCTATGGCTCACGTCAGTTGAAGATTCACGAGAGGAATTACCCTACTCACGACCTAGAACTAACAGCAGTAATTTTTGCCTTGAAGATTTGGAGGCACTACCTGTATGGTGAGAAATTCGAGGTGTTCTCGGATCATAAGAGTTTGAAGTACCTGTTTACACAGAGGCACTTAAATTTGAGGCAGGAGAGGTGGATGGAGTTCATTGAGGATTATGACTTTGAGTTGCACTATCACCCGGGAAAGGCCAATGTTGTGGCCGATGCCCTTAGTAGGAAATCCCTTAGTGATGTTGCTTGTATAGCCATTCGGGAGTGGGAGATGTTAGGTGCACTGGGCGAGTTCGATTTGCTTCTAGGAGAATCCATTGAGGCTGCGGCCTTGTTTTCTGTTGTTACACGGCCTACACTTGTGACTCGAGTGTTAGAGGCGCAGAGAGGTGACCTTGAGGTGAATCCCTCTGAGAGAAGATCTCCAGTGGGAAGGCTGAGAAGGGTTTGACTGTGTATCCCGACTTGAGTGTGAGATAGCGAGACCGTCTGTTTGTGCCGGAGTCTTGCCGAGAAGGAGTACTCCGAGAGTTTCACCATTCACGCCTTGTGGTACATCGGGAGGCACCAAGATGTATCGTGATCTAGGTCGTCAGTTTTGGTGGCGGGATATGAAGAAGGATGTGGCAATTTTCGTGTCTAAGTGCCTTACTTGTCAGCAAGTGAAGGCCGAGCATCAGAGGCCAGGGGGTTTGTTACAGCCCTTGCCTATTGTCGAGTGGAAGGGGGAGTACGTCACTATGGACTTCGTTGTAGGTCTTCCAAGGACTCAGCGGGGTAGTGATGCTATTTGGGTGGTTGTAGACCGGTTGACTAAGTCAACGCACTTTATTCCTATGCGCGTGAGAGATTCGGTAGATCATCTTGCCGACTTGTATATTCGGGACATAGTGAGGTTGCACGGAGTCCCAGTGTCGATCGTCTCTGATAGAGATCCTCGTTTCACTGCTAGGTTGTGGCAGAGTTTGCAGAATGCCTTGGGCACTAAACTGACCTTTAGTACAGCTTACCATCCTCAGACTGACGGACAGTCCGAGCGTACTATTCAGATCCTTGAGGATATGCTTCGGGGTTGTGTCCTTGATTTTAGTGGGACGTGGGAGAGGCACTTGCCCTTGGTGGAATTTTCCTACAACAACAGCTTTCAGTCTAGTATCGATATGGCGCCGTTTGAGGCCTTGTATGGCCGATCGTATAGGTCTCCGGTTTGTTGGGCCGAGGTGGGTGATGCACCTTTGTTGGGCCCGGAGTTGGTGAGGGAAACGACGGAGAAAGTTGAGCTTATCCGTAAGAGGCTTGTTACAGCCCAGAGTCGCCAAAAGAGTTATGCCGACCGTAGGAGGAGGCCTTTGGCATTTGAGACGGGTGATCATGTTTTCTTGAAAATATCACCTAGGCGGGGTTTGATGAGGTTTGGGAAGAGTGGGAAGTTGTCCCCTCAATTTATCGGTCCCTTTGAGATCCTTGAGAGGATTGGGGAGGTCGCTTATCTTTTGGCTTTGCCTCCACAGTTGTCCGGGGTACATGACGTATTTCATGTTAGTATGCTTCGGAAGTACGAGTCGGATCCATCGCACGTGTTGGATTGGACCGACTTAGAGGTAGATGAGGATGCCTCGTATGAGGAGAGACCGGTTCGGGTCTTGGATAGGCGGGATCAAGTCTTGCGAGGCAAGACCATTCCCATAGTGAAGGTTTTGTGGAAACATCACGGAGTGTAGGAAGCCACTTTGGAACAAGAGGCGGATGTCCGTGAGAAATATCCGGACTTGTTTGTAAATGTTTAACCATGTATTGGGATTTTGTAATATTAATGAACTTTAAGAGCATTAAATATGTCTTAAGTTGTAAAACATTGTGAATGTTTTGGTTTATGGGAATATTGTGGAACTTGCCTTGTAATGGAAGTTTATTTTAACATTGCATATGTTAACTCTGTTGTAGAAATGCAAATATAATTTTGGCATTAAATTTGTTATGTGATGCATGTTGATAATGCATGTTGCAGATTATGTTGGAAGTTTGCCTCTTGAATAGAGATGGAATGACCAGTAATGGGTCAAGTTGTTGAATTTTACATTGTAATAATGTTGGTAATTGAGAAAACATGATTTTGAAAAACTTGTACTTAATTTCAGGGACGAAATTCTATAAGGGGGGGAGGTTATAGCAATCTCGGCTTCTCTTCCTTTGATTGTTGTATTCCAGACATAGGATCCATGGAGTTGTTGGTTGTATGTCTTGTTGTCATTCTTTAATTCCCTATGTTTGAGTTTTAGGATGTGTTGGGCGTGTTTCGAACAGGTGGGTTGAGCCTTAGTTCAAATTCTTGTTGCCCAGTTTTTGAGTGTTCCGCTCGAGCGGGTCCTTGTGAGCTCAAGCGGAGATTCCACACTTCCTGTATCTGTGCCTCTGCAAAACTTCTGCAAACATGTTTTTCATGCTCGAGCGAGTCGCGCTCGAGCGGACTTTTTGCGCTTGAGCAGAGTGTTTATTTTCTGTGAAAGTTCTGGGAGAGGAGAATCTACGCTTGAGCGGACTGATTTTCGCGTTCGAGCAGATGTATTTTGTTTTTGTGTCTTGGAGCTCGAGCGGGTCTTCTTGCGCTCGAGCGGGTCTAGATTTTTGTGCTTAACGCTCGAGCGTTCTATTCTCCGCTCGAGCGGGAGAGTCGTATATCAGTTGGCAGCTGGGCATTTTTGAATCACTTTTCAACTTTCATTCTCTCCCTTACTTTCCCAAAAACCGATTTTGAGAGCTCCTCTCTCTAGAATCTCCCTTCTCTCTAGGGTTTGATCTAGCTAGAGTGATTCACTCTCTTAGTGCCTTTGTAAAAAGTGTGTTGATCGTCGAGGGCTTCGCTTTGATCCGAATAGTTTGGAGTTTGGAGCATTTTCGATTTCTTCATCTTCTCCGTTTGAGCTCTAACTCCGAGGTAGGGATTCCTACTCATCTCTATGATCTTTAACCTAAATATAGAGCTTTTGTTTAAATGGTTTGGTTTGAGAAGTTAGGGTTTGTAATGTAATATATTGAAAAAGATGGGTTTTGTCTTTTGACTCATATATATATATATATATATATATATATATATGGGGTCTTAAAAAGAGATTATTGATGTTGTTGATAATATTTGGACCTTTGGGTCAATATTGAGTTTAAAGGAAAAAAGGCCATATTTGGGTATATTTGGGTCATTAGTGTAATTAATGACATTTGTTATGAAATTGAGTTGGATTTATAGTCGCTCACTTTTGAAAATGTCAATTATATATATATATATATATATATCTGTTGAGGCATTTATTATCTGTTTAGAAATAATTGATTTGGGCTATCGGCGGAGGATAGTTTGATTGTTGTAGACATTGCATGATGATTAGGTGAACTAAAACTAATCAAGTTGTGCATTTGAATACATGGGTGCCAAATCCCGCGGATGAAATTTCCGTAAAATGGCCATTTGAATACAATAATACATGGGTGCCGAATCCTGCGGACGCAATTTTCGTAAAATGGCAATCCGAATATATCTATACATGGGTGCCGAGTCCCGCGGATGAAATGTCTGTAAAATGGCCATAAGAGAATGAAAATACATGGGTGCCGAATCCCGCGAACGCAATTTCCGTAAAATGGCAAGTTATAGTATTGTTGGCATGAGATGTAGTCTCACTTCAGTTATTTGGCCAGGTTCTAAGCCATGTTTATAAGTTGAGTTGTGTTAAGTTGAACATTTATTAAATGCTAATGTTTTAGTTATTGCTCATATTATGTTTAGCATATCTCTACTGGGCGTTGGCTCACCCTATATGGGACATCATTTTCAAGTACAGGTAGCATGCCACCTCCAAGGACGTAGCTTGAGAGGCTTAGTGGCTAGGACATTTTTTTTTGTGATTACATTTTTGTATTACGTGTACATCAAGCCAAGGGCTTATTTTGTGCATTAAGTTAGTACTCTTTTTGTAACCCAAGTGTTGACTTGGAAAGTTGTAAGCCTATAGGGCGTTTACTTTTGTTGTTAACATGTAATACATTTTGTAATGAAAACTCCGATGAAATGTAATTATGCTTATTTCTTTTATGTCCGAGCATGTCAATATTGTACGAATTATGGGTTTATTTTGAGGGCGTTACATGACGGCCGACAGTGAATTAGCTAGAGCTAGGGTTTGCTAGAGAAGGGGATAATCTGGTATTATTTGAAAAATAATGGTGTATACAGAGACAAAATTAAAACTTTTAATTTAAGTGTGGTATGAACTAAGTAAATAGTGAAGAGATGGTGTGTACTGAGACAATTAATAGTGTGCAAATAGAATTTTTCAAAAATGAATAGTTAAGAGGAATAATAAGTATTACAATTTTCAATTCAAGGGAGTAAAGTAATGTTAGATAATAGTTTATGGAGGATAAAATGTAATTTGCCCATATTTATTTTCTAACTATGCTACTATTAAAGCTACTTTTTATGTCAATGTATATTTAGAGCATTGTGAATCTGTTTAACAATTCTTGTAGCTTGAATAAATCAAGGAAGGGAAAGAGGCTCAGAAAGGGAGGGAATCGATACTGGAAGAACGTCGAATTGGGGTTCAAGACTCCCAGAGATGCTGTCACGACCCCATTCCGCCCCTAGTAGAATGGTATCGTGATGGCCAGTAATCCGAGATTACCGAAGGCCAACTTTCAAAATTCACACACAAACAGAGTATACATATGGGGCTTACAAATGCGGAAGCAATAAATTCAAAGCTAAGTAGTCCATAAGAGCAGTGCATAAGTTAAATGGAATGGCATACATCATTACATAGCTTTAATAGAACAAAATGAAGTACAAAAATACATCTTGACCAAAAGGCTTCTTAGCCATCAAATACAAAATACAATGAAATACAACTAAGAAGCATAATCTTCAAGATGCTGCAAAAGTGCAAAATCCAAAACAAGTGGCAAGTACATCTAGGCGTCACCGCCGTCCTGCTCATCACCTACATATATATATAGAGAGGAGTGAGCTTGGATACTCAGTGAATGGTATAAATAATAAAGGGGTTTACATGAATTATTTCCGAAATCTTTATCAAACCAAGGCACGTCACATCTTGTACAAAATCGAAAAGCAAATCAAGTTTATCTAACAAATCTTTCAAGTCTCAACAATCAAAGTCTTTCAAGGCTTTCAAGTTCCAAAGGATGACATTAACAAAGGTTGTGCTACAAATGGTTATAGTCCCCTAGCACGTACGGACTTTCAAGATTGTGCTACAAATGCTTAGAGTCCCCTAGTACGTACGGACTTTCAAAGATGGTGCTACAAATGCTTATAGTCCCCTAGCACATATGGACTTTCAAGATTGTGCTACAAATGCTTAGAGTCCCCTAGCACGTACGGACTTTCAAAGATGGTGCTACAAATGCTTATAGTCCCCTAGCACGTACGGACTTTCAAGATTGTCCTACAAATGCTTAGAGTCCCCTAGCATGTACGGACTTTCAAAGATGGTGCTACAAATGCTTATAGTCCTAGCACGTACGGACTTTCAAAGATGGTGCTACAAATGCTTATAGTCCCCTAGCACGTATGGACTTTCAAGATTGTCAAAACCGAAGCTAATACTTGATACACAAAATAGGGATAGTCATTCATGCTTAACAAATACTTTTCCAAAACAAGCAAGGCAAAACTTTATCAAAACTTAATAACATAACTTTATTAAAAATACCACTCACCTAGTTCTTCAAACGTCGGGGTCAAGGCAAGTCCAAGTCCTACAAACACAAGTCCTACAAACACATGGCAAAGTCTATTGAATGCACTACTCAAAACAAGTCTTGCATGCATGCAAATGACCTCGGCATTCTTCAAAAACTAAGTCAAATCAAAACAAAACACAGTTTCTTATCTCGGGAAAACATGCTGGGCAACTACCAGGTCTAGGCCGAGGTCCCACACCTCCTTGCCAATGTGTGGCCTCGATGGCCATATTCAAGGAAATGAAGTCGGGAAAATCTGGGTTTCCCCTCTCTTGAAGAACATAACGAACATGAACAACATGAACATGAGGAAGATGAATGCAAAGATCATAATTTGCTATTACAAAATCTGAGATTTCATGCTATGAATTCAAAAACATGGACCTGGGTACCCATATTCAAGGATCTTGTGAGAACAAACACAAAAACATGAATCTTAATGCAAACTTTTGGATCAAACAAGACTTTTTCTTCAAGAACACATGAACACTATTTTCTCTTTCTAAAACCAACTTTAAATCAATGCATGACGTGCAGAATAGGTTCGATCGTGCAATGTAGCTTGATAAACCTAAAGAACGACAAGTGTAAATCAAGAATCTAACCTCAATACACGAATCTAACGGTTTGATCTCTAGGAATCAAGCTCAAAAGCCCACTCTCTCACTCTAAAACTTCTTCTTCTTCCTAGAGCTTCTCTCTCTCTACAAGGCAAAGATATAATACAAAAATGTATATTTTCTGGGTCTATCGGCTAACTTAACCCTCTGCAGGGGTACGTGGCAACGGCTGGTTGGTTCTACTCAAAAAGGTGACTGAGTGAAAAGAAAAGACTATGACAAAGTGTACTCAACAAGCTAGGCGGCAAGAGCACTCCGACAAGTAATGACATCGGCTTACAACAAGACTTCGGCAAGCAAGGGGCAAGGACATCGACTAGAAAGGACAACACTTGGCCTAGCTGTGCCACACCTTGGCCTAGATGTGCCACACCTCGGTCTAGGTCGTACCAATCCAGGAGTAAGGTCACTTGGGTTCAAGGGTAACATCTCGGCCTAGATAATACACATCTCGGCCTCGGCGATGAACACCTCGGCCTAGATAGTGACATCTCGGCCAACATGTCAGAGCGAAGGTGGAGTTAACCAAAGTAAATTCCAAGATGGTCTTAGATGCAAGAGGTTCAAAACTGACCTAGGCTCAGGGTGACCTCGGCTAAACCCGCACCGAGTAAGGTACAAAGCATGCTGTAACACTTAAGTGAACAATGACAAGACTTGAAATGCAAGCTTAACAAGACAGAATCATATGAATGCATATGAGTATGGTTAGGACAGTGTGAGGGTTATTACATCCTACCCCCCCTTAAAGAAGTTTGGTCCCCAAACTTGAGTTACCTCGATTCAAGAATAACTCCGGATATCGGACTTTCATTTCTTCTTTCATTTCCCATGTAGCATCCCTGCCATAATGCTCCTTCTATTCAATTTTTACCATCGGTATTGCCTTGTTTCTCAATTGCCCCACTTGTCTATCGATAATACGCATCGGCTTCTCTTCATAGCTTAAATCTTCATCAACCACAATTCCAAAATGATCAATCACGTGCAGTGGATCCCGAATATACTTCCTTAACATCGAGATATAAAACATATTATGAACTTGACTTAATCTCGGCAGCAAAGCAAGTCTGTAGGCAACTGGGTTAACTTTCTCAAGAATTTCGAACGGTCCAATGTAACAGGGTGCCAATTTACCCTTCTTCCTGAATCTTGAAACTCCTTTCATCGGCGAGATCTTCAGGAGTACATGATCCCCAACTTCAAACTCTAACTCCTTTCTTCTCTGGTCGGTGTAACTCTTTTGTCGACTCTGAGCGGTCCTGATTCTCTGTTGGATAAGCTTGATCTTTTCGGTTGTCCTTTGAACTACATCGGGGCCGATCAAAGCTTTATCTCCTACCTCGGTCCAACATATCGGCGATCTGCACTTTCTTCCATACAAGGCTTCATACGGCGCCATGCCAATGCTAGTTTGATAACTGTTGTTGTAAGCGAATTCTACTAATGGCAAATGCACTTCCCAGCTTCCCTTGAGGTCTAATATACATAATCTAAGCATGTCTTCAAGTGTCTGTATTGTTCTCTCTGTTTGGCCATCGGTCTGGGGATGAAAAGCTGTGCTAAACTTCAACTCGGTTCCCAATGCTCTTTGTAAACTCTGCCAAAGTCTAGAAACAAACTTCGGATCTTGGTCTGATACAATGGACATCGGCACTCCATGAAGTCTCACAATCTCATTCATATACAGTACATCAAGTCGGTCAGCATTAAAAGTAGTCTAAACAGGCAAGAAGTGTGCTGACTTAGTTAATCTGTCGATTATAACCCAGATCGAATCCATTCCTTTCTATGTCTTCGGCAAACCAATCACAAAGTCCATGGAGATGTGTTCCCATTTCCACTCAGGAATCGGCAAAGGTTGGAGAAGTCCTGCTGGCCTTTGATGTTCTGCTTTCACTTGTTGACAATACAAACACTGGGACACGAACTCGGCTATCTCTCTTTTCATATTCGGCCACCAAAAGGTCTGTTTTACATCTTGATACATCTTGGTGTTCCCTAGATGAACTGCAAATTTGGATCCATGAGAGTCTTGCAAAATCTTTCCTTTCAACTCTGGGATGTCAGCCACGCACAATCTTCCTTCAAACTTAAGCACTCCATTCTCAAGGGTGTAACCTGACCTCGGCCTGGTGATAATCTCGTCGGCTACCTTCTTCAGGAATTCATCCTCTATTTGCCTTGCCTTTACTTCCCCAATAGTAGTCGGCTCCACTGAAATCATGGCTAGGCATGCCAAACTTCCCACTAACTTTCTACTCAATGCGTTGGCTACCAAGTTTGCTTTACCTGGGTGATACTGAATCTGCATGTCGTAATCCTTCAATAATTCAAGCCATCTTC
Source organism: Camellia sinensis (assembly GCF_055761805.1). NCBI lineage: Eukaryota > Viridiplantae > Streptophyta > Magnoliopsida > Ericales > Theaceae > Camellia > Camellia sinensis. The sequence continues at coordinate 117,502,957 of NC_138971.1, read as the reverse complement.
TCTGCCTCAAATTCATTTCCTTTTGAGTGAACAAGTACTTCAAGCTCTTGTGATATGTAAAAACTTTGCAAGAGGCTCCATACAAGTAGTGACGCCAAATCTTCAAAGCAAACACCACTGCTGCTAGCTCTAGATCATGGGTTGGATAGTTCTTTTCATGAAGTTTCAACTGACAAGATGCATATGCTATGACTTTTCCCGCTTGCATTAATACATAACCCAAACCCTTATGTGAAGCATCACTAAAAATCTGAAATTCCTCATTACCTGATGGGAGTACAAGAACCGGTGCCATAACTAACCTCGTCTTCAACTCTTGGAAGGCTGATTCTCTATCATCGGTCCATTCATATGTTGTTCCCTTCTTAGTTAGTTGTGTCAATGGTACTGCAATCCTTGAGAAGTCCTTCACAAACTTTCTGTAATAACCTGCCAAGCCTAGAAAACTACGAACCTCGGACACGTCGGTCGGCGTCGGCCAATTCACAATGGCTTCAATCTTACTGGGATCAACTGATATACCCTCTTCATTAATCACATGCCCTAAAAATGAAATGCTGAAAAGCCAAAACTCGCACTTGCTCAACTTGGCGTACAACTTCTTGTCTCTCAAGATTTGCAGGGCAAGTCTCAGATGATTCTCGTGCTCAATTGTACTCTTGGAATAGATCAATATGTCGTCAATAAAAACAACTACGAACTCATCTAGATACGGCTTAAAGACTCTGTTCATCAAGTCCATGAATGCTGCAGGAGCATTGGTCACTCCGAAAGGCATTACCAAAAATTCGTAGTGGCCATACCTTGTCCACAAAGCAGTCTTCTCAATGTCCTCGGCTTTAACTTTCAACTGATGGTAGCCCGACCTAAGGTCAATCTTGGAAAAGACTCGTGCTCCTTGTAGTTGATCGAGCAAATCATCAATCCTAGGCAACGGGTACTTGTTCTTAATGGTTACCTTATTAAGTTCTCTGTAATCAATACAAAGGCGAAGTGTGCCATCCTTTTTCTTAACAAACAGAACGGGTACCCCCCATGGTGAAGTGCTCTGCCTAATGAATCCCTTATCCAACAATTCTTGTAATTGCAGTTTCAGTTCTCTAAGTTCAGCTGGGGCCATCCTATAGGGTGTTTTGGAGATAGGTTGCGTTCCCGACAAGAGGTCCACAGTAAACTCTATTTCTCTATCGACTAAGTGGCCAGGCAATTCATTTGGAAAGACGTCAGGGAATTCCTTAACAACTGGTATGTCAGCTAACTCAACACTTCCATTCAAATCATTTAGTATACTGCACAAATAACCCTGACACCCTTTTTGGATCAACTTATAGGCTTTCATGGGTGAGATTAAATAAGGTGGGGGTACTACTCCCTTACGCTGGAAAATGACCTCGGCTTGGTTTGGGGTCTTCAATGTGACGCTCTTAGTAACACAATTAATGGATGCATGATTCGCTACTAACCAATTCATTCCCGGTATGACATCGAAGTGAGTCATGCTTAATGGCATCAAATCAACTAATAATTCTACACCCTCAATCACCACAACACACGCCCTATATATGGATGCAACAATTTTTGTTCCCCCAGATGGAGTGGATACAGATAGCACATAATCAAGGGGTTCTAGCGGTCTGTTCAACTTCTCGGCAAATTTAACAGATACAAATGAATGTGTAGAGCCCGAATCAATCAAGATGTATGCAACTTGACAGCAAATTGAGAGTGTACCTGACACTACCATTTCAGCATTCTAGGTGTCTCCTGGCACTAGAGCAAAAACTCTGCCCTGTCTCATCTGTGTCCTTCCGACGTTGCTTCGATGTGCAGAGCCCGAGGTGCTCCCATTTTTCTTACCATCATCAGCCCTTACTTTCGGACAGTCTTTCACGGGGTGGCCTATCTCGCCACATTCAAAGCAGGCTCCTGTTGCCCAACGGCAAACCCCGAGATGCAGCTTCCCACAACTCGCACACGTCGGCTTAGAATTACCATCCCGATTTGAGCTGCTGGAACTACCCACGTTCGCCTTCTTCTTGGCATTAAACGACATTCGACGACTTTCATAGTTCGGTCTCTTCCTCTGACTCTCTCCTGAATTTTGATATCGGTTTAAGTTAGCTTCTGCCAGGATGGCCTTGTCTAACACCTCGACGTAAGTCGGCATATTGAGCATGTTGACTCGATCCTCGATCGGTCCACGTAGTCCACTTTCAAACTTCCTAGCTTTCCTATATTCATCACTGACCATATGAGGCGCGTATCTCGCCAATTCGGTGAAGGTACGGTCGTATTCTGCCACTGTCCTGTTGCCTTGCATCAGAGTTTGAAACTCTGTGGTCTTGCGATCTCGAACGCTAATGGGAAAATGCTTGTTGTAAAACAGTTCCAAAAATCTGGCCCAAGTTAAACCAAGATTAGCTTCCCGAATCATCATCCACCACCTTCGAGCGTCGTCGTCTAATGTGAATGCTGCCAATGTCACCTTCTGAGTGTCGGTGCTGGGAAAGATCTCGAACAGTTTCTCCATTTCCAAAACCCACGCCTCGGCCTTCATCGGCTCTATACCCCCTGAGAATCTCGGCAGTTTCATCTTCTTAAACTCACTAATCAAGGCGATTGTGCCGTCCCCATACAAGGCTGGCTGCGGAGGCACTTGAGGCACTGGAGGAGGTGGAGGCGGAACTGCATGTCAGCCATTCGTCTGTTCGGCCTGGGTAGATATAGCACTAGCATTCTGTTGCCTCATTTGTCTCAACTCACGGGTTAAAGCTTCAGCCAATCTTTCCAGTCTGTCCAGTCTATCCTCTGATTGATCTCGGCCAACTGGTGGTCTACCTGTCTTCATGATGCTATGAGTATGCAAAATGCAACTTTAAAACAAACTGGACCAAGAATCATGTATGCAAATAACAAATGGTCATGCCGAGATGATGCACACCTTGTCAAATAGCAAGCAATATGATGCGATCCTAACATTTTTCTAAGGGAAATCCTATGCTCTTTAGGACTCAAGTGTGTGAATAATGTACTATAAGAAACTTGTGCTCTGATACCAATCTGTCACGACCCCATTCCGCCCCTAGTAGAATGGTGCCGTGATGGCCAGTAATCCGAGATTACCGAAGGCCAACTTTCAAAATTCACACACAAACAGAGTATACATATGGGGCTTACAAATGCGGAAGTAATAAATTCAAAGCTAAGTAGTCCATAAGAGCAGTGCATAAGTTAAATGGAATGACATACATCATTACATAGCTTTAATACAACAAAATGAAGTACAAAAATACATCTTGACCAAAAGGCTTCTTAGCCATCAAATACAAAATACAATGAAATACAACTAAGAAGCATAATCTTCAAGATGCTGCAAAAGTGCAAAATCCAAAACAAGTGGCAAGTACATCTAGGCGTCACCGCCGTCCTGCTCGTCACCTACATATATACATAGAGAGGGGTGAGCTTGGATGCTCAGTGAATGGTATAAATAATAAAGGGGTTTACATGAATGATTTCCGAAATCTTTATCAAATCAAGGCACGTCATATCTTGAACAAAATCGAAGAGTAAATCAAATTTATCTAACAAATCTTTCAAGTCTCAACAATCAAAGTCTTTCAAGGCTTTCAAGTTCCAAGGGATGACATTAACAAAGATTGTGCTACAAATGCTTATAGTCCCCTAGCACGTACGGACTTTCAAGATTGTGCTACAAATGCTTAGAGTCCCCTAGCACGTACGGACTTTCAAAGATGTTGCTACAAATGCTTATTGTCCCCTAGCACGTATGGACTTTCAAGATTGTGCTACAAATGCTTAGAGTCCCCTACCACGTACGGACTTTCAAAGATGGTGCTACAAATGCTTATAGTCCCCTAACACGTACGGACTTTCAAGATTGTGCTACAAATGCTTAGAGTCCCCTAGCATGTACAGACTTTCAAAGATGGTGCTACAAATGCTTATAGTCCCCTAGCACGTACGAACTTTCAAGATTGTCAAAACCGAAACTAATACTTGATACACAAAATAGGGATAGTCATTCAAGCTTAACAAATACTTTTCCAAAACAAGCAAGGCAAAACTTTATCAAAACTTAATAATATAACTTTATTAAAAATACCACTCACCTAGTTCTTCAAACGTCGGGGTCAAGGCAAGTCCAAGTCCTACAAACACAAGTCCTACAAACACATGGCAAAGTCTATTGAATGCACTACTCAAAACAAGTCTTGCATGCATGCAAATGACCTCGGAATTCTTCAAAAACTAAGTCAAATCAAAACAAAACACAGTTTCTTATCTCGGGAAAATATGCTGGGCAACTACCAGGTCTAGGCCGAGGTCCCACACCTCCTTGCCGAGGTGTGGCCTCGATGTCCACATTCAAGGAAATGAAGTCGGGAAAATCTGGGTTTCCCCTCTCTTGAAGAACATGACGAACATGAACAACATGAACATGAGGAAGATGAATGCAAAGATCATAATTTGCTATTACAAAATCTGAGATTTCATGCTATGAATTCAAAAATATGGACCTAGGTACCCATATTCAAGGATCTTGTGAGAACAAACACAAAAACATGAATCTTAATGCAAACTTTCGGATCAAACAAGACTTTTTCTTCAAGAACACATGAACACTATTTTCTCTTTCTAAAACCAGCTTTAAATCAATGCATGACGTGCCGAACAGGTTCGATCGTGCAATGCAGCTTGATAAACCTAAAGAACGACAAGAGTAAATCAAGAATCTAACCTTAATACACGAATCTAACGGTTTGATCTCTAGGAATCAAGCTCGAAAGCCCACTCTCTCACTCTAAAACTTCTTCTTCTTCCTAGAGCTTCTCTCTCTCTACAAGGCAAAGATATAATACAAAAATGTATATTTTCTGGGTTTGTCGGCTGACATAACCCTCTGCAGGGGTACGTGGCAACGGCTGGTTGGTTCTACTCAAAAAGGTGACTGAGTGAAAAGACAAGACTATGACAAAGTGTACTCAACAAGCTAGGCGGCAAGAGCACTCCGACAAGTAACGACATCGGCTAACAACAAGACTTCGGCAAGCAAGGGGCAAGGACATCGACTAGAAAGGGCAACACTTGGCCTAGCTGTGCCACACCTTGGCCTAGATGTGCCACACCTCGGTCTAGGTCGTACCAATCCAGGAGTAAGGTCACTTGGGTTCAAGGGTAACATCTCGGCCTAGATAATACACATCTCGGCCTCGGCGATGAACACCTCGGCCTAGATAGTGACATCTTGGCCAACATGTCAAAGCGAAGGTGGAGTCAACCAAAGTAAATTCCAAGATGGTCTTAGATGCAAGAGGTTCAAAACTGACCTAGGCTTAGGGTGACCTCGGCTAAACCCGCACCGAGTAAGGTACAAAGCATGCTGTAACACTTAAGCGAACAAGGACAAGACTTGAATTGCAAGCTTAACAAGACAGAATCATATGAATGCATATGAGTATGGTTAGGATAGTGTGAGGGTTATTACAGATGCCATTGAAGGTATATGGTACATAATGGCATTAATTTTTTTTTTTCAATTTTATTTAACTGTGTACCTGAATTATGGTTTTTTAGCAGTTATTTTTTTAATGGGTTTGTTTGCTTTTAAGGTGTGTTTTGTTGTTGGATTGTGTATAAGAAATGACAAGTGGGAAATAAGTTGATCCGAGCTTTACCTGAAATGCTTTATTTTGAATGTTGCATTGGACTTGTTTTGTTGGAGTAAAATTTGAAGAAAACCATGTGAGCAATTCTTACAACCAATAGTTAGAGAGAAGAATTTCTTACTACAATTTCTCTATCTTTTATGTTCCAGTCATACCAAAACAGACTATTGTTGGATAATTTTCAATGTATTCAAAGAAAGAATTAAAGAAAAGAGAGATTGTTTGATTACAAAAATCAAAACAGTATATAAAATAAAATAAAACAACAACTGATTCTTATTTTGTTACAAAAACAAAATCAGAATCTGAAAAAGGAAAAAGGAAAAATTAATAAAACAAAAAAGTAAATTAATTACCTAACTTATTAATTTCTCGAACAAAATTTTGTTCAAGTCTAGTGTTTAACAATGTGTCCTTAAGATAGATTCGTCATCTCCTTGGTGCTTTCAGATTATGAACGTCTATCTCTCAAGATAAAATGATCAACAACGAATAGTAGCAGCACTACAAACTATAGGCACAATGAACACACTTTGTGTTTACACTCTTTCTCACAAAAAAAATAATACAGCAAAATGCAGAGATTAATAGCAGCATAGAAGAGCGAAAATTAGTGAAAATCCAAATGAGGGACTTGTCTATTTATAGGTGCAAAGGTGGCTTTTCAGATTTGAATTAAACAGGTAGCAAACCTGTTTGAACAGATATAGTACCTGCTTGGTACTGTTTGAACAGGTAGGAATCTGTTTGGTTTAAATTTTGAACAGATAAAACCAGTTTTCATAGATAAAAACATGTTCGATTTAAAATAAACAGATAGGAACCTGTTCAGAAAAGGTGCATTGGACCAATGAAATAATTTTGAATTTGAAAATTCAAAAGTTTTTGGGCCAAAAAGATAAGCATTGGGCCGTACAAGCCCAACCCAACCTCACACCACGCACCCGCACCCTAACCCAGCCCAGCCCAGCATGCTTGACCGACCGGACAACCTCACCCTTCTAGAAAACTTGGGTACCCCTTGGGGCCCTCCCCAAGTTCCAAACCCAAGCCTTATAAACCCACACAAAGTTTGCCCACCAAACCAATGTGGGACAAACCTTAACTAAAACCTTTATGGAAATTCCACCAAATATACCATTTTCATGGAACCCATTTTGGCATCAATTTCCCATTCACCCGATAATGGTTTTGAGCAACCAAATATACTACGTGAATCACAACGCGGCATAGACAGCGTTACCACGTAGACCCTCCAACTTTGGCGCATGGGTCCTACCTAAAAATTAGACCAAGGTTTGGAAGAAAAAAAAAATGTTTTTCCCAAACCAATTTTCAAACCATTTCTTACAACTATAACAGAGCATCTCAACCAACTACACTAACTGACTAAGGCCTAATTGCCATGGACTAAAAAATCTAGTGGCTTGGTAACCACCTAAATAAGTTGTTTATTGACTTATTTGTTACAAGTTGTCAAATCACCTCTCTACTTTTCTATACGTATTTTTGTAAAAAGTCAAAAAGCCACTAAATAAGTCATACTCAAACCACCCAAAGCAAAAGCATGTTTGTCTTGTGCTAAAATAATAATAATAATAAAATAAAATTTCTCAAGAAAATATAATAGATGAATAATCAATCGATAAAAAATTATTTATTTGAATATCCTATTTCCTATCAGAATAAGCATATAAATCGAATCACTAGAATTATTAACAAAGGAGTATGAGTACTAATAATAGAAAATCAACTTTTTCAGCAATTATTAAACGCATCAACTTTTTTTTATTCTAAAAAAGTAATTGCCAAACTCCACCTAAACTGCCTTTTGTCTAGCCTAGCGTTTGCTAGTTATCCATTTATTGGTTACCTTTGTCCACATCAGCCTTTATTATATCTGAGGTGCCTTACGTTAGTAACAATCAAAGTAACAAAATTGGCATTTTTGCCTATACATTATTGTCGAGAAGACCTACTGGAAAAAAAAACCCCCCTTATAAATTCAAGATACTAGTTTTTTTATTGTTTGGGTAAAATCTTGACCCAGGTCTGAGGAAACCAATTAGATTTTGTTGTGTTTTTATATCTTAGCTAACCAAATCTACTTCAAATTAGTAATTTTAAAATTCATTATTAGGAAAATTTTGAAGAATCTATCTGGAATTATCTAGTCATCCATTGTTTGCTAATTTAGCTGCAAGGTTGTGCTCTGCGTAAATTTTTAACTGTTTTGACATTTGACTTTTTTTGTTAGTATTTTTATAATTGACAATCATGTTTAACAAAACTCTTTTCAGTTGTAATTTTATTCGCTTTTTTGTTTCAATAAGGATGTGAGTGTTTAGATGCGAACCCAATCCAAATTGTGTCTATGCAGAGAAGTTTGTGATCTTGATCATTTCATGTTTGCCACTTCGCTGATTATGTATAGGGATTAAGCTTCCCGGTCAGCTCGCGGGGGTCCAAGATGTAGCGCCCCATCGCAGGTCTGGGGTAGCACCCAAGCGAGGTCGAGGGGCAGCGCCCTCGAAGCAAAAAGCAAAAATGCAGTCGACGTTGTTTGACTGTTTGAGCGGTCATTTGTGCACTCGAGTTGAGAAAATGATCATCTAGTAGTTTTGTAGAGCACCTGAACTTCTGAGAAGAAAGTTTCACCGCTCGAGTGGTGAATGGTATGCTCGAGCAATCAGCCTATATGTTTTGCACTACCTTTACTCACATCGCTTAAGTTGTGAAGTGTGTACTCGAGCAGTCTTCGCGATCCAGTTTAAGATTTGAGCCGTCCAAATTTTCAAAGAGGAAAAAAAAACAAAGTTTTTTATATTGGAAGGTACTTTAAGAGTGTTTCCTTGATGATTTAAGAGTGATCAATGGATCCATGAACTTTATATCAATATCATCAATGGATTTAATTCTTTTCTTTTATTCATAAAAGAGAGAATTGTTCTTCAGTGGATTCCGGGAGAACTTGGGTATGAAACTTTGGTGGATTCCGGGAGAACTTGGGTATGAAACTTTGGTAGATTCCGGAGTGGCTCATCGTCGTGGATTCAACATTGTGGATTCAACGTTGGGCAAGGCAATTCCAAGGTGAAGACAGTGGTGGAAGAGGCACGTTGGAGTCAGTTCAATTCAAGCGTAAATTCGCTAGGTAATTGAGGGTACACATGTGTAATTTTTTTTTGCCTTCTTAGTAGATTGTTTTGTGGTTGTGGCCCATGATTTTTTTTTATTTTTTTTTATCACAATTGGAGACACTCCAATTGTGATTTTTCCATGTTAAATAATTATGCCAATTTGTCTTTAATTGTTTGATTAGGATTGTTAATCATTGTTTAAAATTGAAATATAATCACAAATGAATATCTCGAAGATTTTAATTTTTTTCATTTTTTAAAAGGGTCTAAATTCAATAATAAGTTTTAAGGATTAAGCCCATCTTTGTTCTTTTTGTGAATCCAATACAAGGAGTTTGGCCATTATGATTGTCCATGATTTGAATGATGTCAACAGTCGTTCTTTTTATGATTACATTGCTACAGCTTGAAATTTTGCTCTACCTTTTTTAGCGGTGTTGTTAGCATTCATATTTCTTATTTCATTAGGACTGAAACTTCCATTATCTGTGGTGAAATGTTTTTGGTATTAAAGATAGAGTTTGACATCAAAAATTTACATTTATGCCATAAATTTTATTGATCTATATGTTATCATAAATCTTTATATGGGTTGTATGTATCCGGTATGGGTACGGGCACAACTACGTGCATACTAGGTACACAAAATACATATCCGATACTTTATTTTTAAAAAATTTGAATGTTTGTACAACATGGGTACGTGTTGGATACTTTTGTGGGTATGCCAGGGCGTAATTTTTTTTTTTAAATCTAGGGGTACTAAAATAAATATATTGTGCATTTTTTAGAACTCCAAAAATAATTAATATTTTTGTAAATATCACAAATTTGTTTAGAAATGTACTTAAATTAAATAGGTTAAATAGGATATGACTGAGTAAGCTTGTGTGTGCGCGTGTGAGAGAGAGAGAGAGAGAGACTATATACGTATGCTTATGTCTATATTATATAGAGAGGTTTAGTTCAGAATATGGTAAGAATGCTTATGTCTATATTATATAGAAAGGTTTACATATGTATGCTTATGTCTATATTATATAGAAATGTTTAGTTCATAATATAGTAAGAACATGAGGGTATTTAGGTCTATTTACAAGTGTCGTTAACAGATGTTAGGGTGTGTTTTAGTTTACAAATCACATGGGATTATGTGCTTATTTCTTAATGTCAGGGGATTATTTTGCAAATTTAGAAGTTGAATTTTGGTGGGTTGGGTAGTTATATGCCGTTAGTCATGGCAAAGAAGAGGAGGATGAGTTAAAAATGAGAGAGGTATACATACATATAATATAGAGAGGTTTAATTTAGAAGAGAATGAGATTATGAGATTATTCAGGTCCATTTACATATGTTGTTAATAGATTTTAGCAGTGTATTTTAGTCCACAAATCACTTGGTTTGTGCACATGGCCCAAATCAAGGGTAGGAGTGGGCGCAGGTCAGTTGCGGGCACAGAACCTTCAATTTGCCATCCGTCCGCCAATCCGGTAGATGTGGATTGAGCGGATTGGCGGATTGACGGATGGATGCGAATCGGTTTGGCGGTTTAAAATTTTATAAATTTTCAACATAATTCAACTTGTACACTTCCTCAAAAAAAAAAAAAAAAGTATTACAATCACTGCATGCCTTATCCAAAGAAAGAAAGTTTGAAACTTTAAAATATTACAATCACTGCATATCTCATCCACATATTACAATCACAACATGCCTCATCCACATAAATTATTACAATCTATGGTTCTTAAAATATAAAAACAATTCAAACCACCAAAACCACGAACAGAGCAGTAGTAGAGATTGTATGACTCTGTATTGTTACATCTATATCTATTTTTGAAAACAAAAACCAACAAGCATATATCATCTTTTTATTTATTAATTTTAGAGTTAGATTTAAAAACCAAAAAATATATATAAATAATGCATTTATTTTTTTCAATTCAAAAAATATATTCAAGTTGAAAACTCTTTTTCAACAGGATATTTAAACTCCTTTTCAACTAAAAACACAAACAGAATATCTAAACAAATTAAAAACGTAAAGTCTTATAAATTACTAGAGATGCTCGTGGTTTGGCGGTTCGGTTGCGGCCAAAGAAACCTTAAATCCGCCATCCGTCCAAAATTAGTTAGATTGGAGAAAATCAATCCATAACCGTCCGCTCGTCATCACGCATCTGTCCAAAATGTGGCGGATCGGTTCGGTTCGATCAGTTTGGGCGGATTGGCATATCCACTGCTCACCCCTAATCATGGGGAGTAAAATGAAATTTACTCTAATGAAATAAGGGAATTAGAATTGTTTGCTACTCTTTGCTCTGGTATGTCTTCCTTCCAGATTCAGATCAATTAGTAATTAAATATGAACACATTCAACCAATTTAGAACTAGTAACTAATCCCAATGTATCAAATTAGAACTAGTAACTAATCCCAATGTCTTCCATGTTTGCAGGAACTTATATTGACAAGAAATGTCCGTTCACTGGCTAGGGGTGTAAATTTTCGGGCCTCGCGGGCTCCTACCAAAATTTGGGCTTGGCCAAACCGGCCCACGGGCCAAAAAAATTAGGCCCAGGCCCAAGCCCAAGGGTATTCAGGCCTCGGGCTTGGGTGGGCCTAACAATTTATTTTTGTTTTTTAAATTTATTCTACCAAAAGTTTATTATTTTCCATTAAAAAAGATATTGGGCCTTGGGCAAACCGAACGGGCCGGCCTTGAGTGTGATTTAAGTGGGTCGATGGGTCTGGTCATGGGTCGGGTCCACGAGCCAAGCCGGGCTTCAAAATGATGGCCTAGGCCCAAGCCTAGGGGCTCGGGTTGGGCTCAGGTTCGGCCTAAACGGGCCTAAATAGGCCGGGCCGCGGGCCATTTTTACACTTCTATCACTGGCGATGTTTCTATCAGGGGCCCCATACTTGCTGGAACCTGCCACAGTGCCAAGATGATGAGAACAATCATTGTTTGACGGAACTACCTTCATTTTGTCAAGAAATACCAAAGGCAAGACCGATCACTTTCATTTTAATCAATACTATTTTTTCTACCGTTTTTATGGAAATTTTGAAATTTGTGATCAAATTTTTTTTTTAATAAATAAGTCAATATTATTAACAAAAAAGCATCAGGGCGATACTAACAAATACATTGACAAAGAATCAACCGAAAAATAAAAACTAAGCAAGAAGAGTATCTATAAAATCCACAAAACCAAACAAATCTATAGCGATCTCGGGTTTACCCTTGTTGTACAGTGATCCGGACATGTGTCCGTGGATGTTGGTAGTTGTTTATTATCTTGTTTACATCCTTTCCTACTTTTTATTTGAGTTATAGGATGTGTTGGGCGGGTTGGTTACAGGTTGGTTGAGTTTAGAAACCAAAACTAGTTGCCCAGATTTTTGGCCTGTCCGCTCGAGCGGAGGTGTTGGCGCTCGAGCGGGGAATACATCCATCCAGTATCTTGTTGTGCAGTGTTGTGAGCTCGAGCGAAGGGTTGGGAGCTCGAGCGGAGGCCTGGTTCTGCGAAAGTGCTGGGCGAGTGCATTCTGCGCTCGAGCGGGCGGTTGGCCGCTCGAGCGGAATTCTGTGAGTGGCCGCTCGAGCGGGGTGTTTTACGCTCGAGCGGAGACCTGGGTTAAAGTCCCGAATTTGTGACTCTTTAAATCACTTTTTCACTTTCTCTTCTCTCTCTTACTTTTCCAAAAACACCATTGTTGAGCCTCTCACTCTAGACTCTACCTTCTCTCTAGGTTTTGATCTAGTAGGAGTGATTTACTCACCTTTGGCCTTTACAAAAAAGTTGTTGATCGTCGAAGGCTACATTTTAATCTGAAAATCACGGGTTTTGGAGCACGTTGGGTTTTGTCGTCTTCTCCTTTGGGACTCCGAATTTGAGGTAGGGATAACCTACTCCTCTCTATGGGTTTTGTCTTTAAATTTTGGTATTTTGAGATGTTGGGCTTGGTTTGGTAACTTTGTGAAAGTTTGGGGCTTATGTGTAATTTTACAAAAGTTGGGGTTTTATTCATAATAAACCTAGATGCATGTTTGGCATAGAAAATGGAATGATTGTTGAATCATTGATGAAAATGGGACCTAAGGGTTGAAATAGTAATTATGGAAAATGGCCTAATTACATTGTTTAATTAATTGGGATAATTAATTGGTGAGAAATGAGGAAATAAAATGTTGATTGAATATCCATTTGTGCATTTATTTTCTGTTTTAGAAATAACTGCTTTGGGCTATCGGTGGAGGATAGTCGAGATTGTTGTAGACAATGCATGATGATTAGGTAAACGGAAACTAATCAATGGAATGTGTCATGGAACTTGACGGCTGATAGAATACATTAATTGTGTGTATTGTGTGATTGTATATAGAACCAATGTGTTTATATACGTTATGTGTAGAGGAGGAGATAGGGGATGTACTCCGCGGTTTAGGGGAAGATAGGGGATGTACCTCTAAACCGGATAGGTATTGGGAGGAGATAGGGGATGAACTCCGTAGACAGAGCTCATATGCTTGTCTAGAGAAGTGAAGATAGAGCTCATATGCTTATCTTTGTGAAGTGTGGATACAGCTTGTATGCTTATCTGTGGATATTGTTGATATACATATCTGTTGTAGAATGTGGATACAGCTTGTATGCTTATCTGTGGATATTGTTGATATACATATCTGTTGAGAATGTGGATATAGCTTTTATGCTTATCTGAATGTGAGATATAGTTTTTATACATATCTGTGGAAATGATGATAGAGCTAGCATGCTTATCTATTGAAAAAGGGAAAATGAAAAGTAATTGGGACTTGTAAGTCGTTGACATAAATATGTAATTTATGTGATTGTATCAGTGTCGACCAACTATCAATTGCTAATGTTTTAGTCATTGTCCATGGTTGGTTTAGTGTATTTCTACTGGGCTGTGGCTCACCCTATATGGGAATATCATTTTCAGGTGCAGGAAGCATGCCACCTCCAAGGACATAGCTTGGGAGGCTAGAGGCGGACATAGTGTAGTTGTTTTACTTTTGATGTATTACATGTAACTTCAAGCCAAGGGCTTAATGTGCAAACGAGTTAGTACTCTTTTGTTGAAACCAAGTGTTAACTTGGAAAGCTGTAAGCCCGTAGGGCATTTTGTTTTGATGTTAACATGTAATACTTATGTAATGGAATTCGAATGAATAAAGGAATGCGGTTAGTTTAAATGTAAATGCATGTCCTATTTGATGGGTTTAATGTTATTATTTTGAGGGCGTTACAACTTGGTATCAGAGCGTACCGGGTTCGAATACTTTGGGTACGTGGGAAGTGATTAGTATCACAATGGGTTTGTCTCGCTTGATAGAGACTTAGATGTAGTATCATAGGCTATGTGCTTAAGTGATAACATGCTTATGTGACTATGTGGGTATGGGATTTAATTTCTGGGATGTTGATTGGATCCTTGAGTTTCTGGGAGTCTTGTTGGAAAGGCACTTGATCAATGCTGTTTCTAACCGGAACTCTAGTAACGCCTCGGACTGTCATTATCCGGAAATGAAGTTCGTAAGTGCTTATGTGTTTATGTGCTTATGTGGAGTGAATTACACTTGTCCATGCATTAGGACGTAAGTGTTTAGTTTCGGCACATTTATGAATGTGCTAATGTTCTGTGTTGCCTTTATTAGGATGTCAGGACGAGGAAGAGGTGCTAGGCGTGGTAGACCTGCGAGGCAAGAAGTACCGTTACAGGGTGAGATTCCGGCAGTGCAGGAGGGAGTTGGGCAGGCCAATGTGGCCGAGCCAGTGGGTCAGCAGGCTATGGGTGCCTTGGCCAGAGAGATAGCAGGAGCTTTGGGTATTCTTAGAGCTGGGAATCAGGCAGCTGAGGCAGGGCCTTCCTTCTTGAAGAGGGAGTTCTTTCGGTGTAATCCAGACGAGTTTATCGGGGATCCTAAAGAGCCGCTTAAGGCAGATGAATGGCTCGAACAGACAACGAAGATGTTTGAGATGCTTGGCATCGAGGACGGAGCACTGAAAGTGACCTTGGCATCCTTTCAACTGAAGGGAGATGCGGGTCAATGGTGGAAGTACGAGAAAGCTCGTGTTGGTGGTACTTGGGAGGCGTTTGTGAATGCTTTTCAGGAGAGGTTTTTATCAGCAGCAGCTAGGGAGAAGCTGAGGGATCAGTTTAGCCGGCTTAATCAGCAGTGCTTGTCAGTGGCCGAGTTTGAGGCTACTTTTACCAGTCTGTCTAGGTTTGCACCTGAACTGGTGGCGTCTGAGGAACGCCGTTGCTATGAGTTTGAGCGGAAGTTGAGGCGGGGCCTCAAGTTGAGAATTGGTGGGTCATATATTCGAGAGTATAGACACCTAGTGGACGCTGCAGCTCATATGGAGCTTATGATGCAGGAGGAGGATGAGGGTCAGAGAGGCTCCAAGAGGAGCCAGGATAGTCAGAGTGATGACAGGAGGCAGAGGGGTTATAACCCTCAGCAGTCTCAGGGTGCAGTCTCTAGATCGACCTTTCCAGTGCCGAGTGTAGGCTCGGGGAGAGGCAGTCAGGGGGAATTCACTTGTTACAAGTGTGGCCAGTTGGGTCACAAGGTTTCAGTTTGCCCGCAGAAGGGTGGGGGTCAGAAAGCTGCTTCTTCTTCAGCTAGACCGCAGAGTCAGAGTTTGGGCAGGGGGCAGCTCTTGACTTGTTATCAGTGTGGACAACCTGGACACATGAAGAGGTTTTGCCCACAGTTGAGTGCCACTTCGGGAGCGTCTGGTTCTAGGCAGACGCAGGGTTTTCAGCCAGCTCAGTCTGTGCAGGCCTCGAGGGCCAATCCGGGAGTTTCGTCATCCCAGTCTGTGCAGCACTCTTTTGCTCCGAGAGGTGAGCAGGTAGACCAGGGGCCTACGGGGCGCGTGTATGCTGTTACCGCGCAGGATTTAGTACCGGCTCCATCAGTAGTGAGAGGTACTTTTCTGTTTTGCAACTCAGTTGCTAATGTGTTGATAGACACGGGTGCATCTCATTCTTTTGTGTCTGCTGCATTTGCATCTGTTTTGGAATTGGAGTTAGCATAGTTAGCATCTCCTATTTGTGTGGTATCGCCTTTGGGTGGTGAGTTGATTCTGAAACAGGGTGTTAGAGGATGTGATATAGAGGTCGCCGACTATAGGCTTCCTTTTCCGTTTGTTGTCATGCCCATGAAGGGTTTTGATGTTATTTTGGGTATGGACTGGTTATCGTCATACCGGGCTGTTATTGATTGCTACCGCCAGAGGGTTACATTGTGTACCTTGAGCGGGGAGTGGTTCCATTTCTTGGGAGACCGGGTTGGTAGTGTTTTGCCACCGGGGTATGATTCGCGAGGGCGAAGTGAGCTTAGTAGTCTACTTGCTAGCTTTGAGAGTGGTGAGAGTGGTGAGACCCAGGTTGTGTTACCGAGGGTGGTTTGTGAGTATTCGGATGTCTTTCCCGAAGATCTTGTTAGTTTGCCACCTCACCGAGAGATAGAGTTCTCTATTGATTTAGTGCCTGGTACGGCGCCGATTTCTATGGCACCTTACCGTTTTGCTCCAGCAGAGTTGGTTGAGTTAAAAGTTCAGCTCCAGGAATTGCTCGATAAGGGCTTTGTTCGCCCTAGTGTTTCACCGTGGGGAGCGCCGGCCCTCTTTGTTAAAAAGAAAGATGGTGCCTTAAGATTGTGTATTGACTACAGGAAGTTGAATCGGGCTACGGTTAAAAATAAGTACCCTATGCCCCGTATAGATGATTTGTTTGACCAATTGAAGGGTTCCCGTTGTTTCTCTAAGATAGACTTGAGATCGGGTTACCATCAGTTGAGGGTCAGGGATGAGGATATTCCGAAAACGGCATTCCGTACGTGGTATGGCCATTATGAGTTTCTGGTGATGCCATTTGGGCTTACCAATGCACCGGCAGTCTTTATGGACTTGATGAACCGGATTTTCCGGGAGTTCTTAGACCGATTTGTGGTTGTCTTCGTGGACGACATCCTTATCTATTCGTCTTCTGAGGAGGAGCACGAGGCACACTTGAGAGTGGTGCTTGAGTTACTTAGAGCCCATAGGCTGTATGCCAAGTTTGGGAAGTGTGAGTTCTGGCTGGGGAAAGTCAAATTCTTAGGCCACGTGGTATCCGGGAAAGGGGTGTCTGTTGATACATCCAAGGTTGAGGCAGTGCAAGATTGGGCACAGCCTAAGAGTGTGTTTGAGATCCGCAGTTTTCTGGGATTAGCTGGGTATTACCGTCGGTTTGTGAAAGATTTCTCCAGGTTAGCGTCACCGTTGACTAGACTGACTCGGAAGGGAGTCAAGTTTGTGTGGAGTGAGACTTGTGAAAAGTCGTTTCAAGAGCTGAAAGTTAGATTGACCACCGCTCCGGTGTTGATTATTCCGGAGAGAGGGTTGGGTTATGCGGTTTATTGTGATGCCTCACGAGAGGGTTTGGGTTGTGTGTTGATGCAGGAGGGGAAAGTGGTAGCTTATGGCTCACGTCAGTTGAAAATACACGAGAAGAATTACCCCACACACGACCTAGAGTTAGCAGCTGTGATCTTTGCCTTGAAAATCTGGAGGCACTACCTTTATGGTGAGAGGTTCGAGGTATTCTCGGATCACAAGAGTTTGAAGTATCTGTTTACACAGAGAGACTTGAATCTGAGGCAGAGGAGATGGATGGAGTTCATCGAGGATTATGATTTTGAGTTGCATTATCATCCGGGAAAGGCCAATGTTGTGGCCGATGCCCTTAGTAGGAAAACCATTAGTGATGTAGCTTGTATAGCCATCCGGGAATGGGAGATGTTGGGAGCACTTGGCGAGTTTGATTTGCTACTGGGCGAATCTGTTGAGGCTGTGGCCTTGTTTTCTGTTGTTGCGCAGCCTACACTTGTGACTAGAGTGTTAGAGGCACAGAGAGGTGACCTTGAGGTAGAATCCCTCCGAGAGAAGATCTCCAGTGGGAAAGTTGAGAAGGGTTTGACGGTGTATCCCGACCTGAGTGTGAGATACCGAGACCGTTTGTTTGTACCGGAGTCTTGCCGAGAGGAAGTACTCCGAGAGTTTCATCATTCGCGCCTTACGGTGCATCCGGGAGGTACTAAGATGTATCAGGATTTGGGTCGCCAGTTTTGGTGGCGGGGTATGAAGAGAGATGTGGCTGTTTTCGTATCAAGGTGCCTTACTTGCCAGCAAGTGAAGGCCGAGCATCAGAGGCCAGCGGGTTTGTTGCAACCCTTGCCTATTGCCGAGTGGAAGTGGGAGCATGTCACTATGGACTTCGTTGTGGGTCTTCCGAGGACTCAGCGGGGTAGTGATGCTATTTGGGTGGTTGTAGACCGGTTGACTAAGTCGGCGCACTTTATTCCTATGCGCGTGAGAGATTCGGTAGATCATCTTGCCGACTTGTATATTCGGGACATAGTGAGATTGCATGGGGTCCCAGTGACGATCGTCTCAGATAGAGATCCTCGTTTTACTGCTAGGTTGTGGCAGAGTTTGCAGAGTGCCTTGGGCACTAAGTTGACCTTTAGTACGGCTTATCATCCTCAGACTGACGGGCAGTCCGAGCGTACTATTCAGATCCTCGAGGATATGCTTCGGGGTTGTGTCCTGGATTTCAGTGGGACGTGGGAGAGGCACTTGCCATTGGTAGAGTTTGCCTACAACAACAGTTTTCAGTCTAGCATCGGTATGGCACCGTTTGAGGCCTTGTATGGCCGACCGTGTAGATCTCCAGTGTGTTGGGCCGAGGTGGGTGATGCACCTTTGTTGGGTCCGGAGTTGGTTAGGGAGACGACGGAGAAAGTTGAGATTATCCGTAGGAGGCTTGTTACAGCCCAGAGTCGACAAAAGAGTTATGCCGACCGTAGGAGGAGGCCTTTGGCGTTTGAGGTAGGTGATCATGTCTTTCTGAAGATATCACCTAGGCGAGGTCTGATGAGGTTTGGGAAGAGTGGGAAGTTATCCCCTCGGTTTATTGGTCCTTTTGAGATCCTTGAGAGGATAGGTGAGGTTGCTTATCGGTTAGCCTTACCGCCGCAGTTGTCCGGGGTGCATGACGTGTTTCATGTGAGTATGCTTCGGAAGTATGAGCCAGATCCATCACATGTGCTGGATTGGACCGATTTAGAGGTAGATGAGGATGCCTCGTATGAGGAGAGACCGGTTCGGGTCTTGGATATGCGGGATCAGGTCCTGCGTGGTAAGACCATTCCTTTGGTGAAAGTCTTGTGGAAACATCACGGAGTGGAGGAAGCCACTTGGGAACGTGAGTTGGAAGTCCGTGAGAAATATCCGGACTTGTTTGTTGATGTGTGATCTTGTATTTAAATTTTCCGTTTTGTTGAACTTAAGAGCTTTTATATATGTCTTAAGTTGTGAAACATTGAAAATGTTTGGTTTATTGAAAGTATGTTTTGGAACTTGCCTCATATGGAAGTTGAATGTAACATTATATCTGTTGAATAAATTGTTGAAATTAGAAGGATAGTGCATAATGTTGATGCATGTTGAAAGTACATATGTTGTTTACATATTGTGATTTGTCTCTTGTTTAAGGGATGGGATGACCGGTAATGGGTCGAATTGTTGACTGTTCAAGTGTAACATTGTCTAAATTGGAGAAAAAACTTGTTTTTGAAAACTTGTGCTTAATTTCGGGGGCGAAATTCTTTAAGGGGGGGAGGTTATAGCGATCTCGGGTTTACCCTTGTTGTACAGTGATCCGGACATGTGTCCGTGGATGTTGGTAGTTGTTTATTATCTTGTTTACATCCTTTCCTACTTTTTATTTGAGTTATAGGATGTGTTGGGCGGGTTGGTTACAGGTTGGTTGAGTTTAGAAACCAAAACTAGTTGCCCAGATTTTTGGCCTGTCCGCTCGAGCGGAGGTGTTGGCGCTCGAGCGGGGAATACATCCATCCAGTATCTTGTTGTGCAGTGTTGTGAGCTCGAGCGAAGGGTTGGGAGCTCGAGCGGAGGCCTGGTTCTGCGAAAGTGCTGGGCGAGTGCATTCTGCGCTCGAGCGGGCGGTTGGCCGCTCGAGCGGAAGTCTGTGAGTGGCCGCTCGAGCGGGGTGTTTTACGCTCGAGCGGAGACCTGGGTTAAAGTCCCGAATTTGTGACTCTTTAAATCACTTTTTCACTTTCTCTTCTCTCTCTTACTTTTCCAAAAACACCATTGTTGAGCCTCTCACTCTAGACTCTACCTTCTCTCTAGGTTTTGATCTAGTAGGAGTGATTTACTCACCTTTGGCCTTTACAAAAAAGTTGTTGATCGTCGAGGGCTACATTTTAATCTGAAAATCACGGGTTTTGGAGCACGTTGGGTTTTGTCGTCTTCTCCTTTGGGACTCCGAATTTGAGGTAGGGATAACCTACTCCTCTCTATGGGTTTTGTCTTTAAATTTTGGTATTTTGAGATGTTGGGCTTGGTTTGGTAACTTTGTGAAAGTTTGGGGCTTATGTGTAATTTTACAAAAGTTGGCGTTTTATTCATAATAAACCTAGATGCATGTTTGGCATAGAAAATGGAATGATTGTTGAATCATTGATGAAAATGGGACCTAAGGGTTGAAATAGTAATTATGGAAAATGGCCTAATTACATTGTTTAATTAATTGGGATAATTAATTGGTGAGAAATGAGGAAATAAAATGTTGATTGAATATCCATTTGTGCATTTATTTTCTGTTTTAGAAATAACTGCTTTGGGCTATCGGTGGAGGATAGTCGAGATTGTTGTAGACAATGCATGATGATTAGGTAAACGGAAACTAATCAATGGAATGTGTCATGGAACTTGACGGCTGATAGAATACATTAATTGTGTGTATTGTGTGATTTTATATAGAACCAATGTGTTTATATACGTTATGTGTAGAGGAGGAGATAGGGGATGTACTCCGCGGTTTAGGGGAAGATAGGGGATGTACCTCTAAACCGGATAGGTATTGGGAGGAGATAGGGGATGAACTCCGTAGACAGAGCTCATATGCTTGTCTAGAGAAGTGAAGATAGAGCTCATATGCTTATCTTTGTGAAGTGTGGATACAGCTTGTATGCTTATCTGTGGATATTGTTGATATACATATCTGTTGTAGAATGTGGATACAGCTTGTATGCTTATCTGTGGATATTGTTGATATACATATCTGTTGAGAATGTGGATATAGCTTTTATGCTTATCTGAATGTGAGATATAGTTTTTATACATATCTGTGGAAATGATGATAGAGCTAGCATGCTTATCTGTTGAAAAAGGGAAAATGAAAAGTAATTGGGACTTGTAAGTCGTTGACATAAATATGTAATTTATGTGATTGTATCAGTGTCGACCAACTATCAATTGCTAATGTTTTAGTCATTGTCCATGGTTGGTTTAGTGTATTTCTACTGGGCTGTGGCTCACCCTATATGGGAATATCATTTTCAGGTGCAGGAAGCATGCCACCTCCAAGGACATAGCTTGGGAGGCTAGAGGCGGACATAGTGTAGTTGTTTTACTTTTGATGTATTACATGTAACTTCAAGCCAAGGGCTTAATGTGCAAACGAGTTAGTACTCTTTTGTTGAAACCAAGTGTTAACTTGGAAAGCTGTAAGCCCGTAGGGCATTTTGTTTTGATGTTAACATGTAATACTTATGTAATGGAATTCGAATGAATAAAGGAATGCGGTTAGTTTAAATGTAAATGCATGTCCTATTTGATGGGTTTAATGTTATTATTTTGAGGGCGTTACAAAATCTGTGGACACTCTCCCTGACATCCAACTATAGAAAAACACTAAAAATTGATCCTTCAAATGAGTCACTGATTCTTCTTCTCCTTGAACGACTCTCCCAACTTCTGACTCATTTTCATTAAAGCACAGCGGTCTATAGTCAACTCGCCGATTACATTCCAACCAAATCATCCATATCAGACAGAAAGGTGCCAAAGTGCACACCTTTCTATGCCTCATTCCAACCCTACCCCTCTACAATTATAAAGGACACCCTCAACACTTCGTTGTTATACCCAAATCACATTAAACAAATAAAAATTCAACACCCAAACTGAACAATGAAAAAGAAGATAAGACACCGACTCCACATCCCTACAGCACATACATTACCAATTGACCATAATTTGCTGACATCGAATAAGAGTATCAGTAGTGAGAATCTTATCCAACACTGTCGTCCATGCAAAGAATGCCACCTTGTGTGATTATTGTTGTCCAATTGTGAATTATAAATCATGAATCGTAATGGTAATGTTCACTTTATATAGCAAACAAAACCAAACCAAGCCTTAAGTCCCATCAAATGGGATCGGCTACATGAATCCTTCTTCTTTACTCGACTCTATCCAAGGTCATTTCGTTAATCAAACTAAGGAGGTTCATATCTTTATTTACTACCCTAGTCCACGTCAATCTAGATCTGTCCCATCCCTTAACACTTTCATCTACTGCCACTGTATCGCATCCCTTCACTACTGCCTCGGTTAGTCTTCGTTGTATATGACTAAACCATGTCAATCTATTTTCTCTCAACTTATCTTCTATCGGTACTACTCCTACCCATTCTTGAATATACATTCCTAACTCTATCTTTTCTAGTATTGTCACACATTCATCTTAGCATCCTTATCTCAACAACACTTATCTTATCTACATGTTTCTTAGTCGCCAAACATTTCGACTCATATAACATTGCTGATCTAATAGCCATTCTACAGAACTTCCTTTTTGCCCAGATTACACAACAGTCCTCCTTTGATGTAAAGTTTCTTCAAGTTCTTCAAATTGCTAGACCACAACCAACCGGGTGTATCTATCTCAGGAAAACCCTCAAGCTTTAGTTTTTGCAACGATGAAGGAAGTTCCAATGAGAGAGGAAGTTTTGGATCACGCTGCTGAATGAATGATCTTGTCAGCTTTGTCTGCTTGGAAAATAGTTGTGCTTGCTTAAGTGAATCATCAGTTTTACCTTGTAAAATGCATCCTGACCAAGATATTTTCAACTTTTGTAGAGATTTTAATCTTTGTAAATGATGAAGCTGCAGATCTGTTGGAAATTCTTTCATACTTGTGGATATGCTCAATTTTCGTAGCTTTGGCAATTTTGTCAAATCATTGATAGTACATGATTTTTTGTCATTGGAATCTCCAATAATAAATCCCTTAAGGACTTAGAGATTAGATAGTGCACCAAGCGCCTTGGGCCTGTGATCCAAAAGGTAACACCCAAAGCAAGCCAATCCAATCTGGAACCACATCGAGATTGTGACACGCTTTGAGATCCAGAATCTTAAGATTAGTCAGTTGTGAAATAAACTGAGGAAGCTCTGTAATCAAAGAAATTCCACGAAGGCTAAGAAACCTCAATTTTTTCATATTCTTTAATGCATTGAGAATTTTGATGTCTGGAACTTCAATATGATGCGTGACCGAGTGCTGCCACCTTTCCAAGTAAAAAACTTTCAAATCGGTGCCCCATTTGAAAATAATTTCATGTCTTCCATCAATAATAGCTGCATCGACGTTGACGATCCATCTATTCCAAAAGATGAGGCATCCATGCGAAAAATAATCAAAAGTAAAAGCAGAACGAATGTAAGGGTGTAGCCTGTAGCTATCCACAACCAATCCACAATATTTGTAGATAGGCTCAATGAATCCCTTTGCAGTAAGCTCATCCAAGATCTCATTGACAAAATCCTCTGCCGCCTTCCCCAACACAATTTCTTCTTTTGTATTTTTGGTCCATCGAATTTGTTGGGGATGGAAGTCCCTCTCCAATCCACAAGTAAATCATAAACCTTTTCTTTATGGCAGCCATTGGGAAAACCCAGAAAAAATTCAAACTGAAAATATTAGTTTGAGAGAGTGAGAGAGGATTGAGAGAGAGAGAGAGACACTGAATTATCTCTATTATTCAGTATGTTTACAAAGAGATGCACACTCTCTTTATAGAGAGGAGAAAGCCAACAATTAGGGTGCCAATTGAGGCACCGAAAGCATAAAGCAAGAATAATTATTAAAGCTAACATAATGCTATACTAAACATAATGATAACACTAGCAATACTAAACATAATGATAACACTAGCAATACTAACATATAATACTAACATCACTAACATATAATACTACATCACTAACATATAATATTAACATCACTAACATATAATACTAACATCCCCCCGCAAACTCAAGGAGGGAAAGCATCAACCAAGTTGAGTTTGGAAACAAGATCATTGAAGCGGCCAGGAGGATGAGCCTTAGTGAAGATATCAGCGAGTTGATCGACTGAAGCAATAGGGAGAAGATGAACAGTACCACATGTAACATGCTGGCGAATAAAATGACAATCAATCTCAATATGTTTGGTGCGATCATGAAAAATATCATTGTTAGCCATCTGAATGGCACTCTGATTGTCACAATAGAGAGGGGTAGGACCAGAAGAAGAAACACCCATATCAGCAAGGAGCCAGCGAAGCCAGAGAAGTTCCTGAGTAGTATCAGCAAGAGCTCGGTATTCAGCTTCGGTGCTAGAGCGGGCAGTGAGGGATTGTTTTTTGCTACGCCAAGCAAGAAAAGAATCCCCTAAGAAGAAGCAGAAACCTGTGGTAGAGCGTCGATCCATAGGATCCCCAGCCCAATCAGCATCGGAAAAGGCACGCAGTTCAAGAGAGGAGGAAGCAGAGAAGTGAAGGCCATGGAACAGAGTGCCTTTGAGATAGCAAAGGATGCGGAGTAGAGCAGTATAGTGGGGAGTGTGGGGAGCCGACATGTACTGACTGACAATGTGAACAGCATAGGTAATGTCAGGACGAGTTACTGTGAGATAGACAAGACTGCCGACGAGCTGGCGATAAAGAGTAGCATCAGAGAGAAGAGTTCCATCGAGAGGAGTGAGACAAATCTAAGGATCAACAGGAGTAGAGATAGTTTTGCAATCAGTAAGACCAGCACGAGTCAGAAGATCAGATGCATATTTGGCCTGGGACAAGTAGGAACCAGTAGAATCATGAGAGATTTCAAGGCCTAAGAAGTAGTTAAGGGTACCAAGGTCCTTCATCTCAAACTGTTGGTGGAGAAACTGTTTGAGGTGGAGAATACCAGCTTCATCATTACCAGTGATAATCATATCATCCACATACAAAAGAAGAAGAGTGGTACCATGAGAAGTAGTCCGTATAAAAAGAGCAGAGTCATAGGAGCTAGAGGTGAACCCGAAGTCATGAATGGTAGAACTGAACGTAGCAAACCAAGCACGAGGCGCTTGCTTGAGGCCATAGAGAGCACGCTGTAGTTTGCAAACCTGATGAGGTTGAAAAGTGGACCCAGGTGGAGGTTGCATGTAGACCTCCTCAAGAAGATGACCATTGAGGAAAGCATTTTTGACATCCATCTGAAAGAGCCCCCAGTGGCGAGCAACAGCAACAGCAAGTAAACTGCGAACAGAGGTAAGCCGAGCAACAGGAGAGAATGTCTCCTCATAATCAATACCATATTCCTGGTTGAAACCCTTGGCAACAAGACGAGCTTTGTAGCATTCAATAGAGCCATCAGAATGTGTTTTGATTTTGTAAACCCATTTGCAGCCAATCGCAGTCTTGCCAGGAGGAAGATCAACAAGATCCCAAGTATGAGCTTTGTCCAAGGCCTGGAGTTCATCAGTCATAGCTTGCTGCCAAAGAGGATTAGTACAAGCCTCACGATAGTAGGTAGGTTCATAAGTAGAGAAGGCAGCAGATCCAACAATATAATCACGAAGATGGATAGGAGGTTGAGTTACCCGGCGTGGTCGACCCATAGGAGGATCGGTGGAATGAAGAACCGGTGGAGAATGAGGTGTGGCAATAAGAGGTAGACCTTCAGGGAGAGCAGGCTGGACGGGATCAGGAGTGAGCAAGGGCGTCTCGATGAAGGAGGAACCTGTATCAAAATCAGCAGAGAAAAGATCTATGGAAGGATTAGTAAACAGTACAGTAGTGGAAAGTGCGGGTAAGTGAAAGGAGGATAGCGAGGAAAACATTTGGTGCTCCCAGAAAACGACATGGCGGGAGATACGAAGACGTTTAGAGAGAGGATCCCAATAGCGAAAGCCTTTATGTTCAATTCCATACCCAAGAAAGCAACAAAGACGAGAACGAGGTTCAAGCTTGGTGTGTTCATGGGATTGAAGTAGAACAAAGCAGGCAGAGCCAAAAACCCAGAGATTGGCGTAAGGAGGGGGAGTGCCATGCAGACGTTCAAAGGGAGTTTGATTATGGATGACAAGGGTAGGAGCACAGTTGATAGTGTAAACAGCAGTGAGGGCAGCTTCCCCCGAAAAGTTTTCAGGGCAGGAAGAAAAGAGAAGGAGAGCACGAGTAGTATCAAGAATATGCCTATGTTTCCGTTCAGCGCGGCCATTTTGCTGGGACGTGCCAGCACAAGAACGATGAGGCAGTGTACCATGATGCTGAAGAAAGGAAAGAAAATCGGAATCCCGATATTCCATAGCATTGTCAGAGCGAAAAATTTTGATGGCTTTGGAGAATTGGGTGTGGACCATTTGGGCAAATCCATAATAAATGTGTTTAAGTTCAGACCTATTTTTCATGAGAAAAAACCAAGTAAACCGGGAAAAATCATCAATAAAAACAACAAAATAGCGGGATCCCCCCATAGTAGGAGTAGGAGAGTGTCCCCAAATATCAGAATGGATAAGATCAAAAGGTGCAAGGGAAACAGAAGTACTTTTATTAAATGATAAAGCAGGTTGTTTGGCAAGTTGACAGGGTATACAATCGAAATGATCGGGAATTACATGACCCAACTGTCCACTAGAAACCAAAGACTTTAAGCGATTAACAGAAATATGCCCTAAGCGACAATGCCAAAGATGAAAGGGAGATAAGGAGGAAGTAGATGTAGGAGCAGCGATCTGAGGAGAGGCAGGAACATGAAGGTGAATGAGTTCATAGAGACGTCCATGCTTACGGCCGATCCCAATAGTCTGCCCCGTCTAAGGGTCCTGTACCAAACAATCAGTAGCAGAAAATGTGACAGTTAGACCAAGTTCACATAATTGACCAATTGAAATAAGGTTTAAGGTGAGAGCAGGGATATGATAAACTTGAGGTATAGATAAAGAAGAGGTGGAAACAGTACCAACATGACGGACAGACATGAGGGAACCATCAGCAGTATGAATTGAGGGAAAATAAGGAGATGAGGAGAATGAAGAAAAAATAGTAGAACTGGAGGTCATATGATTACAACAGGTAGAGTCAAAATACCAAGAAGAGTTACCTAGGGTTACAGACAAAGTAGTAGGAGGAGGTGTACCAGAAGGGGAGAGAAGTTGTTTGAGCATGGCCTCTACATCCGTCGAAGAAAAGTGAGGGGTAGACGGAACAGGTGACTCAGAGAACCCCGCAGAGGCAGAAGCATCAGTGTGAGGAGACTGATTCCCAGAAGTAGCAACAGCAGTGTGATGAGACGGATTCCCAGAAGCAACAGTAGCAGTGTGATGAGACTGATTCCCAGAACGATGAAAGCTTCCCCGGGAAGAGCCACCGCGAGAGGAGTGGTTATTGGAGGATGATCGGGATAGATTGCGAAAACAATCCTGTTGCAGTAGCGGCAGGATCTGACGGGGCAATTGACCAGGAGATGGGTTGAAGGAAGGCCCCGATTCTGACAATAAAGGCAAGCAGTGGTCCGCTGGGTAAATGATGACCGGTACGGAGGAGTGGCAAGAACAGAGTCCACATGATGAGTTTGAAGTGTACCGAGACGAGTTTCCTCTGATAGCAACTCAGAAATTGCTTGTTCAAGAGTGGGCAATGGATGGCGATGAAGCAGAGAGGCACGTACGGGCTCAAAAAAGGAAGTAAGAGCCATGAGGAATTGCACCAACCTTTGCTGGTTGCGATAGAGAGTAAATAAAACAGCATCGTTGTGGTTATTCCAAGTTGGTTCTGAAAGAGCAAGCTGATCCCAAACAGAGTACATTTGAGAAAGGAAGTCATTAATGGACTGAGTGGATTCTTGGCGCATGCGGTGAAGTTGGTTCTGAAGTTGATATTGATGGGCAAGACCAGTAGTCTGGTATCGTTCTTTCAAAAAATCCCAGATGTCTTTTGCAGGAGTAGTTACAAAGTCAAGCTGAAAGCGACCAAACTGAAGACTGATAGAGGTAACAGAGGTATTACGAAACCAGGTAATGATTTGGTAATTCTTACTGTCCCATTCCTCAAGTCGGTCTTCATATGTAGCAGTATGAGCAGTAGTGTCAGTAGTGGCACTGTCTTTTACTAGTTTAGTCACATCCCTGGTGACAATTCGCCAGAGCTTCTTGCCTTTGAGGAAGGAGGACATGGCTTGGGCCCACAGAACATAGTTTGAACCATTCAAAATAACAGAAATGGGATGAGAGGCATCATGACGATCCATAATACTAGTTGAGTAGGGTTAAAGTAATAGGAATAGACCTGAAGGAGCAAAATTAGTTAAAACAAAGTGTACCGGTGAGTCCGGAAGGTCGAAAATAGCAAGGAAATGTATGCCGGACAGAGATGATGTCAGCAATGATGTCAGCGGCGCACGTTAGCAGAGTGCAGGAAGGAGCACGTTAGCAAGACAGGCGCGGCGCACGGTAGCGGACAGGCGCAGGCGCGGCGCACGGTAGCTGTTTTGCCGCACGCGGGTGCACGCTAGCGAAGCGGCGCACGAGAGGCGTACAGTAGCAGGCGCGGCGTACAGGAGAGTCAGGGCTGACGTCAACCGCGGGCGCGTGTGGGCGCGTGGCGGAAGTGAGCCACAACAGATGGCGCGTGCTGGCGCGTGTGAGAGTGGTGGCGGAAGTGTTGACGCGCAGAGGACAACGGCGGCGCGTGTGGGCGCGTGGAGGGTTTTCTGAGTACAGGCTTGGTGCCGTTGGAATCGTGAGGAAATTCCGAGCGGTTTGATGTAGTGCCACTGTGTACGGGACTAAACACCAAAATCGAAAATTGCCAGAAATGTAACACTGGGCTCTGATACCATGAAAATATTAGTTTGAGAGAGTGAGAGAGGATAGAGAGAGAGAGAGACACTGAATTATCTCTATTATTCAATATGTTTACAAAGAGATGCACACTCTCTTTATAGAGAGGAGAAAGCCAACAATTAGGGTGCCAATTGAGGCACCGAAAGCATAAAGCAAGAATAATTATTAAAGCTAACATAATGCTATACTAAACATAATGATAACACTAGCAATACTAAACATAATGATAACACTAGCAATACTAACATATAATACTAACATCACTAACATATAATACTACATCACTAACATATAATATTAACATCACTAACATATAATACTAGCACAAACAATCTTGTAGTTTCCAGGGGAGTCTACAGACAGATACCTGGATATCTTCAAGTGCAGCGGTGTGATCAAACTGTGGCTAATTGTAGAAACTGTGCAAATTGTCGGCCTTGTTTACATTGACTTGGTAGTTGTCGCTGCTACTGTTAATGGATCCATCAAACCATGGTTTCCGATGTGGTTTTGAATCATCATCATATTGGATTTTAAGCTTGGAGGGAATCTGAGATTTCAACTTGTTGACAGACATTTTTAGTTGGTCAAGTTCGTTAGTATCACTCTCTCCTTCTCTTGTTTTGA
The DNA here is from genome assembly GCF_055761805.1 of Camellia sinensis. Taxonomy (NCBI): domain Eukaryota; kingdom Viridiplantae; phylum Streptophyta; class Magnoliopsida; order Ericales; family Theaceae; genus Camellia; species Camellia sinensis. The sequence continues at coordinate 117,473,446 of NC_138971.1, read as the reverse complement.
GCTCCTCAAATTTCACACAAGCCTGGTTGATTTGCACATTCATATGATCTACAAACTTTTGAATCTCTGTCATGGTCTCTTTCATGAAATTAAGATCTCGACCAATCATGTTAGTGAGCGCATGAATTCTAACTTGGTAGTCGTCGTAGTCATCGTCGTCATTTGTGGTGGCGGCGGCGGTGGTAGCTTTGTGGTGGTGGTTGTTAAGTGGATTTGGTTGGGAGATACTACTGCCCATGGCTTTGAAAGGAACTACTACCAAAACAGGGTCGTCTTGGCTAGAGAGAGAGAGAGAGGTTTTTTCTTTGATGGTCTGGTCTGGGTTTCAAAGAGAAAAATGGATAATGAGAGAGAGTCAACACGCTTTTTCTTTTATGGTCAGGGTTTCAAAGAGAGAGTTGGATCATGAGAGAGAATAAACGCTGTGACACCATAACTTGAAGGGGGTGGCCTACTACAGATGCTTACCGAGGCAATAATTGAAGAGACGCGAGGAAGAAATATGGCCCATTGGCGTTGTCTTGAGAGAACTTGAGGGTGGATTTTATTACGTTTTGGTTTATGGAGTTTATTATGAATTTTATTTTAATGATTCGAATTATTTATAAAAAAAAAAATTTGTGTATGTTATTTATAAAAAAAATTAAATTGATTTAATTATTATGATTTTTTCATTTTATCTTATTTTTCTAAAAAAATAAATAGTCTATTTTAATAAAAATATTTGTTTAATTTTTCGAAAATAAAAGTAATAAAATAAAAATATTATAATTATCGGTTTAACTTAATTTTTCTACATAAATAATATACATTAAAGACCCTACAAAATAAATAATTAGAATCATTGAAACAAAACTTGAAATGGATTCTATGGAGAAGCTCAACCATCTTTTAAACAATGTGGAAGAAGTTTTACTTTGCCCCCAAACTGTCACTCAAAATCAATTCAACCTCCATTCTTTTGATTATAGGAATTTTACACATAAACCATTCAATTTTGGATTAATTTCACCCCACTGTCAACTGTCGTCTATGATCAGACAGAATTTGCTAACTTGGCATCATGTTTTCATTTAAAATTTCATTTTATCCCCCAAATTATCTATAAAATATTAATTAGACCCTCAAATTTCATTTTGTTCAAGGGTCTAATGATATTTTAGAAATAGTTTGGAAGGTAGAATGAAATTTCAAATGAAGTTTGAGGGCCATATCATCAACTTCTATTTGATTATAAACAACAATTGATGGTGAGGATAAAATTGATGCAAAATTAAATAGTTTATGTGTAAAATTGATTTTATTAAAAGAACAAGAATTGATTTGATTTTTAAGTAATAGCTTTGGGGGAAAAATAATATTTTCTCAACAATGTGCCTCCTTCACAAGGTGCATATCATACGTATTCTATTACAATATGCATAATATAATTATAACGTTTCAAAACAAGCACTAAATAATATGTTGTAATTTTATAACCAAAATTATTCCTAACATTTCTCATCATAAATTATTTGTAATATACATAATCACAATGGTTATAAATTTTGCTTTAGTTGCGCGCATCATAGATTCACCATTTGTAACTTTTATCATAGAGTGAGTCACATGACGTTCACCACAAATATTCTTAATTTTCATCACAAAATACAATAATCAATAAATATATTTTCTTGACTAACAAAAAAATTCATCACAAGATACAATAATAAAAAAAATCAATATAAAAGAGATGACATATCATTTTATGACTAAAAAATTATTGAAAAAAAATAAATTAAATTAAATATCATGTGAATTAAAATATTAAAAAAATTTAACATAATTATATTAAAATTATTAAATTTGATGTATTTTTTTATAAATCTTCAAAATGATAAGTGTAATTTACCCAATAAATTAAGATGACCCCAATTTTCTCAATGAATGATAAAATTCACGCGGGGTTTTGGTTGGTTGATCTAGTTGAGCATAAAGACCTCCTTTCCCATCAAGTTCCTAGTAAATCAATTTGATCGTACTTCAAATTTTAAATGATTAATACATTGATTATATGTATACAATTTCTTTTCTTTTTTTCAAAGAGGAAATTTGTAAGAACTTTCTCTTACAATAGAAAGCTTTTAGGGAGGTTCAAATAACCTCAAGTTTGGCTTAGCTGACTAGTAAAATCTCTTAATAATATAAATTTTTACATAAATAACTAGTTAATATGTTATTAGAGCAGATAATGAATTTTATGAAGACTAGCGGTTAGCACACATGATGTGTAATACTACAAACCCATCTTTATCAATCTAAAAATTATCCAGAATCTTTATCTTGTAATTCAGATTTATTTTACACATAAACATCAAATCACACAAATTCAATCATAACCACATAATTCCATTCAGAGTAAATTCGGCAAAGTTGAAAGATGAATACCTAAAATTATTCATAAAAAAATAAAGAACATGTATCATAAGAAAAAGTGAACAAAGATTTGAACAACAAATCTAGCTTTTGGCATGCAAATTACAGTAAAGCTATGTTTGGCTTTGGTTTTTTTGGCTAAAAAAGTACAAAAGACAAAATTAGTTACATAAGCTAATAAGATAAAATGTCATATCTAAATAATAATCATTACATTTTTTCTCTGACAAAAGTCAAAAAAACCAAAAACAAAATTAAAAAAAGGCTAAAATAGCTAAAAAAAAAACTAAAAAGTCATGCTATTTTAGCTCTTCCTAAACAAAGACTAAATATTGTGGTGTCCTTCAAACCTACCTCGAATGTGCAAAAGAAGTTTTTAATTAAAGAGAGAAAAAATTATATAATACCAAACTTGATAATTTTCCATGGAGGGAAGAAAGCCAACCCAAAAAGAAAAAAGTCTTGCAAATTATAGCTATCGTTGGTAGAGTTTTAGAATTATGATTTGATAATAGAATTGTATTTTGAGTTTGTGAGTTTTGAAATTATGATTTGAAAAGAGAAAATTTGTTTGGTTATGAGTTTTGAAAAAAAATTTGAATTGAGTTTTGAATTTTTGATGTGACATATGCAATGAGAAAAGCTGTTTCGTTATGAGTTTTGAAAAGAATTTTCAAAACTTAATTGAAAAACTTATAACTCATAGCCAAACGCACAACTCAAAACTTTATTGTAAATTATATTCAAAACTCATAACCAAATCCTTTTTACAATTCAATTCAAAAAAATAATTTGTCATTTTGGTCTAAAAAAATAATTTCTATATTTAAAAAATATTAGAAACAAATTTTTTTTTTCCAAATAACAGGTGGCGATTAACAATTGCAACAAAAAAAAAAAAACGAGTGGATAAAAAATTCAAAAATTATCTGGTTTACCAAACATGTTTTCAAAATATATTTTGAAATTGATTTGGAATCATAATTTGAAAATTAAAACCAAACATAGTATTCAAATATATGGGTGAAAAATTGATTAGAAACTCACACCAAACACATAGGGAATTCTATGTGGATCTCCTTTGTCCGGTTATTTTAAATCATCTCTTTATTTTACAATCAGACTACAAAAACTCATCATTTTGTGGTGTATTATGCCCCTTTGGGTTCATTTGGGAAGTGGGTTAGCTTTTTGGCTTTTTTGGCTATTTTAGCCTAGGATTAAAAAACCTATTTTGGGATAGGTTTTTTGGCTTTTTTTACTTTTTGGTAAGGTGTCCACATGTGAAATTACCCAACTACCCTTGGGGTGAAAATTGGCCACCACTGGGCGGCTAAGCCTGACACGTCAGCCTAGTGTTTTCTTTCTTTCTTTTTTTATTTTAATTTTTTTTATTGTTTTCAATTTGTTTTTTTTTTTTTTTTTTTGGAAAAGGCTTTGTGAGATTTTTTTTTTAAATGACTTGGAAAATGAAAATTTTGGTTTTTTTTTTTTGTTTTTTATTTGTTTTTGTTTTTGGAAACGGCTTTTTTATGTTTTTAAAGGACGTGGAAAATGCTAATTTTAGTTTTATTTTAATGTCATTTTTTTGGTTGTCTTTTATTTGTTTATTTATTTATTTATTTATTTTGGGTTGGAAAAGGCATTTTTATTTTTTTTTCCCAAATGATGTGGAAAATGATAATTTCGGTTTTTTTTTTTTCAAAAGGGCTTTTTTATGTTTTTTTTTTAAATGATGTGGAAAATGGTAATTTCGGTTTTTTTATTGTCTTTTTTTTCTTTTTCTTTTTCTTTTTGGAAAAGACTTTTTCATGCTTTTTTATTTTAAATGACATGCAAAATGGTAATTTCGGTTTTATTTTTGTCCCTTTTTGTTTTTTTTTTTTTTTTTGGAAAAGGATTTTTGATGTTTTTAGTTTAAAATGACGTGGAAAATGATAATTTCGGATTTTTTTTTCGAAAAGGCTTTTTTATGTTTTGTTTTTTCAAATAACGTGAAAAATGATATTTTTGATTTTATTTGTGTTTTTTTAAGAAAAATGCAAACATTTGAAAATATTTATGTCATCGATTGTAACCATTTGTTGAATTTTTTTTTAAATTTTTGATAATAGGGATTATTTCTCGTGTAAACACATACATATTGTACATGATAATATACTTACACACAGCCTCCTCTACGTGGGTTACCCATGTTACAAGCCTACGATTATTAGGTGGACTATTATATATTTCCTAACATTCCGTTATTACGCATGTACACTAACTTGTCTCGTATGCGAAGTCGCACAAATGCTATATGTGGGTCCTTATCCTCCAACCATTAAACCATCATCATCATGTTCAACTTATGGTATGACATTTACCATTGCCATAGCCTCTTTCTCGTTCAAGATGGGGTTAAGAGTTGTTAGATTGCCTGTATTTTGATGAATATAATTATGTAACGACATTGACGCACCTACTAACTGAACTGCACATTTGCAAAATCATACTGAGGCATGTCTCTAATAAACCCCCATTGATTTTTCCTGGCGCCGAAAGTGCGTTCCACCACACTGCGTAATGACGAGTGAACTTTATTAAATGATTCCCTGGGAGTGTTTGCTGTCCTTTGCCCTTCACTAATGCGGAATGATGGAACTCTTCTACTAATGTAACGATTTAAAAACAACGCGTAGAAGAATTAAAAAAATTATTTTTATATAGAAAGATGATTTCATTTATAAAAAAAAGACAAAATCAGAATGGACACAAGAAACAACCTCAATTAGAACCTCTTCCATTCAAAGTGACCATAGATGGGCAGCTTCATTTCCTAACATTTTGTCATGAATACAAGTAGATTTAAAACTCCCATCCAATCTTTAATATCAGATCAGCAATGATATTCCTAATAGATGAGAAATTTTCTTCATTACTTCTAATTTGTATGGCTAAAAGTAACTACTCTCAGCTTGTATGATTCCTAATAGATTTAGAAATTTTCTTTATTAAAACAAATTTGTTTGGTTAAAAGTAAATACCTTAGCCTGTACGCTTTCCAATAGATGATAAAATTTCTTCATTAAAACAAATTTATTTGGTTAAAAGTAATATTCCTTAGCCTGTATGCAACAAATTCAAGCCATTGGCAAAAGACACAATTTTGTACGCCCCAACTACTTTAATGTTGTCCACAATAGATTCATTTGCAATTCTCTCACTGCTTGATGCCATTTCTCATGAAATCTCTCACAATGATACCAATACCTATCACTCCCATCTTTTAATTTTTATATATATTCCTTTTAAATAGTTCACTGAATTCCATCACATTCACATAATAAAAATGTTAATGTGTAAAGTAACTGAAATATTGAATATAAGTTAATGTAAGAAAAATGAAGGGCATTGGAAAATTAAAACTCAGCATTATTTATTACAAAGTTGAAGACGTGTAATAAATTATACATTTAGATAAAAATTTAAATTTAAAAAGATAAATAAATAAATAACTCATTTGAAATCAAGAATTCTTCAAAGCTGATAAAACATCTTTCATTGTAGCTTATAGGAAAGTAGGTCGATGGTTTAAATTGAAAACAAATCAAAAAATTAGAATTTAAATTGATAAAATTAAAAATTAAAGCTTATTTTTTTGACAAAATTTAAACTCTGATTTTTTATTATTTTTCTATTTTTGTAATTTCCCCTCAGAAAAATTACCAGTAAAGGCATGCTTTGTCTTACGCAAATGCAACTTTATTGAAAACTTGTAAGAAGCCTTGATGAATGACCTTGAAGACATATACATTTGATTCAATAAATAAACAAGTACAACTAGTTTTTCATGAGAGAGGGAAATTACTACATACTATCTGTCAAAACATTAATTTGCTAGCCTAGAAGTAGAAAGGGAAGACAATAGGAAGAGATTTCCCTTCCTCTCTCAATATCTTCTTCCACCGCAATTCTCATCGATGCCATTGTCTTTTCTCATCCAAACACCATTCTGATCACCTGGGAAGGAATTGAGGCCGGGACATTCTACTTTCTCCAAATAAATCAAATTGGGAAATAACATCATAATGTCTTTCCAAGGCATCTCTAAGTTACTCAAGTACTTCAATTTTAACATTTTAACTGTGCTAGCTACTATTTTGTCCAGATTACACAATAGTCCTCCTCTGATGTAAAGTTTCTTCAAGTTCTTCAAATTGCCAGACCACAACCAACTAGGTGTATCTATCTCAGGAAAACACTCAAGCTCTAATTTTTGCAATGATGAAGGAAGTTCCATTGAGAGAGGAAGTTTTGGATCATGCTGCTCAAAGAATGATCTTGTCAGCGTTGTCTGCTTGGAAAATAGTTGTGCTTGCTTAGGTGAATCATCAGTTTTGCCTCGTAAAATGCATCCTGACCAAGATATTTTCAACTTCTGTAGAAATTCTAATCTTTGTAAATGATAAAGCTGCCGACCTGTTGGAAATTCTTTCATACTTGCGAATATGCTCAATTTTCGTAGCTTTGGCAATCTTGTCAAATCATTGATAGTACATGACTTTTTGTTCTTAGAATCTCCAATAATAAATCCCTTAAGGACTTGGAGATTAGATAGTGCACCAAGCCCCTTAGGCATGTGATCTAAAAGATAACACTCGGATATGTCCAAGGGTGTCAAATTCTCAAGCAGGCCAATCCTGTTGGAACAATCTTCTGTGTAAATAAATAAATTGAAATAAATTCAAACAAAATAAATAAATAACATACCGGATTTATTTATCGAACCAAATTAATTAAGACCAAGTCGAGTGTGTGACACTCTGTCCTTAAGACAGATTCGCCCCGCTACGGTACTTACGGTTGAGTGGCGTCTATCTCCCAGGATACAATGATCTTCACAAATTGTAGTAGTACTCCAAACAATTTGTTCGGCGAACCAAACCTGTGTTCTAACTCTCTGAATATTATACTAAAACTAATATGAAGAATAAAAACAAATGCAGTATTTTTTGGATAGCAAAAAGACCACAAACACACTGAATTTCCCCGGGCCTAAACCATTGCTGGAATGTAATATTTATAGGCAAATATTACTGTCCGAAAAGGTTCCAATATTGAAAGAACATAAGAGATTTCAAATGAACAGGTGCCAACTTATTCAAACAGTTTTAGCCGTTGCACATGGAATAGAACTTCCTTCCAACAGTTTGAAAAACAAAAAGCCGTTAGAGGACAAAGTTCTACACTACACTGTTTGGAATAAATTTTATTAAACTATTTGCATAGTTTAATCAAACCAACAACCTTCACTGTTTGAAATAAATATATTAAACTGTTAGATTTAGATTAAACAAATAAATCTAATAGTATAATAGATTTTAATAAAACCTGTTTGGAATATAAATATTAATCTTATTTGACAAACTTTAGGAAACCATTTAAGGAATCCAAAAATTTGAATTTAGATTTAAATTAAATTCCCACAATAATTTTTATTGAAAAAATTCAAATGAATTTTGTCTAAAAATTAATGTTAAACCTGAAAACGATGTCAATTTCCCATTCACTCATAAATGGTTTTGACGTTCCGTCTTCATCGTGTGACTTGCCATGCGGCAAGGAACACTTCACCTCTTCGGACACGCCCCAAAATATTTTAGGGGCCTACTAAATTTTGGGCTCAAAGTCGGCCTAAAATATGCCTTATATAAACCAATTTTCCAACAATCCCCCACATGAATGGAATTTGACGGAGAGAAAATGCAACAACATGATCTAATACAGAGAGTACAGAAATTGAAAATATTCTGCAAAGGATAGGTAGCTTTTGGCTTTGAACCTTCCCTTGTGAGACACTATCGGATTTACTAGCTAACCAGTGAACATGATGTCTTGAACTGTTCAGCCGTTTGTGTAAACCAAGACAATAGAACTCACACAGTATATCAACAGACACAGTTTAGTTCTCACTATTGTGTTCATTTTGGCCCTGAACAACCTGGTCTTTCATGAGTGCTCTAAAGACTTGTAGCCCTTCACAAATCTTATAGAACCGGCCCAGTTCACACTCACATAGGTGATTCTTATGAAAAGTATCCTGCCATACTCAACTAGGTTTACCTAGATATAAGAATCATTAAAAGTATTACTTAACCTAAATCGCTGCAGACATCACTTATTTCATCATAGAAATGGGTAGGAGTTGGACTCCACAGTGATCCTTCTGAGTCAATCACAACTCGGTTGTCCCTTTGAACCTAGATCTTGGGATCTCCAGTCAACTAGGTTGGGTTGCCGTTGTGGTAACTCTTATTTAATAGGCTTAAGTCCCATTCCCATCGATGAATTTTCAACTAACTCTCTTGCTAACCCTTTGGTTAGTGGATCCGCTATGTTGTCTTTAGACTTAACATATTCTATGGAAATAATTCCATTAGAGAGTAGTTGTCATACGGTGTTATGTTGACGACGAATGTGTCGTGACTTACCGTTATACATATGACTCTGTGCTCTACCAATTGCTGATTGACTATCACAATGTATGCATATAGCAGGCACCGGTTTTGGCCATATTGGAATATCTTCAAGGAAGTGGCGAAGCCATTCTGCCTCTTCCCCTGCTTTGTCTAAAGCTATGAATTCAGATTCCATAGTAGACCTAGCAATACAAGTCTGTTTGGAAGATTTCCAAGATACAGCCGCCCCACCAAGCGTAAAGACATACCCACTGGTGGACTTCGAGTCTCTAGTATCCGATATCCAATTTGCATCACAGTATCCTTCAAGTACTGCTGGATATCTAGTATAGTGAAGCCCAATGTTACGAGTAAATCGAAGATATCTTAGAACCCTTATCATTGCTTTCCAGTGTTCTACTCCCGGATTACTCGTGTATCTACTTAATTTACTTACTGCATAAGCTATATCTGGGCGGGTGCAGTTCATCAAGTACATTAAGCTTCCAATAATTTGGGCATACTCTAATTGAGAAATACTTTCCTGTACATTCTTAGAAAGATACAAATTAACATCTACAGGAGTTCTAGCAAGATGATCATCATCTTTGCTGAATTTGTCAAGTATTTTCTCAATGTAATGAGATTGTGACAAAGCATATCCTTCTGATGTTTTGGTAATTTTCATACCAAGAATTACATCAGCAATGCCCATGTCCTTCATGTCAAAATGTTTATTCAACATTTTCTTAGTAGTCTTAATCATATCATTATTACTACCAATGATGAGCATATCATCTACATAGAGACATACAATAACATAACCTTTGTCTGTGTTTTTAATGTAAACACATTTGTCACACTCATTAATTTTAAATCCATTTGACATCATTGCCTTGTCAAATTTCTCATGCCATTGCTTTGACGCTTGTTTTAAACCATATAATGATTTAACCAATTTACACACTTTCTTTTCTTTCCCTGGAACAGAAAACCCTTCTGGTTGTTCCATGTAAATTTCTTCATTTAACTCACCATTTAAGAAAGCGGTCTTAACATCCATTTGATGAATTTCTAGATTGTATAGAGATGCAATGGCAATTAGCATTCTTATGGATGTTATTCTAGTAACCGGTGAGTATGTGTCAAAGTAATCTAGACCTTCTTTTTGTCTAAAACCTTTGACTACAAGTCTTGCCTTGTATTTATCTATTGATCCATCCGCTTTCAATTTTCTTTTGAAAATCCACTTGTACCCAAGAGGTTTACAACCTGGTGGCAAGTCCACTAATTCCCAAGTGTGATTTTGCAAGATGGATTCAACTTCACTGTTGACAGCTTCTTTCCATAAAGGAGCTTCAGGACTGGACATAGCCTCTTTAAAATTTAAAGGCTCATTTTCTAACAAATATGTTAGAAAATCTGGACCAAAAGATTTTGAGGTTCTAGCACGTTTACTACGCCTAGGTTCCTCTTCTTCATTTTGATCTAACTCTTGTTCTTGATCATGTTCTTGATCCTGACTAGTAATAGCATCAAAAGATCTTTTATGAGTACTAGTCTCTTGTCCAGTCTTCTTTGGAAATACATGTTCAAAGAAAGATGCATTCCGGGATTCAATAATAGTATTTATATGCATTTCGGAATGTTCTGATTTATAAATCAAAAACCGATATGCACTACTATTCTTGGCATAACCAATGAAAATGCAATCAATGGTCTTAGGACCTATCTTAGTCTTTTTAGGACTAGGAATAGCCACTTTAGCCAAACACCCCCACACTTTTAAGTATTTGTAGGATGGTACTCTTCCATGCCACAATTCATAAGGTGTTTGATTTATTTTCTTTCGGGGTACTTTATTTAAAATATAATTAGCAGAAAGTATTGCTTCCCCCCACAAGTTCTGAGGTAATCCAGAACTAATTAACATGGCATTCATCATTTCTTTTAAAGTCCTATTTTTCCTTTCAGCAATTCCATTTTGCTGAGGTGAGTAAGGAGCAGTGGTTTGATGAATTATTCCATGTTCTTTACAAAACTCACCAAAAGGTGATTCATATTCACCACCTCTATCACTTCTAAGTTTCTTGATTTTCTTACCAAGTTGATTTTCTACTTCATTCTTATATTGAATGAAAGTTTCCAAAGCTTCATCCTTGGTTCGAATTAAATAAATATAACTATATTTAGTATAGTCATCTATAAAAGTGATTACATACTTTTTTCCACCTCTGGTTTGAATTGATTTAAAATCACAAATGTCACTATGAATTAATTCAAGTGGTTTCGTACTTCTTTCAATTGAATGAAAAGGAGTTTTAGATAATTTTGCCTCAACACAAATTTCACATTTATGATTTGAATCAATGTCAAATTTAGGTAAACATTCCATATTAATTAATCTACGCAAAGATCCATAATTAACATGTCCTAGTCTACCATGCCATAAATTTGAAGACTCAAGCAAGTAAGAAGAAGATGTAGTATTATTAATAACTGAGGGTACAACGGTCATTACATTTAACTTGAAAAGGCCATCAGACATGTAACCTTTTCCTACATACATCCCATTCTTAGTAAGTACAAATTTATCACTCTCAAATACTAGCCTAAACCCATTCTTACTCAACAAAGATCCGGAAACAAGATTCTTGCGAATGTCCGGTACATGCAGCACATTTTTGAGAGTGAGTTCCTTTCCAGATGTCATCTTGAGTACAATCTTTCCTTGTCCTTCAACTTTGGAAGTTGAGGAGTTGCCCATAAAAAGTTGTTCACCATTATCCACTGTAGAATAAGATGTGAACATCTTTTTGTCGGCACAGATATGGCGAGTAGCACCAGTGTCCACCCACCATTCTTTAGGATTTCCGACAAGATTTGCCTCGGAAACAACTGCAGAAAGATTGATGTCATCGACACCATTGGAAATATTATCCACTTCGGTCATGTGGGCTTGAGTAGGCTTCTTGCTTGTTCTTCTTTTGTTTTTTCCTTTGCTACGGCAATCTTTGGCCCGATGTCCCTCTTTGTCACAGATGTAACATTTGCCATTAAACTTGTACTTTTTATTTCCTCCCCCTTTAGAGCCTTGTGATGAACTTTCTCCAGAAGACTTTCGTTTCTTGGTTTTTGAAGCATGTTCCACCACATTTGCCTTAGACTCCATAGGAAGCTTACCAGCCCGCTTTTCAGAATTGCGGTTGTCCTCCTCAATCCTCAAACGCACAATTAACTCGTCCATAGAAATTTCTTTGCGCTTATGTTTGAGGTAGTTCTTGAATTCCTTCCAGCCTTTTGGTAATTTTTCAATTAAGGCTGCAACTTGGAAGGATTCACTGAGAGACATACCTTCTGCGTGAATGTCATGCAGAATGAGTTGGAAATCTTGAGCTTGGCTGATCACAGTTTTTGAATCAACCATTACAAAATCCAAGAATCTGCCAACCACAAATTTCTTTGAGCCGGCATCTTCCGTTTTGTACTTTTTCTCCAACGATTCCCAAAGTTCCTTTGCAGTCTTGATTGGACTGTAGACGTTGTATAATGCGTTGTCAAGTCCGTTCAAGACGTAATTCCGGCAAAGGAAATCGGCATATTTCCAGGCATCAACCGCAGCAACCACTTGCCGGTCGGTTTCATCCTCTTTCAGGATAGGAGCATCTTCACGGAGGAAACGAGCCAGGTTCAGAGTTGTAAGATAGAACAACATTTTCTGTTGCCATCTTTTAAAGTCAGTTCCTAAGAACTTCTCTGGCTTTTCACCGTGATTTACCGGTACTGTTACAACAGGAGAGGGGGTTGGCGTCATTGCAGCCACCACAGTAGTACTTGTTTGGGCATTTGTTTCAGTAGCCATCAATTCTAATATATAAAACAAAATTATAATTAGAATTTACACTACACAGAAAATTAAACCAAATTCACAGAATTAAATTCCGTAAAAATAAATGAAACAAGAATGTAACTTTTATTTTCCAATTAATTTGAAAATAAAATAAAATTTTATTTAAACAAATTAATTCCACACAGAAAGTAAATTCTGTAAAAATAAAAGAAATAAAAAATTATAACTTTTATTTTTCAATTAATTTGGAAATAAAATAAAATTTTATTTAACCAAAATAATTCCACACAAGAAATTAAATTCTATAAAAATAAAAGAAATAATAACTATAACTTTTATTTTTCAATTAATTTGGAAATAAAATAAAATTTTATTTAACCAAATTAATTCCACACAAGAAAATTAATTTCAGTAACACTTCAATAATTAAAATACTGAAACAGAATTTTAATTAATGAAAACTCAGAAAATAATTTCTAAAATCCAAAATTAATTTCTGAAAAAATTCCACAAAAATATATTCTGAATTGTTAATGACACCAGTATCGTACTACTAGTTGTTGTCAAAGAAAAGAGACAGTATATTACTACTATCTGTCAAATAGCATATAATCACTATTTGTTTTTCCAACCAGAATATTATTTTGTAAATTCACAGAAAATAATTTTCTTTCGAAATTATTTACGAAGAAAGAAAAAGGAAAACAAACGAAAAATTCTGTAACCAGAATAATTCGAATCTGTCTTAAGATTGTTGGAACAATCTTCTGTGTAAATAAATAAATTGAAATAAATTCAAACAAAATAAATAAATAACATACCGGATTTATTTATCGAACCAAATTAATTAAGACCAAGTCGAGTGTGTGACACTCTGTCCTTAAGACAGATTCGCCCCGCTACGGTACTTACGGTTGAGTGGCGTCTATCTCCCAGGATACAATGATCTTCACAAATTGTAGTAGTACTCCAAACAATTTGTTCGGCGAACCAAACCTGTGTTCTAACTCTCTGAATATTATACTAAAACTAATATGAAGAATAAAAACAAATGCAGTATTTTTTGGACAGCAAAAAGACCACAAACACACTGAATTTCCCCGGGCCTAAACCATTGCTGGAATGTAATATTTATAGGCAAATATTACTGTCCGAAAAGGTTCCAATATTGAAAGAACATAAGAGATTTCAAATGAACAGGTGCCAACTTATTCAAACAGTTTTAGCCGTTGCACATGGAATAGAACTTCCTTCCAACAGTTTGAAAAACAAAAAGCCGTTAGAGGACAAAGTTCTACACTACACTGTTTGGAATAAATTTTATTAAACTATTTGCATAGTTTAATCAAACCAACAACCTTCACTGTTTGAAATAAATATATTAAACTATTAGATTTAGATTAAACAAATAAATCTAATAGTATAATAGATTTTAATAAAACCTGTTTGGAATATAAATATTAATCTTATTTGACAAACTTTAGGAAACCATTTAAGGAATTCAAAAATTTGAATTTAGATTTAAATTAAATTCCCACAATAATTTTTATTGAAAAAATTCAAATGAATTTTGTCTAAAAATTAATGTTAAACCTGAAAACGATGTCAATTTCCCATTCACTCATAAATGGTTTTGACGTTCCGTCTTCATCGTGTGACTTGCCATGCGGCAAGGAACACTTCACCTCTTCGGACACGCCCCAAAATATTTTAGGGGCCTACTAAATTTTGGGCTCAAAGTCGGCCTAAAATATGCCTTATATAAACCAATTTTCCAACAAATCCAATTTGGAACCACCTCCAGATTGTGACACGCTTTGAGATCCAAAATCTGAAGATTAGTCAGTTTTGAAATGAACTGAGGAAGTTCTTTAATCAAAGAAATTCCTCGAAGGCTAAGAAACCGCAATTCTTTCATATTCTTGAGAAAATTGAGAATTTTGATGTCTGGAACTTCAATGTGATGCGTGACCGAGTTCTGCCACCTTCCCAAGTAAACAACTTTCAAATTGGTGCCCCTTTTGAAAATAATTTCATGTCTTCCATCAATAATAGCCGCATCAACGTTGACTATGCAACTTTCCCAACAGGCGAAGCGAAGATCCAGAAAATAATCAAAATCATGCAACTCTAATTCAAAGGTTACAGCAGAACGAATGTAAGGGGGCATCCTGTAGCTATCCACAACCAATCCACAATTTTTGTAGATAGGCTCGATGAAGCCCTTTGCATTAAGGTCATCCACGATCTCGTTGGCATGAAACTCTGCTAGTTCTCGGTATAGACATCTCGATGATAATAATTCACTTTGCAGAAAGCTCCACCAGTAAATCACAAACCTTTTCTTCATGGTAGCCATTTCTGGGAAAATCCGGAAAAAATACAAAAAATGTTTTGATTCCGGACAGAGGCTATGGAAAGATACCTGTGGCTGATTGTAGAAACTGTGCAAATTGCCGGCCTTGTTTACATCGACTTGGTTGTTGCCGCTGCTACTGTTAATGGATCTGTCAAACCATGGTTTCCGATGTGGCTTTGAATCATCATCATAATGGATTTTAAGCTTGGAGGGAATCTGGGATTTCAACTTCTTGACAGACATTTTCAGTTGGTCAAGTTCGTTAGTATCACCCCCTCCTCTTGTTTTGAGCTCCTCAAATTTCTCACAAGCCTGGTTGATTTGCACATTCATATGATCTACAAACTTCTGAATCTCTGCCATGATCTCTTTCAAGAAATTAAGATCTCGACCGATCATGTTAGTGAGATCAGGATCTGCAACTTGGTAGTCGTCGTTGTTGTTTGTGGCAGTGGTAGCTTTGTGGTGGTGGTTGTTAAGTGGATTTGCTTGGGAGATACTACTGTCCATGGCTTTGAAAGGAACTACTACCAAAACAGGGTCGTGTTGGAGTCTTGGCTAGAGAGAGAGAGAGAGAGAGAGAGAGAGAGACAGGTTTTTTCTTTGATGGTCTGGTCTGGGTTTCGAAGAGAAAAATGGATCTTGAGAGAGAGTGAACACGTTTTTCCTTTGACGGTCAGGCTTTCAAAGGGAGAGATGGATCATGAGAGAGAATAAACGCTGTGACACCATAAGAGAGAGAGAGAGAGAGAGAGGGGGGGGGGAGACCAAGTAAGACTCAGAAAAGGTATAGAAGAGATAAACAAAGGGGTGGCCTACTACAGATGTTTACCGAGGCAATAATTGATGAGACGCGGGGAAGAAATATGGCCCACTGGCCGGCACCATGGTTGTTGAACCGCGTTGTCTTGAGAGAAGATTTGAATAATATTTGGGATTATCAAATAAATATTATGAAATATTTTATAAATTTTTTTTTTTTTTTTGATTTGTGTGTGATATTTTGTTATATGTGTAATTTAACGATGAAGAATCTTTCATGATCATCTTCATGTTATTTTTTTCATGATTCGTAACATTACTCGATGGATTTTATTATTGTTTTGTTTTGGCTTGTGGAGTTTATTATGAATTTTATTTTAATGATTTGAATTATTTATTTTATAAATTTTTTGTGTGTATATTATTTATAAAAAAAATTAAATTGATCAATAATTATAATATTTTCATTTTATCTTATTTAAAAAAATAGTCTATTTTAATAAAAATATTTGTTTAATTTTTCGAAAACAAAAGTAATAAAATAAAAATATTATGATTATTGGTTCAACTTAATTTTTTGTTATAAATAATATACATTAAAGGCCCTACAAAATAAATAATTAGGATCATTGAAACGAAACTCGTAATAAATTCCACAGGGAAGCTCAACCCTCCTTTAAACAATGTGAAGGAAGTTTTACTTTGCCCCCAAACTATCACTCAAAATCAATTCAATATCCATTCTTTCGATTATATAAATTTTACACATAAACCATTCAATTTTGGATCAATTTCATCCCGTTGTCAACTGTTGTCTATGATCAGACAGAATTTGCTGACTTGGCATCATGTTTTCATTTAAAACTTCATTTCATCCCCCAAATTATCTTTAAAATATTAATTAGACCCTCAAATTTCATTTTGTCCCAGGGTCTAATTGTTATTTTAGAAATAATTTGGAAGGTAAAATGAAATTTGAGGGTCATATCAATAACTTCTGTTTAATTATAGATGACGATTGATGGTGAAGATAAAATTAAATATTTTATATGTAAAATTGATTTTATTAGAAGAATAAGAATTGATTTGATTTTTAAGTGTAACGCCCTCAAAAAAAATACATAAAACTCATCACTTTAGACATGCATTGATATAAAAGAAACCAACCATTTCTATTCATCAGAGTAGTTCTTACAATAGTATTACACGTTAACAACAACAGCAAATGCCCTATGGGCTTACAGCTTTCCAAGTCAACACCTGGTTACACAAAAGAAGAGTACTAACTCTATACAAGATAAGCCCTTGGCTTGATATACATATAATACAAACAAAATAAACAAAAAGAGTCTTCAAGTCTCATCACCATCCAAGCTATGTCCTTGGAGGTGGCATACTACATGTACCTGAAAAATAATGTCCCATATAGGATGAGTAGAAATATGCTAAACACAGTATGAGCAATAACTAAGACATTAGCAATTGATAAATGTTCAATTTCCATAAATCATTTCATAACCCATTTCCATTTCTTGACCACTATGTTCATGTTTTATTTCAGTTTCCATTTCTTATCAATTTCACAATTTACGTCAACGGCTCAGAACCTGGCCAACCACTTATATGAGACAGTGACTCATATTAAACGTTTCCCATTTTACAATAGATAAACATACTAGTTGTATCAACATCTCAACAGATAAGCATACAAGTTGTATCTACATTTCAACAGATATGCATATTAGCTATATCAACACTTCCAAAGATAAGCATATGAGCTGTATCAACACTTCCATAGATAAGCATATAAGCTATATCAACACGTTAACTGACAAGCATATGAGCTGTATCAGTGGAGTCCATCCCCTATCTCCTCCCAAACAACATCCGGTTTAGAGGTTCATCCCTTATCTTCTCCTAAACCGTGGAGTACATCCCCTATCTCCTCCCACACACACAACGTATATACACATAGGTCATATACACAATCAATCAATACATAACGTTAATGTATTCTATCACAGTCATACTCTATGACATATCCAATTGATTAGTTTTAGTTTGCCTAATCATCATGCATTGTCTACAACAATCAAAACTACCCTCCACCGGTAGCCCAAGCAATTATTTCTAAACGGATAATAAAAGCTCCAACAGATAAAATATCAATATTTTCAAAAGTGAGCGATTAATAAATCCAACTCCACTATTCTACTATATAATGAGCCAATTTCATTGTTCCCAACTCAATTCCATATAATCACAATTTTTCCAAATTAATTATACCAATTAATTTACACAATCAATTAGGGTTTTCTACCCCATTTCCCAATATTGACCCAATGGTCTATATATCAACAAATAATTTCGTTATTTTGAAACCAAAGATACACATTTTAGAATCAAAATAGCAAAACTCCCTTTTTACATTTTGAAACCCTAAGTCCCAAAATTTCCCAACTTCAACACTTTATCAAAACAACCAAAAAACTATGTCAAAGACCATAAGAGTGAGTAGGAATCCCTACCTCAAATGATGACACCCAACGAAGAAAATGAAGAAAACGGAAATGCTCCAAATCCCGAAATTCTTAGATCAAAAGTAGCCCTCGACGATCAATAACTTTTTTGTAAAGGCCAAAGGTGAGAAGACAACTCCTACTAGATCAATACCTAGAGAGAAGGCAAGGTTCTAGAGAGAGAGGCTTTCAAATGGCGTTTTTGGAAAAGTAAGAAAGAGAGAGTGTGTGGAAAAATGATTCAAAAATGCCCAGCTGCCCTCTGTTATACGACATTCCCGCTCGAGCGGAAAACACAACGCTTGAGCGTCAAGAACAAAAACTAGGTCCGCTCGAGCGCAAGAAGGCCCGCTCGAGCGCCAAGACACAAGGATAAAGTATATCTGCTCGAGCGTGAAAACCAGTCCGCTCGAGCGTAGATTTCCCCCTCCCAGAACTTACACCAAAAATGTACTACCCGCTCGAGCTCCAGAGTACCCGCTCGAGCTCGACCGCTCGAGCGTAAAGAAACCCGCTCGAGCGTGAAAAACATGCTTGCAGAAGTTTCGCAGAGCACCAAAACACTAGGAGTGTACAATCTCCGCTCGAGCGCAAGAAGACCCGCTCGAGCGGACCTCCTAAAAACTGGGCAACAAGGAATTGAAACCAAAGTCTAACCAACCTGTAACAATTCTGCTCAAAACATCCTAAAACTCAATCAAGCAGAATTAAAGGATGACAACAAGGTATACAACCACCAACATCACGGAACCAAAGTTCGGAAAACAACAGATACAGAAAGGGAAAATCGGGATCGCTATAACCTTCCCCCCTTAAAGAATTTTGTCCCCGAAATTAAATACTGGTTTTTCAAAAACAAGATTTTCTCAATTCCCAACATTATTACAATGCGAAATTCAACAACTCGACCCATTACCGGTCATTTCATCTCTACTCAAGAGACAATTCACCACATATCTCAATATGTATTAACAACATGCTTTCCTCGAAATTCAACAATTTCTATATACATGTTTCACAATTCTATATCATATTTCACATTGATGATATATCTCCATTTCTACAATACGCTCAACATATATAATGTTATAACAAACTTCCATTCCAAGGCAAGTTCTACAATACTTCCACAAACCAAAACATCCACAATGTTTTACAACTCAAGACGTATATAATGCTCTTAAAGTTCAACGATATTACAAAATTACCAATGCATGGTTACACATCAACAAACAAGTCCGGATATTTCTCGCGGACTTCCAACTCACGTTCCCAAGTGGCTTCCTCCACTCCATGATGTTTCCATAAAACCTATACCAAAGGGATGGCCTTGCCACGCAGGACTTGATCCCGCCTATACAAGACCCGAACTGGTCTCTCTTTATACGAGGCATCCTCATCTACCTCTAAGTCGATCCAATCTAACACATGGGACGAATTCGGCTCATACTTCCGAAGCATACTCACATGAAACACGTCATGCACTCTGGACAACTGCGGTGGTAAAGCTAAACGATAAGCAACCTCCTCAATCCTCTCAAGGATCTTGAAAGGACCGATAAACCGAGGGGACAACTTCCCACTCTTCCCAAACCTCATCAAACCTCGCCTAGGTGATATTTTCAAGAAGACATGATCACCTACCTCAAACGCCAAAGGCCTCCTCCTACGGTCAACATAACTCTTTTGGCGACTCTGGGCTATAACAAGCCTCCTACAGATAAGCTCAACTTTCTCTGTCGTCTCCCTAACCAACTCCGGACCCAACAAAGGTGCATCACCCACCTCGGCCCAACACACTGGAGACCTATACGGTCGACCATACAAGGCCTCAAATGGTGCCATACCGATGCTAGACTGAAAACTGTTGTTGTAGGCAAACTCCACCAAGGGCAAGTGCCTCTCCTACGTCCCACTAAAGTCAAGGACACAACCTCGAAGCATATCCTCAAGGATCTGAATAGTACGCTCGGATTGCCCGTCAGTCTGTGGATGATAAGCCGTACTAAAGGTCAACTTAGTGCCCAAGGCACTCTGCAAACTCTGCCACAACCTAGCAGTAAAATGAGGATCTCTATGTGAGACGATCGTCACTGGGACCCCATGCAATCTCACTATGTCCCGAATATACAAGTCGGCGAGATGATCTACCGAATCTCTCACGCGTATAGAAATGAAGTGTGCCGACTTAGTCAACTGGTCTACAACCACCCAAATGGCATCACTACCCCGCTGAGTCCTCGGAAGACCTACAACGAAGTCTATAGTGACATGCTCCCACTTCCACTCGGCAATAGGCAAGGGTTGCAACAAACACGCTGGCCTCTGATGCTCGGCCTTCACTTGCTGACAAGTAAGGCACTTCGATACGAAAACAGCCACATCTCTCTTCATACCCCGCCACCAAAACTGGCGACCCAAATCCCGATACATCTTAGTGCCTCCCGGATGCACCGCAAGGCGTGAATGATGGAACTCTCGGAGTACTTTCTCTCAGCAAGACTCCGGCACAAACAAACGGTCTCGGTATCTCACACTCTGGTCGGGATACACTGACAAACCCTTCTCAACCTTCCCACTGGAGATCTTCTCTCGGAGGGATTCTACCTCGAGGTCACCTCTCTGTGCCTCTAACACTCAGGTCACAAGTGTAGGCTGCGCAACAACAGAAAACAAGGCCGCAGCCTCAATAGATTCGCCCAGAAGCAAATCAAACTCGCCAAGGGCACCCAACATCTCCCATTCCCAGATGGCTATACAAGCTACATCACTAATGGGTTTCCTACTATGGGCATCGGCCACAACATTGGCCTTTCCCGGGTGATAGTGTAACTCAAAATCATAGTCCTCAATGAACTCCATCCACCTTCTCTGCCTCAAATTTAAGTCTCTCTGTGTAAACAGATACTTCAAACTCTTGTGGTCCGAGAACACCTCAAACCTCTCACCATAAAGGTAGTGCCTCCAAATCTTCAAGGCGAAGATCACTGCTGCTAACTCTAGGTCGTGTGTAGGGTAATTCTTCTCGTGTATTTTCAACTGACGTGAGCCATAAGCTACCACCTACCCCTCTTGCATCAACACACAACCCAAACCCTCTCGTGAGGCATCGCAATAAACCGCATAACCCAACACTCTCTCTGAAATAATCAAAACCGGAGCGGTGGTCAATCTAACTTTCAACTCCTAGAATAACTTTTCGCAAGTCTCACTCCACACAAACTTGACCCCTTTCCGCGTCAATCTAGTCAACGGCGAAGCTAGCCTGGAGAAATCTTTCACAAACTGACGGTAATACCCAGCTAATCCTAGAAAACTGCGGATCTCAAACACACTCTTAGGCTGTGCCCAATCTTGCACTGCCTCTACCTTGGATGTATCAACAGACACCCCTTCCCTGGATACCACATGGCCTAAGAATTTAACCTCTCCTAGCCAGAACTCACACTTCCCAAACTTGGCATACAACCTATGGGCTCTAAGCAATTCAAGCACCACTCTCAAGTGTTCCTCGTGCTCCTCCTCAGAAGGCGAATAGATAAGAATGTCGTCCACGAAAACGACCACAAATCGATCTAAGAATTCCCGAAAGATCCGGTTCATCAAGTCCATAAAGACTGCTGGTGCATTGGTAAGCTCGAATGGCATCACCAGAAACTCATAATGGCCATACCGCGTACGGAATGCCGTCTTAGGAATATCCTCCTCCTTGACCCTCAACTGGTGGTAAACCGATCTCAAGTCTATCTTAGAGAAACAACGGGAACCCTTCAACTGGTCAAACAAATCATCTATACGGGGCATAGGGTACTTATTCTTAACCGTAGCCCGATTCAACTTTCGGTAGTCGATACACAATCTCAAGGCGCTATCTTTCTTTTTAACAAAGAGGGTCGGTGCTTCACACGGCGAAACACTAGGGCGAACAAAGCCCTTATCTAGCAATTCCTGGAGCTGAATCTTCAACTCACTCAACTCGGCTGGGGCAAAGCGATAAGGTGCCATAGAAATCAGCGCTGTGCCGGGCACTAAATCAATACAGAACTCTATCTCTCGTTGAGGTGGCAAACTAACGAGATCCTCGGGAAAAACATCTGAATACTCACAAACCACCCTCGGCAATACAATCTGGGTCTCATCACACTCACCACTCATAAAGCTAGCAAGTAGACCACTAAGCTTATTCCGCCCTCGCAGATCATACATCAGTGGCAACACACTACCAACCCGATCCCCCAAGAAATGGAAACACTCCCCGTTTAAGGTACAAACTGTGACCCTCTTACGGTAGCAATCAATAACAACCCGGTAAGACGATAGCCAGTCCATACCCAAAATAACATCAAAACCCTTCATAGGCATGACCACAAAAGGAAAAGGAAGCCTATAGTCGGCGACCTCTATATCACAACCTCTACAGCCGTCTTTCAAAATCAATTCACCCCCAACAGGTGATACAACACAAATAGGAGACGCTAATTGTGCCAACTCCAACTCCAACTCCAACTCCAACTCCAACACAGATGCGAATGCAGCAGATACAAAAGAATGAGATGCACCCGTATCAATCAATACACTAGCAACCGAGTTGCAAAACAGAAAGGTACCTCTCACTACTAATGGAGCCGGTACTAGGTCCTGCGCGGTAACAGCATACACGAGCCCTGTAGGCCCCTGATCCACCTGCTCACCTCTAGGAGCAAAAGACTGCTGCACTGACTGGGATGACGAAGCTCCCGGATTGGCCCTGGAGGCCTGCACAGACTGAGCTGGCTGATAACTCTACGTCTTCCTAGAACCAGACACTCCTGAAGTGGCACTCAACTGTAGGCAATACCTCTTCAGGTGTCCAGGCTGACTACACTGATAGCAAGACAAAGGCTGGCCCCTGCCCTGACTCTGGCCTTGAGGTCTAGCTGAAGAAGAAGCAGCTCGCTGACCCCCTCCCTTCTGCGGGCAAATCGAAGACTTGTGACCCAGCTGGCCACACGCAAAACAAGTCAAGCCTCCATGACTACCTCTCCCAGAACCCGCACTTGGCACTGGAAAGGTCGATCTAGCCAAACCACCCTGAGACTGCTGAGGGTTAGAACCCCTCTGTCTCCTGCCGTCACCCTGACCATCTTGGCTCCTCTTGGAGCCTCTCTGCCCTTCATCCTCCTCCTGCATCATAATCTCCATATGAGTTGCAGCATCAACCAAACGTCTGTACTCTCGGATAAAGGACCTTCCAACTCTCAGCTTGAGTCCACGCCTCAACTTCCGTTCAAACTAAAAGCAACGGCGTTCCTCGGACACCACAAGTTCAGGTGCGAACCTGGACAGACTAGTAAAAGTAGCCTCAAACTCGGCCACTGACAAGCCCTGCTGTTTAAGCTGGCAAAACTGTTCCCTCAGCTTCTTCCTTGCAGCTGAAAATAAAAACTTCTCCTGGAAAGCATTCACAAACGCCTCCCATGCACCACCAACACTGCCCTTCTCGTACTTCCACCATTGACCCGCATCTCCCTTCAGTTGGAAGGATGCCAAGGTCACCTTTAAAGCCCTGTCCTCGATGCCAAGCATCTCGAACGTCTTCTCCATCTGGTCCAACCACTCGTCAGCCTTAAGTGGCTCCTTCAGATCCCCAACAAACTCGTCCGGATTGGGCCGGAAGAATTCCCTCTTCAAGAAGGAAGGCCCTGCCTCAGCTGCGTGGGCCTGTTCCTGATTCCCAGCTATGAGAATACCCAAAGCTCCTGCTATCTCTTGGGCCAAGGCACTCATAGCCTGCTGACCCGCTGGCTCGGCCACATTGGCCTAACCAACTCCCTCCTGTTGTGCTGGAATATCATCCGGTAAAGGCATTTCCTGCCTACCATGCCTGCCACGCCTACCACGTCCTCGTCCTGACATCCTAATAAAGGTAACCAAGACCATTAGCACATTCACAAATGTGCCGAAGCTATAACACTCACGTCCTAATGCATGGACAACTATAATACACTCCACGTAAGCACATAATCACATAAGCAATTACGAATTTCATTTTCGGATAATGACAGTCCCGAGGCGTTACTAGAGTTCCGGTTAGAAACAGCATTGATCAAGTACTTTTCCAACAAGACTCCCAGAAACCCAAGGATCCAATCAACATCCTAGAAACTACATTCCATACCCACATAGTCACATAAGCATGTTATCAATTAAACACATAGCATATGACACTACATCTAAATCTCTATCAAGCAAGACAAACCCATTGTGATACTAATCACTTCCCACGTACCCAAAGTATTCGAACCCGGTAGCTCTGATACCAAGTTGTAACGCCCTCAAAAAAAATACATAAAACCCATCACTTTAGACATGCATTGATATAAAAGAAACTAGCTATTTCTATTCATCAGAGTAGTTCTTACAACAGTATTACATGTTAACAACAAAAGCAAATGCCCTATGGGCTTACAGCTTTCCAAGTCAACACCTGGTTACACAAAAGAAGAGTACTAACTCTATACGAGATAAGCCCTTGGCTTGATATGCATGTAATACAAACAAAATAAACAAAAAGAGTCTTCAATTCTCATCATCATCCAAGCTATGTCCTTGGAGGTGGCATACTACCTGTACCTGAAAAATAATGTCCCATATAGGGTGAGCCAACGCCCAGTAGAAATATCCTAAACACAGTATGAGCAATAACTAAGACATTAGCAATTGATAAATGTTCAATTTCCATAAATCATTTCATAACCCATTTCCATTTCTTGACCACTATGTTCAAGTTTCATTTCAGTTTCCATTTCTTATCAATTTCACAATTTACGTCAACGGCTCAGAACCTGGCCAACCACTTATATGAGACAGTGACTCATATTAAACGTTTCCCATTTTACAATAGATAAACATACTAGTTGTATCAACATCTCAACAGATAAGCATACAAGCTGTATCCACAGTTCAACAGATATGCATATTAGCTATATCAACACTTCCAAAGATAAGCATATGAGCTGTATCAACACTTCCATAGATAAGCATATAAGCTATATCAACACGTTAACTGATAAGCATATGAGCTGTATCAGTGGAGTCCATCCCCTATCTCCTCCCAAACAACATCCGGTTTAGAGGTCCATCCCCTATCTTCCCCTAAACCGTAGAGTACATCCCCTATCTCCTCTCACACACACAACGTATATACACATAGGTCATATGCACAATCAATCAATACATAACGTTAATGTATTCTATCACAGTCATACTCTATGACATATCCAATTGATTAGTTTTAGTTTACCTAATCATCATGCATTGTCTACAACAATCAAAACTACCCTCCACCGGTAGCCCAAGCAATTATTTCTAAATAGATAATAAAAGCTCCAACAGATAAAATATCAATGTTTTCAAAAGTGAGCGATTAATAAATCCAACTCCACTATTCTACTATATAATGAGCCAATTTCATTGTTCCCAACTCAATTCCATATAATCACAATTTTCTCAAATTAATTATACCAATTAATTTATACAACCAATTAGGGTTTTCTACCCCATTTCCCAATATTGACCCAATGGTCTATATATCAACAACCAACAATAATTTCGTTATTTTAAAACCAAAGATACACATTTTAGAATCAAAATAGCAAAACTCCCTTTTTACATTTTGAAACCCTAAGTCCAAAAATTTCCCAACTTCAACACTTTATCAAAACAACCAAAAATCTATATCAAAGACCATAAGAGTGAGTAGGAATCCCTACCTCAAATGATGACACCCAACGAAGAAGATGAAGAAAACGGAAATGCTCCAAATCCCGAAATTCTTGGATCAAAAGATAGCCCTCGACGATCAATAACTTTTTTGTAAAGGCCAAAGGTGAGGAGACAACTCCTACTAGATCAATACCTAGAGAGAAGGCAAGGTTCTAGAGAGAGAGGCTCTCAAATGGCGTTTTTGGAAAAGTAAGAGAGAGAGAGAGAGTGTGGAAAAATGATTCAAAAATGCCCAGCTACCCTCTGTTATACGACATTCCCGCTCGAGCGGAAAACACAACGCTCGAGCGTCAAGAACAAAAAACTAGGTCCGCTTGAGCGCCAAGACACAAGGATAAAGTATATCCGCTCGAGCGCAAAAACCAGTCCGCTCGAGCGTAGATTTCTTCCTCCCAGAACTTATACCAAAAATGTACTACCCGCTCGAGCTCCAGAATACCCGCTCGAGCGCGAACGCTCGAGCGTAAAGAAACCCGCTCGAGTGTGAAAAACATGATTGCAGAAGTTTCGCAAAGCACCAAAACACTGGGAGTGTGCAATCTCCGCTCGAGCGAAAGAAGACCTGCTCGAGCAGACCTCCTAAAAACTGGGCAACAAGGAATTGAAACCAAAGTCTAACCAACCTGTAACAATTCTGCCCAAAACATCCTAAAACTCAATCAAGCGGAACTAAAGGATGACAACAAGGTATACAACCACCAACATCACGGAACCAAAGTCCAGAAAACAACAGATACAGAAAGGGAAAACCAGGATCGCTATATTAAGTAATAGCTGTGCGGGCAAAATAATATTTTCTCAACAATGTGCCTCCTTCACAAGGTGTATATCATATGTATTCTATTACAATATGTATAATATAATTATAGCGTTTCAAAACAAACACTAAATAATATGTTGTAATTTTATAACCAAAATTATTCCTAACATTTTTCATCATAAATTATTTGTAATATACATAATCACAATGGTTATAAATTTTGCTTTAGTTGTGTGCATCATAGATTCACCATTTGTAGCTTTTATCATAAAGTGAGTGACAAAACGTACACTACAAATATTCTTAATTTTCATCACAAAATACAATAATCAATAAATATATTTTCCTGACTAACAAAAAAATTCATCACAAGATACAGTAATAAAAAAATTCAATGTAAAAGAGATGGCATATCATTTTATGACTAACAAATTATTAAAAAAATAGAATTAAATGTCATGTAAATTAAAATATTAAAAAAAATTAACATAATTATATTAAAATTATGAAATTTGATATTTTTTTTTATAAATCTCCAAATTGATAAGTGTAATTTACCCAATAAATTAAGATGACCCCATTTTTCTTCATAAATGATAAAATCCAGGCAGCGTTTTGACTGGTTAATCTAGTTGACCATAAAGACCTCCTTTCCTATCAAGTTCCTACTAAATCAATTTGATCGTACTTCAAATTTTAAATGATGAATACATTGATCTATGTATACAATTTTATTTTTATTTTTTTCAAAGAGGAAATTTGTTAGAACTTTCTCTTACAATAGAAAGCTTTTGGGGAGGTTCAAATAACCTCAAGTTTAGCTTAGATTGTGTTGGCTACATATTTTGTATAAGCCATTTACAATTCAACGTGTGGCAGAATAAGGGTAATATGGAAAGGCTATTCAAGTCCTCGATCGTGATCGTACACATGGTAGTTAGTATTGTTTCTTACAAGATCTGCATAGCACTGGATCAGCAAAGAGATGCAAAGTGATGTGGCTTCAACGGTTACTCACATTCAAATTCAAAATCAGGAGGGAAGCCTAACTGCAAGTGATGGCATAGTGCAGCTAACTATAAGGCAACATGATCAGCGATCATGGAGGAACGATTCGACGGTTAGAAGTGCAGTTCGATGGTCATTCTTGAGAAGTATAAATAGTAGAAAAGGCCCCAGAAAAAACCCCCAGACTCAGATCCAAAAAACTAGTTTTATTCTACTTTATTTCCTTTCTAGTTTTTACATTTCCTGTTCTTTACATTTCTGTACTTTAATTCCTGCACTGCACTTCGTTCATAGGAGTAGGTTCAAGTAGGCTGTTGTTGTAAACCTCTACGAGGCTGAATTGGATTATTGTAAGTTTTTCATTTTAATGAAATGCTTCAATTGTTCTTCCTTTGATTGTTGTTTACTTAATTCTCCTAAATCAAGCCACCGGTAAAAGTCCTCTTCATTAAGGCTGAAAGAACTAAAACACAGTCGTCTGATAATTGGTTGGCAATTAATTTTCTGTAAGGACTGATTGATCCTTGCTGGCACGCTCACAATTACAATAATAACCTTCAAAAGCCAAAAAGCCAACATATATTTTTGGTATGCCCAGTGGGACTAATTGAAATGGCTAGACGTAGGAGACAATGAGAAAATGAACGCTTGGAAGAAGGGGTAGAAGGAGAAGTAGAAATACCTAATCCAGAGGATAATGTGATAACACATCCTCTGGAGACACCAATTTTATCAGAACCTATGGTTGAACAGACCAATACTTCGGAACAAGTACCACATGTTCATAATATTAGACGAAGCCAAGGAATTGGACCATCTACTCAGCCAATGAATCCATGGGGTGGCCTAGTAGATGCCATGGGACAGCAGTTAATGAACACAATGGAAAGATGGGCAACATCCTTTTTGGGCCGAATGAATACCCATCAACCGACAAACATAAGACGCATGGAGGAGATTTCCAATGTCCCTCAGCAAAGATTGGCTACAGATAAACAGCCTATGCAAATTAATGGACATTCTAAAGGTCAAACTAGTAATCAGAACTATGAAAGACCATCACCTCAGTCTTGGTATGAACCTATTTCGAGGCCTATAGCAGGACAAAATGCCTCAGTACTTAACAGTGAAACCATGCAAATTGGTAGATCTGGCCCAGTACAAGAAAATGGCATAAGAATGGTTCCAAATCCCATGTTCGAAGCCATACCTAGCATGAGGGGGTTCACTAATCCTTTATTCGAATTTATACCCGGGGAGTTGGAAGGTTTTCCTAAAACTGGAAGAGACACAATACCTGTTCCAGCACCTTTCGCAGGACATTTCTCAGGACAAGCTCAAAGGGGTCACCCATACCCCCAACAGCAGCCGGCACCACAGGGACAACCAGTCCCAAATATACCACCTTATGGACCAAGAGGACCCCAGGCACAAGGTTGTCCACCAAATCCTATGCTTATTTCCCCAATAATGGTTCAACAGGAACAAAATATGGCCCCTAGGGACCAAATTGCTGATATTGTTAGAGAGATGTGTGGACCAATGGCTTGGGCGGTTCAAACTCCTATGTACAGCAAACCATATCCAGAATGGGTGGATAGGGTACATGAATATCCAAGAGGATTCAGGATACTAGACTTTGCCCTTTTTTATGGGAATGGAAACCAGTCAACAATGGAGCATATTGCTAGGTTTGCTGCTCAATGTGGTGAATTTACCAATAATGATTACATGAAGTTAAGATTGTTCCCAAATTCTCTTACAGAGACAGCCTTCGTATGGTATATTAACCTTACGCCTGGCTCCATTCAGACTTGGCAACAAATGGAAGAGGCATTTCATGCCCAATTCTTCCAAATTGAGCCAGAAGTGCCCATGGCAAATTTGGCAAGGTTGAGCCAAAGGCCTAAGGAAAAGGCTGCTCAATTTATTGCCAGATTTAAAAGAGCACGAAATAAATGTAGGTTCACCCTACTAAAGCCAGAATTTGTGAGATTGGCTCAAAATGGCTTAGAGTTTAGACTTCGAAAGAAGTTTGACTCAATTGAGTTTAGAGACTTAGTGGAATTAACTTATAAGGTGTCTAGGTATGAAGCATTACTAGAGGAAGAACAAGATCGAAATAATGCATCATACAAGACATATTATAGGAAGACATATTATAGAGATCATAATTATGAGATTGATGCAGCAGAGATTGTAGGGAAAGAACCTGTGATCTGTGAGGCATTGATTCATAAGGACACAACAATTGACCAGCAGTTTAAAAAGAAAGACCTTCATAGAAAATACTCTTTCGATTTAACAAAGGCAGATGACATTTTTGATCATTTGCTTGCAGCCAACTTCCTTAAGTTACCAAAATGAGTCAAAATTTCATCTCCAAATGAACTTAAAGGAAAAGTGTATTGTAAATGGCATAATTATTGGTCTCACTCGACTAAAAATTGTATTGTTTTTTGAGACAGGATCCAAAAACAAATTCAAAAAGGAAGTTTAAAATTCCCAGCTAAAGCAGAAAAGGCCATGAGGATCGATAGTAATCCATTTCCAGAAGTTGGAGAAAGTGCAGCTAATGTTGTTGTACCAGACTTCTAGAATTTATCTTTGAAGGAATTGGAAGAGGTCAATGTGCAAATGCATGTTGCTAGCCAGACTACTGTCAAGAAAGACATCAGAAGTTCACCAGTTGTTGGACAAGGCTCTATGGGTCAAGAAAATGACTCTGATGAGGAAGCACTGGATGATAACTCCTCACAGGCAGCAGTTATCCAAAGAATGTGCCCCAGGTGTAGGTTGAGCTATAAGTGGCTGAAAGGGCTTCCAATTGATGGGAAGCAATACTACAAGGATGTGCAGAGATGTCCTAAGCCAACCAGTGCTCATAACAAAAGGCCATATCCAACTGGTCCTAGGCAGCAACCAATCATGGCTGGATCAACAGCTACTACAATGCAATCCAAGAGTAAGAGGCCTTTACATGAGTCCAGACCTCCCAATTATTACAGAATGGAAGGCAATCGTCCTAAAAGAAGGACTGAAGTAGGTTCAAGTTATGGGAGCAAAGCCAGAAATTGGCCCCATAGACCAGCCTCACACAAGATGAAAAGTGGCCACCTTCATGGAAGGCCGGAATTAGGCCCAAAACAAGGAGTCAGGGCTAAGCAATGGCATTCACAGACAGCTTCGAAACTGGCTTCGAAGGAAGAAAGAAACAGCTCAACAACTGAGTTGGTGGGTTCATGGGTACCTGGAGTCCCAAATTGGTTTGTTATGCAGAACAAACCTAGGGAGATACCTGCCCAAAGAAATGCTGTTGGAGATCATGGTAGGATGGTTAAACCTCCCCTGGTGGCCCCAAATAATTGGGTGTTACTAAAGCATCCAAAAACAAAGGAACCAAACATGGTCCCAGTAATTTCTAGATCATAAAGGAGAAAGATCCAGTGTAGGTACACTCAGTATCAGAAAGACCTGAAAGAAAGTGAAGAAAGCTCTTCATTGGTCCAGACAGAGGGGCAGACAGAAGGAAAGAAAAATCCAAAGTCAGACCATAGTCCAAGACCAACTCTACAAGACAAAATGGGTTGCAGCAGAGAACAGTTGGCCAAAGTTCACTCTGAACTAAAAGCCAAAGAAAGGTCTAGTTTAGCAGGATTGGAGAAGGCTTTGATGGAGAGTGATAGCGAGACAGAGGAAGAAATTAGCCTAGGCCAAAAGAAAGAAATGGTTGAGGAAGAAATGTTCGAAGCCTTCATGGCTAAACAGACATTTTTGGTTGAAAAGCCAGCATAAACAGACCATTCGAAGGAGTTTGTTAGTAATGAAGTGCCAGAATGCAGCATGGAAAATGCTTCTGAAGTAGTTGAGAAAGGTGGCCAAGAGGAGAAACAGGTACAACCAGTCATCCAATTTGGCTCGTTTCCTCCAATATCAGTGAATATGGTACATATACTACCACATGAATTCCAAGCTGAAGATGAGAACCAAGAGGGTCAAGAAATTGACCCAATTCCAGTCTCTAGTGAAGACTCACAAGTAAGTATGGTGCAAGATGAATCCGAAATGGCTACCCCAATGGAAACTGAATGCAAGAGTGAAGAAGAGGTGAGTATTAACCTCTAATATCCTTTTGAGTATCCCACGACATCAATGGCACAACATGTTAAGCCTTTGTATATCAAGGCCTTCTTTGATGGGATACAATTAAACCGAGTCTTGGTAGATAATGGGGTAGCAGTGAACCTGTTTCCAAAATCTTCCTTAAAGAAACTAAGAAAAAGGAACCCCAGGTTAATCCCAACCAGCACAACCATTGCTAGCTTTGCTAGAGACAAACAGATGGCTCAAGGAATTTTGCCCATCAACCTGAGTGTGGGAACCAGGGACTACATGACGGCATTCTTCGTTATCAACAACAATGCTAAGTACAATGCTTTACTTGGTAGAGATTGGATTCACACTAATAAGTGTATGCCTTCCTCTCTGCATCAAAAGATAATGATGGACTTAGGCAATGGGGAGACAGAGGAAATCGATGCAGATCCTCAACCCTTCATAGCTTGTGCAGACTTCGCAGAGGCCAAATTGTATATTGAAGGAGTGACACCACTCAGTATACTGAGAAAACCTGATGGATCAGCCGAAGTGACGGCTGATGAGGAATTGGCACACCTGAAGCACTTAGTCCAAGAAAGTGCTAATGAAGAGTTTGTCGTTAAGGATGACAATGATGCCTGGTTGTAGGCTAAAAGATGAAACCCAAGAAGGTAGGTCTTTGGCTCTAGTTAAGTTCTCAGTATTGGATGTTAAATCAATAGTCCAGAAGGTGCAAAGGCAAGAAAGAGAAGCCATGATAATTGGCTGTAAGCAGGAGCA
The DNA here is from genome assembly GCF_055761805.1 of Camellia sinensis. Taxonomy (NCBI): domain Eukaryota; kingdom Viridiplantae; phylum Streptophyta; class Magnoliopsida; order Ericales; family Theaceae; genus Camellia; species Camellia sinensis. The sequence goes on along the minus strand of NC_138971.1, from coordinate 117,440,691 downwards.
GCAACAGGCCAGTGTTTTGGCCCTTGATAAATATTGTGCTTTGGATATTGAAATAAAAGTCCAAAAGATACAGGAGGAGGGTAAGGATGTCGAACCAAAGAAACTGGTAGCAGAACAAAGCAAGGAGATGGCTTCGAAGTTAGAAAGAATCAAAGAAGGAGCATCTGTAAGTTCTCAGTTACAAGACCCCTTGGAAGAAGTGAACTTAGGGGAAGGTTCTATACAGCAGCCCACCTATGTAAGTGCTTGTTTGAATGCTCTTGACAAGGAGCAGTTGTTGGTGGTCTTAAAGAGATACAAAGATTGTTTTGCATGGTCTTATAATGAACTACCAAGATTGGATAGATCATTAGTGGAACATAGGCTCCCTATGAGGTCTAATTTCAAGCCATACAAGCAAAAACCAAGAAGAATGAGTCCATGAGTGATTCAGAAAGTTAAGGAGGAAATTCTTAGACTCCTCAAGGTAGGCTTTATTAGGACAGCCAGGTACGTTGAATGGCTATCCAATATTGTGCCTGTAGTTAAGAAGAATGGTAAAATGAGGGTGTGCATCGATTTTAGAAACTTGAATTTAGCAACCCCAAAAGATGAGTATCCTATGCCTATAGTGGATTTGCTGGTAGACAGTTCAGCAGGGCATCAAGTTTTATCAATGATGGATGGGCATTCTGGTTATAACCAAATCTGTATTGCAGAGGAAGATATCAACAAGACAGCATTCAGATGTCTTGGGAATATTGGCACCTTCGAATGGGTTAAAATGCCATTTGGTTTGAAAAATGCTGGGGCTACATATCAAAGGGCTATGAACACTATTTTTCATGACCTCATTGGAGGATATTTAGAGTGTTATATTGATGATATTGTAGTAAAGTCCCAATCCATGAAAGAACATTTGATCCATTTGGAGGCAGCCTTCGAAAGAATGAGAAGGTTCAAGTTGAAACTGAATCCTCTCAAATGTGCTTTTGGCGTATCAGTTGGAAACTTCTTGGGTTATGTAGTACACAAGAAGGGAATACAGATTGATCAGAATAAAGCCAAAGCTATCATTGAAGCCAGACCTCCATCAAGTAAGAAAGAATCACAAAAATTCCTTGGACAGGTTAATTTTCTTCGAAGATTCATTTCTAATACTGCAGGAAAAACTAAAGTTTTTTCTTCCTTATTAAGGCTGAAGGATGAAGAGGAGTTTGTGTGGACAGCAGAGCATCAAACTGCTTTTGAAGGAATCAAAGCCCACTTGGCCAACCCTCTAGTGCTGATGCCACCAAGAGGTGATAAGCCCTTGAAGTTGTACATAGCTGCAGCAGAGGATTCATTGGGAGTTTTCTTAGCCCAAGACAATGAAGAAGGCAAGGAGCAAGCTATTTATTACCTTAGTAGGTTTTTAAATTCTTGTGAATGTAAATACTCAGCTATAGAAAAGCTATGCCTTGCATTGTATTTTACTGTAATGAAATTAAGATACTATCTTTTGCCTACAACTGTCTTGGTAATTGCAACCATAGATTTGGTTAAGTATATGTTATCTAGACCTATGCTGAGGGGAAGAATTGGCAAATGGATACTAGCCTTATCAGAATTTCATTTAGAATATGTTCCCAAAAAGGCAGTAAAAGGACAAGTTTTAGCTAATTTTTTGGCAGACCATCCATCTCAAACAGAAGGCCAAGAGATAATGGAACTTGGTATGGCTAGTGTTGAACCATGGCAAATGTGGTTCGATGGATCAAAAGCCAATGGTTTAACTGGAATTGGTATAGTAATTAAGTCACCACAAGGAGTAGAAACCACACATGGTTTCAGAGTGGATGAAATTACTTGTTCCAATAATCAAGCTGAATATGAAGCTTTAATAATGGGATTGGAAATATTTATTGGATTACAAGCTCATGCAGTTGACATATTTGGGGATTCTCAATTGGTAGTTAACCAAGTGAAAGGGGTTTTCAAATGTCAAAGTATAAGCATGTTGCCATACTATGTTGTTGCATTACATCTATTTTCTCAATTTTAGATAGCAAATGTAACTCATGTCCCAAGATTCTTGAATAATAAAGCTAATGATGTGGCTCAAAAAGCTTCGAATTTCAAGAGAAGGGATAATACTCAAGGGAACATAAATCAAACAACATATCAGAAAGTAATACCACCTTTGAATAAAATGAATGTGATCCTGGAAGTCAATCATAATGACTTACAAGAACAAGATTGGAGGCATCCAATAATGCAATATCTGGCTGGCCCATCTTCGAAAGCCAGCAGAAAAATTAAATTGCAGTCTATGCAATACATAATGTATGGTAATGCTCTCTACAACAGAGGGGGAGATGGGTTATTGTTGGAATGTTTAGGCCCTAAGGAAGCATTGACAGCTATGGCTGAGGTTCATGAAGGCATCTGTGGTGCTCATCAGCCTGGTGTGAAGATGAGATGGTTGTTTCAAAGGCATTCCTACTATTGGCCTACTATCCTTAAAGACTGCATAGAATATGCAAGAGGTTGCCAGGCATGTCAAAAACATGGCACAATAAGGCACGTGCCCATAACTGACCTGCATGTAGTTGTGAAGCCTTGGCCATTTAGAGGATGAGCCATGGATATGATGGGAAAAATACACCCACCCTCTTCGAAGCATCATTGCTTCATCTTAGTGGCCACTGATTACTTCACCAAGTGGGTCGAAGCTAAGCTATACAAGGCTGTAGACCAAACTGAAGTCATTGGATTCATTAAGGATTTAATCCATAGATTTGGCATCCCACAAACTATAACTGTTGATAATGGGACTGTATTTGATGGGAAAATGGTAAAGTCTTTTATGGCAGAATTTGGAATTAGCCTTGTTAATTCCACTCCCTATTATGCACAAGCCAATGGTCAAGCTGAATCATCCAATAAGTCTTTGAAAAAAAGAATACAGAAAGTTATGGGAGACAATCCTAGGGATTGGCATAACTTATTATTGGATGTATTATGGGTTTATAGGACTTCTCCAAGGTCAAGCACAGGGATCACTCCTTATGCCTTAGTATATGGGCATGATGCAGTGCTACCTGTGGAAATTAATGTTAAGTCCTTGAGGGTGAGATGCCAAGATCAGTTAGATCTTAAGCAATACCATCAGAGTATGTGCTTGGAATTAGAAAGTATAGATGAAGCTAGAATTTTGGCACTAAACAGCATTCTTTTCCAAAAGAAGAAAGCAGCCAAAAACTATAATAAGAAAGTCAAACACATTGGCTTTGATGAAGGGGATCTGGTATGGAAGACAATACTCCCAATAGGGATTAAAAGCCATAAGTTTGGCAAATGGTCACCTAACTGGGAAGGACCATATCAAGTTCATAGAGTCCTGCCTTTTGGAGCATACCATTTGAGAAATTTGAATGGATATGTACATCTTAAAAAGATTAATGGCAGGTACTTGAAGCCTTATTTTCCAACCATATGGAAAACACAAGGAATAGAATAAATGTTAAGTAAAAGAACATAAGAATATTCAAATGATGAATAAGAATTTGCTTTTCATAAAGAGTTGAATACATTCTGCCATAAATTGGCCCAAAAGTCAGTACAATGTCTCAGTTGTTCTTTTAAATGGATGTTCTATTCTTAAATGATGAGAACAACTGGATGGCTGTGGTCATTTTCTGCTTTCGGTCGGTCAATCCTTGATTGGTAATCTGTAATTTGGTGACAGTTCGATCTAAGGCTTGGTTGACCGCAGATAACTCCTCTTCAAGTTGAGCTTTCTTCTCCAATAGTTGATTTCGAAATTGGGAGACAGAGGAATGCTGTTCCTTTAACTCTGATACTTCAGTATGTATTTTAAAAACAAAGCTCTGATCTTTCACTAATATCTCCTCTGCAGCCTTGGCAGCATGGCAAATGTAGATGTAAAAATCAATGGTGGCTGCTACTTGAGACAAATGACTTGAGACAGTCATGCCGGATTGTTCAACAATCTTGCAGCACTGGAGGAAGCCATTTCTTATTATAGGCCTCTGTAAGGCTTCGAAAGGAATCCTCGAAAAGGATGTCAGCAACTCCAGACAGCTGTCCAAGTCTATTGGAGGCAAGGAAGTCTTACTACTGGTGGAAGAGCTCTCAAAAATTTCTAGTAGAGAATCAGCCAAAACTAATGGCTCAGTCTCATCGCTAGCCATTGGAGAGGTGGAAGGTATGTCGAAGAGGCTAGCTAGCCTGGCTTCGAAGATGTCTACCTCATCCGTGGACATGAAAGGTGCAGAAAGAGCTTTGGTGGAAGGAAGAAAGGACTGCATAGGAATAGGAGAAGTGGATGGAGCATCTTCAGCAGTCTCTATAGTCCTAGCCACCAATAGGCCGAGGGAAGAGGGGCTGGAACTAGGCAGAGATAATAGACCATGAGTTGGAGAGCTGCCAGTACCCTCTATAGAGGAATCAGCTACCATCAGAGATGGAGTAGCAGCTGAAATTTCCTTAGGATGATGAGGAGAAATAAAGCTCAAAAGAGAACCAAATTGAGTAAAATTAAAAGACAAATAGGGGAGGTATGGAGTTAAACCAAAAGAAAGAGATATAGGGATACTTGGCCGTAAGGAGGGTATGGAGGATACAGGCCTAGAAAGTGGGAGTGTTATCTGAATAGACTTCACATTTTACGATTGATTAACTTCAATCGAAACTGAGAGAGTCCTTATTGGAAGAATAGGCTCGGTAGTTGTTGCTGCAAAAGAAGAAGTGCAAAGTAATGTCAAGTCTCAATACCAAGAATTTCACAAGAAGAGAATAGAGGCATGAAAGAAGTTACTTATTTCAGAAGTGGTAGCAATAATGGGAGAGCTACGAAGGGAATAGTGCTCAGCAATATGCTGCCTTCTCGTAGTTTCTCTTTGGATTGTAGCAGCAGCAGCAGCTTCATCTCTTAATAGTTGTTGCTACCGGCTTTTTTCAGCTCTCGGGAAAACAATTATGGCCTTAGAATGTTCCTGCTCTACTGCTTTGGCAGCTGCCTCATGAGTAGGGTCTTCGACCAAATCAGAAGGAGAGACAGTCATCTTCTTTCTCTTTTTTCTCTGTATTGGTATTTCTTGCTCTTTCTCAATCTCTCTCTCTTCAATCTGGGATTCAGATTCCTCAGGAGTGAGTTCTTCTTCTACTACTTTGGCAGTTGCCTCATGAGTGGGATCTTCAACCAAATCAGAAGAAGAGACAGTCATCTTCTTTCTTCTTTTTAAGGGTATCTCTTGCTCTTGATCTGCCTATTCTTCTTCTGCTGCCTGAACCTCAGGTGCTTCCTTTTCAGGATCAAGTAAGAGTTTCCTTTTCTTTTATTGCTGTTTGCTCATGAGAAGATTTAAAGCTTGGGTCTTCTGAGGAGAATCTCCCTGTGAGGCACCCGTACCACCTTCACAAAAGAAGAACTAGAGATAAGGCTAAAAGCATTATAAAGAAGGAGAAAAGAGAAGAAACAAGGGTATATACCTTTCTTCGAGGCAGCTCGAGTAACTCTAGGAGGAGTTGAGGCAGTAGGAGTAGACTGTGTGGTGACAGACACAGGAACTGAAGTGGTAGGAGCAGTGGAAGAAGTGACAACTCCAGCTCCTTTGGGCTTGGCTTGGGGCACATCCAACACCATTAATAGGTCTTGAGGAGAAATGGCCAAGTATACCTCCATATTGGTCACCCACCAGTTTTGGCACCTTTTCAATAGGTTACCTTGAGGAATGAAAGGGATATACTCAAACTCAATCAAGTCGTGTATAAACTTAGAAGTTGCTTCTTGTAGTCTGGACCTTCGAACCTTTAAATCCCTGCTGGTAAGACTTAAATTGGTGTTGCTGCAGAGAGGTATTGGGACCTCTTGTAAGAAGCCAAATTGTCTAGCAAATTGAGCAGGACAATAGGGCTCAGCAATGCACTTATAAGCTCTGGGGTTCATAGTCCCAATGAATAACTCTCTAGAGATCAGAATAGAGGCCCATATGTTCTTGTGATGAGGTGAAGCACAGAACCTATCACTTAGAAAAATTTTCAACCAAGACGGGCCAATGGTAGTAGGTTCGAAGGGACGAAAGCTGTAAGAAGGAAGGGAAGCTGGAAGTTGGTGGAAGAAAGAGAAGTAAAAAGCAAAGGTAGAAGGATAGAGTGAAGCGTTGGCTAGCCTCATGCCATGAGTAGTAGGGTTTGGCTCAAAAAATTTAAGGCATTTAGATTGTAGCTCAGTAAAATAAGAAAAAAGCCAAAGTTGAAGTATCCAAAATGGACCTCCTTGATTGGTATCCAAGGGTTTCTCACAAAAAAGAGAACAGGCTCTATATACGTGACCTAGAACGTATGGAGCTAAGGCCACCTTTTTTTGTAAGACAAAGGCTTTGGCAAGAGGGGCAAATTTAGGCATGATTCTTTGAGAAAAGGTGCAGAAAAAGAATTTACAAAGCCAATATAGTATGAAAGAAAAGAATTCCCTATCAGTCACAGGGCCCTCCCTTCTATTCTCAGCCTTGACAAAGTCACTATAGGATGAGTTCAGAGAGGGGAGGGAAAAGGGGTTGGTAGGTTAGGATAATCCGGTCCAATGGAGGTTCCAATGGGAGATAATCCTAATAGATGGCAGATATCAAGAACAGTAGGGGCCATTATCCCACGTCTGAATTGAAAGAAATTAAAGGCAAAATTCCAAAAGCAAAGGGCAGCAGGTATTAAGAAAGGGTCCTCTGAGATAGTGAACCTGGATAGTTGGAGGGCGTCGAAAAGGTAGAGCTCTTGAAGGTCCAGAGTCCTATTAGGGACAACCCGATCATACCATTCTTGCCACTCCGGTCTCACCGTGGGCCAGCATCGATGGGGGCGGTTCATCCTCCAGTTTCCCCAGTCAAGACCACCTTCGTAAAGGAGACAATGGTCTTCTAGACGTGGATATAAAGCTGGAAGCTCAGTGAGAATCTCCTTGAAGATGGGCCCAAGCACATAGTCTTGTTGCTCATGACGATGATGGATGAAGATGCGTCCGTTGATGGCGCTTTTCTCACCAGCCTTGTACTTCTCACATTCTGCCTCAATGATCCTTTTCAGGGTTACAGACGGGCTCGTACGCTCTACGACTGGTACTTTCAATGAAGAAGAAGCCATTGATAGAAAGCTTTTTCGGAGGACGAAGTTGGGAAAGAGAGTAAAGAGAAGTAGAAGGTCGGTAAAAATAAAGGGTTTGTGCGATAGACAAATAGGTGAATTCCGAGCATGAAATAAAAGGGTTTTTAAAACTTTTGTGTCTGAAAGTATACCTGGTCGTGTGACACTGACGAAATTCACAAAAAGTACTAAAAGTACGGATGCGAAGAGTTTCCCTCAATATTGATAATTTCTGGAGGGAAACACATCTCAAATACTAATGTCAGCTTCGAAATAAAATATTTGGCTTCGAAGCCAATTTTTGGCGCCAAAATGAAATGACAAACGGCTTCAAATGTCGAAAGCCTGCTTCAAAGCACATTCCATACCTAAGGATGTAAGAATGTTCAAGTATTTGTTTACTTCAAAGGGGATTAAAGACCTGTTTTAGGTTTCTTAGTGAGAGTAGTATCCTTAGAAGCAAAACTTGAGATCCCTTAAGGATGAGAATTGTTGTTCGAAGTATCAAAACCAATAGTTGGTTTGATAATATACAGAAGAGATTGTTTCTCAGATTAAAACAATGCAGCCCTTGAGAGGGGCTTCCATATTTTTGAAAGTATGGACTATTGTTCGAAGCAAAAATGATCAATTTAAAATTGATTGATCGTACTAATCATATGACCATATGTTGAATATGATTAAAACAAGCTTTAAGGGGTAAGATTGTTAAAGGATAAGACTCTTAGGGAGTTTATCCCAATCCTACTGGGAGTCCAAGATTAATAGTAATCCTAAGTCCATTAGAGCTAGGCTCCTGTTGGGACAGTGATTGAGTTAGCTATAAAAGAGAAACACCCTCGTGGGTCTAAGGTACGCAATTTCATATTCTGAACAGTGAGATTTGCACTATTGATTATCTTTGAGAGATATACTGACTTGATCGTCGGAGTGCCCCCTGGTGGACGAACCACCGCCGGAATCTTCTCTTTCTATTGCAGGTCAGCCAGGTGTCATCTATTCTGCCAGTGTTCTCCAGCTGAATACTAAGTTGGGCAGTGTGATCGGAAAATCACTCACACAGAATTGATTTTTAAGTAATAGCTGTAGGGGCAAAATAATATTTTCTTGACAATGTGCCTCCTTCACAAGGTGCATATCATATGTATTCTATTACAATATGTATAATATAATTATAGCGTTTCAAAACAAACACTAAATAATATGTTTTAATTTTATAACCAAAATTATTCCTAACATTTCTAATCATAAATTATTTGTAATATACATAATCACAATGGTTATAAATTTTGCTTTAGTTGTGTGCATCATAGATTCACCATTTGTAACTTTTATTATAGAATGAGTGACATAATGTACACCACAAATATTCTTAATTTTCATCGTAAAATACAATAATCAATAAATATATTTTCCTGACTAACAAAAAAATTCATCACAAGAGACAATAATAAAAAAATTCAATGCAAAAGAGATGACATATCATTTTATGACTAACAAATTATTGAAAAAAAAAAATAGAATTAAATGTCATGTGAATTACAATATTAAAAAAAATTAACATAATTATATTAAAATTATAAAATTTGATGTATTTTTTTTTTTTATAAATCTCCAAAATCATAAGTATAATTTACCCAATAAATTAAGGTGACCCCATTTTTCTCAATAAATGATGAAATTTAGGTAGCGTTTTGACTGGTTGATCTAGGTTGACTCTTCTACTAAAAAAGAAGAGGGAAAAAAAGATGTATGTTTGGGATAATGTTTTGACTTTTTATGAAAAAAATTATATTCAAATATTGTATCAACTAGCAAAATTACCGAAGTACCCTTTTGAGCACTAACATATACTGTGTTGCATTGTGCTGTGTCAGTGCACTGTGTGACGCTGGTTTTTTATTTATTTATTTATTTATTTTTGTGCATGTCAGCAAGGGCTTTGTAATCTTTTTGCCCTTTGTGTATGCTATCTTTTTGACTAAACAATTGATTAGTGAATAGTGTTAATTTTTTTACTTTTTTAGTAACTTTTTGATTTTTTGTCTATTTTAAATGATCTCAAACAAGCACCTAGTTGACCATAAAGACCTCATTTCCCATCAAGTTCCTACTAAATCAATTTGATCATACTTCAAATTTTAAATGATGAATACATTGACCTATATATACAAAAAAAAAAAAAAATTAAAAGAGGAAATTTGTAAGAACTTTCTCTTACAATAGAAAGCTTTTGGGGAGGTTCAAATAACCTCAAGTTTGGCTTAGCTTGCTAGTAAAATCTCTTAATAATTTAAATTTTTACATAAATAACTAGTTAATAAGTTAATATGTTATTAGAGTAGATAATGAATTTTATGAAGATTAGCGGTTAGCCCACGCGATGTGTGTGCAATTTAAATAAATAAAAATAATAATAAAATTAACATCATAATATGTATTGCTTAAGTGGTGTGCACTCCTCTATATAATGGGAGGAAAATAATGAGAGAGAAGTGGTTTGAGCCTATTTATAGTAGTAGAAAAATAACCCTAAGGTCAAATAAAATAATAGGCCCAAAACCCCCCAAAGGTAGGGCCCATTCGAACCCCAAAATTTTGAAAAAAAAAACACGCAGGGGTCGACCCTTCGGGCAGAGGTGTCGACCCTTCAGGTAGAAAAGACAATTTGGCAGCAAGCAAGGGGTCTACCCTTAGACATGAAGGGTCGACACTAATTTCCAACAATTAACACACAGATGCTACAATATATAAGGGTCAACCATTCCCAAACTGGTGTCGACCCTTGCAGACAGCAACAAGAGGCAGGTGTCGACACCACCAAGGCTGGTGTCGGACCTAAATTCCTACAACACTTCCAGAAACTTCACCAACAGGTAAGGGTTGACCCTCAACAAGGCTGGTGTCGACCCTAGAATAGAATTCTAAGTTCCCAAAAAATTTTCAACATAAACAAGCGTGAACGAACAATCCCAACGCGTTTAAATCAATTTTTACTCCTCCAAAACCAAGATATAACAACACCAAAGATTTTCAAAATAAAATAAAGGATTCAAATACACTTCCCAAAAGCTTTGAAGGACACAGGTGCTACATGACCGGTCTTAAGACTTGGGCACTTTCCTTCCATTGTGCTTTAAACCAGCATTTGTTGCCTACTGTCGTAGCATATAGTATTCTTATTCGTGGTTATTGCAAGGTTGAAAGAAAACCAAACTGAAATATGCATATATATAGATAAAAAAATACAGAGTACTAAGTACATACAAACACACGCCCAAAGGGTTAATGATTTTTGGAGATGGAGATGAAATCATGGACTTCTTTTTTCTTTTTCTTTTTTTCTTTTTGTATATACAGAGGTAGCCACCCTCAGAAACTTCCCATATCTGTGTGGAAGACTTATTTTCATTATCTGGGTTTCAATCTCTCAAGATTTTCTTTTCCTTTTCTTCACTCTCATTTGTTTATGGGCTCTGTGTTGATGAGATATTGGGGGGAAAATCGGTATGGGGTTGTAATGACAGTTTAGGTAGGTGTATAATATTTTGGATGATAGATAGTTTTGATATTATATGTGGTTTCTTAAAATTTTTATCAATGTTTAAATTTTATAAGTAGGGATTCAAAAAAATAGAGGGTCCTTAGAAAAAAAGTGAAGACTACTAGCGCCACCCATTTTCATCACCAAGGTCTATATTGAAAAACAATTAAGGGTAATTCTATTTGCACACCACCACAATCTCTCTCAATATACACCATCACTATATTTTTTATTACATTTGTGTCCCTTAATCAAATTACCATTTTAGACAATCTTAATCTCTCAATACACTCTCCCCGTACCCCACCATCACCATCGGTGACTGCCTCTCTCTTCCGTTGTCTAATTCCTACCTCCGACCGTCATCGCCAGCCACTACCACCACAGCCCTTCCCAATCACCATTGCAGCCACTGACGACTTTTCACCACCGCAAACAACCCGCTCCTGTTATCTTGAACAACTCTGCCCTCTCTTCAACCATCGCGAGCCACCTCCCCATTTTCTCCATCGCAATGCAGTCCTATACTTTTCTCTACTATAGAGAGAAAGAAAGAAAACTCAAAGGTTTTCAGATCTCGATGATGAAAAGAATAAGAAAAATGAGGGGTAGGGGTCACAAGGATAGAAGAGGGTTGGAAGAGGGACAACACGGCTGGGTAAGTGTTGGTTGCGGCAAGAGAAGAGGGAGGCTGCGACGGGAGGAAATAGATGTTGTGGAGTAGGCATTAATCGGAAGGGAGAGAGTAGCAACACACGGTCGACAATGAATTAGCTAGAGTTAGGGTTTGCTAGAGAAGGGGATAATTTGGTATTATTTGAAAAATAATGGTGTATAGAGAGACAACATTAAAACTTGGGCGAAATATACAAACAGTCCCTATAGTTTGTGTCTCGTGTCATTTTGGTCCCTGACTTTTCAATTGTGACACATTTGACCTTGAATTTTGAATCTTGTTCCAAATAAGGACAATTGAAGATACCATTGGACTTTTTAAGGGCAAAATTGTCAATTTGATAAAATATAAACTAATTTGACAAAAATAAATGTCAAAAAAATATTTTTAAATTTTTCAAAATTATTTCTTCCCACCAAAGATAAAATTATGTAAAATTAATAAATCTTTTAGACATTTATTTATTTATTTTACCAAATTAATTTTTATTATATGTTTGGATGATGATCATGTAATGGATAGTTGTTAAGCTTTTAATGTGTAATCGTTATATTTAATATATAAAATATTTTTAGTTTTGAATTTTTTGATTTAATGAATTGGTTTAATAATGATATCAAATTTGTCGCCATATTTGACTTTAAAAAAAAAATAGAAACTAATTTAATAAAAAGAAAAATAACCACCCATTACATGATTATCATCCAAACACAAAATAAAAATTAATTTTGTAAAAAAAAATGTCTAAAAGATTAATCAATTTTACATAATTTTATCTTTAGTGGGTAGAAATAATTTTAAAAAAATTCAAAAATATTTTTTGATATTTATTTTTGTCAAATTAGTTTATATTTTATCAAATTGGCGATTTTGCCCTTGAAAAATCCAATGGTATATTCAATTGTCTTTATTTGGATCAAGATTAAAAATTCAGGATCAAATGTGTCACAATTGAAAAGTTAAGGACCAAAATGACACAAGGCCCAAACTATATGGATCTTTAGTGTAATTCACCCTTAAAACTTTTAATTTAAGGGTGTGTTTGTTTTGAAGGATTAAGGGGTGGGATTGGACTATTAGTCCCACTGGACTAATAGTCCATTGTTTGTTTCATTTTTTTTGCTCCGGACTAATAGTCCCCTCGGACTAATAGTCCCACAAATATGGGACTATCCTATCCCATGGGGGGAGGTGGGATAGAAACCATAGGATTGGTATCCCATGGGATTATTTTGTGAAATGTCTATTTTACCCTACATGCTCTTACTTAGCAAACAATTAGAAAATGATAAAATAGTCTTTTGAACATTTATAAATTATTCTTTTAGCATTGTTAATTTAAAATTATATATTAAATAAAAAATTTAAATTATAAATTAAATTTAATTAAAAATAATAAATTATAAATTATGGCCTTATAAATTAAATTTTTTTAGTGTTGTTAAAAAATTAAATTTACATATTAAATTAAATTATTTTTTTAGTGTTGTTAATTTAAAATTATATATTAAATAAAAAATATAAATTATAAATTAAATTTATTTAAAAATAATAAATTATAAACTATGGCCTTATAAATTAAATTTTTTTGTTTTGTTGAAAATTTAATTTATATATTAAATAAAATTATTTTTTATTGTCGTTAATTTAAAATTATATATTAAATAAAAAATAAAAATTATAAATTTAATTTAATTGAAAATAATAAATTAAAATAATTAAAATATTGTGCAAAAAATAAAATAAAATAAATTTTTATTTAATCTAGTTAAAAATAATTGAAATATTAAAGTTATGTTTAATATTGCTATTACTTAGTAAATAATTGAAAAGGATAAAATAGTCATTTGGGCATTTATATCCCAAACAAACAAACATTGGATAACTAAAAATAGTCCAATCCATACATCTAATCTCATGACTAAACAAACATAGGATACAAATTTAGTCCAACCAAATAGTTCTGGGATAATGTATCCCAGGACTAATAGTCTGATGGATTACAATCCCCCCTTATCCAGTCCGTCCAAACAAACGTACCCTAAGTGTGGTGTGAACTAAGTAAATAGTGAAGAGATGGTGTGTACTGCGACAATTAATAGTGTGCAAATAGAATTTTGTCAAGAATCAATAGATGAGAGGAATAAGTATTACAATTTTCAATTCAAGGGAGTAAAGTGATGTTAGATAATAGTTTATGGAGAATAAAACGTAATTTGCCCATCTTTATTTTCTGACTATACTACTATTAAAGCTTCTTTTTATGTCAATGTATATTTAGAGCATTGTGAATCTGTTTAACAATTCTTGCAGCTCGAATAAATCAGGGAAGGGTAAGAGGCCCGAAAAGGGAGGGAGTCGATACTGGAAGAACGTTGGATTGGGGTTCAAGACTCCTAGAGATGCCATTGAAGGTATATAGTATATAATGGCGTTTATTTTATTTTTTTCATTTTTTTTTTAATGGGTTTGTATGCTTAAGGTGTGTTTTGTTGTTGGATTGTGTATGAGAAATGACAAGTGGGAAATAAGTTGTTCCGAGCTTTACCTGAAATGCTTTATTTTGAATGTTGCATTGGACTTGTTTTGTTGGAGTAAAATTTGAAGAAAACCATGTGAGCAATTCTTACAGCCAATAGTTAGAGAGGAGAATTTCTTACTACAACTTCTCTATCTTTTATGTTCCAGTCATACCAAAACAGACTATAACAGAGCATCTCAACCAACTACATTAACTGACTAAGGCCTGATTGGCATGGACTAAAAAATCTGGTGGCTTGGCAACCACCTAAATAAGTTGTTTATTAACTTATTTGTTACAAGTTGTCACATCATATTTTTACTTTTCTATAGGTATTTTGTAAAAAGTCAAAAACCACTAAATAAATCATACCCAAATCACCCAAAACAAAAGCATGTTTATCTTGAGCTAAAAAAATAATAATAATAAAATAAAAATTCTCAAGAAATATAATAGATAAATAACCATTAGATAAAAAATTATTTATTTGAATATCCTATTTCCTATCATATAAACCGAATCACTAGAATTATTAACTAAGGAGTGTTAGGTCCCTGTGTTGTCAAATCCGGAGACAAAATCTTGTGTTGATTCAAAACTATGTTTTTCTGTTTTTGTACTGTCCGCTCGAGCGGAGACTCTTGAGCTCGAGCGTAGATTAGCAGGTCACAGTAGTTTGACAGGGCAAGCACAGATACTGGAAGGTGTAATTTGACGCTCGAGCGGAAACTCCTACGCTCGAGCGCATCTCTGTTTCTTCGTATGCAGTTTTTGTTCAGTCCGCTCGAGCGGGCTATGGTGAGCTCGAGCGGAGATCGCGATTCAGATTCCTATTTAAAGCTGCTAACGTTGTTTTGTTTGGGACGTTTTTTCTAGATCTGAGAAAAACAAACTAGGGTTGTGTTTAAAGTCTTCTTGGGAGATTTTTGAGAGTTTTTCTTGATGTCTTGAGAAGAGTTCTTCACTCAGGATCAAAAAATACATACATCAAGGAGTTGGTTTCTTTAAATTCAAGAGAGAGTTCTCTTCGGTGGATTCCGAAGATTCAAGCATATAGTTTCGAAAGGTGTTTGATTCTATATGTGAGTGAGGTTGTGGAATCAACTTCAAGATTGATCAGTTCCGAGATGAAGTCGTAAAAAAGAGTTACAGAAGATTCGAAGACAGATTGACTAAGTTGGGTAATTTGTAAGATATCTTTGTAATTTTTTTACTTCAGTAGTGGATTGATTTATGGCGTTTCGCCCGTGGTTTTTTAATCACAGTTGGAGGTGTCCAATTGTGGTTTTTTCCACGTAAAAATCTTTTGTGTCGATTTATTATTTAATCTGTCAAAAACAAACAATCTAAATCACTTTCGTAAGTGCTTGTTGATTTAGATTGTGTGTTTTGATTCTTTTTGGGATTTGGAATATTTTAATCTTGATCTAATCACGAATCACTTAGATTTTCAAGGAGTATGAGTACTAATAACAGAAAATCAACTTTTTCAACAATTATTAAACTTATCAGCTTCTTTTTTTTTTATTCTAAAAAAGTAATTGCCTAACGGAAAATGCTAGAGGTCCCAAATTTTCTACCAAATAAATGACCAAATATCTCACATGGGTGTGGGACCCACAAAATTGCAGACCCCACACCCATGTGAGACATTTGGTCATTTGTTTGGTAGAAAATTTGGTGTCCCTAGCATTACTCATTGCCTAACTGCCTTTTGTCCAGCCTAGTGTTTGCTAGTTGTCCATTTATTGGTTACCTATGTCCACGTCAGCCTTTATTATATCCCAGGTGCCTTAAGTTTGTAACAATCAGAGTAAGAAAATCAACATTTTCGCCTATGCATTACTAGCAGTAAACTGTGCTATGCACGAGATTTTATAAATTAAAAAAAATTATTTATTTTGTGTGATTCTTATTTTTTTAAAATAATTTTTAAAAAATTTTACACTTTTTATTTTTCGTATTTTTTTATTTTTACTGAATTTTTTAATATTTTATACAAATTTTTTACTTTTTAGACATATCTAACATTAATACACCTAAAAAGTTAAAAAATTGTAAAAAAAATCTTTTAAAAATTCACTAAATACCAAAAATACAAAAAAAATACAAGAATTTAGTACATTTTTTATATTTTTATGTATTTCTTAATTTTTTAAAATATTTTTTCACAATATTTTTGCTTTTTAGATACATCTAAGTAAGGTGCATCTAAAAAAGTAAAAAAAAATATTTAAAATTTTAAAAATATTCACTAAAAACAAAAAAATACGAAAATCAAAAAACTCAGTTTTTAAAAAACTTAATCCAGAAAACTCAAACCAAACACATTGATTATTATTATAATTATGAAATGATTTGATATTTTATCTTGTGATGTACATAAAATTTATAAGTTAACTTTTATGTTTATAACATTTTAAATTATTAATTTTAAAAAATTAAAAAATATATATATAAGTCCAATTAGCGCAATTTTGATAATTTGTATTAAAAAAAGTTAAATCTGATTAAATGAGATTAAATGAGTTATGACGTACTTTTTCTTGTTATGAAAATATACAAATTTAAAAGTTATAATTAAGACTAATATACATTTTTATTATTAAATGTAAAGTGAAGTGATATTTAACAATAATTAATATGATGTTTCTATTATTAATCCAATAATTTAAGTAACATTTCTTTTGATTTCAATTTCATAACTAAAAATACAATATGAATATAATACACATATGGATTTCTAGAATTTAAGAATAAGAAGGTTTCAAAATATTTTCAAACTTTCATCATTTTCTTTTAATTTTTTTTATCTAATTTGATTTTAAATTTGAATAATTTTTTTTGATTTTATATGAATTACTTTAACTTTTTCATTAAATTTTTATTAATTTTTAAAAGAATTTCATTCTTATCCCAATTTTTTTTTTCTTTTCACCAATTTTGATGAAAAAAACAATAATTTTCAACATATCATCGTTTTAAATTTTTATCAAATTATAATTTGATAAAAAAAATATTAAGGGTTGAAGATTCTCTTAATCAAAATTATAGTAAAATAACATCTTGAAATGGTCAAAGTTTGAGTATGTGGTTGGTTAAAATATATAATTAATTAATTCTTTTCTCATGTTTGTATAAAAATAGACACTTATGACTGCATTATTATAAGTCAGATTATGAAAAAAAAATTTGAGGTGTCAAACATTTTCCATTTGTAAATATCATACATATTGAAAAAAAAAATGTGTAACTTTTGGATATGTATTTATTTGTTTTGTTTTATGGACATAAACAATTGATGTTTCAATTTAAAAATTAAAAAATAGATTGGGTTTTTTAGAGATAAAATAAGTCATCTAACTCTTCTATACACTATTTAAGATGGACTATTTAATCACATAAAAAAAATAGAAATTATATTTAGAGATTATCCTTATATATTATGCTATTATATAAAACTATAGCTGTAACAAAATAACTATAATATATATGAAAAGTTATATTAAGCTTCCATTTTCAATTAATTGAATTATAATTAACAAACAAATAACTGTAATTGTATAATGGGATGGAAAGACGATAAAAATAAATAACACAATAATATTTAAAAAATTTAAATTTACCTAATGTTATAATAAAATCTTGAATTCTCAATAAATTTTCACATTTTCTATAAAATAAAAGGAAAAAGGTTGAAACCCTTTTTTCCTTGACCCCACCACTCCCAATGCATTGGGATTGTCCAACTTTTTGTTTTTTTTTTTACCTTCTATCACTCATTGAAAAAGGGGATCTCTATCAATTCTGAAAACAAAATGACAATAAAAAATAAAAAATTTTGATACCTATTTTTTTACTTCAATTTTATGGTCTTCATTGAAGAAAATAAAATCCGATCAAAATTATTGGCACAGAACGGACATAGATATTTCGATTGCAACCATAATCACTAATAATTCTTCTCCACCATGCAAACCTGTAAACAAACACATAAACCTCACTAAAACCGAAACCAAAACCAAAACCAAACCAAATAGCAAAGAAAGAGAATCACACATGAAAAAAAATAAAATTAAAAAACAAATAAATTTATGGAATGAGAAAATATTACCTCCAACAACTTAGACCTCACCTAATCTAATCAGTTAGCTCATCTGCCAATGACCGCGTAGTCTAGGAGTTAGGATGACCAATCAGATTATTTTTTAAATAAGACTTAAAAATTGATTAATTTGTCTCATTAAGTGATTTAAAATATTGATAGATATACATAAGAAAAATAAATAATTATATTACTAAATCATAATTCAAATTTAGATATTGTCATATTTTTTTGAGATCCATATCTAAATTCTTATCTTTTTTTTAAAATTTTTTGTGTGGTTTCTATTTTTTTTTTCAATTTATTTAAGATGGAGCTATGGGTTTCTATATTTTTTTTTCAATTTAATTTATCTATGATTTCTATTTGTTTTTAATTATTGTTATTTAGGTAAGTTATGATGTGAGTTAGATATGTGATAGACATGTTGGTTTTGTTGATTTAAAGTATAATGGTGGGAGACATTTTCAAATTAGATTTGTTTAGATAAACTTTAAAGATTTTTAAAATTTAAAATCAGATATTGAGATGTAAAAGAAAGATTTTAACTGAATAAATAAAAATCAAATTTATTAATTTTATTTGTTTGTATATCTGATTTTTAGTTTTTTTTTTTTTTTGGTTATGTTATAATGTGATATATAAGATATAGATAGATATTCACAACTTTCATGAAAAATATTATCTGAATTTTTAAGGAAGAGAGAATGCAGACAAGTTTAAATATTTTTTTTTAGAAATCGGTGAGAGAGATTAGGATGGAGAGATTATGAAATATTTTTGTTATCTTTCCATTTGAAATTCATAAATCAAAGGATAATTATTATCTCTAAAATAATTAAATAAATAAACCAGTCAATAGTTTTTTTAAAATCTTTTTATAAATTGAAAAATCAATAATTTTAGAAAATTGATTAATTTGTCCGTGATTTAAATTTTGATAGATATACATCAAATAAATAGATAATTATATTATTAAATCATAATTCAAATTTAGATATTGTTATATCTTTTTGAGATTCATATCTAAATTCTTATCTTCTTTATTTTTGTGTGGTTTCTATTTGATTTTTTTTCAATTTATTTTAGATAGAGTTGTGGGTTTTTATTTTTATTTTTAAAATTTAATTTATCTGTGGTTTCTACTTATTTTTAATTATTATTATTTAGGTAAGTTATGATGCGAGTTAAATATATGATAGATATGTGAGTTTTATTGATTTAAAATATGATAGTGGGAGATATTTTCAAATCAAATTTGTTTAGATAGACTTTATAGATTTTAAAATTTAAAATTGGATATTGAGAGGCAAAAGAAATATTTTAACTTAATAAATAAAAATCTAATTTATTAATTTTATCTGTTTATATATCTGATTTTTAGTTTTTTTTTTTGTTATGTTATAATATAATATTTACAATATAGACAGATACCCATAACTTTCATGAAAAATATTATCTGATTTTTTGGAGGACAGAAAAGGAATGCAAGTTTTAATTTTGTTTTTTTTTTTAGAGAGATTATGAAATATTTTTGTTATCTTTCCATTATTATTTTTAAAATAATTAAATAAATAAAACAACCAATAGGTTTTTTTAATTTATTTTATAAATTGAAAAATCTATAATTTTAGAATGAGAGTTTGGAGCTCTTAGGAGGCTAGCTTCTCATTAGAAACTCCATTTTTCTTATATAATATATAGATAGATATAGACATAGATATTTTATATTTATTTTAGATATTTTTTAATATACAATTTATTTTTTTAGATTTTTTATAAAAATGATTTAACAATTCTATCACTGACCATAGTGTATTGAAGAAGTTGAAAAGTGTGCTGCAATAACTATGAGAGAAGTCAAAGGCTTGGGAGTTGGGAGAAGTCAATAAATGCTGAGGTTATTTTGTTTTTTAAATAAAAAAATTAAAAAATTAAGATTGGCATATTGGAGCTCTTATGTCACGCCCCAAACCGCCCCTAGTAGTTTGGTGCCGTGATGGCCAGTAATCCGAGATTACCGAAGGCCGACTTACAAGAATCACACACAATCAGAGTATGAAATATGGGGCTTACAAGTGCGGAAGCAATATATGTATACACAGAATCTAAATAGTCCATGAGAGCCGTGCTTAAGTCCAATGAAATGACATACATTTTTACAAAGTCTTACAACTTAGATACAATAAGGAAATCAGATACAAAATAC
This sequence comes from Camellia sinensis, assembly GCF_055761805.1. Taxonomy (NCBI): domain Eukaryota; kingdom Viridiplantae; phylum Streptophyta; class Magnoliopsida; order Ericales; family Theaceae; genus Camellia; species Camellia sinensis. Next base: position 117,420,514 of record NC_138971.1, on the reverse strand, counting down.
ATCTTGACCAAAAGGCTTCTCAAGCTGACATATACAAGTACACATGAAATATAGACTAAGAAGCATAATCTTCAAGATGGTACAAAATGCTAATCCAAAACACGTCGGCATTGCACCCAAAAACACATCGGCTACACGTCTAGGCCTCATTGCCTTCTTGCTCATCACCTACATATATATAGAGAGGGTGAGCTTGGATACTCAGTGAATGATATTAGAAATAAAGGTTTTGCATGATTGATATCCAAGATTTCTTTCAAAACAATACATAGCATACTTTACAATCAAGGGGAAATCAAGTTCATTGCCGGCCTTTCAAGTTCTTTGGATGTTATTACATCTACATATTACAAGTGCGATGACAAATCAAGACAAGAGTGCAGTTGCATTATAGTCCCCTGCAGCTAAGGACTTTCAAGACAAGAGTGCAGTTGCATTATAGTCCCCTGCAGCTAAGGACTTTCAAGACAAGAGTGCAGTTGCATTATAGTCCCCTGCAGCTAAGGACTTTCAAGACAAGTCATCAAAACAAGATAGCGTTTAATATACAAGTAGGGATAGTCATTCATGCTAGATCAAGTGCTTTTCAAAACAAGGCAAGACGAGATTTATGAAAACAAGTGTAACATAGCTTTATTAAAAATACCACTCACATAGTTTCTTCAAACGTCGGGGTCGAGACAAGCCCAAATCCTATAAACACATGGCAAAGCCTATTGAATGCACCTTCAACAAGTTTCGTATGTACACAAATGGTTTCGGAAAACATGATGGGCACCAACCAGGTCCAGGCCGAGGTTCCACACCTCCTCGCCGAGGTGTGTTCCCGAGGGCCACATGCAAGGAAAAGAGGTCGGGAAACTCTGGGTTTCCCTCTGTTGATGAACATGAAAAACATGAGTGTGAAAACATGAAAAATATGAATGCTCAATCGTAATCTGTCATCACAAATCTGGGATTTTCGTGCTATGAGTTGAAAACATGGGCCTGGGTACCCGTACTTGGAATTCTTGCGGAAATAAACACAAAAACATGATTCTTTATGCAAGCTTTCGGATCAAAACAAGACTTTCTTGAAGAACACATGAATGTCATTTTCTCTTTCCAAAATCGAACTTCAAAACGATGCATGGCTTACAAATCATATCCGATCATGCAATGCAATAACATGAACATAGAGAACATCATGAGCAGATCAAGAATCTAACCTTAGAACACGGATCTAACGGTTCGATCTCTAGGAATCAAGCTTGAAGATCTACTTCCTCACTCTAAAACTCCTTCTTCCTCCTAGAGTTTCTCTCTCTACAAGGCAAGGTTATGATACTAAATGATAGTTTTCTTTACCCGGTTCTGGGGTTAACCCTCTGCTGAGACACGTGGCGGCGACTGGTTGGGTTCTTCCTGAAAAGGTGGCTGACAGACCAGACAAAGCATGGTGGAAGAGTGTTCAACAAGTAAAGCGGTATGGGCTCTCTGACGGGGCAATGACATCGTGTAACGCCCTCAAAATAATAACATTAAACCCAACAAATAAGACGAGCGTTGATAGATAAACTAACCACCTTCTATCATTCATTAGAATTCCATTACATAAGTATTACATGTTAATCTCATAACAAAATGCCCTACGGGCTTACAGCTTTCCAAGTTAACACTTGGTTACAACAAAGAGTTCTAACTCGTTTACACATTAAGCCCTTGGCTTGAAATTACATGTAATACATCAAAGTAAAACGACAAAACTATGCCCGCCACAAGCCTCCCAGCTATGTCCTTGGAGGTGGCATGCTTCCTGTACCTGAAAATGATGTTCCCATATAGGGTGAGCCACAGCCCAGTAGAAATACACTAAACCAACCATGGACAATGACTAAAACATTAGCAATTGATAGTTGGTCAACACTGATACAATCACATAAATTACATATTTATGTCAACGACTTACAAGTCCCAATTACTTTTCATTTTCCCTTTTTCAACAGATAAGCATGCTAGCTCTATCATCATTTCCACAGATATGTATAAAAACTATATCTCACATTCAGATAAGCATAAAAGCTATATCCACAATCTCAACAGATATGTATATCAACAATATCCACAGATAAGCATACAAGCTGTATCCACACTCTACAACAGATATGTATATCAACAATATCCACAGATAAGCATACAAGCTGTATCCACACTTCACTTCACAAAGATAAGCATATGAGCTCTATCTTCACTTCTCAGACAAGCATATGAGCTCTGTCCACGGAGTACATCCCCTATCTCCTCCAAATACCTATCCGGTTTAGAGGTACATCCCCTATCTTCCCCTAAACCGCGGAGTACATCCCCTATCTCCTCCTCTACACATAACGCATATAAACACATTGGTTCTATATACAATCACACAATACACACATTTAATGTATTCTATCAACTGTCAAATTCCATGACACATTCCATTGATTAGTTTCAGTTTACTTAATCATCAAGCATTGTCTACAACAATCACGACTATCCTCCACCGATAGCCCAAAGCAGTTATTTCTAAACAGAAAATAAATGCACAATGGATATTCAATCAACATTTCATTCCTTCATTCCTCTCAATTAATTATCCCAATTAATTAAACAATGTAATTAGGTCAATTCCCATAATTAACATTTTAACCCTTAGGTCCCATTTTCATCAATGATTCAACATTAATTCCATTTTCCATGCCAAACATGCATCTAGGTTTATTATGAATAAAACCCCAACTTTTGTAAAAATTACACAAAAGCCCCAAACCTTTACAAGATTACCCAACCAAGCCCAACATCTCAAAATACCAAAATTTAAAGACAAAACCCATAGAGAGGAGTAGGTTATCCCTACCTCAAATTCGGAGTCCCAAAGGAGAAGACGACAAAACCCAACGTGCTCCAAAACCCGTGATTTTCAGATTAAAATGAAGCCCTCGACGATCAACAACTTTTTTGTAAAGGCCAAAGGTGAGTAAACCACTCCTACTAGATCAAAACCTAGAGAGAAGGTAGTATCTAGAGAGAAAGACTCAACAATGGCGTTTTTGGAAAAGTAAGAGAGAGAAGAGAAAGTGAAAAAGTGATTTGAAAAGTCACAATTTCGGGACTTAAACCCAGTCTTCCGCTCGAGCTTAAAACACCCCGCTCGAGCGGCCACTCACAGATTTCCGCTCGAGCGGCCAACCTCCCGCTCGAGCGCAGAATGCACTCGCCCAGCACTTTTGCAGAACCAGGCCTCCGCTCGAGCTCCCAACCCTACGCTCGAGCTCACAACACTGCACAACAAGATACTGGAAGGATGTAATCTACGCTCGAGCGCCAACACCTCCGCTCGAGCGTACAGGCCAAAAATCTGGGCAACTAGTTTTGGTTTCTAAACTCAACCAACCTGTAACAACCCGCTCAACACATCCTATAACTCACATACAAAGTAAGAAAGGATGTAAACAAGATAATAAGCAACTACCAACATCCACGGACACATGTCCGGATCACTATACATCAAGGGTAAACCCGGGATCGCTATAACCTCCCCCCCTTAAAGAATTTCGTCCCCGAAATTAAACACAAGTTTTCAAAAACAAGTTTTCCTCCATTTTAAACAATGTTACATTTTAACATTCAACAATTCGACCCATTACCGGTCATCCCATCCCTTTAACAAGAGACATATCACAATATGTAAACAACATATGTATTTTCAACATGCATCAACATTATGCACTATCTTTCCAATTTCAACAATATACTTAACACATATAATGTTACATTCAACTTCCATATGCGGCAAGTTCCAAAACATACTTTCAATAACCAAAACATTTTCAATGTTTCACAACTTAAGACATATATAAAAGCTCTTAAGTTCAACAAAATGTAAAATTTTAAATACAAGATTACATATCAACAAACAAGTCCGGATATTTCTCACGGACTTCCAACTCACGTTCCCAAGTGGCTTCCTCCACTCCGTGATGTTTCCACAAGACTTTCACCAAAGGAATGGTCTTGCCACGCAGGACCTGATCCCGCCTATCCAAGACCCGAACCGGTCTCTCCTCATACGAGGCATCCTCATCTACCTCTAAATCAGTCCAATCCAACACATGTGATGGATCTGGCTCATACTTCCGAAGCATACTCACATGAAACACGTCATGCACTCCGGACAACTGCGGCGGTAAGGCTAACCGATAAGCAACCTCACCTATCCTCTCAAGGATCTCAAAAGGACCAATAAACCGAGGGGACAACTTCCCACTCTTCCCAAACCTCATCAGGCCTCGCCTAGGTGATATCTTCAAAAAGACATGATCACCTACCTCAAACGCCAAAGGCCTCCTCCTACGGTCGGCATAACTCTTTTGTCGACTCTGGGCTGTAACAAGCCTCCTACGGATAAGCTCAACTTTCTCCGTCGTCTCCCTAACCAACTCCGGACCCAACAAAGGTGCATCACCCACCTCGGCCCAACAAACTGGAGACCTACACGGTCGGCCATACAAGGCCTCAAACGGTGCCATACCGATGCTAGACTGAAAACTGTTGTTGTAGGCAAACTCTACCAATGGCAAGTGCCTCTCCCACGTCCCACTGAAGTCCAGGACACAACCCCGAAGCATATCCTCGAGGATCTGAATAGTACGCTCGGACTGCCCGTCAGTCTGAGGATGATAAGCCGTACTAAAGGTCAACTTAGTGCCCAAGGCACTCTGCAAACTCTGCCACAACCTAGCAGTAAAACGAGGATCTCTATCTGAGACGATCGTCACTGGGACCCCGTGCAATCTCACTACGTCCCGAATATACAAATCGGCAAGATGATCTACCGAATCTCTCACGCGCATAGGAATAAAGTGCGCCGACTTAGTCAACCGGTCTACAACCACCCAAATAGCATCACTACCCCGCTGAGTCCTCGGAAGACCTACAACGAAGTCCATAGTGACATGCTCCCACTTCCACTCGGCAATAGGCAAGGGTTGCAACAAACCCGCTGGCCTCTGATGCTCGGCCTTCACTTGCTGGCAAGTAAGGCACTTCGATACGAAAACAGCCACATCTCTTTTCATACCCCGCCACCAAAACTGGCGACCCAAATCCTGATACATCTTAGTACCTCCCGGATGCACCGCAAGGCGCGAATGGTGAAACTCTCGGAGTACTTCCTCTCGGCAAGACTCCGGTACAAACAAACGGTCTCGGTATCTCACACTCAGGTCGGGATACACCGTCAAACCCTTCTCAACTTTCCCACTGGAGATCTTCTCTCGGAGGGATTCTACCTCAAGGTCACCTCTCTGTGCCTCTAACACTCTAATCATAAGTGTAGGCTGCGCAACAACAGAAAACAAGGCCGCAGCCTCGACAGATTCGCCCAGTAGCAAATCAAACTCGTCAAGTGCTCCCAACATCTCCCATTCCCGGATGGCTATACAAGCTACATCACTAATGGTTTTCCTACTAAGGGCATCGGCCACAACATTGGCCTTTCCCGGATGATAATGTAACTCAAAATCATAATCCTCGATGAACTCCATCCACCTCCTCTGCCTCAGATTCAAGTCTCTCTGTGTAAACAGATACTTCAAACTCTTGTGATCCGAGAATACCTCGAACCTCTCACCATAAAGGTAGTGCCTCCAGATTTTCAAGGCAAAGATCACAGCTGCTAACTCTAGGTCGTGTGTGGGGTAATTTTTCTCGTGTATTTTCAACTGACGTGAGCCATAAGCTACCACTTTTCCCTCTTGCATCAACACACAACCCAAACCCTCTCGTGAGGCATCACAATAAACCGCATAACCCAACCCTCTCTCCGGAATAATCAACACCGGAGCGGTGGTCAATCTAACTTTCAACTCTTGGAACGACTTTTCACAAGTCTCACTCCACACAAACTTGACTCCCTTCCGAGTCAGCCTAGTCAACGGTGACGCTAACCTGGAGAAATCTTTCACAAACCGACGGTAATACCCAGCTAATCCCAGAAAACTGCGGATCTCAAATACACTCTTAGGCTGTGCCCAACCTTGCACTGCCTCAACCTTGGATGTATCAACAGACACCCCTTCCCCGGATACCACGTGGCCTAAGAATTTGACTTCCCCCAGCCAGAACTCACACTTCCCAAACTTGGCATACAGTCTATGGGCTCTAAGTAACTCAAGCACCACTCTCAAGTGTGCCTCGTGCTCCTCCTCAGAAGACGAATAGATAAGGATATCGTCCACGAAGACAACCACAAATCGGTCTAAGAACTCCCGGAAAATCCGGTTCATCAAGTCCATAAAGACTGCCGGTGCATTGGTAAGCCCGAATGGCATCACCAAAAACTCATAATGGCCATACCGCGTACGGAATGCCGTCTTCGGAATATCTTCCTCCCTGACCCTCAACTGATGGTAACCCGATCTCAAGTCTATCTTAGAGAAACAACGGGAACCCTTCAACTGGTCAAACAAATCATCTATACGGGGCATAGGGTACTTATTCTTAACCGTAGCCCGATTCAACTTCCGGTAGTCTATACACAATCTCAAGGCACCATCTTTCTTTTTAACAAAGAGGGCCGGTGCTCCCCACGGTGAAACACTAGGGCGAACAAAGCCCTTATCTAGCAATTCCTGGAGTTGAACTTTCAACTCAACCAACTCTGCTGGAGCAAAACGGTAAGGTGCCATAGAAATCGGCGCCGTACCAGGCACTAAATCAATAGAAAACTCTATCTCTCGGTGAGGTGGCAAACTAACAAGATCTTCGGGAAAGACATCCGAATACTCACAAACCACCCTCGGCAATACATGCTGGGTCTCACCACTCTCACCACTCTCAAAGCTAGCAAGTAGACTACTAAGCTCACTTCGCCCTCGCGAATCATACCCCGGTGGCAAAACACTACCAACCCGGTCTCCCAAGAAATGGAACCACTCCCCGCTCAAGGTACATAATGTAACCCTCTGGCGGTAGCAATCAATAACAGCCCGGTATGACGATAACCAGTCCATACCCAAAATAACATCAAAACCCCTCATGGGCATGACAACAAACGGAAAAGGAAGCCTATAGTCGGCGACCTCTATATCACATCCTCTAACACCCTGTTTCAGAATCAACTCACCACCCAAAGGCGATACCACACAAATAGGAGATGCTAACTGTGCTAACTCCAATTCCAAAACAGATGCAAATGCAGCAGATACAAAAGAATGAGATGCACCCGTGTCTATCAACACATTAGCAACTGAGTTGCAAAACAGAAAAGTACCTCTCACTACTGATGGAGCCGGTACTAAATCCTGCGCGGTAACAGCATACACGCGCCCCGTAGGCCCCTGGTCTACCTGCTCACCTCTCGGAGCAAAAGACTGCTGCACAGACTGGGATGACGAAGCTCCCGGATTGGCCCTCGAGGCCTGCACAGACTGAGCTGGCTGAAAACCCTGCGTCTGCCTAGAACCAGACGCTCCCGAAGTGGCACTCAACTGTGGGCAAAACCTCTTCATGTGCCCAGGTTGTCCACACTGATAACAAATCAAGAGCTGCCCCCTGCCCAAACTCTGACTCGGCGGTCTAGCTGAAGAAGAAGCAGCTTTCTGACCCCCACCCTTCTGCGGGCAAACAGAAACCTTGTGACCCAGCTGGCCACACTTGTAACAAGTGAATTCTCCCTGACTGCCTCTCCCCGAGCCTACACTAGGCACTGGAAAGGTCGATCTAGAGACTGCACCCTGAGACTGCTGAGGGTTAGAACCCCTCTGCCTCCTGCCATCACTCTGACTATCCTGGCTCCTCTTGGAGCCTCTCTGGCCCTCATCCTCCTCCTGCATCATAAGCTCCATATGAGCTGCAGCGTCCACTAGGTGTCTATACTCTCGAATATAAGACCCACCAACTCTCAACTTGAGGCCCCGCCTCAACTTCCGCTCAAACTCATAGCAACGGCGTTCCTCAGACGCCACCAGTTCAGGTGCAAACCTGGACAGACTGGTAAAAGTAGCCTCAAACTCGGCCACTGACAAGCCCTGCTGATTAAGCCGGCTAAACTGATCCCTCAGCTTCTCTCTTGCTACTGCAGACAAAAACCTCTCCTGAAAAGCATTCACAAACGCCTCCCAAGTACCACCAACACGAGCCTTCTCGTACTTCCACCATTGACCCGCATCTCCCTTCAGTTGGAAGGATGCCAAGGTCACTTTCAGTGATCCGTCCTCGATGCCAAGCATCTCAAACGTCTTCGTTGTCTGTTCGAGCCATTCATCTGCCTTAAGCGGCTCTTTAGGATCCCCGATAAACTCATCCGGATTACACCGAAAGAACTCCCTCTTCAAGAAGGAAGGCCCTGTCTCAGCTGCCTGATTCCCAGCTCTAAGAATACCTAAAGCTCCTGCTATCTCTCTGGCCAAGGCACCCATAGCCTGCTGACCCACTGGCTCGGCCACATTGGCCTGCCCAACTCCCTCCTGCACTGCCGGAATCTCACCCGGTAACGGTGCTTCCTGCCTCGCAGGTCTACCACGCCTAGCACCTCTTCCTCGTCCTGACATCCTAATAAAGGCAACACAGAACGTTAGCACATTCATAGGTGTGCCGAAACTAATCACTCACGTCCTAATGCATGGACAACTGTAATTCACTCCACATAAGCACATAAACACATAAGCACTTACGAACTTCATTTCCGGATAATGATAGTCCCGAGACGTTACTAGAGTTCCGGTTAGAAACAGCATTGATCAAGTGCTTTTCCAACAAGACTCCCAGAAACTCAAGGATCCAATCAACATCCTAGAAATTAAATCCCATACCCACATAGTCACATAAGCATGTTATCACTTGAGCACATAGCATATGATACTACATCTAAGTCTCTATCAAGCGAGACAAACCCATTGTGATCCTAATCACTTCCCACGTACCCAAAGTATTCGAACCCGGTACGCTCTGATACCAAGTTGTAACGCCCTCAAAATAATAACATTAAACCCAACAAATAAGACGAGCGTTGATAGATAAACTAACCACCTTCTATCATTCATTAGAATTCCATTACATAAGTATTACATGTTAATCTCATAACAAAATGCCCTACGGGCTTACAGCTTTCCAAGTTAACACTTGGTTACAACAAAGAGTTCTAACTCGTTTACACATTAAGCCCTTGGCTTGAAATTACATGTAATACATCAAAGTAAAACGACAAAACTATGCCCGCCACAAGCCTCCCAGCTATGTCCTTGGAGGTGGCATGCTTCCTGTACCTGAAAATGATGTTCCCATATAGGGTGAGCCACAGCCCAGTAGAAATACACTAAACCAACCATGGACAATGACTAAAACATTAGCAATTGATAGTTGGTCAGCACTGATACAATCACATAAATTACATATTTATGTCAACGACTTACAAGTCCCAATTACTTTTCATTTTCCCTTTTTCAACAGATAAGCATGCTAGCTCTATCATCATTTCCACAGATATGTATAAAAACTATATCTCACATTCAGATAAGCATAAAAGCTATATCCACAATCTCAACAGATATGTATATCAACAATATCCACAGATAAGCATACAAGCTGTATCCACACTCTACAACAGATATGTATATCAACAATATCCACAGATAAGCATACAAGCTGTATCCACACTTCACTTCACAAAGATAAGCATATGAGCTCTATCTTCACTTCTCAGACAAGCATATGAGCTCTGTCCACGGAGTACATCCCCTATCTCCTCCAAATACCTATCCGGTTTAGAGGTACATCCCCTATCTTCCCCTAAACCGCGGAGTACATCCCCTATCTCCTCCTCTACACATAACGCATATAAACACATTGGTTCTATATACAATCACACAATACACACATTTAATGTATTCTATCAACTGTCAAATTCCATGACACATTCCATTGATTAGTTTCAGTTTACTTAATCATCAAGCATTGTCTACAACAATCACGACTATCCTCCACCGATAGCCCAAAGCAGTTATTTCTAAACAGAAAATAAATGCACAATGGATATTCAATCAACATTTCATTCCTTCATTCCTCTCAATTAATTATCCCAATTAATTAAACAATGTAATTAGGTCAATTCCCATAATTAACATTTTAACCCTTAGGTCCCATTTTCATCAATGATTCAACATTAATTCCATTTTCCATGCCAAACATGCATCTAGGTTTATTATGAATAAAACCCCAACTTTTGTAAAAATTACACAAAAGCCCCAAACCTTTACAAGATTACCCAACCAAGCCCAACATCTCAAAATACCAAAATTTAAAGACAAAACCCATAGAGAGGAGTAGGTTATCCCTACCTCAAATTCGGAGTCCCAAAGGAGAAGACGACAAAACCCAACGTGCTCCAAAACCCGTGATTTTCAGATTAAAATGAAGCCCTCGACGATCAACAACTTTTTTGTAAAGGCCAAAGGTGAGTAAACCACTCCTACTAGATCAAAACCTAGAGAGAAGGTAGT